>NC_044032.1:548272684-550908782 GCF_901765095.1 Microcaecilia unicolor
GCAATTAAATCCAATTGATTGCCTTTATTATGCATAGGCTGTACGATGGGGGTATGATATCTAAAAAATGTCTGAAGATCTAAAATTTTAGAATCTGTTTATATTTAAAGATGTAAATTAATATCGCCTAACAAGAGATTATTTTAGAAAGTAGAGACTTCCTCAATACAAAATCACGAAATATCTCTTTTGCATATGACCATTTGCCAGGGGGATAACTGCATACATGTAAGGTTTCCCTCAAGAGAGGCAAAAGACATAAGCATCGCCACACTGGGACAGACCAAAGGTCCATCTAGTCCAGCACCCTGCCTACGACAGTGGCCCATCCAGGTCACAATCACCTGACAAGATCCACGGAGCAAAGCATTTTGTACTGCTTGTCCCAGGAATAGTGGATTTTTCGCTAAGTCCATTTATAACATTCTATGGCCTTTGCCTTTCTTAAACTCTGGTAAGCTAACCGCTTTAACCACATTCTCCGGCAACGAATTCCAGAGTCGAATTATGTACTGAGTAAAGAAAATTTTCCTCTTATTTGTTTTAAACTTACTGCACTCCAGTTTCATCGCATGCCCCCTTGTCCTAGTATTTTTGGAAAGCATAAACAGTCGCTCCACATCTATCTGTTCCACTCCACTCATTATTTTATATACCTCTATCATATCACCTCTCAGCCGCCTTTTTTCCAAGCTGAAGAGCCCCAGCTGCTTTAGCCTTTCCTCATAGGAAAGTCATCCCATCCCCTTAATCATATTCGTCATCCTTCTCTGCACCTTTTCTAATTCCACTATATCTTTTTTTAGGTGCGGCGACCAGAATTGAACACAATACTCTAGGTGCAGTCGCACCATGGACCGATACAGTGGCATTATAATATCCTCATTTTTGTTTTTCATCCCTTTCTTAATAATACCTAGCATTCTATTTGCTTTCTTAGCCACAGTAGCACACTGAGCAGAAGATTTCAACATATCATCAATGATGACTCCCAGGTCCCTTTCTCGTTCCGTAACTCCTAACGCTGAACCTTGCATGACGTAGCTATATTTTGGATTCCTGTTTCCCACATGCATCACTTTGCACTTGCTCACATTAAACGTCATCTGCCATTTAGACACCCAGTCTCCTAGTCTTGCAAGGTCTTCCTGCAACTTTTCACAATCTTCCCGCGATTTGACGACCTTGAACAACTTTGTGTCATCAGCAAATTTGATAACCTCGCTAGTTACCTCCACCTCCAGGTTATGAAAATGTTAAAAAGCAATGGTCCTTAGCACAGATCCCTGAGGGTCCCCACTAACTACCCTTCTCCATTGCGAATAGTGACCATTTAACCCTACTCTCTGTTTCCTATCTTTCAACCAGTTTTTAATCCATAACAATACACTACCTCCGATCCCCTGATTGACAAGCAATATTATTTAGATTTAGATTTTTGTTCACAACATGTTTTCAGTAGTAGCTCTGTAGTAGTAGTGTCCACCTATAATTTCAAGATCCAGTGTACTAGTAGACTCAAGTACCCTTAGGGCTATTACATTAAAAAAATTATAGCTACCCCTCCCCCTTTCTTCCTTTTCTTCATAAAGATTTTATTTTATAGCCTGTTAAACATAATTCATTCAAAAGAGGATCATCATTGGATCTAATCCATGTTTCTGTCAAAACTTTAAAAACCTGGCTAATGATTTTGAATGCAATCTATGATCAGCTGGGGTTTATTATTCTCTGATCTTATATTCAAATAATATCAATAATAAAAATGGGTTGGTATACCTTGAGGAATTATAAACTCCAAGTTTAATTTAGAGGGGTAGAATTTTTTGTATTTGATATGTTTAAACCCACTCTTCCTAGGCCTATTTAAAACATCAATATTCTGAGGCATGATCTCAGCACAGTTCATTAGAACCCTTAAAGTGCCTACTGAGCTTACATCTTTCCTTGTATGATAGTAGGGAACTTTAACCAGTGGAATAAAAAGATCAGACATAGTATATGTGAATAATCTATCCCACCCACTCAAATAGTAAAATAATGTTAGATATAAAATTAACCAATTCATTTCAAAAAGTAGTAAAACCATTGACAGCTAAAGTTATACTCACTACCTGTTATATTCTCTTCAAATTAAATTAACAACCAAGTTTACCAGTTCAGATTCCAATTACTTGCCCATACACTTGCACATGAAAGGGCACAGAAAGAGGCAGGGCATGCCCTTTTGGTGCGATGCCTCAGGAGCAGCATTCTTTTTAGCGCCACTGGATGATGTCACCGGGTAGCATCCAAGCTGCTCTCATTGCTTCTCCCAGCACAGAAACTAGTTGTTTCTCAAGCCTTACAGGTTATTCCAGCAGGGTTAGTACTGCAAAGATGATTACACAGGCAATGACCAGGTAAGATGTGTCAAGTTCTTTATTTTCTTAACATTAAAAGGGATTCTAATTTTAGGCTTTAACTAATGAACACCATTAACGCAGTGCTTCTCAACTCAATTCTCAGGGAACATCAATCCAGTTGGGGTTTCAGGATATCCACAATGAATATTCATGATTTATAAGCATTACATCCATTATATGCAAATTTTATCTCATGCACATTCATTGTGATTATGATGAAAACCTGACAGGCTGGGTGTACCAGGAGGAGGGTGAACAGTGGAGTGCTACAGGGATCTGTACTGGGACTGGTGCTATACATTTCTATGGGTGCGTTAGTGTTTAACACACGTAAACCATTTATGTGTGTAAAAAATGCTAACAAGCCCATAGCGCGCCTTAGTAAACATAGACGTTAATGTTGACAAATGCAAAGTGATGTACATTGCAAAGAATAATCCGAATCAGTTACCTGATGCTAGGTTCCACCTTGGGGGTCAGCACTCAAGAAAAAGATCTAGATGTCATTGTATATAATACATTGAAATCTGCTCAGTGTGCAATGGCAGCCAAAAGTGCGAACAGGAATTATTAGAAAGAGATAGTGAATAAGGCCTAAAATACTATAATGCCTCTGTATCGCTCCATGGTGTGACCTCACCTTGAGTATTGTGTTCAATTCTTGTCACCGTATCTCAGAAATATATAGTGGAATTAGAAAAGGTTCAAAGAAGAGTGACCAAAATGATAAAGGGGATGGAACTCCTCTCACATGAAGAAAGGCTAAAGAGGTTAGGGCTCTTTCGCTTGGAAAAGATACAGCTGAGGGGAGATATGATTGAGGTCTTTAAAATCCTGAGTAGTGTAGAATGGGTAGAAGAAAATAGATTTTTCACTCTTTTAAAAAGTACGAAGACCAGGGGACACTCAATGAAATTACATGGAAATACTTTTAAAACAAATAGGAGGAAATATTTTTTCACTCAGAAGAATAGTTAAGCTCTGGAGCTCACTGCTGGAGGATATGGTAACAGCGATCAGCATATCTAGGTTTAAAAAAGGTTTAGACAAGTTCCTGGAGGAAAAGTCCATAGTCTATTATTAAGATGGACATGGGGAAGCCACTGCTTGTCCTTGGGTTTGTGACATGGAATGTTGCTACTAATTGGGATTCTTCCAGGTACTTTTGACCTGGATTGACCACTGCTGGAAGAATGATAGTAGGCTAGATGGACCAATGGTCTGACCCAGTATAGCTATTCTTATGTAATTATTTTATCCTTACTTTCACAACTATAGCACTCACACAAAATTGTTTTTGCTTTTAAGGTTTTTTTTTTTTTATATCAGCCATTGAAGAGTGAAATTTGGTTATATAAAAGGTACATTGATGAATTGTTCTTTTTGTAGAGGCGATCCTAGTAGGTTGCATCAAATTAATGCTTGGATAAACAGTATTTATTTATTTATTTGTTTGTTACATTTGTATCCCACATTTTCCCACCTATCTGCAATCTCAATGTGGCTTACATAGAACCGTAAAGGCGTTCGCCAATTCCTGTATGAACAAATACAGTAATGTTGTGATAGACTAAGGTTTGTGTGTACAGACACATTAGGGAATCATAGAGAGGAAGAGTTATTATATGTCCATTAAGAGCTTTGGTTTCATTGTGTTGCAGGGTACAGGCATTTAAGTTGGGTCGGTAGGGTGTGCCTTTTTGAACAGGTTAGTTTTTAATGATTTCAGGAAGTTTAGGTGATCATAAGTTGTTTTCACGGCTTTTGGTAATGCGTTCCATAGTTGTGTGCTTATGTAGGAAAAGCTGGATGCATAGGTTGATTTGTATTTGAGTCCTTTGTAGCTTGGGTAGTGGAAATTTAGGTATGTTCATGTTGATTCTGCTGTGTTTCTGGTTGGTAGGTCTATGAGATCTGTCATGTATCCCGAGGCTTCACTGTAGATAATTTTATGAACCAGGGTGCAGATTTTGAAAGCAATACGTTCTTTGATTGGGAGCCAGTGCAGTTTTTCTTGGAGGGGTTTGGCGCTTTCGAATTGCATTTTTCCAAATATAAGCCTGGCTGCTGTGTTTTGAGCGGCCTGAAGTTTCTTTATAATTTGTTCTTTGCATCCGGGATAAATTCTGTTCAAGTAGTCTACATGGCTTAGTACCATTGATTGTATCAAGTTGCGAAATGTTTCCCTCGGGAAGAATGGTTTCACACGTATAAGTTTCCACATTGAGTGGAACATTTTCTTTGTTGTAGATTTCACTTGGTTCTCTGGTGTGAGGTTACGGTTGATTGTAACACCGAGAATTTTCAGGCTGTCTGAGATAGGGAGGGTATAATCTGGGGTGTTTATGTTTGTGGGTTTGTTCATATTGTATTAGGATGAGAGGATGAGACAGTGTGTTTTTTCTGTGTTGAGTTTTAGACTCCAGCATTAAATTCAAGATGCAATATGACCATAGTGAGATTTCTTTTCTTGACATATCTATAAAAAGAGGTCAATATGCCTTCATTGCATAAATATGCAGAAAACCTACAGAAAAAAATAATTATCTGGAGCAAGTTTCCACAATAGAAATTTAAAACAGAATTTACCTTACAGTCAATTTCTCACACTCCACAGGTTATGCTCTGAACCTTCTGATTGCCATCAACAATCTAACGTGGCCAGTAGATTTAACAATCTAAATTTATGGCCAGTAGATTTAAAAAGAGAGGCTATCTGATTCAATGCACACTGGATTGTTATAAAAAGGCTAATGTCCAAGATAGGGATAGTCCTCTGGTAGCTAAGAAAAAGAAAACTCCAGCAGAACTTGTTTGTATCCTAAAGTTCTTACATTTGGCTAGAGATATCCAGAACATTTTAAGGAAACACTGGCATATTTTAGAAGGTCATGATTGCTTTAACAAGGCACCATTGTTGCTTATTTAAGGAATAGACATCTTAGCGAGAGACTAGTCCCCTCGGCTCTACCTAATATTAGATCAACACATGCCCCGCATCGTGGTCATACTGCATGTTTATGCATATGTGCATTAAAATTTGATGGATTGCCTTTTTTAACACGTAAGTCATGCTCTGTGTGTAAACACATGCTATAAGCATTGGGATCTTCAGGCACCCATCCAGGGACAAAATTTACCCTCTTAAGTTTTCAACCAATTGCAGTATTGCTAATGTTGTATATGCCATTCTATGTCCCTGTAATAAGATTTATATGGGGAAAACGAAAAGGATACTCAAAACACAAATAAAATTGAGCAAAGAAGTTGTTTTACTAGAGGTATACAAACTGCACTTCTAGTTTCTCATTGGACTCAAAAGCAGTACATACATTAGATAATTCACAGTTCTTTGTGCGTCTTAGATTGAAACCTAAGAGGTCATTTTACTAAGGTGCACTGAAAAAAATGGCCTGTGTTGATGTAGACACATGTATTGGATGTGCACAGGTCCATTTTTTAGTGCACCTGTAAAAAAGGTCTTCTTTTGACCAAAAATGGATGTGCAGCAAAATAAAAATTGGTGCACATCCATTTTGGGCATGAGACCTTACCACCACCCATTGACCTAGTGGTATTGTCTCACACATTAACTAGGCGGTAATGGTCTATGTGTGTACAATGCCAATTATCACCTGATTAGCGCTGCACACTGGACAATTTCTAATGTGCTTATTGGACACACATAAAAAATGAAATTACCACCCAGGCCACGTGGTAGCCAGGCAGTAGTTCAAAACTGATGCGTGTAGGATATGCATAGGCACCTACGCGGCATAGTAAAAGGGCCCCTAACCGGAGAGGTGAAAATGTTGACCTCTCACTTCTCAGGGCTAAACAGTGTTTTATTTTTTAGTTTAAAGCATGTGCCTACACCACCGCAGGCTACTTTTAGGTGCATATTAGTAAAAGGGCCCCTATGGTTGTACTTAAGCTTTCAGTCATGATTTCTCATGCTTTATGTTTTTATGTTGATGTGGCTCTGATTGATAGTGTCTGGACTATTTAGACCTTGTCTTTTGGATTTTTACATTCATGACCTGTGAGTTTGTGGCCCCTTTGTTCTCACTGAAGTACATAAGAGTTTGTTCATTTTACTGAAGCTTTTTAATTTTCTCATCGATATGGATTATTTACAGTTATTGGCTGGACTCAATTTTTCTACCTATTACAAATAGATGTGCATTGCATTGCTGAGCTTATGGTTTCTTATGGTTATCCTCGTCTCCCCCCCCCCCCCCCAACTTATCTATTTCCAGATGTCAAGAAGAATGTAACTATGAATTTATATGTTGGATATTAAGAGAATTGTGCTTGAGGTTTTACAGAAAAGATCATTTTTGAAGTCAGTTTTTCTATCCTCCTACTTTTGGTTTCAAACACAGACAATATTATAGCAAGAACAGATGAACCAACTTGAATTCAATCTAAGATACCGCTTCACTCTGCGGATTGGAACAATTATGTTCCTTGAATTATCTGTGGCACAGCCATCACTGTCTAAGCTTGCCTGACTCACTTGAGTCTGAATAATCCTGAACTCCCAAATCCAGATAATGGTGAGTCAAATTTGGATAATGGTGACTCATGCACTGACTGTCCACATTAGACTTAACTGCTAAAAGTCTGCTGCAGAAAATAGATTAGGTGACAGAATTGCTACATCACAAGCAATCTTCCTGTCTACTCCTTGCATGTTAAACCTATTGATGCTACATCATTTCCCACTGGAAAAATAAACCAAGGTGAGCACTGAAAATCTGACCCATTTCACCTCAAATTTGAGCCGGAGAAGGCAAATTAACTGTACCAGGATAGAATATTCAAATTTGACAGCTAGGTTAAAGAAGACTTGGAAAAACAAATAAATATTCTGGCACATTCTCAGTTCACGTAGATCATGGTTCAGTCAATTAGCTCAAATTGAAGTTAAAAGATGTTGGTATTCTGATTTTACTATGCATGAGCTGTCTGAGTGGTAATGCAGTTATTTTCTGTTGTAAATCTAACTCTGTAAACAATTCACTCTGCCAGTGTAAATGTATGCTAGAGATGTTTTGCCTATAAATCCTGATGTTGATGCGATGGTGGAGACTAGCACTCAGACAGAGCATATTCAGCTGTGTTGTGCTTGGTCATATTGATCAGACTCTTTGGCAGTTTTGTCTAGTAAATCTTTTGTAAACAATAAACAATCATTGGTGGCCGGCTTAGTAAACCTAGCTCTATGTGAAAATAGTACACCAACTTGAAATTGTAAATTGCTATGTAACCATTGTTAAGACTGCAAGCCACATTGAACCAAATTCTGATTGGATAATGTGGGATATAAGAACCAATGAATGGAAATGGAAATGAATAACCAAACATCAGTAATTGGTCTGTTAGAGAATAGTACTGCTTATGAGGAGTAGCCTAGTGGGTATACAGCAGACTGGTCCTAGGGAAGTAGGTTCAATTCCCACTGTAGTTCCTTGTGACCGTGGGCAAGTCACTTAACCCTCCAAATAAGCACCTCTATATAATATGTAAACCACTTTGATTATAACCACAGGAAGTCAGTATACCAATTCACATCCCATTCCTTTTATATATGTTCTAAACAACCCTCCCCCCACAATATTACTTTCAATGTGCTTTCAAAAAAGTTGATATTTTCTTCCAGTAGTACTCTTGGCTGGTATTGTGGTCACATTCCCCCGGAATCTATATATGATACCTAGATTTGTGTGCCCAAATTTTGGTGTGCTTTCAAAATGTGCACATTTCTTAATTGGCTAACGAGCCAATTAAAATCAAGAATTGGGTGTCAACAATCAATTATTGAGATTAATTGACATCCACTAAAATTTGTGCATGCATCTGGCTGCACACTATTCTATAAGGTACGGTCCCTAACTCTAACAGTATGTTATTCAAAAGGAGGCTTGGCTATGGGTAGGACATGGATGTGTCAAGAGCATTATAAAAAGTTAGTGGAGGAGTGGCCTAGTGGTTACAGCACCAGTCTTGAAACCCAGAGATGGCCAGTTCAAATCCCACTGCTGCTTCTTGTGATCTTGGGCAAGTCACTTAACCCTCCATTGCCTCAGGTACAAACTTAGATTGTGAGCCCTCCTGCAACAGAGAAATATCCAGCATACCTGATGTAACTCACCTTGAGCTACTACTGAAAAAGGTGAGAGCAAAATCTAAATAAATATATACATGTTCTTGCAGAATACTGCCTCAGCACGCCTGGCTTGGGGGTCAGCATTTTCAGCCGGCTTAAGTCTGGTGCTGGAATTGGCGCTAAGCGCAATTCTATAGAGGATGTGCACACTTTATAGAATTGCACTGATTTTTTTTCCTTTTTCTGGCATCAATTTTTGAGTAAGAATTCAAAAATATTGGCAGGTGAAACACTAATATAATAATGAAATTAAGAAGAATGTTTACCACAAGCCTATTGGACCATGGATATCTTCATTTCAATGAAATATAAATTTAAATAAAGCAAGCCTCAGTTGGCCAGGGTGAGATTACATATTATCAAACACCCAAATTTATTCTCCTCAACAAGAGATCTGGACTACAAAACAAGGAGGGCCCAGATCTCTTGTTGAGGAGAAAATATTTATAGAGCGGATACTATGTGGAGGTCTTTTTCAGGATTATGAGAGTGGATAAGAATTGGAATACACACCTGTGATCATTGAGTTGTGGGAAGTTGGATTTCATGAGGTGCATGAATAATCCTTCTTGGGGGACGCTAAAGCACAGATAAGTGTCTGATTTTCTTCCACATTCAAAGTAGTTTGCTGTTTTGAATTGAATTTTTTGTGGAGGATTTCATCAATACTTTTTCAAGCCTATTTGGAACAAGGATATGTTGGATTTCTAATTTTGTAAATATAGTGCCTCCAGACCTGCTTTTTTTTCTTTCTTTTTTTTGTAGCAGTGGTTTTCTCCATTTTTTTTGGGGGGGGGGGGGGGGGAGAGGGAAGTTTTTTCACTGTTTTTTCTAGGTTTGGTGGTAAGCCTGTGATGAGATGCCCAATGAGGGTTGTTGGATAACATATAATCTCACCCTGGGCGATTGAGGCTTACTTTATTTAAATATTATATTTCATTGAAAGGAAGATATCCATGGTCCAATTGGCTTGTGGTAAACATTTTTCTTAATTGCATCAATTTTTGAGTGCCATTTCTAGAATTCTCCCCATTATGCTTAATTTTGTTGTTCCTGTTACAAGTAAACTTGTTCTTCGTCTTATATATTTTTGTAAACTACATTTCCTCCATTCTGTTTGACATGAATTATTATGGTATAATGTCTATTAAAGTAGAAATAATTTTTTTAATGGAATCTTTTTGTTTTCACTGGAGTAAAGGAACTACAGCTCTTTAATCTTTATGAGGAAGAAAGGAAGGAAGTGTAAAGCATTTTCAGTGAGTAACAGAGGATATTGTCCCACTGATGCAGTACTTTTTATCACAACTTTGCACCAATTGGGAGAAATGTGTCAGTCTCTTATTTTAAATACAGAAGAAAATTTTGTAAATCTACTGTAAGATATGAATCATACATCTGGGCACATAACAGATATGAGTTATTTAGGAGGTGCTAAGTGACACTTTATTACCTCTGGGGCCCTTTTACAAAGTAGCAGTAAGCCCAACGCAAGCTTACCACTCGGTAAAAAGGAAGTACCACTGGCCTACCACAGTAGTCCGGCGGTAGTTCCCACCCCCTGCGCACCATCATATCCGGCAGTAATCGGGCAGTGCCACATGCTGCCCAGTTACCGCCGGGTTAGAGCGGGAGCCTTTACCGCCACCTCAGTGGGTGGGGGTAAGGGCTCCCCCCCAAAATGGCCATGTGGCAAGTGTTTTACTTGCTGCATGGCCATTTCCTGAAGAAAAGAATGACATACCTTTTACCCACTGAGGTAAAAGGGGGCCTTGGCGCATGGCAAAAACACACGCTGACACCAGCGCAGGCCCCCTTTTGCCACAGTATGGTAAAATGGGCCCTCTGTTAGCCAGTTAGCAGGTGCTAATCTTAACATACTAGTTGAATAACACTTCCACACCACGTCCCCTTAGAGAAAATGTCTTAAAAATTAACTAACACACAGTGTAATACGTGGAAACAAGAAATACACTGCCAAAATGCTTTAACACATTTGGGAGGTAGCTGATTTTTGCATACTAACTACATATTAAGAGCTTTATTAAGGGGCCCATTTACCAAGCAGCGGTAAGAGGTGGCTCGGTGCATGGGATTGCCTATCTGCCAAGTCCACCTTTTATTGCAGTGGATAAAAGGGTTCTTTTTCCCAGTAGGCAGTAAATGTCCATGTCCTACTTAGAAAGTGGTGCATGGCCATTTACTACCAGAGCCCTTGCCGCCTCCTATTTAGGAGGTGGTGAAGGCTCCAGCAGTAACTCGGTGGTCATCGGACAGCATATGGCACTGCATGATTACCGCTGGGCACGTCTATTCCCCGTCCACCAGTGTTAGAAAATAAAAACTACTTTCCAGTGCTGGAAATGGCGCACGGCAGACCTAGAACAACCACTGGATTCCTGAGTGAGCCCGGTGGCAGAGTCAATTCACTATGCACAACCCCGGCAGTAGCCCTACCGGATTTTAGTGAAAGCGACACTAAATGAGAAAAAAGAACACAGTGAAAGATACTATTAGTAAGGATGGTCTTTATAAAATAATGATAATCTATTCAATTATTGGTCAAAAACCCCTCCACTTTTATCAAAGCCAAATCAATAATATATTTGGTCTTAAAAAATTCACATATAGATGATAAAGGGGTTTAAGTGGCAGCTATTTGGATGAAATTTGGTCTTATTTGGGTAGCTGTGTCATGTCCAGGTATGTGTAATGTTCAGCCACTAGATCAAAACAAAAAGCACAAGTGGCCCTCTAGGAACAGGACAAAAGGAAATAGAGGGACCCTTTTACTAAGCTGCATAAGGACCTACGCACACCCAATGCATGTCAATCTGGAGTTACCCCCCCCCCCCCCCCCGGCTACCGCATGGCCCATGCAGTAATCTCATTTTTGATGCACGTCTGCTACGTGTGCCAGAAAATATATTATTTTCTGGCACGCAATGAAAATCAGAAGAATACTCTGACTTGATGTGCGTAGGCGATTACCACATGGTTAACACGAGAGCCCTTACCACTAAGTCAATGGCTGCCGGTAAGTTCTCAGACCCAAAATGGATGTGCGCCAATTTTTATTTTGCCGCACACCCATTTTTCGCAAAATTTTTAAAAAGGCCTTTTTTACAGGTGCACTGAAAAATGGATCTGCATGCGTCCATAACGAGCCTACACTACCACAGCCCATTTTTCAGCGCACCTTAGTAAAAGGACCCCACAGAAACCAATTTCCCATGTTCTCATCCCACTGCACTAACTATTAGACCTTCATCAAATACAGATCAAGGGATCACAAATTAGAAATTAAAATATTTACATAAAAATTGAATTGAGAACCCCAAGAAGTTAATGGAGAAATAAAAACAGAAATGGAATTCCTTTCTACTGAACACAATGCAGACACATTTGCTATGCACATTTCCCAAAGCTAATTTATTCCATTTAAAGCATTCAAAATAAAATGCTTTTTTCTACCTTTGTTATCTGGATGTTTTATTTATCCATTAGGTTGGTTCCAATTTCCTGTCTGTCCTTCAAGAGGCTGCTGTCCATTTGTCTTCTCCTCTCTGCTGTCTATTCCCTCACTGCAACTACCTCTGATATACTGATCATTCCTTTTTAGCTCTTTCCTCTCTTTATTTCTTTACCACCTCTCTGTCAACTCAAATTTCACCCTTTTTCTCATCCTTCTCCTCCTTTTTACTTTTCAGCTACGTATCAGATTTCTATCTTCTTCTTTCACCCACTAGCTCTCTCATTTCCCATCTCACTCCTTCCCTAGCCTTCCATTCCCTTTCATCTTTAATCTATTCTTTATTACCATATTTCTACCCTCTGTAATCACTATCCTCTCATCCATGTTCTTACCACCCTCCTCCTCCCCTTCCTGGCCTCTCCCTCATGGTTCCACCATTCCCAGTGCCTTCCTCCCTCCACCCTTAGAGCCCAGCATCTGCTCTCTCTTTCTTCCCTCCCCAACTTTGTAGCCTGATATATCCTGTCCTTTCTATCTTCCGTCCTGTCCTGTACCCGATGGCACACCATTTCGCCCGCTCGCTTCCCTCACTCTCATTGTCTGGCATCTCTTCATCATTTTCATCTGCTCCTGGATCCAACTTCTTCTTCTCTCCACTTTCCGTGCATCTCTCCCTGCCTCTCATCCAAACCCCATGTCCCACATCTCTCTCTCCCCCTCCCTTGTACCCTAGATCCAACAACTCTCTTCCCCCTCCCTCCCTCCCATGCAGCATTCACTCCCTTCCTCCACCATGTCCAACATTTCTGCCTCTCTCCCACTGTCCACCATTTCTCTCTCTACCCTCCCTTGTTCCCCAGGTCCAACATTTCCATCTTCCACCCGCATGCATCATCTCTCCCTTCATGTCCAATATTTCTCCCTATTTCCTCATGCACCATCTCTCTCTCCCCTTCACCCCTATGTGCAACATTTCTCTCTCTCTCTCACCCCTCTCATTCATACCATAAACACATTTATGCACTTGACAGGCTATTTTAAACTGAATTCAGGATTCAACTTTTAACCATCGCAACTTTATTAATAATGGACTGGCTTCACTAACGTTTCCTAAGCCACATATCAGACTATTCCATAATATCACAATATATTCAGCTATTCACATACAGTCTCCTTTTGCGTTCTCTCCCTCTCTCTGTTTCAATGTCTCCCACCACCCCTCTCTTCCTTCCCTCCAGCACCCCTGCCCAGGGGTCCATCACTTTTCTCCCTTCCCTCCAGTGTTCCCCCGCCCTGGTCCAGCACTTTTCTCCTTTCCCTCCATGCCCTTCCCTGGTCCAGCACTTTTCTCCCTTCCCCTCCAACACTCCCCCCCCCCCCAACAGGCCTTTTCACCCTTTTCTGCCTCCAACCACCGGTCCAGCACCTCTGTACTTTTTTCTCCTTGCTTCTATTACAGTGTTTGCAACTTACAGCATTGGTGCTACCTAGCAGCAATTCACACACACACAGAGGCTCACAGTAGCTCCGGAGTTCCCTCTACCATGTCCCATCCTAAATAGGAAGTTGCATCAGAGAGGGCGTGACACGGCAGAAAGAACACCAGAGCCAGCCTGTATGTTTGTGAATTGCTGCCTGGTAGCACCAATGCTGTGAGTTGGAAGCACCACGGCAGAAGCAGGGAGGAAAAAAGAGAAGTGCCGGATCCATGGGACAGGGTGGGAGCGGAGGGAAGGGATCATTGGTAGTTGGGATGCACCATTTTTGGGTGGGCCTTGGGTATAACTGGGCGGGCCTGGGCCCACCCAGGCCCACCCATAACTACGCCCCTGGTGGACAGACTCTTACCTCTGGTAGCAGCTTGCTGTCTCTATATGAGCACTGGCTTGAGATGTTAGAATGTCCTAAATTCGGCCTTTAAGCCTTCAACATCATGCTTGACCTAGACTCCTTGAAAGCACCAAAAAAACATGAGTGAAAATCTGAACACAGCGTTTGCCAACACAGTTCAGGATCCTCTGGCCCTTTTGCTATGGCTTCCTCTTTAAGTCCATTACTCTTGGTATTCTTCCTTATCACGTGTAGATTCTTCCATACCACTATCTACAACTATTCCATAGTTGTTGTTTTTACTTTTGCAACTGCTGTTCTGACATTTGGACAGGTGCCATTGTGTCCTAGGCCACAGCACATTGCTATTTCATGTCAAAACATTCAGACCCTTTGGTTTACATCAGATTGATTGCATCATATTTGCACTTAGGCACTTCCATTGCAGGCACTAGTCTGTCATGCCAAGAGCTTGTCCCTCATCCCACAATCAAATATGCATGTTGATGGAGGAGTGGCCTAGTGGTTAGGGTGGTGGACTCTGGTCCTGGAGAACTGGGGAATTGAGTTCAATTCCCACTTTAGGCACAGGCAGCTCCTTGTGACTCTGGGCAAGTCACTAAACCCTCCATTGCCCCAGGTACAAATAAGTCCCTGTATATGTAAGCCACATTGAGCCTGCCATGAGTGGGAAAGTGCAGGGTACAAATGTAACAAAAAAAAATGTGACAGTCATACCAGTTAGAGAATAGTTGCATTATAGAGAGATACAGTATATAGAGAAAAACTTCAGACCGCCCAAAACACAGCAGCCAGGCTTATATTTGGAAAAACACATTTTGAAAGCGCCAAACCACTCCGAGAAAAACTGCATTGGCTACCAATCAAAGAACGTATCACTTTCAAAATCTGCACGACTGTTCATAAAATTATTTACGGCCAACCAGAAACACCACAAAATCTGCACGATCATACCTAAACCTCCACTACCCAAGCAACAAAGGACTCAAATATAAATCCATCTATGCATCCAGCTTTTCCTACTTAAGCACACAAGTATGGAACGCACTGCCAAAAATAGTAAAAACTATGCCAGACCACCTTAATTACCAGAAAGCACTAAAAACAGACCTATTCAAAAGAGCATAACCCACCGACCGAACATAAAAATACATGGACACCTGTGACACAATGCAACCAAAGAACATAAAGGACATTACCTGACTCTTCCTCCACCCCTCCCTCGCTAAGTCCCCCCCCAATTGTACCTACCATACATGTACCTTATCTACTACAATATCACCTTGAATTCATTCATACCATGTATTGTTTAGACCAGAATTGGCTAACGCTGTTAATGGTAATTTGTAAGCCGCATTGACCCTGCAAAAAGGTGGGAAAATGTGGGATACAAATGCAACAAACAAACAAACAAACAAATAAATAAATAAATAAATAAAATATACACATGGTGATAGACATACCAGTTGGTGTATCTCACAAGAAATGCACAGTACTCTCACATGCCACTCTTCAACCCAATCAAAGTATGACTGGGTTGTTTATTAGTGATTCATGCAACACAAAGGGGAGAGAAAGTCACATTAATTTGGGGGGAGGGGGGCCTGCACACTCTTTGTTAACATATCATTGGAAAATAATTTGTACCTCTTCAGCCTCCTCTGGATGGCTTTCCAGATAGGGCCTGAGTTTACCAAAGAGTCTTGTCTTAGCACCATCTGTGCGAGCTTTTGTATCTTCCTCAAAATTCTCTCTCATCTGTGGAAAACCATGTTGGATTATTATTCACTCCAGTGGAAGGGAGAGCTAATCCACAGAGGGATCTAATCAGGAGTATTTTGTTCACGTTTCAACAATTTTTATTGAACAAATATGGAAATTTGCATCCTGAGTAAGAAGCAATGAGTCGTTCGATTTTGTATACATATAATCCGATCCCCTTCCCCACCCCTCACCCCTCACCCCTCACCTGCCAATATTATTGTACAATGATTAAAGTGAACAAAGTTGAAAAATGTCATCACTGACAATAACACAATGATATTACCCAAGTTAACAAAAATACTATAAGAACATCAACTCTCCCCTTTTTCTTGTTCACTCCCCCCAAACATCATGGTCCCCAAATACCCCTCCCCCCACCTTCAAGGAGTATTTTTTAATACCTAGGTATACTCCTTATACCTGGGTAAGAGCTGCCCTGTATCCAGGTATGTGTTGCAATGTACCTGGATGCAAGGCAGCGCATACTCAGGGTATGTAGTACTTCTAACCCTAGATAATCAGAATTGTGCTATGTGGAAGAGTGCACATATATTGCAACTGCCCCTGCTCTTTCCAAACTATGCCTCTTGGAGTGCCTACGCACAGGCGATATAAAAGTTAGCATACTCTTTCCAAGTGCCTACTTTTTATACATGTGTACTTCCATGTAATTTTACAGCAGTCCTTTTCCACATATAAAAAATACTTCACACACAGAGAATGTTTAATTAAAAAAACATTACCCCCCTCCCCCACTGAATATCATTAATTTGATTTTGTCAAATTGGCCAAATGCATCTGTGTTGGATTTTCTGTAAATCCTGAATTCTGGTGAATCCAGTTTATTGACAAGAAAGGCTGAAAAATCAAAACTGACACCTGAAGATCTGGAGCTGGTATATAAATTTTGCTTAATATTTTAGAAGCACCATTCACATGTTAAGCATGAATAATCTGACACTTGCACATATGTCTTAAGTTCTGATTTTATAGCGCCTGGATATAATTGTCTACAACTGAAGGACATACAAATGGAAAGAAACTGTAGTTTGGGCAGGTTTTGGGTAGGACTAGGGCAAGCCTACAAAGTGAATACTTATTCTCCAGTTCAGAAGGGAAGTGAACTTCTGTGTCCTAACAGATAAATGTTGGGATTTATACCTGCTACCTAGGTCATCTAGGTTTCAGAAAAGTGCTTCTATTGAGTGGCACTCCACTACAGAGACATTGCTTGATGCTCCCTACCCCCACCCCCTGAAAGCCGTGCTGGCAAGGGATGCTGGGCTCTGTGACAGTTTCAGGGAAAATAAATATTTATGGGGCAATTTTACTAAGCAGCGGTAGAGCTAACGAGCAGGTAGCATGCACCAGTTTGGCACTACCACCAGGGTAGCATGGGCACCCGGCGGTAATTCTGAAGTTGGCTTATGCTGCTTCCCACAGTAGAAATAATTTTCTATCTTCTACCTTGGGGGCCATTCCCGGCAGTAATTGGCAGCTCGCCCACATTAGAGTAGCGCGTGAGCCCTTATAGGTGGCGGCAAGGGCTCAGGCAGTAAATAGCTTCACGCCACTTTTAATTTTACCGCACAACCATTTGCTGCCCCCTTAGGAAAAAAACCTTTTTTTCCCAACCACAGTAAAAAAATAGCCCAATGCGAGCCAATTTTACACGTCCACACTACTGCAGGCCACTTTTTACCGCAGCTTAGTAAAAAGGCCCCTCTGTTTCTAAAATGCATAGTTAAATATTTATGTTTAAGCACATAAACATTTATGTTGCTTTTCCACAACATTTTATGTGCCTATTTTGACCCCTTGATATTTTAGAAATTTATTTTTCTAAAATGTATATTCATGCCACACATAACCAGCACATAAACATCTATTTCTCCAAGTATATTAGAACAGGCTGCATGTCAGGGGTCCTGTCACAGTCATGCCAGTTAGGAATAGTTGCATTATAGAGACATACCAGTTGGTGAATCTCACAAGAAATGCACAGTACTTTCAGATACCACTGTTCAACCCAGTCAAAGACTGGCAGAGTTTAAGGCATCCTTACCTGGACGTCTCAATTCTGATTTCAGTGTCCTTTCTGAACTGCTGCTCTATCTTTTCTTAGTAATAGTTTTTGTTTTCTTATGTTCCAAGAAGGACATGCTGTATTAAATGAGTCACTCCACCTGGCTGATGAGAACAAATTTTCTTCAATGTCCTCCATACAGACAATTTCCCTAGGGCATAAGTACATTTTTTATTCATGACCATGAATCACCCAATGTGATCAGTCAATATGGTTTCACTTGATGCATATACCATATTAACCTGGCCAGACAGCAATTTGAATCATGCCCCAGATAAACAATAACATAAAGCCGTCATTAGCAATAATTAAATTATCACTTGGCAATTAAAAAACAAATTCACATTTAGATTTTCCTTCTAACATTCATTTTCAATAATGAAAGACCATACCTAATGAAGGTTTTGATTGCTTTTTAGTTGATTACTCCCATCTTTTTGGGGTGTTGCTGCCCCAATCCTTCCCACATTCCCATACAGGCATCAGAAGGGCACAAATATTTTATATACAATCTGTCAGCTATTGAAGTTGTGTACATTCAAGTACAATAGGTACTTTTCTATCTCTGAAGGGTTCACGATCCAAATTTGTGCCTGAGTCAATAGAGGGTTAAGAGACTCTTTTACTAAAGGGTTTCCATGCGGCAAATCAGAACTACCGCCAGCCCAACTTGGCCGCCGGCGGTAGTTCTGCCTCCAGTGTGTGCCAATTCCAGCGCTGCTGGATTAAAATATATATATTGCAGGGGATTACCCGACAGTAATCAGGCAGTGTCGTACAGTACCCGGTATATAGAATATGTTTTAATTGATTTCCTAGTACCTAACACTACATGCCTCCATTTAAACCAACAAAAACCTGGCGGAAATCCTGGCCATATTCTATAACAATGTGCGTAAATTTTGGAATGCCCACAGATCGTCCATTTCTCCACCCATAACCACGTCCCTTTTTGCCTGAGCACTTTAGAATTTAGACAGTGTGTTACAGAATGTGCTTCGCTAGTTATGTGTAAATTCTAATTATTACCAATTACTGCTCATTATTGTTTGTTAAGTGTTGTTAACAACACTGATTGGCTTGTTATGCCAATTAAGTTATGCACGTTGTTACATAATATTTATTTATTTATTTATCACATTTGTATCCCACATTTTCCCATTGATTGCAGGCTCAAAGTGGCTTACAATAATACTGTAGTAAAGTTACAATGCAAGAAGTACACATTTTTGCAAATTGAGAGCAGGATAGGAATAACAGTTGAACAACAATAGGTATTGAAGTAAGATAAAATTAACAATTAATCAGCTGTAAATAAGAGGATAATAAGGTGTAATTAGAGTCCATTGGATCATATAATAGTAAGGGATAATTCTGATTATGTTGAACCTGAGGAATAAGCCTTCTTAAATAATACTGATTTCAATGATTTCCTAAAGTTTAGGTAGTTCTGGGTAGATTTTGTTGATTTGGGTAAGGCGTTCCACATTGAGTGCCAATGTAAGTGAAGTTTGGATACACTTGGATTTCGGCATAGGACCCTAGGCATGATATTTAGAATCCAGGGGTTAATGTGTTTGAAAGGGCACTAACCTAAGTTATATTACTATAACACATAGAGGGGCATTTTCGAAAAGGAAGTCCATGTTTCGATTTGGACGTCCTTGCAAAACGTCCCAAGCCAGGGGTGTGGAAAACCGTATTTTCAAAATAAGATAGACGTCCATCTTTCATTTCAAAAATACCGTCAGGGACGTCCAAATCCTTAAATTTGGTCATCCTTAGAGATGGACGTCCCTAGACATGGTCGTTTCTGATTTTCAGTGATTTTCAAAACCAAGGACGTCCATCTCAGAAACAACCAAATGCAAGCCATTTAGTTGTGGGAGGAGCCAACATTTTTAGCCCTTAGGGGTGAAGGGGCACCTATATATGGGTACAGTAGGTTTGTGGTGGGTTTGGAGAGCTCACTGTTTCCTCCACAAATGGAACAGGTAGGAGGGGGTATGAGCCTGGGTCCACCTGTCTGAAGTGCACTGCAGTACCCACTAAAACTGCTCCAGGGACCTGCATTTGTGTCATGGACCTGAGTATGACATCTGAGGCTGGCACGACATATTTTTAAAGATGCTTTTTGAGGGTGGGAGGGGGTTAGTGACCACTGGGGGAGTAATGTGAAGTCATCCCCGATTCTCTCCGGTGGTCATATGGTCAGTTCAGGCACCTTTGAGTGCCTTAGTCATAATAAAAACAGGTCCGGGTGAAAATGTCCAAGTGTTCGTCAGGGAGATCCTTCCTTTTTTCGATTATGGGTCAAGGACGTCCGAGTGTTATGCACGCTCTAGTACTGCCTTCGCTATGCCTCCAATACACCCCCTTGAATTTTGGCCATCCCTGCGACGAAGTGCAGTTGGGGACGTCCAAAATCGACTTTCGATTATACCGATTTGGACGACCCTGGGAGAAGGACATCCATCTTCTGATTTATGTCGAAAGATGGGCGTCCTTCTCTTTCAAAAATGAGCCCAATAGTATTTTTAGATACAGTGGGCTACATATTAATGAGATAACGCTCTGAATATAGCTGTTAACTGATTAAATCCCAGCTGCTTCCATGCTCCACTCAAGCTCTATCCACAGACCGTACCAGCACTAACCAGACATTGCAGAGGTGGTCTGTGGTGATATCCAATGGCACTGTCTGGTTGAGTTTCAAATAGAAATAAATTTGTGTTTCCAGTTGTCTGGGTGTTTGAGGTCTTTTTCCTTGTATGTTGTTATACCACAAATCAATATCTATTTGATATCAATGTAAATACATTGTGATACACTTTACTTTTGAGTACAAGTAGCGCTTCCAGACTGCTATTGTGATCTCTCCGATTAAGAGCCACTGAATCTCACTACTTAGGCAATCGGAAACAATTTAACCAAGCAGATATTTTGCCAAACAGTGCACATTTAGAAGTTCTGTGCCAACATTCAGGCACCATATTTGCCATATTCTTATAGAATACTAGAGTAAACTAGCATCTGTGTGCCTAAATGAAGGCACACACACTCGCCAGATTTTTTTTCTGCTGTCAATGCCGCATTTATGTACATAACATACAGTATTCTGTAAGCTGTCCATATAAATGTCGGCCATACCTATGCCACACCCATCCCCTCCCTTCTGAATGATCCCCTAACAATTGTGTGCTAAACCATTTTGTCTCATGATTTTTAGCAATTAGGCACACTACTGCCATTTATGTCTACTGAGTGTACACTTACCTGTGTGAATGACAGTATTGTATACATTTCAGCGACCTGTTATAAAATAAAGAGATGAATGGCAAAATCATACATTATTTATCATTAAACACAATTTTTTAGCACAATACAAATGCAAATGATGAGACATTTCATCAGTAATCATGGTTGGGTGAGGATGGGGGGGGGGGGGGGGAGGTTATTTGATATGGAACAGGCCCTTTAAAATAAAGCTGATCCAACTTGGGGACCGCTATCTTTGCATTGATGTGACAGGAACACACAACATTCTCAGCTACAATAAAGCAAATGAAATTTACTACACAAGCCAGTAACCTGTGGTATTTTGGTACAGCAGTTTAGGGACTCACATGATAAATTTTGCTGCTTGCCACACTTTACTGCTGCTTAGAAACTCCCTCTCTTAGTGGACCTTTTACAAAGGCATGCTAGCGTTTTTAGCACGTGCTAAAAATAACCGTATGCTAAACACTAGAGATGCCTATCCTGCTTATAATTGAACGAGAAAAACGCCCAAATTCCGACCTAAATCGGGAGGTGGATGTTTATCTCACAAAAACGAATAACGCGGTATAATCGAAAGCCGAACTTGGACGTTTTCAACTGCACTCCATCGCAGAAGCGTACAAAGTTGATGGGGGCGTGTCGGAGGCGTGGTGAAGGCGGGACTGGGGCATGGTTATCACCTGAACAGAGATGGGCACCTTTCGCCGATAATGGAAAAAAGTATGCGTTTGTAGCTAGAATTTAGGGCACTTTTCCTGGACCCTGTTTTTTCACGAATAAGGCCCCAAAAAGTGCCCCAAATTACCAGATTACCTCCAGAGGGAATCGGGGATGATCTCCCCTGACTCCCCCAGTAGTCACTAGCCCCCTCCCACCACAAAAAAATGATGTTTCACAACTTTTTATTTTCACCATCAAATGTCATACCCTCCTCCCTGGCAGCAGTATGCAGGTCCCTGGAGCAGTTGTTAGGGGGTGCAGTGGACTTCAGGCAGGTGGACCCAGGCCCATCCCCCCACCTGTTACAATTGTGCTGCTTAATGCTTATTAGTCGTCCAACCCCCCAAACCCACTGTACCCACATGTAGGTGCCCCCCTTCACCCCTTAGGGCTATAGTAAAGGTGTAGACTTGTGGGCAGTGGGTTTTGAGGGGGATTTGGGGGGCTCAACACACAAGGGAAGGGTGCTATGCACCTGGGAGCTCTTTTACCTTTTTTTTTGTTTTTGTAAAAGTGCCCTCTAGGGTGCCCGGTTGGTGTCCTGGCATGTGAGGGGGACCAGTGCACTACAAATCCTGGTCCCTCCCATGAACAAATGCCTTGGATTTATTCGTTTTTGAGCCGGGCGCTATCATTTTCCATTATCGCTGAAAAACAAAAACATCCAACTCACAAATTGTCGAATAAAACATGGACGTCTATTTTTTGCGAAAATACGGTTCGGTCCGCCCCTTCACGGACCCGTTCTCAGAGATAAACGCCCATGGAGATAGACGTTTTCGTTCGATTATGCCCCTCGCACGTGTGTCTCTAGTGTTTAGCACAGACTAATCATTAGCATACGCTAAAAACACTACTACCATGCCTTTGTAAAAGATCCCATTAGTTTGTTGTCCCTGATCTGCTAACTTGAAACCCATCCCAAGATTGCTTCTGGAGTGGTTCATTTTGAGCACAATTTTCAAAAGCATTTCTATATTTAGAATCCCTTTTATTAAGCCGCTTAGGTGCCTAAGTGTGCCCAACACGTGCCAAATTGGAGTTACCACCTGGTTACCGTGTGGCCCTTGTGGTAATTTCAATTTTGGTGCATGTCCAAAAAATATTTTTTTATTTTCTGGCATGCATAGTGGACATGTGCCCAAGTGGCATCTGATGCACGTAGGTCATTACCGCCCAAATTCTTTACCGCTAGGTCTATGGCTGGCAGTGAGGTCTCAGACCCAAAATGGACGCATGGCAAATTTGATTTTGCCGCACGTCCATTTTCAGCAAGAAAAAGGAGGCATTTTTTGCAGGTGCGCTGAAAAATGGATCTGCACGCACCCAAAACCCGCGTCTAAACTACTGCAAGCCATTTTTCAACGTGCCTTTGTAAAAGGATCCTTAAAAGCAGTGGTTTTTTAATGCAGAAATAGGCTTTTGTAAAATGGTCTTCCCATATGTGGGTAAACTCATGGGAAGTTAGAGAGTTCATTCCTAGGGTTAGGATAGGGGAAGGGCTGGTGTTTATATGCAGACTTAAAATATATAAATATGCACCTAAATTAGTCCATCAAATTTTTGCCTGGTTGAAAGCAGTTGTAAACATTAGTGTGATACCTGAACAGAGAAAATATATATTTTGTATCTTGATATTCAGTGCCAGTACATGGATACCAGCAAGTCCTGAACATCTGGGTATAACTTGTTCACCATTGCTTTTTCAGGTACTGGAAATATTTAGACCAGTACTTGGGCAATTAACTGGGTAACTCTCAGATCTGCTCAAACTCTGTACCAGACTACCCCAGCACTATCCAGATAATGCCGAGGCCCTCAGACCAGATTTTTAGCAGAATTATCTGGTAATGCTGTTGAAAATCCAGGTACGGACCTAGCCAGCATGACTTATCTTGATAGAAGTTCCACTGAATAATGACCCCAAAATAATTTTATATTCTACATTTCGAAAAATTAAATGTGTCAAAAACCCTGCATAACATCCTGTGTGGGGGTACTTACTTGGAGAATGCCTTTATTAAATGATAACATTCATATCATTTCCTTCATTTTTGTCTGAAGCATGTCTTTAAACAATGTAAAGCTGAAAATGTCTTTAGTTACAATGAACACTTGTGGTTAGCCATAAAATCAAGATGCCTGCTTATTTGAAGAAAATTCTTCAAGCAGAGACATTCTGCACTTGGCAGGCTCCGCAGGAGCTGCTGATGGCTGTATTATTTTTGTTTATGTGGTCATACTACGATAGGTTGCTGACTTGGTTGCCTTTGTTCCTCCGGAGTTGTGCTGAAATTTGTCACCTTTTTTCATAGTAGCATACACTCTGCAGCAGTCTAAGAATATTATCTGTTCAGGTTAGACTTGGTTCACAAAATCCAGAACCTGGTAAGGTTTCTGATAATTATTCATCCACTATTGTGAATAAAAATAGCTGCATTCCATGACTACAAAAATGCAACACAACAAAGCCTCTGAATATTAAAGAAAAAAAACCCAAAATAAATAATCTTGTATGTAGACTTTGGCATTACCGCCCGGCTAGCATATGCGTCGGGCGGTAATTCCAAGTTTGGTGTGCACTGAAAACCCATGGCAGAAAATGATTTTCTATTTTCTACTACAGGGGCATTGACGGCGCTAATTGGCAGTTGGCGCACGCTGGACTGTTACCACATGGGTAACGCGTGAGCCCTTATTGCTAAGTCAATAGGTGGCATTAAGGGCTCAGTCCATAAATAGATGCATGCTGGCTTCATTTTGCCACACGTCCATTTCCCGGCCTCCCCCAAACCCTCCTTTTTTTCAGACGTTGTGGAGAAATGATCTATCACACGTCCAATACATGTGCCCACACTACCACAGGCCACCTTTTGGCATGCCATTATAAAAGGGCCCCTCAGAGAGTGGGAATATTGTATGCATGTGTCCAATTTCCACCCCAAACCTGAACTCAAGAATTCCTCCACTCAGGTTAAATAAATATTAGGAATATGAAGGCCAAATTTTTATTTTGTTTATTTTCCCATGTTATTTATGGACTTTTTCATTTCAGTGGGGTTAAAGTGGCATTGAGGAGTAGCCTAATGGTTAGTACATTGGGCTGAGAACTAGAGGAAAAATACCAAACTAGAAAAACAAAAATCCCATGAATGCAAAAGCAAACAAGCACAGTAGGGATCACCAACAAACATGAGTGGAGAAACTTGATTCTTATAAAAGTCTTTTATTGGAGTAGGCAAAGGGGGCTTGGAACATCAGCCCTAAGCAGACTCAACATTGGTTGGGGATTGGGTATGGTTAAGGGGTACCTGGTAGCGGTGCTGGCAGTGTGTGGGGTCCTGGTTCAACTAGTTTTGGGTGGGCTTTGGGTGTGCCAGGGTAATCAGTTAAGTTTGATGGGCAGTATTATTTTGATCATTGTATGCCCATGGAGTGCTCCGTTGCTTGCATGTCATTTGAGGCCTTTGTTACATTCTTGCAATGGGTGGTTCAGAGAGTGGCTGGTAGGGAGGATGTTGTACATTATCTTGATGATTTTTTTTGTTGTTGTTGTTGGGGCAGCAGGGACCACTGAGTGTATGCAGTTGATAGATGCTTTCCATTTGGTGGCACAGGAATTTAGAGTGCCTTTGGCGGAATACAAGTCAGAGGGGTCTAGTGCGGTCTTGACTTCCTTAGGAATAGAGTTGGATTCCATACAGATGGAGTCATGATTACCCTAGGATAAGATCTCTAAGTTATTGCATCCCATTGAGAAAGCTTGTCAGGCTAAGAAACATTTTATGACAGGTCCAGTCATTGATTGATCATGTTAATTTTGCCTGCCAGATCATTCCAATGGGTAGAGTTTTTACCTGTTATTTAGCATGTTTAATGGTGGGAGTGGTATGTAGTCATCACTTTTTGAGAATTCCTAAAATAGGCAATCAGCTTTTTGCCCCTTGATGGTGAAAATATTGTGAGAGTTGGTGTTAAAGTGTTTGAAATGCAATATTACTTTATCTGCAAAGCATATTCCTGGACCTCACAATGAAGTAACTGATGTCACTTCTCATTTTCAGTGGCCATGTTTTCCTGCTTTGGCACCAGAAGCAGATGATCAGTTCACTCCTATGCCAGAAGATCTATGGGACATCATTCCAGGGAGTTAGCTCACCTGTTGCAGTCAGCATTAGCGGCAAATACCTGGAAGTGCTACAATGTGGGTTAACGGCATTTTCAGGTTTTTCTCAGAGAGGCCAGTTTCTTTCTTATATGGTCCGTTCTCTTTGCATTACATTCTATCTTTTCTGCAGTTTGCTTCTGCTCAATGTTGGTCTGTGTGCACTGTTGAGTAAGCATTGGCTAGTATTCATTTTCTATCTCCCTTAATGGGTTGGGAGGATCATTCAGTGCATTTTCTGGTGAAGAAATTGTGCCAGGGTTACCATAAGTCAGTGGGTCAGTCTCACTTTCATGCTGCATGCCTCCCCCTATTGTAGGACTACCTGGTGCAGTTGTTGGCAGTCTTGTCAGATGTATGTGTATCTCCTTATGAAGTGCTGTTGTTTCGAACCACTTATACTTTAGCATTCTATGGAGCATTCCAGATCAGTGAATTTGTTGCTGCTCATAAGGGGGTGGTTGGTAACAGGGGATTATTAGGTGTAGATGTTCGGCTTATGACCAATCATGTGTATTTGCTTGTGCGGGAGTCTAAGACTGATCAAGTGGGAAAAGGTCTTAGGTGGTTCTGCATCGAGTGGAGGGTTTGGTGAACTGCCCTTGGTGAACAGCGGTTTGTGTCTGTGCAGCCTGTGCTGGCTTAGTTTTGGTTGGTGTGCGCTGATGGTACACCATTTATATCTTTTCAATTTGCAGCAATGCTTAAACAGTGCTTGGTGCAGATGGGGTTAGATCCACACTGTTTTGGCACTTATTCTTTTCGAATTGGTGTTGCTAGTACGGCTTTTCCATTGTGGCCTTTAGCCAAGGTGATTCAATCTTTGGGTAGATGTAAGTCCAATATCAAGGAAATATTTGTACCACTGTTGATCCTGGCATATAAACAAAATACTTTGAATATTGCAGTTGACTTTATGTTAAAATACCATCATTAGTACGGTGGGATATGTCTGAGTGTTCCTAGCTCCCAAATGACAGGATGCTAACATTAATGTTATATTCCCATCAACACCTTTAAATAGGTTCAGAGTGTATCATAATTTAAGATATAGCCAGTGTACAAACTGGGAGCACACAAATTAAAAAAAGAAACAGATTAATATACAATTACAACATAATATCTAACTAAAAAGCACATATTTTCTAAATAAATTTGTTTTTAAAAATTTACAGAAAACTAAATAACATGATTGACATTTTACCAAAGTTGGAAAAGAGTTCCAAATTTGAGAAGCTTGATAGGAAAATAAAGCTGTAAAGTATCACTTAGAACATAAGCCTTTATAAAAAGGAACAAATATGTTCAAATCATTACGAGCATCATACTTGGAATTCTGAATTTTGATCATTGGAAACATATAACATGGTGTCACTCCCTTCAAAATGTTATAAACTAAACAACAAAGCTTATAAAGAAATCTAGCCTCAATTGGCAACCAATAGAGTATTTCATAATGTACAAAAACTCTGTCAAATCTCCCTAAGCCACATATTAGATGAATTGCTGTGTTCTGAATATTTCTTGGCGAACAGTGGATGTGGTCCCTCTTCACAAAAGTGGTGATAGGGAAGAAGCTGGAAACTAGAGGCCGGTAAGCCTCACTTCAGTTATTGGAAAAATAATTCTGGAAAGTTTATTTGCTTTTATGGTCATCACCACACACCAGGCAGAAGCTTTCTTCAATGTATTGTCTTTCTATGATGGTACCTGTATCTTATTCCTAATGTGGAATGTAGCATGATATAGCTAACTGTAGTTTGGGTTATTCTTCCCCATATGCTTCATTTTACCCTTGTCCACATTAAACTTCATCTACCATCTGGTTGCCCAGTCTCTCGGCTGCACAAGGACCTGCTGCAATTTATTGTAATCTGCTTTTGATTTAGCAGCTTTGAATTATTTTGTGTCATCTGCAGAACTGATTACATAATTTATTGTTCCATTTCAGATTATTTATAAATATGTTTAAAGCATTGTCCTCAGATTCCTAGTCACTCCACTCTTCACCTTTCTCCATTGATAAAATTAATTATTTTCTATCTTTTAACAAGTTCTCACATTTCCCTATATCTAAGAATGTGATATATAAAACAATTCATTCTGCTAATTTCTCCTATCAAGGCACCAAAATTTGGAATTCTATTCTTAAATCTATCAAGTTTACAGATGATTACCTAACTTATCGAAGTCTTCTAAAAACAGATTTCTTCAGTCTTGCCTTTCTGAACACAAAGAATTCTATTTGAATTTTACCCAAACCCTATTCTTAATCTCGTTTCCCATCTAATCTTTCCTAATTATGCTCTCACCTATCCACCCTTATGAGTCCTTTTACTAAGGTGTGCTGAAAAATGGCTTGCGGTAGTGTAGTTGCAGGTTTTGGGCGCACCAATCCATTTTTCAGCATGCCTGTAAAAAAACACTTTTTAAATTTTTGCCGAAAATGGACGTACGGCAAAATCAAAATTGCTGCGTGTCCATTTTGAGTCTGAGACCTTACCGCCAGACATTGACCTAGCGGTAAAATCTCATGTGGTAATGATCTATGCCTGCCAAATGCCACTTGGTATGCATAGCTGACACGCGCCAGAAAATAAAAAGTATTTTTTGGTGCGCATAGTGGATACTCGGTAATTCCATTTTGGCAGGCAGTTGCACGTAGATGCTTACGCGGCTTAGTAAAAAGGCCCCTTAATTTTTTGTTTGTCCTTGAAATAGACTAATTCCCTGGTTACTTACTGCATATGTATTAATTTGCTTCTTGAACTTATTGTAATTTGTGTTACATTCTGTATATTATTATGTTTTATGTACTTTATTGTTTGATTGTAAGCCACATTGAACTTGAGTGTAATTCAGGCTAATGTGGGGTATCTAATTATATAAATGATAAGTGACCGACTCACCCACAAATGCGCAGTAGAGAGCAGCTGCCATCGACGTTCCGCGCATGCGCAGCAGGTCTCACAGATCCATTGCCGGTGTCGCTGTCCCGCCCCTTCCACCGAGGGAGGCTATTTGCCTTGCTAAGGGGAGGGCGACAGAAGCAGCAGTACCCCTCGCTCAGAAGCGGACGGCCACAGAGTCCAGCGTGGGAAGCGTCTTTATCCATACCTCTGCCTGCCTTCTCTCTCAGCTGACAGCTCTGCCTCTGGTCCCGCCCTTGCAGAAAAAGGAAATGAGGGCGGCACCAGAGACAGAGCTCTTAGCTGAGAAAGAAGGGAACGGGGAAGGCAGGCTCAAGCGTCCAACCTGTTCGCCTTTCACTGCAGCCGGACCCTGAGGTAAGAACTTTAAAATCGGAGGACAGGCAGGGAGGGGGCCAGGAACTAGGAGGACATGGAGGGGGGCATGGAACTCAGAGGAGATGCATGGAGGCCCGGAACTCCGAGGACAGGGAGGGAGGGAGGGAGGGGGGGCCTGGGACTCGGAGGGGGAAGGGGCCTAGAACTCGGAGGGAGAGGCCTGGACAGGGAGGGAGGGAAGGAGGGGGGCCTGGAAGGAGGGGGGGAGGGAGGCCTGGAACTAGGAGGACATAGAGGGAGGCCTGGACCTAGGAGGACATGGAGGGGCATGGAACTCGGAGGAGATGCACGGAGGCCTGGAACTCCGAGGACAGGGATGGAGGGAGGGGGGCCTGGAACTAGAAGGACACGAAGGCTTGGAACTCGGAGGACACAGAGGCCTGGAACGCGGAGGACACGGAGGGGGTCATGGAAATCGGAGGTGATGCACGGAGGCCTGGAACCCCGATGACAGGGAGGGAGGGAGGGAGGGGGCCTGGGAGGGGGAGGAAGGGGGGCTTGGACCTCGGAGGGGGGGAGGGAAGGAGGGTGGCCTGGAAATCGGAGGGGGTAAAGAGGGAGGGGACCTGGAACTCGGAGGGAGGGAGGGGGGCCTAGAACTAGGAGGACACGGAGGGGTGTACTGTAGATATCAACTCATTTCTTCCTTTCACTATTTCATTACATTTTTCTAAACACAAAGCTCACCCATTTTAACGGTCTTAATGGCTAGTAAATAAAAAATTTAAATAAATAGTAGAACTTTGCCTCTTTTCCCAAGACTTTTTAATTTCCTGTGCTCTAACTATGTCATACTCGCACACTGCACCTACCTACATTAAGCCTCTAGGGCTGGATTCAGTACATGGCACTGAAAAGTAGGCACTGGAAAAAATTTGCACTCAGCGCTAGTTTATAAATGGTGCTACGAACTGAGTCCTCTTTATAGAATAGTGCTTAGCACGTAATCCAGCACCAAATTTTGGTGCTGATGATCAAAAGTAAACACTGGTGCTAGAGGCCATTGGCGCTGTACTAGCGCCCGCATTTACCAGCGTAGAATGATAGAGAGGGGTCTAGCACAGCAAAGAACGAGTGTGCCAGGCCTTAGCACAGATAGCATGCAAATGTAGTCAAGCTCATTTAAATGAGGTCATTTTGTATTCTTCTCCAATGATCAGAAAAGAATGTCTGAAAGAAAGGTGTCTTACCGCTGTAAAAAATAATGCCAAGTCTGAACAGGCATTAGGGTGTTAGAAGAGAGGATTTCCCATGATTCTCATGCTTCTCTCTTGATTCTTTCTGCAAAATCTATTGGTTTTGATTGCCTTTGGAAGCAGAAGGAAGCCTGTGCAAGCCCGCGAGTGCTGATTATAAGAAACAGCAGACCCAAATGCAAAGCACACATTGGTTTTCTTGTCCTGTGTCTAAATTTAAAGTGACCATGCTTAAAAAAAAGCACACATTGACATCTGTTACTTGCATCTAAGTGTAAGCATCCAGAAAAAAAAGTTAAAAACGCTTATATTTAGGCTGCAGAAAACAGACACCAATGTGTGCTTCATTTTCGGGGTTTACCAGGTGCATGCGCAAAGGAGTTGAGCTTACTGTTCTGCGCATGCATCAAGCACAATCCTTCCACTGAACTCCTTAATGCTCAAAGCTATGAGCATGCCTATATTTGCATCTCATTAGTTTTGAGCATTAGGGCATTGTTCTTCTGCGCTGTTCCGGTTGTATTTTTATGGCCTATTCAGAGTAGCACTTGAGTTTTGATCATTGGCCCCTTTGGGCGTGAGGATTTACACCAACTGAAACCTGGTGTAAATCCTGGCACACAACTTGGGTACATAGCCCTCAAATTCTATAACACTGCACATAATTCTTTGGAATGCCCCTGACCAATGCCCCTTCCATAGCCACACCCCCTTTTGGGTTGCACGCAAGAGGATATGGATGTGGATCTTTGTAGAATTGCACACAGCCAGATCCATATGCAAATCCAAATTAGAGCCAATTAACGTTGATAATTGATTGTTAAAAGGTCTCCTTGAGACAACTGGAGGGTGAAACATGAGTCATTTTGGAATTGGTCCCCAACCAACCAACTTGAATAAAATGCTTTTCAGATGGGTATATACTTTTTATATAAAGGAGTTTTGAATTTTTGAAGGTTTTTGATATAATTAATATTTTTGAGAAAATACAGAGGTTTATTGGGCTGATGATGAGGTAGGTGCATAAATCTCGAAGGTATGAAAATTACACCTTTAAGTAGTACTGCTGAGGTCCGGTAAAATTAGAAAATATAAAGTATTTGGGTGTTTCTATATATTCTAAGGTTTGATGTTGAGAAGAAGGATCACCTGATTTTGCCTAAATTAGCCTTGTTATACAGTATAAGGTTTTGTACAAAGAAAAGTTTTGCACAGAAATTAAATGAGACACGACACAAGATATTAAACATTCAAGCCCTCTAAAACAGTTGAGAAGATCCCAGAAAAATAATGGGAAAATGTCATAAAATCAAACAAAATATAATTGAAGAAATAAATTAAAGGAAATAGGCACCCTAGCAATGTATCAATATAACAATCAGCTTAGTCCAATAACACTGAGCAAAATGATACAACCATTTACTTGCACGGTTTCACTCTTTTTTGTATACAGAAAATGTCTCAGTTGTTTGGGGTCCAAGAAAACAATTGCTTGAACCAAACTTAACAAACACTTAACATGAAAATGCATGAGGAATAGGCTATCTAAAAACCTAAGAACCTCCCTTCAAGTCTCATCTATAGAAAATCTTGCAGACATCTGGAACTACCAAAATACACTGAGCCAAAACCATAGTTTTCTGATGACAGAAATAAAGTCTCATAACCTTCCACGTTTTAAATGCACAGAATGCAACTGAGATAATATTTTAAACAATGTCCATGCCTGATATAAATACTTAACCTTTGCAGCTGCCCCTTTCCAGTTTATTTCAAACTATTTTCCTCATTTTGTAAGTCTTCCTTTTGAAAACTATCTTAATAAATGACACGCTATATAAAAACATGTAAGGCTGAAGGTAATTGAATAATGTGTGTTCATTTTAATATTTAAGAGTACTGCATAATATTGTTCAAGCTTCATTGTGGGCAGCGTGCAATCATTTAATTTTATTAATATGCAGTAACATACTGCTGCAGTCTGTTGCATCAGGCAATGGCATCTGATGATTTGGCAGTAGAACTAGAGGACATGAAATGAGATTGAAGGGGGGAAGACTCAAGAAAAATGTCGGGAAGTATTTTTTCAAAGAGAGAGTGGTGGATACTTGGAATGCCCTCCCGCGGGAGGTGGTGGAGATGAAAACAGTAACGGAATTCAAAAATGCATGGGATAAACATAAAGGAATCCTGTTCAGAAGGAATGGATCCTCAGAAGCTTAGCCGAGATTGGGTGGCAGAGCAGGTGGAAGGAGGCGGGTTAGTGGTTGGGAGGCGGGGCTAGTGCTGGGCAGACTTCTACAGTGTGTGCCCTGAAAATGGCAGAAACAAATCAAGGTCAGGTATACACAAAAAGTAGCGCATATGAGTTTATCTTGTTGTGCAGACTGGATGGACCGTGCAGGTCTTTTCCTGCCGTCATCTACTATGTTACCAAGTTACTATGTTGTCAGTTCATGCTTCTTTGTTTTGCTCTATAGATTTAAAAAAGAAATATTTCCATGTTATCTGTAAAAAATGTAATCCATTGAAGATGTACACTAATACTACGCTATATACATTTGATTTCAGATTCACTACAGCCAGTCATTTGTTTTTATGGGGAAAAAATCTAATGTTAGGTAAGACACAGATAAATGTGTCAGCAAATATTACAATATACCATGCAGGTCAATGGATCAAACCATTATTTTTGAGCTATAGGTTTTTGTTTACTGGTATGTAATGAAAGGAGAATTGATATTATAATTGCAAAGACACGACATAGATGAAAGGGACCAGCTAGAAATATGGCATGAATACAAACTACTGAATGTTTGAAATCTGTTCCATACGGGCAAACTCTCTATCTCATAGACCAAATGTTTCTTCCCGGAAATTACATTTACCCACACTAAATGCATTTGATTAAGCAAGGAGTACATTAATTTCGTCATCAGCCTTCCCCTAATTTGTAATGCTTTTATTTCTATTAAAAGTGCAATGTTTCCATGGAGATCAGTCAGAGATATTGCCAAGGCATGGCTTATATCCTCTCATTTTGGTTTCCATGGTTTCCAGCCTAGGAGAGGAAATGAAGTTTTGAATTTTTACTAAATGCTAAAGGTTAATATCAGGCAAGCTATCGGGAAGCTAGTTTTTATAAAACTGCTGAAAAATGTGTTTTAACCTCTCTTATGCAAGAAACTGAGGAGGTGTCCCGATTTAGTGATATGCTTGTCACAGATAGTAGTCTCATGTTGTTCTATACTTTAGACTCTAGAGGAAAAATCAAAGATGGATTAAAAAAATAGAGAAACAATGTAAGTTTATTAGGGAATGTCAAGGCCTACCCCGTGCAAGTGTCTGCGTAGAAAAGCTAGACCAAGGGCAGGGTCAACAAAGGCAGAGAGCAGACAGGAAGAGGAACTAAATGTTGGAACAAGAATCAGGCATGGAACAGGAACCCCGGGTTAAGCAGGAACCAAACATGGAGTGCATAGAAAAGAATTTGAACAGCAGCAGACACAGGACAGGCCCACTGAAAAATCTGGCTGGGCTTCCTTATATATTGTCATTGATAAGACACACCTCTTCTTGATCCAATGGACTTCTCTGGAGGCAGGCTTTCTCCTTCTTCTGCTCATGGTCATATTTCCTGGCGCTCAGGTTGCAGCTTTGCAGCCTCTGTGGCTCAGTAAGAAGTCCCCAGTTATTAACAAATCACATTGCAGGCTTGGTTCCTTGCAAACACAGAGACTCCCCCTTCCTGGCTGTTTTTGTGCTGCAGGATCTGGGAATCACTACAGTGGAAGCAGGGCATGCTGATCTGGGAAGGGGTTCTATTTGTAGAGTTTCAGGAAGGATACGTGGAACATTAGATAGATAGAGGTTTTCTGAGAATGAAAGGCTTAAGGATTTATTAGTTCTTGGATCACAAAAGGTTCCATGAAATTCAAAAATTTCCATAGGTTTCATAAAAAGGCAATTCTATAATCTAGGCATTCATAATTATGTTTGTTACACATGTAAATTGGATATGTGCATATGTGTGAACATACTGAAACCTAAGGGTTAAAATATATTTTTTAAAAACCTGCCTTTGAGGGTGGAGTATTTCCATCTCCCAGAGCTGACATGAGTTCCGGGGAGTGAGGGCTAGAGACAGATGCTGTTCCTATTATGATTTCTGGTTGTCCACCATGAGAAATGGATTAATTGCTGTCCATGTGTCATTGCCAGTGCCCAGCAGGATGGTAGTGCCTCAGGGCACTGAGTGGAATGTAGCCAATGCAGCCGCAGCTGAGAAGAGGCCCGGGGCTGCTGCCGGAGTGAAGGCTGCGAGCATTCTGAGCATGTGAAAACTTTTACACATGCTCAGAAATGCTCCAGAGCTCAGGGGTGGGCTGCAATTGAGTTGGAGGCCTTGATTTTGAGGCTTCCTGGGAGGCCTACCGCCGGAGCTCATGCCTAATGTTGGGACTGTGATCATGAGAACTGGACCACAGAGCAGGACAAAAGTAGCCAGAATCATCCCAGGAGAGCAAGTGAAATTTTATTTTAATTTAATTTTGAATTTATTTTAGCATGGTTATTAAAATTATTTAAAATTAATTTTATTCATAGTTGGGACCGGAAGAGCTTCCAGGGGCATGGCTTAAGTGGTTGGGTGGTGTATTAAAATAATTTTATTGGCTTAGGAGTCCTTTTACGAAGCAACGGTAAGCACTAACATGTGCTTCCCATGCACCAAAATGCACTACCATGGGGCACGCTCAGGTGTCCTGTGATATTTCAGGCATCCATACATCCTTCCCAAGTGCTGGGGGCATATATGTAGGGGCAGGGCATAGAGAAGGCATGCCCAACACTAATTGGTTAGCACAGCTACATTACTGCATGCCTACCGAATAGCACTATAGTTAGCACTTGAGCCCTTTCCGCCTACTAAATAGGTGTCAGTAAGTGCTCACACACTAATGGTCATGTGCTGATTTGGAAATTAGCACCTGGTCATTAATAGAAAAAAATAGAAATGTGGCCATTTTATAGCAGTACTAAAAGTGTCCACAGCACAAAGGAAAATCAATGCACTAATCATAGCGCAGGCCACCTTTTGGTACAGCTTAATTTGGTGTAATCGGTTTGTATTCAAAGAGATAAAATGTCAGCAAAGCATGCATGCTATGTAGGGATGGTCTGGTTTATATAGTGAAATTTGACCTGAAGGAGTGATGAGGAGTTTTGGTGGGTTTTATGAGGTAATTTGCCAAGATTTTAGATTTGTGTGGTAAAAACACTGTAAAAAGGGGTTTGGGAATTTTCTGAGGCATTTTTGGAATTTAATGTGGGAAAATACCTGTGTTCTAAGCAGGGCTTTGTTTGTGCCAGTACCCACACCTTTTTTTTTACCTGCTCCCCATTGGCATCTCTATGGGTCTGACCCAGTTTCCATCCCGCTGCGTGTCTCTGAGAGTCCGGCCCCCAGCAGTAATCAGACAGTACAAGGCCTGGCATCAGTGTTAAATTCAGCACTGAAGAGCCTTGGAGTCTATCTGCTCATGGAGGCCCTGTTGGTACTGCCCCTCTGACACATATGTCAGACAGGGCAGAACCAACAGGGCCTTCCTGAGCATGTGGGCACAAAGGCTTCTCAGCGCTTGAGTAAGCACTGGTGCTGGGCCTTGTACTGTCTGATCACTGCCAGGGACAGACTCTCAGAGGCAGGCAGCGGGAGAAGGAGGAAGTTTCAAAGAGAAATACTGGACTTGGGGGGGGGGGGGGGGAGAGAGAGAAGGAGTGATGTTGAATGGACTGAAAGAGGGAGGGTGGGTGGAAGGGGAGAGAGTAGTGGAGGGGAGACAGGAGAAATGCTGGACATGGAAGGAGAGGAGAGGATATAGGAGAAATACTGAACATGGATGAGAAGATGGGAGATGAGAAATTTTAGACATGTATGGAGGGGAGGGAAGAGAGAGGAAGGAGATGAACATGGATGGAGGGGAGTGGAGAAAGGAGAAATGCTGGACATACGTAGATGGAGGGGAGGGGATAGAGGATAAATGCTGGAAGGGAGGGAAGGGGAAGGAGGAGAAATGCAGGACATGGATGGAGGAGAGGGAAGATAGAGGAAGGAGATGTACAAGGAAGGAGAGGAGGGGAAGGGGAGAGAGGAGAAATGCTGGACATGGATAGAGGAGAGGAAAAAGAGAGGAAGGAGATGCAGATGGATGGAGAGGAGGAGGGGAGAGGAGAAATGCTGGAGATGGATGGAGGGGAGGAAGATAGGAGAAATGCTGGACATGGATGGAGGAGAGGGAAGAGAGAGGAAGAAGGTGCACATGGATGGAGAGGAAGGAAAGGAAAGAGAGGATAAAAACTGCACATGGATAGAGAAAATAGGCAAAAGCTGGATCCACGCTATACCTCCTCCAGCCAAGTCCACGGAGGACCCAGCTTTTACCAATGGACATAGGGCAGGAAGTGAAGAAGAATGGAGGAGAGTAAAGAAATTAATGGGCAAGAAGCCCTGGAAATGGAATTAAGAGAACAGATAGAGAGCAGCAGAACCAGAGATTGGGACCAAGATGATCAGAAAAATAAAGTCAACAGAAAATAAAGGTAAACTAAATCATTTTATTTTCATTTATTGTTTGGAATATGTCCAATGTGAAAATTTACATCTGCTGCCTTATTTTGCACTGTACAGGAGCAAACGTGTTTCTGTTTTCCTGGTATTGTGCTGCATGCAGAGTCTGGCTTCTTTGGATTTCAGGTTAATTTTTGCCTGTATTTGAAGAGGGGCTACCTCTGTTCTGCATGTGTGACTGCAAGGCCAAGTGTCTGAATAGGGATCTGTTTGTTAGGTTCTGAGATTTTGATAACATACTGTGTTTCAGATTTAGCAAGAATGTCCTTCTAATTCATAATCTGTTTGCCAGTGGCGTTCCTGGGGGGGCGGTGGGTGCGGTCTGCCCAGGGGGCACGCCGCTGGGGGGGGGGGGGGTGCCACACGCCTGTTGGCTCTGCTCGTTCCGTGCTCCCTCTGCCCCGGAACAGGTTACTTTCTGTTCCGGGGCAGAGGGAGCATGGAACGAGCGAAGCGGACAGGCGCGCGGCACCCCCCCCCCAGCAGGTAAAAATGCACCGGGGGGGTGTCCTTTCGCCGGGGGGGGGGGGGGAGGCGCATCGGCGATCCGCCCCGGGTGTCAGCCACCCTAGGAACGCCACTGCTGTTTGCTAATTTGGTTTGGAGTAATTTTGGGTGTACTGGAGCTGTAAACGCTTACAGAAATTATTTATAATGAAAAACATTGGGGCAATGGAGGGTTAAGTGACTTGCCCAGAGTCACAAGGAGCTGCCTATGCCTGAAGTGGGAATCAAACTCAGTTCCTCAGGCCCAAAGTTCACCACCCTAACCACTAGGCCACTGTTTGTGCCACTGTTCAGACACTTTTCCATTTTGTATATGCCATGGGTCACCCTTGCCTCTGTTCAATCATTTTGCTCTTTGCTGTGTGCTCTGAGGCATGCATGTCAATGCTCAGCCACTTTGCTTCTCTTGCTTTGACAGAGGTGTATTTCCACTCTTTACCTCTTCCTACTGTTCTAGTATGAAACATTTATATAGTATTATAAGGTATGTAAAGCACTTTACTAAAACATAATTAAGATAGTCCCCAATCTGTGAAGTTCAAAATATACAGTAGCTGACAAATGAACACTTAGGACAGGTGTAGATTGAGAACAGTAAAGAGGAAATCATGAATTCTGAAGTATTAGTCGAGATGGTAGGCCAGCATTTCCTCTCTCTCTTTCTCCTTCTTGCCATTTTTCCCAATAGCATAAGTTTAAGTCACAATACAGTCTGTAAATGTAACTTTTATTTGAAAAGAAATAGAACAGAACAGCTGCAGTTATAAAGGGCAATGAAAGGACTCCACTGTTCTTGTTTGAATTGATTTAAATATAGGTTGTCTCTTATATCTACTTTGGTTCCACTCAATGTGTTTGTGTAGAGAAATACAACTACAAGGATATATTTTAAAAAGTTTTGAATGATTCAGTCAGTACAAATGTAGAGATAGCTTTTAGACAAGTAGTTGATAGAAGAAAAAGGAACCAATGGGGTGAGAGGGTAAGAGGCATAGTAGAAGGGGCTTAAGTAGCCATTGTCAGCAAAAGGCATTTGAGGCACTCAGCTATGATGCTACTCACATGGAAAGACAGGAAAACAGAAAGAGAGGTTTATCTTAATGAAGACCAACTTTTCCATTAACTCTGGTGTTAGTCATGAATAATGTGGACTCCCAATTTCCACCACCATTGATAATATCTGTTCACTAGGCATGCTTGTTAATGGGCAGAAAACACTGGGTGACTCTAGTGAGTTCTTGCTAGACTGCAATCTTATATGCCCAGAATGCTTAGTGGTCTGTGGCTGTAATCATGGTTGGCTCTGGAAGGTACCATATGACCAAACTTTACACCCAGGTTTCCTTTGGGGGAATACTAGATTCTGCTGTGAAATGTAGAAGCTATAACCTGTGTCAGGAATTTCCATCCTACAATGGTATGAGGAGTGGCTGATATAGGAGGGGGAGGAAATTCTAACTGACAGGATCCTTCATGTGCCATCTGGTATTTTTTCCCCCAAAATTAAGGGGCTCTTTTAGTAAGGCTTGCAAGAAATGGCTACAGCATAAATGTCTTAAAGCATTTTGCAATATTTTCCCTATTTTCACAAGTTAAACTGCACTATTAACTTTTTAAGAATATTTTTGTGAGAGTATGGTATGGGTGGGGGCTGGGGATGTCTGCATTAAGCAGCGAGGGGCCCTTTTACTTAGCCACGTAGGCACCTATGCGCATCCAATGTGCACCAATTCTGAACTACCATCCGGCTACCACATGGCCCAGGTGGTAATTTCATTTTTTACACGCGCCTACTATGTGAGCTGGAAAATTTCCAGCATGCAGCACTAACCAAGCAGTAATCAGCATCGTACATGCGCTGATTACCACCCAGTTAACACGTGATACCTTACTGCTAAGTGAATGGGTGGCAGTAAGGTCTGAGGCTCAAAATGGACGTACGCCAAATTTTCATTTCACCGCACGTTCTTTTTTGGTCAAAAAAGGACCTTTTTGCAGATGCGCTGAAAAATGGACCTGTGCGCGCCCAATACACGTGTCTACATCAGCGCAGGCAACCTTTCAGCACGCCTTAGTAAAAGGACCCCCTAGTGTTTTTCGTTAATGTAGACATAACATAGGAGCACTTAGACCCTTCTAAATAGGAGGTGCTAAGTGTTCCTGCATTGTTTTTTCAGGTCTTGTGCTCTACAACCTGAAATAAACTAAAAAGAAAAAGCACTATAAAAGAAATATAATACCCCATCGAATGGGCATTACTAGAACCATATGGGCCTCTTTTACAAAGCTGCGCTACCGATTCTCGGTGCAGCAAATGAGAGGAAGCCCATTCAATTCCTGTGGGCTTCCGTTCATTTGTCAAGCGGGAATCACTAGCGTGGCTTTGTAAAAGAGGCCCATAGTGATGGTTGATTCCAGAAGCCCTAGGCGGAGGGCGGTCTCTGTCAGTGGGCTAGAGTCCCTGGGAGAGAGGAGGCCCAGCCCAAGGGGCATGGTGTTGAAATAAGTTGCAGAGAGAAAATATATCCCTGTGGAGAGTGACAGCAGGGGTGGAGTTTGGGCTTAATATAAGGAATTGTGGTGAGATACAAGAGGTCTTTGATTGCCTGTTTTCCTGTCAAGACCCTCGGGATCATTGGGGGATCCTGGAGTGAAGGAATGAATACAGCTGGCTAAAGGAGCAGTTACTGCCCCCATAAGCGGCAACTGTAGAGAGAGTAAGCGCTTCAGGTGGTTCAGGGGAGTCCAGCCTGGAAGGTGGATCAGGACAGGGAAAGCCTGTTCAAGGCTGGAGTGTAGCCCTGCAAGGTGCACTGCTGGAAGAAGATTAGCCTAAAGAGTCTGTGCCTGAAAGTAGCAGAAAGGAGTAAGGAGTAACAAAGCAACTTTGGATTTATTGCTGATACAAAGGGATGGATAAATGGACAGGAGGTGGTGTATATATGTACAGCAGAAATCCTATCTGAAAAGTGGAGAAAGGAGCTGAGAGCACTATACATGGTCTTGATTGGAACTGTAAATACATAAGTACATAAGTATTTCCATACTGGGACAGACCAAAGGTCCATCAAGCCCAGCATCCTGTTTCCAACAGTGACCAATCCAGGTCACAAATACCTGGCAAGATCCCCCAGAAAGTACAAAACATTTTATGCTGCTTATCCCAGAAATAGTGGATTTTCCCCAAGTCCAATTTAATAACGGTCTACGAACTTTTCCTTTAGGAAGCCGTCCAAACCTTTTTTAAACTGTGCTAAGCTAAACGCCTTTATCACATTTTCTGGCAACGAATTCCAGCGTTGAATTACATGTTGAGTGAAGAAACATTTTCTCTGATTCATTTTAAATTTGGAGTGTTTATCTGCTAGTTGCAGCACATTTCAGCAAAGTTGGTTTGCATTCCATAAAACCTTGAAGTGCAGTGTTATTATTGGCACAAGAGAGAGTGTGTGTTCTGGACGGACTAAAGTGACACCCCGAGATTCTAAGTACTTCCAACACCCCAGCTCTCTATTGTGGTCCACTCCCAGCTGGACTGCAGGCAATATGGAATGTGAGTGAGGTGCGAGAATGATCCCCCTAGGACACCGTGACAGGAGAGAGAGAGAGAGAAAAAAAAATTGTGTTTTTCCTGGGACCTGGGTCCAGGGTTTTTTGTTGACCTGAGCTAGTAAAGGGTGAGACCTGAGTTACACAAACATACCCCTAAGCTAGGTACGTTTTCTGGCATTCACAGTTTATCATGCCCTAACAGGTATTAACCAATGGTGTCGATTTCCCTGCTTTGGCTTTGGTACAGTACACATCCATTGACTAGGCTGGCACTGAATCCATTTTCTGTTTGCTGCAAGTACACTCTCTGTTTTTTTGGTTGCTAGATTTTGCATTCAGTGGGGATTTCTATTTTCTTGAGTGCATCACCATTGACTACTCCATGTGCTGTGAATATGTTGAATTCCAGCTCATTTATTCATGGGGTGGCAGAGTGGCATCTCTAATGTAATGCATTATTGAATGACTTCTTTTTTAGAAGGGAAAGGCAAAACAAAAAAGAGAAAGGAAGGCTTTTCACTAGAAAAGGTGGAGGGGAAAGGAAAAAAACAAAAACAAAGGGAGACAGAACCTAAATGTAGGGATAAAAAGCATTCAATAAAAGCATTAATAAATATGGCCATAAAAAACCTCTTACAATAGGGTGATGCGCAACAGATATGTAAATTATACGAATGTGTCTACATAATAATTTATATTTCTGTTCCACATTCTCTAAGTGTAAATATAAAAGCTTTTAATAATAGGTTTTATTTCTATTCTTGTTTATTTGCTTGTTTGTTACACTTGGATCCTGTACAATCCTCCATGCTCTTGGTGGATAACAATGAACATAGACATTAAGAAGCTCTTTTACTGAGGAGCTTATTTAACACATGGTTAATGTGTAAAAACTCCTGAACAAACATGTTAAAATGTTTTGCAGTATTTCCCCTCTTTACGTGCTCTAAACTGCATGCTATTGCATTTTTTAATTTTTTTTTTTTAGTTGTAGGCATGGCATGGGCATGGACGTGTTAGCTGGCTAGTGCCTTATAATTATTACATGCAAACTGGCTAACACAGGATTAACATGGGGGCACTTACCACCTCCTAAACAGAAGGTAGCAAATGCCCCCACATTAGCATTTGGCAGGTAACACTCACTAAGAACATTAGTGCACAATCTGCAGAAGAAAATGAGAAAGCCCTCAAAAAGTGACGTGTAAAATTTGAAGGTATTGGACAGTCAAATCCCGTGTTAAAATACATTCATTGCAAATCTTAGCACAGTTTAGTAAAAGAGCCCCTAAATCAGAACGTAGTACTTCAATCAACATAATACTAGCATAAATCAAAAACATATATAAATAAAAAAATATCTTCAGATTGGATACAGCAACCTCTTTTCCTATTGGCTCTGCTTTAGCTCTCAGTGAAAGTTAGGATATAGTTTAAATTGTTTTTTTTTTAAGTATTACATGGAATGTCTCCTAATTACCTTAGTGCATTTATCTCAATATATAAACCATTAATATCTGTTGATAAGATTAGATTACAAATTCCTACAGTAAGAGAACAAGGCAGGATGGAGGGATATTCATTTAAAAAGAACAGTGGAACAAAGGCCGACTTTATAGAACAAGTTATGTATTTCAATAAGAACATAAGAATAGCCATACTGGGTCAGACCAATGGTCCATCTAGCCCAGTATCTTCCTTCCAACAGTGGCCAATCCAGGTCACAAGTACCTGGCAGAAACCCAATTAGCAGCAAAATTCCATGCTACCAAAATGGACCCTGCCCCCAACATGGACCCTTCCCCACATCCCCTGTGGGCCCACTGGGCCTGCCTTTCAGGTACCTGGTAGTTTTGGGTCCGGGGTAATCCCTGGTCGCTTTTGCCTGGTGCAGCTCTAGATTAAAGGTGGCTGCTATGGCTTCTAGTGGCAGTCTCGCTGTAGTACAGCATGGCTGTCACTGGGGATTGTGACTGTGTTTTGGATCTAGAACTGTGGTGGGTGGAAATGAGTGGGGATCCCTCCTGCCCCTTAGATTTTAGACCACCAAGGATTTGGAGGTGGGGTAGGATGAAAAGGGAGGGAGAAGAGATTGGATTGGGGGGACTTTGCTCTTTGGAAGGTGCAGAGGATGGATTGGATTTGGGGAGGAGAAAGAAAGGGGAGAGGATCAAATTCATGAGATCTTTGCTCTTGCATATGGAGGAGGTCAGGTTCAGGAGGAGAGCTTTGTTCTTTGGAGGGTCAGGAGGGAGGATGACACTAGGGAGCCCTTTTACTAAGCTGTGTAGGCACCTATGAATGCCCGGCTACCACGTGGCCCTCATGGTAGTTTCAATTTTGACATGTGTTCACTATGCGCACCGGAAAATAATTTTATTTTCTGGCACATGGCAGTAATTAGGCGGTAATTGGCATTTTACGTGCGTAGACCATTACCGCTACTGCGTAAGACCTTACCACTATGTCAATGGCTGGTGGTAAGGTCTCAGACCCAAAATGGACACGTGGCAATTTTCATTTTGCCGCATGTCCATTTTCGGCAAAAGTTTTAAAAGGCATTTCTAATAGGTGTGCTGAAAAGTTATTCTGCTTGCACCCAAAACACGGATTTATACTACCACATTTTTCAGTGCACCTTTGTAAAAGGGCCCCTAGGACTTTTCAGGCTTCAACCTGGAAGTTATCTATACAGTGGTGATGCCCAGATAGTTAACAGGGTGAAGATAGCACTGTTTGTTATGTCCAGCTGGTTATCCAGGCACTGGCACTGAATATCTCCATTGCCCAGTTAAGTGCCAGCTCTGCCCCGACTCTGACCCTGAACTTCCCCAGCATTATTTGGATAGTGTGGGGGCAAATAGATGATACTGAGTAGCACTACCCAGTTAAGTGCTGCCGAGTATCAGTGCCTAACCGGCCCCAATCAATTTAACTGGGCAGGAGCCTTTCCTGCCTGGTTGAATCACTTTGAATATTGATCCCAATAAAACAAAAAAAATGTCAGTTGGAATTTGTGTGTTCCTAATCTTTGAAATACCTTGGTGAATCATGCCCCAATCCTTTTCATCTGTGGACAAGACCACCATGTATGAATAAAGCCTGCTTTTAATCAATTTTGCCTCTAACAGGTCTTGAAACATTTAAATTCTGCTTATATAACAATTGGGAATACATTTTCATCAACAATTTTCTCTGTGTAGATACCATTTGTAAAGGTAAACAACATTGTGTGGTATAATCCTAATCAGAATACCAAAAATCATTATTTTGTGTGTCAATAATAGTTTGCTATCAAGAGATATGTGTAAAACAAGTAGGTTTACAAAAGTCAGATAAAGCATAATAACCACATGAAAGATAATGTTTTAGAACCAAAAATCAAAACAATACTTGCTCAAATAAAGGCATCCTTTTACCAAAGCACGCTAAGCCCCAATGTGGACTTACCACATAACTACATACATACATAAGTGTTGCCATACCGGGACAGACCGAAGGTCCATCAAGGTCCATTAGGTCCATTAGCCCTGTTTCCAACAGTGGCTAATCCAGGTCACAAGTACCTGGCAGGATTCCAAAACAGTACAATACATTTTATGCTTCTTATCCCAGAAATAAGTAGTGGATTTTCCCAAGTCCATTTTAATAATGGCATATGGACTTTTCTTTTAGGAAGCTAGCTAAACCTTTTTTAAACCCCGCTAAGCTAACTGCTTTTACCACATTCTCTGGCAATTTGCCTAACAAAAGCAGAAATGTTCCCTTAGCAACAGTCCATAGCACAGCATGCAAGAATGTAAGGGGCGGGGGAGCTTTTCAAATAATATCACATAAGAAAATTTTTGAGGGGCGGGGGAGCGGACCGATGTAGTTCTAAAGTGGTTTTTTTAAATACACTTTTTATTATGCTTTTCAAATAATATTGCATAAGGAAACTTTGTTACAGAAAAATGATGAAGTTCAAACAAAGGAAGTATAAAACTAAGAATACATCAGGAAAACAATCTACCTTTTGAACTGCAAAGTCCAAGTTCACTAACTAGGGGGAGGAGACAACAGAAAGGGAGAGATGATGTTAACTAAATAATAATATAATAAACTTCTTAAAATCAGGAAAAGTGACTAAGTTGGTACTTTATAAGTCAATACCATCAAATAATTCTAACACCTAGAAGGCTTTGGTGAAGAAATTACTGTCTTTGCATACAAAAATACTTTCAATTGTTTAGGGTCTCAGAAAACATAAGTCTGATCATTAATCTGTATCATACATTTAGCCAGTGATTTTTTTCTAGTGAAAAAGGTGTCGGTACTCAATATCAGGCCACCCTTCAGGGGTGGGGTGATCACTAAGGGACCCACTCCACAATAGCCAGGCCCCATGCAACCAGTCATAGAATCTATGACAAGGCAGAATTTGTGTGTAGAACCTAAGTAAGTTCTTTCATTAAAACTCGGGGACAATGGGTCAATTTTAGCAGACAATGGAAAAGATGCCAGTACTCAGTACCCCCAAGTACCCCTCAAACAAAGTCCTGCATTTAGCAGGAAAATGCAAAAAAAAACTAGCCACCAAGTGCCAGTGTTTCCTGCTGCATAGTAAAAAAAAATTCTTTTTTTTTTCCTGTGTCTGCCTAGAGACATCTAGAAACATCCAAATTATTTGGCCCACAAGCTCAACTTGTTTCTTACGGAAAAACAATCTAAGTATTGAGTATCAGACTCAAAAACAAATTTACTAAGGAGAGTAGCTCTTCCTTTAACATCATCTAGAGAAGCCTCCAAAAAAGTTGTTAAATTTAAACTGGGGAGACAGTTTCTATTTCTCCTTGAGCTCCTTGTTCTATAGTTCTCCATTTATATGGCAAATAAAATATCTTATGAAATGGTGGAATAGCATCTTCCACGAGCCCAACCTTCTCCCAAAGACACTTCTTAGAAAGTTCTTTAGCTGATAACAAAGGGACCACTAGAAAATTGACCACTCTCGAATTCAAAGTCCACATCTTGTTCTCCACTATCTCTAATTAATTTTGTTGTGCCACCACATCTTCAGCAGAAGTGGCTCCTATGGTCTCAGTTTGTTTGATCCTACCTTCCATGTCTCTTAATTGTGCTCATTGGACCGGAGTAATGGTTTCTAAAGTACTCAGTCAATCTTCCAGAGTCCCCATAGATGCCTCTAGACCATTCACTCTCCCGCTCACAGTATGCTCAAGTGATACCAAAGTGGTCCATATAGAATCAAGGGTTACCTTCTCAGGCTTTCACCAGCTTCAAAGAGCTTGTTGTTTCAAGGGGCCTCACTGGGCTAGAATTTTGCAAGCCTCCAGTATCCTCCATACGAATCATTGGAATCTCCACTTCCTTCGCTGTGCCTTGCTCACCGATTACTCAGCACTATGGACTTCCAGGGTCAACCAGCATTACCGCCAGTTCACTGCCAACATCTAGGGCACAGACTAAATCTGCTGCACCCTGTGTTTCACCCCCTTCGGGGGCCTGGTCAGAGTCCCCAGAGGATATTTAAGGCTGTAGAGGTGGACGACAGTCGTCAGTGCTCAAAGATGCCTCAAGTGGGAGGGAGTCTCCCTGCTCCACTCTGACAATCAGGGACGTTCCTGAGATTAAAGATGCTGCTGCCGACGCTCGAACCATTTGGGGAATTGTCCTCTGGGATCTTAGTAGAGAGTTCAACACGTTCTCCTTGATACCTCCTTTCTGTTTCTCCACAGTAGCAGTGTACCAGGAAAAAAAGACACACAACCAGGTAAATCAGGGTAAGAGCTCAGCACAGCACATCCTACTCCATCAGCACCATCTTGACTCTTATACCTCTTATGCAGTGGGATTTTCACTGAGCACTTCTGGTCTTTGTACTTTTTGAAAGAGTGAAAAATCAATTAGTTTCTACTTGTTCTACACCACTGAGGATTTTATAGACCTCAATCATATCCCCCCCTCAGCCATTTCATTTCCAAGGTGAAGAGCCCTAACCTCTGTAGCCTTTCCTCATATGGGAGGAGCTCCATCCCCTCTATACTCTTACGAGGTACTTAGAAAACCATGAAAACATTGGCTATTTAGAAAATGTTATGATCTTAGATTATATGATTATCTAGTAGGCATTTTATGGTGTTATGTTAGTGAAGGAGGAGTTGACAATGGGGCTCATTTTCGAAAGAGAAAAATGTCCAAAAAAGGGCACAAAAAACAGATGGACGTATTTCTCGCCAAAAACTGCCAAAGCTTATAATCAAACAAAAGAAAAAAAATGGTCCAAATCACTAGTACTTTTAGATCATGAAGTCTCCAGAGGGGGCATTTCAGAGGCATGACGGGGGCAGTCTTACAAAATGAACATCTCCAGACCATAACGGATAGCAAAACATTTTCCCAGTAGCGGGAAGAATAATGTCTGGAATTACAACTGATATACAAGCATCTAGGGTAAGAGGAAAACTGTATTTAGAACCAATTGTGGAGTTGGAGACTAGAGGAAGTTGTAGGTGAGAGAAAGCTAAGAGTCAGTGACTAGTGATTTCACAAAGCAAAAACTTCCCAAATAATAGACAAAAATGGAGGAAAAAGATTTCAGTATCAGCCACTGTTGTTTAAAAAGCAATTTGTGGCTTCAGAACATCATTGGTCATAAAAATCATTCAAAAAAAAAAAATCATGTTATTTAATAATAATGCTGAAATGTTTCTTGGGTAACATGAAGCATGAGATGATATAGGCATGGCTTAGTATTAAGTTTTCCAGCTGAGAGTGTAGCCCTTTTGAATATATGCTGATGATATTTTTCAGTTGTTTTTTATATTACTGTGTTGGATCCTGGTTAAGTTTCTTGTAATATGTGTTGTCTGAGAGTTATCTATACTAGAGAATGACACAGGGATAAAATTTGTCCTCGTCCCTGTCCCTGCGGGTTCTGTTTCCGTCCCCACCCGATCCCCGTAGGCCCCAACTCCATCCCTGTCCCATCCCCGCAGGCCCCGTCTCTGTACCCACCCCATCCGCGTGGGTTGTGTTCTCATCTGCAGAAGTCTTGAACACTTACAATTTTATATTTAAATCTTTTTATTAAAGTATAAAAAAGGAATAATATGCTGTGCAACTGGTGTGTATAAATCACAAATAGAAAATAATAATAACAACTAGCAGCTATAATAACCCTCCCACCACCACCCTTTACCCTTCCAACCCAACAATAGCTAACTTCTGTATGCCCTAGAGGGGAGAAATACGCCCTCTGAAGCACTGTTGATTTTTTAATCTGTGGATGAATAAGAAGTCATCAACAATCTCAGGATTCAGTTTAGCTCTCCTGTCTTCCACAGTCCCTCCTGCAATAGAAGATGTCTTGTTAGAAGATGTGCTGGTAGCAGGATGTACATGATCCCTCATGCAAATTTTGCTAGCTGTGGCCAGCATGTTTGCTTGTTTTTCCAAAAAAATAAAAATATTGTCGAAATAACAGTCCATTAACAGGCTTTAAAGTAGAAAGTGACATGGGGACAAAGTTTGTCCCTGTCCTCATGGGCTCTGTCCCCATCCCTGCCCTGTCTCCATGGGATCTGTCCCTGTCCCCTCCCCGACCCCGTGGGATCTGTCCCCATCCCCATTCCTGTGGTTACTGCAGGTCCCCGTCCCTGTGTTATTCTGTAGTCTATACTCCTTTTCTATTTATTTCCATGTGTCAATAATCACTACAGCTCCTCCTTTGTCTGCAGATTTGATGGTAATGTTACTGTTATTCAGAGGATTTTTAATTGCAGCTCTTTCTATTGGGGATATATATTTTGTCCTGTTTATTAGAGAGCTGAATTGGAACAGACATTCATAAACAGTTGACACTATGAATCTTTCAGATATTACTTATACATAGATGATATCTTCATAATTTGGACTGAAGGAGAAGAGAACCTTAAACATTTCTGCCACATCTCCAATGCATTCCATCCCACAATCATTCTCATGATATTACCACCGGGGGTCAGCGCTGTCTTTTTGAGACCCCAAACCAATGGGGCAGGAGCACAAAGGGAACCACTGTAACCTAGACCACTAGACACCAGGGATCACTTCTAGGTAAGTCCTGGGAATGAAAGGGGGGCTTAGGGATCCAGTGGATCTGGGAAGGAGTGGGTGTTGCACATGTAGCCAGGGCTTAGCTTTGTGGAAAGCACAATTATCGGAAACTGATAACACATAAAGGATAACTAGAAAATTTTGAATAAAATGAAAATAACTTTAAGCAACATGGAAAATGGCAAGAAACAAACATTTTCAGGCTGTCCATCCCTATTATGAAGGTTTACATGGTGATCAATACATCTAACTGAAAAGAACAAGTAATCAAACTACCTGCAGTGCGGCAAACCCTGTAGGTACTCTTTACTCATGTAGTTTGTACCGATAAAGCAAAATTAAGCAGGCAGTTTTACTTTGATTATCACAAAAGAAAAATATCTGCAAAAATGTATGCTTTTTGTGTTGGCATATTTTGAAGTACAAAGCACATGCATAGTTCTGATTCATCAAAACTACCCATACACTTCCCTCCCCTGGAAATGCCTCCTAACCCCAGATACATATATAGAAGAAACAATAATCAAAGATCCATTTCCACAAGCACATAGCATTTTAGCCTAGAAAAGTGCTTTCATTACTGCCCTACCTGTGTCTACAGGAAAATGCTTAATATAGTGAGCCCTTAATTACCTCCAATAAATAATGCTTTCCTGGATGTCCCCAGCAGTTTGAAATTGGAAGGCAATTTCTGAACAAAGAAATCCAATTGTTCTCATATGATGTACACATCTGGAAAGTCACTTTGAAACTTTGCTTCAAGAGAATACAAGTACAATTTAAAGACTTCAGAGATGCAAAGCATGTTGTATGAAGATTTGAAATCAAGTATGTATAATTGCATCTGAGAGCTGTTTCTATTGGTCTTGTTTTAGTTAGAACTCCATATATAAAATCTATACAAATTGGTTCTAGAAAGATGGTACATTTGATTCCTGAAATCTCAACAATGCCTACTTAACTAGCCTGAACTGAACTAATAGCCTGAAGGTTATCCATTATATTCAAATTTGGGAGGCACCAAAAGAAAATGTGTTTTCACCTCCGTGGTACTCTACTTTTGAAATTAGGTTACATAACAACAGAGATTTTACAGTACAGATCACATACACTACATTTCTAGAGAGATATCCTGATTATATGGCATTCAGATGATTTGTAAAGTTACTGATTCACTTTTTTTTTCAATTGAAATGACTTCTTTGAATTCAGTATAAACTAACTAAATTTTTCTTCACCCAACATGTAATTAGACTCTGGAATTCGTTGCCGGAGAACGTGGTACGGGCGGTTAGCTTGACGGAGTTTAAAAAGGGGTTAGATAGATTCCTAAAGGACAAGTCCATAGACCGCTATTAAATGGACTTGGAAAAATTCCGCATTTTTAGGTATAACTTGTCTGGAATGTTTTTACGTTTGGGGAGCGTGCCAGGTGCCCTTGACCTGGATTGGCCACTGTCGGTGACAGGATGCTGGGCTAGATGGACCTTTGGTCTTTCCCAGTATGGCACTACTTATGTACTTATGTACTTATAACTGAATTTCTGGTAATACTTAAAATCAGGCTTTTGAAAAAGACTAGCCTGTCAGAAGCAGATCTTTTGTGAAAGAGCACTTGAAGAAACCCTGGTGTATTTTTGATAACAATGTACAACTGAGACCATCTATATTGCGGGATCTTCCAGAACTGGAACTGTGAGAGAGAGAGAGAGAGAGAGATGCCATTTACTGTCAATTCACACTTTATATTAGTAACTGAAAATTATGATCTTGTGCTTGACAGACGGTATATCAAGTCTAAAAAAGTAAATAAAAACATTTAAAACCTATTTATATAAATTACAAAATGATACTTAGTGTTCTGTCAGTTCGGACATTGAACTAAGTTTAAAAAAAGAAAAAATTGACTATGTTTTCTTGAACTTGAACTTGGACTTGAAGGATGGCTATATCCACATTTCGATACAAGCCATAGGAAGTATCTCAGATTCCGAGTAAGGAAACAAGCTACCAGTATCATGTTCTGCCTTTCGACCATCGCGCAGTTCCCAGGATCTTCACCAAGAGACCCTATTACAAAGCACCAGTAAGCCCCACGGTGGACTTTACCACACACGATCCCGGAACTACTACCAGTCCCAAATGCCACACCCCACCTGGTAGTTCTGGCTCAAGCGCATGCCGAGAGAAAATAGTTTTCAATTAGTAGCATAGCACGAACCTGGTGGGAATTGGGCCCTCACTGTATGCTACCTAGTTACCACTGGTTACTGCGGGAAGCCCTTACCACCACCTCAATGAGTGGGCAGTAAGGTTCTTTCCCCCCCCCCCCCCCCCCCCCGCATGGCCACAGGGTAGAGTACTCTTTACTTCATGGCCATTTTTAAAGGGTTTTTTTTACCCGCTGCAGGAAAAAATAGCCTAAGCATGTGGGAAAAACAGGCCCCCACCACTACCGCCAGTGCCCTTTTTCCCACAGTTTAGTAAAAGGACCTCCAAGTGTCTAGCAGTAGTTGCAGCATCACTATTCAAACTGGGAGTTTACTGATCAAGAGCACATCACAGGAGGAAGCACAAGAGTCAATGTAGAGAACTATTCAGCTGCTGGAGTTCCTAGGGTTCATCATCACTACCCTAAGCCACCTTTCTCCCAACTCAATCGATTGGAATACATAGGAGCCCTGCTCAATACAGTGCAAGTTAGGGCTTTTCTGCTCCTAGAGAAAGCAAATGCCTTGATAGCACTCACCTCACAAGTCCAAAGAAACAAGCAGGTCATAGCTCAGAAGATATTGAGATGTTAGCCTACATGACTCCATGGTGCATCACTGCCAGACTCACCTCTATTTGATGGTGCCCAATGGACTCTGGCTTCCCAGTGTTCTCAAGCTGGCTGGGAACCTAGCAGATATCATCCAGGTATATCATCCAGGTTCCTTCAGAAGCTGATTCATTCCCTTGTCCTCTGGTGGACAATTTGGTCAAATTTGACTGTGAAACTCCCATTCCAAATTCCACCTCCTTAGAAGGTGTTGACAATAGATGCATCCAACTTGTGATGGGGAGCTCATGTAGATAGTAACAACACCTAAGGAGTGTTGTCTGCTTTGGAGACAGATCTCTACATCAACCTCCTGGAGCTATTGGCTATTTGGAACACTCTAAAAGGCTTTCAGAGATTGGCTGCAAAAACTAAATTGTTCTCATTCAAAACCAATGATCAGTTTGCAATGTACTACATGAACAAGTAAGGGAGTATGGGATCCTACCCCTTGGTTCAGGAAATGGTACAGATGTGGCAGTAGGCCCTCCTCCATGAGATATACTATGAGCCACATACCTGGCTAGCAAGAACAGCCTAACGGACAGACTGAGCAGGGTAATGCAACCTCAGAATGGTCTCTCAATATGGGTAGAGTCAACAAGATCTTTTAAGAGTGAGGCACTCCTTCGGTTGATCTTTTCACCACTCATTTCACCACCAAATCGTTTCAGTTCTCTCCAGGTGCAGATCACATGGCAGACTACCAACAGATGCCTTTCTCCTTAATTGTGGGAAGGTCTCTGTATGCATATCCTCTGATACCTCTCATAGAGAAGATTGTGCTGAAACTCAAGTAAGATTTAGGGAGCGATGATCCTAATTATCCCTTCTGGCTGAGGCAGGTCTGGTTTCTTCTGGAAGTTGTCTTCCAAAGAATGATAGAGATTAGAGTGTTTTCCAACCCTCATAACACAGATCGAGGGGTCCCTTCTGCAACCCAAACTCTAGTTCCAGGCCCTCATGTCCTGATGTTGAGAGTATAGAATTTCAATCCTTGAATCTGCCTGAGGGAGTCTCCAAAATCTTGCTTGTTTCCCAGGAAAGATTCCATAAGAGGTGTTTTTTCTCTTAATGGGAATGTTTGCCATCTGGTGTGAGGGCAAGGCCCTAGATCCCTCTTTCTTGCCCTACACAAAAACTGCTTGAATGTCTCCTGCACCTTTCTGAGTCTGGTATGAAAACCAACTCTGTAAGGGTACATCTCAGTACAAGCAGTGCTTACTAACTCCATGTTGAAGGTATGACCATCTCTGTATAGCCTCTAGTTGTTCAATTCATGAGAGGTTTAATATTCAAAAAGCCCCTCGTCAAACCTCCCACTGTGTCAAGGAATTCCAACATTGTCCTCACCTAGCTGATGAAAGCTCAAGCCTCTTGATGCCTGTCATCTGTAGTTTCTGACCTAGAAAGTTGTATTTTTGGTGGTGGTCACTTCAGTTTGCAAGGTCAGTGAGCTTCAAGTCCTAATAGCTGATCCACCTTATATAAAGTTTTATCGCAATAGAGTAGCTCTTTGCATACATCCTAAGTTACTTCCTAAGGAAGTTTAGGAGTTCCATCTGCCAACATTTTTTCCAAAAAACACATGCCCAATCTGGCAAAAGTGTATGGCATACCTTAGACTGAAAGTGAGCCTTAACCTTCTATCTGGAGCAGACTAAAGCCCACAGACAGTTCACTCAGCTTTTTTTTTCTAATTGGCTAGCACGTTGCATCTCTTTCACTTATGCCCAGACTGCGCTGACTCTAGAGGGTCATGTCAATGCTCATAATGTCAGAGCTAAGGCTACATTACTAGCCCACTTGAGATTGCCTCTATCATGGAGATTTGCAAAGCTGAAACATGGTCTTCAGTCCACACATTCACATTTCATTACTGTCTTGAGCAGAATACCTGACATGATATCCAGTAAGGTCAGACAGCCCTGCAGAATTTGTTTGGTGTCTGGAATCTAACTCCCCCCTCCTAGGCCAGTTTTGTTATGTTCGAGGCTGCACCTTCACAACTAGTTTGCATACAATTTAAAGTTGATTGACTTCAAGGTCTCAACGTTTCAAGTTCCTATTGTCTTGGCATTGTTGTTTTCAGGATTCCCAGGTAGCTAAGGATTCCCAGAAATGTCAGAAAGTATTTTTTCACGGAGAGAGTGGTGGATGCTTGGAATGCCCTCCCGTGGGAGGTGGTGGAGAGGAAAACGGTAACAGAATTCAAACATGTGTGGGATAAACATAAAGGAATCCTCCTCAGAAGGAAGGGATCCCCAGAAGCTTAGCCGGTGGTGGGAGGCAGGGCTGGTGGTTGGGAGGTGGGGATAGTGCTGGGCAGACTTATACGGTCTGTGCCAGAGCCGGTGGTGGGAGGTGGGGCAGGTGGTTGGGAGGTGGGCATAGTGCTGGGCAGACTTATACGGTCTGTGCCCTGAAAAAGACAGGTACAAATCAAGGTAAGGTATACACAAAAAATGACACGTGAGTTTATCTTGTTGGGCAGACTGGGTGGACCATGCAGGTCTTTTTCTGCCGTCATCTACTATGTTAAGTGAGACTACCAATGGCCTACTTGTATTCAGAGAAAGCAAAGTTAATCACCTCTAGCAGGTGTTCTTCAAGGACAGCAGGCCAAGTATTCTTATATAACCTCCCACTTCCCCTAGGAGTTGTATTCCTTTAGTTATATTATCCTATTGAGGAACCTGCACTCATGCATCGGGTAGGAAGGCACCCATGAAATGCATTGTGGTATGCTGCTAGAATTTACTAGTAGCTGTATACACTAGTGAGGATCTGCTGCAGGCTCCATTGGATGATGTCACCCAGATGTGGGAAAATTTGGCCTGCTGTCCTCAGAGAACACCTGCTACAGGTGAGTAACTTCACTTTTCCTAAACAAGATAAATGTCTATTACAATATATTTTGATATTTTATATTCATATCAGGAAGGCGAGAAGGGGCATTTTCGATATGATGTCTAAGTCCAAGTGCAAAATGCACAAAATCAAGCCATTGGGATGTAGGATGAGCCAGCATTTTTAGTACACTGGTCCCCCTGACATCCCAAGAAAGCAATAGGGAACCCTAGGGGGCACTGCAGTGGACGTCATAAAATGCTCACAGGTACACATCTACTACTACTAATCATTTCTGTAGCACTACTAAATGTACACAGTGCTGTGCACATTATGTACAGATACTTTCTCTGTCCCTAGAGGGCTGACAATCTTTGCTTTTTGTACCTGGGGCAATGGAGGGTTAAGTGACTTGCCCAAGATCACAAGGAGCTGCAGTGGGAATTGAACCCAGGCTGCACTAACCATTAGGCCACTCCTCCACATCTGACCATTGCTCCCTTACCTTCTCTGCTGAGCCCCCCAAAACCCACTACCCCCCAACTGTACATCACTACCATAGCCCTTACAGGTGAAGGGGGCACCTATATGTGGTTACAGTGGGCTTCTGGTGAGTTTTGGAGGGCTCACAGTTTCCTCCACAAGTGTAACAGGTAGGGGGAGGTAGAAGCCTGGGTCCACATGTCTGCAGTGCACTGCACCTACCACTAGACTACTCCAGGGACCGGCATGCTGGTCTAATGGACCTGAGTATAACATCTGAGGTTGGCACAGAGACTGGCAAGTAATGTTTTTCATCACATCTTTGGAGGGTGGGAGGGGGTTAATGACCACTGGGGGAATAAGGGGAGGTCATCCCTGATTCCCTCCAGTGGTCATCTGGTTAATTAGGGCACCTTTTTGTGCCTTATTCGTTATAAAAACAGGTCTAGCTCAAAACGTCTTAGTTTTAGTCCTGAACAATTTTGTTTTCTTCGATTATGACTGAAAAATGTCCACGTCTCAGGAACTCCCAAGTTCTGCCCTAAACATGCCCCGATATGCCCCCTTGAGATTTGGACGCACTTCTGATGGACTTCAAAGAAAATCTTCTAAAAATAGTTTTCAAAAATACTGATTTGGATGTTTTTGTGAGAAAAAAATGCTATTAATTGGGTTTCTGCCAGGTACTTGGGCTAGATGGACCATTGGTCTGAGTATGGCTATTCTTATGTTTTTGTTCCAGATAAATGCTTTTGATACCAAAGTTTAGCAGCAATTTAAGTCTGTAAATTTGGGATGATAAGCCTCTTAGGAATTAGCCTCTTTGTGGAGAAATAATATCAGCTATCACTCCAAATATAGCACAAAGTCAGCCATTCTAAAAGCATTGTGGCTTTTAGTTTCCATTTTCATTAGCAGAGGTTCATGTGTGTAGAGGTAAAATATGGCCTTTCATTATTTAAATTATTATACTTTTCTGGCTTTGATACTATTTGGGTAAATCTCAAGAATTTCCAGGCTTTGATGAGTATGATGAAGATGTAGCATTTTAATCAAACTTGTAGTAGGCAGAAACTAGATTCAATGGGAAAGGAACCTGCACTGATTGTTTTCAAACACAAGTACTGATCAGCTTATAGTGTTCGAATGGAAATTATATTACAATGAAATGAAGTTTATATATTAGAAAATAATTTAAGAAATGTATTGCTCTTGATTGTAATTTTTCAGAGCACATAGCCCTTGTATTTAGTAACACTTACATTCACTAACACAAACTGAGTTTTTTTATTATTCTAAACTGTGCATCAGGCTGCTATAATGTCTGCAGTATAGATCAATGTCTGGACTCATTTACCATATTTTAGGAAGAATCTATATCATGCTTGTCCTTAATCAGTGTTATAACTAAATACTAAACAGGAAACAGTTCAATAATAGTTCAAGTTCAAGTTGCCGCTTATTTGATATACCACCAAAAAGGTACAAGCCATCATGGCAGTTTATAATTCAATAAAGAAAACAAATAATAGAAAAGAACTAAATTATGTATAGGACAGAGGAATAAAGAAATATATAAAGCAGTATGAGAGGGAGAAGAGAAGGGAGTTGGAGGGACAATCAACAGAAAGGGAAAGAAGATAGAGTAGCAAACCATGCAGTAGCAACAATCTCTCAAACAGAGGCACCAAACAACAATCAGGTAGCAGTCCCATACACCTGTCTAAACAAGTAAGTCTTAAGAGCTATTCTACATTCAGAATGGGAGGACCGTAACCGAAGATCCACAGGAAGGTTATTCCAAATTTTATACCTAACACATATAGAAATAGGGAGCCAATGTTCCTGTCTCAGGAGAGGAGTAATGTGGTCATATTTACAGGCCGTGGTAATCAACCAGACTGCTGTATTCTGTAGTAACCTGAAGGCGAAGTAAATCATGCTGGCAAAGACAAATAAAAAGTGAATTGCAGTAGTCAATGTTAGAAAGTACTAAGGCATACACTAAGATGTGAAGAGACTTAGACTCTAAGAGAGATCAAGGAGAACGAATCAGATGAAGGTGATAGAACACCTTAGATATAACAGCAGAGACATGAAGGCTAAATATGAGAACAAAATCAATAGTAACACCCAGGATTTTAAGAGAGTTGAGGACTGGAATGTGTCATGAAACCCGGAATGGTGAGCCCTTGGGCTGCAGCCAGGCTGCAGCAGACAAGTCCTCTGAGGAGGATCAGAGCAGAGGCGAACCAGGCACTGAATACAAACAAGATACCAGACATGGCAAATAAACAGAGCACACTCAAGAAAAGGTGCAACCAGAGCCTGGCTAAAGCGAAAACCAGGAACAGAACTTAACAAAAGCAGGAACCAGGAACAAAGGAAGGACACTCATACGGGCCGCAAGGCCAAACTGAAACCCAACCGTAATAGAGTCCAAGCATACGGGCCGCAAGGCTGATCTGGAACCCACTCATACCAGAGGGAAGGGAAAAGAAACAGAACAGAATGGCTTTGTTCTGTTTCTGTTAGTCTGACGTCCTGCACGTACAACGTGGAGGACGTCAGACTAGAACAAAGCCTTACGCGGGATTGGGAAGAAGAGGACCTCAGCTCGGCTGGCAGGGGTTGGGGTCCCCCGCCAGCAAAGGTAGGCAACGGCGGGTGGGTGGTGGGAGGGGGGTTGAGAGGGTCATCGGCAGGGGGTCCAGGGGCAAATCTATGGGGGCTCAGGCCCCCCGTGGCCCCATACTGGCTACGCCACTGTCAGTTGCAACAAGTGATGATCAGAAAAGGGAAGAGGAAATTGAGCATAAGAAAGAACCTACACAGTTGCATCAAATCTAGTAAAAATACCATCCAGGGTATGACCTCCCTGGTGAGTAGGTTGCCAGCTATGATGGGAAAAATTTAAATCCATAAGAGTGGATAAGAATTCTTGTGAGAAAGGAGCCTTGGAGTCATCAGTATGTATATTAAAATCTCCTAAAACCAGAAGATTCATAGAATCCAGGGGTTGCTGGGCAATTAAATCCAATAATGCTGTGACAGAGTTAGCAACAACTTGGGGGGGGGGGGGGGGGGGGGTAGTAAAAGAGAATAAAATCCAGAGACAGTGGGAATAAGAACTGGAAAGAAAAACTCTTGAACTCTTTCAATTGATTGTATGAGGTCCTAACCAATTTAAAATCTAACGAGAGATAACCGCTAAGCCTTCACCCTCACCATACGCACGAGAGCAGGCTTCAAAATTATAACGGGGGAGGCAGGGGGTAACCTGGTCATAGCCAGGTCTCTACCAAACAAAGAACATCCAGGTTCCTAGAAGTAATTAAATCATTAACTATAAATTGTTTACCTCAGAGAGAGCGAGTATTCAAAAGTCCTATATTTATGGTTAATGGTGCATAAGGTGACAATAATGGTGGAGTAGAAGTAGGCAGAAGGGAGGGAAATGTCCTATTATGTGGCTTCTCAGTGGGCACCAAAGGTGGAGGGCAGTGGCCCCAAATAACAGAAATAGATGTGTCCAGGGCTATAGGGAAACTCCACTGGTGAAGGAAAAGGGGCACAGATCCCAGTGAAAATGGTGAGACCAGAGAAGAAGTAAAAACAACAAGAAAAAACATTATGATAGTAGAGTGCACAGTCAGGGTGCACACAAAGAAGTACATCCTGCTCCTTGTGCATGCACCTTTTGCACGCGCCCACAGCATGCGCTTCAGTAATGGCTCAGTTTTACAGTTAATCGGTCACCTTGCAAGATTCAGGGTGTGGGCGGGGCTAGTTCATGGTTCAGTGCATCAGTAGAGAGATTGTGCCAATACAGGGCCTGCAGAAGAAAAATACAAACAGTGATAAGACAATGTTACTTTCTCTTGTTACTTGTGCACAGTTTGGGTAAGCAAAATACTAGATTCTATATATCACACCTAAAAAATTGGCACTAAAATGAAATACGCCTAGGCATATTCTATAAAGTACACCTAAATTTAGGTGTATTTTATAGAATAAGCCTAAATTTTCAAGCAGTTTATAGAATATGCCAAGTGCCCATCCACATGATTAGATGGGCAGTTACTCACTTCTATTCTAAGGATGTAAAAAGAATTGAAGTGGTGCAAAGAAAAGCAATGAGAATGGTATGGGATTTGTGTTACAAGACGTATGAGGAGAGACTTGCTGAACTAAACATGTATACTCTGGAGGAAAGGAGAAACAGGGGTGATATGATACAGACGTTCAAATATTTGAAAGGTATTAATCCGCAAATGAACCTTTTCCGGAGATGCGAAGGCGGTAGAATGAGAGGACATGAAATGAGATTGAAGGGGGGCAGACTCAAGATAAATGTCAGGAAGTATTTTTTTCACGGAGAGAGTAGTGGATGCTTAGAATGCTCTCCTGTGGGAGGTGGTGGAAATGAAAACGGTAACGGAATTCAAACATGTGTGGGGTAAGCATAAAGGAATCCTGTGCAGAAGGCATGGATCCTCAGGAGCTTAGTCGAGATCGGGAGGCGGGGCTGGTGGTTGGGAGGCGGGAATAGTGCTGGGCAGACTTATACGGTCTGTGCCAGAGCCGGTGGTGGGAGGCAGGGATAGTGCTGGGCAGACTTATACGGTCTGTGCCAGAGCCGGTGGTGGGAGGCGGGGCTGGTGGTTGGGAGGCGGGGATAGTGCTGGGCAAACTTATACGGTCTGTGCCAGAGCTGGTGGTTGGGAGGCGGGGATAATGCTGGGCAGACTTTTATGGTCTGTGCCCTGAAGAGCACAGGTACAAATCAAAGTATGGTATACACAAAAAGTAGCACATATGAGTTATCTTGTTGGGCAGACTGGATGGACCGTGCAGGTCTTTTTCTGCCGTCATCTACTATGTTACTATTTATGTGTGCAACTCACATGTAATTACTACTACTACTACTACTACTACTACTACTTAACATTTCTAGAGCGCTACTAGGGTTACGCAGCGCTGTACAAATTAACGAATAAGGACGGTCCCTGCTCAGAAGAGCTTACAATCTAAAGGACGAAATGTCAAGTTGGGGTATATGAGATTTCCTGAGAAGAGATGTAGCGATTAGGTGCTGAAGGCGACATTGAAGAGGTGGGCTTTGAGCAATGATTTGAAGATGGGTAGGGAGGGGGCCCAGCGTATGGGCTCGGGGAGTTTGTTCCAAGCATGGGGAGAGGCGAGGCAGAAGGGGCGAAGCCTAGAGTTGGCGCTGGTGGAGAAGGGTACTGAAAGGAGGGATTTGTCTTGAGAGCGGAGGTTACGGGTAGGGACGTAAGTGGAGATGAGGGTAGAGAGGTAAGGAGGGGCTGCAGATCGAGTGCATTTGTAGGTGAGTAGGAGAAGCTTGAACTGTATTCGGTATCTGATCGGAAGCCAGTGAAGTGACTTGAGGAGAGGGGTGATATGAGTATATCGGTTAAGGCGGAAGATAAGACGTGCGGCAGAGTTCTGAATGGACTGAAGGGGGGATAGATGGCTAAGTGGGAGGCCGGTGAGGAGTAGGTTGCAGTAGTCAAGGCAAGAGGTAATGAGAGAGTGGATGAGAGTTCGGGTGGTGTGCTCGGAGAGGAAGGGGCGAATTTAGCTAATGTTATAGAGGAAGAAACGACAGGTCTTGGCTATCTGCTGGATATGCGCAGAGAAGGAGAGGGAGGAGTCGAAGATGACACCGAGGTTGCGGGCAGATGAGACGGGGACGATGAGGGTGTTATCAACTGAGATAGAGAGTGAATTAATTAGGCACCACGTTATATAATGAGAGAGAGAACTTTGTTACCCTTATAAAATAGGTACCTTTTATACTTTTCATATCAATGCCGTTAAAAAATCCTTAATCCCTACTGTTACCTAGGTAACTGGAGACTCTTATATTTGGTAGTTTAAGAAGTTGCTGAAATAGACGTTTGCAACAGGTTTTATTGTGAATCTTGTAAAGGGACTGCTACTTTTGCTTTTCATGCATCTATGGACTTCATGAAGATCTATGGGGAAAATTGTCAACATGGGCTACAGTTAAGTCAGGTTACTTCATAGAAGTTGAGTTATTTTAGCACAGGGTCTTGTTTTATGCAATGAGACCCTATACTAAAATAACCCAATGTGCTAAATTAACCTGACTTAATATCAGCCCTCGTTGATAACATCCACTCCTCAATAGGAGGCCCTTTTATTAAGGCATGGTAGACTTAACGCAGGCCTACCATGTGCTAAAAAAGCAGCACCATGGGACGTATTGAGGCATCCTGCAGTAGTTTCCCACTCAGTACGTGCTAATCCCGTGCTGGAAAAAAACATTTCCAGCGAGGGAGGCATGCCCATGGGCGGAGAGTAGAGGTGCCTGTGCTAATCTCCTTCTCTGCTCATATCCAGCAGATCGCCAAGACCTGTCGTTTCTTTCTTTACAACATCCGTAAAATCCGCCCCTTTCTTTCCGAGCACTCTACCAAAACCCTCATCCACACCCTTGTCACCTCTCATTTAGACTACTGCAATCTGCTTCTTGCTGGCCTCCCATTTAGTCACCTCTCCCCTCTCCAATCAGTTCAAAACTCTGCTGCCCGTCTCATCTTCTGCCAAGGTCGCTTTACTCATACTATCCCTCTCCTCAAGTCGCTTCACTGGCTCCCTATCCGTTTTCGCATCCTGTTCAAACTTCTTCTACTAACCTATAAATGTACTCACTCTGCTGCTCCCCAGTATCTCTCCACATTCGTCCTTCCCTACACCCCTTCCCGTGTACTCCGCTCCATGGATAAATCCTTCTTATCTGTTGCCTTCTCTACTACTGCCAACTCCAGACTTCGCACCTTCTGTCTCGCTGCACCCTTCGCCTGGAATAAACTTCCTGAGCCCCTACGTCTTGCCCCATCCTTGGCCACCTTTAAATCTAGACTGAAAGCCCACCTCTTTAACATTGCTTTTGACTCGTAACCACTTGTAACCACTCGCCTCCACCTACCCTCCTCTCCTCCTTCCTGTACACATTAATTGATTTGATTTGCTTACTTTATTTTTTGTCTATTAGATTGTAAGCTCTTTCAGCAGGGACTTTCTTCTATGTTTGTGCAGCGCTGCGTACACCTTGTAGCGTTATAGAAATGCTAAATAGTAGTAGTAGGGTAGTGTGGGCACGTTACTGCGTACTATGGACTATGGGAGAAGTGCAGGAGAACTTACTGCCTCTTAAAATAGGTGGCAGAAAGGGTAATGGCCATGTGCTAATGGGGTAATTAATGCATGTTCATTAGAAAAAACTATGGTGAGGCTGCCATTCTACAACTGAACTAAAAGTGGCCGCAGTGTGCAGAAAACCCACACGTTGACACCAGCACTGGACGCTTAGTGCGGCTTGGTAAAAGGACTCCTAGATCAGTGAGAAAGCAATAGGTTATGGTATGATGCAACATTGAATAGATTCAAGAGTATTGAAAGAAAATATTCCTTTACAAAAAGGATGATTGAAGCATACAAATGTGGTGGAGGCAAAGACAGTAACAGAAATGAAGAAAACATGAAATAAGCACAGAGGATCCCCAGATAGTTGGAAAGAGATGAAGAAAAAGTCAAAGATCAGCTAGGGTTCGGTACATTACACCGGGAGGTAAATTGATCAGAAAAGAACAGCCTTATGTATTTTCTCCTTCCAATATATTCTGTTTCACTTAATCCTGTCAAGTCTACTACTCTGCAAACATTGAACATAATTCTCTATTCAATGTTTAAAATAAATTAAACCACAGAGCAAAACCCAGTGTTAATCAATAGCCTCCACCCTCCAGAATGTGAAATTTTCCTGGGAAATAACAATGACAAAATGTGTAAAACAGTAGGCAGCTGCCTATTTATAGATGGCACGAGCAATGCACTTTTTAGTGCTTATAGTCCACTGTATAGTTGAGTACATCATGGTTAGCACTTTCAGCAGAAACATATTCAACATTATTTTTAGCACATGTCGATCCAGCTAGAACACATTCTCTGAGAAGAATTGAAATTTCAACTATATGATAGCAGGCTTGAGCTTCAGCTTGTTTTGTTCTGTTCTGCTTTTGACAGAATTGTCATTCTTAAGAAATAAAAGTGTTTGCAGCTATTATGAGATAGTGTTAGTTTTAGTCTTAGCTTGCAGTTATAGGTTGAGAATTCTTTTAAAACTTTCACTTCATGTTTGTTTTTCTTTTAAAGAATATATTTTTTTAACTAAAAATAGAGGCACACTAGTAATATCCATTTCTGATCCTTGAGGGTTCTAAGTCTATATCAGATGAATATGAATGAGATAGATCTGCATACAATAGAGAAAGTATGCATGAAAGGCATCCTATATGCATTGATTAAGAATAGCCTAAACATTTGACATTTTTGCAATCCTTGAAAATCATCAGTGAATACCTATGGTCAATGCTACCTACACTGACAAGAAAAATACATTTTGTGAGCAGAATCAATGTAGCCACAGCTACAGGAGATTAGCATTAAGAAAAACCTCATAGTGCTGGAATATGAAAAGTAGCATGCTTTTAGGCCTAGGGAAATGAAAAAGGACAAAGATTGACAGTGAGAAAAGGGAGTGAAAACACTTGTAGGAAAATGTAACATACTTAGGTACATTCTTCACAACGAAGTTACTCAGTCCCTGTTCAAACTGCCTAGTGACTTTTTAAAATTATTTTATTTGTAGTGGGATGCTACAGACATTGTATACTCAACTTACTTCACATGAAGTATCTCTTTGTATTTCTTTTTACCATTAAACATTCAAAGGCGTATTTTTAGTATATATTTAGTATATATTTTTAATTTTAGAAGGATCATCAGATACGCGTACCTATAGAGATAGGTACGCATATCTGATGATCCTTCTAAAATTAAAAATATATACTAAAAATACGCCTTTGAATGTTTAATGGTAAAAAGAAATACAAAGAGATACTTCATGTGAAGTTGAGTATACTGAACGTGACTAACTACACACTCCCTTCACCACTCTATTTGATTGTATGCCTAACTACAACTGACATTGTATATGCAGTAACGACAATAAAAGATAGTTATGCTGTATCTTTGATTGGCTTTTGCAGGGCTAGTCCAAGGGTATCGAATGCTCTAGGAAAGGGGTGGGCAATCTTTTTTCATGGAGGGATGCATAAACATCAGCATTGTTCTAGGGGTCCACACACATAAAATTTCCTCTCCCTTCCCACATAAAATTTCAACCCCCCCCACCCACCCACATAAAATCCACCCCACCCACATGCACATACACATGAAAATCCTTCATACGTATAGTCTCCTTCATTTCTCTTCTTCCCTATCTCCCTTCCCCAACTCTATGGTCTCCATAATTTCTCTCCCTCTTTCCCTCCCAATAGTCTCCTGCATCTATTTCCTTTCTACCCCATTCCATCCACCTGCACCATAATCTTATGTGCCACAGTTCCCTTTCTCCCTTCCCTGTCCCTTCCCTTTCCCACAATCCATGTGCTGCAGTTCCCCTCTCCCCTGCCCCACAATTCATGTGCCGTGGTTCCCCTCTCCCTTCCTTGCCCCACAATCCATGTTCCCCAGTTCCCCTTTTTCTTCCCTCCTCCCCCAATCCCACATCACCCTTTGTCTCTGTTTCCCTCATTCATCACCAGCAGATCTCCCCTCTTCCCTCCAGTCTTATGGAACTGAAGAAAAGCACCTGGCCCATCTCATTCAGTACTAACTATTAACTTCAGGAAGGAATGATCCTTGGTGCCACATGTGGGAAGGCATTGCTTGTCCTGCTCCCTCTGATGCATTTTATAGACATCACTTATGCATCATAGGGGGCAGGACCAATAGTGCCCTCCCTGCCTAAAACATACTTCCTGTAGTTCAGCATCTCCCCTTCTTCTCTCTATGCCCCTCAGGTTGCCAGCATCTCCCCTTCCTCTCTCTACTTTTCCCCAGGATGTTATCTTTCCACCCAGTTTCCCAGCATCTGATCTCCCCTTTCCTAACCTCATCACATTCCAGCATCTCCTTCCCCTCTCTGCATCCAGGTTGCTGTTACTTCATCTTTTTTCCCTTATCATCCCTGAGTTAAAGAAAATTGAACACTGTATAGGCCCTGTAAGCACAAGCCTGACAGGAAGTCAAACTCAGAGGGGGGGGGGGGGGGGGGTAATGCAAGGCAGTTCATCACTGTCGACCAGTACTTACAGGGCCTACTCAGCACTCACTATTTTTTAACTCAGGACTAGCATGGGAGAAGTTGGGGGAAAAGGGTAATGGCAGCAGCACCAGCAGGCCCAGCAGGAAGAAGGCATCTGATCCTTATTTCTTTTTCTCCCTAAATGCACGATTTTGCATTTTTTCATTAAGACATTATTACCAAACACTTCATCATGCTGACAGTTTATTGGTCAAATAAAAAATGTATCTCTTTTTGTTTTACTTTGATCTCTGTCCATTTAATTGGAAAACATATCAACTACTTATCTAAAAAGGAAAGTAAAAAATATAAAGGAGAAAAGTGAAAGGCTTGAGAAATAAATGGAAAAGCAAAGATATTGAAAAGAAAGATGGAACAAGAAACAATCATATAGAGAGGGAGAAACAGAGCATGAACAACTGAACCTTGTAAAGGACCTACAACAGTTCTGCTTCAGTCAATGAGACACATTATTATCATAAATAATTTTGTATGTTGCTTCCAGGTCTACTAAAACCTCTTTCCAACTCTCCTTTTTCGAGAAATATAGTAAGCCCTATCAGATCGACTCTACACTTGTCTTTTAGTTTGTACACTCGTCTCTAGACTTACACCTGTCTTTTAGATTGTACACCTGTCTTTTAGATTGTAAGCTCCTTGAGCAGGGACTGTCCTTCCATGTTAAATTGTACAGCGCTGCGTAACGCTAGTAGTGCTTTAGAAATGTTAAGTAGTAGTAGTAGTAGAAAGAGAAAGACAGAGGTAATGATGAATACATTCTTTAGCTGGAATCTTGATTCAAGTTATCCATAATAGTATGTAAATATTGTACATAATGATAATTATGCACTGCAATGTGACCAACGAGCATGGGGTTTTGGTACATTCTTTTACCCATTGTCTATAGATTTAAGGTCCTTGTTTGGAGAATAAGGCATATGGTCTTTAGATTTTTGTTCTTCCTCATTGCAGATTTGACTATCAAAGAAACATGAGACAATTGTTGCTTGCCATGTCCTAAAACTTCCTGCACTCAATATTTATTATCTGAATTTTGTTTAGTTGGTCTAACTGAATTAGAAGTTGACCAAATGGAGATGTACAGGTCTTTCATCTGTAGGGAGCGGCAATAATCTCCTTATGAAGGTCATATAATAGGCATATAATAACTCTTCCTCTCTACGATTCCCTAATGTGTCTGTACACACGAACCATATTCTACCACAGCATTACTGTATTTGTTCATACCGGAATTGGCGAACGCCTTTACGGTACTATGTAAGCCACATTGAGCCTGCAAATAGGTGGGGAAATGTGGAATACAAATGTAACAAATACATAAAAATAAATAAAAATTATATGCAGGTAACAGAAATGAGAATAGAAAAAAATGGTTCATTTTGGTTTGCCTTTTTTGGCCAATGCAGCACACTGAGCAGAAGGCTTCAATGTACTGTCCAGGATGACACCGTGTTTAGTTATTTTAAACATTTTTAACCTGCTTACACCTAAGAGGTTTACATCGTAAAACATACATAACAGAGAAATACAACCATCCACAATCCATTTTTTGCCCCTCTTCCTTCTTTTTCTTTCAATGACACTTTCATGTTATCTTATCCAGACATCCAGACAACAAATTCACAGCATTACCTAATAAGGAAAGCCTTGAAGAATAAATAAATAAATACAATTAATTAATTGATTAATAATAACAATAATAATAATGTCTTCAATATTTTCTTTAAATGCTGCAGTAGTGCTGAGCACTTAAATACCCTGACAGCATGACAAAGCAATGGTCCAGCAATAGAGAATGTAGCGTTCCTAGTCTCCACATAATGTATATCTGTCAGAGATGGTATAGAAAGCTGTCGTAAATTCTCAGATCAGAGTTCTCTTGAAGGTCTATACAACTGCAGTGCTCGTGACATCTAGAAATCACTATGGATAATTTGAGAGCAGGAGACTCACCCAGAGACGGTTGTGACCCAGTCAGTGGGAGGAGGGTGCTAGCCTAAAGCACAAGCAGCAGGTTTAGGTGGATCTAAGCTGTGATGGGGAAAGACCCTCCAGGTGGCCACGGGTAAACCCAGGTGGGTGGCTAGGAGTTTTGTGACAGCATTAATTAGAAATTACATGCATAATTGTCTAAGAGTATTCTATAAAGTGAAGCACATAAATTCTAAGATGCAGATCTGAAAGACAAGCATGGGCGGACCATGGCAATTCCTTGCATTTATGCACAGTATTATTGAATATGCCCATTCCACACATAATTTAGGTGTTGGCATTTACACCAAGTTTTCACTGGTGTAAATGGCCATGACTAAAAATATTCACAGAAAATGGGGGCCAGGCATATTCTATAAACTATGCCTATATTTAGGTATATTCTATACATCACACAACTTTAGGTGTAGTTTGGAGAATACACCTAGGTTTATTTTTTTCAGCACTGATTTTTTTTAGGCATGATATATAGAAACTAGCACTATGTGCTCAAAATTGCCTTGATCGCACCTTGAATATTGTGTTAAATTCTGGTCACTGCATCTCAAAAAAGATATAGTGGAATTAGAAGAGGTACAGAGAAGGGCGACAAAAATGATAAAGGGGATGGGATGACTTTCCTATGAGGAAAGACTAAAGTGTCTAAGGCACTTCAGCTTTGAGAAAAGACAGCTGAGGGGAGATATGCAGTGGCGATCCTAGGTCGGCTGCCACCTGGGGCGGATCGTCGGTGTTCCCCCCCCCCCCCCCGGGTGCAGCAGCGTCTGTCCCCCCAGGGTGCAGCATGACACCCCCCGGCGCAATGTCACCCCCTCCCCGGTGCATCAAGCCCCTCCCTGGCGCAATGACATCCCCCTTCCCCGGCACATCAAGCCCCCCCCCCCCGGGTGCATTCTTGGCTGCTGGAAGGTGCAGAGAGCAGCCGCGCGCCTGTCGGCTCCACTGGCTCCCTCTGCCCTGGAACAGGAAGCAACCTGTTCCGAGGCAGAGGGAGCAGGGAACCAGCAGTGCCGACAGGTGCGCGGCTGCTCTCTGCACCCTCCAGCAGTGTGCACCCGGGGTGGACCGCCCCCACCGCCCCGTCCTTGCTACGCCACTGGAGATATGATAGAGGTCTATAAAATGATGAGTGAGTGGAATGGCTGGACATGAATCGCTTTTTTATTTTTTCTAAAAATAGTAGGACTAGGGGGCAAGCAATGAATCTACAAAGTAGTAAATTTAAAATGAATCGGAGAAAATATTTCTTCACTCAATGTGTAATTAAACTCTGGAATTCGTTACCAGAGAATGTAGTAAAAACAGTAGCAGGGTTTAAAAAAGGTTTAGATGGCTTCCTAAAGGAAAATGTATTGTACTGTTTTGGGATCTTGCCAGGTACTTGTGACCTGGATTGGTCACTGTTGGAAACAGGATGCTGGACTTGATGGACCTTCAGTCTGTCTCAGTATGGCAATACTTATGTACTTATAACCTATCATCATGTAGCTATGATTTGGATTACTATTCTAAATGTGCATCACTTTGCACTTGTCCACATTAAATTTCATCTACCATTTGGATGCCCAGTCTTCCAGTTTCCTAAGGTCCTCCTGCAATTTCTCTCAGTCCACATGCAATTTTTAACATCTTCAAATTTTGGGCTCCTTTTACTAAGCTAGAGCAAAAAGTGGCCTTAGCTGCCCCTTGTACAGTTTTCTTGCATGCTAAGACCATTTTTACCACAGTTGTATGATGGTCATTAGCATACAGCCATTAAAAAAATTACTGCATAAGAACTTACTATCACCCATTTTGTAGGTGGTAAGGTGGATACGTTATTTAGTGCAGTAACATCCACTCTCTTCCACCTGACAAGCCCCCCCCCCCCCCCCCCCCACCAATAAAATATTTTTTTAGCACTCGGATTAGCTTGTGCTAATTTGGCAGTTACTGCAGGAGCCTAAATTTGCATTTTAGAACTTCCCTCTCACATTTTTCTCTCACATGTACCAAGACAGCTGGCTCCTTCTCAGCACTGTCTAAAATCTTATCTAGGTGATGTGTGAGATCTGCTACCTTTGGACCAGGCAGACAAGTGACCAAGTGATCTTCATGTCCTCCAGCCACCAAGCTATCTGCATGTTTAATGATTGAATCACCAACTAAAGCAGCTGCCCTAACCCTTCCCTAGAGATACATCCTCAATAGAAGAGGATATTGCATCCCCCTGGAGGACATGTTTTGGCTACAAGATCATTTCCTGCTTCACCAGGGTGATGCTCTCTTTTTAGGTGATCTCCTTCCTCTACAGCATTACAGGGAGTTGGGTCTGCTATTTACTGGCTACCTTTTAATGCTCTAGGTCAGATGTTTTCAACCCAGTCCTCGTGGCATACATAGCCAGTCAGAATTTTCAGAATATCCCCAATGAATTCAATGGGGAAATCTTGAAACTGGCTGAGTGTGCCCCAAGGACTTGATTGAAACCCCTGCTCTAGGTTGTTTTATCAATAAACCTAAAAATTTACTTCTGTCCCAAACCTTTAAGTCACCAAAGCACAGCGCAAAATAATGTTCACTTACACAGAGAGATGCCTCTTCTCTTAGAATGCTTTTAAAAAAGAAAGTTAATTGGAACCTCTTTTCTATATGTCTGTGGTTCTAAGGGGAATGCATCCAACAGCCCTCTGATAATTGTCGCAGTAACCAAACTGCCCCAGTGACCTTTGCAGCTATTCTACCTTCCCAACAGTACCTTAACACTTAATTCAGTCAGTAGCTCTGTTTCCTCATCTTCTGGCAAAGAACAGAAAATCCAGTAGCCTAAATCCCTCTTTAGCAGATTAAGGCTCTCACTCTTGGATTAGCCATGGTCTCAGCCACCAGTTGGTCCAAGTTCTAGATAAAAACGTCCTTTTTTTTAGACATGGATGTTTCTTCTCATTCGAAAATACCTGTTGGATGACCTACGTTTGGGACCTCCCAAGTCTGACACATAACACATCCACTACACACCTCCTTACTATTTAGATGAATTTCAGTATGAAACGTCCAAATTCTGACTTTCTAAAATCAAGACTTGGACATTTTTTAGGCACTTTAAGACATCCATCTGCTTTGAAAATGAGCACCATTGTCTGTCAATCATGTGGCCTGGAGTTTGGTTAATGGCATGTTAACAATATGCCCAAGTGTCTTTCAGATCTACTTTGTCTGCACCACTCCTTATACTAGTGATGTGAGCACTGAAAGTTTATGTTCTCTACCTCCATCTTTTAGTTCGGAAGCATAACCCACTACTCTGGACTGGTCTAGCAGGACTCAAGGAAAGGAAATTAGAAGGTAAAGTACAAATGTCACCTTGGATCTATAGATGCATATACATACATCTTTAAATATCACTGTACAACTGAAAATTTACTGTAGAATAAATAAGCAGGTGGATACGTTTATTACAACTCTCAAAAAGGTGGCCATTTCTGAAAGCAGATTTTACATTGTTCTTCCACTTGGTTGTGGCTTCTTTCCTAACATATCCATGATAAAATATTTCTATCAAAAAAGCTGTGCTATCATACCAAATTCTTAGCACACTATCTTTACAATATGCTGGTTCTTAAAAGTTCTATCTTGAGAAGTAGGGCACATTTTCGATATCTAGACTAGAAAAGAACAGATTTGCCATAGCTCAAGTACAGCAGTCTTGTCATCCTCACTCATTTTTTTTTCTCTGTCTCCTCACTCTGTCATTCTTAATGGATAAAAGTTTAGACTTCAAAGATGTCCATTCTCAATAGAATTCTTATCCGGATTTGCAGAAGGGAAGCACTAAAGAGCAGTATATATTGAGCAGCAAAGGAATACACTGCGGGGTCCTTTTACTAAGGTGCACTAATGGATTAGCATGTGCTAAGAATTAGCACACATTATATGTCATGTAGCCCATAGGAATAAGATGGGCTGCATGGCATTTAGCATGTGCTAATCGTTAGTGTGTGCTAAATCAATTAGCGCGCCCCTGTATGATTTAGGATATCATATACATATGTTTAGCTGACCTGCCAATATCCATTCTGGAAATAAATATTTATTTCAAAACATGCCTCAGAATATAAGAGTTGTCCTACTGGGTCAGACCAAGGGTCTATCCAGCCCAGTGTGTTGTTTCCAAGAGTGGCCAGTCCAAGTTATAAGTTCCTGGCACAATGCCAAAAAGTGGCATGATTCCGTGCTACTTAACTGCAGGGATGAGCAGTGGCTTTACCCAGCTCTACTTTAATAACCATTTATAGACTTTTCCTCCAGGAATTTGACCAAACCTTTTTTTAAACACAACTACATTAACTGCATTTACCACTTGCTCTGGCAAAGAGTTCCATAACATAACTATATGCTAAGTGAAAACATTTTGTTTTAAATGTGCCACTTTGTAACTTCATGGAGTATCCATTAACCTTTGTACTTTTTGAAAGAGTAAACAATTGATTCACATTTACCCATTCCACTCCATTCAGGATTTTAGAGACCTCAATAATATCTCCCCTAAGCCATTTATTCTCCAAGGTGAAGAGCCATAACCTTTTAGCCTTTCCTCGTATGAGAGTCCTTCCATCCCCTTAATCATGTTGGATGTCCTTCTCCAGTTTCACTATGTTTTTGAGATGTGGCCTGATAACAATAATTATTCATAGGATATTATATGCTTAGTTAGTAATAATGGCAATTTTTTACACAATCATATCTATTAGCCATTAAAGGGCTTATTTATAAAAACTATTTAGGTGTTTAACATGGCTTTAATACACACTACAACAGCATAATTCCATTTTAACGGTTACTGTATATTAATTGCCCCATTAAAAGCATAACTTGGAAATCACTATTAGAGGGCATGAAATGAGTGGGAACTGAACCTTGCAGTTAACACAGAGGTTGTTGCCAGGTGTTAAATGCTAATGCGGCAGATACTGTAATACGGTGCAGTTATCTATTTCTTAAGAAGTGTAGCTAATTGCATTTCATATTTTCGGCTATTTCATTAATTCAGAGATGTGACTGCTAATACATATTAATTGCATGTTTGCCTACCCAATGTGTGCTGAGAACACCTTAACAGTAAATATCCCATGAATGCACATTATTTGCAAAGCATTTCTTCACCTTTGTAAATAGGGGGCCCTTTTACAAAGGCGCACTGAAAAACGGCATGCGGTAGTGTAGACGCATGTTTTGGGCGTGCGCAGAATCATTTTTCAGTACACCTGTAAAAAATGCCTTTTTAAAACTTTTTTTCTGAAAGTAGAAGTGCGGCAAAATGAAAATTGCCCCCCGTCCATTTTGGGTCTGAGACCTTACTGCCAGCCATTGACCTAGCAGTAAAGTCTCATGCAGTACAGGGCGGTAATGACCTACATGCATCAAAAGTTACTTGGTATGCGCCCAATATGTACGTCCGAAAAAAACATATTTTTCAGACACATGTATTGGACGCATGACAAAAATGAAATTATTGCAAGAGCCATGCGGTAGCCGGGCAGTAACTCCATTTTGGCATGCGTTGGGCACAAGTAGACGCTTATGTGGGTTAGTAACAAGGTTGTCAGAAAGCTCCACTGCTGTACTGAAACCTACTGGCAAATGCTGGCACAGTTGTCAGAGTTGCTGAACCCTCTGTTGTTAACAATGCTTGTTTAAAATCTGCTGAGAAAGATGAACTTGATAGTCAGAGAAATGTAGAACCATCCGTGGTGTAATCCTCCATGAGCACTCTTATGTGCTGAGGGCCCCCTGGTGGCATTACAAGCCCTCTAGTGACCAGATCATGGCATTTTCCAGTATTTTCTCTAGGAAAGCGCCCTCTGGCGGCCTCCTCGGGGTAGGGCAGTCCTGTGTTTATCACAGTAGATAACAACGAACATGTCAGGAAGTGTTAATGTAGTTGTAGAATTCAACCACTATCTGCCAGTGAAGAGACTCTAACTGGTAAAACGGATTACCAAGCCCCTTGTACCATCTGAAGTGGGAAAAGACTAAAGCAAAGTATGATCTTCCTGCTCAGGAAGACGGCAAACTAAATGAGCTGATTTTGAAGCTCAAGCAAGATTTGGAGCATATGACATTACTGAACTTTTCAAGCAGATGTTCATGTCATACATGCTCTCAGCCTTATTGCAAGTGATATAGAGCAATATGCTAGGTGCTATAGAAATTATGCTGATTTCACTACAAATGCTGATGAGATTCGAGCTTTTATTGGCATTTTGTTACTGTTTGGCTATAATATTCGTTCAAGTGAAAAAGACTATTGGAGTGAAGCTGATGATCTAAAAGCCAAATGTGTTCAGAAGCTGATGCCTAGGAACTGCTACATGAAACTGAAATCACTACTGTATTTGACTGGTAATATAGAATTGCACCTCAGCATGCTGGTGACCAAGCATTCAAAATCCATCCAATTTTAGATTCTTTGAAAACAAACTTTTCTAAATTTGGAAATTTTTTCAAAGAACTTTCAATCAATGAAATGGCTATTTCTTACTATGGTCATCGTGGCCTAAAACAATTTATATGAGAAAAAACAATATGATGTGGCTATAAATATTGAGCTGTATGCTGAAGTGAGGACTACTGCTTCACGTTCCAGTTTTATTGTGGCAAAAAAGAAGGCCTTGCTCTACAGACAGCATTGCCTCTCGGAACCTGCGTGGTCATTTCTCTTCTGGATATCATTCCATCTTCTGACAGATTGAACTACGCAGTATATTTCAACATTTTTTTACAAATTCCAATCTGCTGGCCACACTCTCTGCAATATCAATAAACGCCACAGGAACAATATTAGAGAATCACACACAGAGATGCACACTGTCTTCTATGAAAGACATCAGCAAATGGGCATGAGGAAGCTTTGATGTCCACTTTGACTATTCACATAAAGTTCTAATGGTGAGGTGGAATGACAACAGTGTCATCACAATGGCAACACATTTTGATGCCATTGAGCTGCTTTCAACATGCCAAAGGTAAAGTAAGGATATTCCTGGCTGCCATGACTTTTTTTTATACAACCCAAGTTGATAAAGAACTACAATGCCAACATGGGAGTTATTGATTGGCATGACCAGAATGCTGGAAAATATGGAAATCAAAACTGAGGAAAGAAATAGTATTGGGCTTTGCTTAGATAGGATCATACATAGAAAGAATTCCATGGACCAGAAGTTCAAGCAACATATTGTGACATCATATCTCAGTGTCAACTTATCAAATAAACATGGAAGACCATCAATTACCAGACCACCAATAGTGTTAAATTACATTAGATTTGATGGATTTGGTCTTCTGATATGTCAGCCTGATAAACAAAGAAGATGCCAGTATGAATTTTGCAGTGAAAAACCTTTGTTTTTCTGCTTTAAATGTAATGTCATTCTCTTTCTCCATCCCTACTGCACACAGAAACCTTGACCTAGACAAGTGTCAAAAAAAGCCACCATACTTTGTATAGGACATTTTATAACTCAATAACCTGACATCGTGAAATTTATATAACTGGTTCTTGGTGACACTATTGTTGTATTTTAATCAAAGCATGAATAAATTGATTTTTCCTTCAGTATGCAATTTGGTACTTAATACGTTAAGCAGAAATCTTTGTAAAATCCAGGTAGAAAAAAAGAGATGATTTTTAATTGCAACGTAATACAGTAGCATTAACTATTCGTAAACAGCATCTGTTGTGCAATAGCTGAAAAGAGTTTCCTGACAACAAGCTTTTATCATGGAAAAGAATTATTAGAAGGTGAAGTTTGTACCAGCGTTTGCACAAGCTACTATGTACTGAGCATGCTAATTCTTTGCCCTAAGGACATCTATGAATTCGCAGAACAGCTGGTGCCACTGTTTTATGGTAGACTGCAGAACAAGACTAAACCCTCCAAATGTGAATCACTCACTTCAACAAACCATTTAAAATTTAATTTGAATGAGATTCCTTAGGTTATTGGTTTTACTGGAATTCTGATTTGGAGGTGTTTGACTAGAGAGGTGTTGATCCAAGGATTTGTTCTGATTGTCAGCTTGTAAGAAGAAAATTTCTTTTCCAGAGGTGAAACATAACTTCCATCCCACCAATAATGAAAGAAACATGGGTAATTTGAATCATGTTAAAGAGATGCTGTCAAGGTAAGTAAGATGGACATGGATGAGATTTGCTTGTAACTCTGTTGCAAAAACATTGATAGGCAACTGAAGACTTGGCTACAGCTTATCAGTCTTGGCTTAGCAAAATGAATTAGCCCATTGACTTCCGGTGCACAGGTCTGAGCACAAAAAAATTTTTTATGGGCACCTATGCTATTTGGTCCATACAATTTTTGCAGTGCTATTTATTCATTCAGCACATGCAAAGTTACATGCAAACTCCTGTTCCCAGTGCTGATTAATGTTGTTCTCAGACCTGTGTTTGTATGCAGCTCTCAACAGTCCAGCTCTTCCAGGACATGAGTTCTGTCATTTTTTTTTAACCTATGTGCTTTGTGGAACCAATAAGAAAACATTGTGGGGCCGATATTCAGATCACGGGTTTTAGTTAGTCTGACTCCTGCAGTTGGCGCTGACCCTGTATATTCAGTGCCAGGTCATTTCCGGTGACCGGAATTAAATATCCAGTTTATTTTTGTCCGATTTAAACTTAACTGGCCAAATCAATATTCAGCGCTGGCCGGTTAAGTTGAAATCAGACAACGATAGTCCCGCTATTTCAGTGGCCTAATTTGGCCGCCAAGCTTTGCCAGTGATATGCTGAATATTGGCATATAGCTGGTTATATCGCACAATATAACTGGTTATATGCTAAGTATTAGCCAGCCATATTCAGCAGGAGATAACCAGCTATTTCCGGCTGACTATTGCCAGATAGCCGGTTAAGTGCCATTTAACTGGCCAGTAGCCGTTCTTGGCTGGTTAAATTATTTTAAATATTGGGGGGAGGAGTGTTTTATATGCTGGCAGCAAAGAAGAAACTTTTATGAAATCCCCTCTAATGCGAACACAGAAGAACAAGCTAACCTTTAAAGTCTCCACAGATCTTGGTGTTAAGCCTCAGTGATGTGCTAAAACCTTTCAGTTTTCTGTGAATTTCTCTGCATCTGTGCAGAATAGCTAGTAACCTCTTTACCATGGATTTAAGTATGCTGTATGCTGGTGTCTAGGCAAGCTTTGCACAGAGTTAGCTCATACACAAAATCTTTTTTTTTTTAGCATGTGAACCCACAAAGTTAGATGTTAAAGCCATGCTAACCCTAATCAAACCTAGGGTACTTTATTGAATTGGTGTCCTTATGAGTAAGATTAAGATAGTTTGCAATCTTCTATCCTTTCTTTTCTGGAATGTAATCAGCTAATACTTTGTAGGAAGCAATACCTATTTTCATTTAAGGCCTAATTACCTGGCTATTGAGCCTATTCTGTAAGGACACTTGGGTGTGCCTAAATGTAGATGTGAACATTTACAACAAGTCTATGGCTCAGTCCTGGGTGGGGGCTAGGGGAGGGGGGGTCAGTACAGTATTCTGTCAGTTGCCTATGAAAATGTTGGTCCTGCCTTTAGGCTACTCATGCTCCTCCCCTGTGTGCGTCCCTCTAATAGTTACATGCTATGTCTTTTGAGCATGTGGTTCTAGAACACTAATCAGGTGTGAGACTGCTATTTGCACCAGTTTGCCCACATGGACGGCAGCATTCTATAAAATTAGTTGTGCAGTAGGCATGGAAATTTAAATGACCTATTACAGAATGAGAGAAAGGTTAATAAAGGCTGTAGTTACCAATTGGCTTACCTAAGGTTTGGGTACATTTTGAAAAGTGATTTAATAAATCCTATATATTTGTCTTATTGTAATGCTTGGCTTTGTTGTTGTTGTTCATATATTACTCCAAAATTGTTGAACTATAAATTCAAACTTATTGTGAAAAAAAATGCCTATATTTGACATTATCATTATATCATTATTGAAATGTTAAACACATCACTATACCTTTAGTACCTTTAAGTCCATCTTCATGATGGACTTAAAGGTGCAATAGTTTTATGTGCTGGTTCCTCATTTACATTAACCATGTCTAGAAAGTGCAGAATATTATGTTCCAATTGTAAACCATACCACATTCTGACTGTACCTTGTAGTATCTCTATATAGACTGTTGAGGAAATTGGCTGTGGAAAAAAATGTGGCTAAGTAATTTGACATCTTTGGGTTGCCTTCTCTGCTGTGTTGCTGATATCTGTTGAACGTAGTCGTTGACCTTAGCTTTTCTACAGTATAATTTATGTCCTGTCCTCAGAAAAAGAACATCTCAATAATGATTCAAAAACAGGCGACAAACATACTAATAAATTCAATGTAACAATCTTTATTGGTCCTTAAAAAGAGTACAATACCCAACATAGCTATGTTTTGCCCTTGTGGCTGCATCAGAGGTGACAATAAAATAGACACTGCAAACAAGAGAACATGTACATTAATAACAAAACATATATATTTTAAATAAAATATTAAATGCATAAGTAATAAATACAAATTGTAATATCTAATAAATCTCTATATATCTCTTGTATGTTTACTGATATTATGAGGAAGAGAACCTAATAACAAGTATCCATCAAGCGTTTAATATCTAATAAATAAAATCTAATTAGAAATTGAATGACAAATGATACATTAAAGGTGACATGTTTATTTGAACAAAGTACACCATGAATAGATGCCAATCAATACATAAAGGCTAAAGTAGGCCCTGCTGAGCAGTTAGAGGTCTATCTGTTAATGTTTTAGGCATTGGCAGAAAGGCTCAAGTTTAAAACTATGGGGAAGGGTTTTAATACTGTGGAGACTAGTTATAAGTTTGCTTTTTTTTAATTCAAACTGTCCCTTATCAATAACCTGCAATTCCTCTTTTATTTCCAATCTTTAAATCACCAAAGTACAGAGCAAAATAATGTTCACTTACACAAAAAAATGTCCTCTTCTCTCAGAGCTTCTCAGAATGAAGGCTATCTGGGACCTTTCCTCTCTATACACTTTTGAGTCTAAGGGGACTGCTTCAAATAAACCCTTGAAGTTAACACAGCAATCAGGTTGCTTAGTATGCGTTTGCAGCTATTCTACCTTCTTCACAGTATCTTATTACACACCTAATTCAGGGCAGTAGCACTGCTACCTCTCCTCCAGCCACAGAACAGAACATAACTTTTTCTTTTAAAGAGAAAAATCATCTTTGACTCCTTCTCTGTTTCTCTGTATAATACAACAGACTGCTAAACATCTGTTGTTTCCTTCTCTATAATATCAACAATTGTCCCTTTCATTCTGATCACACTATCAAAACCCTAATCTCATAACCTCATGTTTAGATTACTGCAACTGCTTCTCACGGGTATCCCACTAAGCCATTTATCCCCTTCAATTTTTCAAAATTCTGCTGCACACACTTGTATTCTGCCAGTGCCACTATGCCACCTTTAGCCCTCCCTCAAGTCCTTAATTGCTCACTATCTATTCCGCATAGAGTTCAAACTCCTCTTATGACGTTACAAGGTGCATTACTCTGTAGCTCCTCAGTATCTCTCCACTCTTTATCTCTCCTAGTCCCTACACTCCTCTCTAGGAACTTCATTAATCAGGTAAATCTCTCTTATCTGTACTCTTTCCTCCACTGCCAACTCCAAACTCCATTCCTTTTATCTTGCTGCACCATATGCCTGGAATAGACTTCCTGAGTTGATAAGTAAAGCTCCATCTCTGGCCTTATTTAAACATCTAGGCTAAAAGCCCACCTTTTTTATGCTGCTTTTAACTACGAACTGCTATTCACTTATTCAGTACCCATGTCTGTTTTAATCAGGTCCCACCATACTTAATTCCTTAATCTCTTATTTGACCTGTTTGTCCTGTATGATCAAATTGTAAGCTTTGTTGAGCAGGGACTGTCTCACATGTGTTTTAGTGTACAGTGCTCCATAAGTCTAGTGTTGCTACAGAAATGATAAGTAGTAATAGTAGCAGTAATGGTCAGCTCAAATAATTCACATCATTCCATCAACATCATCATTTGCATGTTGATGCTGTATTGAGTGTCTCTCCTGTGAAAGACCTGTAAAATCTGAGCAATACAATGGTGAGGTGACTAGCAGGTTTGTCCATGATGAAGCCCCAAGAGGTATCTGAAAGGATCCAGTAGCTAAGAATGCTAAAGTTGTGGTGATCTTCAGGTGTGCTTGCAGGGCTGTCTCCTCCAAGCAGTGGGTCATTTAGCTGACTACACATGTGCATATATGTTTCCGTATTAAACCTAAATCTGTATAAGCATTGCTCCTCTATCAAAGTCACAAACTATGTTCTGGGCTTGTATACCCTCTGTAAAGGAGCCCTCCTTCTTCTCTGTTGTTTTTCTCTCCTGTGAGCCTATGTTTACAGTAGAAATCTCTTACTTCCACTTATGCTTATACCCAACACCAGTACATCTAGCACCCACTACCAATTGTGCAGATGACCTATATATATATAATATATATATGTTTATTTTCTAATTTTTAAGAACTTTTATTCGTTCAGCCAGTGGTAAAGTCTTACAGTTCCCTGCGACGACGACCCCAGTGTACACTCTAACAACATTCTTTCACTTATTCTGCCTTGGCAGTTAAAGGGGTGGTAATTTGAAATCTCGTTGGTTGTCAGGCACCAATCGGCTTCCATATTCCATGCGCGCGCTTATGCGGAGTCTTTCCTGCAGAGGAGTGGTCTTAAACCATGCATATAAGTGAATCTTGCACTTATCAGTGGTAGCGCTAAACCGAATTTTGTCCCCATAGAAATTGATGGCGCCATAAACAATACCGAAGTTCAGCATTCAGTTAAACAGAGCAAGCGCTTATCCGACGTGCACATTAAATGACACTAGTGGTTAGTGCAGTGGACTTTGATCCTGGGGAACCGAGTTCGATTCCCACTGCAGCTCCTTGTCTGGGCAAGTCACTTAACCCTTCATTGCCGCTGGTACAAAATAAGTACCTGAATATATGTAAACTGCTTTGAATGTAGTTGCAAAACCCTCAGAAAGGTGGTATATTCAAGTCCCAATTCACTTTCCCTTTCCCTAATAGATATAGCCAGATACTGAGACATACAGACAGTAGCATTTGGGCATACTCAAATGCATGCAGCATGTGCACAAGTGCACACACACACACACACACACACACTCACACACACACACACACACACACACACACATGGGTTGGTATGACTGGGGGGGAAGGGGGCAGATATTTAGTGGTTTGGAGAGGGTATTTGGTAGAAAGTGGCAAAATGAAGCAGAGTGAGTGTTTGAAGGGCTATAGATGGTAAAGTGAGGGCCACTGTTCCCTCTAAGCTGAGCAGGAGTCTCCTCCACCTACAGTCCTGCCAGTGGGGTGGGGAGGGGGGTGCTCTATCACTATCACATTTTCAATAGTGAGGGACAAGGAAGTTCTGCAAGTCTCTAGAGAACCTGCTTGTCCCTAGAGACTGAAAACATAATATTGAAGCAATGCACACTCACTCAGTTTAGAAGGAACAGTGATGAGGTGCATAGAAGTAGCTAGTTAAAAGATGATGAGGCCTAACCATGCACTGAGACACCAACCAGCAGCACAACATACCAACCAATACTCCAGGTCAAAAGAGACATCTTCTTTCCTATTTAGACAGTATTTGTAGCAGGTGACCATGTGAACATGTTCTTTTGGTATCATCCATGTGCCTAACACTTGCAGAATACATCATGTGTGTGTGCTTTCTGGTTCTGCCCAGTGTATACCCATTCTGCACCTGAACATGTCCCTTCCTTTGGTGTGTATCTGCACGTGTATGCTGCAAATGTGCATTCCCATTTTCCCTATACAAAATAGCACTTACTATATTCCCAGCTTTGGGTGCCCTAGTGGTTTTATTGGGAGCACTATAGGTGTCTAACATTTACAGAATTGCCTCTATAGTGATTTATTTGGCTAAAAGTATCCCTCAAAGTAGTTCATAAGTTTTTTTTAATAAACGTACTTATATTTCTATTTTCTTGCTGTTGCCCACATAAGTGCTTCTGAATAATTTGAATGCTGTTTTAATGTGCATGGCACGGTGTCATATTATTGTTATTACTATAATTTGCCTATTCCCAAGCTTACCTCATTGTTCTAATTGTGTGTATATGTTACAATGATATTTGTCCTTCAGTAACTATCTTCATAAAGACAATTAAAAGATCTTAAAATAAAATAAGTATATGTGGGGTAAAAGAAGTAGTTTAGGGAAAAAGAAAATCCCTTACAGAAGAATACGATGTTGAGTTACAAGAATTATTTTGAAAACATCTTTGATTGGATATGAAATACAATGAAATAAAATGAAAAAAGCCAAACTGAGCGTGATTTACATATAACAGAATGTGAAATAATTAATTGAACCAAAATTGCCTTAGAAGTGTTTAGTTGAAGCAGAGGAATAGAGGCAGAAAGATAATTGCATTTTCTGTATTTTGCTTGGAGAGCATGGTAGAGGAAATGGGTAATGTGGAGGGCATTTTCAATATAAAATCTAAGTCCAACTTTGGGCGTTTTGCTCAAAAAGTCCAAATTTCAAGTGGGTCATATAGCCATTTTTTAAATAGAAAAGCATCTATCTATTTTAATGGCTATTTGCTAGATGTTTTTTGTGCTCTGTGTCTTTATCTTTTTGGCCCATTTTGAAAAAAAAAAAAAAAAGTCCAAGTGAATAATGCATAAAATCAAGCCATTGGGATGTAGGAGGAGCCAGTATTCTTAGTAGACTGGCCACACAAACATCCCAGAAGAGCAGTGGGGTGCCCTAGGTGTCACTGCAGTGGACTTCACATAAAAGGTCCCAGGTACACACCTCACCGTTCCTACCTTAAATTGTATAATGAGCCCTCCAAAAGCCACCAAAAACCTATTATACCCAACTGTGCACCCACAACAGTAGCCCTTATGGCTGCAGGTGTCACCTATATGTGGGTAAAGTAAGATTTTGGTGGGTTGGGGGGGGTGACACTTACCACCACAAGTATAACAGTTAGGGTGGATTATGAGACTGGGTTCCTTTCTCCACAGTGCACTACTCTGACCACTAGGCTACTTCAGGGACTTGCTTGCTGCTCTAATAGGACTGGCTATAATTAATTAATCAATTTATTTATTTATTTGTTACATTTCTATCCCACATTTCCCCACTTGTTTGCAGGCTCAATGTGGCTTACATTATACCATAGAGGCATTCGCCATCTCCAGCAGAAACAAATACACAGAGTTATAGTGGTCAAGAAGGTTCACGTGTTAGAGATACATTGGGGATTCTTAGAGATGAAGAGTTATGCAATGTCTGTTTCAGGATTTGGTTACGTTGTGTTGCAAGGTTTAGGTATCTAGGTTGGGTCAATGGGGTATGCCTTTTTGAACAGGTTAGTTTTTAGTGATTTCTGGAAGTTTAGGTGGTTAGTGTTTTCACGGCTTTTGGTAGTGCGTTGCACAGTTATGTGCTGATGTAGGAGAACCTGGATGCATAAGTTATAATGTCTTAGGCTGTCATAGAGGCTGGCATGTAATGTTTCTTTTACACCTTTGGGGGTGGGAGGGGGCCAGTGACCACTGGGGGAGTAAGGAGATCATTCCTTTATTCCTCCGGTGGTTATCTGGTCATATAGGATACTCTTCTGTGGCTTATTTGTTCTAAAAACAGGTTTAGGTCAAAACATCTTAGTTTTAATCCTGGACATTTTTATTTGGTTTCATTACAACTGAAAAAAGTCCAGGTCTTAGGAATGCCCAAATCCCACCCTTGACATGCCCCCTTGAAATTTAGACACACTGCAGGTGAACAACATAGAAAAATACAGTGCTTTTTTTTTGTAGGAAAAAAGGTACCGGTACTCATTATGGGCGGGGTCCCCATCTACGGCTCCACTCCTATGGTAGCCACACCCACAGTAGCCACACCCTTTATACCAGCTGTGGTGCATATAAGCAGTATCATTGAAAATACTATACCAATATAGGAGAAAAAAATAACTTGTGATTTTTTTTTTCATTATAAATAATTTCTATAAGCTGTTACAGCTCTAGCATACCCAGTGCAAAATAAGACAGCAGATATAAATTCTCAAATTGGACATCTTCCAAACAGTAAAATGAAAATAAAATTATTTTTTCTACCTTTGTTGTCTGGTGACTTTGTTTTTCTGATCATGTTGGACGCAGTCTCTGATTCTGCTGCTCTCTATATGTTCCCTTAACTCCATTTTCAGGGCTTCCTTTCCATTTATTTCTTTACTTTCCTCCTTTCTTCTTCATTTCTTGCCCTATATCCATAGCTAAAAGCTGGGTTCTCTGCAGATTTGGCAGGAGGAGGTATAGAGTGGATCCAGCATTTGCCTATTTTATTCATCCATGTACAGTTTTTCCTCCTCTTTCCCCTTTCCTCATCTTGTCAGTATGCATCTCCTTCCTCTTTCCATCATTTTTCCTCTCCCCTCCATCCATGTCCAGCATTTCTTCTTTGTCCTCCCCTCCATCCATGTTCATCTCACTTCCTCTCTCTTCCCTCCCCTCCATCCATGTCCAGCATTTCAACTCTCTGTCCTCCCCTCATATCCAGAATTTCTCCTCTCTCCCCTAAATCCATGTGCATCTCCTCTGTCTTCCCTCCCCTCCATCCAGCATTTCTCCTTCCCCCTCCACTCCATCGATGTGCATCTACTTCCTCTGTCTTCCCTCCCCTCCAGCCATGTTTAGTATTTCTCCTCTCTCTCCCTTCCCCTCCAATTGTGTGCATCTACTTCCTCTCTTTCCTTCTCTCCAACATTTCTCCTCTCTTCCCTGCCCTCCACTCCATCCATGTCAAGCATTTTCCTCTCTCTGCTCCATCCATGTGCATCTCCTTCCTGTCTTCCCTCCATCCACCCATCCATGTCCAGCAACTCTGCTCTCTCCTCTGCCCTCCCTTCCCATCCATGTCCAGATTCTCCTTCGCCCTCCCCTCCCATCTGTCCAGCGATTCTCCTTTGCCCCTATCCTCCCCTCCCAACTATGTCCAGCAATTCTCCTCTCTCCCCCTGCCCTCCATGACCAGTGATTCTCCTGTGCCCTCCCGGCCATGTCCAGCGATTCTCCTTTGCCCCTATCCTCCCATCCATATCCTGTAACTTGCCCCAGCCTCTACCTGCCCCCCTTTTAAGACCCCATCGAGTTCCAGTACCCCAGCCCCATCTGACCACTCTTAGCTCCCTGACAGCCCTGCTTTCTGTTCCTGCAACCCCGCAACGCGTTTAAATTTGCAGCGCCAGCGTTAGTAAAAGGACCAGGCTCACCTTCTCCAGCCTTCCCTTCATTCCTTCTCAGTGTCCCGCCTTCCTGTGATGTAGTTTCCTGTTTCCGCAAGGGCAGGACACTGAGAGGGAACAAACGGAAGGCTGGAGGAGGCGAGCCTGGTCCTTTCACTAAAGCCGGCGCTGCGAGTTCAGGTTAAAAAAAATAAAAGATTTAAACGCGTTGCGGGTGGCAGGAACAGAAAGCAGGGCTGGGGAGATAAGGGCCGGCAGGTGAGCTGGCCCTAGGAAAAAAAGGTGCTGGTATACCGTACTGGCATGTACCAGCACAAAAAAAGCACTGGAAAATAATCTGAAAAAATGGGTTTCCAAAATTCTGACTTAGACATTTTTGTGAGATAAATGTCCGAATGCTGTTTTATGTCATTTTTTAGATGTTTTTTTTCTTTTGAACATGAGCCCCTTATGTTGGATTCAAGTATAATATATCCTATAGGAGAGCTGTATGCTGTCAGTAGTATGCAAAAGCTTTTTTTATACATATGTTGCATTATGTGTTAGAAGGCTGAGCTTCAGACTGTGAAAAAAAATTATGCATATTGTCAACTGATTATGGTTTTATATCCTGTTCTAAGATTATGTCAGTAGTTAGATGTATACTCAGTATTACTCACATCCCTATTTTAGGTATGCATGGTTTAATTTGGGGAGAAAGAGGGGAACAGATTTATCTTACAAATCATCAGGTCAGTATTCAAATGGAAATATCCATATCACTGCCAGTCGGTTGGATATTTCTGTTAGTTGCAAGCAATTCAGGCATATTCAGTGGCTCTCATCAGACAGGGCCTCTGAATATCTTTACAGACTGCTTTGGAAGTATCTGGATAGTGCTGGGATTGTGTGTAGGTAGAGCATAAGAACATACTGGGGTCAGACCAATGGTTCATCTAGCCCAACATCCAGTTTCCAACAGTGGTCAATCCACGTCACAATACCTAACAGAAACCCAAACAGTAGCAAGATAAGATGGTACCAATCTGAGGGCAGCAGTGGCTTCCTTATGTCTATCTTAGCAGCAGATGAAGGACTTTTTCTCCAGGAACTTGTCCAAACCTTTTTTAAAACCGAAACAATATGGTTTTACCAAAGGGAAATCATGCCAAACGAATCTCATTGAGTTCTTTGGTTGGGTGACAGGAGAATTGAATCAGGGACGAGCTATGGACATAATCTACTTAGATTTCAGCAAAGCTTTTGACATGTTCCCCACAGGAGGCTCTTAAATAAACTGGAAGGGCTGAAGATAGGACCCGAAGTGGTGAACTGGATTAGGAACTGGTTGACGGACAGAAGCCAGAGGGTGGTGGTAAATGGAATTCGCTCGGAGGAGGGAAAGGTGAGTAGTGGTGTGCCTCAGGGATCGGTGCTGGGACCGATTCTGTTCAATATATTTATGAGTGACATTGCCGAAGGGTTAGAAGGTAAAGTTTGCCTATTTGCGGATGATACTAAGATCTGCAACAGAGTGGACACCCGGGAGGGAGTGGAAAACATGAAAAAGGATCTGAGGAAGCTAGAAGAATGGTCTAAGGTTTGGCAATTAAAATTCAATGCGAAGAAATGCAAAGTGATGCGCTTATGGAATAGAAATCCTCGGGAGACGTATGTGTTAGGTGGGGAGAATCTGATAGGTACGGACGGGGAGAGGGATCTTGGGGTGATAGTTTCTGAGGATCTGAAGGCGACGAAACAGTGTGACAAGGCGGTGGCAGTAGCTAGAAGGTTGTTAGGCTGTATAGAGAGAGGTGTGACCAGCAGAAGAAAGGAGGTGTTGATGCCCCTGTATAAGTCATTGGTGAGGCCCCACCTAGAGTATTGTGTTCAGTTTTGGAGGCCGTACCTTGCGAAGGATGTAAAAAGAATTGAAGCGGTGCAAAGAAAAGCTACGAGAATGGTAAGGGATTTGCGTTACAAGAAGTATGAGGAGAGACTTGATGACCTGAACATGTATACTCTGGAAGAAAGGAGAAACAGGGGTGATATGGTACAGATGTTCAAATATTTGAAAAGTATTAATCCGCAAACGAACCTTTTCCGGAGGTGCGAAGGCGGTAGAACGAGAGGACATGAAATAAGATTGAAGGGGGGCAGACTCAAGAAAAATGTCAGGAAGTATTTTTTCACGGAGAGAGTAGTGGATGCTTGGAATGCCCTCCCGTGGGAGGTGGTGGAAATGAAAACGGTAACAGAATTCAAACACGCGTGAGATAAACATAAAGGAATTCTATTCAGAAGGAATGGATCCTAAGGAGCTTAGCCGAGATTGGGTGGCAGAGCCAGCCGGTGGTGGGAGGCGAGGATAGTGCTGGGCAGACTTATACGGTCTGTGCCAGAGCCAGTGGTGGGAGGCGGGGCTGGTGGTTGGGAGGCGGGGATAGTGCTGGACAGACTTATATGGTCTGTGCCCTGAAGAGGACAGGTACAAATTAAAGTAGGGTATACACAAAAAGTAGCACATATGAGTTTTTTGTTGGGCAGACTGGATGGACCATGCAGGTCTTTTTCTGCCGTCATTTACTATGTTACTATGTTACTATGTAAGATATGTTAACCACATCTTCTGGCAATGAGCTCCAGAGAGCTTAGCTGTTCGTTCAGTGAAAAAATATTTCCTCCTATGTGTTTTAAAAGTATTTCCATGTAACCTCATTGATTGCCCCCTAGTCTTTGTACTTTTTAAAAGAATAAAACATTGATTTTCTTCTATTCATTCTACACCACCCAGGATTATGTAGACCTCAATTATATCTACTCTCAGCCTATCTTTTCCAAGCTGAAAAGCCCTATTCTGTTTAGCCTTTTCTCACATAAGAGGAGTTCCATCCCCTTTATCAGTTTGTACTGATTTTGATAAAATGGGGAAATACCTGCTGAAGAAGCTGTTGGCATGGGAAGGCATAGGAGAAGTAGAAAATCAGTGGTCAAAGTTAAAGGCTGCTATAAATATGACGACTGATCTTTACACAAGGAAAATAAACAAAAACAAGAGAAACAGGAAACCAATATGGTTCTCCAAACAAGTAGCTGAAAAAATAAGAGCAAAATAGGCTTTTTTCAAGAAATACAAAGAATGCAATGAGAGGATCATGGAAAAGATTATCGGATTAAACTCAAAGAAGCAAAGACGGAAATATGGCTAGCGAAAGCACGAGAAGAAAAAATGGATAAAGATGTAAAGAGAGGTGTCAAGACCTTTTTCAGATATATTGGATAAAAGAGAAAAAATAGGAATGGAATTGTGAGACTGAAAGATCATGAGAATGGCTATGTGGAGAGTGAGGAGGATAAAGCGAACATGAACATGCTAAACAATTACTTGTCTTTGGTGTTCACAGAGGAAAATCCTGGTGAAGGACCACGGTTGGCTGCTGAGGGAATATCTGGGAATTGAGTGAATATTGCGCCGTTTACGAAAGAAAGCATTTATAAACAACTGAAGAATCTGAAGGTGGACAAAGCTATGGGGCCAGATGGGATACATCCCAGGATACTGAGGGAGTTCAGAGAGGTCCTCGTGGGACCTTGTAAAGATTTATTTAATAGATCTTTAGAGATGGGAGAGGTTCCACAAGGTTGGAGATGAGCGGATGTGATCCCTCTTCACAAAAGTAGAGACAGGGAAGAAGTAGGAAACTACAGACTGGTAAGTCTCACGTTAGTGGTAGGAAAAATAGTGGAGTTGCTGCTGAAAGAAAGGATAGTTAACTTTTTAGAAGCCAGTGGGTTACAGGACCTGAGGCAACATGGCTTTACCAAAGGAAAATTCTGCGAAATGAATCTTATTGACTTCTTTGACTGGGTGACCAAAGAACTGGATGAACGACGTGCACTAGATGTAATCTACTTGGATTTCAGCAAAGCCTTTGATACGGTCCTCCATAGAAGACTTGTGAATAAGCTGAAAGGGTTGAACTTAGGACCGAAAGTGGTGAACTGGATAGGAAACTGGTTGACTGACAGGTGGCAGAAGGCGGTGGTAAATGGAATCTGCTCAGAGGAAAGGAAGGTGAGCAGTGGGTCTGTGCTGGGGCCTATTCTGTTTAATATATTGTGAAAGATATTGCTGAAGGGTTGGAAGGAAAGGTTTGCCTTTTTGCGGATGACATGGAGATAGCCATATTGTGGATACCCTGGAGGGAGTAGAGACAATGAGAAGAGATCTTCAAAAGAAGAATGGTCGAGGGTCTGGCATTCAAAATTTAATAGTAACAAACACTGGGGTATATATTTTCGTCCAGTTTTGTTTGTGTTACCTAAGCATACCTAACGAAAACCTTCGGTTTTGTTGATTAACAAATAAATATACGTGATGCATCACGTATATTTATTTGTCATTCAAAATTTAATTATATACTAAATAGAAACCGTTGTATTCTTTCAATTTTCCTCTATTTTTATTTGCATTTTTTCTATGCTGTGCAAACATACTATGCTAAATAGTGTTGGAAGTGCTCAGTGAAATACATATTACTCTGGCGAGTCAACTGGGATAGTAATATGTCTGGTAAAGCATCATTGCACTTCAGCCCTCCCTACCACCTGAATCATACAGCATATCACAATATATTGTATTGTTAATCAAAGAGTACTTAGCTGCAAGCTGGTGCTTCTTTGTAATTGGTCGAATACCTAGTAGATAGCCAGAGACTGTTCAGGTGACTGTGTGGACGTGAAGTTAAAACCTTAATGGTTAAGCCGTCATCCTAGTACAGCTTCTCAACAATTCATCTTTGGATGTGTTTATGTACAATTCTCTCTTCAATTCCCAACACACATGGTGTTTCGCTGTTCTTAGCGTCATCAGGAGAATCGAACTTCAACTGGACTTCACTTCTAGGGCTCAACTTCCCTCTACAAACAACCAAAAAATCCACTGTAATCCACATCATGGTAATCCTCACGATATATATTTGCAACATTGCATATACTGACTTAACTCATCCAATAAATAACTCATCATTTATGTTCAAAATCTTGTAAAACCGACTGTGGCATACCTCTAGGTGGAACGCCCTTTACTTCCTGAGTCCAACCATTACCCAACACCAAGGCTATGCAGGGGATTTAAAAAATAACCAGGGCTTTTTTGAGGGGGTACTTGGGGGTACTGAGTACCAGCACCTTTTCCACTGTTTTCTAAACTTGGCCCATGGTTCTCGTATTTTAATGAAAGAGCTGAGGTTCTACATACAAATTCTGCCTTGTCATAGATTCTATGACTGGTTGCAGGGGTCCTGGCTATTGTGGGGTGGGTCCCTCAATGATCACTCCACCCCTGAAGGGTGGCCTGGCATTTGAGTACCGGCACCTTTTTTGCTAGATAAAATGTACTGATAATAACCAACGAGATGACGTAGGGGCTCATTCAAAATTTAATGCTAAGAAGTGCAGAGTGATGCACTTGGGGTGCAGAAACCTAAAGGAGAGATACTGGATAGGAGGGGAGAGATTAGTAAACTCGACTCAGGATAGAGACCTTGGGGTGTTGGTGTCAGAAGATCTGAAGGTGAAGAAACAATGTGACAAGGCAACGGCTGTGGCCAGAAGGATGCTAGGCTACATAGAGAGGGGTATAACCAGCAGAAGAAAGGAGGTGTTGATGCCTCTCTACAAGTCATTAGTGAGGCCCCACTTGGAGTATTGTGTTCAGTTTTGGAGGCCGTGTCTTGCTAAAGATATAAAAAGACTGGAAGTGGTGCAAAGAAAAGCTACAAAAATGGTATTGGATTTGCGTTGCAAACCATACGAGGAAAGACTTGCCGACCGGAACATGTATACATTGGAGGAAAGGAGAAACAGGGGTGACATAATACTGATGTTCAAAATATTTGAAAGGTATTAATTCACATACAAACCTTTTCCGGAGACGGGAAGGTGGTAGAGCTAGAGGACATGAATTGAGGTTGAAGGGGGGCAGACTGAGGAGTAATGTCAGGAAGTATTTTTTCACAGAAAGAGTGGTAGATATATGGAATGCCCTCTTGCGGGAGATGGTGGAGATGAAAACAGTAATGGAATTCAAACATGCGTGGGATAAACACAAAGGAATCCTGTTTAGAAGGAATGAATCTACGGAATCTTAGCAGACATTGGGTGGCAACTCCGGTAATTGGGAAGCAAAACTGGTGCTGGGCAGACTTCAATGGTCTATGTCCTGATCATAACTGAATAGGTATGGATGGGCTGGAGTGTAAATTTAAGGGGCTTCGACGTTAGCTTCAGAACTTTTAGTACAAGAACAGTGCTGGGCAGACTTCTAAGGTCTGTGTCCTGAGAATGGCAATGACAAATCAAACTCATGTAAACATATAAATTGTCACATACAATGTAAAATGAGTTTATCTTGTTGGGCAGACTGGATGAACCATTCAGGTCTTTATCTGCCATCATTTATTATGTTACTATATAACTTCTTGGTGTCTTTGTCATGGCAAATAGGAAGCTTGGTTTGACCTGTGCTATGCTGAGCATTTGTCTCCTTGCCTTTAGGAGGAGCTCTGTTCCTATCCTGTATGTTTCTTTATGGGTTAGATTTACCCTACTGTTTCTTGAGTCAAAAAGCAACAAGGAAAGCAGTCCACCAAATCCAATGTGGAAAATAAAACAAAGAGGCAGACCTCGTGAGAAAAAACACAGTCTTTGGGTCCCTTTTACTGCAGCCAATTTTGCTGCACGCCAGGGCCTTTTTACGGCTGGTGAAAATAACCAAAAATGAAATGGCCATGTGGTATGTTTGCATTTGCCATGCGGTCATTTCAGAGGAAGCACTTACAGCCACCCATTTAGGTGGCAGTAAGGGCTCTCGCACTAACCCGGTTTTATTTGAGTTAAGCTTTAACAAATTTGCCATGGCCCATTGTTAGATCATATCAATACAGGAGAATAATCTATCCACAATATCTTTCAGCTTATCAAACAAAGGGATCAGCATACTTTAACAGCAGGCTATTGTGCTTTTCTCCTTAGAGAAAACATTAAGGGTAATAAAAAAAAGAAAGGATTAGATTTAAAGCCTTATTGCACAATTAACCTTCAGTTAGGTAGCTAAGCATTTTTATATATTTGTTGACATGATTAAGGGGATCTAAGGAGTAAAAACTCCATTGCAAGAAGTTTATATACACTTTTCCAAGTTCTCACAAGGGATAGGCTCCCTCTACTGGAACATGCTCAGTATAAGTCTGGCTTGACCATTATTACCTTCAGTACAAGACAGTTGTCAGTGAGACTAGCAGCAGAGGTTAGTTCAGTATTTTTAATATAAACAAAACATGAAACAGAGACTGTTACTTAGTTTATTCACACCTTCAGTAAACTGACAGAAGATAACATTTATATTGCATTTTTTTCTAGATATGGCCTTGAAAAAGAATGAGGCAGATAAGGATTTTTAATATCCAGTATAGTACACAAAATGGCATTACAGATAATTCCCTTACATGTTCTGCATTTTAGCAAAGTGTCTTATGTAAATCTCACAAACTACTGTGAATAGAAATAAGGAATAAGAACATGCAACTCATAAATGCTAGGAAAAGTAAAAGTAATATAAAAAACCTAATTTTCCTGACAATATAGTAGATTTTAAGATACCCATCTGTTTCTGAAGATTAACAGAGCATAAAATGCCATTTGAAATCCTATTTTATGTCAAAAATTTGGAAGAATAAGTCTTTCATGCTAATGATGATATATTGTGTGGTCCTATGGTTGGATGTTGTGCAACAGAGCATATAGCTCCACTCCGGTAACTATATGCTCCTACTCAAACCGGCCACAAACTCTCTGAGGAATGCTATGCTTTGAGGTTTGGTTATTACATGCAATAAGAAAATATGAAAATAGCATTGTTTTGGTTTTCAAATACATGAAGTAGACTGTATGAGTTGCATATGTGAATGCATGCAACACGTGGCAGTTGAGCACCTGAATGCTATTCTATTAGTGTGTGCAAAACTGCCGCGGAGGGGCTTAATCAAACGGGGTGCCCATGTTTTCCTGAGGACGTCCTCGCAGAACGTCCCGGCAAAGGGGCGGGGAAACCCGTATTATCGAAACAAGATGGGCGTCCATCTTTTGTTTTGATAATACGGTCGGGGACACAATTAGAATCAAAAAAGCCATATATAAAGATCAAAATACAAATATAATATTGTATTTAAAATATAAAATATAATGGTGATATTAATGACACAATTTTAAAAAATATTGTATGCATGATAAACTGTCACAATTTAGATCTTATATCAATGCATAAAGTGCATATATATATAGGCATAAGTGAACACAATAGTATCATGATGGTTTTGTCAAATCAGGTAAGTTATTAAGGAAAGGAAGTTCTCCCTATTTGCATAATGATGTAATCATGACCTGATTAAATATTAATGGCCAATTATATTTTAAGTATGTATGTGTGGACATATAGAATTTGTGCCGTGATGTTGTGAGGGTAAAATGATATTGTGAAAATAACACAATGAAATGTAAAACTGAAAAGGGACATGGCATCTGCATTTCTCGAAAAGTAAAATCCAAAACAACAAGGTAACATACCGATAGGTGAATCCTCTGCTGAACATCAAAGCGACTTTGAGTGCTAGCAAAACACGAGTTTGAGGATGCTAAAATGATAGCAAAATAAGAACGCTAAAAAAGAATAATAATAACAACGCAAAAAACCAGGAAAGGAGAGATCCAATAGCAGGTACATACAGTAGTACTGAGTGCTGACACGGAGAGCGGAAGCTGCAATGGATAGTGAAACACAGTGGAACACTGACCCAGAGAACAGAAGCCGGTATTGAGCACTGTTGCGGGGAACAGGAGACAGTACTGGAAATAAAATATAAGATGCTAAGCACTGACACAGAGATGGAGAGAAAAGACAACTGAAAAACCAACACAATTGCCATAAACCAGGGAGAAAACCACCGTGAAGAACAAACAGACCTAAAAGGGAACTGAAAAGGGACCGAAAACAGAGTGAAGTCCTACCTGACTCCACGAGCAGAGACGCAGCCAAACCATACAAGTGAAAAAAAAACACAAAAAAAGAAGCACGGAAAATAAAAAGGAACCGACACTGATGTGGACTGACGTCATGAGAAAACAAATGCAACTGGAGTAAGCAAGCAGTGTGTCCAATAGAAAGGAACCCCGTAGAAGCTAAACAAAAAAATGTATTGAAAAATAAAAATGTGTAAGCAGTGATAACAAACATAGGGCCAAAAATGTTTTTAATTTTTTTTTTGGGTGGGAGGGGGTTGGTGACCACTGGGGGAGTAAGGGGAGGTGATCCCTGATTCCCTCCAGTGGTCATCTAGTCAGTTTGGGCACCTTTCCAAGGCTTGGTCGTGAACAAAAAAGGACCAAGTAAAGTTGGCCAAATGCTCGTCCAAGCATTTTACAATTATCGGCCGAGGCCGGCCATCTCTTAACCAAACCCCCGTCCCGTCTTCGGTACACTGTCGACACATCCCCTTAAACTTTGGCCGGCCCTGCGTCAGAAAGTAGTTGAAGCCGGCCAAAATCGGCTTTCGATTATACCAATTTGGCCGGTCTTAGGAGAAGGCCGGCCATCTCCCGATTTGTGTCGGAAGATGGCTGCCCTTCTCCTTCGAAAATAAGCAGGATAACCACCACAGTATTAGAATTAAGAAAAAGAATTATTACATATTTACATACAAATTTAAGCCAAAATAGAAACTCTGTCTCCTTCTCCTCTGTGTAACCCTAGCTACATTAGAGAAATCAAACACTTTAATATTAAGAAACAGATTCTCAGTGGTGTGCTGGTAAATTTTTAACAACAGGCTCTCTCCCCGGTCCACCTCAGCGCCCCCCCCCCCCCCCCCGGTCCACCACTGCCCCCCCCCCCCGTCCACCTCTGCGCCCCCCCAAAATTGCAGAGCTGGCTATAGCGGGGGAGGGGGGCAATGCATTACTCTCTCCAGGAAAAAAATTAAATGATCCCAGGTTCCAATCTAATTCATGTTTAATGTGGGATAAAATGCCATAAATAAGTAAATAAATAAATATAAACTTTTATTGTTGAGCACCTGATTCTCAAAGTGAACATATTCCAAACACTATAATGAAAATAAAAAGATTTTTTTTCTACCTTTGTTGTCTGGTGACTGTTTTTCTGATCATGCTGGCCCAGTATCCGATTCTGCTGCTATCTGTCCTCTTAACTCCGTTTCCAGGGCTTCCTTTCCATTTATTTCTTTCCTCCTTTCTTCTTCATTTCTGGTCCTCATCTTCTGCCTATTTTCTTCATCCATGTGCAGTTTTTCTCCTCTCTTCCTTTTCCCTCATCTCATCTCCTTCCTCACTCTTCTCTCCCCTCCATCCATGTCCAGCATTTCTTTTCTCTCCCCTCCTCTCTCCTGCCCTGCATGCACCCATGTCCAGCAGTGACCCTCCTCTCCTCTGCCCTGCATGCACCCATACCCAGCGACCCTCCTCTGTCCTGCCCTGCATGCACCCAGATGTCTAGCAGTGGCCCTCCTCTCCCCTGCATGCACCCATGTGCAGCAGTGACCCTCCTTTCCCCTGCCCTGCATGCACCCATGTCCAGCAGTGTACCCTCCTCTCCCCTGCCCTGCATGCACCCATGTCCAGCAGTGACCCTCCTCTCCCCTGCCCTGCATGCACCCAGATGTCCAGCAGTGACCCTTCTCTCCCCTGCATGCACCCATGTCCAGCAGTGTACCCTCCTCTCCCCTGCCATGCATGCACCCATGTGCAGCAGTGACCCTCCTCTCCCCTGCCCTGCATGCACCCATGTCCAGCGACCCCCTCCATCCACCCATGCCCAGCAGCGACTCTCTTTTCCCCCCTGCCACCCCCTCCCAAGTTGTTTTGTGAATTCTTCTTCTCCTCCCTCCCGATCCGGTCCCTCACCGCGCGCCCGCTTGTTTTTTAAATTCTTCGCTTCCAGCGCTGAGTCGCTGACTGTCCTGAGTCCTCCCTTGCTGATTCGTGCTTCAAAATGGCCGCCGAGACTTCAGCCGAAGTCTCGCGAGGCCGCCTCTGGAAGTCTCGGCGGCCATTTTTTTTTTTTTTTTTTTATTGTCGCCAACACAATGTATAAACACTTGTCACAGAGAACAAAATGATATTATTAAATAGAAGCACATGACATTCCTGATAACAATACCAAGTAAACAAGAAATCCCACAACATAATCATTCCATCACCATATTTGCATCGGCTTTTCAAGTATCCCTCATCTATTCATCTCATGCATACCTTTCATTTCCACACCTTTACACACCAGCCATTTGCGCATGCACTCCTGTCCCTCCCTCTACCCTTACCCATCCCTCCCCCCTCCCTTAACTGAGCCTCTGTAAGCAGTCTGTCCACGCCGTCGAGTATTGCTTGTTGCCTGCTTTTAGAGATTTGGCATAGATCCTGCTCTCATGTTTACCCACTTCACTCATTCGTGCCTTCCAAGCTCCACTTGGTATACTCTCAGAGGATGTCCAAAATTGTAAAATAGTCTTTTTGACTAACAATAAGGTCATGTATATAAATCGCCTGTATGGTTGCAATACCCCCTGTGCTTTCAAAAGAGTTTGATCTCCAAGGAGCAGTGTTGCGTAGTCCCATTCTAGCTGTTTTTTTAGTAACTCCCTGTATTAATTGGAAGGCCTCATTCCACACTGAGAGGCTCGGACATTCCAGGAAGGAGTGAAGAAAGGTTCCTCCTCCCTGATGACATTATGGACACTGTCCATCTCCCCATAAGCCCATAATTGCCCCTTTAGCCTTAGTGATGTATGCTCTGTGCATTATCTTATATTGTGTTTCCTGCAGATCTGCTACTTTAACCATGTCATATAATGTGGAGAAAAGCTTGTTAAACATTTGGAGTGTATAGGTCGTACCTAGTTCTGTGTTCCAATGTCCCACCAGCCTCTCCATGCCCCCTTCTGGGCTATGCATTTGCAAGATCTTATACCATGTAGAGAGGCTATTGACTTTATAGGGGGTCCGGAGCAACACCTTATCCAACAGGCCCCACCTCCACTTATCCCTGTATTTCCCCTGTAAAGTAGAGTAATAATGCCTCACTTGAATATATTGCAGTAGATTCTTATTAGGGACACCCCATCTCTCTTTTATTTGGTCAAAGGATTCCAGCGTATCCCCCCCCCCCCCCCTCCACTAGGAGATGGCCTAAAATCCTGCACCCCTCCTGCTGCCACTGGGTAAACACCGAGTACCCCATGCCTGCTGGAAACTCCGCATTGCCCACCATGCCCAAAAAGGGGGATGCATCGGGTGACTTCTGTTGTTTCTCTCTCCACCAAATCCACGCCCTCCGCATAGGTTTCAGGAATTGGCGGCCATTTTTAAAGCGCAAATCGGCAAGGGAGGACTTAGGACAGTCGGCGACTCGGCGCTGGAAGCGAAGAATTTAAAAAACAAGCGGGCGGTGAGGTGGATCCGGAGGGAGGGAGGAGAGCCAGAGCCGGCTCGCTATTTGCAACAACTGGCTCGCAAGCCAGAAGAAAATTTAACAACCGGCTCTTGCGAGCCAGTGCGAGTCGGCTCCAGCACACCACTGCAGATTCTCCTAGTGAAACTGATTCTCCTAGTAAGGAAAATTAACCTCAAGTCCCAGATTCTATCTGGTTCAAAAACAAACTATTAATTAGCTTTAACAAATATCACAGTTTCAACATCATCCTTCTCCAGTATTTGTGTTAAATTCAAAGAGTCCATTGACACAGTGGATTTCATAGCAAAGCCTGATCAGTCTTTTTCTTCACATAAGAAGGCAAATAGTAGGCTCTAGAAATGGGGGGTGGAAGGATGAGGAGAGGGGGAGGAGGAGAGCATGATTATTAATGTATTGTCAAATGTCCAGCATACACCTATGAAATATGGATAGTGGCATAATAGTTGGCAACTTTGGAAAAAGTATAAACCACGATATCCTATGCCTTATCACATTCTCTTTCAATGCCAATCAGCATTATGTTTTTTACATATGTAGCCCTGGTCCCACTCACACAGTTCACAGGCACCAGCTGAGCTCTTTTGGTCAGGCACCCCAGGTTCAGGACTTATAAAAACAAAGTTCAAGGGGGCGAGCTGAGCATAGGCTGGGTCTAGGCTAAATCACAGTAAGCTGAAGAGTACTTTTTTTCTGGGAACTCTAATTCATTCTCACACAAAATAGGCAGCAGTCTCCATATTTCAGCTTCAACTTGAATTATAAACAATAACTTGAAAAACAGTTCAAAAACTTGTCAACTTGGGTCCTTCAGAAGGTCAGCACAGCATCAAACATAATCTCCAAATGATGTCAAGGTATTCAAATCACAGTTCAGTACTATCTCAAAACTCCTCTATTTGCAACTAGAACAAAGTACTTGATAATCTCCCCGTAGACGTCTTACCATTTCACAGTCACCTCAACATGATAACTCAGTTCTTTCTCTCCCATTCCGGAATAGGGGTCATGCAAAATTCCATGAATTCACCACCCTTTACATGAAGAAGTATTTCCTCAGGTTACTTCTGAGACTAACCCCGTTCACCTTCATGCTATGTCCTTCATTCCAGAGCTTCCTTTCAATTGAGTGCCATGTAGGTATTTAAACGTCTCTATCATATCTTTCCTCTCTCATCCGTCTTCCAAAGTACAGTATACATATAGAGATCTTTAAGTCTTTCCTCATACGCTTTATGATGAAGACCACTGACCATTTTAGTACATAAAAGCATACGAATAGCCATACTGGGTCAGACCAATGGTTCATCTAGCCCAGTATCCTGCTTCTAACAGTGGCCAATCCAGGTCACAAGTACCTGGCAGAAACCCAATTAGCAGCAACAGTCCATGCTACCAATCCCGTGGCATACAGTGGCTTCCCCCATGTCCATCTCAATAACAGACTATGGACTTTTCCTCCAGGAACTTGTCCAAACTTTTTTTTAACCCAAATACTCTTAACTGCTATTGCCACATCCTCCAGCAGTGAGTTCCAGAGCTTAACTATACTTTGAGTGAAGAAATATTTCCACCTATTTGTTTTAAAAGTATTTCAATGTAATTTCATTTCCTGGTCTTTGTAATTTTTGAAAGTGAAAAATCGATTCACTTCTACCCGTTTTACACCATTCAGGATTTTATAGACCTCAGTCATATCCCCTTTATCATTTTGCTCGCTCTTCTTTAAACCTTTTCTAGTTCTGCTATATCTTTTTTGAGATATGGCAACCAGAACTGAATGCAATACTCAAGGTGAGGTTGCACCATGGAGCGATACAGAGGCATTATAATATTCTTGGTCTTATAAACTGTATAGATAGGACTGACTTTTATGCGGTCCTATTTGTGCATTTAACTTGGCAACTTAAGTGCTGAATATCATCACTCAACCAGCCAAGGGCCAATTCTGCCCACAGAATGGCCCTCAAACAGCCGATTTTCAGTTCAGTGCTAGTGAGTTATTTTCAACAGCACTGAAAAATAATGTTTTTTTCCGAGCAGGCGATTTAACTGCTCAGGAGCCATTTCTGGCCAGTTAAATCGCTTTGAATATTGACGCAGTCGATTTTAGTCTTGCCCAAACCCCAAGCATCTCACCTAAACAACACACCCATGCAATCCACACATAAAGGGGGATTTTTTTTTAACCTGGGTCCTCCCATTTCTGAGTGTGTTACATGTCTAAATGCTAGCTTGGCACCTAAACACTATGTTGCCCCCTTAATTTACATATATTTGCATGTATATATTTACATGTATTTGCAAAGGGGCAGGGCATAGTCAGGGCTTCCACTTAAATGTATAACTTACAGAATGCTGTGAATTACATATATCCCTGCCACATTCAGGCAATTGCACTTACACCTGCTCTATGGCTGATACGAAGTGTCATGAATTTGATATACTGCCTTTCTGTGGTACAACTGAAGTGGTTTACATTTTTTTTAATTATATACAGATATATTATCTTGTCCCTGTGGGTAGTGGCTCACATTCCAAGTTTTTGTACCTGGAACAACAGAGGGTTAAGCAACTTGCCCAGCATCACAAGGAGCCACAGTAGGACTCAAACCCAGGTCCAGAGGTTCTCATCCCACTATATTAACCATTAGGCTACTTCTCTACTCACACTTTTAAAAACATTGATAGTTGGTGATGTTGGTAATTTTTCACAGAATCCAAGTGCCTGGTTCCATTGTATTAGGGTTGGGCAAGCTCAGTTCCCGAGGGCCGCAGCAAGTCAGGCTTACAGGATTTCCACAATGAATGTGTATGAGATCTATTTGCCCACCTCTGCATTATAGAATAGGCTCCTACTCCCAAATAGTACAGATATAAATGTGGAAACATCAGCCCTCTAAAATCAGGATTTACACACATATATATGATAAACAAGTGTAAATGATGTTATCTATATGTTCATATCACAAATTAGTATTCTAAAATAAGGGCCTTGGCATCACTAAGGAATCAGCAATGCAGAAAAGCCACAAAAACATGGTACACAATCTAAAGAAGACAAGGGAAGGAGCAAGAAAGTCTTAAGGGAAGTGGTACTTTCCAGTATTTACCCTATTTAAATTTTTTTTCTATCAGGGGTGTTTTATTGGTGTTTATTGGTTGAAGCCTAAAATCAGACGCTTTATATATGTTTCAGTATAAGGGCTTTGCTTGTCTATGCTCCCAAACATCAAGGGTTAGTCATAGTGGAGAAAAATCGTAAACCCTTTGACAACTGTTAAATCCCACTATTGGCTGAAGTAACTCTGCAAGGGGACCTATTAACTAATAACATGTTTTAGGACAGCTGTTTATATAGTCCAGCTTAAATGGTTAAAGATAAGTGAACAGAACAGAATATTTGCACTTTCTGCTTATCTTTTAGCCGAACCCCTGGATTGTCTTTCAGAAAGCCTCTTCCTGAATGGATCAAGCTGTCTGGTCAGAAGTAATATGTTCATCACTTATCTCTGAAATTTTCTGCAGAAGTCAGTTCCAATATCAACCTTTCTTTTTCTTTAATTGCTATACAGCTTGACTTTCCAATTTTGACCTTTCTTTTATTCCTTTCAGACATGCATTATGTAATAGAGAAGCTTTCAGACTAAGTCTGGAAGATGGTATAAATTCACTTTACCATATAAATCTTTCCATAACAAACAGATATAAATTTATCAGGCAGACATAAAGCATCCTTGTATCTTGTGAGCTAGCTGTTTGCTTAAAAAGGACAATTTTCAAAGTAATTTACATCAGTAAAGAATTTATTACCAGTGCAAATTAATTGTCTGAAAACTGCCTTTCTTCAATGTGGATGAAACCATGCACATCCTATCCTATATAATAAAAAGCACCTCAAACGTTCTGAAGCTGACTCCGTGGCACTTAAACCTTGAGCCATTCGTGCTCTCCGTATGATGAAATGATGTCGGCACTTCCTGATACGTAAACAGCGACACTAACCAACCACAAGAAAGCAACATGATCCACAGGAATCGCACTCGGAGCACAGCTAACGCAATGTCAAGGGAAGGAAACAAACACAGGAATTGCACTTGCTCTCATAGCCCCGCCCTCGGAGCCCTCCTGCCCTTGGAGCCCAGCTAACGTGACATCAAGTGAAGGGACAAACCACAGGAATCGCACTCGCTGTCATAGGCCCGCCTTCAGAGCCCTCCCACACTCGGAGCCCAGCTGATCTGAACAGCCAGCTGGCTAAGTTCCTCACGCCCTGTTCCGCTCTCCCGCCCCACGCGCCGCGTCCCACCCCTCCCCCCCAGGATCGACCATTCCCCCCCTCCACTCCCCCCCCCACGTCGCCACTGCTGAAAACAAGAGCCAGAGGTGGTATAGTTCAGAGGGGCAGAGATTACACCTCTATGTGGAAAGTGCATGCTTCTGAACAGCAGGGTTTTTAACGAAACACAGACGCAGACAGTCACTTTGCACTGCAATTCAGAACTATGCTTACAGCACAGAACAGTACTATAGGCTCCTATAAGAAGCAAACTCAACTCACACTGTCACACTGGATTCCAGCATTGTTTCTACCTTCAAACTGCATTTCAGAAAGAGCAGGAAAGATCCCAAAGTGGGGGAGATGAGATCAGAGGAAACCTTGAAAGAGCACAGCAGCTCTGAAGACAGTAGAAGACGCAGAGCAGACGGCAAAAGGCTACAACATCGTACTACAAAGCAGCCATACAGGATACCTGAAGTAGAGAAATAATCACAGAAGCAATAGAGAAACAGAACCTTGGGACAGAAATAAATAAACACACAAATGCCTGAAAGAGAGAAGATATCGGAAGGGAGGGCAGAAAAGATTCACCAGGCAGCAGTCTCACAGAGAGTCTGCGTAACGCACACATACTCTCACACTCTGTCTCAACCACACTCTCTATCTCACACACACACTCGCACCCACACTCACTCTATGTCACACACACACACTTGCACATTCACTCTCCCACAGTCACTCTCACACACACTCTGTCAAACATACACACTCAGAGGAAAACCTTGCTAGCGCCTGTTTCATTTGTGTCAGAAACGGGCCTGATTTACTAGTTGTTTTATAAAACATGTACTTGATGGGGGAATTTTATATGTCAGATAGACAGATGTGGGCAACAACAAAAAAAAGGGCTGCCTAAATGTGTGCTTATATTTTATATGGTACCTAACTAAGGGAAAATATTCAGGGACCCTTTTACTAAGCAGTGTAAGGCTCTACGCACACCCAATGCACACCAAAATGGAGTTACCACCCGGCTACCGCATGGCTCTTATGGTAATTCCATTTTTGGCGCACGGCCAAAATGCGCGGCCAAAAAAAAAATCATTTTTATTTTCAGACATGCGTATCGGATGCATACCAAGTGTCATTTGGTATGCGTAGGTCATTACCGCCCGGTTACCACGTGAGACTTTACCACTAGGTCAATGGCTGGCGGTAAGGTTGCAGACCCAAAATGGACGTGAGGCAATTTTGATTTTGCCACATGTCCATTTTCATCAAAAATTTTAAAAAGGGCTGTTTTACAAGCGTGTTGAAAAATGGATCGGCACGTGCCCAAAACCCGTGCCTACACTACCGCAAGCTTTTTTTCAGTGCACTTTAATAAAAGGACCCCACAGTATATGACTGTATATATTCTTCTCCTTGCTGTTCCTTACAGTACATCAGTATTTGTATCTAGCTAGTGGCTGGCAGCCTTCTTTACTGTCTGCCAATAAAAGTGAGTTGGTGGTGGATTTCTTCAGCAATCTTTCCCAACATTCTGTTTCAAGCTATCTGCAGACCTAGGGTCTCTAGGCTGCACTTTTGACCTGCTGTTTTTACTGTGTGCTTCCTGCACCTGTTCTAGTAGATCCAGTTTCTAAAATACCTGTTTACATGCCCCCTGAAATAGTACATAAGTACATAAGTAGTGCCATACTGGGAAAGACCAAAGGTCCATCTAGCCCAGCATCCTGTCACCGACAGTGGCCAATCCAGGTCAAGGGCACCTGGCACGCTCCCCAAACGTAAAAACATTCCAGACAAGTTATACCTAAAATTGCGGAATTTTTCCAAGTCCATTTAATAGCGGTCTATGGACTTGTCCTTTAGGAATCTATCTAACCCCTTTTTAAACTCCGTCAAGCTAACCGCCCGTACCACGTTCTCCGGCAACGAATTCCAGAGTCTAATTACACGTTGGGTGAAGAAAAATTTTCTCCGATTCGTTTTAAATTTACCACACTGTAGCTTCAACTCATGCCCTCTAGTCCTAGTATTTTTGGATAGCGTGAACAGTCGCTTCACATCCACCCGATCCATTCCACTCATTATTTTATACACTTCTATCATATCTCCCCTCAGCCGTCTCTTCTCCAAGCTGAAAAGCCCTAGCCTTCTCAGCCTCTCTTCATAGGAAAGTCGTCCCATCCCCACTATCATTTTCGTCGCCCTTCGCTGTACCTTTTCCAATTCTACTATATCTTTTTTGAGATACGGAGACCAGTACTGAACACAATACTCCAGGTGCGGTCGCACCATGGAGCGATACAACGGCATTATAACATCCGCACACCTGGACTCCATACCCTTCCTAATAACACCCAACATTCTATTCGCTTTCCTAGCCGCAGCAGCACACTGAGCAGAAGGTTTCAGCGTATCATCGACGACGACACCCAGATCCCTTTCTTGATCCGTAACTCCTAACGCGGAACCTTGCAAGACGTAGCTATAATTCGGGTTCCTCTTACCCACATGCATCACTTTGCACTTGTCAACATTGAACTTCATCTGCCACTTGCACGCCCATTCTCCCAGTCTCGCAAGGTCCTCCTGTAATCGTTCACATTCCTCCTGCGACTTGACGACCCTGAATAATTTTGTGTCATCGGCGAATTTAATTACCTCACTAGTTATTCCCATCTCTAGGTCATTTATAAATACATTAAAAAGCAACGGACCCAGCACAGACCCCTGCGGGACCCCACTAACTACCCTCCTCCACTGAGAATACTGGCCACGCAATCCTACTCTCTGCTTCCTATCTTTCAACCAGTTCTTAATCCATAATAATACCCTACCTCCGATTCCATGACTCTGCAATTTCTTCAGGAGTCTTTCGTGCGGCACTTTGTCAAACGCCTTCTGAAAATCCAGATATACAATATCAACCGGCTCCCCATTGTCCACATGTTTGCTTACCCCCTCAAAAAAATGCATTAGATTGGTGAGGCAAGACTTCCCTTCACTAAATCCGTGCTGACTTTGTCTCATCAGTCCATGTTTTTGTATATGCTCTGCAATTTTATTCTTAATAATAGCCTCCACCATCTTGCCCGGCACCGACGTCAGACTCACCGGTCTATAATTTCCCGGATCTCCTCTGGAACCCTTCTTAAAAATCGGAGTAACATTGGCTACCCTCCAGTCTTCCGGTACTACACTCGATTTTAGGGACAGATTGCATATTTCTAACAGTAGCTCCGCAAGTTCATTTTTTAGTTCTATTAATACTCTGGGATGAATACCATCAGGTCCCGGTGATTTACTACTCTTCAGCTTGCTGAACTGACCCATTACATCCTCCAAGGTTACAGAGAATTTGTTTAGTTTCTCCAACTCCCCCGCTTCAAATATTCTTTCCGGCACCGGTGTCCCCCCCAAATCCTCCTCGGTGAAGACCGAAGCAAAGAATTCATTTAATTTCTCCGCTACGGCTTTGTCCTCCTTGATCGCCCCTTTAACACCATTTTCGTCCAGCGGCCCAACCGACTCTTTGGCCGGTTTCCTGCTTTTAATGTATCTAAAAAAATGTTTACTATGTATTTTGCTTCCAACGCTAATTTCTTCTCAAAGTCCTTTTTTGCCCTCCTTATCTCCGCTTTGCATTTGGCTTGGCATTCCTTATGATCTATCCTGTTACTTTCAGTTGGTTCTCTTCTCCACTTTCTGAAGGATTGTTTTTTGGCTCTAATGATTTCCTTTATCTTACTGTTTAGCCACGCCGGCTGACGTTTAGTCTTTTTTCCCTTTTTTCTAATACGTGGAATATATTTGTCCTGAACCTCCAGGATGGTGTTTTTAAACAGCATCCACGCCTGATGCAAGTTTTTTACTCTGCGAGCTGCTCCTTTCAGTCTTTTTTTCACCATTTTTCTCATTTTGTCGTAATCACCTTTTCTATAGTTAAACGCTAGCGTACTTGATTTCCTAGTTTCACTTCCTTCAATGCCAATATCAAAACCGATCATATTATGATCACTGTTATCAAGCGGCCCTCGTATCGTTACCCCCTGCACTAGATCATGAGCACCACTAAGGACTAAGTCTAGTATTTTTCCTTCTCTTGTCGGCTCCTGAACTAGCTGTTCCATGAAGCTGTCCTTGTCAATCTGTCAAAATGTGTTCACATACCTCTGCAAATTCTAGGCTGTCATAAAAGATGGACATTTACTCTTCAGGATGTTAATAATTGTGTTAGCAGCAGTGGGTAGCAGATCAAGTGACCAGTAGAGCCTACATATGATGATAATCCCTTACCCTTATCCTACTCTGTATTACTCACTAGAAGCTGTAGTCCCAACCCATGAGATTTATCAGCCTCATTGGGATTACTTCTCTCTATATGCTACTATATATTTGTCCCAGAGTTGTATTCTCTTTTCCGGAACCTTATCAGCTTCCTTGCACCTACTGTTACTCTATTTTCCACTCTGTATATATTCTTGGAGTTGGTACTCTAATCTCCGGAACCTGTAAGCCACATTGAGCCTACTGCTATACAGGAAAATGTGGGATACAAATGTAATAAATAAATAATACTAAAGCTGATTTCAAAAACGTTCAGGCTTTTGACTTTGGGAGTCACTACCTTAGTGCCATCAATCTTGCAGAGGAATCCCTCCAAACAGTGGTGTGCTGGTAACTTTTTAACAACAGGCTCTCTCCCCGGTCCACCTCGGTGCCCCCCGTCCACCTCGGCGCCCCCCATCGACCTCTGCGCCCCCCCGGTCCACCACTGCGCCCCCCCCAAAAAGAAATTGCAGACCTGGCTATACCCGGGGGGGGGGGGGGGGGGGGGCCGCGGCCAACACATTACTCTCTCCAGGAAAAAAAAATTAAATGATCCCAGGTTCCAATCTAATTCATGTTTAATATGGGATAAAATGCCATAAATAAGTAAATAAGTACATAAGTACATAAGTAATGCCATACTGGGAAAAGACCAAGGGTCCATCGAGCCCAGCATCTTGTCCACGACAGCGGCCAATCCAGGCCAAGGGCACCTGGCAAGCTTCCCAAATGTACAAACATTCTATACATGTTATTCCTGGGATTTTGGATTTTTCCAAGTTGGTTTAGTAGCGGTTTATGGACTTGTCCTTTAGGAAACCGTCCAACCCCTTTTTAAACTCTGCAATGAATTCCAGAGTTTAATTACACGTTGGGTGAAGAAAAATTTTCTCCGATTTGTTTTAAATTTACTACACTGTAGTTTAATCGCATGCCCCCTAGTCCTAGTATTTTTGGAAAGCGTGAACAGACGCTTCACATCCACCTGTTCCACTCCACTCATTATTTTATATACCTCTATCATGTCTCCCCTCAGCACCTGATTCTCAAAGTGGACATATTCCAAACACTATAATGAAAATAAAATTATTATTTTTTCTACCTTTGTTGTCTGGTGACTTTGTTTCTCTGATCATGCTGTTCCAGTATCTGATTCTGCTGCTCTCTATCTGTTCCCTTGACTCCGTTTCCAGGGCTTCCTTTCCATTTATTTCTTTTCTTTTCTCCTTTCTTCTTCATTTCTGGTCCTCCGCATACTTGACTGTACAGTGGATCCAGCTTCTGCCTATTTTCTCCATCCATGTGCAGTTTCTCTCCTCACTTCCTTTTCCCTCATCTAATCTCCTTCCTCTATCTTCCCTCCATGTCCAGAATTTCTCTTGCTCTCCCCGCCATCCATGTCCTGAAACTCTCCTCTCTCCCCTGCCCCTCTCTATCCATCCATACCCAGTAATTGTCTTCTCTCCTCTGCCCCCTCTGCCCATCCATGCCCAGCAATTCTCTCCCCTGCCCCCCTCTGCCCATCCATGCCCAGCAATTCTCTCCCCTGCCTCCCTCTGCCCATCCATGCCCAGCAGTTCTCTCCCCTGCCCCCCTCTGCCCATCCATGCCCAGCAATTCTCTCCCCTGCCCATCCATGGCCAGCAATTCTCTCCCCTGCCCCCCTCTGCCCATCCATGGCCAGCAATTCTCTCCCCTGCCTCCCTCTGCCCATCCATGCCCAGCAGTTCTCTCCCCTGCTGCCCTCTGCCCATCCATGGCCAGCAATTCTCTCCCCTGCCTCCCTCTGCCCATCCATGCCCAGCAGTTCTCTCCCCTACCCCCCTCTGCCCATCCATGCCCAGCAATTCTCTCCCCTGCCTCCCTCTGCCCATCCATGCCCAGCAGTTCTCTCCCGTGCCCCCCTCTGCCCATCCATGCCCAGCAATTCTCTCCCCTGCCTCCCTCTGCCCATCCATGCCCAGCAGTTCTCCTCCCTCCCCTGCTCTCCCGCTCCCATCCATGTGTAGCCATGTCCTTCGCCCCCCCCCCATCCTCCCCTGCTGCTCCCATCCGTCAGTTTCAATTACCTGCCTCGAAGCGCCGCATTATCTAAGGCCTGCCTGCTGCCCGTCTCCAGCTGCCTTCCCTGCTTGCTTCTCAGGAGTTCAGTTCGCGCCCTTAGTCCCGCCGCGGGAAAAGGAAATGACGTCAGAATGACGTCAGAAGGCGGGACTAAGGGCGCGAACCAAACTCCTGAGAAGCAAGCAGGAAAAGCAGCTGGAGAACAGCAGCAGGGCTTTAAATAAGGCGGCACTTCGAGGCAGGTATTTGAAACTAACGGATGGGAGCGGCAGGGAAGGATGGGGGAGCGAAGGACATCGCTACACATGGATGGGAGGGGAGGTAAGCATGGCGCCCTCCTGCCATGCTTACCTCATGCAATGGAGCCGGCTCGCCCCGTACAACAACCGGCTCGCAAGAGCTGTCAAAATTTAACAAGCGGCTCTTGCGAGCCGGTGCGAGCCGGCTCCAGCACACCACTGCCTCCAAATGAAATAAGGGTGCTCATCCTTCACTCAAAGTCCTATTGAGAACTTCTAATTGGGTTTTTTTGGGGGGCTCAGCACACAAGGTAAGGGAGCTATGTACCTGGGAGCATTTTATGAAGTCCACTGCAGTGCCACCTAGGGTGCCCAGTTGGTGTCCTGGCATGTCAGGGGGACCAGTGCACTACAAATGCTGGCTCCTCCCACGTCCAAATGGTTTGCATTTGGACATTTTTGACATGGACATCTTTGGTTTCGAAAATCACCGAAAGTCAGAGACGTCCATGTCTAGGGATGTCCAAATCCAGGGACATCCAAATTTAAGGATTTGGGTGATTCTGACGGTATTTTCAAAACGAAAGATGGACGTCCATCTTTTTTTGAATATACGGGTTTCTCTGCCCCTGGATTTGGATGTTTCGCAAAGATGTCCAGATTGCAACTTGGATGTTTCTTTCGAAAATGCCCCTCCACGGCACCATGTAACAATGTAATTCCTCCCTATGATGACATCAAATGCATGTTGAAGATACGATTAAGTGAGCATAAGCATGGAATACAAGCAGAGAAACTACATATGCCTCTGGCTAAACACTGTGTTAATAAACAACACGCATTTAACCAATTGAGGTGCATAGTGATTGAACAGCTGACTAATAATGGGAGACGAAGGGATATTTCAAGAGTTCTCCACCAAAAAGAACAAAGATGGATATACCGTTTACAAACAGTGAGCCCAAAAGGTTTGAATGGACCATTGGAATGGGAAGCTTTCTATTGATTGTTCTATAATTGGTTACCCGTTGATATGATGTCATCATAGGGAGGAGTTACATTGGAAGGCGTCCTATATAAGCAATCGCCATTTTGTAGCCATATGTTTGCATTGATAAGAAGGACAATTTTGTTACTTTCTCTTTTTTGTTCTTTCTCCTGATGAAGTTGCGAAACAGCGGGAGTCCTAAGTCTGTCGATGATGAACCAGATTCTAGTTGGATGGAAAAGTTGATTCTGACTGAATAGATTGCAATTTTGGAACTGACGGATGAATTGATGGAGGAACTTGACGAAACAAGATGATAGAGTCGTGGTTTGATACCACTGGGTCAAGCTAAGTACCCCTCTAATCCGTGGTCTGATTATTTGTAACATTGGAATTTTTTGACTTCTTATTGTTTTTAACCAGCTTAAGAGCTTCAGCGGTTCTAGTTAGACTTTGTTTATACACTTGATTCAAAATTATTTAACCCTATTGACCCTTTCACTACCGACTTTTCTCTCAGTTAGACCATTAGTTTGAGAGTTTTTCTCTGTAGTTTTTTTGGCAGGTGGTGGAGCCAATGATGATAGCCATTACAGTTGGAAGGGCATAATCGAACATGGACGCCCATCTCCATGGGCGACTATCTCCGAGGATGGGTCCGTGAAGGGGCGGGACAGACCGTCTTTTCGAAAAAGATGGGCGTCCATCTTTTTTTTCGATAATACGGTTGGTGCTGGGCAAATGCATTGGATTTGGGAGGATTTGAGCTGGACGGTAACGTTTTTCAGTGATAATGGAAACCGAAGCCGCCCAGCTCAAAAACAAACAACTCCAAGACATTTGGTCAGGGGCCAGGATTCGTACTGCACTGGTCCCCCTCACATGCCAGGACACCAACCGGGCACCCTAGGGGGCACTTCTAAAAAGTAAAAAATAAAATAAAATACCTCCCAAGTCCATAGCGCCCATACCTTGGGTGCTGAGCCCCCCAAATCCCCCCCAAAATCCACTACCCACAACTCTACACCATTACCATAGCACTTATGGATGAAGGGGAACACCTAGATGTGGGTACAGTGAGTTTTGGGGGCGGTTTGGAGGGCTCCCATTTACCAGCACAAGTGTAACAGGTAGGGGGGGATGGGCCTGGGTCCACCTGCCTGACGTCCACTGCACCCACTAACAACTGCTCCAGGGACCTGCATACTGCTGTGATGGAGCTGGGTTTGACATTTGAGGCTGGCATACAGGCTGGAAAAAAAGTTTTAAAGTTCTTTTTTTTGGTGGGAGGGGGTTAGTGACCACTGGGGAAGTCAGGGGAGGTCATCCCTGATTCCCTCCGGTGGTCATCTGGGCAGTTGGGGCACTTTTTGGGGACTTGTTCATGAAGAAAAATGGTCCCAAAAAAGCGGCTCAAATTCTCGCTACTGCCGCCCTTCTTTTTTCCATTATCAGCCGAGCGCGCCCATCTCTCCTCGGCTGATAAACATGCCCCACTCCCACCTTCACCATGCCTCTGACAATCCCCCCATCAACTTTTGTTCGTTCCCGCTACAGACTAAGCTGGATAGACTTGGAAGAGACATTGTTCATCCCTGGAAATGGGTGACTTTTTGGGATCTGCTGGATATTTGTGAACTGGGCTGGCCATAGGCGGAGACAGGAAAAAAAGGGTCCAGAAAAAGTGACGCAAATTCTTGCTTCTGGCGCCCTTCTTTTTCCATTATTGGCCGAGCGCGCTCATCTCTCCTCAGCCGATAAACACGCCCCAGTCCCTCCTTCAGCATGCCTCCGACACCCCCCCCCCCGTCAACTTTGTTCGTTCCCGCGACAGACTGCAGTTGGAGGTGCCCAAAATCGGCTTTCGATTATACCAATTTGGGCGCCCATGAGAGAATGGCGCCCATCTCTCGATTTGGGTCGAAATATGGGCCTCTTTCGCTTCAGGGCTGTAAAAACGGCCACGCGGATGGGAGAGGCAGAAGAGACAGGAGAAGCTCACAAGGGAGGGAACAGGATGGAGGTAGAGAACGATATTGGCATGTGGCAGCGGCGCATAGGCGCCATTCTTTCTAAAAGTCTGTTTGGGGGAGCAACCCCTCCCCCTGCACCCCACCTAGCTAAGCCATTGATCATAGGTGAATGGCCAACAGAAGGAGATTGGTAGAACAATTTTGAGGAGAACCCTGAAGTCTTTCAGGGGTCACATTCCTACAAGCACCAGTCTGTAGGGGTGACTACCTTGCTGAAGTCCAGGTTTCATACTCAGTGGTTCCATCTGTACTTCCAAGTAATAGGTATGTGAACATCATGGACTCAGTTGATAAGTACCCTTTACTGTTATAAATCTTTCATATAGCAAAGCATCCAGGCCACAAAAGGCAGAGGATGGCCAGAGAAGTGAAACAGTAGAGGAGGAAGCAGAGAGAAAGAGTAGGCTCTGGGCCCAAAGCACAAAGCTTATCGTGCTTGCAATGTTTGCTTTAGACAGGTTGTAGCCTGTCTAAAGCAAGTGCCATTTAGTGTCTAATGCACAAAGGTGTTCTGCGTCCTTTGTACCGTTCCCCGTAGCAACTACTGACAACCGTTTGCAAATGCATTATAACAAGTTCATTAGTATTAAAATGAGCAAAAGTTCATGGCAAGTTTGGACCTGTCCTTATGGGAGGAGCAATCTGTATAGTGCAAGCAGACCTCTCCCTATAAGGTAGGTACTGTGGAAAGTAGGTGAATTTTGAGAAATAAAATTCATTATATAACAAGAGATCAGTAAAACTGATCTTTTATTAGAGCTGCATAATATTTCTTGTTGACAGCAAGGAGGAAAGAGTGGGAGAGAAATCTCTGTTCTTCCCCCTGAAGTTTGACAATCCAAATGCTTCACATTTATACTCTCAACCACATATAAGGTAATTAATCAATTTACATGGAATTCCATAGCATCAGCAAAACATTTTTTTTAGAATGCTGAACTTAATCTAAGTAAATATTCTAAAAGTCTAACATATAAGGGCATAGTTGTAATGGATTCAGGAAGGTGAGCCCTTGGACCTCAGCCGGAAAACCTGCTGCAGCAGGCCAGTCACTCAGACTCGACACAGCACTAGGCAGAGTACTAGGCTAGGCAGGAACCAGGAACAAGGCTTGACTCTGGTGGGGCCCAGGAACAAGGCTCTGGCAGGAACCAGAAATCGAGCTTGGCTGGAGCAGGAACCAGGAACAGGGCTTGGCTGTAGAAGGACCCAGAAACAGGGTTTGTTTGTAGCAAGAGCCAGGAAAAGAGCTTGACTGTAGTAGGAACCAGGAACAGGGTTTGGTTATAACAAGAGCCAGAAATGGGGCTTGGTTGTATCAGGAACCAGGAATGGGGCTTAGCTGTAGAAGGAACCATGAATGAGTCTTGGCTGTAGCAAGAACCATGAATGGGGCTTGGCTATAGCAGGAACCAGGAGTAAGGCTCACAGGAACAAAACTTGCAGGAGCAAGGCTTTCAGGAACAACATAAGAACATAAGAGCTGCCATACTGGGTCAGACCAATGGTCCATCTAGCCCAGTATCCTGTTTTCCAAACAGTGGCCAAGCCAGGTCACAACTACCTAGCAAAAACCCAAATTGTGGCAACACTCCATACTACATATCTCAGAGCAAGCAGTTGCTTCCCATTTCTGCCTCAATAGTAGACTATCAGGGGCATTTTCGAAAGAGAAGGGCGCCCATCTTCCGACACAAATCGGGAGATGGGCGTCCTGCTCGCAAGGTCAGCCAAATTGGCATAATCGAAAGCCGATTTTGGGCGTCCTCAACTGCTTTCCATTGCGGGGACGACCAAAGTTCAAGGGGGCATGTCGGCATGACTGGCTTCTTGCGAAGGCAATGCATGAATGGGGCTTGGCTGTAGCAGGAACCAGGAGTAAGGCTCACAGGAACAAAGCTTGCAGGAGCAAGGCTTTCAGGAACAACATAAGAACATAAGAGCTGCCATACTGGGTCAGACCAATGGTCCTTCTAGCCCAGTATCCTGTTTTCCAAACAGTGGCCAAGCCAGGTCACAACTACCTAGCAAAAACCCAAATTGTGGCAACACTCCATACTACATATCTCAGAGCAAGCAGTTGCTTCCCATTTCTGCCTCAATAGTAGACTATCAGGGGCATTTTCGAAAGAGAAGGGCGCCCATCTTCCGACACAAATCGGGAGATGGGCGTCCTTCTCGCAAGGTCAGCCAAATTGGCATAATCGAAAGCCGATTTTGGGCGTCCTCAACTGCTTTCCATTGCGGGGACGACTAAAGTTCAAGGGGGCATGTCGGCATGACTGGCTTCTTGCGAAGGCAATGCATGAAAGTCCTAAGATTCATTATAAAGACCCTCACTAATGATGTCACAACATCAGGTGCCCTGCAATGAGGCTTGGAATGCACTGAGGAACACAGCATAGCACCAGAGCTAGGCTAAGATACTGGGACCAATGGCATAGCCAGACAGCCACATTTGGGTGGACCTGAGCCTAAAGTGGGTGGGCATACATTTTTCTTTCCCCACCCTGCCCCCACCTCAAAATATAAATTTCACTTTCTCTGAAGATGGCCAGAATTCCCTTTTACTAAGCTTGGCAGACAGCAGCAATGTCCCTAAGCCATTGATGCTGGTACCTCACACACATTTAGTTGTCGGTGGCTCATGGATGCTGTTGTCGACTGCAGAGCTTGGGAGAAGGGCGTTCTGACTGTCTTTGGATGAATTCCACTGCTGGGGATGTTTGGGGATCCCCACCAGCTATACAGCAAGGGTCAGGACCAATGTTATCTGTGCTAGAGCCCAGGTCAGAAAACAGGGCCCTTCTGCCTGAAACCCTCTCCTCTCTGCCTCCCCTCCATTTTCCCCACCTGCCATTACTATCATATCACAAAGGGTACAGGAGTGCACACTATGTGGTAACAATATTAAAATACTTACTAACCAAACACACTATGAATCAATTTATTGCATCAACATATGCAATTTTTGTTTAATTTTGAAAGGCAATAAGGCATCATATATGACTCTAAAATGAACTATTGGATCTCCTATAGCACACAGCTATTTGAGATCTGAAGCTCTACAATTATCATTTGCGTCCAATGTCTTATTTTATCTTAACAGTGACCAGTTCACTTACCTGAGAAGGCAGATTACAGAACTGTAGAGACTTGATCAACACATCAACAGACCCTCACCAAATACAGAACAAAAGATCACAAATTAAAAATAAAAATATTTAGACAAAAATTGAGCTGGGAACCCCAAGAAGTTAAACTTAGCATATACTGCAACACTAGAAAAAGGAAAAACAGAAATGCATTTAATTTTCTACTGAACATAATACAAAGACATTTACTATGCACATTTCCCAAAGCTAACATATTCCATTCAAAGCATTAAAAAAAAAATTCTACCTTTGTAGTCTGGACATTTTATTTTTCCATCATGTTGGTTCCGGTTTCTCTTTTCTGCTTTCCTGTCTGTCATCTGATAATTTTCCTTCAAGCGGCTGCTGTCCATATGTCTTTTCTCCTCTTTCCTGTCTATTTCCTCACTACACCTCCTCTGACATATTGATCATTCCTTTTTAACTCTCTCCTCATTTTATTCTTTTCTGCTCTCTGTCAGCTCAAATTTCACCCTTTATCACCCTTCTTCTCCTTTTTAATTTTCAAGAACCTATCAGATTTCCATATTTTCTAACCCACTAGCTCTCCCATTACCCATCTCAAGCCTTCCCTAGCCCTCTGTTCTCTTTCATCTTTAATCTAATCCCTGTTACCATATTTCTACTCTCTGTAATCACTATCCTCTCATTCATTTTCTTGACACCCCTTACTAGCCTCTCCCATATGGTTTCACCATCCTCTTCACCCTTCTAGCCCAGCAGCTGCTCCCTCTTTCCCCCCTCTTGTAGCCTGACATCTCCCTGTGCATTCTCGTTTCCTTCCTGCTTGCTCCACCATTTCTCCAGCATTTTTCCTTCTCTCTTCCCTCACTTCCACTGTCTGGCATCTCTCCATTACTCCATTACTTTGAATAACTTTGAGGGGCATAATCAAATGTCACCGGTGAAATAGATCGCTGGCGATCTATTTTGGCGGCAGCGCAACAGCTGGCCGGAACTGTATTATCGAAAAAAATGGCCGGCCATCTTTTTTTTCGATAATACAGTTTAGCCCGGCCAAATGCCAGAGTTCGCTGGGTTTGAGATTGCCGGTTTTGTTTTTCAGAGATAATGGAAAAAAATGCCGGCCATCTCAAACCCGGCGAAATTTAAGGCATTTGGTCGTGGGAGGAGCCAGCATTTGTAATGAACTGGTCCCCCTCACATGCCAGGACACCCTAGGGGGCACTTCTAAAAATGTTTAAAAATGCAAATAAAAGTTCCCAGGTGCATAGCTCCCTTCCCTTGGGTGCTGAGCCCCCCAAATCCTCCCCAAACCCACTCCCCACACCTCTACTCCATTTCCATAGCCCTTATGGGTGAAGGGGGGCACTTACATGTGGGTACAGTAGGTTTTGGGAGGGTTTGGAGGGCTCAACACTTAGCACCACAAGTGTAACAGGTGGGGGGGGGGGGGGGATGGACCTGGGTCTGCCTGCCTGAAGTGCACTGCACCCATTTAAAACTGCTCCAGGGACTTGCATACTGCTGTCAGGGACCTGGGTATGACATTTGAGGCTGGCATAGAGGCTGGCAAAAAAGTGCTTTATTTTTTTCGTGTGGGAGGGAGTTGGTGATCACTGGGGGACTATGGGGAGGTCATCCCCCATTCCCTCCAGTGGTCATCTGGTCAGTTGGGGCACCTTTTTGAGGCTTGGTCATGAAAATAAAAGGACCAAGTAAACCCGACGAAATAGTGCTTAACGCCGCTTTTTTTTTCCATTATCCGCGAAAGCCGGCCATCTGGTAGCCACGCCCATGACCTCCCATGTCCCGCCTTTGCTTCACCGGCGACACGCCCCTTTGAACTTTCGCCGGCGAGACGACGGGAAAACGGCGATGCTGTCAAAAAAGCAGCTTTCGATTATACCGATTTCGCCGCTTTTCCGAGATCGCCGGCCATCTCCAAGCAAGTGGCTGAGAAAATAAAGGCTAAAGAGTTGGCGTTCCAGAAATGCACAAAAACTCAAGAACAGGAACACGGGAAGGAATACCGGAGGAAACTGAAAGAAGCTAAGAGAGAGATACGTCTGGCAAAAGCGCAAGCGGAAGAACAAATGGCTAGAAATGTAAGGAGGGGTGACAAAAGTTTCTTCAGGTATATTAGTGAAAGGAGAATGACTAAAAAGGGAATTGTGAGACTAAAAGATACTGCGAACCGCTATGTAGATAGTGATGAAGGAAAAGCAAATTTGCTAAATAGATACTTTTGTTCTGTTTTCACAGAAGAAAATCCTGGATCAGGACCGCGATGGACTGGAAAAAGTACAAATGATAGTGGAGTGGATACAGCATCATTTACAGAAGAGAGTGTGTATGAACAACTTGTAAAGCTAAAGGTGGACAAAGCCATGGGACCGGACGGGATCCACCCCAGGATATTAAGGGAGCTCAGAGAGGTCCTGGCAGGTCCTCTTAAAGATTTGTTTAATAAATCCTTGAAGACGGGAGATGTTCCGAGGGATTGGAGAACGGCGGAGGTGGTCCCTCTTCACAAAAGTGGTGATAGGGAAGTAGCTGGAAACTACAGGCCGGTAAGCCTCACTTCGGTTATTGGAAAAGTAATGGAATAGATGCTGAAGGAAAGGATAGTGAATTTCCTGGAAGCCAATAAGTTGCAAGATCCGAGACAACATGGTTTTACCAAAGGGAAATCGTGCCAAACGAATCTCATTGAGTTTTTTGATTGGGTGACAGGAGAATTGAATCAGGGACGAGCTAAGGACGTAATCTACTTAGATTTCAGCAAAGCTTTTGACACGGTTCCCCACAGGAGGCTTTTAAATAAACTGGATGGGCTGAAGATAGGACCTAAAGTGGTGAACTGGATTAGGAACTGGTTGACGGACAGACGCCAGAGGGTGGTGGTGAATGGAGTTAGCTCGGAGGAGGGAAAGGTGAGTAGTGGAGTGCCTCAAGGATCGGTGCTGGGGCCGATTCTGTTCAATATATTTGTGAGTGACCTTGCCGAAGGCTTAGAAGGTAAAGTTTGCCTATTTGCGGATGATACTAAGATCTGTAACAGAGTGGACACCCCGGAGGGAGTGGAATACATGAAAAAGGATTTGAAGAAGCTAGAACAATGGTCTAAGGTCTGGCAATTAAAATTCAATGCGAAGAAATGCAAAGTGATGCACTTAGGGAATAGAAATCCACGGGAGACGTATGTGTTAGGTGGCGAGAGTCTGATAGGTTCAGACGGGGAGAGGGACCTTGGGGTGATAGTATCTGAGGATTTGAAGGTGACGAAACAGTGTGACAAGGTGGTGGCTGTATCTAGAAGGTTGTTGGGCTGTATAGAGAGAGGTGTGACCAGCAGAAGAAAGGGGGTGTTGATGCCTCTGTATAAGTCGTTGGTGAGGCCCCATCTAGAGTATTGTGTTCAGTTTTGGAGGTCGTATCTTGCTAAGGATGTAAAAAGAATCGAAGCGGTGCAAAGAAAAGCTACGAGAATGGTATGGGATTTGCGTAACAAGACGTATGAGCAGAGACTTGCTGACCTGAACATGTATACCCTGGAGAAAAGGAGAAACAGGGGTGATATGATACAGACGTTCAAATATTTGAAAGGTATTAATCCGCAAATGAACCTTTTCCGGAGATACGAAGGCGGTAGAACGAGAGGACATGAAATGAGATTGAAGGGGGGCAGACTCAAGAAAAATGTCAGGAAGTATTTCTTCACGGAGAGAGTGGTGGATGCTTGGAATGCCCTCCCGCGCAGTGGAGAGGAAAACGGTAACGGAATTCAAACATGCGTGGGATAAACATAAAGGAATCCTGTTCAGAAGGAAAGGATCCTCAGGAGCTTAACCGAGATTGGATAGCAGAGCCGGTAGTGGGAGGCGGGGCTGGAGGTTGGGAGGCGGGGATAGTGCGGGGCAGACTTATACGGTCTGTGCCAGAGCCAGTGGTGGGAGGCGGGACTGGAGGTTGGGAGACAGGGATAGCGCTGGGCAGACTTATACGGTCTGTGCCAGAGCCAGTGGTGGGAGGTGGGACTGGAGGCTGGGAGGCAGGGATAGCGCTGGGCAGACTTATACGGTCTGTGCCAGAGCCGGTGGTGGGAGGTGGGGATAGTGCTGGGCAGACTTATACGGTCTATGCCAGAGCCGGTGGTTGGGAGGCGGGGCTAGTGCTGGGCAGACTTATACGGTCTGTGCCCTGAAGAGCACAGGTACAAATCAAAGTAGGGTATACACAAAAGTAGCACACATGAGTTGTCTCGTTGGGCAGACTGGATGGACCGTGCAGGTCTTTTTCTGCCGTCATCTACTATGTTACTATGTTACTATGATTTATGTTGGAAGATGGCCGGCGATCACTTTCGAAAATAAGCCCGTTTGTGTCATCGGAAAATTTAATTACCTCACTAGATATTTCCATCTCTAGATCATTTAAAAATATGTTTAAAATGCAGTGATTCCAGCACAGATTCCTGGGGAACCCCACTATCTACCTGCAGATTTTTTCCCGATGTAGACAATTTCCAAATTGCTCCCATAAAAAATACAAAACTTTGAATGCCATAAACTATAAATTCTGTAGAAACTGCAAGTGGTTCTTTCACAGGATCCTTGATATACTAGTTGGCTATAAAAACTTGAAATTTTTTATGTTGCAATTTATTTATTTCAACTAAAATAAAAACAATAGTGCATGTATATTCAAGTCATACTACTTCCATATTCAAATCAAATCGCCTGCTCGAGAAACAATTCCATTCCTGTTACTAATTATTCTTATGTTGATTCAATAAAAGGTATAACAATCAACTGAAATGTATTATAGAAAAAAATATATTTTTAGAAACCTGCTTATAAAGAAAACCATTAGACACTGAAATATGACTGCTATCTACAACTGCCAGTCTCATTAGGTCAACAACATTAACACCTGTTTGGTATCTTCATTTGTATTTCAATGAGGATGCAATGACATTCACTTTCTTGGTGCCTAGCAGCAAGTCATGTGTTGGCACATAAAAATATTGCTGAAATTGTCTGGAAATGTATGGATGATCAGATGTGTGATGGGTGCTATGTATTCCATCATGTTCTTATAACTGCCCTTTTATGTTTCCACTGTATGAAGATAACTTTGTATGAGTAAGCTAGATTGGAAAACAGATGTTTAGTCCTAGGCATTTAAAATTAGATGTGTATTTTATAAAAGGCTCAGCAAATTCAGTCTTGTATAAAATACACATAGCATCACATAAAACAGGGAAAGACATTTCATCAATAAATACATTCTAAAAAAAGAGTGACATCACTAGGGGGTTCATATATGTAAGTAGCATGACATACATGTATAAGATGTGATTTTGCTACATATTGGAGTAGTTTTATAAACAATCATCCATATGCAAATCTTGTTCTAGAAGCGGAAAATGGCTCATACAAATTACATGGATGTATGCGCATATAGAAGTATGAAAGCCAACAACAGCGTATGTAGCTTTATGTGGAAGACCATAAGCATTCCTAGGAAAGTTGGGTGAAGGGGAGATACACGCATGTATTTTATAATATATCTGTATACAAACATAGAGCACATGCCTAGTTTTACACAATCACTGGAGCAGGAGTAAATATGTGCAAGATAATTTGTGTGATACTGGCGTTCATTGTAGGAGCCTATTTTATAAAACAGACATAAGATAGACACTTGAAAGATTTTTAGGTGCCCTGTTTTGACATTGCTCCTTACATGTATAAGTGACAGTTTTGCAGAACACTGTGTCTGAGAGTAACTACTACTACTGCTTATCATTTCTATAGCGCTACAAGGCATACGCAGCGCTGTACACCATACACAGAAAGATAGTCCCTGCTCAAAGAGTTTACAATGTAGATAAGACAGGTAAACAGACAGAACAATAAGGGTAACAGACAGAACAATAAGGGTAAGGGAATAAAGGGAATAATTAGAGAGCTGTCCTCTGAAAGTTAGACACAAGATTCATGCTTAGCTAGTATCCTACAAAGGGGTAGCTTGCTTAGCATGAATCCTACGGGATTCTATAACCTTAGCATGGATCTTCCCAGTGCCTAACTGTGGAGGCCATTTAGTGAATTCTGCATCTAACGGGTCCTTTGATTAAGGTGAGCTGAAAAATGGCCTGAGGAAGTTAAATACTGGATTTGGGCACGCGCCGGTCCATTTTTCAGCGTGCCTGTAAAACTACTACTACTACTACTACTATTTAGCATTTCTATAGTGCTACAAGGCGTACGCAGCGCTGCACGAACATAGAAGAAAGACAGTCCCTGCTCAAAGAGCTTACAATCTAATAGACAAAAAAATAAATAAAGTAAGCAAATCAAATCAATTAATGTGAACGGGAAGGAAGAGAGGAGGGTAGGTGGAGGCGAGTGGTTACAAGTGGTTATGAGTCAAAAGCAATGTTAAAGAGGTGGGCTTTCAGTCTAGATTTAAAGGTGGCCAAGGATGGGGCAAGACGTAGGGGCTCAGGAAGTTTATTCCAGGCGTAGGGTGCAGCGAGACAGAAGGCGCGAAGTCTGGAGTTGGCAGTAGTGGAGAAGGGAACAGATAAGAAGGATTTATCCATGGAGCGGAGTGCACGGGAAGGGGTGTAGGGAAGGACGAGTGTGGAGAGATACTGGGGAGCAGCAGAGTGAGTACATTTATAGGTTAGTAGAAGAAGTTTGAACAGGATGCGAAAACGGATAGGGAGCCAAGACCTCTACACCACTCTTGAGGAGAGGGGTAGTATGAGTAAAGCGACCCTGGCGGAATATGGATGTGCAGTCATTGACCTAGCGGTAAAGTCTCATGTGGTAACTGTGCGGTAATGACCTACGCACGTCAAATGCCACTTGGAAGGTGTCCGATACGTGCGTCTGAAAATAATAATTATTTTTCGGACACTCATATCGGACGCGTTCCAAAATTGAAATTACCACAAGAGCCGCATAGTAGCTGGGCGGTAACTCCATTTTGGTGTGCGTTGGGCATGCATAGATGCTTACACGGTTTAGTAAAAGGGCCCCTAAACGTTTAGATGAATGCTAATGATGGTTAGGAATCCCCGGAATCCCCTGAGTCATTGGACTGTTCATAGTATCAATGGCTGTTTGATCACTGTAGGCAAATGGCTTCAGGCACACATACTGCAACTAAATCTGAAAAAAAAATAGAGATCATCTGGTTGCTACAAAAAAAGAAGAGGAGGAAGAAGGTTATATACAACACTTTCACTTACTCTAGCTGTGACCTCAATTTCAGTTAAAGAAACTGTTATTACTCTTGGAATTATTCTGGACACACATTTGTCCTTCAGTTTCCGCATGTGTACCTATGTATCTTGACCACTTAAGTGCCCTGTTATAAAATTACCCTCCACAGGGCTGATTTATTTAGCCATGTTAACTTTCATTAATGAGTTAATCTCACTGTGGCCTATTTACTAAGCTTACACATGTGCAACAACATATGTTAAGCATGCGTTAGTACATTAGTGCCTTTTAGTAAATAGATGATGCATATGCAAATTTACTTTTTTCATATTGCATACTGTATATAAGTAATGAAACATAACTGGAAAATGGAGCACACACTCCCCCAAATTCTAAAAGGATTGGTACACAACTTGAGTGCTGCTAGATGATATAAGGCACGAAAAACCAGATGTGCACTAAGCAAGATTCTGGAGAGTTGCAAGTCGGGCACACAACCTGCTTATCACACTTATTTTTCCATGTGGAAAATGGAGAAAAGGATGGGGCGGAGAGTGGGTGGAGTAGAGGCATACCTTGGAATTCAGTGTATAAGACATATTCTGCAAATAGCACGGATCGAGATGACACCAAACATCTGTGCTGATTACTGTACCTTCTATAAACAGCACTTAAGTCAGGGTGAACTTGACTTTTGGGACTTGGGGCTCTCTTCTCTGTTTTCTGTGATTTTGGTGTGTGCTCAGACCCTACCCTATACCCAAATCATCTAAATTATGTTTCTGCTACTCCTGCCTACTCCCTTCTTGCCCATACCTGCTCCACCTCTGTCCATCTATCCCTTCCCACTCACTTGCTAGCCCTTTCCCCCTTTGGCCCCTCTCTGACCCTGTATAACATCCCTGTGTGTAAATAGTCACTTTTGGTTGTCATGGATGTGTCTCTGAGATTGTTATTGTGCCACTGTGTGTGTGTGTGTGTGTGTGTGTGTGTGTGTGTGTTGTGTGTTTGTGTGGCTGCAGAGGGAGGAATGAGTGGTGTAGAGTTCTTTGCTGCATGGCTTCTGACTCTTTAGAGGTGAAGGCAACAAAGGAGAGGGATAGGCTTGGTGCAGCGGGGTCCATAGGCCTAAGATACAGTTCATAGACCTTATAAATGAGCAGTGTATAGACAGGCACTGCTTTAATATGGAGACTATTATGCACCTCTGTGAGCAGCTTCAGGAAGATATGGAGCCGAGTACTTTGAAGGGACATGCCATGCCAGTGCATGTTAAGGTGAGCACAACCCTGGCAACAGGAACTTTTCAAACCCCTCTGGGAGATGCTGCAGTCATCAGCCAAGCAGCTATCACATGATGCATTGTACCGTTCCTGGACTGTTTTTGAGAAGGGACACACAGTACAATGTGTGGGGCTGAACATCAAAGGACCATGACCACATTTTATGAGGCAGCAGAATTCTCATCAGTCCTGGGTGCTATAGACTGAAGCTGTAGACTGAACACATATTGCCCTTAGACCACTTGCAGGCAGTGAAGCCATGTTTAGAAACAGGAAGCCATACCATTCATTAAATAGGAAAGACTTTAATTATTGTACATAGGCTATTGTTAGCTTATAAGTATTATGGTGACTGTCTTCAAAATGTTTTCTATATCAAGAATATTCTTGGAATTTATTTTGAAAATGTTGATAAATAAAAAGGAAAAAATATGTAAGTGGTCTGCAATGAATCACAAGTAATAACAGATGTGTGCACAAATTACCCTGAATCTTATCATGATGCCTTCATCCTTTCGAAATCGGGCATCCATTAGTTCTTTCAGTGTAGAGAGATCACAGATGGATGGCTGCTAGATGAGGACCACAGCACAACATACACCTTTTTAATCTCTTACCAAATCTCTGTTTCTTCCCACAGGTACATATGCAACTATGCCCTGAGGTCTGGAAGATGCCGTGAGTCAACATTGTTGGGATATGTTGACACATACAATAGAAGTGTGTGTAAATTCTCTAATATCTTATCTCTTCCCTTCCATGCAGGTGACCATAACTATTTCCTCAAAACATGGCTGACACCCATCATCAACCCACAGGGACTGACAGAGGAAAATTACAGTGATGTCTACCGTAGCACACGGGCAGTAATAGAGTGGTCATTCAGCATCTTAAAGGCAAAGTTCTGTAGCCTGCACCAGACTGGGAGGGAGCTGCCATACAGCCCTTCCAAGGTCTGTAAAATATTCACTGCCTGCTGCATGCTGCATAACCTGGCAATCAGAGGCAGCAGAACAGGTTTTATTTTTTTTTTTGGGGGGGGGGGGCAAACACACCCCATCTCTGGTCCTACTCAAGCCCCACCCCAATTTTAAAATTACCCCTTCCCTTACTTACCATTCCATTGCCCTCCGCCCACATCATCCAGTATCTCTTTTCTTCCCTACTTCTGACCCCCCTCTTCCACTGCAGTGTCCAGTATTTCTCTCCTTCCCTTCCTCTCAACCCCCCTTTGGTGTCCAGTATTTCTTTCCCCCCTACCACTCAACACTCCCCCCTCCAAGGTGCCCAGCATTTCTTGGCCCTATATGAATTTGTATAGTATACTGTGGGGTACCATACATTTATATTTGTTATTAAGTTTTGTTTTGTTTTATATCGGTAGAAGTTTGTATGATTTATGTACTGGTTCTAAATAGTTATCAATAGAAATCAAACAAAATAAAACATGGAAAAGAAAATAAGATGATACCTTTTTTATTGGACATAACTTAATACATTTCTTGATTAGCTTTCGAAGGTTGCCCTTCTTCGTCAGATTGGAAATAAGCAAATGTGTTAGCAGATAGTATATATAAGAGAAACATCAAAGCATTACTTTGACAGTCTGACAGAGTAGGAGGGTGGGGGTATGCATGGGGACATCAAAGCATTTCATTGATATTCTAACAGGATGGGTGTTGGTAGGTGAGAGGAGGGTAATAAACAGAGAAATAAACAGAGAAATACAGCTTTATGGTTTATAATGGGTTAGAAAACCCAGATCCTTATTAAGTCCTGTTTGTTGGGTGTCAAAATATTCAATCATTCTTATTTCAAAGGTCTTAGTTCCTGTATTGTTTTAAAATTACCTTTCAGTATTCTTACTGTGAAATCACTGGTGCAGTGTTCTGGTCTTGTAAAGTGTTGGCCCACAGGGGTGGGGGCTTGACTGGCACCGGCTATTTTCATGTGATGTCTGTGCAGACTGAATCTTGTCTTAAGTATCTGGCTTGTTTCTCCAATATAGCATCCTTCGTTACATTTTTTACACTGAATGATATATACCACATTGGAAGATGAGCATGTAAAATAGTCCTTTATGTTGAATATTTTTCCTTTGTGAATGACTGTGGGGTCTTGTGAAATGTTTTGGCATAGTTTGCAGCTGGCTGTGTTACAGGGAAACGTGCCCTTTTCTTTTTCCGTCTGTGTTGGGAGCTTACTTCTGATCAGCTTGTGTTTTAAGTTTGGTGGCTGTAGGAAGGCCAGCACTGGTGGGGATGGGAATATCTCGTTCAGTAATTCATCTTCCTGGAGTAGCGGCTGTAGGTTTCTTATGATTTTCCTCAGTTTCTCCAGCTCTGGGTTGTATGTCACTACAAGAAGAATTCTGTCTGTGGCTTTTTTTGTCTTTGTACTGTAGCAGATTTTTCCCTGGGTGTTTTGAGGGAGGAGGCAATATTCTACTGGTTCTACAAATCTGTTTGTTTCAATAGATGCCTTCTGTTTTTATTTTATTATTTTTTGATTTGTGCATTATGAAATCATACTGATGATTCTTATATTATGTCTTTCTGTTCAAGAAGTTTGTTTATATTTGACTTTTGTTGGATATTGTTTCATATATTACTACTACTACTACTATTAAACATTTCTATAGCGCTACTAGACTTACGCAGCACTGTACAAATGAACATGAAAAGACAGTCCCTGCTTAACAGAGCTTACAATCTAAATTGGACAGACGAACAGACAGCTAGGGGTGGGGAAATTGCAGTGGTAGGGGTGATAAGTGAGAGTGTTGAGTAAGAGAGTCATGGTTAGGAGTCAAATGCAGTAGCAAAGAGGTGGGCTTTATATATATATATATATATATATATATATATATATATATATATATATATATATATATATATATATATATATATTATGCACAATGAGCACTGTGCTCTCCAATTATGAATAGGGTTAGGAGCCAAAGGCAGTAGTGAAAAGGTGGGTTTCAGCATAGATTTAAAAAAAGGTAGAGATGGAGCTAGACGTATGGGCTCAGGAAGTCAGTTCCAGGTATAAGGTGCTGCAAGACAAAAGGAACAAAGTCTGGAGTTAGCAGTGGAGGAGAAGGGGGACGATAAGAGAGATTTGTTCAGAGAGCGGAGTTCACGGGGAGGAATGTAGGGAGAAATGAGAGATGAGAGGTAGTGAAGGGTCACAGAGTGGATGCATTTAAAGGTCAGTAAGAGGAGTTTGAACTGAATACGGAAGCGGACAGGGGAGCCAGTGAAGTGACTTGAGGAGTGGGCTAGTGTGGGCATAACGATTCTGGCGGAAAATAAGTCGTGCTATATATATATAATAGTAGCCCAAGTTGCTTTAGCACCAACATTTGCTGCTTTTCTGTAACATCCTTGAACTCTTACTCGTAATCCTGCTTCATTATGTGCATAAGTGTTTCAAGAAAACATAATAACTATAAATAGCCCCAAAATGTCCATAATCCCCATGATTCTATATATCACATCGAGAACTCTGTGTGGAAATCGAAGCATATTTCATAACAATGCATATAAGTTCTATAGCGCTACTGCATAATATGTATGCAGTGCTGTATACTTGAACATGAAGACGCAGTCCGTGCTTACAATCTAATTAGGACAGACAAACAGGACAAATAAGGGATAAGGGAATTACTAAAGCAGGAATGATAAAACATGGGTACTGAACAAGTAACAATGGGGTCCTTTTATTAAGGTGCACTGAAAAATGGGCTGTGCTAGTATAGGCGTATATTTTGGGTGTGCGCAGATCCATTTTTCAGTGTGCCTGTAAAAAAGGCCTTTTTAAAATTTTTGCCAAAAACTGGACGTGCAGCAAAATAAAAATTGGCAAGCATCTATTTTGGGTCTGAGATCTTACCACCACCCATTGACTTAGTGGTAAGGTCTCACACGGTAACTGTGTGATAAACGTCCATATGCGTAGAATGACGATTACCACCTGGTTTCCACCGTGTGCAGGAAAATAAAAATTATTTTCCAGTGCGTGTAGCAGACACACATAAAAAATGAAATTACCACCCGGGCCATGCAGTAGCTGGGCCAAATTGATGTGCATAAAACACATGCAAGCCTATATGGCTTAGTAAAAGGGACCCTAAGGGTTAGGAGTTATATGCAGCATCAAATAGGTGGGCTTTTAGCCTAGATTTGAAAATGGCCAGAGATGGAGCTTGACATACCGGCTCAGGAAGTCTATTCTAGGCATATGGTGCAGCAAGATAAAAGGGACAGAGTTTGGAGTTAGAAGTGGAGGAGAAGGGTGCAAATAGGAGAGATTTACCCAGTAAACGGAGTTCCCGGGAAGGAGTGTAGGGAGAGATAAGAGTGGAGAGATACTGAGGAGCTGCAGAATCAATGCACTTGTAAGTCAATAAGAGGAGTTTGAACTGTATGCAGAAACTGATAGGGAGCCAGTGAAGTGACTTGAGGAGAGGGCTAATATCAGCATAGCAACATTGGTGGAATACAAGTCATGCAACAGAATTTTGAACAGATTGAAGGGGAGAGATATGGCTTACTGGGAGACTTGTGAGAAACAAGTTGCAATAGTCTAAACGATAGGTGATAAGAGTGTGGATAAGGGTTCTGGTAGCATGCTCATTAAGGAAAGGACAAACATTTTGGTGATATTCCAGAGAAAGAAATGACAGGTTTTAGCAGTCTGTTGAATATGTGCAGAGAAGGAGATAGAGGAGTCAAAGAATTTCCCAAGGTTACGAGCTGATGAGATAGGAAGGATGAGAGTGTTATCCACAGAGGCAGAGAATGGGGGAAGAGGAGAGGTTTGTTTAGGGGGAAAGAAAGAAGTTCACTCTTGGTCATGTTTAGTTTCAGATGGCAGTGAGACATCCAGGCAGCAATGTCAGACTGGTAGGCTGATTCTTGTCCTGGATTCCTACTGAAATTTAAAAAATAGATTTCATTTATATATTTATAAGTATTAATAAGAATGCATATTGAGGGGCCCTTTTACTAAGGCACTCCGAAAAATGGCCTGTGCTGGTTTAGGTGCATGTTTTGGATGTGCACAGGTCCATTTTTCAGCGTGCCTGCAAAAAAGGCCTTTTTAATTGTGGCCGAAAATGGACGTGCGGCAAAATTAAAACCAGTGCGCGTCCATTTTCAGCAGGAGACCTTACCACCATTGATTGACTTAACAGTAAGGTCTCATGTGTTAACTGGGAGGTAATCGTCATCGTGTGAACACTGCCAATTACTGCCAGGTAAGCGCCACACGGTAGACAATTTCTACCACGTGTTATGGATGTGTGTCAAAAATTGAATTACCACCCTATCCTGCTTATAATCAAAAGAGAAAAATGCCTATATTGCGACCCAAATCGGGAGATGGGCGTCTTTCTCCCATGGGCGCCCAAATCGGTATAATCGAAAGCCGATTTTGGGCGTTTCTAACTGCAATCCGTCGCGGAAATGGGTAAAGTTGATGGGGGCGTGTCGGAGACATGGTGAAGGCGGACCTGGGGCATGGTTATCGGCCGAGGAGAGATGGGCGTCTTTAGCTGATAATCCCCTGCTTTTTCCCCTGCTTACTGGGTCAGAGTGTGCCCTGTTTTGTTTCCGGTAGTCCATGAGGTTATGGCCATTTTTGTAAGCTAGTTTTAGATCCCTTTCACGTGTTAGCCACGTTACAGAACTTAGTTCTTACCTTGAATGTGGCTGAAAGAGGGCATTGTACACCATTCTGCCAGTTCAGACCTACTGCTCATCTCAGTACCAGGGAGACTTGTTGCCAGTGAGGCACAACCTCTGATCTGCAGTTAACTGTGAGTAAGCATGCTTATTCCTATAAAGGACGTTTTCGGAGACATTAGTCTTCAGGTGTCAACTGGTGTGCCAATGTTATATAGCAGCAACAAGTCCTAGAGGCCTGCATGTATGCAGGTCCCTGGACAACTTTTAGTGGGTTCCGCAGTGCACTTCAGCCAGGTGGACCCAGGCCCATCCCCCCTACCTGTAACACTTGTGCTGGTAAATGGGAGGTCTCCAAAACCCACTATACCCACATGTAGGTGCCCCCTTCACCCCTAAGAGCTATGGTAGTGTTGTACATTTGCGGGTAGTGGGTTTTGGGGGAGGGGGGTTGGGTGCTCAGCACCCGTGGTAAGGGAGCTATGCATGTGGGAGCATTGTCTGAAGTCCATCGCACTGACCTCTAGCGTGCCCAGTTGGTGTCCTGGCATGTCAGGGGGGCGAGTGTACTACAAATCATGGCCCCTCCCACGACCAAATGGCTTGGATTAGGACGTTTTTGAGCTGGGCATTTTTAGTTTCCATTATCGCTAAAAAAAACAAACGCCCAGCTGAAAAACATCCGTTTTTTCAAAAATACAGTCTGTCCCGCCTCTTCACGTACCCATTTTGGGACAAAGACACCCATGGAGATAGGCGTTCGCATTTGATTATGCCCCTCCACATGTATTAGTAAAAGGGCCCCTGAAAGAACATACCTTGTCGTAGAACTGCTTACTTGAAACATGAAAGTGTTGGTTGGTTGCTTTAAGTAATCTGATTAGATCTGAGATTAATGGAAGTGTTCTTTTTTTTTTTTTTTAGTGTGGGCTTTAGCCCTGGCTTTCCCATTTAGGTTCACTTTACCTTTTGGAAGCCCACTACAATTTTGTTGTTTATGATTGCAATCATTGCTTTGAGTAGGTAAACCTAGTACTTTCTAGAAGTCCAGTGCAGACTGATGCTTTAGGTTCTGATAGCTGCCCCAGGCAGATTACCCTAGTTTTTTTCTTTTCCATTCTCTTTGTAACTAGGGATTTTTTGTGCTTACTAGAAATGCATGTACTGAATTCACACTAAATTGATTTTACACATGGAAAATCTCCACATTAATATGCATAAGGTTGATTTATGCAAATTAAAACATTTTAATTGCTTTAATCAAATGTTACATTAATTTCTGAAACACACTAAAAATAATGTCAAAATATCTGCCAAGAAAAAAGAACCTCACAAAAACAATTCAAAAATAAGACAACATATTTTAGGTGCACCCTTCCCCCCACTATGCTTACCCCATTGTTAAATTCCATTACCATTTTTGTCTCTACCACTATTCCTTCTTTGAGAGTTCATGCAGGTATCAGCACTCTTCCCAATAAGAAATATTTTTGGATAGTGCTCTACCCTCTTTCCTTGGACCTTCATATCTCTTGTTCTAGATCAGTGGTTTCCAAACCTGGTCCAGCCCGTCAGTTTTTCAGTGGAGGCAAATCTCTCTCTTGAATATTCATTGTAAGTATCCTGAAAACCTGACTGGCTTTCTTTCCTATGTAAAAGCATTATTTCTGCTGAATATAAGTATTACAAAGCTGCTCCTGTAAGGTAAATATAATGAACACAATGTCCTCTGTCATACAGACCTTATTCAGCATTATCTCAGCTGAATTTAAAAAGTACATCCCATAGAAATGCTTTTAGAAATACATTGAAATTGCATTTGCTTATTTAATTGATATTCCACCTAGAAATACATTATTCAATATGCATTACAAACTCATTTAAGGGAAAGTTAACTGAAAATTGTGATATCCAGTGTTCAAAAGTATATTCTAAACTGTTATAGAATGGACCTCAAACAATTTGTTCTCTTTTCTTGGTAGCATTATAACAAGTACATATTTTTGTAAATCGTTGTCGCTGCTATCAGGACATTGGGCATGGAATGTGCTTTTTTAATGACTATAAGCAATATCTGGGGGTTCATCCAAAGACAACAATCCATGCTCTTTGAGCTAGATAATACAGACTGTTTTAGGAAAGCATCAGTGGATTATACATCCATGGAACAAATGGAAAAAGCATTGTTTCTATAAGTCAGAGGAGGAGTAGCCTAGTGGTTAGTGCAGCGGACTTTGATCTTGGGGAATTGGGTTTGATTCCCCCTACAGCTCCTTGTGACTGTGGGCAAGTCACTTAACCCTCCATTGCCCCACGTATAAAATAAGTACCTGTATGTAAGTAAACTGCTTTGAATGTAGTTGCAAACTACCACAGAAAGGTGGTTAAGTCTCATTTCCCTTTCCCCTATGTTTCTAAAGGTTCATAAACAGAGAGAATTTCTGATACTTTATTTGCCATATAGAGATTGACAGGTGAATTAACACATGCTACTCTGATTCTCCAAAGGTAACATGGTGTGAGTAAACCAAATGTTCCCTCTGAACAGCTTGTCATACTTCAGTTTGCACAAGCACAGTAGTAAAGGAAGAATATACTAAAAGCACAAGGCTGTGTGATATGAGGAAAAATCCACATCTTAATGCATTGATGCAGGTGAATGAATATTATTTTTTTTCTTGTTAGCAGAAAACTGACCTCGTCTGCTTTCTTAATACAGCATGGCTGATATGAATGGGCAAAATGAAGAGAATGGATGAGCTGTGTCATCTGTTGCAGAATTTCGTTTTTCTCTTTCAGATAGATATCAATGCATTTTCTTTGCATCCAAAAGACAGAAGATCTTGATTACTATTGCCAGAATAATATCAGCTTTGTATATGAATGATTGGGGAAATACATAGTTTTGGGTAACAATATGTCAGCTATGAAATCCAAAACAGATGCCAAAATTTGAGTTTTAAAAATTAAATGTCACTGGCATTTACTAAAGACAGAGAATACTGCAGGTCTGATTAAGAGATAATTATGCCAAATACTTTAATACTGTGTCTGTAACTACTAGTCTGCATTCACAACTTGCTAAATTGCAATTCAGTTAAGGTTAAAAAGAGTTGCTACTTTGATAACCTAATCAGATTACATAAATAAAAATGTTATTTATTTATTTATAACATTTTTATTATGATCAGTCTAAAATTATTGACAGCTTTGGGACTTTGCCAGGTATATGTGACCTGGATTGGCCACTTTTGGAAACAGGATGCTGGGCTTGATGGACCTTTGATCTTTCCCAGAATGGCAATACTTATGTATTTATGTACTTATAAAATATACATACATAATGACAAACACACACACACAACAAAATAAAATATGCAAATGTCAGATATTGAATGTCACATATGGACATCCATTCCTCATATATTTTAGAACAGGATCTGCCCACATACAGTCTGTTCTAAAATACATGAGAAATTGATCTCCAAGTGCTGACTACATCCAGCATGAACATTCATCTTACAAACTGAAATATTCAAACAATGAATGCAGCAGAACAAGGGATGTGGACCTCTTGGTGGCATCTCAGGAATATCTATAATGTAAAATATCTACACAGCCAGCCATGTGAAGGAGTAGCCTAATGCTTAAAGCAACCAGCAGAGAGCCAGAGCAAAAACAAACAACAAAAGACAGAGGATGCAGGGTCAAATCCCACTGCACCTCTGTGTAATTTTTAAACAAAAGTTAAATCTTGAGTCCTCCAGGGACAGAAAAATACCTACAGTGACTTCTCTTACTCACTCCAGTGAAAATCTGCTCAATTGGAGCATCTTTCTGTGAGCTGGACATGCCAAGTGCCAGGTGTAAATATATATTCATCCATCTCTTTAGACACGGACAATCCCCCCAATATTCAAAAACATTTAACCAGCCAGGTAATCCTGGCTGGTTAAATGCCCCATAACCGGCTATCCTTGAATTTTCAGTGGCACATGGCCAGCCTCTGATGTGTTGGACTTTCATTCCAATGTTTTTAACATTTTCTAGTGCACCTTTGGATCTTCTTAGCTCCAGAGTACAGAAAGAAAAGGATTGCTGCACCTCCAGGCACCCAGATACCAATTGCACTACAGGATAATATTGCCCCTTAGGTTAAGAAATGTTACACACCCAATTATTTATACACACTTTGAGTACACGCTACCTCTTATTTTGGCATGCCCACTGAACCCAATGGTTAAATCTTTAAGGACACCAATGACCAAACTTTTCATCCACATTGCCTTGAGGTCTTCTACCCAATATTAGTTCTGATTCCTTGGTTTCTTCCTGCCAATGTCAGTGTTGCTGTACCCCTTTTCCAGTACCTTTCTGTCTCCATGTCAGTGTTGGTCCTCCTCTGCCCCTCTCCTGTGCCTTTAGAGTTTCCTGCCAATGTAATTGCTGCTTTGCCTTGCTCTCTCAGCCTTGGTGTCTTCTGCTGTTTAGTCCCTCTTCCAGTTCCTTAGAGTCTTCGTGCCATTTTTCATTACTTATTGATTTCATATGATTCAAATTCCTATTGTCCTAGATGCTATTACATTACATTAAAGTTTGGTCTTATATTCCACAAAGGCCTACACAGTTCAATGTGGATAACAGCTGGAAAATACCAGAACAATTTCTCTGGAATGAACTACAAAGCTTATGTATCATAAAACAGATTGAACCCACATTTTTCTTAAACAAGAGAATTTTACGTTGTTTGCGAAAACTTCTATATTTTCTTCAGAACACACTACAGAAGGGAGGGAATTCCAAACAGAAGCAGCCTGGTAGGATAAGGATGGAAACAATTGTCTAAAGTAATTAATCAATTTGACAGACAGAAATCCTAATAATAACTTCCCCCACATTAATTGTCTATCCAAAAGTAGAAGAAGAGTGGCCAAACAGAGAGGGGCAATTCCATATAGAGACTGAAAAACTAAGCTACATAGCATATTCCATAACCGGCATCCAAAAATATCATCCATTTTCAACAAAAATATCACCCTTATAGCCAGATTTTGAACTGTCTGCAGTTTCTTCACTGTTAGATGGCACATAAGAACTCATACTGGGTCAGACCAATAGTCCATCTAGCCCAGTATCCTCCTTCCAGCAGTGGCCAATCCAGGTCACAAGTACCTGGCACAAACCCAATTAGCAGCACCATTCCATGCTACCAATCCCAGGGCAAGTAGTAACTTCCCCCATGACCATCTCAATAACAGACTATGGACTTTTCATCGAGGAACTTGTCCAAACCTTTTTTGAACCCAGATACTCTAACTGCCATTACCACATCCTCCAGCAACGAGTTCTAGACCTTAACTATTCTTTGAATGAAAAAAAAATTTCCTCCACTATTCACCCTCCTCCATCGTAAAAAGTGGACATTTAACCCTACCCTCTGTTTTCTGTCCAATAACCAATTATTAATCCACAGAAGGACATTGTCTTCTATCCCCTGACTTCTTAATTTTCTCAGAAATCTCTCATGAGGTACTTTGTCAAAAGCTTTCTGAAAATCTAGAAACACTACATCAACTGGCTCACCTTTATTGACATATTTATTCACACCTTCAAAGAAATTAAGCAAATTGGTGAGGCAAGACCTCCCTTGGCTGAATCCATGTAGACTCTGTCCCATTAAACCATGATTGTCTACGTGTTCTGAAATTTTATTCTTTATAATAGTTTCCACTATTTTGCCTGACACTGAAGCTTTCCAGGTTTTCCAGTCTGTAATTTCCCAAATTACCTCTTGAACCATTTTTAAAAATCAGCATCACATTGGCGACCCTCCAGTCTTTAGGTACTACAACGATTTTAATGACAGGTTACAGATCACTAGCAGAAGATCAGCAATTTCATGTTAGAATTTTTTCAATACCCTGAGGTGTACACCATCCCGTCCAGGTGATTTATCACTATTTAACTTGTCAATTTGGTTCAGTACATCTTCCAAATTCACTGAGATTTATTTCAGTTCATCCATAGTGCTCCTTTTGCTCCTTCCTGATCTAATGGTCCCACAGATTGCTTCCTACTTCTGATATACTTGAAAAAAAGTGTTACTATAAGTTTTGTCTTTGCAGCAAGTGTTTTTCTTATTCTCTTTTAGCCTTCTTTATCAATGCTTTGCATCTGGCTTGACATTCTTATGCTGCTTCTTATTTTTTGAAGGATGTTATTTTTGCTCTAACAGCCTCTTTCACCTCACCTTTTAACCATGCTGGCTGTCATTTGCTCTTTTTTCCACCTTTGTTAATATGTGGAATACATCTAGTCTGGGCTTCCATGATGGTATTTTAAAACAACATCCACACCTGATTTAAAGTCCCAACCTTTGTGGCTGATACTTAACCATTTTCCTCATTTTGTTATAGTCGCCCTTTTGAAAATTGAAAGCTGCTACAGTAGATTTCGTTAAGGACCCTTTTACACTAACCTGGAACTATCACCAGCCAAACGCAGGTGTCAATGGTAGTTCCAGCCCTGGCATACGCCATTTCCCATGCTACGGAAAATAGCTAGATATTTTCCAGCATAGCGCTAACCTGGTGGTAATCAGGCATCATCATGTACTACTCAGTTACCGCAGGGTTAGCATGGGAGCCTTTAATACCACCTCAATGGGTGGCATTAAGTGCTCCCTTCCATATAGCCATGCGGTAAATGAAATCTTATTTATTTATTTATTTATTTATTTATTGCATTTGTATCCCACATTATCCCACCTTTTTGCAGGCTCAATGTGGCTTACATAGTTAACAAAACTACTTACTGTATGGCCAGCCATTTTTTGGACTTTTTACCTGATTCAGTAAAAAGGGCCACAGCGCAGCGCACGGCTCTTTTTACCGCAGTTTGGTAAAAGGACACCTTAGTGACTTCACTTCAGATATCAGCTAAAATTTGATCATGTTTTGGTCACTGTTACCTCTCATGCTGTGCCTGCATTCCACTAAGGATTAGATCCAAAATAGCTCCCCTTCAAAATATTTCCAAATAACTCACAATTTTCTTAATAATAAGAAGGAACTCTTTACTATCTTGTTTATTTGATTCATTAATTCTATGTTTGGGACTGGTCAATAGTAGCTACTATGTTGTAGCCCAGGGAACCTTAGAAAATACAGATGAAAATTTAGGCTGTATTCCAATCTTCATTTCAACAAAAAGGCCCAAAGTTCTTTCATGTGATCTTTCTGGCAGTGAGATGCAAAGTATGCTCTTGTCATCAAATTTTCCTGCACAATGATGAAGAGAATGGATCTCTGCAGAGAGTACACATTATAGTCCAGAGCTAAAAAAAAAAAAAGAGGAAAAAAGGGAATGCATAATGTAATACATTTATTGCTAGAGAGTTCAGTTCAGTTCAGCTAACTTGCGGGTAAAATACAGCTTCAAAATAGAGTAATTCTGAGAAAGAACTAATGTGATAATTTCAACCACAAATTCAACAAAGATTTTAAAATTTTTTGTTCTTTTATTTAACATTTCTCTAACAATGGTTACAGCCTTCATTTTAAAAATGTCGATGTACAGGGATTTGATGTCTAATATAACTAACACCAAACTAGAATCAGCTCCTTTAAACCTATCTAATACAGTAAGTTAGTCATATGCATTGAGTTGCGAAGGTGTGAAACACAGTAATATAGTAAATGACAGCAGATAAAGACCCATACGGTCCATCCAGTCTGCCCAAAAAAGTTGAAGTTACACCAACCAATCTGTGCAGATTATACTCACTCATGATTAAACACTGGCTGGCAATTTGCCATCATGCCTACCACATATAGATATTTAAATATAATGCAGTCTTGGGATAATATTTCATTGCTAAAAGTATTGCTAGCAGTATTTAACTTGCTAATCTCAACATTAAGATGCTTCCTCTTCCTCCTTGAGAAGCACAACAACCTCTCTCATAGCATATGATAATAAAGTGATATACAATATGCACACTTGGATCTTCCTCTGTATTTTGCAGAACACAGACCACAGAAGTCTGTCTGGCACTAGTCTTAGTGTCCTAATCCACACCTCTCTTGTGATATTTGTAGGACATAGACCATAGAAAACCATCCAGCACTGGTCATAGTTCCCTAATCTACACCTGTCTTTTGCAATTTGCAGGACAAAGGCCATAGAAATCCGTCTGGCACTGGCCTTAGTTCCCAAATACTGGTACAACATAATGCCTCAACAGCCATGTTTTGTTTCCATCTTCTTATTTAGGCACCTCTTGTGCTTATCTCATGCAGTTTTGAATTCCATCACTGTTTTTTGACTCCAACACTTCTACTGGAAGGGTGTTCCAGGCATCCATGACCCTCTCTGTGAAAAAGTATTTCCTGACATTACCCTCAAGTCTACCGCCTTGCAACATCCATTTGTTCTTTTGTTCTACCAACTCCACATCTTTAGAAAACATCTGTTTGTCTATGAATACCTTTCAGGTTCTTTTTTTTTTTTTTTTTTACATCATCCTTTTTATTCAGACAGTTCAATAAATTTAAACAAATTAAATACAATACAACCTGATATTCCGTCTGCCTGAGTTTTTATAACATTTTTGAACACAACTTTCCTCCCCCCTCCTCCCCTCCAACCCTCTATCCCTATCCCCCCTCCCCCCCCCAAATCACTTCAAGAGTTCAAGATTTTGCTTCTTGCTACTGGTGTGAGAGTGTCCCAAAATGGAGACCAAGTATGACAGAACTGATCACCTCTCTCAGAGGCTAAGTTTTTTATTCCTTTCTTTTCGATGGCACAAGCCTGAATCATTGCGGATCTCCAGTGTGCAATACTCGGATGATCTGTTACCAACCATAATTGTAATATGACACGTTTTGCCATTAATACTGTCCTCTTCAAGAATGCCGTGAGTCCTGCCGGCGCTGGCGTGCCAGGTGCCCTTGACCTGGATTGGCCACTGTCGGTGACAGGATGCTGGGCTAGATGGACCTTTGGTCTTTCCCAGTATGGCACTACTTATGTACTTATGTAAGGTCAAACAGTTGCTTGGGCGTTGGTTTCCAAGTGTGATTCCATATTTTGGAGACATGTTCGCTCAATTCCATCCAAAAGTTTTTAACTGGTGCACATGACCAATACATGTGCCCCAAATGGGCCATATCCTCCTTACATTTTGGGCAATTGTCCACTTCTCGAAGCGTGGCTTTATATGCTCTGTGCGGTGAGACGTGTAACCGAAGCAGAAATTTATATTGTAGCTCCCACCAAGAAGCATTGTCCGTAACTGAAGTCATAGTTTTAAGACATTTATCTATCTGCTCAGGGTATAGATTACTCTGCAATTCCTCAGTCCAGGCCTGTGCCACCCGAAGACAGTCAATTTGTTGTAAAGAGTCCCTCAAACCTCGATGAAAATAGCTCAGGGGCACTCGTGACTGAGCCTCAAAACCCAATGTTTCACTCAATTTTTCCCAGGCAGCATTTTTTAAAGATTCTGCCGGCAAAGAGCTTACATAGTGTCGTAATTGTGAATATGCTAACCAGTCATTCACACCCAGACCATACTCTTCCTTCAAGTCCTCAAATGATTTTAATGTCCCTTGTTCAGAGACCACATGGAATAAGTACTTAATTCCCATTTTAGCCCACCTCTGGAAAGGAACCAAATCACCACCCACGGGAAAGGCCAAATTACCCTTTATGGGCAGTAAAGCCGAGGTTTTGGCATCCACCCGCAGGATCTTGCCTATCCATCTCCACGCGGCCCTCAAGGGTAAAAGGATCGGTCGATAGGGGCCCAACCCTGGTAATTCTCTGGAGGGCGCATGGAGCCAATAAGAAAAATGCATTTTTCCCAGAATTGTCACCTCTGCCTCTGTGCAGGAGAAAAAATTTGTAGAGCGGAACCAGTCTGACAGATGTCTCATACTGCTGGCCAGGGAAAACAGTTTTATGTCTAGGAGTCCTAACCCCCCCCCCCCCTTTATGCGTGGTAACAGCACTTTCCCAAAGGGCAGACGGGCCCTCTTTCCCTGCCATATAAAATTTGTCAATTTTTTTCGCAACCACTGTACATCTCGAAATGGCAACATTTGAAATATGTAAGTCCACTTTGGGAAGAGAACCATATTATAAAGCGCTATACGTCCCAGTAATGAAATTGGAAGTGCCTGCCACCTCTGCAAGAATTCCAACGCATGCTCTTTTAAAGGTCCCATGTTGAGTTCATAAAGTTCCGCTAAATCTGCAGGAATGTATACCCCCAAGTATTTGATATTAGACTGTGCCCATTGAAAAGGAAATTTCCCCTCCCACTGTAATCTAATGTCCAACTGTATAGGGAGAGCCACGGACTTATGATAGTTTAAGGTGAACCCTGTCAAAAAATGAAACTCGTCTAAATTCCCCATTAAGTGCCGCACCGATGAGGCGGGGTTAGTCAATGTCAAAAGGATGTCATCGGCAAAAGCCAACACTTTGACCTCCAGCGATGGCATGGCTATCCCCATCACATCCGGGTCTCTTATGATCGTTCTAAGCAACGGTTCTAAGTATAGTAAAAACAATAACGGCGATAGGGGACAGCCCTGCCTAGTACCCCTCTGTAACTGAAAAGGGGCAGATTGAAGCCGATTTGTAACTACTCTAGCAGAGGGATTGCTATACAGTGTTAAGACCGCCTCCATAAACCATCCCCCTATTCCGACATGTTCCAGAACCTGAAACAGGTAGGCCCACTGCACCTTGTCAAACGCTTTTTCAGCGTCCAGGCTTACCAACATCAGTTTCTCTCCCATGGCCTGACTACGTGCAATGGACAACAACACTTTCCGTACATTCACCGTTGCTTGACGCCCCCTAACAAAACCCACCTGATATTTCCCAATTAAGGATGGTAAATGCTGGGCAAGCCTATCTGCCAAAACTCGGGCCAAGATTTTTATATCCACATTTAATAATGATATGGGTCTATAAGCTTCTAATTGGTCTGGGGACTTACCCGGCTTAGGAATCAGTGTGATAAGTGCTTCATTTTCACCGGGTGAAAACCAGCCTCGTTCCACCACCGCCTTAAAGTATGATATTAGGGGCCTTATCAACTCCAGGCCCAAAATTTTGTAATATTCACTCGAAAAACCATCTGGGCCCGGAGACGATTTCAAAGGAAGCGACTTTACCACCCGCTGAATGTCCTGCGCCTTTATGGGGAGTGCTAGGGAATCACAAACTCTCGGTTCTAACCGCGGCATACCTGCATCTTCAAGATAATCTTGTATAAGAGGGCCCTGGTGTTCCCCCGTTTCAGAATATATCTCTGTAAAATATTTCTGGAACGCATTTACAATCTCTGCTGGCTGTGAAAGCCGAGACCTATCTTGCAATTGAATATATGAAATAAATGGGTTTGTTTTCTTAGTTCTTGCTATATGTGCTAATAGCTTACCCGACCTATTTCCGTATCTTTGAAAATTAAGCCTCCTCGCATAATATAAACTCTGATATTTTTCATGAATCATTGTGTTTAGTGCTACCAAAGCTGCTACCTTAGTTTCTTGATTTTCCTTAGTTGGGTTAACTATGTGTCGCTTCTTTGCAAGCTTGTATGCTGATTCTAAACGTATAATGCCCGACGCTAAGCGTTTTTTCTGGGTGCTCATAAAGGCAATGACCTCTCCCCTAAGGACCGCCTTTGAGGCCTCCCAAAATGTTGTTGGCGCCACATCAGATTGTGCGTTCGTCTCTACATAGAACTGCCAGCGGGTTCTCATATGATCTACAAAAGCTGGATCATGGTATAGATAGGCGGGGAAATGCCAATATCTACCACCCGATCCTCTGACATCTAAATCCAGCTCTAACCCAATTACCGCGTGATCTGAAATCTCAGTGGGACCTATAAAAGCTTTCCTTACTCTAAAAAACCAGGACTGTGCTAACAAAATATAGTCGAGCCGGGACCAGGTAGCATGTACTTTAGACTGGTGAGTATAATCTCGGGCATCAGGGTGCAACAAGCGCCAAGGGTCGACCACATGTAGCGCTCTACACAAGGCCGGTAAACCTTTCCCGCGGCCTGGTGCTGCTATAGCCCTTGGGGAAGATCTATCCAGCTCTGGATCTATGACTTGGTTAAAATCCCCCGCCCAAACCCATGGGGCATCAGCATACTGTAACCCAAGTGCTGTTAACGATTGAAAAAACTGTGGGCTATAATTATTTGGTCCATAAACAGCGCAAAGATAGAACTTTGTTCCCTGATAATTAAAGTGCACCAGCGCTATTCTCCCCTCCTTATCCTTGAATATCAGTTTGGAATGACAAGGGATACCTTTTTTTATCAAGACCACCACTCCACTTCTTCTATTCCCCGAAGAGGAATAGTGACACTCCCCCACCCACTGTTGACAAAGTTTTGCATGCTCTTCATCAGACAATTTGGTCTCCTGGAGACAGGCAATATCCGCCCCATGCGCCCTCAATTGCGATAAAATTTTATATCTTTTCACCGGGGAGGTGATCCCTGATACATTCCAGGAAAGGATGTTCAACCCAATTTTACCCTGTATCTCTAAAAATTAAGAATTGAACTATCCCCAGTCCTCCCATCATATACAACCCCGGGAGCCCAGCCTCCCCCAAGATTGTCTGCCTCCAATTACCAGACCTTTGACTATCTTTTCCCCCGCCTCCCATCCTCCCAGCAAGAATAGTTACCAACTTTTCCACTCTCACTTCCAGCACATTCATTCCATCTTTCCCTTCCCTAGTCCCCCCTCCCCCTCCCCCCCCCAAGCCCCCCTCTCCAAATCCATTCTTGTACACCATCTTGGTGTTACTCGGTCACTCATCTGCTAGGGACCCCACTCCCCGTATTCAGATGTATATCACTATTATTCAACATCACATACCCTGTATAAATGTCCTGTAAAACTGTCCAGAAACGACTCCTCTGTCTTGCAAAATCCACTCCCAACCGGCAGTCTGGCAGTCTTCATGGAGTGGGAGTCTGTTCATCACTTTTCTTATTTATAAAGGCTGCAGCCAGCTTCTCTGACTCAAAACTGTGCCATTTCCCATTCCTTTGGATCTTGAGAACAGCTGGGTAAGACAGTGAAAAACGAATCTTCTTTTCCACTAGGGCTGTGCATACTGGGTGGAATCTTCTTCTCTTTTCCTGTAGCCCAGCCGAATAGTCTGGGAAAATCAGAATCTCATGTCCTTCAAATGTTAGATTGCCCCGCTTGGACTTAAATCCCTGCATGATTTCCTCTTTATGGATATAGTTGTGGACTTTAAGAATAACCACACGTGACTTCTTTCCTTCTTGATAACGTCCTAGTCTATGGGCTCTTTCGATGCTGAGGCTTCCCCTACTGTCTGATAATGCAAATTCCTGCTGTAGCCATTTTTCCAGGGCAGGCCCCAAATTTTTCTCCATCACAGTCTCGGGAATGCCCACCAGTCTCAAATTGGAACGTCTCGCACGGTTTTCTAAGTCATCAATTTTCGCTGCCTGCATGCTAACCTGTTTTTCCAACTCCGTGAGCTTCGGTTCTGTAGTCTGCCACGTGTCTTCCATATCCGATACACGCTGTTCCAGCGTTTGAGTGCGCGACGCTAACCCCTCTATAGTGGCGTCCAATTTTCCCAGATGGACTTCTAAGCTGTCGAATCGTGTTTCTAAAGCCGCTTCGATCACCTTCGCAATCTGGGCCAGCTGGCGGTCTGTAAAATCCTCTCGCGCCAAATGTGCTCCGTCCGCCATTTTAGGCTCCGCCGGTGGGGGTGAGGTCTTCCCTTTCTCTATTTTTGTGCTGCGTTTCGCTGTTCCAGCTGGCATTGCGACCAAATATTGGTCCATGCACCTTCCCGCAGCTATAAACAAGGTTTTAAATGTTTAGTTCTTAATTTTTCCAGCGATTTTCGGCCATATGGTGAGTGGGGTCCCTGGAGCTCAGCCTCTACGCAGCTGCTGCTCTCAGCGCATCACGTGACCTACAAGTCTACCTTTCAGGTTCTTAAATATATCATATCTCCTCTGTCTCTCTCTGTCTCTCTCTCCCCTCCCCCCATTCTTTCCTCTAGCATACACATATTCAGGTCTTCTAGACTCTTTTCACGTGTCTTTTGGCACAAACATTGTACCATTTTTGTCACCTTCCTCTGAATTGCTTCAAGTCTTTTCATGTTCTTGGAGAGATACGGTCTCCAAAACTCTCTGGGGCCTCACCAATGACTTGTAAAGAGGCAAAAGCACATCCTTTTTTTTCTGCCTCTCTCTATGCAGCCTAGCATTCTTCTGGCTACAGCAACTGCCTTGTCACAATATTTTGCTACCTTGAGGTCCTCTGACACTCTCAACCCAAGGTATCTCTCCTGATCGGTGCACATCCGTCTCTTACCTCCTAGCACATACTTTGCACTTCTTTGCATTAAATTTTAGGTGTCAAGGGGATGAATCGTCTCAACAACATATCAATTCATATAGACAATGGTTCTAAAATAGATCCAGTGCCTGAAATAATGGTTCTACTACGTGAATTTACAGTTTATAGTTTATTTAGACTTTCTATACTGCCCATACTAGCAAACAGAACTGGGCGGTGTGCAATCCTAATATTAAAAAAAAAGGAAATGGAAAATGAACTACAATATCACAAAGGAAAGAGAAACATCTATACAAGAGGAAAGAACCAGTCATTATTATAACAAAAAGACATTAGTAAATAGCACATCTTAAAATGTAGGAAATATACCTGGGAGAGAGAACAGCATTGCACTCCAGGAGCTGAAGGATCAAATGCCTGCTTGAATAGTCATGTTTTCCTTTATTTATTTTTGAAGGATTTCACTCAAGGTGTTATACAGTAAGAATAAATCAAACATATGTATTAGACAGCAGTAAAAATATTCAAATAGCCATATAAAGTATGGCATAGTATATTACTTGTCAAGTTGCTTAGCAATACTTTGATAATTAATGGCAATTCAAGCATTCAAAATAGACTTTAATGTTTATTAAAAAATTGCCTCAAAAGCCCAGGGTACCTTTAGAGTAGGACACCACTGTAATGGTTAACATCATAGGCTCCACCTCCAACTGCAAAAACAACTACAGAGTAAAAAACTTCCAAAAACACTTTTAATCATGGAAGAAAAAGTCTGTAGTGGAAAAAAACGGAAGGAGGGGTCATAGTATATGTCTGATCTAAATGCTTTGAAAAGCAATACAAGTTCGAAATTTAAAGATTGAAAATTATCTCTATCAATCATAGGATATTGAAAGTAACATAGGACTCTAAATCCTTCTGTTTTCACTTAAATTATTCTCTTATATCGACTAGTAGTAAACATATTCGTGGCTAAATGCTACTGTATTTTCATCTATCCAGGCTGTACTTATAACTAGATTGTTCCTTACCTATCCCTATCCTTTCTCTCATACCTCTTTTATCCCATTTACCCTTGTTCATTTGTCCTACCACATACCTCCTTTGTTGATTCAGATACTACAGATTGTATTCTCTTGTTACTATGTAAGCCGCATTGAGCCTGCGATGAGCGGGAAAGCGCAGGATACAAATGTAATAAATAAATAATTGTTCTTAGCTTCAAATGGAGATGAATCACAATTTATTCAAATGTAGCCTATGATTGATAGAGATAATTTTCAATCTTTAAATTTCGAACTTGTTTTTGTTTTTCTAAGCATTTAGATCAGACATATACTATGACCCCTCCTTCCGTTTTTTTTCCACTACAGACTTTTTCTTCCATGATTAAAAGTGTTTTTGGAAGTTTTTTACTCTGTAGTTGTTTTTGCGGTTGGAGGTGGAGCCTATGATGTTAGCCATTACAGTGGTGTCCTACTCTAAAGGTACCCTGGGCTTTTGAGGCAATTTTTTTTAATAAACATTAAGGTCTATTTTGAATGCTTGAATTGCAATTAATTATCAGAGTATTGCTGAGCAACTTGACAGTTTCTGATTTTTATACTCTGAATAGTATATTACTTACAATGACAACACAATATGTAATAAAAATTTGAATAGCATAAGGTATAAGAGAGTAAGAGGGGTTAGAAAGTAAGGGGACTAATTAAAGAAAGTGGGACAAATGACAGTTTGGAGTCCAGCCAGACCCCCATATACTTAAGAGAGTCGACTGATTTAATCAAAGTTCCAAATAAGGAGATAGTACTATCTGGCTGTGAAAGATGATCAGGAATCCAACCAGCTATTGTCTGGTATGAGAAAACAAGTGAAATGGGTGAGAGAGTTTTTTTGTGTATGTTATCAAGAAGTAGATGTGCCCCTGAAAGTTGTTTCCAGTCCTCAGTGCCTCTCCTTTCAAAGCCAGATCAGCATTATTTTTTTTGTCACACAGGTGGGTGGTAGGGATTATGACATGGTCACATATAGCAGGGTGAATTAATTGAGAATCACATTGAAAACAGGGAACACTTTAATTTGTGAATTAGCAAAAATTAAATCTATGGCCAAAACCTGTATAGGAAAAACAGAGAAATGGGTGGCTGAGGGGAAACATGTGAAGAACTCTGTTATGGTCAAGGTGTCACAGATCAGCTATTAGATCAGGTACCAAAGATCAGGCTGAATTATTCTGACAAAAATGTAGTTGCTGTATTGCCTTTGCATAAAACTCAAATTAAACTGAAATAATCATGCCTTGAAATAAGCAAGACTTGAACTAGAGCTGCAAAAACATCATGAGACAGGAATGTTGCACTTGCCAGATAACACAAATATAAAAAGCATTAGTCCTAACAACCCTCAAAAATCAAAAAATATTAGTTCAAAATGACAACCCATATGTCAACTTGGCCATAAATGTAACTCAAAATCTGAAAGATGCTAAGGACCATTAAGTGGAGAACAACAAGGAGAAAGCATAAATGTTAATCAAATACTTCTGTTCAATATTCACAGAATATAGATCTAAGGTGCCATGGATAACAAGCAAAATATATGTAGCAAAATTAGGTAGCTATGGCACCATTCACTGAAGATGAGGTTTGTGAAGAATCTACAAGTCTGAAAATGGACAAAGACATGGGACAGAGTGGAATACATCCCAGAATATTAAGGGAGCTCATAGAAGTTATGCTGTGTTCCTGAAGGATATATTTAACAGTTCCCTAGAAAAGGGAGAGGCTCCATATATTGGAGAAAGGTGGATGTGGTTCCTTTTAAGAAAAGTGGTAGCAAAGAAAATATAGGAAACCACAGGCTGGCAAGCCTCACCTTACTGGTGCGAAAACTAATGGAGATACTGTTGAAGGAAATAATAGAACATTGTTTACAATTCATTGTTTGCAAGATCCAATGCCACATTTTTAATTTTTATTTAATTTTATTTTTTATCATTGGCAGATTGTGTCAAATGAATCTGATTGATTTCTTTGACTGGATCACCAGTGAGCTAGATAAAAGGCATGTACTAGATGTGATGTACTTGGTTTTCACTGAAACCTTTAATATGTTTTCCCATAAACAAGGCTCATAAGCAAACTAACTGGCCTTGGAATAGGTCCCAAGGTGGTTAACTGAATAAAAATTTGGTCAATTAACATTACACAGAATAGGCTAACTGGTATTCATTTGAAAAAAAAATGTGAGTAGTGGAATGGCTCAAGAGTACATTCTAGGGCTGATTCTGTTCACCATCTTTAAGAATGATATTTCTGAAGGACTGAAAGGGAAAATTTGCATTTTAATGGATGATGCAACAGAATGGACACCGTGGAAGATGAGAAGGGATTTACAAAAACTAGAGGCCTAATCATATGCTTGCTACATATCCTTTAACATGAAGAATTGCAGAGTGATATACTTGCCCCCAGATTCTATATAACGGGTGACGAGTTGTGTGCATTAAATTGGTCATGTGCCCAATTAATGCGCACAACTTGAGTAACAAGTTAATAAGCAGTGATAATTGATTGATAACAATTAATTATCACCACTAATTGGCCATAATTGGAATTTACACATGCATCTTTTTAGACATATTCTAAAAGAGGTGTGCGTAAATTCAAATATGCATAGCTGAAAGAGGGTGTGGCCATGGGAGGAGTGTGGACATGTTGGGGGCATTCCTCACATTTACGTATGTGGTTACAGAATTTGTGGGAATGTACCTACATTTAAGTAAGGGTATTTACACTAGGTTTTCAGTGGCGTAAATGGCCACTCCTAAATATATGTGTGTTCCCCAGTTTATATGCTATTCTTTAACTTTGATTGTGTGAAAATAAGTTGGAATATAGAAGATAAGACACAGCCCTAATTAATTTGGTATGTGAAGGGAGAGGTGGAGCCTTTTTAGAGTTCAAAATGGCCACCTGGACTGAAAAACATGTGATCACATTTCCACAGTATGGCTTGTTTACCAAAACAGAGAAATACTCAAGCATTCTGTAATTTTCCTTAGCTCTGAACATGAGATCTAAGCCTAATAAAAAAAGGGAGGGCCTTTTACAGTGAAGTTGGAAGCTCATCTATAGGTGGACGCATTGCATAGAACCAGACTCCTCTCAAACTCTGGCTTCGCTAAAAAAGGGGCTTCTCTCAGCTGATGTAAAAAGCCTGGATGTAGAGATTAAGGACTACTGATGGACATATTTTATTTTATTTATTTATTTATTTATTGCATTTGTATCCCACATTTTCCCACCTCTTTGCAGTGTGGCTTACTATACATCACGAATGGTGAAGATGTATAAGAATTAAACATTTAGTATTACATAGGATTTTGGGTAACATGATAATGATACAGCATGATATTAGTATAACAAACAAATATTCAAGGCAGTGCTGGATATATGTGAAGGAGTTCACATTTGTTGGTCTTTGTGGTATGCCTTGTTAAAGAGATGGGTCTTTAATAGTATACGGAAGTCAGTTAGTTCATAGATCAATTTTAAGTTGCGCGGCACCGCATTCCAGAATTGTGTGCTCAAGTAGGAAAAGGTTGACGCGTGCATTAGTTTGTATTTTAGACCTTTGCAGGTGGGGAAATTAAGAATGAGGAATGTGTGGGATGATTTTATAGCATTCCTGGATGGTAATTCTATCAGGTCTAGCATGTAGGCTGGGGCAACTCCGTGAATGATTTTGTGGACTAGGGTACAGATTTTGAACGTGATGCGTTCTTTGAGAGGGAGCCAGTGCAACTTTTCTCGTAGTGGTATGTATATTATAGTGTATTATTGCTTCTTTTCCTGGTCTAGAAACTCCTAGTAATTAGCCATGACTAAATTTAGTCGCGCGGACTGGTCCTCAGAGTATTCTACAAACTGCACAGAAATGTAGGCTTATTCTTTAAAGTTTGCATAAATTAAGGTATACTTTATAGAATACGCTTAAGCGAATTTCATTTTGGTGCTGAATTTTTAGACATGTTATATAGAGTCTAGCCCTAAGTGCAAAGCTTTACCACAATATACTAAACAGACCCCTTAAACTCAGGCCAAGGTACATAAATTCTTCATGTTTATTTAGGGAAAATATGAATTTGAGTTGGAAATATTTTGGTATTTTCTGCAAAATTAAGTTTTTTAATTTTACACGTAGAACCAGTGATTTGCAGTTGGTCTCTAGCAGGTTTAATTATTTAATAAATCTTTTGGAGAAGGCACTTATTCAGAGGTCCTTTTTCTAAAGCTTAGTATATGTTAATGGACATTAGTGTGCACTGTCATGTGGCCCATAGGTATCAAATAGGACACACGTAGTTTGGTGCACACTAATGTCTGTTAACACACTAAGGGGTCCCTTTACTAAGCTGCAGTAAAAGGGGGGCTGCACTAGCATCAGTGCATGTTTTTGATGCTTCCTGAGGCCCTCTTTTACCACAGCAGCTAAAAGTCTGTCCATTTTTGGGAAAAAGAAATTTGGAGAGAATTCTGAATATTAAAGAATAGCCTTGGATTTATGATTTACAATCTGTCACGCTGAAAGGATTAAATGAAGTATTGGATTGGTTCTCGCTGGTGTAACCTGATTGGTTAATCTTGAGCTAGCTTGTAGTTAACTGTTTGTTTCCTTTGAACCCCGCCACCATTTTGTAATGGTAGCTGATTGTGAAGAGAAGTGCAGAGAAGATATTTTAAGTGAGTGAATATAGAATCTGAGATGCCTTGCTAAGTTGCTTTGTAGAATTTCTGAATATTATATCTATCCACAGTATCGGAGAGTCCCTGATGCAGACAGAGTGGTGAAACATGGTGCTATGTTGGACTAGTGGAAGAATTTTTGAAAATAATAGCTGCTTGATTTGCAACGGAAAGCTGCCGATGAGGAAGATATACACTGTGTTTGAAGATAAGTACTTGTAATATTGTTGGATATGCTGAAGATACAATTTTGATTGTTGGACACTGAAGCTTCAAAACAGTTTTTATATAAAATATTAGTTTGGAGAAAAGATGGACAGATGAGGAAACTAGGTGTGGCAGCCCATGTATACTGTTATACAAACATATAAAAAAGGAAAATTGAAGCCAACCTTCTTATGGTCCTATATTATTTTTTTTCTATATAGGGATGTCTTACATATATGATTTCTTCTTTTTTAGAGACATGACAAGCACAATTTAGCAAAGACTAATTTTCTGTTAGAATTCTAGTCAGGGAATTAAACTAGAGGAACATCGTTCCATTTATGCTATAAACAGAATAATTGAGTTTTGTACATTGAGGGCTGTTATTCCTTATTTGAATTCCCCAATCCTCAACTGCTGATATATTAAGTAGATAAGTACATAAGTAATGCCATACCGGGAAAAGACCAAGGGTCCATCGAGCCCAGCATCCTGTCCACGACAGCGGCCAATCCAGGCCAAGGGCACCTGGCAAGCTTCCCAAATGTACACACATTCTATACATGTTATTCCTGGAATTGTGGATTTTTCCCAAGTCCATTTAGTAGCGGTTTATGGACTTGTCCTTTAGGAAACTGTCCAACCCCTTTTTAAACTCTGCTAAGCTAACCGCCTTCACCACTTTCTCCGGCAACGAATTCCAGAGTTTAATTATCTTTCTTCATAGGGAAGTCGTCCCATCCCCGCTATCATTTTAGTCGCCCTTCGCTGCACCTTTTCCAATTCTACTATATCTTTCTTGAGATGCGGTGACCAGAATTGAACACAATACTCAAGGTGCGGTCGCACCATGGAGCAATACAACGGCATTATAACATCCTCACACCTGTTTTCCATACCTTTCCTAATAATACCCAACATTCTATTCGCTTTCCTAGTCGCAGCAGCACACTGAGCAGAAGGTTTCAGCGTATTATTGACGACGACACCCAGATCCCTTTCTTGGTCTGTAACTCCTAACGTGGAACCTTGCATGACGTAGCTATAATTCGGGTTCTTTTTTCCCACATGCATCACCTTGCACTTGCTCACATTAAACGTCATCTGCCATTTAGCCGCCCAGTCTCCCAGTCTCGTAAGGTCCTCTTGTAATTTTTCACAATCCTGTCGCGATTTAACAACTTTGAATAACTTTGTGTCATCAGCAAATTTAATTACCTCGCTAGTTACTCCCATCTCTAAATCATTTTTAAATATATTAAAAAGCAGTGGTCCTAGCACAGACCCCTGAGGAACCCCACTAACTACCCTTCTCCATTGTGAATACTGACCATTTAACCCCAGTCTCTGTTTCCTATCCTTCAACCAGTTTTTAATCCACAAAAGGACATTTCCTCCTATCCCATGACCCTCCAATTTCCTCTGTAGCCTTTCATGAGGTACCTTGTCAAACGCCTTTTGAAATTCCAGATACACAATATCAACCAGTTCCCCTTTATCCACATGTTTGTTTACTCCTGCAAAGAATTGAAGTAAATTGGTCAGGCAAGATTTCCCCACACAAAAGCCGTGCTGACTTGGTCTCAGCAAACCATGTCCTCGGATGTGCTCTGTAATTTTGTTTTTAATAATAGCCTCTACCATTTTCCCCGGCACTGACGTCAGACTCATCGGTCTATAATTTCCCGGATCTCCCCTGGAGCCTTTTTAAAAAATCGGCGTTACATTGGCCACCCTCCAATCTTCCAGTACCATGCTCGATTTTAAGGATAAGTTGCATATCACTAGCAGTAGCTCCGCAAGCCCCAAATAGGATACAAAGTGGTGGGCTTGTTTGCTAGAATGTATTTCAGACAGATCTATTCTTTGTCATGTCCTCAACATGAATCCTTTAAGATATCTTACATTTTATCAGGGGTTCAATAGAAAAATAAAGTTGAGCTGTTGCAAGATCACCATCCTTTAGTTCAGGAAACCCCTAGGCACTGGTGCTTTTATGGTAAATAAAGTTGATTATGTTCAGGTCTATCAATCTTATCCGCAGCTGCAGTGCTCAGCAATATTTCCCAGTTGTAAGATAATACAACAGTGATTGATAATGGCTATAACCACAGTCATTCATTTGAAACAAAGAGAAAACAACAAATGCACAGGAAAAATTACCAGTAGAAAATGGTAATGTTTTTTTACCAAACCAAGATTTTCCATGTTATTTGAAGAGGGGTAGCCTAGTAGTTACAGCATCAGGATGACAAATAGGAGAGCCCAGTTCAAATCCCACTACTGCAACTTGTTATTTGGGGTAAGTCATTTAGGGTCTCTTTTACCAAGCTGCAGCAAAAGGGGGCCTGCGCTGGCATTGTCGCGTGTTTTTGATGCGCTCCAAGGCCCCCTTTTACTGCAGCGCGTAAAAGGTAGATCTTTCTTTTTTTCAGAAAATGGCCATGCGGCAAGTTAAGTTTTTAGGGGGGACCCCTTACCGCCACCCATTGAAGTGGTGGTCAGGCCTCCCGCACTAATCCAGTGTAACCGGGCAGTGATTATTGCTGGGTACACACCAGCGCTACAAAAATAAAAATATTTTTGTAGCGCCGGATATGACAGTGCGCTGGGGGTGGGAGCTACCACTTGGCTGCTGCAGAAGCCTGGTGGTACTTCCTTTTTTAGCAAGCAGTAAGCCCGTGTTGGGCTTACAACCACTTTGTAAAAGGGGCCCTTAACACTCCAGCTACAAATTTAGGGCATGGTTACTAATCTATGTTAAAACAGCCTGTGCAGTAAAAACCCTGCACTCGTGAATCCTTAAATGCTGGGGCAGTTTTTCAGTTACGTTTTCCTTGTAAATGTTTTTTGATATTCAAGGACACAAAATATGTATTCTTTGATCCTGAACAATTGAGCTCATTCCTTGATAAGAGGAGAGAACAATGTTAATTCCATATTGGTTTTGGGTTTTGTAATTTAGGAGTGCCACTGCTTGATATTCCTTTGTTTCTAATTAGTAATACCAGCTTCCGATGGTTTTGTTTAATCTTGAATCTCATTTTTGAGGACTGTAGTAACCAAATTAAGAGTATATTTGAATATTTACTATATTCCTAAGAGCGAATTGTTTGTATTTGGTGTATCTTTTCAAAGAAGTTTATTCTTTGTATAACCATTAAAATAATAAATAAAACATTTTTTAAAAAACCCTGCACTCGCTGTTCAGTGTCTAAATGGACAGAGATTGGAGCAGATAAACAGCAGTGGACTGGAGGAGTGGCTATTGGTGACAGCTAACGCATCGGTCTTAACTGTGCGCTGTCACAACTACTAATAGCACTATTGCAAATATTATTTTCTGGTCCTTTATACTATATTTGACACTGTAGCTCCTATCTTTGATATTTTTTTTTATTGTAAAATGCTATGACAGTGTTCCAAATAACTGTATATCAAACTATAAACTGTAAATGCTACCACCTCAAGAGAAGGCAGAAGGAACAGCAGAATTATTAGCAGTCCAATAACACAGCTATCTTGGGCCATGCCTCTATTTGCTTCTTCTTTACAGTCCGACCGATTAAAAAGACCCTCAGACCTAACAATGAACACAGTTACATGACCCCCCCACAAAGTCTCAAGACCCCATACTGACCTTCCAATGCACACAACCATCTGACCAACCAAAGGCTCAAGACTCCTCTTACCATCACACCCCTACCACCACCACCCCCCCCCCCACTCTAGATCACCAGACTAACCCCTCACCATCACACACATACATACTCAGTGCCTCAGAGTCTGTTGACTAGACTAATCTTTTGAATATCAATGCTATGTAACTAAAACCAAAGGGAAAATACATACTCATGACTTATAAAGTATTAAATTAATTATAAAGTATTAATTTGCTTCTTGAAGTTATTTTAATTTGTTTTATATTCTGTACATTATTATGTTTTATTCACATTTTGTTTGTTTGTAAGCTTGCATAACAGATTCTCTGCTGGCTATCATAGATAATCTAAATATTTGTAAAGCAGATGTTAATTTGCCAATGAGGGAAAAGTCTCAACTGCTATGGCTGTTGTTTACACATAAACATTCGTTGTGTAGCCCATAGAAAAAGTCATCATCGACTTAAAAACCCTCGATTATTAATTTTTTTAATTTTATTCAATTTTACTATATCAATGTCTGTGCATATATAATTTAGCCTTAAAACTTAATGGCCATATCAAAATATATCAAAATGTATCAAAAAATCAAAAATGATCACTTATCTTGCCCAGAAATACGGAACAATGTTGTTCTCTTAGTGTTTTCAATGTATCTGGTAAAACGCTAGATCCAAACAATAAATGAATGCAAAGGTTCCAACGGTCCCGTTTCGAATGTCTTCATCAGGGAACCTGCTTATTTATGGAACACTGCGCCGTCATAACTGTATTCGCTATGATTTTCAACGAAAATTATGTCTTCTGAAAAAAGATTATATCTTCTGAAAAAAGATTATATCTTCTGAAAAGAAGTCTTTTTCAGAAGATATAATCTTTTTTCAGAAGACATAATTTTCGTTGAAAATCATAGCGAATACAGTTATGACGGCGCAGTGTTCCATAAATAAGCAGGTTCCCTGATGAAGACATTCGAAACGGGACCGTTGGAACCTTTGCATTCATTTATTGTTTGGATCTAGCGTTTTACCAGATACATTGAAAACACTAAGAGAACAACATTGTTCCGTATTTCTGGGCAAGATAAGTGATCATTTTTGATTTTTTGATACATTTTGATATATTTTGATATGGCCATTAAGTTTTAAGGCTAAATTATATATGCACAGACATTGATATAGTAAAATTGAATAAAATTTAAAAAATTAATAATCGAGGGTTTTTAAGTCGATGATGACTTTTTCTATGGGCTACACAACGAATGTTTATGTGTAAACAACAGCCATAGCAGTTGAGACTTTTCCCTCATTGGCAAATTAACATCTGCTTTACAAATATTTAGTTTGTTTGTAAGCCACATTGAACTTGAATCTATTTCAGGCTAATGTGGGGTATAAATGTCATGAATGAATGAATAAATAAATAAATCCTTCCATAAAACTGATTCAACCTGCTGTGATGTTCAATTGTACAAATCAGATAAGAAAGGGAGTGTCAGAGAAAACAGAAAAAAATATATAAGCACAGCTGCCAAGTTACCCAGTTCCAAGAGGGAGACTTTGACTAGTCCTGTTATTAAAATTGTACCCTAAAGCAGTATGGTATCTGTAATCCTTTGCTGTAAAAGTAGGGTTCTTGTCTGAAACAAATTGTCTCAGATGCATGTGCCATGCTGAAAAATGGAAAAAGCTACGATGACATCACTGACCTTCTGATCTACCTTTACTAATCTGTAACCTGTCAATAAAATCATCCATAGTACCTAAAGATTGGAGGGTGGCCAATGTGATGCCAGTAATTATAAAGGGTTCCAGGGATGATCTGGGGAATTACAGACCAGTAAACCTGATGTCAGTACCAGGTAAAATGTTAGAAACTATTATAAAGAATAAAATTACAGAACACATAAAAAAAAACATGGTTTAATGGCACAGAGTCAGCATGGTTTCAGCCAAGATTAGTCTTGCCTCACCAATTTGCTTAATTTCTTTGAAGGCATGAATAAAAATATGGATAAAGGTGAGACAGTTGATGTAATGTATCATAATAAAGTTCCTCATGAGAGACTCCTGAGAAACTTAAAGACTCATGAGATAGGAGGAAATGTCCTATTGTGGATTAGGAATGGGTTAGTGGACAGAAAGCAGAGGGTAGGTTTAAATGGCTATTGCTCTCAGTGAAGAAGGGTGAATAATGGAGTGCCACATGGATCTGTACTGGGACTAGTACTATTTAACATATTTATAAATGATCTGGAAATTGGAACGACGAGTGAAGTGATTAAAATTGTAGATGACACATAACTATTCAAGGTTGTTAAAACACACGTGGACTGTGAAAAATTGCAGGAAGACCTTAGGAAATTGAAAGACTAGGCATCAAAATAACAGATGAAATTTAAATAGACAAATGCAAAGTGATGCAAGTTCAGAAGAATATCTGAATCATAGTTACCTGATGCTAGGGTCCACCTTGAGGGTCAGACCTAGGTGTCATTATAGACAATGCACTGAAATATTCTGCTCAGTGTGTGGCAGTGACCAAAAAACCAAAGAGGATGCTAGGAATTATTAGGAAAGGGATGGTAAATAAGATTGAGAATACTATCAGGTGAATTTTCGAAAGACAAGGACTCCCATCTTCCAACAAAAATCAGGAGATGGGCGTCCTCTCAGGGTCGCCCAAATCGGCATAATTGAAAGCCGATTTTGGACATCCTCAACTGCTTTCCGTCGCAGGGATGACTAAAATTCATGGAGGGGTGTCGGCACCGTACCGAAGGCGGGACTGGGGTGTGATTTAGAGATGGGCGTCCTTAGCCAATAATGGAAAAAAGAAGGGCTTCCCTGACGAGCATTTGGCCGACTTTACTTGGTCCATTTTTTTTTATGACCAAGTCTCGAAAAGGTACCCGAACTGACCAGATGATGACCGGAGGGAATCGGGGATGACCTCCCCTTACTCCCCCAGTGGTCACCAACCCCCTCCCACCCAAAAATAACATTTTAAAACATTTTTTCCAGCCTCTATGCCAGCCTCAAATGTCATAACCAGCTCCATAACAGCAGTAAGCAGGTCCCTGGAGCAGTTTTTAGTGGGTGCAGTGCACTTCAGGAAGGCAGGCCCAGGCCAATCCCCCCCCCTACCTGTTACACTTGTGGTGGTAAATGTTGAGCCCTTCAAACCCCCCCAAAACCCAATGTACCCACATGTAGGTGCCCCCCTTCACCCCTTAGGGCTATGGTAGTGGTGTACAGTTGTAGGCAGTGGTTTATTTTTTTTTTGGGGGGGGGTGGAGGGCTCAGCTCACAAGATAAGGGAACTATGCAGCTGGGAACAATTTGTGAAGTCCACTGCATTGCCCCCTAGGGTGTGCAGTTGGTGTCCTGGCGTGTGAGGGGGACCTGTGCACTATGAATGCTGGCTCCTCCCATGACCAAATAGCTTGGATTTGGTCATTTTTGAGATGGGCGTCCTTGGTTTCCATTATCGCCGAAAACCGGGGACGACCATCTCAAAAATGACCTAAGGACAACCATCTCTAAGGTCAACCTAAATTTCATGATTTGGGCGTCTCCGACCGTATTATCGAAACGAAAGATGGCCGCCCATCTTGTTTTGATAATACGGGTTGCCCCGCCCCTTTTCAGGGCCATCCTGCGTGGATGCCCTCATGAAAATTTGGGCGCCCCATTTGATTATGCCTCTCTATGATGCCTCTGTATTGCTCCATTGGGTGACCTTACCTTGAATATTTTGCATACAGTTCTGGTCACCGTATTTCAAAAAAGATATAGCAGAATTAGAAAACATTCAAAGAAGAGTGACCAAAATGATAAAGCCTTCATATGAGGAAAGGCTAAAGAGGTTAGGGCTCTTCAGCTTGGAAAAGAGATGGCTGAGGGGAGATATTATTGAGGTGTACAAAATCCTGAGTGGTGTAGAATGAGTAGAAGTAAATCAATGTTTTCTTTCAAAAAGCACAAATACTAGGGGACACTCAATGAAGTTATATGGAAATACTTTTAAAACAAATAGGAGGAAATAATTTTTCACTCAACGACTGGTTAAGCTCTGAAACTCTTTGCTGGAGGATCTAGCAACTGCAAATAGCATATCTCGGCTTAAAAAAAGGTTTGGATAAGTTCCTGGAGCAAAAGTCAATAGTCTGCTATTGAGACAGACATGGGGAAGCAACTGCTTGCCCTAGGATTTATAGCATGTTGACATGATTTGGGTTCCTGCAAGGTACTTGTGATCTGGCTTGGCCACTGTTGGAAACATGGCTAGATGGACCATTGGTCTGACCCAGTATGGCTATTCTTATGTTCTTATTGTTCTGTCGGATATGCCAAATAGTTGGATTAGCGAAGGTCAGATAACTGAGACTGTACTGTACTTGGAAATTCCCATCACCAATCTTTCTGCTGCATTTTGGATCACCTGTAACACCCTGGAGGCTGAGACCACCAGATACAAGGCAATACAGTAATCTACATATAATAACACCATACACTGCACTGCACTCCTAAAATCATTTCCTGACAGCACGGGTTTCAATTTGATTAACAAATACATCTGAAAAAAATTATTTCACCATTTGTAAAATTTGATCCTGCATGGTAAAACAAGAGTCCAACATCACTTCTAACAATCTAACTTGCTATTTCACTGGGAGAATAACACTCCCAATTGTCAGAGACTTGGGCCAAGCCATATGTACACACTTTCTAACTATCATAAGTTCAGTCATCGATAAATTCAGAGCAAGCCTATTATATCACCTACCTCATTTGTGCACACAGTCAAACAAGGAGACAGCCCTTTCATCCCATCCATAATGGACACATGCTAAGGGGAAAATTAGCACATGGCCATTAGCACAAAAAATTGGAAAATCAGCCGTTTTACCCCAGCAATAAAAATAGACTTACAGGCTCATTTTCGAAAGAGAAGGACGTCCATCTTTCGACATAAATCGGAATATGGACGTCCATCTCCCAGAGGTGTCCAAATCGGTATAATCGAAACCCAATTTTGGACATCTCCAACTGCAGTCCGTTGCAAGGATGTCCAAATTTCAAGGGGGCGTGTCGGAGGTGTAGTGAAGGCGGGATTTGGACGTGCCTAATGCTTGGACATATTTGACCCATAATCGAAAAAAGCGACGTCCCTGACGAACACTTGAATGTTTTCACCCAGACGTTGTTTTTTTACGAATAAGGCACGAAAAGGTGCTCAAAATTACCAGATGACCACCGGACGGAATCAAGGATGACCTCCTGTTACTCCCCCAGTGGTCGCTAACCCCCGTCCACCCTCAAAAAGCTTCTTTAAAAATATTTCATGCCAGCCTCTATGCCAGCCTCAGATGTCATACTCAGGTCCATGACAGCACATGCAGGTCCCAGGAGCAGTTTTAGTGGGTACTGCAGTGCACTTCAGCCAGACAGAAACAGGCCCATACCCCCCACCTGTTACATTTGTGGAGGAAACAGCGAGCCCTCCAAAACCCACCACAAACCCACTGTTCCCACATCTAGGTGGCCCCCTTCACCCGTAAGGGCTGTGGTAGTGGTGTACAGTTGTGGGTAGTAGGTTTTGGGGGGCTCAGCAGACAAGTTAAGGGAGCTATGTTCCTAGGATCATTTTATGAAGTCCACTGCAGTGCCCCCTAGGGTGCCCGGTTGGTGTCCTGGCATGTCAGGGGGACCAGTGCACTACAAATGCTGGCTTCTCCCACGTCCAAATGGCTTGTATTTGGACGTTTTTGACATGGACGTCTTTGGTTTCGAAAATTGCCGAAAGTGAAAGACGTCCATGTCTAGGGAAGTCCAAATCTAGGGACATTGAAATGTAAGGACGTCCTTGGATTTGGACGTCTCTGACAGTATTTTCGAAATGAAAGATGGACGTCCATCTTGTTTCAATAATACGGGTTTCCCCGCTCCCGGATTTCAATGCTTTGCAAAGACTTCCAAATCACAACTTGGACGTTTCTTTCGAAAATGCCCCTCTTAGTGCATGGGATTGACACACACATAAGGGTGCACTAAGGCCGCTTTTTACTGCTGCTTTGTAAAAGGGCCCCTAAAAGATTTTTTTAAAACCACTTCAGTAACCTCTATATCTTAATTTTAATAATTACATCCATCATCTAGTGAGTATTTTTTTAAATCCTGCACTGTTCCAGTGTTATGCTGCTAGTGAAGATGACAACTCTTCAAACAATGGAGTGGGTTTTATTCTTGATTACTGTCAGTAACAAATTGTATTCTGAAGATGACTGGTTTGACATTTTTATTATTCCTTCATTTTTCTATTACTCTTCATAAGGACTGCTAATGAACATGTTATGCGTGGGAAGAGTATGTCTTCTAATAGTTAAGAGGACAATGGCATTGACATCTGTAGAGAAATATGATGTAGAAGGGAAAATACCTCTCCCTATGGTTACTCTGTTTGTAATTTTAGCTCATTGAAATAACCAATATAGAGAGAATAAGGAATACAAAAATGTACTCGGGTTCTCTCATGGCTTTAAAGACCTTTGTGAGCTTGTCTATAATTATTACTTGAAATAAAAATTTTAAGTTCAGGGAGAGATAAGTTTTGATGAATACAATGCTATAAGTGAAGTACACAGTGAAACACTGTTTATACGTGCCCCATTATTGCACAGGTCTGGATTATGGGCGAGGCAACATGCCTCCCAGTTTTGTACGTTGGACTCATTTATATGCATGCACTACCTTAAATCCTTTCTTTGCATAGGTTTTCAGTAGCAAAATGATTCACACAGGCCATCTGTCCAAGTTTGGAGTCTGCTGTCTGCTGTGCCCTGTCCCTATCTGACCTAACTTTGTGCTTCTGCAAGGGCACGGCACAGCAGAGATCATCTCCAAGCTCAGGCAGATGGCCTATGTGAAACGCTGCCACTGCCAAAAACCTGGGAAGAGAAATGTTTAAAGTAGGGAGCACTTGACCTGGGGTCAGAGGAGGGGGTTGGGGGGTGGAGTCAGCCTTCTCTGCCACAGTGTCAGAGTTTAAAAAAATGGCACCCTTGGGCTCCGGACTGCAGACTATGGTCCACCATTTGAGTAGGCTTGATAGTAAAGTTGCTTACCTGTTCTCCATGGACAAATGATCTTCCAGCCACACAAAAGAAGTGACACCCATGGAATGTTGCTGACCCAGTAGTTCCGAGCCCAGAAGATTCTAGAAAAATCTTCTGAGTATTCCCACCACATTGCCTCTGACTGTGATACAGATGTTCATCTGTTAGTGTAAAGCTTGCTTTAACTCCACTTGGATGGGAGGGTTTGTGTGGCTGGAAGATCATTTCTCCATGTAGAACATCCATTACAAGTAAGCAACTTAACTTTTTCCATGGACAATGATCTGTCCAGTTACACAAATGAAGACTTCAAGCCAAAGGTAACAGAAAGGTACAATATAAATAATTATATGACTATATAATGAATATAGAAATAGATTCTGTTACCTGCTGCCAGCAGAGGTGGTGGTGTTTGCCCGAAGGAAGCATCTTGAAACAGCTCCTCATCCACACAGTAATGTTTGATGAATGTGTGTGGAGTCATCCATATAGCAGCTCAACAAATTTCTTGTGGTGTAGTACATTGTAGATGAGCTTTGAATGCTGCTACTGCTCTTGGAACATGATCTGTGATTCAGGGAATGGATTGTGACTGGAACGATTCATAATAGAAGTGTATACAGTCAGCGATCCAGTTGGATAAAATATGCTTCCTGACAGGTTGAGGATGGTGAGCGACCTGTAAGAAAGCAACAACTGTGATGGTCACTGAGGAGAAGCAGATCTTTGTAAATAAGAAGTAAAAAATCTGGTACAATCCAAAGTATGGAGTTGTTTGTCCCATTGAGTAACAAGTGGAGGTGGATAAAAATTTGGGAGAATGATAACTTGGTTCAAATGAAAATCCAACACTACCTTAGGTTGAAATTTATGTTTCATTCTGAGAATCACTTTTGTCATGCAATATGTGGGTATAAGGAGGATAGTACACTAAGGCTTGCAGTTCTCTAATCCTTCTTGCTGATGTGAGTGCTATCAAAAATACTGTTTTCCATGAGAGGAAGAGGTGCAGTAGATAAAGGCTCTAAAGGGTGTTGCATGAGTGCTTCAAGGACTAAATTCAAGTCCCATGATGGGGTAGGAGGATGAACAGATGGATTTAGATGAAGTAAACCCTGGAGAAAACCCTAACACCGGAAGTTTAACATGAGTGGTTCCATCTAAAAGGGTCATGAAACATTGATAAAGCAACAGCATGAACTCTCATTGATGTATATGTGAGACCAGTTTTATGAAGACAGAGTAAATAATCCAATAGATTCAATATAGAGCAGGATATTGTATTTAAGTGCCTGGTAGAACACCAGTGTTGAAAACGGTGCCAGTTGGAGGCATAAGACTTTTGAGTGGATTCCTTGTGAGATGCCATCAAAACACATAGTACTCCTGCAGAGAAAAAGGTCATGGACTGATCTTTGGCTGAATCAAACTTGCTGCTAGATTGAGAGATTTTAAATTTGGGTGTAGAAGCTGACCTGAGTTCTTGTTGAGAAGATCGAAATATTGAGGCAAGAATATTGTGGTTGAGATGTTAGACTGTGTAACTGTCGCGTGCTCGAGGACCTTGGCATACTGTCAGGCTTCTTCCCCGGGAGCACTGGGTTCGTGAGCCCATGGGCCACTACCGTGGAGTGGCAGTGGCAGGCAAGATCACCTCCAAGGTAGAGATGAGACAAAACTGGACCGGAACCCCGGACTGGAGTTCTACACCGGAATACACGGAACTGGAACGCACCGGACGGGTGCGCACTGGAGTGGAGCCCGCTGGACTGGAACACACTGGAGGGCCCCACAGGACTGGAACATACAGGAGTGAAACCCGCTGGACTGGAACACACTGGACCTAGGCTTCACCTACGCTTGACAACCTTTCCCCGAGGGTTGAGCCCTCAGGTTCTGGCAGCCGGTAGGACTTACAGGAAAACCCGGAACTGGAACTTGCAAGCAGGAACAGCAGGAATGAAGATCCAGGAGTGCCCCCTGGCACCTAGGCGCAGGCAAGGCCGACAGGCAGGGACTGTCTGGGTTCTGGCAGTCGGCAGGTTTAAACACAATGACTAGTAAACTGTACCTAGGCTAATAGAAACGCTATACCCAGGCAAACCAGTCATACACAAGAAACATACACAGAGCACACTCAGGAGACTTGAAAGCTATACACCAGCTAACAACAAAGCTGTGCCCAAGCTAACAAGTCATGCACTGGAAACAAACACAGAGCACTAGCAAAGCTATACACAGGCTAACAAGCCACACGGTGCCTAAGCTGGCTAGTCTAAACAAACACAGAGCACTAGCAAAGCTATACACAGGCTAACAAGCCACACGGTGCCTAAGCTGGCTAGTCTAACACTAGGAACAACACAGAGAACTAGCAAAGCTATACACAGGCTAACAAGCCACACAGTGCCTAAGCTATCTAGTCCAACATAGAAACTCACACAGAGCAAACACTGAAACAGTGTACAGAGCACTCTATACACCAGGGCCCTAGATGAAATGCAAAGGCCAGGGCTGTAGTCTCTAAGTGATTAATAAAGCCCTTCCACACCAGAGGCACAGCTGCAGCAATCACCTTGCATCCAAACAGAGGCTTGACACACAGAGAAGTCAGCCCAGCGGGAGCCATCTTGGATACTGGCATAGAGGAGTCGGCGGCAGCCATCTTGGAAAAGGCATAGCCCACACAGGTGAGGTTCAGTAGGGCAATCAGCACACAGAGCCAGAGAGAAACTAAGACAGATACAGACACAGAGACAAGCAGAAGCTAGCACAGCCACTGACTCCCAGAAACAGGGTAAGTCTGAGGGTGGTCACGGCCACAGACGTAACAGTAACAGTGTGAACCACAGTTGGCAGACCAATAAGGAGCTATAAAAATTAGCATTGCTTGTTCTCGCTTTGAGTTTTGTAATGTGAGGTGATATGAGTGGTATAGGAGCAAAGGCAAACAGAAGATGTTGTTGACATGAAATAAGAAACATGTCCTCTGCCTCTCTGTTCTGAGACAGATACCTTGAGCAGAATCTCTTGTATTTGCTGTTTTGTGGGGATGCAAAGAGATCTCTGACAGGAGTCCCCACATCCAAAAGAAGGATTGAGTAATTATGGTCTTCAAAGACTATTCTTGAGGAATAAGATATCTGCTCAGAGCATCTGTGTCCCGTTCCGGGCCCGTACCTGGGGGCCCCCAGCGGGGGCCGAAGACCAACGGAGGCCGCGGGATCCGGGGCGGCGAAGACAAGCCGCCGACGGGGCCGGCACTGCCGCGGGCCGCTCCGAGGCCGGCGATCCGCTGGAGCGAGCGCCGGCCTCGGAGAAGGGGATACGCCGGCCAAGATGGCGGCGCCGGCGTCGTCGTCTCCCTCGCTGGAGCAGACCAGTGAGCCAGCCCCGCCTACTCGCGCTGGATTGGCGCATGGACAAGGAGACCCCGCCCGCCGGGCACGCTGGCCAATCCAGGCCTCCCTTGCCTGCCTAGGCCGGGGGGATTGGCTCCAGCTGCTTCAAGGGGATGGACGGGCAGGGGATTTAAACCACGAAACGGAAAGAGACAGGTGCTTCCGTTTCGTTCGTCAGAAGCCCCCACAGTGGATCGGAAGGCTAATCACCTTCAGAGACTGTATCCTCTTCAGCTAGCCGTCCTTGCTAGCCACCTTCAGAGACTGTATCCTCTTCAGCTAGCCGTCCTTGCTAGCCACCTTCAGAGACTGTATCCTCTCCAGCTAGCCGTCTTTGCTAGCCACCTTCAGAGACTGTGTCCTTCCAGCTAGCCGTCCTTGCTAGCCACCTTCAGAGACGGTGTCCTTCCAGCTAGCCGTCCTTGCTAGCCACCTTCAGAGACTGTATCCTCTTCAGCTAGCCGTCCTTGCTAGCCACCTTCAGAGACTGTGTCCTTCTAGCTAGCCGTCCTTGCTAGCCACCTTCAGAGACTGTATCCTCTTCAGCTAGCCGTCCTTGCTAGCCACCTTCAGAGACGGTGTCCTTCCAGCTAGCCGTCCTTGCTAGCCACCTTCAGAGACTGTATCCTCTTCAGCTAGCCGTCCTTGCTAGCCACCTTCAGAGACTGTATCCTCTCCAGCTAGCCGTCCTTGCTAGCCACCTTCAGAGACGGTGTCCTTCCAGCTAGCCGTCCTTGCCAGCCACCTTCAGAGACTGTATCCTCTTCAGCTAGCCGTCCTTGCTAGCCACCTTCAGAGACTGTGTCCTTCCAGCTAGCCGTCCTTGCTAGCCACCCTCAGAGACTGTGTCCTTCCAGCTAGCCGTCCTTGCTAGCCATCTTCAGAGACTGTGTCCTCTTCAGCTAGCCGACCTTGCTAGCCCCCTTCAGAGACTGTGTTCCTTTTCGGCGCTAGCTGTCCTTGCTAGCTGCCCTTTAGAGACTGAGTTGCTGACTACCAGCCAAGCCGACCGTCACCCCGCGGTTCCAGCAGTCCTGCTGGCCGCCTGCAGCTGGGGGCTCAACCCTCGGTGAACGGCGGTCGCCGCGGGTGAAGATTCGGGGTGCGCGGCGGTCCTCGGAGGTCTTGCCAGGCCTCAGGGAACCTAAGGGCTCACCAACCATAGGAACAGGACAATCTGTTTGCCTGGCAGATAAGTAGCAATGAAGAGCCAGATCCCATAACTGTAGTGCTTTTCTACAAAGAGATTGGGAACCGGTCCCTCCTTCCGTGTTGACATAAAACATTGCCACTTGATTGTATGTCCTGACTTGAACTGTTTAGTGTCTGAGATGTGGCAAAAATTTTAGAAAATCTAGGCAGATTGCTCTGAGCTCTAGAATGTTGATGGATTTTGTACTTTCCTGCGTTGTCCACAAACTCTGAGTATGTATTTTGGCCACATATGTTCCCCATCCCCTTCTTGGAAGCATCTGTGGTGAAGGTGACAGTTGGTTGTGAAAATTGAAAAGGTGCCCCAACAAAAGATTTTGAGGGAAAGTCCACCACTGGAGATGTTTCTTAATGGCATCCATATGATAGATCTTTGTTGATAATGGTTGATGATATTGGAACCATCTGTCATGAAGATACCATTGTAGAGGTCTAATTCTCAGTCTGGCATTGACTACTATATGTACTGTCACAGTCATGTGACCTCATAGAATGAGAATTACTCAAGCCGAGGTGACCAGTATGGCTGAAAGGTGGTAAAACAGATTTGTAAATGCTAAAGCCTTTTGAACTGGTAGATTTGCTGTGGCTAAAGTAATGTCCAAAAGGGCTACGATATACTCTAGCACTTGTGTGGGATGAAGACAAGATTTCTGAAAATCTACTAGCAAGCCAAGCTTGGTCAAAAACAATATTATGAGATGTATGGCTCTGTTCATGTCGGCTTGAGATAAGCCAGTCATTCAGATAAGTGAATATGTGAATACCTTGTTGATTTAAGAAAGATATACCATTGTTACTACACATTTGATAAACACTCTGGAAGCTGAGGTGAGGCCAAATGTGAGGCTAAGTGAATTGGAATATGAAGGTATGCATCTTCCAGATCCAGAGAAGCAATCTAGCTGCATTTGTCCAGCAGAGGCATGATGGTGTGTAGAGAATTCAATTTGAACTTTTCTTTTGGAATGTATCGGTTGAGTTCTCGAATATCCAAGATCGCTATCATACCTCCTTTTTTCTTGGGAATGAGAAAATTTCTTGAATAGAAACCTTTGTTTTGCTGGGCTTAGTGCACATTTTTTTTTATTTCTCAGGCAGATAGTAATCTGTGCACTTTGGTTTCTAATAGGGGCAGTTGAGAAGGTTGATGTTGGTGAAAATGAGGTCTTCAACATAGAGGTCTTTGGTGAAATGCAGTCAGTAGTCATTTTGAATAATGTTGTTGACCCATATATCTGATATCATTGCTGATCAAATCTGGATGAAATTATGTAACCTTCCTCCCACTGGTATCTGGAGAGTGAAGCCTTGGTTAAAAAGATGGAGCCGGCTTATCCAGTTGAGTCATTGATGAATTCCTCTGAGGTTTCTTGTCTTTATTATGGTGGTAAGTCTGATTTGACTTTTCTTGACATTGCATATATCCTGTATTGTAATGTTTGTTACTAGGTTAAGACTTCTGTGGAAGTTTGGATTGTTCGATATTGTCTTGTTCAAGAGTTTCCAAGGTTGCACACTTTTCTTTGATAGAGCCAATAATCTCTTGAATTCAGTTCCCAAAAAGATTATCCCCAAGACATGGGGCATCTGCCACCTTATAATGAACATTGGATCTGAGGGCTGAAGATTTAAGCCAAGCCATTCTATGGGTTGCTATCACCACTGCCGAGCCTCATATAGCTGTGTCATAGGAGTCAGTTGATGTGCGGATTACATTTTTTGCAAAATCATCCAAACCATCTAACGTGGATGTCCAAATAGATTGCACACTTTTCTTTGATAGAGCCAATAATCTCTTGAATTCAGTTCCCAAAAAGATTATCCCCAAGACATGGGGCATCTGCCACCTTATAATGAACATTGGATCTGAGGGCTGAAGATTTAAGCCAAGCCATTCTATGGGTTGCTATCACCACTGCCGAGCCTCATATAGCTGTGTCATAGGAGTCAGTTGATGTGCGGATTACATTTTTTGCAAAATCATCCAAACCATCTAAGGTGGATGTCCAAACAGATTATCTACAGAGGAAGCTGTTGATAGTGAAGTGTGTAGTTTATCAAGAAGCTGAAATAAATATTCTGAATAATGAAACATAAGAATAGAAATGTGAGCTTTTAACATTGCATTCTGAAACATACATTTCCCCATAGTGTCCATAAGTTTATAACCCCTTCAAGGAGGACATTTGGAGAAATTTCTGCTGCTTTTGTGCTTTCGCATAGCTGAATGGACTACAATAGAGCTGTGAGACAGCTGGGGTTTCCCACGTCCAATGTGAGCTACCATGAGTTATTTTACCACAAGTCATGCTATCTAACACAGGTTAGCGTGGTGGACTTTGGTCCTGGGGAACTGGGTTTGATTCCCACTGCAGGCACAGGCAGCTCCTTGTGACTCTGGGCAAGTCACTTAACCCTCCATTGCCCCAGGTACAAATAAGTACCTGTATATAATATGTAAGCCGCATTGAACCTGCTATGAGTGGGAAAGCGCGGGGTACAAATGTAACAAAATAAAAAATAAATAGAAGGCCCCTTTCATTAAACTGCACTAGCGATTCTTGCATGGAAAATACAATGAAGCCCATTTGAATAGAATGGGCTGTTACATTTTCCATGTTGGGAATCACTTGTGTGGCTTATTAAAAGGGGCCTAAAATGAGACCCTGTGCTAAAACAATATGGCTTGTGGTTCTGTTTTAACAGTTTTTTTTTTACATTACTTGCTATAAATAAAATGGAAAAAATGAATCAATGCTCTTAATATATGTACTTTATGAACTAAACTAGTGAAGATATGTGACTGCTAAAATTAGTTTTTAAAGGTCCTTATGATTTACTGTACAGCAATCAATTTAGTAGCAGAAATAGTGTATGCTATAATATTTGCCAAGCTGTTTCGGGAGATCTTTCAGTATTGTACATCAGCAGTGACTGCTGACATCTGAAAAACATTGCAGTAATTCCAGTTTCACAAAAAACATAAGAGTATATTGAAGTACACCTGCAGGAGATGAACCTAACCTATGTATGAATTTTATCAATAGTCCAGGGAAGAATTGAGAGAAAGACAAACCTGGGAGCAGAAAATATCTGAAAGATATATAGAGAGGAATGAATGCCAGAACTCATTAATGAACCATTCAGTTCTCAGGATCTTACTAGCCTCAAGATGAGGGGATGGGGTTGGCATGGATGAGAATTTTATAACAAAGCATCATGACTGCCCTGATCTTATTTGTTTAAGCTTAAAGATCTATGCTCATGAGTTATCTAAGTGTTAGATAAGTGGTGAGCACAGATCTTTAAGTGCTCTTGCACAAAACCCACGTTTAAGATTAATTTCACCACATGACACATAGTGCAAGCTATTCTGTATGAAATTACCATTGTTATGCCTGAAATATATTCACCTTTGTCTGACATAATCGGGTTGTGGTTCTATGCATGTTTTATTCATTTTCTATGTATTTCAATTATGTGTGGCTATCAGTTGTATAGCACACAAATATATATATATTTCTGTTATATTCACATGTTATAAAAGATCTTTATGGTTTTGTTTTACCATATTATGTTTGATGCATTGTTTTAAACTATATTTTAACTTTTTATTTTTAATTGTGAATTTTAATTTTTCTTATTATGCATTTCTGGTTAACTGTGCATTATAAACCCCTGACGCAGCCATATTGGTGAAACTTGGCCACATCGGGTTCTTGGAAATATATTTATAGCTGCGTACCAGCTGATCTGCTTTCTTCTGATTGACAGTTAGTGCCGATATACAGTGGCACTGCCCGATTACATGCCGTTGGATATCGGCAATTAGCCTGCCCTCTTCTGCCCACTACAATTGTTTTGAATATTGACCTATAGTATTTTATACTTCTTTATTCTACTACTGATTGTATATAGTCAATGCTCAAGTTGTCCTAAGTTTTTCTACATCATCCTCCAACTTAAAAGAAACCATTTGGTCCAGGATTACAGCTTCTGGTCTGGACTGAATTATTGAATGAAAGAAGAGTGTTGAGGAGCAGATACATTGAGCCCTACAACCTCTCAGCTTTAGCTGGTCCCAGCCCTGATCTCACAAACCAGTCCTAAAAACACTTAAAATAATCCACACTGAAGTTCATTGGGCAAGGAAAGATTACATATAGCAAAACTAATTGCCAAAAGTGTAATATGTACTTCTAATTCTAAATTAGGATAGCACAGAATAAGCAATTCTTTTTTCTGCACCACTAGGCTGCAATGATGATATCAATAATGGTTTTGGACTAGTAGTTCTCAACTCAGCCCTCAGCACACACCCAACTAGTCAGGTTTTCAAGATATTCACATTGAATATACATGAGATAAATTTGCATGCACTGCCTTCATTGTGTGCAAAACCCATCTCATGTATATTCTTTGTGAATCTCTTAAAATTCAGGCTGGCTGAGTGTCTTCCAAGAACATGACTGAGGACCTTGGTCTAGGCAAAAATGTGCTTTTCTAAGCTAGCCCGTACCCTAGTGACTGAGCTGCTATGCAGATTTGCTGTTAGCGTCAGAATGGCCCTCAAAGAGGCCCTGCAGGAATTACTTTTCCTTTTGATTATCCTTTCCTTTGCTTGTCTCTACATGTTCAACTTTTTTAGCCTCAAAACACCACTCACTGCTTATAATATTCTCCTTCAAGACTTTGTAATTGTAATTATATTTACTATGTAAGCCGCATTGAGCCTGCAATGTGTGGGAAAGCGCGGGATACAAATGTAATAAATAATAATCAGCTTACTTCACCTGATTTGAATATACAGTGGGTGAAGTTCAGCTTTGTTGATTGTTTTTAAGATTGTAAACTATAGGACATAATAATACTTATTCTGGCCAATATTCAGCCAGTGGTGGTCAGAGTTTTTCAAGCGCTGACTACTGTAGGCTAAATTAGGCCTAGTTATTCAATGCTTGACCATATCTGGGTACTGGCATTGAATATACTTGAACAAAATAAATATTAAGTACTCAGTCAGCTGATAGCAAAAGGCAGCAGGTTGATCAGTGGGAACTGATAATGACTAGCACTGTTAGATAAAGGCAAACAAAAAAAGGGAAACAAAATCCTCCTGTAAAAAAGTCAATCAAAGAAAAGGAACGGAAATAGCCAAACACCATAAGTCAGTATGTCACAATTTGAATAAATAACAAAAGGTCTTCAGGGAACAATATCCAATAAGAGTGTGCAATGTCTAGTAAAGTGCATATACAGTAGTGTACAAAAGGTACTTCAAAATATAGATGAAATAACACTGCAGTGTTTTGCCAAAGAAATAATATTAAAACGTAGTGCCTTTTTCAGGGGTCCTTGAGAAAACCCAAAACCCCCCACATAAATAGAAAATATAAATCTTAATTCTAAAAACAAGTATCAACGCAATGTGATACAAATGAGTGAAAAAATTATAGTGAGAAGGTACCATAAGAAATAAATGATGTGAAAGGAAGTGCTAAGTTGATGCAGATATGTCTCTCATTTCAAGATAGGACCTCATCTAAAAAGACAAGTGAATATGCTCAATGATATTTAAGAAATGTACAATATATTCATATTATGAAAAATACCCAAACATACCTAATATGAAGTAATATATATATATATATATATATATATATATATATATAGCACAACCCTAGTATATTGAGTACTTCATATTAGGTATGTTTGGGTACACTCCTGGTGAGGATTCCAAAGAAGAGAAGAAAGGTCCCTTGATATATATAATTGTCATTTTAAATATCAATGGACCTTTCTTCTCTTCTTTGGAATCCTCACCAGGAGTGTAGTAATTCTCCTCTGCACTGACTAGGAAGCTCCATATGCCAAGTTTAGCTATGTTTACAATGGAAGTGAGCAGGAGGAATCAAAAGGGAAAGAGAATCGAGTATGCTCAGGAAGACATACTTGTACTATTTTGCTTGATTTTGATAAATAACGTGCTTCCACAGTGATTCTGAGGCAGGTACTAAAAGCCACAGGAGCCTAGGGAAAGCTCCAGTTGCTGTAGTGGAGACAGGTGTCTGGTTTGGAACAGCAGGCTGTGTGCTGTGGTATCAATGTTTCAATCAGTCCTTGCTTTTATTTGATTTTTATTGTTTGTTAACCGCTGTGATCAGTGCTGTTGCAATAGTGGTATATCAAGTTTTAATAAACTATAAACTATCCAACATAAAGACAAATTCATGATTTTTGAGCCAATAGAGGTGGCAAAGGGCATCATACTTTGTGAGGCTCCACATACAACACAGTCAATAATGAACTGAATACTCTATCATGCAGATCATCTTAATGCAGTGAATAGGTATGGACATAGGAGTCTCTTGGAATGGATGAGATGAGAATGATTTTAACAAGTAGATTTGGTTTGATCTCTTGTGCAGCAGGTTTCTGACCATTTGGATAGGGGCACTACTATTTTGTGAATCTATGTCCTTTTGTGTTTTGTTTCATTTTCTTAATTGCAGATGATTTTTGAGGGGCAGAGGCTCACAGAAGATGGATAAGCATTCATAAAATGGTGAACAGGACTAAAGTTGGACCTGAGGGAGGCACAGAAAAATATTTTCTCCAGCCTTCTCTACTCAACTGGGATTCCAATGTACTATATATCAAGTGTTTGTAATAAATAGAGTGAGTATAAAATACTGCCGGTGAAAATGATTTATACTAGGTTGCTATTCATGTCTCTGACACATGAAATAAGCAGGAATTAGAGATAGTCACATGGCAAAAAAAAAACCCCACACAATTTATTTTCAGTTCATTGGGCTTATTTTTCTAATTTTTTTTACAATTATTCATTTGTTTCATACATGCATTATTTTTAATTGAAATTTTGCAAACTAATATATATATATATATATATATATATATATATATATATATATATATATATATATATATAAGCACTAAGAAAAATAGAAATACATCAAGTACAAATTTTTAAAGTGAAAAACACAAAATTCAAGCCCTCATCAAGGGGGGAACAGTACACATTGATCCAATACAAAAATTATTAAAGAAAATCAACAAGCAAATACTGAAGGCACAAAAACTTAATAATCCCTAAATAACCTGCTATAATAGACTAAGAAGTATTAACAGAGGGAACCTTAGTAGAAAGAAACCTTTCTAAGGGTGTCTTTTACTAAGGCACACTCATGTTTTGTTCTACCCAAGCCTTGTCCAAGTCCTGCCCCTTTGCAATCTACACATAGTGCAGATTTACATGTGTAATCATCAGCTTTCTACAATGGGATTTTATGTACGTAGGCAATATACTTATTTAAAAGCTGGTATTTATATATATATATAAATCACAAAGAGGGCTTCTAAAATAAGCACCTAAGGGGGGAAGTAATCAACATGGGCTAAAGTTAAAATGTGTTATTTTACTGTTAACCCCAACTATTAGCAACTAGGTCTCATCGCATAAAATGGGACCTGTGGTAAAATTGCACAAGTTAATGGTAAAATAACATGTCTTAATGCTAGCCCAGGTTGATAGCTACACCCCTAAATATAGGAAGGCCTACTAGCAAACCTAAATAGGATTTTAGATAATGCTAGAAAGGAGCTGGCTGTCTTGGTACATGTGAGTAACAATGACATAGGAAAATGGATGATGGAGGTTCTAGAAGCCAAATTTAGGCTGGTAGGTAGAAAGCTGAAGTCCAAATCTTCTAAGGTAGCACTTTCAGAAATGCTTCCCATACCATATGCAGGACCCAAGAGGCAGGCAGAGCTCTGAAGTCTCAATGCATGGTTGAGGCGATGGTGCAGGGATGAGGGATTTAGATTTGCTAGGATCTGGGCAACATTATAGGAAAGGGGGAGAGATCCAACAATCGCCCAGGGGCACATGGTTCAGTGTAGGCTATCCTTGAAGTATACTATTGAAACAGAATCTTTAGGGAATCCCAATATAGAGGTATCAATAATGGTGAAAGAAAGCCAGGAGTGTCTAATTGGAGAACAGAGTAAATGATGCAAATTATCCCTGTCAACTTCAAAGCACCTTGCTAAAACACAATTTGAAAAGCCTGTATACAAATACTACAGGCCTACAAATAAGATGGGGAGTTAGAGTATATAATACTAAATGATGAGGTAGATATAACAGACATCTTAGAGACCTGGTGGATGGAGGACAATCAATGGGACACTGATTAACAGGGTACAAATTATATTGCTGTGATACAGAGGATCAAATTAGAGGAGGGTTGTGCTATATGTTAAAGAGGGAATTGAGTCAAACAAAATAAACATTCTACATGACACAGATAGCAGCATGGAATCATTATGGATAGAAATTCCATGTGTGAAGGGAAGGAGTATTCTTTTAGGGCTGCACTACCGTCCACCAGGACAGAATGAACAGACATATGAAGAAATTTTTACAGAAATTAGGAAAACTGGAAAATTGGGCAACATCATAATAATGGGTGATTTCAATTACCCAACTATACTGATTGACTTTACTTGCACCTCGAACAAATTTCACTATATCCAACTAGCAAGTAACAGAAGAATAGCTGAAAAACTTGAAAAAAATAAGGAGGAAAAGGACTTCAGTGGCGAAAGTCATGTCTAGAGACAAAACTCGGACTAATGACCTGCCATATTTCTTCATCAGTCCGGAAAGACCTCCTTTAACACAATATATTATCATTATTTTTGAAAATGTGTTGTTTTTAAATCAGACATTTCAAACACATTTTTGAAATGTCTCATTTGAATGGGCTAAACACAACAAACTTTGCCTGAACCCAAGTAACACTGAGCTTCTCTGGGTCCCTAACACAAGTGGATATATACCTGACTTCAAAATCTCTTTTGGGGAGTACGAACTCCCCCAAAAATCACAAGTTGGGAACCTTGGAATACAGTTAGATTCAACACTTACTCTGATTCCTCAGATCCAAGTAACCTTCAAGAGCTGCTTCTACTATTTGTGACAGGTATGCTGCATCTCTCCTTACATCAAGAAGGTAAATCTTATCCCAGTTATGTATGCCATGATAACATCAAGACTGGATTACTGTAATACACTCTACAACAGTCTGACTACAAAGGGCCTGCACTAGCTCCATTTGATTAAAAATGCTGCAACAAGACTAATAGAAGGTTGCAAGGGATGTGACCTCATTACACCATGTTTGCAAAGACTTCACTAGCTACCAGTACAATACAGGGCTAAATTTAAAACTCTATGTATGATTTTTCAGGCCCTTAATGGAAATAGCCCTGAATACCTAAAGAATAGGATGATCCTCTACATATCTCGAAGGACACTAAGCAGGGCCGCCGAGAGGGGGGGACAGGGGGGACAAAAGTCCCCGGGCCCGGGCCTCCGGAAGGGGCCCGATGCCACCGCAGTCCGGCCCGCCCGCCGTCGCTCCCGGAACTAACCTTAAATGCCTCCTTTCCTTTCACCACCTTCGCAGCAAGCAGCAGCAGGGCAGGCCACTCCTTCCTTCCGTGTCCCACCCTCGCCTGACGTTACGTCAGGTGAGGGCGGGGCACGGAAGGAAGGAGAGGTCTGCCCTGCTGCTGCTTGCTGCGAAGGTGGTGAAAGGAGGTGTTTAAGGTTAGTTCAGGGCCCGTCCCGGTAGCGGGTGGAGGGGGGGCCCAGCGACCTCGGGTGGGGGAGCCCGGCGGCGACGATGACCTCGGGTGGGGGGGCCCAGGGGTTGCCTTGTCCCGGGCCCGGCTCTGGCTCTCGGCGGCCCTGACACTAAGGTCCTCTCAAGGACTATTACTAACCACATCCCACTCCAAAAGACATTATACGATGTGATACCCACAAGTGAGCCTTCTCTGGAGTAGCTCTCACACTCTGGAATGCACTCCCTGAAAGACTCTGCTTAACACAAGTCTATCTCTACTTCAGGAAGCAGGTGAAAGCTTGACACTTCAACCAGGCCTTTAATGTAAGAAATAACTAACTTGTTAGTCTCACTCACACACACACACACACACACACAAGGAGTAACACGGGCTTACATATACTGAAGCAGGGCATGTTTATCCACTCTTACCCTAGCTGAGAGGAATTAGAAAGTAAGGTGACTAATTTAAAGAAAGTTGCACATGAGGTCAGAGAGATAGTTAATCTCTCTGACCTCATGTGCAACTTTCTTTAAATTAGTCACCTTACTTTCTAATTCCTCTTACTCTCTGACCTATCTATATGTTCCATTTTCGCTTTTACCCTACACTGTCAATTAAAATGTTCTGTTACATATTGTGTTGACATTGTAAGTAGTATGCTATGCCATACTTTGCATTGTTATTTGAATATTGAATTGTATTATGGGCGTACCAAATCCGAAGTTATCGCCAGGGGCGTGCTAGCCTGGTGGTAGTCTCATTTTGGCACGTGCTCCATGCACATAGAGCCTACCATGCCTTTGTGAAAGGGCCCCTTCGTCGTATTTGCTACTGTTATGCTGTGAACAAACCTGAAAGTTTTATGTTAAACTGTACATTTTGTACACCACCTTGGTTGAATATTTTCAAAAAGGTGGTTAATAAATCCCAGTAAAAAAGTAAATAACATTTACCTGGCTAAACACTAATATTCAGTGTGAGATAGCTGGTTACCTCCACTGAATTTTAGGACTTAGCGCATACCCCTGGATTCTATATAGCATGCCTAAAATTACACGCCAAAATCCAAGTATATTCTATAACAACATATGCAACTTAATTGGCTTGACAAGCCAATCAGCATTGTTAATGAGCACTAATTGGCAATAATTAGAATTTACGCACACAACTCCTTAAGCATATTCTATAACTTAAATTTTAATGTGTACAGGCAAAAAGGGGCATGGTTATGGGTGGGCAAATGGACATTTCATGGGCATTCCAAAATTTACACACGTTGCGACCGTACCTCGAATATTGTGTTCATTTCTGATTGCCGCATCTCAAAAAAGATATAGTGGAATTAGAAAAGGTACAGAGAAGGGCGACAAAAATGATAAAGGGGATGGGACGACTTCCTTATGAGGAAAGGCTGAAGCATCTAGGGCTCTTCAGCTTGGAGAAGAGAAGGCTGAAGGGAGATATGATAGAGGTCTATAAAATAATGAGTGGAGTGGAACGGGTAGATGTGAATCGTTTGTTTACTCTTTCCAACAATACTAGGACTAGGGAGCATGCGATGGAGCTACAAAGTAGTAAATTTAATACGAATCAGAGAAAATGTTTCTTCACTCAATGTGTAATTAAACTCTGGAATTTGTTGCCAGATAATGTGGTAAAGGCAGTTAGCTTAGCGGGGTTTAAAAAGGGGTTGGATGGCTTCCTAAAGGAAAAGTCCATAGACCATTATTAAATTGACTTGGGGAAAATCCACTGCTTATTTCTGGGATAAGCAGTATAAAATGTATTGAGCTTTTTGGGGGATTTTGCCAGGTATTTGTGACCTGGATTGGCCACTGTTGGAAACAGGATGCTGGGCTTGAAGGACCTTTGGTCTATCCCATTGTGGCAATACTTATGTACTTATGTTATAGAATATGGCCCTCTGAGGCTAAATCTAAGCGCCAGGATTTATGTCACTTTTTATTGGTGTAAATGGATGCACATAGTTTTAGGTACTATATCAACTAAGCATATTCTATATACTGCACCTAAATCTAGGCGCCGCTTAAGGAATATGTTTAGGTGGAAATATTTTCCTTGTGGATTTTTTAAACACTATGTATGGAATGTGGCCCATAGCGGCTAACCAGCTATATTGCATAATATAACTAGCTAGCCATGAATATAAAGTTCTTATTTAGCGGCCAAATCGGACTGCCTAAATAGCAGTCCTATCTTTTGCTGCTATAAACTTAACTAGCTAGCACTGAATATTAACTTGGCTGGTTAAGTTTAAGCTGGTCAAAAAATAAAAAATAAAAAAAACAGATATTCAGTGCCGGTCACTGGAAACGGCCTGGCATTGAATATCTGGTCTCAGCGCTTATTGTGGGACATAGCCGACATGCTTCCCATGGGCTGAATATCGGCGAGTAGGTGTCTAAACATAAGCACACTGTTAGAAATACCCCCTTACCACCAGATTTTATATAGTGCGCCTAAAGATCCGCACCAAAATCAGCACAGATTCTATAACTTAACTTGCCTGTAACTTAACAAGCTTAACAAGCTAATGAGCGCTGATAAGCAATAATGAGCCCCAATTGGCACTTATTAGAATATAGGCGCACAAGTCACAGTATTCTGTAATGATGTGCACTAAATTTCTAATGCGTGCAGGCAAAAATGGGCACAGTTATAGGTGGGGAAATAGGTGTTTCATGGATATTCCAAAATTTATGTATGCCCCAGTGCGCCTAAATCTTTGCGCTAGTATTTACGCCACATTTTCATTGGTGTAAATGGATACACGTAGATTTAGGTGCTGAAATATCAACTAAGCATATTCTATAATCAGTGTCTAAATCTAGGAACTGATAATAGAATACACTTAGTACTGATTTCAGCGCCGATTTTTCAGGCGTCATATATAGAATCTCCCCCTTGATGCTAACAAATGCAATCTTGCGTTCATGTATTTGGATTGTATAAACATAGTACAGAGAGTTAATCGTTCTGTTCAAAATAAGATAGAGAATCTAGGCCGTGATTTTAAAGGTGGTTAAAATGTTTGAAACTAAATGGCAAAAGTCTGATGTATACTTGGGCGTCTCTATGGGATACTTCTGAATAGTCTACATTGATTAAAATGCATATTAGCACTTTTAGCCAACATAAATTGCAGCTAAACTCTGAAGGAAAACTCTTTTTTATTGAAATTTTGCAACTATTACAATAAAGAAAAATAGATTCAAAATAAATGAAACAATTTTCCATCAGAGTGGAACGAAAAACTAAAAACAAAAAAATATACACCACATTATGAGATGCTAATCTAAATATATTTATTTATTTGTTACAATTGTATCCCACATTTTCCCCTCCTTTTTGCAGGCTCAATTTGGATTACATAATAACGTAGGCGTACGCCAAGCTGGTAAAGAACAAATACAAAGTGGTAATATGGTGGAATAAGATACATGTGTTACAGACACATTTAGGAATCATTAGAGAAGCGGAATTGCGTTAAGTCCGATTACTAGCTTTAGATAGCTGTGTAGCAGGGTTCAGGCTTTTATGGAGTTAGAGGAAATACAATATATATATATATATATATATATATATATATATATATATATAGGGTTATTATTAGTATGACAGTATTCCACTCCCCCCTTACCCCCCCTTACCCCCCCTTCCTGAAACTGAAACAATAAAGGATATGATTATTCATAAGGATAGCTTCAAACTGAGAAGGATCATTATAAACATAATTAACTTGTTGATAGGAAATTAAACATCTACAAGGAAAACATAGAAAAAAATATAGCCCCAATAGCTAAAACTATAGGTATTAACTGCAGAAATTGCCTTCTTCTCAGTTGAGTTTCTTTGAACACATCAGGAAAAATAGTTATTTTCTGACCACAATACAATAAATCTTTCTTAGAGAAATAAGCCTTTAATACTGATAGTTTATCTTTTTCTGTGGTTAAAGTAACCAATAAAGTTGCCCTAGATGAAATGACATCTTGAGAGTTTTCAATAAATTGAGCCCGATTAGTGATACTTGGCTCATTCTTTGCTGGCTCTCCCTGCACTATATCACTTGCAGAACCAGAGAGATAATATCATTTAGATAACAATACATTATCTACTTCTGCCATCTGCAAAACTTGTTTAAGATAATTAAGAAACAAAATGTCAGGTGAAAGAAGATGGGTTTTTGTGAAATTCAACAATCTGAGGGTCCTGTTTACTAAGCTGCACTAGCATTTTTAGTGCATGCTGAAATTAGCATGTGCTGAACGCTAGTCATCCATATGTTCGTATGGGCGACAGCGTTTAGCACGTCCTAAACATTAGTGTGTGCTAAAAACACTAACGTGCCCTTAGCGCTGCTTAGTAGACAGGGCCTTAAAGCAGGGGCGTAGCCAGAAAACAGATTTTGGGTGGGCCTAGTCAAGAAGTGGATGAGCATCGTGTTCTCCCCCCCCAAACAAAAAACTATCTCAGCTGGCAGGAACACTCTTCTTTCCACCTTGGCAGTCTGCAGCATGCGTGTGCTGAAAACTGAGCATGTGCAGGTGCTGGTATTTTAGAGAGTAGCATTTTCGTTACCATCAGGGGAAGTCTTCAGCTGACGGAGCTTGGGATCCCCACCAGCTACCACTAAATGTGTGCTACTGTTGGGTGGGCCTGATTCCTAAGTGGGTGGGCCCCGGCCCACCCAGGCCCACCTGTGGCTATGCCAGTGCCTTAAAGTTCTTAATCCTTAGGGAATTTTCAAAAACTTTTACATGCCTGGAAAGAATCAAACTCTCCTTAACTCCTGCTGCTCCTAGAGGTTGTAATGAGGTTAGTTGAGAAGAGAAATGGTCACAAGTTTCCTCAATCCTATTAAGTCTACTATCAACTTAATTCATTTTCTCAGCAGTAGCGGACAAGAATTTTACAATCTGATCAGTCATACCCTTAAGTAATAAACTATTGTTAGATAACAGAGTCCAAATGACTTTTAAGGTAATTTGATCAGATACTGCAGGTACAGGTAATACGCTGGTGGAGTTCATAGGTTGATATAGGTACTGGAAAATTTTGTAGCCCAAGCAACATATACTAATAGCAGTAATATACATTCTATCTTCTGTTCTTCTGGGTGGCTGAACTGGGGGCAAAGAAAATTGTGTGTACATTAAAAATGCCAAGAATGACTGTAGTTTTTCAATTTAAACATGTTCTCAGGAATTAGTGATGTGCAAGGAAAAAAATTGGGTTTTTTGGATTTTTTCCAAGTTTTTGGATATTTGTTTTATACATTTTTTAAGGTGCACTGATAAACTAAATGTGTCGTCCTATCAGGAAGATGTCTCTTCTTTTTAAACAGGCTAAAATACACACCATATCGTTGCACAAATGTAATTCTAGCCAGGAACAGGAGAGAAATTTTCATTGAGGGAATTTTAACCAGGCAAATGGCTTTGAAAATTGTCCTCTTCTTAAGAACATATTTTTCTCTGATATAAGAATTCTATAACCTTTTATTAAGAAAACCTGAACAGAGATGTTACTTTTACGGAAGGAACATGATGGAACAACTAACAGAAATATAAGTACCTTTCAAATACATTGACTAATGACTGTGCAGTAACTTTTGTCACTGCTACAGATGAAAACTAATTTCTTTAGCTTTTAGCTGACTAATGTACTGAGCAACAGCTTGTCAATAATATTATTATGCTTGTAGTCTTCTGGGCTTTTATGTAATGAATCAGATAACCTATTTGTCATTCATCAGAATACAAATGAAATCATCTTTTTACTTGTCACATAAAGTTGCCTGTTGGTAGATCACCTAGAAGCCGATGTGCTAACCTATGAAAAAAAAATTGTTGATTTGTGACCTTTTTGCAAGAAATTTGGCTAAAACACACAAATGATCTACTGCCTCATTTGCAAGCTATATTTTCTCACATGCTCTCAGCTGTGGTAACATGCAAGAAAAAAAAAAAAAAAGACCCTCTCACAGCAGAGGTCATCCCTTAAAGAGGTTGCCAGCTCCAATTGTGAAGCTTCCTCTGGGGTAATCACAAGGCCCTGTTAGAAGAATAGTTTCCAGATGGCTCCCCTCCCCACCTCCATCCCAGGCTTACAAATGTGAAACAAAGGGATGTCTCTTTGGCAAACCTCACCCCTTCCAAAAACAAACAAACTACCTGTGATCTCCTCCTATTCCCAGCTCCACCAAGGCTCCACTTATTTCTCCAGTGGCTTTCACTTACTCTTGCCTCAGGCATAGCCATTTTTCAGAATGCATTGCTAGGGATAAAATATTCCATATACAGTAAGGGATCTCTTTTTGAGGAAAAAATATACTTTAATGCATTATGACCATAACTTGACACATAGTTGAGAATGATTGTACTATGATACCAAACAAAGGCCAAATTGATATCTGAAAAACTCCACACAAGTCAGTAGACAAACACTGTCAGGGCAATTCTGTAAACAATGGAGGAGTAGCCTAATGGTTAGTGCAGTCACTTGAAAACCTGGGGAACTAGGTTGTTTTCCCACTGTAGTTCCTTGTGATCTTGGGTAAGTCACTTACCAGCTCATTTTTGAAAGAGATCCCCGGCCATCTTCCAACACCAATCAGGAGATGGCTGGTGATCTCCTGAACCCGGCCAAATCGGTATAATCGAAAGACAATTTTGGCCGGCACCAACTGCTTTCCATCGCGGAGCTGGCAAAACTTCAAGGGGGCGTGTCGGTAGGGTAGCGAAGGCAGGACGGGGCGGGATGGGGCGGGGCAGGGCAGGGGCGTGCTCACGAGATGGCCGGCTTCGCCCGATAATGGAAAAAAAGCCAGGCTTGACGAGCATTTCGCCGGCTTTACTTGGTCCCTTTTTTTCACGACCAAACTGCAAAAAGGAGTCCCAAATGACCACTGGAGGGAATCGGGGATCACCTCCCCTTACTCCCCCAGTGGTCACCAACCCCCTCCCACCCACAAAAAAAAAAACAAAATAAAAACCTTTTTTGCCAGCCTCTATACCAGCCTGAAATGTCATACCCAGCTCCCTGACAGCAGTATGCAGGTCCCTGGAGCAGTTTTTAGTGGGTGCAGTGCACTTCAGGCAGGTGGACCCAGGCCCATCCCCCCCACCTGTTACACTTGTGGTGGTAAATGTGAGCTCTCCAACCCCCCCCCCCAAAAAAAAACACACTGTACCCACATGTAGGTGCCCCCTTCATCCCTAAGGGCTATGGTAGTGGTGTACAGTTGTGGGGAATGGATTTTCGGGGGGATTTGGGGGGCTCAGCACACAAGGTAAGGGAGCTATGTACCTGGGAGCTATTGCTATGTTTTGTTTTTCTAGAAGTGCCCCCTAGGGTGCCCGATTGGTGTCCTGGCATGTGAGGGGGGCCAGTGCACTACAAATGCTGGCTCCTCCCACGACCAAATGCCTTGCATTTCGCCGGGTTTGAGATGGCCGGGCCCGGTTTCCATTATGGCTGAAAAACAAAGCCGGCCATCTCCTCTACACCCGGTGATCGATTTAGCCGGCCCCAACCGTATTTCGAAAATACGGTTGGTTCCGCCCCCTTGCAGAGTTGGCCCCCTAAGATGGCCGGCCATCTATTTGACCGGCGCTTATGCCCCTCTTAGGGACCCTTTTACTAAGCCGTGTGGGCGCCTACATGGGCACAATGTGCGTCAATTTGGAACTACTGGCCATCTACCATGTGACTCAGGTGGTAATTTCATTTTTTTACGTGCATCCGCTACGCCTGTCAAAAAATATATTTTATTTTCCGGTGCATGGCGCTAACTGGGTGATAATCAGCATTGTACTCGTGTAGACAATTACCGTGCAGTTAATGCATTAGATCTTACCACTAAGTGAATGGATGGCGGTAAGGTCTCAGACTCAAAATGGATGCACACCAATTTTTTTTTTGCTGCATGTCCATTGTTGGCCAAAAAAAGAAGGCATTTTTTGCAGGCGCACTGAAAAATGGATCTGCACATGCCCAAAACACACACCTACATTAGAGCAGGCCATGTTTCAGGGCACCTTTATAAAAGGACCCCTTAGGGGCTCTTTTACAAAGGCACAGGAGGTCTTACGTGCATACAGCATATGCCAAATTGGCACTACCGCCCAGCTAGCACATGAGCCAGGTGGTAATTCTGAATTTGGTGCATGCTGAATCCTTCAGGTAGAAAATAATTTTTTATTTTCTACTGTGGGCAACTTACCTGGTGGTAAACAGCAGTTGGCACATGCTGCATGCTTACCATATGGGTAGCGCGTGACATCTTACCACTAAGTTAATGGGTGGCGGTAAGGTCTCAGGCTAAAAATGGACATGCGCTGGTTTCAATGTAAGCGCACGTCCATTTTCCAGCCTCTTTAAAAAAAGGCCCTTTTTCCTAGACACAGTAAAAAATGACCCAGCGCACACCCAAAAAGTGCCCTCAAACTGCCACAGGCCACTTTTTACCACAGTTTAGTAAAAGGACCCCTTAACCCAGCATTGCCTCAGGTACAAAAACACTTATGAGTCAATATTCAAGTGGTTTAACTTGCCAGAAACTATTTCTGGCTGGTTGAAATGCCTGTTCAAGACTAACCACTAATTTTCATTCCATTCCATTCCTAGTTTTTATATCCCGCAAATTTCCAACAGGAATCATAGTGGGTTACAATAAGAATTCAATCACAATTTAGCCTAAACTGGAAATAATCTTCTTTACCTCGAAGTTGAGTTGGAATCGAATTCCATAACTTAACTAAAAAACATCAAAAAGAACTATCATAAAAAAACATTTATAATGGATCTTATTAAATGCAGGAAGATTTAAATTGTACAGCTGGTGAGATGTTGGGTAGGACACTAAGGAGGTCTTTTACATAGGTGTGCCGGCATTTTTAGCGCATGTTAAAAATAAGCACATGCTAAATGCTAAAGATGTCCATAGGAATACATTCAGCATATTCACTAAGCATATATACACTTCAACTGATGGAGGGAGTAGTTAGGTCAATTTTCTCATAGTACTCAACTTCAAAATCACCTTAATAATATCACGTTCAATGGTCCAGTTCAGCAATACACTTTTATTGGATTATCAAATCCGCGCAACTACCTGTATAATGGCTAGAATGAGCCAAGCATATTTTTTGGAGGTAGTGCCACAATCCTCATTGATCCTATTATTTGGTTATATTTTTCAAAACTTTTTATCTTTTTCATTAGTTGTCATTAGACATATAATCATAATAGTTAGCTTTGTTAAGCCTTTAGTCTTCAACGTGCATGATGGAGACTCGGTTAAACCGACATAGATCCATGTTTCGCAAAAAGTGCTTTATCAAGGTAGCCTCCTATAAATCAAATCACAAGACAAATGGTTTTCACTACTGCATAATCTAAACATTAAAGCAAAGGTCTACATAATGAAAAAGCACTAGACCTGTATTCCTACAGCGTTTTTTTTCAAAGATGGCCACTGTTCTCTTAGATGAATGCTTTTATATTACACATATCCGTAGCGCCAATCAGACTTCCAGTGTAGAACAGCTGATCAGGCGCGCACACTAGTGACAGTAATTAGTAACAGAGGTCACTGTCAAATAAGAGTCATCCAATTGATTTCGCGATTAAGCCCACAGGGCTACCTCCAAAAAATATGTTTGGCTCATTCTAGCCATTATAGAGGTAGTTGCGCAGATCTGTTGATCCAATAAAAGGGTATTGCTGAATTGGACCATTGAACGTGATATTATTAATGTGATTTTGAAGCTGAGTACCATAGGAATACATTGGCATCTTTAGCGTTTAGCACACACCTATTTTTAATGAGTGCTAAAAATGCCAGTGCACCTACGTAAAAGACCCTCTAAAAGTCTGTGATCTAATGGACAACAGCCTTTGAACTTTCGCCGGCAAGGCAACGGGAAAGCGGCGATGCTGTCAAAAAAAGCAGCTTTCGATTATACCGATTTCGCCGCTTTTCCGAGATTGCCGGCCATCTCCCGATTTGTGTCGGGAAATGGCCAGCGATTACTTTCGATTATGAGCTGGATAGGCACCTACGCGGCTTAGTAAAAGGGCCCCTAAGATTGGTCGCTTGAATCAAAATGTCGATATTCTCTCTCATCTGCCAGAAAATGAAGTGTCTGAGAGCAAAAAAGAAGAGGGGGAAAAAGATTTCCTGAAGTTAAATAGATTTGGTGCTTCCCAGGGTACAAAATATCAAGTCAGTGTAGGAACAAAGACAAGTGACGCTGTTCTGCCCTTTCACTGGGTGAGATTGGCATGCAGTTTAAACCAGAGTATGGAACATCTCTATGAGAAGACTCAGAACTCTTGAACCAACATCTTCTTTAATGTAGTAATCAAACAATTACTGTTTGTGCTGTACAAGAGTTTTTGCCTTGCAAACTGGGAGTCTGTTCTTGACCAGCTCTCTCTCCATACAAGCGAAAAGCTGGGAGTAATTCAACAACATGCCTTGTAGAGTTGCTGTTTATATTTTTACACTAGTGATGCTTGCTCTGCCTTCTTCTCCCTGCCATGGCTTCACTTTGAGGCCTGGGTTCCTGGTGAAGTAGGCTTACTCTTGTCAGGATATAAGGCACTGACATGCTGATTGCTATCACACTCCATACAATTGATGGCTGCTTTACAGTCTTTAGCCATATGTGTGTGGATATAGAGCAACATTTGTAACAAATTCTTTACTTTTTCAACAGTTCTTTGCATTCTTTCAAGCTATTCTCCCTATACCAGTGACATTTCTTGAGAAGATGAGGTTTCTTTTGTATAAGACACTGACAGTCTGAATCTTCTACGTCAGACTCACAGAAACAGAAGCCTGCCCTTGCAGATCAGCAACGCGGCCGCGCCGGAGAAGAGGACTTCGGCTGGTGGGGGTTGGGGACCCCTGCCAGCAAAGGTACCCGACGGTGGTGGGGGAAGGTTGGCGGCGAGAGGGGGGGCGAAGGGGTTGGCGGCGGGAGGGGGGCCAGGGCCATATCTAAGGGGGCCCATGCCCCCGTGGCCCCATGTAGCTACGCCCCTAGTACAGAGTCAGTTGGGATAAATAGATGGGTTGCTAAACTCTGGACAAATTCTTTACACAGTTAAACAAGACATAAGGAATTGGCCTAAATTACAGTGTGTGCAGCAAGCCAGTCCAGGTGCAGAGTGATGTATAGTTACTCATCCTGTGTATTAAAGGCTTGGGAGAAGAGCCAGGCAGTCCTGAGTTAGTCATAGGCCCTCTGGGAATAAAGTCCAGAGCATAGGGGGCTTGCTGAGAAGGCTCGCTTGTGGGTATCACATTGTACAATTTCTTTTGATGAGGGTACAGATAGTGATGCTACTTGAGAGGAACTTAGAGGTCTCAATGGTGTGTAAAGAGCTAACTTATTCTTTAAGTACTCTGGCACATTTTGTCTGAGGACTTTGAAAATCATAGAGTTTTAAATTTAGCCCTGTAAGATTCTGGTAGCCAGAGGTATTTTGAAGTCAGGTATTTGTCCACTTGTGTTTGATACCCAAAGAATCTCTGTTTTGCTTGGGTTCAGGCAGAGTTTGTTGTTGTTTACCTGTTCCTGAGTTGCGGTTAGACAAGCAGTCAGTTTACTCATAGCTGAGGGTAGATCTTGTTCAATGTGTATGAGTAGCTGCATATCATCAGCATAGATATAGAATTTTATTATATACTTTGGTGGAACAAGGTACCCTTGTTATAGAACACCAGATATTTCAGAAGTTTGCTCTCTGTCTCAATCAAGTTGTCTCCCCCTTGGCTGTCATACTGGTACTTTGTAAAGAAGGCCTACTAGAGGCTTTTATGTAATGCGGGACCAGAAACACATCACTGTGGCTCCACAGGGCAAGCCGTGCCATGCATATAGGAACATTTACAAGTGGATGTTTGTGCGCCAAGTATTTTTCTTTCTTTTTTTTTAATACAAGTTTTAGATCTGCTTCCACATTCCTCAGTACTTTGTAAAATGTTGCCCCAAGCTTCCTCAGGCACAGCTAACCATCTCATCCCCCACAAATACATTCTATCAAAAAAAGGGTTTGTGTAGATTGTGGATAAAATGAATCTACTCCTTAGCAAGTGTAAATAAAAATAAAAATATGTAAGTGCATATATTCTAAAGCATGCATATAAATTGTGACTTTGCCTGTGCTCTGCCCAAACTCTGCCCACACGTTGCACATACATTTATTTGTGGAATAATTTCATAACGGGAATTTTTGCACATATAGTCTGGCATACACATCCAATTCTCTTTACACAATTACCTCCTGAGATTCCTGGCATCATATGGAAGTCCATCAACTAAAGCCTTAGTTAGAAAAATGTTTTCTTACAGATATTCCAGTGCTAGTAAATCTTATACTGAACAGTTTCTCAGTTTAGCAAATCAATTCTTTTAAAAGCCTTTCAGCACTATTGGATTCTCTTGCTTGCATATCTGCTTGAAACTGTTACATTTGGGCAACTGGTTTTTCACATCAGCTTGGTGTGTTTTCTATGAATTGAGTCTAATAACAAATATATGGGACACATGCTAAATTCAAGGAAACCATTTCAAAGTGGCACAGCTCTAACAAATGAAGAAGCCATTGCTGAGAAAATGTGATAGTAACAGCATTTCATACATTATTTTTTAAATTAATACTTGTTGTCCTTAGGCTACCAAAATATTACATTTCCAAAGCTGAAAAATGTTTTCAAGTCAGATTTCATAACTGGTAACTGTGTGCCTAAAGCCTGCCCCAAACTCAGTAAACAGTTTTAGTACAAGATTGTTCACAGTAACTTACATAGGCTCTGGATTTGATCACTTCTGAAAAATAGTTCAATATTTTAATATGAATGTTCCTAAATTAAAAACCATTTCAAGGTTTTTAAACCCAGATTGCAGCTAAATGAATTGAAATAAATATATTTGTCAAAATGTGCTTGAATTACAAGGAAAATCGTAATGTCACAAGTTTGGCTGTTTTGCATGTTTCTCTCCTGATGGTAATATAAAAGCAAGGCCTAGCAGTGAGAGAAGCAGGGCATGTTAAGACTTACTTCAGACAAAGAAAATGTTTTAAGCTTCACTAAAACAGTTTATGCAACTGTTTTGGTGTGTTTTTCCCCTCCAAGGTACAAGGGAAGCTAATTATAGTACATGGTTCAATTAACTTCCTTACAAATGAGCTTGACATGCATTCTATTTCAGATTAAAGCTCATTTGAGACAATGTCTGAAAGTTAAATAGAATATTGGTTAACTGCTTTTCCAAGGGCTTGAATGATAACTGTTCTCTAGGTAAGAGTTCTACTTACAAGTAATGACAGCTTGTTCACAATTTGGACCAGTGTAGCCATGTAGAAGTCCAATAGTCATACTGGCCCCAGAAAATACTGAAAAAGATGTAATTTCATTGAAAGCTTTCAGTTCAAACTTTTAAATTTACTTATTGAAAAAACCCTTTGGTGCCCTTTAGCATAGTTGCAAGGTGATTACTTTGAAACTGCACTTATTTTGTAAACATTTTGGAGCTTTAGGGGGTCTTTTACAAAGCTGCAGTAGCGTTTGAGCATGCGCTAAATGCTAGAGATGCCCATAGGAATCTATGGTATACGTGGAGGGGCATAATCAAATGCGAACGCCCATCTCCATGGGCGTTTATGTCCGAGAACGGGTACCTAAAGGGGCGGGACAGACATTTACCACCCTCTCCATGAAAAGGTAATTACTGATGTTATTCCTGAGTCCCCTCCCCCCCCCCCCCATGCAATCTAAATTCATGTCGTCTGGTTCTACCACATTCCATTCTCTGGAAAAGGTTTGCTAGTATATTAATACCTTTCAAATATTTGAATGTCTGTATCATATCACCCTGTCTCTCCTTACCTCCAGGATGTAGATATTCAGGTCATCAAGTCTCTCCTCATAAGCCTTGTGGCACAAACCCCACACCATTTTTGCCACTTTTCTCTGAGCCGCTTCAAACCTTTCTACTTCCATACCAAGCTGTGGCTTCCAAACCTGAATACAGTACTCCAAGTGGAGCTTCATCAATGACTTGTATAGGGGCATCAACACCTCTTTTCTTCTGTTGGTTATACCCCTCTCTATGCAGCCTAGCATTCTTCTGGTCTGGTTGCCACTTTGTCGCATTGTTTCATCACCTTGAGATCCTCAGACACCATCACCCAAAGGTTCATCTCCTGAGCTGTGCTTAACAAACTCTTTCCTCCTGATTCCCTGTTTTCCAAATAATGGGATAATTATATGACTTTGTTATATGCAAAGGTACTAGTGGCACATTGACTTGGGGCTTCTAGTTCAGTTTTTCTCTGCGTATTTCAATTTCCAATTTGTGATAATTTATTTTGTATTTTTTTTGAGGCTCTATCATTATTCTGTATGTATATGAAGAAGGTAAACTATACTGCTGCTGTGGTTTCTGTAGAGATTTTGCTTGTTCCGTTTTCCCAATAAGAAGTGTGTAATATTTGTAAATCTGCTTTTCTATGTACTTTGTGGTTGCTAGCAAGGGGCATGGCTACTATGAGGGTGGAGCTTCAGGTGGAGGGGCATTTTCGAAAGGGACATCCAAGTTTCGATTTGGACGTCCTTGCAAAACGGCCTGATCCAGAGGCTGGAAAACCTGTATTTTCAAAACAAGATGGACATCCATCTTTCGTTTCGTAAATACCATCAGGGACATCCAAATCCTTAAATTTGGTCGTCCATAGATTTGGACGTCCTTAGACGTGGACATTTCTGATTTTCGGAGATTTTCGAAACCAAAGACATCCATGTCAAAAATGACCAAATGCAAGCCATTTGGTCATGGGAGGAGCCAACATTTGTAGTGCACTGGTCCTCCTGACATGCCAGGACACCAACCGAGCACCCTAGGGGGAACTGCAGTGGACTTCATAAAATGCTCCCAGATACATAGCTCCCTTATCTTGTATGCTGAGCCCCCCAAACCCCATTACCCCCAACTGTACACCACTAACATAGCCCTTATGGGTGAAGGGGGCACCTACATGTGGGTACAGTGGGTTTGTGGTGGGTTTTGGAGGGCTCGCTGTTTCCTCCACAAAAGCAACAGGTAGGGTGATGGAGCTGGGTCCGCCTGTCTGAAGTGCACTGCATCCACTAAAACTGATCCAGGGACCTGCATACTGCTGTCATGGACCTGAGTATGACATCTGAGGCTGGCATAGAGGCTAGCACAACATATTTTTAAAGATGTTTTTTGAGGGAGGGAGGGGGTTAGTGACCACTGGGGGAGTAAGGGGAGGTCATCCCCGATTCCCTCCGGTGGTCATCTGGTCATTTTGGACACCTTTTTGTGCCTTAGTCGTAAGAAAAACAGGTCCGGGTGAAAACGTTCAAGTGTTCGTCAGGGACGTCCTTCTTTTTTTCGATTATGGGTTAAGGACATCCAAGTGTTAGGCATGCCCAAGTCCTGCCTTCGCTACACCTTCGACACGCCCCCTTGAACTTTAGCCGTCCCTGTGACGGAGTGCAGTTGGGGACGTCCAAAATTGACTTTTGATTATACCGATTTGGATGTTTCTGTGAGAAGGACGTCCATCTTCCGATTTATGTTGAAAGATGGGCATCCTTCTCTTTCGAAAATGAGCTCAAAAGTTATCTCTCACCCTAAGGTTGGTCTTGTATGAGTAATGGCACCTTTTTCCCTATATTAAAAAAAAAAAACAATACCAATAGATTGATAGACCTTATTTGGTATACTGACCCAGCATGGTGCATTCCAGGATATACTGCATAGGGCCAGGTGCACCATTGTGAAAAACAATGGAATGGAAGCAGGAGTGAATGGGCATTGCTTCTACTTCCAAATGTAAAGGTACACAGGGAAGTATGTCTAAGGGGGCTCAAGAAGGGGTCTCCAAGGATCTGGGATCCAGTAGATCTACTAGGAATTTTTTAGGGGGATAGGGAGTTACTTCTAGGGATGGAGGATGGGTATCCAAGGGGGGGGGAGTCCACTAGACCACCATGGATTTTAGAGGGAGAATGTTGTGGAGTGGAGGGAGACGGCAAGATTTTTTAAATGTCTCCATCAGGCTTATTTTTGAAAGAGAAAGACGCCCATATTTCGACCCAAAACGGGAGATGGGCGCCTTTCTTTCATGAGCGCCCAAATCTGTATAATCGAAAGCCGATTTTGGGTGCCTCCAACTGCAGTCTGTCACGGGAACGGACAAAGTTGACGGGGGGGGGGGGGTGTCGGAGGCATGGTGAAGTCGGGACTGGGGCGTGTTTATCGGCAGAGGAGAGATGGGTGCGCTCAGCCGATAATGGAAAAAAGAAGGGCGGCAGAAGCAAGAATTTGGGCCACTTTTTTGGACCCTTTTTTTTCACGAACAAGTCCCCAAAAAGTGCCCCAACTGCCCAGATGACCACCGGAGGGAATCAGGGATGACCTCCCCTGACTCCCCCAGTGGTCACTAACCCCCTCCCACCAAAAAAAAAGAACTTTAAAAACTTTTTTTCCAGCCTGTATGCCAGCCTCAAATGTCATACCCAGCTCCATCACAGCAGTATGCAGGTCCCTGGAGCAGTTAGTGGGTGCAGCGGACTTCAGGCAGGTGGACCCAGGCCCATCCTTCCCCTACCTGTTACACTTGTGATGGTAAATGGGAGCCCTCCAAACCGCCCCCAAAACCCACCGTACCCACATCTAGGTGCCCCCCTTCACCCATAAGTGCTATGGTAATGGTGTAGAGTTTGGGGGGGATTTGGGTGGGGGCTCAGCACTCAAGGTAAGGGAGCTATGGACTTGAGAGGTATTTTAAATTTATTTTAATTGTTACAAGTGCTCCCTAGGGTGCCCGGTTGGTGTCCTGGCATGTGAGGGGGACCAGTGCACTACAAATCCTGGCCCCTCCCATGACCAAATGCCTTGGAGTTGTTCGTTTTTGAGCTGGGCGCCTTCGGTTTCCATTATCACTGAAAACTGATACCGCCCAGCTCAAATCCGCCCAAATCCAATGCATTTGCCCGGCACCAACCGTATTATCGAAACAAAAGATGGACGCCCATCTTTTTTGAAAATACGGTCTGTCCCTCCCCTTCGCGGACCCGTCTTCCGAGATAGATGCCCATGGAGATGGGTGCTCGCGTTCGATTATGCCTGTCTATGGTTGTCAGTGTGTGAGCCGATCACCACGCACAAATACCATACCAACAGAAAAGGAGACATTGTACTGTTTAATGCAGCAAATGGCTGCACGTTATCATGTGAGTGCTGTTTTTCTTTTTTTCTGACATTTCACAGTTTTTAACATATTGGTAATTTGAATGTTATTTGCTTACTACTTTGAGAAAGTAAATTTTGCATTAGGCTTGAAGCCATGAGCTAAGTGTCAGTGCATGGCTCCATTGCAAGCTTACTACATTGGTCCCTGTGTTAGAAGAGAAAATAGTCAGAGATGTAACTTCAGGCCACCCTGAATGTCCCCTGGTGATCTTGCAGCTCAGTGATGTAGACAGAGTACAGCATCTCCAGTCTATCCAACTCCAGAAAGAGTAGATATTTAGCATTTGGTTAATAGCTTGTGGGATTTGTGAGTAAATCATGCCTGACACTGATCCTTTATCTCAAGTGAAGCAGAAGATCTAAAATGTGCAACAGAGTGATTCAGAGTGTGTATGTTAACAGAAAGCTAAACTTTGATTTCCCTGCTCTGAAAGCAGCTGCAGTTACTCAAGTTAATCAGGTCATTTTAAGAAGAGCAGGAAAACTCTAAAACCCTGGCTTAAGAGCGAGAGAGAGAGAGAGATTGTGTGTAGATAGATGCATAATCCCACTGAAAGAAGGGTTCTTAACCTTTTTTAGTTCCTACATCCCTTTAACTTATTAATGAAACCCTCACACCTCCTTATTAAACCACATTTCTACTAGTGAATACTAACGGCTGGATATGTCATTAAGGTGCTCTTTTAGGACCCTTGTTACAAAGCTGCGCTACCGAGTCTCATTGTGGCAAATGAGAGGAAGCCCATTCAATTCCTATTTTTCATTTGCCGTGTGGGAATCGCTAGCGTGGCTTTGTAAAATAAGCTCTTAATAAGCTGTGTTAAGAGCTAATGCATGCTAAACACAGCAAAAATAGCCTGAGATACACACTAAAGCATTCCATGTTAGTTTTGGAATCCGTGTACGCTACACACATGGTAATCATTTTTTTTGGGGGGGGGGGAGGGAGTGTGTCAGGGTAGAGAATGGGTATGGATGCTCTAATCAGCTAGTGCGTGTATATTACTGTCACCCTAACTGGCTAGCACATTTATTTATTTATGACATTTATACCCCACATTTTCCCATACAATTTTGAGTTCAATGTGGCTAACAAGCTAAAAAGAAGTCATTACAAAAATATGAAACAAAATATATAAACCTACACATACCAATAAGGAAAGAATTGTAAATATATAAAAGAATTCAATAATAAAGCATAATGGGGAGAATAGAAGGGGGTTATTAGTCACCAGGAAAAATTGACAGAAATTGTTTGAAAAGGAAACATTTCAGAAACGTATGAAAAAACAAATAATGATGTTGAGATCTTAGATTTTTCAGCAAGGAATTCCACCATTTAGTACCTTGGTATGAAAAAGTAGCTGAATATATAGATTTATAAACTACTTTCTTGCAGGTAGGGAAATGAAGATGCAGGTAGTATCTTGCACCAAAGATTGAATTGCGAGAAGGCAAAGTAACAAGGACCAACAAATAGTCAGGGGCAATAACGTATAAAATCTGAAATTTGAGAGCTCAGAGTTTCAATACAATCCTAGCCCTAATGGGAAGCCAAAGCAAATGTATCAGCAAAGAAGTAGCCCTCTCAAAGTGTGATACATGCATGACAAGTCTAGCCACAGTATTTTGGGCAGTTTGTAGTTTCCTTAAGATATGTTCTTTACACCCTGCATAGCAGTGGCGTAGCCAGACTGCCAATTTTGGATGGGCCTGAACCCAAAGTGGGTGGGCACAAAATTTTCTCTCTACCCCCCTCCCCCAGCAAAATTTAGTCATGCTAATCAGATGCATTTGTCACACAGGGTAAAGTGCTGCTTTTCAGTGCATCAGATTTTAGAAAATTTATTTAATAGCCTAACACCCTTTTCAGTGAGCTTTCAGAGGCCAAAACCTCCTGCCACAGGTCAGTATAATGCTGTTACGGTATCCTCGCCTGACCTAAGGAAGGAAGTATTGGTCTCTGAAACTTCATTAACACAAGTACCATATTACTTTATCCTAAATTAAAAATAAAATTATTTTCTTTACCTTTCTTGTATGGCCATTTACTTTTTCTCATTGTGTCGCTCCCAGTCTCCAGATTCTGCTTTCCTTCCTTTTCGCTTAACTCTTCTGCCACGGTTTCCTGGCCATTTCTCATTTTTCTCTCCTTTTTCTTTGCTTTCTTCAATATTTTTCTGCCTCTCTCTCTCTCTATCCTGATTTAATTCATTCTTACTATCCATTCTTTAATTTCCTTCATCTACTTATGGCTTTTCATCTTTTTCTCACCCTTATTCTCCCCATGCCCCTTCCTCTTATTCTCCAGCCTTTCACTACTTTCCTTTTCCATCCAGCAGCTCTCTTCTTTCTCTCCCCATCCTTCCAGTCTCCCCTCTCTCTCCCCATCCTTCCAGTAGTCTCCCCTCTTTCTTTCTGCATCCTTCCGTCCAGTGTCACCTCTTTCTCCCTACCCTTCCATCCAGCGTCTTCCCTCTTTCTCTCCCCATCCTTCCATCCATCTACCCTCTCTCCTGATCCTTCCATCTAATGTCTCTCTCCCTCTTTCTAACCAGTGTCTCTGTATCACTCTACCCTTTTCTGTTCAGTGTCCCTTCTCTCTCCACATCCTTCCAGTCTCTCACCTTTCTCTCTGCATCCTTCCAGTCTCTCCCCTTTCTCTCCCCATCCTTCCATCCAGAGTCTCTCTCCCCATCCATCCATTTTCCCTCTTTCTCTGCCATCCTTCCTTCTGTTTTCCCTCTTTTCTCCCCATCCTTCCATCTGTTTTCCCTCTTTCTCCCCATCCTTCCATCTGTTTTCCCTCTTTCTCCCCATCCTTCCATGTTTTCCCTCATTCTCTGCCATCCTTCCATCTGTTTTCCCTCTTTTTCTCCCCCATCCTTCCATCTGTTTTCCCTTTTTCTCCCCATCCTTCCACGTTTTCCCTCTTTTCTTCGACAAGGCCCGCCCTGCATGCCAGCGCCAGCCCCAGCTCCCATTGCCGGCCACTGCTGCTTTTCCTGTTGAGCAGCAGGGCCGGCGCTACAAAAAGAAGAAGCGCTAACGGCGCTAAGGACGAGAAATATTTAAAAAAAAAAAAAAAAGCGCGGCACCGGCAGGCACTGTCTAGGCAGCCTTGAGACATTGGCTGCTGAGGCATTGGCTGCTGGCTCGCAGGCTCCTCCCATCGACGGGAGGAGCCTGCGAGCCAGCAACCAATGCTTCAAGGCTGCCTAGACAGTGCCTGCCGGTGCCGCACTTTTTTTTTTTAAACATTTCTCGTCCTTAGCGCCGTTAGTGCTTCTTCTTTTTGTAGCGCCAGCCCTGCTGCTCAACAGGAAAAGCAGCAGTGGCCGGCAATGGGTGCTGGGGCTGGCGCTGGGCGGGCCTGGGCTGAAATTGGGTGGGCCTGGGCCCAGCCAGGCCCACCCGTAGCTACGCCCCTGCTGCATAGATAGAATTACAATAATCAAATTGGGTCAAAACAAGAGATCAGACGAGTAATCTGAAAATATCAATTGAAAAAAAGGGCCTAATGCACTTCAGCTTCCAAAGTAATTTAAAAGATTTAGTACGTATGCCTTGTAGCGCTATAGAAATGCTAAATAGTAGTAGTAGTAGTAACTACCAAGGACATCTGAGATTCAAAGGTTAAGTGCCGATCAACAACAATCCCTAAAAATTTTTTAGAGTGGACTCCAAAGGATAAGAAATACAGTCAGTGCTAAAATAGCTGCAAGGATCATGGTCAAACAGATTAGTTATTACCAAAAATTTAGTCTTCTCCAGATTTAATTTTAGCCTGAATTCAGAGGCCCAGGATTCTCTTAAATCAAGGCCAGGTTTAATCATACATAGAATTCCATGGCTGTCACCTTGAAAAAGGATGCAAATAGTGACATCATCTACATAGATAAAAGAATGGAATCCCATTGACTCAAGTCTACACCCTAGTGAAGCCATAATTACATTGAATAATATTGGAGATAGGGTTGAGCCTTGCAGCACACCACAATTTGGAGACCAAGGCAATGATAGTGTGCCTGACATTTTTACTCTGTAAGACCTAGACTTCAGGAAGCCCTGAAACCAGGACAAGATTTTCTCACAAATTCCAAACTAGTCTAGTAAATTTAACAAAAGATCATGATCCACCACATCAAAGGCACTTGATATGTCAAACTGCATAACTAGGACCTTGTTGCCTAAACAAATTTCCTCCCTGAAGGCAGAAACTAAAATGGTTAAAACAGACTCAGTACTATAGCACAGACTGAAGCCAGACTGGGACACATGCAGGAGAAGAAAGCTGGAAAGACAGTCAGAGAGCTGGGCTGCTACAATTCCTTCTATCACCTTGACCAATAAGGGGATGGAAGCAACTGACCTGTAGTTGGCAACACCACTCAATGAGCCTTAGGAAGTTTTAGGAATAAGGATTAAAATTATAGAACCTCTCTCAGCTGGGAAGAAGCCTTGAGAAAACAAGAAAGATATATGTTCCCTGATAAGTTCAATGAATAAGCTAAGGGCATCCTTCAGAAGATTACTTTGACAGGTATCAAGAATACAATGGGACAAAGAATACTTTGAAAGGAAGAATTTAACTGTGTCAGAGAAGAAAAGGCCAACATCTATCGGCAGGGTCACCAGCCCAATGATCAGCCTGCAACACTGGAAGAGCGTCATTGTTGCCAGGGGACTGGAGAACTGCCCTCCTAATAGTTGCTATTTTCAACTCAAAGTGGGAAGTCAGCTGTTGCACTGTAGACGTAATCACATTGGTAACTGTACTGTCTTTGGTGGAAACAACTCTATGCACCAACTAATAGAGTTTGTGGATATTTAATTTAATGCCTTCAATCTGTTCAGTGAAATACCTCATCTTAGCCTCCTGAATTTTATCTTGGTAATCCCTAACAGCTCTAAACCAAAGCAGTCTATTAACATTAGATTTACTTTTAGACCATTGCCTTTCAAGCTTTCTACAATGTCTCTTGAGACAGAGAATAGATTGGTCAAACAAGGGATATACCATGCGAGTGAGTTGAGGCTTAATTTTAAGGGGGACTAAGACATCCAGAATACGTTCGCAGAATCCATTCCACTGAAATAAAAAGTCTGCAGCGTTGGCAATGGAGCAGCAGACTAGTGAATACAAGGTCCAGAAAACTACTATTTTGCCGCAGATTTACAAAAAGAAGAAATGTTTCTATCTGGCATAGCTTTGCCAGATTTCCGTCAGTAAAGAGTAAGCTCAAGTTTTGTATGGTCAGACCAGGTTACATGAGAACAACCTGGACTATCTAAATAGAAAATACCAGTATTTGCCCTCTAATATGCTAGTAGGTCCATAATGTGGGAGCCCTTAGTATCTCCTAACTAGAAGATGGTAATGCTACCATTAGCACAGAGCCAAAAATGAAACAAATAGCAAAAAAAACTTTTTTTGATGGCCATTATGGAAATGGGCTTAGCACGTGGGAATGACCTGGGTGAGGGAATGCTAAGCCCATTTCTTAGTGCAGCTTAGTAAAAGGACCCCGTTAGTCATTAACCCCCGGAATCTATATATGGCACCTTGAGCACAAATCTGGGTGTATTCTAATATGTGCACATAACTTAATTTGATAATGAGCCGATAAGGGCTGATAATTGGATGCTATCAAGCAAATATCAGAACTAATTGGCAAGGATTAGAATTTGCATGCTGTACTTGCTAAGCGTATTCTATAATGTAGTCCACATAAATTCTACTGCATGGATCCCAAAATGGGCATGACTATAGGAGAATCATGAGCGGATCATGGGTGTTCCAAAAATGTATGCACAGTGTGATAGAATAATCCACTCTGTGCCTGAAGTCAGGCGTGGGCATTCACACCAGGATTTCATTGCTGTAAATGGCTGTGCCTAAATTCTAACTGTGTGGACAGATTTAGGCATATTCTGTAAACCATGCCTAACTTTAGGCATGGTTTACAGAATACACTTAAGCATGTTTTTACTTCTGCGCCAATTTTTTAGGTGACATATATAGAATTAGGTCCTAACAGTGCTAACTGCTAGCATGTCACTAAGAGGCCCTTTTACAAAGCGTCGGTAAGCCCAATGCGGGCTTATTGCATGCTAATTTAGAACTCCTGCCAGCTCAACGCAACCACTGGTGGTAGTTCTGCCTCGAGCATGGTGTCATTTCGGCATGCCATACAATTTTCTTTTTATAGCAGGTGCTAACCCAGCGATAACTGGCATCACTGCATGCTTCCCAGTTACCACCAGGTTACCTCTGGAGCCCTTACTACTACCTCAATGGATGGCGATAAGTGCTATCCCCTGCATGGCCACACGATAAGAGTAATCTTACCATATGGCCATTTTTAGGGCCTTTTTACCTGCTGCATTAAAAAGGGCCCTGACACATGGAAAAAACAGCCCCCACCACTACCGCAGGGCCTTTTTTCCTGCAGCTTAATAAAAGGACCCCTCAAGTTGCAGCAGTACACAGTTTTACTACCAATAACTGTCCTAATAATTGCCTTCACTGTTTCTAGAAAGTGTTAAGTATATTTCCTCAGATTTCAAGACCCTTCTCTGTACCCTGTTTGACCTCTTCCCCTGATACCATGCCTACTCCACTTTTTATTAGCTACCTGATACAGTTCAGGATTAGCCCAATATCATACATGAATCATTACAATAATATTTGTTTCATGAGTCAATGTTATTTTCTTTATTTATTACCTTGTAAGTATTTTGTTGTCCCATTGTTTTCTACATAGTAGTATAAGTATTTCAGAATTCATTTTGATGAAGCAGTGTGGTGACTGATGTGGGCCATATGGTTTCTGATTCATGTCTTCAGTCGTGGCAACTGCCTTGTTCTAGATATTGCTGACTTTAGGAGAGTGACTGTCTGCCTTATTTTCGAAAGTGATGGGCGCCCAGATTTTGACCCAAATCGGGAGATGGGCGCCTTTCTCCCGTGGGCCCAAATCGGTATAATCGAAAGCCAATTTTGGGTGTCTTCAACTGCAATCTGTCGTGGAAACGGGCAAAGTTGACGGGGGTGTGTCAGAGGCGTGGTGAAGGCAGGACTGGGGCGTGGTTACCGGCCGAGGAGAGATGGGCGCCCTCGGACGATAACCGAAAAAAAGGCATTTTTACCGCGAATTTGGGTCATTTTTTTGGACCCTTTTCTTCACGAACAAGTACCTTAAATGACCACATGACCACCGGAGGGAATTGGGGATGATCACCCCTGACTCCCCCAATGGTCACTAAACCCCTCCCACCATAAAATAACAAACTTTATGAACTTTGTTTTCCCGCCTGTATGCCACCCTCAAATGCCATACCCAGCTCCATCACAGCAGTATGCAGGTCCCTGGAACTGTTGTTAGTGGGTGCAGTGACTGAAGTCAGGCAGGTGGACCCAGGCCCATCCACCCCTACCTGTTACACTTGTGGTGGTAAATGGGAGCCCTCCAAACCGCCCCCAAAACCCACTGTACCCACATCTAGGTGCCCCCCTTCAGCCATAAGGGCTATGGTAATGGTGTAGAGTTGTAGGCAGTGGGTTTTGGGGGGGATTTGAGGGGCTCAGCACCCAAGGGGTGGGAGCTATGGACTTTGGAGGTATTTAATTTTTTTTTACTTTTTACAAGTGCCCCCTAGGGTGCCCGGTTGGTGTCCTGGCATGTGAGGGGGACCAGTGCACTACGAATCCTGGCCCCTCCCATGACCCAATGCCTTGGATTTGTTCGTTTTTGAGCTGGGCGCCTTCGGTTTCCATTAGCGCTGTAAAACGAAACTGCCCAGCTGAAATCCGCACAAATCCGATGCATTTGCCCGGCACAAACCGTATTATTGAAAAAAAAGATGGACGCCCATTTATTTCGAAAATATGGTCTGTCCCGCCCCTTCATGTACCCATTCTCGGACATAGACGCCCATGGAGATGGGCGTTCGCGTTCGATTATGCCCCTCTGTATGTCCTAGAAATGATAATTAAGCTTATCTATGAATCTGATGAATGTACTACATGTTGCAGAATAGAGGCTAGCCAAACCCCATATGAAGTGGGTATATTTAATTTCTTGGGGGCAATGTCTCCAAGTGGGTTACTTTTGTGCATACCATGACAGTAATAAACTTCATTCCTAAGCCAGGATATGTATGTTCACCATAGTACTTGCTTCTTCCCAAGGAGAACTTCCTTCTGGAGATCTTGTGGTATGCAGGCCTTCCCACTGCTTTATTTCTGAACAAAGAAATTAATATTTGCCCTATACAATATACAGTATTTGTCTGACACAAAATTCAAGTTCAGAATATTTTATTGACTGAATCCACGTATTAATAATTCTTGCAATGCAAGTTGCCCATCACAATGTATAACAGAATAAGATACATTAATATGATACAATGTAAGAATATAATAAGCATAACAAGACAGAAAATAAATTATATAAACCCCCAAGTAAAACATGCAACATAATAAAAATAAGCTATCAATAAAATCCCTAAAACAATATACCAAGGTAAAAAGCCAGATGCATGCCATTGGCTTGGCTTTTCAAACATCCCCCTATCAAAACTAATCAGGTCTTCACAGCCCATTTGAAAGTCATATAATCTCTCCAGTGGTTAACCTCTTTTGGCAGAAGATTCAATAGCCTCATGCAATAATAGGAAAGATCCTCTCAAGCTCTACTCAATCTAGCCACTGAAAGACCTGGAATCTCCTTGGAGGACCTTAAACAAGGTACAGGACAAATATAATTTAGTCCTGTCTATCAAATAATCTGGGTCCATCCCAATCAAAATGTAAAACATGACAATGGGGTGAGTCAAGGCTAAGAATATCCTCAACCATTCAGGTACATAGAGTGCTATCTGCTGAAATAATGTACAGATCTGTAGTCATAGGAATATTGAGTTCAATGGTGAATATCCTATTGCCAGCTCTGCAGAAATATAAAGGATGACATTAATCCTCAACATATCCACAGGTACAGTGATAATTTATGTAACTTTTCCATGCACCATAATATAGTAGAACAGCTGCACAGAGAACAAGAGAGAAAAGAAAGATAAAAAGCAACTACAATAAATTTGTATATCTTGTAGTTTTCCTCAATAATATTGCCAAATAGGTTATCAGTACAAAAATACACATATTATATTACATATCTATTTGCAGTGTGAAATGCACCTGTGCCACTACTTATTTCTTTTTCAGTTTGAATTATATATTATCAATACATATAGTTATACAAACAAGAAAGGAAAATGTAATACTCCACAATGTGGATACATAGTTCCTCAAAACTGCAGAAAATGATTACTTCTGGTGATCAGCAATCATAGAATTCCCTCTGCAAAGCTGATTTTGAATCCAAAATCCTCAGTAAGCCAGGAAAGTAATATTACATAACATTAAGTTCAATGGCAATGCTGTACTTCATTGGGGTTTGCAGATTATTAAGTTTTATGGGAAGAAAATGTCCTCTGTATGGGAATTCATCTTTGCTCTGGCTTTACACACACCCAAGTACATAAAGGACATCCTTTCAATGTTTTTTCGTGCTAAGGTGGATCAGTAATGGTTCCATGTAAACAATAAAATGTGTCTGCCGATAATCTTCTTTCTCGTGTCTTGCTGAAAAATGCACAGTTTGTAACTGCTCATTTTACTGTATTCTGAATGTGTTTATTACATACAATATGGATTATTTGAGTGGTTGATATCTTTTATTGAACAATAACAACAAGATGTTCGGTAGGAGAGTTTTCAAGACTACAACTGTCATTGCTTCACATATTGAGTGATATATGCTCTCCTATTGTGTCAAGCAATTTTAGTTAATTTTTCAGACGTATTTCATCCCCTGTCAACAAATTACAGTTTTTTTTTTATTTAATTTGAACATGTTTTTAGAATCATACAGCAGTCAAACAATTACATTTTCCTATTTGTCCACAGGCTTTGACTTCTGGATAGTATTCTGGCCATCACTCTATAAGAAAGGGGTTCTCAAGCCAGTCCTCAGGACACACCTAGCCAGTCAGGTTTTCAGGATACCCACAATGAATATGCATGAGATTAATTTGCATAGCATGCAGGTAGGGCATTCAATCTATCTCATGCATATTCATTGTGGGTATCATGAAAGTCTGGCTGGCTAGGTGTGTCTTAAGGACCAGGTTGAGAACTCTTGCTCTAGTATAGTTACCATCAGTATTGCTATAGGCCCAGATTTGGTAAATAGCACCCAAATTTGAGTGAGAAAAAAATGAGCACTGAACGCTGTTCTACAAATGTTGCTTTGTGTTGGGTGCCATTTACAGATAGCATGCAACGCCAGGATCCACACCCAACTTTAAGCATGATTCTATAAAGGATGTGTGCCCTTTATAGAATTGTGCTTAGTGCTAATTCTCGCATTTCAAATTTTAAGTGCCATACACCTGCTGAAACCTGGTGTAAATTCTGGCACCCAAGTTAGGTGCACTGAGGCAGTATTCTGTAACAATGCATATAACTTTTTGGAATGCCCCTGACATGCCAATGCCCCTCCCGTGGCCACACCCTCATTTGAGTTAAATGCTTTTGGCCAGATTCTATATAAGCGCCTAAAGAATCAGTGCAGTAAACATTTCCCCCTAAGCATATTCTATAAACAGCACCTAGATTCAGGTGCGGTACATAGAATACACTTAGCTGATATCCCAGTGCCTAAAACTACGCACCTCCATTTACACCAATAAAAATGTAGCGTAAATCCCTGTGGGTAGATTTACAAATGCTGGGACATATTCTGTAATTACACGCTTAAATTTTGGAAGACCCACAAAACACCCATTTCCCTGCCTATAACCATGCCCCCCTTTTTTTTTTTTGTTACATTTGTACCCTGTGTTTTTCCCACTCATGGCAGGCTCAATGTGGCTTACATGGGGCAATGGAGGGTTAAGTGACTTGCCCAGAGTCACAAGGAGCTGCCTGTGCCTGAAGTGGGAATTGACCTCACTTTCTCAGGACCAAAGTCCACCACCCTAACCACTAGGCCACTCCTAAGCACATTAGATTTTAGGTGCAGTTCATTACAGAATACACTTAGGGAGTTGTGCATGTAAATTCTAATTATTGTCAATTATTGCTCATTATTGCTTGTTATCAATGCTGATTAGCTTGTTAAGCCAATTAAGTTACATACGTTCTTATGAAATAGACTTAGATTTTGGCGTGAAACACTAGGTGCACTATATGGACTCCAGGGATATGGAAGTTAGGTGCACAGCCCTATAGAATAGCATGCAACTAGATGCAAGCACAAGTTCTAATGGGTACCCATTAGCATCAATAATTGTTGGTTGCCACGTAATTATTGATTGTTATGAGCTCACTGTTCAATTAATTTGCGTGCACATCTTGGCAGTGCATCTAAATTTGGGTATACAAATCTGGACATTATATATAAAGTCCTGGGAGAATGACTAACTTAGGCCATCTAAATCACTTTCTAGTCAAATTCAGCCATTTCAGGTTTGGGTGGGATATGTTATGGTCCTGGGGTGATACAAAAACTTATAGTGTTAATATTTAGTGTCCATATAAGGTAAAGTTTTATGATCTGCTAAATAAATGGTAGATATAACTTTATACAAAAGAGATATCCGAATAATGTTATACAAGAGGAAAGGTACAAATCAAGGTAGGGTATACACAAAAAGTAGCACATTTGAGTTTATCTTGTTGGGCAGACTGGATGGACCGTGCAGGTCTTTTTCTGCCATCATCTACTATGTTACTATGTTACATGTGAAGAATCATTTTATAACAGGATGTCTGGCTAAGTGGATTAGAAGGTGCCTTGGGATTCCTGGCTATGTGGGCTAGAAGGTGCCTATATTGTAAAAACAAATAGATGCTGATTTGTCCTTATTAAATAGTACTGTAAATCCATACATTGCAGGAGAGGAACATGACACCTGCTCAAGAGCAAGTGTAAATGTCTGCCCATAGATTATTGAATTATGAGTATAAACTAAGTTATTTTATAATTACCACATACACTTCATCACTCTACCCATGCAGAGATCATGGGCCTGGTCATACCTACCGTAAAAGTCCATCCACCGATATTCAGCAGGGGATAACCGGCTTTCCCCAGCTGAATATTCCCGGTTAACAGCTAGCAGATAGCCGGTTATATCGCCCGCTATAACTGGCTACCTATTTTTAAAGCTGGTTTAGCGGCCATATTTGGCCATGTTAAAAGGTGGGATATTTTTGGTTGGTTTAAAAATAACCGTCTAAGTCTGAATATTAACCTAGCCAATTAACCCGATATTCAATGCTGGTCACCAGAAATAGTCCAGCATTGAATATCCAAGCTCAGTGCTGACTGCAGAAGTAAGCCGGTCTAACTCCCGTGGTCTGAATATCGGCCACCATGTGTTCATGCCATCCTGGCTACTTTCATGCCTGGCACAATATTGTAAGAAGCAAAGCAAAAAAGTGAGGTGGATCCAAAGAGGATGTCAAAACATATAAGAATCTTTATTGTAAAAAGTCATAGGGACGACCCTATGACTTTTTACAATTAGGATTCTTATATATTTTGACATCCTCTTCGGACCCACCTCACTTTTTTGTTTTGCTTCTCACGATCATGTGAAGTTTTTTTGTTCTCCTTTTATTCTGTGACCATATTGTAAGAGCCATTTCACAAATGCGTATTGCCACTTAAAATGGGAAAATAATTTTATAAAATTATCCCACTTCAGGTAATTTTATAGAATCATTTTCACACATCTATGACAATAGACACACAGAGGGTGATATTGAGCCTGCAAGAGGCAGCCCGCCAAAAGTGCCGCGATCGGCACTGACCCCAGATATTCAATGTTGGGCCATTTCTGCTGACCAGCATTTAATATCAGGGTTTCCTTTTTTGGTCGGCTCAAACTTAACCAGCTATGTCAATATTGAGCACTAGCTGGTTAAGTTTATAGCGGCCAAAGATAGGACTGCTATTTAGGCAGTCTGATTTGGCCACTAAACTTAGCCGATCAGTGCTGAATATTGCCGGTTATCATGTGATATAACTTATCTTTTTGGTACTAACTGGGAATATTCAGAGGAGATAACTAGTTATAGCATGCTGAATATTAGCGGTTACGCACTGAAATGCTGGTTAACAGGTCAGCGGCTGTTTCTGACTTGTTAAATAGTTCTGAATTTCAGGGGGAACATTTATTTACGGAGGCAATTCTATAATAGAGTGCCTCCATTAGGTGACCCTGTACTGCAGATAGTGAACCAGTTCTATAAGGACATTTGTGTATACGAGTGTCCTTATAGAACACTGGTGTAACTCAGCATCAGGGTGCCAAAATTTAGGGAGCAGTAGCCTAGTGGTTACTGCAGCGGACTTTGATCCTGGGGAACTGGTTTTGATTTCCCCCACAGCACCTTGCGACTCTGGGCAAGTCACTTAACCTTCCATTGTCCCTGGTACAAATAAGTACATGTATATACTATATAAACAGCTTTGAATGTAGTTGTAAAAACCACAGAAAGGTGTTATATCAAGTCCCATTCCCTTTCCCTTATGACAAGTCTATGGCTCATATAAATGTTTGCACCTAACTGTAGGGCCCTTTTACTAAGCTATGGTAGGCATTAATGCATATTTATTGCAGGTTAAAATGTACTATTGCAGAGACGGTAGTCTTTTACATTTGTGCACACTACCCATGCGCTAAAAAATAAACTTTATTTGTTAGCACTTGATCATGTGTAGGGGCAGAGAGTGGGTGAGGCTATGCTAATCGGTTGGTAAGACCATAAAAACATGTGTGGGTATTGCCATGTGCCAACTGATTAGCATTGGATTAGCACATGAGCCCTTACCACAGTAATGGTCATGTGCTAATGGCAAAATAAGAGCATCTAGTGGCCTAGTGGTTAGGGTGGTGGACTTTGGTCCTGAGGAACTGAGTTCAATTCCCACTTCAGACACAGGCAGCTCCTTGTGACTCTGGGCAAGTCACTTAATCCTCCATTGCCCCATGTAAGCCACATTGAGCCTGCCATGAGTGGGAAAGCGTGGGGTACAAATGTAACAAAAAAAAAAGGAAAATTGACCATCTACCTGCTGTGCTAAAAGTTGTTTTAGCTTAGTAAAAGGGCCCTGTGACATTTATGCATGCAGCTAACAAAGTTGCCCACGTAAATGTTGGCCTCACCTATGGTCCCCCCCATGCTCCTCCTCTGTGAACACCACTCAAATTGTGTTAAGCAGTTTGAGTCTGTAATTACAGAATACTGCTTAGGCACAATCCTGCCATATACCTAGGTAAGTATACACTTAATCATGTGGATGGTGGTATTCTATAATTTTGCATGCACAATTGGGTACCTTCACTTAGTTAATTTAGTTTGTTTGGTTTGATTAAAGGCAACTTTTTGTCTCCCTGCACTTTTGAAGCAAGCACCCTTTCTCTTTGCTCATGATCTGAGCTGGATCTACAATAATAAAAAAAAAGCATTGCAATACATTACACAAGACTTATAGCCCACAAATAGCACTTGTAATTCACCATGGGAAACAATAATATATGGATGAATCAGCCATTCAGAAAAAATACATAGTACCGATTATAATTCACACTTAATTACAATAACATTAACAAAAAGAACACTATAGTTGATAAACAACTTAATTGAAGTCTGAACGGATACATTTCCTAAAAAAGCCTCCAGTGTTTTGCATCAGTTGAATTATCAAAGAACATCAGGATCAGAAACTGCAAGATGAAACCATAACTACAATCTGTGAGTTGAAGTTCATCTTTAACTTATATTATGTCTACATTTCTGCAAAAAGGTTGACATCTTTGAACAAAAGGCTGGTAGCAACGAGATAACTAGTTGCAATGATCATGGACTGATCATTTTCTAATCAAATTTCTATTAAGGACTGCATAAAACCAAAGTATGGAAGAACATTCAAAACATGAGAAATCTGACCACTTATAACTTCCTAGAGGCCTTGTCCTACCTTCTTATGGATGAAAAAGATGACAACTATGTCAGAACAGGCTAATATCTGGAATGCAACCTTAGTAGTGGCCTTAGTAAAACATTGGGTATTAGAAAAAATAGAGTATAGGACCTCTAAAGAAGGTCCTATACTCTATGCACAGACATTCCTCATGGTTATCCCCAGAACTATGGGTCCTTAAGCATTAAGAATGTCAGCTTGAAGAAAAATGGCAAAAATCTCACCTAGATGCAGACAGGCTCAACTGTAAGAAACACATGGTAATGTGCTACCAGGTCTTAACAACAAACCAAAAGAAAGCTGATCAAAAAGACAACCCCCCCCCCCCCCCCCCCCACACAAAAAAACAGAACAAGAGGGTAATAGGAGAAGTGGTTTATTACAATGGTTACCCGACGTGGCCACATTTCACCCTCAGGCTGTGTCAGGGGTAAAAAAGATCTAACAGGGGTAAAGAACAAAGCAAACCCCTAATAGCCGTCATATAACCACTCAACACACTTCACTGCCAGTTAGCAGAGCGGAGTAAACTGAATAGCGGTGTGAAGTGTGTTGAGTGGTTACATGACCTCTATTAGGGGTGGAGAAGTAGCCTAGTGGTTAGTTCAGTGGACCTTGATCCTGTGGAACTGAGCTCAATTCCTACTGCAACTCCTTGTGACCCTAGGCAAGTCACCTAACCCTCCATTGTCCCAGGTACAAAATAAGTACCTGAATATATGTAAACCACCTTGAATGTAGTTGCAAAAACCTCAGAAAGGCAGTATATCAAATCCCATTTCCCTTTACCCCTATTAGTTCTTTTTACCCCTGACGTGGCCACTTTGGGTAACCATTGTAATAAACCACTTCTCCTGTTACCCTCTTGTTCTGTTTTTTTTGTCTTTTTGATCTGCTTTCTTTTGGTTTGCTATTTCATTGGCAGTTCAAGGCCTTAACAACAGCCCAAAAATATATATTTCTCTCAATTCAAAATTCAAAAGTGGAGGAGTGGCCTAGTGGTTAGTGTGGTGGACTTTGGTCCTGGGGAACTAGGTTCGATTCTCACTGCAGGCACAGGCAGCTCCTTGTGACTCTGGGCAAGTCACTTAACCTTCCATTGCCCCAGGTACAAATAAGTACCTGTATATAATATGTAAGCTGCATTGAACCTGCTATGAGTGGGAAGTGCAGGGTACAAATGAAACAAAAAAAACCACATTGAACAAGCTGTAAATTCAACCAAGCAACTATTTAAAATAGTAAACAGCCTACTGCAAACCTCATAACACAACCAGCCTTCCTAGTCGTACTTTGCCAACAAATTTAAAGGTCTCCATCAGGACCTACAGAGAGTCCCATCAAAGCTCTCATCAGTTATTGAGGGCAACACGTCCTCTTCCCTGCCATGCACAAACATCTGGGACTCATTCAATCAGATCACAGAGTATGATCTTGAATAAAATCCTGAAAGGTCTTCAGCTGACAAGCTGCTCTCTTGGCTCCTGCCTAGTAATTATAATACAATGAGCGAGCATAGGCCTCCTTGAAGGGGCCACTAAAATGGTTAACTTGTGGAAGGGCAGCTGCCAACAGCACTCTACTGAAAAAGAGCTCCCTTGACCAGGACTAACTCGAAAACTACCAACCAGTCTCCAGTGGCGTACCAAGGGGGGGGCGGTGGGGGCGGTCCACCCCAGGTGCACGCGGCTGGGGGGGGTGCTGTGGCGCGCGCCTGCTCCGAGTTCGCTAAACTTCGTCGCTCGTTCACTGCAGCTCCCTCTGCCCCGGAACAGGTTACTTCCTGTTCTGGGGCAGAGGGAGCTGCAGCGAAGTGAAGTTTAGCGAACTCGGAGCAGGCACGCACCGTGGCACCCCCCCAGCAGCATGCACCCGGGGGGTCATTTCACTGGAGGGGGGAAGGTGTCATTTAGCGGGGGGGGGGGGGGGGGCGCATTGGCGCTCCGCCCTGGGTGCCATCCAGGCCAGGAACGCCACTGCCAGTCTCTAAAATTCCTTTCCTGGCAAAACTTAACGACTGACTAAATGAAAGTAATTGGCAAGACCCATGTCAATCTGGTTTTAGATCTTGGTACAGAACAGAAACAGTTCTTATGTCCCCTTTTGATGATCTGTACAGAAACTGTGCCAGGGCTTCTGCCTTGATACTAGTGTTGCTGGATTTCTCAGCTGCTTTTGACACTGTGGATCATAATATCATGCTTACAAATCTAGAAGAAATAGGTATCAGTGGCACAGTATTTACATGGTTCAAATTCTATTTGTCAGACAGACAACAATCACTTCTGTTCAGCAACAGCACATCATTACCTTGGGCACTAAACTGTAGGAGCTCCTGCCCACAAGACCCCACTGGACCACCTGACATTTAACAGGTAGACCCAGGAAGGTCGGGGGGGGGGGGGGGGGTTATTTGGTCCTTATGTACATCTGGGATAGGAGGTAAGGGGAATCATGGTCTTGGGGGAGAGAGGGAGGGAGCCTCAAAAGAGCAGAGGACACCTTATGTGGGTCCCAGCCAATATTCAAGCGGAGTCTGCATAAGTTCTAGAGGCTTCCTTATCCATTAACCCTCGAAATTCAATGCCAGTGTCCAGACATGGCTTAGCATTCAAAAATAATAGCTAGCAAGTTCCTGATTATATTATTTTATTATATGGTATATGTTCAATTGTATGAATCCATTTTGAATATTCTGTAATTTACTGATTATATGGTGATTGGCAAATTTGTTCACAAACGCTGCTGCATTTGACTCATACATTTAAGGGAACAATAAAGGCAATGATTGGGACACCAAATTTCTTACTATTTATGCAGGGAGGGAGAATAACTCTTTCTGTGCCAACTAGTTAGTTTAGCATAGGAGACCTTAACCTTTTAGACTGTATCACGTAATTTGATGAATACCCACTAAAATCTTATTTGCATACATTTCTTGTCATTTTCCTGAGAAGGTACAGAGAAAGAGTAACTAGCACAGTATGAGAATGAGGGGAGCTCTCATTTGAAGAAAGCTTGAAAAACACAGGACTTTCTAGCTTGGAAATGGGGAGAGTTGGGGGAAGGCATGATAAATATCTACAAGCTGATGAGTGGAAAATAATAAACCATGAAAAGCCAGCTGTTTACCCCATCCAAAATTTCAGGGAGCATCCGATGAAAGTGTACTTCAGCATTTTCAAGACATACGTAGGAAATATTTCTTTGATTAAGGGATAAACTGTAGAATCTACTTTCATAGGAAGTAGCCACACTAAGCTGCTTATCAAGATTCAAGAAGGGTCTCTGAATGCATTCATTTGGCCTGCTGTACATCTCAATCACTTGGTAGACCACACCAGAGTCTTCCTTGTCTGTGTTTGGGAAGGTTTACAGTGTTCATTGTTTGGTGAATCTCTCACAAATTCACAGATTCAGTAAATGATATGGACTTTCTATATTTGATTGTCTAACTTACTCTATAATCTACTCTATAATTTATGAACTTTAATGCATAGCTACTTTGTAATTTACCTTATCATTTATGAACTTTAATGCAATATCACTTTGTATTTCTCAACCCGGAAACGGCAATCGCCACTCTGGCACAATGTAAGCCACATTGAGCCTGCAAATAGGTGGGAAAATGTGGGATACAAATGCAATACATAAATAAATAAATAAATAAATAAATAAATAAAACACGACCAAATTTAGGCACAAGGGGGAATCCATGCTAAGCGCTATTCTTTAAAGTGTGCTCCGGGCTGAGCTCCTTTTATAGATTAGTGCTTAGAGAAGATTCCCATGTCTAATTTTGGGTGTGAGGACTTGCATCAGTATTCTGTAACACTGTGCCTAAATATTTGGAACACCCCTGACCCATGCATGCCTCTCCCATGACAACACCCCTTTTTGGATTACGTGCAAGACATTTTGGCAGATGTGCACATAAGTCCAAAATATTACCAATCAATTCCAATTAACATCAACAACTGGTTGTTAGCACCCAATTGACTAGCTAGTTTGCATGCGCATCTAGGCTCCATGCCCAAATTTGGGCTCCCAACTTTGGATGACTTATATAGAATCCGCTAGAATCTGTTTCTGCCGTCATTTTTCCTGACCATTAAAGGTAGTTAGATCACTACTCGTTCCATCTATGTAGTGTATTTAATTGCTGAGACAAAAACAATTATTGGCAGCTCAGGAAACTAAGTATCATGCCACACAAATCATAAGAACATAACAGTAGCCATACTGAGTCAGACCAATGGTCCATCTAGCCCAGTATCCTGTTTCTGGCAGTCACAAGTACCTGGCAGAAACCCAAATCATGGCAACACTCTGTATTACAAATCCCAGGGCAAGCAGTTGCTTTCCATGTCTGTCTCAATAGCAGACTATGGACCTTTCCTCCAGGAATTTGTCCAAACATTTTTTAAACCCAGATACACTAACCACTGTTACCACATACTCCAGCAAACAGTTCCAGATCTTAACTATTTGTTGAGTGAAAAAAATATTTCTACCTATTTGTTTTAAAAGTATTTCCATGGAACTTCCTCGAGTGTCCCCTAGACTTTGTATATTTGGAATGTGTAAAAAATTGATTTACATCTACTTGTTACCAGGGCCATGCCTAGGGTCTCTGGTGCCCCCCTGCAGACTATCAGTTCGCACCCCCCCCCATGTGGCACAAGATGGCAAGGCTTACAAGCCTTTCTTGCGAAATACTTGATCGCAAATAATTTTTTATGATTTTAACCGTGAAAATGATCACTCACCACTTGCCACACTGACAGGAATTGTCAGCAATAATCTTAGAAAACAAATTGCTATACATTGCAAAATAAGATAGCAGATGTAAATTCTCAAAGTGGACATATTCCAAACACTAAAATGAAAATAAAATGATTTTTCTACCTTTGTTGTCTGGTGACTTTGTTTTTCTATCCATATTGGTCCCAGTCTCTGATTCTGCTGCTATTTGTTCTCTTAACACCGTTTCCAGGGCTTCCTTTCCATTTATTTCTTTACTTTCCTCCTTTCTTCTTCATTTCTTGCCCTACATCCATAAGTAAAAGCTGTGTCCTCCTCTTTGGAATTGACTGGAGGAGGTAAAACATGGATCCAGCTTTTGCCTATTTTCTCCATCCATGTGCAGTTTTTCTCCTCCTCTTCCCTTTCCCTCATCTCCATCCATGTGCAGTTTTTCTCTTCTCTTCCCTTTCCCTCATCTCCATCCATGTGCATCTTCTTCTTTTTTCTTTCCTCACCTCCATCCATGTCCAGCACTTCTCCTCTGTCATCCCCTCCATCTATGTTCAGCATTTCTCCTCTCTCGTCCCTCCCCTGTATCCATATAAAGCAATAATTCTCTCTCCCCTCTTCTCCATCCAAGACCAGCATTTCTCCTCTCTCCCCGCCAACTCCTCCATCCATCCATGTCCAGAGAATCTCTCTTCCCTGCCCTCCCCTCTCATCCATGTCCAGCGATTCTCCTCTCTCCCCTGCCCTTCCCTCTCATACATGTCCAGCAATTCTCTCTTCCATGCCCTCCTCTCCCCTCCATGTCCAGCATGGAGAGGGAAGGGCAGGGGAGGGAGGCGGCATGCTGGACATGGAGGGGAGGGCAGGGGAGAGAGGAGAATTGCGACTTTGGGTAAAAGATTTTGGAGCGCGAGAGCAGGAACAGAAGGGAGTGGGCAAGTGAGTCGGACCTCAGGAAAAAGGTGCCGGTACAAAAAAAGCACTGTATGTATCCCTCATTGATAAGTCTCTGACTCTAAAGTTTAGCAATTTAATTAAAGCAAACTGTATTTTCACATATCACAAACTCTTCCTATCCAAGCAGAATGTTTTATATTTATTTATTTATTTATTGCATTTGTATCCCACATTTTCCCACCTCTTTGCAGGCTCAATGTAACATAATAAATTACAGCAGATAAAGAACTGTACGGTCCATCCAGTCTGCCCAACAAGATAAACTCATTTTACACTGTATGTGATACTTTATATGTATACCTGAGTTTGATTTGTCCTTGCCATTCTCAGGGCACAGACTGTAGAAGTCTGCCCAGCACTCTTCTTATGCTAAGTTCTGATACTAACGATGAAGTCCCTTAAAATATACACTCAAGCCCATCCATATCTATTCAGTCACAATCAGGGCAGAGACCGTAGAAGTCTGCTCAGCAATGTTCATATACTAAACGTTTTGAAGATTCTGGTGGCTTACAATACATCATGAATGGTGGAGATATATAAGAAATAAACATTTAGTAATTACACACAAAACATTTAGTAATTACACACAAAAAAGCAATCAGATTTTCACTTACCAGCTCTAAGCTAAACTTCCTCTTTGAACCTACTGTTTGAACCATCAGCCAATAAAATGGCTTTTAGCTGTAGTTATCTCAGGTTACCTGATAATTATGCACACATCATTGCAGTCATGCCCTCCTCTCAGTGTACATGCTCAGAAAAAAACCCCAACTTTGAACCACTTACAGATTTTAACAAACAATTAACTATTTATTTTTTATTTCTTCCCAGTCTCACTTGCATACCTCCCTCCAAACCTGTTCTCTTTAATTTGAATGTTGTTCAAGCTCACCCTTCTATAAAAGTGCTTCTATAAAAGCACTTCCTTTTATAGAATTACCCCCTTATGGGTATTATTAATGTAACATTTAAGCGTGCTTATTTATGCCATATCAATAGCAGGTGTAAATGCATTCAGCTAAGGGGGGAAGTTATGAACATGGGCTACCATTGAGAAGGGTTATTTTACCACAAGTTGGGCTATTTGAGTACAAGGTCCCGTTTTATGCTACAAGACTCATGTGCTAACATTGCATGACTTGTGGTAAATTAACAGTAGCCATGTTCATAACTTCCCCTCTCAATGCAGCACTTTGGCACATAAATGCTACATTCATCTGTATTAAGTGCTAATATTCTATAATCTTACTATGCAAATAGGGCTGAATTCTATATATGGCACTGAAAAAAATCTACACAAGACAGTACTATTCTATAAACTGCACTTAAAGTTAGGTGAGATTTATTGAATAGCGCTTCTGCCTGGGAAAATTTACACCAACTGAAATGTGGTGCAAATCTTTGGCGTATTTCCCCCTTATTCTATAACTATGCATGTTAATTTTAGGAATGCCTCCATTCCACTCATTACTTTACCATTTCTGCACCCCCTTTTTGAACTCACATGTAAACTTTTGGTGCAGATTTTGCATCTAAATTTATGCACATGTATTCCAATTAAATCTAATTAGTGCCAATAATTGCTTGTTAACAAGTCAATTATCAACACTAATTAGTTCATTATTCAATTAATTTGGGTGCACAAATTTGGTGCACACCCAAATTTTGCGTGCACAATTTTTAACCACTTTTATAAATTGGGGGATAGTGCTTGTATTTAGGCACTAAGATTACAGAATGAGTGAGTTAGTGACTTGTGCACTATTTTTTGTGCATGTTAAATACCTTATCATGAATGCTAACCTTTAGGGGACAATTCTATAACAGGCATCTAGACTTAGGTACCCAAAGGAAAATGGTGGCCAGGACCCACTTAAGCTCCGGTGGTCAGATCCACTGAATTCAGCCCCCAATATTCAGTGCTGGTGCCCAGACATGGCCTGGCACTGAAGATCCAGGGTTAATCTAGCTGGCAATGATCAGTTTTGGCTGGTGGCAGTAGTTGGCAGATGACCACACATATAGGCATCCAACCCTTTACTCCTCCCTCTCTTTCTGCTCTATCATATGCATTTTGTAGTTCTTTTGTGTTTTCCAATTGTATTTCTATATTGTAAACCGCTCTGACTTCTGCATAAGAGCAGTGTATCAAGTCTTAATAAACTTGAAACTTAGGCACAATCAATTATGCCACACACAGAGTTGGTGTAAGTGAAAGCATCTAAGTGCAGTATACTGTAACTTATAAATGTGAGTGGGAGCCCTGCCTATGTACCACCCGTGCTACATTCCTGTGTACACCTTCCATGTAAATTTGCACTATGTAAGTTAAGCAGGTATTTGCAGACTAGAACTTAGCATGCTAGCATTCACACACATAGTCGTGCACTTCAGGACTGCCGAGAGACAGGACCATGCCCAAGCCAGGGACACCACAGTCGCTGTTGCCCCCATCCCACCCCCCTCTCGTGCCGCCGCTGTCGCCCCCGCACCCTTACCTTCTTGCGTCTGCTGCCCCCTCAGTCTGTCACTCTCCAATATGCCGGGACCCAGGTAATTGTGTTAACGCAATCACCCGGGTCCTGTCACACAGGAGCAAGAGAGAGACAGCCTCCAGTGCTGGGCACCCCTTGGAGGCCAAGCCCAGGGAATCTTGCCTTCCTCCCCCCCCCCCCCCCCCTTCTTGGTGGCCCTGGTGCACTTACATGCATACTTTCTACTATTTTCTTTTCTTTCAATAAAAACTTAAAGAAAAACAAAATAATGCTAGTATGCTAAACACTGATGCACCTAAATGATAATGCCTAGTTACAGTATTGCTCTGTTGACCCCCTCAATCTGTCATAGGGCTCTTAAATATAAGTGCTAAGTTTACAGAATTACTAGTTGTTACACAGGTGAATGTACACTTATGCACATAGGTATTAGCAGAGTGCTCAGCGGTATTCTAAAATGTACATGCACAAATGCAATGGGTGCATTCACTGGGGAAGACCACGAGTACAGCATAGGCGGGGCCAACATTTAAACATATAACTTACAGAATACTAAATGCTTATGTGTCGCATTTAGGTGTACCAAATTATGTCAGCCACAGACTTGGCATACGTGGGTACACTTAAATGTGGGCGCATTTATGCTAACTTACACAAGTAATCTATAAGAACACATATGCTTGTAAGCGGTTTTATAGAATTGGTTCATTACCAGCGTCAGTTGGTTGTCTAACTTATGGTGCCCAGTTATGGACAACTTGACCCTGAGGAGTGGTCTGAAAACATGTGGAACTGGGTTTGATTCCCACTGCAGCTCCTTGTGACTCTGGGAAAGTCACTTAACCCTCTATTGCCCAAGGTACAAAATAAGTACCTATAAATAAACCATTTTGATTGTAATCACGAATGACAGTATATCAATTCCTATCCCCCATCCATCCTCAACCCCATAATGCATAACAGCTTTGAGAATTGTATTATTTAGGTTCTGATACATTGAAATATTACTGGATGAATGAAGCCTGGCATTTCAGAGTAGTTTTTAAATGATTTTTTTTTTGCTGGCTTTAGTATCAAGGTTGTAGCTCTCCTGCTACCAGTTAATATAAAAAAGAGCCCCCTTTTTTCACTTTCAGGTTTTATCACACTAAAAAAAACGTAGCTATATTCCTTTTATCAGCTTGGTGATGATTTTTATTGCCATGCACAGAAATTAAGAAATATCTTTGTCTATTCTACTTTGTGATGAGCAGAAAATAATAAAACACAAGTTGTGTGAAAGGAAAAGCTGGCAGAAAGAACAGTCCATTTTTAGGCACAGATAAGTGGGCTCCTTTTAAAAATAATTACAAAGACACCCTTCATCAAATGCTTTTAGAAGGTATGAAACTACTACATAGCAGCAGGGCTATATTTGATTTTCAGATTTTTCCATGGTGTCTTTGGATAGGTAAACTACCCAGTAGACCATATTAAATGCTCCAAACGTAACAGGAAAGAGAATTCGTGCATACTTGTCAATCTTACTTGTGCCCGAGTTTGAAGTTGGAGGAACAGGGGCAGGAGCAGGAGGAACCACAGAGAGCTTTACAGTGGATCCCAAAGCATTTCCTGTGGTTTGGATTTGTTCCAGTCTGGATCCAAGAATGTTTTGCATGGACTGGAAGCCAGTTACACAATGCTGGGGGACATGGCCAGTCAGAATTGGGGTAGAGGGAGGGGCTGGAGGAGCACATTTTGCAGATGCAAGTGTTTCTAGTGCACTAACACGAGTGAATGGGTTTGGACTGGACATTGAAAGAGACGGGGATGCAACAGCTGAGGACACTTGACCAAATGTGGCATGTCTGGTAGAACTCTTCTTGCTGCATTCCTTGTCGATCTTGCTGCCACTGTCAGCATCTGATTGAAGCATGACATTTGCTCTCTTTCTCACATTTGAAGTGGAATCTGTGTTCTGAAAATAGAAAAATATAAATAAATAAATAAAATAATGACTGTCTCCTAAACATTTATAGTCCTCCACTAATGGCATGAAAGTACTTTCAATTAATGATTATCACGAACCCTCATTTACAAGAAATGGCACTGTTCCTAATGTGGAATTTCAAAACTGTTAGCAGAGCAGTGTTTGAAGAAAGTACAAATATCTGAACTGCACTGAAGAAATTACTCCAATGCTGGGAAAAAATCCAGAAACAAAAGGAAATGGCTTGATATGCAAAAGAACTTACTCGGCTAATAATCAGCATGCAATGGTCAGCGCTTTTTAAAATGCTGTCACCAGCTAGATTAACCCCAGATATTCAGTGCTGAGCCATGTTTGGGCACCAACAACAAATATCTGAGGATAATTTAAACTGCCAGGGCCCACATTAGACAGTCATGCAAGTGCCAGCACTGAATATTGGACTGGCACTCGTATAACTTTTTTTTTTTAATTCTTCTCCCCTAAGCCCCCTCACACAAGCTGCTGCAAGAGGTAATAGCAGCCATATTGAAAGAGCTGCTGCTAGGGGCAGGATCAAATGATATTTGTTTCTACCTCTTTTGCCCCCAGTAGACCACCAATGACAGGAGGTAGGTCCGGGAGGGGGTGTATGGCGCCCTTGGGAGTTGGGGGGGGGGGCATTTTGGGGGGTGGTAATGGCATGGGATATAGAGGGGTGAGGATATCAGGAAGGAGAGGGGCTTCCTTGGAGAGGGGAGGAGAGGGGTAGGAGGGGAATCAGGGGAAAGGAAATTAAAAAAAAAAGTTATGTGAGTGCCAGCACCTGCATAGTTAAGTGGCCTAATTTAGGAAAGCTTTTGAGTTGTCCTAAATTCGTCTGCTTAGCTATGCAAGGGCTGGTACTAAATATTGTCGGCACCCGCATCACCCTGGGCACCTCCCTAATGTTGCCCCCTGTGCTACCTCTGACCTGCCCACTTTTTTGGCAGCAGAAGAAATATTCAGATGAACTACCCGCTTTAGTGCAATCGGATATCAGGGGGGGGGGGGGGGTAGGCAGTGACAGGGACACAGACCGTAAAAGTCTGTCCAGAACTGTCCTCATGTTCCAGCCACTAAAGTTGCTGTCTAAACCCTTTCCAGCCCATCCAAAACCAGATTGCCATTTATGAGACACAGACAGTACAGGTCTCCCAGTATCGGCCCTAGTTCATCACAGCCAGAGTCACCATGTAAGTGTTATGCAACACATCCACACACATGCAGCCATTTAAGTTTAGGTTTTTTATAACTTCCATTTTCTAAATAGAGATCCTCTGTGTTCATCCCATGCCTTTTTGAATTTCGCCACCATTTGTATCTCTACCACCGCCTTAATGGAGGCTTTCCACATCTGTGCTGTTAAGGCAAGGAGGGAGGGAGAAGGAGGAGGAGGAGGAGACAGCACTCAAAGAACTTGGTACTTGGTAGGTGAGAGGCTGGCGCAAGTGCAGCATACACTTCCACGGGAACCCCACAGGAACTGCTTCCGTCCCCACGGGAACCCCACAGGAACTGCTTCCGTCCCCACAGGATCCCCGCAGAACTGCTTCCGTCCCCGCGGGAATCCCGCGGGTTCCGCAGGATTCCCGCAAACCCCGTTCCTGTGCAACTCTCTACTGTAAAGCAAGGGACCCACATTCAAATCCCATATCAATTCCTTTATATTATTATTGTGAGCCCTCCAGAAACAGAAAAAAATACCTATTGTACCTATATGTAATGCATACTACTTCAGTAGCCTTCAGGCTATATACCTGCAAGCCTGAAGGCTACTGAAGTAGTATGCATTACATATAGGTACCGTAGGTATTTTTTTTCTGTTTCTGGAGGGCTCACAATAATAATAAAAAGGAATTGATATGGGATTTGAATGTGGGTCCCTTGCTTTACAGTTCACTGCACTAACCACTAGGCTATTCTTCAGCCCTGCTTCCTTCCCTATTAATGCCCATAATACATGAAGCTGTCATAGAGCATGGCCTCCCATTTCAGTTTCAATTTCAGGAGAGAGGAAAGGAGACAGCAATCACTAAGGGGTCTTTTTACAAAGTGCTCTTAAAAATGGCTTGCGGTAGTGTAGGCGCAAGTTTTGGGTGCGCACTGATCCATTTTTCAGCACGCCTGTAAAAAGGCCTTTTTTAAATTTTTGCTGAAAATGGACATGTGGCAAAATGAAAATTGCCATGCGTCCATTTTGGGTCTGAGACCTTACCGCCAGCCATTGACCTAGCGGTAAAGACTTACGCGGTAACTGGACGGTAATGACCTACACGCGTGAAATGCTACTTGGCGTGTATTCGCTATGCACAGCTGAAAGTAAAAAATATTTTCCAGACGCATGTATTGGACATGCGTAAAAAATGAAATTACCGCAAAAGCCACGCAGTAGCCAGGCAGTAACTCCATTTTGGCACTCGTTCGGCGCATGTAGACACTTACGCGGCTTAGGTAAAGGACCCCTGAGGGATTAAGGAGGTGTCACACCTTAATCCCTCCAGTGGTCAGCGGCTCAATCAGAACACATGTTTGCACCATGGATGTGACTGAAAAAGGTCTAATTTAGGATGTTCTTTTTAGGCTTAGACATTTGTTCCCTTTCAGTAATCGCTGTTGAATGTCCTGATTTTGGGCCCCCTCTAGTCCCAACTAAAACAAGTTCACAACATGCCTCTTGCTATTTGAATATACTGCAGTGTTGGAGATCCCTTTTCTGTCTTTGCAAAATTGGGATTTGGACATTTCAAGCACATGAACATCTATTTGGGCATTTTGAGATGTCCATATGCTTCAAAAATAAGCTCCTATGTATATGTAAACCACATAGCTAAACAGACAGCAGCTGAATATTACCACTCTGCATATAGCTAGTGCCAGTTAACCATATTTGCATCAGTTGAATATTAACCTCAAAAAAGTTTTTGTCTTTGTGGATATCTATTATTCACCTGTATATGAATAAAGGTAATGTCATATGAAAATTAGACATTAGGAATAAGATGTTTTCTATGTTGTATGAAAATGAGTCTCACGGGAAAAAGATATGCCCCTGATATTTGGTGCTATTTTACTGGCTATTTGCGAATATTTATTTATTTATTTTAGCGCATTTCTATCCCACATTTTCCCACAAGTGCAGGCACAATGTGGCATACAGTAGTTCAGAAAAAATTACAATAAAAGAAAGGTAAAACATAGGATGACAGTGTTGGGATGAATTCACAGAAAAGACAAGGGATGGAGAAACTGACCAACAAGAGCCATTAGATTAGAGTCCCACTTCAAACTACAACAGGAGAGTCAAATGGCGGGGTTTGGTATGTAATAGGCTTTTGTAAAGGAATGTCTTTAAGAACTTTTTGAATAGTGATGGTCTGATATCCCTTTTAATTGCTTCGGCAGTGCATTCCAAGTCTGAGCACTGGTATATGGGTAGCGGGTGATAGCGCAATATGGCCAACCAGCTGCAATTATTCAGTGCATCACTGGCTAAGTTTGATTGCCAAATCAGGCTGCCTAAATAGCACGCATATTTTTGGCCACTATAAACTTAACCAGCCAGCGCTGAATATTGGCTTGGCCAGTTAAGTTTAAAATGCCTCCTTTATTAATCAAATTACACTTGCTTCCCATCAAAGCGAGAATCTCTTTCAAATCTTAAATGACACAGCTCCAGACTATATGTTACCAATAATAAACTTACCTCAAAGAAACACTAAATATGAGGCAAGAAACTATCTCAGACTACACCTCCCAAATTGCAAAAAAAGTGATCTCCAAAACTGTCCACTCTGCAGACTTCACTTACCTAGGATCCAAATGGTGGAACTCCTTACCACCCAAGATAAGAAATATACAGGAATATACTAGATTCCGCAAAATCCTCAAATTCAAACAAACCCTCACAAAGAACAACCATATCATGCAATCCAGTGGTGGCCAGTTCAAATCCAGATGCTGCTCCTTGTGATCTTGGGCAAGTCACTTAACCCTCCATTGCCTCAGATACAAACTTAGATTGTGAGCCCTCCTGGGACAGAGAAATATCCAGTGTACCTGAATGTAACTCACCTTGAGGTATTACTAAAAAAAGGTGTGAGCGAAATCTAAAATAAATAAATAAATAAATAATTATTACCTGAATTGGTTATTACTCTATTTACCATTAACTTTTTCTTTGCTTCATGATAGATTTTCTAAATGTTAAATATCCATAGCTATCCCAGTATGTTTATGATACTGTATTGTAAAATTGAATTCTTACAACAAATTACTTTCATATGTATTATTCTATGTTATGTATCCTATACTGTTTATTGTAAGCTACATTGAACTCAAACTTGTTTGGGATATTGTGGGATATAAATTATTGTTATTATTATTATTAGCATTTGTATAGTGCTACCAGACGCATGCAGCACTGAACACCTGATACAAAGAGACAGTCCCTGCTCAAAAGAGCTTACAATCTAAATAATACAGACAGACAAGACAGTTACAGGTGAGGGAAGTAAAGGGAGCTAAAAAGCAGCAGTGAAAGGGTGGGTTTTCAGCATGGATTTGAAAACAGGTAGAAATGGAGCTAGACGTATAGGTCCAGGAAGTCTATTCCAGGCATAAGGTGCCGTGAGAGAAAAGGAGTGAAGCCTGGAGTTAGCAGTGGAGGAGAAGGGGGACGACAAGATAAATTTGTCCAGTGAGCGGTGTTCACGGGGAGGAATGTAGGGAGAGATGAGAGTGGAGAGGTAATGGGGGGCTGCAGAGTGGATGCATTTAAAGGTCAGTACGAGAAGTTTAAACTGAATGCGGAGGCGGACAGGGAGCCAGTGAAGTGACTTGAGGAGTGGGCTAGTGTGGGTATAATGATTCTGGCGGAAAATAAGTCATGCCGCAGAATTTTGGACAGATTGGGGAAGAGAGAGATGGCTGAGCGGAAGACCAGTGAGAAGTAAATTGCAATAGTCCAGGGGCGTATCTGAACTTTAGCGGTAGGGGGGTCCAGAGGGGGCACATTTTAGCCCCCCCCCCGGTGCAGGCGACCCCCCCCGCCACCGCCAGTGCCAACACACCCCCCCCAGCACCACCTCCAACAACTTTGACTCCCTGATGACCCTCTCGACCCCCCCCCCCGCCCGCCGTCGCCTACCTTTGCTGGCGGGGAACCCCAACCCCCGCCAGCCAAAGTCTTCTTCCTTCATTCTGTTTCTGTGAGTCTGACGTCCGGCACGTTGTATGTGCGTGCAGGACATCAGACCTTCAAAAACCAAACGAAGGAAGAAGACTTCAGCTGGCGGGGGTTGGGGTCCTCCACCAGCAAAGGTAGGTGATGGCGGGTTGACGGTGGGAGGGGGGTTGAGAGGGTCGTCAGTACGGGTGGCCCCATAGCAGCTACGCCCCTGCAATAGCCCAAGTGATAGGTGACAAGGGTGTGGATAAGGGTTCTGGCAGCATATTCAGAAAGGAAGGGGCGAATTTTGCTACTATTGTAGATAAAGAAATGACAGGTTTTGGCGATCTGTTGAATATGCGCAGAGAAGGAGAGAGAGGGATCAAAGATGACTCCAAGGTTACGAGCCGAGGAGACAAAATGTGACAAATATAAATGTGACAAATAAATGAATTCAATGCTAGTCATCAGACACAGCCAGGCATTGAATCTCCTGCCTCACCGCTGACCACAGTAGCTGCCTCCTATGGTCTGAATATCAGCCCCGTGCTTTCTAAATCTGAGTTTTTGGGACCTCAGTAAGGAGGTAGAGCAGTTGTAAAAATTTAGTGGTCAATATTCAAAGCTTCTGCCTGCTTAAAATTGAGCTCAGCAGGCTGGCCACCGATATTCAGTGGCACTTAACTGTGAAATGATGCTGAATCTGGGCAGGAGAAAGGCGGTCCAGGGTGGTGTTGGGGAGGAGCCAGTAGTTATGTGCATACTAGTAATATTCAGTGCCAGTGCCTGCATAATTAAATGGGCAGATAGTACTGCACAAAAGGTAGTGCTAACTTTGGGGCCCTTTTACAAATGCGGTTTGAAAAATGGCCTGTGGTAGTGCAGATGTGTGTTTTAGGCGCACGAAGAATCATTTTTCAGTGCAAAATGAAAATTGCCATGCGTCTATTTTGAGTCTGAGACCTTACTGCCAGCCATTGCTCTAGCGGAAAAGTCTAACGCAGTAACTGGGTGGTTATGACCTATGCGCGTCAAATCCCACTTGGCATGCATCCGAAATGTACGTCCGAAAATAAAATTTTTTGACACGTGTATCGGATGCGTGCCAAAAAATGAAATTACTGCAAGAGCCACGTGGTAGCTGGGCAGTAACTCCATTTTGGTAGACACTTATACTGCTTAGTAAAAAGGTCCCTTTGATGTCAACACTTCAACACTGACAGTGGTATTTCAAACTAGTATGTGTGCGAGTGTGGGGGCAGAGGCAGGGGCAGTTTAAACCTTTAGTAAGCAGTGGCCACAAGTTCAATAAAAACAATATCTGGGTCAGGAAAGAATGGTAGGACAGGTTCAGTTCGGCCATGAACGTGTTTTACTTGTTTTATATATGTAAATTTTTGTTATGAGTGTGTTTTCGCTGGACCGGCTGTCAACATTATCATACTGATTTGCAAAGATTGATGAGATTAAAGGAATACAAATGTCAATAAATAAACTAATGGTGCTGGTCAACCACTGCTTTCAGCGTCACTGCTTGTTTGGGTTGGCTGCTGGGCAGCCTTGGGATTCATTGGATTCTCTTTTCAGCATTTGATGCCAGCAATATTTTGACCCTGGTGGCAATGGCTGCAACTTCGGCACGCAAAACAGCTGGTGTTATAGAAAATAGAAGATGTGTTCCTGCCAAGGAAAAATGAACAATCGGTGACAGTATGAAATGAAAAACAGAGGTCTCATTGGACACCCTTATGAATGTGATCCAGATGTTATCAACAACACAGAGCATAGCCAGCCTGCGGAGGAATGATGGAGATAGTGAGCTTAGATTTCTTATGCCCTTGTGCTGAATTTGACCCACTGCCCATGAATTTTCATATGCCCGCCTAGTTGCTCAGGGGAAATAATTAAAAAATTAGTCTTAAAATTACTTCCCAGAGGATCCTTGTTGTAAAACTGATATGGCTAGATTTAAATGAAGATTGAAGTAATTTTTCTTTCAGCATGATTATGGTAAAATGTGGGAGGGAAGGGTGTATTGGGCTAGCCTGTGATGTTAACTATCTAATCATAGGCGGTCAGTGGCCCAACTGTTTGGGGAGGCTAAAGGGGGCGGGGTTAGGGGTGGAGCCAGGGGTGGAGCTTAAATCCATAATTGTCTGATCACACACAGAAAAAAAAAATAAAAATAAATGTCACAATTAATACCTTTTATTAAATTTAGATATTAGCTATGTATCATATGTCAAAGAATAAAGTAGTTGCTCAAAGCATATACTAACTACAATTGCTCAACTGCAAAACACTATGCATAACTTTGTGCAAAAACACACTCTGAACCTTACTGTACCATAAATATTACACTGGGCAGAACCTAATACACCAATATACCACCCATACAGAAAATGCAGACCGTCAACAATATTGAAACAAGGGATCATAATATCACAATTCTCATGTAGAGCCACAAAACATCCTAATTCATGTTTAATGTGGGATAAAATGTCATAAATAAGTAAATAAACTTTTAATGTTGAACACCTAATTCTCAAAGTGGACATATTCCAAACACTATAATGAAAATAAAATGATCTTTTCTACCTTTGTTGTCTGGTGACTGTTTTTCTGATTGTGCTGGCCCAGTATCCGATTCTGCTGCTATCTGTCCTCTTAACTCCATTTCCAGGTCTTCCTTTCCATTTATTCGTTTACTTTCCGCCTTTCTTCTTCATTTCTTGTCCTACATCCGTAAGTAAAAGCTGGGTCCTCCGCAAACTTGACTGTCCGGTGGATCCAGCTTTTGCCTATTTTCTTCATCCATGTGCAGTTTTTCTACTCTCTTCCTTTTCCGTCATCTCATCTCCTTCCTCACTCCTCCCTCCCCCTCCATGTCCAGCAACTCTCCTCTCCCCTGCCCTCTCCTCTCCCCTTCATCCACCATGTGCAGCAACCCTCCTCCCCCTCCATCCACCCATGTCCAGCAACCCTCCTCTCCCCTGCCCTCTCCTCTCCCCTTCATCCACCATGTGCAGCAACCCTCCTCTCCCCTTCCCTCCATCCACCCATGTCCAGCAACCCTCCTCTCCCCTTCTTCCACCATGTCCAGCAACCCTCCTCTCCCCTTCCCTCCATCCACCCATGTCCAGCAACCCTCCTCTTCCCTTCTTCCACCACGTCCAGCAACCCTCCTCTCCCCTTCCCTCCATCCACCCATGTCCAGCAACCCTCCTCTCCCCTGCCCTCTCCTCTTCTTCCACCATGTCCAGCAACCCTCCTCTCCTCTCCCATCTGCCCTGTTTCCTTCCTGCCCCCCCCCCCCCCCGCCGTACCTTTAAATATTATAGTTTTGCTGGAGTTATGGGCAGCCAGCATTGAAGACATCAGCAGGCTCATCGCGTTCCAGCAGCCTTCCCTCGTCGCAAGTCAGATGATGGCTCCGCCCTCTTCTGACGTATTTCCTGTTTCTACGAGGGCGGAGCCATCACCCGACTTGCAACGAGGGAAGGCTGCTGGAACGCAATGAGCCTGTTGATGTCTTCAATGCCGGCTGCCCGCGACTCCAGCAAAACTATAATATTTAAAGGTACGGCGGCAGCTTAGCCTCCCCAAGCCTCTTATACGGGGCGCCTATGTATCTAATATAATAAAATGCACCGTGAACATTCTGAGGACAAAGATTCTGAAGTCACAGCACACGATAAAGGGTTCATGGTTTCATGGTGGTGAAGCCATCCTACATAACACGGACCTATCAGAAGGGACCTATCAGAAGGGGCTTGCCCACTAACAAAGCAGAACTGTTACCAGGCAACGGAATGCGACATAGAACTCACCTCACCTATCAGAAGAAAAAAACAGAAGAAGGGAGGAGCATTCAGCTGTAAAATGCCTCATTGTCTGAGCAGCACAGAGAGCAGAAGAACGCCGCTGGAAACAGAGAATATCCCAGCACAGGGTATGTACACAAATATTGTTGTTGGACCCGGGGAAACAGGAGTACAGCGTGCCCCTTGCCATCTGCAACGTGCGCCGCCACCTGCAAAAATTAAACCTGACCTAGCCTGCATCACAGACTGACCCAGGTGGGGGGAGGAGTAGGGAAACTTCCCTACTCCTCCCCAGCCTAGGATTCGGTAGAGACTGGCTGGCAAACTGCTTGAATATACAAAACCGCTAATTCCTTCAATATACAAAACCGGAGGCAACAAAGAAAAAAAAAGAAGCGTGCCCCTTGCCATCTGCAACGTGCGCCGCCACCTGCAAAAATTAAACCTGACCTAGCCTGCATCACAGACTGACCCAGGTGGGGGGAGGAGTAGGGAAACTTCCCTACTCCTCCCCAGCCTAGGATTCGGTAGAGACTGGCTGGCAAACTGCTTGAATATACAAAACCGCTAACTCCTTCAATATACAAAACCGGAGGCAACAAAGAAAAAAAAAACATTATCACGCACGTGCACATAACTGGAACACCTCCCCCCCCCCTTCACCTTCTCACGAACCAAGCAACCCAGGACGTGCAAAACCATCCCCCGCCTCAAAAAACCCATCACCCACCTCGAGGATGCACACACCGCGCTGCTTCCCGCTGCGCATTCGTCCTGCATTCCTCCTGCATCGTTCCTACGTTGCTGCCCTATAACGAACCGAAAGAGTGGTGTACTCTCCCTTCCGCAAACCACACCACCCAAAACAAGACGCCGCTGCTTGCCACAAGGACCAAAAATACCGTTAAAACCGACGGCCCCAGACAGTGCTGCTCTCCCGTCAACCAACAAAAAACATCCCCGGCATAAGGCAATCCCTAACCCACCTCAAGGATTCCCCGACCTCAATCACCCCGGGAAAAGACAGCGCCGCTTCATACAGTGCTTTTCTCTTCAAAGGAAAAACTACAGGAGAAAAAAAAAACTACATGCTAGCACCCGTTTCATTTGTTTCGGAAACGGGCCTTTTTTACTAGTGATTTTATAAATTGCTTTTAATTATATTACAAACCACAAGGAGTGAATCAGATCTGAATTATTAATCAATCAATCAATCAATCAATCAAAACATCCACATCTGTTGATTGAAGTGCATTAAAATACAGTATCCAAACCACAGGAATTAAACACTTCTTAGATATGAATCACTTTCAAATTGCAATAAAATGGAAGGGAAAAGACTCAGAAAAACACTTCAGGGTTAATACCTGCCGGTTCTTCCTTTTTTAACTTTTATTTTTAATTTTCAGGTTATATAGTTGTGCTTTCAAAACAAAAACATTGATGTGTTCAAAACAGTATATTCTAAGTAGCTTTTAAACTTAAATGTTTCCTTTCACTAGTAATCACAGTCCAATGATGGCCAGCTAATTGTCTCACTGCTGCCTTAGGGAGATAGTAAAACGTTTTCCACTGATGCATTAACTTCTGCTTAAGACATGTGAAACCAAAGTGGTTTACATATTACATACATGTACTTCCTTAGTTCCTAGTGGGCTCAGAATCTTTTGTAACTTAAAAAAAGGAGTGAAGCGGTGTGGAAAGGAAGATTTATATAATCATCACACCCACAAGAAAAGCATAGGAATAAGAGCTGTATTTCCAGATCAAAGGTCTCTTTGAGCCAACCACTTTGTGTTTTTGCCTTAAGTACTGTTGAGTTATGTTGTGCATTAAATGATGGTTTCAGGTTTTACAATGGCGATTGGTATTATCTAATCCAAGGTTAGCGTAGGAATGATGGAGATAGTGAGCTTAGATTTCTTATGCCCTTGTGCTGAATTTGACCCACTGCCCATGAATTTTCATATGCCCGCCTAGTTGCTCAGGGGAAATAATTAAAAAATTAGTCTTAAAATTACTTCCCAGAGGATCCTTGTTGTAAAACTGATATGGCTAGATTTAAATGAAGATTGAAGTAATTTTTCTTTCAGCATGATTATGGTAAAATGTGGGAGGGAAGGGTGTATTGGGCTAGCCTGTGATGTTAACTATCTAATCATAGGCGGTCAGTGGCCCAACTGTTTGGGGAGGCTAAAGGGGGCGGGGTTAGGGGTGGAGCCAGGGGTGGAGCTTAAATCCATAATTGTCTGATCACACACAGAAAAAAAAAATAAAAATAAATAAATGTCACAATTAATACCTTTTATTAAATTTAGATATTAGCTATGTATCATATGTCAAAGAATAAAGTAGTTGCTCAAAGCATATACTAACTACAATTGCTCAACTGCAAAACACTATGCATAACTTTGTGCAAAAACACACTCTGAACCTTACTGTACCATAAATATTACACTGGGCAGAACCTAATACACCAATATACCACCCATACAGAAAATGCAGACCGTCAACAATATTGAAACAAGGGATCATAATATCACAATTCTCATGTAGAGCCACAAAACATCCTAATTCATGTTTAATGTGGGATAAAATGTCATAAATAAGTAAATAAACTTTTAATGTTGAACACCTAATTCTCAAAGTGGACATATTCCAAACACTATAATGAAAATAAAATGATCTTTTCTACCTTTGTTGTCTGGTGACTGTTTTTCTGATTGTGCTGGCCCAGTATCCGATTCTGCTGCTATCTGTCCTCTTAACTCCATTTCCAGGTCTTCCTTTCCATTTATTCGTTTACTTTCCGCCTTTCTTCTTCATTTCTTGTCCTACATCCGTAAGTAAAAGCTGGGTCCTCCGCAAACTTGACTGTCCGGTGGATCCAGCTTTTGCCTATTTTCTTCATCCATGTGCAGTTTTTCTACTCTCTTCCTTTTCCGTCATCTCATCTCCTTCCTCACTCCTCCCTCCCCCTCCATGTCCAGCAACTCTCCTCTCCCCTGCCCTCTCCTCTCCCCTTCATCCACCATGTGCAGCAACCCTCCTCCCCCTCCATCCACCCATGTCCAGCAACCCTCCTCTCCCCTGCCCTCTCCTCTCCCCTTCATCCACCATGTGCAGCAACCCTCCTCTCCCCTTCCCTCCATCCACCCATGTCCAGCAACCCTCCTCTCCCCTTCTTCCACCATGTCCAGCAACCCTCCTCTCCCCTTCCCTCCATCCACCCATGTCCAGCAACCCTCCTCTTCCCTTCTTCCACCACGTCCAGCAACCCTCCTCTCCCCTTCCCTCCATCCACCCATGTCCAGCAACCCTCCTCTCCCCTGCCCTCTCCTCTTCTTCCACCATGTCCAGCAACCCTCCTCTCCTCTCCCATCTGCCCTGTTTCCTTCCTGCCCCCCCCCCCCGCCGTACCTTTAAATATTATAGTTTTGCTGGAGTTATGGGCAGCCAGCATTGAAGACATCAGCAGGCTCATCGCGTTCCAGCAGCCTTCCCTCGTCGCAAGTCAGATGATGGCTCCGCCCTCTTCTGACGTATTTCCTGTTTCTACGAGGGCGGAGCCATCACCCGACTTGCGACGAGGGAAGGCTGCTGGAACGCAATGAGCCTGTTGATGTCTTCAATGCCGGCTGCCCGCGACTCCAGCAAAACTATAATATTTAAAGGTACGGCGGCAGCTTAGCCTCCCCAAGCCTCTTATACGGGGCGCCTATGTATCTAATATAATAAAATGCACCGTGAACATTCTGAGGACAAAGATTCTGAAGTCACAGCACACGATAAAGGGTTCATGGTTTCATGGTGGTGAAGCCATCCTACATAACACGGACCTATCAGAAGGGACCTATCAGAAGGGGCTTGCCCACTAACAAAGCAGAACTGTTACCAGGCAACGGAATGCGACATAGAACTCACCTCACCTATCAGAAGAAAAAAACAGAAGAAGGGAGGAGCATTCAGCTGTAAAATGCCTCATTGTCTGAGCAGCACAGAGAGCAGAAGAACGCCGCTGGAAACAGAGAATATCCCAGCACAGGGTATGTACACAAATATTGTTGTTGGACCCGGGGAAACAGGAGTACAGCGTGCCCCTTGCCATCTGCAACGTGCGCCGCCACCTGCAAAAATTAAACCTGACCTAGCCTGCATCACAGACTGACCCAGGTGGGGGGAGGAGTAGGGAAACTTCCCTACTCCTCCCCAGCCTAGGATTCGGTAGAGACTGGCTGGCAAACTGCTTGAATATACAAAACCGCTAATTCCTTCAATATACAAAACCGGAGGCAACAAAGAAAAAAAAAGAAGCGTGCCCCTTGCCATCTGCAACGTGCGCCGCCACCTGCAAAAATTAAACCTGACCTAGCCTGCATCACAGACTGACCCAGGTGGGGGGAGGAGTAGGGAAACTTCCCTACTCCTCCCCAGCCTAGGATTCGGTAGAGACTGGCTGGCAAACTGCTTGAATATACAAAACCGCTAACTCCTTCAATATACAAAACCGGAGGCAACAAAGAAAAAAAAAACATTATCACGCACGTGCACATAACTGGAACACCTCCCCCCCCCCTTCACCTTCTCACGAACCAAGCAACCCAGGACGTGCAAAACCATCCCCCGCCTCAAAAAACCCATCACCCACCTCGAGGATGCACACACCGCGCTGCTTCCCGCTGCGCATTCGTCCTGCATTCCTCCTGCATCGTTCCTACGTTGCTGCCCTATAACGAACCGAAAGAGTGGTGTACTCTCCCTTCCGCAAACCACACCACCCAAAACAAGACGCCGCTGCTTGCCACAAGGACCAAAAATACCGTTAAAACCGACGGCCCCAGACAGTGCTGCTCTCCCGTCAACCAACAAAAAACATCCCCGGCATAAGGCAATCCCTAACCCACCTCAAGGATTCCCCGACCTCAATCACCCCGGGAAAAGACAGCGCCGCTTCATACAGTGCTTTTCTCTTCAAAGGAAAAACTACAGGAGAAAAAAAAAACTACATGCTAGCACCCGTTTCATTTGTTTCGGAAACGGGCCTTTTTTACTAGTGATTTTATAAATTGCTTTTAATTATATTACAAACCACAAGGAGTGAATCAGATCTGAATTATTAATCAATCAATCAATCAATCAATCAAAACATCCACATCTGTTGATTGAAGTGCATTAAAATACAGTATCCAAACCACAGGAATTAAACACTTCTTAGATATGAATCACTTTCAAATTGCAATAAAATGGAAGGGAAAAGACTCAGAAAAACACTTCAGGGTTAATACCTGCCGGTTCTTCCTTTTTTAACTTTTATTTTTAATTTTCAGGTTATATAGTTGTGCTTTCAAAACAAAAACATTGATGTGTTCAAAACAGTATATTCTAAGTAGCTTTTAAACTTAAATGTTTCCTTTCACTAGTAATCACAGTCCAATGATGGCCAGCTAATTGTCTCACTGCTGCCTTAGGGAGATAGTAAAACGTTTTCCACTGATGCATTAACTTCTGCTTAAGACATGTGAAACCAAAGTGGTTTACATATTACATACATGTACTTCCTTAGTTCCTAGTGGGCTCAGAATCTTTTGTAACTTAAAAAAAGGAGTGAAGCGGTGTGGAAAGGAAGATTTATATAATCATCACACCCACAAGAAAAGCATAGGAATAAGAGCTGTATTTCCAGATCAAAGGTCTCTTTGAGCCAACCACTTTGTGTTTTTGCCTTAAGTACTGTTGAGTTATGTTGTGCATTAAATGATGGTTTCAGGTTTTACAATGGCGATTGGTATTATCTAATCCAAGGTTAGCGTACTTGGAATCCACATGGCATAAAGTTTTTTTATTTCTTTCCCCACATACTTGGAATAATATCCTTCTCTCCTTGCTCACTAATAGTTCGTATAAGAATTTATAAGATGAATTTAAAACATGGCTCTTTCAACAGGCATTCAGAGAGATTGTCTGACTGATAACACCAGCTACACAATTCTAAGTAGCCCTACTTTTTGATTGATCTCCCTTTGCTCATCCTTACCTTAACCCTCTTTTGCTTTATTTTTGTGTGATTGTTATGATTTCCTATGTTATAATGGAGTTCATTATTTTAGCCTGTACACCGTTCTACTCTACTGGTCGTTTTACTAAGCCCTTTTACTAAGCTGCGTAAAAAGTGGCCTGTGGTAGTCTGGACTAGTGTTGTCCGATTCAGTCAAAAAAAAATTTGATTTGGCACAATTCGATTCTTTCAAAAGAATTGTTTTTTTTCGATTCAATTTGATTCAATTTAACTCGATTGAAATAGTGAGGCCCACATGCTAATATTATAACACACAGGGTCAAAAAAACAAACAAACAGGCAGTGAAGTTTGGTCAAGTCCTACATCTTCCAGTTTTTATTAAGAAAATCATTTTGCCCACTTTGGCTGGCTTCAGACAACTGCGTCTTGCAGCTATAATTTGTCCAGAAGCAAGAAAAATTCTTTCTGAGGACACAGAGGTGGCTGGCATACACAGAAACATACTGTTCTTCAGATACAATTGTTGTGGCTTCCTCAAAAGCCTGCAAAACATAAACGAGTTTTTGGGCAAGATCATAGTCTCACGTTCGGCAGGTGCACCTTTCTTTGTAATTTTACTGCTTCTGCTCGAAGCTAAACCAATGGGTTGCTTGCCCCTGAAACATGTTCAAAACAGAATAATCCATTTGTGTATCTAAAAGGTAAACTTCTACAAAATAGATGAAGATGTGATTCCATGTGCCCCAATGAAAGGAGAGTTTAATTCTACTTCCATTTAATTTCAATATTCCATCATCTTTATAACACCATGCTTCCCAAGGCAGAATACCACAACAGTTAAGATACACCCATCAGGAAACAGGATATCCTCACTGAATTCTGGCGATCTGTATTGTATAGAAGAACAGTGAAGAAAAAATGGGCACAATCTACAGTGTTTATAATTGTTGTTTCTACCAGCTACAATAATTTGTGAAGCTGTATTAGTGATATTCAATTGTTATTTCTTTTCTCCTCCACCTTTTAAGGCACTGCCTATCCAACTGAAACAGCTTTAGACTTGTTACAGACGTGGACCAACAATAAAGAACGACAATGTGGAATCAGCAGCTCATAGGTTTGCTTGCTTTGTTTTGAGTGTATGGCAATGATGGCTGTGCGGGGGAGTGGACACACAGATTAACCAAATTGGCTTACTTCCTTACGGTGGACTAGATAGGCTCACTTCCACTCCTGTCTATTAAACCTCCTTGTTTGGCTCAGCTGCTAGTCCCTCCCCCTGATGTCAGTTCCTGTTCTAGTTGTGCGCCAATAAAGAGAGACTTTCTTGCCTGTGCCAACAATAAAGAGACTTTGGGCCCTGCTATGGTAAGTTTATCTTCTTGTCACTGCTGCTGCTTTCCTCAGCAGCTACAGTGGCTTGGGTGACAGCATGAGGGAAAAAGAGAGGGAAGCAGCGTCAGCAGCTTAGGTGACAGCGGGATGGAGGGAAGAAGCGGCTTGGGTGACATACTTGGAAGGGAGGTGGGGAAATCCCGAATCGGGACTCCCAATTTTGGTCCAAAATGAATCTCATCAAACACGAATCGATTTGAATCATAAATTGGATAGCACTAGTCTGGATGCATGATTTTAGCGCTTGCTGAGTCATTTTTTATAGCGGCTGGGAAAATGCCTTTTTATACTGGAACAGTAAATGGCTGTGCACTAAAAATAAAAGCAGTGCATGTTTATTCACTGCTCGAGCACTTACCACCACCCGTTGACCTGGCAGTAAGGGCTGCCATGCTTCTCGTGCGGTAATCAGTTAGCGTGCACTATTGTGGCTGCGCTACTGATTACCACTGGGAATGCCCGTCGCTACTGATTACCACGGGAAACAGCACACACCAACTGTTAAATTATTGCTGGGCACCCGCATAGTCCACCGCAGCTTAGTAAAAGGGCTCCTTTGTGCGGTATAAAAAGTAACGGAAATAAATAATATAAATAAATAAGTCCATACTACAGCCATAATAAAATCCAACATTCTTGTGAACACACACATTTCTGAGGTTTTTCTTTGCATGAGAAGATGAGAATGCTGAGTTCTCAATTTGTAAGCATGAACACCTTTATCCACTGTAGAAAGAGTGATAGTCTTCCATGGGTAACTCCTTTGTAATCCAGGTAAATCCCTTTCAAAATTCTCACCAGTATATTGGTTTTATATATCAGAAATATTTTACAAACCGTGAGCAGAATATATTAAGGGAGTTTCCCATTTTGTGGTGAATTCTACAAAGGGCGCAAAAAGTTAGGCACCAAACATTTAGGCACTTAGAACCAATTCTGTAATGGCAATTGTGCATGAAATTTCCATGATCGAATAGGGCATATTACCATCCCTTTCCTAATAATTCCTAGCATCCTGTTTTTGTTTTTTTATTTTGCCTGCTGCAACACACTAGATGGAAGGTTTAAGTTAAGCACGCATCTGGTAATATTCTATAACTTGCGTACCCAAATTTGCTAAGTGCAATTTAGTCAGCTAGGAGAAGTTCCTGATTTTGGTTAAATAACTCTGAATATCGACCAGAGACGGTTTACAGTCATGGTATGCCACAAGAATAGCACAGGCAATAAAACTTGTCACTTAATCAACTTCTTACTATAACACCATTTCCTTCTTATGTTTCCAATTTTATATGGATAATGTTTATGTTAGTAACCTGATCCTCAAGTGTCAGTTATTGCAGTGCTCTCAATCCCTAATGTAACTCGTCTACCATAACAGCTGTTCAGTCAAACTGAAAATTACCAAACCTGGTCCTCAACCTGAGATGGAGAATAAGGTATTAAATTGCTTTGCATGTATTATCATCTTCAGATAAGTAGGGCAATTTTGCACTTCAGTAATGGCAGATCATAAATTTAGCAGAAGCCAGACCAATGTGCAACCACAGTACTGTGATTTATAGAATCACTTGATCGTAAGCATCAGGGCTAATTTGACAAACCTGAAATACATCATCACGAAACAAATAAACAGCTGAAAACTCTCTCATCCACAGGCACAAACCACACTCCTGCACTGCAAAGGCTTAACTAACATAGGGCCCTGTTTACTAAGCTGCATTGTATCATTAATGCGTGCTAATTTTTAGCACGCACTAAAATGTTACCGCACTTACAGCGTGGCTTAGTAAACAGGGCCCATAGCTTATAAGTAAAAAAAAATTGCTGGAAGTTTTTTTAGCCTATGATTATATTGAAGCCATTGATGGACTGAATTTAGTAAGCCTTGGCTCACTGAGGGCTCCTTTTACTATGCGGTGGTAAGCCCAAAGCAGGCTTACCGCTTGCTATATAGGAAGTACCGTCAGGCTACTGCAGCAGCCCGGTGGTACTTCCCAACCCTAGCACACCATCATTTCCGGTGCTATAAAAACTTATTTATTTTTGTAGCTCTGGAGTATACTTGACTGTAATTGGGTAGTGTTGTGTGCGGCTCGGTTACCGCTGGGTTAATGTGTAAGTCCCACCTGGAGTATTGTGTTCAGTTTTGGAGGCCATACCTTGCGAAGGATGTTAAAAAAATGGAAGCGGTGCAAAGAAAAGCTACGAGAATGGTATAGGATTTGCATTCCAAGACGTATGAGCAGAGACTTGCTGACCTGAACATGTATATCCTGGAGGAAAGGAGGAACAGGGGTGATATGATACAGACGTTCAAATACTTGAAAGGTATTAATCCGCAAAAAAATCTTTTCTGGAGATAGGAAGGCGGTAGAACGAGAGGACATGAAATGAGATTGAAGGGGAGCAGACTCAAAAAAGATGTCAGGAAGTATTTTTTCACGGAGAGAGTGGTGGATGCTTGGAATGCCCTCCCGCGGGAGGTGGTGGAGATGAAAACGGTAACGGAATTCAAACATAAAGGAATCCTGTGCAGTAGGAATGGATCCTCAGAAGCTTAGCCAAAATTGGGTGGTGGAGCAGGTGGGGGAAGAGAGGTTGGTGGTTGGGAGGCGAGGATAGTGGAGGGCAGACTTATACGGTCTGTGCCAGAGCCGGTGATGGGAGGCAGAACTGGCGGTTGGGAGGTGGGAAATACTGCTGAGCAGACTTGTACGGTCTGTGCCCTCAAAAAGGCAGGTACAAATCAAGGTAAGGTATACACATATGAGTTTATCTTGTTGGGCAGACTGGATGGACCATGCAGGTCTTTTTCTGCCGTCATCTACTATGTTACTATGTTACTATGTATCTCTAGATCATTTATAAATATGTTAAAAAATAGTGGTCCCAGCACAGACCCATGGATAAACCCACTATCTACCCTTCTCCATTGAGAATAGGGACCATTTAACCTTACTCTCTGTTTTCTTTTAACCAGCTTTTAATCCACAATAGGACTCTACTTCCTATCCCATGACTTTCTAATTTCCTCTGTAGTCTTTCCTAAGGTACTTTGTCAAATGCCTTTTGAAAATCCAGATACACAATATCGACCAGCTCACCTTTATCCACCAGTTTGTTCACTCCTTCAAAGAAATGTAATAGATCGGTGAGGCAAGATTTTTCTCATTAATCCATGCTTTTGAATATGCTCTGTAATTCTGTTCTTTATAATAGTCTCTACCATTTTGCCCGGCACCGACATCAGGTTAACCGGTCTATAACTTCCCAGATCTCCTCTGGAACCTAATTCTGGTCACCGCCTTATCACACTGTTTCATTGTCTTCAGGTCCTCTCATCTCCTAGCACATATGGCTCCCTTGGATTTCTACTCCAAATCCCTTGGATTTCTACTCCTTCTATACTTATACAGCATAAGTGGACAGACTTATTGATCTCAACATATTGTTTGAAAGAAAGGTGGAGAGGGCAGATATTATAGAGACATTTAAATACCTCCATGTCATCCATGCAAAGGAAGTTAGCCTCTTTCAGTTGAAAGGAAGCTCTGGAATGAAGAGCATAGGATGAAGGTGAAAGGGGACAGACTCAGGAGTAACCTAAAGAAATACTTTTAAAAGGAAATGGTGGTGAATCTTTAAAACAGCCTCCCAGGTGAGGTGACGGAGTCAAGGACTGTATCTGAATTCAAGAAAGCATGGGACAAGCATAGAGGATCTCTAAGGTAGAGGAAGAGATAGTAGAGATAAATAGATGGAATGGATGGGCAGACTGGATAGTATAGTACTTGTCTATCATCATTTTCTGTTTCTGTGTTTATCTTTCTAAGAATATAGTCATTATGTGGATACTTTATTCTTGTTACTAGTGCTTCTTTACTGGCAAAAAGGTTCTGGCTCTCACATGTAAGTCATCCTTAAGTAGCGGAAGTGACTACTGAGGGAACAACCCTCACCACACTCACACCCCCTGAAACTGACCACAAGGTCTATGAAATGTCAGCATTGCAAATATTGCACTAATCCAGGAAACACAGTTTCTCACTGGGAAAAGAGAACAAGCAGGACTGCTACAAACCCCTATATTTATTTATTTATTTATTTGGATTTTGCTCACACCTTTTTTCAGAAGTAGTTAAATGTGAGTTACATTCCGGTACACTGGGTATATATAGAAAACTATCCAGCTTATAATTGAAAAGAAAAACGCCTATATTGCGACCCAAATCGGGAGATAGACGTTTATCTCACAAAAACAAATAAAGCGGTATAATCGAAAGCCGAATTTGGACGTTTTCAACTGCACTCCGTCGCGGATGTGGACAAAGTTGATGGGGGCGTGTTGAAGGCGTGGTGAAGGCGGAACTGGGGCGTGGTTATCGGGCAATCAGAGATGGGCGCCTTTCGCCGATAATGGAAGAAAAATATGCGTTTTTAGCGAGAATTTAGGGCACTTTTCCTGGACCCTGTTTTTCCACGAATAAGGCCACAAAAAGTGCCCTAAATGACCAGATGACCACTGGAGGGAATCAGGGATGACCTCCCCTGACTCCCCCAGTGGTCACAAACCCCCTCCCACCACAAAATATGCCGTTTTACAACTTTTTATTTTCAACCTCAAATGTCATACCCACCTCCCTGGCAGCAGTATGCAGGTCACTGGAGCAGTTATTAGGGGGTGCAGTGGACTTCAGGCAGGTGGACCCAGGCCCATCCCCCCTCCACCTGATACACTTGTGCTGGTAAATGGGAGCCCTCCAAACCGCCCCCCAAACCCACTGTACCCACATGTAGGTGCCCCCCTTCACCCCTTAGGGCTATAGTAATGGTGTAGACTTGTGGGCGGTGGGTTTTGAGGGGGATTTGGGGGGCTCAACACCCAAGGGAAGGGTGCTATGCACCTGGGAGCTCTTTTACCTTTTTTTTTGTTTTTGTAAAAGTGCCCCCTAGGGTGCCCGGTTGGTGTCCTGGCATGTGAGGGGGACCAGTGCACTACGACTCCTGGCCCCTCCCACGAACAAATGCCTTGGAGTTATTCGTTTTAGAGCTGGGCGCTTTCATTTTCCATTATCACTGAAAAACAAAAACGCCCAGCTCACAAATTGTCGAATAAAACATGGACGTCCATTTTTTTCAAAAATACGGTTCGGTCCGCCCCTTCACGGACCCGTTCTCGGAGATAAACGCCCATGGAGATAGACGTTTTTGTTCAATTATGCCCCTCCACATGTTCACGAATTATCTCACCTTGCTTAAATATGCAAATATAGATGAAGTATTACCAAATACAGAATAAATGACAACATATTAGAAATAGAAATGTACAGACAAAAACTGAACTGGAAACACTAAGATGCTGGACTCAACTTGAAGTACAATACTGGAGAAATAGATTTGGAAATGCATGCCCTCATGCACTGTGAGGAACACAAAGGTCAGAAGTTGCTGTAAATTAAAATCCCCAAAGCTGACATATATAAATCACTAAACCAAAACTAAAAAGTGTGTTGCTATGTGCTGGCTGCAGCATGTGACTCCACATTCTCATGTGGACATGCAGGGTTTGGCTGAAGGTATCCATATATATCCTTTTAGAAGTTGATCCATTTGTATTTAAAGTGATGGTAAAAGAAATAAATAGTTACCTGTACTTTAACTAGTTCAGTGATGGAGAGCTGCCAAAATAATTACTGTATTTGAGAAAAATGGAATGCTCGTATTCAAGTTATATAGATTCAAGTTATATATTATGACCTAGAAAAATAAATAAGCATTTACAATTATAGTTATACTTTCAAAACTTTAGATTTATTTCCTGGTTCACTAATTTCATTTGTAAATACATTTTTATGGGTGTGCAGGCCATAAATTGTTGTTTTATTTAATATTCTGTGTCTTATGCATTTATTATTCTTATTAATTTCTGAGACAGCATCTTCAATAGTATGCCCTAATACACAATAGAGTGCACTATTGATAAATATGGTGCACAGTGGAGGCTTTTTATTATAGTGCAGTTTTACACAATGCGTGTTAACAGCAAACGTTAAAGTGCAGTAAGGGCAATGCCTTTTTGAAAAATGCAGGGGCCATATCCAGCATCTGCCCTGAACTTACCACACAGTAGAGACATTTACTACACAGTATGGAGTGAATTCTATAAATCGTACCTAGAAAATTGGTGCCAAAAATCCGCTTAAGTGCAATTCTGTAAGCAATGCCTAAAGGTGTGGTTTATAGAACAGCACTTAAGTCCCAGGGGTTGCACGTAAATTTAGGCACATCCATTTGCACCAATGAAAACATGATGCAAATGCCCCCACCTAAACTTATACGTGGAACCATCTTATTCTATAATTGCATGTGCAACCCAAAACCACACCCATGATCTGCCCTGAACCGCCTATGACCCTTCCATTTCTCCACCCCCTTTTTCAGGACATGCATAAAATATATGCATGAATCATGTGCCTAAATTTACATGTGCACACCTTAATTGATTCCAATTAGTGCCAATAATTGCTTGTTAAAAAGCCAATTATTGACACTAATTGACTCATTATTCAATTAAATTGCATGCCCAAATTTGCAAATCTAATTTTTGGCGACCTTTATAGAATTAGGGGGTATATGCAGTGGCAGATGGCATTAAAGAAGCTGCTATCTGCCACTGCAGGTAACATTCTACTGTATTCTATTCTGTTCAATATTCTATTCAATGTTTTATAGTCCGCTCAATTTCTGCAAAAGGATTCATGGAGCATTACATAAAACAAACCTCAATAAAAGAGGGAAGATAACAATTTAATCTATACAGTCAGTACAGAGTTCATCAAATTATAACTTATTAGTAAACAGAGAGGTTTTCAAAGTACTGCAAAAAAGAAAATAAAAGGCAATTTGCCTTAGTTTAGGCAGCTTATTCTGGATTTTTGTACCTTGATATGAGAAAGAGTGTTCCAAGAAAGACATTAACTAACATTGTTTAAATGGGGAGGGGGGGGCAGTCTAAAAGTAAATAAATAAATACAAGCAAGCCACTGCAGCACTCCCCACCCCCTGAATATATTCTTTCCAATCTGATCCCACCTCTTGCCCCACACAGGCCTTATCCTCCTATCATCCCTCCCATTCTGATTCCCCCTGAGAGAACAGCATCACCTTGCTAGCTGCTGACAGAACAAATCCCACCACCTACAGTAAAACCCTGCCCCTTGGCAATAAGGTCACCTTTCTACACAAATCCCCTCCCCCAGAGCCATACCCTCCCCCATCCCAGACTCCAATCCCTGTGACCATCTGCAATGGTAGCTCAGTAGTCCCAGGCAGCATCAGTCTCCCAATGCTGCCAATCTTTATGGTACCTGCATCCAAAATGGCACCTCTTCTCACTAGAAGCAGTCTTATGGTACTAGCACTAGGGACCATTCTTCCATATAAGGAGCAATGACCCCCCCCCCCCCTAGTGGGAATATTGCACATTGCCAGTCACACCAACAGAAAGATAATAGGTCCCAAGTCAGTCAACCTATTATCTTTTAAAGAACAGGGAAAGATAATTATCTCCTCCCCTAATCCATTTTTTCAAAAACAATACCCCCTTTAAACCCACCCCAATCACTGTTCCATTTTCTAAGAACAGCTCATCATCAATCCCACTCCTACAGCCTGATTCATTTTACAAAAACATCCCTTCCCCCCCCCAACATCTTGACCAGCATCTACCAGAGGTCTCCTCTGTGGGAAGCATGGGGCCTAAGTGATCCCCATTAACTCCTGCTCTGGCAGTTCCAACAATCAAAATGTCAGCCTCAGAGTCCAAGTAATAACACCAGCTGATGTGTTACTGGAAAAGGGATCAGATTATGTTTGATTTTCAGAGGAAACTGTTACTGGAAAAGCAATTGGGTAGAAGTGTTATTTTTTAAATTGCTGCCCCCTTTAAATGCTCCCCAGGAGCACTGGGCCACACATTAGTGGCCTGATACTCCCAGAGAGGAAAGATAAATACACCTTTGAAAGTGTTGTTAAAATTCTGTGAATAACAGTGAATAACACAGCTTGTGAGGCTTAACACCAGCTATGTTACCCATTTTGCATAATAATGAGCAGTTTTGCATATACTTCCATGCTTTACAGCTCATTATTATTTAATGTGTTACACTCAAAAATCCCTTGCCAAGCTGTTTTATTGGCAGATAACACATGTTATTGACAATTAATGCATGTTAATTGGTAACTGATGCACATTATTGCCTCAACACAGATTAGTTAACAGGGGCCTTAATTTTATATTCACACAAATGATCCTTACCTGAACCTCCAGAGGAATCTTAAATAGTAAATAATAACTATATAGAAGAACATTGTGCAAGTTCGGTGTTTTACAAAGGTGGAACAGATGTAACTCGCAGGACAACAAGCTCAAGGGCCCATTTACTAAGCCGCGTAGGCCTATGTGTGCCCAATGTGCGTCAATTTGGAGAAGGATATAATAATAACTTTTTCCTTTTAATTGGGTTGTTTAAACCCTTAATATTAATAGAAACAATTCTCATAAAACAAAGTGAAAACAAGCATGTGTATAGACAACTTTACAGCATTTCCTATGCAGTATTTAGTGTACACAGACTGTGCGTGAGACTTTAAGTAATCAAGATACCCACTGTCCAAAAACAAAGAAACAGTAAAAAAAAATCCCAAAGTTGGAAAAATACCAAATGCTAACAGCATCGTGAATGGGTCTAACAAGGCTATATATAACAATAGCGCAGTTAAACATATAAGAAACTGAGCAGGTTGCAGTGTATAATAACCTAAAACAGAGGACATAAAGGCACTGTAATTCACAATATAGTTAGTAGAAGTAGATCAATTGTTATACAGGACATGCCTGTACTGAATCACTTAAAGAACAACATAATACTTTTGAGTATGGATTTCTGTGTATCTTTTAAAAGGTTTCTTATTTCTGCATTTTTAACCACTTCTAAACATTTTCATTTTTCCCAAATTGAATATTGATCTGATTAGTGTCTATAATTTGTTGTAAAATCTTCTTACCAAATACATTAAAAAACAAATTATCTTTATTGAATACCTCAGAAAACATCACAAGAAACATAACAAATTGCAGACACACAATTGTTTCTTTACCAAAATATATTTTAAGCTACAAGACATTCAGTAGCTATGAATTATCATTATGTAACCCTTAGTGCTGCTTAGTGGCCATTTCTGACAAATTGTGATTATAGCAAACTGAAGGCATGGCCAGCATGGTTATACTCAAGCACTATTTGTTATAGCACTCAAATTCTGACATGAATTCTCTAAAGAAAGAAAACATCTGCTGGCTCCCAACCCATTAGTAAGAAGGCGGAGGCTACAATTTCACATAAATCAACTCATTAATGCTTAGATTTGCCATGTCACTGTATCCAGCAATATGAACTTCCCCTTGGACATCATATCTTCCTTTAAAAAAAAGGGGGAGCTAAATTCCTCCTTCGCCATCCCCTATTGCTTATTATTATTATCCATTAACATGGCAATTTTCAGATGGACTACATAATTGTGAAGTATCCTGGTGTTTTTATACAATGTACTTGCAGCCAGTAACCAGTGAAAAGCTACCCGCATAGTTACTCTTTGAAAATTGGTCAGTGTAAAGAATGCATGTTAAAAGCATTCACATGCTTTGCATTTGCCATCCGTGTGCGCAGTGGAAAGGGAAAAGGCAAATTACCATAATACTTTTAAAAATAACCCAGGCCCTGATGCTCAGAAGCAAACACAGGTGCTAGAGGCCATTAGTCTTGAACTAGCACCCACATTAGAGAGTGCAAAATGCTCAGAAGCTCTGGCATGGGAAACAATGAGCACACCAGAGATTACCACAGATAGCATGCTAATGTAGTCAAATATATGGTAATGAAGTCATTTCCTATTTTCTCCCAATGTTCAGAGAACAGCACACAAAACAAAGCCTCCTTACTGTTGTAAAAAAAAATAATGCCAGCATGGAGCAGGTGTTAAGGTGTTTGAAGAGAGGATTTCTCATAATTCTTTCTTTAAAATCTGCTTGTTTTTATACAATTTGGATGTAGAACAAAGTCTGTGCAAGCCCCTAAGTGCCAGTAGTGAGAAACCCAAAAGTGAAAGCACATATTGGCGCCTGCTTCCTCGTTTAAATACAAGCCTTCCAATTAAAAAAAAAAATGGCAAAGCTTTAATTTAAAGGCACAGAAAACAGATGTCAATGTGTGCTTCACATTCGGGTTTTGTCTGGTGCATGCGCACAGGAGCTGAGCTTACCGAGAAACTCTTCTGCACATGTGTCAAACACATCCCCCTCCTTGCTTTCATTTTAACAATGTCCATATAATTTGCATACTATTTTCTTTGAGCATTGGTGAGCTAATGTTCTGAGTTGTTCTGGTGGTATTTTTTCTGCACTGTTGGCTTACCACGGCAGTTGAGAGCATCAGACTGCAAGTGTGCATGTAGTTTCTTTCCCCTGACCTAATCACAGCCCAGAGTAATATCTTTTTTAACTATTTTACCTAATTAAGGGGCCCTTCTACAAAAAAGCATTAACTTTTGGCCTTAACACAATATAACATGGTAAACCCCAAACTAATGCTGCATTAAGAAGGGAAGCTTGCAAACAGACAATATTTTATGCACCGGAAGTTCCCTTCCAGCCCAGCCAGAATTTTAAAAGTCCCTCCCTCCCTCCAAGTTCCAAGACCGTCCGTCCGTCCCTCCCTCCCTCCCTCTGAGTTCCAGGGCCCGCCCTCCGTCCGAATTTTAAAAGCCCTCTTTTTACCTCATCAGTGAAAAGCATGCACTGCAGGCTCGGCGGCGCTTCAGCCTTCCCTTCTGTCTCTTGGCTTTGGACCCGCCCTTGCGGAAACAGGAAATGAGGGTGGGACCAGAGCCGAGAGACAGAAGGGAAGGCTGAAGCGCCGAGCCTGCAGTGCACGCTTTTCACTGACAAGGTCAAAAAAGGTCTTTTAAAATTGAGACGGATGGAGGGAAGGGGGCCTTGGAACTCAGAGGGAGGGAGGGAGGGGGCCTTGGAACTGGGAGGGGGGAGGGAGGGGGCCTTGGAACTCGAAGGAAGGGAGGGAGGGGGGCCAGGGAACTCTGAACTTGAAGGGAGGGAGGGAGGGAGGGGGCCTTGGAACTCGAAGGAAGGAAAGGAGGGAGGGGGGGGCCTTGGAACTCGAAGGGAGGGAGGAGGGAGCCTGGAACTGGGAGGGATGGACTGGAACTGGGAGGGAGAGCAGGACTGGAACTCGGATGGAGGGAGGGAGAGGGGGGCCTGGAACATGGAGGGAGGGAGAGCCTGGAATGCGGAGGGAGGGGGGATGAGAGAGGGAGGGGAGGGGAAGAGGGGAGGGAGTGGCGGAGGGGAGGGGGCAGGAGGTGGGGAATGCACCACCTGTAAATAAAAATTCAGTACCCCCAATCATTTTGAAATGTTGGCTCCTATGACCTGGTGCATGGGAAAATTGCCCCTGCCGCTAGTGCAGGTCCCTTTTTCCCACAGCTTGGTAAAAGGACCCCTTAGTGCCTCCAATTTAGGAGGTGGTAAGCAGACCCGCATTAATTCTAAATTAGCCTGTAGCACAAGGTAAGAGTAGTACACTTGCTGACTAATGATTCCATGTCCACTCTATGCCCATGCTACTCCCCCTGACAGCAAAATTCAGTAATGCACAGTTTAATGCATGGAAACAGGCAAACTACCACAAAGAACCCTTTAATGCAGTCACACAGTAGCCTTTGTCAGTGCGTTAACCACATGTTAAGAGCTTAATGCCCTTTTGTAAAGGGCCCCTAAGTCATTATGTACCTGGTGAAATTGTAGGAACAAAACAAGCACTATGACGTACTCTGGGCCAGATTCTATATATGGTGCCTGAAAAATCCGCGTATAAAAAAATATGCCTAGACATTTTCTGGATGCCTAAATTTTATAGAATGGGCTTACAGTTCCACAAGGTATATAGAATTTGCTGATCGCCTCTCCACATGACCAAATTTGGTCTCATCCATTAGACCACGTTTTACTTGGCATAAATACCGGTGCGTAGATTTAGGCGCAGAGAGTCATATTCTATAACAATGTTTAAATTTAGGAATGCCCATGAAACTCCAATTTCCCTGCCCATACCCATGCCTCGTTTTGAGTGCATGCATTAGACTTTAGGTGCTCTGCGTTATAGAATACGTTTAGTGAGTTTGCTTAATTTGCTTAATTCTAATTATTGATAATTAGTGCTCATTATTGATTGTTAAGTGCTGTTATCAAAAGTAAAAAAAGAGAGAGTTCCAAGTACACCACAAAAGCAAACCAAGAAAAAAGCACAAACGAGCCTCCAGAAACAGGACAAATGTAGACCTTATTATAAAGCCCTGACACAGGCCATGTTTCTGCATCCAAGCGCCTGCATCAGGTGTCGTAAAAAAAATCCTATGATGGTAATAATGCAACAACACCTATGTTGATACTTCAATTTTAATCCCAGATGCTCTTCTTAGCATTCAAAACCTACTGAAATCCCACCAAAACTTTGCTAGTTTAGCAGTTTTTCAGCTAACACTTTCTGAGCACAGAACTGATTTCTGTGTAATACAAAGAATAAACGCTCCTAATCTCGGCTATTTTGGCAGGATTTCACTAGAAATTGAATGCTAAGAGGAGCATCTGGGATTAAAATTGAAGTACCAACAGAGGTGTTGTTGAATTATTTACATCATAGGATTTTTTTGCAACCCCTGACACAGGCTCTTGGATGCCAAAACACGGCTTGTGTTGAGTCTTTATAATAAAGTCCATCTTTGCCCTGTTCCTGGAGGCCTGTTTGTGCTTTTTTTCTTGATTAAGTGCTGTCATCAACACTGGTTAGCTTGTTGTCAATTAAGCTACACATGTTGTTATAGAATACGCTTGGATTTTGGAATGGAACACTAGAAGCGATATAGAATATGGGGGGATATGTTTTCCTATATAACAAAGATATACGGAATTATAATACATGGCACTATCCAGTATTAATAACCTGACTTCAAAAATGCAGACTCAAGCTCATTCCATCTTTCAATGCAAAACCTAATATTTACTGAAGCTGGCAACCTTGCATACAGACAAAGAATGCTGACAAGTGTCCCAATGTGCTAGAATAACAAGGTTCTTATCAGCATCAACATCATGGACAGAATAGCCAAGGACTCTTGGAATTACCCTTTCAGCTGGAGAGATGCTGTGGCTGCAAATTGCAAATTGTTTATGAAATCCCGGCATCTTATCAAGGTGACTCCTTCAATATGGTGCCAGTGAGACAATCAGTTCTCTCTTGAAGCCACAATATTTGTGATAAACAAAATTATGTATACATCACTCCCAAGGCCAGAATGTATGTCAGTTGCACTGCTGCAGTCCATGATTTCTGTATAATAATGAGCTGCTGTGTTGATATTTCATCCAAAGAGCAAACTGTGCTGAAGCTGATTGAAGATCTGAGGAACAGGCTGCCACCTGCTACAACTCTGTTGTATGCATGCCATGTACTTTTGTACAACTGCTGTGTGCTAAGTTTGACTCTTTTGCTTAGAAGTGTAGCTTAGGGATTTAGGTATGTTTACTGTGAGCAGTTTCTAAGATAAGAATTCCTGTGTCTTTATTCTTGCCTTCTTCGCACATTATCTTTGATGCTATTGCAAATAAATACACACTATTTTCACCATAAAATACACACTATTTTCACCATAGTACGGAAACTGTACTAGTCACTCTTCTAGCTAAATTCAAACATGAAATTCTCATAGGTAAAAGTATATTCCTCCTCCAATTCGAGATGTCGAGCGCATTCGACATGATAAACCACAGTATACTTAAGGGTTTACTTCAACACCTCGGGATTGGAGGTAATATACTTAATTGGATCAAGGGTTTCTTAACCACCAGAATATACCAAGTTAAATCAAAAACAAACATTTCATCACTGTGGAATGCACATTGCTGAGTACCTCAAGGTTCCCCAATATCACCAATACTCTTCAATATAATGATGACCCATTTGGCCAAATTCTTATCCAGTCAAAGACTTCACTCATTCATTTATGCAGACGATGTTACAATGTATATCCCCTTCAGACATGACCTTTCTGAAATCTCCAATGAAATCACGCACTGTCTGAACATCATGGATTCCTGGGCTAATTCATTTCAACTAAAACTAAACACCGAAAAAAACACATTGTCTTATCCTCTCATCCCCATACAATAATTATAAACCCACAACCCTAAGCACTCCTGTTTATTCTCTTCCTTTTTCTGATAACCTCAAAATCTTAGGTGTTATTATTGATAGCCATCTTACACTTGAGAGCCAAGTTAACTCCATTATAAAGAAGATGTTTCATTCTATGTGGAAACTTAAACATATAAGACCTTACTTCCAGAGGGAAATTTTCCGTAACATGATACAATCAATGGTTCTGAGCCACGCAGATTACTGCAATGGATTATATGTGGGATGCACAGTACAGTTTATGAAGAAACTCCAGACAGCCCAAAACACAGCTGCCAGGTTGATATTCGATAAAATATGATTCGATAGCGCTAAACCTCTCCGATTAAAATTGCACTGGCTCCCAATCAAGGATCGCATTACCTTCAAAATCTGCTCTTTGGTCCACAAGAATGTCTACGGTGATGCCCCAGGATATATGATTGACTTGATAGATCTTCCGACCAGAAACAGAACCAAAGCGTCACGTACCTATTTGAACCTCCACTATGCAAGCTGCATTGGACTCAGATACAAATCAACATATGCATCAAATTTTTCTTACTTGAGTACACAAATGTGGAATGCACTACCAAAAAGTGTGAAAACAATTCACAACCATCAAAACTTCAGGCGATCATTAAAGACCTATCTGTTTTGCAAGGCCTATCCTACTGGCCCTACTTAAATGTTTCAACTCTGAAATGCATCAATACCTTACATCGCATTGGACATTATATATTCCTTTATTTCCTTGTCCCTTTTGTACCTGTTTACTCTAACCTTACCTGACCCTTATTTTAAACTGTATTTGTTTAACATCTACCGGACTTGGCGATTGCCTTTATGTAAGCCACATTGAGCCTGCTAATAGGTGGGAAAATGTGGGATACAGATGTTACAAATAAATAAATAATATTTGGTTGTGGTGTTAGTTCTTTCTAATTAGGGCATAGTGAGCTTGGATCTAAGGATAAGAAGGAATATATTTGCTTCGGACATTTCACTCACTAAGGCTGGTATTACCAGAGACCTATTCCTGTTAGAATTTATGCAAAGTGTTAGATACCCCAATAACACCCCAAAAAAGGTTGTATCTGTATGCGCCCATAAAACGACTTTGAAAATTTCCTTCTACATTGGAAAATTAATTCACCTATTATTAGGCCAGAACGGTGTGAGGCTGTGTCAAACAGTTCTATGACAGGGTCCAATTAATATTCAAATGCTATTCTGCATTTCCATGTGTAAGTTTTCTGGTTTGAATTTGGGGTCAAGACTTCAGCTCCTCAAGTCAACTGGGATATAGGGGTGCTTCCAAGACAGTGTTTATACTCCAGTCCCTGGGGAGGGGGGAGGTGACAGGGGAATTATGACAAATGCATGAAGTGAACCCTAGATTGCTGAAAAGATGCTCATTGTTATCAGTGTCCGTAGGGAGCCAGCATATCTGTTCTCTAGCCCAGGACTGTAACAGCAATGGCCCAATTAATGGGACCCTTTTTCTAAGCTGCAGTAAGCACTAATGCATGCTTACCTCAGGTTTAAATCCACTACCATGGGGCACACTCTGGCATCCCACACTGTAGCTTTCGGATCGGTGCACATATCCCATGTGTTAAAAAATATTTGTTATTTTTTTAGTGTTGAGGTGTATTTGAGAGCGGAGAGTAGGTGTGCCCAGTGCTAATCAGCTACATCACCATGTGCTAACTGATTAGTGTGTGGCTAGTATGTGAGTCCTTACCACCTAGAAAATAAGTGTCAGTTAGGCTCCTGTGCTAATGCTAATGCAATAATTGGGAAAGTATTCTGTGTCCATTAACTGAGGAAATAGAAAATGCAGCCATTATACAGTCATGCTCAGAGTGGCCTTAGTGCATGGGAAGTGTGTGTGTGTGTGTGTGTGTGTGTGTGTGTGTGTGTGTGTGTGTAAGAGAGAGGTAGCATGGTTATAAAATAAGTGAAAAGTTATGAAGGCAGTAAGGATGACAATATCAGATCAAAGGGGGAAGCAAATACAAGAGGAAGCTATAATCTGCAGAAATATCAAGCAGTCCACAAGAAGCAAAAAACACATCTTCTAGTGTTGAAAAACCTTTATTCCAATCAGTCTGGAAAATAAAATGCTCACAGGGCACATACACCTAATAGTTAGCTGTTTGTTCAAGATGGAAAAAATCTGTGGCATAGCAAATAGCAGTCAGAGTACTGGCTCATAGAGTCTTGCCTTCTCAGTCCCTTTGGAACCCTAATAGTTTAAGCCCTCACGCAGCCTCTAGGAAGGTGAAACATGGCCACATCGGGCATTGTATGTTCCAGACTTGTGGACTGCTTGATATTTAATGCAGATTATAGCTTCCTCTTTTTTTTTATTTCCTCTTTGATCTGATGTTGTCATTCTTACTGCCTTCAAAACTTTTCACTTATTTTATAACCATGCTACCTCTCAGGCCAAAGACTCATTCAGATTAAACTGGACAAAAAAGGAGCAAGAACGAAATACTGTATCAAAGAAAAGAATGAATAAATATAAAAGCTATCCTATGCTGGGCAATTGGCAAATAGCGGTACAGGCCATTAATACAGATAAAATGAGGCATCTGGAGTCAACCTGACTCTGAGCCACAGAATGCATTATCATCATTAAATTATGTATAAGCTGTATGCCAAAGAATTAAACAAAATAAACAAACAAACAAAAACTATTGAGCTGGTTAGAGAATGTGCATGAATTATGGTCAATGAATGATGATAGCACAGACAAATGGCAAGAAGTCAAAAATACTTATTGGCATTTCAGTCACTATCCTGCCCTGGTTAAATACTCATAACACTTATTCATACTAGCTCCACAGAAAATCATTACAAAAATGGAAGCAAGATTCATTAGAAAAAAACATATATACATATATATTTTCCAACAATGGCCAATCTAGGTCACAAGTACCTGGCAGAAATCCAAACAGTAGAAAGGTATGCACTAGCTTCAACTATGTCTATCTCAATAGCAGACTATGGACTGTTCCTCCAGGAATTTGCCCAAAATTAAACCCAGATTTGATATTAGCTTTGAAATAAGTATACATATGAAATCAAATATGTTAGTGTTTAACTTTAAAAAAGGGGACTAAAAACCACTGTATAACTGATACAAGATAACACTCTGATACATAGTAGATTGGAATATTTTGAAAATTTTAATAGGAGGTTAAGCCTTCGTTTATTGAACTTTCCTAGGACTCCAATCTATACGCCACTGGAAATTTTTAAAATATATCTAATAGAGAACTTGAAATTTTCTGAAGATAACATACCTCCGTTGAATAAAATATATTACCTTCCAGTAAAAAAGGTAAAAGAAGATGAACAAAACATTCAACAGGAGCAATGTGATCTTAATGTATCAGATCTATTAGAATCATCATTAACAGAAATAACTGAGCGCCAAACTCTCTTGGTATCATTTATATGTATTTATTATTTTATTTATTTATTTATTTCATTTGTATCCCACATTTTCCCACCTCTTTGCAGGCTCAATGTAGCTTACATTACATCATGAATAGTGGAAATACATAAGAAAATAGACATTTAGTATTGCATAAGGATCTTGGGTAACATGATAATGATAAAGCATGATAGTAGTATAGCAAGCATATAACGTAAGGCAATTCTGTATATATGTGTAGGAGTTCACATTTGTTGATCTTTGTGGTATACCTTGTTAAAGAGATGGGTCTTCAGTAGTTTGTGGAAGTTAGTTAGTTCGTAGATCATTTTTAAGTTGTGCGGCAGTGCGTTCCAGAATTGTGTGCTCAAGCAGGAAAAGGTTGACGCATGCATTAGTTTGTATTTTAGACCTTTGCAGTTGGGGAAGTGAAGACTTGGAATCTGTTAGGAAACTTGCATTGCATTGCATTGAGGAACTTACAAACCCCATTTTATGGGGAAAAAAAATCTGGGTGTTCCCAGATGTTACTAAGCAGACTCAAGTTAGGAGAAAAGAGTTTTTGGCACTGCAATCTTCAACTTTAGCCCTGGGAGCTTCATTCAACCTGAATTACCCGTGTAAATGTAACATCAAATACTTAGGGGTTAAATATATATTTTTTTAATTCCTGAACATTTAAAACAATTTATTACTCAGAAAAAGATAATTTAATACATGCTGAGACTAGACAGTAATGATTAGCCTTGAGCATTAGATCAGATAGACAGAATAGGAATAAATGGTTTAATGTTGCTAAGCTGTGCTTATTTAAAATATGTTTTTGAATCTCATCTTCTGAGTATGTGAAGGCTTCAACCCCCACTCTTATTGTGGTCTAATACAAGTTGTATAATTTTTCTTTTATTTTCCTATGGATTTATCAATTTGAATTTATGTACTGTTTTTCTTACTCAAGATGTAAAATGCTTGTAAAACTTGAAATTGATAAATAATTTTAAAAAAAAGGAGACTATAATAAAATGAGAAGAATGGTGAAAAAAAAACTTAAGAGGACCGGCTGCAAGGGTCAAAAATTTACATCAGGCGTGGATGCTGTTCAAATCTATTCTGCTTATTTAAAAAGGAGGACGGAAGACCAAACGACAGATGGCATGCTAAAAAATGAGGTGAAGGAAGCTATTAGAGTTAAAAGAAAATCCTTCAGAAAATGGAAGAAGTAACCGACTGAAAATAATAAGAAACAGCATAAGGAATGTCAAGTCAAATACAAAGCGCTGATAAGGAAGGCTAAAAGGGACTTCTACTACTACTACTACTACTATTTAGCATTTCTATAGCGCTACAAGGCATACGCAGTGCTGTACAAACATAGAAGAAAGACAGTCCCTGCTCAAAGAGCTTACAATCTAATAGACAAAAAATAAATAAAGTAAGCAAATCAAATCAATTAATGTGAACGGGAAGGAAGAGAGGAGGGTAGGTGGAGGCGAGTGGTTACAAGTGGTTACGAGTCAAAAGCAATGTTAAAGAGGTGGGTTTTCAGTCTAGATTTAAAGGTGGCCAAGGATGGGGCAAGACGTAGGGGCTCAGGAAGTTTATTCCAGGCGTAAGGTGCAGCGAGATAGAAGGCGCGAAGTCTGGAGTTGGCAGTAGTGGAGAAGGGAACAGATAAGAAGGATTTATCCATGGAGCGGAGTGCACGGGAAGGGGTGTAGGGAAGGACGAGTGTGGAGAGATACTGGGGAGCAGCAGAGTGAATACATTTATAGGTTAGTAGAAGAAGTTTGAACAGGATGCGAAAACGGATAGGGAGCCAGTGAAGGGTCTTGAGGAGAGGGGTAGTATGAGTAAAGCGACCCTGGCGGAAGATGAGACGGGCAGCAGAGTTTTGAACCGACTGGAGAGGGGAGAGGTGACTAAGTGGGAGGCCAGCAAGAAGCAGATTGCAGTAGTCTAAACGAGAGGTGACAAGGGTGTGGATGAGGGTTTTGGTAGAGTGCTCGGAAAGAAAGGGGCGGATTTACGGATGTTGTAAAGAAAGAAACGACAGGTCTTGGCGGTCTGCTGGATATGAGCAGAGAAGGAGAGAGAAGAGTCAAAGATGACCCCAAGGTTTCGAGCTGAGGAGACAGGGAGAATGAGAGAGCCATCAACAGAAATAGAAAACGGGGGGAGCGGGGAGGTGGGTTTGGGGGGGAAAATGAGAAGCTCGGTTTTGGTCATATTTAATTTCAGGTGGCGTTGAGACATCCAGGCAGCAATGTCAGACAAGCACGCTGAAACTTTGGTTTGGATGCAAGGTGAGATATCAGGGGTAGAAAGGTAGATTTGGGAGTCATCAGCATAGAGGTGGTAGGAAAAGCCATGGGATGAGATTAATGAACCAAGGGAGGAAGTGTAGATAGAAAAGAGGAGGGGACCAAGAACAGAACCCTGAGGTACACCGACAGGCAGAGGGATAGAAGTAGAAGAGGATCCACCAGAGTGAACACTAAAGGTGCGGAGGGAGAGGTAGGAGAGAACCAGGAAAGGACAGAGCCCTGGAATCCAAGTGAGGACAGGGTATCGAGAAGTATGCTGTGATCGACAGTGTCAAAAGCAGCGGAAAGATCAAGAAGAATGAGGATGGAATATTGACCTTCGAAAAAAAAAGATTGTGTTGGAGGCAAAAACACGTGGAAGGGCATTATCGAACGAAAACGTTTATCTCCATGGGCGTTTATCTCCGAGAACGGGTCCGTGAAGGGGCGGACCGAACTGTATTTTCGAAAAAAATAGACGTCCATGTTTTATTCGACAATTTGTGAGCTGGGCGTTTTTGTTTTTCAGCGATAATGGAAAATGAAAGCGCCCAGCTCAAAAACGAATAAATCCAAGGCATTTGTACGTGGGAGGGGCCAGGATTCGTAGTGCACTGGTCCCCCTCACATGCCAGGACACCAACCGGGCACCCTAGGGGGCACTTTTACAAAAACAAAAAAAGGTAAAAGAGCTCCTAGTTGCATAGCACCCTTCCCTTGTGTGTTGAGCCCCCCAAATCCCCCTCAAAACCCACTGCCCACAAGTCTACACCATTACTATAGCCCTAAGGGGTGAAGGGGGGCACCTCCATGTGGGTACAGTGGGTTTGGGGGGGTTGGACGACTAAGCATTAAGCAGCACAATTGTAACAGGTAGGGGGGGATGGGCCTGGGTCCACCTGCCTGAAGTCCACTGCACCCCCTAACAACTGCTCCAGGGACCTGCATACTGCTGCCAGGGAGTTGGGTATGACATTTGAGGGTGAAAATAAAAAGTTGTGAAACATCATTTTTTGTGGTGGGAGGGGGTTAGTGACCACTGAGGGAGTCAGGGGAGGTCATCCCCAATTCCCTCTGGTGGTAATCTGGTCATTTAGGGCACTTTTGGGGCCTTATTCGTGAAAAAACAGGGTCCAGGAAAAGTGCCCTAAATTCTAGCTACAAACGCATACTTTTTTTTCCATTATCGGCGAAAGGCGCCCATCTCTGTTCGGGTGATAACCATGCCCCAGTCCCGCCTTCACCACGCCTCCGACATGCCCCCGTCAACTTTGCATGCTTCCGCGATGGAGTGCAGTTGAAAATGTCCAAGTTCGGCTTTCGATTATACCGCGTTATTCGTTTTTGTGAGATAAATGTCCATCTCCCGATTTAGGTTGGAACTTGGGTGTTTTTCTCGTTCGATTATAAGCAGGATAGTAAAAATATTTTAAGGAATATTAAAAGTAGGAAGCTGGCAAAAGAATCGATTGGTCCGCTAGATGATCGAGGGGTAAAAGGGGCAATCTGGGAAGACAAAGCCATAGCAGAGAGATTAAATGAATTCTTTGCTTCGAGATTTGGGAGAGATACCGATGCTAGAAATGGTATTCGAAGCTGAAGAGTCGGAAAAACTGAATGAATTCTCTATAAACTTGGAGGATGTAATGGGGCAGTTCTACAAACTGAAGAGTAGCAAGTCTCCTGGTCAGGATGGTATTCATCCCAGAGTACTGATTGAACTGAAGAATGAACTTGCGGAGCTACTGTTAGTAATATGTAATTTATCCTTAAAATCAAGCGTAGTACTGGAAGATTGGAGGGTGGCCAATGTAAAGCCGATTTTTTAAAAAGGGTTCCAGATTTGATTCAGGAAATTACAGACCGGTGAGTCTGACATTGGTGCTGGGCAAAATGGTAGAGACTATTATATTGAACAAAATTACAGAGCATATTCAAAAGCATGGATTAATGAGACAAAGTCAACATGGATTTAGTGAAGGGAAATCTTGCCTCACCAATCTATTACAGTTCTTTGAAGGGGTGAACAAACAAGTGGATAAAGGTGAGCCAGTTGATATTGTGTATCTGGATTTTCAGAAGGCGTTTGACAAAACACCTCATGAAAGACTCCAGAGGAAATTGGAGAGTCATGGGATAGGAGGTAGTGTTCTATTGTGGATTAAAAACTGGTTAAAAGATAGAAAACAGAGAGTAGGGTTAAATGGTCAGCATTCTCAATGGAGAAGGGTAGTTAGTGGGGTTCCCCAAAGGTCTGTGCTGGGACCGCTGCTTTTTAACATATTTCCAAATGACCTAGAGATGGGAGTAACTAGTGAGGTAATTAAATTTGCTGATGACACAAAGTTATTCAAAGTCGTTAAATTGCGGAAGGATTGTGAAAAATTACAAGAGGACCTTACGAGACTGGAAGACTGGGCATCTAAATGGCAGATGACATTTAATGTGAGCAAGTGGCTCTTGAATAAACTTGACAGGCTGAAGATAGGACCCAACGTGGTGAACTGGATTAGGAACTGGTTGACGGACAGATGCCAGAGGGTGGTGGCTAATGGAATTCACTCGGATGAGGGAAAGGTGAGTAGTGGCGTGCCTCAGGGATCGGTGCTGGGACCGATTCTATTCATTATATTTGTCAGTGACATTGTCGAAGGGTTAGAAGGTAAAATTTGCCTTTTTTGCGGATAATACCAAGATTTGTAATAGAGTGGACACCCCAGAGGGAGTGGAAAACATGAAAAAGGATATGCAGAAGCTGGAAGAATTGTCTAATGTTTGGCAATTAAAATTAAATTTGAAGAAATGCAAAGTGATGCACTTATTTATTTATTGCATTTGTATCCCACATTTTCCCACCTCTTTGCAGGCTCAATGTGGCTTACAATACATCATGAATGGTGGAAATACATAAGAAAATAGGCATTTAGTATTACAGAAGATCTTGGGTACATGATAAAGCATGATAGTAGTATAACAAGCAAGTATTTTAAGACAATTCTGGATATATGTGGAGGGGTTCACATTTGTTGATCTTTGTGGGATGCCTTGTTAAAGAGATGGGTCTTCAGTAGTTTGCAGAAGTTAGTTAGTTCATAGATCTAGGGAGTAGAAATCCACAGGAGACGTATGTGTTAGGCGGTGAGAGTCTGATATATACAGGCAGGGAGAGGGATCTTGGGGTAATAATATATGAGGATCTGAAGGCGATGAAACAGTGTGACAAGGCAGTGGCCATAGCCAGAAGTTTGCTAGGCTGTATAAAGAGAGGTGTGACCAGCAAAAGAAAGGAGATGTTGATGCTGTTGTACAAGTCACTGGTGAGGCCCCACCTGGAGTATTGTGTTCAATTTTGGAGGCCGTATGTTGCAAAGGATGTAAAAAGAATTGAAGCGGTGCAAAGAAAAGCTACAAAAATAGTATGGGATTTGCATCACAAGACATATGAGGAGAGACTTGCTGACTTGAACATGTATACTCTGGAGGAAAGGAGAAACAGGGGTGATATGATACAGACGTTCAAATATTTGAAAGGTATTAATCCGCAAATGAACCTGATCTGGAGACGGGAAGGCAGTAAAACTAAATGTCAGTAAGTATTTTTTCACGGAGAGAGTGCTGGATACTTGGAATGTCCTCCCGAGGGAGGTGTTGGAGATGAAAACGGTAACGGAATACAAAAATGCATGGGATAAACATAAAGGAATCCTGTTCAGAAGAAATGGATCCTCAGAAGCTTAGCAGAGATTGGGTGGCAGCACCAGTGGTTAGGAGGCGGGGCTAGTGGTTGGGAGGCAGGGCTAGTGCTGGTGCAGACTTCTATGGTCTGGTGCCCTGAAAATGGCAGATACAAATCAAGGTCAAGTATACATATAAAGTATCACATATGAGTTTATCTTGTTGGGCAGACTGGATGGACCGTAAAGGTTTTTTTTCTGCTATCACCTTCTATGTTACTAAGTAAGTGCAAAGTGATGCATGTGGGAAAGAGGAACCCAAATTATAGCTACGTCATGAAAGGTTCCATGTCAGGACTCACAGACCAAGAAAGGGATCTAGGTGTCGTCGTTGATGATAAGTTGAAACCTTCTGCTCAGTGTGCTGCTGCAGCTAAGAAAGCAAATAGGAATGTTATGTATTATTAGGAAAGGAATGGAAAAAAATGAGCATGTTATAATGCTTTTGCATCGCTCCATGGTGTGACCACACCTCGAATATTGTGTTGAATTCTGGTCGCCGCATCTCAAAAAAGATATAGTGGAATTAGAAAAGGTGCAGAGAAGTGCGACAAAAATGATAAAGGGGATGGGATATCTTCCCTATGAGGAAAAACTAAGTGGCTAGGGCTCTTCAGCTTGCAGAAAAGGTGGTTGCGGGGAGATATGATAGAAGTCTATAAAATAATGAGTAGAGTTGAACGGGTAGACGTTAATCGTCTTGTTTATGCTTTCCAAAAATACTAGGATTAGGGGCATGCAATGAAGCTACAAATTAGTAAATTTAAAACGAATCGGAGAAACATTTCTTCACTCAACGTGTAATTAAACTCTGGAATTCTTTGCCAGAGAAAGTGGTAAAGGCGGTTAGTTTAGCAGAGTTTAAAAATGGTTTGGATGGCTTCCTAAAGGAAAAGTCCATAGACCATTATTAAATTGGACTTGGGAAAAATCCACTATTTCTTGGATAAACAGTAAAATATCTTTTGTACATTTTTGGGATCTTGCCAGGTATTTGTGACCTGGATTGGCTACTGTTGGAAACAAGATGCTGGGCTTGATGGACCTTTGGTCTGTCCCAGTATGGCAATACTTATGTACTTATCTACTTATGTACAAGTTGGCTCGAGTCAGAAGAAGCTTCAGTTGCTGAATCTGTCTCTGAATGTAACAAGATTTGACAGCATAATTAAATTTGTTTGTCAAATTTCAAAAGAATTATCACTGTGAAATCCCAGGGTAATTATTTCCTCTTTAAGAGGGATTTGTTTACCCCACAATTTCAGATGAACAAGCAAAGGCTTGTTCTTACAAGATAACCAAATCATGGCTGATTTTTCTATATTCAAAATTAATTCATGATCTGTCAACCATTTCTCTAACAGATAAGAACATAAGAATAGCCATATTGAGTCAAACCAGTGGTCCATCTAGCCCAGCATCCTGCATCCAACAGAGACCAATCTAGATCATAAGTATGTGGCAGAAACCCAATTAGTAGCAACATTCTATGCTACCAATCCCAGGGCAAGTAGTGGCTTCCACATGTCCATCTCAATAACATACTATGGACTTTTCCTCCAGGAATGTGTTCAAACCTTTTTAAAACCCAGATACGCTAGTCATTGTTACCACATCCTCTGGCAGTGAGTTCCAGAGCTTAACTATTCTTTGAGTAAAAAAGTGCGCCCTGGTCTTTGTAATTTTTGAAATTGTGAAAAATTGATTCATTTTTACCCATTCTACATAACACAAGGATTTATGGACCCGCAATAATATCTCCTCTCAGGCGTCTCTTGTCCAAGCTGAAGTTTTATGAAAATGGCCATACAAGATACCCTTGCAGAACAGAGGAGACACAGGCACACAGGTTTAAATCCCACTGTAACTCTCTCCCTCTCTCTGTGTTTTTTTTTTTTTTTTTTTTGTAAATGTGATCCATTCAGGAACAGAAAAACTCCTACTCAATGTATTTCACTTCAATAGCCTTCAGGCTTTCAGTTGTCTTATATCTTTAGGTACAGTAAGTATTTTTCTATTCCTGGAGGGAGCCTCAGGGGGGAGGGAAATAATTGAGCTACAGAGAAATTGAACCTGTGTCCCATAGTGGGAATAATCGAATGGGGGCGCCCATCTCTAAGGATAGCCCTGTAAAGGGGCGGGGCAATCCGTATTATCGAAACAAGATGGACGTCCATCTTTTGTTTCGATAGTACAGTCAGGGATGCCCAAATCGTGAAATTTAGGTTGACCTTAGAGATGATCGTCCCCGGTTTTCGGCGATAATGGAAAGTGAGGACGCCCATATCAGAAATGACCAAATCCAAGCCAGCATTTGTAGTGCACTGGTCCCACTAAATGAATGGAAAAAGCCCTTCCCTTACTGATCTGGAAAGGAATGGGCAAGTATTTCACTCATTTGCACATGATTTCCTTCCTAAGGAGGGGAAGTGACAGCAGTTGAGGACATCCACAACGTGGATGTTTCTGTGAGAAGGATGTCCATGCCTTTTCTATGTCTCTGACACCCTCTTTATTTATTTGGCTTTTGGATCACAAGTAGCAGCAGTGGGATTTGAGACACCACCTCTAGATTGAAAGACCAGTGCTCTAACCACTAGGCCACTCTTCCACTCTACTCAACTCCCTTGAAATGTGGCCGTCCCTTAGGAGGGCAGTTGAGGACGTCCAAAATGTTTGGAAAAAAGACGTCCACACCTTCGTTATGCCTCCGCTGACACACACATACCTCCCTCCCAGGGACCTAAATACTGCCCCCCCCCCCCCACAGGGATGGCCAAATTTCAAGGGAGTGGAGTAGAGGAGTGGCAGAGTGGCCTAGTGGTTAGAGCTGGTCTTTCAATCCAGAGGTGGCCAGTTCAAATCCCACTGCTGCTACTTGTAATCCAAATAAACAAAGAGGGTGTCAGAGGCATAGCAAAGGCATGGATGTCCTTCTCACAGAAACATTCACATTTTGGACATCCTCAACTGCCATCGCAGGGACAGAGGCATAGCGAAGGACATACTCTAACAAAAAAAAAAAAAAAAAGACAACAGTTTTTGAAGTTTTTTTGGGGGGGTGGGAGGTGGGGAAGTCAGGGGAGGTCATCTCTGACTCCCTCCAGTGGTCATCTGGTCAGTTCGGGCACCTTCTTGATGCTTGGTCATGAAAAAATGGGCCAAATAAAGTCATCCAAATGCTCGTGAGGGACGCCCTTCTTTTTTCCATTATCGGCCGAGGACGCCCATCTGTTAACCACACCCCCATCCCGCCTTCGGTACACTGCCGACACGCCCCCTTGAACTTTGGTTGTCCCCGCGACGGAAAGCAGTTGAGGACGCCCAAAATCAGCTTTCGATTATGCCGATTTGGGCAACCTTAGGAGAAGGACGCCCATCTCCCGATTTGTGTTGGAAGATGGGCGCCCTTCTCCTTCGAAAATAAGCAGGCTAGTTTATAAGCCACCGCACTTATCACTAGACTACTCCTCTGACTTGTTTGCTTTTTTTCAGAATAGTCATAATTCCTGCACCTGATATAGATCCTGCTTTTTCTTTCCAGTTTCACTTTCAGGGGAGAGGGAGGGGGAAAGCAACCACTAGAGGAATAAGGAGGGGTCATGCCTTAGTCCCTCCAGTGATCAGCTGCTCAGTCAGAGTACCTTTTTGTAACTTGGACATGACTGAAAGAGGTCTAGATAAAAATGTCCTTCCTTTTAGCCATGGCCATTTCTTCCCATTTGAAAATTGCTGTTGGACATCTTGATGTTGGGCCCTCCCTAGTCCTACCCAAAACACCCCCACAATAAGCCCTCTTGCTATTTGGATGAACTGTCGTGTGAAAAAATCAAATTCTGACTTTCCAAAATCGAGAATTGGGCTTTTTTTTTTTTTAGGTACAGATTGCCTTTTTTTTTAGACATTTTGTGGTATCCATCTATTTGAAAATGAGCACCTATGTCTCATACAGATACATTGGTGTCTTTGGCCGCTATTTCAGAAACATATCCATTAGGGATGTGCATTCATTTGAAAAATGGAAAATGTAAACCTTTCACATATCATTTCATATTGTTTCTAACCTAAAATGTCAGAAAACAATCCCAAAATATCCAGTTTTTGTTTCAGTGCTAGAAAATTTGTGTTTTTTTTCTTATTATTGATAATATCTGCCAGTTATGAGCTAGTCTTAAACCAGTGAGCCTTAGGTTGGAAAGTACCTGATTTCTTGGAAAATCTATTCTGCCATTTGAGACTTTAGCTGTAGCCAGTCCATTGCTACCTGTGTCTTCTGGTAGTTTTAGTATCTGTTTCCTGACTGGCCTATAAAGGGACCAGCCCAGGGCAGACTTGAATATTTTTGCCCCACCTCTGGGCCTGTTCCTTTGGATGCACTTCTTGGAGTCAAAATGAAATTAAGACTTACTTTGAGCAATCTTAATTGTCATGTTGTTCTTGTCTAGTATACAAGCTTAGGACTTCCTGTCTAGTAGCTGTCCACACACTGGCTAGTTACCCTGTGACAAAATGAACCAGCACAAGTAAAGGTACTTATAGATTTACTCACCAGCTTATTTTCAAAAGAGAAAGACGCCCATATTTCGACCCAAATCAGGAGATGGGCGTCTTTCTCCCTTGGGCGCCCAAATTGGTATAATCGAAAGCCGATTTTGGGCATCTTCAACTGAAATCTGACGATAATCGAAAAAAGAAAGGCATTTTAGCGCGAATTTGGGTCACTTTATTTGGACCCTTTTTTTCACGAACAAGTCCCAAAAAAGTGCCCTAAATGACCAGATGATCACCGGAGGGAATCGGGGATGACCACCCCTGACTCCCCCAGTGGTCACTAACCCCCTCTCACACAAAAAAAAAAAAAAAAGAACTTTAACAACTTTTTTTTCCAGCCTGTATGCCAGCCTCAAATGCCATACCCAGCTCCATCACAGCAGTATGCAGGTCCCTGGAGCAGTTGTTAGTGGGTGCAGTGGACATTAGCCAGGTGGACCCAGGCCCATCCCTCCCTACCTGTTACACTTGTGGTGGTAAATGGGAGCGCTCCAAACCGCCCCCAAAACCCACTGTACCCACATCTAGGTGCCCCCTTCAGCCATAAGTGCTATGGTAATGGTGTAGAGTTGTGGGCAGTGGGTTTGGGGGGGGGGATTTGGGGGGCTCAGCACCCAAGGGAAGGGAGCTATGGACTTGGGAGGTATTTTACTTTTTTTTAATTGTTACAAGTGCTCCCCTAGGGTGCCCGGTTGGTGTCCTGGCATGTGAGGGGGACCAGTGCACTACGAATCCTGGCCCCTCCCATGACCAAATGCCTTGGATTTGTTCGTTTTTGAGCTGGGCGCCTTTGGTTTCCATTATCACTGAAAAACAAAACCGTCCAGCTCAAATCCACACAAATCCAATGCATTTGCCCAGCACAAACCGTATTATCGAAAAAAAAAGATGGACGCCCATTTTTTTTTCGAAAATACGGTCTGTCCCGCCCCTTCACGTACCCGTTCTCGGAGATAGACACCCATGGAGATGGGCGTTCGCGTTCGATTATGCCCCTCTCAGTCACCTAAATTTAAAAAAAAAAACTGATGGAGGGAATCAGATAACTTCGGGGGCCATTTACATAGGCACGCTGGTGTTCTTAGCATGCATTAAAAATAGGTGCGAGCTAAACACTAAAGACACCCATAGGAATACATTGGCGTCTTTATGTGAGAATCAGTGCAAATGTTTGCTCAAGGTTTGTCATAAATATTCTCATTGACAAATCTGATTTTTTTTCTTTTTCAGAATTTCTTCCAATCACAGAAGTAAATTCTCATGGATGCACTGTTTATAACCAGTGCAGAATTTTATTTGGCCCATGCAGCTTTTTAAACCTTCTTTGGTGCCATCTAGTGTTTCATAAACTTAGGCAAAAGTTATAAGTAAAAATGAAAGCAAGCTTTCTAGTTGAACCTATGTTGATTTCACAAAGGTTTGGAATAGGAGACTGGCAAATATTGTAATGCTCATTCTGTTAATAGGACACATTTGTTAGTAAATATTGGCATGTTTTTTATAATTAAGGTAGCTCTAGAAGCTAGAGATGTTCACAGGTTTTAAACAACTTGCAACATAAAAAAAAGAAAGAAAAACAATATAAAAAAAAAAAAAAAAAAAGATCAGGTCCCTGCAGGCTCTATCCCTCACCTTTTACTCTGTAGAAAGAGAAAAACAACAACATAATAGTGCATTTCTGCTTTCCTAAGAGTAAGGCATTCCTGTGTGAGGCACTCGGTTGAAACAGCCATGGTAAAATGTGTTTCAGTAAAGTAGCAGGGAATGTGTGAGTGGGTGGCTGAGTCAGTAGATGTGGAGGGGCATTTTAAAAAAACATCTAAATAATAATAATAATAATAATTTAAAAAAGTCCTACTCATAACATCCAAAAAAACCTAGCCATCTCACAGGAAAAACATCTAGATTTCCTGTTCAATTATGGCTGTGAGATGGACCTATTTGCACTGAAAAATGTCCAAACTAAATAGCCATTTTCCAAATTGAAATGTCCAACTTTTGAATGACAAAATCCAAGGACGTGAATGTCTGTTTAACATCATTTTCAAAATATGGCTATACAAGCCACTCTGCAGAACAGAGGAGTAGCCTAGTGGTTAATGCAGTGAATTATAAGCCAGCGAGGTACCAAGGACACGGCGGTCTGCCCCGGGTGCACGCCGCTGGAGGGGTGCAGAGAGCAACCGCGTGCCTGTTGGCTCTGCTGGTTCCCTGCTCCCTCTGCCCCGGAACAGGTTCCTGTTCCTGTTCCGGGGCAGAGGGAGCAGGGAGTCAGCGGAGCCGAGAGCCGCGCGGCTGCTTCCATCAGCTAAGTATGACCCGGGGGGGGGGGGGGTGATGCACTGGGGGGTTGTCATTGCGCCGGGGGGGGGGGGGCTGTCGTGCTGCACCCGGGGGGGGGGGGGGGAGGGTGCGCATCGGCATTCCGCCCCAGGTGGCAGCCGACCTAGGATCGTCACTGTTGTAAGCCAAGGGACCCAGGTTCAAATGCCACTATGTTTTTTTTTTTTATAAATGTGGTCCCTCTAGGACCTGAAAAATACCTACTGTACCTGGATGTACACCACTTCAATAGCCTTTAGTCTTGCAGGTATCATATATATTTTTCTGTTTCTGGAAGGCTCAGAATTAAAAAAAAAAAAAAAAAAAGAGCTGCAGTAGGATTTCAACCTAGGCCCTTTGACTCATAATACACTGTATTGACCTCCAGGCTATGCCTCTAACCTTACTGCTTTGCTCAGAATGGCTTTAATACCTGCAGCTGACACAGAGCCTGGTTTTCCTTTCCACTTTCAGGGGAAAGGGAAGGGGACATCAACCACTGAGGGATTAAGGAGGGCTCATGCACGAATCCCTCCATTGGTCAGCTGCTCAATCAGAGCACCTTTTTGTAACTTTGAAACAGGTCTAGATAAAAATGTCCTTCGTTTAAAACATTGATGTTTCTTCCCATTCGAAAATACCTGTTGGACATCCTACTTTTGGCCTACCCTAGTCCTACCAAAAACATGTCCACAACACACCCTCTTGTTATTTGGACAAACTACAGTGTGAAACATCAAATTCTGACTTTCCAAAATCAGGATTTGGACTTTTTTAGCAAATGGACATCTTTTTTAGGCATTTTAAGGCATCCATTTGCTTTGAAAATTAGCTCCATAGTGTGTATAGTGACTAATGGTATACGAGGGGTGATATTTGTGAATCAGTGTTATGATTTACATATTTGTTTCCACAAGGAGAATGTGGCTATTTTTTTCTGTGGATATATGAGGCTAACAGGCTGGGGTGTGTGCATATGGCTGTGTGAGTTGGGGTCAAAGTGTGTTAGAAGTGTGTGTGTGTGTTTTAAAAGCGTATATTGGGGGTTTATGTTTATGTTTTTGTGAATATGTGTTGGGGTTGTGTGCATAAGAATAGTCCATTTAGCCCAGTATCCTGCTTCCAACAGTGGTGATCCAGATCACAAATACCTGGAAGAAACCCAATTGGTAGCAACAATCCATGCTACCAATCTCAGGGCAAGCAGTGACTCCTTTGTAATCTCACCCCCTTCCCTTATGTTCTGCCGTTGACTTCTTTCCTTCTTCTTAACCCTGCTCCTTCTTTTATGCCCCACTCCCTTCTGTCTTCTTCTCTGTCTTGATCTCTTTCATTATGCTCTGATTCCATCTCCTTTCCTCTATTCTAATCTTTTCCCTTCCCTTATTATCCACTCCTCTTTTTCCTTCTCTCTAATCCCACGTCTTAGGCCACACACCCTCACCCATCCTTTCCTTTCTTTGTTGTTGCTCCTTTCTCTTTTTACCAGTGGGAACTAGAGAACCCTGCCAACTCTTAACTTATGCTGCTCATCTTTCCTTGCCAGTGGATCTGGGGGCTCTGACCAACTCTTTGCATCCCTGTTTTTACCTGGTCATGGAGGCAGTGAAGCCTTACCCATCTGTTTAATTGTGTATGCACATATGCATACAGATGAATAGACAAACAGACATAGAAACAGATGGACCATCTCCAAAAGGTGCTATCACTTATGCTGTGTGTGCCTGAAAAATCAGGGCCCTCTTTCTCAGCCCCACCTCCCAATCATATCTCCCAATCCTTTTACTCCTTCACTGGCAAGTAAGTTCTTCATGGGCAGAAGTGATCCGTCCCACGATACACTAACACAAATGATATCAGCTGATTAGAGACCCGTGATATTTATAATCACTTGTACAAAAGAATGATATGAAATGGCTAAACAGAAGTTTGCACCAATTTCTTGCATAGAGATGTCTCTTCTTGCCAAATGAAGGGTCCATGGATAGAGAAAGGGCCCTGGAAGGATTTTTTTTTTTTTTGTTGTTGTTCTTTTGTTTTTGTTTCCTTGGTTGTATAGGCTGACTCAAAATTTTTTAAAGAATTTTAAAAATGATATGAATTCAATTAAGAAATTTTGTTGAAATTTTTTTTTGTTTTAAATAAAAGTAACCCTTAATAGAAGCAGAGAATAAATAACTATGAGAATCATCACTAACATGCAGTCTCTCACATATGATGAGCAGCTAGCCATGCATAGTTATCACATGGAATTCATTCAGTGGGTAATTCTCAAAAGGTTACCTAAAGGGTGGATGCTAAACACAAGTTCTATAATGTTGTTATAGAATGAAAGTGTAAGTCCACAGTTTCATGCCTAACTTTAGGCATACACACTTAAGTGGAGGAGTGGCCTAGTGGTTAGGGTGGTGGAGTTTGGTCCTGAGGAACTGAGTTCAATTCCCACTTCAGGCACAGACAGCTCCTTGTGACTTTGGGCAAGTCACTTAACCCTCCATTGCCCCATGTAAGCCACATTGAGCCTGCCATGAGTGGGAAAGCGTGGGGTACAAATGTAACAAAAAAAAAAATTAGCTCAATGGCTGGTGTAAATGCCTGCATCTAATTGCTGTCAGGCACATAACTGACAATATTCACACCCATGACTTGCCTATTGAGGTGAGACTCCCCTCCACCCCATCCAATATCTCCTCCTCAAGAAAGAACCCTGCTCCCTCCCCCCCAAAGGATGCCTGTAGCATTTCTATTGTTTTTTTTTATAACTTTTATCATTTTACAGTATTCACTTGCAAAAAGGAAATACAAAGAGAGATATATATTCAAAATCGGTAAGAAATTATATCAAATTATTTACCTACTATCAATCTCTTCCTTAGACCACAAATAGGATTAAGAGGGGGAGTAATTTACAGATGAGGAGATCCAAAATATCAAAGAAAATAATAATAATAATATGAAAATGGCCTGTCCTTAATTCCCAGTCTATTACTTTGTCATATCTAAAAAGGTTTGCAGTTGTTCTGGTTCAAAGAAAGCATATTTATTCCCTAGAAATCTTCTTAAGCATTTGCATGGATATGCCAATAGGAATGTTGCTCCCAGAGCCCTTGTCTCTTCTCCAAGAGCAAGAAACTGTTTCCTTCTGTCCTGTGTTGTCTTTGTAACATCTGGAAAGATCCAAATTCTCTGTCCACAAAATATTTTTGAAGAATTCTTAAAGTACAACTTAATTACCGAATTCAAATCTTGTTCCAATACAAACAAAACTATTAGGGTTCTTTGTTGAGTCACTTCAGACAATGATTCTTTCAGAAATGCTGATATATCTTGAATTTCCTGTACTGGTTCTTGATTCAAAGGCAAACTTCCTAATCCTTTAATCCCTTCTCCTGTCTGTGGAAATTTTGGCAAGTAATAAGTCTTATTAAGTGGTGGAATAGCCGCAGAAGAGTATTGTAAAACTTCCAGTAAGTATTTCTTGAAAAATACCAGTAACCATAGGAAAATTCAATAATCTTAAATTCAATCGCCTGTTGTAATTCTCAATTTGTTCTATTTTCCTATGTGTCAAAACTTTATCCTTTATTACTACTTCAGTAATAGATTTTAAGTCTTTAACCTCTTGTTGAGTCTCTAATTTTTGATTCATTGAATCCTGCTTAACTTTTTCTATTGAAGAAGTTACAGTTTCAACTTTACTCATGAGAAGAGAGGTTTCCTGGGTTGATTTAGAAACAACCATTGTTAAGGCCTGAATAGCTCTCCAAATAGACTCCAGAGTAATTTCCGTGGGAGCAACTAACTTCAAGGTCATTTCACCTGCGGTCTGGGCTGGTGCACTGCTGAACAAGGTCCTACCGCTATCGACTTCCGATTCGGCTGGGCCTTCTGCTCCTCTCCCAAAGAATGCAGGGCATGGAGGAGGATTAAGATCCAGAGGTGATAATGATGCCTCTATCCCCAAGAGAGCCGTTGCTCCTCCTTCAGCTCTCAGCTCAGGGTCAGCCACTCCGGTATGTGGGATGATCGTTGCGTATCGAAGAATTGTCTGCTGGATCGGGGACGAAGTTCTGGCCAGCGGCAGTTGGCCTTTCACCGTCCCCTTACTTTTAGTATAAATTACCTAATGAGTTATAAATGTAAAAACTGAATACTTCTTCTTAATCCAGTACTTCAAGTAGCAGTCCTCTCTCTCAAAGCTACTAGTATAAACAATTCTTTATTATAACTTTCTTTACCATTATTACCACTATCAAAACTTATACATTTATGCGCTTCCTGCTTATCCTGCATGCTTACCAATCTGTTTATCCTATTCACTAGCTATTCATCAATTCATTCATACACTCATTCATACCATGATAGACTGAACCCTTCTGCACCACCTTTACCCACTGAAATTACCACATTGTTTAGTACATATTCATTAACACAGTATATTCCTCAACATATAGTTCTCTATTCTTAGTCCAAAGTCCTTAAATCGAAATGTCTCTGAATACTCCCACTGCAATTATGTGGGTCTCTTCATTAAACAACGCTCATCGCTTTTGTTTTTCCATGGCAGTTCTGTAAGTGGTGCATTGGGTGCTCTGTCATCTCTTTATATCAAACTCCAAACAAAAGTCTTTACAAACGTTGTTTGAGACCAGCTTTCTGTAGCTTATGTCTTTTGCCGCTACGGACTCTGTATAGCTTTGTCCAAGCCCTACGCGTTTCGCACAAGGCGTCTTCAGGGGCTCCAATTCTAAATACAGCAACAAGACATGGAAGCCGTTACTCCCCCTAACCTCATAGTTCCGCACCTAAACTTTAAATGTCTTATATATCGTGCTCACCTTAATGTCTGTTTCTACACATTTCTGTGGCTTCTGCCAAGATGGTCCCCTCCACAGAATGCAGGAAGTGACATCAATTCTACAGTTCCACATGCGCAAATAGCAAAACGGTGGTGTCATGCACTACTACTGCAATTTATAGGTTTCCCCACTCTACTTCTTTATTCAATCCTGTAGGGGTCACTGTTCTTCAGTCATGAATTAATCGCTGTTCCACCTGCATCATTCTCTGTAATATATTGCCTCTACTCAAATCCATCTGTTGCAAAACTGTAAATCTGCGATCTTCCACCGTGTGTTGTTTAGTGAGCCAATGCTTCACTAATGGCGTATCTATCTTCAATAATCTGATTTTACCTTTTTAACAGTTTGACCAATATAAAATAGATTGCACGGGCACTTGATGGCATATACTACAAAGGCTGACTCACAATCTGTATAAGACCATAACTGATACTGTCTCGGACTCTTTTGATTGGGGATCTCTACACTCTGAATCTCCATAGCATATGCGCAAAATGTGCACCCTTTGCACCTATGATGACCCTGCCATTCCATATCACTTATACAATCGTTTTGCTTTAGTTTTTCCCCAAAATTTTGGCAGCGTTTATACGAGAACCGAGGGGGTTCCTTAAAAACCGTGTGAATACCTAGTATTCCCCAGTGTTTACGTATGATTTGAGTGACTTGCTGAGAATATGCCACAAAAGGTAAGATGCAAGTGAGATGTGTATCTTTAGTCTCTGTACCCTTTTGGAACAACCACTGTCTTTGCACATTATATGCCCTCTTAAAAGCTTTATGCACGATCTTGCCTGGATATCCCCGTTCTTTAAATCTTTGTTTCATCTGCCCTGTCTGTGCTACAAAGTCCTGTTTCTGAGAACAAATCCTGCAAATTCACAAAAATTGTCCTATGGGTATACCATTTTTTAAAGGAGTTGGATGGTGACTCGTATAATGGAGTAGGGTATTCCTATCCGTTGGTCTGCGAAACACTTGAGTAATGAATGCGCTGTTATTCCATTGAATTCACACATCTAAGAATTCCACTTCTTTCTTGCCTGTATGTACTGTAAACATGATGTTAGGATCACATTTGTTCAGATAAATTAGAAACTCTTCTAGAATCCGGATTTCTCCTTTCCAGATTTGCAGTACATCATCTATGTATCATAACCACTGTTTAATATGTGACATAAAATTGCACTGGTGCACATATCTGCTTTCAAACTGGGCCATATAGAAGTTGGCTAATGTGGGGGCGACTGTGGCCCCCATCGCCACCTCTTTTATCTGCAGAAAATATTGTTGTTCAAAAGTGAAATAATTGTTCAAAATTGTTCCTTTTAGTATGAGGCATAAGGATAGGAAATATAATAGTAGTAACGCCAGCAAAAAACTCTGATCGAACAGCAAACATGCTCAGGTCGCCATCTTGACACACCCCCTCCCAGCATTTGTATTGTAAGTTTACAGATAGCGGTCATCTGTGCCATTTTGAACATGGTGCAGACCTGGGTCAGGACTGGAGGGGTATTGCTCCTGCCCTGGGCCATTAGACCACTAGATAGACACCTGGGTAGATCCTGGGAGAGATGGGGTGAAGGAGGCTCAAGTTCCATGTGGGTGGGTCTTGAGCTCAGTGAGTGGGATTTTTATTTAACTATGTTACTTGGTGGGATTGAATGAGGTTCTAACTTCAAGAGGGGGTAGGAGATCAGACTAGAGCTGGGGGTTCTCAACCCAGTCCTCGGGACACACCTAACCAGTGAGGTTTTTAGGACACCCACAATGAATATGCATAAGATAGATTTGCATACAATGGAGGTAGTGCATACAGATCTCTCTTATGTACATTCATTGTAGATATCCTGAAACCTGACTGGCTTGGAGGACAGGGTTGAGAACCACTGGATTAGAGGGATGTCATGAGGGAATCGGACTGGGGGGGGGGGGGGGAGATGTCAGTGGTGTGCGCCACCTTAGCAGAACTTTATATATTTTTTTGATTTGTGCCGGCATCACATTACATGAGGTGGCAGATAGCGTGGGTGCTCTCCATGTGGTAAGAGTCTGCTCTATACAGTAAATGCAAGGCAGATGGTGGGCATGGCATGGCACCTGCAGTTACCATACAAGCTTTGTACCTTTTACATGCAAAGTGTGGTCCCACCTAGGAGTGGAGGAACAACCTAATGGTTTTTAACACAGTGAGCTGAGAGCCTGGGGAACAGGGTTTGATTCCCCATCCAGCTCCTTGTGTTCCTGGACAAATCCCTAACTCTAGGAAAAATATGCTTGTAAGCCCACTAGGACAGAGAAAGTAACTGCATTGATGTGTATAGTGCTACATACATCTAGAACACTACAGAAATGATAAGCAGTAGTAGTATGTTCCTGCCCCAGACTCCACCTATGTGGATGCCTACCTGTATAATATGCACCAGTAAGATAGTTGTAGAATAACAGTTTTGGTATTCTAATGATTTACTTGTGTAGAATATCTGTAAGTTGCCTGCTTCATACAATTCTCCTCTTGGCAGCCTCTTAGTCTCAAAATAGCAAAGGTGACCACATCACAGAACCTGCAGTGACAGCTAGTCCTCTCATCTTGTTTGTAAGGAATCTATTGCAAATCCCTCTAGCTGCCTGCAATTCCCATGGCACTCACCTGCAGTTTAGTTATACTCAAAGACGAGATGAATAGTAGTACTCAACCCCTGGGTGAGGGAAGGCAGCCACTAAATATATGAAAGCATTTTTGGCCCTTAAGGTTGTGTGTGAACACCACATCAGGTTACTGCTCCAAAAGAAGCAGGAGCCAGTATCTGTCCAGTTATCTTACTTTGCTCAGCTCAAGATCTACCGTAATTTCTCTCCTCCCTATTGCATTTCACTGCTGTTACCTAGCAACTGATACTGCTGCATTTTCTTGCACTGTGCAGAAATATGATTAGAAAAGGGATTGAAGAAAAAAAATGTCAACGGATTGGCTAAATCGGGTTATTGTAGTTATTTTAGATAACCATCCAGTCCCTTTGAGATCAGAGCAGCTACCACAGCTAGGCAGCTTTAGCTATTCTTACCACACAGCAATCTCAGATGATTTGTAAGCAGACTGAGCACATTAGACATACAGAACAGCCCTGTATGAAAGTATTCATTTTGAAAACTATTAAAATTGTACAAAAATATGCATTTCATTTCAGTCTTAATGACTATTAACCTTTGGCTGCTAAGTTCTGATATATGTAAACAATTTCAGACTGCTTTCAACTTAATTGTGCAGTAGCCAGATTAAAGATGAATCATTGTCAGTGAAGTGAGCTGTTCTCTCACCAATAAAGAGTCCTGAAAAAAAATCCTATATGCAAGCCAATATCAGTAACTTTTAGGTATGTTGCTTCTCCAACAGCACAGTGACACATATTCTATCACAATTCACCGCATGAGTGTTACCATACAACCTTATGTCAGACCGTCCATATTTCAGGTTCTGCCAAATGAGGAGTTTTTTTTTAATATGTTAAAGGTTGCTGGCAATATGTGTGCATTTAATATTGGATTGCACATACAAGGGAAGCAACAATTTTGAAAAGGCTAAACATGGAAATTAAAAGAGCTGCATCATGCAGAACCTTCTACATATCAGTGGAAGCACTTATACACAGAGGTGGCCATGTATGAGGGCTGACACTTATATATTATATACAGTGCCCTGCTCTCAGGAAACTGTACATATAAGTTTCAGCAATTAATATTTGAAGATGCCAAAGGGTTTTGTTTAACATTGAGTTTGAAATAAAAAGAAGGGACTAAGGAGAATGACTCTCTTAATCTTTTGTCTAAATTTCTGACTGAAACAAGCATCTTTAAAATTCTATTTGTTCTCTGACCTGGTGCAAAAACCAATGGAGAAATACCGTACCAATATAGGGCTAGATTATATATATGGCACTTAATCAGCGCCAAAAAATATCCACATTCACAATATTCTATAAGCCATTCCTAAAGTTTGGCACAGTTTTATAGAATACACACTTAAGTGGAGAGTTGTGTGCAAATTTAGGTATGGCAATTTGCACCAATGAAAACATGGGCAAATGCCAACGCCTAAATCTACACGTGGAGCACAGTTATTCTATAATTACGCATGTAACTTAAAACCACATCCCTGTTCTGCCCAAAACACCCATGACCTTTCATTTCCCTACCCACTTTTTTTGACCACATTTACCATTTGTAGGCATGGATCCCACATCGAACTTTGCATGCATTGGTCCCAATTAAATCTAATTAGTGCCAATAATTGCTTGTTTAAAAAAACCAACTATTGGCACTAATTGGCTTCTTATTTAATTAAATTGCACACATAGATTGGGAATGCATCTAAATTTATACACACAATTTTGGCAATCTTTATAGAATTAGGGTATTGCTTATAGCCCACATATACCTTTAATCAGTTCAATGTGGATAACAGCAAAAAATAAAATATAGGTATACCTAGGGAAGATACAAAATATAATAATTTAATAATTTAATTTAAAAAATCTCATTATAAAACCAATTTTTGAAATAGCCAAGTTCTAAGGTGTTTTCTAAACTGTAAATAACCAGTAGATGTTCTAATATCCATAGGAAGATCATTCCACATCTTCATAACCTGATAATGGTAAGTGGACATAAATTTGTGTGCAATTCCCTTTGTAAGGTGGGAAATAGATCCCCATTTCCTTGCATCCCAACCACCTCACATACACATTGCGCTTTCTGAAATTTCCATTATCATGTAGCCTATCTACTAGCAATGCTACTTGTGCAAATGCTGCTGTTTAAAATGAAGATGCTTTAAAATGGCCTCATTTCTGTAATGAATTTTATTTGCAAGAATAAGGAGCTCCAGAAATGTTTTAAAGTTATCACACATGCAGAAAGGATTTACTTCAATTTACAACTGGGTCAAAGATGATGTTTTGTTTTATTTGTTTGTTTTTGTTTGTTTTGGCTGCTTTTTAAAATGTATTTATTTGTCATGTTAGGCCAGTATTACTTTATTTGCATCTAGAAAAGTTTTGCAATACCAGTTTTTCTGAATGTGTTAGCCTGAAGTACTCTAGGTTCAGTGACCAGTTTCTGTATCTGTTTGTGAGAGAGTGGGTGGTATAGTGAAGAGCAATCCCTCACTGATATTGTAATTAAGCCACCTTATAGCAGGGGGGGCGTTAGCTCACTGATGCTAAGAGTCAGACACCTTAGGGTAGGAGGGACAACCCTGTTGAGTCAATGGGGCAGGGCTCAGACAGGGAGGCCTCTAGGGCAGAGGACTCCAAGGGCATGGCAAGTACCTACAATACCTAGGAAGAGCCTAGGGAAGATTAGTGGCCTTAGCAGATTGTTCTAGCTTGTAAGTGACACAAGTAGAAGCAAATTTCAGGTAGGATAAGTTTAACTTACAACCTGTTTGGCAGTGTGACTGGGAAGTCAGGGCTAAGGGTAACCAGTGTGGACTATTGAAAAAGAAATGGGTGGGGATTCTAGGAAGAGGCAAGGTGGTCAGGTTGGCTAGTGGAGGGGTGACCAAACGTGTGCTATGGGCCTACAGGAGCAGGTCACTGCAGAGAGAGCTTATGAGTGTAAGAACTGACTTGGAATATCTAGTACCAAGAAGCATAGTTAGGTTGTGATGCAGGGGGAGTAGAAAGGCACATATGCGCACTGCATAGGCATAAATGCAATGAATCGGCTGAAAAATAGGCACCAGCGCCATCCAAAGTCAGTTTGGGGGAGCTGGTAACCCACCTATCTACATCACTGCTAGTATTCCTGACCTGTATACAGAACAGGTTACACATTTCTCTACATGTAAATAAATGTTTTCCTTTCACCTTTAACCCCTGTGTGGATGTTTACTAAGGGTCCAGGCCTGTTCGTGGAGTCATGCTTACACACTGTTCTATATGACCTATTGCAAACTGCCTTGATACACGTGGGAAAGGTGGTATAGAAAAAATCCAATAAACTAATGAATCACCTAGTATATTAAAAAGTAACCATACATCTGCATCATTTGTATGCAAATGAATGAGTTGCACCAGATACCCTCTGATCATCTGTGCTGAGTAAATGTGGGTGCTAGTCCAGAGCTAGTGGCCTCTAGTGCCTGCATTTACTTTTAATCATCGGGGCCTAGATGCTCTCCACTTTAATCTGAATGTTAACACATGACCTGCAATAATAAATAATGGAAATGCCCTTCTTCATGCAGCATTAGTTTTGGGCTTGCCGCATATTAAAATCCTGTGTTCTAACAAGTTTCATGCAAAACCTAGAGCACTTTAGTAAAAGACCCCATTAATAATTATCTACCCAAGATGGTTGAATTGTTTATATATTTATGAATAAAGTATATACCACCTTTCTGGTATCTAACTAGCCATATCAATTTACAACAATAAGAAAATCAAAATTAAACCATCAGATATAAATGTGTTTGAAATAGTTTTGCTAAAGAAATAAAAAATAAAGCAAGTATACAATTATGCAATGAAATAAGATATAAAAATAAAAAACACACCTGCTGTAGCCATCCCCTGGGCCACAAAACTTACTGACAACTCAACCCTGTGTGAATAAAAAAAGAATCCTTTAATTATGAATAACAGCAGCTAGGTGGAGGCAGTACTGAATTGGGCTACAGACTCTGCCACCGAGCTCTTGTTGTGATGTCACCTCAGGATCCTTCAGAACACTATACGTAATTTGCTCTACCACAAAACATGGCTGTGGAAGCATACCCAAATGGACAGGTCATGCAGATTTGGAGACCCTTTGAAGCTGACTGAGGAGCAAGGAGCAGGAGTCTTTGCCCAACAATCCATATGAGGAAACAAGAGGAGGTTGACCCTGGAAGACAATAACAGTAATGGGTCTGGATTAGCACTTAATACAAGGGAACGTGATTTCAACTGTTGTAACTGAGAGTATGAAGTCTTCCTCAACAGTTTCCTTATCTTTTGATGGGTGAATGCTTAAAGTGGATTATCAAGTTATCAATCATTGGCCATTAATTCAACTCAGATCACTATAAATCACCACAACGCATACATTCAAGGCCCAATGTTCAAATCAATTTAAGTATGGAGGTCACAGAAGCCATTTTGAAGTTGGCACCACTATGGGAGCAGGTGAATATCGCTCCTAATCTTGGGACCCTAAGAGGGGCATAATCGAAAGGAACACCCAAGTTTTCCTGGGGACGTCCTCGCAGGCTGGCCACGTGAAGGGGTGGGGAAACCCGTATTATCAAAACAAGATGGGCGTCCATTTTCTGTTTCGATAATACGGTCAGGGACGTCCAAATCCTGAAATTTAGGTTGACCTTAGAGATGGTCATCCTTAGACTTGGTCGTTTCTGATTTTCGGCGATAATGGAAACCGAGGACGCCCATCTCAGAAATGACCAAATGCAAGCCATTTGGTTGCGGGAGGAGCCAGCATTCATAGTGCACTGATGCCCCTCACATGCCAGGACATCAACCAGGCACCCTAGGGGGCACTGCAGTGGACTTCACAAATTGCTCCCAAGTGCATAGCCCCCTTACCTTGTGTGCGGAGTTCCCCAACCCCCCCCCCCAAACCCACTACCCACAACTGTACACCAGTACCATAGCCCTTAGGGGTGAATGGGGGCACCTAGATGTGGGTACAGTGGGTTTCTGGTGGGTTTTGAAGGGTCCACATTTACCACCACAAGTGTAACAGGTGGGGGGGGGATGGGCATGGACTCCTAGATGTGGGTACAGTGGGTTTGTGGTGGGCTTGGAGGGCTCGCTGTTTCCTCCACAAACATAACAGGTAGGGGGGGATGCTGCTGGGTCCGCCTGTCTGAAGTGCACTCACCCATAAAACTGCTCCAGGGACCTGCATACTGCTGCGATGGACCTGAGTATAACATTTGAGAATGGCACAAAATATTTTTAAAGTTGTTTTTTGAGGGTGGGAGGGGGTTAGTGACCATTGGGGGAGTAAAGGGAGGCCATCCCCAATTCCCTCCGGTGGTCATCTGGTCAGTTCGGGCACCTTTTTGAGGCTTGGTCGTAAGAAAAAAGGGACCAAGTAAAGTCGGCCAATGGCCTTGAATGAACTGAATTCTGGGCACATGGCAACAGCCACAGAGGTAGGCAGCAGAATACCAGCTTCTCATCTGCCAGTGACACAATGTCCCATCGTCCTCTATGCCCAAGACCTGGATAATATCCTGGACAACTGTTTCTTCCTCATCATCTTTATCTATTTCCCTCTCTTCTTCACTTACGTCATATCCATTATCCAGTCCATCAGCTTCTGGATCTAAATCTGGGGCTTCCTGATCATCAGCATGAAGTCCATCATCAATGGCATCCTCATCTGGCTCCTCTTCCTCTGCAGCAGTCTCTTGTCCTAGGGTTAAATGCGGTAACCCATAAAGGTCCATGGGTACCTTAAGCTCAGCTCCAGGAAACCAGGAATAGACTCTTTAAAGGTTCATATTGGTTCTGCTCCCATGCAGTGCACTGAGCTCATTCATTTTGCTCTCTGCAGTTTGCATATCCATGCTACAGCTCTGTTCACCCAATATTTCCCTCCTCTGGGAGGCCTGAGTAGCTAAAACTTCCAGCTTCTTTACATCTCTTGCTGAGATACTTCTGCCCGGGTCAGCTGACATTGGACATTCACCAGCTGTTCCCACAGAACTCAGGCAGTATGGTCTAGGGCTGCTGCTTCATCCTGGTGTTCTTGCACTTGAAGTTGTAGTGCAGTATTCATGTGAGCCAGCATTTGGATTCATGTTAGGGCCATATTATAACTCCATAATGCAAAATGGAGAATATTCTGCATCTTTATATTGGGCACCACAAGCATGATTAACAGAAATTTCCAAAGACACCTTGAAAGTTGTCTATAGATATTACACCTTATAAACTCCAAAAGGAAGCTCTCTTTGGCACAAATTAACTACTATGGGTAAACACTAGCAGTACATTTTGAGAGATGGAATTATAATCCACTCATCTTGGTTTAGGAGTCATGTACGTGCAAACTAACTCATTTGGAAACAGTCTCCCCCCCACCCCGATAATGGCATCCAACCTTCTGATATTTAAGCTCTGCAGCTGGCATTACTTTAAAATATCAATAATGGTACTTGAATATCTGGATTGTCATGTCTGTCATGGCCCTGGCTGTGATGCTACTATTATCCCAAACTCCTTGACACTACTTCCCCTTCAGGATACTTGGTCTTGATCTCAAAGACTGATGCCAACACATCCAGGTACTATGCAAACTACTTAATTTGAGCATAGACTTTACAACTAAGTATCCTCCTTTTCACAGCTTCGAGCATACTGTTTAAACATAAACATTATACTTTCATCAAGCTTTAGACAGTTCTTTTTCCCTGGTAACTTGTACTCCCTCTGCCATGTAATGAGGCCCTGGTCTGCTCTAGGCTGAATTCAAGACCAGGTTTTTTTGTTCCACTTTTACCTGTAGCAATGGCTCAGCTTGTAGTCAACAGGCTGGAAGAAGCCTTTGTGCTATGGGACCCAAGTCTGGCTCTGCTTACAGGTACCTACTGTCCCAATACAATTCAGGCTTCTTCTTCCCTCAACCCTGCTTGGACTTATACCCAGCTGCCTATTTTAAACCTGCTCTGACCCTCTCCTGAGACAAAAAAGCTGAAGCACTCTATTTGCAACCAGAGGCACAGACTATCTGGCCTGTGTGTACTCCTCTTCCCTCTTCCTGCCAGAGATTCCACTTTTCCCCATAGATATATATCTCAAGGCATGGCCTCACTGCCTGCTTCTGAGATGGAGCTTCTTCCCATTCCTTGTCCATGGACTGCCCGCTACAGAGGCTGGAGGGGCACTCTCAACCCAGCCTCTTCTTCCTGGAGAGCCTTCCCCATTCTCCCTTTCTGTGGCTCCAGGTTGCTTGTCCCTCTTCTCATCTCTTTCTCCTCTGTGTTCCTCTTTGAGCTCCCTTCTGTCTGCTGTGTGTTTCCTTACCTCAAAATACTCCTTTTAGATTCCTCCTGAACAGCTAGATATCAGCTAAATATTGCAGGTGTAAGTTGTTGACAGATTATGTTTTTGGTGAATTGAGATCTGACTTCCTAATTAACTCGGTGGCCAGAAACAACCTGCACCACTTACATAGTAAGCATAGTAACGTGAGTAAATGATGGCAAATAAAGACCTAAATGGTCTACTATTCTACCCTACAGTCAAATTCATCATCAATTCACAATTAAACCAAAAATGAATGGGTATAGGGGGTAAGGTGTATGACTGGTTTGCTTCCTATCTATCAGAACATGTATTGTGTGTTCAAATAGAGAAGGAGGGATCTCTGAGGGGTACCACAAGGTTCGGTCTTGTCAGCACTCCTGTTCAACATCTATATGGCCTCTTTGTGTAAGGTTCTTGGTTCACTAGGTGTGGAGTATTGGCTATATGCAGACAACATTCAGTTATTTTTCTCGATAACTTCGTGGGGAAAGGATCTGTCTATGCAGTTGGCATCTTATATGAGTGAGATTTGTAAATGGATGATACTTAATAAGATTTCTTTGAATGTATATAAAACAGAAATTCTTTTTCCGGGGAGGGTGCTGGATGATTATTGGCCTCAAACTATTTCTGTGGGTGAAATTGATGTGACTATGCAAAAGGAGATAAGGTTATTGGTTGTGATTTTGGAAGCTCAACTTACAATGAAAGAACAGGTTGTGCATGTGGGCCAGTCAGCCTTCCATCAGTTGTGGTTGTTGTTTCAATTGAAACTTATGTTATGTTTGGCTTGATTTCAGGAATGTGATCCAAGGCTATGGTTTTATCAATTGTCTTTACTTGGGTGTTCCAGATTACAAGCTTAAAGCTTTACAAATTGTGCAGATGCAGCTGCCAGGCTGGTTCCTGAAATTTCTAAATTTGATCATTTATGCCAGTGTTGAGAGAACTCTACTGGTTGCCTGTGAATATAGAGTGCAGTAAAAGTTTTGACTCTTATCCATCAGGTGGTTTATGCTAAAATGCCATGGTATTTTGGAATGGTTATAACTTTGTCTTCTTCTGGGAGGATGTAAAGATCTGATTTTATTAAACGTTTAGCTACAAGGGCATCAGCATTTTCAATTGCAGGAACGCTTATGTGGAATGCATTACCTGGGCAGCTGTGTGTGAGTACTTGTATTCTGCAATTTAAAATGTTAAAAATGCAGCTCTTTTTCCAAGCTTTTTTTTTTTGAGGCAATGTATTGATGGAGAGTTTATATGGCAGCACTTTCATCTTATATATATATTTTTTTATTTTAGTTACATTTGTACTCCGCGCTTTCCCACTCATGGCAGGCTCAATGCGGCGGGCAATGGAGGGTTAAGTGACTTGCCCAGAGTCACAAGGAGCTGCCTGTGCCGGGAATCAAACTCAGTTCCTCAGTTCCCCAGGACCAAAGTCCACCACCCTAACCACTAGATGTAGGATATATATGTTCTGTAGTCTGGGTTATTTTTAATGTGTATATTTTTATGGAAGCTGCTTAGGGTACAAGCAGGTTATAAGTGTTTACAATAAATAAATAAATAAATACTGGATGATGGTCGTTCTTTGGCGTTTCTAGGCCATAGACAATAGAAGTCTGCTTGGCACTATCTTTAAATCCCAACTATTAGAGTTACCGTTGAAGCCCACTCCAGCCTAGCTGAATCTGTCTTTTCATTTGTAGGACACAGACTGTAAAAGTCTGTCCAGCACTGTCCTCATGTTCCAATTACTGAAGTTACCTTCTCTAGTCTGTTCTAAACCAGACTGCCATATACAGGACTCAGACTATACAAGTCTGGCCAGCACCAGCCTTGGCTCTTCACAGCCAGAGTTGGTATATAAGCACATCTACCCTATGCAACCGGCTAATCAGCAGTAGCCAAACCACTTTCAAGGATGCTAGCCCAGCCCATAAAGCCACCATCCTGGATTAACCCAGGAGGCTCACACTACTCCTAATTATTTCTAACAGCACTACTAGACACACAATACCCAGGAGGCTCATACTGCTCCTAATTATACACAGCACTATACACAAACTTTCTCTGTCCCTAGAGACCTCACAATCTAATTTGTTGCACCTGGGAAAATGGAAGGTTAAATAACTTGACCAAGGTCACAAAGAGCTACAGTGGCAATTAAACCCAGGATCAAAACCCCTGCACTGACCATTAGGCTACTCCTCCATAACAGTTTAGGAGGAGGACCTTTCACTTTGAAGAGAGTCTCTGAGGATTCCTTTACAGTCTAAAGGATGTTGTCTGGAACCAGAAAGGAAGCCTAGGGTTGAAATAGCTAAATAGCTAAGATTATTCACTTGGAATATTTTCTAGATAGACTGAGTCTTTTTTTTCCTTTTTTTTTTTTGAATTTTTATAACATTTACAAATTATAACCAAAACAACAATCATGACTAGAAATTTCCCAAGTAGAAGGAAAGATAATAACCTTATACATCTTAACAAAATATAAACACAAAATATAAAAAGTTAATCTTAGACCATGACATGGGAGAAGGATCCCTAAGAACTCAGAAAAGAAAAAATAAATATTATTCAAGAAAGGGCACATAAATGCAATCTCATGAAACTTAATATTCACTCCCTAACATTAGATTACATTATCTACCCCTACATTGCCAGATGAATGACTCTGAAAGAATGCGCATAACTGAGCTGGATCAACAAAGACAAAAGAGGCCTCCCTCAATCATATCATGCATCCTCCCTATCTCAGACATCCTAAAAATACTCGGAGTCACAATCGACCGCAACCTTACCCTTGAGAGCTAAGTAAACTCCATAATAAAGAAAATGCTCTACACAATGTGGAAACTTAAAATGATTAAAACCTTTCTTCCCAAGAGATATTTTTCGAAACCTAATACAATCAATGGTCCTACACCATGCAGATTACTGCAACGGAATCTATGCGGGATGCAAAGAACAACTCACGAAAAAACTGCAGACCACCCAAAATACAGCAGGTTGAAGGAGGAGGTTAGAGTGAGGAACTGAGAAGCGTATGAGTCAGATGGGTTATCAGTGTGTATATTAAAGTCACCAAGAATGAGGGATGGGGATGAGGGCTCAAGAAAAACGGAGAGCCAGGCATTTAAGTTGGTAAGGAAGGAAGGGAGGGACTTATCAGGGGGGGTGGTAAATGACTGCAACTCTGAGTGGCAGCGGGTAGAATAGACGGATGGAGTGGACTTCAAAGGATGAGAAGCAGTGAGACTGCAGTAGGAGGAGAGGTTGAAAACTGCAGGAGGGCGAAAGTAGTAGCCCGACACCACCACCGCGGCCAACTGCGCTGGGAGAATGGGAGAAAAGATAACCTACGTGGCAAAGGGCCGCGACTGAGGCAGAGTCGTCAGGGGTGAGCCAGGTTTCAGTTAGGGCGAGCAGTTGAAGGGAATGGGAGATGAAAAGATCATGGGTGAAGGAAAGTTTGTTGCAGACGGAGCGTGCATTCCACAGAGCGCACGAGAAGGGGAAGGGGGGACGGGGGAGGGGAATAGAGATGAGTTTGGAGATATCGCGGAAATGTTTACATGGATGAGACGAGAACGAGGACAGGTGTGGGGGACCTGGGTTGGGATTGATGTCTCCCGCGGATAGCAGGAGAAGGAGCAAGAGAGTGCGGAGGAGGGTGGGGGAGGTAGGGCGACAAAGGCGGGATGCGCTTAGGAGGAATGGGGAGGGGTTCATGGCAGGAAGGAGGTGTTGAAGGTTGAAAGCTAGGAAGGAGGAGGAGGACAGTAAGGATGGTGAGGTGGTGGGGGACAGGGGTGGGTAGGGTATTGCAGTAGTGAGCAGGATAGGAGAGGACATGGATGGGCAGTGAGTTCGTGCGGTATACAGCGGTATACCACCTTAATAGATGGCATTAACCCCACAGATTCTATATTGTGCCTAGTGTTCTGCACCAAAATCCAAGCATATTCTACAACAACACACGTAACTTAATTGGCTTAACAAGCTAATCAGCATTGAAAACAGGTCTTTACGAGCAATAATTAGAATTTATGCATACAACTCGCTAAGCATATTCTGTAACGTACTGTGCCTAAATTCTAATGTGCACAGCCAAAAAGGGGGGTGGTTATGGGTGGGGAAATGGGCATTCATGGACTTTCCAAAATTTACACATACGGTTCTAGGAATATATTCCATGTGCCTAAATCTAAGCACCAGCATTACATCACTTTTCCCTTGGTGTAAATGGATGCATGTACTTTTAAGTGCTATGATATCAACTAAGCGTATTCTATATAAACATGCCTAAATATAGACGCCGCTTACAGAATATGCTTAGGTGAAAATTTATTGCACGTGGAGTTTTCAGGCACCATATATAGAATCTGGCCCTAAATGTAGCCATGCTTCCAGAAGTCCAGTAGCAGTGGCTGCTGCCACCCCAAACCCATATGTCAATAAATAGGTAAAGCAGCCACTGCTATGACAGTGGGGCACCCTCTCTTCATCTCCCCACCACTATCACCATGTAATCCTCCCCTGGTGCCACAATCCCCACCCCCAACACTTACATCCCCCTCCACAGAATCTGATCTTCCCCTAATGCTAATGACTCAAAAGTATTAAAGCTTGCTTATTTTATTAGCTTATATTGGGGGACTGTAGGAACAGTAATTATAAAAAATTGACTGTTGCCTGGACTAGATAAGTCTTACCCCTTTGAGTCTATATGGGGTAATGGAAGATATCAGTTGAAGTCCAGTTTACATCATATGAGGACAAATTTAAATAAACTCTGCCATCTGGAATTGCTGGAATTAATTGGAGTAATGAGAAATTCCATGCCCTATCTTGTTATAATTTTAACATGAGTCATCTGATTGATTTTTTTATCATTCAATTGTAATATTGAGGTAGTTACTGGCAAGGGTAAATACAGATATCTTAGTAAACCTCCCAGGAGAACTTTAATTAATACGAAATGCTGTTTAACAATTATTATAACTCAGCATGTGAAATATAAATCTGCAAGTCACTACCGATACCGGTTTGATTTAGTCAGTTTATTGTGGATAAACAATTAGAACTCCTCCTGTTAACAGAAACTTGGTTAAGAGAAACTGATTGTAGTTGTTGCAAATGTATTATGTCCATTTGGCTTTTCTATTCACCATGTAGCCAGAAAGAATAAAAAAAGGGAGGGGGCATTGCAGTTCTCTACAATAAACTCTTGGATGTTGAATTAATTGAGGGGATATGAAGAATGAATTGGGAGGCTATGTTGTTTAAAGTGAAACTCCCCCCAAAAGGTTTCACAGTGGGATTATTGGCAATGTGTGAAAGCTGGGGAAAGTGTATTGAAGATCTACACTCATCATTAATGCAATCCACTACTTGATTTTATCTTATTCTAATTATTGTTGATTTTAACTTATATTTAGAGAAACCAGATGACAGATGGGTTACATCTTTTTTTTTTTTTTTAGAATTTTTAAAACAAATTAAATTTTAAGATTATAATGTTGGTAGTAGTCCCATGACTAAACCTCATTGTATGTGTGCATAGGTGTAAAAAACCATGTGTAATTAAGTGGTCCAAAATCCAAAAGTAAGGGCCTTCTTTACTAACCTCGCTACTGATTCCCGGAGTGGCAAATGAAAAGAAGTCCACAGGAACTGAATGGGCTCCTCTCATTTGACACACTGGGAACTGCTAGCGAAGTTATAAGGTAGTGATTATTGATTTTTTGGAGAGTATTTTTCTTAGATTTTAATTGCTTCTCTCCATTCAGAATTTGTTTAATGAGGGTAGTACTCAGGAGGAAGGGCATACATTGAATTCCATAATTACATCAATTGATAACACTCAAAATGTACTGGTAGACCACTGGGCTGCTGCAAGATCTTTATGATCTGATCATTTTTTTAAAATATTAATTCACTCTTTACTTCAATCAGATGCTTCTCATTACAGGGATTTAAAAAAACCTGATTTTTTTTCTAGAGGTAAGCTAAATGTCTCCCAATTTGATTTTTACTAGAGGTAAGATAGATCACCCCCAATTTTGGTCAACAGTTGTAGAACACCTGTCTCAATCAGAGATGTTCTCATCTGACATCTTATTAAAACAATGGAATGATTATCTCTGATCTGCCCTTGATAAGATGGCACCTCTTCGATGGCTGCCTCAACCAAGGTCAATTATTGACCCATGGTATATGGAAGAGCTTAAGCAGAGAAAGACAGAATATAGAAAGCTGGGGAGAGCTTGGAATCTTACTCAAGCAGATTATTTGAAACTTTTATGAAAGAAGCAAATGAGTTTACATGAAAGGACATTCAATTCCAAATGAACTGGGGTTCAATTTCCACTCCAGCTCCCAGTGACCCTGGGCAAGTCATTTAACCCTCCATTGCCCCAGGTGCAACATCTTAGATTGTAAGCCTAGTAGGGACAGAGAAAGTACCTGCATAGAATATGTAAACTGATTTGGTTGAGCCACAGAAAGGCAATATAGCAATATATCAATTCAATGAACCCCCTTCAGTATTATTCTAGTAAAATAACTGATATATGCAACTCTTCTAAAGACAGCTAAATATATATTTTCACAACTTCACCTTCACTGCAACAGGTTTTAAATTTAGATTCAGTCAGGATGATTTAGAAATATTCTTTTCAGGAGAAACTTTCTAACATGCAAATTGATTTGGACAAAGAGAGAAGCTCTCAAGGCAAATTAGAGGTAGTTGTAGAAGATACAGGAGTAGTATTATCTACTGGGATCCCAGCTGATTGCTCTTGGAGTCTATTTTCAATGGTTGATAACGATTGGATAGTAAAACTTATTTTAAAAACTTTGTTAGTGAATCATGTCAGCTTGACTCTTGTCCTGGCAAAATACTGATAAATCATCCTTCACACTTTATATCTTTACTTAACAGTTTGGTTAATCAAATTGTGCCAGAAGGAAATACGCCATCTGTACTTGGCCATGTTCTTTATTGTAGGGTTCTAATGTAGATCTCACCCTTTGCTCTATTTACAGACTGGTGGTTAATATACCATTTCTGGCCAAGATGATAGAAGCGGTGGTAGGGTTAAAACTACAGGATTATCTTTCCCAACATCAAATTCTAGAACCAATGCATTAAGGATTTTGGTCTAATTATAGTATTATAGTATAGTAATGATGCCATATTTAAGAAATAACCTGGACAAGGACATATCGACTATGTTCATGCAATTGGACTTGTAGGCAGCCTTTGATCTGGTCAATCATGAAATCTTTCTAAATAGGTTATCCTAAATAGGAATTTCAGATGTTTTTCTAGATTCCTACAACATCAAACTTTGCAAAGTTGTTTGAAATATCTTTTTCAAAGTTGTGGCAAATGATTTGTGCAGTACCACAGGGCGGGGGGGGGGGGGGGGGGGGGGACAGAGAGAGAGAGAGAGAGAAACAAGGGAGCTCCTGATTTTGAGAGCTGGCCTTTTTAATTGAAAACATTTTTATTAAATTTTTTTGGAAAATCCAACTATGAGTTACAACATTTGTTCATTCCCCCCACCCCCCTCATTTACAAACATCCCCGTTCCATTACAGCGAGAGATACGTCACATTATATCTACCATCCAAAGCTAAGCTAATCCTTTTGTCGTAATAATAATTAGCAACCGCTTAAGTGGAATATTTCAGACCCTTTCTTAAAACATATCTTATCTTATAATGCGCAGATTCGCAGTTTTCTTCTCCATCAAATACAGAGAGCTGGCCTTTTTAAGAGATGCCAATGTGCACTGGGTCACAGCTTCTGGACTGATACTCCTGGGACAGAAAAATACTTCCAGCTTTTTGCTGGCAGTATTTTTCCAGGAATAGCACAGCTTGTGGTGTTCAGTGAAAGCTGTGTTATTACATTTATATAGTAATGAGCCACTTGACATGCATTTGCTTGCTTTGCATCTCATTAAGGGGCCCTTTTACTAAAGGGTTGCCGTGAGACAACCCTGAACTACTGCCGGCCCAAAGCTGCCTCCGGCGGTAGTTCCACCTTGAGAGCATGCCATTTCCAGCACAACAAACATTTGTTAGCACAGCGCTAACCTGGCGGTAATCAGACAGCGCAGTGAGTGCTCCCTGCCACATGGCCACGCGGTAAGAGTAATCTTAACACATGGCAATTTTTCTAGGGGCTTTTTACCTGCTACAGGAAAAAAAGGCCCTGGCAATGGGAAAAAACAGCCCCTGCCACTACTACAGGGCCCTTTTGCCTGCTGCTTGGTAAAAGGACCCCTAAATGTTTTATTAGACATAAATATAAACCTTACTATAATATATAACCTGCAGTGCCTCGTATTACATGTTTTATAGTAATGTGGCACACATAAGTGACCTTCAACACACATTAGGGGACAAATACTGGTATTAGGGCCATAATGTACCTTAATAATCCCCCCATAAGCTTTAGGAAAAGGTCAGAAAAAGAATATTCAGAACACCTGCAGTTTATTTTTTCAGTATATATGCTCTGCTCTTAATAAATATGTAATCAGAACATTTTTTTCCAAAATTGGATAAGTAAACTGTAGGATTTTTTGTATGTTGTTGCCATATATTTTCTTAAAATGTAAATCTGATCACATCGATTAATTGAAGATGGAAAATGAACATTCCCACAGGGGTTGATTCTCCCACTTTTAGGCCAGAATGAAAGCAGAGAGAAATAGCTATTTGGGCAGACTGATGAATAAAAATTATTGCTATTCAGACCTGGAGCTGATGCTGCATGGGAGGCTGAATAGCAGAAAATTGAGCAATAATAAGCATATAATGAAACATTTGGGACCACCAAGCTCTGAGTTCTGGAAGGAATTAGCTGCCTCATTTCCAATGTATGAGTCTGATTATCCCTTTTCAGACATGCAGTCACTCTGGTGATGTCAGATCTTAATTGAAAAAAATGTAGGACTCTGTACTAAGCATACTTGATCTAGTCTGTTATCATAAACTAAATACAAGTAGCCCAAAAATGCTGCATAGGTTTCTATTTCAGTAGATGAAAAACAACAAAGCAGTGGAATCAAATGTATTTATTGGAACAATACCCGACGTGGCCACGTTTCGCCCTCAGGCTGCGTCAGGGGTATAAACTATCAAAAGTGTATGTAAATATATCATACACACTAGTAGTTCCAAAATCTAGTTCCATTTATCTGCTACTTCCAACTGAACTGATATGTATTAGCATTAGATGCTAATACATATCAGTTCAGTTGGAAGTAGCAGATAAATGGAACTAGATTTTGGAACTACTAGTGTGTATGATATATTTACATACACTTTTGATAGTTTATACCCCTGACGCAGCCTGAGGGCGAAACGTGGCCACGTCGGGTATTGTTCCAATAAATACATTTGATTCCACTGCTTTGTTGTTTTTCATCTACTGTTTTGTAAGCAGTTGTGTGCCTTTTTGTTTTTTTTGTTAGGTTTCTATTTCTACAACATCTCCTTTGCAACTCTTTAAAACACTTATTCACTTCAACTCCATAGGAATCAATGGAGAAAAAGCCCAGTACCTAGACACACAAAAAGGGCAGTTATACAACAAAGCACCGATAAATAAGCACTGCTCACAGAATACTATCACTTTCACCAGTAAGAGTACATGTAAATGCAAGGTGGTGGAACTTGGGATCGGCATGAGTGGGACTTTTACTTACAAGTATAACTTACAGAATTCAGTAAGTTACATGGGGGTTCTTTTACTAAGGTGTGCTGAAAAATGGCCTGCGGTAGTGTAGGCGTGGGTTTTGGGCACGCGCAGATCCATTTTTCAGCACGCTTGTAAAAAAAGGCATTTTTAAAATTTTTTACAAAAATGGACGTGCGGCAAAATAAGAATTGGCACGCGTCCATTTTCGGTCAGAGACCTTACCACCAGCCATTGACTTAGCAGTAAGATTTCACGCATTAACCAGGTGATAATGACCTATGTGCATCAAATGCCACTTGACACACATAGCTGATGCGTGCCAGGAAATAAAAATTATTTTTCAGATGCGCATCCGCTATGCGCGGCAAAAATGAAATTACCATAAGGGCCTACATGGCTTAGTAAAAGGGCCCCATGCACTCTTGCTGAATTTGGGCAACTGCAGTAGCACCAGGTCTATAGCCGATGTAGTTGCAGGCTCTCCCTTCCTAAATGTAAGGTGTGTCGATTCCAAGTTATGCTATTATTCTATAATGGAAGCCGGATGTTTAGGTGCCATTATGGAACAGGCTCTCATCATATGACATGCGTAAAAAGAGGTGCCCACTTATTACCCCCAAATGCTTATTACAGTTTCAGCAAGCTGTAGTACATGAGGAGCTCTCAGCATGTAATTTCTTTATTTATTTATGAACTAAAAAAGAAGGGTTTAGAAATCAAATAACAGAATAGGTATGTCACCCTTTTAGACTCTTACATCCACAATCGGGATTTTACTTTATTATTAACAAAAGAACCTCAAACCACCTCATGGAAACCCATTGCTAATCAAGCTTAGTTCACCATATGCTTGAGGAGTAAATTTCTATCATTGGTTCAAGTGAGGGGGAATGGAGAAAAACGGCCAACCGAAAAAAACTCAAGCTGATTCGAGAAAACCGGATGGTCAAAAAACTCCTAACCCCCTACACTATCTAGCTTAAGAGTCCAAAGAGTGCAACTTCCCTATTACAAATGCATGCTCCCCACTAGTGCTCCTTTAAAGCTACCTGGACCTATAACCCCTAATTGAAAGTATATTTTAAATAAAGGAATTTTATATCGCGGGTATACCAGTCATCTAACCACAAACCCGTTCTTTCATTAGCTCCCGCAGTCCAAAAGTCACTTATCTGTTTGTTGTAAACTCAGGACTCCTTATAAACTCCTTGTGAACGAAAGATCCAGGTTGTTGGTAGTCCACTACTGAGGATAGTACTTAGTTGTTCAGTTGATAAAGACACCTTCCGTGTCTCCCGTCATGTTTTGACAAGTGCGCCTTGTTTCGCCATAAACTGGCTGCTTCAGAAAAACAATGTCTTTGAATAGATCGGGTCTTCCTCCAGACCTCAACACCTAACTGAACTTGTTCGCTATAATTAACAGCATACTCTGTTAAAATGGCGCAGACAAACACTTCGCCAGCTGGAAATATAAACCCCGCTGCGTCTTAACTATTCAATGGGAACGCTCCGCCCCTGCAGAAGGCTGCTCCAATCCTGTCAAACCAATAATTAAAAGAACCCAATGAGCTTTAAAAATAGGCGTTCCATTCGATATTACGGTTCAAACCCTTGGGTTCAACCGTTTGTAACAAATAGATCCAGAATTGTTCTTTTCTCCATAATATGGTTTTAATATCCCCCCCTCTCTTACCCAATATCACCTGATCAATGACCATGCAGGATAACTGATCAAACTTATGTTGAGCCTGCACACAATGACGTGTCATTGGAGCTTCCAATTTAAGTTTAGTGACACAGTGCCGGTGTTCAATGACCCTGGTTTTAAATTGGCGTGTGGTATGGCCCACATACATCAACCCACACGGGCACCAAAAAACATAGACCACATTAGTAGACTCACATGTAGTTTTGTGTCTCAGCTGAAAATTTCTACCCATTGTGGAAGTGAAGGTAGAACCTTCCTTAGTTAATGAACAAATCGAACAATGTCCACATTTGTCATGACGTCCTACTAGATTTTGATTTTGTGTCCAAACATCCGCATAGCTGAAATGATCTTGTAGATTTCTATTCCGAGAAAAAGACATCATTAAATGATGATCGGAAAATGCTGGCTGTGTAGACATAATGTTCCAATGTCTTCTCAAAATCGTGGCAATTTGTGGAGAACGATTGGTAAACTTCAACACACAAGCCGTGACGTTTGAATCACGTTGTTGTTGTGAATTTGCATGATCCCATTCCTTCGGCGATAACAGACATTCCCTATGGTTATGTAGAGCCCGTTTGTAAGAATGTTTGATTAATTTATCAGGATAGCCTCTTTCTTTAAATTTCGTCTGCAGTGTTTTAGAGGATTCCTGGTATTGTTCTGCCGTATCGCAAATTCTTCGATACCGGAGAAACTGAGAGAACGGTAAACTTTGCTTGAGATGGTAAGGGTGCATGCTGTCATACCTCAATAGTGAGTTCCTATCGGTACTTTTGACAAAAACATCTGTTTTTAAAATCCCAAATTCTTTTTTAATGTATACATCCAAAAAATTAATGGAGACTGCATGACAATTACTCTCAAATTTAATCGTTGGATGAAATCCATTCAGGCAAGTCACGAATTCTTCCAGTTCCCCTTGTGATCCTTGCCACAGCAGGAAAACATCGTCAATATATCTACCCCAATATTTCACTTTAGCAAACCCTGGTGCCGTATAAACGTATTGTTTTTCATATTGACCCATAAAGATATTAGCTATTGAGGGAGCGAACGAAGCTCCCATTGCTATGCCCGAAATTTGCAAATACAAATCATTATTAAAAATAAAATGATTGTTAAACAGAGCAATCTCTATCAGTTGCAATATAAACTTAGTAGGTACTGTATGTGGACGAGGGCGGTCCTCTAGTGCTACTTCTACCGCCCTTACGGCCTCTTTTTGAGGTATGGCAGTATAGAGTGAATGTACATCCAAAGTAACTAATAAAGTCTCCTCGTCGGTACGCAACCCCATTAATATTTGCAAAAAATGGGAAGTGTCCCGTATATAAGCTGGTATATTCTGCACTAGCGGCCTAAGGAAACAATCTGTATATTTGCATGTTCTTTCTAGTAAGGAATTCCTTGAAGAAACGATAGGTCTTCCTGGAGGAGAGGATAAATTTTTGTGGATTTTAGGGACCGTATAAAAGATGGGTAACACTGAATGTAAAGGACACAAAAATTGTCTTTCTTTTTTAGTCAAAAATCCTGCATTCTCTGCTTCTTTCGTTATTTCCTGTAGCTTACTGAGTAGTTCATAAGTAAGATTTTGACTTAATTTTTTATATGTATTCCCATCCAACAATTGTTGCTGTATTTCATTAATATAGTAGTCCCTATCTAATACCACTACCGCTCCTCCCTTGTCCGCTTTTCTAATGACAATAGTTTTTTCGTTTTTAAGTGTTTGTGTCGCTGTGAATTCCTCTCTAGTCATATTGATCTTATTATGATATTGAGTTGTTTCCATTGCTGCCACATCCCTTAGAACAAGTTGTTTAAAAATCGCTATGGCCGGATTTAAAGGACCCGGAGGAACCCATTTGCTCTTAACTGCACAATCTGAGAAACCTCGTGTAGAGTCTTGAGTTTCGTTGAAAAAAGTCTTTAACTGAAGACACCGAATGAATCTCTCAAACTCTGCACGGAATTGAAAGGGCATATGTTTAGAGGTAGGAACGAATGACAGGCCACGGGACAGTATAGATTCTTCTACTGGTGTTAATATGTACTTAGATAAATTAATCACAGCGAGTCGTCTCGTCGTCGCGTTCTCATTCCTCCTCTGTAATTCGGTTCTCCTCGATTTCTGGTTCTCCAATTCATGCGTCCTCGTTTTTCTGAAGCAGCCAGTTTATGGCGAAACAAGGCGCACTTGTCAAAACATGACGGGAGACACGGAAGGTGTCTTTATCAACTGAACAACTAAGTACTATCCTCAGTAGTGGACTACCAACAACCTGGATCTTTCGTTCACAAGGAGTTTATAAGGAGTCCTGAGTTTACAACAAACAGATAAGTGACTTTTGGACTGCGGGAGCTAATGAAAGAACGGGTTTGTGGTTAGATGACTGGTATACCCGCGATATAAAATTCCTTTATTTAAAATATACTTTCAATTAGGGGTTATAGGTCCAGGTAGCTTTAAAGGAGCACTAGTGGGGAGCATGCATTTGTAATAGGGAAGTTGCACTCTTTGGACTCTTAAGCTAGATAGTGTAGGGGGTTAGGAGTTTTTTGACCATCCGGTTTTCTCGAATCAGCTTGAGTTTTTTTCGGTTGGCCGTTTTTCTCCATTCCCCCTCACTTGAACCAATGATAGAAATTTACTCCTCAAGCATATGGTGAACTAAGCTTGATTAGCAATGGGTTTCCATGAGGTGGTTTGAGGTTCTTTTGTTAATTATAAAGTAAAATCCCGATTGTGGATGTAAGAGTCTAAAAGGGTGACATACCTATTCTGTTATTTGATTTCTAAACCCTTCTTTTTTAGTTTATAGTAGTAGTTGTGTACGGGTTTAAGAATTTCCCAACAGTGAGATATAGAGTGTTTATTTATTTATGAACATTTATACCCCACTTTTTTCCACCTGAAGCAGACTCAAAGTGGCTTACAATGCACAGATAAATCAATAACAATTACATTAGATAGGGGAGAAAGAACAGGGTAAGAAGGGAAAGGGAAGAAAGACTAAGATGGACGGTGGAAATCTAGGTGAACCAAGATGGATGATAGAAATCCAGACGGAACAGCGCTGAAGAAACAGCAGTAGCATGCGGCCAGGAGAGAGGCAGCGGTCACCAGAGGCAGACGACAGCAGTTGGAGGCAGGGAATGCTGACAGGGCCCTGGATGTCCACAGGTCCGGCAACACCACCGCAGAGGAATAGGGACCACACACCCTGGACTGCAGCGGGAAAGATATGCTAGTTTACCTAGCAGCAAGAAATCATGGATGACAGCATCACAGGGAAGGCGAAACGAAGACCAAGTCATCCGCATCAGCGAAGTGGCTACTGCTTGATCCATGTGTCCAATTTTAAATGAAAACATGTTTTCACTTCTATGCAATCTTAATTCCTTTCCTTTTTTTTCTCTCCACACACCATCCAAACCTCAATCCCTGCATGACTGTCATGACTGCAAAATCTTTCAGCCCTATTCCACACAGTCCAGCAAGGTTAAGGAATCACTGTCTGGAGCTTCATCTGTCACAAACTTGGGTTCTATCATTGCATCAATTATTCTACATTCTCAGCAGTCCCGCTAAATCAGCAGGGATTTTGCCTTACTACATACCAAATCCTTCAACTATCTTATCACCTTCTAAAACACAAATATCTAGGATAAGATGTCCTACTTATCTGCTGTCACTGCTCTGAATAGGGATTCATATCAAGTGAATGTATATAGAGGCCAATTACTATTGTCATTCATTCTTCTTGTCCTTTCTTTAAAGTTTGCTGTTCAAAATCACAAAAGAATACAGGATACTTGTCAGTAGTATTTAGTGACAGACAGACAGACAGACAGACAGACAAGTGTGCACACAGATTAATTATGCAGGCATCAGGTGCCCGTTTTCATTGCTTGGCTAATAGATGAATTGGTAAGCAAGAATATCTTACTGGGGCCTCCAACTTGTGAGGTTCCACTGCCTTGGTGAAAATTTTGACCTCTGAACAATAAGTATCAGCAGGCTCCACTAGGCTGGGAAATGTTACTAGTTGTCTTGCTGCATTCTTCTGTTGGCATGTTCCCAGCTTGAGTCCCTTGAAAAAGCAGCAGCGAAATGGGTGCCTGTCAGAACTGATTGAGCTTTCAGATAAGTGAGATAATACTTATCCTTGCTAAACTGTTAGTCATTCTGGTTTCATTATTGTCACACATAAAAAGAAAAATTCTTTGCATATAGTAGCAAAAATTGAGGAAGGAGGAGGTTTTTGGTCTATGATTACTTCATTCACAAGAGGGATTTGTTGATATCCAAGCAGAGCCAGTCTTAGCAAAGTGTGGGGCCCTGTGCAGACCAAGTTGGTGGGGCCCCATCCTAGCCCCGCCCCCACCCTAGCTCCACCCCACTGATAAGATTATTCAATTTTTAGAAAATGTTTATTTATGAAATTTCAAATAAAGACAAATGAAGCTAAACTTGTACAGAAAAACTGATTGAAATAATGAGCACAATGCTATCATGAACCCCCCCCCTCCCCAGAAATTATTCAGTTCAAGTCCACTACAATTAGTAATTCCAATTCTCATAACAAAGGAGAATAAAGGAAAAATATTAGGAAAAGATTCAGTACTTTCAAATTCCCCTATTACTCTGTAATCCATCAAACCATTGAGGCAACACAGAGAGCCCCAACCCCAAGTAGCCAAAAAAGATGTAAGTGCATAGGTTCCCATTTAAAAAAATAACCACAACACATTTACAGTACCAAATGTTTCCATAAATCAGCTATATTAGAGATTGTGAAGGAGAGGACCTGGGGGTAGATAAGATGGAAGTGGAGAAGGAAGAAGGGAGGCGGCTCACGAGCAGACATAGGCAGAACAGAGCCTGGCCTTCATTCCATCCCCAGAGAGCAAGAGAAGTAGTAATGCCCCCTAGAAAAGGGTGGAGGGAAAAAGACTACATTACCCAGCATCCTCCGAGAGAGAGCAGAGAAAGGTGCGTGACCCCTGTAAAATGGAGGAGAGGAAGAGACTACATTTCCCAGCAACCTCGGGGCAAAGCCTGGTACAGAGATTACCTTCCCCAGCAGGAACAGGGGGAGAACTTTAACAAGGAAAGGGTGGTGCCCCTGCAGGGTAATCAAGGGGAAGAGGAACAGCTGCAAAGTGGGTGGGACGGGGAGCCCATGGAGTATCAAGAAGCTGGGCAGAATGAAAGAGAGGAGAGTGAGGAAGAGCCTATGGACCTCTCAGCCTGGGCTCACTCCTTAGGTAACAAACTAAGGGAACAGGTAACTTCATGGTATGGTAACTGGGCTAAGAGAGGAAAGAGGAAAGGCCATGTGGGAAGATGGGTCAGTGCTTAGAGAGAGTGACCCAGATGGGTGGGGCCTTTTCATTTTCCAGAGCTCAGGCTGTGAATGAACTTTGAGTTTAAAGAGTTCTGGTTGAAGAGGGATGAGAGATTTTCCCGGAGTGGGCTGAGCCCAGCAGGAAAAAGGTGGAGTGTGAACTGTGGCTAAATAGCCTAAAAGAAGCTGAAAGGGGTTTGAGCTGTGTGCTGAAGCCTCAAGAACTGTGTTTGTTTGTTTTCTTTTGGAACTGCTTGCAGTGTTTTGGGCCCCTCCCAAGGGAGAGGGCGGGGGGGGGGGGGGAGAAAGAAGACCCAGGGCTATAAAACTGTCTAAAAGGAGCCCCGCTGGGTGCTGGAAGCCTGGGAGTTAAAAGTTTTTTTTTTTTCTTGCTGTGTTTGTACCCCTGAGAGGAGCAACAGGGGGAATTGTGAGGTTTTTTGTTGATTCAAGTATTGTGTCTTTTTGCACTGCTGGACTGTTGGATCCCAAGCAAAATAAAGAACTTGTTAAGCTTGCTTTGAAGTTGATTTCTTTGAGCCCTGCCCTGTGGACTGCAGTGAACCAGGAGGTTGGGCAGCCAGGGTGAAGGGGAGATCCCGAGGACCCTCAGGCGGAGGGGAGGATCATTTTTCACAAGATAGACTTTTAATTAAATTTAGATTATAGATATGTATCATATGACAAAGAATAAAGTGGTTGCTCAACATATACTAACCACAATCGCTCAACTGCAAAACACTATGCACAAATTTGTGCAAAAACACACTCAGAACCTTAATGTACCATAAATATTACACTGGACAGACCCTAATACACCAATATACCACCCCTATGGAAAATGCAGACCGTCAACAATATGAAGCAAGGGATCATAGTATCACAATTCTCATGTAGAGCCACAAAACACCCTTTTAGGGTGGATAGTGTTCACAATGAGTTCCTTTTATTAACGACCATATATGTAGATCCTTCATAATGTAGGCTCTACACCCTTTCTGATGTTTTGGTGCCACCTCAGTAAGGCCAACACACAATCTCTCCACTGCAAAACACTATACACAAACTTGTGCAAAAACACACTCATAACCTTACCAAACCATAACAGAACCAATTCCAAGGACAGAACGAGCTACAACCTTATGCATGGAAAAAAAACCCAAAAAGGGCTGCAAATACTACACACTAACAGAATACTGCACCTTGATCACACATGGAAAACACAGGACACAACAGATATGAAGGCAAAATACTGAACTGTGGAAGGTTACCTCAAGAAGTCAGACTCAGCATGCAGCAATACTAGAAAAATTGAAACTTACATGCAAAATATCACAGATGTACATTTCCAAAAGCTGACATATTCCAATTAATAAATTCTGAATAAAATACTTTTTTCTACCTGTCTGATCATTTAGTTTTTCTATTCGCTTTGGTCCCAGTGTCTTCTGTTTCATGCAGTTTCTTTCCATTTGATATTTTTTTCTCCCAACACACCCCCATCCTCCTGTGTCCTTATGTGTCCTGTCTACCATATGTAGCCCTGCCCCTATCTTTTCTCCAGTTTCACCATCTGCCTTCAAAGTGTTCCGATCTAGCCCTTAAATTCAGCAATTTTCCCTCCATCCATATCCAGCATTTCTCCTCATCCCCTCCATTCATGTGCATCTACTTTCCTCCCCTTCCCTACATCCATGTCCAGCATTTCTCCTCTCTCCCTTCCCCTCTATCCATGAGCATCTCCTTCGTCTTTCCTTCCCTCCATTCCTAACCAACATTTCTCCTCTCTTCCCTGCCCTCCACTCCATCTATGTCCAGATTTCTCCTCTCTTCCCTCCTCTCCATCTATGTGCATCTCCTTCTAGTCTTCCTTCCCCTCCATCCGCCCATGTCCAGCAACCCTCCTCTCCTCCCTGCCCTCCCCTCCATCCACCCATGTCCAGCAATCCTCCTCTCCCCCTGCCCTCCCCTTCATCCACCCATGTCCAGCAACCCTCCCCTCCCCTCATGTCCAGCAACCCTCCTCCCCTCCCCTGCCCTCCCCTTCATCCACCCATGTCCAGCAACCCTCTCCTCCACCCATGTCCAGCAACCCTCCTCCCCTCCACTCCCCTCCTCTCCATCCATGTCCAGCAACCCTCCTCTCCCCCATGCCCGCCCCACTATCCATCCATACCCAGCAGCGACTCTCTTCTCCCCTGCCACCCCCTCCAGCCATCCATACCCAGCTCTTGGGCAGCTTTCTCCCCCTCCCCCTCTGGGTCCTGTCTCTTCCGCCTGTTCTCGTCCATCCGTGTGGTCGTCATTTTTAAAGTCCTGCGGCTTCTCCCTCCGACACTGGTGATTCACACAGCTTGCCTTCTGCCAGCATCGGAGCCTCTCCTCAGATGTGTCCCGCCTCCTCAATGCAACTTCCTGTCTTGCACAGAGGTGGGACGCGTCTGAGGGAGAGGCCCCACCCCGACGCTGGCAGAAGGCAGGCTGTGTGAATCACCGGTGTCAGACTCTGAGGGAGAACGCCTCAGGGCTTTAAAAACGAGCAACGACGCAGATGGGCGCGAGTGGGGGAAGGTGCAAGACTCACACGGGAGGGGAGGAGGCAAAGAAAGACAGAGGCAGACTTGAGGCACGCCGAGCGGGTCCCCCTTAAGCGCGAGGCTAAGCGCAAGGTCCTATGCGGCCACCTCGGTCGCCTCTGCCTAAGACCGGCCCTGTATCCAAGTCACTACAAAGTGACATATCCCAGTGATTTAAGAGACCGTTTCCTTCTACCTAAATACCCTCTAATATATTTTGAAGTGAACATTGAAGTCTACTTTTTTTGGTGTACTGTTTGAGCACATTAGTAGATGATTGAGAGCCATTGAGGATTATTTATAAGTGTTCTTTCCAGTGACTGACATTGAATATCTGGCTTATTTTTAGTCAGTTTAAAATTAATCAGCTATGTCTATATTCAAAGATAGCCTATTAACATGAAACCAGCTAAAGATATACCAGCTATTTAAGTGGCCTAATGTGGCTGCTTAGAATAGCTGGATATGCATTGAATATTCGGGGATAGCTGGCTATATCGCCCGATACAGCTGACTGTCTCTTAGGCGCTAACTAGGGATACTCATCAGGATATAACTGGCTATCCCCCATTGAATATCACCGGATGCTGGTTAAGTGCCATTTAACCAGCCAGGTGCTGTTCCTGGCTGGTTAAATGATTTTGAATATCGGGGGGGGGGGGGGGGGGGGGGCGCGAGTTCCTTAGATTGTAAGTTTCTAAGGACAGAAAAATATCTACTGTACCTGAATGCAATTTGTCTTGAACTGCAACTGGAAAAAAAAAGTTTGGGCTAAATCTAAAATCTCTGTCATTCCCTTCCCATTACAGATCTTTATGGTTGTACATATGGTTATACATGAACTGTTGTAGGTTTTAGTATACGGCATTCAGGGATGCCTGATGAATTGTTTTTTGGTTTTCACTCAATTGGTTTTATCTGAATTAAAGAGAAGTATGACAAAGCCTACAGTGATTTGCTAGAAGAAATGATATAAATGTGAAGTTGTAGGGTTTACACAAGTTTGGGATATTTTGTGGGTGGCAGAATAGGGTCAGCACTGGTAGATCAGGTGGGAGACATAACTGAACTGTTTTTGATTTGAATATAGAAATGTATGTGCTTGTTTACTCTAGGTGATAGAGAATCAAAGGCAGAATTAGAGGCCGACTGAAATTGAAAACTGTCACCAAAACTGTTTGAAAGCTTTGGGCCAAAATCAGAACTGTAGCAGAAACTCATCACCTGGTTTTGGCAGAAACCAAAACCGAAAACTAGAGTTTGGTTGTGTGAATGTGAAGCAGTGAGGGCTGCTGGGGATTGTCAGAGTTTGCAGTCTACATCTCTCTGCTAAATGCACAGTATCCAAGCCAGAATATGATAATTTCAATAGTGAAAGACCATATTTTACCTATAAGTAAAATAGCCTCCACACATATGGACCACAGCTAATAAAACTGAAACTAAAAGCCACAGTGTTTACAATGGCTGACTGTGTGCCACACTTGAAGTGACAATTGGCATCATAATTTCACAGAGAGGGTCATTACTACGGAGCTTATCATCCCAAATTTGCAGATTTAAATTCCTGCTAAAATTTTGAATCAAAAGCCATATAAACTGTTATGAAAGATCGTAACTATATTACTTGCATTTGTAGGACAAAAAAATTAGATTACAAACAGTAGTGCCCCCCTTCTCAATCACTGGTGGTTTAGTGGTATTGTCAGGACAGAGTGATGCCCCAGTCTTGGCAGCCATTTTGAGAGCAGAGCCAGAATAGCAGCTTTCTGAAAGTATCATTACCACACATAGCCAATCTACATCTCTATACGTTGCTTGTTATGTTAGAGACTTCTAATATGATCTCCTTTATCACATCTGTGGTCTTGATGAATAGGTGATGTTACCACATAGATCCACATTATAAATTGCAGTGCGCTTATAGACAATTGGTACAGTAATAGATTTCTACATAATAATAATAATAATAATACTTATACCAGAAGTGGTTCTCCTGTACACTTTTCTTTCTGTGCAGGACTAGATGGAAATGCAGGCAGGGACTTCACTTTTTTCCTCTTGACTTTTTCCATTTGTGCATTTGTAAAATAGTTGACAGCAGCAAACTCAATCAAAGCAGAGAAGACGAAAGCAAAGCAAACAGCTATGAACCAGTCCATGGCAGTGGCATAGGACACTTTTGGCAAGGAATGTCTTGCACTGATACTCAATGTTGTCATTGTTAATACTGTGGTTATGCCTTGAAAGGAAAAAGTAAAGCACAATTAATCCCTTTATTAAACTGTATCACAAGAAGATAATAACCAAGTAGCTTGAGGCAAAATACTTCTACAATTTCATTTTTTGCTTTTATGACTGCAAATAATGCTATCAACAACAACAAAAAAATGCAATTAAAACTGCAGACTGCCAAACAATAGTCATTAATTGTACATGGCACTTAAATCATGCAAATTAGTGAGTAATGAAAAGAAAGGAACTCAATTTACAATTTAGAAAAATGAGTACTCAGGGATCCTTGCATTTCTAAAGTAACAATGCCAACTGAAATATGTGGCATCAACTTTAAAAAAAAAAAAAAAACCTTCATGTGCTAAATGCTTCAGAAACAGCATCTTATTAAGAAAAGAACATTGATTTCTATTAATACAGTTGTTTAGCAGAGGTGAATACTCCATAGGCTATGTGTATTCTATGCAATGAACTGATCTATTCTTCCACATGTTGTTCTACTGTATTTGCAGTGTTGCCAGTTCATCATAGGATTTTTGCTATTTGATTCCTGGGGGTTAGTGTTATGGTATAGCAGGTGTGCTATATGCAAGGCCTGGATTTAGGCATAGGTAATACCAGCAACTGTCTCCCATGACAAATTTTGATAGGTGCTGGAGATTGTTACCATCATAGAGCCTCCATTCAGGCCTGCATTTTCCTTCATATTGGTGCTGGCCCCTTAGCAGCAACAATTTTGAAAAGAAAATTCAGCATGGGGCCTGCTGGTCATATTTATTTATTTACTTATTTATTGAGATTTAATACACTGCTGTAAACTAACTGACAGATCACAGTGGTTCACAGAGCTAAAATTAGCACAAAATCTGAATAAAGAAAGGAACTACAATTTTGGATAGGAAAATAACCATTCAAACTAAATAATAAACAAAGGTTTCAACAGACAAGGGAGGGGGAAGGGATAACAGAAATGGACAAAGTGATAGGAAATAGAAATAAACCAAAACGTAGGTGGAGCCAAATGCTTGATGGAATAGCCATGTCTTCAGGGCAACTTAAAATTTCTTAAAAGAGAGTTCTGCCTGGATAGAAGGGGCATGGAATTCCAGTAAAAAGTGATGGTGAAGAAAAAAGCCTGAGGTCTAGTAGATTCCAACTGGGCACATCTGTGACTAGGGAGACATAGATGGTTATCATTTAAAGAGTGAAGGAGCCATATTGGTATGTACAAGATGGTGAGGCTAGAAAGTAGGAGGGAAGGCAAATTCTTAGAACTTTGAAAACAAGGGTAAGAATTTTAAACATTATCTATTTATTGACAGTGAGCCAATGGTGTTTAAAAAATCAAGGGGAGGCATGGTCAAATTTGCAAGCATGGTAGAGTAATCTGATGGTTGTATTTTTAAGGGACTGTAATTTATTAAGTTGATATTGAGGGCAACCTAAATATATTATATTACAATAGTCCAGTCTGGTAACAAGTAACAAAAAGATTAGTGAGAGGAAGGCCTTATGATCAAAGTATCTTCTGACTGAATGAAGTTGACATAGGATATAAAAGCCAGTTTTAAATAGCTGAGAAATCTGTGGGACAAAGGAAAGTTGGCAGTCAAGAATGACCCACAAATATGAGAGGGCATGAAATGAGATTGAAGGGGGGGGCAGACTCAAGAAGAATGTCAGAAAGTATTTTTTCACGGAGAGGGTAGTGGATGCTTGGAATGCCCTCCCGCGGGAGGTGGTGGAGATGAAAATGGTAACGGAATTCAAACATGCGTGGGATAAACATAAAGGAATCCTGTGCAGAAGGAAGGATCCTCAGGAGCTTAGCCTAGAATGGGTGGCAGAGCTGGTGGTTGGGAGGCGGGACTAGTGCTGGGCAGACTTATACGATCTGTGCAGGGGCTGGTGGTTGGGCGGCGGGGATAGTGCTGGGCAGACTCATACGCTCTGTGCCAGAGCTGGTGGTGGGAGGCAGGGTTGGTGGTTGGGAGGCGGGGATAGGGCTGGCCAGACTTATACGGTCTGTGCCAGAGCCGGTGGTGGGAGGCAGGGATAGTGCTGGGCAGACTTATACGGTCTGTGCCAGAGCTGGTGGTGGGAGGTGGACTGGTAGTTGGGAGGCGAGGATAGTGCTGGGCAGACTTATACAGTCTGTGCCAGAGCTGGTGGGGGAGGCAGGGTTGGTGGTTGGGAGGCGGGGATAGGGCTGGCCAGACTTATACGGTCTGTGCCCTGAAGAGGACAGTACAAATAAAAAAAAGTAGCACATATGAATTTATCTTCTTGGGCAGACTGGATGGACCATGCAGGTCTTTTTCTGCCGTCATCTACTATGTAAATAGGGAAAAGAATCCACAGGTTGAATAGTACTGCCAAAGATATTGAGAGGGAATCTTGGGGGGGGGGGGGGCGGGGGAGACCACCAGTAAACCAGCATGCTACAGTTTTATCTTTATTGAGAGCTAAGCTATGATCAAGCAGCCACTGTAATAGTCAAACAATCCTGAATAGGGGTAATAGATAGTGAATAAGGATTTGTGGAATAGATTAAAAGAATGTGATCAACATAAAAGTGGAAAGAGATTAATGGATTGAATAACAGTGGCTAAAGGACTAAGAAAGAGATTGAGAAGGGAAGAGAGGATAAAATGGAGCCCTGGGAGACCCACAGTCTAATGGACAAGGAAGCAAGGTTGAGGAGGGAGTAGCAGTGGCGTTCCGAGGGGCGCTGACAGCCGGGGAGGATCGCCGATGCGCCCCGCCCCCCGACGAAGGGACACCCCCCCACCCCGGTGAAAGAACCCCCCCTGGGTGCACGCTGCTGGGGGGGGGGGGGGGTGCCGCGCCGGTCAGCGTCGTTGATTTCCATGCTCCCTCTGCCCCGGAACAGGTTACTTCCTGTTCCAGGGCAGAGGGAGCATGGAAACCAACAATGCTGACCGGCGCGTGGCACCCCCCCCCCCCCCAGCGGCGTGCATCCGGGGCGGACCGCCCCACCTTGGTACGCCACTGGGGAGTAGTAACCTTATATGAATGGTTTGTTAAAAAGGAAGAAACCAGGAAAGAACAGAACAAGTCAGTCCCACAGAGGCGAAGTGAGCTAAAAGTAGGGAGTGGTTCATAAGATCAATTGCTGTAGAAGGTCAAGTGAGATGGTGAGCACAACATTATGCTTATCCAGATGGGAGTGGATTTCACTTAGCAAAGCTGTTATCACTGTTTTGGTACTGAAATAGGATTGGAAATCTGATCATTTTGGATGAAGAGCAAGAGATTTCTCAAAAAAGGCGGAAGCTTGTTTACTATCTTTTTTAGGATTTTGGAGAGGAAGTATACATTAGAAACAAGGCAATAATGTGCTAGAACCTGGGGATCCAGAGATGGTTTCTTGAGAATAGCATAGACTATAGTTGATTTCCACAAAAGCAGGAGCTGACTGGATGAAGACTATTGTTGAGAGAGAAAATACTAGGTAAAAGCTCAGTGGTTTTCAGCCACAAGGATGGAAAAAGGATCAAGGGGACAGTATGTGTTATTTGTACGTAAAAGGGTTTTGGAAAGAGAGAGAGCAAGTACTGAGGTTCAAATGAAGACCAGGAGGGGGAGCCAGCAGGCAAAGATGAGTTTTTGTAGTAGAAAAGAGATGACAGTGAGGGGCCCTTTTACTAAGCCACGTAAGCTTCTACGCGTGCCCAGTGTTTGCCAAAATGGGTTACTGCCCGATTACCATGTGGCTCTTGCAGTAATTTATTTTTGGTGCATGTCTGATATGCGCGTCTGAAAATATTTTTTATTTTTGGTCACGCGTAACGGACGCGCCAAGTGGCATTTGATGCGCGTAGGTCATTACTGCCTGGATTCTTATCGCTAGGTCAATGGCCGGTGGTAAGGCCTCAGACCCAAAATGGAAGCATGATAATTTTGATTTTGCCGCACATCCATTTTTTGCAAAAAAAAAAAAAAAAGGTCTTTGTAACAGGCGCACTAAAAAATGGATCAGCGTGCACCCAAACCCGCGCCTACACTAACGCAAGCCATTTTTGAGTGCACCTTAGTAAAAGGGCCTGAGTCATGGAACTTGGAGCCTAAGAAGAAACAGGGCCATTTGAAGTGGGGGACAGCAAAGAATTGTGACGATCTGAAATTTTTGATGTGCATCTCCTATTAGATTGTAAGCTCTTTGAGCAGGGGACTGTCTTTCTTCTATGTTTGTACAGCGCTGCGTATGCCTTGTAGCGCTATAGAAATGCTAAATAGTAGTAGTAGTAGTAGTATATTCTGCCAGAGTCGCTATACTACTACTACTTAACATTTCTAGAGCGCTACTAGGTTTACGCAGCGCTGTACAATTAGTAACTAAGGACGGTCCCTGCTCAGAAGAGCTTACAATCTACTCACGTTAGCCCTCTCCTCAAGTCGCTTCACTGGCTCCCTATCCGCTTCCGCATACGGTTCAAACTTCTCCTTTTGACCTACAAGTGCATCCACTCCGCAGCTCCTCAGTACCTTTCCGGTCTCATCTCTCCCTACACTCCTCCCCGTGAACTCCGTTCGCTGGGTAAATGTCTCCTGTTGTCCCCCTTCTCCCCCACTGCTAACTCCCGGCTCCGTTCCTTTCTATCTCGCTGTTCCTTATGCCTGGAATAGACTCCCTGAGCAGTACGTCAGGCTCAGTCTCTGGCTGTCTTCAAGTCTAGGCTTAAAGCCCACCTCTTTGCTACTGCTTTCGACTCCTAAGCATGACTCTCTTACTCAACACCCTCACTTATCACCCCTACCACTGCAATTTCCCCACCCTAGCTGTCCGTTCGTCTGTCCAATTTAGATTGTAAGCTCTGTTGAGCAGGGACTGTCTTTTAATGTTAATTTGTACAGCGCTGCGTAAGTCTAGTAGCGCTACAGAAATGTTTAATAGTAGTAGTAGTAGTAGTAGAAAATTCAGACAGAATCTTTGCAGGAGGGATTAAATTGCTTCTGGAGTTGGGACTGGGTGATGTTAAGGAGTGGAAGATGGAGTAAAAGTTTTAGATGGGTTGGGAGCTGTTTTAAGGTGGGTGGAGAAGTATTGGGTCTTTGCTTTTCTAAGATAAAAATAATAGTCTCTAAGTTTGAATTGAAAGACACTAAATTAGTCTCTGTTTTATACCTCTTCCATGTCTGTTTGGTTTTTTTGGAGTTGGCGTTTTAGGAGACACAGACCATTTGGATGCCCAGTCTTCCAATGTTCTAAATTCTTCCTCAAATTTTCACAGTCCACATGTGATTTAACAACTTTGAATAGTTTTGAATAATCTGCAAATTTATTCACCTCACTTGTCGTTCTGATTTCCAAATCATTTATAAATATGTTAAATAGCACAGATTCTGTGGCACTCAATATTCATCTTCCTCTGTTGAGAAAAATGGCCATTATAAAACCTTAGAGGAGCGGCAGCGAGGGTCAAAAATTTACATCAGGCATGGATGCTGTTCAAAAACACCATCCTGGAAGCCCAGGCCAAATATATTCTGTGTATTAAAAAAGGAGGATGGAAGACCAAACAACAGCTGGCATGGTTAAAAAGTAAGATGAAGAAACTATTAGGCTAAAAGAAAATCCTTCAGAAAATGGAAGAAGGAGCCGACAAAATAATAAGAAACAGCATAAGGAATTGTCAAGTCAAATGCAAAGCGCTGATAAGAAGGCAAAGAGGGACTTTAAAAAAAGATTGCGCTGGAGGCAAAAACACATAGTAACTTTTTTTTTAGGTATATTAAAAGCAGGAAGCTGGCAAAAGAATTGGTTGGACTGCTAGATGACCGAGGGGTAAAAGGGGCGATCAGGGAAGACAAAGCCACAGCGGAGAGATTAAACAAATTCTTTGCTTCAGTCTTCACCGAGGAAGATTTAGGAGAGATACCAGTGCCAGAAATGGTATTCAAAGCTGACGAATTGGAAAAAACTAAATGAACTCTCTATAAACCTGGAGGATGTTAATACTAGGAATAGGGGGCATTCAATATAGCTACAAGGTAGTACATTTAAAACGAATCGGAGAAAATCTTTCTCACTCAACATGTAATTAAACTCTGAATTCGTTGCCAGAGAATGTGGTAAAAGCGGTTAGCTTAGCGGGGTTTAAAAAGGGTTGGACAGCTTCCTAAGGAAAAGTCCATAGACCATTATTTAAAATGGACATCGGGAAACTCCACTGCTTATTTCTGGGATAAGCAGCATAAAATGTTTTGTATTTTGGGGATCTTGCCAGGTATTTGGACCTGGATTGGCCACTGTTGAAAACAGGATGCTGGGCTTGATGGACCTTTGGTCTGTCCCAGTATGGCAATCAGGGGCGTATCTGAGGTTCGGCGGTAGGGTGGGCAGGGGCTAGAGTGAGGGGGCACATTATAACCCCCCCACCACCACCGTTAACCCTCCCCCGCCTACCACCAACCCTTTCCCCGCCTACCCGCGGTCACCTACCCCCCCCCCCCCCCCCGAGGTCTGCTCCTGCCGGTTTTTAAAATATTACTTCAGCTGGCGGGGGACCCCAACCCCCGCCAGCCCAGCCGAGGTCTTTAACTTCTTCATCCTCGTGCTGTTCCTGCAATGCATCCTTCCAGTTGGACGGAGTTTGACGTCCTGCACGTACAACGTACTCCGACGTCAAACTCCGTCCAACTGGAAGGATGCATTGCAGGAACAGCACGAGGATGAAGAAGTTAAAGACCTCGGCTGGGCTGGCGGGGGTTGGGGTCCCCCGCCAGCTGAAGTAATATTTTAAAAAACCGGCAGGAGCGGACCTCGGGGGTAGGTGACCGCAGTAGGCGGGGAAAGGGTTGGCGGTAGGCGGGGGAGGGTTAACGGCGGTAGGGGGGTCCAAGGCAAAATCTGCGGGGGCCCAGGCCCCTGTGGCCCCATGCAGATACGCCCCTGATGGCAATACTTATGTACTTCTGTTTTCTGTCCAAAAACCAATTCCTAATCCAAAACAGAACATTGCTTCTTATCCCATGACTCTTTCATTTCCTCAGGAATCTCTCATGAGGGACTTTATCAACAGCTTTCTGAAAATCTAGATACACTACAGGGCTCATTTTTTGAAAGAGAAAAACATCTAAAAAGTGGCATAAAGCAGCATCTGGATATTTTTCTCACAAAAATGCCCAAATCGGTATTTTTGAAAGCTATTTTAGACATTTGTTTCTATACTGTTCATCTGCAGTGCCTCCAACTATAAACGGAGCATGTTGGAAGTGTGCTAAGGGTGGGATTTTGGTGTTCCTAGGACTTGGATGTTTTCCAGCCTTAATGGAACAAAACAAAACCATCTAGTATTGAAACTAAGATGTTTCTAGCTAGACCTGCTCTTAGAACATATATGGCACAAAAAGGTGCCTTAAATGACCAGATGACCTCCTCTTATTCCTCAGTGATCATTGACCTCCTCCCACCCCCCCCAAAAAAATGTGATTGAAAACATTACTTACCAGCCTCTATGCCAGCATCAGATGTTATACTCTGGTCTATTACAGCAGCATGCAGGCCCCTGGAGTTATGGTGGGTGCAGTGCACTGTAGCCAGGTAGACACAGGCCCTTACCTCCTCTGGAAAATGCGAACCCTTCCAAACTCACCCAAATCCTACTTTACCCACATATTGATTCCCCTTTCACCCATAAGGGCTATTGTAGTGGTGTACTGTCTTTATTTATTTATTTGTTGCATTTGTATCCCACATTTTCCCACCTATTTGCAGGCTCAATGTGGCTTACATAGTACCGTGATGGCTATCACCAATTCCGGTATGAGAAATACAGAGTGGTATTGCATTAAAGTTCATGAGTGACAGTGGGGGGGGGGGGGGGGGGGGGGGGTTGGGGGGCTCAGCATACAAGATAACGGAGCAATGGTGAGATGTATATCTGGGTGCATTTATTTGAAGTCCACTGCAATTCCCCCTAGGGTGCCCCACTGCTGTCCTGGGATGTTTGGGGGGACCAGTCTACTAAAAATACTGGCCTCTCCTACTTCCCAATGGCTTTATTTTCTATGTTTTTCACTTGGACATTTATTTTCAAAAATGGTCAAAAACCTTGTTTGAAATGATATTTTTTGAAAAAAGATAGACATTTTCCTTTTTTTCAAAAATTGCCTTCTTTCCTATTCAGATTTTGGACTTTTTGTGTTAAAACATCCAAAGTCAAACTTAGATGTCATATTGAAAATGCTCCTTTACATCAACCGGCTTACTTTATCAACATGTGTATTCATGCCTTCAAAGAAATTAAGCAAATCGGTGAGGCAATACTTCCCTTGGCTGTATCTACACTGACTCTGTCCCCATTAAACCATGTATTCTGTAATTTTATTCTTTATAATAGTTTCCACTATTTGCACAACATTGAAGTCAGGCTTAAAGTCCGTAATTTCCCAGATCACCCTGGAAACCTTTTTAAAATCGGTGTACATTGGTCACCTTCCAATCTTCAGGTACTATGGATGACTTTAACAACAGTTTCCCAAATCTAAAACTTTTAGCTGCTCCACTAGTGGATTCAAATATGGCTTTCCAAAGGGGACATGGTCTCTCAGTTTACTTCCTGGAAAAAAAATTCCCGAGAAAATCTGAACTTTCATTATATTGTCCCAGACATTGTTCAGGGGGCCCAAGAGGGGATGATGTTGCATCATTACCCACAGTTCCGTGTTATCATCAGTAATCATTTTAGGGCATTCAAAGATAGAAATGGGATAATGAGTGCCTGCTCTAAGCATACCCAGTACTTCTCTTGCTTTCACTCATGATGATCTTTTAAAGCCTTGAGCTTCTGCTTTGTAGTAATAATATAAATTGGGAAGTCCCGCCCCCCCACCTCGCTCCTGGGGCAGTTTAAGTTCTCTAAGGACATTTTTGGCCTCCTCCCCTGCCATATGAAATCACGTAACAGTTTTTCCCATGCTCTAATATATGAGTAGGGTACCCTAATAGGTAATTGGGAAAATAAGAAAAGAAATCTTGGAAGAACCATCATCTTTACTACAGCCACTGTACTCCAACAAGTCAGCAGCAAGTGGCCCCAAGTTTCTACCTGCTGTTTAATGGAACATATTTTTGACAGAATAAATCCACAGGGTTATGGGAGAGATACACTCCAAGGTACTGAAATCCCATAGATGGTACTTTACAGGGAAGTCATTAGGAAGATCAGTTCCCTATACACAGAATCACCTCTGTTTTGTCTCTGAAAATAAGGCAAATGTATCAATGTCCTTTAGTAAGGAAGGCAGAGGTTCTTTTGGATTTAGAACAAAATCAGTATCTTCAGCATAGAATAGAACTTTATGTTCCTCACCCCCAACAGTTATGAGGTGAATGTGTTGATTTTGTTGAATACTACAAGTGAAGGGTTCAATAGCCAAAGTAAAGAGAAGTGATCCTATTGGGCATCTCTGTCGGACTCCTCACTGCAGATGAAAGGCATCCTGACATGGTCCCATTAACTACTATTGGGGACTGCGTACAGTGACTCCACCTCGGTTCCAAAGTTTCTTCGTAAACCTACCCACTGTAGGCTTTTTCAGCATCCACGGCAACACACATGACATTATTATTTTCTCTGAATATATTCAAACAGCCCACCATCCTGTAACATAGTAGATGACGGCAGAAAAAAGACCTGCACGGTGCATCCAGTCTGCCCAACCAAGGACAACTCATGTGTGCTACTTTTGTGTATATAAGTCTGCCCAGCACTAGCCCCGCCTCCCAACCACCAGCTCTGGCATAGACCGTATAAGTCTGCCCAGCACTATCCCTGCCTCCCAACCTCCAGTCACACCTCCCACCACTGGCTCTGGCACAGACCGTATAAGTCTGCCCCGCACTATCCCCGCCTCCCAACCTCCAGCCCCGCCTCCCACTACCGGCTCTGCTATCCAATCTCGGTTAAGCTCCTGAGGATCCTTTCCTTCTGAACAGGATTCCTTTATGTTTATCCCACACATGTTTGAATTCCGTTACCGTTTTCCTCTCCACCACCTCCCGCGGGAGGGCATTCCAAGCATCCACCACTCTCTCCGTGAAGAAATACTTCCTGACATTTTTCTGAGTCTGCCCCCCTTCAATCTCATTTCATGTCCTCTCGTTCTACCGCCTTCGTATCTCTGGAAAAGGTTCGTTTGCGGATTAATACCTTTCAAATATTTGAACGTCTGTATCATATCACCCCTGTTTCTCCTTTCCTCCAGGGTATACATGTTCAGGTCAGCAAGTCTCTCCTCATACGTCTTGTTACGCAAATCCCATACCATTCTCGTAGCTTTTCTTTGCACCGCTTCGATTCTTTTTACATCCTTAGCAAGATACGGCCTCCAAAACTGAACACAATACTCTAGATGGGGCCTCACCAACGACTTATACAGTCACCCAAAATGTGTATATGTTATCACTTAGCAGCCGACCTTAAACAATCCAGTTTGATCCTAGTGTATCAGACAGGGAAACAGTAAACTCCAATATATGAGCTAGTACTTTATCAAAATGTCATATCTGTGTTTAATAAAGCTATTGTTCTATAACTAGCACATCTATTTAAAATAATTATTACTGGCTGTTAACAAGGCTGCTCTTTTTTTCTGGATCTGCTTTATTAATGTATTGCATGCATACAAAGGTTCCTGCTCATTATACAATACTTAAGGTCGACACAGGAAAGCTTTTGAGATAATTGAATGGCCCTTTCTATTTTCCACTAAAAGACACTTTGGCTTTGGATATACTATTTTTTTATCAGTGAATCAAAGTTAATGGATGATTATTGCCTTTATACACTCTAGGTAGAGGAACCAGACATGGCTACCCATTGTCACATTAGTTATAGAACTATTAACAATCTTGATCCGCTCTCAAGCAAAACATGTTAGGAATAACTTAGGAAATGATTTGCATGTTATTTCATTATATGTCAACGGTTCCTTAATATCTGTGCAGGATCTTCGCTGTTTACCAATACTCAAAGAGATAATTAAATCATTAAAGGGTTCTTTTACTAAGGTGCGCTGAAAAATGGCTTGCGGTAGTGTAGGTGCAGGTTTTGGGTGAGCACCAATCCATTTTTTAGCATGCCTGTAAAAAAGGCCTTTTTTTGCCAAAAATGAACATGCGGCAAAATCAAAATTGGCCGCATGTCCATTTTGGTGTCTGAGACCTTCACTGCCGGGTGGAAATGACCTAGTGCACATCAAATGCCACTTGGTGTGCATCGTTTATGAGTGCCCAAAAATAAAAAATATTTTCAGATGCAGGTATTGGACGCGTGCAAAAATTAAGTTATCACAAGAGCCACACGGTTAGTCAGGCGGTAACTCCATTTTGGTGCGTGTTGGGTGCACATAGATGCTTACGCATCTTAGTAAAAGGGCCCCTCAGTTACATATATGATTATAACTGGTAACTTTCAAACCTCTGTTCTCTCTCCTGTAAAATGGCATTATCAGATGGCATGACCAAAAATATAGGTTTCCAACACTTATTTAGTTTAAATATTTGGGAATTACAATACACAGAGATCCTTCTCACGTTTGTATTCCTCTCAACCATGACAAAATCTTGCAATAGATCCAAACTTAATTCCAACATGGGACAGTATGGCCGTAGCATTGCTAGGATGGGTTAATGTAGCTAAAATGTTAATAGTCCCCAAGTCCTTTTCCTATTCATTCATTTCTAAACATTTCTTTACACAATTTTTAAAAAGTGATATCACAATATATTTGGCAAAGAAAAATTACGTACTCAGTATTGAACCCTCCCCCCACCCTAAAAAATTCTTATAAGGGAGATTTTTGCCTCCTGTTTACGTGGATGTGATTGGTCATAAACATCCATATACCATACATAATATTGAATCACGGTGGATTTCTTCAGGTTTCTTGCTCTCGATATTATTCACAGACAAGCTAAGTAACAGAACTACAGATACTAAACACACATGTATACCCCCATATTCTTATGATCTGTAAAAATATCTATAATTAGACCAACGCATCTTCAAGTTATACAACTTATATTCCATTTAACTGCCATAATAAATAGTTTTAAAAACAATAAATACCGATTATCTCCCATTTTCCTAGCTCTTTGAGAAAGGTCTTTTTGATAACTAAAGTATGACAGGGGTCCTTTTACTAAGCTGAGGTAAAAGGGTGTCTTTGATATGTGCTGAGCTCCCCTTTGACTGCAGCAGGCTACCCGTTGTTCTGGAAAAGAAATGGCTGTGTGGTAAGTGAACTACATGCTGCGTGGCCATTTCTGGGGGGAGCACTTACCGCCACCCATTGAGGTGACAGTAAGGGCTCCCATGCAAAGCCAGCGGTAACTGGGCAGCATGCAGCACTGCCCAATTACCACTGGGCAAGCACTAGCACTGCAAAAATAGAAACTTTTCATAGTAGCGGAAACGGCACACACTAGGGGTGGGAACTACTGACAAAGTCCTGCGGTAGCCCAGCATTAGTTCCAAATTGGCGCATGGTAAGCCTGTTGCCGCACTCCAAACCTTTAGTAAAAGGGTCCCTTAATACACAAATTTAAACGGGCTTACCGCAAGATGTGCTTAGGTGTCACAATCAGTGCGTTCTACCAGCACACTTGAAAATATTTTTTTTAATTTTTATTTGGAGGGGGCATGTCTAGGAAAGAGAGTGGACATTTCAATGCTAATCAGTTAGTGCACTGCACTAAACAGAGCCACAAACAAGGGGTCAAAAGACCCTACACAAAGGCACAAAGAAACTGAAGGGGAAAAGACAACTCCACTTAAACTCACATGGTAGAAACCACAATTAAAGATAAGAAAACCACACAGGAAGGCAGCACAGGACTGGGCTTAGAACCCTAGCTATAAATGAATAGTCCTAACCAAGTCAAATAGACATCAGACAGAGAGGTAGCACAGGGCTGGGCTAGTAGTCCCAGCTAAACAGAAGAACCACCCACTCAAGCACAAACAGAACCAAACAGAGAGGACACTCACAGCTATAAACGAATAATCCTAACTAAGTCAAACAGAAATTACACACAGAGGTAGCTCAAGGCTGAGCTCGTAGTCCCAGCTAAATGGAAGTACTGTCCACTCATGCCACACAGAGTCAGCTCAAGGCTAAGCTAGTAGTCACAGCAAACAGAAGAACCACCCACTCAAACAGAATCAAACAGAAGGGATGCACAGGACTGTGCTAGTAGACACAGCTAACCGGAAGAACGGCCCACTCGTGCCACAAAGAGAGACCACTCAAGGCTGCGCTAGTAGTCACAGCTAAGCAAAAAAGCAATCCACTCAAGCACAACCAGAAATCTCACAAAGAGAACTCAGAAAGCACACAGGAAAAACTCAAGACAAGGCCACACAGAGGAACACTCACGGCTATGCCATACAGAACTCAAGGATAAGGGAAGTCACTCATGAGGGAACACTCTAAGCTGTACCATACAGCACTCAAGGAAAAAGGGAAGCCACTCATAGGAATACACTAGGCTGTGCCATACAGCACTCAAGGGTGAAGGGGAGTCAACTATAGGAATACACTCTAGGCTGTACCATACAGCACTCATGGAAAAGGGAAGCCACTGGCCACACAGGACTCAAAAGTAAAGGGAAACCACTCATAAGAATACACAAGGCTATACTACACAGCACTCAAGGGTAAAGGGAAGCTACTCATAAGAACACACAAGGCTGTGTCACAGAGTTAAACAACAGACACTAGAGAAAGGGAAAAGTAAGCAAACAGGGAAAGCTGCCTTTACATACACAAATCAGATAAGGAGGAATGTTCACAAGAATCAGGAGACAGACACAGCAGACAAAGAGTTAAAGCATGTTAAAGGGAAGGGCTGCTTCTAAAACACATCAGAAAGAAGCAGGGCTCACACTGCAGGCAAAGGTTTAAAGCAAACAAAGGGGAAAACAAACCATGTTCTTACCAGAACTCAGCCAGGAAGGGAAATGAAAGGCAGGCAGAGACAGAGCACACCCAGCTGTATGGGAGCAAGGTAATCAAGGAAAGCAGCTGGGCTGGCAACAACCAGCTCGCTAAACAGTGAAAGGTAACAAGGAAAACCACACAAGGAAACAGAACAGGCTTATGCTGGAGAGCCTAAATAACAAGGAAGGAATCTATCCAGGTTGAAACCAGAGCCACACACAGAAAAACATGTATACTATAATATCTTGCATTCCACAACTACCAAAAATCAGTTCAATGCGGAGCACATACAGGACCCATTTACTCTAGCATTGTTAGCATGTGATAATGCTAGAGACATATGGATTGTCCGATAACTGTTCTAATATTTCTTTTTCATAATATTCCTTATCCAATAGGACTAATGCTCCTCCCTTGTCTGCCTTGCGTATTATAATTTCTTCATCTTTTTGTAGTGATTTTAATGCTCTCTCTTCTTCCTTTGAGAGGTTGTAGCAATGTTAAATTAACTCTCAGCTAACAATACTATAAAGTGATATCATCCTCCAAATTTCTAAAATAGGTCTTCAATTTCTTTCAAAATATCTGTTGGTGAACTATTCTATTCTCGAGATACCTTATATGGGAATATTAAATTGAATAAATATTTTATATTGTCCAGGGAAATAAGAGTTAAGTCATTTCTCTGAGGTGTATTATTACTGATGGAAGGAAATATTAATAAATCTAATCTAATTTATTCTGTTATTTTGTAGACCACACTGGTCCCAATGGAAGGTTCAAGGCGGTTTACCTAGTAAGATAACTCATTACTTAATGAGGAATTACGTACTCAAATAGGACACTAATATATTAGACTAAAATTTTCCAAAAAGCAAAGTTTTGAGTTTCTTTCAAAACCACATGTAGTTCCTTCCATTCGTATTTGCCTAGGAAGACTATTCCAAATTGTGAATACTCGATAAGAGAATAAGGCATCAAAGTGTTGTTCAAATGCAGGAAACTTTAACTGAAAGGAATCACACAATCTGGACGATGAGGAAAAAAAAATCTGAGAATACTTGAATAAGAAATTCAGTGGTATTGCCATACAAAACATGAAATATTATACAAACAGATTTGAACACTATACGTGCCTTAATAGGAAGCCAAATAAGTTACTCAAAATATAGAGAAACACTGTCAATTTTTTTCAAATAAAAAATTAATCAAACAGCAGTGTTCTGAATTAGTTGAAGTTTATATAATTTAAACATCTGAGCTATTAGTGCAAAGTATGGCTCAGAGAACTAGGACCTGAGTAGAGCTGTTTAGACAAAAGAAAGCGCGTCTCCATAAACTTTTAATCTGGGAATCAAAAGAGACTATGTCCATAGAAGATTTTATGAATCAAAGAACAAAAGTGACTCTTGTTTCTAATGGAAGCCAATGTAATTTTGGTAATAAGAGGGTAACCCTATCAAATTTTCAGAAATCACATAAAAGATGTACTGCTGTTTTCTGAAGGGTTTTGTAATCTCTTCCACATTCTCTCTCTGTTCAGTCAGCATATGAAAGCCTGAACAATGATATTAAAATGACTGAACTCAAAGAATTTATGAATCCCAAATAATTGTCTCACTCTCTTAATCACTTTCTTGGACAATAAATTAACCTGTGCGATCTAGATCAAACAATACAATATGGGACCATTTTATTAAGCTGTGGTAAAAGGGGCCCTGTGCTAGCGGAGATGGCCATTTCTGCTGCACACCAGGGCCCCTTTTACCACAGTGAGTATAACGCCCCCCAAAAAGAAATGGTTGTGTGGCCATTTTGAAGGAAGCACTTACCACCATCTATTAAGATGGCAGTAAGAGCTCCCGCGTTAACCTGACGGTAACTGGGCAGTACATGGTGCTGCCCAATTACCACCAGATAAACCCCTGCAGAAATATTTTTCAAATATTTCTGCTAATGTTGGAAATGCCGCATGCTGGGGGTGGAACTACCGCTGGTGCAGGCATAATGCCAGCAGTAGTTCCAGATTGCTGCATAGCAACCCTTTAGTAAAAAGGCCCCTATAATTCTTAATGCAGATTCCAAAGGAAAATCTACTCCACTGATAATTTATTGAAACTTAATACTATTTAAACCAAGCTGTTATATTTCAAGAACTCTTTGCGAGATATTTCCAAGTTTATTACTCTAAGGTCTGGTGAACAAATTAATTATAAGGCTTTCGAATCTTAGGATTTATAATGGGTTCTCAATTGACAATGGAGTGTCAGTTAAATAATTTGAGCAAGAAATTCTTTTTTCAAATTGCATTAGTTAAGCGGGATCAGATCCCTTTTTATTTCCAGAATATTTTCATCTGTTAGTTCAAGCAAGAATTCTATCTCAAATAGATTATTGCAAGAGGATTGTGAAAACATGCAAGAAGACCTTATGAGCCTGGGAGACTGGGCATCCAAATGACATTTAATGTGAGCAAGTGCAAAGTGATGCATGTGGGAAAGAGGTACCTGAACTATAGCTATGTGATGCAAGGTTCCACATTAGAAGTCAATGACCAGGAAAAGGATCTAGGTATCATTAATGATACGTTGAAACCCTCTGCTCAGTGTGCAGCGGCGGTTAAGAAGGAGAAATTAGATCTTACCTGATAATTTTCTTTCCATTAGTTCTTCACACTATTCCAGGACAAGTGGGTAGTTATGTCCATCGACCAGCAGGTGGAGATAGAAAATCCAGAACTGAGCACTACTGCCTAGCCACCCAATTCCTCAGTATTGTACATAAGCCAGCAGAAATCCTTGCTCAAAGCCCACCTCTTCAATGTCGCCTTCGGCACCTAACCACTACACCTCTATTCAGGAAATCTTGACTGCCCCAACTTGACATTTTGTCCTTTAGATTGTAAGCTCCTTCGAGCAGGGACTGTCCTTCTTTGTTAAACTGTACAGCGCTGCGTAACCCTAGTAGCGCTCTAGAAATGGTAAGTAGTAGTAGTAGAAAACCAACCTAAATGCATGAACAGCAACCAACCAACAAACAAGGCAAAAAAAAAAAAAAACCCAAACCAACGACAGGATCCAGAACAGTGAGCAGGGCAGTCAGAAGCAAAATATCCCGAAAACACCGGGAGGGCCACTGGAATAGTGTGAAGAACTAATGGAAAGAAAATTATCAGGTAAGACCTAAATTCTCCTTCCATTACGTTCTATCCCACTAATCCACGACAAGTGGGATGTTCAAAAGCAATCCCTGCAAGGGTTGGACATCGGCCCCTGCTGCTCTTAAGATCACCGCCCCAAAGGACGCATCTGACCGCGCAGCAACATCCACCCTATAATGCTTGCTGAAAGAATGCAACGATGACTACGTCGCAGCCCTGCAAATGTCTACCAGAGAAGACAAAGACGTCTCTGCCCATGTTGTCGCCACACGCCTAGTCGAGTGGGCCTTCAAACTCAAAGGCGAAGTCTTCCATGCCAGGAGGTAGGTGGACGACACCGCCTCCCTCAACCAGCAGGCAATGGACGCTTTGGAGGCCATTAGGCCCAACTTCTGTTTACCCAACAAAACAAACAATCAACCGAGCGACAAAACTTGTTAGTCGCCTCCAGATACCAGATAAGAACTCTTCAAACATCCAGAAGCCACAAGGACGCATACTGGCTCCCCACGTCCTGCCGATGAAAGAAAGGCAGCTCTACCGACTAAGATGAAATTCCTAGACCACCTTGGGCAGAAAAGACGGCACTGTTCGTAGAGACACCCTCCCTCCAAAAAACGGAGAAAGGGGTCCGTGCAAGAGAGCGCCTGGAGCTCAGAAACGCGATGGGCTGAAGCGATAGCCACCAAAAATACTGCCTTCAGAGTAAGATCCTGCAGGGAAGCTTGACGAAGAGGCACAAAGGGAGGATGCTGAAGTGCTCCAAGTACCAGATTGAGATCCCAGTCAAGACAGGGAGCCCGGAAGGGCGGTCATAGACGATCCACTCCTTTCAGAAAACAGACCACATCTGTGTGAGCCGCCAGCAAAGAATTGCACAAGTGTCCTCGGAAGCAGGCCAAGGCCGCCAACTGGACCTTCAAGGACCCCAGCGCTAAGACCTTGTGCACCCCCAACTGCACCAAAGTGGGAGGGATCTTCCGTGGCTAATGGTCCCTGCCGGAGAAGACCCCTCTCCTGAGGAAGCCGCAGTGGCTGGCAGTCCAGAAGACTGATGAGGTCAGCATACCAAGGACACCTGGGCCAATCTGGAGCCACCAAAATCACTCTGCTGCGATGAATCGCTACTCTTCTTAGCAAATGGCCCAACACCAGCCAAGGAGAAAAGACATACGGTACTCCCTCTACCGGCCACGGTTGAAGTTTGGCATCCAGACCTAACAAATCCTGCTCGCTGTGACAACTGAGGAACTGTGGAACCTTGGCATTGTCCTTCATGGCCATCAGGTTCATGTAAGCTCTTTAAGCAGGGACTGTCTTTCTTCTATGTTTGTGCAGCGCTGCGTAAGCCTTGTAGCGCTATAGAAATGCTAAATAGTAGTAGTAGTAGAAGGCCCCAACGCTGCAGTACTAGTTGGAACGCCGCAGCAGACAGCTCCCATTCACCGGGATCCAAAACATGATGAATGAGAAAGTCAGCTTCTATGTTGAGAACCCCGGCAATTTGAGCGACTGAGAGGTAGGGTAGGTGCCGCTCCGCCCAGACCATCAAGAGGCCGGATTCCCTGGCCAGACGGCTGCTGCGGGTCCCCACTACCTGTTGATATAAGCTACAGTCATTGCATTGTCGGAGAAGACTCGGACCACTGTCCCCTTCAGGAATGAGAGAAATGACTTCAGGGCTAGCCGCACCGCCCAAAGCAGGGGCGTAGCTACGGGTGAGCCTGGGTGGGTCTGGTGAAAGACTCTCCGAGCTCTTTCACCAGATTACTCAAGTCCTCGCCAAACAGTAACTTCCCCCGAAAGGGCAGCTTGACCAACCGGGCTTTGGACGCTGCATCCGCAGACCACGCCTGGAGCCACAACTGTTGCCTTGCGGAGACTGCCAACGACATACCCTTGACCGAAGCCCTAAGCATATCATACACGGCGTCCGCTAGATAAGCGAGACCTGCCTCCATCCTAGCTGCCCGCGAGCCACTCCTGGCCCCCGACCTTTGATGCCATTGCAGAAAGGCACGGGCCACAAAGGAACTGCAAATCGCAGCCTGCAAGCCCAAGGCAGCCACCTCAAAGGCCTGTTTCAGGGCCTGCTCCAATTTCCTATCCTGAAGATCCTTTAAGGCCACCCCGCCTTCTACAGGCAAGGTCGTCTTCTTGGTGACCGCTGTCACCAAAGAATCCACCTTAGGAAAGCCCAACTTCTCCCTTTCCTCTGGAACCAAAGGGTAAAGAGGGGCCATGGCTCTCCTCACTCGCAGACCCGCCTTGGGGGTATTCCACTCTGCAGAGATTAAATCCTGAATATCTGGATGCATCGGGAATGCCTTAGAGGGACCCCTAAGCCCCCGCATGGGACCAGACTGCTGGGAACCTGAAGAATCCCCCCCCCCCCCACCAGGTTAAGATATGGACAGAGCCGATAAGGACTCTGAAATTAACGCACCCAATTCATCTTTTTGAAAAAGCCGGAGCACCCGAGGTTCATCCCCGTCTCCCGAGAGGAGCTCCCCATCCTCTAAAGGCTCCAGGACTGAAGGGCCCCCCGATGAAGTGGACACCATGTCTGATCCCAGAGAAACAGGTGAACAACCCTCCAAAGGGTCGTCCAACAGGATAGGCCAAAGTCTCTTGGGAGGAGGAGGAGGGGCTGTCCGACTCCGCACCCCCAGGACCCCTGGAGTAGGCAGAGCAGTTCCCCCCCCCCCCCCCCCGCCTTCAATAAAAATGCTGGTGCATTAACAAGACAAATTCAGGGGAAAAAGGCATACCCTGATCAGGTAAGACCCCCTGCTGCGACTGCCCCTTTCTCTGCCAGCGGCAAAGCACGTTCCCTGACTGCAGAGAACAAAATGGCGAAGTTCCTGCCTCCGCCAGAGAAGAGTCGCCAAGAGATCCCCCCAGGGACCCAGAGCGCTGATACAGGCCCGTTATCTCCAAAGAAAGGCCACCAGGATCTCCTCCTCCATTCGGGGACACCAGTCTGAACACCGTGCAGCGGCCCGAGGAGGAACGTCTACCCCCACAGGAGGAGCAGCGCTTCACCACCTCAGCGGGGACCAACATGTCACCGCGCCAAAAATACCCGGTCAGAGGCCCGACTCACAAGAGCGCACTGCAAGCCTGCTAACTTGCTCCCTCTTCTTCTTCTTTTTTTTTTTTACTTTTGGCGCTAGTGTTTAATAGAAAAAAAGGCGCACCGCGGGGAACCGCACGACCGATACTACGCCTGCTAACAGATCCCCAACTCACCATCTGGATCCTGAAACAGGGTGTGCACCCCCCGAACTCTCCAACCTCCTCACCTCCCCAGCCAGAACCGACACCGCTGGATTAGAGCCGTTCTGATATGGCCAGAAGAAACGTGGCTCTCTCTCTCTTTTTTTTTTTTTTTTTTTTTTGTTGGTTGCTGCACAGAACACTACAAGAGAGACTCGGGGGGGGGGGGAAATAAAGGGAAGAAAGCCTGCAGGCGGGTGCAAGACAGGGACCCAGCACCACCAGGTATGTCTAAATTTCCTCAGGTGTGACTCAACTGGGAACCAGTCACCAACCGGACCAGGAGAAACCAACTGGAACACAGAGAGAAATGAAGTAGGTCCATCCACCTGCTGGAGATAGAAGATACTTAGGAACTGGGCGGCTAGCACATGGCTAGGTAGTAGTGCTCAGTTCTGGATTTTCTATCTCCCCCTGCTGGTTGATGGACATAACTACCCACGTGTCCTGGAATAGTGGGATAGAACATAATGGAAAGCAAATAGAAAGTTAGATATTATTAGGAAAGGAACAGAAAGCAAAAATGAGGATGTTATAATGCCTTTGTATCATTCTATGCTGCGACTGCCCCTTGAATACTGTGTGCAATTCTGGTCACCACATCTCAAAAAATATATAGTGGAATTAGAAAAGGTACAGAAAAGGGTGACAAAAATGATAAAGGGGATGGGACAACTTCCCATTGAAGAAAGACTAAAGTAACTAGGGCTCTTCAGCTTGAAGAAAAGATGGCTGAGGGAAATATGATAGAGGTATATAAAATAATGAGTGGAGTGGAATGGGTAGACATGAATCACTTGTTTACTCTTTCCAAAAATACTGGGACTAGGGGGCACGCAATGAAGCTATAAAGTAGTACATTTAAAACAAATAAAAGAACATATTTCTTTACTCAACGTGTAATTAAATTCTGGAATTCATTGCCAGAGAATGTGATAAATTCCATAAGCCATTATTAAGATGGACTTAGAAAAGTCCACTGCTTATTTCTAGGATAAGTAGCATAAAATGTATTGTACTGTTTGGGGATCTTGCCAGGCACTTGCAACTTGGATTGGCCACTGTTGGAAACAGGATACTGGGCTTGATGGACCTTCGGTCTGTCCCAATATGGCTACGCTTATGTTCTTATGTTTTCCGTCTATGTAGATATGCACCGAAAACTGTATAATAGGTTACAACTTTAGCAAAATAGAGTGGCAAAATTAATATATAGAAGTTAGACATTTGATCATGTAACCCCCTTGCTTAGAGATCTGCACTGGGTTACCAGTTGAAGCACGAGTTTAAGGTAACGTGCCTAATGTTTAAAATTATCAGTGGATGTTGTCCTCCTGCCCATGCTCAGTGATTGACTTTCCCCACTGCCCAATCTGCCTCTCATTTTGCATCTTTATTAAGATTAGGTTTTTCAACGGCTAAATGTGTTCACATTAAATGCATTCTTTTATTTCCTTTAATTAACAATCAAGTAAAATCTGGAACTTAATTCCATTTCAGATTTGGAGCACATCTTATTACTTGCAATTCTGGAAAGCTTTAGAGACTTATTTTTCAGTAAATATTTTGAGTCTGTTTAGTAAGTGTTCTATTGTAGTTGATTTTGTAACCCACTTTGATTTCATTTTGATATAAGAAGGTTAAAAATGCTGGAATAGAATAGAATAGATATTTAAACTTGACATAATGAACCTGGAGTTGAACTTAACACAAAAATTTAGTCTTCTCCTTGTTCCGTTTTAACATAGGGACTTAACCCAACTTTTCACTTCATCAAAAAATCTCTGGGGGGTATTCTATAATGATTCTCAAAAATGGGCACCTGAAAAGATTGGTGGCTAAGTGCTATTGTAGTGCTTAAAACTAGTTTCCATGACCAACTCTGGGCGCCAGACTTATAACTGGTGTAATCCCAGCACCGAAGTTGGGCATGGAGGCCCATTATTCTGTAACACCCAACTTTTTGGAATGTCCCCTGACACTCCAGTGCCCTCCCATGGCCACCCCCCATTTTGGACTGCATGCTATGAGATTTAGGCACCAAACATTACAGGATGCAGTCAGCCAGATGCATGTGCTAATCCTGATGCCAATTAACATCAATAGTTGGTTGTTAGCATCCAATTATTGCTCATTAATGGATCGTTAGCCAATTAAATGGTATACACATTTAGAAGCGCACCATATATAGAATCCAGGGATCTCTATAATGTTATCATATTTTGCCAATGGGAGCCAATAACGTAATAGCATCTGCATGTATAACACTCTCACACCCTTATTGGTTAAACATCTCTCCCCAATATGAAAAAGATTGGGGAGAGTGGAGGACCATAAGGCACTCCACATTTGACAACCCATGAGTTTGGTAACCCCTAGGAGTCTTAAACCCTCTGGATTCTCCCCTTCAGAAAATTTTCAAACAAATTAGGAACTTAATTTGTAATTTCTCCACCTAAATCAAATGCAGATGATAATCAAACTGCATAAGAGGATTTCAGTTTTCTTACTAATAAATTTCAGTATTGAAATGCTCTGAACACGTGATTGAGTCATGAAGGATTTTATGTAACTCCAGATATTACATAGAAATGGAATGGATGCAATAAGTTTGTAACTTGAGGGTAAACTAACATGCAACTGGGATTAAAAAAGATTTGGACAAATTTTGAAGATAAAATCAATAATGGCTTTTAAGGTAGACTTCTATCCCTGAAGGTAGGTATCATGGCATCTTACTATTTTGGGTGGATTTTGACAGATACTTGTGACCTGGATTGGCCACTGTAGGAAGCAGGCTAGATGGACTGTTGTCTGACCCAGTATTGAAATTCTTATGTTCTTGAACGCTTTAATCCACTCCTGCTGCCTTCAGATTTTCAGGTGTTCTTTTACTAAACCACAGTAAAACGTGTCCTGCAGTAGTGTGGGCACGTGTTTTGGGTGGGTGCTGAGCCATTTTTTCACCACAGCTGGGAGAATGGGCTTTTTTTTAATGGGCCGGGAAATGGACGTGCGCTGAAATTGAACCTAGAACGTGCCTATTTACAACCTGAGCCCTTACCGCCACCCATTGACCTAGCAGTAAGGGATCACAGGCTACCTGTGCGTTAACCGAGCAGCGCACACCAACTGTTGATTACTGCCAGGACGTTCCCACTGTAGAAAAATAGAAAATTATTTTCTACCGCAGGATTTGGCGCATGCCAAACTCATAATTACCTCTGGGCGCAAACGTTAGCCTGGCAGTAGTGACGATTGGCTTGCGCTACCTGTGCATTAGCCCTCCCGCGCCTAGTAAAAGGGCCCCCTCAATGTTGTTGCAGATTTACCCCTCTGTCTATGCCCTGACTCTTCCTGTCAATGTTTAATCCATTTTACCCCTCTCAATGTTCTCTTTTCATTTTGGTGCTGCACTGCCCTTTCCACTCCCTTGGTGTATTCATTTTTCCCCTTTGCCCCTCTTATGGTGCAGTTTAGTGTTTAATAAACAGTGACCTAATGCCCTGAGCTCATAATGAATGCAGGGGATAATGAAAACATATAGTATTTTTGGTACTATGCACATAAAATATACATCCAATATCTAACAGCAGACACTTTCTATACACAATGACAAAAATGCATTTTTAAGTTGAGTTTGTATTCTTGTCTCATTATAATTTGTATATAAGCAAAATCAGAGCAATTCTATATGCTTGCACCTACAGGTAGGTGCCACTTATACACGTCAAAGGTGCCATTAATTGATAGTTAGGTATCTATGTGCACCAGGCACTATTCTATAAAGTAGCTCATTATTTCCCATGTTGGTCCTGGAGTACCTCCCTTGCCAGTCAGGCTTTCAGGATATCCACAAATCAATGTGCATGAAAGAGATTTGCATATAATGGAGGCAGTGTATGCAAATCAATTTCATGCAATTCTGATGAATATTCTGAAAACTGACTTGCAAGGGGGTATTCCATGACCAGCACGAGAAACACTGAGGGTAGCGCCTAAGTGCCATAAGGTAGATTCAGTAGATGGTGTCAGTAGATGGTGCCCAAAGTTAGGTGCTAGGATGATGCGCACTAAGCGTAAATTCTAAAAAAGACAGTTTTGTGTGGAACTCTCTTTATAGCATTCTCTCCCTCTCTCTCTCTCATATGTACCTTCCTGCTGTCACCCATTCTCTCTCTGTCTCTCATATGTACCCCCCTGCCATCACCTATTCTCTCTGTTCTCATATGTGCCCCCCGCTGTCACCCATTCTCTCTCTCCCTCTCTCTCTCATATGTACCCCCTGCTGTCACCCATTCTCTCTCATATGTACCTCCCTACTGTTACCCATTCTCACTCTCTCTCTCTTATATGTACCCCCCTGCCGTCACCCATTCTTTCTTTCTCTGTTTCTCATATGTACCCCCTGCTGTTGTACTGTTGTTTGATTCTGAGGGAACTGGTCTTCTTGTTAAGCTGTGCCTCTGGGCACAGCCTTGAGCCCTGTGTGTGTGGTTTTGGTTTGAATCTGTATGGATTACTTTCCTGTTAGGTTTGCTCTCAAGCAAAGCCCTCTTCTGTTTCCCTGTGTGTGTGTGGTTCTGGTTTAAACCTGTATGGATTACTTCCCTGTTAGCTTTGCTTCCGAGCAAAGCCCTGTTCTGTTTTTCTGTGTGTGTGGTTCTGGTTTCAACCTGAATGGATTACTTCCTTGTTATTTAGGCTTTCCAGCATAAGCTTGTTCTGTTTCCTTGTGTGGTTTCCCTTGTTACCTTTCACTGTTCAGAGAGCCAGTTGTTGCCAGCCCAGCTGCTTTCCTTGATTACTTTGCTTCCATGCAGCTGTGTGTGCTCTGTCAGCTCTGTCTCTGCCTACCTTTCCTTTCCCTACCCAGTTGTGTGCTGGTTGAGTCTGGTAAGAACATTGTTTGTTTTTCCCTTTGTTTGCTTTAAACTGTTGACTGCAGAGTAAGCCCTGTTTCTTTATGCCTTATGTATTAGAAGCAGCCCTTCCATTTAGCTGCTTTACTCTGTCTATTGTGTCTGTCTCCTGATTCTTGTGAGCATTGTTCTTTATCTGATTTGTCTATGTAAAGACAGCTTTCCCTGTTTGCTTGCTTTTTCCTTTGTCTCTAGGTCTGTTATTTGGACTTGTGGCACAGCCTTGTGTATTCCTATAAGTGGCTTCCCTTTATCCTTGAGTACTGTGTGGCTGTTACGATTTAGCCTATGTTCATGCTCTCATTCATCTCGCCACATGGTGGCTGCTGTGGACTGACTAGTTGCTGTTTTACATGTTCCAGAAGATATTCCAGTCCGGTCCGGATCTTCCAGCCGTCCAGTTTGTCTTGGGGATTTTTGGAACTTAGCAGCACCCTTACCTGGGAACCCCTTGTATGTTCGCCTTTATTAACCACCTGGAAACTTTCTGCTTTGCCTTGCAACAGAGGGTCCTCAGAGGAGTTTCATTCACTGAGAGTTTGTTGCAGTGCTTCTGAGTTATTTCCGGTTTTCAGCTTTGAACCCTGCTTGTCTCCTGGTTTATTCTACTGTCTGCTGCCTGCCTAAGACCTGGCTTGTCTGCTGGTTTATTCTACTGTCTGTTGCCTGCCTAAGACCCAGCTTGTCTGCTGTCTGCGGTTGGTCCTGGTTCCTGCTCGCCTGCCTTGCTGTCCATGTATATTCCTTTCCCCTCTGACCCTCAGTCCCTGTTCAGCCTAGTTGGTATCCAGTCCCTGCCCTGTCTGGTAAGTTCTACCAGCTGCCTGCACCCAGTGGCTCAACTCCTGGGGAATGGCGGGCAAGTGCATGTGAAGTCTAGCTGTTTCTGTCAGAATTCTGCCTTGTCTCTGGTGTTTGGGTGGTTCTCCTGCTGCTGCCAGTTATTGGTAGTGGTCCAAGGGCTCACCATTCCTGACAGTTCTGACAGCCTTGTGTATTCTTATGAGTGGCTTCCCTTTATTCTTGAGTGCCTAGTGGCACATCCTTGAGTATTCTTTTGAGTGACTTCTCTTTTCCCTGAGTACTGTATGGTACAGCTCAGAGTGTTCCTATGAATGACTTCCTTTTTTCTTTGAGTGCTGTGTGGCACAGCCATGAGTGTTCCTTTACTATGGCCGTGTGGCCTTGTCTTGAGTTATTCCTGTGTGATTCTGTTGAGTACTCTCGTGAGTTTCTGTTTGTGTTTGAGTGAGTTGCTCTTTCATTTAGGTGTGACTACTAGCGCAGACTTGAGCGGTCTCTCTGTGTGGCATGAATGGGCTGTTCTTTCATTTAGCTGTATCTAGTAGCTCAGCCCTAAGTGTCCTCTCTGTTTTGCTTCTCTTTGTGTTTGAGTGGGTTGCTCTTTTGTTTAGCTGTGACTCCTAGCACAGCCTTGAGCGGTCTCTCTGTGTGGCACAAGTGGGCTGTTCTTCCGTTTAGCTGTGTCTACTAGCTCAGCCTTGAGCATCCTCTCTGTCTGAGTGGGTGGTTCTGTTAGCTGTGACTACTAGCTCAGCCTTGAGCTGCTTCTCTGTGTGGTACGAGTGGACAGCTCTTCCGTTTAGCGGGACTACTAGCACAGCCCTGAGCTACCTCTCTGTGTGGTTTCTGTTTGTCTGGTTAGGACTATTCATTTATAGCTGTGGTTTTAGCACAGTCCTGATCATCCTCTCTGTTTGGTTTGGTTTGGTTCTGTTTGTGTTTGAGTGGGTGGTTCTTCTGTTTAGCTGTGACTACTAGCTCAGCCTTGATTGCCTTTCTGTGTGGCATGAGTGGACAGCTCTTCTGTTTAGCTGGGACTACTAGCTCAGCCCTGAGCTACCTCTCTGTATGATGTCTGACTTGGTTAGGACTAGTCGTTTATAAATGTGGTTCAAAGCACAACCTGTGCTGCCTCCCTGTCTGGTTTTCTTATCTTTTACTTGTGGTTTCTACCATGCGAGTCTAAGTGGGGTTGTCTTTTCCCCTTCAGTTTGTTTGTGTCTGTGTGTAGTGTCTTTTGACCCCTTGTTTGTGGCTTGTTTAGTGCAGTGTGTGTGCACTGCTTGAGTAGTACTTGCTCAAGAGATCCGTTCTGTTTCTTTTCCATTCCCTCTAGTATGAGTGGGTTCCAATTCGCCCTTGTGGCCCGTAAGCTTGGACTCTGTTACGTATGGGTTCCAGTTCGGCCTTGCAGGCTTATGAGTGTCCTTCCTTTGTTCCTGGTTCCGCTTTTGTAAGTTCCGTTCCTGGTTTTCACTTTAGCCAGGCTCTGGTTTCACCTTATCTTGAGTGTGCTCTGTGTATTTACCATGTCTGGTATCTTGTTTGTATCAGTGCTTGGTTTGCCTCTGCTCTGCGCCTCCCCAGAGGACTCCAAGGGCTCACCATCCCAGGTTCCATGACACCATGAGGTTTGAGCCATGCGGCACTGGAAGTCAAAGTTGATCTCATGGTATTAAGTTTCATTTGACTTTGATACCACAGGAACAGCCTCAACTTCCGATGCCGCACAGCTCAAGCTCCCAGTTAGACCAGGTGCGGCACAGAAATGGATCTTATGAGTGGACTTCAATTGGAGCTTCTGCGGGCCAAGAGACTGAGTTTTCCAGGCTGGATTTTGGCCTGCAAGCCACAGGTTGGAGAAGTCTGGTCTATAAAATGGTATAAATTGAATGGCTCACTTGGTGAATCTAGATGTATCCACTTACTGACATGGCGTAAGATGGTGTGCCTACAATGGATGCACCAATGCTGACTTAAACTACTATTCTATAACCAGAATCCTGGCACCAGCATTAGAGCACCAAGACTGAGATGCCAATTTGTAGAATCACCTTGTATAAATTTCAGTTTGCAGACACTATACTAATATAACAATAGAACAATTAGTAAGCAGTAAAATAGAATTACCAAATACAGTCCGGGCTGGAACGGATTCCTTGTTTATCCAAAATGACACTTGTGAGAGTATTACTGTCATGATACAAGGGATATAAGTCTGAATTACAAAATAACCCATCTTTCGCCTGAGGTGGAAATAAACTGTCATAACAATGTATTCACCTAAAAAAAATAAAGAGAAACAAAAATCTCAAAACATAATTCAGTGCATTCAACTTTGTATGTTTGCAGTTTTTAATTTGAATGTGAAACAAATAATTGATCTTCAGTGCTTAGCAAAATTATAATTATGTTTCTTCAAATTTCCCATGAAGCACAAAATTAAAAGTGTGGTATCTCTATATGAAAAGTAGCATGCTCCATAGTTGCCTATTTAACTTGGTTGAATGGACACATTGGCTGACATAGTGGCCATGGCATAGCTCAGTGCCAGAAGGCTATATCTCCCCAAAAACCAATGGCAGACACTAACAGACTGGAAGTCAAGTACTCTGCAGAAAGATAAAATGGTGATATCCAAGGGCAGATAAAGTAGCACAGCGTAACATCGTTATAGCTCCAAGCGAGTTAATTCTGACAATTTGGTGGTGGACTCCTACCCTCCAGGAAGATGACAGGTACCTAGAAGGTCATATGTTTGGGGAGCAGCTTCAATAGTTTCAGTAGCTGTTGGAAGACTGGATGTTGGAATAAGAATGTAATGTGTATGTTCATCTACTTGGGCTGTTAGATAATCAAAGAGAACAACAAAAGACTGACTCGGGGCACTTTTACTAAAGTGTGTTAAGCAGTTAGGAGGAGATTCTATATAAGGCGCCTAAAAAAATTGGTGTTGAAATTAGTGCTGACTAAGCATATTCTGTAATCAGCTCCTAGATTTAGGTGCCAATTATAGATTATGCTTAGTTGATATCTCAGCCCCTAAATCTATGCGCATTCATTTACACCAATGAAAAGCTGGCGTAAATTCCAGCATGTAGATTTATGCACACTGGACCATATTCTATAACTACATGTGTAAATTTCAGAATGCCCACGAAACAACCATTTCCCAACCTATATTAATGCCCCTTCTTGATGGCGCATGTCATTACAGAATACGCTTAACGAGATGTGAGTGCTCATTATTTCTTGTTAAATGTTGTTATCAGCACTCATTAGCTTGTTAAGTCAACCAAGTTGTGCTCGTTGATATAGATTCTGTGCTAAAATTACAGATCTCTGGGTGCACTATCCTGCTTATAATCGAATGAGAAAAACGCCCAAGTTCCGACCTAAATCGGGAGATGGACGTTTATCTCACAAAAACGAATAAAGCGGTATAATCGAAAGCCGATTTTTGGACGTTTTCAACTGCAATCCGTCGCGGATGCAGACAAAGTTGATGGGGGCGTGTCAGAGGTGTGGCGAAGGCGGAATTGGGGCGTGGTTATCTGCCGAACAGAGATGGGCGCATTTCACAGATAATGGGAAAAAAGTATGCGTTTTTAGCTAGAATTTAGGACACTTTTCCTGGACCCTGTTTTTTCACGAATAAGGCCCCAAAAAGTGCCCTAAATGACCATATGACCACTGGAGGGAATCGGGGATGACCTCCCCTGACTCCCCCAGTGGTCACTAACCCCCTCCCACCACAAAAAATGAAGTTTCTCAACTTTTTATTTTCACCCTCAAATGTCATACCCAGCTCCCTGACAGCAGTATGCAGGTCACTGGAGGAGTTGTTAGGGGGTGCAGTGGACTTCAGGCAGGTGGACCCAGGCCCATCCCCCCTACCTGTTACAATTGTGCTGCTTAATGCTTATTAGTCGTCCAACCCCCCCAAACCCACTGTACCCACATGTAGGTGCCCCCCTTCACCCCTTAGGGCTATAGTAATGGTGTAGACTTGTGGGCAGTGGGTTTTGAGGGGGATTTGGGGGGCTCAACACACAAGGGAAGGGTGCTATGCACCTCGGAGCTCTTTTACCTTTTTGTTTGTTTTTGTAAAAGTGCCCCCTAGGGTGCCCGGTTGGTGTCCTGGCATGTGAGGGGGACCAGTGCACTACGAATCCTGGCCCCTCCCACGAACAAATGCCTTGGATTTATTCGTTTTTGAGCTGGGCGCTTTCATTTTCCGTTATCGCTGAAAAACAAAAACGCCCAGCTCACACATTGTTGAATAAAACATGGGCGTCTATTTTTTCCCAAAATACGGTTCGGTCCGCCCCTTCACGGACCCGTTCTTGGAGATAAACGCCCATGGAGATAGGCGTTTTCGTTCAATTATGCCCCTCCACATATGAATTAGTGTGTGTTGCTACCACATGAGCAGGGTAGCAGTCATTAAAGTGGCACAACAACATGTGCTAATTCACATGTTGAATAAAAACTGTGTTAAAGTGTGGAAACGGGGCAGAATATACAACTACTACTACTACTTATCATTTGTATAGCGCTACTAGACATTCACAGTGCTGTACACTGGACATGAAGAGACGGCCCCTGCTTGACAGAGCTTACAATCCAATTAAGACAGACAAACAGGACAAATAAAGGATAAGGAAATTACTAAGGTGGGAATGATAAAACATGGGTACTGAACAAGTAAATAAGGGTTAGGAGTTAAAAGCAGCATCAAAAAAGTGGGCTTTTAGCCTAGATTTCAAGATGACCAGAGATGGAGCTTGATGTACCATCTCAGGAAGACTATTCCAGGCATATGGTGCAGCAAGATAAAAGGAACAGAGTCTGGAGTTAGCAGTGGAGGAGAAGGGTGCAGATAAGATTGATTAACCCAGTGAATGTAGCTCCTGGGGAGGAGTGTAGGGAGAGATAAGAGTGGAGAGGTACTGAGGAGCTGAAGAGTGTGTGCACTTGTAAGTCAATAAGAGGAGTTTGAACTGTATGCGGAAATGGATAGGGAACCAATGAAGTGACTTGAGGAGAGGGCTAATATGAGCATAGCGACACTGGCAGAATATAAGTTATACAGCAGAATTTTGAACAGATTGAGGGGGAGAGAGATAGCTTAGTTGGAGACCTGTGAGAAGCAAGTTGCAATAGTCTAAGCGAGAGGTGATAAAAGTGTGGATATGGATTCTGTAGTGTGTCAGAAAGGAAAAGACAAATTTTGGTGATATTATAGAGAAAGAAACAACAGGTTTTAGCAGTCTGTTGAATATGTGCAGAGAAGGAGAGAGAGAGGAATTGAAGATGACCCCAAGGTTATAAGTTGATGAGAGAGGGAGGATGAGAGTGTTATTCACAGAGATACAGAATGGGGGAAGAGGAGAGGTTGGTTTAGGGGGAAAGATAAGAAGCTCAGTCTTCGTCATGTTTAGTTTCAGATGGTGCTGAGACATAAAGGCATCAATGTCAGACAGGCAGGCTGATATTTTTGGCCTGGATTCCTGCTGAAATTTCTGATGTAGAGAAGTAGATCTGGGAGTCATCAGCATAAAGGTGATACTGAAAACCATGGGATGAGATCAGAGTATCAAGGGAAAAATATAGATGGAGAAAAAAAGAGGTCCCAAGACAGATCCCTGAAGTACACTAACTGATAGTGAGATAGAAGTAGAGGAGGATCCATCAGAGTATACATTAAAAGTACAATGGGAGATATAAGAAGAAAACCAGGAAAGAACAGAGCCCTGAAATCCAAGTGAGGACAGCACATCAAGGCGTAGGCGGTGATCAACAGTGTCAAAAGCAGCAAATAGATTGAGGAGGATGAGAATAGAATAGAGATTTTTGAATCTGGCCAGGAAAAGGTCATTGGAGATTTTAGCAAGAGTTGTTTCAGTTGAATGAAGAGGGCGAAAGTCAGACTGAAGGAGATCAAGAATAGCTTGAGATGAAATAAAGTCAAGACAATGGCGGTGAACAGCACATTCAAGTATCTTGGCTAGGAAAGGGAGATGGGGCAATAGTTGAAAGGGCAGGTTGGGTTCAATGAAAGTTTTTTGAGGAGTGGTGTGACTACGGCATGTTTGAAAGCATCAAGAACGGTCGCAATGGACAGTGAAAGATTGAGGATATAACAAATAAAAAGGATGACAGTAGGAGATGGGTGGGAATAGGATCAGAGGAGGAAAGAAAATGTGCAATTTCCTCTTCAGTGATTTCTGAAAAGGAAGAAAAAGAGGCAGGGGTTGAAGGAGGGTTGAGAGAATGGACTAAGGGAAGGAGATGTGGAGGTGACTTGGTTGAGAATTCAAGTTTAATCTTGTGAACCTTATCATGAAGTACTCAGCCAGAGTCTGGGGACAAAAGTGAATGGGAGTTGGAGGTGAAGGCACTTTGTGGAGAGAGTTCAGTGTGGCAGAGACATCAAGAGTTTGAGCCAAGAGAATTTGTCAACTGGATGTAGTAGTCCTGTTTGGCAGGTGAAAGAGTAGACTGGAAGAAGGTCAGCAAGAAGTTGAAATGTATGAGGTCAGCATGGGCATGGGATTTCAACCAAATGTGTTCAGCAGAGCAGGCACTGGAATGTAGATAGCAGATTCTAAAGGTTAGTCAAGGCTGGGGTTTGGCTTGCCTTACAGAATATGGAATGGGAGGAGCGAGAGTATCCAGAGCAGAGGAGAGAGTAGTATTACAGGAAGAGACAACCTTGTTGACAGACTTGGATAACATGGTGGTTGAGAAGAGATTTGAAAAAGTGAAGGACAGAGTAGAAGGGTCAATAGCCTGAAGATTCTTAAATGTATTGGTTGAGATTGGATGGGAGTGGGGAAGAGAGTGATTAAGTGTGAAAGTTATCAGATGATGGTCAGAGAGGGGAAGAGCTGAGGTGCAGAAACTGGAGAGTAAGCAGTTGGAGAAGATGATAAGTTCAAGACAGTGGCCATTCTGGTGAGTGGGGGTAGTGGAGCACAGTTGAAGATTGAAAGAGGATGTTAAAGTGAGAAACTAAGAAGCAAAAGAGTCAGAGGGATCACTAGCATGAATGCTAGAATCCCCAAGAATGAGGGAAGGAAATGAAGGTTCAAGAAAGAAGGAAAGCCAGGTGTCAAGGTCAGTGAGAAAGGAAGAAAGGGACTTATCGGGAGGTCGATAAATGACTGCTACTTGGAAAGGCAGAGGAGTGAATAAACAGATGGAGTGGACTTCAAGGAAGAAAAGCAGTGAGACTGAGGTGGAAGAAGAGGTTGAAATCTACAGGAGGGTAAAAGCAGTAGCCAGACACCACCTCTGCGGCCAACCGGACGAGAAGTATGGGAGTAAAGGTAATCTCCATGACACAGGGCCGCGGCTGAGCAGAGTCTTCAGGGCAAAATAAAGTCTCAGTTAGGGGCAAGCAGATGGAGAGTACAAAAGATAAGAGGTTTGTGGATGTGGAAGAAGTATGGTGTGGACTGCACACTGCCATTAGTGCACTGCACTTACCATGTGCTCTCACTTTCAGCTAGGGCTAGACTCTATATATGGCACCTAAAAAATTATTACCGACAAAACCCACACTTAGCGCTATTCTATAAATCTTGCCTAACATTAGACGTGGTTTATAGAATAAGCACAGCGGTTGTCCCATGACTAAAGTTTAGGCACAGGCATTTACACCAACTAAAACCTGGTATCAAGGTCCACGTCTTATTTAGGCATATTCTGTAACAGTGTACATAAATGTTTAGAACACTCATGATCCACCCAGGCCCATCCCATGGCCATACCCCTTTTGAGATCCATGCGCTCTGATTTACACACATCAACTTATAGTATACACTTAGGGGCCCTTTTACAGAATGATGGTAAGCTCAATGCGGGTTTACCGCTCGCTCTTCTGGGACTACCGCCAGCCCAACATGGCCGCCGGTGGTAGTCCTGCCCCAAACGCTCGCCATTTCTGGGGAAAAAAGACCCCCCCCCCTTCCCAGAAATGGCTTGCGGGCAATAACCCAGTGGTAATCGGTTATTGTCGCATGCTGCCTGTTTACTGCCAGGTTAGCATGGAAGCCCTTATCGCCACCTCAGTGGGTGGTGGTAAGGGCTCCCTGCTGAATGGCCATGCGGTGCGTGTTCTCTTACTGTATGGCCATGTGTTTCTGGGGACTTTTTTACCCACTAAGGTAAAAAGGGCCTTGGCGCGCTGGAAAAACGACCCCCACCACTAGCGCAGGGTCCTTTTTCCAGCAGCTTAGTAAAAGGAACCCTTAGTGAGTTATGCAGGTAAATCCTATTTAGTCCCAATTAGTACTGAGAGTTTCTTGTTAACATCCAATAATCCATACTGATCTGTGCATGGAACTTTAGTCGCCATTTATAGAATCTGGGGGTTAGTGTGGGTGCACTTAATATCTCCCCCCCAAACTGGTCATAATGTACATTAAAGGACATTATAGTGCAGTAACTGAAGAGGATATGCTAGGCATGCCCACAACTATTTCCAAACAGCCTTTGCACATACTGTACATTAATTTTTGATGTAAAAGCACAGAACTTGCAAAAATGTACTGCTCTTTATCAAAAGGGTTCCTTTGATAGCAATTGATTTTCTATAAACAATCAAGCTTCCCTGCTGACAGGTGAGATATGACCTTACTGAGTGGGCAGGAAAAATTGGGCAGACAGGATGGACCAATTGATCATTTTCTTCCATCATCAACTATAAATGATAGCCTATGAGATCAATCTTTGGTCAACTGTGATATCCAGAAATGAAACAAAAATATGTTTCACAGGATACTTCTTTTATAGACAAATTTGAGTGTATCAAATTTTAAAACAATTGAATTATTACTCCACACACATTATGAACTTACTTTCACTATCACAAATGATTTTCAAAACAGCATAATATGTTTATATTTGTTTATTACCAATCTTGACAAAATGCCTTCTCATAATCATGGAAGTGGTTAATACGTTGGTAAACGACATTTTTGTTACAAAGAATGTGAATGGTGTTCTTAGCTAAGTCATGGGTGCTGAATTCGAAAATGAAATCAGTTTTGTCTATCGGGCTCAGTTTTCTTGGTTGACACTCTACCCTTTTTATAAAACTCCTTGAAAACGCTGCATTTTGGTATCCTGCTGTGCAGGGCCGCCGAGAGGGGGGGGCGGGGGGACAAAATCCCCAGGGCCCGGGCCTTCAAGGGGGGCCCGGTGCCAGTCCGACCCGCCCTCTGACCGTCTGCCACCGGGCCAGCCCCCTGCTGCTGTGGATTAATTTAATTCCAGCAGTTGTAATTGTTGGAAAAACAATGAAATATACTAGGAATTACAATACAAAACCCTTAGTTTACGAAAGCCACCACCAGAAATAAGGGAGGTTTGGCAACATTGCCCATGAGTCATGCTCGAACATGTTCAAACACGTTCTGTTGTGTCAGTTGCCACCTGTATCTCAGCATTGAGAGTTCAGTCAACAATTGCTGTTGGAAGTGACTGCTTGTAGTTCTACGTTTGTGAAGGTTTGTGTTTTGTGTCATTTCAGAAGAAATGCCTCGTACCTGTGCAAATAGCCCAAATTCTTTTTGTTATATCTGTGGAGAGTTTACTCTGAAATCGCAAAAACGAAAACTTAATCCTCTTGTAAAAAAGTGCTACGAACTATATTTCAGGTGTAAGGTTGGTGAACAGGACCGCAAATGGGCTCCCCACATTTGCTGTTTGATGTGTGTTACACTCCTGACAGGCTGGTTAAAAGGAAGACGTTGCATGCCCTTTGCTGTTCCCATGATTTGGAGGGAACCAACGGATCACACAACAGACTGTTATTTTCTGTCTGACAAAAATAGCAGGAATCACTCGAAAACAAGGAAAACTGTGCAATATCCTAACTTACCATCTGCTATAAGACCTGTATGTCACAGTGAAGAATTGCCAGTACCAGTGCCTCCTGAGAATTTGAGTGAAGATGAATACAGTGACGAACATGCAGAAGACAGAGAAGGGGATATGCATACCGACCCATCATTTCAGGACCTCTGTGAATCAAATGTGCCCCACTTTTGACACAAGGGGATCTCAACGATCTTGTTCGTGATTTAAATTTGTTGAAGCAACAGGCTGAGCTTTTAGTTTCGAGATTAAAAGGATGGAATCTTCTTTCTTGCAATATGAAAGTGAGTGTTTTTCGTGACCGACATGCTATTTTTCTGAATATTTCTCCAAGGAAGGTGACATGGTCTTTTGTAATGATATCGAATCTGTTAGAACGGTTCCACCAGGACATTTCTGAAATGGAAAAAGCGTTATCAAGGCAAATGGAATGCCGCAATGTTGTCCGACTACTGCTGGACCTTACGGAGAGACGTTCCCGAGGCAAAGTACCACAGGAAATCATTTTAGGTATGTTTCTTCACTTCTCTTTACTCTTATGTTGCTTATATCTTTGATTTCTTTGTGAACTGACACAGTTTTTTTGGAACTCTTGTAGCAGAAGCGTGTCATTTTGCCAGATACATATAATAGCTACAGTGTAATTCATAAGATCAGAAAGGTTTGAGGGAAGGGTAATATTTCCTTCACATATTAACTAAAATATGTTCTCTCAGACAAAAATTATAGGGTTCTCTTGTTTGTTTGCTTTTATACATATCAATTATGGGTATGAGAAAAAGACAAAGAGGATATCCAGCTTATAATCGAAAGAGAAAAACGCCTATATTTCGACCCAAATTGGGAGATGGGCGTTTTTCTCCACAAAGGCGCCCAAATCGGTATAATCAAAAGCCAATTTTGGGCGTTTCTAACTGCACTCCGTCGCGGGAAACGAATAAAGTTGATGAGGGCGTGTTGGAGGCGGGACTGGGGCGTGGTTATCAGCCGAGGAGAGATGGGCGTCTGTAGCTGATAATCGAAAAAAATGCGTTTTTACCGCGATTTTGGGTCACTTTTTTTGGACCCTTTTTTTTTCACGAACAGGTCCCAAAAAGTGCCCACAACTGCCCAGATGACCACTGGAGGGAATCGGGGATGACGTCCCTGGACTCCCCCAGTGGTCACTAACCCCCTCCCACCAAAAAAAAACCCCACTTTAAAAACGTTTTCCCAGCCTGTGTGCCAGCCTCAAATGCCGTACCCACCTCCATGACAGCAGAATGTGTTTGATCCTCTCACAGCCTTTCCCTGGGTCAGATGTGGCTCTCGGGTGCACTACAGGGTCACATCAGCATTGCATTGTGGTGGGTGTAGGGTATTGGGCTCCATGATTTCATTAGCTTGTGTTACAGTCTCAGATGTTGGTAGTTGGTAGGCTCTTCTCCCATGGTGCTTTTCCCCCTGCCTACTGGGTCAGAGTGTGCCCTGTTGTGTTTCCTGTTGTAGTCCATGCGGTAGTGGCCATTTTTGTAAGCCAGTTTTAGTTCCCTTTCCTGTGTTAGCCACTTTAGACAACTTAGTTCTTACCTTGAATGTGGCTGAAAGAGGGCATTGTACAGCATTCTGCCAGCTCTGACCTACTGCTAATCTCAGTACCAGGGAGACTCGTTGCTAGTGGGGCACAACCTCTGCAGTTAACTGTGAGTAAACGTGCTTATTCCAATAAAAGACGTTTTCGGAGAGATTAGTCTTCAGGTGTCAACTGCTGTGCCAATGTTATACAGCAGCAACAAGTCCTAGAGGCCTGCGTGTATGCAGGTCCCTGGAGCACTTTTAGTGGGTACCGCAGTGCACTTCAGCCAGGTGGACCCAGGCCCATCCCCCCCCCCCCCACCTGCAACACTTGTGCTGGTAAATGGGAGGCCTCCAAAACCCACTGTACCCACATGTAGGTGCCCCCTTCACCCCTAAGAGCTATGGTAGTGTTGTACATTGTGGGTAGTGGGTTTTGGGGAGGGGGTTGGGGGCTCTGCACCCGTGGTAAGGAAACTATGCATGTGGGAGCAGTTTCTGAAGTCCACCGCACTGACCTCTAGGGTGCCCAGTTGGTGTCCTGGCATGTCAGGGGGGCCAGTGTACTATGATTCGTGGCCCCTCCCACGACCAAATGGCTCGGATTAGGACGTTTTTGAGCTGGGCGTTTTTAGTTTCCATTATCGCTAAAAAAACAAACGTCCTGCTCAAAAACGTCCATTTTTTCGAAAATACGGTTCGGCCCGCCCCTTCACGGACCCGTTCTCGGAGATAAACGCCCATGGAGATAGGCGTTTGCGTTCGATTATGCCCCTCCACGTCTACTAAAAATCACTAGGAAATGGACTTAGCCCCAGATTCTATAAACAGTGACTAAAGTTGCAAGTGCATATCAGCATGCGTAGCCAATTTACACAGCAACTTAATTGCTTAACAAGCCAATCAGCCCAATAATTGGCTGCTAACAACAATTATTAGCATTAATTGGCCTTAAATATGATTTATGCGCAGATCGTACCCTATAAAGATCTGTGGGTAAATCCTAATGTGTGTAAATTTTTTGGGGTGTGGTTATGGGGCATTCCAAAATTCTATGCATGTAAATACAGAATTCAACTGAACTGCACCTAATTTATTTACACCTGCTTTTAGCAGGTTTAATTGTTGGCATCTAAAGTTACGTACAGTGTATGCCCTAAACGCTATTCTATAAAGGATGTGTATGCTTTATAGAATAGCACTCAGCACGTAAAATTTTAGGTGCCAATTTGAAGGTGCCACTTATAAAATTTACTCATTAGTCTGTGCTAAGGCTGGACTTTCGCGTGTGCTGAGCCCATTTTCAATGCGCCTAGAAAATAGGGCATTTTCAGGTATTTCTTTTTCAGGTCATGTGCTAATGCTTGCATTAGCATGCGTAACCGGAAAAAAATTAATGCATGAGTGCTTGCTACCTCCTATATAGGAGGCATTAAGGGCTCCTGCGTTATGTACATGCTAACCAGTTACTGTGTGCAAATGTCAACACACTAGCTTAGCTATTCCTAACCCAGTCTTTGGGGCACACCTAGTCCCATCAGATTTCAGGAGATCCACAATGAATATGCATGAGATCTGTATACAATTGAGACAGTGCTTGCAAATGTAACTCATGAATATTCATTGTGGATATACTGAAAACACGATAGGACTAGGTGTGCCCCGAGAACTGGGTTGGCAATGGCTGCAGTAGCTAAATAATGAGTCCACATCCATTCTCTAGCACCAACACACCCCTAAAAAATATAGATAATGCTCGCTTAGTGCAAGTAAAAAGGTTACTTACCATAAAGCACTTTAATGTGCTTTGTGGTACTGTAAGTGTTTTTACATGTGTTAAGCATATATTAGGGCTTGACACACTTTAGTAGACATACGTCATGGTTTAGAATAGCTATTATACCAATTATCAAGAATATAGTTTAGGGAAGGAAAATAAAATTATGTATGGGACAGATTCAGTAATAAAAAGATAGTTAGGTATCCTCAAGACCATTAGCTTTATTATTTTAAGACTTTAAAATATATCTAGAAAATGAACATCTGCTAAACCACAGCTGACATTGACCTTAATTTAAGCATTCTTACCTGTAATAGATTTAATGGTTTCACTAGATACAGTTTGCCCAACTAGGTCATACTGAACTAAACTAGATGATTCTTTAGGTACTTCCACTGATTTTTCAGGTCCTTTTGTCCATGTATAGATCATTTCACTCTTTGGGTATGCATCTGTAAGGAAAAGTAAATAAAAGTAAGAAAAAAGAAGGCAAATAGTAGGTGAAAAGGTAAGGAAAAAGAAGTTGGCCTTCATAAACTACAAGAGATTGTAGAAAGAAGAAGACAGACAACAGTGTCTGGAAAAGCTAAGAGAAGCTGGTAAAGTAGTCAGGAAAGGAAGATGCAAATTGATGAAAAAATAGCCAATATGGTAAAATGGGGGGGGGGGGGGGGACAAGACATTTTTTTTAGATATGTTAGTGATGGGAGGAAATGCAAAAGTGGCATTGTGAGACTCAAGGATGAATAGGGAGCAATATTTAAAAGATGATAAGGATAAGGCAGAATAGCTTAACAATTATTTATTTTCTGTATTCACAAATGAAGAGTAGGACAACAGAAGACAAACACAAATAGGAATGGAAGTGTGATAGACCTTGAATAATTTTCATAGGATTGTGTTCATGATGAGCTAGATAAACTAAAGGTAGGCAAATCAATGGGGCCAAACAGAGCACATCTGAGGGTACTGAATGAATTTATGGGAGTTCTGTCTTATCTCAGAGGACTAGAGAAAGGCAGATTTGATCCCTTGCCACAAAAGTCAAAGTAAAGAGGAGGTTGGGAACTACAAGCCAGTTAGCCTGACCTCTGTGACGAGTAAATTATTGAAAACATTTCTAAAACAGAGAATAGTGAGGAGCGGGACCTGAGGCAGCATGGTTTTATTAGAGGCAGGTCATGCCAAAAAAATTGATTAATTTCTTTGATTGGGTGACCAGAGTGTGGATTGAGGGAGAACACTAGATGTGGTGTACTTAGATTTTAGCAACGTCATGAAATTGACTGAGTTAGGAAGGCAACAAAGGTAGTGGTAAATGGAGCTAACTCTGTACAAAGGAATGCTATACAAGGATTGGTTCTTATTCCAATTCTCTTTTACATTTTTGTAACCAATATTGTGAAAGGGCTGTCTCTTAAGGTTTGTCTCTTTGCAGATGATACCAAAATCTGCAAAAGGTAGATACCCCTAATAGATAAGATGGGGAAGAACCTAGCAAAGTTTAGGGGGTGATACACAAATTGTAAAGTTGTTCAATCAGGAGTTACTAACTTTAAAACGTGCTTGTAAACAGTTTCAAAGAATTTGATGTCAACCTTCACTAGAGAATAGGGTTAAATGGCACGAGAACATTCATTTCTATAAGCAAATGTAGCTACCAAGAGATGTGAATACTATTCAGAATTGGTGGGTACTGAACATTCTGATACTAAAACGTTATTTTCATTATTGGATCATCTGACTAATCTGGATGATGTTATATCTACAGTAAATTCTAATCTCCCATCCACTTCAAATTTGCCCCTTTATTTTAAGGGAAAAATCCAGGTAATTAGAGAACAATTATTATTAAAGGCCTCACCTATTTATGAGGAATTTTCATGCACTAATATACCAGCTGATAGACTGTGGCACCTGTTTGAATGTATCAGCCTAACAGATACAAAACAATTATTTTGAAGTATGTGAAAGCCTTTTGTAGTCTGGATAGCTGCCCTTCTTGTTTGGTTAAAGTGTCTTCAACTAAATGTTTGTATTTTTTAAACAGGTTGGCTTACTTTCTATCTGAAGGCAGTAATATTTCCCATTTCTGGGGTAGTATCGTTCTTACCCCAATTCCAAAAAAATGTAAAGATAATTTTATTAGAAATAAGTAACTTCTGTCTGATAGCCGCCATCCTCCGTTCCTCGGTAGCCTAAGAAAAAACAACTATTAAGTAAAGGTCAATATGTGATTGTTTAGCATTTTGATTTATCTAGCATCTTCGATTTGGTCGATTGGTAGCTAATGATGAGCACATTTTCTCAGTGTGGTATTCAAGGTCAGAGTTCAAACTGGTTTTCAGGTTTTTGTGTTTTTTTGAGAATCTCTTTTATACTATTAAAAAAGATGGTATTTTCTCAGAGAAGTGGAAGGCATTTTGTGGTGTTCCACTGGGTTCTTCCCTTTACTGTTGCTTTTTAATTTACTCTTGGTAAGGTATTAGATCATTATGATTTCATTCACACTGTTTATGCAGTTGATATTATTGTTTTTCTGCCTTTGTCACTGTCTTGGCTAGAAACTGAGAAATATATTCAAAATTGTATGCAATTAATAGAGAATTGGATTTTAGTTCACCATCTTAAAATTAACAAAGAAAAAACTAAGAGCCTCTTTTACTAAGCTGCTGTAGTGATTCCCACACAGCAAATGCAATAAAGCCTATAGGGACTGCACCAGGAATCCCTACAGCGACTTTGGAAATGAAGTCCTAAATCTCTACGTTTGGGAAAGGAATGATGCAAGGTATGCTCATGATTTTACCATAGTAATGATGCCATGTATAGTCATGATTTTACTATTGATGGCAATTGTTTTTTTCATTAGATTTATGTTACAAAAAATGTAGGGGTTGAGGTGGATAATTTACTAACAATGCAACATCATGTACTTTCAATGGTGAAATCATTTCATTAATCCAGACTGCCCCAATTTGACTGCCCCTATCGGACTGACCGTTCACTTGTCTTCTAGATTGTAAGCTCTTTGAGCAGGGACTGTCCCTCTATGTTAAATTGTACAGCGCTGCGTAACCCTAGTAGCGCTTTAGAAATGTTAAGTAGTAGTAGTAATTATACCTTCAAGGAAGTTGAAGTCTATAAAGAAGTACTTCACTAAGGATTTCTTTAGGGTATTTGTTCAGTCACTTCTGCTGTCTTGATTTGTCTATTGTAATCTTACTCTGGTAGATTGCTCTAAAGTTCTGACTAATCAAATTGTTTAAAATAATGCAATTAGGTTGATTTGGGTTTAACCAAATTTGATTCAGCAAGACGTTTCTATGTTAGGTTGCATTGGCTGCCAGTTGGGGCATGGATCCAACTTAAGCTGTGTGCTATGGTTTTCAAAATTTTGCCAGGGAAGTCCTTCATATGTGATGAACTTGTTAGTATTACTGCACAATGCCACCTCAAAATATATGCAGCATATATCAGTTCCTGTTGCATTTTCTGAAAGCTACCAAGTTAAAGTCAATCAAAAACTTTACTGCATCATTACACTTCCAAATGACAGAAATTTGGAATTCATTATCTTTATCTCTCAGGGTATGCACACAATACCTAAGCTTTAGGAAAAATCTGAAGGCTTCATTTTTTCACAAATTTGGTCTCTGAAGTTGAATCTCAATTAATCAGATTACCATGTATTTTGTATCTCATTGTATAATAGTATAGTTATTTTATCGTCTATTCCAGTGGTTCCCAAACCTGGTCCTGGAGGCACCCCAGCAGTCAGGTTTTAAGGATACCCACTGTCACGTCCGTGGCCGTGACAACCCTCAGACTTACCCTGTTTCTGGGAGTCAGTGTCTGTGCTGGCTTCTGCTTGTCTCTGTGTCTGTGTCTGTCTTAGGTTCTCTCTGGCTCTGTGTGCTGATTGCCCTACTGAACCTCACCTGTGTGGGCTAAGCCTCTTCCAAGATGGCTGCCGCCTCCTCCTCTTTGCCAGTATCCAAGATGGCTCCCGCTGCTCCTTCCTATGGGCTGACTGCTCTGTGTGTCAGGCCTCTGTTTGGTTGCAAGGTGATTGCTCCAGCTGTGGCTCTGGTGTTGAAGGGCTTTATTCACTTGGAGACTAGAGTCCTGGCCTTTGCATCTCATCTAAAGGTCCTGGTGTATAGAGTGCTCTGTACACGGTTTCAGTGTTTGCTCTGTGTGAGTTTCTATGTTTGTTTAGACTAGCTAGCTTAGGCACCGTCTGGCTTGTAGCCTGTGTACAGCTTTGCTAGTGCTCTGTGTTTGTTTAGACTAGTTAGCTTAGGCACCGTCTGGCTTGTAGCCTGTGCATAGCTCTGCTAGTTCTCTGTGTTTGTTCCTAGTGTAGACTAGCCAGCTTAGGCACCGTCTGGCTTGTAGCCTGTGCATAGCTCTGCTAGTTCTCTGTGTTTGTTCCTAGTGTAGACTAGCCAGCTTAGGCACCGTCTGGCTTGTAGCCTATGCATAGCTCTGCTAGTTCTCTGTGTTTGTTCCTAGTGTTAGACTAGTCGCCCTTGCTAGCCACTATCCCGAGACTGTGATTGTTCCTAGTGGTAGACTAGCCAGCTTAGGCACCGTGTGGCTTGTTAGCCTGTGCATAGCTTTGCTAGTCCCTGTGTTTGTTCCTAATACTTGACTAGCCAGCTTAGGCACCGTGTGGCTTGTAGCCTGGGTATAGCTTTGCTAGTGTTCTGTGTATGTTTCCAGTGCATGACTTGTTAGCTTGGGCACAGCTTTGTGGTTAGCTGGTGTATAGCTTTACTAAGTCTCCTGAGTTTGCTCTGCATATGTTTCTTGTGTATGACTGGTTTGCCTGGGTATAGCGTTCCTTTAGCCTGGATACAGTTTACTAGTCATTGTGTTGAAACCTGCCGACTGCCAGAACCCGGACAGTCCCTGCCTGTCTGCCTTGCCTTCGCCTAGGTGCCAGGGGGCACTCCTGGATCTTCATTCCTGCTGTTCCTGCTTGCAAGTTCCAGTTCCGGGTTTTCCTGTAAGTCCTACCGGCTGCCAGAACCTGAGGGCTCAACCCTCGGGGAAAGGCGGTCAAGTGTAGGTGAAGCCTAGGTCCAGGGTGTTCCAGTCCAGCGGGTTTCACTCCTGTATGTTCCAGTCCAGTGGGGCCACTCCAGTGTGTCCAGTCCAGCGGGCCCCACTCCAGTGCGCACCCGTCCGGTGCGTTCCAGTTCCGAGTGTTCCGGTGTAGAACTCCAATCCGGGGTTCCGGTCCAGTCTTGTTTCATCTCTACCTGGAAGGTGATCTTGCCTGCCACTGCCGCTCCACGGTAGTGGCCTATGGACTCACAAACCCCGTGCTCCCGGGGAAGAAGCCTGAAAGTATGCCAAGGTCCTTGAGAGCGCGGCAAGCGCGAGAGACGCGACAGGATGCAAAGTTGAGTCCGGCAAGATCATCCGGCCAGCGGGGACTACCGTCCATGTTCGAGTTCCTCACGAACCATCCGGAGGTAGTCCTTAAATTGTGGGCAGATCCTTATATCAACCCAATTTATTCTGTGAATCATTTTGTGACCCTCCGCGACTACCGGAAGAGACTTTTGTCTGATCCAACCCTGAGAGATACTTTGGAAGCGGCAGCTGAGAGAAAGCGTCTCCAGAGGTGTAGGGTCTGCCATAGTCCAGTTTCGGATATTGATCCTTTGACTCAGGTTTATAGATACCGCTACAGACTTCTCGTTGAGCCAGCCCTGTGGGATACTCCAGAAGCGGAGGCTGAACGAATACGCTGTGGAAGCCCCACACTCGGGGCTCCCCAGCGGGTGGTACAGAACAATCGGGGTGCCCCTCACAGTTCAGGTCCTGTTCGAGATGTCAAGTCCAGCCAAGTTCCTAAGCCGGTCCGAGGGGTACTTCCTACCAAGCCCCAGACCCCAGTTCAAGTAGCACTACCTTTTAAGCGCCTGAGTCCAGTCCAGGGGATGCTTCATACTGAGCCTCCAATTCCAGTCCAAGTAACGATGCCACTTAAGTCTCCATCCAGTCTGCCCAACAAGATAATTCATATGTGCTACTTGATTAGTATCTGCCATTTTCACGGCACAGACCGTAGAAGTCTGCCCAGCAATGTCAGACAGGCAGGCTGATACTTTGGCCTGGATTTCGGCTGACATTTCTGGTGTGGAGAGGTAGATCTGGGAGTCATCAGCGTAAAGATTATATTGAAAACCATAGGATGAGATCAGAGTACTACTAAGCCACTCTGCTACTCCACTCCACTCCCTTGAAATTTGGCCTTCCCTGTGGGGGGGGCAGTATGCAGGTCCCTGGGGGGAGGTATGTGTGTGTCAGCGGAGGCATAACAAAGGCGTGGACATCCTTCTTTCAAACATTTTGGATGTCCTCAACTGCCCTCCCACAGGGATGGCCAAATTTCAAGAGAGTGGCAGAGTGGCCTAATGGTTAGAGCACTGGTCTTGCAATTTAGAGGTGGTCAGTTCAAATCCCACTGCTGGTACTTGTGATCCAAAATCCAAATAAATAAAGAGGGTGTCAGAGGCATAGCAAAGGGATGGATGTCCTTCTTACAGAAACATCCACATTTTGGACATCCTCAACTGCCATCTCTTCCCCTTAGGAAGGAAATTGTGTGCAAATGAGCTAACAGCGAGCAGCTCGTTTACATGCAATTTCCTTCATGCATGCCTGTTCCCTTCCGGATCAGCAAGGGAAGGGCTTTTTCCATTCAGTTAGTGGGACCAGTGCACTATGAATGCTGGCTTCTCCCACAACCAATGGCTTGGATTGGTTGTTTCTGAGATGGGCGTCCTCGCTTTCCATTATTGCCGAAAACCGGGGACGGCCATCTCTAAGGTCGACCTAAATGGGCAGTATTCACAATGGAGAAGGGTAGTTAGTAAGGTTCCTCAGGGGTCTGTGCTAGGACCGCTGCTTTTTAATATATTTATAAATGATTTAGAGATGGGAGCAGTGGTGTGCTGGTAAATTTTTAACAACAGGCTCTCTCCCCGGTCCACCTCAGTGCCCTCCCCCCCGTCCACCTCTGCGCCCCCCCAAAATTGCAGAGCTGGCTATAGCCGGGGGGGGGGGGGGGGGGGGGGCAATGCATTACTCTCTCCAGGAAAAAAAATTAAATGATCCCAGGTTCCAATCTAATTCATGTTTAATGTGGGATAAAATGCCATAAATAAGTAAATAAATATAAACTTTTAATGTTGAGCACCTGATTCTCAAAGTGAACATATTCCAAACACTATAATGAAATAAAATGATTTTTTTTTTCTACCTTTGTGTCTGGTGACTGTTTTTCTGATCATGCTGGCCCAGTATCCGATTCTGCTGCTATCTGTCCTCTTAACTCCGTTTCCAGGGCTTCCTTTCCATTTATTTCTTTCCTCCTTTCTTCTTCATTTCTGGTCCTCAGCTTCTGCCTATTTTCTTCATCCATGTGCAGTTTTTCTCCTCTCTTCCTTTTCCCTCATCTCATCTCCTTCCTCCTCTCCCCTCCGTCCATGTCCAGCATTTCTTCTCTCTCCCCTCCTCTCCCCTGCCCTGCATGCACCCAGATGTCCAGCAGTGACCCTCCTCTCCCCTGCCCTGCATGCACCCATACCCAGCGACCCTCCTCGGCCCTGCCCTGCATGCACTCAGATGTCCAGCAGTGACCCTCCTCTCCCCTGCATGCACCCATGTCCAGCAGTGACCCTCCTTTCCCCTGCCCTGCATGCACCCATGTCCAGCAGTGTACCCTCCTCTTCCCTGCCCTGCATGCACCCATGTCCAGCAGTGACCCTCCTCTCCCCTGCCCTGCATGCACCCATACCCAGCGACCCTCCTCAGCCCTGCCCTGCATGCACCCAGATGTCCAGCAGTGACCCTCCTCTCCCCTGCATGCACCCATGTCCAGCAGTGACCCTCCTTTCCCCTGCCCTGCATGCACCCATATCCAGCAGTGTACCCTCCTCTCCCCTGCCCTGCATGCACCCGTGTCCAGCAGTGACCCTCCTCTCCCCTGCAAGCACCGATATCCAGCAGTGACCCTCCTTTCCCCTGCCCTGCATGCACCCATGTCCAGCAGTATACCCTCCTCTTCCCTGTCTTGCATGCACCCATACCCAGCGACCCCCTCCATCCACCCATGCCCAACAGCGACTCCCTTTTCCCCCCTGCCACCCCCTCCGGAGTTGTTTCGTGAATTCTCCTCCCTCCCTCCCTCCAGATCCAGTCCCTCACCGCCCGCTTCCAGCGCCGACTGTCCTCCCTTGCCGATTTGCACTTCAAAATGGCCGCCGAGACTTCAGCCGAAGTCTCGCGAGGCCGCCTCTGGAAGTCTCGGCGGCCATTTTTAAAGCGCAAATCGGCAAGGGAGGACAGTCAGCGCTGGAAGCGGGCAGGCAAGACTGCCTGCCCCGAAGAATTAAAAAAACAAGCGGGCGGTGAGGCGGATCCGGAGGGAGGGAGGAGAGCCACAGCCGGCCCGCTATTTTCAACAACCGGCTCGCAAGCCGGAAGAAAATTTAACAACCGGCTCTTGCGAGCCGGTGCGAGCCGGCTCCAGCACACCACTGGATGGGAGTAACTAGCGAGGTAATTAAATTTGCTGATGACACAAAGTTATTCAAAGTCGTTAACTCGCGACAGGATTGTGAAAAATTACAGAAGGACCTTACGAGACTGGGAGACTGGGTGGCTAAATGGCAGATGACGTTTAATGTGAACAAGTGCAAGGTGATGTATGTGGGAAAAAAGAACCTGAATTATAGCTATGTCATGCAAGGTTCCACGTTAGGAGTTACGGACCAAGAAAGAGATCTGGGTGTCGTCGTTGATAATACACTGAAACATTCTGCTCAGTGTCCTGCTGCGACTAGGAAAGCAAATAGAATGTTGGGTATTATTAGAAAAGGTATGGAGAACAGGTGTGAGGATGTTATAATGCTGTTATATCGCTCCATGGTGCGACCGCACCTTGAGTATTGTGTTCAATTCTGGTCGCCGCATCTCAAGAAAGATATAGTGGAATTGGAAAAGGTGCAGCGAAGGGCAACTAAAATGATAGCGGGGATGGGACGACTTCCCTATGAAGAAAGACTAAGGAGGGCTTTTCAGCTTGGAGAAGAGAGGGCTGAGGGGAGACATGATAGAGGTATATAAAATAATGAGTGGAGTGGAACAGGTGGATGTGAAGCGTCTGTTCATGCTTTCCAAAAATACTAGGACTAGGGGACATGCGATGAAACTACAGTGTAGTAAATTTAAAACAAATCGGAGAAAATATTTCTTCACCCAACGCGTAATTAAACTCTGGAATTTGTTGCCGGAGAACGTGGTGAAGGCGGTTAGCTTGGTAGAGTTATGGACGGTTTCCTAAAGGACAAGTCCATAAACCGCTACTAAATGGACTTGGGAAAAATCCACAATTCCTGGAATAACATGTATAGAATGTTGGTACGTTTGGGAAGCTTGCCAGGTGCCCTTGGCCTGGATTGGCCGCTGTCGTGGACAGGATGCTGGGCTCGATGGACCCTTGGTCTTTTCTCAGTGTGGCATTACTTATGTACTTATGTACTAAATTTCATGATTTGGGCATCCCCGACCGTATTATCAAAACAAAAGATGGACGCCCATCTTGTTTTGATAACACGGGTTACCCCGCCCCTTTACAGGGCCGTCCTTAGAAACAGGCGCCCCTGTTCGATTATCCCCCTCCATGTTACTATGTTACATTAACTTTTACAGCAGCAGATAAGGCACATTGCTTAATGCCACCTTAATAGGTGGCATGTGAAGGGCAATTCTAGAAACTAGATGCCCACATTTACACCAAAGTTGCAGCAGAGTGTCTAAGGGTCCTTTTTACGAAGCAGCGGTAAACACACTGCGGGCTTTTTTTGTAGCGCCGGAAATTAACCGGTGTTAATCAGGCAGCACCACACACTGCCCGGTTACCACCGGGTTAGCGCGGGAGTCCTTACCACCATCTCAATGGGTGGCTGAAAGGGCTCCCCACCAAAATGGCTGTGCGGTAAGTGGTTCCCAAAAATAGACAGCCTTTTACCTGCTGTGGTAAAAGGGGGCCTCAGCACATGTCAAAAACATGCAATGATGTTAGTGCAGGCCCTCTTAGTAAAAGGACCCCTAAGTGCAATTCTGTAACCACACCTAACTTATAAAGCATGTAAATGGAAGGGGGCATAGACAGGGATAGAGCATAAGTGGGTCATGGGCAGGTTTTCAATAATGCGCATAACTTACAAAATACTGTATGATACACATGTCCCTGTTGCATGAAGGCACCCACTGTTATGCCAGCTCTATGGTGGGTGTAACCACAGACATGTAAATATTAGGTGCACTGATATCAGGTTACACTAATATTCTTTAATGGATCCTTGATGCCCAGGTACTGTTATAGAAATGGGTCTTATTATGACTCCGAAAGGCATCTAAATGGAAATGTCCATTCATAGAATTGCACCCTAAGTGCATCCACATTATCTATCATGTCCTTACCTTGTAGTAAATGTATTTTCTCTATGTTAATTGCATCAGCAGATACTGGGAATGCCTACAATAGTTAACACAGAAGCTTTGCAGTTACTGAGCAGTAATTTAGGTAGATACTGCACAGTAACTGCAAACCTTTAGTGTACTTTAGTAAAAGGGTGACATATCTTTTTTACAATAAAATATTGCAGCTTAGTACATCAGCCTCTTTGATACTGGCCTAAAGTTAAATGTCTTACATACCTAGGGGGGTCCAAAGCTTGTTAATTCACTTTACAACACTATCTGTTGAAAAGCAGATTTTAGATGTCTTCATTCTATATCATTTTTTGAAAATGTAGCCCCTAATGTATATTGTTGGGATTCTCTCTGTTTCCTAGATACATATCACTGGAGATCTGTATAATTATAATGATTTACCTTTTGTGCGAGTCTACCATTTCACTAACTCAAGTTGGTGTAATAAGAAACACCACATGTTAAAAATATAACAATTTCTAATATATTATCTTGCAGTAATAAAAGTGTCAAGTCTGTAACTCACAGCTCCCAAATTTGAGAGGACAAGCATGGCCATCCATTGGGAAATCCACCAATCTCATGGGACACTCTGCTCGTATGGTAAGCCTACAGTAATAAAAATATGATTCAGCATAGTATTAGTACTGCAAATTTTCATTCCAGAGCAGCCATAATTAATTATGATTCCAAGGTGGTATAAAAATAATGGAGTACCTCATTGTATATAAGATGGTGCCATTCCTCATAATTCTAAAAAGTTTATTTGGGGCTGTCATGTTGTGAGAGACTGATTTTTTGCCATTCCTGAAGAAAGTGTCGGGCGTCCATACCTTCGTAACCATCAGATTGTTAAGTCTTAAAATTTCAATTGGCCCATCGTATCTTAATCGCCTGTCAACCCATGTTTGTCGGAAGAAGACATCCATTGTGTATTCCTAAATAATGATAAGAAAGTCAATTTTCTGCTCATGGTTTGCTGTAAATCCTGAAAGCAAAAATGGAAGAGGAGAAAGAGTTTCCAACCTGTTGTGTACTTTTTAATTCCTTAATTTACTGCATTAGTCATATAAATAAATAAGCACACATTTTTTTAATCACTCAAGAATAATTACTATAATTTAATGAAATTGCCGGAAGAAGGCAATTAAGTTTGTGCTCTGGTATACAGCTTGCTAAATATATTGCTAGGAAGACAAGCAAATACAGTCAGATGTAGTCAACTAAATGGAAAGACTATAGATACTGTATATCCATTTATCTATATGTATCTATATTTCTATATATCTATCTCACATCTATATATCTATGTAGAGAGAGAGAGAGAGAGAGAGAGAGAGAGAGAGAAGCTTTCATAGAAACTTAGAAAATGATGGAAGATAAAACACGCATGGCCTATCTAGTCTGCCCATCCATACTGTCTACTATCTCTTCCTAAGAGATTCTATGTGCTTGTCCCATGCTCTCCTGAACTCATTTAGGGGCCTTTTACTAAGCCGTGTTGGTGCTTATTCGCTCCCAACATGTGCCAAATTGGAGCTACTGCCCGGTTACTGTGTGGTCCTTGTGGTAATTTCAATTTTGGGGCGCATCTGAAAAAATATGTTTTATTTTCTGATGAATGGCAGCTATGCCTGTCAAGTGGAATTTGATGCGCATAGATCATTACAGCCCGGTTACTGCATGAGACCTTACTGCTAGGTCAATGGCTTGCGGTAAGGTCTCAGTCCCAAATGGATGTGTGGCAATTTTCATTTTGCAACACACGTCCATTTTTGGCAAAAAAAAAAGCATTTTTTTGTACGTGCTCTAAAAAATAATTCTGCACGCCCCCAAAACACACATCAACACTACCGCAGGACATTTTTCAGTGCACCTTAGTAAAAAGACCCCTTACAGTCTTCCACTCCACCACCTCTAAAGGGAGGCCATTCCATGCATCCATCACCCTTTCCATAAAGATTACTCTTGAGTCTATTGGGCATATTTTCAGAACACTTAGACTTACAAAGTTACGCGGAGGGGCATTTTTGATATAACGTCCAAGGGACATCTTGGACATTTTCCACAAAACGTCCAAAATCACAGGTCAATAATAAATAAATATAAATAAATGTTTCCAGAGATTCTAAACTACAGAACATATACGTCTTGAAATAGAACATCTCTAAGGAGCAGTAGAAAACATCTCCGTCTTTTGATAATACACTATGAAAAACATTCATTGTCACTACATGGCCTTGCTTCAAGAAAACGTGCATGGTCACATCTGGATGTCCCCTCCATGTGCAACACATCCATATATAGCTGTGCATGTGGAGGAATGTTCCTCAGTCTGGGAGGATGTCTGTAAGGAGAGAGCTGTATTGCCCCCCTGACGCAACTCAGCTCCTGATTCTGTGGTGCCAGAGGCACAGGAGAGAGCTCTTTAAAAACCACCAATACCTGATCCCAATAAATGACTCCATGTGAAAGTGGAGAATAATACGAAACACCCTGGCAAGATAAATGTCCAGCAGTAGCTCCCCCTCCTCTTCCTCAGATCACAGCACAAGACATAGGCAGGGTTTAATAGAATGAGGTCCCTTTTTGGTTGCAGAACATGTAATTGCTCCCTCACCAGTCCAATTCCTCACTGAATATCTCAATACAAGAGCAATCATTTTTGTAAGTGTATACATCTATAAATACAGAATTGAGAAACAGTAAACACAACCTACATTGCTGAAATCGCAATGTCCAGAAAGTATAGGGGCCACCCCCTCTACCAACCATGCAGAGAAACAGTGAAGGGCTGCACAGACCTGCAACCCCCTCTTCTTATCCTGGCAACTGCCTACATGGTGATTGCCAGCAGCTACCTTAAGTATAGGCAGATGCCGAAAGGAACACCAGCTGTACTCCACTCCACACATCCCTGCACTACTGCAGATGCTGCACAGAAAGGTCACCATGCCACTTTCTGTCTCCATAGCCACCCTACCTCACATATCACCTGTGCCTGTGTAATGCATACCCCACCAGCAGCGTCCCCTCCATCTGCCTGCTGCCATCTGTCACAGCTTATGTGTGAAGCATTGCACACATTTAAAAAAATTAATAATGTATGTGAAGGCAAGAACTGCTGTCACCTGAACTCCGTTTCCATCAACTTGTGTTTTTGAGGCAGTTCGGTGTTTACTGGGACCTGGAGTCTCTCTGGCACTGGTACTGGTGCATCCAGAGGGTGAATCTGAGGCTGGTCTAGTGCATGCAGGAGCAGCACCTCCAGGCCACACATAAGTATCACAAACAGAGCACCCCTGTATCACCTCTGTCCTTGAACAAGGGCTAGGGATGCATTTACCATCCTTAGTGTGCCTGTAACCCTACTATTGCTTGAACCCAACCTCTAATCTATGAGATGACATGGAAAGGAAGGGGGAGGGGGAAACCCTTTGCTCTATCTCCACTAGCTACCAATATATAAGGTCTCTGTGTGGTACGTGCAACAGCCTAGCATATTGCAGCCACTACAGCAGGAGAAATAAAAAAGTTATCACAAACCCCTGTGGTGGGAAATGAACTCACAACCTTGGTATTCAGGCATCACAGCCACAGCCATAACCCTTACACCAAACAGGCAGTTGATAGAGAGCTGCTCAAGGAAGACAGTACACTGACCACAGAAGAAAAGTGGAAATGGGACTTGATATACTGCCTTTCTGTGATATTTTGCAACTACATTCAAAGTGGTTTACATATATATATATAGGTACTTATTTTGTACCTGGGGCAATGGAGGGTTAAGTGACTTGCCCACAGTCACAAGGAGCTGCAGTGGGAATCAAACTCAGTTCCCCAGGATCAAAGTCTACTGCACTAACCACTAGGCTACTCCTCCACAGTATCCCTGGCCCCACAAAGGCTGCCCTGCCATGGCCCCAACCCATACTCATACGCTAGACCACTGTCAGCTGCAAAGGGCAATATGCTGTCCTGTGACATACTACTCAAGGCCAAGCTGGATGTCAAGTGAAAATCCACATTATAGTGCATCCTCTAAAACACTGCCATAGAAACCCCCACCTATGTGTACACTCCCCCCCTTGAACCCCCAAAGTATGGCCATAAGTTATGAGCTGATGTGCACCCACCACTATAGGCAGCCCATTAAAACTACTAGCAGGACTACCCACAAATAGATACCCCCAAACCGACCATTCCCACCTTCACTTATAAAAACATCTATGTACCTGTGTGCCCCAGCAGAGGTGACCAAAAGAATTTGCTGCTACCACAGGATCCCCTGCCATCTCCCAGGCAGCTGCAGAACACAAACAAATTGGCACACACATAACCACATTCCTGTCAACAATGGAAACAATGGCCCCATCAATCCAACAGCGTAGGGCTAACCCATCCTGTGTGTCAATTACCACCCTCTAGGGTTCCCTTCTATGTCTTCTCATTGATGCCACACCTCTGACATTTCCTCCAGGAAACCACAACTGTTCACTGATGACCCTGACCCTGTCTCCCAACAGGCAGCTACACCACTATGCAAACCTTAAAGATGTCCTGATCACAATTGTCTACCCTTTACACACACAGGGCACCCTACAACAGACCAGCCAGCTCACGGCTTGAGCCCCAGCACCAAGAGCACCAGCAGGCTGCTACCTCAGAACTGACACTGCAGGAGGTATGGAGGACCCTGGGCAGTGGGCGTTGCCTGGGCCCTGCACTTAGCCACAGAAGCAAGAGAGGGAGGACATCTAGGTTGGCATGCCCCCATTGGAGGGGGAGGGAGAGGAACCTCAATGCAGAGGTGCAGAGAAGGGCGACAAAAATGATAAAGGGAATGGAACGACTTCCCTATGAGGAAAGGCTGAGAAGGTTAGGGCTCTTCAGCTTGGAGAAAAGGCGGCTGAGGGGTGATATGATAGAAGTCTACAAGATAATGAGCAGAGTAGAGCGGACAGATGTGAAGCATTTGTTTACACTTTCAAACAACAACAAAACCAGGGGACACAAGATGAAGCTAGAATGTGGTAGATTTAAAACAAATAGGAGGAAGTTTTTCTTTACTCAGCGTGTAGTTGGACTCTGGAACTCGTTGCCGGAGAATGTAGTGACAGCAGCTGGCCTTACGGAATTTAAAGGGGGTTTGGACAGATTCCGGAGGGAAAAGTCCATTGAACATTATTATTATTTTTTTTGGGGGGGGGAGGGGGGGTTGCCAGGTTCTTGAAGCAGCCTGAATTGGCCGCTGTCGGAGACAGGATGCTGGGCTTGATGGACCCTTGGTCTTTTCCCAGTATGGCGGTGCTTATGTACTTATGTATCCTCCACTGCTGGAAGCAACTGCTGGGCAGGCCATGTGTCCAGCCCCTACTGCCAGCCAGGTTGACCACTATCAGCCTGCAGCAAGTTGCTGCAATGCAGGCACATCATGACCCAAATACTGACCTTGATGCAGAGGCTAGCAGAACAGCGTGGGCACCCTCAGTGAGGACTATGTACCCTACCCCTTTCCCCAATGTTCTTGTTTCAGTTTTCATTGCTATCTTTGACAATTTTTTCAAAAAAAGTTTGATATAATTTTGCATTCAAAGATCTGTCTGTACTTTGTCCAATATGAGTGGATACCCTGATATGCAAGGCTGATGGGCGCTATGATACCCCCACTACTAGTCAAGCCCTGGGAAAGGGATACTGCAGAACATGTGGAGGAGGGGTGGGGAACACAGGCCTGCAGTCTCCCTTAACACTCCCTTGTCCCAGGTCATGGCTATGGGCTATCAGGAAGTGGGGCCTTCACAAGGCAGAAGCTAGAGGCTAGATATTGGCTGGCCAGTTCCAAACAAGCTGTTGGAGCTGGCGAGACACCTGTAAGCAAGGCATGTACAGGGAATGTTGCCACTGCATGTACATGTGTATCAAGATAGATCCTTTCCCCAACTCATCACCAACAGGGGGGGGGGGGCGCAAACAGCCAATATCTAGCTTCTTAACTCTGCTGGGGAGGAGCTCTACTGCCAGATACCCTACATCCATCAGCTCAGCCAGTGTAGCCCTGGGGATTTGAGGAAGGTCTAGAATGTTGAAGCTTTAAAGGAGATGAGTCCTTCCTGTTTGTACAGTGAACTGGACATAATACAAAGCAGGTCACAGTATGGATCAGACTGACCACCTACCTCGCCATACAACTTTATAGCTGTCTGTGTCCCGGGGTGGGGGGTGAACATCAATGTTTGCTTTAATACCTATGCTCCCACCAGATATGTGGTGTCAGAAAATGCTGGGGTTGATGGGGCTGCATGGTCTGTAACAGAAGCTTTGGTGGTCACCTGGCATGTGGGTCCCCACATTCAACTCCATCCTGGAGACTGGAATCTGGATTGCATCATAGGTGTCCCGTGCCAAAGATCCTACATATATATAGGTGCCTTGCTGTGGCCAGGTAGAGGGCCATATGTACTGATGTGGGTCACAATTAGCCTACTCAAACTATTTCCCTGTCTGATCCTTACAGCTTGCCTCAAGAGACCAGACCAATTAACCCCCCCCCCCCCCACTGACTTTTCAGTCACATACCCTTTGGACACATATATAGAGCTGCCCAAAATAAAGGTATGTTGTCTCGCACTAGCAACCCAACTGGTACCAACCAGCAGATATGCATAGGCAATAACTAGGCTATAGTTTACTCTCTGTTCTGCATGCTTCCTTACCCACAAGGAACATGGTTGAAAGTAAGGAAACACATACCAACAGCAGTGGAATATGTACACAAGAACATTCTTACAGCAATGGTATACATGGGTGAGGAGGAAAATGAAAGCAATTCTGTACAACTGTGGTGGGTATATACATGACTCAGGCATCAAATGAATAGTTAGACACATGTTTATTTTATCACAATTGCAAACTGTCAAGTACTGAACAGCAGGGGAGCATGCCCATAGGAATAACTTGCCTCAATCAGGGATCACAGGGCACACACCAGGGGAATAGTGTAGACACTAGGCTAGAGCCATCTGCAAGTGAGGAACTGTAATTGGATGCCCTTCTTCTCCCACCCCCGACATATGCTAGTGGGCCTGTGAGGTGCCCCACTTCTGCCCCAATTGAGAAAGGTTTAAAGGACTGGAGAGAAGGTTCAAATGCGCCCTACTATGGAGGATTGTAAGAGTGTGTTCTCTACTCTGGAAATGGCAATCAGTACATACAGTGATCCCTGAACATTGGGAATGGGTGGACAACTGAGAAACTGGGGAATGGGGTTCACCAAACAAACAAGGATAGAGCCTACTAGGGAGACATATGAAGAGCAAAGTGGGAGCAAAGCCACCAGATGTGGATGCCTGTGAAGCCGGTGAAGATAGAAGTGAGATATAAATCTTGATAAAAGGCACAAGATGGGGAGTCCTTGACCGTGAGACCAGTGGATAAGATGGTGCACAGATCCATTTCCAAGGTCTCTCCTTTCCTCCCCCCTGCAGGCAGCCACAACTGTCTCAAAGTATCACAGGCCACAGTATCAGAGTCCACTACTGTCCCTTGTGTTCCTGCTGACTGCTCCATTGCGCTATCCTGTACTGCATCCAGGTCCTGCAAAAAACAAGGATTCCTTGGTTAGTAGATACATAGGGCAGAGCATATTTGAGGTCAGCTTCCTAGCAGAAGGGGGAGGATTGGATGAGAGGTCTATGCTCACCTTCAGAGTATGGCAAAAGCAGAGCCCATCTGGATGAAAGCTTCCTAGGTGCAGCAGGCTAATCCTGGAGAGGAGAAAATGGAGAGGCAAAGAGTTAAGTATGGAAATGTCAGCTCTGCTGAAAACACTCCTCCCATTTTGGAACTGTCATAAGGAGGAGACCATCCTAAAACATTTATACCTCAGAAAAATCCAATTTCCCCAAAACATCTACACTTATAGCCCATTATCAAATCCCAACATCTATCTTCTGGAAGTGTTTTGAAGAAAGACCCATAATCAACAAAGCATGTTTCGCTCCTGGAGACGTTTCCAGGTGTGGACCATAATCAAAAATAAACCATCCAACTTTCAAACATCTACATGTGGCTTGCTTGGGATGTTTCCAGGGGTGAATTTAAACGTTCATCTCAGGATTTTCAAAACTTTAGCCAGTATCATAATGGCATCAAAGAAGCAGGCCTCTACCCAAAAAGGAAACTTCTCAGAAGGGGAAATAGAGCACCTGGTGAGGGAGATACATATGCCTGGTGCTAGGGTCTCTGATACCCCCTCCAGCATTTCCTTTCTCTCTTCTCCCTGCCCTTTCTCCCACCCTGCTCCCTTTTTCAGCCCAGTACCTTAAAAGGTGAACATTTTTTTTTTACTCAACAGCTGTTTAATTTATTTGAAAGCTTCCCATATTTAGATATTTATACCATGAAATAAAATTGAATATCACTAAAACTGCTTTAAAATTATTGTAGCTGGTGGAAGTAGCACTAATAAAGGATGTATTTTGTGCTCCTTTTTCTATACTGTTCTATACAGTACAGTTATATATGACCAAATTTCAGTGAGGATATCCTGTTTACTGATGGGTTCATCTTAACTGTTGTTGTAATCTGCCTTGGGAAGCCTGCTGTTATAAAGATTGGAAGTAAATTTAAACTCTCTTTTCATTGGAACACATGGAATCACATCTTCACATCATCTCTTTTATACAAATGGATTATTCTGTGGTTTTTTTTAATACAAATGGATTATTCTGTTTTGTGCATGCTTCAGGGACAAGTGCTTTTCAGAAGTCAATAAATATTTTCTTTCATGCAGATCTCTCATTTGCTTAAACATAACTAAATGAGCTATAAGACCCTAATGCAGTCCATTGGTTTTCACATATTTTGTCCTTGTGCCAAAATCTGCCCCACGGCTGCCACAGTAATGCCGCCATCCCCCTCCGTCATACTACAGCCAACATCCCCCCCACACTACTACCCTCCCAAAAAGACCTACCTTGATCCTTGAAGGCCGTCCTGGTAGTGTAGTGGCCTCTGTGGCTGCAGGGGTAGGAAAGAATCCCACTCTTTCCTGCTCTCTGCCACTCCTCTGTCTCCGCTTTGCTCTTCTGTGCAGTGGGAGGAGCCGCCAGGTTTTCAAAATGGCTGCCGAGACTTCGGCAACAGTCTCGCCAGCCGTTTATAAAATATGACAGCGCCGCCAGGCCACTACACCACCAAAGCAGCCTTCCAGGATCAAGGTAGGTCTTCTTAGGAGGGCAGTGCAGGGCAAGAATGACAGTTTTTGGCATCCCTCAAATGTTGGCACCCCTGCCATGCATACCCTGTTTACTGTATTCTGTCAGCCCTGATCCACAAAAGAAATGTCAACCTGTTTGCCCCTAAGGGCCACAGGATTGCTGCAGCCACAAAGGGGAGAGAGTGGGAAGCTGTGCAGGACTGCATTAATGCTGTCTTCCACTGTAATAGGGATGTGAAAGACTGTAAAAGAAAGTAGCACCAGCTGAAGTGGGAGGTCAGAAGTAAGGCTGGTGCTAGCCCCCTAGGTCAGGACATGGCCAACCTGACCCCTGTGGAGCACATGGTCCATACCCTCCTCCCCCAAGAGGGCATTCATGGTGTGGGAAGCCTGGACACCTCCACACAGCCTGAGTCAGACAAATGTGGCACTAGTAAACTGTGCAGTGGCGTTCCTGGCCTGGATGGCACCCGGGGCGGAGCGCCGATTGCGCCCCCCCCCCCCCCGCTAGATGACACCTCCCCCCCCCCCTCCGGCGAAATAACACCCCCCCGGGTGCACGCCACTGGAGGGGGGGGTGCCGCGGCGCGCGCCTGCTCCTCCGAGTTCGCTAAACTTCGTTCGTTCGCTGCAGCTCCCTCTGCCCTGGAACAGGAAGTAACCTGTTCCGGGGCAGAGGGAGCTGCAGCGAACGAACGAAGTTTAGCGAACTCGGAGGAGCAGGCGTGCGCCGTGGCACCCCCCCAGCAGCGTGCACCCGGGGCGGACCGCCCCCCCCCCCCCCCCCCCGTAGTACGCCACTGAAACTGTGCCAACTGTTCAGTGTCACCCTATCTTCCACAGGTGAGGCAGGAGAGCATCATTCATGCCACTCCTATGTGTAGGCCAAGTTCACAGGTAGGTGGGGGAGGGGTTGATATGACACACCAGAAGACCTGGTTATCAAAGCCCATCACCCAACAATTCAACATGGAGTAGCAGTTAGTTGGTAGGTAGGTAGGGATCCACTAAGCTAGGTGGTAAGAAGGTCCGTAAAACTGACATCTTTCAGTGCCTTCTGCATCCCCTCTTGTCCCATCACCAAACAGTGCATATATGTGCTCTCCACACCTCTGTGTTCATGTCACTGTGCCCTCCACACCCCTTATACAGTCCTTATTTGCAAGGTTTAAAAAAGGTTTGGACAGCTTCCTAAAGGAAAAGTCCATAGACCATTATTAAAATGGACTTGGGGAAAATCCACTGCTTATTTCTGGGATAAGCAGCATAAAATGTTTTGTACTTTTTGAGATCTTGTCAGGTATTTGTGACCTGGATTGGCCACTGTTGGAGACAGGATGCTGGGTTTGGTGGACCTTTGGTCTGTCCCAGTGTGGCAATACTTGTGTACCTGCCTGCCTTTGTGGCTGTCTGACATGTTGATTTCTGACATATCCAGTGCAGTACACCCCTTGAATACAACAGTGAATACATGTAGTGGCACAAACCTTTGGGTTGCATGAGAATGCCATTCCTCATCATCTGTGGACTGGACGTGTAGCATGCAGCAGGCCATGAAGTTCTTGGCAACCTTTTGGGGGCTATACAGAAGCTCCCCTCCGGAACGATCTAGACATCAGAACCTGTTTTTGAAATGTCTAAAGGTGTGCTCTATGATGCCATGTGTGGTCTGATGTCTGCTATTATAGTCCTTTTCTGCCGCTGTTTGTGGGTGCACTAGTGGGGTCATGAGCCTGGTCCACTGTGGGTATCCTCTATCACCTGTGGGGGGAGCAGAATGAGAGACATGGGTGTGTATTGGGTACTTTGTGCAAGTGTGCTGGGAAGTGTGGGTTGTGAAGACAGCTGAAGGTAGTGCTGAAGGTTGGTGGGAGGATGTGGCAGAGGGTTGGCATATTCCTGTTGTGCTTACCTAAGATTTAGCCACCAGTGATCTCCCCTTGGTCAAACCTCCTGTAGATTCCAGAGTGCCTCCTGGGCATCACAAACAATTTGCATATTCATAGATTGAAATGCTTTTCTATTCCTATAGGTGGCCTCTTGTGCCTGGGGGAGGGGGTTTGAGTGTGATGTGTGTACAGTCAATGACACCTATGACTGAGGGGAAGTGAGCTATGGCATAGAACCGAGACATTTTGTTTTGCAGGGCCTGGGTGATGGTTGGGAAGGTGATGTATTCTGAGGTGTGGGTTAGAAAGGCATCAAGGAACTGGGTATGGCAATTAAAAATGGTGGGCTGGGTCAGGCCCACATTCACAGTTAGGACAGACTGGAAGCTACCAGTGGCCAGGAAAGAGAGGGAGACAGTGACCTTGAGGTGGACAGGGATGGGATTGTTCCTACAGATCCTGGGCTGCAGGAGGGATTGAAGCTGGTCACACAGGTGCTGAATGGAAACTCTGTCAAAGTGGTACCTAGTTTGTCATTGCTGGTCAGTAAGGTCCAGGAAATGGATATGGGGCATGAAAACTCTCGGATGTGGGTATCTCCTGTAAGGCCTCACTTCCAAATTCTCCTCCACCTCCAACATGCAAGCCACTAGTGCATACAGTGCATTCTGTGGATCCATATCCCACTACCACAGGTACAACCCACTAATCCCAGACATACCACTGTGCACACTATCTAGTGAGAACAACCACCAACAAACCACCTGCCACTCAGTTTCTCACCACCAACACACAGCACACAGCAATGACAATCACTCTCTCGGTCACAGCAAACACTCATGCCACACTTTCTAAGCACTCACTCTCCCAGCAAAAATCAACAGTCCTCAAATACACACATGTCAGCAGCACACAGGGCAAACAGCAACAAGAATAGACAGACACCAAACAGAAAAGAGGGTATAATGGAAGGTGTTTGGGATTTGGAACAGTGAGTGTTGGGGAAAGGAGGGGCGATACAGAGGAAGGGGTAGTTGTAGCTTGGGGGAGGACAAGGAGCTGAGAAGGTGAGTCACAGAGGAGGGAAGTCAGGGAATGTAAGAGTAACAAGATTCAGACAAACGGTAGCACAGCACTCCAGCAGCTCTCAACTTTCTCTCAAACTATTAATTCCTTCACTCTCCATCTCCAGAAATTCACAAATGGATCAAAAGATAGTTTTGCTCTTACCCCAGACACTTTTATATCAGGTGTAATTCTGTATGCTTTTTTTTTTCCTACCGCAGGAAAACCATTTTGCTATCCGCTGTGGACTGGAGATGTTCATTACATAACACTGCCAAAGTCATGAATCCGAAACATCCTTTCTAGAGATGTCTAAGACTAAACATACTGGCGATTTAGACCATTTTTTTCTGTTGGTTGATTATTCACTTTGGACGTTTTTCTGAAATATGTCCATCTGCATTTTTAAGTCAATTTTTGGATCTCTTTCGAAAATGAGCCCAATAGTAACCTATGGAACTTTGTAAGTCTAAGTGCTTTGAAAATTAGCCCCTATACCTTTTCACTTATATCCTATGCCCCCTCATTCTAGAGTCTCCTTTCAGTTGGAAGATTTGCCTCCTGTACTTTTACGTTGAGGTATTTGAATGTTTCTATCACATCTCCTCTCTTCCGCCTTTTTTCTAAAGTACACATATTGAGATCTTTAAGTCTGTCCCCATATACTTTCTCCTGGATTCTACAAAAGGTGCCCACATTTGTGCATGCAGCTAAATTGTGTAATGAGTCAATTAACATCAATAACTGAGTGCTAACAATTACTGATGCTAATTGACACCAAGTTGGATTTCCATACACATCTTGCTATCCACTATTCTGTTTTTGTTACATTTGTACCCTGCGCTTTCCCACTTATGGCAGGCTCAATGTGGCTTACATGGGGCAATGGAGAGTTAAGTGACTTGCCCAGAGTCACAAGGAGCTGCCTGTGCCTGAAGTGGGAATTGAACTCAGTTCCTCAGGACCAAAGTCCACCACCCTAACCACTAGGCCACTCCTCCATAACACTGCATGCATATATCCCATAGTGCACAACCCAAAAGAGAGCATGGCCATAGAAAGGCATGGGTAGGTCTTGGGAGTTCCAGAAATTTGTACCCGGTGTTATAGAATACTATGGATGTGTGCCCAAATTAGGTGCCAGGAATCACGCCTGGTTTCAGCAGGCATAAGTCCTGGTACCCAAATTTGGGTATGGAATTGGCACTATGCGATATTCTATAAGGAGCACTCAACCCAGAGTTACCTTTATAGGATAGCACCAGGTGTCACTTACTGAATCTGGTCTTTTATGACAAAAGTCACAGGCCATTTTAGTAGCCATCCTCTGTACTGATTCCATCTTGTTTACATATTTTTGAAGGTGCAGTCTCTCCAGTATTGCACACAGTATTTAAAATGTGGCCACACCAGAGACTTGTACAGAATAACTTCTTTTATCTTGCTGGCCATTCCTCTCCCTACTCTACTGACCAGTCAAAAAAAAAATACGACTTATGTATTACATTTTAAATATGTAAAGGAGATCAAACAATAGGGCTTCATCTGTTATCAGAACACGCCTTTCAAACCTCTTCACCATCAGTTCATTATTCTTTAAAAGCGCTCCGTGTGAATTCAGACATAATGAACTGATTATGAAAATATGCGAGAGGCTTGTTCAGTCAACAGATGAAGCTCTATTGTTTAAAGTCCATTATATAATATTTAAAATGTAATTTATAAGTCACTGTATTTTTACGGATTGGTCACTAGAGTATGTTGTATTTTTGAGTCAAAAGAGTGAGGAGCATATTAATCTCATTAATCTCATTCCTCTCCCTATGCACCCAAATATCCTTCTGTCCTTTATTGTCACCTTTTCTACTTGTTTGTTCACCTTAAGTTAATCAGCTATGATCAACCCAGAGTCCTATTCTTCTCTCATGCACTGAAAAACTTCACCCCCTATACTGTACCGCTCCCTCTGGTTTGTGTAGCCCAAATGTATGACCCTGCAATTTTTGCATTAAATCTTAGCTGCAAAACTTTAGACCATTCTTCAAGCTTTGCAAGATCCCTCCTCATGTTATCTACACCATCAAGGGTGTCTATCCAATTACAGAGTTTGGTATCATCCACAAAGAGGCAAACCTTACCAGACAGCTCTTCTGCAATACTGTTCACAAAAATGTTTTAAAAAAAGAGTTGGAAAAGGACCAATCATTGAGACACACCATTGGTAATATTCCTTCCCTCTTTTGCCTTCTATTAAACCAGCTTCTAACCCAGTCTGTTACTTAGGACCCATACTAACAACACTCGGTTTATTTATTAGTCACCTATGTGGAACTGTGTCTAAGGCTTTGTTAAACTCTAAGTACACTATCCACCTTATTTTCGAAAGTGATGGGCACCCAGATTTCGACCCAAATCGGGAGATGGACGCCTTTCTCCCATGGGCGCCCAAACCGGTATAATCGAAAGCCGATTTTGGGCGTCTTCAACTGCAATCTGTCGCGGAAACGGGCAAAGTTGACGGGGGCGTGTCAGAGGCGTGGTGAAGGCAGGACTGAGGCATGGTTATCGGCTGAGGAGAGATGGTCGCCCTCGACAAATAATCAAAAAAAGAAAGGCGTTTTTACCGTGAATTTGGGTAATTTTGGACCCTTTTTTTCCACGAACAAGTACCCTAAATGACCACATGACCACCGGAGGGAATCGGGGATGATCATCCCTGACTCCCCCAGTGGTCACTAACCCCCTCCCACCATAAAATAACAAACTTTAAGAACTTTTTTTCCAGCCTGTATGCCACCCTTAAATGCCATACCCAGCTCCATCACAGCAGTATGCAGGTCCCTGCAGCAGTTGTTAGTTGGTGCAGTGCACATCAGGCAGGTGGACCCAGGCCCATCCCCCCCTATCTGTTACACTTGTGCTGGTAAATGGGAGCCCTCCAAACCACCCCCAAAACCCACTGTACCCACATGTAGGTGTCCCCCTTCAGCCATAAGGGCTATGGTAGTGGTGTACAGTTGTGGGCAGTGGGTTTTGGGGGGACTCAGCACCCAAAGGAAGGGAGCTATGAACTTGGGAGGTATTTAATTTTTTTTTAACTTTTTACAAGTGCCCCCTAGGGTGCCCGGTTGGTGTCCTGGCATGTGAGGGGGACCAGTGCACTATGAATCCTGGCCCATGACCCAATGCCTTGGATTTGTTTGTTTTTGAGCTGGGCGCCTTCGGTTTCCATTATCGCTGGAAAACGAAACCACCCAACTCAAATCTGCACAAATCAGATGCATTTGCCCGGCACAAACCGTATTATCGAAAAAAAAGATGGACGCCCATTTTTTCCGAAAATACGATCTGTCCCGCCCCTTCACGTACCCATTCTCGGACATAGATGCCCATGGAGATGGGCGTTCGCGTTCGATTATGCCCCTCCACATCTAGCATTCTCCCTAAATACAACTGTTTGCGTACCTAGTCAAAGAAATTAATTAGACTTTACTTTGGACAGTGACATGAAAAGATCAGATAGCAGATCTGCCAGTACCCTTGGATGCATCCCATCCAGCTTTATCACTTTCAGGCTTATTGTTGAAAGAGAAGGCGCCCATCTTCCGACACAAATCGGGAGATGGGCGTCCTTCTCTCAGGGTCGCCCAAATCGGCATAATCAAAATCCGATTTTGGGCGTCCTCAACTGCTTTCCATCGCGGGTATGACCAAAGTTCACGGGGCGTGCTGGCACCGTAGCGAAGATGGGACTGGGGCGTGATTAAGGGATGGGCGTCCTCGGCTGATAATGGAAAAAAGAAGGGGGTCCCTGATGAGCACTTGGCCGACTTTACTTGGTCCATTTTTTCTTACAACCAAGCCTCAAAAAGGTGCCCAAACTGACCAGATGACCACTGGAGGGAATCAGGGATGACCTCCCCTTACTCCTTCAGTGGTCACCAACATCCTCCCACCCTAAAAAAAAAACTTAAACATTTGTCCAGCCTCTATGCCAGCCTCAGATGTCATACTCAGGTTCGTGACAGCAGTATGCAGGTCCCTGGAGCAGTTTTAGTGGGTGCAGTGCACTTCAGGCAGGCGGACCCAGTCTCATCCCCCCCTACCTGTTACACTTGTGGTGGTAAATGTGAGCCCTTCAAAACCCACCAGAAACCCACTGTACCCACATATAGGTGCCTCCTTCACCCCTTAGGGCTATGGTACTGGTGTACAGTTGTGGGTAGTGGGTTTGGGGGGGATTGGGGGGCTCAGCACACAAGGTAAGGGAGCTATACACCTGGGAGCAATTTATGAAGTCCACTGCAGTGCCCCCTAGGGTGACCGGTTGGTGTCCTGGCATGTCAGGGGGACCAGTGCACTATGAATTCTGGATTCAGGGCTTGGATTTGGTCGTTTTTTAGATGGGCGTCCTGAATTTCCATTATGGCCAAAAGCCGGGGGTGACCATCTCTAAGGTCGACCATCTCAACATTTAGGTCGACCATCTCTACGGTCAACCTAAATGTCGAGATTTGGGCGTCCCCGACTGTATTATCGAAACTAAAGATGGACACCCATCTTGTTTCGATAATATGGGTTTCCTGGCCCCTTCGCGGGCCGTCCTGCGAGGACGCCTTCATGAAAATTTGGGCGCCACATTCAATTATGCCCCTCCTAGTCTGTCTTTAGTCTTCTGAAAATTGGTCAAGGTCTACCACACATCCATTCCAATTGTTATTTGTCTTTTGTCGTCCAACTCCTGGCCCTTAGAACATAAGAACATAAGAATAGCCATACTGTGGCAGACTAAAGTTCCATTTAGCCCAGTGTCCTGCTTCTAACAGTGGCCAAGGTAGGTCACAAGAACATGGCAGAACCCCAAATAGTAGAAACATTCCATGCTACCAATTCCAGGGACAGCAATGGCTTTTCACATTTCTATCGCAGTAGCAGACTATCCTGCTTATAATCGAATGAGAAAAACGCCCAAGTTCCGACCTAAATCGGGAGATGGACGTTTATCTCACAAAAACGAATAAAGCGGTATAATCAAAAGCCGATTTTTGGACGTTTTCAACTGCAATCCGTCGCGGATGCGGACAAAGTTGATGGGGGCGTGTCAGAGGTGTGGCGAAGGCGGAACTGGGGCGTGGTTATCTGCCGAACAGAGATGGGCGCATTTCACCGATAATGGGAAAAAAGTATGCGTTTTTAGCTAGAATTTAGGACACTTTTCCTGGACCCTGTTTTTTCACGAATAAGGCCCCAAAAAGTGCCCTAAATGACCAGATGACACTGGAGGGAATCGGGGATGACCTCCCCTGACTCCCCCAGTGGTCACTAACCCCCTCCCAGCACAAAAAATGAAGTTTCTCAACTTTTTATTTTCACCCTCAAATGTCATACCCAGCTCCCTGACAGCAGTATGCAGGTCACTGGAGGAGTTGTTAGGGGGTGCAGTGGACTTCAGGCAGGTGGACCCAGGCCCATCCCCCCTACCTGTTACAATTGTGCTGCTTAATGCTTATTAGTCGTCCAACCCCCCCAAACCCACTGTACCCACATGTAGGTGCCCCCCTTCACCCCTTAGGGCTATAGTAATGGTGTAGACTTGTGGGCAGTGGGTTTTGAGGGGGATTTGGGGGGGCTCAACACACAAGGGAAGGGTGCTATGCACCTGGGAGCTCTTTTACCTTTTTTTTTTGTTTTTGTAAAAGTGCCCCCTAGGGTGCCCGGTTGGTGTCCTGGCATGTGAGGGGGACCAGTGCACTACGAATCCTGGCCCCTCCCACGAACAAATGCCTTGGATTTATTCGTTTTTGAGCTGGGCGCTTTCATTTTCCATTATCGCTGAAAAACAAAAACGCCCAGCTCACACATTGTTGAATAAAACATGGGCGTCTATTTTTTCCCAAAATACGGTTCGGTCCGCCCCTTCACGGACCCGTTCTTGGAGATAAACGCCCATGGAGATAGGCGTTTTCGTTCAATTATGCCCCTCTATGTGCTTTTCCTCCAGTAACTTGCCCATCCTCTGATAATGAGTTCCAAAGCTTAACTGTTCATTGAGTGAAAAAAATATTTCCTCCTATTTGTTTTACATGTAACGTCCCCTAGTCTTTCTGCTTCTTGAAAGAGTAAAAAATAAATTCACTTTTACCCATTGTATACCACTCAGGAATTTTTAGACCTCTATTATATCCCCCCCCCCCCCCCCCACCCAGTAATCTCTTTATAAGCTGAAGAGCCCCTAACTTCTTAAGTGTTTCCTCATATGAGATGAGGTCCATCCCCTTAATCATCTTGGTTGCCCTTCTTAGAAGTAACATCAGGAAATACTTTTTTTCACAGAGAGGGTAGTAGACACCTGGAAAACTCTTTCAGGACAGGTGGTAGAGTCAAAAATGCTAAGCAAATTCAAAAATTTATAGGATAGACATGGGAGACGCCTAAATAGAAACAGGATGGAAGCACAACATGGTTGTTGAGGTATTATCTTGGGCTAGAGTAGTGGGAACTGATGCCAGTATAGGAAAGGGAAATGGGACTTGGTATACTGTCTTTCTGAAGTTTTTGCAACTACATTCATAGTGGTTTGCATATATTCAGATACTTATTTTGTACCAGGGGCAATGGAGGGTTAAGTGACTTGCCCAGAGTTACAAGGAGCTGCAGTGGGAATTGAATTCTGTTCCCCAGGATCAAAGTCCACTGCACTAACAACTAGGCTACTCCTCCACTAGACCATTCCTATAGTCCATGTTCCACAGATGGCAAAAGAATGAAAGAAGATTTGATAACTCTAGTACTGGGGAAATGGAAGTCAATGCAAGACAGACATCTACGGTCTGTGTCCTGCAATGGCAAAAGACAAATGAAGCTGCGTCAATTCCAGTCTTGTAGATCACTTTATTGTCATGTGCTTGAAGTGAGGATGCTGTGCAGCTCAAGTGGGAGAAAAAGACATTTTTAGGTATAACTTGTCTGGAATGTTTTTACGTTTGGGGAGCGTGCCAGGTGCCCTTGACCTGGATTGGCCACTGTCTGTGACAGGATGCTGGGCTAGATGGACCTTTGGTCTTTCCCAGTATGGCACTACTTATGTACTTATGTACTTATGACTGGTAAATTGAATACCGTCAGCAATACTTGGATATGATATGTGGTTATAACCAAGACTGCATATGTTTGGCTGCCTATTTTGTTGGCATGGTGGAGATTGGACTATCAGCATTTATGTAAGGATGACTGGGGCCTACACAGAGTGGAGGGCACGGCTCTAGCCACCTTGTTGGGCAGACTGGATGGAAGGTATGGGTCTTTATTTGCCATCATTACTGTGTTACATCTAGAGACAATAGGTCAGGGTTTTCCCAGACCTTTGCAAAGCAATCCAAGGCAGATGAAAAAAATGTCTTCATCTCATAGGTCTGCAAATTTGTGCCCAATTTCCTTGTAAATGTCTAACAATTTAATAATTTAATAATTATTTAGCATTTAGCAATAATAATAATAATAATAATATTATTATTATAAATATTTATTTAATTAGAAATAATTATTTAGCATTTAATAATGCTAAGTATTTTTGGGGCCCCAATAAAATATGATTTCTGGCAGTAAAAAAAGTAACAATTTTTTCAGGTGCATCAGAAGCAGAAAGCCTGTGAGGGATTCCATGGGACCGTTAGATCAGAAAGGAACAAAAGGGGCGCTCAGCGAGGACAAGACCATAGCGGAGAAACTGAATGAATTCTTTGCTTCTGTCTTTACAGAAGTAGATGTAAGAGATCTGACTGTACCAAAAATGTTTTTCAAGGATGATGATATGGAGGAACTGAAAGAAATACCGGTGAACCTGGAAGATGTACTAAGCCAAATCGACAAATTAAAGAGTAGTAAATCATCTAGACCAGATGGCATACATCCAAGGGTACTCAAAGAACTCAAGCATGAAATTGCTGATCTGCTGTTAGTAACACGTAACCTGTTGTTAAAATCATCCTTAGTAACTGAAGATTGGAGGATGACCAATGTGATGCCAATTTTTAAAAAGGGTTCTAGGGATGATCTGGAAAATTATAGACCGGTAAGCCCGATGTCAGTATCGGGCAAAATAGTGGAAATTATTATAAAGAATAAAATTATAGAACACGTGGAGGGGCATAATCGAACGTGAACGCCTATTTCCATGGGCGTCTATGTCCGAACACGGGTACGTGAAGAGGCGGGACAGACCGTATTTTTGAAAAAATGGACATTTTTCAACTGGGTGTTTGTTTTTTTTAGCGATAATGGAAACTAAAAATGCCCAGCTCAAAACGATTCGTAGTACACTCGCACCCCTGACATGCCAGGACACCAACTGGGCACCCTAGAGGTCAGTGCGGTGGACTTCAGACAACGCTACCACATGCATAGCTCCCTTACCACGGGTGCTGAGCACCCAACCCCCTCCCCCAAAACCCACTACCCACAAATGTAAAACACTACCATAGCTCTTAGGGGTGAAGGGGGCACCCACATGTGGGTACAGTGGGTTTTGGAGGCCTCCCATTTACCAGCACAAGTGTTACAGGTAGGGGGGATGGGCCTGGGTCCACCAGGCTGAAGTGCACTGCAGTACCCACTAAAAGTGCTCCAGGGACCTGCATACACGCAGGCCTCTAGGACTTGTTGCTGCTATATAACATTGGCACACCAGTTGACACCTGAAGACTAATCTCTCCGAAAACATCCTTTATTGGAATAAGCACACTTACTCACAGTTAACTGCAGATCAGAGGTTGTGCCCCACTGGCAACGAGTCTTGCTGGTACTGAGATTAGCAGTAGGTCAGAGCTGGCAGAATGGTGTACAATGCCCTCTTTCAGCCACATTCAAGTTAAGAACTAAGTTCTGTAACGTGGCTAACACGTGAAAGGGATCTAAAACTGGCTTACAAAAATGGCCACTACCTCATGGACTACCGGAAATAAAACAGGGCACACTCTGATCCAGTAAGCAGGGGGAAAAGCACCATGGGAGTAGAGCCTACCAACTACCAACATCGTGAGCATTTGCCACAAGCTAGTGGAATCACGGAGCCCAATACCCTACACCCACCACAATGCATTGCTGATGTGACTCTGCAGTGCGCATAACAGAAAAGGTGTCACACTCACCCGAGAGCCACATCACAACCAGGGAAAGGCTGTCAGAGGATAGAACACATTCTGCTGTCATGGAGGTGGGTACGGCATTTGAGGCTGGCATAGAGGCTGGAAAAAAAATTTTAAAGTGGGGTTTTTTTGGTGGGAGGAGGTTAGTGTCCACTGGGGGAGTCCGGGGAGGTCATCCCCGAATCCCTCCAGTGGTCATCTGGTCAGTTGGGGCACTTTTTTGGGACCTGTTCGTGAAAAAAGGGTCCAAAAAAAGTGACCCCAAATCGCGGTAAAAACGACTTTTTTTTCGATTATCAGCTAAAGACGCCCATCTCTCCTCAGCCGATAACCACACCCCAGTTCCGCCTTCACCACGCCTCCGACACACCCCGTCAACTTTACCCGACGGATTGCAGTTGGAAACGCCCCAAATCGGCTTTCGATTATACCGATTTGGGTGCCCACGGGAGAAAGACGCCCATCTCCCGATTTGGGTTGCAATATAGGCGTTTTTCTCTTTCGATTATAAGCAGGATAGACAAACATGGTTTAATAGGACAGAGTCAGCATGGGTTCAGCCACAGGATGTCTTGCCTGACCAATTTGCTTCATTTCTTTCAAGGCATGAATAAACATGTGGATAAAGGTGAGTTGGTTGATGTAGTGTATCTAGATTTTCAGAAAGCTTTTGATAAAGTTCCTCATGAAAGACTCCTGAGAAAGTTAAAGAGTCATGGGATAGGAGGTAAGGTTCTGGTGTGCATTAGGAATTGTTTTTTAGACAGAATACAGAGGGTAGGGTTAAATGGTCATTCTCAATGGAGGAGGGTGAACAGTGGAGTGCTGCAAGGATCTGTACTGGGACTGGTGTTATTTAATATATTTATAAATGATATGGAAATCGGAACGATGAGTAAAGTGATTAAATCTGCAGATGATACAAAACTATCCAAGGTTGTTAAAATACGTGAAACTGTGAAATATTGCAAGAAGACATTAGCAAATTGGAAGACTAAGCATCCAAATGGCAGATGAAATTTAATGTGGACAAATGCAAGGTGATGCACATTGGAAAAAATAATCCAAATCATAGTTACCTGATGCTATGGTCCAACTTGGGGGTCAGCACTCAAGAAAAAGATCTAGGTGTCATTGTACATAATATGCTCAAATATTCTGCTCAGTGTGCAGTGATGGCCAAAAAAGCAAACAGGATGCTAGGAATTATTAGGAAAGGATGGCGAATAAGACTAAAAATACTATAATGCCTTTGAATACCTCCATGGTGCGACCGTACCTAGAGTATTGCATTCAGTTCTGGTCGCTGTATCTCAAAAGAGATACAGCAGAATTAGAAAAGGTCCAAAGAAGAGTGACAACAATGATAAAGGGGATGGAACTCCTCTTGTATGAGGAAAGGCTAAAGTGGTTAGGCTCTTCAGCTTGGAAAAGAGGCAGATGAGGGGAGATATGATTGAGGTCTACAAAATCCTGAGTAGTATAGAACGAGTAGAAGTAAATCAATTTTTTTACTTGTTCCAAAAGTACAAAGACTAGGGAACACTCGAGGAAGTTACATGTAAATACTCTCAAAACAAATAGGAGGAAATATTTTGTCACTCAACAAATAGTTATGATAAGTACATACGTATATAAGTATTGCCATACTGGGAAAGACCAAAGGTCCATCATTCCCAGCATCCTGTTTCCAACAGTGGCCAATCCAGGTCACAAATACCTGGTAAGATCCCAAAAAAAGTGCAAAACATTTTATACTGCTAATCCCAGAAATAGTGGATTCTCCCCAAGTCCATTTAATAATGGTCTATGTACTTTTTCTTTAGGAAGCCGTCCAACCTTTTTTAAACTCCGCTAAGCTAACCACCTTTACCACATTCTCTGGCAACGAATTCCAGAGTTTAATTAGATGTTGAGGGAATAAATATTTTCTCCGATTCGTTTTAAATTTACTACTTTGTAGCTTCATCGCATGCCCTCTAGTCCTAGTATTTTTGGAAAGTGTAAACAGACGCTTCACATCTTCCCGTTCCACTCCACTCATTATTTTATAGACCTCTATCATATCTCCCCTCGGCCACCTTTTTCTCCAAGCTGAATAGCCCTAGCCGCTTTAGCTTTTCCTCAGAAGGAAGTCGTCCCATCTCCTTTATCATTTTTGTCGCCCTTCTCTGCACTTTTTCTAATTCTACTATATCTTTTTTGAGATATGGCGACCAGAATTGAACGCAATATTCGAGGTGCGATTGCACCATGGTGCAATACAAAGGCATTATAACATCCTCATTTTTGTTTTCCATTCCTTTCCTAATAATACCTAACATTCTATTTGCTTTCTTAGCCCCAGCAGCACACTGAGCAGAAGGTTTCAACGTATCATCAACGACGACACCTAGATCAATTCCTAACATGGAACCCTGCATGACGTAGCTATAATTTGGGTTCCTCTTTCTCACATGCATCAATTTGCACTTGCTCACATTAAACGTCATCTGCCATTTAGACGCCCAGTCTCCCAGTCTCGTAAGGTCCTCGTATTTTTTCACAATCCTCCCGCAATTTAATGACTTTGAATAATTTTGTGTCATCAGCAAATTTAATTACCTCACTAATTACTCCCATCTCTAGGTCATTTATAAATATGTTAAAAAGCAGCAGTCCCAGCACAGACCCCTGGGGAACCCCACTAACTAACCGTCTCCATTGAGAATGCTGACCATTTAACCTTACTCTCTGTTTTCTATCTTTCAACCAGTTTTTAATCCACAATAGAACATTATCTCCTATCCCATGACTCTCCAATTTCCTCTGGAGTCTTTCATGAGGTACTTTGTCATACACCTTCTGAAAATCCAGATACACAATCGGGCTTACTTTCAAAAATGATCGCCGGCCAACTTCCAACATAAATTGGGAGATGGCCGGCGATCTCTCGAAAGCTGCGAAATCGGTATAATCGAAAGCTGATTTTTTGACACCATCGCCGCTTTCCCATCGCCGAGCCGGCGAAAGTACAAGGGGGCATGTCAGTAGCGTAGCAAAGGCAGGACATGGGCGGGCATGGGCATGGCTACCAGATGGCCGGCTTTCGCGAATAATGGAAAAAAAGCAGCGTTAATCAGTATTTCACCTGGTTTACTTGGTCCTTTTATTTCACGACCAAGCCTCAAAAAGGTGCCCCAACTCACCAGATGACTGACCCCCCTGCCACACTAAAAAAATAAAAATAAAAACATTTTTTGCCAGCCTGTATGCCAGCCTCAAATGTCATACCCAGCTCCCTGACAGCAGTATGCAGGTCCCTGGAACAGTTTTTGTTGGTTGCAGTGGACTTCCGGCAGGCGGACCCAGGCCCACCCCCCCCCCCCTACCTGTTACACTTGTGGTGATAAGTGTTGAGCCCTCCAACCCCCCCCAAACCCACTGTACCCACATGTAGGTGCCCCCTTCACCCATAAGGACTATGGTAGTGGTGTAGAGTTGGGGGGAGTGGGATTTTGGGGGGATTTGGGGGGCTCAGCACCCAAGGTAAGGGAGCTATGCACCTGGGAGGTATTTGTATATTTTTTTTAAAAATGTTAAAGTGCCCCCTAGGGTGCCCGGTTGGTGTCCTGGCATGTCAAGGGGACCAGTGCACTACAAATGCTGGCTCTTCCCACGACCAAATGCCTTGGATTTTGCCGGGTTTGAGATCGCCGGCATTTTTTTCCATTATCACTGAAAAACAAAACCGGCCATCTCAAACCCGGCGAACTCTGGCATTTGGCCAGGCCAACCTGTATTATTGAAAGAAAAGATGGCTGGCCATCTTTTTCGATAATATGGTGCGGCCAGCTGTTTGCAGCACCGCCAAAATAGATCGCCGGCAATCTATTTCTCCGGCGCCGTTCGATTATTCCCCTCAATATCAACTGGCTCACCTTTATCCACATGTTTGTTCACCCCTTCAAAGAAATGTAGTAGATTGGTGAGGCATGATTTCCCTTCACTAAATCCATGTTGACTTTCTCTCATTAATCCATGCTTTTGAATATGCTCTGTAATTTTATTCTTTATAAGAGTCTCTACCATTTTGCCCAGCAACAACGTCAGACTCACTGGTCTATAATTTCCCAGATCTCCTCTGGAACCTTTTTTAAAAAAATCAGCGTTACATTGGCCACCCTCAAATCTTCCGGTACCACGCTCGATTTTAAGGATAAATTACATATTACTAACAATAACTCCGCAAGTTCATTTTTCAGTTCTATCAGTACTCTGGGATGAATACCATCCGGTCCAGATTTGCTACTCTTCAGTTTGTAGAACTGCCCCATTACATCCTCCAGGTTTACAGAGAATTCATTAAGTTTCTCCAACTCATCAGCTTCAAATACAATTTCTGGCACCAGTATCCCACCCAAATCTTCCTCGGTGAAGACCGAAGCAAAGAATTCATTTAATCTCTCCCTCACGGCTTTGTCATCCCTGATTGCCCCTTTTACTCCTCGGTTATCTAGTGGTCCAACCGATTCTTTTGCTGGCTTCCTGCTTTTAATATACCTAAAAAAAAGTTTTACTACGTGTTTTGGCCTCCAACACAATCTTTTTTTTCGAAGTCCCTCTTAGCCTTCCTTTATCAGCGCTTTGTATTTGACTTGACATTCCTTATGCTGTTTCTTATTATTTTCAGTTGGTTCCTTCTTCCATTTTCTGAAGGATTTTCTTTTAGCTCTAATAGCTTCCTTCACCTCACTTTTTAACCATGACAGCTGTCGTTTGGTCTTCCGTCCTCCTTTTTTAATATGTGGAATATATTTGGCCTGGGCTTCCAGGATAGTGTTTTTGAACAGCATCCACGCCTGATGTAAATTTTTGACCCTCGCAGCTGCTCCTCTAAGATTTTTTTACCGTTCTTCTCATTTTATCAAAGTCTCCTTTTTTAAAGTTAAATGCTAACGTATTTGATTTCCTATGTTTACTTACTTCAAAGCTAATATCAAATCCGATCACATTATGATCATTGTTATCAAGCGGCCCCAGCACCATTTCCTCCCGCACCAGATCATGCACTCCATTAAGGACTAGGTCTAGAATTTTTCCTTCTCTCATTGGCTCCTGTACCAGCTGCTCCATAAAGCAGTCCTTGATTTCACCAAGAAATTTTACCTCCCTAGGGTGCCCCGATGTTACATTTATCCAGTCAATATTGGGGTAATTGAAATCACCCATTATGATTTGGAACTCTTTGTCAGAGGATATAGTAACAGTGGTTAGCGTATCTGAGTTTTAAAAAGGTTTGGACAAATTCCTGGAGGAAAAGTCCATTGTCTGCTATTGAGACAGATATGGGGAAGCAACTGTTTGCAACAGAATTAGTAGCATGGAATGTTGCTGCTAATTGGGTTTCTGCCAGGTGCTTGGACCTGGGTTGGCCACTGTTTGGAGAACAGGATACTGGGCTAGATGGACAATTGATCTGACCTAGTATGCCTACTCTTATGTTGACATGGGGATTAAGGACTCTATAGAAGTAATTAGATCTGTGATGTAAATATTCTTGCATTTGTAGTTCTGAGGAACTGGGAAAGTGAAAGGGAATGGGACTTGATAAACCACCTTTCTGTGATTTTTGCAACTACATTCAAAGTGGTTTACATATTGAATACAGGTACTTTATTTGTTCTTGGGGCAATGGACTTTTAGAATAGCGCTTTTTTTCAGCGCTCATTTTTTTTGGTACCATATATAGAATCCAGACCAATATGTAAATTCTGAACTATGTTTTCTCAGATTTTTAAGGGAACACAGTTAAAGGTCAATTATCCGATATATGTATGTAGTTATCATTGTAAGAGAAACCTGTATCTGTGCCCTAAATCAAAGTGTGTTTATGCTAAAACAAAAATGGGCTCTGTAATAGACTGTTGTATTTGAAATTTAAATAGTGAAATCCTTTTTAAAGTTTTCCAGAGATGCCCTGAGATGTTACTGCCCAGTCCGAAGCTTCCCAATAAAATCATGTGGATGAAAGATATATTGTAAAAAAAAAAAAAAACCTCATCATTGATAAAGAGTTTATTAGTTGTGTGTGTGTGGGGGGGGGGGGGGGGGGGGGAGAAGACGAATTGAGCATTTAGGGCCAGATGTACTAAAAGGATATCATGTAAGATTTGATGAGAAAAATGCTTAGCACATCTGGAACTTAATAAGCCCAGCTGTGCCACAGAATTATATGATGCTTTCTGTCTTTTTTTCATCTGGTTTTACAATGGTTTTTAAATTGAGTATATTTTGTTAATCATGTACTAATACTGAAAAAAATCTAATTGATGAAATCTTGCATTAGGCATAATTATTTAATCCTGTAAGCTTTTTCCTCACAGATTATATTCTTCTTGTTTACAGATGGTACAGCAGATCATCTGTCCTGCACTACATTCAAATAACACTTAGCTGTTAATCTATAGGGCTCATTTTAGAAAGAGAAAAATGTCCAAAAAGTGTCATAAATCAGCATTTGGAAGAAATGTTTTCTCAAAACATCTAAACTGGTATTTTCAAAACCTATATTGCAGACATTTATCTATGCAAACTTCTGATGGTATTTGCTAACAAACCTAGGTTTAATTCATTCAGTAGCAAGAAAACCTCTCTTATATGCTTTAAAGGAGGAAAAAGACTTCAGACGCTCAACATTCTCTGTTGTGAATAAAATTAACAGTGAATGGTTGAATCCTGCAATATCCTCTATTGAAGAGACTTCTTCTCGAAGTGGATATCAGGTGAGCTCCTCATCAGTCAGAAAACCTCTTGACTTGTGGCGACCCTAAAGTTACATAGGAACTCCTTCCATCATCCTTTACTCTAAAGGGAAATAATTATAAATAAAATAGCCTGCACTTATCTGAGCTGTAGTGCAGTCTGTTTTATGGCTATATATTTATAATTATTTCGCCACAATTCAAGAGGTTTTTTGACTGATGAGGAGCTCACCTGATATCCACTTCGAGAAGAAGTCTCTTCAATAGAGGATATTGCAGGATTCAATCATTCACTGTTAATTTTATTCACAACAGAGAATGTTTAGCGTCTGAAGTCTTTTTCCTCCTTTAAAGCATATAAGAGAGGTGTTCTTGCTATTGAAGACATTTATCTATGCAATTTGTCTACAGTGCGTTCAAATCACAAGGGGCCATGTCAGAGGTGTTTCATGGGCGAGCTTAGGGCGATCCTAACACTTGGATGTTTTACAGCCATAATGGAACAAAACAAAAATGTCTAGGGCTGAAACATCAACATTTTCCTCTATACCTGTTTTTAGAATGAATAAGGTGCAAAAAGGTGCCCTAAATGACCAGATGACCACTGGAAAGAAGTGTGACCCTCCTTACTCCCACAGTGGTCACTGACCCCCTCCCACACCCCAACATAGTGATTTAAAATATTTCTTACCAGCCTCTATGAGAGCTTCAGATGTTATAGCCAGGTCTATTAGAGCAGTAAGCAGGTCCTGGGAGTAATGTAGTGGTCAGTGAAGTGCACTATAGAGAGGAGGACCATGCCCATATCCCACTCTACCTGTTACACTTGTAGAAACAGTGAGCCCTACCCACTGTACCTACATATAGGTATCCCCTTTATCCATAAGGTCTATTTTAGTGGTGTATAGTTGTCGGTCGTGGGTGGGTTTTGGAAGGCTCAGCAGACAAGCTAAGGGAGTAATGGTGAAACGTAAACCTGGGAACATTTATATGAGGTCCACAACAGTACCTCCTAGAGTGTCCCATTGCTTTCCTGGGATGTCTGGGGGACCAGTCTACTAAAAATGCTGGCCTCTCCTATGTCTCAATAGCTTCATTTTCTACGTTTTTAACTTGTGAGGTTTTTTTTTTTTTTTCAAAAATGGCCTGAAAAGATAAATGCACAGAGCACAAAAACTTAACAAATAGCATTTTTGAAAAACAAAAATAGACGTTTTGCAGTTTTGAAAATGGTCATGCTTTTTATTCATCTTTGGGACGTTTAGCACAAAAAAACCAAAATCCAACTTGGATGTTATATCGAAAATGTCCCTATATATCTTGTGTTTCACTCTGCTTTATTCATAAGAACCCCATCTAATGCTTTTATGAAATATCTGCAGATACAGATTTACTCTAAGGATCCTGTTTATTAAAACGTGCTAGTGTTTTTAGCGTGTGCTAAACGCTAGAGTTGCTCATATGGTCCTATATGTGACTTAACGTTTAGCATGTGCTAAAAATGCTAACACGCCCTTAGTGCTGCTTAGTAAACAAGGCCCTAAACAACCAGCAACAGAAATCATTTAAAATGTATGCATCATCATCATACATACCTTACTTCCCCCTTATTTGTAGTAGTTTTTCTTTATTTCTAAATACTACTAAATACTAAGTACATATGGAGATTGCTAAACTTGTTTGTAAAAAATACAGTGTATCTTCTTGCCTGCACCTCTCCACATATATTCTTTGTGCTGTTCATTCATATTCATGTACTTAAGTGAGTCTTGATTGCATGGGGTAGTTTGAAACTAAGTGACTCTTCATCAGTGGAAGCCATAAACTGCTTAAGATATAGGGGTCCTTTTACTAAGCAGTGCTAAAAAGTGGCCGGCACTATTCCCAGCATGGGTCTTTCCTACCTACTGAGGCCATTTTTAGCACAGTTGTAAAATGGTCCCATTTTCCATTATTTCTATTAATGGCCATGAGCTTGCCACAGCCTAGTAAAAGGACCCCTAAGTAACTGTCTTCATCAGTGGAAGCCAGAAACTGCTTGACATATTGAAAAGCATTTCTTTTTAAAAAGGCATATAGGAGGTCACATGATACAGTGAGAGGAATCGGACATGTTTCCTTCTCTCTGGGGATCCCGTACCTCTTTTCTTTAATTTACTATACAGAATCTTCCAGGATTAAGCAGAAATCCCCCTCACTATACATGGGAGCACATGGACAAATTCTTCTGCATATCTGGTGGAAAAATGACCAGTAAAGGACATTGCACAGCCAGAGAGAAGACTATTTGAAAGCTGTCCAAGCCTAAAATGGAGGAGCCGTTGCTTCCTGTCTCGATGTTTACTGAATAGTGGCTCCAGCAGCTCACTAACGTGGTTAGCAAAGACCTTGAACCCCAACTTAGGAAGCTTGCAGATCAATTTACTGTTTTGGAGACACTCGGCAAACGAGTGTCCACCATTGAGGATGCATCCTCGAATGTAAGCGCTTCTCTGGTTGCCTATAAACAACAGCTGAAAGAACATTTAGAGAAGCTTGAGGACCTAGAGAACAGGTCCTGCCACAATAATCTGTGGATAATTGGCTTACTGGAAAGTGTTTCAGAGCGAACTTTACCCACCGAGATGGAATGCTGGCTTGTGGCCAAATTTGCCCTATCAGACCACATGGGCCCAATATGCCTGGAAAGAGCGCATCGCCTTTGCTGCTTCCAGGAGGGTTGTCACAGGCCAAGACCTATGATCATTAAAGGTAGAAATACTAAGTGGCTATCAGCAGAAACACAATTCGCTGCAATATCAAGACAAACCCATCAAGGTTTTCCAAGACTACTCGATGGCATTCCAAGAATGTCATAAACAATTACATCATTCTGCACCCTGCTTCATGGGAAAAACTACAAGTTTATGCTGTTGTATCCAGCCACCCTGAAAGTTCTTGTCAACAGGCAGTGGCAGGCATATGATTCCCTTGAAGTGGCTCAGAACTTTACTAAAACTATAACTTCACCTACAACAGGTGTTCCCTGAGTGGTCCTGCAACCTGATCATGCTGATATTTTGTAAGGAGATTTAAGTTCCAAGAAGATTTTTCCTCGAGGAGGAATTTTGGATCTAGGTTTTTTTTTCACATATCATAGCTCTTGAACAGTTATTATTTTAAGGTTGATATAAACTTGAATAACAGGTTCCTAATTGTATTGTGGGGGAGGGGCACAGGGACCCAAAGCATTTAGTGTGATCTCCAGAATTCAATTGCATAACATGTGGTTGAGCTTATACTGGTTTTTGGGAGTTGGATGGGTGGGGAGGAGGGATTATATGGAAGGGTGGGGTGGTAGGTTGGTAGGATGGGTGGAATATCATTGGGGGCATTCTGCTGATTTATTAATACAGGGGAGACCAAAAATACTGGCTAAAGGGAATGGCCCTGTATGCGTGACTGAGCTGCAGTGTGTTTGATGCACGATTTGCTTTCATTGCCTTGGGGTAAGGCTTGGCACCCTGTGACATATGTATGCATTATCAGTAGATTTATATCCTTAAATATGAAATGGGGACTATCACTCCAATTCATATTTAAATGACTTCTCATAAGACTATGCAGCTTCTATCTTGGAACATCTGTGGCATCAGATCACCAATAAAGCACTCTAAAATTCTTCAGGTCCTGCAGCCACACCATACAGATGATGCCTGTCATCAGGAGACCAAGCTTTCTCTTGATGAATGTTCCAAATTTAGTAAACGTTGGGTGGGGGAAGTTTATTGCCTCTCTGAATCAGTGTAGCAATTTTGGTGCAGAAATCATTGGCCTGCCAATCAAGTTTCAAATTTATTGAAAAACGTACTATCCCGCCTATCAATCTTGTGCCTAGTCAGCTAACAATCTAAAAAGGAAGGGAGGGAGAAAACAGACATGCAAATAAAGACATAGCAAGCTACAGATATATTGACACAGGAGGAACAAGGGAGGAACTACAATGATCAATAGGAAAAAGAGAGAGGGGGAATAGGAAGTACAGTAGGTGATTGAAGGTGCAGGAAATCAAGGAGCCTATAGGCCTTCAGGTTCTCTGGTAGCGATTTCCATTGCTGTGGGGCTTGCACTGAGAAGCAACAGGCGAGACAGTAGTCTCCCAGAGTCCTACCACCCCATCTTATTGATTAACATTGACGTGAAGATTCTCTCATGTATTTTGGCTGACAGGTTGGCGGTGGGTTTCCCAAAGTTAATTGCTGATGATCATACGGAGTTCATTCGAGGCCGCCACTCTGTGGTCAATGTGATGTTTTGTGCTAAACGTCTCAAATCCGAATAGAAAACACAAGAGTGCCAGCTTGTACTAAAGAGATAGCATGAGGGGGTACAACAATCAAAAGATCTTTCTGAGAAGAGCATAAGGGATGCTGAGGCCTGTACAGGAGAAGAAATGAATGAAGAAATGCTGGCTCCTCTGTAGCACGAATCTTATAGATCAAAGAGAGTAATTTAAAATTGATACGATAGGGAATAGGCAACCAATGGGCATTTTCAAAGAGGGCATGACATGGTCATATTTCTTATGACCTGTGATAAGTTTAATAACTGTATTCTGTATAATTGCAGTCTATGTAGTTTGCATTGAGAAGATCTATATAAAGAGAGTTGCAATAGTCAAGCTGTGATATAATAAAAGAATGAAACAGAATGTTCACTGTATTTGGGGAGTAGGAATGGCCGAATAGACCTGATCCAAGCTATTATTTAGAGATTCCAGGGGTTGATATGTGGCAGTGCACTTTAATTCAATGGGAAAAGAGTTTATACAGTGTATGGCCTGGTGGACCAAGACTGAGTGTTCTTTCCAGGCCTCTAGAAATGTGCCAACCTTATGCTGGCATTCCAGTTTGGGTGGCCATGGATCTGAATTTAGTTTTTGACCCAGTCATGGATCACTCTAGATCAGCAGCAGGGTGAATGGTATCGCCACAGAGCCCATTAGACCATCTATGCACTTCCCTTGATTTAGAAGACTAATGATGGCTGCTTCACCCAGATGAACAGGACTACACTCACACGTTGCGACCACATCAGACACTATCATGAATAGATTATATTTTGGTGGACCGCTGTTTTTTCTCTCAGGTTTCATCTGCAACTATTGGACTGGAGGAAGTCTCTTATCATGCCCTTATTTGGGTGAACATTGTTGGAGAACCTTATTTTAGTAAGCTAATGAGGTAGTGGTTCCCTTCTATCTATTTCAATCATTGGCATTTGCTAAATATCTCCTAGACCATTGGGAGGCCTATGTATCACACAATCAGCCACACATTGACAATCCCACACTATTCTGGTCTGCAGCTAAAGCTGTTCTGAAAAGCGATATAATTGCTTTCATTAGCACACACAGCAAGCATCTAAACCAGTGTATTATGGAGTTAGAACTCAACCTGTGAGCTCTTCATCATCATCACGCAGCTCTTCATTCTCCTTCTTTATACGTGACCTTGATGGCTATTAGGGCAACGCTATATAAGATCCTCCACGAATGAACCACCAGTATGTTTCTGTACAAAAAACATAATTTTTTCTACATGAGAACAGAACGGGCAAACTCCTGACTAGGGTAACTAAAACCTGGAGTTACTTACCTGCCAAACAGGAAGTGACCTGGTGTCATGACTACCAACTTGAATGACATAGCGGAAGTGTTTCAACGCTATTTTTAAACTTTATATGCTTCTGGTTCTGATTTACCTGAGAGATCTCTAGACATTGCGGACTATCTGTCCCGGTCCAGCATGTCTACTTTGTCAAAGGAGCTAATATCCCAACTCGATGCTCCACTGATGGCAAAAGAGGTGCAGGGAGCCATTCAGGCATTAAGGCTTTACTCTGCTTCTTTTCCAGACCTCTTGCTGATAGACCCGCAAAGGTCCTTACCAGCTTTACTACTACTAATACTACTACTACTATTTAGCATTTCGATAGCGCTACAAGGCATACGCAGCGCTGCACAAACATAGAAGAAAGACAGTCCCTGCTCAAAGAGCTTACAATCTAATAGACAAAAAATAAATAAAGTAAGCAAATCAAATCAAATCAAAGCTTTGTTAGATTATCCAGCTTATAATCGAACGAGAAAAACGCCCAAGTTCCGACCTAAATCGGGAGATGGGCGTTTATCTCACAAAAACGAATAAAGCGGTATAATCGAAAGCCGATTTTGGACGTTTTCAACTGCACTCCGTCGCGGATGCGGACAAAGTTGATGGGGGCGTGTCAGAGGTGTGGCGAAGGCGGAACTGGGGCGTGGTTATCTGCCGAACAGAGATGGGCGCATTTCACAGATAATGGGACAAAAGTATGCGTTTTTAGCTAGAATTTAGGGCACTTTTCCTGGACCCTGTTTTTTCACGAATAAGGCCCCAAAAAGTGCCCTAAATGACCAGATGACCACTGGAGGGAATCGGGGATGACCTCCCCTGACTCCCCCAGTGGTCATAAACCCCCTCCCACCACAAAAAATGATGTTTCACAACTTTTTATTTTGATCCTCAAATGTCATACCCACCTCCCTGGCAGCAGTATGCAGGTCCCTGGAGCAGTTGTTAGGGGGTGCAGTGGACTTCAGGCAGGTGGACCCAGGCCCATCCCCCCCCTACCTGTTACAATTGTGCTGCTTAATGCTTAGTCGTCCAACCCCCCCCCCCCCGAACCCACTGTACCCACATGTAGGTGCCCCCCTTCACACCTTAGGGCTATAGTAATGGTGTAGACTTGTGGGCAGTGGGTTTTGAGGGGGATTTGGGGGGCTCTACACACAAGGGAAGGGTGCTATGCACCTGGGAGCTCTTTTACCTTTTGTTCTGTTTTTGTAAAAGTGCCCCCTAGGGTGCCTGGTTGGTGTCCTGGCATGTTAGGGGGACCAGTGCACTACGAATCCTGGCCCCTCCCACGAACAAATGCCTTGGATTTATTCGTTTTTGAGCTGGGCGATTTCATTGTCCATTATCGCTGAAAAGCAAAAACGCCCAGCTCACAACTTGGCGAATAAAACATGGACATCTAATTTTTTCGAAAATACGCTTGGGTCCGCCCCTTCACGGACCCGTTCTCGGAGATAAACGCCCATGGAGATAGGCGTTTCTGTTCGATTATGCCCCTCTATATATCTTAGTATGGTAAACTAGCAGGCTTTAAGCTAAACAAGGAAATCTCAATCATTCTTGGTACCTCCCATGATGAATGAGACATGGCTGGGGAATTTCCCTTTCAGCTGGGTGGAGAGTCCTGTTAAGTGCCTTTGGTATATATACTGGCTGATCTAAGCATTATTATTTTAACATGCGTATGCTTCTATAGTTGCTTCCCATGTCTGTCTCAATAGCAGACTATGGGCTTTTCCTCCAGGAATGTATCCAAGCCTTTTTTAAACCCAGATACACTAACCGCTGATACCACATCCCCTGGCAAAGAGTTCCAGAGCTTAACTATTCATTGAGTGAAAAAAAACATTTCATCCTATTTGTTTTAAAAGTATTTCCATGTAACTTTCTCGAGTGCTCCCTAGTTTTTGTACTTTTGGAACTACTAAAAAATTGATTTAGTTCTATTCATTCTGCACCATTCAGGATTTTGTACATCTCATCCATCTCTTTCCTAAGCTGAAGAGCCCTAACCTAACAGTAGCTGGTCATCCACCACCGATTTCTGAAGAATGTTACGTTATGGGAATTACAATACAAATTTATGCTTAGACTGTATATTGCACGAGCGCAAGCTTACGAACCAGGGCTATGTTCCTCAAACATATGTGTTAAGTGCAAATCTTCTCTGGCAACTCTGAGTCACATATTTTGGCATTGCCAGGTGATCCCATGTTTCTAGTCATAGGTGATTCAACATGTTATGCATTATTGGTCTAGAAAAGCAACATTTTCTCTCAAAATGCTTTTTGAGGTTTACCAGATTGCGCCGCCAGTGCCTTCAGGCTTCCGTGGACTACTTTGTAGATCAATGCTTATGGAGGAAAAGTCCATACTACTCTGTTAGCTGGATTCCACTGTGCCCACACTGGCACTTTGGCAGATACAGATTATCTCATTGCAGACTATGGAGAGGGGCATTTTTGAAAGAAACATCTGTTGGAATTTGGACGCCTTTGTAAAACGTCCAAATTCGGAGGCGGGGAAAAGGTCATTTTCGAAAAAAGATGGACGTCCATCTTTCGCTTTGAAAATACCAAGGACATCCTTGAATTTGGACGTCCTTGATTTCGGTGATTTTTGAAACCAAATATGTCCAAGTCTAAAATGTCCAAGTGCAAGCCATTTGGACTTGGGAGGAGCCAGCATTTGTAGTACACCAGTCCCCCTGACATCCCAGGACAGCAATCAGGCACCCTAGGGGGCACTGTAGTGGACTTCATAAAATGCTCCCAGGTACATATCTCCCTTACCTTGTGTGCTGAACCCACAACCCCCAACTGCACACCACTACCACAGCCCTTACTGGTGAAGGGGGGCACCTATATGTGGGTACAGAGGGTTTCTGGTGGGTCTTGGAGGGCTAGCTGTTTCCTCCACAAATGTAACAGATAGACAGGGTATGGGCAGGGGTGTGCTGGTAAATTTTTAACAACAGGCTCTGACGTAGCCAGCTCTGCAGTTGGAAGGGCCGGGGAGGGGGGAGCTATACTTGCCTCTCTCTCCTCCCTCCCTTCGTGCGGGCACGCTAGGCATACCTTTGCTAGCAGCCAATAAATGGACTGCCACCACTCCCAACGTCTTGCTCTGAGCAGCATGCTGGAACTTCTCTCACATGCTCGAGAAGTCCCAGCCTGCTGCCCAGAGCTGTAAACAAGGAGCGGGGAGCAGCAGTAGTCTATTTACTTGGCTGGCAGGGCTCAGCATCCCCACCAGCAAAGTAAAAGATAATTCAGCAGGGGGCCCAAGCCCACATTTTGGGAGCCAGTTGTTAAAGTAGCCATGGAGGGCCCTACTTTAACAACCGGCTCCCAAAATTCTTAAAAACTTAACAACCGGCTCTTGCGAGTCTGTGAGAGCCTGCTCCAGCACACCACTGGGTATGGGCCTGGGTCCACCTGTCTGAAGTGCACTGCACCCACTAAAACTGCTCCAGGGACCTGCATGCGCTGTCATGGACCTGAGTATGACATCTGAGACTGGCATAGAGGCTGGCACTTAATATTTTTAATGATGTTTTTTGAGGGTGGGAGGGGGTTAGTGACCACTGGGGAGTAATGGGAGGTCATCCCCAACTCCCTCCAGTGGTCATCTGGTCATTTTTGGCACCTTTTTGTGCCTTATTCGTAATAAAAACAGGTCCGGGTGAAAACGTCCAAGTTTTAGTCTTGGACGTCTCTGCTTTTTTCCATTATAGCTTAAAGACATCCAAGTCTTAGGAACACCCAAGTGCCGCCTTCACCATGCCTCCGATATGCCCCCCTCAGATTTGGACGTCCTTGCGGTGGACTTCCTCTAGAGACATCCAAACCGGGTTTTAATTATACCGATTTGGACGTCTGTGAGAGATGGGCTTCCAAGTGCCGATTTATGTCACTTTTTGGACGGCCATCTCTTTCAAAAATGAGCCTGTTAGTGTCACAGATATTTCATCACCTCAAGGAGTACACTTTCAGAGCATATGGAAGCAATTTTGGGCAACCCTGCAGCCAGCCACTCACAGCAGAATACTTAATCAATGAGCCCTGCCTCTAATGCTTCTTTATTAATCCTTGATGTGTTCTGAGGGAGGGGAGGGGGAGTTTTTTCTTAGGTAGCTTTTTGTTTAGGAATGGTTTCTTTATGGCATCATTTCATTGAATACCATGTTGACTGGGTATTGCAAATTGTTGATATGTTCAGATTTGGAATGGTATTTCATTTAATCGTTTAATAAAGAAGATTTAAACATAAAAGGCATAAATGTATTCCTATTATTTTTCTTTTATTTATAGTACCAATAACATCATATACATAAAACATGGAGCTTCTCAATTTCGGTTATATAACTTGAAGCCCACCCTATCCATTCTGCTGCTTTTGCCCCTGCAGGAGATAGGGCCCTTATAGGAACACATCAAAATCAACACAAACATACCTAAATCTGCATTATCCCAGCTGCAAAGGCCTCAAATATAAATCAACTTACGCATCCAGCTTTTCCTACATAAGCACACAACTGTGGAACGCATTACCAAAAGCCTTGAAAACATTGCACGATCACCTAAACTTCCAGAAATCACTAAAAACTAACCTGTTTAAAAATGCATACCCTACCGACCCAACCTAAATGTCTGATCCCTGTGACACAACAAAACTAAAGCACGTAATGGACATAACTCAACCCTTCTGCAGTATGACTCACATTTGTGGCTGTGTCACACGAACTTTATCTTACCATAGCATCACTTTGTATTTGTTCTCACCGGAGTCTGCAAACACCTCTTCGGTACCATGTAAGCCAAGTTGAGCCTACAAATATGCGGGAAAATGTGGGATACAAATGTAATAAATAAATACCTCCAGGCATTTGTTTGTTTTGGGGCTGAGCTTTGACTCATACTTCTGGAACTTGTGACTGCTAAAAGGTGTCTGTCTCTGGTATGAAGAGACAGTGATTCTCTGACCCCTGTGATAAATACCTTTATACCGCAGAATTTAGCAAATGACAGAGTGTTCAAAAACCATCATCATTAACTTAGTTGTATTGCATACCATATCAGGTAGTGGTATTTACAAGAAAATAAACAATCAGGTTAATCATTAAGCAGATATCAACACAAATTATTCAGAGTGGTTTCAATCATAAGAAAACCCTGGCCTTGTACACATAGAGGGGCATTTACGAACAGCGCCGGCCATCTCCATGGCCGGCCATCTCTGAGGACGGTGCCACGAAGGGGCGGAGCCAACCGTATTTTCGAAAAAGATGGACGGCCATCTTTTTTTTTCGATAATACGGTTGGGGCTGCCCAAATGTCAGAGATGGTCGGCCTCGGTTTTTGCCCATAATGGAAACCAAAGCCGGCCATCTCAAACCTGGCCAAATACAAGGCATTTGGTTGTGGGAGGGGCCAGGATTTGTAGTGCATTGGTCCCCCTCATATGCCAGGGCACCAATCGGGCACCCTAGGGGGCACTTCTAAAAAGTAAAAAAAACTAATTAAAATAGCTCCCAGGTGCATAGCTCCCTTATCTTGGGTGTTGAGCCCCCCAAAACCCATTCCCCACAACTATACACCAGTAGCATAGCCCTAAGGGGTGAAGGGGTCACCTACATGTGGGTAGTGGGTTTCGGGTGGGTTTTGAAGGGCTCCCATTTTCCACCACAAGTGTAACAGGTGGGGGAGGGGGGATGGGCCTAGGTCTGCCTGCCTGAAGTCCACTGCACCCACTAAAACTGCTCCAGGGACCTGTATACTGCTGCGATGGACCTGAGTATGACATTTGAGGCTGGCATAGAGGCTGGCAAAAAAAGTTTTTTAAGTTGTTTTTTGAGGGTGGGAGGGAGTTAGTGACCACTGGGGGAGTCAGGGGAGGTGATCCCCGATTCCCTACAGTGGTCATCTGGTCAGTTTGGGCACTTTTTTGGGGACTTGGACCTGAAAAAAAAGGGACCACGTGAAGCCGGCGAAATGCTCATCAAGGCCGGCTTCCTTTTTTCCATTATCGGGCGAAGCCAGCCATCTGAACACACGCCCCCATCCTGCCCTTGCTACCGTGCCGACATGCCCCCTTGAACTTTCGCCGGCCCCGCGACGGAACGCAGTTGAAGCCAGCCAAAATTGGCTTTCGATTATACCGATTTGGCCGACTTCAGGAGATCGCCGGCCATCTCCCGATTTGTGTCGGAAGATGGTCGGCGATCTCTTTTGAAAATAAGCTGGATAGTTGCAGTCCCAGGCCAAACTTACCCAAAACCAAAAACATACCCCTATATTACATAACAAACCTTATAAGGTGGCAGGATTCTCTCTGGCCTTAGACAAAAAAAAAGTCACAATATTAATTAGAAGTTAATTCAACATAATTGCATAATCTCAGTTATCTTGCAAGGAAGGGAGATAGATTCACTGCAATGCTATAGTGAGAAAAATGGCAATAGCAATGGTAATGTTTAATTTATATACTTTTTAGGTGGACACCTCTATTCTTTATTTAATTATTGATAATATTCTAGCTTAAGTGGGAACAACCTCCATTCTTATGGGTGGAAATTTTAATATACTACTTGATCCTATTTTGGATCAATATTCCCAATGTAAATTTCCTATTTCTAAAGCCAGGGATTACTTATACCATTTTAAGATTTAGGTTCAATCAATATCTGGAGGATCCAATACCCACTGAAATTGATTTTACCTTTTATTCTTTACTCCACTGAACATACTCCCATATAGATTTTTTTCTTATATCCAAAAATCTGATTTCACATACTTTTGATACTCAAATTTTGGCCACTGCTATTTCTGATTACAGAGCTATACATGTATCATTCCAATATTAACATGCGGACAGTATCCAATATCTTAAAAGATTTAACTCAGGTCTGCTGGAGGAACAAGATTTTAATGATTAAATCAAAGAACATTGTAACTGGTTTCTGTTTTCATAATAGACTTGCATTGACACCTGGTGCAATGCATTAAAGGCCACAGTTTGAGGGTCTATTATTAGCTTTTCTATCACTAGGAGAAGAAAACAAGAACAGGAACTACAAGTAATGAAAAATGAAATTAAAAATCAAGAGTTAGAATTTATCTCCAATAAAAAGATTCTATACTCTGGAATTAACATAATTAAAGTACAAATATAACTTTTTATTAATAGATATGCAGGAAACATTCTCATAACTCAAAGTAAAGATATTACACAGAAAATAATAAATTGGGCTGGTCATTTAGCGCTGGTCTTGGTAGAGATTAGATATTTATCTGTAGTTTTCCTGCTTATTTTTATTCTTTAAATTATTTTGCACCTGGACTTGTAGGCAGACATGTAGCATAGCAGAGGTATTGTTAGGTTTTATATTAGAACATTAGAGATTGGTGTCACAGCTAGCACAGTCCACTGATCTTTGGTTCTTTCCATCCTGCCCCTCAGACCACCCATCCCAAGGGTGACACTTCCTATATAGCCTGCCTGATCCCCTTCAAACAACTCTATCTAGATTACAGCTAGTTTTGAGACAATTTCTGATAGCAGACAGCTCAAAGTAACTGCAATCTATCAGGTGCAGTTACTGATTTGAGATTAACAGGGTTTTTCTTTCTTTTGTAGTACAAATATATATATTATATAGAAAACCAGGTTTACTGTTCCTTTTTATGTACACAGAAGGATATTAGTTTACGTTCACTTTTCCTTTAAAATAAACTCATCAGCTTACTCTAGGCTTCTTTTTTTACCCTCACTTCAAGAAGGGAACAAATTATACTCTATAAAGAACTAGCCCTATGGAAAGTTACAGAACAGGCAAAGGATAAAATAGGATGAGGACTTTGGGACCTCTTTTTTCTTGTACAAAAAGCATCTATAGTTAGCATTTAGCATTTTTAGCACATGCTAAACGTTAAGTCACACATAGGAACATATGGGCAACTCTAGGGTTTAGCGCACGCTAAAAACGCTAGCACGTTTTAATAAACAGGATCCTTAGAATAAATCTGTATCTGCAGATATTTCATAAAAGCATTAGATAGGGTTCTTATGAATAAAGCAGAGTGAAACACAAGATATATAGGGACATTTTCGATATAACATCCAAGTTGGATTTTGGATGTTTTGTGCTAAGCCCCAAAGCAGCTGCTCTCCTTACAGCTTCTGCTTCTGTCCAGACTGAATGCTGGATCCTAGGCGAGGGACTGGCTTCATATGCTAAATGTATGCATATTTAATCTCATGAAAGAATGAAGAGAGGAGGTGGTAAGACTAAGAAGCATGTGTGACAACCAGAAATCAATCCCAGAAATGCAACTCAAGGCATTGGGTATCTCCAACAAAAGGATAGGAGGTCTGGTACAGAAAGAGGAAAATGGACACAGATCACCAGATCCTGCAAAATCAACCCCCCAACTCCATCTTCTATTGAACTGAAGAACTGGTTTACAGCCCTAGAGGTAGAAGAGCTGAAAGTATCTCAAGAACAAGAGGAAACAAATCTCAACAATCCCAAAGCTGCTGGATCGATGGCCATTAAGAAGTGAAATGTAGTCGTAGTTGGTGAATCTCTTCTGAGGGGTACAGAGGCGCCCATCTGTCGCCCAGACATTACGTCCATAGAGGTGTGCTGTCTGCCTGATTTGGGATTGCAGCAGAAGGTTTACTAAGACTCATCCACCCTACTGACCATCATCCTATGCTGCTCATCCATGTTGGAACTCATGATACTACTAGGTATTCTGCTGAACATATCATGATTTCATGGCTCTGGTACAGAAGGTGAAGAAGTTAGGGGTACAGGTGGTGCTCTCATTGATCCTTCCTGTTGAGGGTAAAAGCCAAATAAGGGAAGCTTACATTCTGGAGCTGAATGTGTGACTGCGTAGATGGTGTCTGCGAGAGAGTTTTGGTTTCCTTGACCACAGGATGCTTTTCCAAGACCTACTGAGCAGAGATGGCATCCATCTATCAAAGAAGGGATGAAGTGTGTTCCGTAACAGAATGACTAATGTAATTAAGAAGGCTTTAAACTAGATTAGATGGGGGTGGGTGAGAAAAGCCCCAAAATCAATAACAACTGTTGGAAATATAAGATATCTAAAACTTTTATAGAAATAGGAAAAAAGAGCAGTATCTGGAGAGCCTTGTATACCAATGCCCGTAGTATAGGTAACAAATTTCTGGATCTGGAGGCCATAATGTTAGAAGCCATCTTGGATTTAGTGGTGGTCACAGAGATGTGGTTTACAGAGAACTATGACTGGGATATAGTAATTACCTACAATCTATTCAGGAAAGATAGGGTAAGAAAAAAGGGTGGAGGAGTGACATAATGTTAGGAATAATATTAAAGTGACAGAATTGCAGGACATATGGGGTAAGGAAGAATCACTATGGCTTAATCTTGAAAGAGGGAATGGAAAAAGTATTTATATTGGTATGGTATATAAGCCTTCCACAAAATCAGAAGAAATGAAAAGAGATTTAATCAAAGAAATTCACAAACTATCTAGGAAAGGGGAAGCACTACTGATAAGTGATTTTAATATACTAGGAGTTTCTTGGGACATCCCTGCTGCAGGGTCATCTAGAAGGAAGGGGATATTGGATTCTCTACAGGAAGAATTGTTTCAGCAGTTGGTAACAGAATCTACACGAAAAAAAAAGCTATTCTGGATCTGGTGCTTCATTTGTCACGGTGGGTGATCATTTGGCATCTAGCAATCACCGGATGATGTGGTTCAATATTAAGATACACAAGGAGAGGGCTTACTCAAAATTGAAGGTTCTAGACTTCAAAAGAACTAATTTTGCTAAGATGGGAGAATATCTCAAGGAGGAGTTAATTGGATGGGAACAGCTGAAGGAAGAAAAACAGTAGGGCAAAACTGAAATGAGCTCTTTTAAAGGAGACAAACCTTCATGTTACGAAAGTACATAAAAGTATGAGGAAAAGAAGTCTGCTTTAGTTCTCAAATGTAGTAACTGAAAAGGTAAAAGAAAAAGTTAGCCTTCATAAATTACAAGAGGATGCAGAAAGAGGAAGACAAGCCAAAATATCTAGAAAAGCAAAGAGGAGCTGGAATAAAAGATAGTCAATACGGTAAAACAGGGGGGGGGGGAGCAAGATATTTTTTAGACATGTAAGCGACAGGAGGAAGTGCCAAAATGGCAAAGCGGGTGAAGAGGAAGAATACGTAGAAGCTAATAAGAATAAAGCTAAACCACTTAATTATTTCTGTTCTGTGATCACGGATGAAAGGCTGAGAGCAGGAGTGTAGAAAACAATTCCTAATGAAAACAGATATTTGGAAGACCAGGATCAATTTTCAGAAGACTCTGTTCATGAGGAGCTAGCTAAACTAAAAATAGACAAAACAATGGGGCCTGATGGGATACATCAGAGGGTGCTCAAAGAACTTTGGGGAAGTTCTGGTGGCTCATGGTTGGACCTCTTCAATGCTTCCTTAGAATCTGGAGGGACTGGAGAAGGGCAGATTTAATTTCATTTGTTGTTTTTGAGGAATTCCAAACAATTTTTTCAACGTCTTCAATTTTTCTACATCTTCAATTTTCGGATACTGATTTCTAGTCAGTTGGAGATTGATATCGTGGCTAAGAAGATTTATGATTGGAGTTTGAACAGAACATTGGATGAACACATTGAGTGCTCACCTTGATGTTGATCCTCACTTGTGGACAGAGACAGGAGATTCATACTCCGAAAGATAAGAACAGTAATTTATGTTATGTAAAACTGTCTGATGTCAATGTTAACCCCCATTTTTGAATGTTGTTGTGAATGATGAAATAAATGTTTAAATAACCGGCATTTGAGTGACGCTGTGTGTATTATGTTTAAAAAGTAAGGAGATTAATGATAATATTAGTCCTGCATGGTTTGATTATGCATATTCATTGGGGAAATCCTAAAACTCTGACTGGGTTACGGCCCTCAAGTACCGAGGTTGTCCACACCGATCTAATATTTTTACAGCTGAATATCATAGAACCTTTCTCAATAAATTAGTACACCCCTTCCCGTGCACTCAGTTCCCTGGATAAATCCTTCTTATCTGTTCCCTTCTCCGCTACTGCCAACTCCAGACTTCGCTTCTTCTGTCTTGCTGCACCCTATGCCTGGAATAGACTTCCTGAGCCCCTACGTCTTGCCCCATCCTTGACCATCTTTAAATCTAGATTGAAAGCCCACCTCTTTAACATTGCTTTTGACTCATAACCACTTGTATCCACTCGCCTCCACATACCCTCCTCTCCTCTTTCCTCTACACATTAATTGATTTGTTTGCTTTATTTTTTGTCTAATAGATTGTAAGCTCTTTGAGCAGGGACTGTCTTTCTTCTATGTTTGTGCAGTGCTGCGTATGCTTTGTAGTGCTATAGAAATGCTAAATAGTAGTAGTAGTAGTAAATTAGGATTGGTCTTTCAAATATTTTTGAAGAGAAGAAACATAAATGGCTCCTTTATGGAAGCAAGGATTATGGTAATTCCTATGCTTGGGAAAGATCTTCTGTCAGTAATTATAGATTATATCACTTCTTAATGTTGAAATTAAAATCACTGCAAACATTTTATCCCTTATACTGTTCAAAGTATTAGAAACAATGATATATCGAGATAAGAATGTGTTTACGAAGTCTCATTCAACAGAATATAATTCAAGACTCTTTTGAAGTGCTATGTTATTTATATAAATACAATCAACCCCTATGGTTGCAATAGCCCTGAACACTGAAAAAGTCTTCAACCGTGTTGAATGGCTCAGTTTGTTTAATGTAATGGAGTGGTTCCACTTAGGACCAATATTTCAACAGCATTCCCTATGAGGAAAGGCTGAAGCGGTTACAGCTCTTCATCTTAGAGAAAAGACGGCTGAGGGGAAATATGATAGAGGTTTATAAAATAATGAGTGGAGTGGAATAGGTAGGTGTGAATCATTTGTTTACTCTTTCCAAAAATACTAGGACTAGGGGGCATGCAATGAAGCTACAAAGTAGTACATTTAAAACTAATAGGAGAAAATATTTCTTCACTCAATGTGTAATTAAACTGTGGATTTGTTGTCAAAGAATGTGGTAAAGGTGGATATCTTAGCGGGGTTTTAAAAAGGTTTAGACGGCTTCCTACAGGAAAAGTCCACAGACCATTATTAAATTGACATGGGAAAATCCACTGCTTATTTCTGAGATATGCAGCATAAAATGTACTGAACTTTTTTGGGATCTTGCCAGATATTTGTGACCTGGATTAGCCACTGTTGGAAACAGGATGCTGGGCTTGATGGACCTTTGGTCTGTCCCAGTGTGGCAATACTTTGCACTTATGTACCCACAGTCAAAGTTCTCATAAATGGAAAATTATCTTCAGACTTTTCTTTACAACATGAATGTCCTCTTTTATCCCTCTTATTTAATATTGCCTTAGTTATCAATGTGGGCTACCATTAAAGTATGTTATTTTACTGATAACCCCATTTATTAGTAACTAGGAGGCCCTTTTACTAAACTATGATAAGCACTTAGCGCCAGATTCAGCAAATGGCATCAGAAAAAATAGCTATAGTTTAAGTTCCTCTTTCCCACATGCATCACTTTGAACTTGCTCAAATTATATATCATCTGCCATTTGAATGTCCAGTCTCTCAGTTTCGTAAGGTCATCTTGCAATTTTTCACAATCCTCTTATGAATTAACAACTTTGAATATCTTTGTGTTATTAGCAAATTTAATTACCTAACTAGTTATTCCCATCTCTTGATCATTTATAAATATGTTTAAAAGCAGCGGTCCCAGCACAGACCTCTGGGGAACCCCACTATCTACCCTTTTCTATTGAGAATACAGACCATTTACCCTACTCTCTGTTTTCTATCTTTTAACCAGTTTTTAATCCACAATAGAATACTACATCCTATCCCATGACTCTCTAATTTCCTCAGGAGTCTACCATGAGGTACTTTGTCAAACGTTTTTTAAAAATCCAGATAAATAATATCGACTGGTTCACCTTTATCCACATGTTTATTCACCCCTTCAAAGAAATATAGTAGATTGGTGAGAAAAGATCTTTCTTCACTAAATCCATGATGGCTTTGTCTCATTAATCCATGCTTATGTATATGCTCTATAATTTTGTTCCTTATATTAATCACTACCGTTTTGCCTGGTACTGACATCAGGCTCACCAGTCTATAATTCCTCGGATTATCTCTGGAACATTTTTTACACATTGGCATTACATTGGCCACCCTCCAATCATCCGGTATCATGCTTGATGTTACAGATAAATTACATATTACTAACAGTAGTTCTTAGAGTTCATTTTTCAATTCTATCAGTATTGTGTGTTTTGTTTTTGTTTTGTTTTTTTTTGTCAGGAGCATAGCTAACTGCCTAAAGCACAATTAACATCACCTTCTAAATAGGAGGCACTAATACTATAATGCCTCCGTATCGCTCCATGTTGCCACCTCACCTTGAGTATTGCATTCAGTTCTGGTCACACAGAAGAGAGCATCCAAAGTAAACTCACACAGGAGCACAATCAAAAGCACAAGGAGCCTTCAGGAATGGGGGTGTCAACTCAAATTTTATTAGACAGACCCGACACGTGTTTGGCAAAGCTGCCTGTATCAAGGGTCTAAACATTAAAAAACATCAATATACATAAACTTGTGCACACAGAATCCAAAAAAGAATAATTTAAAAGCTTAAAATCTAGAATGTATACAAACTAATATAATACTACAATGATATAAAATATACAATTCATAACCTTAATAATTGACATGACATAAAATGCATAAAATCCTTAAAAGACAAACATAAAAAGGAAATACATATAATAAACTGGGAAATATTATCCAATACCTTACAGTGGTCATAGCTTCCAAAAGAAATTTGTAAAAAAAATGTGAAGATTGCCAAATCTAATGTCAAAAAAAGGAAAAATACCAGTTTTATGGATAAAGGATACTAAAATAATGCATGGACATGAGAAAAACCAGAAAGCTGATAGTATATAAAAGTGCTCAAATAACTGTGTGTAAAGAATATGCGCTGCAAAATACTACAAAATGAACATGAATACAATGTTGCAATGAACAAAGGGGCCCTTTTACTGGGCGGTGGTAAGCCCAACGTGGGCTTAGCACTGCTCTTCTGGAACTACTGTCAGCCCAACGCGGCTGTCGGAGGTAGTCCTACCCTGAGTGTTCACCATTTCCAGTGAAAAAAAGAATACCCCTGGAAATAGCTTGCATGGCAGTAACCGGGCATCGCTGCGTACTGCCCGGTTACAGTCAGGTTAGCGTGGGAGCCCTTATTGTCACCTCAATGGGTGGCAGCAAGGACTCTCTGCCGCATGGCCATGCGATAAGAGTTCTCTTACCACATGGCCATGTGTATCTGGGGGCTTTTTACCCGCTGCAGTAAAATGGACCCTGGTGCATGGAAAAAATGGCTCCCGCTGCTAGTGCAGAGCCCTTTCTCCAGCAGCTTGGTAAAAGGACCCCAAAGTAATGCCAACTACAAAAAAAATACAATTACAAGCATGTCTTAAAGGAAACTGAATTGCTGTGCTAGCACAGGTAAAACTATCATCACAGTGTTTAAAAAAGAACAAAAGGAAACATTTAACTAGTGAAAGGAAAGACTTTGAAGAAACATTGTGCTTCAACTGTGCTACATAAGTACATAAGTAATACCACACTGGGAAAAGACCAAGGGTCCATGGAGCCCAGCATCCTATCCACGACAGCGACCAATCCAGGCCAAGGGCACCTGGCAAGCTTCCCAAACGTACAAACATTCTATACATGTTATTCCTGGAATTGTGGATTTTTCCCAAGTCCATTTAGTAGCGGTTTATGGACTTGTCCTTTAGAAAACCGTCTAAACCCTTTTTAAACTTTGCCAAGCTAACCGCCTTCACCACGTTCTCCGGCAACGAATTCCAGAGTTTAATTATGCGTTGGGTGAAGAAACTATTATCAATAAAAAAAACCACATGATATGAAAGTGATGTTTGATAACAAATACTTAGGTATGTTTGAAAAATCTAGGTGGATCACAAAGAAAAAAAAGGAATAGATAACGGATAAAGTGCCAACGGCAAAATGCTTACAAGACGCTAAAAGACTTTGTGCTGGAAAAATATATGCACAAGTAATCTATCACTGAGAGGCCAACATTACGAACAAAAATTGATAAATAAAAAGAAAAATCTGTACTTACCAAGAGGTAGCATAGTATGCAACGAACCCGAACAAATGAAAACAGCCAGTAACCGGAAGAGTAATGCTTTGAGGGGCCCTTTTATTAAGCTGTGGCAAAAAGTGAAATGCAGCAGTAGGAGCACCTCTTTTGGGCGTATGGCAGGCCAGATTTTGCTGTGTCTTGGAAAAAGGGTCCTTTTTTTTTAAGGGGCCGGAAAAGGACGTGCGGCAAAATAAAAACCAGTGTGTGACCATTTTTGGCCCAAGACCTTACTGTCACCCATTGACTTAGCAGTGAGGTCTTGTATGCTATCCGGGCAGTAGGCATGCAGCTCAAGCCCGCTGATGTTTACGATTGGGTAAGCACCACACGGTAGAAAATAGAAAATATTTTCCACTGTGTGTTTTCAGTGCATGCCAAATTCAGAATTACCACCCAGGACACGGTAGTAGCTGGGCGGTAATGCTGATTTGGTGTATGCTGAATGCGTGTAAGCCCTTATGTGCCTTTGTAAAAGGGCCCCTGAATGTGAAATTGCTTGATGCACTGAGAATATCTTAACATGCACGCATATGATGTCAGGTTGAATAAAAAAAAAAAATTAAAGGGGGGTAAAAATGTTGATTTCAACTTTACAGATATTAAATTCCATGCATTGTGAGATTAAATGAAAGATTGACAATAATATCTTCTGAAAATGTTTAAAAAAGGTTTGATGTTAAATGAAAACAATATGCATATATTCATCCACTTAAAAGACTGTAACTTGGTGCATAAATATTTTGATTGCCTGAATTAAATCAAATAACAATCAACACAATAAAGAGGGGCATAATCGAATGGGGCTGGTCATCTATATGGGCGGCCATCTCTAAAGCCGGCCCCAGAAAGTGGCATACCCAACCATGGGACCGGATGGGATCCACCCCAGGATATTGAGGGAGCTCAGAGAGGTTCTGGCGGGTCCTCTTAAAGATTTGTTTAACATATCCTTGCAGATGGGAGAGGTTCCGAAGGATTGGAGAACGGCGGAGGTGGTCCCTCTTCACAAGAGTGCTGATAGGGAAGAAGCTGGAAGAGGCTAGTAAGCCTCACTTCGATTATTGGAAAAGTAATGGAAGCGATGCTGAAGGAAAGGATAGTGAATTTCCTGGAAGCCAATAAGTTGCAAGTTTACGAAAGGGAAATCGTGCTAAACGAATCTCATTGAGTTCTTTGATTGGGTGACAGGAGAATTGAATCAGGGATGAGCTATGGACGTAATCTACTTAGATTTCAGCAAAGCTTTTGACACGGTTCCCCACAGGAGGCTCTTAAATAAACTGGAAGAGCTGAAGATAGGACCCAAAGTGGTGAACTGGATTAGGAACTGGTTGACGGACAGAAGCCAGAGGGTGGTGGTGAATGGAATTCGCTCGGAGGAGGGAAAGGTGAGTAGTGGTGTGCCTCAGGGATCGGTGCTGGGACCGATTCTGTTCAATATATTTGTGAGTGACATTGCCGAAGGGTTAGAAGGTAAAGTTTGCCTATTTGCGGATGATACTAAGATCTGCAACAGAGTGGACACCCGGGAGGGAGTGGAAAACATGAAAAAGGATCTGAGGAAGCTAGAAGAATGGTCTAAGGTTTGGCAATTAAAATTCAATGCGAAGAAATGCAAAGTGATGCAATTAGGGAATAGAAACCCTCGGGAGAAGTATGTGTTAGGTGGGGAGAATCTGATAGGTACGGACGGGGAGAGGGATCTTGGGGTGATAGTATCTGAGGATCTGAAGGCGACGAAACAGTGTGACAAGGCGGTGGCCGTAGCTAGAAGGTTGTTAGGCTGTATAGAGAGAGGTGTGACCAGCAGAAGAAAGGAGGTGTTGATGCCCCTGTATAAGTCGTTGGTGAGGCCCCACCTAGAGTATTGTGTTCAGTTTTGGAGGCTGTACCTTGCGAAGGATGTAGAAAGAATTGAAGTGGTGCAAAGAAAAGCTACGAGAATGGTAAGGGATTTGCGTTACAAGACGTATGAGGAGAGACTTGATGACCTGAACATGTATACTCTGGAAGAAAGGAGAAACAGGGGTGATATGATACAGACGTTCAAATATTTGAAAAGTATTAATCCGCAAACGAACCTTTTCCGGAGGTGCGAAGGCGGTAGAACGAGAGGATATGAAATGAGATTGAAGGGGGGCAGACTGAAGAAAAATGTCAGGAAGTATTTTTTCACGGAGAGAGTAGTGGATGCTTGGAATGCCCTCCCGCGGTAGGTGGTGGAAATGAAAACGGTAACAGAATTCAAACACGCGTGGGATAAACATAAAGGAATCCTATTCAGAAGGAATGGATCCTAAGGAGCTTAGCCGAGATTGGGTGGCAGAGCCAGCCGGTGGTGGGAGGCGAGGATAGTGCTGGGCAGACATATACGGTCTGTGCCAGAGCCAGTGGTGGGAGGCGGGGCTGGTGGTTGGGAGGCGGGAATAGTGCTGGACAGACTTATACGGTCTGTGCCCTGAAGAGGACAGGTACAAATCAAAGTAGGGTATACACAAAAAGTAGCACATATGAGTTTGTCTTGTTGGGCAGACTGGATGGACCATGCAGGTCTTTTTCTGCCGGCATTTACTATATTATCGAAACAAGATGGCAGGCCATCTTTCGTTTCGATAATACGGTTGGGGCCGGCCAAATTTCAACATTTGGGCCGGCGTTAGAGATCGCCGCCATTGGTTTCCCGCCAATAATGGAAACTAATGGCAACCATCTCAAACCCGGCCAAATCCAAGCCATTAGGTCATAGGAGGAGCCAACATTTATAGTGCAGTGGTCCCCCTCACATGCCAGGACACCAACCGGGCACCCCAGGGGGCACTGCAATGGACTTCACAAATTGATCCCAGGTGCATAGCTCCCTTACCTTGGGTGCTGAGCCCCCCAAAACCCACTACCCAAAACTGTACACCAGTACCATAGCCCTTAGGGGTGAAGGGGGACACCTAGATGTGGGTACAGTGGGTTTCTGGTGGGTTTTGAAGGGCTCACATTTACCACCACAAGTGTAACAGATGTGGGGGGGGGGGGGGTGGGCCTGGGTCCGCCTGCCTGAAGTGCACTGCACCCACTAAAAACTGCTCCAGGGACCTGAATACTGCTGTCATGGAGCTGGGTATGACATTTGAGGCTGGCATAGAGGCTGGCAAAAAATGTTTTTAAAATTTGTTTTTTTGGGGTGGGAGGAGGTTGGTGACCACTGGGGGAGTAAGGGGAGGTGATCCCTGATTCCCTCCAGTGGTCATCTGCTCAGTTGGGGCACTTTTTGGAGGCTTGGTCCTAAATATATATGGACCAAGTGAAACCAGCGAAGTGCTCATCAGAGCCGGCCTTTTTTTTTTCATTATTGGCCAAAGCCGGCCATCTCGTAACCACGCCCCCATCCCACCTTCCGTACTCTGCCGAAACACCCCATTTAACTTTGGCCGGCCCTGCGACGGAATGCAGTTGAAGCCGGCCAAAATCGGCTTTCGATTATACCAATTTGGCCGGGTTCAGGAGATGGCCAGCCATCTCCCGATTTGTGTCGGGAATAAATTAACACTTAAAAATAGACAAAAACAGACACTGTATACCGAGAAAAACATATATATGAAAACAGTGAGATCTAATTCATAATCTAGACCTGCTGGAGCAACTGTGTCAAATTCTAATAAGATAAATTGTTCCTCTTGTAATAAAATGCTTTTTGTCTCCTCCACACCATGTAGGTACAATATTTTTATAGACACAAATTTTTATTTCATTTAAAGAATGTCCCAAGGAATTCCAGTGTTGCACCAGAGGGGCTTCCTGATTGCATCTTCTAATGTTACTCTTGTGTTCAATGATCCTATTTTTTACTTGTCTGTTTTTCCTATGTAAATCATGGAGCATGGGCATATAATAATATATATCTAACATTTTTTGTACAGCAATCAGACTTATGTTGAAGTTGAAAAATTCTTCCACTGCATGGGTGTTTAATTCTGATAGGGATAATGACAATGGACATACAGAACATCTACCGCAGGGTTTGCATTATTAACATCGTTATGCTCCGGAAGGGCAGATGGTGTGACTAATTCTTTAATGTTTCTTATGTGCTATTAGGCTCTTTTCAAACAATGGAGAAGACGTATGATTGTAAATAAAAAGTAATATTACTTTTTATTTACAATCATACGTCTTCTCCATTGTTTGAAAAGAGCCTATCTTCCCCACCCCCTCTTTGTTTTTTCCCTTACTTTGTTTCGTGGGGATTAAGTGCACCTCCACACTCTTTGTGGTACTCCCACACCTAGTGCATTTTTTTTTTTTTGGATTGTTCTTATGTGCAATTACAAGCTGTTTCTCCCTAAAACACTGGTATCCAGCAAAAATGTGCCAGTGTTTTCTCATGATTCGTTTAACCTTGGAAAACTTAAGGGTAAAAACAAAATCAGGATGGGTTCTTGCATCTCTTGAAATAAGGAGGTCTTCTTGATGTGAAGCTCTTGCTCTATTTAACCCCTTCTCAAAGCATGTCTGTGGATAAACTTTGTTACAAAATCTCTGTATCATTTCAGCTGTTTTTTCAAATTCATCAAATGAACTGTGTAATTTTTTTTGTCTCAAAAATTGTGAGAATGGTAAATTTTCTTTAAGGCTTCTATTGTGGTAACTATCAAAATGTAGGGCCCTGTTTACTAAGCCACATTATAGGCGCACTAATGTTTTTAGCACATGCTAAAAAATTAGCATGTGCTAACGCTAGAGACACCCAAAGGAACATATGGGTTTCTCTAACCATTTTTAGCACGTGCAAAAAACGCTAGCGCACCTCAGTAAACAGGGCTCATAGAAAATTATTTTTATTAGTGGGCTTTCTATGAATAGTGATATTAAACCTGTATGCACCCTTTGAAATAGTGATATCCAAAAATTCAATTTTACATGAATCATATTGAATAGTGAACTTCAAGTTGCAATCTAAAGGTGTCAGGACTGCTTTAACCACCTATAGGGCCCTGGTCAAACTACTGAAAATGGGCCTGGTCCTCCTCCACTCCTTGTCCAGTAGAATCCTTCCTTCCACCCTGTTTCCTGCTCAGTGGCACAGCTTCCTTAGCCCCTTGCCAGTCAATACACTTTCCACTGGAAAATAAAGTGGCTTAAAGGTGCAGAGCTGCTGTTTAGGCTACACCGCTAATGGCTCTGCTGATTATGCCTCTCAGAAACAGAAAGTCCACATTAGAAGGGGAGGGATCAGCAGAGTCATCAGCTATGCAGCCTAGACAGCAGCTCCACACCTTTAAACTGCTTTATATTGTTTTTGCTGGAAGCAGCAAGGCTGGGGGGGGGGGGGGGGTGGAGAGGGAGCGGGGTGTTAAGAACTATGCTGGACCAGGGGAGGGGAGGGAAGGAAGATGATGGACCAGAATGCAGAAATGCCCAGGGTGACCCATCCCACAGTAAGACTGAAAGTCAGTCAGTGAGGTTTTTCTCATGGTGCATTCTGGCACAGTTGTGAAGAGACTAAGGCCTGGGGAAGGGCTACTGGCTATCATGGCATTATTATTTCAAGCATTTACCAACATTAAACCACATATACATCTTACTATGCTACTCTTCATTATCACGATGTACATATTTGGAATTCTGTACCAATTGTCATAAGGAAAACAGGTTCTTATCTAGCATTAGCAAATGTTTTTAGGAAAGACTTAAATCAAGGTATTTAATCTCACACTATTTTGACATGTCATAAGGTGCTTTGTGCTTCCTGATGTTTGTTCAGCTTCTTATGTTGTTATCCCATTGAACCTTGCAGTATATGCGTACTATAAGACTACATTGTATTGTATTGCATTGTGTTCTAAACATAGTTGAACTGTTCTTACAAAAATCCCTCAAGAGGTAGTGTCTCATAATTTAAGCCTCATCAGACAACCACCTCAGTACACACCAGATCTTGGAAAATATTCTATAACCCTATCTGATATTATGACAAACTAAAATTATTGAGATGACATCAAAACATTTATAAGATCACACATCACACAAATTTGTGCAAAAACACACTAAGAACCTTACCATACCATACCATAACAGCACTAACTCTGAGGACTTAAAAAGCAACAACCGTATCCGTTAAAGGCAGCACTGTAAATAATACACTGATTATAACAACAATCACACACCATCTAGTGAGAAAACTGAACAAACAGGACTGCTACATATCTCTATACAGAAACTGAGCTCTTTGAGCAGAGACTGTCTTTTCATGTATGGTGTACAGCGCTGTGTATGCCTTGTAGCGCTATAGAAGTGATAAGTAATAGTAGTAAAAACTAGCAGAATTCCACACTTTGGTCACATGCACAAAACACAGAGATTCTCAACAAATATGAAACAAAGAACCTGAGATTAGTAATACATAGCTGAAAAGACTGAACTAGACCCTCAAGAAGTCAGACCCTGCATACAGCAAACAGTGAGAAACAGAAACTGAAATGCAAGATATCAGAGATGCACATTTTCCAAAGCTGGCACATGTATTCAAAATAAAATACTTTTTTCTACATTTGTTGTCTCAGCATTTTATTTTTCCACTTACTTTGGTTCCGGTATCTCTTTTCTGCTTTTCTCTGTTTTTATTTCCTGTCCTTTCAGGGTCTCCTGTCCAGTTGACATTTTTTCTATCTCACTATCTAACTATCCATCTTCTCACTGCATCCCTAGCCATCCTGTGCAGCATTTTCCTTCTGTGTCCCTGTCCCTATATCTTTGTTAAGTCCTGTCTGGTGGGTGTCAAAATAGTTCATCAGTTTGACTCCAAAGGTATTGCATTCCTGGATTGTCTTAAAATGTCCTTTTAGTATTCTACCATATGATCATTGATGCATTGTTCTGATTTTGTAAAGTGCTGTCCCACAGAGGTGAGATCCTGGTTGGCATTGGAATGTTTAATATTGTGTCTACGTAAATTGAGCCTCGTCTAGCATCTGGCTTGTTTCTCCATTGAATGATATATACCACATTTGAGGATAAACATGTGAATGATCCCGTTATGCTGAATGTTTTTCCCATGTGAGTAACTGTGGGATCCTGTGAGATGTGATGGCACAGTTTGCAGCTAGGTATATTGCAGGGACGTGTGCCATTCTCTTCTTTTTGAGCTTGTATTGGGAGTTTGCTTTTCACTAATTTCTGTTTCAAATTTGGTGGCTGTTGGAAGGCGAGCACTGGTGGGGCTGGAAATATCTCTTTCAGTAATTCCTTCTCCTGGAGTACTGACTGTAGATCTTATGATTCTTCTCAATTTTTTCTCTTTGTATTGCAGTAGGTTTCCTCTAGGGGGCCCTTTTACTAAGGCACGTAGGTGCCTACGTGCATCCAAACCGTATCATTTTGGAGCTACTGCCTGACTATCGTGTGCCCCGGGCAGCAATTCCATTTTTTACATGTGTCCGATACATGTGACAGAAAATATTTTTCATTTTCTACAGTCTGATCCTAACCAGACAGTAATAGACAGTGTACACACGCTGACGATTACCACCCAGTTAACGCATGAGACCTTACCACTGTCAGTGGGTGGCGGTAAGGTCTCAGGCCCAAAATGGATGTGTGTCAATTTATATTTTGTCTCACATCCATTTTTGTCCCCCCAAAAGCCCTTTTTTGCAGGCACGCTAAAAAAGGGACCTGTGCGCGCCCAATACATGCGTGTACAACAGCACAGGCCATTTTTTGGCGCACCTTAGTAAAAGGACGCCTAGGTATTTTAAGGGAAGAAGCAATATTCTTGGAGATTATTTTGGGGTTGTAGCTTTTTTGTTTGAGAGATTCAGTCAGGATTTTGAGGGTTTTTTTGTGTATAGTGTACAGCGCTGTGTATGCCTTGCAGCGCTATAGAAATGTTAAATAGTAGTAGTAGTAGTAGTTTATCTCTGTCTATTGGGTCAAAACAGATTCGGTGGTACCATGTGGCTTGGCTATGTATAATGGATTTTTTTGTATGTGAAGGGTGGAAGCTGGAGTTGTAGAGATAGCTGCATCTGTCCATACGTTTCCTGTATATTAATGTTTGTATATAGCCATTGCTAATGGAAACTGTGGTGTCTAGAAAGTTGAGGAGGTCTTTTACTAAAGCTTAGCTCGAGTTATCTGCACCAGGGCCCATAGGAATAAAATGGGCCCTGCGGCAGATAACTCGAGCTAAGCTTTAATAAAAGATCCCCTGAGTTTCTCTGGGTAGTAGTCAATTTTGAATTTGATTGTAGGACGGTATGTATTGAAGGAACTGTAAAATTGTATGAGAGTCTCCCTCAGTCCAAATTATGAAAATGTCATCAATGTACTGGTAATATTTTAAGGGTATAATCTGATATTAATTCAAAAATGTCTCTTCCAGTTCTGCCATAAGAGGCTAGCATAAGGCGTTGCCATCCTGGGGCCCATAGCAGTGCCCATGATTTGCAGATAGATATCATTGTTAAAATGGAAATAGCTGCGAGTTAGAATTAATTTAATTAATTTTGTAATGGTTTCCAATGAGTACTGGTAGTCCAGGGTGGATATTCCCCATGCCACCTGCATGGGGAATGTTACTGTATAGTGCTTCTACATTCTTTGTGACCAGAAGAGTATCTGGTGGTAGCTGCTTGATGTTTTTTTAGTTTGATCAGAAAGTCTGTGGTGTCTTGTATGATGCTATTTGTCTTGTGCACAAAGGGAATAATTAAGCTCTAGAACTCACTATGAAAGGATATGATAACAGCGATTAGCGTATCTGGGTTTAAAAAAAGGTTTGGACAAGTTTCTGGAGGAAAACGCCATAGTTATTGAGATGCACATGGGGGAAGCCACTGCTTGCCCTGGGATTGGCAGCATGGAATGTTGCTACTATTTAGGTTTCTGCCATTTACTTGTGATCTGGATTGGCCACTGTTGGAAACAGGATACTGGGAAATATGGACCATTGGTCTGACCCAGTATGGCTATTCTTATGTTCTCAATTGGCATTAAATTGTACACATGCAAATTTCCATGTCCAAATCCATGTGTAACTTTTACAAAGATCAAAAAGAGGGTCTGGCCATGGGAGGGTCATGGGCGGATTAGGGCATTCCTGCAATGTAGGCACATTGTTATAGAATAAGGGAGATACGCATCTAATTTAGACATGGGGATTTACACTAAGGTATTGCTGGTATAAACAGTTGCACCTAAATGTAGTCATGGTTCCTGGTGCTAAATGCTGTTCTATAAACAGTGCCTAACTTTCAACACCGTTTATAGAATGGCGGTTAGCACTTTTTTTGCGTCAATATTTGGCACTATTTATAGAATTTAGTCCTAAATATTTAGGAGTTTATTTTAGGAGAACATTAGGGGAAACTATGACAAGATTGAAATTATGATATCTAAAATGAAAGATCTAGTTTCCTGTTGTTTATCACTATATCTAACCTGGTTGGAAAGATTAGATGATATTTAGGGGGGGAAGTTATCAATGTGGGCTACCATTAAGACACTAGTAAAAAAGCCCCGTTTCTGATGCAAATGAAACGGGGGCTAGCAAGGTTTTCTTCTGTGTGCATGTGGGAGTGTGTGTGTCCCTGCCCTCTGCCCTCTCTCCCCTCCCCCCTTTGAGTCCTTCACTGTTACAGAGAGAGCGATTTGATTTCGTGCTTTGCTGTGTTTTCCTTCACTGTTTGTGTTACAGAGAGAGTGAGGGCGGGGCAGACACTCATGGGGAAACCGGATATCTCTCCCCCTTCACACTTCCGGCTGGAGGCTTCATAGAATATTGGTGGTGCCTTTTATATAGAGAGATGTTATTTTACTGTTACCACCAGTTGTTAATAAGCAGATCTTATTGCATAAAATGGGACCTTTATTAAAATAGAACGACTTAGTGGTAAAATAACACATCTTGATAGCTCCAGTTTTTAGTAATTAGTGGGGAAGTTAACAGTAAAATAGCATGTCTTTCTTAATGGTAGCTCACATTGATAACTTTCCTTCTTAATGTCAATATATGTTGGAATTGGGTATGTTTAATGATAAAATGTGAGAATATTGTCATATTTAATAGTCATGATAAGTCATAAGTGGGCAAAACTGGGTCAATATAAAATGGAACACCGTTCTCAGTCACTGTGCTCAGTCAGTGCCTGGTTTGGCAGCTTCAACATCACTGTTTAGCTCTGATCCATATCTTAGCTCAGGGGGTTCCCTTATCCCTCCCCCACTTGTGTCTTCTCTTGTTCTCTACAGAAAAGGGTTTCCCATGTTGGAACCTGTGATCCCTGGAGTAGTTGAGCCAAGAGACTTAATGGTTTTTCCTCAAGCTTCTGTGATAATACTATGTGATTTCTCTGTTCTGTATTACTTTGTGAAAATGAAAAAAATATATATAAGTAAAAAAAAAAATGGAAGCCTTCTCTCATCCATGATTTGTAATGTACCATATTGCTTGTTGTTACTCTTAGTTACATCTTCTGGAAGGTTTTGTATATTAATAAAACAATATGTTCTAATTTCTAAGATGTACAACACAGTATACAACAATTTTAATATACAGTAATCCCCCTTACAGGATGATATATTTTCAGCCAGATAGCTAAGACAGAATTATTCCGTTTGAAATATACATACCATTTCTACATCAGACACTGGTCCAAAACTGGTCACATATATATCTGTTTTCACTTCAGTAACAGGACCTAATTGTTCAAAGAAATGTTAAGAATGAGAAAAAATGTTTTGGTAACACACCTGACAAATAAACTAACAATGGGACTTATTTCATAAGAGGTCACCATTGACAAAGTTTAAAAAAAAAAACACTTTTTGTATTTTATAAAAACAACATTGGTGCTAATGTGACTTTATAAGTTGTTCACCCACAGCTATTCCCAATATTATAAATCAAACAAAATAAAACATGGAAAAGAAAATAAGATGATACATTTTTTGTTGGACATAACTTAATACATTTCTATTGATAATCTTAAGAGTGGACTAACACGGCTACCACACTCCTCAATATTAAAAAAAATGTATGCACAAATTCACACCTGAACTAAAAAGGCATAAATATATGCACGTTCTCTATCCCCCAAATTCTATAAATGACGCCTTAGGTTGTGCATGCTGATTTGGCCACATGACCAAATTGTGCACACAATTTAATTGATTAACAAGCCAATCGACATAGATAACTAGTAATTAACCAATTAGTAGCACTAATTGACTTTATTTAGAATTTACCTGCACAACTTTCTAGGCTTATTCTATAATGTGGTGTGCATAAATTCTAATGCACACAGCTGATAAGGTGGCATGACCATGGATATGGAAAGGGTAGATCATGGGCATTTGAAAAAACTATATGGTCACTATTATGGAATACACCTGTTTTGAACCTACATAAGGCATAGGTATTTAGGCCTGGTTTTAGGTAGCTGAAATAGGTGTGCCTAAATTTTAGTTGCAAAAATGGCCATTAATCATAACAGGATGCTAGGAATTATTAGGAAAGGGATGGTGAATAAGATTGAAAATACTATAATGCCTCTGTATCACTCCATGGTGCAATCTCACCTTGGGGCCCTTTTACAGAGGTGCGTTAGGAGCCACGTGCATGCAGCATGTGCCAAAATGAGACTACCGCCAGGCTACTGTGCTCCCTGGTGGTAATTTCAGATTTGGCACAGGCCCATGTCATCTGGATGATTATTTATTTATTTCCTCCCATGTGCACCGTTTCCAGCAGTAATCAAAACTTGGCACATGCCGATTGGTCACTGCACTTGTGTTATGTTCTTTATGTGTAGTTTATAGAATTGCACTAAGCACATGGTTTTTCAGCACAAAATTTAAGGTACCATGTATAGAATTTGGCCATATGGGGGGAGATTATATATATGGTACCTAAAAAAAAATCGGCTCTGAAATCAGTGGCAACTAAGGCTATTCTATAATTGGCACCTAGATTTAGGTACTGATTATAGAATAAGCTTAGTTGATATCTTAGCGCCTAAAACTATGTGCATCCATTTACACCAATGAAAACAAGGTGCAAATCCCAGCACCTAGATTTAGACGCATTGGGCCATATTCTATAACTATGCACATAAATTTTGGAATGCCCACAAAATGCCCATTTTCCCACCCATAACCATGCCACTTTTTGCCAGCACGCATTAAAAGTTTGGCACACTTTGTTACAAAATATGCTTATGAGTTGTGCGCCTAAATTCAAATCAGTGTCAATTAGTGCTCATTATTGCTTATTAAGTGCTGTTATCATGGTTCATTAGCTTACTAAATTATGTGCATGTCTAGGCACGCTATATAGAATCTGGGGGAATGTGTGTACATGTCCATTTTTTAAATACATATGCACATTACAACTGCACTCCAGCTTCACACAAACAATGTCTCTAAGAACACATACCAGGAATGAGAAGGAAAATATTTTTGGTTCATTTTCAGAATTTTTGGAAATTTTCATGATTATTAGTCATTTTCTTCATTTGAAACATTTGTTTTTAACAAAAAAATTAAATTTATGTAAATGCAATTATACACATGTTAATTCATACGTTGGTATTCGTTAAGGGACCACTTTCATATACTGTGGTAAATATTTGTAGTTTTTGCATGTTAGTTGCAAATATTCACATGCAGTAACTACAAAACCTCTGCAGTAATTGTCAGGGATGTACTTAGCATTTTTCCATATAGTTAATGCACAGAGGGTATGCTTACTGTAAGTTAATAGCATTGCAGATAATGCAGATGAGGGCATTAAGTGCATGTTTTGTCTGCTATGATAACAGTTAATGCACACTAAGGGGTCCTTTTATCAAGCTGCGGTAAAAAGGGCCCTGTGCTAGCGGAAGTGGATGTTTTTGCCATGTGTTGAGTCCCTTTTTACCACAACGAGTAAAAGGCTGAAAAAAGAAATGGCCATGTGGTAAGATTTCACTCATCGCGTGGCCATGTGGGGGACAGCACTTACTGCCACCTATTTTGGTGGCAGCAAGGGTTCCCTAGCTAACCTGGTGGTAACTGCAGAGGTAAAAAAAAATAGAGGCCTATTTTCCTTAGTGCCAGAAATGGTGCATATTGGGGCTGGAACTACCTCTGGTGCCTACATTGGGCTATCAGTAGCTCTGGATTGGTGTGCGGTAAGCCCACAGTGAGTTTACTGCCGCTTTGTAAGAGGGCCCCTAAGTTGGTATCCTGCTTATTTTCGAAAGAGATCGCCGGCAATCTTCCGACACAAATCGGGAGATGGTCGGCCATCTCCTGAAGCCGGCGAAATCGGTATAATGGAAAGCTGATTTTGGCCGGCTCCAACTGCTTTCCATCGCAGAGCCGGCCAAAGTTAAAGGGGGCATTTCGGAAGGGTATGGGAGGCGGGATGTGGGCTTGCTTATGAGATGGCCAGCTTCGGCTGATAATGGAAAAAAGATGGCTGGCTCTGACGAGCATTTCGCTGGCTTCATTGTTCCATTTATTTTTACGACCAAGCCTCAAAAAAGTGCCCCAATTGACCAGAGGACCACTGGAGGGAATCGGGGATCACCTCCCCTTACTCCCCCAGTGGTCACCAACCCCCTCCCACCCCCAAAAAAGTAAAAAACATTTTTTTGCCAGCCTGAAATGTTATACCCAGCTCCCTGACAGCAGTATGCAGGTCCCTGGAGCAGTTTTTAGTGGGTGCAGTGCACTTCAGGCAGGTGGACCCAGGCCCACCCCCCCCTACCTGTTACACTTGTGGTGGTAAATGGGAGCCCTCCAAACCCCCCCCCCCCCCAAAACCCACTGTACCCACATGTAGGTTCCCCCCTTCATCCCTTAGGGCTATGGTAGTGGTGTAGAGTTGTGGGGAGTGGGTTTTGGAGGGCTTAGCACCCAAGGTAAGGGAGCTATGCACCTGGGACCAATTTTTGAAGTCCACTGCAGTGCCCCCTAGGGTGCCCGGTTGGTGTCATGGCATGTTAGGGGGACCACTGCACTACAAATGGTGGCTCCTCCCATGACCAAATACCTTGGATTTGGCCGGGTTTGAGGTCGCCAGCATTAGTTTCCATTATCGGCGAAAATCGAAGCAGGCCATCTCAAACCCGGCAATCTCTGACATTTGGCCGGCCCCAACCGTATTATCGAAATGAAAGATAGCCAGCTATGTTTTTCGATAATACGGTTGCAGCACCGTTCAATTATGCCCCTCCATGGGTCCTTTTACCAAAGGGTGTTAGAATCTGGGCTTAGTGCATCTTAAAGTATGACTTTCCCATGTGCTAAGCCCAATTCAACATAGCAGTATTCAGGGCTTTTTTATTTTATTTTATTTTTTTGCAGGTCTCTTGCTAATTTTCCTATTGGCATGCAGGTCTGGCAAAAAAAAAATTAACATGGGAGTACTTAGCACCTCCTATTTAGAGGTGCTAAGTGCTTCCTTGTTAACTCAGCATTAGTGGTACGCGTTTTCTCGTGTTAGGGCTTAATGCTCTTTAGGAAAACGGACTCCTAATCCTTAACTGGACGGCATAGTTCATGTTCATTCCCTCCCCATTTCCCAGCCATTTCTATACTATGCAGTTTACATGAGAACTAGCACATACCAAGTCGAAAACTATGGTGTTAACTATTAGTGAACATCCATGGTAATTGTTATACCATGCTAATTCCCACATAATGAAAGCACTTTAAAAAAAAAACACATACAATTTATTTATCTATTGGGATTTATTAACTGCCTTTATGAAGAGATTCACCCAAGGTGGTGTACAGCAGGTACAGTTTAACATAAAACTTACAATTTTGTTAAAAGCATAACAATAGTAAATTAGCAAATATAAACATAAATACAATAAATGAGATAAACTAGAAAACAGCAAACTGAAACAGGATCAAAAATATACAATTTAACAGCACTACATTCAAATAACACAGATATAATATGATGTCAGCTTAATACCAATAAAACATCAAATATGCACACATTAGAACATTCAAATAACATAGATATTATGCTACTGGCTTTCTACAGTACAACTTATCATATAACAGAAGGGCCAAGTGCATATATATAGATGGTGACAAGATTAGTAGTACAGAGTCAACTGGGAGAAACAGGTGGGTGGCTAAGCTCATGGCAAGTTCTTTGTACAGTTAAACAAGATAGGAGGAACTGGTCTAAGTTATAGGGTATGCAGCAAGTTAGTCTAGGTGTAGAATGAGTGTATGATCAGTCACCATAAGTATTAAAGGCTTGGGAGAAGAACCAGGCTTTCACCTACTTCCTGAAGTAGATGTAGTCTTGAGTTAGATGTAGCCCCGCTAGGAGTAAGTTCCAGAGCGAGGGGACCAGGGCCGCTGAGAGAGGGGGAGAGGGGGGACAAAATTCCCGGGGCCCGGGCCTCCAAGGGGGCCCGGCGCCGCAGTCCCACCCGCCACCGGGCCCCTTCCACCCGAATCCACGCCAGCAGAAGTGCTGTCTTCTGTTCTGACTCCGGCATGCGCGGCCCACACAGACGTGCTCTTCTCAGCTGATCTTCGCTGTACTCTGAAGGCTTCTGTGCGTCTGACGTGCACAAGGAGCGGCCTTGTCCCGGGCCCGGCCCAGTCTCTTGGCGGCCATGGAGGGGACTATCTCATCATGTGTATCACATCATACAATTTCTTTTGATTAGGTACAGATTGTGATACCCCTTGAGAGGACCATAGATGTCTCAAAGGTGCATAAAGGGTTTTTATAAGGGACTGCCTAAGTAAAGTGTCTTTTAAGTCATCTATTTAAAGTATATCCTATGAAGAGAAGTAGGAGCCTACTTATCTTTATAATGTACTAATATAAATGGCAGGTGTGAAGATTTACATACTTCTATAGCTGGTGTAAATGTCAAAGCAATAGTTGTCAAGTATGAATGTAAACTATAATGTTTTATCATTTATGAACATGTATACCTTGGAGGAAAGGAGAAACAGGGGTGATATGATACAGATGTTCAAATATTTAAAAGGTATTAATCCACAAATGAACCTTTTACGGAGACGGGAAGGCGGTAGAACTAGAGGACATGAATTGAGGTTGAAGGGGGGCAGACTCAGGACTAATGACAGGAAGTATTTTTTCATGGAGAGGGTGGTGGATATGTGGAATGCCCTCCCGCAGGAGGTGGTGGAGATGAAAACAGTAATGGAATTCAAACATGCGTGGGATAAACACAAAGGAATCCTGTTTAGAAGGAATGGTTCTGTGGAATCTTAGCGGAGATTGGGTGGCGAGCCGGTAATTGGAAACAAAACGGGAGCTGGGCAGACTTCTAAGATCTACACCCTGATCGTGACTGAATAGATAGGGATGGGCTGGAGTGTACATTTTAAGGGGCTTCAATGTTAGCTTCAGAACTTAGTACAAGAACAGTATTGGGCAGACTTCTACGGTCTGTGCCCTGAGAAAGGCAAGGACAAATCAAACTCGGGTATACATATAAAGTATCACATACCATGTAAAATTAGTTTATCTTGTTGGGCAGACTGGATGGACCATACAGGTCTTTATCTGCCATCATTTACTATGTTAAAATGTGCTCTGCCTACTCTCTGCCCATACTCCACCCTTGTGCACGCCCACTGCCAAAATGCACACCTTCATCATTGTGCATACATTTAAACAATCAGTATTTTATAAGAGATCATTTACATGCACATTTGAACACATATGTGCATAAATGACTAATATGCTACCAAAGTGGGTACATAATTTAGGGGTCCTTTTACTAAAGGGTTGGCAATAGGTTTGCCTCACGCCATTCCGGAACTACCACCGGGCTACCACAGCAGTCCAGGGGTAATTTTGCCCTAAGGTGAATCATTTCCAGTGCTATGGATTTTTACCGTTGGGGTTACCTGGTGATAATCGCTGCCAAGTTACCACTGGGTTAGTGTGGGAACCCTTATCACCACCTCAATGGGTGATGGTAAGTGTTCCCCCCCCCCCTAAAAATAGCCATGAGGCAAACTTACCACGCGCCCATTTATATATTTTTTTGGTCTTTTTACCCTCTGCGGTAAAAGGGGCCTCGTTGTATGACAAAAACACACACTGTCGCTATTGCAGGGCCAATTTTACCACAGCTTGGCAAACGGGCCCCTCACATGCACCTCCTTATAAATTACCTTACAGCCTTCAGATTCTATATATCGCACCTAAACTTCTGCACCCATTTTTGTGCATGCATCAGAGATGTACATGCAGTAACCTGACTAATGAGCTTGGAAATATCAATAATTGGGTGCTAACAACCAATTATTGATGTTCATTGACAGTCTTAAAAATGTGCAACTTTATACTTCTTTGGTCTGCAGTTTCCTATAGCAAGCTCTCAATCGTAGCTCCAGTTTCAACTCCACTCCTGGAGTGTGGACCAGCTTTCCCCAGCTGCTCTAGTGTCAGCAGCAACTGCAGTGCACTCTCACTTTTGCATGTTAGATTCTCTGCTTCTGACCAGCTTCTGATTACTCTCAGGTGCAGACTGCAGCTCAAACAAGTTTCCAGCTTTCAGCACTCTGCTGCCTGTAGCTCAATCTGAAGCCACAACATACTTTATCTCACTCTGTGCTTTCAAAGGGGAACGGTTTTCAATGTACCTCCTTTCCAACTTTTAAACCTTTTTTTTTCCTCTCTTCTTCACCTTGCCAACTCTCCTGGCTAGGTGTGGCTTGTACCATAACCCCAAACACACTCTCTATTGCACTTCTCTAGTCCCTGCTAACCAGTCGTCCTGTGCACTCCAGGCCAGAGTTTACTTGCTGCACTACAGCACTGCATGCTTTTCCAAATCCTAGAGAAAATAAAACATGCTTGACCAGCGCTTATTATCTCTTTATATTTCCATGCCTCTCTAAGACGGAGCTACACTCCTTAGCCTTTTGTATAAATTCTCCCCCCAACCTGTACTAAGGCCACCAGCCCTGGGAATGCATGGGCTATCTCTTCTACAGAGACACAAAAAATCCCATCATTGCCACATGTGATGCCCCAAGCAAGGGTTGAGGGTGGAAGAACTCAACCGGACAACAGAATATACCGTATTTTTCGGACTATAAGACGCAACAGACCATAAGACGCACCTAGGTTTTAGAGGAGGGAAATAGGAAAAAAAAATTTTCCTTTTTCCCTCCTCTAAAACCTAGGTGCTCCGGTGCGTCTTGTCCGAGTTCGGGATCGCCCTCCCCTACTTACATCACGCGATGTTCCCTGATGGTCTAGTGACGTCGGGGCAGGAAAGAGCCCCCTCTTTACTGCCCAGCGCGCTGCTCTCCGTCCTCCGAGACCGTCAGGAAGCAGTCAGGAGGATGGAGAGCAGCGCGCTGGGCAGGAAAGAGGGGGCTCTTTCCTGCCCCGACGTCACTAGACCACCAGGGAACATCGCGTGACGTAAGTACGGGAGGGCGATCCCGAACTCGCTACCTTCGGACTATAAGACGCACCCCCCATTTTCCTCCCAAATTTTGGGGGAAAAAAGTGCGTCTTATAGTCCGAAAAATACGGTAAGCAAAAATAAGTATTTATTTATCTGCGTCCTGAGGCCTGTTACTTCACAGGGCCAGGAGCATAAGTTGGAAAACCTTCTTCCAATTATTAAAAACAGTCTCAAGTAGCTCTGGCCAACAGGCCCAAACATAGTCTGTGGCTGGTGGGGCTGCCACACACTAAATACTGCCTGTAAGTTCTTTGTTCTTCTCTAAGTCCCAGCAGCCAGACCTCAAAACACAACTTGCAAGTCTCAGTCAAATAGCAAAAGTGGCTTACCTCAGCCAGGTCACAATCACTACACATCAGCAGGGTAACCCTTACACTACAAGACAGATTCTCTCCTCCCAGAGTCTGGCTGACCTATTCAGCTTCAGGGCTTTTAGCTCCATCCCAATCTGAGCCCTACCCTTCTGACTCAGCAATTGACTTAGCCTCCACCTCAGCAGACTAGTGCCTCCTGCTGCAAGGAGGCTGAACTGCATCATCCATGAGGGAATGCTCTTCATTATTCTATCCACTCCCTCATATATCATTAATCATTTGCAGATTCAGAATTAGATGCTACATTTTTTCACTCATGAAAGCAATTCAATATATATTATTCTGTATCTCCATTTTAAGATGAAAACTAAAGCATATCATTAAAGTCATTTTATAAAATATAGATCAAAATACAATCTGTGTGCTCAAATTCCAACTTTCTGTGTAGCAATACTATTTACTAGGGGTGTGCAGCCAGAAAAGTTTTGTTTGATATGATTTCCCATGTTCATTTTGTCACTGAAGCAATCTCATTAAGGTGAGAATTTATCAAGTGGCCTTACGAACTTAAGTTGTGGTAAATGGCCTTTAGAACAACTTACATAGTTCTAATGCCACTTGACTATCAATACCATGGTGAAAATTAAGTTGCCACAGGTTACACACTAATGAGATGCAAAACATGCAAATGCCCATTTTGCATCTCAGTAGTATGTAAATAGCATAACGTGACTTGCAATGAGGCACCACAAGTCACATTATAGCCCAGAAACCACAGTAAAAATAACTCCAGCTTTAGCTGGGGTTTTTTAACCTTTCAAGAGCATTGGGCTGCAAAGCCATGGTCTGATGCTTCCATGCCCAATGTTCACAGGGCCACGAGGGTGCATGTAAGGGCCCCCCATTCAGCTTCTCTCCCCCCCCCCCCCCCCCCCCCCCCCCACAGTATGTTTCCCTCCAGATTCCAGGCCCCTCTGTAGTGTTCTTCTCTCCCAATCCTGGCCCCCCAGCATCCTTCCCTCCCAATTCCAACCTCCCCCACAGCATCCTTCCCTCCTAATTCCAGCCTCCCACCCCCCCCCAGCATATTTCATCCAGAGGCCCCCCATGCCCTCAGTGATGGCCTTAGGGTCTTTACCTGATGATCCAGTGATTGTTGGGCAGAAGCAATCCCCCTTCAATTCTGTCTGGCTTGCACCACCTCTAAAATGGTGCAACTACTGCCAGGGGTTACATTTTCATATAAGGAAATATTTCTTTATATGGCGATATGACCTCTAACGGTAGTTGTCAGAGGCAACTGCTAGGTGCACCATTTTGGATGTGGCATAGGCCGGGCAGGAAAGAAGGGGAATTCATACCCAGCAACCACTGGATCATCAGGTAACGGCCCTGAGGACTTCTTTAGGGGTAGGGGGGCCTGTGCATGCAAGATACTGAAAGAGGGGGGGGGGCTGGAATTACAGGAAAGGATGCCATGGGAGGGCCTGGAATTGGGAGGGAAGGATTCTGCAGTCGGGCCTGATTCAGTGGCCCCTTATGTGCTCTCTCACTGCTCCAGTGAACATCAGATCTGGAAGCACTGGGCTGAAGCTTTGCGGCCTGATGCTCTTGGGCACATAGAACAATACTGTGAGTTTGCTTTCAAGCAGCATTATTCTTTTACCACAGGTTTCAGCAACCTGCAGTACTGGAATCCCACATTGCTGAATCTAGTGGGGAGTCAAGGTGCAGTAAAAAAACAATCTTTTACTACACCTTGAAGAATTATCTCCTAAGAGTTTGCATTCGCTATTCGTACATGGGCAATGGTGTGCATATGCATACTCTATTGGGAAAGAGTACACATTATTAATAACATATGAAAAAATATTGGGGTGGGGGGGGGTTGATCCTGTCTTTTTCATCAACATAGAAATTAGGTGGAGCAGGGGCAAGAGTCACAGTTATGCATGTAAATTATAAAATACAGTCCAGCCGATATTCAACCTGCAGGAGGCAGGGCGATTAAGTGCCACAACATTGCTGAGCCCGGATATTCAATGCCGGGCTGTTTGCGGTGACCAGCATTGAATATCCAGGTTTTTTTTTTGGAATGCTTAAATTTAACAGGCCAAGTCAATATTCAGTGCTGGTCAGCTCACACTGAATATTAGCGCTTAGCCGGGGTAGCACTATTTAACTGGCCAGGAGCCATTCCTGGCCACTTAAATAGCGCTGAATATTGGCTGGAGTAAATTTTAGATATCTAGGCATGAACATTTACACCAGCATTTACCCCAGCTAAAATATATGCACACATTTGCCCTACTACACTAGTATTCTATAAGGAAACGTATGTGCCTACTTTTCTTTACAAAATAAGCTCCAAATAGGTACCTTATTCCACCAAAAAATTAGGGGCCCCTCTATAGAATTATCCTTCATGCAGGAATAAGTGTACAGGAATTGTTAGTTCATGGCCACAGTAACAACATCATAGCCTATGCTAGTTCATATGATAACTGAAAAACCCTTGTATTGGGTGAGAAATGAGTGGCTTATGCAGGGACACCAAGAGATAAAGCTGAGCCCAGGGCAACAACCTTCAGGGCCCCTCCGTCTCCCTCCCACCACCACCGCTGCTCCCCCGCCCACAGCCACACCCCTACTGCAGCAGCGAACAAGAGAGATTGCACTGTCAGCTATAGGTCCTTCTTCCTGCCGTGTCCTGCCTCCTGTGTTTCCACATAGGCAGGACGCAGCAGGAAGAAGGACCTGTGGCTGGCAGATCTGTCTCTTTTAATTGCTGGCGCCGGGCTCTCCTTGGAGGCCAGTCCCAGGGAATCTTGTTCCCCACCCTCTCGGCAGCCTGAGCTTATGTATGTGACCTTGGACTTGTGCAATATGATGTCACTGTTGCCGAATGTGTGGATGTTCATTTTGCCTCTTAAATAAGAGTCAGTAGGTGCATCCACACTGTCTATACCCTTATCACGTACAGTAACTGTATGCGATGCTGGGGATGCTCTCAACAGATATTGCACAAGCTTTGCACTTACCATATAATAAGTGCAAACCTTTAACCTGTTTTAGTAAACTGGCCTCTATGTCTGTTTAACAAAATATAAAATCAGAATGTGCTTATAGATATTTCTCCATCTGGATTTAATTTATTTAGATCTAATACAGGGGCGTCCAACAACAGCCCTCATCAGGTCAAGTTTTCAGAATTTCCACAATGAATATCCATGAGATCTTTCCATATAATGGAGGCAGTGCATTCAAATAGATCTCATGCGTATTTATTGGGAAAATCCTAAAAATCTGACTGCACTGTGACCCTCGAGGACCAAGGTTGGACACGCCTGATCTTGTAACTCTTGTAATTGATTTTTAACTGCATACTCAACCAGTACTGAAAAAAAAGACAGATTAGCTATCAATGATAATTACTGTGTAATTTTACTACCAAACAGATTTTTAAATCATGGGAAGTAACATTGCCTATTTAAGAGAAGATAGATAATCTCCCTTAAGGAGAATTGGGTTTATACATTTGATAAGCTATCTTCTTAAATGAAATGTCATGTCTCCTCATAAATCAAGGAGAAAAGGTTCTAAATCAGACCTACAGCATTTAGTAATCATTTGTCGAATGTTCATTATATTTTTACTAAATTGTCCATTATTCTTTTTGCTAAATTGATAAATTTTCACTATAGCAATATCTTTCAAATTCTCAGTTTGACAACATTGCTACTTCTCTTTCTCTAAAAGCTTTCTAAATTTACTGATTTTATCAACAAAATACTGTACCAATTGACTAGAATTCATAGTGAAATGAGATATATTTGGTTTGATGTCTGAAGCTTTTAACAGTTTATAATAGTACTTTCATTCCTTTATGTCCTTTAGAAATCTGATCTGCATAGTATGATATTTAGCCAAGATTATTTCTTTTTTTCTTGTTTGTTTAAATCTAGCTTTCCAAATTTGCCTATTTTCTGAAGTTAGATTTTTTCATTTTCTTTCCAGGACTTGTGCAGGACTTGGTAGCTGGGGTAGTGTATAGCGCCTTCTCGGTCCACCCCGGCCTTGGCCTAACATCTATTCTAGGCCTCGGCCTGGGCTCAAGGGTTCACAACCAGACTAACACCCGATTTAGGACGTCCTCAACTGCACTCCGTCTCAAGGATGGCCAAAGTTCAAGGGAGCATGTCGGAGGCGTAGCAAAGGCGGGACTTGGGCGTGCCTAACACTTGGACGTCCTTGACCCATAATCGAAAAAAACAAGGATGTCCCTGACGAACACTTGGACGTTTTCACCCGAACCTGTTTTTCTTACGACTAAGGCACAAAAAGGTGTCCAAAATGACCAGATGACCACCGAAGAGAATCGGAGATGACCTCCCGTTACTCCCCCAGTGGTCACTAACTCCCTCTCTCCCTCAAAAAACATATTTAAAAATATGTCGTTCCACCCTCTATGCCAGACTCAGATGTCATACTCAGGTCTGTGACAGCGCATGCAGGTCCCTGGAGCAGTTTTAGTGGGTACTGCAGTGCACTTCAGACAGGCGGACCCAGGCCCATCCCCCCCTACCTGTTACATTTGTGGAGGAAACAGCAAGCCCTAAAAAAACCTACCGAAACCCACTGTACCCACATCTAGGTGCCCCCCTTCGCCCGTAAGGGCTATGGCAGTGGTGTACAGTTGGGGGTAGTGGGTTTTGGGGGGTGGTTGGGAGGCTCAGCACACAAGGTAAGGGAGCTATTTTCCTGGGAACAATTTATGAAGTCCACTGCAGTGCCCCCTAGGATGCCCATTTGGTGTCCTGGCATGTTAGGGGGAACAGCGAACTAGAAATTCTGGCTCCTCCCACGACCAAATGGCTTGCATTTGGCCGTTTTTGACATAGACATCTTTGGTTTCGAAAATCGCCAAAACTCAGAAATGTCCATGTCTAAGGACAACCAAATCTAGGGACATCCAAATTTAAGGATTTGGATGTCCCTGAAAATATTTTTGAAACGAAAGATGGACATCCTTCTTGTTTTGAAAATACGGGTTTCCCCGCCCCTGGATTTCGCCATTTTGCAAGGATGTCCAAATCACAACTTGGACGTCCCTTTCGAAAATGCCCCTCCACGTATCCCTGAAAAACATGTCAACTGAAATCAAAATTGATACTATCCAAAGGCATAAAAACTCATCTAAAATAGCAACAACAATAAAAAAAAAATCCAAAATGCTATACGGAGTAGAATGATAAACAATAATAACAATCAGTGTAATTAAAATGAGATGAAATCTTTGTATCCACTCGACTGTATTGATTGTGCATCCAGACATAAGAAAAAGGAGGCGTAGCCATGATCTTTAAAACTTAAATACTGAATTAATGGTGCCAGCTCTAATATCAGAGAAATGCTGTCACTGGAGAATATAAAATACAACCAGCTACACAGCAAACAAATAAACTAATGTATGTAAAAACATACCTTATTACAAGACTACTACTACTACTACTACTTAGCATTTCTATAGCGCTGCTAGGGTTAAGCAGCGCTGTACAATTTTAAACAAGGGGAAGGACAGTCCCTACTCAAGAGAGCTTATAATCTAAAGGGAGCATGGAACATGGAACAAGTAGAAGTTAAAACAGCTATAAAAAAGATGAAAGCACGAATAAAAGAGAAATGTTCACATATACACGAAAATATACCCCCCCCCCCCCCCCCGGTTTATTAAATTGTGCTAGTGACTGCCGTGCAGTAATGCCGACACAGCCCATTCACTTTTAGTAGACTGTGTTGGCATTGCCGTGCGGCAACTGCTAGCATGGCTTATAGTAAACTGGGGAGATAGTGATAAAGAAAAATGCATACATAGCGTAAAATGCTGTGCAGCACTGGTTGGTTAAAACAATACAAAACTTCAGTAGAAAACATGACCATTTTCAAAACTGCATGTCTATTTTTTTCAATTAAATATCGTTTGTAACAAGTTTTTGTGCTCTGTGTGTTTATCTTCTCAAGCCATTTTTTGAAAAAAAAAAAAGTACAAGTGGAATACAGAAAAATAAAGCCATTGGGATGTTGGAGGGGTCAGCATTTTTAGTAGACTGGTCTCTCAGACATACCAGGAGAGCAATGAAGTACGTAGGAGGCACTGCTGTGCACTCCATATAAATGGTCCCAGTTACACATCTCACCATTGCTCCCTTATTTTGTCTGCTGAGACCTCCAAAACCTACCCCAAACCCTCTACTGTCAACTGTACACCACTACAATAGACCTTATGGGTGAAGGGGGGCACCTATATATGGGTACAGTGGGCTTCTGTTGAGTTTTGAAGGGCTTACAGTTTCCACCACAAGTGTAACAGGTAGGGGAAGGTATGGGCCTGGGTTCACCTGTCTACAGTGTATGGCACAAATCACTAGACTACTCTAGAGACCTGCATGCTGCTCTAATAGACCTGCCTATAACATCTGAGGTTGTCATAGAGGTTGGAAAGTACTGTTTTTATTCACATTTTAGGGGGTGGGAGAGGATGAGTGACCACTGGGGGAGTAAGAGGGGTCATCTCTGATTTCCTCCAGTGGTCATTTTGTCATTTAGGACACCTTTTTGTGTCTTATTCGTTCTAATAACAAGTCTACACCAAAGTTTCATCCTGGACATTATGGCTGTGGCATGCCCTAAACCCACCCTAATCCCACCTTTGAAATGCCCCTGATATGCCCCCTTGTGATTTGAACACACTGCAGATGAATTGTATAGATGGGCGTTTGCAAAACAGGATTCAAAAATACAGATTTGGATTTTTTGAGAAGATTTTCATCCAAACGCTGCGTTATGACACTTTTTAAAAATGTTTTTTCCTTCAAAAATGAGCACCATAGGCACACAAAGACCTTTTTTTCAAAATAATTTTGCATTTTGGTACATCAGCCTAACAAAGGCTAAATCACTAAATGTGGCAATTCATATTCTAGTAGATGCAGTTTCCCACTTTCATTAATGGCTACAGATTCTGTAATTTTCAGTGGAGTCAATTAAAAAAAAAACAAAGTGGCCTTTGTGAATGGTAGCCTGGGTTTACCATACTTTACTAAGGGGCTCATTTTTGAAAGAAAAAAACGTTTAAAAAGTGGCATAAAGTAGCATTTGGACGTTTTTCTCAGAATAATGTCCAAGTCAGTATTTTCAAAATCTATTTTTAGAAGTTTTTCTATGAAGTTCATCAGAATAGCATTCAAATTATAAGGGGGTATGTCGGGGTGTTTTGAAGGTGGGATTAGAGCGTGCTTAACACTTGGACGTTTTACAGCCATAATGGAACAAAACAAAAACATCTAGGACTAAAACCAAGATGTTTTGGTCTGGACCTGTCTTCAGAATAAAAAAGTGCCCTAAATGACTACTGGAGGGAATCGGGGGTGATCACCCCCTCCCACCCCCAAATATGTGAATACAAATATTACTTACCAGCCTCTGTGACAGCTGCAGATATCACAGAGATGCCAGGTCTATTAGAGCAGTGTGCAGGTCCCTGGAATAGTGTAGTGGTTAGTGCAGTACACATTGGGAGACCCAGGTCCCTATCTCTCTTTACCTGTCACACTTGTGGTGGAAACTGTGACTCCTCCCAAAGTCACCAAAACCCCACTGTACCCAAATATAGGTTCATCCTTCACCCATAAGTGCTATTGTAGTGGTATACAGTGGGGGACAGTGGATTTTGGGTGGGTTTTAGAGAGCTCAGGGTTCAAGATAAGGGATCAAAAGTGAGATGTGTACCTGGGAGCATTTTTATGAAGTGCACAGAAGTACCCTCTAGGGATCCCCATTGCTCTCCTGGGATATCTGGGGGACCATTCTACTAAAAATGTTGGCTCCTTCCACATCCCAATGGAATGAATCTCTACATTTTGCACCTGTTTGTTTTGGTTTGGGGTTTTTTTTTTTAAATGAACCAAAAACAAAACATCCATATCACAATAACCTTGTTCAAAACAGTATTTTCGAAAAAAATAATTAGACGTTTTTCTTTTTTGAAAATGACCTTCTTTCCTATTCGGATTTTGGATGTTTTTAGCAAAACGTCCAAAATCGTACTTAGATGTCAAATCAAAAATGCCCCTCCACATCAACCTTTAGTTTTGGTTGCTATTTAATATATCACAAAGTCTGGTGGTAAGACATGGATTGGGCAGAGGGTGGGGCAAAGTCAGTATGGGTGCTGAATTATGTATGGAAACTTGTATATATACGCAGGATGATACAGATCTAAGACAAAGACAATAGAATAAGAAGTGAAATCCCAGAATCACATGCTTCTATGGTTTGTAACTGGGAAATGTCCTTAGTGTTATCCGTGATATTATTATGTCATAATCCTGCATTCTAGAACAGACAATTGTTGATCTGATATATACCACCTGCCAAAAGAAAAATTTTAAAGGCTTAAAAGGTTATTGTTAATCCATGCTTCCGAGAGAATTTCTGTAATAGGGAATGATTTACTTTATCACTGGGCTTACTGCCCAAGAGAACAACAATAACAACAACAAAAGCCCCACTGTATAGCAGTTTGCACTGTTCCAACTATTACTGTTAACTCAGTAAAGGCTAGATTTACTAAAGTGTTTTAACATGTTAAGAGACGTTAATGCACATTAACATTAATGTCATTTAACACAAATATTTTAGTACAAACTCCATTATTGCCAATGAAGTCTATTTACAAACTAAGCACATAGCTTGCATTAACACATATTAAAGGGCATTAGCTAGCATTAATGTATTAATGCACATTAGTAAACCTTGCCTGAAGATACACTTGAAGTCTCTACCTTCAGGGATATAGTTAAGGACTTCTTGACTGTTCAGATATGGTCAATTAGCTTAAGAACAAAAGCTGAAATGGCTTAAATTGCTGCCCAGTTACAGCACTATAATAATCAATGAACAACAAACCTAGGTAAATTGATTCAAAGGAACTTAAATTCCTAAATTAGAGTATCTCATTACTGAACAGAATGATGGAAATAAAAACATGAGTTTATTTGCAGGACTTGTTTTACAGTTTCTTCTTGGACATTATTAACATGACAACTAAATGCACTCCCACACTCTCCCTACTACCACAACCATGCAAAAGAAAGGGAGGTAGTTATCAAGCAGTATTACTGCTGTAACATGCATTATTTGCCCTCTAATATGACTCAAAAGGCACTAACCCAGAGTTTCTAGCTGTATTGCAGTAAAACTCATGTCACCGCGAGTTACATAATAATGAAATGTAAAGCAGGCAAATGTATATGAAATGCCTCATTACTATATATATATATATATATATATATATATATATATAAAACATGGCAGCAAGCCTTATTAAAGCTGGGGACATATTACCATCCTGAAAAATTTGGGCCTCAAAGTTGTGACCCAAGTGTGCTAGGCATGGCTTAAAGGTGCCAGTCATAGTTCAAAAAAGGTGCCCCCAAGGTGTCCCCAAATAAAAAACATTCTTCTGAATGGACCCCTGGGAAGAAACAGTGTTTTTTAAGCCTGTAAAATGTATTGGATATTTTCCTGTCTTAAATATGTCTGAAGTGTATTTCTCCTGTTTGGCCAGCAGATGGTGCATGTTTACGCTTAAAGCTGTTACAGAAGACCGACTTCCCTTTCTTTTAGTTGGCATACAAATAGGAAGTGCTTGTAGTGATATAACCTGTTTTTATTTGAAACTTGACTCTGATTGGCCTGGCGTTTGAAATTACTCAGCACATGCTGGCTGTTGCTTCACTCTTAGCCTGGAAGGAAAGAGAGACAAATCTCTTGCTGAGGCTCTGTGAACAGTAGTTAGTGTTGTAATTGATCCATTTTTCAGTTACCTGTTATTGTTTGCCAATTGCTTTTTGTTCATTGTTCGAGTGTGAGAATAATCACGCTTGTTCGTTTTGCCTATCTGGACTGATAAAGAATCCTGGTGGTTTGTGGTTTGAGTCTCTGAGTGCTTTCTGGTAACTGTGGGACCACTGGGAGTGTGGCTTCAGTAACCTAGAAATCACTGGGGATAATTTGAGAATGGGAGACTCATCCAGAGACAGTTATGACCCAGTCAGTGGAAGAAGGGTGCAAATGTAGAGCACAAGCGGCAGGTGCAGGTGGACCTAAGCTGTGCTGGGAATAGACCCTCTAAGTGACTGCGGGGTGACCCTAAGCAGGTGGCTAGGCATTTTGTTACAACTCCCATAAATTGTATCCCTCCTTATGCCCCCCCACTCAAGGCCTCCCAGTGAAAGTCCCTCCATGTTAATGGCCCTGCATAGCAAAAGCTCCCCCAAGCTGAAGACCCCAAGATCTTTTCCTTCTCACCTAGATGCACCTTGAGAAGAAACTCTCCTCACTTGGAAATACCTCAAAATGGTAAGACCCCCCCCCCCCCCAGAAGGTACCCCAGCCACCCATAGACCCCATGGATCTACCCTCATGATTCTCTATGGTCTACAGGGGTCCAAGCAGGTGCAATCCCCAGATGCTCCTGCCCTCATTGATGTTGGGTTCAAAATGACACCATGACCCCTAGAAGTAGGAAGGGGGGCTGATTTTCTTTAGGGGGATGCTCAGGGGCCCATCGGTCGGCCTATGGCCAGCCACTTGAAGCTTGGTAGCTTCAGGCCACAGTTTTGTGGCCTAATTCTCCTGGTACAGTAGAAAAATAGTGGTACTGAGCTACCACCGGATACTGACTCCAGTGGTGAGAGCCCAACTTTTACAGCACCATAGTAACTACTTCTCTTGTTGAACATAAGAGAGACAAAGAAGCTGATGGGAAAAGAAAAAGGGCCTCAGGCAAAGGGGTCAGAAACAAAAGACCATGCACTTAAAATAGAATCTTAACTCTAGATCAGCAAACAATGAGGATACATGTGTATGATTCATTGCAAACTGATTTATAGCAATAGAGACTTTTCTTGAGCTCAGAAAACATCTCTGTGGTATGAACTGTTCTCTGTATCTTACCTCTGTTTCTCTCTGTGATAACAGGTTCATTGCTGTTTCTGTCACTCAGCACCTTCCCTCCCAACATTGTTAAACTCTCCCTGAAGGTTTATTGCTATTTCTGTCACTCACTACCTTCCCTCCAAACATTCCCTGACTCTTCCCAAAGGTGACATCATCCCTACCTGCCTATAATTTGAACTGAGGAGCAAAGTGCTTGTGATTGTAACTGCTATGATGCTGCTTTTGGAAATGCTTTGTTCTATCTGTTTCTCTCTTTCATTACAGGTCATTGCTGTTTCTGTCACTCTCCACTTTCCCTCCGAACATTGCCTGATTCTCCCAGAAGGTGATATCATCCCTATCTGCCTATAATTTGAACTGTGGTGAAAGGCCATTCCTCAGCCTACCAAGTCCTCACCTATTCTTTCAAACCCATCTCCTTTTCTTCGCTTTAGCAAAGCTTCCTCCTCATTCTATCTAGCATTAGTATATCACCCTCCCCCAGCTTCTGCATCCCCATCTCTATATGAATTAAACACATTCATCATTGAACTCAGCATTTCCTTTTCTCCTATTATTCTCTTAGGAGACTTTAATCTTCCCTCTACTAATCCTTCTTCTGACTTTCTTATACTAGCTCAAAATATAGGCTTCTTCCAACATGTTAACTTCCCCTGTCATGCTTTGGGCAATACTCTCAGTTTAGTCTTGTCTCAACCCTCCTCCTCCCTTACTCTCTCAAATTTCACTAGTCATCCCGTTCAATGGTCAGATCACTTTCTAATCTCTTTCCAGCTTTCTTGTCCGGCTCTTCCCTCCTCTTTTAAATCTTCCCATTATTCCACCAGGTCCCTTAATGATTCTGTGCTTTTAAAAATGAAATTAGCACTAAACCATCTAGAACCTCCTTCTACTTCTTTACCCTTATCTGATCAAGTCCCTCAATTCCATTCTTCACTTGTTAACATGCTGGATACAAATCCCTCCACTGAAACAACATTGCATGTCTTCTCCGTAGCACTTTGCCCCCTGGTACTATCCAGGCCTTTGGCTTCTCGGAAGCAGACCTGGGGAACCGGGTTTGATTCCCACTGCTGCCTAACGGTCAGCAGTGGGCTAAGATCCTGGGGAACCAGGTTCAATTCTCTCTGCAGCTCCATGTGACCCTGGGCAAGTCACCTGGCCCTCCATTGCCCCAGGTACAATATACTTAGATTGTGAGCCCATATGGGACAGTGCAAGTACCCGAATAATTATAAGGTGTAAATCGTTCTGATTTGCTATGCAAGAAGTGACGGTATAGAAAATAAACAATAAAAACTATTTCAAATTTTGAATGGTATTTCCTCTTCTCCACCTCTGTCTCAATTTTTTACCATTGTCAATGTTCTAGCTCTAGCTTGGCAGAATAAAACTAATAATCTGAGGCAAAGCATGAACACTACCGTGTCCTCCCCCATTCCTCTGGGATTCATAAGCCATAAGCACAGCCACGCTGGGAAAAGACCAAAGGTCCATCAAACCCAGCACTCTGTCTCCGACAGCGGCCAATTCAGGCCCCAAGAACCTGGCAAAAACCCCAAATTTAATAACGATCAATTGGCTTTTTCTTCAGGATTCTATCCAGTTCTGCTCTCATGGTACAATGGCGCTCCTTCAATCTCCCTACTATACAGGATTTAGTGGATCCCTGGTCATCAATACACTTACCGGCCAATATTCAGCCCAACGGATGCAGGACAGTTAAGTACCGCAATCAGCAGTGAACCCGGATAGTCAATGCTGGGCCATTTCTGGTGACCGGCATTGAATATCTGGTTTTTTTTGGCTGGCTTAAACTTAACCGACCAAGTTAATATTCAGCGCTGGATGGTTAAGTTTACAGCAGGCAAAGATATGACTGCTATTTAGGCAGCCCAATTTGACCACTAAACTAAGCTGGCGAAGCCCTGAATATTTGCAGCTAGCCAGTTATATCATGTGATATACCCGGTTAGGAGCTACGCACTAAGAGCTAATATCCAATGGCAATAACCAGCTGTCTTGCATTGAATATTAGTACTAAGGCCTTAATGTTCAAAATTCCAGCACTGTTCCGAATAGCATCGTAAAAATACCTTCGGAACAGTGCAGAACAACGCTATATTGCTCAATGTTAATGAGATGCTAATATAGGCTCGCTCATAGCGTTGAGCATTAGGGAGTTCAGCAGGAGGGTTGTGCTTTGGTGTGAGAAGATTATGCTTGGCGCATGTGCAGAACAGTTCTGCGGTATGCTCAGCTCCTATACGCATGCACCTGGTAAAACCCAAACGTGAAGCACAAATTGGTGTCTGTTTTTGGTGGTCTAAATATAAGCATTTTAATTGTTTTTTTTAGCTTGGACAGATATTTAGACACAAGAAACAGATGCCAACGTGTGTTTTCACTTTGAGCGTTTTTACTTTTTTTTAGCATGGGCGCTTTAAATTTGCATGCAGGAAATAGACGCCAATGTTTGCTTTCACTTGGGTCTGCTGTTTGTTATGACCAGCACTTAAGGGTTTTCACAGGCTTCCTTCTGCTTCCAAAAGCAAACAAAACCAGCAGATTTTACAGAGAGATACATGAGACAAGCATGAGAATCATGAGAAATCCTCTCTTCCAGTAGGCTAATGCCTGCTGTGACCTGACGTTATTTTTTGCAGTTTTGTTTCACTGTTTTTTGAGCATTGAGAAGAAATACAAAATGACCACATTAACATGAGCTTGACTACATTAGCATGCTACTTGCATTGTTCATCTGTGCGCTCATTTGTTCCTGCACTCTAGGCCTCTGAACATTCTGCACAAGTAATTGCAGGCACAAGTATGACGCTAACAGGCTTATTTTTGAAACAGAAGGGCGCCCATCTTCCGACACAAATCGGGAGATGGGTGTCCTTCTCTCAGGGTCGCCCAAAATAAACATAATCAAAAGCCGATTTTGGGCGCCCTCAACTGCTTTCCGTCGTGGGGACGACCAAAGTTCACGGGGGCGTGTTGGCAGTGTACCGAAGGCAGCATGGGGGCGTGGTTAACAGATGGTGTCCTGGCATGTGAAGGGGACCAGTGCACTACAAATGCTGGTTCCTCCCACAACCAAATGGCTTGCATTTGGTCGTTTCTGAGATGGGCGTCCTCGGTTTCCATTATTGCGGAAAACCGGGGACAACCACCTCTAAGGACGACCTAAATGTGGAGATTTGTGTGTCCCCGACCGTATTATTGAAACGAAAGATGGATGCCCATCTTGTTTCGATAATACGGGTTTCCCTGCCCCTTCAGGGAGTGGTCCTCCAAGGATGGCCCCAGGAAACTTGGGCGCCCCATTTAATTATGCCCCTCTAATGGTCTCTAGCACCTGCATTTACTTTTAAGCATTAGGGCCCTAGCTGGCTAAGTGCTATTTAAATAGTGTCACAAAGACTTTGACAAAAAGCAATGAAACCTGACCTTAATTATGACTAGGAGCTCAGTCAGTAGTCCTCTTGAACCTACTTTACAAATTTCCTTTAAAAAAGAAAGCTCAGAGGCAAAACACTTTTAATGCTGGCACTTACTCTAAGGGTCTTAAATAACCCCATCTCACTTAGGGTGATTTCATCTAACAATCCCCTTCTCAGGCTCTCCTTCGGGCAGGACTTTCCTTTCCTCAAAACAATCTTAGACCTTCCTCCTGGGCCCAGACTTGTGCAAATCAGTCAGCAAGGCCTCCTTCCAGTCAACACTGTGGGGTACATTGCCCGTCAATACAGCCCCTCTTAGTAGAGTGCTGGGGTCTCAGTCTAACTGTCACTTCCCCTTGGATAGAACTATATCTCACTGTGACCTTATAGTCAGATCCTCTACCCCTCAGCTGTTAGTCCAAGTCTCAGACTAACTCAGTGTTTTCTTCACACTGCTCTCCCTTCCTGTACTGTTCCCTTCACACAGCAGTTCTCTGCAACACCCCTTGGGAAATTTTCTCTTCATTAAAATCAAGAAGGTACCTTCTTCTTTTTACAGGTTCAGTCTTCCTGGCTCCTTCTTTGGGGCCCATGCTGAAGAGTTCTAAACCTGCTCTGGCCAGCTTGTCAAGTTACAGGTAGGCCTCCATCCTTCTCCTTTGAGGCCTCCTCCCTAACATTTAAACCAGATGTGAATGGTGTGTGAATACTTGAGATGGACCGAACCCTGATTCAGCAGATGCAAAACATGCTGCATGTCGGCTAACGGTCCTGAGACAAATGAATATTCATCATTAAGCTAAGTGCTTTTTGACATTTTATAAATTGACTTTAAATGAAATAAGTTTCAAAATATGCTTGAAAAAATGAGTGATTTTGAGAATAAACAAGTTAAATAAAGTTGTGCCTACGAATAGGCAGGCGAGTCAAGGGTAAGATTGCCTTTGTGAAACGAGTCACCGCTGAGGTCATAACATGATATTACATGAGCCTGCTATATCATAAGTATCATTAATATATTAAGTATTGGTGCTGGGTTTGATTTATGCGTTAAACTCTTACATAACATACATACATTTGATCATGTGACTAAAAAAAAAACACTGGTTGCCTGCTTCTTTTTGCATTAACTACATATTACTTTCATTGGTTTACAAGAGCTTATTATTGTCAGATCCAGAATACATTTCCAATCTGCTTATTCCTTATGTTTCCCTCTGGTATTTGTGCTCTTCCCAACAAGCTCTCCTTTACCTCCCCTTCCCTTCCATTATATCACTCGTGCTATGGCATTCATTTACGCAGGACCTAACCTGGAACATTCTACCACTTGAACTTAAATTTGAATCCTCATATTTATTTTTTTTTAATTCTTTAACTCTGGCTTTTCAATCAAGCCTTTCCTTTGTAATGTTGGGGATATACACTAATATCTTCTCTGTTTCTCTCTCCCTCTCTCTCTCTCTTTCTCTCTCTCTCTCTCTATAGCTCATCTCAAGATTTTATTGTAAACTGCCTTGCTGCCATTTTGGCAAAGGACAGTATATCAAATAAAGGAAAATAAATAAGACACTTCTTTCCACATAGCACATTCAACTTCAAAAGTAATAATTCTGTTGAAAGCTTCAAAAATAACAGCTGTCTTTCACTTAGCAACATCGATGACAATCGTTTAAGATTTTATTTGGGTATAACTGTTTAAATATATAGAGGTATATCCATTTGTTACAATTTCTTGATAAAAAGTAAGAAATGTAATGGGGATTTCAGATCATAACATGATTCTATACAAAAAATAAAAATTAAAAAAAAACCTCAAGAAAACTGTCCCAAGCAGAATGAGATTAAATTCTATTGAGGGATTAGACTGGGAAATACCTGCTAGGTGATAAGAAAAAGGGAAGACAAAACTCTAATTCATAGGTGTATTTAAAATAATTAACTGAAGATTAGGGCAGTCTTAAGGCTGAAAAGTCTGAATTACAGATAACAAATCAAGTGTATAAATACTGCCCATGAAGAACATTATTGAACAGATGAAGAGAACATTTTATTAGAGAGAAGCAGCACGCTGAAATTGTGCATGAATAACTATGATCATTATTTTGCACTTACAGTAAGATTCTCATTTAACTTTCCTTCACATGAGGTGGAATGAATTCCACTTCAAATCCAAATAAATTTACTCAAATACATTTGAAACTCAAATGGAGTGTATCAAAAACTTTGACAGAAAACGAAATGTAAACTGCACTGAATCGGGTGATGAGCATATATATGGAGTTCTAGTTTGTAAACTTAGTACAACCAAAATATGAATAAGAAATACAATAAACCCACACCAAGTAGTACAATAGGTAATGCATGTCCATATCCCAGTGAACTTTTAATTTACGAAGGAAAACTAATAATATTTACAAAATAAGAAGATTGAAACTTCCAGGACAATGTGGTAGAAGCAGATTACAAAAGTAGTGGTTTTTGAGATGTTGATATTGTAACAGGAAGCAAGTTCCAGAGGGAAACAATATAAAAGACTTTGGGGCCACAGTGAGCTAAAGTAACATAAAGCAGAGAGGACTATTCTAAGCACTATGGACGTAATTCTATAAATGATAGGTGCCAAGCGTGCACTCAGCATGATTCTATAAGGGAGGGGAAAAAACACACATAAACATCATGGCAAGAACAGTGGTTTGGGGGTAAAGAATGGATGTGCACTGGACGGGATTTAAAAGTATGCCCATATGACATGATAGGTGTGCTTATAGCACCAAAACTATGAACTAACATTTACATTTGCCATGTACAGTATATGGGCTAGAATGGAAAGAAAATGAATGTTTTGACTTGGAACACTGTTGGTTGGTGCATTGTGCCAACTCCTCTGCCCTTTCTAAACTGCTAAATGGGGACTGCCCCATTCTCATCCACTCTGCTCTCTATTGCTTCTCCTGAATACTCTCTCCGTCCCTAAACCACCTGCTCCCAGTCCCTCTCCATAGCCCCCATCCTCTCACTCCCTGTCTGTGCTAGTACAAGTGTGTGTGTGTGTGTGTGTGTGTGTGTGTGTGTGTGAACATGCATGCACATGAATACACTTTTGGGTGGGCATCTTGATATATCTTACAGTGTCTGTGTCCCTTTATTTGTCTGTGTGTAGGTGTCCTTGGGTTTTTGATGCTGGCATGTGCTGGGTGCTGCTGGTAGTGGGTTCTGGGTTTTGCTGACGGTGGGTGCATGATTGGAAGTGAGGTATAGCTCCTCTGGACACTTGCTTCTAGGCGATAGAGGCAACACAGAAAGATATAGCAGAATTAGAAAAGGTTCAAAGAAGGGTGACCAAAATGATTAAAGGGATGGAATTCCTTTCATATAAGGAAGGGCTTAAGAGGTTAGGACTCTTCAGCTTGGAAAAGAGATGGTTGAAGGGGGATATGGTAGAGATCTACAAAATACTTGTTGGTATACAATGGGTAAACATAAATTGATTTTTTACTTTCAAAAATGACAAAGACTAGAGATCATTCAAGGAAGTTGCATAGTACTACTTCTAAAACAAACAGGGGAAAATATTTTTTCACTCAAAAAATAAGCTCCAGAACTCATTGCCAGATCATATGGTAACAGCAGTTAGTGTATCTTTGTGTAAAAAAGGTTTGGACAAGCCCCTGGAGCAAATGTCCATAGTCTGTTATTGAGATAGGCATGGGGAAGCCACTGCCTGTTCCTGAGATCAGTAACATGAATCTTGCTACTATTTAGGATTCTATCAGATACTGAATTGGCCACAGCTGGAAGCAGGATACTGTGCTAGATTACTATTCTTATGTCCTTATGTAGGAGGATCCTGTCAAATGCAGAAGCTCCTGTAAGATAGGTACAAGACTGTAAATTGATGTCTCCTCATGTCCAGAGGGAGTCCTGATTTTAAAGTGGTGCATGCCACCAAAACAAATAAAACAAACACAAAAGCAAAATAAAAATATGTTTAAATAGATCCCACGTATGTGGGTCAGCTTTTTAAAATTTCTGCTCCCTAGGTGCATGCACACTTGATCCTACCATGCCTGCCCACCCTTCTGGAGATCACTCTGTGACACTGACCCTCTTCATCCTTCCCCCAATATCACCGCCCTGGACTCCACCCCAACAAGGCATCAGAACATGCCAACCCCCACCTCCAAGGCATGCTATCTCCCTTACTCTTCCAGTCTAAAGATTCCCTCAGCCATCCAATTTCCCCACATTACCATTCCCATTGGCATGAAGATATCACCTAATCCACCTGAGGCAAAAACACCACTCAATTCACCTCCCCCCCAATAGAGTCCCCAACCCCATCTCCCAATCCTTTCTCCTGCTATTACTGGGGTCCATGGTGTCTAATGGGAGCAGAAGCTATCCTAACTCACTACAGTTCATGCTGGTCTCAGATTCAAACTGAAGCCTGCATAAGTACATAAGTATTGCCATACTGGGACAGACCGAAGGTCCATCTAGCCCAGCATCCTGTTTCCAACATTGGCCAATCCAGGTCACAAGTAACTAGCAAGATCCCAAAAAAGTACAATACATTTTATGCTGCTTATCCTAGAAAGTTTTTTCTCAAGTTTTTTTCAAGTCGCTTTTTTCAAGTCATTTTTCCAAGTTATTTTTTTCCAAGTTTTTTTTCCTAGTTCGTTTTCAAGTCTTTTTTCAAGTTTGTTTTATAAAGGGACTATATCTTTAAGAGTCGTATAACGTTCTTACGCATTAAGGTTCAGCGTGACACTATCAGCTGTTTCCTGCCGTTAATAATAAAAAGACGCTGTCGCCATTTTGGTTCATTAGAATAAGCCAGCACACATAGATGCCTGGGGCAGTAATCGGGTAAGCAATCAGCAAATTTAGCGAAACAATGCGAATATTTAGAGAGGTTAAAATAAGGGGGCTATGTTTTGTGTGTAGGTGACTTGACCCCTTTTTCCTTTCTTTTTCTTATCGACAGACTTGGTGGCACTCCCCCTTGATAAAGTGAATTTGAAACGGGGACCTGTCGGGGTTTAAGAGCGCACCAACCTGCCTAAGATAAGTGCATTGTGCATTAATTAATATGTTGAAAATTTTGTGCAAGTCACTTTTTTGGTAGTACAATTAGGATGGTGGAGGCTGAGTCAATGATTAAGATATGAACACGTACAATTGATTCACCTGTTGAGTGAAAGAAATATTATCGTGTATTACATATGAGACTCTTCCTCACTTTAGTTAAATAGCCCTTAGGATTATTATATTTGCATCCATACACTCTGTGTATATCTTTTGTTATCCTAGAAATAAGCAATGGATTTTCCCACAAGTCCATTGTAATAATGGTCTATGGACTTTTCCTTTAGGAAGCCATCCAAACCTTTTTTACACCCCGCTAAGCTAATCACCTTTACTATATTTTCTGGCAACAAATTCCAGAGTTTAATTACACATTGAGTGAAGAAAAGTTTTCTATGATTCGTTTTGAATTTACTACTTTGTAGCTTCATTGCGTGCCCCCCTAGTCCTAGTATTTTTGGAAAGAATAAACAAATGATTCACATCTACCCATTCCACTCCACTCATTATTTTATAGACCTCTATCATATCTCCCCTCAGCCATCTTTTCTCCAAGCTGAAGAGCATTAGCCGCTTCAGCCTTTCCTCATAGGGAAGTCGTCCCATCCCCTTTATCATTTTTTCACCCTTCTCTGTACCTTTTCTAATTCCACTATATCTTTTTTGAGAATTATTTTGGAATTATTACTGCAAACCCTAGCAGTAATCTCACAGTATTACTACTTGGGGGTCAGGCAAAATATCCTTATTTCGCAGTCTGGTCCCTAGTTTCAGTAGCACAACATTATGCTAGGGGTCATGGCCTGGAGACAGGTATAAATGCCTTTTTCTTGACCTCTTTATAATAATATGGATCCCCCTATCAATATGTTAAGTGCACCTAAATCATTCCCTCACCTCTCCCCTAGCACACATCTTGCAAAACTATCACTATCAGGCTTATTTTTGAAAGAGAAGGGTGCCCATCTTTCGACACAAATCGGGAGATGGGCATCCTTCTCTCAGGTCTGCCAAATCAGCATACTCAAAAGCCAATTTTGGGCGTTGCCAACTGCTTCCCGTCGCGGGGACGACCAAAGTTCCCGGGGGCATGTTGGAAGCGTAGCGAAAGTGGGACTGGGGCATGCCTAACAGATGGGCGATCCTTGAGCGATAATGGAAAAAAGAAGTGTGTCCCTGACGAGCACTTGAGCGACTTTACTCGGTCCATTTTTTGCTACGACCAAGCCTCAAAAAGGTGCCTGAACTGACCAGATGATCACCGGAGGGAATCGGGGATGACCTCCCCTGACTCCCCCAGTGGTGACTAACCCCCTCCCACCCTGAAAAAACAACTTTAAAAACTTTTTTTGCCAGCCTCAAATATCATACTCAGGTCCATCGCAGCAGTATGCAGGTCCCTGGTGGGGGAGGTGTGTGTGTGTCAGTGGAGGCATAGCGATGTCCTGAACTGCCCCCGCCCCTCCCCACAAGGATGGCCAAATTTCAAGGAACTGGAGCAGAGTAGAGGAGTGGCCTAGTGGTTAGAGCACTGGCCTTGCACTCTGGAGATGGCTGGTTCAAATCCCACTGCTGCTACTTGTAATCCAAATAAATAAATAAAGGGGGTATCAGAGGCACAGCAAAGGCATGGACATCCTTCCCATAGAAACATCCATATTTTGGACATCCTCAACTGCAGTCGCAGGGACGGAGGCATAGCGAAGGCACCTAACACTTGGATGTCTTTCACCCATGCTCAAAAAAAAAAAAAAAAAAGATGTCCAAGACAAGCACCTGGACTTGTGTTTTTTAAAGGTTGTAGACGGCTATTATACACGCAGCTTGTCTGCGTGTATGAAGCCGTCTTTGGCATGCACAGAGCAGCCACGCATAACGCTTGGCTGCTCTGCACTGGCTTCCCCTCCTTAGGAAGGAAATCATGTGCAAATGAGCTAACTGCGAGCAGCTCATTTGCATTCGATTTCCTTTATGCATGCCCATTCCTTTCCAAATTGCCAAGTCCACTGCAGTGCCCCCTAGGGTGCCTGTTTGGTGTCCTGGCATGTCAGGGGGACCAGTTAACTACGGATGCTGGCTCCTCCCATGACCAAATGAGTTGGATTTGGTCATTTTTGAGATGGGCATCCTCGGTTTCCATTATCGCTGAAACCTGGGGACGACCATCTCTGAGGTCGACCTAAATGTTGAGATTTGGGCGTCCCTGACCGTATTATCAAAATGAAAGATGGTCGCCTATCTTGTTTCGATAATACGGGTTTCCCCGCCCCTTCGTGGGGATGTCCTGCGAGGATGCCTTAAGGACAACTTGGGTGCCCCATTCGATTATGCCCCTCTATGTGTAAATAACCCGTTTCTAAAATGGCATTTACATATGTATGCCAATCTATATGTGTAAACACTGCTATTTACACATGGGGATGTTCTTAGAATAACCACCTAAATCTGTTAATCCGTTCTTGAAAATTACAAATTGGAACTACAAGATTATCATTCTCTTGTTGATAGGAATGTAGATGTATTGTGCAAAACTGAATATCTGAGAGTTGAGACAATTAGCCATAATTTTCATACTTCTAACAGAATACTCCTTTCATAAAGGAACTACAGGCAGCATTCTAATATACTGTATTTATATAAATGTTTTCTAGTCTAGAAGCTATCCATTTCTGTACTATAACTATTCCTGTCCTATATTTCATGTAATTCATATTCTGAAAACTCTGGTACATCTTTTGATTCAGAAAGTATTTCTTCATCGGAAAAGTCTGACATATCTTTTGATATAGCAGGAGTTTCTTCATCATCTGAAAATTCTGGTATGTCTTTTGATAAAGCAACGATCTCATCGACATCTGAGAATTCCGGTACACTTTGTTTTGGTGAGACCCTGAGTAGCTCCATCAGATGGCTCTGATACATGTTTTGCCTCTATTGTACATGGTTTGTCTTCTGAAAGCTCTAGCATGGATAAAGATATGTCAGACATTTCTGATCTAATTCATATTCTCCTTGCTACCAACATGCAAGAAAATATCCTCCTCCCACCCCTTCCCCACTGTCTGTTGTTTCTTCTCCCTTTAAAACATTATGTTGCCTTGAGCAAGTAGAGTGACTCAGAAGAGCAGGCACTGAAGCAGCAAAACTTGATGGGAGGTAATACTTGTTATGAGACTTTCTTCACTAATGAACAATATTGTTTTCTGTTCAGGTCACTACTTTAATGATCAGTTGTTCTATGTCTCTAATGCACAATAATAAAACCCAGGGCTGAAAAAAAAAAGCTACGAGTAGTCTTGGCCCATTTTCAAACGTGATCAAAACTAAAGACATTAAAACTCAGTGCACTTCCAGCAGAGAATCACTATTCAATAACATATTTTAACTTCATAGTAATTATTATTTTATAGAATATCAGCTGTAAAGCATAATAGAAATCTTTCAGGAGGACACTGGTACAGCAGATATGTAAAAGCATTTCAGCAGATCAGTTTCCAGATTAATAATGCAATACTTGCAAGTTTGAAAGAGCTACTTACAATATATTAGCATCTGAATCAGAATAGGATAGATCATGCAGAGAAGATCAGGAAGAGAGGGCAAGGTGAATGAATGGAGGTAGACTAGACTAGAGGGGATGCAGGCAAGCCACAGGCAGTTTAAAGTCAAAGTGAAGCACATATTGAGGCCAAGATTTAGTAGGAATGGGCAGTAAAAGAATTTCATGTTTTGTTTTCATTATGGAATGAATCGCAAGAGCACACATTCTTTGCAAAAGAGTGCACATTATGGGGGAAATTCTATAAATAGCACTCAAAAATGTGCACCCCCCCCCCAAAAAAAGAAAGACACAAAACACTATTCTATAAAGGGTGTGTGCCCTTTATTGAATACTGCGTAGTGCAGATTCCCACACCTGCTGAAACCTGATGTAAATGCTGGTATCCCAGTTAGGCATGCGGAGGCAATATTATATAACTAAACGCACAACTTTTCAGAATGCCCTGACATGTCCTTGGCCATGCCCCCTGTTAAGTTACATACTAGTAGAGTTGCTGCCATGTCTTATAGAATAGCATGCAGCAGGATGTGCTCACAAATTTTAATGAGTGCCAATAAACTTCAATAATTGGTTGTTAGCACTCAATTATTGAGAGTTAATCTGTGGCTGTACCTTTGGTGCACGCACAAATTTGGGCACGCAAATCTGGGTGCCATAGATAAAATCCAAGGGTTTGTGAAAATGGGTGCACTCTTTTCTTCATAGTGCATACATGCGTGAGCCATCACACATGCATGAATTATTGAGAAAGAGTGTGAACACTTTAAGAAGAGTGCATCCTATTTAAACATGGGGTAATTCTCTTTAGATGAATTCTATAACAGCAGATGTGTGTGCAACTGTTATTGTACAGTACTTGCATAAGTCTGCATTTACATGCCTAACTTTAATCATGAGCTCTTTGTAATGAGCATGAGGATAAATCCCAGGATATTGAGTCATTCCTTAATAGACTGGGACCTATTATTGCCCAGGACAGGCACAGAACTCCTAAGCAGGAAGAAAACCTGGCATGTCCTCAGGAAGGCAGGTGCTCCACACCTGAAGTCCCTTCCTGGAAGGGAAGGTGTCAGTCCTTAGGACCGGGCTGGGATTCAGATCAATCCCAGTATCCTTCGCTCACCAAGCTGTATGCCATGGAAGGAAAGGAAGACTGAGGATGGGTGGGGCCAGGGCTGACTCTCTAGAAGATACTGACAAAGAAAGTGAGCTGGTGCAGATGGACTTCATTAAGGAAGGAGAGTGAGGAGGAGGAGGAGATGGAAATTCCTATAGAGTAAACTAACCTTCAGGTTAGCAGTTGAGACTCTGTGGGAATAATTCCTGAAACACAAACAGCCCAGTGGGTGGTATCAAATCAGCAGAATACCTGATATGGGGAGGAGGGGGGGGGGGGTGATGCTGACAACTGAGCTCTAGAAGCTATGCCCTGTAAAACAGTGTGTTCACAGCTACTGAGAATGCATGAAGTGTTATAAACTTCAATGTGAAAGTTATTGTTGTAGGGAATTTTAAACCCTACAGGGCTGATATTGAGACTGCAGGAGGGAGACCAGCTAACTTCCATGGTCAGTGATGAACCTGGAAATTCAATGCTGGGCCCATACCCGGCGACCAGCATTGAATATCCATTTTTTTTTGGCCACTAAAAACATAGCCCATTGGTTCCCAAACCTGGTCCTAGAGGCACCCCATCCAGTCAGGTTTCCAGGATATCCATGATGAATATTCATGAGAGAGATTTGCATGCAGTGTAGGCAGTACATGCAAATCTTTCTTATGAATATTCATTGTCGGTATCCTAAAAACTTGACTGGCTGGAATGCCTCCAGGACCAGGTTTGGGAACCACTGACACAGCCCATATTCATCAGCTGACCAGCTAAGTTATAGCGGTCAAAGATAGACCTGCTATTTACGTGGAACTATCTGGCCGCTTAACTTGCCAGTTAGCCAATGAATATTGGCGTTAGCCAGCTATGTTGCATGACATAGTCAATGACAAGTCTAGCCACTAAGCGGTAATATTCAGCCAAGATAGCCAGCTACCTCGTGTTAACATTAGCGCTTAGCTGCCTTAAGGCTATTTAACTGGCCATGAGCTGTTACTGGCTGGTTAAATAGTTTTAAGTCTTGGCTGGTACCTGTTTTCTTCTGAGTGAGCCTTTGTGCTGGATGATTGTTCTGAAGGGCTGTGCCAGATTGTGAGTTGGTGCTGAGTTGGTGTATATGAACTTTTTACTATTGTTTCAGGGTTTCTGCTCAGAGCCCCGTGCCAGTGTGTTAAGTCTTTTGAAAGTTTTTATTTCTAAAATCGAAGCTGCTGAGCTGCACCGCACTTGGCCAAGGAGGGAAAAGTGCTGAGGGCCCAGAAGCTTTTCTACATAAAAATAGGATTGTTTAACTTAATTTTAGCTCTGTAGGAGTGAGAGCTTTTATGTTTTTTGTGCTTTGATATTTTTGAACTCTTTAGCTGGAGAACTGAGAACACCAGACTGGATCAGGATCTGGCTGGATTTTTGTTGTAGTTGTTGTTGGTTTTCCCTCTTTTCAAATATAGGAGTTAAAGAGTGGCTAGAAAGGGGACCTGGAGTGTGCCACACCCCTGCAGAATGCTGTAACTTACACTAGCTCAATGGCTGGCATAAATGCTAGTATTCTATAATCCATGCACGTAACTGCCTGTCATGCCCCAACCTTCCCATGTCCTTCCCAGATCCACGCTACCTTGGAATTATGAGCTCTGAAAATTGAGCACGCAACTTATAGAATACCAACCAAGGACAGTTACATGTGTCACTGCTAATCAGTACTAATGTGCACTAATTATCACCAATTAGAGCCAATAATTGGGTGTTAAGGCTAATTAGCTAATTAATTCAGTAAATTACACACATACCCCTGGATTCTATATAGCACAATTTACGTTATGCTCACAAATACAGTCATATTATGTATTTGTGCATGCAACTTAATTAGTTAACAAGCCAATCAGTGCTGATAATTGCTAATTAACAAGCAATTGGCATTAATTAGCATTAATTATAATTTATACACAGAACTGTCTAAGCATATTCTATAATGTGCTGCATGTAAATTCTAAGTTGCATAGTTGAAAAGTGGGCATGGAATGGGTGAGTCATGGGTGTTTCTAAAATCTACCATCTACCTTTCCGGAAGCTGCTAAAGACTTACCTCTTCAAGCAAGCCTACACAAATGACCTGACTTAGTCCATCTGCGCTACCCGGATCAGACTATTTATTTTTGTTACATTTGTACCACACGCTTTCCCACTCATGGCAGGCTCAATGTGGCTTACATGGGGCAATGGAGGGTTAAGTGACTTGCCCAGAGTCACAAGGAGCTGCCTGTGCCTGAAGTGGAAATTGAACTCAGTTCCCCAGGACCAAAGTCCACCACCCTAACCACTAGACCACTCCTCCACTATGAAGACTGAACCTGAAATATGCTCCCTATTTAATCCTTTCTAACACATCCCTCTTCCTACCCCTCCCCATACATTCTCCCATACTTAACAACATGCTAATCCCAATATACACCCTCCCCCCCCCACTCCCCTACCTTTACCATCCTCCTTTCTTACCCATCTAAACTATCCACATCTAAACGACCACCTCTTTACTTACTATATTACAGCTGCATCCACTCTTTGTTACTTTGTGAACCTGATATACTATGTAAGCCACACTGAACCTGCTAGTGAGTGGGAAAGTGTGGGGTATAAACATTACAAACAAATAAATAACTAAATCTATGCACATTGTTAACGAATACATCCGGACCACACCTAATTTAGGCATTGGAATTTACACCAAGTTTTACTTGGTGTAACTGTCTGTGACTAAATTTAGTCACACAGACCAGTGCTCAGCATATTCTATATATTGTGCAGAAATTTAGGCTTATTCTATAAAGTACGCTAAATTACGGCATACTTTATAGAACGCACTTAGACAAAATTTATTTTGGCACCGATTTTTTAGGCGTGATATATAGAATCTACTCCATAATGGCTTTATTCTTTAGTCCAAGCATTGACATTATCTAGACTCAATTATTGTAATGTTTAAATCAGTTGCTCTAAAACTTTGGTTAAACGTTTACAGCTTGTTCAAAACATGGCTACCCAGCTGATATACTCTGCTGGAAGTTTTGACTCTGACTCTTTGCTATTCACTAAATTGCACTGGCTTTCTGTTTATGCTAGAGCACAGTACAAACTTTGTACCCTAATTTTTAAGATTATGTATGGTAATGCACCTTCATACTTAACTGACTGGGTTATATTTCTTTCCAAAGAACCTATGGGTAGAACCTGTAATCAAATGGTATTATGTTTCCCTTCAGCTAGGCAGATTACAAGGTGACATATTTGTGATTTTTCTTTATATTATCAAGCTGCCTCCATTTGGCACTCCTTGCCTCTGCAGATTTGCGTTTTGCCAAGTTATTTAATCTTCTGAAAGGCACTCAAAACTCACCTATTATGTGAATACCTATAACTTAATTACTGGGTTGTAGGTGTGGTCTGTCTGTAGTTCCCAGCAGGGGCGTATCTGCGTGGGGCCTCAGGGGCCTGGGCCCCCGCAGATTTCGCCCTGGACCCCCCTACCGCTGCCAACCCTCCCCCTCCGTTGCTCGCCTACCTTCGCTGGCGGGGGACCCCAACCCCCGCCAGCCGAGGTCCGCGTCCTCCTGCCGCTGCCGGCTGCCTTTGGTCCTTTAATTCTTCCATTGAAGCAGTGGCGCCGACGAAAGTTTCTTTTGAGTCTGACGTCGCTGCACGTTGTACGTGCAGGACGTCAGACTCAGAAATTGTTTCTGAGTCTGACGTCCTGCACGTACAACGTGCAACGTGCAGCGACGTCAGATTCAAAAGAAACTTTTTCGTCGGCGCCAGCTTCAATGGAAGAATGAAAGGACCAAAGGCAGCCGGCAGCGGCAGGAGGACGCGGACCTCGGCTGGCGGGGGTTGGGGTCCCCCGCCAGCGAAGGTAGGCGAGCAACGGAGGGGGAGGGTTAGCAATGGCAGCGGCTGGGGGGAGGGGGATCGGCAATGGCGGCGGCGGCGGCGGCGGCGGCGGCGGCGGGGGGGGGGCTATAATGTGCCCCCCCTCTCTGGCCCTGGCCCCCCCTACCGCCGCAGTTCAGATACGCCCCTGGTTCCCAGACTACTTTTTGGCTATTTTGGTTTTGTGATCTAAATCAAACTGATTTGGGGGCCTTTTACTAAGCTGCGTAGGCACCTTACATGCACCCAACACGTGCCAATTTGGAACTACCCCCAGCTACCGCATGGCCCGGGTTGAAATTTCATTTTATACATGCGTCCACTACGGGCGCCGGAAAATATATTTTATTTTGTGGCGCGCGGCACTAACCGGGTGGTAGTCGACATTGTACGTGTGTAAACGATTACCACCCAGTTAATGCATGAGACCTTACCGCTAATGAATAGGTGGTAGTAAGGTCAAAAAAAGGCATTTTTTACAGACGCGCTGAAAAAAGGATCTGCACGCGTCCAAAACATGCGCCTACACTTGCAAAGGCCATTTTTCAGTGTACCTTAGTAAAAGTACCCCTTTGGTATTTGCGGAATTAAAAAATTGTGGAACAATACAATTTTGCATGCAAGTCACAAATTGGGATGCACAACTTTTGAGAATTAGGTGGACAGTACATACTCTTTAAGAAGAGAGTACACTGTTATCAGCAAATGACATTTCTTCGCAAATGACAGCCCATCCTTAATATTCAGCAGCATGATCTGGAGGAAAGTTAATCATATAAGTTTTCAAGTTCATTATATCTGGATATTCAGCAGCACTTAGATACAATTAAATGCCACTAAATATAATTGGATAAAGTTAACTAGGAAAAAGGGGCCTGGTTAATATTAGAATCCTCATTGGTCCAAAATCATTGAGTCCATCTTTAATTTTTATAGTAGCTTTATTAATGTTATTTTTCTTAAAATTTCTTCTTAAAAATAATCCTGATGGTTAATTTGAGAGACCTTATAACTAAAGGGGTCAATGTTCAGATTATGGGAGTTAGATAGGCTAATTCCTGTGGTCAGTGCTGAGCCTGGATATTCAATGTTGGGTCATTTCTGGTGACTGGCATTGAATATCCACTGTACTTTTGGCCGGTTTAAAGATAATGGCTACATCGATATTCAGACATAGCCAGTTTTCTTTGAACCGGTCAAAGATATCCCATGTTTTCACGTGACCAAATATGGCAGCTAAACTGGCTTTAAAAATCAGCGAATAGCTGGGTATATCGGGCAGTATAACTGGTGATCTGTTAGCTGCTAACCAGGGATATTAAGTGGGGGATAGCCGGTTATCTCCCACTGAATACTGGCAGACAGCCGGTTTAGCACTATTTAACCAGTCAGCAGCTGTTCTGGCCAGTTAAATATTGCTGAATATTGGGGGCGGGGGGGGGGGGGGGGTAAGTTTCTTGAATTAACCATTGAGATTGTTTTTAGGAAGAAATGTTAAGAAAAATAACACTAATAAAATCACTATGAAAATATATAACAAATTAAAGATGGTCTCAATGATTTTAGACTGATGAGGAATCTTGGTGTCTGGCTACAGGAGTACTTTCTACCTCTACTTCACCAGGGTGATGCTCTCCTTCTAGGAGACCTCCTTCCTCCAAGGTAGCACAGGGGCTACCAGACTGGAGGTGGGATTTCTCTACAACATCCCTGTAGGTTTCCTCTATGTACCTCTCCGTCTCCCTCAGCTCCACCAAGTCTGCTACTCTAGCCTCAAGAGAACGGACATATTCTCTGAGAGCTAGGAGCTCTTTGCATCAGACACACACATATGACATCTCACCAACTGGGAGATAATCATACATGTGACACTCAATGCAAAAGACTGGATAGCACCCCTCTCACTGCTGGACTACTGACTCCACTTTAGTGTTTTTGAGTTTTTCAATAATTTAAAACTTGCTACAGTATTAAGGATATTAGCCTAATATAAAAGTGTATTTTAGTTTATATAGTATATTGTATGATTTATTTAGTGTTTCCTTCTTAGATGGTAATGAAATGTATTTAAAACTCTGTAAGAGCAGTCCTTCCTTGTTACCCTAATTACAATAACTGACTATAAATGAAGAGTTGTCCTAGGGGTGGGCGGGAAGACTAAACTAGATCCTGCAGTGCCTGCTAGATTCTATATGTTAATGCTGTGGTACAAAGTTTTTAAAACTAAGTGGAAAAGACTATGGAGATTAGTTGATAAAATTTGCTTTTTATATTTTATTTTGCCTAACACTAACCTACAATTCCTCCTTTAAACCCCAATCTTTAAGTTCCCAAAGCACAAAGCAAAATAGCATTCACTTACCAGAGAAATGTCCTTTTCTCTGAACTTCTCAGAAAGGCAGGTCTTAAAACATTTTAGCTTTCATCTGCATCTGGAGACTAAAGACTGGGAGTTCAGTGGCTACTGCAACTTTAAGAAAATCTCCCATCTTCTGTCATCTGCTGTGTTTTATTATTATTACTTTAAACACAACCCCCCCCCCCCCCCCCCCCACCACCTGTTTACTAAAGCTTAGCTCGAGTTATCTGCAGCAGGGCCCATTTTATTTCTATGGGCCCTGCTGTAGATAGCCTGAGCTAAGCTTTAGTAAACAACCCCCATACCTTTTGCACCTTTTACTTTTTTTCTGGAGAAACTACTCTTTATTTTATTGTAAACTGCTTTGATGCTTTGGGAATATATTAAGTACCGAAATAAACATAAATGTATAGCTGTCCTTAATGTACTCATTCAAGTTTTGTTTTACTGTTTAGGAATATTTTAAACCCAACACCTGAACAGTTAGGTTCAGTTGAAATTCAGCTAAACAAAAACTGGGTAAAAATACAATGTTTTTGTACATTTGTTTGTTTACTATAATGTGCATTCTGTGTGATCCTTTTACAAAGATGCGGTAAGCACAAACACATGCTTAACAGAGAGCATGCCCAGGCATCCCACTGCGGTAGTTTTGGGATGGAGCATGCTGTCCACATGCTAAAAAATATAATTTATTTTTTAGCTCTGTGGTGAGTCTGGGCAGACAGTAGATACGCTCTGTGCTAATCAGTCAGCACAGCTACATTGCTGTGTGCTAACCGATTAGCATGTGGTTAGCGTGTGAGCCCTTAATGCCTACAAAATAAATGGCAGTAGAGGTTCACACACTAATGACCATGCACCAATGGGGAAAATTAGCACTTGGCCATTAATAGAGAAAATATAAATTCTGCCATTTTAGCCCTGTAGTAAAAACTGCCTTAGTGTGCGGGACTGATGCATGTAAGGATGTACTAAGGCCACTTTTTACCACAGTTTGGTAAAAGAGTCCCTGTGGACCTTATTCTATAAAGGTTATTCTCCTAAATGTACTCCTAAAATTTATGTTCCTAAATTATGAGCATAATCTACACTCCAAAAAAGATTATGCTTGAATTTAGGAGCATAAATTTAGAAGCATAAATTTTAAGAGCGTAAGACCCTACATATTTTATGAAAATAAATGAAATCTCAATAAAGAATAATCTGTTGCTAAGCCAGGACACTGAATATGCACTTTTAGGGGGCCTTTTACTAACAAAATAAAATGGGGCTGTGGCAGATTACATGCATTAAATGTGAGTAAAAGACCTCTCTGCCTTAGTGTCACTATATTTTTAAATAATATCATAAAGAAATAACTAAAGAGATAAGTCAGCAAAGATTTCTCTTCTTGAAAATCACTCTCTCTGTGTCACTAGGTTCTCTGCATGCTGCAACTCTTCATCAAGGGGAAAGGATAAACTAACCACGTCACTATCCTTACAAATGTAAAGGAAATACATTTCTGTTTGAAAGAAAAGAGTTTCCTTGATTCATTCTTGTGTAAAAAATGAACACTTGAAGTCAATGGTTTTTGAGATTATTTATACCCCTCAACATTTTTCCCTTAATTTTTATGTTGAGAGATGTAAAGGTATTATATCCTTGAAAATATAAAGTCAAAGGGGCATTTGTTTTAACCAAACAGAGGTAAAAGGTGGCCCGTGGTTGTGTCGGCACGCGGGATTGTCGCATGCCGAGGCCACCTTTTACCAGTGTGGTAATGCGGTGAGGACTCCGACACTAGAAAATAAAAATAAAATGTCCTAGCTTCAGAAACAGTACGCATGTGAAGTCGGAACTACCGCCGGTCTCCTAAGCAAACCCAGAGGTAGAGCCAATTTCCCTCATGCAAACCCAGCGGTAGCCCAACTGCTGGGTAGTAAAAAGGCCCCAAAATGAATCAAACCAGAGGACTGCAATTACTTGGAGACATAGCTGATATATATTACTGATACAAGACCACCACTTCTGACATAACAGCTATTAGAAACATAGAAACATGATGGGAGATAAGGGCCAAAAGGCCAATTCAATCTGCCCTTCCTCAGCAATTACTAATTCTTCCTTTTCCCAAGGGATCCCACATGCCTGTCCCATGCTTTCTTAAATTCTATCATACAGTCCTCATCTTCATGACCTCCACCGGGAGGCCATTCCACGCGTCCATCACCCTTTCCGTGAAAGAGTATTTCCTTAGATTCCTCCTAAGCCTATTTCCTCTTATCTTCATCCTATGCCCTCTCATTCCAGAGTTTTCCTTCATTTGAAAAAGGCTCACCTCCTGTACATTAATGCCACTGAGGCAGTGGCGTAGCCACAGGTGGGCCTGGGTGGGTCAGGACCCCCCCCCCCCCCACTTAGGGCTCAAGCCCACCCAACAGTAGCACATATTTAGCGGTAGCTGATGGGGATCCCATGCTCTGCCAGCTGAAGACAACCCCCTGATGGTAACGAAAATGCTACTCTCCATGATACTGGCACCTGCTCATGCTCAGTTTTCAGTGCACTCCTGCTGCAGACTTCCAAGGTGGAAAGAAGTGTTTTCCCACCAGCTGAGATATTTTTTTGGTGCCCATCCACTTCTTGCCTAGGCCCACCCAAAATCTGTTGTCTGGCTACGTCCCTGCTGAGGTATTTAAACGTCTCTATTATATCCCCTCTCTTCCAGCATATACATATTGAGATTTGTAAGCCTGTCCCTATACAATTTTTGGCAGAGACCTCTTACCAATTTTGTAGCTGCCCTCTGGACCAACTCCATCCTGTTTATATCTTTCTGTAGGTGCGGTCTCCAGAATTGCATGCAGTGCTCCAAATGGGGTCTCACCAGGGGCACTATCACCTCTTTTTTCCCTGCTGGAGCTAAACTAAAAATACCAAAATATACTGACAAAGGGCATATGCTTATTTTTTCTGGAATATGGTATCTTAGAATTAGGTCACATGCAACAGCCCTAGTTGCTGCTTCCTGATGGAATCCTAGTGCAGGTACAGCATCATTTCTGATGCACAGCACCAGGTTGCTAAGCAACAGCCCTTGAACAGAACTCCTTCTATCAGTTCCAAAGCACTGAATACAAACATTTACACAAGGGACTAGTGGACTTTGTTTTCTTCTGTTTTACTTTTAATTGACCGAGACAACCCATTTTCTCAGGTTTTTTTATTTGTGGAAACCATCTCAGTTCTGAAATAGTAGTTTCTGACTGTGGGCATTTTGTCATATTGCCAGTGACATTTCAGAACCTCTGAGTGCTATAAGCTTACCAATGCCTTCTCTGCCTAATATTTCATTTATAGTAACAAGACTGATATTGACCTAGGGTTTCAGTAAAAATTTTAAACAGTGAAAAGGGATTTATGGGTTCAGAAGGACAAGTGCTGAGCTAATTAAGGTTAGAGTGAATACGGTGTGTATCTGAAGAAAGCAAGTGAATAGATTCAGTAGTTCAGTAACAAAGTCAGCTTGCTATTTACTAGCTGCATTGCCTATTCTGTTTATAATACATATGAGGGATGCCCTCTTATCGTAGGGGGCACATACTTTAAGTGGTTAGGTATGCACCCACTTTGCAGTATTTCAATCATTTCTGTTTGGGATTTGTAACTATATGGGTAAATGATTGCTTACAGAATATCAACTAGTTGAAAAATATGTGCATTGACTATATGGTGTGCACTTTGCTGGTGGAGGTCTGCTAGTGCGTACAAGTACATGCATATATTATAAAATGCTATATTTTAACAGCACACATGACAAATATTGCCCCTTAGTGTTTTATAAAGAAAAATAGGCATCTACCTTTTTTTTTTGTTTTGTTTTTTGGAGGCAGATTTTTACTCTCTCATTCTAGACACCCAGTTCTAACATTAATCTCTGTGTGTCTATTCAAAGATTTTCCCCCTCCCCCCACGGGAATGAAATGGGAATGGTCTTTGCTGGAAAGCAGAGCCCTTTGGTGACGCAAAACCACACGAATCAACAGCTGCAGCACAATTACGTGAAAATGGCTCTAAAGAAAGTCAGGAGAAAGGCTGCCAGCTTGACTATTACTGAGAAAAACGGTCGGTGCTTAGGACAGCCCAACTACTAGGATTATCTGCTTGTCTTCGTGGCTGCTTTATTAACTCCTCACGCTCATAAGAACAGTTAACATAGTCTACTAAAAATATCTCAATGCAACCACTGAAAAGCAGCTATGGGAATGAGTTAATTCATTTCATCTACTGTAAAATTCTGACCATACAGGGGCATGTTTATGAGCGAGTGGGCATATGTACGCATATTTACTTGTGCTAAGAATAGATAGATAGCCTTCCAGCTACCTATATAGCTATAGGCACACAACACGAACACATATATCATCAACCTGTAGGTGTGTCACGTGTTAACCGAACACAGACTTCTGGAAAGCAGAAAAGTACTTCTAAGAAAGCCACTACACCAGAGCATTTATTTAACTACGGAACATTATTTATTTCTATCAGGTAAATGAAGACCCTAAAAAAGAAGTTGTGAAATCCCGCACTCACGCATAGAATTTAAACAGATAGCTTTTTTTTCCCTTCTTTTTTATGCATGCCATGCTCATGCTGTAGGGTAACGCAGCTACTTAAATCACAAAGACAGACTGACTGACAGAAAGACAGGACCACTGCACATTGCACACGGTATTTGGTCGCTTCAAATCATACCCCCAAATCCGGGACGCAGCCTGTTGTCATAACCATCCAGCAGACTGTCCAGAATGCGTGTGAAATTTTCTGGATATAATTTTTCATCCTTTCTGGTCTCTCCCGAGGAATCGGCTATACTGCAAAAATAAGGCAAGAGAAGCAATTGAATGAAAAACAAGCGGAAAGTCAGGGTGGCTCGCCTGCAGCAGATTAGGAATCGCACAGCAAGAATTTAGTACAACGCAGGCAGCAATCACTGGACATCTCTGAAACAATAATAATCATTTAAAAAGGTGACTCTGGACGGCTGGGTTCTTTTTGTTTTGAGTAGTACTCACCAAGCCGTCAAGCAAAGAAAGGTGAGAGTGGCAGTAGCACTGGAGGACATAGCGATCACTGGTTCCTTCTTGGTAGAAACCATCTTTGCATGCCATACTTTAAGCCTGTTCACGTTTCTTGTGGCTAAATGCCTTGTCCAGAGAGATCACACACGCCAAGGAGAAACATAGAGATCAGAGACAGATAGAGACACACGCCAGAAAAGTGAAGGGGCGGGCCCTTAGATGCGGAATCAACTTAAAACGGTTATCTTCTTTAGTATTGTTTTCCCTTTCATTCCTTATTTTGCACATGCCTGGTATGCAAGTTTGCCAAGCCCTTTAACTTCATAGGGGGAAACAGGCTTCCCCCCTCCCCGCCCACTTCTTTTAACCCTCCTCTTCCAATTCCTTTGCAGACTTGATAAAGTCGTCGATCATAAATGGTTGGGGGGGGGGGGGTAGGTTTCAAACCATTCTCATTTGTGGGGGGTGTTAATGAAGGAAGTTAATGAAGAAAGTTAATCGCATGCTAGAGATACATTAAAAAAATAGCTTTTAATTTGCTTCACCACCATAATGTTCTTTCCACGAAATTGCAGGTGGTATGTGTGTGTGTATGTGGGGGGGGGGGGGGGGGGGGGGGGGCTGAAAGGGATCCTATTGAAGGGCTACGTACACGCATAAATTGGTCTCCAGGGAAACACTAGGAAGCTCTTGGCAAGGATATTGATATTCAAATAAGTTTATGAGCATGAACAATCTACATGTATTGCCTAAAGCAATACATAAAGTAATTAAAAATGAAGAATAATTTACAAAACAGTAATAATAACAGGTAAAAAATAAATACAGGGTACAGAGAGGACAGGTACAAGACTAATTCTCAAGTTTTGGTGGGGGTCCCTGGTCTGATTAAATATCTGGCCTAGAAAGCAGCTGAATTTTTTGTTCTGGCTGCTGTTTCTCCTATTTCCTGCAGGAATATACACAGTTTTTCCTGCTTATTCTTTTGTTGGAAGTTTTTGGTTTTCTTCAACATTAGGAGATATGCATTTCTGCTATCTTTGCAGGAGGAAATTCGATTCTGTTTCTTTTTTTCTCCAGGGTTACATTGTACAAAGTCTGGTTTCTTGCAGTTTCCAATTCAGATTTGTCTGCAATCACACAGTGGTTATGACTGCATCTGTGACCAAGATGAAGTATTCTGCTAATATATGGTTTTCATATATGGATCTGTAGCAGTAGCTTGTTCTGTTTTCTAGGGCCCTGATGCTCAAAGCTCTGGTGCTACAATGAACAGTGCCCACCCCATACTGTAGGAACAGGGCAGAAAAATAGCCCTCCAATGCTCAAAGCTAATTATTTTCAAATTATATGCCTGACACATGCATTTAAGAGTTTTGTGGTAAGTATAGTCAGGGCTTTTTTTGAGGGGGTACTTGGGGGTACTGGGTATCGGCACCTTTTTCATTGTCTGCTAAAATTGACCCATGTACCTATACTTTTTAATGAAAGAGCTCAGGCTCTACACACTAATTCTGCCTTGCCATAGATTCTATGACTGGTTGCAGGGGGCCTGGCTATTATGGGGTGGGTCCCTCAGTGATCACCCCACTCCTGAAGGGTGGCAAAGCATTTGAGTACCGGCACCTTCTTTGCTAGAAAAAAAATGCACTGAGTATAGCTCTTGTGCACATGCCAAGGCAAACCTGAAAATGAAGCACACATCAGCACCATTATTCTGCACCTTTAAATATAAGCTTTTCAAAATTTTTTTTTCACTTGAAAGGCTTATATTTAAGGACATGCACAAATATGTGCCTTCACTTTGGGGTTTGCTTGGACTCGCATACATTTGTTTCTCAGTACCAGCGCTTAGAGGCTTGCACTGGCTTCCTTCCACTTCCAAAAGAAATCAAAATGGGCAGATGTCAAACTGAAAATCAAAATAGATGCGCTGTTCAGACCCTCTAATAACAGCTCCAAGCTGGTGGTAGGGTTCCAGCAATTAGAGCAGGGTTTGTTTGTGCGCTGATCTCTGAGCATTGGAAGGATATAAAAATGACCTCATTAACATTGCTTTGACTATATTTAAATGCAATTTATAGCCATCTACTACTACTACTACTACTACTACTACTACTTGACATTTCTAAAGCGCTACACACGTTTCCTGCACTAAAGCCCTGTGAGAATTCTGCACAGATTAACACCAGTGTTAGTCCTGTGCTAATCAGCTCTAACACCAGCATTAGGTTCTAAGCATTGGGGCCTTGGAATGTATTTTGGTTTTTTACTTTAAAAGAATTGTTTCTGATTTTTGAATGTTTTGTTTCACTCATGCTTGTTAAATGCATCTGTTGATACCAATATGATTTGCATGAACTCTTTCAAATACCTTTTTCTTGTTTCCAGCTGGAACATGCGGTCATTGTCCTTTGTAAATCAGACCCTGTTCAGTAGTCAAATCATAAATTATGAAAATGGTTAATGTCCGGTGACAAAAAACAACCACAGCAATGGAGAAAACTGGATCCGATATGAGAAGAGAAGGGAGTAGCATGATCAACAGGACACTTCCAAGCAAAACCAAGGAGACGAGAGATGGCAAAATATTCTTTAATAGTAGATAAGACTCAACACGGCACCGTGTTTCAGCAAACACCGCCTGCCTCAGGAGTCTATGTATGATGACCATTTGTAGATGCAGCCAAATGAGCAAGCAAACCAAATCAAGTCTTTAAAAGGACTATTGAATGGTAAATATGCAGTTAGCGTTACTAAAAGAATCAACAAAGCCAAAATATCTGTGTCGAGTCTTATCTACTATTAAAGAATATGTTGCCATCTCTCATTTCCTTGGTTTTGCTTGGAAGTGTCGTGTTGATCACGCTAATCTCCGGTGACAGCATCTCATCAGTACTGGGCCATCCTCTCCGGAATTGTTGTTTCATGACCTGGTAGATCTCATAGTTTCTCCAGTTCAACAAATAGTGTATATTTTTTCAGATGCTTCTACCAGTGCTATCTCTGGGTAAGACACATGATCAGTTAGTAAGGCCAACTCTTTCATAGGAATCATAAGTACATAAGTATTGCCATACTGGGAAAAACCAAAGGTCCATCAAGCCCAGCATCCTGTTTCCAACAGTGGCCAATCCAGGTCACAAATACCTGGCAAGATCACAAAAAAGTACAAAACATTTTATACTGCTTATCCCAGAAATAGTGGATTTTCCCCAAGTCCATTTAATAATGGCCTGTGGACTTTTCCTTTAGGAAGCCGGCAAAACCTTTTTTAAACTCTGCTAAGCTAACCGCCTTTACCACATTCTCTGGCAACGAATTCCAGAGTTTAATTACACGTTGAGTGAAGAAAAAGTTTCTCCGATTCGTTTTAAATTTAGTACATTGTAGCTTCATCACATGCCCCCTAGTCCTAGTATTTTTGGAAAGTGTGAACAGACGCTTCACATCTACCCGTTCAACTCCACTCATTATTTTATAGACCTCTATCATATCTCCCTTCAGCCGCCTTTTCTCCAAGCTGAAGAGCCCTAGCCGCTTTAGCCTTTCCTCATAGGGACGTTGTCCCATCCCCTTTATCATTTTTGTCACCCTTCTCTGTACCTTTTCTAATTCCACTATTTCTTTTTTCAGATGTGGCGACCAGAATTGAATACAATATTCAAGGTGCGGTTGCACCATGGAGCGATACAAAGGCATTATAACATCCTCATTTTTGTTTTTCATTCCTTTCCTAATAATACCTAACATTCTATTTGCTTTCTTAGCCCCAGCAGTACACTGAGCAGAAGGTTTCAACGTATCATCAACGACGACACCTAGATGCCTTTCTTGGTCTGTGACTCCTAACGTGGAACCTTGCATGATGTAGCTATAATTCGGGTTCCTCTTTCCCACATGCATCACTTTGCACTTGCTCACATTAAACGTCATCTGCCATTTAGACGCCCAGTCTCTCAGTCTCGTAAGGTCCTCTTGTAATTTTTCACAATCCTCCCGCGATTTAACGACTTTGAATAACTTTGTGTCATCAGCAAATTTAATTACCTCACTCTACTCCCATCTGAATACTCCCATCTCTAGGCCATTTATAAATATGTTAAAAAGCAGCGGTCCCAGCACAGATCCCTGGGGAACCCCATTAACTATCCTTTTCCATTGAGAATACTGACCATTTAACCCTACTCTCTGTTTTCTATCTTTTAACCAGTTTTTAATCCACAATAGAACACTACCTCCTATCCTATGACTCTCCAATGTCCTCTGGAGTCTTTCATGAGGTACTTTGTCAAATGCCTTCTGAAAATTGAGATACACAATATCAACTGGCTCACCTTTATCCACATTTTTGTTCACCTTTTCAAAGAAATGTAGTAGATTGGTGAGGCAAGATTTCCCTTCACTAAATCCATGTTGACTTTCTCTCATTAACCCATGCTTTTGAATATGCTCTGTAATTTTAATCTCTACCATTTTGCCTGGCACCGACGTCAGACTCACCGGTCTATAATTTCCCGGATCTCCTCTAGAACCTTTTTTAAAAATCGGCATTACATTGGCCACCCTCCAATCTTCCAGTACCACACTCAATTTTAAAGATAAATTACATGTTTACATGTTACTAACAATAGTTCAGACAGTTCATTTTTCAATTCTATCACTACTCTGGGATGAATACCATCCAGTCAAGGAGATTTGCTACTTTTGTTTGTAGAACTGTGCCATGCCCTAGTACGATACTACAGAATGCAATTACTGAACACATAGACAAAAAATGGTTTAATGGGACAGAGTCAACACTGATTCAGCAAAGGGAAGTCATGCCTCACCAATTTCCTTCATTTCTCTGAAGGTGTGAATAAACATGTGAATAAAGGATGATGTAGTGTATCCAGATTTTCAGAAACATTTTGACAAAGTCCCTCATGAGAGACTCCTGAAAAAAATTAAAAGTCATGGATAGGAGGAAATGTTCTGTTGTGGAGTAGGAATTGGTTAATGAATAGAAAACAGAGGGTAGGTTTAAATGGTCATTTTTCTCAATGGAAGAGGGTGAGTAGAGGAGTGCTGCAGGGCTCTGTACTGGGACCAGTGCTATTTAACATATTTATAAATGATCTAGAAATGGGAACGAGGAATGAGGTGATTAAATGTGCATATGACACAAACTATTCAAAGTTGTTAAAATACATGCAGACTGTGAAAAATTGGAGAAAGTCCTTAGGACATTGTGGGGCCCTTTTACAAAGGCACGTAAGGGTCCATGCATATCCAGCATGCACCAAATCAGCATTACCACCTGGCTACCACATGCCCTGGGTGGTAATTCTGAATATGGCACACGCCAAAAACACGTGGCAGAAAAGATGTTCTATTTTCTATCGCATGCTGCTTACCCAGAAGTAAATGGCAGTGGATGTGTGCTGCATGCTTACCACCCGGGTAGCGTGTGACATCTTACCACTAAGTCAATGGGTGGCTGTAATGTCTCAAGCCGAAAATGGATATGTGCTGATTTTTATTTTGCCGCTCATCCATTTTCCAGCCCCTTAAAAAAGACCCTTTTTCCAGGACATGGTAAAAACTTGCCTGGCGCACATTCAAAAGACATGTTCGCACTGCCGCAGGCCACTTTTTGCCATGGCTTAGTAAACGGGCTAAACAGACTAGATATCCAAATGGCAGATGAAATTTAATGTGGACAAATGCAAAGTGACGTACATTGGGAAAAATAATCCAAATCATAGTTACCTGATGTTAGGTTCCACCTTAGGAGTCAGCACCCAAGAAAAGATCTAGGTGTCATCGTGAACAATATGCTGAAATCTTCTGCCCAGTGTATGGTGGCAGCCAAAAAGAAAACAGAATGTTAGGAATTATTGGGAAAGGGATAGAAAATAAGACAAGAATTCTATAATGTCTCTGTATTGCTCCATGGTGTGACCTCACCTTGAGTATTATGCGCAATTCTGGTTGCGTATCTCAAAATGTTATAGCAGAATTAGACAAAGTTCAAAGAAGGACAACCAAAATAATTAAACCATTTATGGTACAGGTACATCGCTTACATCTTCTTCAGTAAAGACTGATGCAAAGAATTCATTCAGTCTCTCTGACTTGGCCTTGTCCTCCTTGAGTGCCCCTTTTGCTCCTTGATGATCCAACGTTCCCATAGATTCCCTCACAGGCTTTCTGCTTCTAATATATCTGAAAAAATTGTTACTATCCATTTTCACCTCCGTGGCAAGTTTCTCTTTCAGCTTTTTTTTATCAATGATTTGCTTTAACTTGCCCATGCTTATGTTGCTTCTTTTTTTTTCTTCATTTAGATCTTTCTTTTATTTCCAATTTTGAAGGATGTTCTTTTTAATAGCCTCTTTCACTTCTTCCTTTAACAATGTTGGCTGTTATTTGTTCTTCTTTCCATCTTTATTTATATGTGGAATACATCTGGTCTGGGCTTTCAAGATGGTATTTTTAAACAAAGTCCATTCCTGATTTAAAGTCTTGCCATACACCAGACACAAACCAAAGAAGTCTGCCTGGCACTGGTCTTAGTTTCTCACAGCTAGAGTCACCATCTACGCACTACTCAATTGGGCCCTTTCAGGCTTCTCCCCTTGGCCTGAATGAGAGACCCATACATATCAGAATATAGGGAGATCCCAAGCATTTGCCAAATCACACATGTGTTGTCTTACATATGTGTGGGCCCAAGAGAATGCAAGATCTGGTAATCCCTGCAACTTGTGTACATAGTCTGCATCCTTTGAGTGTTCTGGGCTTTGCCCTAAGCCTCTACCTGACAGCTTGTGTTCTGACATCCACGGATGCCTTGTAAGATCAACTAACCCTATATCAGGAATAGTATGCCTGAGGTGCAGCATGCTATTACAGATAGGTTTAGTGCCATTCCTGGGGTCACACCTCAGCCATTTCTGTAGCTACTGAGAGGCTGCCAGACCCAGGACATGGTTACATATGCAATATTAATGGAGAGCTTGGAAAGGGTTTGCAGGCCAGGTATCATACCACATACTGGAGGCCCAACAAAGTACATGCCGTGTATTGTGATGTTGTTGCTACAGGACATATAGCCCCATTAAGGGTCTCCTAGCTATGCACATCTTTGGCAGTATTGTGAGTTTAAACCAAAGCCATTCAGACAGTCTCCTTCCTGCAGCTGAACTGTGAGTGTCCTCTTATCTTAAGGAGGAAGTCAGCTCTCAAGTCACAGATGCTCTTGGACAGGCATCCCAAGATACAGGAGGTGTGCAGAGAGCTACCATCTACCAACTGCCAGTTCCAGAGCATATGTCATCCTAGACTATTGGATGAGGCATCAGGGAGCTTCTCTAAGAGCAATGGCACTTCATTCAGCATCCCAGAAAGTCATATCAGCCAGGATGTGTCAGTGGGAAAGATAAGAGCTCTCAGAAGGGCAGGAGAGGGAGAGGAAGAGGGAGGGTTAGAAGATTAATAGCGCACATAAGGAAGAGTGGAAGCAGGGGGCGGGGACTAGTGATGCCCTGCTGGTGTGGATGTGGGTGCTTTCTCCTCTAAGTCCATATCCCATGTCTCCAGTCTCTCTGGCAGAGGGACTCTGCACTTCATTGTGAGACTGTGTAGAATACAGCAGGCCCTGAATATTTGACAGACATTTTCAGGTTTGTAAAGGAGTTCCCCTCCAAATTTCTCTTTGCAGTATAAGTGGCTCTTGTGGATGATCCTGATTTAGTGGTGCACCATGTTGTACTGCTCCGTGACATCATTTTGGGGTGTCACAATAGGGGTCATCAGCTACCTCCTCTATGGGTAGTCTTATTACTTGTGTGGGATTTGGAGAGACCAAGAGTAGACATGGGATGAGAGTGTACCATAGGATGTGGTGCAGTGTATGCCTCTGCATAGGTGCAGTTGGCTGTGTGATGGCACATGGAACATGGCTGTTGTTGGCAGGTGTATGTGTGTGGCTTACTGAGGAGCTAGTCACCAGTGATATGGCTGCTCTCATAGTAGTTATATATCTATGAGCGTGCCAGAATGCTGGAGTCATGGCACAAACCAGGTAAATGGTTTAAGACATTCGTGATCTCACCCTGGGCAATGCTGATAATCACACTGAAAATCACAGTATACCTGATAAATTTGCTGAGTGGGTGTGTGCTGATTCATAAAGTGGAAAGGCTTGCCTGAGTTTGAAATAGACTATAAGCTGTATAATAACCTGCTGGTAACAAGTGAAGGTGGCTAGTGGCGGTGAGTGTGCAGGAAAACTGTTATGTTTCCGCTGATCTGTCATAGTGCAAAGTAGTGGCCACAGTGCATTTGACTGACACTTTGAGTGTATATGTGTTAATGGGTGGATGTACTGAGGGGTCTGCCTGAGTTTGGAGTGGGAAACAGGTTGTGTAGAACCCTGTTGATAACTGGTGAATGTGGCAAGTGGCAGTGAGTGTGCATGAACTCTGGTGTGTTTCCATTGACCTGCTGCGGAGCGGGGTTGTGACCATAGTGCACCTGACTGTAGTGAGAATCTGTGCTGCTTAAGAGATTGGACGAGACTGTTGTCCTTGGCAGAACCACTGCTTAATAGGGCATTGGTGTAAAAGGTGTGGAAAGTGAGAAAGTGAGCCTGACATCAGTGAGGTGTAAGAAATAAAAAAACGAATTTCAGTGAGTTGGAAGTCTCTTGCTGAATGATTTTGTTTCAAAAGTTTAAAAGAAGTGATTGCCTATAAAGGGGTTTTTATACAAACATAAGACTGTTCCTCATTAGGTAGGGAAAAGTAACAAGGCAGGTTCTGCAATAGGGAATCTGCAATAGGGAACATTACTTATCTGTTGATTTAATCTAGATAGGTTGGCCACAGTTTTGAAAATAACATAAATCCTTATAAAAATTCCCACAAGATAGGGAGACAGGGTTTCAATTTCTTTTAGTTAACTAGAGTACAGGTGCAGAGGCTGTTGGGCAACTCAAGAGGATCAACGCAGGAGCAACACGTGCACCAACTACCAAGAAAGACCAAAGTTACCATCATACAAGAAAGGTCTACAGAGCAGCTAAGTGTTTCAGCCACCATCTCTTTCAGTAATTTAAGGGACTATGTATAAATATGGGTACTTACCTGATTGCTGAGAGTAGTCCATAAATCGTCTGAGTCACTTTAAGTAGAAATTTGGGCTCTGAAACAAAGAATTGAACACAAAGAATCAATTAATTTGCTTAAGTGTATGAAAACTGGTGAAATTTTGGGTAAAGAGAGGAAAAATTGATTAATGAACTTATCTGATGTGTTAAGTTGTGGTTTGAACAGAAATTGATCGCTTCACAGCATATGTTTTCCTGAAATTATACAAGAGTTGAAGTTATTGTGTGTTACACTTGCTTATTATTCTGAAACATTCATTGCATTTTAAAACCATCTTGTGCAATAAATTATTTAAATCCAAAAGTTAGTGTGCAATATTGTCATCATTAAAATTTTGTAACATCTAGGGAAACATCTTGAATTGCACACTGTATAATATACAGAATACAGAATTTCCCCATCTTTCTTTGTACCTTCCCTAAGTGGTGAGTGTTTAGCGTGGGACCCTATACCATGACTGTATTATTGTACCACCCTCTTTAAAAACCTCACCCATAGGAGATCTATAATACTGTTATAGAATTAACGTTAAGTGTACAGAATTGGGGTGCCTAGACTGAGGCACCAATTTATAGAATTGCCCTTTACATTTTTTAAGCACCCTAATAAATGTGCATCCTTAGTCCTGGTCAGGTTATATTTCTGATCTGGTAGCAGGATACCATTTTGCTACTCTAGTTGTCATCTTCTCCTAGGATTATACAGAATTTTCCTGGTCATTCTTCCTAGGAAGTCTTTGATTTTGTCTGTTTTCATAAAATGAATAGCCCTTACCCTTTCTGCTTCATCTCCTCCTTTCCCTCTCCTCCCCCTTTCCCAAGGTGTGGGAGATGAAAAAAAAATTAAAAAAGAAAGCAGAGTGGGGATTGGATTGCTGAAAGGCTGCAATTGCAGACTTTAGTCCAAAGAGGGCTGAGATTCTAAAAGGAGCTAAAATAGAGGAAAATCTCTGTCTCACTGTCCATCTTTACTTGAATTATCCCCATCCCCACAGGCTCTGTCACATCTCTGCCCCATCCTGTGGGCTCTGTCCCTGTCATTGCCCTGTCACCATCTGCATATGCCTTGCATACTTATGATTTTATATTTAAATCTTTTTTATTAAAGTACAAAATGAGCAATATTCTGTACAACTGTTGTTCATAAGCCAAAAATAGAAGATAATAATAACAATGAGTAACTGAAATAACATCCCCAGCTACCCTATAACCTTCCAACCCCAACAATATCTGACTTCTGTTATCCCAAGGAACCCTAATCCACCCTGTTAAAATGTCCAGGGGAACAAAATACAACCCGCTCTATATGCCCTAGTGGGGGAGAAATACACCCTATGAAGCGCTGCTATGATGTTTTAATCTGTGGATGAATAATAAGTCATCAATAATCTCAGGATTCAGTCTAGCTCTCCTGTCTTCCACAGTCCTTCCCTTGATATAAAATGTCCTTTCAGAAGACATGCTGGTAGCAAGAATGCACAGGATTCCAGTGCAAATTTTGCCATTTTTGGTCATTACTTTTGCTTTTCCAAAAAATCAAAACATCATCGCCTGCATTACTCGAACATAAATAACTGTCTGGTTCATTAACAATAGCCTTAAAAAGAGGGATTATTCCATAAAAGTTGCTCAGAAAACTGCTAACATCCATTTTCATTCTTTTGGAAGGAAGATCTTCCACACATGTGACACTTTCTGGGAATGTGGAGGACCATGAGTTGTTGATGTTGATGAACTCGAGCCTTCCATGTTGATCTAGTTTTGATACAACCTTTTCAAAGAATTGGTTGCCTGTGTTTTTACAACATCTGGGAAGATAATTGGATTGCCTTTTGGACGTGGCATAGAAGAGAACCAACACTGTGTAGTGGATGAACAGGAAAATACGTGCCAATTAAGTGTTGGAAATACCCCTTGATACCAGCAACAATGGATGAATCTGTTGCAGTAACAGTCAGATGCTTGAGCAACTGGGCACGTGATTGAAGGATGTTGTAGATGGTAGGATTCTGATCAGCAGACCTCTTGTTGTCACATCATAGGCAGACAAAACATAAATGATGTCATTTAGTGCTTCTTTTCAATCTAAAAGCAGCTCCTGCAGTTTTTTTTGTCATTGAATTCAGTTTCCAGTCATCTAAGCTGTGTTAAGTTTGTACATATTGTACTAGCATTTTATAGATGCTGTTCCATCTAGTTGGAATAGCCTGTTTCAGGCTAGTCTCAAGTTTATCCCTGTCCCCACCCTGCCCCTGTGGACTCTGTCCCCGTTCCCATGGTTAGCTGCTTGCCCCCATCCCTGTGTCATTCTCTAGTTACAGGACTTGGCCAAAAGAGGGCTGAGGGTCCAAAAGAGTGAATATAGAGTGATTTCTGTGCTCTGTGGTACAGGTCACAGATAACAGAGAGTTAAATTCACAGAAGTGTTTACTGGAATTTTCTTGGGAAGAAGGGTGAGAAATTTCACCTGCTAAAACCCTCCGACTTCATGTGGAGGCACCAGGTGCTACATGTACAAGAGACTGACAAAACTGTCCTGGGGGGTGGGGGGGCACTCCTGGAAGATCAAGTACTGAACTCAGGGATACTCCTGAGGGGAGCATTACATAAAATTGAACAGAAGAAGAAAACAACTGGATCAGAGTTGGGCCAAAGTCACAGCCATGGTCAGGCTAATTATGCCCACCCTCTACAATGCTCTTTCATTTTGGGGGACCAGGAAAGGCAGTCTGTGTTAAATTGAGCACCCTCAATCAATTTGAAAAGTTGGCTGTAAGACACAGATATATTGCAGCCTAAATAGTGTCAAGCACTTTCACGTCTTTAGATTATTATTATTTTTTTATTTTTAATTCAGAAATGGTTGCTAGTTGCTGCAGTATATTTCCCTTCTGGATGTTGTGGCAGCTTGTCTTCCCATATGAACCCTCTTCCACTTTCCTTAATTTTCTGTTGTGATAAGAACAATCACAACAATACTGAACAGTATTTTTCCACCTAAAGGAATGAAACAGGAGATGTGAATCTAATTACAAAATCAGTCAGAAGAGAATACAACATTAAACAGCTACAGATTAAAAAAATACTGAGAATAAACTGACGTGAGATTTAATTAGTTCAGGGGCTCCAGAAAGGAAAGATGGGAGATTAAATAAAGGATAATATGGTGGAGAAAGAGATACAGCAGGGAGAGATGGGAGGGGAAAAGTACATGAGAGTAAAGGGTTGAGGTGAAAGGATTTCATATGGACTGAGTTAAGAAGTATTGGAAAACAAAGGAGGGGGTGAAAGAGGAGGAAGTAATGATGAGAATGGGAGGTGGCGTTCTGGAAGTGATGCAGAAGAAGTAAAGAAAAGCAGGGTCATCCTGCAGGCTATGTGAACAGTATGTCTGCAAAGGATGCAAGGGTAAGGCTGCCAACTGGATCTGAATATGCAGAACAGGGTTGATCCAGTCCTGAGTTTACCTCGCTGCATGTAGGGACTTCTAGTTCTGATTTCCCCATTGCATTCCCTAAGAAAAGCAAGACTACAAGTGCCAGCATGCACTGGGTAAACCTAGGACTGGATCAAACCTATCCTGTGAATCTGGATCCAGTTGGCAACCTTATACAAAGGGACACAAAAATCACTCCTTGTCCATTGTCTCCCTTTTGGTGGCCATGGTGCAGTGGGTAGAGCGGGGACACTTGGAGGCATGTTACACAGTATGCAATTCTGGTGACTTGGGGTGCTCCTGGAGAAGGTAACCAATTTAACCTGGACCCATAAAAGAGGAGGGAGGAGACAAGCAGACTGAGGAGAAAGATTAAGTTTGCCTTCTACTGCTGCTGACCTGGAGTGTTCATACGAGGGAAGAATAAAAGGGGCGATTATAGATGTAGTTTGTGGTGGACATGTTTGGTAGTTCCCCTTCCCCAAGTGTAGCAGATACTAATGTTGACCTCCCTTTCCCTCCCCAACTTCCATTATGACTTCCTTACCCTTTCCCCCCTCCCAAAATAAGCAGGAAAATTATATTTTTGTGGTTGATACAGAATAAGGGAGGAGAGATAATAGATGGCTGAGGGAAGGCTGTGATTTGGTGAGGAGGGATACAGAAAGATGAAGGATAGCTGGGATGTTAGGCAAAAAGGTAGATGTAGGTAGGTCACACAATGTGGTTCCCATAGCTACTGTTTTCTATTTTCAGCACTGAATTATCTTAGCATGCCAGACACAAGAGATGATAAACAATAGGTGCTCGAGTCAGAAAAATATTAGTCTCTGGATGGTAAAAGTCAGAAAAGTGTTGAGTAGCTGTAATAGAAAGAGAATTTTGTTACATGGAAAGAAAGACAGATGTAAGAAATAGTCTGTAATGAAGATATTGGAGCTGCAAGAAGAAGAGCAATAATAGATACGCCATTTATACTTAGGGATGTGCAGCCAGAAATATTTGTTTAGTTTCCTCTGTCATTTGCAGGCTTTTTCATTTTATTTTATTTTGTTCTGATAAATTTTAATTGTGTTTCATACTGTATATATATATATATATATATATATATATATAGAGAGAGAGAGAGAGAGAGAGAGAGAGAGAGAGAGAGAGAGAGAGAGAGAGAGAGAGAGAGAGATGCACAACTGGACAAGAACAACACTGACACAACAGAAAACAAGCCCAGAGGCAGGAAATACTCAAGCTTGCCTTCAGCTGGTGGCCACTGGAACAGTCAAAAAATTGGAATGTGTATTAGCAGAAATAGAAGACAGAATTAAGATGTGAGCTCGGTTTAAGAAGCAGAGCAGCTTCTTCAAAGTAGCTGTCTGCTAACCCAAGGGTCAAAAGTACAAGACTGAATTGTTCCTGACACCTATTAACACTGGAGAAAAAAAAGTTGAAATTTAACAACAATGAGAAGAGTGGAGGAGTGGCCTAATGGTTAGGGTGGTGGACTTTGCTCCTGAGGAATTGAATTCAATTCCCACTTCAGGCACAGGCAGCTCTTTGTGACTCTGGGCAAGTCACTTAGCCCTCCATGGCCCCAGGTACAAATAAGTACCTGTATACAATATGTAAGCCACATTGAGCCTGCCATGAGTGGGAAAGCATGGGGTACAAATAAAAAAAACCTGTTATTTTTTCTCTGCCATTTCATGGTAGAGAAGAATTTAGCTAAATCAAGTCTCCAGCTAATATCCAAAAAGAAGCACAAGGAGCCTTCAAATATGAGAGCGTCTCAGCTGCACTTTATTAATAGGTCCCCAACACGGTCCGCATTTCTGCAAACAGATACCTGCATCAGGGGTCTATTAATGGTATTTGAGTCCAAAGAAACAAATATTCCAATGGCCAGAAACAACCTTGCCTTGAAATAGACAAGTCCATTCCTAACTTCAAAAAGAGATGCCAAAAAGTGCAGAAATAATTTATAAACCTATTAGGGTGTTCTCGCGTTTTTTGGCATCTCTTTTTGAAGGGTCCCACAGGGTGCTTACACCTAATAGAAATTGTGTGTTCAAAAGAGACAGCAGCAGTATTTCAGCAATTCCTTATAGAATAAGGGAGATCTGTGTCTAATTTAGGCCTGAGAATTTACACCAGATTTCAGTTGGTGTATTTTGGGTGCGGATCCTAGCGCCAAATTTTATTCCATAAACCGTGGTGCCCAGCTCTGAGTGCTGTTTGTAGACCAGCACCTAGGGCGCCATTTATAGAATTCAGTCTATAGTCCTGTGAATGAGAGCTAATGACTTTTGGGATAGGTGTTAAAGCATCTGCGTCAGAGCAAGATAAGGGTTATGGAAATCCTTACAGCTTGAAATGAGGACTTCATACATCAAATGAAGCTCTCAAACACACCATGGATTTTGCTCAAGGATTTCTTTTCCTGTCAGTATCACTAGAAGATCTTCTAAATTGGATGGAGGGAAGGTAGTGGAGGGTGGGGAGGGGCCAAGTCATGTGATCTAGGCCCAAGTTCACACCCTTGGCCTATTTTGAGCTCCATTCCAGAATTTGAGTAGCTAAGCAGTAGGTCTTGCTGTAACACTTGAGGAATATCAGGCCTGTGTCACCATTGCAAGACCTATACATGAATGAACTGTCTGGGATGGCATATTTACCCTAAGTACTGCAGCACGTCATGCATTTTGTAGTACAATATACCTTAAAAAAATGTGAAGGCATCTCTAACAGGGCTAGGTTTAGACTTTTACAATCTTCTGTCTCTTATGTTGTGGACATGTGGACTTTAATTCTTAAAGCATATGTTTTCAATATAGCAGAGCTTCCATCCCATTGACTGTTTGGGAAAAAGCCTGTTGCTCTGGGTTTGTTGACAAATATATCCTACCCTTATCAGTGGCATATTACATGGAAGCTCACATCATACACTGTAGTCCCAGCCATTGGAAGAAAGGCAAGAGAGGAGAGATATCATAACAACATTTAAAGACCTCAGTGATATAAATGCACAGGACGTTGGTCTCTTATGATTGAAAGAAAATTCTGGAATGAGGCCTAAGATGAAGGTGAAAGGTATAGCCTCAAGAATAATCGAAGGAAACACTTCTTTATAGAATGGGTGCTGAATGTGTGAAACTGCCTCTGAGTGGTGATAATAGAGATGATGACTGTATCTGAATTCAAGAAATCATGGGACATGCACAGAGGATCTCTAAGGAAGAAGAAAGGATAGTAAAGGAAAGGGAATGGGACTTGATATACCGCCTATGGTTTTTGCAACTACATTCAAAGTGGTTTACATAGTATATACAGGTACTTATTTGTACCTGGGGCAATAGAGGGTTAAGTGACTTGCCTAGAATCATAAGGAGCGGCAGTGGGAATCAAACCTAGTTCCCCCCAGATCAAAGTCTGCTGCACTAACCAGTAGGCTACTCTTCCACTCACAATAGATTAGTAGTTGGTATGGGTGGGCAAAATTTAAAGGCCTTATGGTTTTTATCTGCCATTATTTTCAAAGTTTCTGTTTTATTACCTTGAAGAGCATTAACGATGTCTGTGATGATGGTGAGACAAAGGCCTATACAGGCACTACTAGCAACAGAGAAGGGACAGATTTCAGTTTCTCTGTCAACCTATTTCAGGTCTGGTTCATATGAACCAGGTTGCTTTATCTCCTATAGGGCTTTCTCCATAAGATATGAAATGAAGTAGGGCCTGTCTCCCAGTGGGAGTCCATTTGGACAAAGCAGTGGGAGTGGAGAATCATGTATGAACAATAAAAGAATCAAGGCAACTGATAAACTAAACATAAAATGTTTGTTTATTTAGTTAGTTAGCTATTTAGTGAGATTTATTAATTGCCTTTATGAAGAGATTCACCCAAGGTGGTGTACAATTTAAATATTTTATAGGGAGGGGGAGGGAAACTGAGGGAGAAAAGCCACCTTAGTGAGAGGATACGAATGTGTGGTAGAATATGGTAGGGCTAAGAGACACCATACAGAAGATGCCAGATCTTTCAAGGATGAAAGTCACAAGCACATTATCTCAAGCATTCTCCCATGAGTGAGGGACATCCTCTCATTTTTCTCACTGATGAGCCTTAGCCTCTGGTCAATGGCATCCAGCTGATGTTGTGTCATCAGCTACAGCTAGTGCGCCACCTCCATTTGTACCTGGAATTGCAGCCAGTGCTACACCCCAGATGCCACAGGGATTCTGTATTGGCTGCTTGAGGAGCAGCCAGAAGCTGGATGTCAGGAGACCTCCTCCATATCTACCATCACCACCTCCTGTCTATCCTCTTTCAGCTCCTGGTGTCCTGTTTCTAGTGGTGAGCCCTTAGGTTCCCTAAGGCCCCGCAAGGCCTCAGAGGACAGCCGAGCACCCCGAATCTTCACCCCCGGCGGCCGCCGTTCACCAAGGGTTGAGCCCCCAGCTGCAGGCGGCCAGCAGGACTGCTGGAACCGCGGGGTGACGGCTGACCTGGCTGGTAGTCAGTAACGCAGTCTCTAAAGGGCAGCTAGCGAGGGCGGCTAGCACTCCGAAAGGGTAAGAAGCACTGTCTCTGGATGATGCTAGCAAGGGCGGCCAGCAAATAGCACAGTCTCTGAATGATGGCTAGCAGGACGGCTAGCAAGTAGCACAGTCTCTGAATGATGGCTAGCAAGGGCGGCCAGCAAGTAGCACAGTCTCTGAATGATGGCTAGCAGGGCGGCTAGCAAGTAGCACAATCTCTGAACGGTGGCCGGCAAGGGCGGCCAGCAAATAGCACAGTCTCTGAATGATGGCTGGCAAGGGCGGCCAGCAAATAGCACAGTCTCTGAATGATGGCTGGCAAGGGCGGCCAGCAAGTAGCACAGTCTCTGAATGATGGCTAGCAGGACGGCTAGCAAGTAGCACAATCTTTGAACGGTGGCCGGCAAGGGCGGCCAGCAAATAGCACAGTCTCTGAATGATGGCTGGCAAGGGCGGCCAGCAAATAGCACAGTCTCTGAATGATGGCTGGCAAGGGCGGCCAGCAAATAGCACAGTCTCTGAATGATGGCTGGCAAGGGCAGCCAGCAAGTAGCACAGTCTCTGAATGATGGCTAGCAGGACGGCTAGCAAGTAGCACAGTCTCTGAATGATGGCTAGCAAGGGCGGCTAGCCAGTAGCACAATCTCTGAACGGTGGCTGTTAAGGGCGGCCAGCAAATAGCACAGTCTCTGAATGATGGCTGGCAAGGGCGGCCAGCAAATAGCACAGTCTCTGAACGATGGCTAGCAAGGGCGGCTAGCAAGTAGCACCGGGAAAACCACTGTGCCGGCTTCAGCATACATAGAAACGGAAGCAGTGAGTTCCCCTTGTCCTCGGGTTTAAATATCGCGCCGTCCCGCCCCCTCCCCGGGAGAGGAACCAACCAACCCGGCCCCAGGAGGCGATGGAGCCTCGGGATTGGCCGGCCCGCCCTCCAGGCGGGGTTTTAGGCCCGGCGCGCCAATCCGGCGTGAGGTGGGCGGAGCCTCCGCACTGGTCCGCCTCGGGAGGCGTCGATGCCGGCGCCACCATCTTGGCCGGCGCAACGCCCCGCTCTCCGAGGCCGGCGCTCGCTCCAAAACCGAGCTTCTCATTTTCCCCCCCAAACCCACCTCCCCGCTCCCCCCGTTTTCTATTTCTGTTGATGGCTCTCTCATTCTCCCTGTCTCCTCAGCTCGAAACCTTGGGGTCATCTTTGACTCTTCTCTCTCCTTCTCTGCTCATATCCAGCAGACCGCCAAGACCTGTCGTTTCTTTCTTTACAACATCCGTAAAATCCGCCCCTTTCTTTCCGAGCACTCTACCAAAACCCTCATCCACACCCTTGTCACCTCTCGTTTAGACTACTGCAATCTGCTTCTTGCTGGCCTCCCACTAAGTCACCTCTCCCCTCTCCAGTCGGTTCAAAACTCTGCTGCTCGTCTCATCTTCCGCCAGGGTCGCTTTACTCATACTACCCCTCTCCTCAAGACCCTTCACTGGCTCCCTATCCGTTTTCGCATCCTGTTCAAACTTCTTCTACTAACCTATAAATGTACTCACTCTGCTGCTCCCCAGTATCTCTCCACACTCGTCCTTCCCTACACCCCTTCCCGTGCACTCCGCTCCATGGATAAATCCTTCTTATCTGTTGCCTTCTCCACTACTGCCAACTCCAGACTTCGTGCCTTCTGTCTCGCTGCACCCTACGCCTGGAATAAACTTCCTGAGCCCCTACGTCTTGCCCCATCCTTGGCCACTTTTAAATCTAGACTGAAAGCCCACCTCTTTAACATTGCTTTTGACTCGTAACCACTTGTAACCACTCGCCTCCACCTACCCTCCTCTCTTCCTTCCCGTTCACATTAATTGATTTGATTTGCTTACTTATTTTTTATTTTTTTGTCTATTAGATTGTAAGCTCTTTGAGCAGGGACTGTCTTTCTTCTATGTTTGTGCAGCGCTGCGTATGCCTTGTAGCGCTATAGAAATGCTAAATAGTAGTAGTAGTAGTAGCGTCGGCCTCTCCGGAGGTCCACCCTTGCAGCCCCGGGCGTTGCGAGGGCCGCCGACCATCGCCCCCCACAACCGGAGCGCAGGTAGGACCGGGGAACGGGACAGTATCCTCCCCGGATGCCCCCTCTCCCCGGGGCCGGGTTTAGACGGAAACCAGGCGTGGAAGGCTCTGATCAGATCCGGCGCATGTACGTTCGCCGCGGGCTCCCAGGAGTTGTCTTCGGGACCAAAATGCTTCCAGGATAATAAATAATATAGCCTTCCCCGCCGCTTCTTTGAATCCAGCACATCCTCCACTTCATACTCCGGATCGGGAGTGACCTCGAGAGCTTCATCCTCGTGTTGTTGAGGGTGCCATCGGGACCCACGAAACTTCTTCAACAGGGAAATGTGGAAGGCGTTGTGCACCCGTAGGGTCCTTGGTAACCGCAACCGGTACGTCACTGTTCCAATTCGCGCTTGGATTGCAAATGGTCCAATGTACCGGGGTCCCAACCTCCGGGAGGGCACCCGGAGTCTTAGGTATCTTGTGCTTAACCATACCTTCTGCCCCGGCTGTAATACTGGAGCGGGTCGCCGGCGGCCATCTGCAAAGACCTTATATTTGGCAGCTGTTTTCTGCAATTTTTCCCGGGCCATCTCCCAGACCTTCTGCAGATCTGCCAGAGTTTGATTACTCACGGGGGTTGGAGCTGTAGTAGGAAACGGTGCTGGAAGCCGAGGATGTCATCCATATACCAAGAAGAACGGAGAGTTTCCTGAGGATGAGTGGTCACTCTGGTTATATGCAAACTTGGCCCATGGAAGCAAAGAGGCCCAGTTATATTGACGTTTGTTGACAAATGCCCGCAAGAATCCTTTCAATGTTTGGTTAATCCTTTCGACCATGCCATTGGTTTGGGGGTGGTAGGCGGATGAAAAGTGGGTTTCCACCCCCAAAGCCGTGCACAAGGCTCTCCAGAAGCGTGAGGTGAATTGGGGTCCTCGGTCACTGATGATCCGAATGGGCAGTCCATGTAACCGAAAAATGTGTTGAATGAAGTACTGGGCTAAACAGGCCGCCGATGGAAGGCTCGGTAATGGAACAAAATGAGCCATCTTGGAGAAACGGTCCACCACCACCCAAATCACCGTGTGACCCCGGGAGCTGGGGAGGTCGGTGATAAAATCCATGGATAGCTCCGTCCAGGAGGCTGTCGGTACGGACAGCGGTTGCAGGTCCCCTACGGGAGGCCCAACTACTGGCTTAGTCCGGGCGCACACAGGGCAAATAGTGACGAATTGGAGAATGTCCCGCCTCATATGAGGCCACTGATACTGTCTTACAATGAACCGGAGGGTCTTTTGATACCCGAAATGCCCGGCCCATCTAGACGAATGTCCCCATTGCATTACTCTTTCTCGATCGGCGGCCGGCACTAACTCCTTTGTCGGAGCGACTCCCCCTGCGGCCGCACTGACACATGCCGGATTCAACATAGGGTGGACCTCCTTGGTCTCCTCTGGAACCTCAAATGCTCGGGAGAGAGAGTCCGCCGGGGTATTCTGAGTAGCCGCCCGAAACACTAACTGAAAGTGAAATCTGGCAAAAAACAATGACCATCGGGCCTGTCGGGGATTTAACCATTGGGCCTCTTGAAGATACAGAAGATTCTTGTGATCAGTGATCACCGTAAATCGGTGTTCGGCTCCCTCCAGCAGATGCCTCCATTCCTGCAGGGCTAGTTTTAATGCCAAGAGTTCTCTATCCCCTACCGTATAGTTACGTTCTGCCGGGGAGAACTTACGAGAGAAGAAGGAGCAAGGTTGACGCCGGCCTTCGGGGTTGACTTGAGAGAGGACCGCCCCGGCCCCCAAAGCGGACGCGTCCACTTCCACAATAAAGGGTTTCTCTGGATCTGGAGCCAACAAGATGGACGCTGAATTGAACGCCTCTTTTACCTGACGAAAGGCCGCTTGTGCCTCTAGCGGCCAATCCCGGACTTTCGCATTTTTCTTGGTGAGCGCCGTCAGCGGTGCTGTCAGTTGGGAATACTGAGGAATAAACTGGCGATAATAGTTCGCGAATCCCAGAAAACATTGTAGCGCTTTCAATCCCAGTGGTTGTGGCCATTCCCGAATCGCACGGAGTTTGTCCGGCTCCATCTGCAGCCCCCCGGGTAACAGAATGTGTCCCAAAAAAGGTAGCGACCGCTGATGAAAAGCACACTTACTGAGCTTAGCGAATAGGCGGGATTGCCGTAACCGTTGCAGCACTGCGCGAACGTGACTTACATGCTCAGCGGGGTCCTTGGAAAAAACCAAGATGTCGTTCAGGTATACAATCACCGTGGAGTTCAACAAATCCTCAAGCACAAAGTTGATAAGTCGCTGAAACACCGCAGGGGCATTACATAGGCCAAACGGCATCACCCGATACTCGAAATGTCCCTCGTGAGTGTTAAAGGCCGTCTTCCATTCGTCCCCTTGCCGGATTCGAACTAAATTGTAGGCCCCCCGCAAGTCCAACTTAGTAAACATCTGGGCTCCTTGCAGCCTGTCAAAGAGTTCGGGAATGAGCGGTAGAGGAAAGCGATCCTTTACCGTGATGGCATTTAATCCCCGATAATCAATACAGGGCCTCAAGGAGCCATCCTTCTTGGTAACAAAAAAGAATCCGGCCCCGGCAGGGGACGTAGAGGGCCGGATGAACCCTTTCCGCAGATTTTCCCGGATGTATTCCTGCATTACCTTGGACTCTCCCCGGGACAGGGTATACAGTCGGCCCCGAGGTGGCATGGTATCTGCCATGAAATTAATGGCACAGTCGAAAGAACGATGAGGCGGTAGAACCTCCGCCTCCACTGGACTAAACACATCTGCGAAGTCTCTATAGTCCATAGGCAGGGAGCCCAGCTCTACCCGTGCCCCCCCGGGCACAATAGCTAATGCAGGGCAGCTGCCGGTCCGGCCCTTACAACAGTTCTCCCGACAGGAACTACCCCAAGCCTGGATACTTCCCCCGGTCCAGTCAATAACAGGACTATGACACCGTAGCCATGGCAACCCTAGGACCATCGGATGAATGGTCCGGGATAGTACCAGGAATTGAACTTCTTCCCGGTGATCCTCCCCCCACCTGCAATCCCAAAAAGGGGTGATCTCCGTGACCGGCTGCGGTAATGTAGTTCCCTGGATGGAGGTTATTTGCAGCGCCGGCCGCTGCGGGAGCGTAGGCCAGCCCATTTGTTGCAGCAGTTCGTGCCCGATGAATTTGCCCCCGACCCAGAGTCCACCAGGGCCCGGGTCTGGATCGTGGTCTCGTGCCATCGTAGTATTACCGGCAGTGTTATCAGGGAATCTGGTAGGGGAGCGGAGTGCCCCAAGACCCCTCCCCTCAAGGTGCCTTGGGGGAGACGTTTCCCGCCCGGGCGGGACAGACCCGGATGAAATGTCCAGCCTCACCACAATAGAGGCACAGTCCGTCCCACAAGCGTTTCTTCCTGTCGGAGGGAGCCAGCCGTTGACGGCCCATCACCATCGGCTCCTCCCCATTCTCCTTGGAGTCCCGGTTCCCACGGCGAGGGGACGGCCCCTTACCAGTCCGGGACGTTCCCCCGCGCCACTTTTGCCGTTCCGCCCGGGCTCTAGCTCGCTCCTGGAACCAGGTATCTACTCGTATACAGAGCGAAATCAGGGCATCCAATTGGCCTGGGACCTCTCGTCCTGCCAATTTGTCCTTGATCCGTTCTTGTAACCCTTCCATAAAAATTGCCATCAAGGACTCTGGGTTCCAACGCAGCTCCGTGGCTAAGGTCCGAAAACGAATGGCATAATCGGCCACCGTCCCCTCACCCTGATGAATCCGCAGCAGTTCCGACGCCACGGAAGATGGTCTGCCAGGAAGGTCGAACACCATACGGAAACGGCGCTGAAATTCACTATAGTCATCCAAGATGGGGTCCTGTTGTTCGTTTAGTGGGGCCACCCAGGCCAGGGCTTTCCCTTTGCATAGGCCCATGATATATCCCACTTTACTTTGGTCTGAAGCAAATGCCTCCGGTTGCATCCGGAAGGCCAGGTTGCACTGATTGAGAAACCCCCGGCAACCTCCGGGGGCCCCATCATATCGTGCCGGTTCAGGGAACCAAGGTCCCGTGCGGAACCCTCCCGAACGGGGAGCTGCTGCGGCCCCCTGGACCGCAGCGGCCTGGTTCTGTACCTGAAGCGTTGAAAGTTGAGAGCATACGTTCTGGAGCGCCCCTGACAGGGCGTTCAGCTGCTCCTGCTGCTGCTGAAGTACCTTGGCCAGGTCCCGTAGATCAGGCTGCGTAGGCGAGCTCATGGCTTCCGTTTCCTGTCCTGTTTCTAGTGGTGAGCCCTTAGGTTCTCTAAGGCCCCGCAAGGCCTCAGAGGACAGCCGAGCACCCCGAATCTTCACCCGCGGCGGCCGCCGTTCACCAAGAGTTGAGCCCCCAGCTGCAAGCGGCCAGCAGGACTGCTGGAACCACGGGGTGACGGCTGACCTGGCTGGTAGTCAGTAACGCAGTCTCTAAAGGGCAGCTAGCGAGGGCGGCTAGCACTCCGAAAGGGTAAGAAGCACTGTCTCTGGATGATGCTAGCAAGGGCGGCCAGCAAATAGCACAGTCTCTGAATGATGGCTAGCAGGATGGCTAGCAAGTAGCACAGTCTCTGAATGATGGCTAGCAAGGGTGGCCAGCAAGTAGCACAGTCTCTGAATGATGGCTAGCAGGACGGCTAGCAAGTAGCACAATCTCTGAACGGTGGCCGGCAAGGGCGGCCAGCAAATAGCACAGTCTCTGAATGATGGCTGGCAAGGGCGGCCAGCAAATAGCACAGTCTCTGAATGATGGCTGGCAAGGGCGGCCAGCAAGTAGCACAGTCTCTGAATGATGGCTAGCAGGACGGCTAGCAAGTAGCACAATCTCTGAACGGTGGCCGGCAAGGGCGGCCAGCAAATAGCACAGTCTCTGAATGATGGCTGGCAAGGGCGGCCAGCAAATAGCACAGTCTCTGAATGATGGCTGGCAAGGGCGGCCAGCAAGTAGCACAGTCTCTGAATGATGGCTAGCAGGACGGCTAGCAAGTAGCACAGTCTCTGAATGATGGCTAGCAAGGGCGGCTAGCCAGTAGCACAATCTCTGAATGGTGGCTGGCAAGGGCGGCCAGCAAATAGCACAGTCTCTGAATGATGGCTGGCAAGGGCGGCCAGCAAATAGCACAGTCTCTGAACGATGGCTAGCAAGGGCGGCTAGCAAGTAGCACCGGGAAAACCACTGTGCCGGCTTCAGCATACATAGAAACGGAAGCAGTGAGTTCCCCTTGTCCTCGGGTTTAAATATCGCGCCGTCCCGCCCCCTCCCCGGGAGAGGAACCAACCAACCCGGCCCCAGGAGGCGATGGAGCCTCGGGATTGGCCGGCCCGCCCTCCAGGCGGGGTTTTAGGCCCGGCGCGCCAATCCGGCGTGAAGTGGGTGGAGCCTCCGTGCTGGTCCGCCCCGGGAGGCGTCGATGCCGGCGCCGCCATCTTGGCCGGCGCAACGCCCCGCTCTCCGAGGCCGGCGCTCGCTCCAGCGGGTCGCCGGTCTCAGCCCGACCCGCGGCAGCGTCGGCCTCTCCGGAGGTCCACCCTCGCAGCCCCGGGCGTCGCGAGGGCCGCCGACCATCGCCCCCCACAACCGGAGCGCAGGTAGGACCGGGGAACGGGACACCTGGCTTGGCATATGGAGATGAGTAGGGAAATGAGATTATGAGGGAGAGGTGGAGCAAGAGGTGGTAGGGACAGTGAGGGGACTTAAGGAGGGATGGGTTGACAGAGACATGGAGGGGCCCCAGATGGCTCCTAATGATCCATTGGTATCTGGGGTGCTGGTACCAGGTCTGCACCTGCACCATCAAGTACTAGTGAGGGTCCTGCAACTTCCTGCTGGGCTGTTGGATATTTATGTTTATTCAGGTATTTATATATCACTTTTTATTTAAAAAAAAATGTCAAAGCAGTTTACAATTACAAAGGCTGTTAAATGTGTTATAGTGGAGGCTTTGGCACAGAGGTTGGTGCTATCAATTACTATACAGTATCTATCGGGTCATCCTATGAGTGGCATCACCCTAGTGTGTGGTTTCTGTGAAACAGAGGGACACAGTCATTAGAGTTTGCTATACTGTGTATGTCTAGTAGCGCTATAGAAATGTTAAGTAGTAGTAGTAGTGGTAAGGTATGGGATCATCACTACCATTAATGATCAGTAACGTCATTAAAATCGTCCATAGTATCTGAAGATTGGGTGGCAAGTGTAATGCCAAATTTATAAAAGAATACAATTTACCAAACATATAGACAAAGGAAATCCTGTCTCACCAATTTGCTTCATGTCTTTAAAGGTGTAAATAAATATGGATAAGGATGAGATGATTAATGTAGTGAATCTAGATTTTCAGAAAGCTTTTGACAAAGTCCCTCATGAGAGACTCCTGAGAAATTAAAAAAAACAACAACATGGGCTTGAAGGCAATGTTCTGTTATGGATTCAGAACTGGTTAAAAGATAGGAAACAGAGGTAGTGTTAAATGGTCATTTCTCTCAATGGAGGAAAGTGAGTAATGGAGTGCCCCAGGGATATGAACTGGACTGGTGCCATTTAACATATTTATAAATGATCTGGAAATGAGAACAATGCATGAAGGATTAAATTTGCAGATGACACAAACTATTCAAAGTTGTTAAATTGCATGCAGACTGTGAGAAGTTGCAGCAGGACCTTAAGAGACTGCAAGACTAAGTATTCAAATGGCAAATTAAATGTAATGGTTTCTTTTATGGTTTTATTAGCAAAGTTGATATACTAATTAAAAAGAATGCTATTAAATAATAAGAAAGATAAGAGAGCGAAAGAAATAGGGAGAGAAGGAGAAAACTGTTACAATGTATTCTTGGCACCGCATCTCCTCCAATTGACAAGCCATCTAAAGCAGTAGTAAAGAGATGGGTTTTCAGAGCCATATGAAATTTTGGGTAGGATAATTCAAGACAGACCAGGGCAGATAAAGCATTCCACAGGCAGAATGCCTGGTAGATTTAAGTGCTGCAGAGCGAACCAAGGGTACACTCAGCATTCAGAGACCTGAGTATTCCAGGAGGCACATACAGAGTGATAATGGCGGAGAGGTAGGAGGGAAGCCCAGAGCGTACTACTACTACTACTTATCATTTCTATAGCGCTACCAGATGTACATGGCACATAGCTGATTGGCAGCCAGTGGTGTTGAATGTATAATGTGTGAAGTGGTTGAAGCATTTTGCCCATGCAAGCATTCAGATGACAGTATTCTGGATATGACAGAGAAGAAGATTGAGGAAGTCATGAGTAGTTTTTTTGCGCCTTTTTTCATTGTCATTTCCTGCTTTCGATTTCGAGCGTGCATTCGACTCTTTTGCACCTCGTTTGTTCCTGGATGTTATGCTGACCCTCCAGCTTGGATTGCATATTTTTAAAGATATACATACCATATAGGAGTTTGACTACAATTCAACCACTCTAGGAAAGTATACTGCTTTACAACATTCCTAGACCCATGATGCAGGCCGGTAGGGCAGAAACACGACTCGTATTGGGGCCGCTTTTTTTGCTTACTGTTTTTGAATAAAGAGCTTGTTGAGAACACCATCTGAGAGAGGTTGTTTTTTTCCACCTGTTTGCTTGGCATTGATTACAATAATCAGGGCATGAAATAATGATTTCCTATAGGACGGTTGGGCCGAAACACAGCTGTGTCGAGTCATATCACCTTAATAAAATCATTTTAATTAATTTATTTTTTTTGCATTTTTCTTGTGTCGTCTTTTTCTGATTTTTGATTTTGTTTATACACACATTTTTCTTTTTTTCTTGTGCATATTTTTGCATACCTCATCTTTTCAATTCTTTATTTCCTTGTTCCATTTTTTTGTTGTTTCTTCTTTTTTCTCTTTTTTCTTCTTTTTTTCATTTTACCGTTATTTTGCGTCATCTTCGCTGTGTTTGATTATTGTTGTTTTCTGCGAAGACAGGTTTCTTCTGTATTTGTTACATTTGTGATACTGCATCTGGATAGAAGTGGATTATCTGAAATTGCCATAATTAGAAATATGAAGTCTTCACCAGATGGGCAATCTGGAGCTCAGAGGAACCAATTTATTTTTTAAATGCCAGGAGGAGATTCCCTCCAGGGCATGTTTAAGCTGAGTAAGATCAGGACATAAGGGATTCATGTTATGTATCAGGAAAATATCATTGGCACAGAAAAATGCTTGAATGCTAAAGTTCTGGATTAGGTATGCCAGGGGACTCAGGAAAATCTTAAATAATAGTAAAGAAAAAACAGGGAAACTATTAGATATAGTATAGGCAAAGGAAATGGAAAAAGAGTGACCAGATAGAAAGGAGGAGAACCATCAAAAATGGTACCAGAGATGCTAAGGTCAGAAAGTCTATTCAGGAGAAGAGAATAATCAACCAGATCAAAAGCAGCGGAAAGATCTAGAGAAATCAAAAGAACCATATTACTTTTATCCAAGGTAGAATACAAGTCATTAAGAAGAGTGATGAGTATAGTTTCACAACTCTGACCAATCCGGAGACCTGATTGTTGTGTGTGTAGGACATTATGTTGATCAATGAAGGAAAACAATTCTCTCCATCAGTTTAGAGAGAAAGCAAAGGTTAGAGATGGGGCAATAATTGGATGAAAGGGAGGGATCTAGAGATTTTCTTTTGAGAACCTGGCGAATTGCCTGCTTCCAGGAAGCAGGAATATCACCTGATGAAAGGCATGTTGTAATCATAGTAAGAGCCAGGGGAAGCAGAGCATGATAAGACAGAAGAAACCAGGAGGATGAAATAAGTTCTAAGGCACAGGTAGTTTTGCATGTGGAGGATACAAGCTTAGTGAATGTGATTAAGCTAGACAAAGTGAACAAAGACCACTGATGCAAAAGAATATGGGTGTACTCAAAGGGAGTGTCAAGGGTTTTAATGTGAGCTGGATCAATTGTAAATGTAGAGAGAGGAGAATAATAATAGTGTCATAGTATGTGTGAGAGAGGGGAGAACAGGAAGAGAAAACTGGTTACATTTCTGATGTACTGTATCGACCTTAGAAATTAATGAAGTGACCAAATCCTGAGCAGTGAGGCAGTCAGGGTGGTGTCAGTCATGAGTTGTCAACTGTGCAAGAATGGAACAAAGTTTTTGGATTTATTAACTGCCTGGAGAATTTGTTTAGAATAGTAGGTTGTTTTGTGCTTCCTTTATGTAGGAATTAAAATGACTACATGGACAAATGCAAAGAGGGGCATAATCGAAAGGGGCGCCCAAGGTTTGCTGAGGACATCCTCGCAAAACATCCCAGCAAAGGGGCGGGGAAACTCGTATTATCGAAACGAGATGGACGTCCGTCTTTCGTTTCGTTTCGATAATACAGTCAGGGATGCCCAAATCTTGAAATTTAGGTTGACCTTAGAGATGGTCGTCCCTAGACTTGGTCGTTTCTGATTTTTGGCGATAATGGAAACCAAGGACACCCATCTCAGAAATGACCAAATGCAAGCCCCTTGGTTGTGGGAGGAGCCAGCATTCGTAGTGCACTGGTCCTCCTGACATGCCAGGATACTAACCGGGCACCCTAGGGGGCACTGCAGTGGACTTCACAAATTGCTCCCAGGTACATAGCTCCCTTACCTTTTCTGCTGAGCCCCCCAACCCCCCCCCCCCCCAAAAACCCACTACCCACAACTGTACACCACTACCATAGCCCTTATGGGTGAAGGGGGGCATCTAGATGTTGGTACAGAGGGTTTTTGGTGGGTTTTGGAGGGCTCACATTTACTACCACAAACGTAACAGGTAGGGGGGATGGGCCTGGGTCCGCCTGCCTGAAGTGCACTGCACCCACTAAAACTGCTCCAGGGACCTACATACTGCTGTGATAGGCCTGAGTATGACATTAGAAATCAAAAATCTAGCCTCAGTGTGAGTCAAAATATATAAAACATCCTGTTCAGCCATTGTCTGTTTGGTATTGAGCAAGATCTTGAACAGTCACTGAGCAGCCTTTGTCAGTAGGTTGTATAATTAAAGAACTGGAGCCAATTATTGTACTACCTGGTCCTCTAAAAGGTCCTTTGTACTAAGCAGTGGTAAGCCCACCGTGGGCTTGCCGCATGGCAATCTGGAACTACTGCTGGTCCAATGCATTTAGGAGCCCGGTGGTAGTGCCTGTCCCCAACGTGCACCATTTCTGCTGCTGAAAAAATACTATTTTTTTTAGCACCAGGGTTTACCAGCGGTTATCAGGCAACCCCGTGTGCTATACAGTTACTGCAAGGCTAGCAGGGGAGCCCTTACTGCCTCTGAACTAGGTGGCAGTAAGGGCTCCCCTTGGAAATGGCCATGCGGGAAGTGGTTCATTTACTGCACAGCCAATTCCTTTATAAAAAAGAAAGTCTTTTCCTGCTACGGTAAAAGGGGGCCTCAGCACATGGCAAATCCATGTACTGATACTACCACAGGTGCCCTTTTACTATAGCTTTATAAAAGGGGCCCTAAGTTTCTTTGTGTGCCTAAAAAATGCATGAAAAACCAATTGTAACTGCATAAATCTATGAACCAATTATGTACAGAAATGTGTATCCCATAAACTGTGCAAGTTGTATAATATTATGAACTGAATAACCAGAGAACTTGCAAAACATTTAACTTGTAGAACATAATGTATTTCTTATAGACCATAATGTATCTCCTTTAACTGTCTAACTAGCAGAACAGCTCTGTAGACGACAGTTGCATCTCTGTACACAGTAAAGTTGAGAACCATAGAACACGGGAGGGACCTGGGCCGGTCCGGAGGGACTAAAGGAAAGCAAATTAGCAGGTAAGGTCTAATTTCTCCTTCCTTAGCGTCCCTCCGGACCGGCCCAGGATTGGACTGATGGGACGTAACAAAGCAGTAGTCCTAAGGGAGGGACCCCAGCAAACCCGCTGTGAGTACGCGAGATGCAAAGACGGTCTCCTGACGACACTGCACATCTCCACAAAGTAAATGGAATACCGACCTCGCTTGTACTCGGCAGGTGGAACTGGATAAATCGCCTGAAGATCTAAGAGCCTCTGTAGAGTCTCCCGAACCGCACGCGCTTTGAGGGGAGAGCGACAGGGAGACTCCAGAAAGGCGTCTGAAATAGGCCTTGCAAATTCTAAGGCATATCCGTCTCGAACCACCTCCAAGACCCACTGATCTGATGTAATGTGGGCCCACCTCTGATAAAACTGAGAAAGCCGAGCTCCGACAGGTACCAGAGAAGGGGCCCTCGCACTTTCATTGGGAAGTACGCGCAGGGGAGCGAAAATTGCCGCTTGAGAATCTGCCTCCTCTGCGGTAACCTCGAAAGGACTGGTTCCTGGTAAAGAAACGCGATCTCTGAGGCTGAGAAGCTTTATCAGGCTGAAATCTACAGAAAGACCTTAGCCTACCACGTCCAAACAAGGCACCCCGACTGGACAGGCGAGGCCGATCTTCAGGGAGACGAGGCACCTTAGAGTCTCCTAGGGAGTGAACCAATTTGTCCAAATCCTCTCCAAACAAAAATGAACCCCTAAAGGGAAATTTACTTAACTTAGACTTGGAGGCCGCATCTGCCGACCAACCTTTCAACCAAAGAGAGCGGCGAGCTGCAACTCCCAGGGCCAAAGATTTAGAAGATGCCCTCAACAGGTCATACAGAGCATCGGCTAGAAAAGCAGAGCCCGTTTCAATCTTTGCCACCTCGACATCTATAGCTGCGAGATCATCCGAAGATCTATCCAGAACTCTCTCGGCCCAACGAAAACAGGCCCTGGCCACTAAAGATCCGCAAATGGCCGCCTGCACTGCCAAAGAGGAAACCTCAAAATTATGCTTCAAAAGAGAGTCCAAACGCCTGTCTTCACACATAAAAAAACAATGTATGAAACAAACCAAAACACCAGAAAGTCATGAAAAATTCATAAAAATTAGAAAATGTATCCACATTGTTTTGGCCATGTACATCCTGTTGGAGATGTCCTGATTTGGATGTCCCAGTTCCTACCAAGACATCCTTTATAAAATGGACTTTATGTCTTTATGTGCAAGAGTACGGGTGGAAAGGAGAGTGCTGATAAACCATCAATTGCATCTCCTTCTTTTCCTCCTTCTCCTCCTCTGTGCTAAATATCTTTTTTTCAGAATTGATAAATGTATTTTTCACTGATGAACATCTTGAAAATGTTTCTTTTTATGGAGATTATTTTTCAGAAAGGCATGAACATTTTTTCTTGTTGGCCCTTCAAAATCCAAAATGAAAATAGGTGAGTCAAGCCCGGTATGTTTGGAATTAATTTTAATTTGGTTTACCAAAAATACATTCTAAAAGAAGCTGCTTTATACTTTGTTTAGCTTAGCAATTGTTATTTTACTAGGCTTTGGACCTCAGATGCTGATGTTAAAACAGTCCATTCAAGTGAAAGACAAACTAGTAATTTAGAAGTAACTGTCTATGCCAATTGTGAGCATTTGGACTTCTTCCTGAACATCTGGCAGCAATTAATTGACCATGAGAACAATTTTGTCATATAGAAACCTCATCAACTAGTACAGAAGGGAAAATGCTACACTAAATATATTTAAAGATGGTTTCCAAAGTGATAATTATTTTTTGGAGAGAAAGAAGATTTGTAATTGTTCAAATTTCTTTCTCATAAATGATCAGGGTTATAACAAGTTTTTAGAAATACACTGTAGTATTTTCAACAACAGGATGGCTTAATGTGTACTTACATAAGCTATCCTCCTCTTCTGTCCTCTGTTTTTAGAATTCAGGGCTGTTATCAGTTGAAATACGAATAACAAACATCCCAGCACACATAAATGTTCTAAAAAAAGAAATAGAAGCTAAAAATCACCAAATAACAATATATCCAACTACAAAGGTCCTTTTACTAAGCCATGCTAAAAAAAATGGCTGGTGGTAGTTTTAGCACTTGGTTTTCCCTTGTGCTCCAACCACTTTTTAGCTTGGCTCTAAAATGGCTGAATTTCAATTTCTTCCATTAATGGCCTCACGTTAATTTCCAAATTAGAATGTGTAACGGTTGTGGCCGTGCCCAATGTCTACATTCACCTCTCCTTCCAGTAACCAGGCCCTGTGGATGCTGTGGACTGCCCATTCCCTGTTTCCCAATCATGTTCCAGAGATCATTCCAGTCCTATTCTGATGTTCCAGCATTCAAGCCTCACTCTGGTGTTCCTGCAGCCAAGCCTCGGTCTGATGGTCCAGTATTCAAGCCTCATTCTGGTGTTCCTGCAGCCTAGCTAATTGTGACATCATCAGTAAATGCCTTTATAAAGCACCTTGGAACCTTCCTGCTTTGCCTTTGCAACAGAGGTCTTCAGATGAGTTTTGTCTGTGTGAGTTTGTTGCAGTTCCAGCCCTGCTTGTTCCAGTTCTTCCAATCTTCAGCTTCAATTCCTACCCTGCTTGTTTCAGTCCTGTCTATCTTCAGTTTCAGTTCTAGCCCTGCTTGTTCCAGTCCTGTCTGCCTTCAGTTTCAGTTCCAGCCCTGCTTGTTCCAGTCCTGTCTGCCTTCAGCTTCAGTCCCAGCCCTGCTTGTTCCAGTCCTGCCTGTCTTCAGCTTCAGTTCCAGTCCTCCTTGTTCCACTTCTGCCTGTCTTCAGCTACAGTCCTAGTCCTGCTTGTCCCAGTCCTGCCAGTCTTCAGCTTCAGTTCCAGTCCTTTCAGCTTCAGTTCTAGTTCTGCTTGAACCAGTCCTGTCTGTTTTCAGCTTCAATCCTTGGTTGGGTGGTTCACCAGCTGCTGCTGCCATTCGTCAACAGTAGCCCAAGGGCTCACTATCCTTGAATCTGTGACAGAATGTGGTCATTACTGCCTGAGCCCTTACCACCTCCTATTTAGAAGGCGGTAAGGGCTCATATGTTACATGTGCGGTAAATGGGCAGTGTAGAGCAATGTGCCAACACTGCCTGATTACCACCGGGAACACCTAATCCCCACCCAATTATTTTCTAGTGCAGGAAACACTATGCAGCAAAATTAGAACTACCGCAGGGCACTTGGATACGGCTGGCAGTAGTGCTGTTTTGCTATATACTACCTGTGTGGTAGCCCTATCAGGCCTTTGTAAAAGGGCCCCACAATTGAAGGCAAATAAGGACCATATGGCCTATCCAGTATGCCCATCCATGTCATCTACTATCCTACTACTACTACTACTACTGCTACTACTTATCATTTCTATAGCGCTACTAGACATAAGTACATAAGTACATAAGTAGTGCCATACTGGGAAAGACCAAAGGTCCATCCAGCCCAGCATCCTGTCACCGACAGTGGCCAATCCAGGTCAAGGGCACCTGGCACGCTCCCCAAACGTAAAAATATTCCAGACAAGTTATACCTAAAAATGAGGAATTTTTCCAGTCCATTTAATAGCGGTCTATGGACTTGTCCTTTACGAATCTATCTAACCCCTTTTTAAACTCCGTCAAGCTACCGCCCGTACCACGTTCTCCGGCAATGAATTCCAGAGTCTAATTACACGTTGGGTGAAGAAAAATTTTCTCCGATTCGTTTTAAATTTACCACACTGTAGCTTCAACTCATGCCCTCTAGTCCTAGTATTTTTGGATAGCGTGAACAGTCGCTTCACATCCACCCGATCCATTCCACTCATTATTTTATACACTTCTATCATATCTCCCCTCAGCCGTCTCTTCTCCAAGCTGAAAAGCCCTAGCCTTCTCAGCCTCTCTTCATAGGAAAGTCGTCCCATCCCCACTATCATTTTCGTCGCCCTTCGCTGTACCTTTTCCAATTCTACTATATCTTTTTTGAGATACGGAGACCAGTACTGAACACAATACTCCAGGTGCGGTCGCACCATGGAGCGATACAACGGCATTATAACATCCGCACACTTTTCACTTCCTCTCCCTTAGAGATCCTATATACCTTTATCAAGCTTTCTTATATTCAGTTACAAGGGGCTGCCAGACTGGAGGTGGGACCTCTCTACAATGTCCCTGTAGTCCTCCTCTATATACCTCTTGGAAGAGCTGAGGGAGACAGAGAGGTGCATCGAGGAGGACTACAGGGACATTGTAGATACTTGGCTCTCTTAAAAGGAGAGCATCACCTTGGTGAAGCTGTAAGTAATCCTATAGCCAGGTCCAGCCCACCAGGGGACACATTATTCTCTCACAATGAGAATGTGTATCCAGGAGCTTTTGCCTAGGAGGGAAGGATTAGGATGGCTGTTGTAGTTGGTGATTTGTGCAGCGCTGCGTATGCCTTGTAGCGCTATAAAAATGCTAAATAGTAGTAGTAGTAGTAGTGATTTGATTATCAGGCATGTAGATAGCTGGGTGGTTGGTGGACATGACATAGTAACGATAGTAACATAGTAGATGATGGCAGAGTAAGACCTGTATGGTCCATCCAGTCTGCCCAACAAGATAAACTCATATGTGCTACTTTATATGTATTCCTGACTTTGATTTGTATCTGCCATTTTCAGGGCACAGACCGTAGAAGTCTGCCCAGCACTAGCCCCGCCTCTCAACCACTAGCCCCGCCTCCCCCCACTGGCTCTGCCACCTAATCTCCACTAAGCTTCTGAGGATCGCCTGGTTACTTGCCTGCCTGGTGCAATGGTTGCGGACTTCATTTATTACCTAGATAGAAGGAGCCAGCTGTCTTGGTACTTGTGGGTACCAATGATATAGGAAAATGTAGGAGAGAGAGATCCTGGAAGTAAATTTTAGGCTCTTAGGTAGAAAGCTCAAATCCAGAACTACTAGGGCAGAATTTTCAGAAGTGTTCCCCATTCCACACACAGGGCTCAAGAGACAGGCAGAGCCTTGGAGTTCCAATGCATGCAGGGGAGAGGTTTTACATTTGTTAGCATCATTCTGGGAAAGGGGGAGCCTATTCTGGAATGATGGGCTCCACCTTAACCAGGGTGGGACCAGACTACTGGCATCAGCATTTAAAAAGGAGATAGAGCTGCTTTTAAAGTAGAAACCGGGGGAAGTGTGATAGTCATTCAAAAGTGCATGGTTCGGAACAAGGTACCTTTTAAAGATATCACCAAAACATGGAAGATATTGCATCCTGATAGTGAGGTTGCGATAGAGACCATAGTAGACCAGGTATCTTTAAAGAAAAGGCAGACAGATTTTCAAGATTGCAGATTATCACTGTCAGCTGCTGAGCAAGATGGAAGAGTGGAGGAGTGGCCTAGTGGTTAGAGCACCAGTCTTACAATCCAGCGGTGGCCAGTTTAAATCCCACTGCTGCTCCTTGTGATCTTGTATAACTGTCAAACCCATGAAACGTAAATCTACTTATCATTATTAGTGTATATAACTCAATGGTAGATAAAACAATCTGGAGTCAAACTGTTATATTCACTCATTGATTACTCTTGTTTGAATTTTTAATTCTTGTTTTTATAAGGGGAAGTCTCATATAAAGTTCACTGGGTAATCTTTTACTCACTCACTGGTGAGACCCTTTATGTGACAATTTGTAATCATTGGCATACCCCCCTACCTCCCTACATTTGTACACAATCAATTTGCTTTTTTTATCTAAATTATTTTTTCTTTTTTAGTAGTACAGATTTATCTGTTACTGTTCTTGGCAATTTTTGCTACTGTCCTTGCAGATATATCTTAAATTGTAACAGTACTGAGTGATGGCAGGCTTGTGGAAGTCACTTATCTGAACTCATCGTTGTGGAGTCTTAACACCCCGAATCTTGACACCCCGACAGGTGCCTGTTTTGCTGTTCCGGCTTTCTCAAGGGGAATGCCTAAACGTCGGGTCTCCACTGTGCCGCCTTCTTCTGGCAGTCAAAGCATATAATAAAGTGTTTGAATACTACATAGTTGTCATGATATATTTATATGCATATTCATTATAGATATCTGAAAACCAGACAGTTTGGTGTGCATCCAGGTCAGGATTAGGAATCACTGCTAAAGTGTGCATGCTTTAAACTGCATCAGAAAGAGACATTGCTATGGGTGAGTTTGGATCATGAGAGGAAAATACCATGGGGGTAATTCTATAAGGAATCACCTAGTTATAGAAAGCAAGCAGTTGTAGAAATAGAGGTATTTTAACCATTTAAGTAAGCAATATCTACTAGAGACAAAGTTTGTGCCATGATTTGGTGGTGCATATTCTGCTAATAGGCATGTGCATGGGTGTAGTTTGGACAGAGTGCAAAAGTATACACACAAATTATAGAATACTATAAATGACGTGTTCCTTCTCATAATTAGGTTTGGGTATTTACATCAGATATAAGGCTGGTTTAAGTGCATGTGTCTTAAAAGGAAGCATGTTTTCAGCCTCTTGTGCTAATATTATATAAAGAATAAAATATCCTTTGAGAGAGGCACCATAATCAGCACATTCCATTTTGCTCTTCTACAATACCGAAAACGCAGAAATAAAAGGTGCAAATTATGCGGATGTTTTTAACACAAATAGGGGTCCTTTCCCTAAGGTGCACTGAAAAATGGGCTGTGCTAGTGTAGGCGCATGTTTTGGGCATGCGCAGATCTATTTTTCGGTGTGCCTGTAAAAAGACTTATCCAGGGCTACCTACTTAACATGGTGGAACTCAGTATACATACTTGCCAAGTATGAATATGCAGCTGTTGAGAAGTATAATTTAATAACTAAATACAGGAAAATATGGACTCCCCTCCAAGATCAAATATGTAGTACTCTTGTGTAAATATGTACTTTTAACTGTCTGTTTTCATATATGACTACCTACCCATCGTTACTAATCCGTAATCATAATTGATATTTTTATCTTGTATCAGATGTGTATATTGTTTGATGCTCAGTTTATTGTTCATATTTGTATACTGGCTAACATTTTAGCCATTTGTGTTTTGTTTCATTGATAAAATCAAATAAAAAATATTGGAACTAAAAAAAAAAGGCCTTTTTAAAATTTTTGCTGAAAATGGACATGTGGCAAAATCAAAATTGGTGTGCATCCATTTGGGTCTGAGACATTACCACCAGCCATTGACTTAGAGGAAAGGTCTCACATGCAGTAATCATCTATGCATATAGAATGACGATTACCACCTGGTTTCTGCTGCGCCAGAAAATAAAAATTATTTTTCAGTGTGCATAGTGGACGCATGTCAAAAATGAAATTACCACAAGGGCCACACAGTAGCTGGGCGGCTTAGTAAAAGGGCCCCATATTTTGCACATCCTAATGTTCAAAGAGAAGGGAGTCTTTCTTTTAAAAGTTCCCTAAAGTATGTGCATCAAAAGCATTTGTGTAATCTGTAATTACATGAGCTATTTGCAAATTGCTTGCTAAATGCCCAATTACCAAAACTGCAAAACTGCATTAAAAAATAACAATACTGGCAGTAAACTGTACATCCCAAAACCAAAGAATCACATATTTGCTATTAGAGACAAAAATAAAGAACTGAAAGATCCAAAATAGTCACCAATGGAGCAATTTTATACCAGGATGCTTATAATTAGGTGCCCATTGGGTACCTGGTAGGAGTCTGTTCTATATATGAATACAGGTGACTAGTATCCTTTATAGAATACTAGCTTAACTATACACTGACATATGCACTGACCCACAAGCATTTACACCAGCTGTAGACCTGGCATATGTTAGCATCTACGTTTTGGGGATATATGTGTAGCTTACGGTATTCAGTACGTTACATGCATTAGTGGGAGCCCTGCCCAGGCTCTGAACATATATGCATACCCTTTGCAAATGCACACTATGAAAGTTGAGTAATGCAATATTTACAGAATAGCTCTTAGGTGTTTTATAAATGATACAGAAATTGGAATGATGAGTGAGATGATCAAATTTGCAGATGGTATAAAACTATTTAAAGTTGTTAAAACACATGCAGACTGTGAAATATTGCAGGAGGAGCTTAGGTTAGGTTCACCGGTATAACAGCAGAGCACATAGTTTTAATGATTTTAAGTGGAGATTTTTTTATGCCAGTGATCACCCCATGAAACCTTTCACTTAGAAATTTTAAATTAGGTGAAGGTGGGGTCCCGAGGCTTTTTCCTCCACTATTGATCATACTCTGTAGTTTCAATTTGTTTTTATTTTGAGCTGGCAACTATAGAAGAGTTTTCATGCACAATTGATATCAATCTCTTCTATCCTCTGATTGATATTGTGTAGTGTATAAAATTATTCTAAACATTTACACAGTTAATATATCTGACCAAGCAAAGAGATTAGATTCTTTAGAATTGAAAGTTGACAAGATTGACTCTTTGAATGTGGCTTTCACTAAAGATAGCATACCTATTCAGAAAACAACTAGAGATGATGAAAAAACAGTCTTGAATGAAAAATTAGCGCTTTACTAATTTTCCAAGACAGACTGGAATATCCGCTGACAGCATGTTATGAAAATATATGATTGAAATCTTGAGGTTTGCTTTGTGACCAAGGTTCTATATATTCCCCTTGCAAGACATGGAAGAGATAGTGAACAATCTTTGGGATCAGATTTGTTTGAAGATAGTTTGATTGAACCAAATGGCTATGTTCCATCTACTTTTCTTGTGCCATTTACTTTGGTAGCAACTTTTATATCAGAAAACTAAGGGATGAACTACTCAAATTGTTCTTCAGGACAGAACAAAACATTTTGGGGGCATTGTAGAAGGGTATATCCATATGTTGTCAGGGATGCTCAGAAAAGGTGGAGGCAATTCTTATTACTTCACTGCAGGTGCTCCAATTGGAGGCCCATTTTCTTCTGAAGTTTCCTTGCAAGTGTGTCATCTGGTATGATAAATGCAAATATGTTTTATTTAACCATTTTAATTGACAACTTTTCTTAGTAATAAGAACTCTGCTTCTTTAATTGGGAATCTATCAGTGGGGTCAATGGTTAGCTCCTCATAGAAGTCTGCCATTTAATAACACTCTGCATGTTTTTTTTTCCTGTATTATTAAACTCCTATGATCGTCTCCCTTTTTTTGTTGTCTGCCCCCAATTTTGGGGTTTTGTTAATATAAATTAATATTTCTTGCTGTATTGATTTCCTTATTTCAATTTCAAACATCATTGCCCTAACATTTCTTGTCAAGTACTGTATTATATGTGTGTAAAGTTTGTTAATTGTAATAAAAATAAAGTTACAAACCCTTATGAACATCGTCCAAATAATGGAAAAAGGATCCAAATGAAGAAAATGAGAAGCAGCATAAGCCCTGGCAAGTTGGATGCAAAGCATTGATAAGGAAGACAGAAAGAAATAGAAACAAAAACTCATAGTAAAAGCCTGCAAGGAAGCAGATAGACCATTAGATCACCAAGAATTAAAAGGAGCATGCAAAGAGAACAAAAATAAATTAGACAGACAAAGAAACACAGTTATCAAAATGGTCTGCTGTTAAAATGTGGTATTTTACCACTAATGTACTATTTTATGTCCTAGTTTGGTGCTATAAGTATAGAATGAGCACTATATGTGATCCCACCTAACAAGGTATATGGGATTATAGAGCCTAATGCTACCCTGCATTAATAACCTGACTTCAGGAATGCAGACCTAAGCTTGCCCCCATCTGTGATGGGCTGCTTCTCTAGTTATAGAGAAAGCTCTTGATCCCAACTAGCCCTTCTTGTAGCTGGCTATAAGTGGACTACTTGGATATATTTTCCCCCTAGAATGATCAGGGTGAATTACAGATTCCGGCTTGGGTGGTAGTATCCCATCAGGCAAGGTTACCTGGGTGATGGCCAGTTTCAACAGACCCATTTAAAGAGTGTGGAACTTTTTTCCCTGAACACTGAGCACTTGAAATTGAGCTGGAGAAGATAATTTGCATATAATTCGCATAGACCAAAGACTTTAGACCAAAGACTTTGATTTTGGCTGAGTCTTTGGCCCTAGGAGAGAGCAAAGAAGCCCAAGATAGAAGCGAGGGACTTCCTATGCTAGACAGGATACAAGGGGGGGGGGGGGAGAGAGAGAAGTGAGGACTCTCCTAACTCATCCTGAGGCAAGTAGGAGAGCCTAACCAGGACTTCACAGTCAAGGAGCTCTGGAAGTTAGAGCTTGAGCTCTTTTTCTAAGAGGGATGGGTTTGTAGACACAATTGGATCCTTAGAAGCTTGTGGGCTTTTTCTGCCTATGTTGTTGGTAGTGGGGTAATTGCTTTGGATTTTCAGCCTGCATTATCAGTTGGTAGTGGAATTGCTGGAGAAATCTCAGCTTACAGTGTCAGTAAGCAATAACTTCTTCACATCATCTTTTGATACAAAGCCTATTGTTTGTTAAAGCTGCAACCTTGCATGTAGACAAAGACTGACAAGGTTCCCGATATGATAGAATAACAATGTTGTCATCAGCATCAACATCATGGCCAGAACAGCCAAGGCCTCTTGGAATTACCATTACAGCTGGAGAGAGATGCTGCGACTGGCAAATCACATATTGTTTATGAAACCCTGGCTTCTTGTCAAGGTGACTTCTTCAGTGTGGTGCCAGTGAGATCTTGAAGCCACAATATTTGGAGTAAACAAAATTATGTGTGCATCACCCCCATAAGCCATAATGTGCATCTTTAGCACAGCTGCAGCCTATGATTTTGATATACAAATGGGCTCTTATCTGATGTAAGGGCTGCTGTGTTGACATCCCATTAAAAGAGCAGACCTGTGTTGGATCTGACTGACCATCTGAGGAACATGCAACCATCTAGAGGTCTGCATCAAGTTGTATGTGTGCCACATTGTTTTGCTTAGTGCTGTGTGAGAATAGAGTAGCCTGATTGAATTAGAACTCCATCTAGGGTAATGTGCATTTAATTTGAGCTATTTCTATGATGAGATTGACCTTGTCCTTATTCCTACATTTCTTATATTATATCTGCTGCTTTTGCAAATAAATATTACTACTCTATTTTACAATACTTGGTTGTAGAGTTAGTTCTTTCTATTATTTGGGCGAAAGAGCTGGGATCTAAGGATAAGGGGAACAAATTTGCTTTTGACACTTCACTCACTAATGTTAGTCTTGTCTGAGACCCATTTCTTTCAGAATTTATACTAAGTGTCAGGTACTCCAATAACACCCCAAAAGTGTGTTATCTGTATTGCACCTACAGTGCTTTTCCTGTGTAAATTAAACTCATCACCTCTTTAAATACATCTGGATCTACATCATTCATTTCTTCATGGCCTATGTAGATGAGGTTTTCTTGAGGAGGTTCAGACCAAAATGGAGGAGGAAGAAAGTTTAGACCCAAATCTCACATATGTCAGCTCAATTATTGGATAGACACATGAATGAATATAACTACAGTAGGTCCAGCTCTTGCTTTAGTGGCTAGCAATGTTATGCCTAAGCTGTTCAGGAGTTCTTCAATTGCATTCCTGCCAATAGGGTGTGGTGCTTAAATTTCATGTTTTCAATCACTAAGGACAGGCAGTTTCCTTGGAGCCCTGCAGAGCTTGATATTGAAAATGTGATATTGTAGCAGCAACCCTCCACTGGCAGGAATGTAGGTAAAGGACTCTTAGATGCAGCCCCCTCAATACCTCTCTGCTCTCATCTCTCCCTACATTCCTCCCCGTGAACTCCACTCACTGGACAAGTCTCTCTTGTCATCCTCCTTCTCCTCCACTGCTAACTCCAGGCTTCGCTCCTTTTCTCTCGCGGCACCTTATGCCTGGAATAGACTTCCTGCACCTATACGTCTAGCTCCATCTCTCTACCTGTTTTCAAATCTATGCTGAAAACCCACATTTTCACTGCTGCTTTTGGCTCCTAGCCACAATTGCCCTCCCCTTGTCCATTCCTCCCTTCTCACCCATTACTTCCCTCACCAGTAACTGTCGTGTCTGTCTGTATTATTTAGATTGTAGCTCTTTTGAGCAGGGACTGTCTCTTTGTATCAGGTGTTCAGCGCTGCATGCGTCTGGTAGCGCTATACAAATGCTAATAATAATAATAATAATAATAGATGAAACATTGGTGGCCAGCTACATATATAGCATCAAGCTGCCAGACAAACAGTTCACTTCCTTCGTATGCTAGATGGAAGGACAATAAGCATAGCAACCGCAACTAGCAACGGGTTCTAGCCACCTCATTGAAAACCTCTGAACCCCCTCTAGGGTTAGAACACTGTTTCACTCCTCTTACTCTAGGGTCAGAGTGACATCATTTTGGTTGGAGAGGGCCAAAGAAATAATCTCCTGCCCTGTCCTAAAGTTGTCTAGTTGCTGATTTTGTTTAAGCTAAACTATGGGTAGATCCATGGCCCCTATGGCCTACATCATTCCACTGCCATAACCTCTCTCTCTGTACATTAGTATAAGCCTTTCCTCATATGAGAGGAGTTCCATCCTCTTAATCCAGTGGTTTCAGGATATCCACAATGAATATTCATGAGATATTTGCATGCAGTGGAGGCAGGGCATGCAAATCTCTCTCATGAATATTCATTGTGGATATCCTGAAACTTTGACTGGCTGGGGTGCCTCCAGGTCCAGGTTTGAGAACCACTGTCTTAATCATTTTGGTTGCCCATAATCAGTTTGGTCGCCCTTCTTTGAACTTTTTCTAATTCTACTGTATCTTTTCTTTTAGATACAGTGACCAGAATTGTACACAATACTCAAGGTGATATAGAGGCATTCAGTGGCGTAGCAAGGGCGGGGCGGTGGGGGCGGTCCGCCCCGGGTGTCATCGGGTGAGGGGGTGCTCCGCTCCCGCTGCTCCGCCTTTAACATTTTTTTTGAAGCGCCGGAGAGTGGCAGGCAGCGCGCCTCGCGTCTGCCCTGCTAGTAAAGAAGATCTCGCTGACATTGTCGTCCTTCCCACACTGATTCCCTCCCGCCCTCGCGGTAATAGGAAGTTGCCTCAGAGGGGGGCGGGACTCAATGTGGGAAGGGCGACGACGTCAGCGAGATCTTCTTTAATAGCAGGGCAGACGCGAGGCGCGCTGCCTGCCCAGCGCGTCGAAAAATTTTTTTTTTTAAGCAGGACAGGGTAGGAGAACGGATCTCGGGTCGGGTCAGGGGGGGGATTCAGAGGGGAGAAGGGGATTGGGGAGGGGTGGGGGCGCTCAGAGGGGTGCTTAAAGGGGATTAGGGAGGGTGGGAGAGCATCAAGGAGGGGAGAAGGGGATTGGGGAGGGGTAGGGGACCTCAGAGGAGTGCTTAAAGGGGATTAGGGAGGGTGGGGAGCTCAGAGAGGGGAGAAGGGGATTGGGGAGGGGTGGGGGAGCTCAGAGGGGTGCTTAAAGGGGATTAGGGAGGGTGGGGGAGCTCAGAGAGGGGAGAAGGGGATTGGGGAAGGGTGGGGGAGCTCAGAGGGGTGCTTAAAGGGGATTAGGGAGGGTGGGGAGCTCAGAGAGGGGAGAAGGGGATTGGGAAGGGGTGGGGGAGCTCAGAGGGGTGCTTAAAGGGGATTAGGGAGGGTGGGGGAGCTCAGAGAGGGGAGAAGGGGATTGGGGAGGGGTGGGGAGCTCAGAGGGGTGCTTAAAGGGGATTAGGGAGGGTGGGAGAGCATCAAGGAGGGGAGAAGGGGATTGGGGAGGGGTGGGGGAGCTCAGAGGGGTGCTTAAAGGGGATTAGGGAGGGTGGGGGAGCTCAGATGGGTGCTCAGAGAGGGGAGAAGGGGATTGGGGGGAGGGGAGTGCTCAGATGGGAGAAGGGGTCTGAAGCTGGAACTGGGGTCTGACAAGGGCGCAGGAGGGAAAATGGGTCCATGCCTGGGGCAGGTGGAAGAATGGGTCTGGGGCTGAAAGGGGGGGGATGCAAGGCATGTGGTGGATGAAGGGGACTGGAACTGGGGGCAGAGAGAGAGGGGACAGATCCTGGATGTAAGGGGGGCACGTGAGGGAGGGCAGACCCTGGACGGATGGGAGAGGGAGGGCAGACGGATTGAAGGGGCAGAGAGAAAGGGCAGATGGTGGGTGGAAGGGGAGAGAGAAAGAGGGCAGACTGGGGCAGATGGTGCATGGAAAGGGCAGAAGTGGATGGAAGGGAGAGAGGGCAGTGGATGGAAGGAGCAGAGAGAGAGAGGGCAGACACTGGATGGCAGAGAGAGAGCGAAGACAGATGCTGGATAGAAGGAAGACAGTGAAAAGATGAGGAAAGCAGAAACCAGAGACAACGAACTGTAAATATATATTTTTATTTTTTTGCTTTAGGATAAAGTAGTATTGTAGCTGTGTTAATAAATGTTTATAATAGAACATGTAAATAACGTAATCTTTTTATTGGACTAATTTTAATACATTTTACTTTCAGAGAGCAAAACCCCCTTCCTCAGGTCAGGATAGGACACTAACAGTACTATACTGAATTGACCTGAGGAAGGAGGTTTTGGCCTCTGAAAGCTAAATGTATTAGTCCAATAAAATGATATTATTAGTTTTATTTCTATTTGTTATTTTGTAAAGTGGTGATTGGTATTTGTTAGTTTTTTCAAATTTACATCTGCTGTCTTTATATTTTGCATAGTACTAGAGGACATTTTCTGTTTCTTTGGTGTTGCATTGTATGCAGAGTCTGGCATCGGGGGTTCAGTTTAATTTTTGTCTACATAGAAAGTTTATGATTACTTATTCTATAGTGGATTAGGGTGTATCTATTTGTGAAAAAGACATGGCTTTCGGTTGGCATTGACTGTGCAGGATCGACGATCTGTACTAATCTGTCTGTTTTCATTTTACAATAGGTGAATTGATGTTCTAGTGCTCACTGTAGTGTTTAAGATGCTTTCCTTTTCCTTGTGTGACTCGTACAAATTACTGCTTATGGTATGGTAGAATTGCTCTATAGGTCCTGAGTGTTTTGTATTCTCGGTATGCCTAGTACTGGATTTCGGTGGGGGGGGGGGGGGGGGGGTGTTAAAAAATGACCGGCCCCAGGTGTCAACTACCCTAGCTACGCCACTGGAGGCATTATAATATTCTTTGTCCTATTTTCTGTCCCTTTCCTAGTAATTCATAGCTTACTGTTTGCTTTGAATGCTGCTGCACATTGAGCAGAATATTTCAATGTATTGTCCACAATGACACCTAGATCTTTTTCTTGGGTGCTGACTCCTAATGTAGAACCTAGCATCAAACAACTATGATTTGGATTATTCTTCCCAATGTGCATCACTTTCAGGCTTATTTTCGAAAGAGAAGGACGCCCATCTTTCGACACAAATCGGAAGATGGACGTCCTTCTACCAGGGTCGTCCAAATCGGTATAATCAAAAGACGATTTTGGACGTTCTCAACTGCTTTCTGTCGCAGGGATGGCCAAAGTTCAAGGGGGTATCGGAATGGGGTAGCGAAGGTGCAACTTAGGCGTGCCTAACACATGGACGTCCTCGACCCATAATGGAAAAAAAGGGCGTCCCTGACGAGCACTTGGAGACTTTATCTGGTCGTGTTTTTCTTACAACCAAGGAACATAAAGGAACCCGAAATGACCAGATGACCATCAGAGATAATCGGGGATGACCTCCCCTTACTCTCCCAGTGGTCGCTAACCCCCTCCCACCCTCAAAAAATATCTTTCAAAATATTTTTTGCCAGCCTCTATGCCAGCCTCAGATGTCATACTCAGGTCCATCACAGCAGTATGCAGGTTCCTGGTGCAGTTTTAGTGGGTGCAGTGCACTTCAGGCAGTTGGACCCAGGCCCATCCCCTCTACCTGTTACGTTTGTGGAGGAAACAGCGAGCCCTCCAAAATCCACCAGAAACCCACTCTACCCACATGTAGGTGCCCCCCTTCACCTGTAAGGGCTATGGTAGTGGTGTATAATTGTGGGTAGTGGGTTTTAGGGGGGGTTGGGGGGCTCAGCACACAAGGTAAGGGAGTTATGTACCTGGGAGCAATTTGTGAAGTCCACTGCAGTGCCCCCTAGGGTGCCCAGTTGGTGTCATGGCATGTGAGGGGGACCAGTGCACTACGAATGCTGGCTCCTCCCACGACCAAAGGGCTTGGATTTGGTCATTTCTGAGATGGGAGTCCTCGGTTTCCATTATGGCCAAAAAACGGGGACAACCATTTCTAAGGTCGACCTAAATGTTGAGATTTGGGTGTCCCCAACCGTATTATTGAAACAAAAGATGGACGCCCATCTTGTTTTGATAATACGGATTTCCCTGCCCCTTCATGGAGCCGTCCTGCGAGGATGGCCCCAGGAAAACTTGGGTGCCCCATTCGATCCTTGCCCTTTTACTGACCTTAACCAAATTCCTCAACTTTACCATGTTCCTAAACACTGGTGATATCTGGTTGCTTCATAGTAACATAATAAGTGACAGCAGATAAAGACCTAAATGGTCCATCCAGTCTGCCCAACAGTCTCATTCATCCTCATTCTAGATTAAATTAACAAGGAATGTGATATTATATAGTTGATCATGGTTTTCTTTGTTGTTTCTGGTACATAAACTGTAGAATTCTGCCTGGTTCTGTCCTAGATATCTGCACCCCATCACAGATTGCTTCCTTGAACTACAAATTGTCACAGTAAACTGACTGGCTAAATTCACACAAACTAGTTTTGAACCCAAATAAATCCAAATTTATTCTGTTCTCCAATACAGAGACCCTCACTCTACCCTTGCCAATACTTCTTACAAATGTACATATCCCCCAAGTTCAGAGCCTTCACATCCTTGGAGTCATTTTAACCTTTCCTTGAAGACTCAGATTTCACAAATTCTTATGGTGTGCTTTTCACAAATTGTGCTGCCTTTAATCCACTCAATCCACTCATTGGTTTGCTCATCTTCTCTTAATATACTAGTTTATTCCTTGGTTACTACACAATTGGACTACTGTAACTCTTTACAAATATTTCAGGACAAAAGAAATTCACCAACTACAGGTTATCCAGAATACTGTGATCTGGTTAATCACCAACTCATGTAAGTATGACTACATTACCCCCCACCCCTTCTTAAAGATGCACACTGACTCGCTTCCGATTGCCCATTGTATCACTTACAAGATCCTATTTTTAGTTTTCAAACTTTAAGCCTGTGGTGAACCCCCTTACTTATTACTCACTCCACACAGCCCAGCAAGAACCCTCAGATCAGCACAACTGAATCAATTAATCATACCAACTTACTGAGAAACAGTACACAGTCCCACCAGACAGACAATTTTCTAGGTCCAGGGACCTCAATTATGGAACTCCCTCCCAGCCCCGCTCTGTTTACAGCCCTCTCTAGACAAATTTAAGACAGATCTGAAAACTCAGATGCTTTCACTTAATATTCCAGTCACCATTACCAGTGAGCACCCAGATGGATCACTGAAGATATCTACACGGTCAAAAAGGGAGTAGAGGATGGAACAAATGACGAACAGCTTTGGATGAAATCTTCAAAACTTTAATGAGAGCGCCAGTATGATAGGACCTGACACAGGCACAGCCATCTGCCTCAGGGGTCACAAGCCAGACTGTATGAAAATATAAGTAGAGGTTCAGCTCCTGTCTGAAGATATCTACAGCATCCCGAATGTTCCTCCCTCTCCCTCTATCCTATCTAATATAGTAGTAGTCCCCTCCATCTCATCTCATATCTTATCTGTCTTGTTTCTGCTCTCTTTCTTTCCCAATTGTTAGGTTGTAAGCAACTCTGAAGGCACTCCCATTGAGCAGGGTAGCAAAACCTTAATAAACTTGGAAAATTGGATGTGTGCAATTCTTACTATTTTGTAAGTTTGCACACACAAGGGATGCCTAAATGTGGGCATCCAGTTGCAGCAGTCACCTTATTCTGCAAAGTGGTATTAGAGTAAAAAGAAAGATGCACTTCCCCTCACCTTTTACAAAACCACGCTAACGCTGCCAGTGTGGTAATGTCAACACAGCCCATTCAAAACGAATGGCTTTTTATAGGTGGGGGGGAGGAGGTAGTTAGCTTTGGAAAAATCACTAAGCAGCTTCTATAGGTTTTCATTTTCTTTCTGGGGTTACAGTCACACACTGATGTGTAGCAACTGGAAATATTCTCATTCTATTTCCAAAAAAGCTACCTCTCCATATATATTCTGTAACTGCACCTTTATTCAATATGCAATATCCTCAGGGGTATTAAATATATTGTATATTAATAAAATTCAAAACTGTTTAGCAAATAACAACCAGATTTTAGGAGACAATGGGTTTGAAGGAAGCATAGCAGCACAGATGAATGATTACCCTCATCATTAATTATAGAAGAGAGCATTGCAAATGATACAGATTGGATTATAACTGCCATCTGTTCAGACTGTAATAATATAAAACGTGGAGGGTAATAGCAAAATTCTATGGCACATATTAATAAACAATGCAGCTAACAGGGAAAGAAGCATCTTAGTTATTAGTGATGGTGCTGGTGGCATGCATTCTTTTTGATCTGTAGTCTTATGACTCATTGTTATCATTTTAGTGGTGTGGTAAAGGCCCCCACACCATACTTCCCATCTTGATTTTCATGTTTTCTGAGAATAACACAAATGAATATGAAGAAATAGGCATTTGTTGACATGTCTGCAAATAGAGAGGACAATGTTCAGATTATCCATACATATAGACGCTTTTAGCAACTGTATGTTAGAAAATTTTTAAAAAGACACATTCTTTTTCTTTCAAAATGAGCAAGTTCAAAGTGTTTGTTTTGAAAGTGCCCATGTACTTTGTACTTCATGTTTGAGAATGTGGTAGGTGGGAACAAAATGCCATGCCAATAGATAAAAACTGAATGGCTGTGTGCCATTTTCCTCCCATTAGCTAAACATATCCACAGCAGTATCTTTTTTTCCCTTAGCTACAAACATACATGCTAAGGAGTCCATGTGTGCTTTCAGCTGCATCTGAGAAGAGAACTTTCCAGTCAAGCCATTTCCCATTTTTTTGATCTAATCCAAATTGCTTTTGCTTATCTCCCTTAACAAATTGGTTTTCTATTCTTTTCAGGGCTTCTGTATTTAGTATTTTAACCCTAATTGAGCTTGTCTTCCAAAAGCCAATGAGTGAGTAGCTTCTCTGGATAAAGTTATACACATAAGTTTACCTGGATATCCAGACAATCGTATTCTATAAGCCCAACCAGAGTTAAGAGCACAATACCAACTGGACAGATAAAGTTAAGCTGTGTCCTGGAAACTTCCAAGCAAACCTTCTTTATATGGGTACATTTTGTCCAACCAGGGGCCCTTTTACAAAGGTGCAGTAGGCTCTACACGCATGCAGCATGTGCCAAAATAAGACTACCACCAGGTTAGCATGCCTCCTGGATGTAATTTCAGATTTGGTGTGTGCCCATACCACCGGGACAACAAATTGTTTTTAGTTCCTACTGTCGCAATGTTTCCAGCATTAATCAGCTGTTGGTGTGTGCCAACTGGTCCCCACATGTGTAGTGCTTGAGCTCTTACTGTTAGATCAATGGGTCTCTTAAGGGTTCAGGTTCAAAATAGGTGTGCACTGGTTTTAACTTTACTGCAGGCCCTTTTTTTCTGCCCATTGAAAAAAAAACTCTTTTTCCCAGATGCGGTGAAAACTGACCTGGCGTGTGCCAAAAACACATGCCCACACTACTGCAGGCCACTTTTTGCCATGGCTTAGTAAAAGGACCCCACAATGATTAATCTATACACCATTCATTTGCTGAGCAGAGCAGGAAATTCAGACCTTTTAGTTTGTCTAACTTCAAAATATAACAGGGTAATCCTTATTAATATTGACCTCACTATCTCAGTATTTTGATCATTAAAATTGAACCCTGGATTAAAGGAGTAGCCTTGTAGCTACAGCAGTGGGCTCAGAATAAGGGAAGGCAAGTTTCAAATCTACTTTATGTATTTATTTATTTATTTATTGATTGATTGCTTGCTTTGCTTATTTATTTATTTCAGCATTTATATCCCACATTTTCCAATTAATATTGTTTCAATGTGGCTTACAGATAAATTAGAGAAGTTACATTTGATGAGCTGATCTGTGTCACAGGTATAGGGTAATATATGTTAGTTGCCTGTTGATGGGGGACGGTGGTTGGGAAGATTTTCAGTGAAGGTAGAGTATTTTAGTTGGCTGCTAGTTACCTACCCGTGGATAGAAAGGTTGAGTATAGATTGGTGGCAAAGATCAAGTTAACAAAGAATTTGGGTATGTTGAAGATTTTCAGTGGAGTATTTTAATTGATGGTTATGTGCCAGTTCGTGGAAAGAAGGATCAAGTTCATATTTGTGGCAAAGATCAGGTTAACAAGGGGCATACTGGTTCATATGATTGGACTGAAGATTCCTCAAGTCCTCGTAAAAGAACATTTTGAAGAAGAATACTTTAAGTTGTTTTCGAGATATCAGGTAGTTGTTCATATTTCGGCAGTGAGTTCCAGTATTTCATCCATGGACGCTCCTTTTGACCTTGAGCAAGTTATCCCCTATCTGGAAGAAACAGGAAAAACTTGGTGATAACTTTATGAAACTAATATTATTTTTTTTAAATAAAGTTGATACCTTTGCAAATCTGGTCCATGCCATACCTTTGCTTTTGTGTCACTTTGCTTCACATGGGACTAGATTCTATATATCATGCCTAAAAATTCAGTGTCAAAATGAAATACACCTAAGCATATTCTATAAAGTATACCTTAATTTCCACACGGGTTATAGAATATGTTGAGCGGCAATCCACGTGACTAAATATAGTTACGGGCAGTTACGCCAAGTAAAACTTGGTATAAATATTCATGCCTAAATTACGAGTGGACTTGGTGTATTCTACAACCATATCTATAGATTTTAGAAATGTCCACGACCTGCTCATTCCAGGCACATGGCCACACCCCCTTTTCAAGTATGCAACTTAGAATTTACACACATCACGTTATGGAATATGCTTCGACAGTTCTGTGTATAAATACTAATTAATGCCAATTTGTGTCAATAATTGCTTGTTAATTGGCAATTATCAGCACCAATTGGCTTGTTAACTAAGTTGCATAGACAAATATAGAATATAACTATATTTGCGCACATAATTTAGGTTGTGCTATATAGAATCCGGAGGTTGATGTTTACATCAGTGGTGAACTACTGACATAATGCATTCCAGCAGCTTTGTTATATATTAGATTAGTATTGATGATTTCTTGTTAATTCCTTCTTTACACAAGAAGTATGCTTATGTAATGTTGTTTGGTTTCTTATTTTTGGCCTTCTTTGCTGTATGTTAGTGACATCCTTATGACCCTGCATTGGCTTTCAATTTCAATAGTATATTGGCCTTTAATGTAAATTATGTAGTGCAAACATTCTTATGGATGCAATATATTAGTGTTTGTTTATTGCCTTGATGATGTATCTCTTAAAACATTTTTTCTGACCATGATGGTTTTTTTCTGATTCAAACAGTTTACAGTCTATTATTGTAACTCCTGCTCCCTATATGTTCATACTGATTCAATAAGGTAACTTTTGTTTATTGTCACATTTTCAAAAACAAATTTTTATTAAAAATTTGTTTTGGTTGCATCAGTTTAACATGACAGTACTGGCATGAGGAACATGAGTATAAAAACCCCGGAAGCAGGCAGCAAGTTGAAACGGTACAGAGAAGGGCGACAAAAATGATAGAGGGAATGGGACGACTTCCCTATGAGGAAAGGCTGAAGCATCTAGGGTTCTTCAGCTTGAAGAAAAGAAGGCTGTGGGGGGGGGGGGGGGTATGATAGAGGTCTATAAAATAATGAGTGGAGTGGCATGGGTAGACGTGAATCGTTTGTTTACTCTTTCCAAAAATACTAGGACTAGAGGGCATGCGATGAAGTTACAAAGTAGTAAATGTAATATGAATTGGAGAAAATGTTCCTTCACTCAATGTATAATTAAACTCTGGAATTCATTGCCAGAGAATGTGGTAAAGCTGGTTAGCTTAGCAGGATTTTAAAAAGGTCTGGATGGCTTCCTAAAGGAAAAGTCCATAGACCATTATTAAATGGACTTGGGGAAAATCCACTGCTTATTCCTGGGATATGCAGCATAAAATGTATTGAACTTTTTTGGGATCTTGACAGGTATTTGTGACTTGGATTGTCCACTGTTGGAAACAGGATGCTGGGCTTGATGGACCTTTGATCTGCCCCAGAGTGGCAATACTCATTTACTTATGTTTGCTGTGAGTGTGATATGTAGCTTCAGTGCTGAGCTCTGCATGTTGCAGATAAGTGGTCACTTTTGTTTTATGCAGTTGTTTTGCACTGCCTTTACAAAAAATGTGAATATTTTTGTATCATAATTATTGCCTCTATTTTTAGCTGTGAGCATTATTGAATATGTTCTAATAAAGTATTTGTTTTATGTGGTTTGTACCATTCCAAAGGGGATTTGACACATGATAAAAATTTAAAACAATGTTAAATGGCCAAAATAATAATCATTGACTGGTGAAGGTAACTCAATACGGTGTAATAACTTAATACCCATTGTCAAAAACCTTCTCCAAATACTTTCTTAAAATTAAGCAGGCGACTTCAAATCAATACACTTAAGACCTCAGCAGCGACTCGTTTCACAAGAGCTAACATGCCCTTGATTTGCCTGCTTCTTCATCTGTCCTTGCTAAACTTTAATCACACAGGGGCCCTTTTACAGATTGGTGGTAAGCCCAACGTGGGCTTACCACTCGCTCTTCTGAGACTACCATCAGCTCAACATGGCCACTGGCGGTAGTCCTGCCCCAAGCGCGTGCCATTTCCGGGGGAAAAAGAATCTCCCCAGAAATGACTTGCACGGTGGTAACCTGGAGCTAATCAGGCATCGTTGCACACTGCCCAGTTATTGTGCGTTAGTGTAGGAGCCCTTATCGCCACCTCAGTGGGTGGCGGTAAGGGCTCCCAGACGAATGGCTATGCGATAAAAGTTCTCTTATTTTATGGCCATGTGTATCTGGGGGATTTTTTTTACCCGCTGCAGGGTAAAAGGACTCCTTAATCTTTTATATTTTAACTTTAAAAAAAAAATATCTTAGCATTTAAGAAAAAAGAAAGCACTTAGCTTAAAGTATTTCAGTTGAGGGACCGCTAGCCGACATGTGGCATCAGGGAAAGGCCCACTGCAATATCCAAAAATATTCATTGAAACCTGCAACATCTCTCAAATATTTTATACTACATTAGTCTAAGTTTACTGAACTTACTCACCTGCCAATGTTTCACAACATAGTATGTTAACCTCAAAAAATGGTGATGAGGCACATATTATTTAATGCTAAGTACATAAGTACATAAGCACCGCCATACTGGGAAAAGACAAAGGGTCCATCAAGCCCAGCATCCTGTCTCTGACAGCGGCCAATCCAGGCTTCAAGAACCTAGCAACCCCCCCCCCAAAAAAAAAAAAAAAAAAAAAAATTAATAATGTTCAATGGACCTTTCCCTCAGGAATCTGTCCAAACTATTACATGGCCTCACCACAGTCCCTGGAGCCAATGAACTAGCTCAAGACTCCAAGCATACAATAACAAAGCTTTCATTCAAACTTGAGAAGCCCAATCCAATTCAATATTTAAACCCCTAGGGGGCATGGAGGGGCATTTTCAATATGATGTCTAAGTCCGACTTCGGACGTTTTGCAAAAACCGTCCATAATCTGAATAGCAAAGAAGGTAATTTTCAAAAAAGAAAAATGTCTATCTTTTGTTTTTGAAAACAAAAAAAATGTTCTAATCACAAAACCTTCTTTTGTTTTCAAAAATAAAAGGTTTTGTGATTTGGACATTTTCTTTTGGTCCTTTTTCAAAAAACAAAATGTCCAAGTGCAAAATGCACAAAATCAAACCATTGGGATGTAAGAAGAGCCAGCATTTTTAGTGCACTGGTCCCCCTGACATCCCAGGAAAGCAATAGGACACTCTAGGGGGCACTGCAGGGGACTTCATAAAATGCTCCCAGGTACACATCTGACCATTGCTCCCTTACCTTGTCTGCTGTGTCCCCCAAAACCCACCCAAAAGCCACTACCCTCAACTGTACACCACTATCATAGCCCTTATGGGTAAAGGGGGCACCTATATGTGGATACAGTGGGTTTCTGGTGAGTTTTGGAGGGCTTACAGTTTCCTCTACAAGTGTAACAGGTAGGGGGAGGTAGAAGCCTGGGTCCACCTCTCTGCAGTGCACTGCACCTATCACTAGACTATTCCAGGGACCTGCATGCTGTTCTAATGGACCTGAGTATAACATCTGAGGCTGGCACAGAGACTGACAAGTAATGTTTTTCATCACATTTTTGGGGGGTGGGAGGAGGTTAGTGACCACTGAGGGAATAAGAGGAGGTCACCCCTGATTCCCTCCAGTGGTCATTTGGTTATTTAGGGCACCTTTTTGTGCCTTATTCGTTATAAAAACAGATCTAGCTCAAAACATCTTAGTTTTAGTCCTGGACGATTTTGTTTTCTTCCAATATTGAAGTTTGCTAATCGTGACCTGTTGTTACAGAACAAGTCCCAGGAGAATGATGTGATGGTTCTTCCTTATATTACTGGCAGTACTTTAGTGACTGAATTAATTTATAAGTATGGATGGATTTGGATAGGCTGGAGTGGGCTTCATGGTAACTCCAGGGGTTGAAATGTGAGGACAATGCCAGGCTGATTGCTATGGTCTATATGCCAGAAATGCCAAAGAAAGACAGAGGGGTCCTTTCACCAAAATGCGTGAAAAAGGGTCCTGCGCCAGGGCCATTTTTACCGCAGCAGGTAAAAATAATCCCAGACTACTACTACTACTATTTAGCATTTCTATAGCGCTACAAGGCGTACGCAGCGCTGCACAAACATAGAAGAAAGACAGTCCCTGCTCAAAGAGCTTACAATCTAATAGAAAAAAAAGTAAGCAAATCAAATCAATTAATGTGAACGGGAAGGAAGAGAGGAGGGTAGGTGGAGGCGAGTGGTTACAAGTGGTTACGAGTCAAAAGCAATGTTAAAGAGGTGGGCTTTCAGTCTAGATTTAAAGGTGGCCAAGGATGGGGCAAGACGTAGGGGCTCAGGAAGTTTATTCCAGGCATAGGGTGCAGCGAGACAGAAGGCCAGACAGTAAAAGAACTCTTACTGCGTAGCCATGTGACAGGGAGCCCTTACCACCATCCACTGAGGTGGAGAGAAGGGCTCCCACGCTAACCTGGCGGTAACTGGGCAGCATGGCGATGCCCGATTACAACTGGGTTGGCATCATGCAAGCCATTTCTGGGGATTTTTTTTGTCTCCCAAAATTGCATGTGCTTCAGGCGGGACTACCACCAGCAGCCGCGTTGGGCCAGCGGTAGTCCCGGAAGAGCGAGCAGTAAGCCCGCATTGGGCTGACCGCTGCTTTGTAAAAGTCCCCAGAGTTTTTTCCTATTGGCTGGCTTACACAGAGTGATGCCAGCAGTGAAAACACTTATGCTTTTGAAACTGGAAACAGCACTGAGAATTCAGACAGCCAATATCACTGCTGAAGTTCTCATGATGTTACATTTTCATTTCCATTTTACTTTACTATCCAGATTTCACTTCTTAGCAGCCACTCTTTAATTTCCCTGTTTTGTACAACGCTTACCCATAGTTTTCTTTCACCTCACCATAGTCCTCAAATTCCTATCACCATCAGTGCCTGGAGGTTTGGAGAGGATAAGCTTCCCCAGCTCCAACCATAACCTTCAGCACCATACTCCTACTGCTACCCCACCAGTGCTGCTGCCTCTAAAGACCAGCAGCAGTGTCAAAAGAAGGGCTGCAGTCTGTATAAGTATACTGCTGATTCTGCTAGTACCACCTCTCCTCTGATGTCACTTCCTGTGAGAGTGGCAGAGTCAGCAAACATGCATATAAAGGATTCAGCTCTGCAACTGGTCCCTGATCCCAAAAAGCAGCAGTCACTGGGGTGCTTGGGATAATGGGTGGGGGAAACATAAGTTGCTGGGGATAAGGGGGAGAGGAGAAAAGAGACACTGATTGAAATGAGGAGATAGATAGATAGATTGTATGTTGGTTGAAGGGGAGAGAGAAGAAAGATGTTAGATAGATGGAGACAGAGACAATGGAAGGAATAAGAGAGAGAGAGAGAGATCATAGATAGAGAGATGGAAGGGGAGAGAGAAAAGGGTGAGATATTGAATGGAAGGGAAGGGAGAAGCTAGATGGACAAGAAGATAGAGAGCTGAATGGGAGGTAGAGAGGCAGACATGCTGGATGGAAGGGGAGAGAGAGGGGAAATGCTAGATGGAAGAAGAGGGAACGGGAGGGGCTATGCTGGATAGAAGGGGAGGGAGGACAAGGAAACATGCTAGATAGAAGGGGAGGAAGAGGACATACTGGTTGGAAAGTGACAGAGGGAGAAGACACTGGATTGAAGGGGAATGCTGGATGGAAAAGGGAGATGCTGGAGGGAGATACTAGATTGAAGGGGGCAAATAAATAGGAAGATGCTGGATGGAAGGGTAACAGCGAGTGGAGAAGACATTGGATATAAGGGGTGTGAGGTAGAGATGCTTGATGTAAGGGAGGGAGAGAGAGAGGGAGGGAGAGAGAGAGAGAGAGCGAGAGAGAGCGAGAGACAGAGACAGAGACAGAGAACCAGAATGAAGTGGGGGGGGGGGGGCAGAGAAGGACATGCTAGATGGAAGGGGGAGAGGATAAAGTTAGTGAAACATTGAGGAATAGGAGGTAGGGGATCGGGAGGACCAGTATGAGGGGAAAAAGATGGAAACCTGTAAGTAGACACAATAAAAAGAGGACAATTCAAGCCTGTTTAGTAAGAATGATGAAGAGAGGGAGAAAAATAAATAGAAGAAAGCTGAAAGGAAAAGATCGATGTTGGAGATGGATGAGTAGAAAAAATGAAAAATACAGGAAGAGAGAGAAAAATTACAAATGGACACAAAACCCTAGCATGAAAGTTAGGAGAAGATAGAGGACAGCAGAAAGCAGAAATTGGGACCAACACAATTAGAAAAAATTAAATGGCCAGACAACAAAGGTAGAAAAAAAATGGATAGCATGGCTACTATAAAGTAGTATAGTAGCCATGTTATCCCATTCTAATAAATAAAAATAAAGCAAAACATGGAAGGAAAGTGTAACCTGCCTTTAAAATTGTCTATGGTACCTGAAGATTGGAGGGTGGCCAATGGTAGTACCTGAAGATTGGAGGGTGGCCAACATGACCCCAAGTGTTTTTTAAAGATTTGAGGGCTGACCCAGGAAATTACAGACTGGTAAGCCTGACTTCAGTGCTGGGCAAAATAGTAGAAGCTATTATAAAGAATAAAATTACAGAACACGTATACAAACATGGTTTAATGGGAAAGAGTCAGCATGGATTCAACCAAGGGAGGTCTTGCCTCACCAATTTGATTCATTTCTTTGAATGCATGAACAAATATGTTGATAAAGGTGAGCAGGTTGATGCAGTGTTTTAAAGATTTTCAGAAAGCTTTTGACAAAGTATCTCATGAGAGACTCCTGAGAAAATTAAAGAGTCATGGAATAGGAGACATGGAGGGGCATAATTGAATGGCGCCGGCCAAATTGATGGGCGGCCATCTTCGGGGCCGGCTCCGCGAAGGGGCAGAGCCAAGTGTATTTTTGAAACGCGCTTGGCGCCGGCCAAATTGCTTGCTGGGGTTAGATGAGATGACTAACTCCGATTTTCAGCCATAATGGAAACCGGAGCCGGCCATCTCAAACCCAGCGAAATGTAAGGCATTTGGGAGGAGTCAGCATTTCTAGTGCACTGGCCCCCCTGACATGCCAGGACACCAACCAGGCACTCTAGGGGGCACTTTTAAAAAATTTAAAAACTAAAACAATTAGCTTCCAGGTGCATAGCACCCTTCCCTTGGGTGCTGAGCCCCCCAAATCTCCCCCAAAACACAATGGCCACAGCTCTACATCATTACCATAGCCCTAAGGGCTGAAGGGGGGCACCTATATGTGGGTACAGTGGGTTTTGGGGTTTTTTGGAGGGCTCCCATTTACCACCACAAGTAGAGCAGGTAGGGGGGGATGGGCCTGGGTTCTCCTGCCTGAAGTGCACTGCACCCACTAAAACTGCTCCAGGGACCTGCATATTGCTGGGTATGACATTTGAGGCTGGCATACAGGCTGGCAAAAAAAGTTTTTAAAGTTGTTTTGAGGGTGGGAGGGGGTTAGTGACCACTGGGAGAGTCAGGGGAGGTCATCCCCGATTCCCTCCGGTGGTAATCTGGTCAGTTGGGGCTCTTTTTAGGGATTTGGACATGAAAAAAAGGGTCCAAATAAAGCGGACCAAATTCTCGTGACGGCCGGCTTTCTTTTTTCCATTATCGGGCGAAGCCGGTCATCTCAACACACGCCCCCGTCCCGCCTTCGCTACCATGCTGACATGCCCCCTTTGAACTTTCGCCGGCCCCGCAACGCAACACAGTTGAAGCCGCCCAAAATCGTTTTTCGATTATGCCGATTTGACTGGATTCAGGAGATCGATGCCCATCTCCCGATTTGTGTAGGAAGTTGAGCAGCGATGTCTTTCGAAAATAAGCTGGAATGTCCTTCTGTGGATTAAGAATTGGCTATTGGACAGAAAACAGAGGGTAGGGTTAAAAGGCCATTTTTTCAATGGAGGAATGTGAATAGTGGAGTGCCGCAGGGATCTGTACTGGAACTAGTTCTATTTAACATATTTATAAATGATCTGAAAATTGGAACGGCAAGTGAGGTGATAAATTTGCAGATGACACATGGAGGGGCATAATTGAATGGGGCACCCAAGTTTTCCTGAGGACGTCCTTGCAGGACGTCCCGCTGAAGGGGTGGAGAAACCCGTATTATCGAAACAAGATAAGCGTCTATCTTTCGTTTCGATAATACGGTCGGGGACACCCAAAATCTCAACATTTAGGTCGACCTTAGAGATGGTCGTCCTTAGAGATGGTCGTCCCCAGTTTTCGGCGATAATGGAAACCGAGGACACCCATCTCAGAAGAGACCACATCTAAGCCCTTTGGTCGTAGGAGGAGCCAGCATTCGTAGTGCACTGGTCCCCCTGACATGCCAGGACACCAACCGGGCACCCTAGGGGCACTGCTATGGACTTCACAAATTGCTCCCAGGTGCATAGCTCCCTTACCTTGTGTGTTGAGCCCCCCCAACCCTCCCCCCCAAACACCACTCCCCACAACTGTACAACACTACCATATCCCTAAGGGGTGAAGGGGGGCACCTAGATGTGGGTACAGTGGGTTTGTGGTGGGTTCTGAAGGGCTCACATTTACCACCACAAGTGTAACAGGTAGGGGGGGATGGGCCTGGGTCCACCTGCGTGAAGTGCACTGCAGTACCCACTAAAACTGATCCATGGACCTGCATATTGCTGTGATGGAGCTGGGTATGACATTTGAGGCTGGCATATAAGTACATAAGTAATGCCATACTGGGAAAAGACCAAGGGTCCATCGAGCCCAGCATCTTGTCCACGACAGCGGCCAATCCAGGCCAAGGGCACCTGGCAAGCTTCCCAAACGTACAAACATTCTATACATGTTATTCCTGGGATTTTGGATTTTTCCAAGTCTGTTTAGTAGCGGTTTATGGACTTGTCCTTTAGGAAACCGTCCAACCCCTTTTAAACTCTGCTAAGCTAACGCCTTCACCACATTTTCTGGCAATGAATTCCAGAGTTTAATTACACGTTGGGTGAAGAAAACCTTTCTCCGATTTGTTTTAAATTTACTACACTGTAGTTTAATCGCATGCCCCCTAGTCCTAGTATTTTTGGAAAGCGTGAACAGACGCTTCACATCCCCCTGTTCCACTCCACTCATTATTTTATATACCTCTATCATGTCTCCCCTCAGCTGTCTCTTCTCCAAGCTGAATAGCCCTAGCCTCCTTAGTCTTTCTTCATAGGGAAGTCGTCCCATCCCCGCTATCATTTTAGTCGCCCTTCACTGCACCTTTTCCAATTCCACTATATCTTTCTTGAGATGCGGCGACCAGAATTGAACACAATACTCAAGGTACGGTCGCACCATGGAGCGATACAACGGCATTATAACATCCTCACACCTGTTTTCCATACCTTTCCTAATAATACCCAACATTCTATTCGCTTTCCTAGCCGCAGCAGCACACTGAGCAGAAGGTTTCAGTGTGTTATCGACGACGACACCCAGATCCCTTTCTTGGTCCGTAACTCCTAATGTGGAACCTTGCATGACGTAGCTATAATTCGGGTTCTTTTTTCCCATATGCATCACCTTGCACTTGCTCACATTAAACGTCATCTGCCATTTAGCCGCCCAGTCTCCCAGTCTCGTAAGATCCTCTTGTAATTTTTCACAATCCTGTCGCGAGTTAACGACTTTGAATAACTTTGTGTCATCAGCAAATTTAATTACCTCGCTAGTTACTCCCAGCTCTAAATCATTTATAAATATATTAAAAAGCAGCAGTCCTAGCACAGACCCCTGAGGAACCCCACTAACTACCCTTCTCCATTGTGAATACTGCCCATTTAACCCCACTCTCTGTTTCCTATCCTTCAACCAGTTTTTAATCCACAAGAGGACATTTCCTCCTATCCCATGACCCTCCAATTTCCTCTGTAGCCTTTCATGAGGTACCTTGTCAAACGCCTTTTGAAAATCCACAAATATTTTTGTTTGTGGTTACTTACTCTGTACTTGGTGAGGGTCTATCTGTGTGTTCTACGTGTGTAAAAGAGACCAGCTATTTTGTTAGCATTAAATGTATATGTAGGATTAATCTGTACTAATCTGTCTTACTTATATTTTTATTTTTAAAAGCTTCTACCCCATTTGTATCCTAAACAGCTACCAAAATAAAACATACATATTAAAATAACATTGATAGTGTATTGATGCTGTAGTGCCCACTTAGGAAAAGGCAGCAGTGTAAACATTGCGTTCGGCACCTAACCCTTACCGTTCAGTAAATCCAGACTGCCCCAATTTGACTGCCCCTATCGGACTGACCGTTCACTTGTCTTCTAGATTGTAAGCTCTTTGAGCAGGGACTGTCCCTCTATGTTAAATTGTACAGCACTGCGTAACCCTAGTAGCGCTTTAGAAATGTTAAGTAGTAGTAGTAGTAGTAGTAGTTTTGTGTAACTCCTGGAAGTTAGTGCTATTATGGCATGGTAGAATTGCTCTATACTGTAGGTCCTGAGTGACATGTGTAGTGTTTTGTATCAATTTACAATATGTGTGGTACTGGAGTTTGGAATCAAATTTAGATTATGCTTTTTCTCAGCAGTAGCTCAAGGCATGCTATATTCAGGTAAACCGTTATTTTCCCATCTCTGGAGGCCTTACAGTTTAATTTTGTACCCAGAGCAGTGGGAGGGTTAAATGACTTACAAGATTTTATTTAAACCCTGGTTTCCTTGGTTCTTAACCTGCTGTTCTAACCATTAGGTACAGCTAATGCTGATCTACATACTCCAACTTGTTTGATAACTCAGCAGATTTGAAGCCTGGTGGCTATTTGACAACCTACCAAAAAACTGATATGCAAATCATTTTATGGTTAACAGTAACTACTGGATTTCTGCTATAATGCTGCTGAACACCACTGTTAACCTGTCAAACAGAAAGATAGATTAGGGAGCTAGGACTAAGTGGGAACCAAGTATTAAAGTACCTGCATGTATTTCTAGAATATTGAAAACACTGTTTAATATTTATTTATTTATGATTTATTTATTTATTTTTATTTGTTACATTTGTACCCCACATATTTGCTATTTTGGGATGTATTATTTTAATTAGTTTGGCACACAATTTCCTGGAGTGCATTCAATGTACATATCACCATCATTAACAGAGACACCAAGGGGTGGGGGGTGGGGGGGAGGCAGCCAGTGCATATGCACCAGAAAACATGTGAAGGCTTCTTCCCTGCTCTTTTCAAAAATGCTCATGCGGCCCCTTTAGCCCTGATGTAAGTGTTACCCTAAGAATGTTAACTTGCCCCATCATACTGCATTCTATCCCACTCTAGTCTCCACTTTAGCCCTGCACATCTTAGCCTCCCCACATAGTTGAGTCACTGACTGCCTGTGCCTATCACTTTCTCCTTCCCCATCCCTACTGCCAAATCTTTTATGAACTCTAACTCTCTCTCTCTCTCTCTCTCTCTCATCCTATCCAGCATATTCTCTTTCTCTTTTTCTCTCCCTCTATCCACCACCTCCCTGTTCCCCCCTATGTCATCAGGCCCTCTGCATCTCTAATCTCCCCCTTGTGCTACATCTTGTCGCATCTCCCTATTCTCCATGGGCGTAGACTAGGGGGGCGAGGGGGGGCAATGCCCCCCCAAATGACGACGACGTGAGAAAGGCGCCGCCACGCCAGTAGTTTAAAAAAAAAACAAGCAGGCACGCGCTTCTCTCCGTCCGCTTGGCTTCCCTGCCCTCTCTGTCTGTGTCCCGCCTTCCTCTGATGTCATTTCCTTTCGGGCGGGACACAAACAGAGAGGGCAGGGAAGCCAAGCGGACGGAGAGGAGCGTGTCCATCTACCCCCCTCTCTTCCTCCCTCCCTCCGGCGCAGGCAGCAAGCATGCTTCTTCAGTTTTTCTGTGTTCCTGGCAGCGGTAGCGATGTACATGCTGCCTTCAGCTCTGCCCCAAAGCCTTCTCTTCAAGTTCCTGTTCCCGCATACTTATGTTTATTCTTTGGTATATACTTTCTCTATTACTCAGAACATAACTCACAGATCTTCTTTCTTTTCCAAGAGCATTCTTGAATGATGGGCGTCTTTTCCTTCCAATAATGATCTGCAGCGTTGACTCTTCACAGGTAAAGTTCCAGTTCTTTCCCTATTGGCCTACCTCAACCAATGCATTAAAAGAAAGCTTAGCTCCCTAAGAGGTCCTTTTACAAAGGTCTGCTGTAAAATGGCTTGCGGTAGTGTAGGCACGGGTTTTAGGTGCACGCCGATTCATTTTTAAGTGCACCTGTAAAAAAGGCCTTTTTTAAATTTTTGCCGAAAATGGATGTGCCGCAAAATGAAAATTGCCGTGCTTCCATTTTGGGTCTGAGACCTTACCGCCAGCCATTAACCTAGCAGTAAAGGCTCACGTGGTAACCAGGTGGTAATGACCTATGCGCGCACGCCCAAAAATAAAAAATACTTTTCAGATGCGCATATCGGATACGCGCCAAAAATGAAATTACCGCAAGAGCTACACGGTAATCGGGCAGTAACTCCATTTTGGCATGCGTAGACGCTTACGTAGCTTAGTAAAAGAACCCCTAAATGAGTGAACTTTCTATGGGAGTGTGCAGACCAGTGTGAATTCGTTAGACAAAGTCACAGCAACAAGTACACTGTTTGGGATACTAACTAGTCCCACAAATAAAAATTAAAAGAAGCTTTCCCAAACTGGTTTCCCACCTGGAATCAACTTTATTTCACTCTCAGTCATTCACACCACACAGTGTCTCTCCTTTCTCAGCTAAACAAAACTAGTAACTGCACTTTAACAATTTGGAGCAAAATTCAGTTTCTTTGAGCGTTGCAACAGTGCAGTTTTTTTCGCAAACTCCGAGTTATCCCCAGTCCACCAAGCAACCCACGACATCTATTTCAACTCTTTCTATCAAAGAAATTTCCACTTTCCATCACCATTTATACAGCTTGTCCCAGAGCCTTTCAACATACATTCAGGCTTATTTTTGAAAGAGAAGGGCGTCCATCTTTCAACACAAATTGGGAGACGGGCGTCCTTCTCTCAGGGTCACCCAAATCAGCATAATCGAAAGCCGATTTTGGGTGTCCCCAGCTGCTTCCCGTCGTGGGGACGACCAAAGGTCCCGGGGGCGTTTCGGAGGTGAAGTGAATGCGGGACTGGGGCGTACCTAACAGATGGGCATCCTCGAGCGATAATGAAAAAAAGAAGAGCATCCCTGAGGAGCACTTGGGCGACTTTACTTGGTCTATTTTTTCTTATGACCAAGCCTCAAAAAGGTACCCGAACTGACTAGATGACCACCGGAGGGAATCGGGGATGACCTCCCCTGACTCCCCCAGTGGTCACTAACCTCCTCCCACCCTGAAAAAAACAACTTTAAAAACTTTTTTTGCCAGCCTGAAATATCAGGTCCATTGCAGCAGTATGCAGGTCCTTGTGGTGGTGGTGGTGGGGGGAGGTATGTGTGTGTCAGTGGAGGCATAGCGAAGGCATGGACATCCTTCTTTCAAACATTTTGGATGTCCTGAACTGCCCCCCCCCCCCCCCCACAGGGACAGCCAAATTTCAAGGGAGTGGAGGAGTGGCCTAGTGGTTAGAACACTATTCTTGCAATCCAGAGGTGGCTGGTTCAAATTCCACTACTGCTACTTGTGATCCAAAATCCAAATAAATAAAGGGGATGTCAGAGGCATGGACATTCTTCTCTCAGAAACATCCACACGTTTTGGACATCCTCAACTGCCAACGAAGGGATAGCGAAGGAAATCCTTCACCCATACTCTAAAAAAAAAAAAGACATCCCTGATGAGCACTTGGATGTTTTCACCTGGACTTGTGTTTTTCTAAGGTTGTAGATGGCTATTATACACGCAGCTTGTCTGCATGTATGAAGTCATCTTTGGCATGCGCAGAACAGCCACGCATAATGCTTGGCTGCTCTGCACTGGCTTCCCCTCCTTAGGAAGGAAATCATGTGCAAATGAGCTAACAGCGAGCAGCTCATTTACATGCAATTTCCTTCATGCATGCCCGTTCCTTTCCGAATCGCTAAGAGATCGGTAAGGGAAGGGCTTTTTCTGTTCAGTTAGTGCATCTCGCTGAAGGTAAGGGAGCTATGTACCTGGGAGCAATTTATGAAGTCCACTGCAGTGCCCGCTAGGGTGTCCGGTTGGTGTCCTGGCATGTCAGGAGGACCAGTGCTCTACGACTGCTGGCTCTGTAGCATGATATGAGTTATTGATCTTGCTTTATCAGATACAAATGTATATATAAAATATATATACACTAGTAAAAAAGCCCCGTTTCTGATGCAAATGAAACTGGGGCTAGCAAGGTTTTCTTCAGAGTGTGCATGTGGGAGTGTGTGTGTCCCTGCCCTCTGCCCTCTCTCCCTTCCCCTGTGCTGTCTGTCCCCTCCCCTCCCCCCTCCAAGTCCAGTCCTTCAGTGTTAAGTTTCCTGCTGTGCTGTGTTTGTGTTACAGAGAGAGTGAGGGCGTCTCTGTCCCCGTCCCCCCCCCCCCCTCTGAGTCCTTCACTGTTACAGAGAGAGGGATTTCGTGCTGTGCTGTTTTCCTTCACTCATGGGAAACCGGATATCTCTGGCGCTTCACACTTCCGGCTGGAGGCTTCATTAGAACGTCGGTGGTGCCTTTTATATATAGAGATCTTTAATGACTTATTGGGACAGAATCAGATAAATTGGTCTGGCTTTCATTTCACATAACCCCTTCCACCTGGACTACTGATAACAAAAAACTAGCTGGGTGTATACCTAAACCCATTAACATATCTCCAAAGAATCAATCACAGAGACTACACTTAACAAAAGACAGGGAAACTCAGGCTGAAAAGCCCATCTATCTGACAAAAGAAGCCCACCTACTTCACAGACACAAACTTTTGTAATCCTAACAGATGCCTTATGGATGTATATCTGCCACAGCAGAAGTCCAGACAGGAAGTCTTATGATGTCATTAAACATGGGACCAGTTACCATGCCCCATCTCAAAACTAGATGAAACCAGTTTTCAGCTATCCCTGAGTTTTCATTGGATCAAGTACACCCCTCCTGACTTCAGCCTAGGGTCCAGCAAGAAAATATAAAATGTCCAGCTCTCTTGGGAGCTCTCTCTTCTTTGGACCTGCCTCCTGTCTCTCTGCTGGACTTTACAGACATCCTGACAAGATTTTCTCCTGGCTCCAGAAAGCAACTTTAAAACAAAAGACTTCTTTAGCAGAGATGATTTCCCTTTCATCACTTCAACCAGCTACCAGCAACTTCTATCAAAGTGAGTTACTATATTCAGCATAATTTATACTTCAGACTTGTTAACTTGAAAGCACATTTCGACTTGTGATAAGATTCTTAAAAACTGCCTCTCGCTTGTAACATTATTACATTACCTGTGTTGTAAATAAACCTTTTTTAAAGTTAAATATATGGTCTTTTATGTTCTGAGCATATGTCCTTAAACCTTACATTGCAGGTTAATGTAATTTAACAAGTATAATATTTAATTCCCCTTTTTCTTACATATCCTTATCTTATTACCTTATAGGTAATTGGTGGAGAATAGAATATATATGTATTATTTTTACAGCTCCTCCCACGTCCAAATGAGTTGGATTTGGTCGTTTCTGAGATGGGCGTCCTCGCTTTCCATCATCACTGAAAATCAGAAATGACCAAGTCCTGGGGATGACCATCTCTGCTTTGACCTAAATTTGCTGATTTGGGCGTCCCCGACCGTATTATCGAAATGAAAGATGGATGCCCATCTTGTTTCGATAATATGGGTTCCCCCCCCCCCCACCACCCAGGAAAACTTGGACGTCCCTTTCAATTATGCCCCTCATTGGCTCTCTGCTTGAAAACTGTAACTGACACTCTATACAGCACTTCATACAAAAACACAAATATTACTGACCACTTTCCATACAGCACAGACCACTTTCCATGCAGCACAACTCAGGAGAGAGATCTTAGGGTGTTGGTGTCTGAGGATCTAAAGGTGAAGAAACAAAGCGACAAGGCGACGGCCGTGGCCAGAAGGATGCTAGGCTGCATGGAGAGGGGCATAACCAGCAGAAGAAAGGAGGTGTTGATGCCCCTCTACAAGTCGTTGGTGAGGCCCTACTTGGAGAATTGTATTCAGTTTTGGAGGCCGTATCTTGCTAAAGATGTAAAAAGACTGGAAGAGGTGCAAAGAAAAGCTAGAAAAATAGTATGGGATTTGCGCTGCAAACCGTATGAGGAGAGACTTGCTGACCTGAACATGTATACCTTGAAGGAAAGAAGAAACAGGGGTGACATGATAAAGACATTCAAATATTTGAAAGGCATTAATCTGCAAATGAACCTTTTTCGGAGATGGGAAGGCAGTAGAACTAGAGGACATGAATTGAGGTTGAAGGGGGGAGACTCAGGACTAATGCCAGGAAGTATTTTTTCACGGAGAGGGTGGTGGATATGTGGAATGCCCTCCCGCGGAGGTAGTGGAGATGAAAATGGTAATGGAATTCAAACATGCATGGGATAAACACAAAGGAATCCTGTTTAGAAGGAATGGTTCCGCGGAATCTTAGCGGAGATTGGGTGGTGACGCTGGTAATTGGGAAACAAAACGGGAGCTGGGCAGACTTCTACGGTCTATGGCCTGATCGTGACTGAATAGATAGGGATGGGCTGGAGTGTAAATTTTAAGGAGCTTCAACGTTAGCTTCAGAATTTAGTACGAGAACAGTGCTGGGCAAACTTCTACGGTCTGTACTCTGAGAAAGGCAAAGACATATCAAACTTGGGTATACATATAAAGTATCACATACCATGTGTATTGCTTTGGTATTGCAGCCTGCTCACTTGATCACCACAGACTGCTCACAGAATAAAATGCTACAGATTCTTTTGGGTTCGTATTGGGTAAATGAAACTCTTTATTAGTACTTCAAATTTATTTATTTGTTACATTTGTATCCCACATTTCCCACCTATTTGCAGGCTCAATGTGGCTTACATAGTACCGTTGGGGCGCTCGCCAATATTGGTATGAACAAATACAGAGTGAGGTTGTGGTAAAGTACAAGTGTGACAGATAGATTGAGGAATCATAAAGGAGGAAGAGTAAGTGATGTCCAGTACAAGCTTTGGTTTTGTTGTGTTGCAGGGTTGAGGCATTTAAGTTCAATCATTAGGATATGCCTTTTTGAACAGGTTGGTTTTTTGTCATGTATCTCGGGACTTCGCCGTAGATGATTGGAGAGTGTATAAGTCATTATTGTTACTGCATCACAATGATTAAGAAATATACACACTAATCGAGTACATTTCTAAAGGAAGGCTATAGAAAAGTAAAATAAGAAATATATATATATATATGTATATACGTACAACATCACTGGTCAGGAATTACATCATTCAGTTCCTTATCTCATCAGCTGGGGGGCCCGTTGCAGCAGAAGCCTGAAGTCTCCATATGACCAGGAACAAATCTTTTCTGCACGATACGTCCAGCCACAGAATGAGCCCCAAAGCTCTGCTGCAAAAAGCTTCCTTTTTATTAAGCTAAAACTTATCCAGGAATGTACATGAGGTTTTAGTCATATGCTCTCAGTTCAATTAAACAAACCACTGGCCAGGTGACTTATCTCCCAAACCTCAAGCATACCCCGCCTCCCTCCTGCACAAGCTGGCTTCAGAGGCATTCCAACCTATTCCTCAGATGTGCCTTATCTCATACATTGTTCTTGAGATGTGCTTTATCTTATACATTGTTCTTGAGTGTGCCTTATCTCATACATTGTTCTTGAGATGTGCCTTACATTCCAGCCTGTTCTTTGAGATATACCAGGAAAGTCACTTTTGGTCAAAGACAGGGAATTTTAAAAATGTATTATCGATTAAAGCAAGACTGAAAAGCAATTTTTAATATTTTCCATCACACCATGTAAATGAGTTTATCTTGTTGGGCAGACTGGATGGATCATACAGGTCTTTATCTGCTGTCATTTACTATGTTACCTTAAAACTCACTAAACTATACTACTGCATCAGTTCATCCTTCCTGTTCAACACGTCCCGCCCAACTGCCTGCTTTGGCAGTTTAGAACTTTTTTTTTAAACTCAGTGTCTCAAGCTCTGAGATATGAGACCCGACATCAATATACATTAAAAAATGCAGCATGTTCTACCATAAAACTGTTCACATTTAAATGCATTGAAATAAATTTATCACCCTTTCATCCGTATACCCTTTTTCTCCAGAATTGAAATTAATTTATTTTATTTTAGCAAGCATGTGACCACTGCATGGCTCTGCCATGAGCCAGCATGACAGGCATGTGCATTCATCTATGTAACTGCTCTTCCCACCACTGTCGCACCTCCGGTGCAAAAGCATGCACAGAAACTCTGGTCTGCATACCCAAAAATTCCCTTTTTTTGGGCGCCTGAGCTCTTTCATCTACTCAGTGGCTCTTCTGATGTTGCCCTTGGTGCCCACACTTCTTCTCGAAGCTCCGGTGATATCAAACACCAGCAGGTGAGTCACAGAGCCTTCTCCCAAGCTTCCCTCCTCCCATCATCTCTTTAAAAACACAGCATTCCTGCTAGCATAACTGCCAAACCTCCAACCTGCTCCTTCTGGCTCCCACGAAGAGACAATAAAGGACCTCGGTACCGCCTCCAGCCGCCGCTGTCAGCCTCCATCTAGTGGACCAGACTCCTCCAGTCCAACCCTTCCGGAGCATCCCACAGAGTTCACCAGATATTTTAAAAAAAAAAACATTTTAAACCCATAGGGTTACACTCAGGCTAGCAAGCTAAAAAAATGTGTATATTGTGATAAGTAAGAGGGTGTCCTATACGGTGTGGGCCACTAGAGGGCGCTAGTAGCAGAAGAAGTGGAGGGTGCTAGGACCGGGGAGAGCCCTGGGAGGTCCACAGGTGTAGGAGATTATGGGCTGGGTCCTGTGTAGCTAATTAACCACTTTATACCCCACCTGATGGTGAAAGGAAGAGAAGTGAGCTGGCAGCAGAAGAAGAGAGATCCCCCTGAAAGATACTGGCTAACCCTATGGACTTGTGGTGGACGGTGTGTCCAAAGGAGACCAGCAGGCTGAAAATCCTGGGGTAAGAAGTCCCTAAAGCATTAGTGTTGGACTGTGTGTCCTCAGTACTTATAGAACTATGTGTTCAAAGGAGGAAGGACTGTGTGTCCCCCAGTACTGGTAAAGAACTGTGTGTTGAAAGGAAGGACTGTGTGTCCAAAGTACTGAGAGAAGCAGGCTGCAAAGCCTGGGGTTGGGAGTCCCCAAAATATTGAAGCTAGTACTGAGCCCATGTATCTGTGTGAGGAGGCTCAGTGTGAAGACCTATGAAAGTATCAAGTATTAAGCTAGAAGAAGTGTGCCCAGGTGCTGGAATAAAGAGTTGCCTGAGAAATATGCAGTTGGTGAGACCTGTTTAATTTGCTTAGTGGGAACCAGGTCACCCTGAGCAAGAAGGGGTAGCACACTAATTTGCATATTATCTGCATATTGAGAACCAGGTCACCCTGAGTGAAAGGGGGATATCACAATATAATAAAAAAAAATTTTAACACAACCCCAACTATCAAAACCATATCACAGATATCCCATCCCAATGCAGTCCTTTTTACATTTGTCACAGCTGCATTATCTTTCTATGGTCATTCTTTTTACCTTAACAGTTCACTTTTTACAGAACTAAAACTTATACAACCTGCAGTTCAATTTTCATTACTTTTATTACAGCATTATTATATTTAACTATTTGTAAATTCATATTTACACAAACTCTAAGGTTTCTTTATGAAATTATCTCTGGGTAACACTCAAACCTCCCTTCCAGCTCAGAGTTCATCCCTTAGCCACAAAATATTTCTTTTTCATCTTCTTGTAAACATAATTTCTTCTTTCTTTTTGTCTTTTTTTTTTTTTTTTGCATTCTTTTTATCTCACATTCTCGGGCTGAATCTTGCTGAGCAAATTTTGGTTCACTGCCCCTCTCCTCAATCCACTCCATAATTCGGCCCATAAGGATAAATATGACTCTTGCTTTCAAACAAACTCCAGCTGCCCCTCTGCCCATTTATTTTGACCACTTGCTCGTTTTCACCCTGTATCTTTGTTCTTATACTCATTCTTGTATTCTGATAGCTCTTTTCCTGGTCCCAACTCCTTCCCTTCTGAACAGTCTTTCCATCTAACTCCTGAATTTATCACTTTAACTTCTTCTAGAGACTCTATTTTTCTGAACCATTGGTCTCTGAACTCATATTCATTTCTTCTTCACCCTCCGACAGGGGCTCACTATCTTCCACAAAGGGGTCCAAATCTTCCCCCATGTCTTCCTCTGGAGAATTCTCTACCCGAAGCTCTCCCTTTGTATAGGTCCCCTGTGAGTTTGAATAGCTGGAGACCCCTCACTCTCCAATTCCTTTCCTGGAAGCTTGCTTTCAGGGGAATTTTTAGAGGTATCAGCTACTGTCATAACTCCAACCTCCTCCACTACCGATGGCTCTACCTCCAGCACCAAAACCTATGTCACCACATCTTTCGAAACACTCTGACTCTCCATGACCTCCTTCTTCTTTTTCTCCTGTTCTATGAGCAACTTAAGGTTATTTCAATTTTATTCAATTTTTCCTGCATCAGCACCAGTAGATGAGCTTCCTTCTGTATCTGGACTAACTCCTCCGACATGGAAGTTAGACGTTCCAAAGACTGGTAGACTCAGTACCATCTTGTTGGACTGGGGCTTGGTTCCCAATCTTTTTCTGAACAGACTTGTCTGTCTATGGTGTTCCCGATTCTGACTTGGCTCACACTACCTAGTCCCAGACCTCTGCATCCTCTCATGGTAAAAGTCCTTCTTTTCCACAGGCTCATCTCGGCAGTGTCACCAAATGTGGCCTGCTTGGTCATTCTTATTCTGGTCCTCCCAGTATGAGAACCTATCTGCTCCTTCGAACCAGTGCCTGTGATACCAAGTTGCATTTTATCTCCAACACCAGTGCTTTTCTTCTTCCCAGCGTCATCATTGTCTTTCCTTTCTGTAGCAAAGGGAGAATTCCAATCCTCAGAATGATCTAAAATCTAGCCAGAAATAACTCACAAATGTACAAATTTCACAATACCCTTTAAATGCTTATAGGTAAGGTTTCTTGAAGGATGTTAAGCTAGGAAATGATCCTGTCCATGATGCCAATTGTAAGACCCCTGGTGTAGGAGCAAGGTATTGCAATGATGTTACAAAGTTGTCAAGGAGTTTAACAATACAAATAAGATTATTTTTTAAACATTTAAATACAAACACAGCAGTATTTATACACTGTTCCTTCTACAGTGCTCATTCATATCATAACAAATATGGACATTAAAGAAACATTTTATTCTTTCTAGAGCACTATCAGATAAGTATCTCTTTTTAGTAACATTATAAAATTAAGTCAGAATGTTAGCTGATTTTATTAGTTAACCCTTGAATTTGATACTTTGTATTTAATTCTTGTTTTTCAGCTCTGACCTTTTTGCTGGATCAAAACAGGTAAGTGTACTTTTCCCCTTTCTTTCTTCTAACTTCCGAGTCTCTCTCTACTCCCATTCCTCTGAGACACAGCTTGTGGTTGTGAGGACACTTAGCTGGACTTCAAGCTCTCTTTCTTTCAGTGGGTACCAAGAGCTCCTCCTCTCTGTTCTTCACCACAGCCAGGAGTTAGGTCCCGGAGTACCTATTACTGTATCTCAATAAACTGAAAAATGAATCCTAATCCCTGTCCAATTACTTATCTCATACCAGAATGCAGAAACAAATTAACTTTTAGGTTTGATGTTTTTCACTGGATACCCAAAAAGAAAAACTAATTTGGTAGCCCTAAGCTAGCCCTCCCACTTTAAATCAAAGGCCTTTTCAATCACTCACACAGGCATCCTTCAGTTTCACGCCCCTGCTATGTTTAATTATTTTTTCCTTCAAGTGATTCACTCCTTCAATCACTTTCATCTCTTTTAAAAACCATCACGTTTCTCATTAAGGTTCAGTTGAATATGAGAATTACCCAGACATTGTTCCTTCAGGGTAACTCAGAGCTTGCACTTATTTGACAGTATCTGTGACCATCTAATAGTCCTCAGTACCTGAGCTTGGGCTGAAACACCTAGTGCTCAGGTTAAAACAACTCTATCAACTAACTTCTTCTACAACATTCTGACAGTGCCTTGAAACTTTAAATCATTAAAGTCTAACAACTGCTGTCATAAATGTTTTCTTATTGGGCACAGCAAAGTACAACCTTTAGTTATCACACTTAATAGAATCTTCCGCTCACACACAAAAGAGAACACACATACACACACTTTTCACTACTAATACATTTACATCACAATAGCTTTCCACATTTAAATAATCTTTCATTTTTGTTTTTCTTTCCACAAACATTTTCCTCCAAACTTATGTGTTATCCTTTAAAATTTCATCCAGCACACGACTCTTGCATGTGTTCTCCAACAGCCGGCTTCCCTGAATGTGCACACTGCTTCCTCACAATATCATCGCTCACAACATCTCCAGTGTGCATACATGCACAGCTATATGGTCCCACCTTGCACCCAAAACAAAATCTTTGTGGAAGCTCTCCCCCCCCCCCCCCCCCCCCCCCCCACACACACACACAAAAAAATCCTGCAGCTGCTCTCCTAACCCTGAAGCCTTCCAAACTAGCCCAGCTCTCCAAATTGTGCTTGCTCCATTTAGGCCTGATTCAGACTACTTCAGTGCATGTGCAGAGAAAACTGCACATGTGCAGCAGAGGCCCTGAACTCAGCCTGCCTTTCTCACTCCCAGCACGCGTCCAGATGGCCTGAACATCAGCCGCCACATCAAATGTGGTCCAACACTGCCCAATGCAGTTTTTTTAGTATGTATTCTCTGCATACTGCGTAGACTGCATTGCAGTAGTCATCTGGGAGAAGACAAGGCTTTGGACTAGAATTCAGAAGGCAATTTTTGAAAAACATGCCCTTATTCTTCATAATTTCCAGAGGGATCTGAATTGTTTTGATGTTAAACTTATGCTTCTGGTTCTAGTGTCATGTTGGTCAATCAGTATTCCTAGTACTTTAATATTTGTTTCTAGTGTGCATTCTGTTAGGCCTATTTGAATTTTGTTGTTTGTTATTGGTTTGGAAGGGTTGGTTATCAGCATGAGTTTTGCTTTTCTCTATTGAGTTTCAGTTTGAAAGTTGTGGCCCAGGTTTCCATCAGATCAAGTGTGTGTTTGATTTCTCTCTTTGCATTCATGGTGTCCTCTGAGAAGGGGATGCATAAGGTTACATCATCCGCGTAGATGCATATTTTAAAGCCGTTCACTTCTAGTTTGTGGTCCGGGGGGAGGGCCATCAGAATGTTGAAAAGTGATGGAGAGATGGGGAGCCCTGGGACACTCCACATTCTGGGGACCATTCTGCAGATAGGGATCCTGGCATCTTCACTTTGTAGGATCTGCTGCTCAAGAATCCCTCAAACCATAACAGGACCTTGTCACCTCTACCTATGTTTTCTAGCATGTTTAGTAGCAGCCTATGGTCTACTAAGTTGAAAGCTGATGACATGTCAAATAGGAGGATGATGGCCCTGCGACCCGTGCTAATCGCTTTTCTTAGTACTGACATCAGTGATGTTACTATGGTTTCTGTGCTGTGGTTTGGGTGGAATCCTGATTGAGAGCTGTGTAGTATGGAAAAGTGTGTCATACATTCCATGAGTTAGTTAGCGGCTATGCCTTCCATTACTTTGATGAGTAGGGGGATAGAAGGTACAGGTCTGTAGTTGGATATAACATCACACATGATTTTTTTATTTTTGGGGGATGGGGGTTAGGATGGTTCCTCCTTTTTCCTTTGGGAATTGGCCCTGGTTAAGCATGTAAGTTATGTGTTTCGTTAGGTAGTGTATGAATGTGTCAGGGGCATTCGTTAACAGGAAATTAGGGCAGGTGTCAAGTGGACATTGTGATTTGGCATATTTTTCACAAGACTGTTGACCAAGTTGGTGGACGGAGGTGTTAAGGTTTTCCATGTTCTATCTGCCAGTGTGAGATTATCCATTTTATTTGTTATGTCCATGTATTATACTGTGTTGTTCATTGGTGTGGAGAGACCTCTTTTGATGTTGGAGATTTTCCGTTTGAAGTAGTTGGCCAGTTCTTGGGCCGTGGGATGTTGTCTGTTGTCAGATCCTGTGTGACAAGCAGACCACTTACTAGCCCCAAAAGTTTTTAAAAGTGTAGTTCGATATCCCCTACATTGTTTTCATAGTACTTAACTTTGGTTTTCTTGATTTCAGATTTGTATTTTTTGGATCATGTTATGCCATTGTGCTCTGTTTTCATCGGATTTGTTGCCAATCCATTTCCTTTCAAGTCTCCTGCATGCTTTTTTTTTTTCATTTGTGATAGCTCCTGGTTGAACCATGAGTGGATTATTCTCCTGTGTTGATAATTCAACTTCTCTGGTGCTATTTTGTCCAATGTTGTAGAACTCTCCTCATCCCATTGATTCGGGAAGGTAGTTGTGTTGTGCTGGTCTAACACATGGCTTTGGTTTATGTTGTAAATCAAAAAATAGGGGCAAGAACCCTAAAAGTCAATTCAAATATACACAGATCTACAGTAAGAGTTCTCTTATAGTCTGTCTTCAAAATCCAGTGATTTTTATAGGAGGAAAAAACCTCAAGAAGCTCACAGGTGAAATAAGCAACTAGCGCAGGGCTGCTTCATCATTGGCACAAAAAACCTCCTTGTATTTAAACAGCATGTATAACAACTGCTTATTGCACTTGTGAGCTTCTTGAGGCTTTTTCGTCCTGTAAAAATCACTGGCTTTGGAAGTCAGACTATAAGAGAACTCTTACTGTAGATTTGTGTATATTTGGTTTATGTTGTGCCAGAATTGGTTGGTGTCCATTTTTCCTCTTGTTGTCTTGGTGTTGGGATGGACATTAGGGATTCTCTTTTTATCCCCTTTTGGCCACTCCAGGATGAATGTTAGCTTGTGGTGGTCTGACTATGGGATTGATGAGCACAGTGCATCTTGGATTTTCATCTTGTGTCAGTTTTTCATTCTGTAGGCCAGCATGTCTAGCTGGTGTCATTTGTTGTGGGTGATGTTAGTTGTGTGTTGGAAGTTCCATGTGCCCATGAAATCCATTAGGTTCTGGGTGTTCATATCATTCTGCCATTCCAGGTGTCACCCAGTATAACCACATTATCACTGTGAGTGCAGATGTTTGAGATAAACTTCATGAAGTTGTCCTATGTGTTTGTCCAGTTTCCTGGTGGGTGATAGATAGGGTAAAGCAGATGTTTCCCTGGAGTGTGTGGGCACTGAGTTTGCAGGTTATGATTTCCACATAAGGGGTTATGAGGTCAGATGTTGCATTCAAGCTTGAAGAAGGATTTGTATATAATGGTGAGAGCACCCCCTCTCTTAGTGGTCTGGGTTTGGTGTGAGATTTTGTGTCCTGGTGGGCAAATTTCTCTGATAACCGGGTCTTCGAGGGATCTTATCCATGTTTCGGTTATTAAGAGTAGGCCCAGTTGTTCCTCCTCTAGCCAGTCTTTGATGGTTTCTGTTTTGTTTACTATGGACCTTCCATTGATGTATCCAATGGGTATTGGCAGTGTAGAATTGGTTTGCTGTTTCACACATTCTGTCCAGACTAGCTGATGTTCAGACCCATTATTGTCATTGTCTAATGTGCTTTTTCGGTTGGTAGTGGTTGTTCTGTGCTAGGTATTAGCAAGTAGGCCTAATGCTGTTCTTTTTCATGGGTAGGCTCTTTGTGTTATCAGAATTGGTATGTTTTGTCTGCTGTTGAAGGCATCTGTTTGATGATATATTAACCAGGTTATTATCAGGTAGTAGGTCAGCCATAGTGTATAATCCATTTCTTGATTTGTTGAGTGGGGTGGTGTAGAGAAATGGATCTGTTTGTGTTTGTCGTCAATGATTATTTGTTTGGTGTTTGTTGAATGTGGGTATGTGGGTAGTTTGTTCAGTAATAATATTGTATTGCTGAATAATAGCAGCTCACCTTTCTCTGTTTGTCTGCTTCTGATGAACCCACAAGTTATATTGCATAGCACTCATGTGCCTGAAGGAAAGAAGAGTTGCCCAGTGTGGTTCTTATAACCCTCAGTTGGTTAGGTAACAGGTCATAAAGTTCCGGTTTCCTTTAATAAATTTCCTAGATGCCTCTGTCCCTGCTCCTTGGTTTCATCTTCCCAGAGTTTCTGTTATCCATGCTGTCCTCCCTCTCATGACAGGCACTCCCCTTTTCCACAGTCATGTTGTTGGGAGTTATTTGGGGCAAATTTGCCCCTTGCTGGCTCTGTTGTCTAAAACACCTCTCTCAGATGGTGTCCGAAGCAAAGTCTTTATTCAAATCAGCGAAAAAAGCAACCCGACACGAGTCGTGTTTTGGCCCTATTGGCCTGCGTCAGGGGTCTATGACAAATAAACATAACAACATCAACAAACATTTGATATAAAAGACTTATTTTCCGCCAGAATTGTTATGCCCACACTAGCCCACTCCTCAAGTCACTTCACTAGCTCCCTGTCTGCTTCCATATACAGTTCAAACTCCTCTTACTGACCTTTAAATGCATCCACTCTATGACCCCTCGTTACTTCTCCTCTCTCATCTCTCCCTACACTCCTCCCTGTGAACTCCGCTCTCTGAACAAATCTCTCGTCGTCCCCCTTCTCCTCCACCGCTAACTACAGACTTCGTTCCTTTGATCTTGTGACACCTTATGCCTGGAACCGTCTTCCCGAACCCATACATCTAGCTCCATCTCTACCTGTTTTTAAATCTATGTTGAAAGCTTACCTTTTCACTACTGCCTTTGGCTCCTAACCGCTACTCATTTGCCCTCCTCCTCCCCTGTTCCTCTTTACCCTGTATTTCCCTTGCCCGTAATGTCTTGTCTGTCTGTTTTATCTAGATTATAAGCTCTTTGAGCAGGGACTTTCTCTCTATGTCAGGTGTTCAGCGCTGCGTGCATCTGGTAGCGCTATATAAATGCTAGTAGTAGTAATAGTAGTAAATTAAAAAGAAATAAAATATAAGAACTAAAACAACTAAAAAACTTTTAGTAAAAACATACCTAGGAATTCGTAATGCAGTAAATATTCCTAGAACAAATAGATTGCAGCCAAATCTCCTATGGTCTCTACAAATCAAGAACAAATATTTGTAGAGACCATAGGAGATTTGGCTGCAATCTATTTGTTCTAGGAATATTTACTGCATTACAAATTCCTAGGTATGTTTTTACTAAAAGCTTTTTAGTTGTTTTAGTTCTTATATTTTATTTCTTTTTAATTTACTACTACTACTAGCATTTATATAGCGCTACCAGACGCACACATATATATATATATATTCACATGTAAAAAACAAAAGAGGTATGCATAATGTAGAAGTCACACATATAAGAAATGTGTGTATATATATATATATATATATATATATATATATATATATATATATATATATTGTCAGGCTCAGTCGCCAGATCCGCACCACTCTTTCTCAGACTCTTCCTTTCTTCACCAAGCACGCCCTTCACTCCCGAGGAGTCGACAGTCTGCAATCAGGGTCTCCGGACAACAGGCAAATCACCAGAAGTGCTTTATTATCTCCTGAGTACATTTAATCTGCTTTAAGGCTTCACAGGCCTTCCCCTCTCCTCAGTGTAGCTCCACTTTTAAACACAGTTCATTGGAGCCCTGCTTGCAATACAGTTCAGCTTGGGCCTGCTTTCCACACAGTTCACTTTGGCCCTGCTTTCAATATGGTCTCCTCCAGCACTGCTTCTAATCCAGTACTTATTGGTACTGCTCTTTCACACAGCTAATGAGCACTGCTCACAATTCAGTTCAGTTAGCAATGCTTTCCTCATCAATTCAGTTTAGCACTGCTTTCAAACACAGTTTAGTTTAGCATTGCCTTCAAACACAGTTCAGTTTAGCACTGCTCTCCAACACCGTTCATCTTAGAAATGAAATTAAACAGTTCAATCCAATGGCAATATGGTCTAAGTCACTTTCTCACTCTTAGACCTAATGACCCACCTCCCTCGTTTGTCAGCACAAAACCACCTGACATCCACCCACCGGGTCAATTCATCAAGGCTTCATTCACTCTCTCCAGTTCAGTTCATAACTCACTTTAAGAGCCCTCCACCAGCACTTCCATTTCCTCCTCATTCTCCCCTCCTTCCACCTCCTCCAGTTCCATTCTCTCCTCCCCTTCCTCTCGGTCTAGGGGCTCCTCCCTTCCCCCATCTGATTCCATCTCCCAATCACACCCCGGCTCCTCCCCCTCTTGCATAGAATCTTCTCCCTTCACCTGCTCCCTCTGCTGTTGCTGCACTGCTTTCTGGACCTTGTAGTTTCTTAGTTCCTGGTTCCTCTGACGTTGCCCTGCCTTCTGGGCTTTGTAGTTCCTTGGTTCTGAATATCTCTCTGGTGCTGCACTGCCTTCTGGGGCTTGTAGTTTCTTTGCTCTTCACTATATATATATACACACACTTTTAAAAAGTTATGTGAGGATCAATAAATGTATCTGGATATAAACAAAAAATATATATATTAATAATAATTGAATAATAAATCATAAATTGGGTCTAGACTGACACATCAAACTGATTTCTAAAGTGATTAAACCATAAGGGTAAAAATGATGTTTATAACAAAACAAAGTTTCTCAAAGAAAAAAGTTTCTCATAGGTATTTTCTTACAGTCAGGTTGCCAACTGTTCCTACAATTTACATGTTACCGAAGATACATAAAACATTAGACAATCCACCTGGACACCCGATAATTTCAGCAAACAGGTCTGTATCAGAACCCCTCTCAAAACTTGTAGATTATATTTTAAGACCTTTCATTCCACTTATCAAATCATATGTACGAGATTGCTCACACATAATCACATGGCTAGAAAATTTTGATGGAGACTTACTTGGAGGATATCATTATGGGCACTCTAGATATAGACCTGCTTATAATCGAAAGAGAAAAACGCCTATATTGTGACCCAAATCGGGAGATAGACGTTTATCTCCCAAAAACGAATAAAGCGGTATAATCAAAAGCCGAATTTGGACGTTTTCAACTGCACTCCGTCGCGGATGCGGACAACGTTGATGGGGGCGTGTCGAAGGCGTGGTGAAGGCGGAACTGGGGCGTGGTTATCTGCCGATCAGAGATGGGCGCCTTTCGCCGATAATGGAAAAAAAATATGCGTTTTTAGCGAGAATTTAGGGCACTTTTCCTGGACCCTGTTTTTCCACGAATAAGGCCCCAAAAAGTGCCCTAAATGACCAGATGACCACTGGAGGGAATCGGGGATGACCTCCCCTGACTCCCCCAGTGGTCACGAACCCCCTCCCACCACAAAATATGCCGTTTCACAACTTTTTATTTTCACCCTCAAATGTCATACCCACCTCTCTGGTAGCAGTATGCAGGTCACTGGAGCAGTGGACTTCAGGCAGGTGGACCCAGGCTCATCCCCCCCCCCCCACCTGTTACACTTGTGCTGGTAAATGGGAGCCCTCCAAACCGCCCCCCAAAACCACTGTACCCACGTGTAGGTGCCCCCCTTCACCCCTTAGGGCTATAGTAATGGTGTAGACTTGTGGGCAGTGGGTTTTGAGGGGGATTTGGGGGGCTCAACACCCAAGGGAAGGGTGCTATGCACCTGGGAGCTGTTTTACCTTTTTTTTTTTTTTTTTGTAAAAGTGCCCCCTAGGGTGCCCGGTTGGTGTCCTGGCATGTGAGGTGGACCGGTGCAGTACGAATCCTGGCCCCTCCCACGAATAAATGTCTTGGAGTTATTCGTTTTTGAGCTGGGCGTTTTCGGTTTCCATTATCGCTGAAAAACAAAAACGCCCAGCTCAAAAAAAGATAAACGTCCATGTTTTTTCGAAAATACGATTTGGTCCGCCCCTTCACGGACCCGTTCTCGGAGATAAACGCCCATGGAGATAGGCGTTTCTGTTCGATTATGCCCCTCAGAGTCACTTTATACTAATATTCCTCAGTTAGAAGCCCTGATAGTTATAGAAAATGCTCTCACGAGGAGAACCCATACTAAGTGTATCCTGAACCAATTCATAATCACTTTGGCCACTATCCTGCTTATTTTCGAATGAGAAGGCCGACCATCTTCCAACACAAATCAGGAGATGGCCAGCCATCTCATAAACCCGGCCAAATCGGTATAACTGAAAGCCGATTTTGGCCGGCTTCAACTGCTTTCCGTCATGGAGCCGGCGAAAGTTCAAGGGGGCGTGTCGACAGTGTACCGAAGGTGGGACAGGGGTGTGGTTACCAGATGGCCAACTTCGGCCAATAATGGAAAAAAGAAGGCTGGCTCTGACGAGCACTTGGCCGGCTTTACTTGGTCCATTTATTTTTAGGACCAAGCCTCAAAAAAGTGCCCTAACTGAGTAGATGACCACTGGAGGGAATTGGGGATCACCTCCCCTTCCTCCCCCAGTGGTCACCAACCCCCTCCCACCCAAAAAAAGAAATTATAAACATTTTTGTGCCAGCCTCTATGCCAGCCTGAAATGTCATACCCAACTCCATCACAGCACTATGCAGGTCCCTGTAGTAGTTTTTAGTGGGTACTGCAGTGGACTCAGGCAGGCGGACCCAGGCCCATCCCTCCCCCCACCTGTTACACTTGTGGTGATAAATGTGATCCCTCCAAAACCCACCCGAAACCTACTGTACCCACATGTAGGTGCTCCCCTTCACCCATAAGGGCTATGCTAGTGTTGTACAATTGTGGGTAGTGGGTTTTGGGGGTTTTTGGGGGGCTCAGCACACAAGGTAAGGGAACTATGCACCTGGGAGCAATTTCTGAAGTCCACTGCAGTGCCCCCTAAGGTGCCCGGTTGGTGTCCTGGCATGTGAGGGGGACCACTGCTGTCTCCTCCCAAGATCAAATGGCTTGGATTTGGCTGGGTTTAAGATGGCCGCCATTAGTTTCCATTATCAGCGGGAAACCAATGGCTGCGATTTCTAACGCCGGCCATCTCTAACGCCGGCCCAAATGTTGAGATTTGGCCGGCCCCGACCGTATTATCGAAACAAAAGATGGCCGGCCATCTTGTTTCGATAATACAGTCAGGTATGCCGCTTTACGGGACCGGCCTTAGAGATGGCCATCCATATAGATGACTGGCCCCGTTTGATTGTGCCTCTCTATGGCTCTTACAAAAAATTATGTTGGCTTTGGTGGGAGGTATTTTTAACAAATTAGAGGCACAGCTATGGGATCAGCCATGGCCTCTGATATTGCCAACCTCTATGCTGCAGAATTTAAACAGAAATTTCTCAGCGAACATCCATATATAGGGCAAATTAAGTTTTACAAACGTTATATAGATGATATATTTCTTCTATGGAAAGGTGATGTTGAGGGGTTATTTTCATTTTTCAACTGGTTAAATTCAAGAGACAGTAATTTACAGTTTAAGATGCACCACCATGATAAAGAAATTCCCTTCTTGGATATACTAATTCACAAAACCACATATAGTTTTAAGACCACAATTTACAGAAAACCTACCAATAGGAATAATTACCTTCATTTCATCAGCTTTCACAATCGGTCGCTTAAAGAGAATTTACCATATTCACAATTTTTAAGATTATGTAGGTTGTGCACAGACTTTGAGGATTTCCAAGATCAATCTAGAAGAATGTCTAGGAGATTTGCAAACAGGGGCTACCCTCATAAATGTGTTAGGCAGAGCTTAACAAGGGCATTAGAAAAAGATAGAAATTACCTATTAAATAGCAAGGAAGACAGAGCAAGACCAGACCTAGTTTGTACATTAAAATCTTTGGAATTCTCAGGAGGGATCAAAACAATTATCAAGAAACACTGGCATATTCTTGAAACACACGGCTGTTTCCCAAATAAATTACCAGTGGTAGCTTACTCAAGAAACCAAAATTTAAGAGAGTTCTTGGTGTCATCAACTTATCCTGAAATTGTAGCAGTTAGACCTAATGACAAGGGCACCAAGACATGTGGACGGTGTTCCATTTGTAAACATTCTTTACTGTTGACATCCTTTGTCTGTCCCAATACCAATAAGACTATCATCTTGAACCATCTCTCAGATTGTAATACCACAGGGGTCATCTATATCATCACATGTCCCTGTAATTTACTTTATGTAAGGAAAACAAAAAGATCAATCAAAACTAGAATAATCGAACACAGGAGCTTTACAGCGCTGCGTACGTCTAGTAGCGCTTTAGAAATGATAAGAAGTAGTAGTAGTTATAGTAAGAAATGTACAAAGTGCTCCGCTAGTTATGCACTGGCAGCAAAAAGAACATAAGTACATAAGTACATAAGTAGTGCCATACTGGGAAAGACCAAAGGTCCATCTAGCCCAGCATCCTGTCTCCGACAGTGGCCAATCCAGGTCAAGGGCACCTGGCACGCTCCCCAAACGTAAAAACATTCCAGACAAGTTATACCTAAAAATGCGGAATTTTTCCAAGTCCATTTAATAGCGGTCTATGGACTTGTCCTTTAGGAATCTATCTAACCCCTTTTTAAACTCCGTCAAGCTAACCGCCCGTACCACGTTCTCCGGCAACGAATTCCAGAGTCTAATTACACGTTGGGTGAAGAAAAATTTTCTCCGATTCGTTTTAAATTTACCACACTGTAGCTTCAACTCATGCCCTCTAGTCCTAGTATTTTTGGATAGCGTGAACAGTCGCTTCACATCCACCCGATCCATTCCACTCATTATTTTATACACTTCTATCATATCTCCCCTCAGCCGTCTCTTCTCCAAGCTGAAAAGCCCTAGCCTTCTCAGCCTCTCTTCATAGGAAAGTCGTCCCATCCCCACTATCATTTTCGTCATGATAAATGACATAAATTTCTTTGTTTTGACTAAGATGCATACTACATGGCGTAGGGGCAATATAGATATCAGACTACTGTGGGTATAACAAAGGACAATATATACCTTGACCACTATTGCACCCAATGGACTTAATACAGATACTGAATTGCATCATTTCTGTAATGTTTAAATTTTATTGGTGAACCGTGTTTTCACTTGTTTTCATAAATGTTACCCTATTTTTACTGATTTGAATAAAGACTTTGCTTCAGACACCATCCGAGAGAAGTTTTTTTGCTCCATTTTCTTTGCTTGGCGTTTGATCTCCAGTGGAGTATTTACCCTCTGTTGGTATTGACGTCTGTATGTTGTCTGCCTTGATCTCAGTCCCGAGGATTCTGCAGAAAGCTTCCTGTGGCTGTACTTCATCTCTGGTCTCCTCCTCTCCATTGTCCAGTTTGTGGAGTCTCCTTTGGACACATGGTCCACTCCATGACCGCTTCATCGCTGGGCACACCGGGAGCCTCCTTTGGACCGGTTCTTGTCCAACGCGTGACCACTTCAGCACTGGACGCACTCCAACCTGTGGTGCTGGGCACGGATATAAAGCTTCCTTATGGGGAAATGGGTCATCAGAAGGGAAACCCTGCACTTCGGGTACAGAGCGAGCACTCCTGTAACCTCCTGCAGGTTGGAAAACCCTGTACTTCAGGCACCAATCGAGCACTCCTGCAATCTTCTGCAGGTCCAATATTCACTGTCCATTCAGTTCCCACGGCACTGGTGTGCTCGGCCACGCAGTGCTGATCACCGGAAGGGGATTCCCTTTGGAGTGATGGTGACCGGACTGGATGAAGTCTCGTGATTCTGGCAGCGAGCGCTTGCCACACCGGATCTCTGAGGTCCATGGACTGCCTTACTATGACCCACTTCTGGATCATTCCTCTCTCATGCTCAAGGAGGCTTTTATACAGGTACAATTTTTCTTTATTTTTTGGTTCTTTTAGGGCCTCTGGGTCTGTGTTCAGGTCTGGAATTGGGTCTGGCCCATTCTGGTCAAGTTCTGACCAGGCCTGTGGAGCTGGCTGTACTATTGTCCTCCTAATCAGCAGCCATCTTCAATGTCTCTGGCCTGGTTCCCCAGAGTTGCCGATGTAGTCTCTAGCAGTTACTTAGGTCAAAAATCCAAAGTTGCAAGATTCCAAGTTAAACTTGGCCTACCTGACTGTAGCAGTTGCTGTTCACATGTAGGTGGTGTAGGCTAATACAGTTGGGCATTGCTATTTCCCTCTGAGTCTCCTTAACCTAGCTTTACCCTGGGCTGTTATACTTCTGGACCACGTCCTTCTGGCTCCACCCCTCCTATGTCACTTCCCCCTTGGGCAGGACTGTGGGTTTTAAGGTAGCTCTGAGACTGTGAAGGAGTATACTTAAGGGAAAGCGGCAGCATCCTACAGACTCTCTCACAGGCACTTAAATAGAGGTGTCCTGTTTTAGAATTGCCCCATAGTGCTACTTATCTACCAGTTTTATTGCTATTGGGGTACAAAATTCCTCCACCATCTAAATTAGACCCTGATACTAGATCCTATCTGGGCACTGTCTCTGAATATCCAGGGGGGAGGGGGTTGGCACCTGGAAGCTATCCAGATACAACTGATATTCAGGACTATATCCATATAGTTAAGTAGGCATATTTAGGACTGCCATTTATGTGTTCCAACATGCCCAGTTAGCTATACAAGCACCCTCACTGAATAATATCAGTGTCAGCATAACTCCCAGCTTTGCTCTGAGTCCACCCCTGAACTAACTGGAGAGTGCTGCAGCTATCAGAGTGGTATATGGTTTATTAAAAAACTTTCTATACCATCCAAACTAACTGGTAGAGCGTCAAGTGGCATTTGATGCGTGTAGACCATTACCGCTCGGTTACAGTGTGAGACCTTACTGCTAGGTCAATGGCTTGCGGTAAGGTATCAGACCCAAAATGTACGTGTGGCGATTTTCATTTTGGCACACGTCAATTTTTGACAAAAAAGGCATTTTTTGTAGGTGCGCTAAAAAATAATTCTGCGTGTGCCCAAAACACGTGTCTACACTACCGCAGGCCATTTTCAGCGCACCTTAGTAAAAGGTCCCCTAAATTTGTAACCTTTGAAACTTATTTCATGATCTCTTGTTCATTGGACACCTTTATAAGCATTACAAGGAAGATAAAAAATAAAACAAAGCACCCTCCATCCCACTTGTACTTATACTAAAATATCACTAAGATACCAGAGCTGACCTTAAATTACAATCTGTACCTATTATGTCAAAGCTGTTTTTTAATTTTCATTTTGGGAGGAACACTATCGTTGTCATTCTACGTGTGCTTCTTCATAAAATGGTTTCAGCAAAGTTGACTGTGGATTTATTCTTCCCCTGATACAGGTTCTTAGGTTATGATGTGACCACATTACTAACAATTTATAGTCTATGATCTAGCTTCCCACTGGCAATGACAATGTGATTCCTTTTTAAACAGCACTAGCAAATGCTAGTACTCACCCTGGATTAATCATTAAGCAAAATAAGGACATGCTTAGGGCACCAGGGGAAAGGGGCACCACAGAGTCCCCCCCCCCCCCCCAGCTATATTGCCCTTAACTCTCTCCCTGCTATCTTCCACACCCATTATCCAACATGAATTTCAGTGTTTTTCTAGTTTGTATGTCTGTCTGTCTGTATTTATTTATTTATGACATTTACATCCCACATTATCCCAAACAAGTTTGAGTTCAATGTGGCTTACAATAAACAGTATTGGATACATAATAAAGAATAGTGCATAAGAAAGTAATTTGTTGTACGAATCCAATTTTACAATACAGTATCATAAACATACTGGGATAGCTATGGATGTTTAACATTTAGAAAATCTATTATGAATGAGAAATTGTACATGAAGCAAAGAGAAAGTTAATGGTAAATAGAGTGATAACCAATTCAGGTAATAATTAATTGAGTATGGTTGTTCTTTGTAAGGGTTTGTTTGAATAGGAACGATTTGAGGATTTTGCAGAATCTAGTATATTCTTGTATGACCTTATGAGACTGGGCATCTAAATGGCAGATGACATTTAATGTGAGCAAGTGCAAAGTGATGCACGTGGGAAAGAGGAACTCAAATTATAGCTATAGAATACAAGGTTCCACATTAGGAGTCACCGACCAGGAAAGGGAACTAGGCGTCGGCGTCGGTGTTGATGATATGTTGAAACCCTCTGCTCAGTGTGCGGCGGCAGCAGCTATGAAAGCAAATGGAATGTTAGGTTTATTAATATATATGACATTTTTTTCGCACAATAATGATATTTCTCAGCACTTTATTTATTTATTATGATTTCATATTAATACAGCTCAAAAGAGATGATGAGTAATAGGCAATAAAATTATACAAAAATTATGAATAATGTCAAATTAGACCATTAATTGAAATATTATAATAACTTTCGTCCACAAAATGTAGGTAATACAATCCAAGATGCAGAAATTAAATAAAAGAAAGGAAATGGAAATATTAATAGTTATACTGTTTCACAGTAATTCTTCTCAAGCCTAACCTTAGCAGTATGCATCTGTTAACCCATCGTTACCCCTACATCCTCTTTACTTACTAGAAATTCCTCAAGTTGTTTAGGTTCAAAAAACTGAAATTGTTTAGTTTGAAATAAAATACGACAAATACAGGGAAATTTCAACAGAAAACTAGCCCCAAGAGCCAGGGTCCTAGCACACAAGGCCAGGAAATCTCTGCGTCTCTTCTGGGTTTCTCTAGAAAGGTCAGGATAAACTCGAATTTTAGAACCTAAAAATTGAGAGTCCAAATGTCTGAAGGAAAGTTTTAGAACAGCATCCCTGTCCATTTCAAGCGCAAAAGTCACCACCACTGTAGTTCTTTGAGTAATTATTTCCAAGGATGACTCCAAAAATGCCGTCAAGTTCATGGCTTCTCCTATTTGCCTTTGGGAAATCTCTCCATCTTTCTTTTTATTAATTTGCAAATACTGTGCGTGCACAATAGGAGGAAGGGATTCACTTGACATTCCCAGTATTTCCATCAAGTATTATCAAGTATATATCTGGATAACAGCACTGAATATTCAGGTATAAAAAGCCTTTGCCAGCTGGTATTTAAAAAAAATGCTGACTAATATAAGCTGTATATCGTGTGTGTGTGTGTATGGGGGGGGGGGGGGGGGGGGTGATTCTATTTTATATATGTGGAATAAACCGAGCAGTGAGTTACTTCATTCAGTGTAGGGATGTGCATTCGTTAGCACTCATTTTCTCCATTAGTGTATGCTAAAACAATTTAACATGTGTTAACCTACAAATTAATGCACATGAAGTTGATTAACACATATTAAAATGTCCTACTACTGCTAATACTGATCATTTCTATAGTGTTACTAGACATACATAGCACTGTACACATTATCCCCCTAATTCTAGAAAAGTCGCCAAAATTGTGCATGCAAATTTGGGTGCATGAACAATGTGCGCATGCAATTTAATTGAATAATGAGGTAATTAGTGTCAATAATTGGCTTTATTGGCATTAATTAGATTTAATAATGGATTTTGCTCACACCTTTTTCAGTAGTAACTCAAGGTGACTTACATTCAGGTACACTGGGTATTTCCTTGTCCATGGAGAGTAATGGAAAGTTAAGTGACTTGCCCCAAATCACACAGCATTAGGAATTGAATTGGATAACTCTCAATGTCAGGACCGGTGCACTAACTGCTAGGCCACTATCAGAACTTACAGGCTTAAATTTAGGCATGGGATCCACACTTAAATTTTATGTGCAAGTAAAAAAGGGGGGGGGGCTGAAATGGAAAGGTCATGGGCAGAATGAGGTGTTCCTAGCATTTGCGCATGTCATTATAGAATACGGGGAATACACGTCTACATTTGCACCATAATTCAATTGGTACAAATGACTGCACCTAAAGTTAGGCACAATCCCCAGGTGTATGCGTTATTTTACACGCTCTTGACTAGACGCTAGCAGCAAGATGGTTGTCATTTGAATGAATTAAACCATTGGTTTATGTTTCAATGTCAAGACACAACCCCTGAAGAAGCCGTTAGAGTGAAATGGGTCTGACCACCGTCGGGTGTCAGTTAAGTGCTCGACCTTTTGTTGCAATTTATAAAATATAAGAATAAGGAACAAGAATGAAGTTCAACTATTGCTGCTTTGAAAAATATGTGTCATACTTGAACAGAAATTTGAAAAATTAAATAAATTTATTTTAGGAAAGGATCAATAACCAATACAATTATAAATAAAATTAAACTGTCACAGGGTTTTTAGACCAGTGATGAATAACACAACCCCAATGAAAGACGCTGAAATTGTAGTAAGCATTTGGGTGTTTTGAGGTATTTTCCTCTTGTTTATTATATCGTTGAGACTATATATTATTGAATTATTTGCTGGGTTCTTCATTGTATTGTTATGCAACTAAAATTAGGCACAATCCCCAAGTATAAGCACTGTTCTATAAACTGCACCTAACTTTAAGCGTTGTTTGGGGTTTTTTTTGCAACATATATAGAATTCATCCTTATATGCAGGTACTTTCTCTGTCCCTTTTGGGCTCACAATCTAAGTTTTTGTACCTGGAGCAATGGAGGGTTAAGTGACTTGCCAAAGATCACAAGGAGCTGTAGTGACTCTTGAACCCAGTTCCCCAGGATCTCAGTCTGCTGCACTAAACATTAGGCTACTCTTTTACTAATGTACATTAACATTTATTAAAAGAAATGTGTGAAACAAACTGCGAAACTGTCCAAAAATTGGAAAACAAGTCAGAAAATGACCTGAAAATGAACCTAACATTTTTCTGTGCACATCCCCAATACAGTGCTAAGAAATCTTTAACAGCCCTCTGATTCATTCCAACGACTAGGATTGAAAATAAATGGAATTCAGAACCTGACTAATTCAACTATCTGATGATGACTATTTGGCCACAATCAATACAAAGTATAAATACAATTATATTCTAGAACTGTTACATTCACAATAAAATAAAATCTCTTGTATTTTTCTGTAATGCCTCTTTGTCTGAAAGATTAATTAACAATAAATAAACATTTTTATTAGAACAGGATTATAATGTTTGTTGCCGCATTAGTTCAATGAAAAATAGGCTGCTTTGGAAGATTTGGTATCTTTTATTGAACCAACAAAAATAAATTATACATAAATGGTATATATTAGTGCCTCGGAGCTCTCGTCTTTGGAATCAGAGAAAGCAAAAAACTGAAAGAAGACATATGTATGCTAGGTTAATAGGTGATGTATGTGCAATAGTTAATGTCCCACTCAAGAAGCTCAAAAGCAGAGACTTTACCTTCAGCCCCTAGTCTGACAGATGACTGACACACAGGAGAATTATTAATTCATTTCTACCCCCTGAGATGTACAAAGAAATTAATATGATTTTTGTTTAAAATACTATTTAAAAAGAAAATAGGCTTTGCTGCTTCATGCTAATGAGACCCCATTGACTCGATTTCAATTCATCAAAGTATTGCAGTTGTGTGTTACTCGGGCGGGCTTGGAATCTGCAACATTTAGTTCGCACTCATTCCGGATTGGGGCGGCGACTTCGGCTGCTCTGCATGGATTTCCATGTGAACAAATTAAACGGTTAGGCCGGTGGGGATCGAATGCGTACAAAAGATACATTCGGCCTCCACGTTAGTAGCCCTGTTAGGGTTAGCCCTGTTAGAGTGGGTGGTCCTTTGCAGTGGGGTTTACTTGGGTTGGCTTCCTGTTGTTGCCATAATTGATAATATGTTAATTGCATGGGTTGGCTTTCCTGTTGTTGCCATAATTGATAATATGTTAATTGCATGTGACTTGCCATATTTGATAATATGTTAATTGCATGTGACTTGCAGGTGACGTGGTGGAACAGTACCAGATATGGATCTGTGGTCACTCTTATGTGCATTGGGCACATAAGAGGGCAGCTGTACGACCTGATGGGGTGAATTTGGGCTTTCCGAGGGGGAAGGTGGCTGTACGATGGTTGGGTAAGAGAGGGATGCTGTGGGCTCAATTGTTGCCAACCATAGAGTGGGAGTTGATGTCTTCCAGTGCGCCACAGTTTCTCATCCTGCATTTAGGGGGCAATGATTTAGCGGGGATGAACAGTGTGCTATTAGTGAAAACAATACAGAATGATTTATTAAAACTGGCATGTTTGCTGCCCCGGACCAGGCTCGTCTGGTCGGATATTATTCCACGACGAGTTTGGAGGGGCGAGAGGTCGCATACAGCGATCGATGGCACACGCAAAAAAATTAATAGGTGGATGTGTAAATTTATGGGGTCAGTTAAAGGGCAAGTGATTGTGCATGAGTTCCTTAAAGAATCTTGTGCGGGTTTATATAGATCGGATGGGGTCCACCTGTCGGATGTGGGCCTGGATATATTCAACTTTGATTTACAGAATTTTATTGAAGCCATTACGCTGGTGGTAGGTCGCAGCCAGGGTTTGGGGGGAGCCCGCGGCGAACGAGGAGTCGTTGCCGTGGGCTGTGGCATAAGCTATGGAACTTAGGTAACATTAGCGACGAGTACACAGCACCTCAGCGGATAATATGGCAAACTGAGTTACTATGTATATGTTAATGACCTATTGCAAGTTACAATACTGAGCAAAATGTTATGCCTGCATGCGGGCAGGATTACAGAACAAGATGGACACGGCTAGTCTCCTGGCTTGGACGGCCAGGGGGCCAATAGCTTTGGTTAAAGTGGTAAATGCATCCTTGTACGGGATGCATTTGATTGGACAGCGTGCTATAGCAGACAGCACTGAGGAGGAACAGGGTGCTTGGACGGCACAGCCTGTAGTAATATAAGCAAGAAGAGCTGTGTACTCGGAGGGAGATGTTTATCAATGATGTTTACCAATGATTGTTTATGTGAAGGTTTACAATAAATAAATTTTTGCGGACCTGGCTGCGGCCTAAATAAATCCACATTTGTTAAAGAAATTGGCTTCTGGTGTGGTGTTTGGATAGAAGGGGGTGACTGAGTGAATGCCGAATGCCCGTGTTGATGGAAAGGCTCACCCTTAAAGGGGAGCCGATTACAACCGGGCTGAAGGCTCAGGAAGAATCTGGGGTGGGGAGGAGAGGGAGGGAGGAGTGGGAGTGGATAGGGAGATTAAGAGATTGAAGGGTGATGGGAAAAGGGGCGGGTAGGGAGGAGGGGTGAAGAAGGGCTGTGAAGGGAAACACAGCGCCATTTGGATTGCAGCAAGCAGAGGGAGCAGTGTTGACCCGCCCTCCCGCCCATGAGGTACAGGGAAAGGGTCGTTGTCGCAGCAAGGCATAAGCTATGGAACTTAGGTAACATTAGCGACGAGTACACAGCACCTCAGCGGATAATATGGCAAACTGAGTTACTATGTATATGTTAATGACCTGTTGCAAGTTACAATACTGAGCAAAATGTTATGCCTGCATGCGGGCAGGATTACAGAACAAGATGGACACGGCTAGTCTCCTGGCTTGGACGGCCAGGGGGCCAATAGCTTTGGTTAAAGTGGTAAATGCATCCTTGTACGGGATGTATTTGATTGGACAGCGTGCTATAGCAGACAGCACTGAGGAGGAACAGGGTGCTTGGACGGCACAGCCTGTAGTAATATAAGCAAGAAGAGCTGTGTACTCGGAGGGAGATGTTTATCAATGATGTTTACCAATGATTGTTTATGTGAAGGTTTACAATAAATAAATTTTTGCGGACCTGGCTGCGGCCTAAATAAATCCACATTTGTTAAAGAAATTGGCTTCTGGTGTGGTGTTTGGATAGAAGGGGGTGACTGAGTGAATGCCGAATGCCCGTGTTGTAGACATTTCCCAACTGTAAGCAAACACTGTTACACGACCAGTTGGAACATAGCATTTCCTGCACTTGCATAACATCGTCCAAAGGAAAGAATGCTCTAGAACAAGAAGGTATGACATGAGGATCCCAGATAGAAGAGGTATCAGGAAAACTCTAGAGCAATGTCAGGAAATAGGTAGTGGAAGTGATGAAAGCAAATGGTGATACAATTGTAAAAAGCCTGGGTTAAACAAATGATCCATGGTGGCAAAGGACTGAGAGTAAAGTCAGAGAATAGCTGGGGGTCAGTAATACTGCATAAGGAATGAAACTAGGCAATATAGGTGGGCCTAAATATCATTTTCTGCGGTCATATTCTATGACAGTGATAGGGTCAGGGTTGGGAAGCTTCAGTACTGCAAGTAACCCATCCTGCACTCTTGAAGAAGAAATATATGAGGACAGATAATATGAAAACAAAAGGCTCAGGAATATTGCAAACCACTGGGTAGCTGGGCTGGTTGGTGCTGGCTTTGGTACTGTTCAGCAAGGTCATGGAAATCCAGAAGGCTGGAGATTCAGATAGCTTCACTAGTTTTAGCATTCTATATCTGGTTTCATTTTTGACCATGGCAACTTAACTGATTAAGCCAATGCTCAGCGCTAACCAGTTATTTGCTTAGTGGTTAAAGTTAGGCCTGCTATTTATGCAACCTATTTTAACAGCTAAACATAGCCGGTTTGGTGCTGAATCTCCACGCCTGATTGTCTATGTCATGTGATATAGCCAGTTAGCTGCTAACCACAGATATTCAGTGGGAGATAACTGATTATTTCCTGCTGAATATCCGCGGTTAGGTGCTAAATCATTATTTAAGCGGCTATAGAATAATTCCTAAGTACAATTAGGCACCTAACGGCTGTTTACCCCCCCCCCCAAAAAAAAAAACTACTCTTTGAGCATCTAAATTTAGGCAATTATTTGCCATCATTTGTGACACACTAAATAGAATTAGGGGTCTATGCCACACCAATGTTTATGCATCATACTCAGCAGAGCTTTTCCTGAACAAAGGTCTTCTTCAAGACCAACGTGTCACAGTGGCGTAGGAAAGGGGGGGTGGGGCAGTCCGCCCCGGGTGCGCGCCGCTAGAGGGATGTCGGCTCCACTGGTTCCCTGCTCCCTCTGCCCCGGAACAGGTTACTTCCTGTTCCTGGGCAGAGAGAGCAGGGAACCAGCAGAGCTGACGCAGCTCCCAGCAATGTGCACTCGGGGGCGGATCGACCTGCCTGCCCGTCCCTCGCTTCTCAATGTAAGTAAAAATGCGCTCCGGGGGGGGTGTGTGCGCCGGAAGGGGGAGGGTGCGCCGTGCTGCACCCGGGGGGGAAACGCAGCGGCGACCCCCCCCTGGGAGTCAGCCGCCCTCGCTACGGCACTGATGTGTCATTTAGTTTTCTTGAGAGAAAGATCTCTATCATTGGATTATTTCAAATATAACTTTTCCATTGTGAAGAAACAGTGCTTTAAGCCTGTAAAATGTATTGGATATTTTTCTGCATTGATTATGTCTGAAATGTATTTCTCCTGTTTGGTCAGCAAATGGTGAATGTTTATGCTTAAAGCTGTTACAGGGAACTGTATGCTATTTTTCTTTAATACAAACATGAAGCAAGAAGCAGTATATATTTGAAATCTTGTTGACTGGGCTCTGATTAGCCCAGGAGCTCATCTCATTTGGACTTTACTGGTTTTGAGTTCAGTTTCAGCCAAGGAGAAAAGAGTCAGATCTCTCTTTTGAGGCTCGGTGAATTATATGTCCTGACGTTCCCAGGTACTGCTTAGACTGTATACAAATGTTTAATTAGTGTTATAATTGATCCATATTTCAGTTACCTGTTATTGTTTCCCAATTTCACATTTTTGTCTACTGTTCCAAGTTCTGAGAATAAACAGTTTGTTTGTTCTGCCTGTCTGGACTGATAAAGAATACTGGTGGTTTGTGTGTGGGTCTGTGAGTGCTTTCTGGGAACAGTGGGACCGCTGAGAGTATGGCCCCAGTAACCTAGAAATCACTGGGGATAATTTGAGAATGAGAGACTCGCACCCAGAGGTGGTTGTGACCCAGTCTGTGGTAGGAGGGTGCTAGTGTAAAGCACAAGCAGCAGGTGCAGGCGGATCTGAGCTGTGCTGGGGATAGACCCTCTAAGTGGCTGCACGGTAACCCTAGGCAGGTGGCTAGGCATTTTGTGACATCCTTAAAGACTCCTGAAGCAGGCCTGTGGCCAAAACATAATACTGTGGTAAGTCTTCATTCAATAAACTCTATTCAAGTCATTGAAGTTTCCTCATTTATTCCTGGATTTCTTGGACTGTTTCCCAAAGGTTGCTTGTATCTGGAAATAAGAATAACAATTAAGGTAGTCAAATTTGCAGATGACACAAAATTATACAAAGTTGTTAAAACAATAGAAGATTTTGATGATTTGCAAAAGAATACTGTTAGACTTGGAGACGTGAGCGCCTAAATAGCAGATGAAATTTAATGTGGACAAGTGCTAACTTATGCATATAGGGATAAGTAATGCAACTACAGGTACATAATGCTGGGTTCTGAGATAGGTATCACCACATATACACACAGAAAAAAAAAAGATCTTGGAATCATAGTAGATAATGGGTTCATTTTCAAAACAGAAAAACATCCAAAATGTGGCACAAAGCGACAGATGGACTTTTTTTTTTTTTTCCAAAACGTCCAAATTGCTATTTTTCAAAACCCATTGTAGAAGGTTTTCTATGCAGTTTGTATACAATGCATCCACATCACTAGGGGATGTGTTGGGGGCATGATTGTGAGCATTCCCAAAATATAGAATTTTTTCTGCCATAATGGAACAAAACAAGGATGTTCAGGGCTAAAAGTTAGATGTCTTGGTCTAGACTTGTTTCAATCATGACTAAGTCACAAAAAGGTCCCCTAAATAACCAAATAGCCACTGGACGGATTAAGGGATGACTCCCATTACTCTCCCAATGGTCACTGATCCCTCCCATCCCTCAAAGATTTGAAAGAAAGTACATACCAGCCTCTATGACAGCGTCAGACATTTTGGCCAGGCCTATTAGAGCAGCAAGTAGGTTCCTGGAGTAGCCTAGTGGTCAATGCAGTGCAGAGAAGAGGGCCCAGGCCTATATCCCACTCTAACTGGTACATTTGTGATGGAATGTGAGTCCTTCAAAGCTCACCAAAAACCTACAGTACCCACATATGGGTGACATCTGCAAACATAAGGGCTATTGTAGTGGTGTACAGTTGGGTATAGTAGGTTTTTAGTGACTTTTGAAGGGCTCACGTTACAATATAAGGGGGTAGCGGTAAGATGTGTACCTGGGACCTCATATGTAAAATATGTAAAATTCACTTCAGTACCCCCTAGGGTGCCCCACTGCTCTGCTGGGATGTCTATGTGACTGGTCTACCAAGATTGCTGGTCTCCCATACATTCCAATTGCTTGTTTTTGTGCTTTATTTTCCCCTTGGATTTTTGTTTGTTTGTTTTGAAAAATTGTCCAAAAGGATAGATGTACTGAGCACAAAACCATTTAGCAAATGGCCAGTTTTGAAATAAAAAGATGGACGTTTTTCTGGTTTGAAAATGATTATAATGGTTATGTTCACTACTGGATTCTGGGTGTTTTCCGCAAAATGTCCCAAATCGGATTTAAACATCATATTGAAAATGACCCTCAGTACATATAAAGTTTCAGACCAAAGTGCTACAGCTGCTAAAAAAAAAAAGTGAATAGAATGTATGGGATTATTTGAAAAAGAATGGCGACCAAAACTAAATATTAAAAAAAGATGTGGTGGAATTAGAAAAGGTACAGAAAAGGGCGACGAAAATGATAAAGGGGATGGGATGACTTCCCTATGAGGAAAGGCTGAAGCATTTAGGGCTCTTCAGCTTGGAGAAGAGACGGCTGAGGGGAGATGTGATAGAGGTCTATAAAATTATGAGTGGAGTGGAACGGGTAGACATGAATCGTTTGTTTACTCTTTCCAAAAATACTAGGACTAGGGGGCATGCGATGAATCTACAAAGTATTAAATTTAATACAAATCGGAGAAAATGTTTCCTCACTCAATGTGTAATTAAACTCTGGAATTCATTGCCAGAGAATGTGGTAAAGGCAGTTAGCTTAGCGGGGTTTAAAAGGGTCTTGACGGCTTCCTAAAGGAAAAGTTCATAGACCATTATTAAATTGACTTGGGGAAAATCCACTGCTTATTTCTGGGGCTCCTTGTCTGCACCGGTTACTGTTAAAAATTTGTGCTGATTTCCCTTGACAAAGCATGAGAGTGCGAAACAGGCTCCTGTCGGGCTGGCACGGACACCGGAGATATTTTTAAATGTTGACAAGTGAAACCTTCGGAGCACAAGAGATCCACAATTACACAAATTGAAAAGATAACATAGTGGTCTGTAGCTCTGAGCATCATTCAGATAAGTTGAATTTTTGCATTACCACTAGGTTTCTTCAACTGTGTTTCAGTTTTTTTAAACTGCAGAGTTTCAACAGTAGTGCGCAAAAAAATACATAAAAAATGAAATTGGTATGAGCACCTGGTATATATGGGTTTCTTTTATATGGTAATAGTTGATACACTATGAGCAAATTACGAGCACTATTGGAGGTTGGGGGCAGTCAATGATTATACAGTGTCACAAGTGCAAACGTTTGATACAAATATGGTGCATTGTGCCTGCGTGACAATATGAGACGTCCCTTTACAAATAATATATCACAGTTGGAGTAATTTGCTCTCCCTATTTATAGCTGTGTATTTCTGGAATGAGCAGCATAAAATGTATTGAGCTTTTTTGGGATGTTGCCAGGTATTTCTGACCTGGATTGGCCACTGTTGGAAACAGGATGCTGGGTTTGATGTACATTTGGTCTGTCCCAGTGTGGCAATACTTATGTTCTTATTATGCCTCAGTATAGCACCCTGGAGAAGCCATACCTTGAGTTTTGTGTGCAGTTCTAGGTACCTCATTTCCAGAGCTTAACTATTCTTTGAGTGAAAAAAGTATTTTCTCCTATTTGTTTCAAAAGTATTTCCATGCAATTTCATTGAGTGTCCCCTAGACTTTGTACTTTTTCAATGGAAAATTGATTAACCTTCACCCACTCCACACCACTCAGGATTTTGTAGACCTTAATCATCTTGCCCCTCAGCCATCTCTTGTCTAAGCGGAAGGGCCATAACCACTTTAGCCTTTCCTCATATGAGAGCAGTTCCTTCCCCTCTATCATTTTGGTCGCTCTTCTTTGAACATTTTCTAATTCCACTATATCTTTTTTGAGATATGGTGACCAGAATTGAATGCAATACTCAAGCTCAGGTCAAACCATGGAGTGATACAGAGACATTATAATATTCTTGGTCTTATTTTGCATGCCTTTCCTAATAATCCCAAGCATCATGTTTGCTTGGAGTGGAGGAGTAGCCTAGTGGTTAGTGCAGTGAACTTTGATCCTGGGGAACTGAGGTCAATTCTCACTACAGCTCATTGTGACTCTGGGCAAGTCACTTAACCCTCCATTGCCCCTGGTACAAAATAAATATCTGAATATATATAAACCACTTTGAATGTAGTTGCAAAAACCTCAGAAAGGCAGTATATCAAGTCCCATTTCCCTTCCCCTTTTTTGGCCACTGCCACACATCGGCAAAAGATTTCATGGTATTATCAATACCTAGGTCTTTTTCTTGAGTGCTGACTCCTAAGGTGGACCCTAGCATCAGGTAAGTATGATTCCTATTATTTTTCTCAATGTGCATTGCTTTGCATTATTCCACATTAAATTTCATCTACCATTTGGATACCCAATCTTCCAGTTTTCTATGGTCTTCCTGCAGTTTTTCACAATTTGCATGTATTTTGACAATTTGGAATAGTTTTGTGTCATCTGCAAATTTAAACACCTCACACCTAACTCGTCATTCTGATTTCCAGATCATTTATAAATATGTTAAATAGCACAAGTCACTGTACTGATCACTGCAGCACTCTACTAACCAATTCCTAATTCACAGAAGGACACTGTCTCCTATCCAATGACTTTTTAATTTTCTCAATAGTATCTCATGAGGAACTTCATCAAAAGCTTTGTGAAAATCTAGATACACTACATCAATCAACTCATCTTTAGCCACATTTTTATTCATGCCTTCAAATAAATGAAGCAAATTAGTGAGGCAAGAATTCCCTTGGATGAACCCATACTGACTCAGTCCCATTAAACCATGATTGTCTATGTGTTCCATAATTTTATTCTTTATAATAGTTTCCACTATTTTGACCAGCACTGATGTCAAGTTCACCAGTCTGTAATTTCACAAATCACCCCTGGAACCCTTTTTAAAAACTGGCGTTACATTGATTGCCCTCCAATCTTCAGGTACTATGGACGATTTTAACAAGAAGTTAAAGATCATTATCAGCAAATAATTCATTTCACTTTTGAGTTATATCAGTACCCTGGGTTGTATACCATCTGGTCAAGGTGATTTATCACTCTTTAATTTATCAATTTGGCTCAGTACATCTTCCAGGTTCACTAAGACTTTTTTTAGTTCCTCCACATCATCACCCTTGAAAACCGTTTCTAGTACAGTTAGATATCTTAAAATTTCTTCTATAAAGGCTGAAGCAAAGAATTCATTCAATCTCTCTGCTATGGCCTTGTCTTCCCTGAGTGCACCTTTTGCTCCTTTATGATCTAACGGTCACACAGTTTCCCTCACAGGCTCTCTGCTGCTTATGTACCTGAAAAAGTTGTTACTATGAGTTTTTGCCTCTGTAGCAACTATGTTTCTCTTCATATTCTCTTTTAGATTTACTTTTCAATGTTTTTTTGTAGCTAGCTTGACATTGTGTATGTTGCTTCTTATTTTCTTAATTCAGATCCTGTTCCCATTCTTTGAAGGATGCTCTTTTGGCTCTAATAGCCTTTTTCACTTCATGCTGGCTGTCGTTTGTTTTTCTTTCCACTTTTATTAATAGAAATATAAAAAACACAGAAACATGATGGCAGTGAAGGTCAAAATGGCCCATCCAATCTGCCCATCCTCATTAACCACTAACTCCTCCTTTCCCTAAGAGATCCCACATGCCTACCCCATGCTTTCTTAAATTCAGACACAGTCCTTGTCTCCACAACCTCCACCATGATGTCATTACACACATCCATCACCTTTTCCGTGAAAGAGTACTTTCTTAGATTATTCCTAAGCCTGCTTCCTCTTAACTTCATCCTATGCTCTCTCATTCCAAAGTTTTCCTTCATTTAAAAAAGGTTCACCTCTGTATAGTAATGTCATTGAGGTATTTAAATGCCTCTATCATATCCCATCTCTCCTGCCTTTCTTCCAGTGTATAAGCCTGTCCCTATATGTTTTATGAAAGAGACTACTGACCAGTTTAGTAGCCGCCCTTTGAACTGACTCCATCCTGTTTACATCTTTTGGAAGGTGCAGTCTCCAGAATTGCACACAGTATTCTAAATGGGTCCTCATGAGAGACTTAAACGAGGGCACTATCACCTTTTTTTCCTGCTGGTCATCCCTCTCCTTATGCACCAGAGCATCCTTCTGGCTTTGACCATCACCTTTTCTACCTGTTTGACCACCTTAAGACCATCAGAAATAATCACCCGAATTCCCGCTCTTCTATACAGAAGCACTTCATCCCCTATACTATACCGTTTCCTTTGATTTTTGCAACCCAAGTGCATGACCCTGCATTTTTAAATATTAAATCTTAGTTGCCAATTATTGAACTATTCTCCAAGTTTCGCTACATCCTTCCTCATGCTATCCACACCCTCCCTCTGGGGTGTCCACCCTATTACAGAGTTTGGTATCATCCGCAAGGAGACAAACCTTACCAGACAGTTCTTTCACTCGCAGAGATGTAAAAAAAAAAAAAACAGTCCAAGGACCGATTCCTGAAATACACCACTGATAACACCCTGTTCCTCAGAGCAAACTCCATTTACCATACCCTCTATATCCTTCCATTTAACCAGTTTTTAACCCAATTAATCACTTTAGGTCCTATACCAAGGGTATTCAGTTTATTTTTATCAGTCATCTTTGTGATACTATGTCAAAGGATTTGATAAAATCCAAGCACACCACATCTAGTGCACCTCCCATGTCCAACTGTTTGGTCACCCAGTCAAAGAAATCAATCAGATTTGTCTGATATGACCTGCCTATGGTGAAACCATGCTACCTCAGGTCCTGCAGTCCATTCAGTTCTAGAAAACTCATAGTCTTCCACTTTAGAAGCATTTCTATTAGTTTACTCAGACTGACAAGTCTGACTGACAAGTCTAATTCTCAACCTCCTCTTTATGCTCTTATGCAGAGAGACCATTTGCATGTTTGCTTTCCTGACAGCTTTTCCAGCTTCTCTTAGCTTTTTTAGGTATTTTTGTCTGTCTTCCTCTTTCTGAGTCATCTTGTAACTTATGGAGGCTAGTCTTTTTTTCCTTTACCTTTTCAGCTTCTACTTTTGAAAACCAGACTGACCTTCTTTTCCTTTTCCTTTTATGTATTTTTCTTTTACATAACATTTTGACACATTTAAAATAACTCAGTTTTGCCCACTGATGCTCTACTTCCTTCACCTTTTCCCATCTAACAAACTTTTCCTTGAGAAATTCCCTCATCTTGGCAAAGTTAGTTCTTTTGGACCTTCAATCTTGAATAAGCCATCTTGTCCTGTGTTGTAATATTGAACCACACCGTTTGATGATCACTAGATGCCAAATGATTCCATAACATCAGAAACACTCTCTCTGTTGGTAAGCAAACAATCCCTACTCAGCCTTACCATCTACAAGGACAGTGCACACTCCTATAGACTAGCCATTCTAGCAGCAACAACAACAAAAACTACTCTTCACAAATTGAAAAATCACCTAACACATCAGTCCTTTATCAGACCCTGAGATCTCTTACAACATCTAACCCACTTCCTATTATTCTAACTTCACTCCCCTCAGCACCGGATACGGCAGATCATTTCAGCTCCAAAATTATTTCCTTGACCTTTTCCTTTGCACCAATTACCAACAACATATCACCACTGCCTGCTTCCAGTGTTCTACTGCCAATTAGTACACTTCCTTCAATATCCCAGCTGAGTCACAGTTACATATCATCATTCAAAGTATGACATCCAGTATGGCACCTCATGACCCCATACCATCCTCTTTTATCAAATGATTCCAACCAGAGCTTACTCCTTTTTATCTATAACATGATTTCCTCCTCATTTTCCTTAGGCATGATCCCAGCAGCCTGGAAGCAATCAATCTTGAAACCCAAACTCAAAGACCAATTCAAACACACTACTGAAAAATGCAATTATCACCCCTTAGCAAACCTTCCATTCCTCAATATAGTTGCAGAACTTTAACTCATTCTCAACTCCTTGACTTCCTAAGTAAAACAAATCTTTTGCATTACAATCAAACTGGATTCAGGCCACACTGCGATACCAAAACAGCTCTGCTTTGTATCACTATATATATATATATATATATATATATATATATATATATATATATATATATATATATATATATATATATATATATATACACCATAAATTGGATCAAAACAATTCTGTCCTACTGTTGTCCCTTGACCTCTCTTCAGCATTTGATCTTGTTGATCACACTTTACTACTAGATAGTCTCTACCAGATAGGCATAGCATATGAGATTTAGCATTTTCCTGGTTCTATATCTGCCTTACTGATTGTTTGTGTGTTTCCCTGAAAATAAGACCTAGTAGAGGTTTTGCTGAATTACTAAATATAAGGCCTCCCCTGAAAGTAAGACCTAGAAAATTTTTTTTTTGGAAACATGCCCGCCGAACAGAACACCAGAGCATGCAGCTGTGATTCTTTTTAGCCCGCCGCCGTTGTCCCCTACCTTCACCATCTGTTGCAAAGCAGCTGCATGAAGGACATGAGGACTGTCACCTGCCACCAACCCCAATGTTCCCTTCTGCAGCCGTCACTTGTAAATGTGCAGGCAAGGCATCAAGAGGCCCATCGCCTGCCGCCATCCCCCTTGTCCCCTACCGCCAGTTGTAAAACTGCACACAGTCTGCCGTTATCCCGTCACCTGCCGCCATACCGTATGCTGTCCCTGCTGTGCGAGTCTGCTGTGATGAGCTCCCCCTGGTGGCCGGAAGCTGCAATACCGTCCCTGCTGTACAAGTGGTCCAGGAACTGCTGTGGGAGATCGTTACAGTCTCCAGACAGTGTGTGGGAGCCAGGTACTTTACAGCCCTTGTTTTTTGTGGCCCTGTGTGTGAGTCAGGCAACCAGTGTGTCACTTTGATTCTTTAGGGGGTGTCTGCTTTTCTGCTGAAGGGTCTAAAGTACAAGAAATATACAGTGCTGGTATATTTTTACCCCTACCTAGACATGAGCGCAAAAAGAAAGAGCTATTCTGTCGAGTACAAGAAAGGAATCGTGGAAGACTCTTGGGGTAAAAATCTTACTGCTTTCTGCAAAGAGAAGATGTTGAGTATCCGATTGGTCCGAAAATGGCGAGCAGATTACGGAAACCTCAGTTAACAAGTGGACAATGAATGCTAAAAAGCGCAAGTGTGGATCAGGTCAGCAACCATTATTTTCCGAGCTGGAAGACCTGATCTGTGAATGGGTTGTTGACAGTAGAGCAAAGGCTTTGGTTGTGAATAGAGCTCAGATTCAAGAATTTGCCCTTGCAATGGCACCACAGTTCGAAATAGCCCCCGAAGAATTCAAAGCATCACAACACTATCTGGATAGTTTCCTTCAGCGAAGTGAACTGTCTTTAAGAAGATCAACAACACTGTTTAGGCTGGAAGATTACGCTGACTTCTCTAAATACAATCTTTCCAACATGATTGCTATGGATGAAACTGCAGTGTTTATGGGCCAAGCATCTCAAACAACAATTGCACAGCGGAGTGCCTCCTCAGTTTACATTCCTTCCACTGCTTATGAAAGTGCACGTGTTACCTATATTTTGGCAATTCGTCTGGATGGCACTAAAGTCCCACCTTTAATAATTTCTAAGGGCAAGAAGGATAAGATTGAACGTGTTTCAGGCATTTTTATTCTTGAAACTGAAAAAGCCTGGGCCACACAAGCAGTTATAAGGAAGTGGGTCGATTTAATGCTGCCGCTTGTTATGCGAGGGAGCCAAAGAGGTCTGCTAGTCTGGGTTTCACCCAGCACACACCGCGCTAAGGACATGAAGAAATTTCTTCACGAAGAAAAATAGATCAAATAATGATTCCCGCAGGAATGATGGCCTATCTCCAGACTCTTGATATTGCAATAAACAAGCCATTCAAGGACAATTTTGCGCGTGGAAATTAATGACTACATTGAAAATAGATTGGAGAGAAATCAGCGTGGGAACTTTGTGAAGCCTAAACTGCAAGAGGTTGTGACTTGGGTGAAGAATTCATGGGAGAAAATCACTGACAGTTGCATTGCAAATGCACTACGAGCAGGCTACCTTGAGAAGAAGTACTCATTTAAGGACAGTGCTATTACTAGACATGAGAGATTTGGGCCAATGATTCTGAAAGAAATGGAGTCACAAGAAATTCACCAGGAAATTCAGGGTTTGGATTGTTATGATGATGTTCCAGAAGATGATGACATGACTGTCATTGAATAAATCTTGCTTTGTGTTCATAAATATCGGGATCGGTAAATGTACCATAGATTGTTGTACATGGAAATAATGGTAGTAGGGTAACAAGAAATTCTTGATAGGATTCACAGTTTGTCTGGTTATGCTGGTTTGTGATGACAACTACTGTACAGTATATAATAAATGTTCATTTTTTTTGTTCAACAATAAATGTGAATTCTTCTTCATGGAAAAATAAGACATCCCCTGAAAATATGACCTAGCGCATCTTTGGGAGCAAAAATTAATATAAGACACTGTCTTATTTTCGGGGAAACAAGGTAGTTCATTTCAAGGACACAGCATCAGCACAATTTATACAGACCTCAGGAGTACCGCAAGGATCCACCCTGTCCCCGGCCTATGCTATTCAACATTTTCTTAGCCCCACTACTTACCCTTGCGCAATCCCTAGGCTTCACTGCATAAGTATATTGTGAGAAGCACAGGAGAAGGAGCAGGAAAGTCTGTAAGGGAAAAGGTCAGGGAGGTAAACCTTATCCAGAAACCCCAGGAAATTACAGGTCCTAGAGGCCCCGGCATAGATTGCCCTCCCCTCTCAGGAAGAGCAGTTTTTCCATTCCCTCTGAGAGATAAGATGACTACAGTTCTCAGCAGTCCCAGGATAGAGCACCTGACCTGGCCAAGAGAAGTGTCCAGCACTACAATTCCCAGGCTCCTGAAGGAGAGAAGGGTGATTGTCTGGGGAGGTTTAATCAGGGAGATATGATGCAGCTGGGGGAGACACAGGAGGAGGAACCCATGGACTGGCAACCCTTAGAAGGAAGACAGGGGGTTCTTCAGGAGGCTACTGTGGAACAGGAACCTATGGATGTCTCAGCGCTGGCCAAGGTGAAAGGGGAACAATTGAAAGGGCTCATAGCAGCCTTGCTCTCTAGCTTGGTGCAAGGGGGAGAAGGTTTTTGGGGAGGGAGAAAAGAACCAGATAGAAGGCTCAACCCTGACCCATCTGGGAGGATACTGGGAGTTGGTGCTGGTATAGATATGGGATGGGGTCCCTTCAACCTCTGCTAATACACAGGAGGAGGGGGAAGGAGTAGAGGGTTGTAGCTGAAAGTAATAGAGCTGCTCTGTATACAAATGAACTCTGAGTGAACCTGAAAGCAACAGAACTGCACTGTATAGCTGTACCTTCAAGGACTCTGATTAATGTTGGAGCAGTGGAACTGAGGGCGCATATGTGAATGTGGGGTTGTTATGAACGCTGTGTTTTGTTATGAACATTGCTTAAAGGGGAAGGAATGAACTGACATCCATGGGGCTTATTTTTTCCAACCTACTACAGTCTGAATTCCTCCTAAGGACTTTAGGGACTGATAGGGGGGCAGGAGGAAACCAACAGATAAAAGATACTATATTGAGTTTGGAGGTTGAAGCTGCTCTAGGCAGGTGCCTATGTGAATGTGGAGATAGGGGTCTGGACTTAAACAGAAAGCCCTGCTTAGTGGATGGTGAACTTTACGGGGAAAGGACCCTTGCTTAGGGGTTAACAAATGAAAGGTTATCAAGGCAAAGTGGAGTGAAGCTGTATTAAGACACAGTCCAGGCATGGCCACTGTTATCTTCCCAGTAGGAGGATGGAGACCTGACCACAATTTGCAGATGATATTCAACTGTTACATATCATAGACTACACCGACACACTCATTATACAGAACATTAATCATAATTTGATGCAGATTTACAACTGGCTTCATGAAATCAAATACTTAACCCAAATCTAGTATATTACTTTTCCCAAGCAGCCCCAGAGCTACCTTATCTCAACCAATTATTTACTGCAGTTCCTTAAGCACCATCTACAAAAATCCTAGGAGTAACTCTAGATATTACAATCTCTTTCCAACCATATATTTAATCTGTAATTTGGCAATGCTTCAACTATGAGAAATACTAGGAATTTAGTTTAAAGCCCTCTTTAGGACTTCAGCTAGTCTGCTGCAGAAGACACTTTGTCCCTTTCTTTTAGGTGGACATCTTTGAAAATAACCCCATGGTCTAGGAAACGAAAGCACTCATGTTGGCACCATCCATGCAGCCACACATTCAGCTCTAGGATGCTAGCTTCCCTCATTCAACCTTTACCTCCAACAGGAAGAATCAATGAGAATATGGTCTGTGCACTGCTTAACCTTCTGTCCCAGAGCTGTGAAGTCACATTTGATATGTTCAGCAGGCTACCTAGCAGTATCATTTGTGCCAACATAGATGATCAGGATAGGATAATGGTCAGTAGGCTTGATGAGTCTCAGCAAACTTTCTGCTACATCTTGAATCTTGATGCCAGGCAGACAGCACACCTCCCTGGACATCATGTCTGGTCAGCAGATGGGCGCCTCTGTACCCCTCAGAACAGAATCACCAACTACCACAACCTTTCACTTCTTATTGGCCACCGATCTAGTGGCTTTGGGATTTTTAATCATTGTTTCCTTCTGCTCTTGAGATATTTTCAACTCTTCTGCCTCCAGGGCTGCAAACTGATTCTTCAGTTCAACAGAAGAAGGAGCAGTTGGGGGGTTGATTTTGCAGGATCTGGTGACCTATGTCCAGCTGTCCTCTTTCTGCAAAGATCTCTTTTCCCTTTGCTGGAGATCCCCAGTGCCTCAACATGCATTTCTTGGAATGGATTTCTTGTAGTCACAGATGCTTCTTAGACTTGCCACCTCCTCTCTTAGTCCTTGTACTTCTTTCATGAGGGATTCAATGTGCATACATTTAGCACATGAAACCAGAACCTTGCCTTGGACCAAGCATTCAGTATGGACAGAGGCAGAAGCTGTAATGAGAGCAGCAGGTATAGAGGCATGACATTTCTTAGCCATTCTTCAACTGTAAGAGATTTTTGTACCTGTGGATAAAAAGAAAAAGGCCTACCAAAGTCCCAATCCTATTTTTTTCCTTCACCTGTTCTGTAACTTACAGGAAGCAGGTAGTTTTACAGAGACATCTAAGTACTTGTTCAGATTTACTCTGTAGGTGTAGTTCAATGTACTTCCTTGCCTATTATTGGGATATACAGTGATTTAGTTTGTCCTTTCAGGGTATAGAAATTGTTTTTTGTGGGTTTTTTTTTTAATATCTGATGTGTAGTGTAGTGTAATTAAAAGGATTAATCTTACTAAGTAGAGACCCAGAAATAAAACTGATCTCAATTAATAGGTAACAATTATGTGACAATCATTTCTTTGATTATCCTTCCATCAATAGTACTACTGCTAACAGTGCCAGTAGGGCTAGATCTCTATACCGTATACATAAAGACTACAGCTTGTTTCCCCCGTTTTGAAGGGGGGGTAAAAGGAAAATCCCAGATTAAGTTGATGAACAAGTTTATTTAAGGAAAAGAGAGGTTAAACTAATATCCTTCTATTATAGGCATATACAAATGTAACAATAAACCTGGTGTTACTTATAGTGCATTTATTTATATTTATGTTAAAAAGGCAAATCCTTTTAATCTAAAACAGGAAAAACACCTGACAAAAAGCAGACAGCTGAAGAGTCACTGCAATCAGAAATGATTTGCTCTCAAAATTGACTGCAATTTGGATAGAATTAATTGTAGGAGAGAGACAGTGGATTAGGCAAACAATATAGGAAGTGTCACCCTTGTGGTGGGTGGGCTGAGGAGCAGGGAGGGAGGGAGGGAGGGCCTAAACAACCAAAGATCTGTAGAATGTGTTAGCTGTGAAACCAATCTCCAATGCTGTATTAAAACAACCTTACTACACCTCTGCTTTCCAACAAAAGTCTGCCTCCAAGACCAGGTGTCTACTTTAGAGAAAAGTTGGGGGAAGGGGCTGGAGGGCTAATACAAAATATCCTTTAAAGAGAGTAGGAAAGCCACTGATAAATATCTGATTTTACCAAGACCAGTGCTAAACAATCTAATATCAGAAATGTAACAGTTTTAAGATACAATGAGCAGTGCACAAGATAAAGATAAACAATCAAATACCAGAAATTTAGCAGTTTTAAGATAGTGAGCAGTACACAAGATACAGTGGAAGATAAAGTTTGAAAATTTGTTGTTTAAATAAACACAGAAAAGTTTAGAGAAACAGAACAGAAAACCAGAAGTCTCAGTCAGATGTATAAAATGAGAGAATGCAGATATTTGGCTTAACTTGAGACAGAGAGGGTCCAGCAGCAGCAATAGGTCTGACATCAGGTCTGGGCTTCCACAATGGTATTTTTAAACAACGTTCATGCCTGATTTAAAAGTCCTAATATTTGTGGCTGATCCTTTTAGCTTCTTTTTAGCCATTTCTTCATTTTGTCATAGTTGCCCTTTTGAAAATTACTAAAGTAGATTTCCTTAATGACTTCATTCTTGATATCAGCTCAAATTTGATCATGTTATGATCCAACACCATTACTTCTCGTACCATGCCCTGCATTCCACTAAGGATTAGATCTAAAATAATTCCCCCTCTTGTTGGTTCTTGGACCAGTTGCTCCAAGAAGCAATCATTTATTACATCTAAGAATTTTATCTCCCTAGCACTCCCTGATATAACAGTTGTCCAGTCAATATTGGGGTGATTGGTGAGGGAAGATTTCCCTTGGCTGAATCCATAAGGACTCTGGCCCATTAAACCATGTTTGTCTATGTGCTCAGTAATTGTATTATTTATAATAGTTTCCATTATTTTGCCTGACACTAATATCAGGCTTACCAGTCTACAATTTTCCAGATCAAACCCGGAACCCTTTTTAAAAATCAGCATTACATTCATCACCCTCTAGTCTACAGGTACTACGAATGATTTTAATGACCTGTTACAGATCACTAATACCCGATCAACAATTTCATGTTTGAGTTCTTTCAGTATCCTAGGGTATATACCATCTAGTTCAGGTGATTTATCACTCTTTAATTATTTAATGTTTCATAAAATTATCACATGTGTAAAACTATACAGGATGACAAAAACATGCATATTTTTATGTGACACGTGTGTAGGCACAGGATCATCCCTATCAATAAGTGGAATAGGCATTTGCCTATGATGGTTTAATTTAAGGGGAGGCAATACTATATCAGCATGCAGAACAATGGCAGGCCACCAACATTAAAGATGCCTAAACATGGTGCAGGGTCATGTGTGCTCAAGGCCTGCCATATTCTTCCTTCTCCAACAGAAAGTTTGCATGTGCTCAATGGCTGTATACCATGCTCACTTTACATCACCTGCAGCTTTGGACCCAGGTAAACTCTTGGTTCTTTGGCAACAACAGTGACAATGGCAGGGAACAGGCCCAATGGGGTGATGGGAAGGGGGGGGGGAGATGCTGGACTCAGTATGGAGGGGGATAAAGAAGGGAATGGGAGATGCTGATACCTTGGGGGGAGGAAAGGAGAAGGGAAATACTATGGTAAGAAAGGAGAGGGTTGATGATGGACATCTGGGGGATAGGAAATGGAAGGGTAGTACTGATGCTCAACACCTGGAGTGGTAGTGGGGGCAATCCTAGACACCTGGGAGTCTAGGAGAGGAAAAACACAATGCTGACTACCTTGGAAGATAGGTAAGGTGGTGATACTGAACATCTATGGAGCAGAAAAAATGCTGGACACTTGAGGGGTAGGGAAGGGTAGATATTTGACACCTGGAAGATACAGAAGATGCTGGACATGTGGAGGTACAGTGATTCTGGGCATGTGGGGGTATAGGAGTCATTCCTGGCATCTGGAAGGGTAGGGTGATGCTGAAAACCTGGGGGTGGGGAAATACTGAACTGAGGAGGGGGGTAGCTAAGGTAAGATGCTGCACTACAAAGGAACTTGGGGGAAAGAAAGGGAAGTGCTAAACATGGAACAAGGGAAAGGAAAAAGAGGTGAATGCTGGACATGGGGAAGATGGAGAGAGAGGAGAAAGTAGTGAAAGGCTGGATAATGAGAGAGATATGGGGAAATTGAGGACTAAGGTAAATACACGCGGTGGAAAAAAAGGAGATTAATGACTGAATGTGAGAAGGTGGGATGAAATCTGAATGGAAAGAGATATAAAGCAATAAATGAAAGAAAGTTGAAAGTGAAATGTCAGAGATGGATTTAGGGGAAGTGGGGAGAAAAGAAAATTGACAGGGGACCCTTGGAACAGAGATACAGCAGGCAGAGAAACACAAAAGCAAGAGACTGGCAATGGAATCTAAATCAGAAATCATGTTTTAAAAAGAAAAAAAAATTATAACTATAAAATATGTATGCAGACATGGACTGGTTTCATTGTATAAGGTTAGCAAGAACTATACAACTCCTTTTAGGTTACTCTACTCATAGGTCCAGATTTAAAGATTTTGCAGGTTACAATAAAAAATATTACATGTAGTATAGAATAATTTAACTTAAGTTTTCAAGTGCCTTAAATGCAACAGCAAAAATCTTCACATTACAACAAATTAGAAAACTACAACAAAATCCACAAATTAGAACAAATAATTAAAATTTCACGACTTTAAAATATCTTAAGTTTGGTCTAGACAAATACATAGGAAACAGATCCTATAGGTGAAATTTAACAATGAAACAAAGGTCAAAAAGTGATTTAGGACATTTTCTGTTCCAACTCTTCTCCTCCACACATATATAAATACCGTGCAATCCGCTTAAGTGCAAGGGTCTGAGACCAAAGAAATGCATGCAGTTAACCAGAGCATGCACTTAACAGTTGTGACCCAAAGAAGCTTGACATCTGATAAACTTATGTACAGTACTGTTTATTATTATACTTACAGTATACAGTCTCCAATAACTGACGTTAGGCTTACTTGAAGTAATCAGTTATAGTCCTCTGTACACTCTTGGGTCTGTGAGTTCCATAGACTATGTCTGCCAGATGGTAAAAACTGTCATAGCACTGACATCCAGTGGCCTCCAGATAGGCCCACACAATGTTGAGACTCTTCAGCGCTCTTGCAAAAGTGACAGGAGGAGGTTGTTGAATTTCGTCAGCATGTGTCTCACTGCTCATTTAATTCTCTAGTTCATTATCAGCCGTTGTTGCCTGCGTGTAGGCGCATATCTCAACATCAGTGCTGTCGTCAGCTGTTTGTAGATCGTAATCAACAACTACATAGTGATGAAACTCCTCTTCAGTAACACCGGCTGGCATGTCAATAACCTATTCATCTGACGCGTTTGCAACGGCTGCATCTGTTTCGTCTTTCTCCACATCCTTAACAAAGCTTGCCCGCTTGTAGCAGTTCACAATGGTTGCCTGTGTAACATGATTCCAGGCTTCTTTCTGCATATGTAGGGAATCCAACAGTGATAGATTACGAGCCAGTTCAACAGCACGTTTATCCTTGCCAGTCTGGTCATCCATAACGCTCATCAGATGACGTAGCACAAAAGCCCGATAATGTTGTTTGAAATTGGCTATTATGCCCTGATCCATAGGTTGGATCAGAGAGGTAGTGTTTGGTGGCAGGAAGACCACCTTGATGTTAGACAGCCTGACATCATCCCTGTGTGCAGCACAATTATCACAAAGCAACAAAATCTGATGTTTTTGTGCCCGCATTCTAGTGTCTAACTTCTTTAGCCACTGCTTCCAAATTTCCCCAGTCATCCATGAATTTGCATCAGCCTCATATGACACAGGAAGTCGCTTAACTTTCTTGAAGCAATGGGGCTGTTTCCTCTTTCCAGTGACAAGGGGTTCCAACTTCCCACTCCCATCCATATTGAAGCAAAGGAGGATTGTCAGTCGGTCCTTCGATGTTTTACCTCCAGTAGTTTTGGCATGTTTGAATGCAAGTGTTCCATCAGGAATCGCTCACCAGTAGAGACTGTTTTCATCAGCATTGAAAATGTCATGAGGTGCAAATTCATTCAAGATGGTAGGAAGAACTGAAACAACCCAATTTTCAGCACCAAAGTCATCAGTGTCTTGTTTCTCACCATGCTGTTTCTTGAATTTTATGCTGTTCCTCTCCTTCCATCTTTCCAACCATCCAAAAGTGACTTTGAATTCAGTTAGTCCAAGACTTTCAGCTAGCTGGTTAGCTTTCTCCATAAGCAGTGGACCACTGACAGAAAACTGTCTGCTCGTGACTTGAGAAAACCACCGAAGAAGAGCATCTTCTACCTCCTCTTCCTGCCCGTTTTCGTTTCCGTTGTGGATTTGTATTGTTTTGCCAGTCTTCCAGAAGCTGGTTTTTCTGATTCAAGGCATGTGAAATTTGACTGGGATTGACACCATATTCTTTAGCAATAGATGCTTGACATTGTTTGTTTTCTAATTTTTTAAAGAACTTCTATTCGTTAAGCCAGTGCTAAAGTCTTACAGTTCCGCCGCAACGACGACGACCCCAGTGTACACTCTAACAACATTATTTCGCTTATTCTGCCTGTGGCAGTTAAGGAGATGGTAAATTTGAAATCTCATTGGTTGTCACGCGCCAAAAAATGGGACCGAAGTACGGCACGTAGTTAAACAGCGCTTGTGCTTATCCAACGTGCACTTAAATGGAGTGCACTGTATATATATATATATATATATATATATATATATATATATAAAAGGCACCTCCAACTTTCTATGAAGCCTCAAGCCGGAAACTTGAAGTGGTCTAGATATCCGTTTTGGCCATGAGTGTCTGCCCTGCCCTCGCATCACAACGTGATGATGTCGAGGGCGGAACAATGGTACTCACCGAATGGCATCACTCAAATGCCCTGCCCTCGCGTCAAAACATCATGACGTCGAGGGCAAGTAATGAAAAAAGAAAATAGAAAAGGAGTTAATTCCCTCCGCAATGCCGCCGCAAGCCCCCATACAAACATTTACAATGCCAGGTACCGACTTAGGCTTCTGTTGAAATTGGCTGTGCATCGTTAAGATCGTCCAATGCTTCCTAACGATGTGCATTACCTTTTTACACATATGTGTATAAGGTAAGATGAGACTCCGCCTCAGTCACAGCTGGAACCGGCGCCTGAAACCATTCACCCTAAACATTCTATGCTCTTCTCATCGCCCTATGGACTAATGTAGATGGATAACCTCGATATGTAAACCTCCCCGCCATATAAGCTTGCATGCGGAACTGATGACGGGAGCTACACAGTCTACGAATCTGTAGGAACTGCCCTCCAGGGATACTGTCTTTCAAACGCTGTGGGACGCAAAACCCTGTAACTGGGAGGGAGGGAAAACACAGGAACTGAGGTGAAAAACCCTGTAACTGGGAGGGAGGCAGGGAGGACCACAGAACTGGGAGGGAGGGGGGTTGAGGACCCTGGAACTGTGAGGGAGGCAGGGAGGGGTGGGAAAACCCTAGAACTGGGAGGGAGGGGCAAAAATCATGGAAATGGGAGGGAGGGAGGGGGGTTCACGAACCTAGAACTGGGAGGGAGGAAGGGAGGGAGGGAGGGGGTGGCAGAACCCTACAACTGAGAGGAAGGGAGGGAGGGAGGGCATTGAAATACACTGGAACTGGTAGGGGAGGGAGGGAGGGGGTAGAAAAACCCCTACAACGGGGAAGGGAGGGAGGGAGTGGGAAAACCCTGGGAGGGGAAGGGGGGCTCTGGCACAAACTCTCATTCTCACACACACACACTCTCACACCCAGTCTCACTCTCTCTGTCACACACACTCAGACATTCACTCTCTCTCTATCACACACTCACTCTCACACACACTCTGTAAAACACACACACTCTGAGGAAAATCTTGCTAGTGCCCATTTCATTGCTTTTAGAAACGGGTCTTTTATCCTAGTATATATACACCCTGCTTGACTTCACACCACCCAATCTAACAGGAAGAAGCATACAAATGCAAGAACTTATATTGAGCTACTTCAATAAGATGCTGGTTCTATGCACCCAGCAATGCAGAGAAGGACTTTGCGCAGGTGTTAACTTGGACAGAATACATGGCCATGCATTGCATTAAAATGAATGCTAACGAAACCATTTAGTATTCCGCCGCAGTTCAGAGAGGTACACAGGGGCTTGTGACAAACAGTTAATGTGAGCAGCATACAAGGGTTTGCAGAGAGGATTTTCTGCCAGTTTTTGAGATTTACCTGCCACTTTTGTCTTGTTTTGCCACCAGAAGGAAGTCCTTACATTTATAGGAGGCAGCTCTGTGGGTGCTGTGGGTGCTTGAGCACCCCCAATATTGAGCAAACTCCAATATTGATCAAACTCTTTGACTATATCTAGGGAGGGGTAGGTTCTATTGGGATTAGCACCCACAATCATTTTGAAAAGTTGGATCCTATGCTCCAAGTTTCAAAGACAGACAGTAGGTGAAAGAATAGGCAGTCTGATAAAATTAAAAGTGGATCAGTGCCTGTTCTGCCCTAAATATGAGCCTTGCAAAAAATGTTTGTTCAAGGAATTTTTGTGAAGCTCCTTATTTAGGCACAGGAGAATGGGCCCATTTATGCTGACAATTTGTGCATATGCCCCTCCCCCATGAACCCAACTTTTCCATGCATAAAATTTGCATGCCATTAGCTTTCTGCATGGCATGGTATTACAGTCCAATGCTCAGACATCTGTGTGTGGCTCCGTCACAGTATTTCTGCATGGGTCCCTGAATTTGGCACATTCGTGGTGTTTTGTAAATTAGAACTGAACCTAAATGATCTATGTTTAGTGATCTAGGGCTGAACTGATGACTGTTGAGGCAGAAGGTGCGACCTTGCCTGTTGATTAGGCCCCTTCTTCTTCTTTCTAGTACTATACTATTTCTAGAACCTTACACAAGGGGGAGGAGTTCAGGTTACAGCCCCTTAATACTTGGAGATGATTCAAAATATAACAGATATGTTCAGCTGCCACAAAGTCAGTGTTAATTGTTTCACTGATGCTTATGGCTGTACCCTTCCCATTCTTGCTGTAGATAAAATAGAGTACTTCCTGGTCTTCTCTTTTTGCAATAATTATTGGTTTTTGGTACAGATAAATTAAATAAACCTCTCTGGCATCGTCTTCCGTAGGTGCACCTGTAGTTGTATCCTGTGGCTATCCAGGCTACTGTTTCCAATCCCCATTAAAAATGACCAGCAACTTGCTACAGTAGTCCCTGGTTTGCTATGGATTCGCTCAGGATTCAGTTGAAATTCCTGACACAAATGAAATTATTCCGACTATTCTGGAAAGAGCACTGTTTGTCTTCAAGACAGGTTCAGAATAAAGAAAGCCGAAGAAAATTAAACACGGGTAATTACTGGACTTCCCAACTCCCCCACCCCCTTCCTATAATCAAGGAAACCATCGCGATCAGGTACTTCCCAGACCCGATTGAGAGGAATGGTTGCGCGCAGCTAAAGCAGTCTTAAAACAGGGGAAGCTGAAATGTCATAAGTCTTTAATCGAGATTATTTCAGCTTCTAATCATCAAGCTCCAGAGCTCTTGCACATCGGGACCATCTCTTACTCGAGATGCTAATCAGAATCATGCTGTCTGATCTTGGCCACCGCAGAAGATCAGGTTAAAAAAAAAAATACACCAGTCGGTGTTCTACAAACGAAAACTCTCTCCTGATCAGTTCGAAGATCTGAGCAGAAAAAAAAAGAGCAAGGACTACTTTTAACGGTTTTTATCTGACGACTATTTTTTTTTAACCAGGAAAATTATTTCCAAAGCAAACGGGATCTTTGGATATTGAACAATCATCACGCATGCGTGGCTGTATTTAGAATTACTGCTCTGCCTAGGACTAAGTTCCATTCCTCGAATCTTCGCTCATAAGACAATTTTTTTTAAAATCAAAGTTAGGAATGTGGACAGTGCAAGGCCGAGGGTATTTTGGGATTCTGTGGTTCCCCGTGATAGTAACAATGGTCTGCTGTGCGCAAAGGTGAGCTTACTGCAACCGTCTTGTATTTTGTATCCATGATTGTGAGTGTTATTCTTTGAGGGAAGGTATATGGCACTGTAATTCTGTTCGCTTGTAGTTCAGTGCAATTTCTGAATCCAGTCCATGCTTCTTCCCTTCAGCGTTAATGAGCCCAGCAACATGTCTTACGTGAAAGAGACAGTGGATAGATTACTCAAAGGATATGACATTCGTTTGAGGCCAGACTTCGGTGGTATGTTTTTCGTTTTCATCTGTCTTCATCTGCCATCAACATTGTGCTGGTTGTGTTTACACCATCAAAGATAATGGGGGGGGGGGGGGGGGGTGACAAACCAATCTGAGAACATTGTGCTGCTGGTGGTAAAGGTAGTGATGACGGTGTGTCTGTGTATTTTGAGATTGGAAGGAGGGGGTTAAGGATACCCGCAACTTAAGAATTTAGGATAGCCTTATGGCCAAATCAACAAATGTGTTTCCATTTTAAGGGCCTCCTGTCGATGTGGGGATGAGGATAGATGTTGCCAGCATAGATATGGTCTCAGAAGTCAACATGGTGAGTACGTTTGAATTCAAGAAGCACACACAAGTGCACGGATCTAGACATCTAGTTGGCCAGACCTAACTTTATTATAAATTAACAACCTTTGGGCTTTCCAGTAACTTTCACCCCTTGCCTAACTCTTCTTGACACACATCCCATTTAAAATAACAGTTTTCTTTATACATTTCTCATTAATCTTTGCTTTGCATTAATTATGTTATAGTTGATGCTGTTTGGGAAGAGTTTACACACGATACTGTATACTTTAATGTAGAATGCCGCCATCTACTGATGGCTGAATTTTATTACTTTAGTTCAGTACCATGGATAGCTCCAAGGTTTCTGTCCTGAAGAGAAAGGGCCAGGTCGGCCAAAAGAAGTAATGTGAGCATGCAAATACAATGTGTTTTGGATATGGGAGTATTTATTACTCGGTGCGAAGAAATAAGGAGTAAACAAGTTAAATAATTACATCTTTGTAGATGTACGTAATGAATAACATTTCTGTTTGCTGGTGCTTAAAAGTTGATGAAGTATCGAAGTTCACGCTTGTCTGTTTTGAAATCTGAGACTACACGAGCAACTAGGATGTCTTGAATCTCTAACATTGTAGTGACAAAGATCACCTTTGTCTGTATTGCTCAGAGAAAAAAAATAATGTTAAATAATAAAAGAAAGAGAATCATGAAATGAAAAGTGCTGAGCAAAACATACAAGACTGCATTCAGTGCATTTCAGTTAGCATACTTGGCATCATTTGTTTTTATTGTGTTCAAATCTTACCTATTCCTAAAACAGCAGGGTGTATCTTCCTGTTGCCTATTCAGTGTAGCAGCAGCTTTTTTGTGTAAATGATATGTCTGCAATGAATTAGTTCTGCACATCAAACCTTTTTAAACCCAGGATGCTGTTGATATTTTTTCTGAGTTATTGTACCTCAGTGGTCACTGGAATAACATGAAAATGTGAGACTTCCAAGGCTAGAGAAAATTCTCTTCTTGTTTCTGAACATCTAACCTGAGCATCATTTAGCAACATTACTACATAAATGTGTTACTTTATGTAAGGCAAGAGTAACAAAGCTTCAACAGGTTTCAATCAATCCCATTATCTGAACTTTTTATTGGCAAAAATAAAACACATTTATGATAAATTCCAATAGATATTTTTCAATGCACATCATACACATATGCCTGTCCTTTTAAAGGTGCATCTGAATGGTAACTATTCACAGTTTATAAATCAGATTTCTGCATTTGGTGTAACATTTTAACCACAGTTTTGTTAGAGGTGCATCAGACCTTAATATCTGTGCTGCATAACATATTATTGTTGGTCTGAGAACCTGGTGACCCTTTTAAAAGCAATCAAGCATTTTGAACAATAGTTCATTCATTTATTTTTAATTATTATTCATCTCTGTAGTTTGACTTGCAGTCCATGAAAGGAAAAGAACATCATCTCAGGCAGCAAACTTCCAATTAAAACAACACAACACACCAAAACAGAAAACAAAGATAAACACAGCTGTCAATAGGAATTTTCAATGATTCCTATGGAAACAGTGATGCAAGCTGGACATTTATATACATAGTTATGTTTTATTTACATACAGTGTTTCTTTTTTTCAATGTGCTCTCTTTAGAGTTGTTAGTATAATTGTCTCCCTAATTGGCTTTTGTAGGAGAAAAACAATTATACAAAAAAATCAAATAATAGCTAGGATGTTAAAAGAGGTGAAGAATCATGACAAAGATCATTATTAGAACATATTAAAAGCTAGAGGTGAATAGAAACAAGTGGATATGAATAACCCCTCTCACAATTTTACTTTGTATAGTGTTGGTGTATTTTTTCTAGACACTGTTCAGAATATAGGTTTATGAAGACAAATAATAAATATGAATTCTCTTTGAAACTCAGATAATTCAGATATTTGCTCCATTGCAGGGATAGCTGTTGGAATTCATTTTGTTTCCATTTAATCCCAAGGTTTAGGCATTTTAGTAAATTATGGTATCATTGTCACATTTTAGAATATAAATTGTTCAGTAGTCTATCTTGAAGTGATCAGTATGAGAAAAGTACCACTGGCATGTCCGCTAGTAATGAGTATAATTAATATTTCTATTATTATTGTTTTCAATTTGTTCATTTGTTCACTTGAACATTTATATTAAATGATTTTGAAATCTATAAGTAAAACACACAAATACCTTTGCTGTTTCTCAATGGTGAAATCATGAGTCCAGAAAAAGCAGAGTTTCTTCTTTAAGTGATAGAGCAGAAGTGATGTCATTTGCATAGAACTTAATTAGTTCTGCAGTAAAACTTTGAGAAATGATTACACTTTTCTTGCTTGCAAAGAATTCATTTCTTGACAATACTCTGCATTATGATAAATGGAGAACACAAATGCTGTAGGTTATAGGGCATAAATCTCAATGATTTGTGCCAAATGCAAATTAAGCAGGCTTTGATGTCATAATTTAATTATACCAGGATAACTTAATATGTTGTACCCTTCAAACTTAGCTTTGTTGTTGTTCTGGCTTAAAATAAAATGATTATTTTACATCCCTTTATAAATTTGAGAATTAGGAAGTCTAATGATAGATGGGTGTGATATTGTAGTCATACACAATGCATTTTTGATATGACGTATAAATCCGATTTGTATGTTTTGCTGAAAATGTCCAAAAATCAAGTGGTGAACAGAGCAGTTTCTGTGTATCTATCGTTTTGGACCATTTTTGGAAAAAAAATGTCCAAGGGAAAAAACTTACAAAATCAAGCCATTGGGATGTATGGGGGCCAGCATTCTTAGTAGATTGGCCACACATACATCCCAGCAGAGCAGTGAGGCACTGCAGTGGACTTCACATAAAAGGGCCTAGGTACACATCTCACCATTACCCCCTTATATGGTATGGTGAGCCCTACAAAACCCACCAAAACCCTACTGTACCCAACAGTACAACCACTAAAATAGCCCTTATGCCTACAGGTATCACATATGTGTGGGTACAGTAGGTTTTAGGTGGGTTTATGAGGGCATACACTTTCCACCATAAGTAGGATATGGGCCTGGGTTCTCATCTCTATAGTGCACTGTACTGACCTCTAGGCTACTCCAGGGATCCGCTTGTTGTTCTAATAGGCCTGGCCAGATGTCATAGAGGCTGGTGTGTGTACTGTTTATTGCATATCTATAGGGGGTGGGATGGGGGTCAGTGACCACTGGGGGGAGTAAGAGGGGGTCATGCTTAATCCTTCCAGTAGAAATTTAGGGCACCTTTTAGTGACGTAGTTGTGATAGAAACAGGTCTAGATCAAAACGTCTAACTTTTAGCCCTGCACACTTTTGCTTTGTTCCGTTATGGCAGGAAAAAAGTCCAAGTTTTGGGAATGCCCAAATCCCACCCTCAACATGCCTCCTTGAGATTTGGACACACTGCATATACACTGCATAGAAAAAATGTCTTAAAAATTGTTTTTGAAAATAGAAATTTGGACAGTTTGCCTTAATAAAATTCATCTTCTGCTTTGCGCTGATTTTTTGACCTTTTTTGTTTCAAAAACATGAGCCTTTAGTTTTACTATCAATGTTATTTCACCATACATTGTTCATACTAAAAATATTAGTTTTCCTATTTGCTTACAACAGGTATGAAAGTAAGAATGGAGAAGTAGTCTAGTACTTAGAACAGGTTAAACACAAGGGAAGTCAAGGTTCAGATATTACATTTCTTTCTGATCGTCCTTCTGAACTTGAACAAGTCATTTCATTCTCCATTGCTTCAAGTACAGTTAAGGTTTTAAATCAACTTGGACAGGAAAATAACTTTTTCCTCACTTGGATTATGGGGCTCTGTTCTGTCTTGATTTTCTTCATATCTCTCCCATTTAACTTTTTAGTGCCTGCTTTGGTGTATCCTCCTCCACTTCTAGCCCATTATCAGTTGAGGTTCCTCAAGTCTCTGTCCTAGACCCTCTTCTCTTCTCTCTCCATATTTGTTCCCTTGGTGCTTTGATCTCAATACATGGTTTTCAGTGCCATCTTTATGTGATGACGTCCAGATCTACCTCTCCACACCAAAGCTTTCACCAAGAATTCAGACCCAATAGAGTGTTTTGGGGGTAGAATGAGGGATGACCAGTATATGGACATCCAACACTGACTTTGGAAGGGGAAGGGACATCTGGTAGACCTGGTACTTGGCACATCCAGGTTACAGAAAGGTGTTCTAAATGAGCATTTATCCACTGGAGGAATTACCTCCTTAATCCCTCAGTGAAGGCTAAATCCGTCTCTCCCCAAATGTGAAACTAGCTAGGGATACAAGGCTCTATGACAGCTTCAGGAACTATGGGCATTTGTGGCACTAAAATCTTTTTTTTAATTCACTAATTAATAGGCTTTCATTGCAGAGTTGAGGAGAAGCTTAATGATTAGTACAATGTCCTGAGAACCAAGGGACTCAGTTCAAATCTTATTTCAGCATTTTTTTTTACTGTGATCCCTCCAGGGACAGAAAAATACCAACTGTACCTGAATGTGTAAGAAAACTGCAAACCTGAAGGCTAGTGAAATGGTGTGAATTTGGGTATAGCAGGTATTATACATATATGTGCATATATGTCATTATTCTATATTATTCTAATGGCATACATGCATAATTGGTACATAAGTGGTTTTTTTCACTTTATAAAATTGCCTTCTAAGAGGCCCTTTTACTAAAGCTTAATGCATTCTAACTCCATTAGTGCACACTAAGGGCTAGATACTATATATGGCGCTTAAAAAATCCACATGAAAAACACTTCCACCTAAGAGTATTCTATAAGATTTATAGAATTATGATATCCCAGTGTTTAAAATCACATGCCTCCATTTACATCAACAAAAATGTGGCATAAATCCCTGCATGTAGATTTACACACACTGATCCATATTTTATGCATGTTAATTTGAGAGTGCCCACAAAACACCCATTTCTATGTCCGTGACCACACCCCTTTTGAACAACACGTATTAGAATTTAGGCGCAGTTCATTACAGAATACACTTAGCAAGTTATGCACATACATTCTAATGATTGCTAATTAGTGCTCATTATTGCTTGTTAAGTGCTGTTATCAAGGCTGAATAGCTTGTTAAGACAATTAAGTTATGTGTGTTGTGGAATACGCTTAGATTTCAGTGTGGAATTCTAGGCACACTATATAGAATCCAACAGTAAATGTTAAGAAGCCCATAGGTGTAATATAAAATGGGTTTCTTTGCGTGTAGAACACATTAATTTTGTTAGCACATGCTAAGCTGTAGTAAAAGGGCCCCTAACTCTATTGCTGATAGCACACTTGCAGCCAAGTTATTGGTAATGTACTAAGAAGTCATTGCAACAGCAATACCTTAACACCCTGCCAGAACCCCCTTCCCTTCTTCCAAAAATATCCCCATGTCATGCAGCCATTGCATCCCTCAGAAATTCCACCAACATCTCCCAGATCCACCAGGCCACCTAATGTCCTTCAAAATTGTCTTTGCCCCATTACCCTATCCTTCCAACATGCTCATGATCTTGCTGGGAGTGCCTGAGACTACTGCTAGAGGTCAGAGCCAGTTTTATCCCAAGCTACTGGCAGGGCAGGAGCAACAAGGAAATGCTCCTGTTCTCTAATAGATATAGTTTTAAAAATATATTTTCATGTTATGATGTGCTATATTTTGTATTTGATTCTATGCATTATATTTTATGAATGCTTTTATTTTACCTTAGGGGTCCTTTTACTAAGACATGCTAATGGATTTAGTGAGTGCTAATGATTAGTGTACACTAAATGATAAGAAGTCCATAGGAATATAATGGGCATCTTAGCATTTAGTGTGCGCTAATTGTTAGTGTGTGCCTTAGTAAAAGGATCCCTTAATTAAGTGCACAGTGATAACTAGGTCATAAATATTAATATTTACAAATGATCTTGAAATGGGAACACCAAATGAAGTAATCCGATTTGAAAATTTATTTTATTTTATTTATTTCATTTGTATCCCACATTCCCCCACCTATTTGCAGGCTCAATGTGGCTTACATAGATGCATGATACAAATTATTCAAAGCTGTTAATTAGCATGAGCATTGTGGAAAATTGCAGGGGAACTTTGGAAGAGTAGAAGACTAGTCATTTGAATGGTAGATAAAATTTAATGTGGACAAGTGCAAAGTGATGCTGTAGGGAAGGAAAAAACAAATTATAGCTACTCGATGCTAGGTTCCACAGTAGGAGTCATCACCCAGCTCAGTGTGTGGCAGAAGCCAAAAAGACAAACATGATGTTGGAAATTATTAGAAAGAGAACAGAAAATAGACAGAGAAAATATCTCTGTATTGCTTCATGGTGTGAACACACCTTTTGTACTATGTGTAAGTCTAGCTGCTGGATCTCAACAAAGATAATGGAATTAGAAAAGTTACAGAGAAAGACAACTGAAGTGATTAAGGTGATTGAACAACTCTCATATGAGGAATGGCTAATGGAGATATGATAGAGGTCTATCATATCCTGAATGGCATGGAACATATAAATGAGAGTTAATTGTTTACCCTTCAGAAAGTACAAAGACTAGGAAACATTGCCATTATTAAGTATTACATTTAAAACAAATTTGGGAAACATTTTTTTAACTAAAAACATAGTTAAGCCCTGAGACTCAATGCTGGAGCATGTGTTGTAAGCAGTATAGATGAGTTCAGAAACTATACTGTGGAGGAGTGGCCTAGTGATTAGGGTGGTGGACTTTGGTCCTGAGGAACTGAGTTCAATTCTTAACACAGGCAGCTCCTTGTGACTCTGGGCAAGTCACTTAACCCTCCATTGCCCACCACATTGAGCCTGCCATGAGTGGGAAAGTGTGGGGTACAAATGTAACAAAAAATAAATAAAAAATGTGGGCAAATTCCTTGGAAGAGAAGTCCATAAATCATTCAAGATAAACCTGAGGAAGCCTCTGCAAATCTCTGGGAGTAAGCAGCCTGGAGTCTTACTACTTTTTGGGATCCTGACAGGTACTGCTGACTAGGGATGGGCACCCAAAAAATGTAATGTAATTTGTTTGGAATTTTTTCATAACATTTCAATTAATGTTATTAATAGTGTGCCCTCTTCTTAAAGAGTGCACACTATGGACTAGATTCTATATACAACATCTGAAAAATCAGTGCTGAAAATATTTCCACCTAGGCATATTCTAGATTTAGGTGCGGTTTATAGAATATGTCTAGAGGCCATACCTGCACCTAAGTTAGACACGGAGCAGGTGTATTCTATAACCATGTTTATAGGTTTTTGAAATGCCCATGGTCCGCCCATTCCACGCCCATGGCCATGCCCCCTTTTTGGAATTTACATGCACCACTGTACATAATGGGCCTTATTCTATAAAGGTTATGCTCAAAAATTTATGTTCCTAAAATTTATGCTCCTAAATTATGACCATTTTCTATGCTCAAAAATGGATTATGCACACACTTTGGGAGGATAAATTTAGGAGCGTAAATTATGCTCATAAATTAGGAGCATACATTTTAGGAGCATATCCTTTATAGAATAAGGCCCATAGTGTTCCCTTTTTGCACATAGTGTGAACTTTTTTCCTGATAGGGTGTGCATGTGTAATAAGAACATAAGAGTAGCCATACTGGGTCAGACCAGTGGTCCATCTAGCCCAGTATCCTGTTTTCCAAACAATGGCCAGGCCAGGTCACAAGTACTTGGCAGAAACCCAAATTGTGGCAACACTCCATACTACAAATCACAGGGCAAGCAGTTGCTTCCCATGTCTATCTCAATAGCAGATTATGGACTTTTCCTCCAGGAATTTGTCCAAACCTTTTTTAAACCCAGATACGCTAACCACTGTTACCACATCCTCCGGCAAACAGTGTCATGTGACATGAAGAAGCAGTAGAAAAGGCAAAGGGAAAGAAACAATACATAAACAGTTGAAATTGAAGTGTAGTCCTTAACAACGTGCATAACTTGATTGTTTAACAAGCTAATCAGAACTGAATGGATGTTAACAACCAATTATCAGCACTAATTGGCAATAATTAGGATTTACGCACACTACTTGCTAAGGGTATTCTGTAACATGGTGCATGTAAATATAAGTCGCATATTTAAAATGGTAATGGGCATAGAGTGGGCAGGTCATGGGCATTTCTAAAATTTATGCATGTTGTTATAGAATGCACCTGCTCTTTTCCTAACTTAGACATCGGGGATTTACACCAGGTTTTACTTGGCGTAATTGAATGTGACTAATTTTAGTTTCAAGGACCAGCGCTTGGGTTATTCTATGAAGCACACCTAAATTAAAGCATACTTTATAGAATACGCTTCAATTTCCACACAGAATTCTTGGCGCAATACATATAAAATCTAGTTCCAAATATGATGATGGTGTAGCAGCCTTGTGCTTAAAGAATCAGTTTGTGAGTCAGGGAAACCAACATTCAAACCTTACTTCTCCCACTGTCACTCCATGTGACCTTGGACAAATCACTTCCCCCTTTATTGTCAGAGGTACAGCTTACATTTTTAGTCCACTTAGGGAAGGAAATAAGTCACACAACTGAATATGGAGGTCATTTTTAGAAGTCTTATGTGGCATGTTTACATATAAATACACCATTTATATGTGCAGATTACAGACACATGTAAATACCGATTTTAGAATATTGCTATTTACATGTATAGATACCATAGGATGCACAATGGGGGCATGGTTTGGACAGTCCAAAAAAACAAAAAGGGCCCTTTTACTAAAACACATTAAGATCTGGGCTTAATGCATTTTAACATGGGAGTTTCCTGCACATTAGGCCTTAATCTGAGGCAGTATTCAGGGCATTTTAAATACTTGGCTTTTGCAGGTCCCCACGCTAATTTTTCAATTAGTGTGTGGGACTTGCAAAAATTTAACACACAAGCACTTCCTGACTGTTATTTAGGGGGCACAAAGTGGTCTTGCATGAAGTCCATGACATCCTATTAGGGCTCGATGCTATATATGGTGCCTAAAATTAACACGCACTAGGCAATTACTCCTAAGTGGATAAATCTACACACGGTATTTAGAATACGCTTAGGCATAGTTCTTGCAACTAAATCTACTTGCGTCCATTTACACCAATGAAAGCAGGTATAAAATCCCCATGCGTAGATTTACATGCACTAGCCCATATTTTATAACAATGCACATAGATTTTGGAATGCCCATTTCCATGCCCCTAAGCATGCCCCTTTTTGCCTGTGCAGTACATTACAGAATACGCTTAGCAATGTACGTGCATTGCCAATTAGAGCTCATTATTGCTTGTTATGAGCTGTTAACCCTTAACAGCTTGTTAAAACAACTAATCTACATGCGTATTTATAGAATATACCTAGATTTACATGCAGAACCGCACATAACTAGGCACGCTATGTAGAATCTGGGGGTTAGTGTGTGCTTAGTGGAACACCCTAGCTGGATAAAACTTCCACACTCATTCCCCATCCATTGTAAGCCCCCTCCTGAAAAAAATAACAAACAAATAATGGACAATTAGAGCAAGCGATTAGGCAAATTACCTTTTCTTGGCATGTTAACCCCTCATTGGGGCTTACCACCTTTAGTAAAAGCGGCCTAAATACTTTTATTTCTTATTTTACTGTGTTGTTTTCAAAAGCTTCAGTGCTGGTTTTTCATAACATGGTAACATAGTAAATGACAGCAGATAAAGACCTGTACGGTCCATCCAGTCTGCCCAACAAGATAAACTCATTTTACATGGTATATGAAAATATACCCGAGTTTGATTTGTCCTTGCCATTCTCAGGGCACAGACTATAGAAGTCTGCCCATCACTCTTCTTGTATTAAAAGTTCTGAAGCTAATGTCGAAGCCACTTAAAATTTACACTCCAGCCCATCTATATCTATTCAGTCACAATCAGGGTGTAGACTTTAGAAGTCTGCCCAGAACCAGTTTTGCGTCCCAATTTACCAGTGTCACCACCCAATCTCCGCTAAGATTCCATGGATCCGTTCCTTCTAAACAAGATTCCTTTATGTTAATCCCATAAATGTTTGAATTCCATTACCATTTTCATCTCCACCACTTCCCGCAGGAGGGCATTCCACTTATCCACCACCCTCTTCATGAAAAATACTTCCTGACATTACTCCTGAGTCTGCCCCCCTTCAATCTCAATTCAAGTCCTATAGTTCTACCGCCTTCCCGTATCCAGAAAGGTTTGTTTGCAGATTAATACCTTTCAAATATTAGACTGTCTGTTATCATGTCAACCCTGTTTCTCCTTTCCTCCAAGGTATACACGTTCAGGTCGGTAAGTCTCTCCTCGTAAGGTTTGCAACACGAATCCCATATCATTTTTGTAGCTTTTCTTTGCTGCGCTTCCAGTCTTTTTACATCTTTATTTAGCAAGATACGGCCTCCAAAACTGAACACAATACTCCAAGTGGAGCCTCACCAACGACTTGTAGAGGGGCATCAACACCTCCTTTCTTCTGCTGGTTATACCCCTCTCTTTGCGGCCTACCATCCTTCTGGCTACGGCCGTCAACTTGTCACATTGTTTCTTCACCTTCAGATCCTCAGACACCAACACCCCAAGGTCTCTCTCCCAAGTCGAGCTTACTAATCTCTCCCCTCCTATCTGGTATCTCTCTTTTGGGTTTCTGCACCCCAAGTGCATCACTCTATACTTCTTGGCATTAAATTTTAACTATGTTCACAATACAGAAACCTACAGTAAATCTTCCTCTCTTTTTAGTTTTAATTAATATGCTTAGTAGTGCTCAGAAACTGGGTGTACATCATTGACCTGGTTAACGGCTCTTTAGTTGTCACCCAGACCCGCCATCATAGCACTTGGACCCTCCTCCCTGCCTTCTACTCCATAAATTTCACACTGGTATATCTATATGGTATACAGTATCTTAATCACTTATCTGCAAGGTAAGTTAAGGTGGTTCCTTCTTCCAGGATGCCGTTCTTATCTCATTCGTTGACCTCCCAGTTCCATCTGTGATTCAATGTGCAGTAAAGTGAAAATTGTGCAAGTTACTCCCTTCTTCTAATATCATTCCCTACATGCTTGCATGTTTCACATTCTGGCATCCTCAGGGGAATGGTAAGCTACAATGAAATCCACAAATCATTTGTCACAGATTTTAGCTTACCGTTACCCTGAGGACGCCAGAATGCGAAACATGCAAGCATGTAGGGAATAATATTAGAAGGGAGTAACTTGTACAATTTTCATTTTACTGCACATTGAATCACAGATGGAACTGGGAGGTCAACGAATGAGGTAAGAACGGCATCCTGGAAGAAGGAACCACCTTAACTTACCCTGCAGATAAGTGATCAAGATACTGTATACCATATAGATACACCAGTGTGAAATTTATGGAGTAGAAGGCAGGGAGGAGGGTCCAAGTGCTATGATGGCGGGTCTGGGTGACAACTAAAGAATTGTTAACCAGGTCAATGATGTACACCCAGTTTCTGAGCACTACTAAGCATATTAATTAAAACTAAAAAAAAGAGGAAGATTGGCTGTAGGTTTCTGTATTGTGAACATGGTAAAAGAAGGGAAACCGGACTGTTTCTAATACCCCAGTGTATAGCGACAAGTTATTAAATTTTAACTGCCAGACCCTCTCTCCTCTCATCTCGTCTGAGGCAGACATAAGTTAAAGTAAAGTGCTCGTTCAGGTCAGGGCTTGAAACAAAGGTTTGAATAAAAAGTCCCTAGCAAATTGCCTTTAAAGTTTAAAAATGTGTTTGTTTGGGTTTTTTTTTTTTTTTTTTGGGGGGGGGGGGGGGCTTCATGCCTTAATTGGATGAACTTATACTTTTTTGAAATACAGCTTGCATGTTGTAGAAGTATAATAGCCAGCATTTATGTGTGGAAGCTTACACATAAGAAGCTGCCGAGGGATGCTGGTCTTTTTCTAGGACTATAGGTCTATATGCATGTATAGAGAAATGCATGTACATTTCCTGGCATCTTTATACATATCTTACAAATGGGCCTGATATTTAGCCTCCACTGGCATTATACCCTAAAATTCAATCCTGGGTCATGTCTGGGATCCGACATTGAATATATGGAGACTGCCAAAATATAGGGTCCTGTTTACTAAGCCGCATTATAGGCACGCATGTTAACGCATGTTAACTATGTGTGCACGTTAACCATGTTCGTGCCTACAATATCCCAATAGACACCTACACGGTTAGTGTGCGCGCTAATTGTAGGCACGTTAAAAATGCTAATGCGCCTTAGGAAACAGGGCCCATAGCCAGTTAAGTGCAGTGTTTGGCACTTAACCAGCTATAAAGATCTGCATAAAGATAGGAGAGCCTTTTATGTGGTCCTATTCATGCAGCTAACTTTAACTGGTTAAGTGCCGACTCTGCCCTTGGAACGCCCCCAAAGTGGCTGGTTTTGGCTTGAGTTCTAAATGGGCATTTTCAGTGGCACTATCCAGTTATGTGCTGCTGAAAATACCCGGTTAGCCGAGGGCAGGCAATTTAAACAGCCAGGTGCCTCTTCTGACCATTTAAATCATTTTGAATATCAGGCCCTACCTGTTTAACCTTTAGCACAATATTAGGGGAATTGTGAATGTCTCAGCCTTGAGCTCCCATGCTTACTTGGACTTCCTATGCTAAATGGAGATATTTATGTATTTATTTGTTGCATTTGTACCCCACATTTTCCCACCTATTTGCAGGCTCAATGTGGCTTACATAGTACCGTGAGGCGTTACCACCTCTGGTGATGAAACAAATACAGAGTAATGTTAAAGAGAATGAGATATATGCGTTACAGACACATTAGAGAAAGAGAAATATGCATTACAGACACATTAGAGGAACGAGAGAGGACAAGTTATAACACACCTTGATCCAGTCTGGGTAAAGGTGAGCAATAAATCTAAAGTTTGCTATGTTTACATGTTTGTGTAGATATGGTCTTTTCTTTTCATTTTATTTCATGTTTGATATGTCATAATCTTCATACTCAGCAAAAGCTGTTCCTGCTATAAACGGTATGTTTTGGGGGGGTTTTTTTCTGTATCTATACAGACAAATTATATGGGTTGTGCTTTTGCTATCTTTTCACTTTTTTAGCCAGGGATCCCATGCTGTTCTAAAATCCATTATTCTGCACTAGTCACTCACAAAGGGCAATCCAGAATGGTGGTGGTGCATAGACACAGCAATGAAGCCATTTTAAAACCCTGCGGGGTGCTTGACTGCCTGCAGGAAATTTGTTCACAGGTGCTTGCAGCACATTTTCAAAACAAAACGCTCTTTTTAATTTCCCTTTGAAAATGTAGGACCTACCAGGATCACAGATACCATAGTACATGTGAGCTATGAAATCGGGACCTATTAATACCCTTGAAAGTTGCACCTGCTGAGCAGCAGAATGTGTGCCGTGAATGAAATCTCAGTGTGTTGTCAATCAGCTCTACTGTGCCCGCCCATAATTTTTCAACACAGGGAAAAAGTACCTATGCTTTAAAACAATCCCCCAATATTCAGTTGGCGGCAGTCAGAGTTTTTTTTTAATGCTTACTGTCATTGACTAGATTAGCCTCCACTATTCAGTGCTGGACTATGTGATGGGGATGGTCGCTGGAGTCTATGCAGGTCCCAGCCGATATTAAATCGGGGCCTGCTTAAGACAGTTATGGAACCCTGCCTGAATATCAGCTGAGACCGCATAACTCTCTTTTTCCTTTAAAGCTCCCCCAATCCCCTCCCAGGCCTCCAAAGTAACTCCCTCCATCCTACCCCCTTCCCAGCCCACAGGCATCAAAGGCCGTCCCCTCCCTCTCAACAAGCCCTTCACACCAACCACTCCCCAAGGTCTAGGAGGCTCTCACCCCAAGCCTACCTGATGTCTTTGGTGGTCTGTGGAGGTATTGGGGACAGTAGCAAAGTCTTCTTGTGGCTGGCCTTAGCAAATAGCTGCAATGACCTCTTGTGGCAGCTTGCTGTACTTTATGTAGTACCTCGAGCTGCAGTGAGAGGTAAAGGCAGCCATTTTTAGCCACTTTCCTTTAGGAAAATGTTTACTTGAACATAACCAGCTAGGTATTCTGATGAATATTTACCTAAATCCAGTCCGTCAAAATATGAGGTTAACAGTGTGAAAATGGGAAAGCAGTGAATAAAGGCTTATGGCAGAGGCATGCACGAGTCTGAATTGATTGAGGGTGCCTGAGCTGTAAACCTAGAAATGGTTATACTATGAGAGGCCATTTTCAAAAAGACATTCAAATCAAAATTGAGACATTCTACTCATAACATTTAAAAAAGTCCATCTCACAGCCATTTTCAAACAGGAAAAACAATGGGGTTCTGTGTTCAAAAATATGTGAGAACGTCCAAAAGGAAAAGCCATTTTCCAAAATAAAGCATCCAAATTATGAATGCCAAAAAAAACAGGGACAAGGATGTCTGGCAGCATTTGTACAAAAAGGACCACACAGGCATTCCTGCAGAGCAGAGGGTCAGCCTAGTGGTCAGTGCAGTAGACTTTGATCCAGGACACCCAAGTTCATATTCCATTGCAACTCTGTTAAATTTATTATTTATTTCAAAAACTAATATACCACCTATAACTAGGTGGTTCTATAAAAACATTCATAATCAACCATAAGACAAAAACATTACTCAGCATTAAACAATAGACTCATGTATAATTACCAAAACATAGAAACAAACAGTTTTGTTTTCAAAAATTGTTTAAACTGCTTAAGGTCAGAGCATCAATGAGGCTGGCCAAATAGTTCATTCGATACCGAGATTCCAGCTGACACAAAAGACAAAGCTACAGTTGCATTACTGAATCAACAGAAATACGCATGGTAGATTCTGATCTTAATTTATGTCTAGGATGGTACACCTGTAGTGCTTGTTTCAGTTAAAATGGAGCAGAAGCAAACAATGCCTGATGAACAATTGTCAGCACCTTAAAGTGAATCCTTTGTGCCACTGGAAGCCATTGTAGTTGAGTAAGAGCAGGTGTCACATGTGAAAATCTAGATAAACCCACAATTGTTCTCACAGCAGCATTCTGGACTATCTGCAATGCCCTAACTCCTGAAGCAGCTATACCGATGTACAAGGCATTGCAGTAGTCCAGTTGCATCAAAATCATACTTTGAACCAGACAAAGGTAATCATAAACAGATTTTAATCTAAAAATCATGTAATTGTCTAAAGGCTGTCTGAACAACATTAGCAACCTAGGATTTCATTGTACGCCAATGATCTAGCACCACCCCCAACAGTTTCATCTCTTTCTTAACCAAAACACTCATACCTCCCAAGCAGTCTCAGGCCACTCTTTCAGTTCTTCCCATCCCATCCCACAATCATTACCTCTGTTTTCATCATATTTAAAACTAAACCATTCTCTTCCATCCACTGTTTCACTCCTACCGTATATCTACTCAACTGCAAATTTAAACTTTCTCCCCACTTCAATATTGGGGAAAAAACTGCACATCATCTGCATACACTCAATAATTAACCCCTAGTGACTGAAACATTTTATCTAAATGGTGAGCCCTCAGGCTTGCAGGTGTCTTTAATATTTATGTATAGTAGGGCTCACAAATTATAGCTTAAAAAAAGAGAGAGTTGAAGTGGCTTTGAACCTGTGACCCCTGTGCTTATTGGTCACTGCACTGACCACTACCCTATGACCTGCTTACTGCTCTGTTCAGAATGCCCACAATGATGTCAGGGATCCTAGGTTCCCTTTTGGGTGTGACTTTCAGAGGTTGAGGGAGGGGGACAGTGACCACTGGAAGATTAAGGAGGAGTCATGCCTTAATCCCTCCAGTGGTTAGCTACTCAATCAGGGCACCATTTTATACCCTAGACATGATTGAAACAGGTCTAACTTAGGACACCCTTCTTCTTTGACATGGATGTTTCTTCTCAGTTGATTATCGCTCCTGGACATTCTAATCCCACACTAAATGCACCCACAACATGGCACCTTGCTACTTGGATGAACTGCAGTGTAGAACGTCTAAAGTTTGCCTTTCGAAAATTGCAATTTGGAAATTTTTGGCAAATGATCTTTTTTTGGACATTTTGCGACCTTCTTCTACTTTGAAAATGAGTACCATAGTCTGTAAAAATAAAAGTAAACAAAGGAAAATATTTCAGGGCCAGCTCAAGGCATGAGCCAGGCATTACTCAGGGTACCAAAACTCAAATTGGTGTTGCCTTTGTTAGTCCTGATGCTGAATAATAGGAACCAGAGATTAATTTTATAAAGTCACTGTCATGCATATCAATGTAAATGGCCTCATAAAATTATGACCAATGTAAAAGTATGTGTTTTGACATGATGGTTATTGCTTTGTTTGTGGGCATGCACAAGCAGGAGTATGGGCAGAACAAGGGTGGGTCACACATGTATGCAAGTAGATTACAAAATACACTAATCTGTGCACATACTAAAAAATTATAGGCATGGACATGTACACTTGCTCCAGGACCACTTACACTGGTATTCAAAATGCAAGCAGGCATCTAATTGCCTTCATATAATTGACTTAAGACAGGTGCTTGAAAATGGACTTCCACTAGGATGAGCAAGCCAAATAGAGAGGGTAACCAGCATACATAAAAAGTACACAAACAAAAAAAGCAACACTGGGCCTTCAAGAATAAGACAACAGTAGTATTTAATTGATAAATGACCCGACACGGGCCGTTTTCCGGCGATAAATGCCTGCCTCTGGGGTCTAAACAACAAAACATATACAAACATGTAAATCATCTTGACAAATAAATAATCAAGAAACAGAAATTTAATAAACAATATGATATTAAAAAAACATTCATAAAATGGATTATAAAACATAGAAAAAGCAATATAATGTTAAACATTCATTATATAGGTTATAAAACATAATAGAAGACATATTGATGAAACATCACTGTAAATTATATGCTATGACATGTGTAAAATATCAGGGTAGTTTTCTCTGGATAATCAACAATAGAGAGAACACTCATATGTTTAAAAATCATATTTTAAGAGATCATAACATCTATATAAAATATATTTATATAAAAAAATATATATACATGTATATCAAAAATAAACATTCATATATAAATATAAAGATAATAGTAATAATAATTGTACTTTAGGAGTGTATCCATAGTGCTCACTATAAATCAAATTGCATGTGATTATATTCATCTGAATTATAGATGTATCATTTTGGAGCTTAATCATAGCATACTCTGCAATACACTAAATAGTTACGACGTTCATGATGCTATAATGAAATGTGTTCACATCTACTTATGAATCAATTATTCCTAGACAGATTTCATATATAGCTTTTTTCCATATCTATTTGAGCTGAGACCAGTATGTTCATATACCTGTTATTTTAGTGTGTTTATAGACTCATGAAGCAATAAGCCTTAATGATAGGTTTTATGTGTGATCTCAACTATTTTTGACACACAGTGAAAGCATTTGAAAAGAAATGATATTATAATGAATTTGTGGCTAAAGTTCTTACCGGGGTTTGGGTGTAAATAGTGTGACATTTGTATATATCCAATGCCTATCACAAAAAAAAGAAACTAGGATGGCAATTCTTTAAAGGGGCATTTACATCTAAGCACCTACTTTCCTTTCTAGAATACTAGGGTAGCAGGGCACACATGCATGTATATTTTAGGCACAGCCACCTATACCAGTCATAGAACTGGTGAAAAGGCTCCTGCCTAGACTGCTATAATTTATGTCCTTTTTTTTTTTTACAATTCTACCCTATATACCTAGCAGGTTTCTTAGATCTTTGCAGGATTTTAGAATGGTGGTGCCTCATTCATCTAGAGTAACTACTACTACTACTACTTAACATTTCTAAAGTGCTACTAGGGTTACACAGCGCTGTACAGTTTAACATAGAAGGACAGTCCCTGCTCAAAGGAGCTTACAATCTAATGGACAACATGTGCAGACAGTCAATTGGGGCAGTCTAGATTTCCTGGATAGAGGTAAAATGATTAGGTGCCGAAGGTGACATTGAAGAGATGGGCTTTGAGTAAGGATTTGAAGATGGGCAGGGAGTAAGATGGGAATGGATACAAGGGAAAGCTTTCGTTTGTTTAGCTCCACATTTATGCAATGGCTTGCCAACATATTTATGAGAAGAGGCTAATTTAAAGAAGTTTAAGACTATGCTTAAGAGTTACTTTTTCTGCCGTGCATTTGATGTTTTCGAGGAAGTAGAGGTGAGGATTTACTGATAAGTCTGCAATTGTTTAGAGATGGATGTTATGAACGTGAAATCTCTTTGTGTGAGTCTGGTAGGTCTTTCCTATTTTATTTAAATATTTTGTATTATTTTATTGTGTTGTTAACAGCTGTGATCTGAAAAGGCTATGTGGCATATAAAATTTGAATAAACATAAACTGTGTACCTTATTATCCCCTGCCCAGGCTCCACCTATGCATATGCACACCTTCCAGCTATGCACCATCACATTTAGGAGACATTTTATATAATAAAGCATAGCTGGAAAATGACCATTTCTACAAGTATGTGCATATATGACATGCTTATATGACTTTGTTCTGGTTATTTACCTGCATTCTTGGCTCCTAAAAATTGGTGCCCTCCTTATAGCATTATCCCCTGGATGCTCACTTATAAAACTACCCTCCAAAAGTCTTACGATATGCTGAGATTTCTATGGTCTTACTACACTCCTTTCAAAATAACATCTGACCCCTGCAGAATGACAGAACACACCACTAAGGTTCAGTCTATCAAATGAGTGAATTCTATCTTATTTGGAAGATTGATCCCTACTCACTTATTGGTGACCAAGGCAGGAAAAAGTGGGGATCACTCTGCCCCAATTGCCAAAGGACTTAAATGAGCCAGAAACTCATTTATATCTCTTAGAAAAACTCACAAAAATGGCTGCTAAGCCACTCAGTTTTTTCATGATTTAGTTTATGAGCCTTAAAGAGAAAAAAATTAAGTCTTGTATTGAGAAGAATAAAGCTAGCATGAGTAATGCAGAACAAGATGTCAGACACCTAAGCTGTTGCAGTATTCTTAGTCCATCAATAGTGGATGCCTGAACATTATAGATATGAAAAAAAAGTTTCTTTTTTTCATTCACAGCAAGATCCTGTTTTCTATGTTCTAGAATAAATAGTGAAATCCAAAAGAAAGTATTGGAATGAGCACCAAATAATAAGTACTCAAGTGCTGTGTACATGAGCTTAGTTACAGTGAATATGTATTTCTTCTTACCAATGTGCATTATCCAGTCAATATTTTCATTGTACATAGAACCTTATGCAAAAAAGAACATTTTCCTATTCGGTACTCTTTTGCCGTTGTTGAATAACTCTCTTTTGAGCTCACATACACTGGGTGGTGTACTGGTGTTAAAGAGATAACACAATCATGAAAAGCCCTGGTAGAATTTCCAACATAGTGGTAACACTATTAGCACTGGATTTAAAAAAAATATTTGAAAGTGGTCAAATTTGTGACTTAATTTATATATTACTGACGCCCCTAGAAGTAGTCTTGTGCTAGTAGAGGTCATGTTTCTTTATACACCATTTTGGAGATTTAAATATTTAATTAATTTATGTATATTTGTATTGATATTTTCAGATTACTTGTCCAATCGCTTGTCTTGACCCAATTTTATTATTGTAATTCTACCTATGCATGTTGTAAAGAATATATCTTAAGGAAACTGCAAACTGCCCAAAATACTGCGGCTAGACTCGTCAAGCTTGTACCACGCTTTGAGAGGGCTACTCCTTTGCTGATACATTTGCATTGGCTTCCTATTAGGGTCAGGATTGTATTCAAACTCTGTGCACTCATATTTCAGATTTTGTATGGTGTTGCCCCTGACTATATGTTGCCCCTTGTTACTTTGCCTTCCTTCAACTCAATCTTTGGTGCAAGAAACTACCTGCTAGGGGGGTTTTAGGGATGGGGTTAACATTATGGGCCCTTTGTCTGCAGGGAAATTACCTAAGGATAGCAAAAGAGAGATATGTGGTCTTAGGAATTCTAAACAGGTCAGGTGCAGTTTTTAATAGAAAACTAGGGCAGGAATCCAGTACATTGTTAGAAGATAAATATTTCAATAGAAAACCTTTCACCACAGAGAATGAAGGGGAAGAGAATGATGACCAATATTTATCACTTTTGATACCAGTCACGTGTCAGTTCAATTATGAATATCATAGGTATCCTTTACATATTATAACGTTATCTCTAATTTTTATGATTTTCTGCTCAAAATATGTAGCTAATTGGGTAGCAGATTTGTTGGAAGTAGTAATAGCCTGGGTATCTAAGAGGGTGTTGACTATATTAAAAATATGTTTGGTATTGAATGGATCAGTTAACATTAGATTTCCATAGTTTATTTTAGTGGTTTTTTATTGTATATTTAGAGAGTCTTAGAGCTGATTTTCAGATTTATAGAGTCTTAGAGTTGGGGATTGCTCCTGCCTGAAGACCACTGGTCCGCCAGATACTGGGCTGATCAGCCCAAGAAGATTTTAGGGGCCCTTTGAGGGGTGGGAGATGTCATTGAGAGAGTAATGGGCTTGATTGGGGGCAGAGGTGATATCTTCAGAGGCTGGGGGGAATGGCACTGGCTCCTTTAGGCTCCAGCAATGAGCTTTGGACCATGGTTTGGAGATTTGATGCTTCCAGGTAGCTAGAATAACACTGCTTATGAGGTGGCTCACAAGCATTATTCCCTTTCTTTTTCAGTCAATAGCAAAAAAGGTGAGGTGGATAACCCAGTTCCACACCCACACAGTACAGGTCCGAGGTCTGGGTGAAACTTCTGGTGTCTGTCTGTCTATTGTATAGCTGGATGAGTTCACTGGTTTAGTAAACACTGCTATAAGTAAATGATGTGCCTTATAAATTCATGGCATCTTCCTTGTATAAAGGTCAGGGCCCCAGAAACCTAGAGCCAACAGACAAGGTTTGAATCTGTGCTCTCCCTTTTAGTTTTCTGAAACTTCCCTCCAGTTTTAATGGCCCTTTTACTAAACAGGGCTCAGAAATGGGCTTAATGGACTATCACATGGGCCCTTCTCACTTGCTAAGCCCATTTCTAGAGCAGTCATCAAAGATATCTTCATTCAATTTGTTTCATTAATGGCCATGAGCTAATGTTAGCAATAGCACACAGCCATAAAAAAAAATTACTGTGAGAGCACTTACTGCCTCCTAGATGTCCTTTTACAAAGGGGCACTGAAAAATGGCTTGCGGTAGTGTAGGCACGGGTTTGGGGCGTGTGACAATCCATGTTTTAGCATGCCTATAAAAAAGGCCTTTTTAAATTTTTTGCTGAAAATGGACGTGCGGCAAAATGAAAATTGCCGTGCGTCCATTTTGGGTCTGAGACCTTACCGCCAGCCATTGACCTAGCGGTAAAGACTCACATGGTAACTGGGCTTTAATGACCTACTTGCACCAAATGGCATTTGGCGCGCATCCGTTACTTGTGCCTAAAAATAAAAAATATTTTTCAGATGTGCGTATTAAATTACCACAAGATCCACTCAGTAGTCGGGTGGTAACTCCATTTTGGCACGCGTAGGCACTTAGTATTAAGGGCTCCCACATTATGGTGGGGAGGAGTGGCCTAGTGGTTAGAGCACCAGTCTTGCAATCCAGAGGTGGCGAATTCAAATCCCACTGCTGCTCCTTTTGATCTTGAGCAAGTCACTTAACCCTCTATTGCCTCACATACAAACTTAGATTGTGAGCCCTCCTGGGGCAGAGAAATATCCAGAGTACCTGAATGTAACTCACCTTCAGCTACTACTGAAAAGGTGTGAGCAAAATCTAGATAAATAAATGTTATCCAGTTAGCACAGTGGTAATGTGCACAAACTAGCTGATTAGCACATCCACACTCAATCTCTGCCCCTGACATGCCCCCAACAAAAATAAATAAAATATTACTATGCAGTTAGCACATGAAAATGACAAAACTAATGTGGACTGCACATTAGGCAATTCTTTCTGTAATAGGAATTCATCAGCACCTAACACAGCTTAGTACAAAGAGCCCTTTAATCTCATTTTTACTTTAAGGTAAATACCTATTAAATACTTCCATTTCCTTAGATGGACAGGATTTCTGAGATCACCAGAACACACCCCTACTTAGTGTCATCAAACTCTCCACAATAATTACCATTGGTGCAGTCTGAGGGATTTTTCCAATGCACACGCAAACTCCCACCGGTTTCTATATTCCATTCAAAAACAGTCACTATTGAAAATGATCTTTTATAAGTTTGAACGAGGTGAAATTGTGATGTTTTTAAAACGTTAAACATGTTTTATGAATACCCACTAACCCCCGGATTCTATAAACAGTGACTAAAGTTGTGTACGCAAATCAGCATGAGGTAGCCGATATGTACGTGCACCCTTTTAGTAATTCAAGCTTTTCATTCGTTAAATTCATAGTGTACATTTTAATGGACTCCATTTGTGTCAGAGCCTGGTTATCACCTGGTTTTCTCGCATTCCATGCATGGGATTGTACTTACACTTTCATTAAAACCTTACTACAACTTAATGGATAAGCTCCTCAATGACTAATAGCAGATAGAAATGTGCATTTGTCTCCTTAGCACACCATAAAAAATGTAGTGCATGCAAAATCGATTTAAAGTACACTATCCTATGAATAAATGCATACACAATTGATTTGTATGTATTAAAGGTTCTATTGCATGTTAAAATATTTTGTTAAACCAAATGTGTGACATAAACCAAAACACCTACCAGAAAATTGGAAACAAATCTGAAGAATTGGAAAAAGAATGGAATGTTTTTGTTGTGCACATCCCTATGACATTGTTTCTTGCATAATTATGCCATAGCCATTAAAAAATAAGCTGAGTACAGTAAGAGAGAGAGAAGCTCCTTCAGAAGCACTGCCAGTCAAAAGGCGAATTCTCCCAGTATGATATAGTGGCATTTAAAAAGCAAACATGCTCAGAATCATATACTAGGGAATACTTTGAATTCAACTCATTGGAGAGAAAAGGTATGCACTCTTCAAGCCCCTGGAGTTGATTTCCATCAAACTTTTCATCCAAATCACACCTGCTGCTGACCTTCATTACCATATTTCTTACTGAATATTTTTCTGAACACAAGTCTATTTGATGACTTGAAAAAAAATGCAAACCAAAAAATTGTAAGATACTGAGGGATTGGAAGCATGGTGCTGTTACCATGCACATGACATTAATCACCATTCACAGCGATGTCGCTCAGTGTTAACTACCAAAATACCAACACTTTAAATTATTTTGATGTGCAATGACTCTTCCCCCGAATAAGTTCTTGCCCTAGCATGTCATTCTCTGGTACAGCATGAGAAAACAGTTGCTACATCACTCTGGTGAATGCTCATTGTCGATCAAATGTTCAATTCTGCGTCTGGTATAGCATGTTTGACTCAGCTCTGCTCAGATCCACTAATTTCTAGTGATAATACATCTGTTGCTTGAGAAGTTTTAAACAAGAGGAGATTAAAACATTTACATTATGGTCATGTAAAATGGAAATGTAAACCACTTAGGTCTAAGCGGTATATAAAATACTTAAATAATAAGTTATGATGCATTGTTCTCCAATAGGCATTATCGTCAGGATAGTTATCTGTTATCAACACGCTAATTAACACTTTAGACAGATAACTTGGAAGCCTCCATTAGAGTATGGGGCAGCACCTTGAAGTTAATACAGAGGGCAGTACTGCAAGTCAACTGTTAGCCCGCAGATAACACAAAGTAGATAGCTAACTGCATTCCTTATCCTTGTCATGCAATAGTGAAATTTGTTTGGCATTAACTGCAAGCCTTCTCATTCTGTAACTTGGTGTCTACATTTACGCACCAAATACACGTGTAATTTATGAATACTATCATTTATCTGTTGCAGTTATGCACATAAGTGCAATTTAGGCACTTAATGGTATAGAGGCTGACTGAGTTTTGGGTTTGGCTCAAACAGTAGACTAGAATCCAAATTCAGTATGGTTTCAGTTTCAGCAGAAAAATGACAGTATATTTTCGGCTGAAACTGAAACTCAGTGCAGTGTACCTATAACGCTTCCCCTTACCCCCCCTCCCAAACAGAAGTGGGTTTCACCCCTCCCTCTCTCTCCTCCTGCCCCCCCCCCACCCCTAAGCTTCCCTGACAAACTTTAGATTCCCTGGTGTTCTAGTGACTAGTTGGGGCAGGAATCCCTGGTCATTCCTGTCCAAGCTGTTTCCATTGTCAAAATGGCTGCCATGACCTCCAGCATGGGCAGGAGTACTTTGACTATACCACTAGACCACAAGTGAGTCTAAGATAGGCTCGTAGGGTGGGGGGAGGGAGTGGAGGCTACCATTGTATGAGGGATGGAATAGGGAGGAGAAAATGGAGGCTTTTATTGTTCGGGGGGGAGGGAACAAGGAGTGGAGGTTGCTACGGTTTGAAGGTGGGGCCAGCTTTCAGTTTGGTTTCCGTTTCAGCCGAAACCAAGCCGCAAATTTCAGCTTCAAATTTGGTTTTAGCTCAAATTTTAAAAGCCTGGTTTCAGACACACTCTGAAGTGGTATTCTATAATTATAGCATGCAGCTCACTTAGCATGTAAATACGAGGAGGCATTCACAGGGAGAGGTGCATGGGCCCAACATTTATGGGCGTAATTTACACAATATATTTAGGCATGTATAAAGTTCCCCTTCTGATATGCAGATAAAATTTGTATGTGGTCAAAAGCATGTGTAAATGTCAGTGTATATTCTCTTGAAAAACATGCATACTTTTGTTGTTGAAAATTTGCAGGTATTCACACAGGAAAAGCTATGTACGTTCTATTTACACATGTGCACAATTATGAAATTATTCTGAAAGCATACAAAACCAAAAATGCCAAATGAATATGTCTAGAGGTAGCTGCAACTGTAAAATTTTCACGTGGATGCTGTTGCATCGACCATTCACCTACCATTCAGTCACATAATTAAATGGGTGTGAGAAACTTACTTATCTCTTGAGTGCTTTGCTAGTTTTGCAGACATCTCTCAAATCAACAGAATAGTCATAAAAACAGCTTGTTACCCTTTGCTGTGCTTTTCTGCATTCCTTTTATCAAACACATGACTGCATTCTGCTCATGTTATTATATACCTTGCCAACAACTCCTCTCTAGAAAGGCTGTTCTAGCATTTTTATATCATAATCCTGGCAGTGATGCACTGCCAAGATTTTTTCAGTGCTAAATGGTATAGCTCCACATGTTCTATTAAACAATATGTTAAAAGGATAATATCTAGGACATAAATCTAAGGATACCAGTGATCAAAGTGGAATAAAAATAAAAAGGTGTGTTTTCCATTTAATAGAACACCTAGGGAGTAATTTGATAGAGGAGTCACCAACATTTATGCACCTAATACATGCAGAAATGATTAGAATAATGGCATATATACATGTATGTGTGCACATATGCACTTAAATGCAAAAAATCTGTCTAAGTGCTATTTTGTAAATATTCACATATCTTACACAGAATATGTTTGACAGGTGGGTGTACAAATGGGCGCAGGATGTGGTAATGGTGGTTAATGTATCTGTGTTTAAAAAAGGTTTGAACACGTTCCTGGAAGAAAAGTCCATAGTCTGTTATTAAGATGGACATGGGGGAAGCCACTGCTTGCCCTGGAATTGGTAGCATGGAATGGTGCTTCTAATGAGGTTTATGCCAGGTACTTGTGACCTGGGTTGACCGCAGTTGCAAGCAGGATAGTGGGCTAAATGGACCATTGGTCTGACTCAGTATGGCTATTCTTAAGTTCTTATAAGTCTGGGTAGAGTGTGGGCGAGATACACACTTGCACAAGTAACCTATAGAATACTATAAGTTATAGACTGGATTCAGTAAATGATGTAAAAAATCAGCACCTGAAAAAAATCGGTGCTCAGAACTATTTTACAAAGACTGCTTCAGGCTGAGCACCTTTTATGGAATAACACATAGTGCTGATTCTTGTGTCCAAATGTAGGTGCCAGGACGTACACCTTTTGAAACCAGGTATAATTCCTGGCACCCAATTTAGATGCACATCCCTGATATTCTATAACACTGTGTGCAAATTTTCAGAATATCCCTGACCCACCCATGCCCCTCCCATGGCCACACCCCCTTTGGGTTGCACACTATGGGATTTAGGTGCCTAATGTTATAGAATAGTGTGCAGCCAGATGCACATGCAAATCCTAATTGGTGACAATTAATGTCAATAATTGCCATTGATTGGCTCATTGCTTTAAAAGTTCAGACTCCAAATTTTCAATGAATGGGAACTACAATTATGAATTTACTCAAACACCCAGCACAAAAACACTTCTCTACCATTTAATTTCTTATAATTTACAAAATATTTAATATATTAACTCAAATTAGCTTAAACTTATCTTAAACTACTGTTAAGATGCATACAAAAGCTAAGTTTAGGCTAGGTTTAAGCTAATTTCAGTCAACTTATTAAAGATTTTGTAAATTATAAGAAATTAAAGGGTAGAGAAGTGTTTTTGTGACCGATGAGGATTAAGGTGAGTCATGGGTTAATTGCTCATGTGAAACGACTCATCACTGAGGTCACTAACAGGGCTGTTGTATTGGGTGTTTGGGTTAATTGGCTCATTAACCAATTAAGTTGTGCAGACATCTCAGAATTGTGTCCAAATTTTGGTATGCAAATTTGGATGACATTTATAAAATCTGGAGATATATCTGTATCTCTGGCATTTAGCACAGGCATGCTCATGCCTAACCACATATAAGTACATAAGTAATGCCATACTGGGAAAAGACCAAGGGTCCATCGAGCCCAGCATCCTGTCCACGACAGCGGCCAATCCAGGCCAAGAGCACCTGGCAAGCTTCCCAAACGTACAAACATTCTATACATGTTATTCCTGGAATTTTGGATTTTTCCAAGTCCGTTTACTAGCGGTTTATGGACTTGTCCTTTAGGAAACCGTCCAACCCCTTTTTAAACTCTGCTAAGCTAACCGCCTTCACCACTTTCTCCGGCAACGAATTCCAGAGTTTAATTACACGTTGGGTGAAGAAAAATTTTCTCCGATTTGTTTTAAATTTACTACACTGTAGTTTCATCGCATGCCCCCTAGTCCTAGTATTTTTGGAAAGCGTGAACAGACGCTTCACATCCACCTGTTCCACTCCACTCATTATTTTATATACCTCTATCATGTCTCCCCTCAGCCGTCTCTTCTCCAAGCTGTATAGCCCTAGCCTCCTTAGTCTTTCTTCATAGGGAAGTCGTCCCATCCCCGCTATCATTTTAGTCGCCCTTCGCTGCACCTTTTCCAATTCTACTATATCTTTCTTGAGATGCGGCGACCAGAATTGAACACAATACTCAAGGTGCGGTCGCACCATGGAGCGATACAACGGCATTATAACATCATAAGTACATAAGTAGTGCCACACTGGGAAAGACCAAAGGTCCATATAGCCCAGCATCCTGTCACCGACAGTGGCCAATCCAGGTCAAGGGCACCTGGCACGCTCCCCAAACGTAAAAACATTCCAGACAAGTTATACCTAAAAATGCGGAATTTTTCCAAGTCCATTTAATAGCGGTCTATGGACTTGTCCTTTAGGAATCTATCTAACCCCTTTTTAAACTCCGTCAAGCTAACCGCCCGTACCACGTTCTCCGGCAACGAATTCCAGAGTCTAATTACACGTTGGGTGAAGAAAACTTTTCTCCGATTCGTTTTAAATTTACCACACTGTAGCTTCAACTCATGCCCTCTAGTCCTAGTATTTTTGGATAGCGTGAACAGTCGCTTCACATCCACCCGATCCATTCCACTCATTATTTTATACACTTCTATCATATCTCCCCTCAGCCGTCTCTTCTCCAAGCTGAAAAGCCCTAGCCTTCTCAGCCTCTCTTCATAGGAAAGTCGTCCCATCCCCACTATCATTTTCGTCGCCCTTCGCTGTACCTTTTCCAATTCTACTATATCTTTTTTGAGATACGGAGACCAGTACTGAACACATCCTCACACCTGTTTTCCATACCTTTCCTAATAATACCCAACATTCTATTCGCTTTCTTAGCCGCAGCAGCACACTGAGCAGAAGGTTTCAGTGTGTTATTGACGACAACACCCAGATCCCTTTCTTGGTCCGTAACTCCTAACGTGGAACCTTGCATGACGTAGCTATAATTCGGGTTCTTTTTTCCCACATGCATCACCTTGCACTTGCTCACATTAAACATCATCTGCCATTTAGCCGCCCAGTCTCCCAGTCTCGTAAGGTCCTCTTGTAATTTTTCACAATCATGTCGCGATTTAACGACTTTGAATAACTTTGTGTCATCAGCAAATTTAATTACCTCGCTAGTTACTCCCATCTCTAAATCATTTATAAATATATTAAAAAGCAGCGGTCCTAGCACGGACCCCTGAGGAACCCCACTAACTACCCTTCTCCATTGTGAATACTGCCCATTTAACCCCACTCTCTGTTTCCTATCCTTCAACCAGTTTTTAATCCACAATAGGACATTTCCTCCTATCCCATGACCCTCCAATTTCCTCTGTAGCCTTTCATGAGGTACCTTGTCAAACGCCTTTTGAAAATCCAGATACACAATATCAACCGACTCCCCTTTGTCCACATGTTTGTTCACTCCTTCAAAGAATTGAAGTAAATTGGTCAGGCAAGATTTCCCCACACAAAAGCCATGCTGACTTGGTCTCAGTAATCCATGTCCTCGGATGTGCTCTGTAATTTTGTTTTTAATAATAGCCTCTACCATTTTCCTAGGCACCGACGTCAGACTCACCGGTCTATAATTTCCTGGATCTCTCCTGGAGCCTTTTTTAAAAATGAGCGTTACATTGGCCACCCTCCAATCTTCCGGTACCACGCTCAATTTTAAGGATAAGTTGCATATCACTAGCAGTAGCTCCGCAAGCTCGTTTTTCAGTTCTATCAGTACTCTAGGATGAATACCATCCGGTCCAGGAGATTTGCTACTCTTCAGTTTGCCGAACTGCCCCATTACATCCTCCAGGTTTACCGTGAAGTCAGTAAGTTTCTCCGACTCGTCCGCTTGAAATACCATTTCCGACACCGGTATCCCACCCAAATCTTCCTCGGTGAAGACCGAAGCAAAGAATTCATTCAGTCTCTCCGCTACGTCTTTGTCTTCCTTGATCGCCCCTTTTACCCCTCGGTCATCCAGCGGCCCAACCGATTCTTTTGCCGGCTTCCTGCTTTTAACATACCGAAAAAATTTTTTACTATGTTGTTTTGCCTCTAATGCTATCTTTTTTTCATACTCCCTCTTGGCCTTCTTAATCTGCGCCTTGCATTTGTTTTGACACTCCTTATGCTGTTTCTTGTTATTTTCAGATGGTTCCTTCTTCCATTTTCTGAAGGCGTTTCTTTTAGCCTTAATAGCTTCCTTCACCTCACTTTTCAACCAGGCCGGGTGTCTTTTGGACTTCCGTCTTTCTTTTCTAATTTGCGGAATATGTATGGCCTGGGCCTCCAGGATGGTATTTTTGAACAGCGTCCACGCCTGTTGTACAGTTTTTACTCTCTCAGTTGCCCCCCTAAGTTTTTTTTTTTACCGTTCTTCTCATTTTATCATAGTCTCCTTTTTTAAAGTTAAACGCTAACGTATTTGACTTTCTGTGTACAGTTACTTCAAGGTCGATGTCAAAACTGATCATATTATGGTCTCTGTTATCAAGCGGCCCCAGTACCATAACGTCCCGCACCAGATCATGCGCTCCACTAAGGACCAAGTCTAGAATTTTGCTAGTATTCTAAAAAGGGAAATAGGCATCTACTTACCTTTACAGAATAGACACTTACTAGTCACCGCTTATTAGAATTACCTTCTTTACAGGGCATTTATATAATGAACAGTCCACAGTCTTCTAGTGTTGAAAAAACTTAATTCTCTGAAAACAGATTTGTTAAAAGACAAATAGTAGTCAGAGACCTACCTTCCCAGGAAGCCTTCCATTTATATAACATGCCACAAAAAGCATGAAACATGCAGTTTGCTAACAAAATGGCTAACAGACTATGGGGGGGGGGGGGGGCTACAAAAATCTCAATATTAAAATTTTGTTTATTTAAATTTTGAGATTTCTGTAGGCCCCCCCCCCCCACAATAGTCTGTGATAGCCATTTTGTTAGCAAACTGCATTTTTTATGCTTTTGAGGATATTTTGAAAGTTTGCTATCTCTTCTGTATTCTTTTCTGTTTTTATAATGAGGCCCATACATATTTAGTCTAGAGGTCGCCTATGGGAAGCCTATTCTATAATGAAAAGTAGGTAACTGGCTATATACATGCATATATGTTAGATGTGAGCATTTAGCCAGGGCAGGCAACATGAAGAAACCTCCAAAATAGGTGAGAAGAAATAATGTTGGGGGGGGGTGGGGGAAGAAGGGACTGCTGAGTGAGCAACAAGATGGCAGCTTAATGTTGGAACACCTGCTTCCCTGGGATAATTTAGTGGCTGGTTAGAAAGAGTCTTATGGGGAGGGGGGGGGGGGGTTCTCAAAACCCCTTTACAGAGGTAATGTGTGGAGATCTAACCAACTAAACTTGGCTTCCAGAATTTAGTTCACAAAGAGGTTACACAGTCTAAGTATGATAATCTATCATTGCTGAAGTCTTCCACCAAAAAAGGACCCAATATTTTGCTACAAGAGGTGATGGCTGCACTTTTGCAGATTAAAGAAGTGCTAAAGAAGAATAAAGAAGTAATGCATACCTTTCAGGAGGACATGAGAGAGGTTATGCAGCAACTAGCAGTAATGTTGCAGAGAATGGAGGTCCTAGAGTGCAAAAAGGTTGCTCGGACTGAGCAACTGCATGAAGTGTACTGCAATACTAAAATGATTCATATAGTCTGGAGTAGGAATATGAGGATCAAAATATCAGAATGCATCACAATAATATCCAAAGTTTGAGCATACCCGAAGGAGTGGAATCTTCAAATATAACACAACTTTTTGGAGTCTTCCTTGCCCAGCTTTCTAGTACTGCAATTTGATCATGTGTTTGTGGTAAAAAAATACATGAGACTGACATCCTTATGCTGGAGACATCCATTCTGAACATCCATATTACAAACTGAAACGTTTAAATTATAAATGGTGGAAAGCAAGGCACAGGGATGTCTGTCTGGCCAGCAGTCTTATGAAAAGACTACAAAGGTGGGTTTAGAGAACAGGGAAGTAGCCTAGTGGTTAGTGCAGTAGATTGAAAACTACTACTACTACTACTTAACATTTCTAGAGCGCTACTAGGGTTACGCAGCGCTGTAAGATTAACATAAATTGACATAAAGGACAGTCCCTGCTCCAAGGAGCTTACAATCTAAAGGGCGAAATGTCAAGTAGGGACAGTCCAGGTTTCCTGAATAGAGGTATGATGGTTAGGTGCCGAAGGCGACATTGAAGAGGTGGGTTTTGAGCAAGGCTCAAACATTTCTAAACATTCTCCCTCTGTACCGGTTATAAAAGCTCTGGAGAGATGTACAACTTACCATATGAACTATATTAGCATTATCGTTATTGTAGAGATGACATGTACTTCTGATAGGATCAGAGTAAATGGACAAATGTCCTGGAGAACCAGGAGAATTCGTCTGAGGAGCATCCAAACCACATGTGGGAACACCTGAGGCAGGAACCACGGAAGCTAACAGACCTCAGGTATTATTTATTTGTTAACATGTATTAATTGCCTCTACCACAAAAACCAAGGAACACAGGTTTAAATCCCACTGTAGCTCTTTTATTTTTGTAAATGTGATCTCTTCAGGAACAGAAAAATACCTACTGTACATAAATATGCACCACTTGAATAGCTTTCAGGCTTGCAGGTGGCTTATATATTTAGGTACAGTAAGTATTTTTCTGTTCCTGGAGGGCTCATAATAAAAAAGAAATTAAGAGTTAAAGTGGGATTTGAAACTAGGTCCCTTGATTTACAGTTCATTACACAAACCACTAATCTACTCCTCAGATTTGCTTCCTACTTTGTTAGGAATGCCCATAATACCTGAAGCTATCATGGAGCCTGGTATCCTCTTTCAGCTTCACTTTCAGGGAAGAGAAAGGAGGACAACACCTCAGTGGGATTAAGAAGGGGGTCATGCGCAGCTCCTTGTGACTCTGGGCAAGTCACTTAACCCTCCATTGCCCCTGGTACAAATAAGTACCTGAATATACTATGTAAACCTCTTTGAATGTAGTTGCAAAAACCACAGAAAGGCGATATATCAAGTCCCATTTCCCTTTCCCCCTTAATCCCTCCAGTGGTCAGCTGCCCAATCAGAGCACCTTTTTGCAAGTTGGATATGATTGAAACAGGTCTAGATAAAAACATCCTTCTTTTTTTAGGCATGGATGTTTTTTTCCCATTTGAAAATTGCTGTTAGATATCTTACTTTTGGCCCTCCCTAGTCCTGCCGAAAACATGCTCTTAACATGTCCCCTTGCTATTTGGATGAACTGCAGTTTGAAATGTCCAATTTCTGACTTTCTAAAATTGGGATTTGGACATTTTTAGCAGATGAATGTTTTTGTAAGCATTTCGAGGCATCCATCTGCTTTGAAAATAAGCACCATTGTTTTATCTTTTAAGCCAATTGTGGAGATTATGCAAAATTGCTAGTGAGTTGAAAGAAATCATAGAAACTAGAGAAGAAATAAATTGATCTATATCTTCTTTAGGAAACTCTTTCCCCATTTATTTTTACCTGAGTTATTCTCCAGCTCTGCTGTGGCCTGATGTATAATACATTTTGGCTTTATCTATGCTTTATTACTCTTTATATGCCAGAACCCCCACCCCACCCCAATTTTTGGCTCAAGCCCCTTCCAGAACTGCAACACCCCTTTACCTTTGCTGGCAGGGATGCTGAGGCCCTGCCAGCTAGATACAGTGCTGCAACTTCCCTCCTCACACTGCTTCCTTCCTTCCTGCTCTGAGCATGCTAGGACTTCTTGTGTATGGTCAGAGCAGGAAGGAACCACTGTAAGGAGGAGGATAGTGACAGCACTGCATTTATTTGGCTGGCGGGGCCTTGGCATCCCTGCTAGCAATGATATGGATAGCACACAGTATGGACGGGGAGGAGAGAGGAATGCATTCCCCCCCAGTCCATCCTTGGACACCCCCAAAATTGCAGGTCTGGGTACGCTACTGATGTAGACATTCCCAGGGGCATAGCTTGGGTGGAGCACGGGTGCAGTTGCAATGTATATGTACATGTTTATGCCTAAAGAACATGTACAAATGTATACCTGTCTCAAAGCAAGTGTATCTTCATCTGGGCACTAATGGGACTGAATCTGGCAGCTAAGATTATAAAAACACGTGAAAGGCAGTTCTATAAAGGGAATAGCAAAAAAAAAAAAAAAACCACAAGGAGCCTTCAAATTAGGGGAGTCTCAACTTTATTTTATTGATCAGATCCAACACGGCCTATGACGTATCATGAGTAACTGAGTAATATGATCAAAACAATCTGCATGACACAGGAGTCTAATGGCGATTTATTATGTGCAGCTGAAGTTTGAGCTCTGAGAAAATCAGTTGAAGATGAAAACAGGAGACATTTTAAATGTACTTGTTGCTCTGTATGTGAAATTATAATTGAATCAGCAGTTTTCATTTATCCTAGCACTTAGCAATGCTTTGAATTAGCAACACATACATCTTGTCAATCAACGTGTGCAATCTATTTACTTCAGTGCCTTTGTATACTCTTTTATGTGGGTCAAATGTCAAGGGCTTTAAAGATTCGGCTTATTGAGCATAAGCTTTGCATCTACGCAAAAATGATCAGAACCCTAGGTGGCTCACTGTATCGCAGCTCAGCATGACTTTAATATGTTGTTCTGCATTGTGGTCGAATAGCTGATGTCTTGCAATTGGAGACTTGAAAATTTTGTTCACTGTGACTGCTATTCTCCAACTTATAGTGGAAGGGGTTTTTTAAACCTATGATTGCAACAACTCCTACCTTTAGCACTGTTTGCACAGCTGGTATGTTTGAGCATTGGTTTCCGATGTCTTTTTTCTCCACTTTAGTTTTCATTGGGCATTAGGACAATTTTTGGTACTGCAGATAAGCCATAGTGTGTTCCTTTTAACCTGAAATTTCTGTATTGATTTTTGATACTTATTCAGCAAGATTCCTAGTCTGGGGTTTTCAGACATTCAGCGACTGGATTCTTCAAGTCCCATCTCTCGCAGCCTTTGCAGATATTACATCTGAAAATTCTAACTGGATAGATTATTTAAAACAATTGAAATCACTTGTTAAACTTGAATTGCATAGTGCCACACTAGTGGAGTTTTGTTAAAAAAAGAAATCATACCACGTGGGTTGCGTATGCCTGTGACTCCCAGGATGTGTGCAGATGATAAGTCTTTTGTAGATAAATGGAACAGTATTCTGAATCACTGCTCATTAGATTTAATGTTGCTTCTTATACAAACTGCGCAAGAAAAGATTATTGCTGAAAAGATTAAAATTGATGAGTAGCTAACTATATTACAGAGAGAGGATGGCTTTGCAGAACAATTGCAGGTTGTTACTGTTAATTTGATAAATTTAAAAAGGAATGATACAGAAATTTAAAAAGTTTCAAGGTGATCAAAGAGATTATACAGATGAGTATGTATATGCATGGATGAAAACTCAAACCCCTGAAATAACGTCTCAACAAAAAGTTGGTTTTAATTCATCTTCTAGTGGTTCTGGAAGTAGTGATGATAGCCCGGGAGATCTCCAAAATATTACTGACGGGGAGTTAGGGAGACGAAGGAGATCCTGGAAATCAAGGGGAAATCAGGGCAGAAATACCAATCAAAACAGGCCCAATACTCAATCTCAAAGATGCAAGAATTGGTAGTTCTTAGCCTGTCTAAATTTGTGTTTACCCCAGTGGATATCATGGTATTGTCAAAGGGTCTCTTTGTTCCAGCTAGGGACTATAATACATTTCAAGTCAGTTTGGATTTAGGAAACTTCAATTAAGACTTTTTTAATGACAAAAATACCTGATATAATAGGTCTAGAGTAAAGGATTCTTCTACTTGGAGGGGCATAATCGAACAAAAACGTCTATCTCCATGGGCATTTATCTCCGAGAACGGGTCCGTGAAGGGGTGGACCGAACCGTATTTTTGCAAAAAATAGACGTCCATGTTTTATTCAACAATTTGTGAGCTGGGCGTTTTTGTTTTTCAGCGATAATGGAAAATGAAAGTGCCCAGCTCAAAAACGAATAAATCCAAGGCATTTGTTCGTGGGAGGGGCCAGGATTCGTAGTGCACTGGCCCCCCTCACATGCCAGGACACCAACTGGCCACCCTAGGGGGCACTTTTACAAAAACAAAAAAAAAGGTAAAAGAGCTCCCAGGTGCATAGCACCCTTCCCTTGTGTGTTGAACCCCCCAAATCCCCCTCAAAACCCACTGCCCACAAGTCTACACCATTACTATAGCCCTAAGGGGTGAAGGGGGGCACCTACATGTGGGTACAGTGGGTTTAGGGGGTTGGACGACTAATAAGCATTAAGCAGCACAATTGTAACAGGTAGGGGGGAATGGGCCTGGGTCCACCTGCCTGAAGTGCACTGCACCCCCTAACAACTGCTCCAGGGACCTGCATACTGCTGCCAGGGAGGTGGGTATGACATTTGATGGTGAAAATAAAAAGTTGTGAAACATCATTTTTTTTTGTGGTGGGAGGGGGTTAGTGACCACTGGGGGAGTCAGGGGAGGTCATCCCTGATTCCCTCTGGGGGTAATCTGGTCATTTAGGGCACTTTTTGGGGCCTTATTCATGAAAAAACAGGGTCCAGGAAAAGTGCCCTAAATTCTAGCTACAAACGCATACTTTTTTTCCATTATTGGTGAAAGATGCCCTTCTCTGTTCGGGTGATAACCATGCCCCAGTCCCGCCTTCACCATGCCTCCGACATGCCCCCGTCAACTTTGTACGCTTCCGCGATGGAGTGCAGTTGAAAACGTCCAAGTTCGGCTTTCGATTATACCGCGTTATTCGTTTTTGTGAGATAAACGTCCATCTCCCGATTTAGGTCGGAACTTGGGCGTTTTTCTCGTTCGATTATAAGCAGGTTGGTCTCCTCCAGGTCCGATGGATCCTGTTTTGCAGACATTTAAACAATTTGAATTGAAAGATTTGGAATCAATGGAACTGCAATTAACTTATCTAAAGTATCATCTGTCTAAAGTAGAGAAATGAACTTTGAACCATTTCAGTCAAGAGCCCTCTATAGTCACTAGAAGAGCAGATAAGGGGGAAGCCATTATGATATTAAAAAAAAGAGGCCTATATTCAGGAAGATATAGATCAATTATTGGATACTCAGATGATCTACAAGTTGTTGAAAGAGAATCTCTCTGATCATGTGGCGTCTCTGGTAAAGTGTCTTAAAGGATTTTTGACTAAGCAAAAATATCAATTCTTTAATTATCAATATTTTTCAGATACCTATTTTTTTTATATTCTGCCTAAAATGCATAAAAATATAATTAATCCTCCAGGAAGATCTATAGTGTCAACTAGGAACTCCTTATTGGAGAGAACATGTAAGTATTTAGATACTTTTCTGCAACCCCTTGTCATATTCAGTAAATCTTATGTGAAGGATATGGCATATTTCTTAAAATTATTATGCTTTATGGACTCTTTGCCTCCTTCACTGTTGTTGGTGACGTTGATGTTTCTTCTTTGGATACCTGAATACCTCAGGGGGAAGCATTAGAGGTTGTACAACAAGCTATGATGTCCTTTCTTGATGATCTGTCACAAAAACCGTGATAGGGGATTTGCCTTGATACTAGTGTTGCTGTATTTCTCAGCAGCATTTGACACTGTCAGGCTTATTTTCGAAAGAGAAGGGCACCCATCTTTCGACACAAATCGCAAAAGATGGGCGTCCTTCTCACAGGGTCGCCCAAATCGGCATAATCAAAAGCCGATTTTGGGCATCCTCAACTGCTTTCTATTGCGGGGATGACCAAAGTTCACAGGGGAGTGTCGGAGGTATATCGAAGACGGGACTGGGGCATGCCTAACACATGGACGTCCTCGACCAATAATGGAAAAAAGAAGGGCGTCCCCGATGAACACTTGGACGACTTTACCTGGTCCTTTTTTTCTTATGACCAAGCCACACAAATGTGCCCTAAATGACCAGATGACCACCGGAGGAAATCGGGGATGACCTCCCCTTACTCCCCAGTGGTCACTAACCCCCTCCCACCCTCAAAAAATTTTTAAAAACATTTTTACAGCCTCTATGCCAGCCTCAAATATCATACCCAGCTCCATGACAGCAGTTTGCAGGTCCCTGGAGCAGTTTTAGTGGGTGCAGTGCACTTCAGGCAGGCAGACCTGTTACATTTATGGTGGGAAATGTGAGCCCTTCAAAACCCACCACAAACTCACTGTACCCACATGTAGTTGCCCCCCTTCACCCATAAGGGCTATGGTAGTGGTGTATAGTTATGGGGAGTGGGTTTTGGGGGGCTCAGCACACAAGGTAAGGGAGGTATGCACCTGGGAGCAATTTTTGAAGTCCACTGCAGTGCCCCCTAGGGTGCCTGGTAGGGGGACCAGTGCACTTGAAATGCTGGCTCGTCTCACGACCAAAGGGCTTGGATTTGGTCGTTTCTGAGATGGGCGTCCTCAGTTTCCATTATCACCGAAAATCGGGGACGACCATCTCTAAGGTCGACCTAAATTTTGCAATTTGGGCATCACCGACCATATTATCTAAACGAAAGATGGTCGTCCATCTTGTTTCGATAATACGGGTTTCCCTGCCCCTTCACCAGGACGTCCTACGAGGACGTCCTCATAAAACTTGGGCGCCCCTTTCGATTAAAATACAGCAGCCAGACTCATATATGGAAAAATGAAATATGAAAGTGCCAAACCCCTAAGAGAAAAACTACACTGGCTTCCACTAAAAGAACGTATCGCGTTCAAAGTCTGCACCTTGGTCCACAAAATCGTTCACAGGGAAGCACCGGCCTACATGTCAGATCTTATAGACCTGCCCACTAGGAATGCAAAAAGATCAGCATGCTCATTCCTCAATCTCCACTACCCCAACTGCAAAGGATTAAAATATAAATCCATATACGCAACTAGTTTCTCCTACATCTGCACGCAACTATGGAACACACTACCAAAGGCCATTAAAACAATGTAAGATTTAACTATCTTCCGAAGGCTACTGAAAACTGATCTATTCAAGAAGGCATACCAATAATATTCATCCTCAATACATAATTAATAAAGACTACACATGAACTCTTAACACTTGACTGACTGACCTCTTTCACTTTTTTTTTTATTACATTTGTACCCTGTACTTTCCCACTCATGGCAGGCTCAATGTGGCTTACATACAGGTACTTATTTGTACTTGGGTTAATGGAGGGTTAAGTGACTTGCCCAGAGTAACAGGGAGCTGTCTGTGCCTGCAGTGGGAATTGAACCCAGTTCCCCAGGACCAAAGTCCACCACTCTAACCACTAGGCCACTCTAACCCTCATGCTAAATATAGTGTCACTTTAACCCTTATATTGAATAACTTCTCTACAGTCGATGACCCAGTGTATGTTACATTCCTATTTATCACATAGAAATTAATATGCACTACCACAATGTATTCCTCTCTACCACGTATGCATGCACCTTAATGCAGTGACTTTTGTATTCTGTGACCTGGAAATGGCAATCGCCATTAAGGCAAATGTAAGCCACATTGAGCCTGCGAATTGGTGGGAAAATGTGGGATACAACCCTTCATGTATCATAATATCGTGCATACAAGGCTGGAAGAAACAGGTATCAGTGGCACAGTATTTACATGGTTCAAATCCTATTTGTCAGACACGTACTACAAGAAGCCATACTGTCTCCCATTTTATTTAATACCTACCTCAAGCCTCTGACTGAGCTGCTTCAGTCAATGGACACACAATTCTATATTGTAATGATGATGTGCAACTACTCCTGCCCATTGAACCAGATCTACCTATAGCTCTGTGTAAACTGCCTGTCTAATCACAACTCAGGAACAGGCAAAAAAAAACCCAACAAACTCTGCCTGAACCCAAGCAAAACAGAGATTCTTTGAGTACTTAACACAAATGGATAAATAACTGACTTCAAAATACCTTTTGAGAAGTATGAACTCCCCCTAAAATCACAGGTCAGGACTCAGGATACTACTAGACTCATCACTCACTCTAATCCTGCAAATTCAAACAGCCTTTAAAAATTGTCACTATCACCTGTGGCAGCATTGAACTCTCTCTATATATTGAAAAGAGGAGTCTGCCCACAGTAGTCAATGCCATGATAACATCATGACTAGACTACTGTAATGCCCTGTACACTGGTAAAACCAAAAAGAGTTTGCACCAGCTCCATCTAATTCAGAATGCTACAGCACGGCATGATCACATCACACCCTTCCTGCAAAATCTACACTGGCTACCAGTACCTTACAGGGCTAAATTTAAAACTCTGTTTGATTTTCAAGGTCTTTAGACAAAATGGGCCAGAGTACTCAAAGAATAAGTTAGCCCTTTACACACCTTTATGACCTCTAAGGTCTCCTCAAGGAGCATCATTAACTGTACCCTCAACAAAATAAATTGTACAATCTGATACCTGCCACTGAGCCTTCTCAGGAGTGGCCCCCACATTCTGGAACCTATTCCCAGAGTGGCTACTTCTAACTCAAGACTACCTCTATTTCAGGAAGCAGATGAAAGCCTGGCTCTTCTCCCAAGCCTTTAACATATAGGGTGACTGTCTATACACTCATTCCGCACCTGGACTAGCTTTCTACAGACACTCTAACTTAGACCTGTTTCTTATTTCTTGTTTAACTGTACAATCTATTTATCCCATCTGACTCTGTACCACCCATCTTGGTCCCCATCTATATATCTGCACTTGGCCCCTCAGCTACATGGCAAACTGTATTGTAGAAAAGCATTATCATCATATCTATGTTATTAGAATGCTCTAATACGTGCTTATTAGGTGTTTCATTAGTATTATTGCTGTTTTCAAGTATACCTCATTTAGGGATTCTTTTACAATGCTGTGCTAACAATTCCTGTGCAGCAAATCAGAGGAAACCCTGCCAATTCCTATGGGCTTCCTCTCATTTGTCATGCAGGAATCACTAGCACAGCTTTGTAAAAGAAGCCCTTATTGTATTTATGTTTAGATTTGATCATTTTACTATTATTATGCTGCTACCTGCTGTACACAGCCTTGGGTGAATCTCTTCATAAAAGTGGTTAAGAAATCCCAATAAATAAATACATAAATAAATGTAGATGCTACTCCTTGCTCTCATAAGGTTCCTATTATTCTTTTGTTACGCCTAACTGAGATATCCATGACATAATTATTTTCTGCTTGACAATAAAATATATGAACAAATATCAGAAGCAGTTATAGGAGCTTACTTTGCCGCCTCCATTGCAAATGTATTAATGGTATCTTTTGAAGAGTATTGGGTTTATTCCTCGTCATGGTCTATTAACTTATTAAGCTGCTGGTGTAATCCAGGCACTGTTCAAAGGATCTAGTGTCAACCAATATCAAAAATCACATACAAAAAATGCCAGATCTCATCAAAAATAGTCATAGGATATAAATCTATATTGTTTGGCTTAGCGGTACAACTCGAACTTGACTGTAATCAACTGAGAATTACAGCAACCAGCTCCTTATTGGCAAAACAATATGTTTATCAAACTACCTTCATATATTGTTGCTAATGATTTAATTGTCATAACTTATCTTAGCTTTAGCTTTTAACTTAGCGTTTTAGGTGATTTCCTTAAAGGAAATAAATGCCAGTCAGGGGTTGAGTTGTCCAACATGCTTGTTTTGCTATTAGCAGCTGTATCAAGGACTAATCCCCTGAAAAACAAGCAGAGAAGAACAAAATACTTAATACTTCTCCACATGAATTTCACTGACTCTATCAGTATAAAAATAAAAAGGCAATATCCTTACCTGTGGCTTGAAAATTCAGAAACATTAAAAATGGTGGCAGTGTCCATCTCATATAGATGGTACATGCTGACTTCATATATTCAATATACCCTGCCCACAGGATCCTGCTTCAAAGTAAAGATAACTATTCATTTTCCAAATTGAGCCCCTTAGGAGCTATTGATCAAGCTGGAAGATCCAACCTTGCTCCTTATAATTCAACTGCCTGTCACTAAAGCCTCCCTCCCACCCCATTTGTATTTGATCTATTACCCGCCACCAGATGTCTGACACAGTATGTTGCGCCAACAGCCAATGTTGTACTAAAGGTGCCTATTGTGAGTCACAATTCTAGATTTATGCTCAATTAGACGAACATGTACTGAGCGGCTGCTGCAACCTACATATGGGCAAAAGTATAGACAACAAAACTGCTATTACAAGAGGTGTGTGTACGTGATGTAATCTGAACCTGAGTATGTTTATCAGTCCACGTTGATCCTGCTAAGGTGCTCTCACACCATTGGCAGTGTCCACATGCTTCATGAGAAAAAGTCTCTATAGACTCTTCTATTCTAATAGAGTCATACCTCTGAGCTGTGAAGTATTCACCAATGTTTTTGCCCCTAGAATAAGCAATAGTGAGAAAATCTGGAAATATAGAATGTAGTTGAACTAAATGACAATAATACTATTCAGTAGTCGTTAGCAGCCTTAGAAAATGGTAGCACACAGGTTCTGTAGAAGAAGTAAATCTCTCTGGGCAAATCTTGCTCGCAAGTAGGCTTTCCTAGCAATCTCATTAACATAACCCCTCATTAGAAATCTTTCCTTTAATTGAATAGCATGCTTCTTGTATTCTTCAATCGTAGAACATACTCCCCTCAAGCAGAGGAACTGGCTCACAGGCAGATTGTATTTCAAACAGTAAGGATGAAAACTTCCAAAATGTAGTTGTGTATTGTGTTACACAGATTTGCAATACAAGGTCATTAACAAAGAACCTTGTTGCTTGTAAATGCTCAGATCCAAAAATTCTAATTGATTCAGATTGGCAGTCATTGTGAAAGGGATATTTGGATCTAACCCATTTAACCAAGCAATGAAGTCCTATAAATTCTGCCTGCTATCTTCCCACAGAAAAAAATATATCAGCCAAATAATGTTTCCTTAACAGCACTGATTTAAATTGGACTGATGGAAAAATGTATTTTGATTCCAATCTACCTACATATAGGGTGGCAGCTGATGACGCTAATATAGCTCCCATTGCTACACCCTGGATCTTTAGGTAAAACTTTGATTAATATTCAAAGAAGTTTTCTTTGATCACTAAGTTGGCCAATGCCATTAAAAAATTAACCAAAATTCAATAGGAGGAAAGGCAAGAATGTAAAGTCTCTAAAATAATATCTAAGGCTCCTTCTTGAGGTATCTTAGTGTAGAGAGAAGTGACATTCAAGAAGACCAACCACACTGTTTTGGAAATATCTGAAAAATTGTAGAAAATGTGGATCAAATGAGCTGAATCCTTCAAATGATGGAATTTTAACTGTCTCCTTTTGCAATAAAATGTCCACAAGTTGTGAGAAAGGTTCCAATACAGAATGTTTTATGGAAACAATAGGGTGCCCTGGAGGGGCATAATTGAACGAAAACGTCTATCTCCATGGGCGTTTATCTCCGAGAACGGGTCTGTGAAGGGGCGGACCGAACCGTATTTTCGAAAAAAATAGACGTCCATGTTTTATTCGACAATTTGTGAGCTGGGCGTTTTTGTTTTTCAGCGATAATGGAAAATGAAAGCGCCCAGCTCAAAAATGAATAAATCCAAGGCATTTGTTCGTGGGAGGGGCCAGGATTCGTAGTGCACTGGTCCCCCTCACATGCCAGGACACCAACCGGGCACCCTAGGGGGCACTTTTACAAAAACAAAAAAAAAGGTAAAAGAGCTCCAAGGTGCATAGCACCCTTCCCTTGTGTGTTGAGCCCCCCAAATCCCCCTCAAAACCCACTGCCCACAAGTCTACACCATTACTATAGCCCTAAGGGGTGAAGGGGGGCACCTACATGTGGTTACAGTGGGTTTGGGGGGGGGGTGTTGGACGACTAAGCATTAAGCAGCACAATTGTAACAGGTATGGGGGGGGGAATGGGCCTGGGTCCACCTGCCTGAAGTCCACTGCACCCCCTAACAACTGCTCCAGTGACCTGCATACTGCTGCCAGGGAGGTGGGTATGACATTTGAGAGTGAAAATAAAAAGTTGTGAAACATCATTTTTTTGTGGTGGGAGGGGGTTAGTGACCACTGGGGGAGTCAGGGGAGGTCATCCCCGATTCCCTCTGGGGGTAATCTGGTCATTTAGGGCACTTTGTGGGGCCTTATTCGTGAAAAAAACAGGGTACAGGAAAAGTGCCCTAAATTCTAGCTACAAACGCATACTTTTTTTCCATTATCGGCGAAAGGCGCCCATCTCTCCTCGGCCGATAACCACGCCCCAGTTCCACCTTCGCCACGCCTCCGACATGCCCCATCAACTTTGTATGCTTCCGCAATGGAGTGCAGTTGAAAACGTCAAAAATCGGCTTTCCATTATACTGATTTATTCATTTTTGTGAGATAAACGTCTATCTCCCGATTTGGGTCAAAATCTAGGCGTTTTTCTCTTTCAATTATAAGGTGGCTGGTGGATTTATCATATTCTTATGAATTTTTGGAACAAAATAAATCTTAGATGTTATTGGATATAATTCAATTAAAAATTGGGCTTCCTGGATGCTGAGGCAAACAATTTAGATTTATAGCCTATTACTATTTTTGATGAGATCTGAGGGTCCTTTTACTAAGTCGCGTAAGTATCTATGCATGCCCAATGCGCACCAAAATGGAGTTACCGCCCGACTATCGTGTGACTCTTGTGGTAATTTCAATTTTGGCGGGAGTCTGAAAAATATTTTTTATTTTCTGGACTGCGTAATGGATGCGTGCCAAGTGGCACTTGATGTGCATAGGTCATTACCGCTCAGTTACCACATGAGTCTTTACTGCTAGGTCAATGGCTGGTGGTAAGATCTCAGACCCAAAATGGACGCGCAGCAATTTTCATTTTGCCACACATCCATGTTCGACAAAGAAAAAGGCTTTTTTTACAGGCGCGCTAAAAAATGAATCGGCACGCACCCAAAACCCATGCCTACACTACCGTAAGCTATTTTTCAGCGTGTCTTTGTAAAAGGTCCCCCTGGTGTTTTCTGTATGTGGTGTTATATTGATGACATTTTTGCCATATGGAAGGGTACAGTAGATAGTCATACAATTTCTGACTTATTTGAATTCTTGTCACCCTGCAATTTAATTTGATTTCAGTATTATATTTGTGAATTGAAGTTTTTGGATACAAAAATTACACTGCAGCAAGTATTTTTAACTACAATTTTCTCTAAAAATATAGTCCAAAGTAGGTGCTAGATATCAAACATACACATGTGGAGATGCTATTCTGTAAACTAGTGTGCCAGAACTTTGGACATGGCTCTGCCAGCCACAAAAGTACCTCATTAGGGCCTCATTACGTGCATCTTATAAAATAGGGGTGCTGAGATGGCAGAGGAGATGGCAGCACCAAAGAGAGACAGTCGGAGGAGAGCTATCTTCTCTTCTGAGGAATTGAGGCTCCCTGTGAGGGCGGTGAGGCGGCATTAAGGTGTGCTCTATCGAAAGGCATATTCTAGGGCCAGCACTAACACCAAGCTGGCCCTCTGACATCACATGTATCAATGCCTGAACATCATCTACCATCAGAATCATGATGCCAAGGACGTCAAAAAAGGCAGGATTTGCAGAGCCCACAAAAACCAAGCTGCTTGGCTTCACAAGGACCCTGCCAGATCTATATCCTTCACTTCCCTCAAGAAGAAGACTGGTTACCTGCAACCCTGTTACAGGACTCAGCTAACATGACACAGCTCATAGGGCACAATGGATAATGAAAGAGCAGAGGTCCTGGCCACCTAGGTAGCACATAACCAACAGCCTTCCAATCCTTACTTGCTCTCAAATGCCCAAACATGTTGGAATCTGAGACTCATATCTGTAGGCATTATCAAGGTGTGCACAGGGAAGGATTAACTTTTTAGGTGTCCCTAAATTGTGAGCCCTTGGGCCACCCCGTTCATTAACCCTTGATATAAATATCAGGATTCCCTTATAATGGCACACTTTGTAAGTATGATTGCAGAGATTAACTAGCAAGAAAGCAAGAGCAGAATGTAAACATGCACAGAGAGGCTGTCAGTTACACCTCTGTGGCCAGTTGTGCCTGGGTAATGGCATCTGTCATGCCTTTGGGGCCAACCCATTGTGTGAGCAAGATACTGGCCTGCACTGGTAGCCATGGTAATGGTACATAGGAACTGAGCCCAAAGGCACAGTAGGTCCCTATGCTAAGGCCTACCTTAACAATGAATAAATCCTGTCCTGCCTATTTCAAGTTACGTATATGTGAAGTAGTGCACAGGGGTATGCCTAATTCCTGTGTTCCATTAGACCACTTAACTCTGCTCCTACACCCAAACATTTGGAATGCCTATCTGTGAGATATAGAGGCAGAACATCATAATATGTACAGTGTTCTGGTCTGGTACAGAAGGAATGTCGATGTCAGTCTGCTCCATATGCAATTGGACTCATAGAAATGGCTACTATGTTTCAAGGTCACTAATGTATAAAGGTTATATCTCATTTCACCAGACTCTGGCTCTGTTCAAGTAACTATTTTCATGATCATTACATGTTTGCATTACCCACATTGTCCCACTGTACATTCTGCATAGTCTTGTGATTTTACTATTTATGCATTATAGCACAGTCCATGCTAATGTCCTGATACTCTGCTTCCAACAGATGCTACAGAGAGAATTGCTGAAGGAGAAAGTAGAATGGATGAGGTAGCCGGTCCCTCTCAACATGATGAACCATCATCTCCACTCACAACACCACCATCTGGGGATCACATCTTGGAGGGATCAGCAGCAGTATCTTTTCCCATTGAGCCTGGAGAAGACGAGAAGAGGGAGTGAGAGATGAGGTGCAATACAGTGAGGACATTCAGTATCCGACAGATGCTTTGCTGCAACCATTTAACATAATAATCAGTGAGTTCCAGACTCTAAATAGGACCCTGACCTCTTTGTTCGCCCAGATAGTGGAGCAGCCAAGGTCACCAGCCACTTCCATGTCTGCAACCTCTGAGCTTGTGTACGCCCCACCCCTCTTCACACCACCTTACGCCAGCCTTGTGTCTGGCCTCATAACCTTGAGACAGAAACTCCTGGTCTTCTCTGACTTTCATGGAGAGGCTAGGCAGGCCAAAGACATGAATCATGTTAAATGATCCTCTCTATGGCATTTCTCTCCACTTTAACATCTTGCACATCCCACTGGCCTCCTCATCGAACCTCTCCCAAAACAAGGCAGAAGTAGGAGGAAAAAGTAAGGTTAGGGCAGGAAGGGATGGGCACCCATAGGCATGGTGAAGGTTTGGGGGGAACAGTGGGATAAATGTACAGATATTCTAATATCAAAAAATAAAATGTGCTCTTACAGGCAAGAAATGTGTCCTGATACGTTCTTCTCTCAGTGCCAATGCATACTGTTGTACCTGTGCTCATGAGTGGTTCCAAGGTTCTCATCCCTTTATATCTTAGCCCGCATGAGTTCTGTGGGTTCTGGCATCCTCCTTTTCACTTGTTGATTGTATTGAACAACCCAAATTGAGCAAATCAAACCAAAAACTTTTTTATGCTAATACGTCCATTCACATAGTTTGAAGAAACTAGAAGAATGAATCAGAAATATCGCAATACATTGAAGTGGAGGAAAAGACCTCAGTGGTCACTAGCTGACCTATTTTTTGCTGCTATCTACAGCCCATATAATGGTGGCTTGAATGTGACTCCCTTATCAATTATCGGTCTGAAAACCTCCCTGTTTTTTGTGTGTATATAATCAATGCAAATAAACATATAATAAATATTATTTTGTGTTCTTGAGCTAACATGAAACATGCACATATATAATATATGTTGTTACATAGAAATTACCTTATATACATAAGACTTATCTTATCAAGACATAGTCACAAAGAAAAGTCTTTTAGAATTCTCATATCCATACGGTGGCTGCCGTTTTGCACTATGGCATCGAATATACTAAATTATATCAAAATGTTCTTTAAAAGATTTTTGATAAAATAAAGATGCTGACACTGCAATATGTCAGCCGAAAGGGTTCTGTTCCGCATTGCAGTAAGTAAACTTGGGGAATATAGGTCTGTTCAATTGCTTGTCAGTCTAATATGATTGTTTTAGTCATTGAAAGTGAACATATTATGACTTGTAGATGGCAGGAATTATCTGTAGTGTTTTTTTATAAGAGCATGAGAGTGTTATAGAACATAGGATCAATATGAGTAGTTAAATAGAGAAGCCTTTAAGCGTCATATTTGATGAAATTAAGATGCTGACACGGCATTGTGTCAGCCGAAAGGGTTTTATCATACAAAGTAAGCCTAGAAAATATATTTTTGCTCAATTGCCTATTAGTCCAATGTGATTGTTTTAGTCACTGTAAGTGAATATATTATGATGTGCAGATGGTAGGAATTATTTATAGTTTTGTTTTTATAAGAGCATAAGACTGTTAAAGAGCATAAGCTCAACATGAACGGCAACATTCATACACCGCAATTTATCTCAACTATACAGTAGTTTAGGCTGCTTTAGAGGGTTCCTTTGTCTATGTAACCTCTCTAAGAATAATTTTGCTAAATGTTTTAACATTTTGATGTAATTTAGTATATTCGATACCATAGTAGGATTTAAGGTCATTTTATAGCTTAACCCTGTTAAAGAATGTTTTGACAGATATATATTGAGTTTGTATAGAGCATTGCTGTAGAATCTAGGAAGTGATTCAGAATGTTTTGCCATCCATAGATATAATTTTGAGCCATTATTAGAAATGAATATGCTGTGAATATATTTTGAATGACACATATTTATCCCCTGATGAAGCCATAGTGCAGCACATATTATTTAAGAAATATACATGTCATAATGCATGTTTCATGTGAGCTCAAGAACACAAAATAATATTTATATTTTTATTTGCATTGATTATATACACAAAAAAGGGGGAGGCTATTCATACCGATGCTTGGTAAGAGAGTTGCATTCAAGCCACCATTATATGGGCTATAGATACAGTAACAGCAAAAAAAAAAAGGTGAGCTGGCGACCACTGAGGTATTTTCCTCCACTTCAATGTATTGAGTTATTTCTGATTCATTCTTCTAGTTTGCTCATACTGTATGAATGGTAGTGAATAGGAAAATATATTATCCTCTGATTCACTTCCATCTTGTGCAGCATGCAGCAGGCCACAAGCATATCACACATCTTCGCAGGGGTATTGAGAAGCTGGCTCTCAGACCTGTTCAGGACCTGCACCAGGATTTCAACATATCCTCTCTCTATGACTGCCTTTGTTCTGTGGTGTGCCTCACTGTACATCTGTTCTGCTTCTCTCTGTGGGTGTACAGTGGAGGCCATTAGATATGACCTCAATAGATATCATTGATCACCTGCAGGGAAGGAATGAGAGGATATGCTAGTTGCTGTGTCAATGATGTAGTGTGGGTTGGTGGCACTCAGAAGTTCTGTTCCATGAGATTGGTAGAGATGGGAGTTGAGTACCACAACTGTAGGGGGAAGGGGTTAGAGATCACTTTTGTAATTGTATTGTTGAGGATGAGTGTCAGTAGGTCAGCTAGTATCAAGCTGCCACTGATTCTGCAACTCTCAGACCAGTTATGGATTCTAGATTGCCCTAGAATATATGAGTCATGGCTTGATCTGGTATAGAAGACCCACACATCACTAATAATATTCAGTGCTTGGCAGATCAACTACATGCTGCGAGAGTGGTATTACCTTTTGTTCCTGTATATAACATCTTTGTTTGTAGGTTGTCTAAGCACTACATATGTTGCAATCAATTGCTCCTAGGACAGAGGCAATTAAGCCACCCAACAGAACTCAATCATGGTTTGATGTTGCTGCTCCTCAGGTTCAGGAAATGTAATGTACTCATCTCTCTTCTGAAAAAAAAAACATTTAAAAACTGATCTAGGTATAAGATGTGGCTGGGGGGCTACTGCCTGCTGCTGTAGCAAGTGATGTCTGGAAGGATCCAGTTGCTAGAAATGCCAGGACTGTAGTAACTTTCATGTGGACTTGCGATGCATGTCCCCACCATGCAAGTGGGCTCCAGCTCCTCCTGAAGCTGGTTGCAGAGATGTGTTATAGTTTTCTTATTGACTCTAAACCAGGCATTCCTCATCTGTCATACCAAGGAATGTTGTTCTGGTCCTGTATACCCTTGGCCTGTGTACTCTCCTCTTCCTCCTCTGTATCCTCCCTCTTCTGCGAGTTAGTGCCAACACTAGTAACACCTCATTCACATTCATGTCATTGGACAGTGAACTTGTTAGTGATATCCACCACCGCACCAGTACCCACCACCAATTAATGTCAATAATCACCACCACCTATGAAACAGGACTAGCATGTCTGACACAAACAAACAGAGACAGGCAAAGTGTATGGATACTAGGCAGGTTCAGTCGCAGACAAATATACACAGTGGTAGAGCCCCCCTCCTACTTCAGAGGTAAATGTTTTCACTGAAATGTTATTGTAACCTCCATTTCCTTTTACTTTCATCAATATTATGTTGTTTAATTATATTGTAAACCACATAGATGTGAACACTATCCCCCTACTTCTATAAAAGTGTGTCACAATTTTATGCTGAAAATTTCTAAGTTGTGAGTGCAAGTTACAGAATAGTGGCTGATATGCACACAAATGAATTAATTAGCTGCTAATTGATGTTAACAACCAATTATTGACTATAATTGGTGTTGACTTGCATTATTATCACTAATTAGTAGTTATGCATATAACTGCCACTAGTTGGCATTCCATAAATTGTGTGCATAAAATCTATTGTGTACAATTGCAAGGGGGCATGGACCTGGGAGGGGCATGGTCGGACCTGCGGAGTGCCTATCAGGAATGCATGCAATGTGTGTGCATAACTGCCTACAGTTAGGAGGAAGCAACTACACCAGACTTCGAGCTAGCATGAGTTCTTATGTCTAATATTTAGTGCGTAAATGCAGACATGCTAGTCTTTTATATTTGCAATGGTGCAAGCAATTGAAGATCTAGAATCCGTGCTTAGTGTCTTTTATCCTGATGCCTAACTTTAGGCATCCTTTTGAGAATTACTGCTTTTATATGATATATCAAGAAATAAAGACTTGAAACAGTGTGGAGAAGGGATGCACAGACACAAGCATGGGAAAGAGTGATACACATGCACACACATTATATGGGGAAGGGGTATAATGGTGAGGGGGAGGGGACTAGTGGTTGGAGATTTGTAGAAAATGTGGAGGTGGGATAGATAAGTGGATAGGGTGAATGGTAATGAGGCAGTGGATGGTATGAGTGGGCTAGATAATGCATAGATAGAGTAGGGTTATAGTCCTTAGCAGGCATAGAGACACCAACCAGCAGAATAATACACCAAAAGACCCTTGAGGTTGCTTTGGTGATTTAGTCACTATTTAGGATGGCATAAATATCAGAACGCCTTTTACATATCACCCTTTCATGCACCATTTATAGAATACCTGATGCACACCTGCTTGTGGGTAATGCACTGTGCCCGCCCACTCTCTACCCCAAACATGCTCCCTTTTATGACACACATATTTCTGTTAATTCTCAAAGATACTGTCCAATATGTTTAGCTAAAGTACTTTCCCAAGCTTCAAAACAACTTGTGGAGTACAGAAAATCTTGAAAGGGAAAAAGCTTCAGTACCCTCAACTCCACCCGTTGCAAAAAGTTAACAGGGTGAAAAGAATTTCATAAGGGTAAACACTCACCATAGGCCATTCCACACATGCACATCGAGAGTGTGCCTTCAAAGAATACTGCTTGGCATGCTCCCTGCCTGCTGCAAGCACATATGGGACCATATTCTATCAATAGCACCAAAAAATCAGCATACAAAAAATAACACTTTAAACGCTATTCTATAAACGTTTAGGCGCTATTGATAGAATATGACTAGCGCTTGAATTGGTGCTTAATATTAGACATGAGAATATACACCAAGTAAACCCTGGTGTAAATCTTCATGTCTAAATTAGATTCTGATCCCTGTTATTCTATAAAAGTGCACATAAATTGAAGGAACGCCCTTGATCTGCCCATGACATCCCCATGGCCATGCCCCCTTTTTAGAGCTGCACATAAAATTTACTCATGGATCCTTATGACTAAAAATGTACATGTAAATTTGAATTACTGCCAATTAGTGCTGATAACTGATTATCAGTGCCCATTTATCGACACTAATTGCCTCATTTTTCAATTAAATTGCTTGTGCAAATTGGGTGCACACCCAATTTTGCGCACACGATTGCAAGCTCATAAGAACATAAGAGTAGCCATACTGGTTTAGATCAGTGGTCCATCTAGCCTAGTATCCTGCTTCCAACAGTGGCCAACCAGGTCACAAGTACCTGGCAGAAACCCAAATTGTGGCAATATTCCATGCTACCACAATCCAAGGGCATGCAGTGGCTTCCCCACGTCTGTCTCAAAAGCAGATTATAGACATTTCCTCCAGGAAATTGTCTAAACCTTTTAAAACTGCTGTTACCACATCTACCGGCAAAGAGTTCCAGAGCTTAACTATTCATTGATTGAAAAAATATTTCCTCCTATTTGTTTTAAAAGTATTTTCATGTAACTTCCTTGAATGCCCCCTAGTCTTTGTACTTTTGGAACGAGTAAACAAATCGATTTACCTCTACTCATTCTATACCTCTCAGGATTTTGTAGACCTCAATCATATGTTCCCTCATCCTCTTTTCCAAGCTGAAGAGTCCTAACATCTTTAGCCTTTCCTCATATGAGAGGAATTCCATCCCCTTTATCATTTTGGTCGCTGTTCTTTGAACCTTTTCTAATTCTGCTGTATCTTATTTGAGATACAGCGATCAGAACAGAACACAATACATAAGGTGAGGTCGCACCATGGAGCAATAAGACATTATAGTATTTTTGGTCTTATTCACCATCCCTTTCCTAATAATTCATACCACCCTGTTTGCTTTTTTGGCCACAGCCACATATTGAGCAGAAGATTTCAGCGTATTATGTACAATGACACCTAGATCTTTTTCTTGGGTGCTGACCCCCAAGGTGGACCCTAGCATCAGGTAAATATGATTCAGATTATTATTCACCTTGCATTTGTCCATATTAAATTTAATCTGCCATTTGGATGCCCAGTCTTCCAATTTCCTAAGGTCTTCCTGCAACATTTCACAGTCTGCACGTGTTTTAACAACCTTGAATAGTTTTGTGCGATCTGCAAATTTAATCACCTCACTCGTTCCAATTTCAATACCATTTATAAATATGTTAAATAGCAACAGTCCCAGTACTGCTCCCTGCAGCACTTCACCCTCCTTCATTTAGATAAATGACCCTACCCTATTTAACCCTACCCTCTATTTTCTGTCCAATAACCAATTTCTAATCCACACCAGAACATTGCATCCTATGCCATGGCTCTTTAATTTTCTCAGGAGTCTCTCATGAGGAACTTTGTTGAAAGCTTTCTCAAAATCTAGATATAATAAATCAACTGGCTCACCTTTATCCACAATTTTATTCATGCCTTCAAATAAATGAAGCAAATTGGTGAGGCAAGTCTTCTCTTGGCTGAACCCATTCTGGCTCTGTCCCATTAAACCATATGTGCCCACGTGTTCTATAATTTTATTCTTTACAATAGTTTCCACTATTTTGCCCAGCACTGACATCAGGCTTACTGGTCTGTAATTTCACAGATCACCCCTGGAACCTTTTTAAAAAATCAGTGTCACATTGGCCACACTCCACTCTTCAGGTACTACGTACAATTTTAACGACAAGTTACATATTACTAACAGCAGATCAGCAATTTTATGCTTAAGTTGTTTGTGTGCCCTTGGATTTATGCCATCCGGTTCAGGTGATTTACCCTCTTTAATTTGTTGATTTGGCACAGTACATTTTCCAGGTTCACCATGATTTCTTTCAGTTCCTCTGCATCATCACCCTTGAAAACCATTTCTGGTACAGGCAGACCTCTTACATCTTCTTGGAGTGGAGGAGTAGTCTAGTGGTAAGTGCAGCAGACTCTGATCCTGGGGAACTGGGTTCAATTCCCACTGCAGCTCCTTGTGACTCTGGGTAAGTCACGTAACCCTCCATTGTCCCAGGTACAAATAAGTACCTGTATATAATAAGTACATAAGTAATGCCATACTGGGAAAAGACCAAGGGTCCATCAAGCCCAGCATCTTGTCCACGACAGCAGCCAATCCAGGCCAAGGGCACCTGGCAAGCTTCCCAACATACAAACATTCTATACATGTTATTCCTGGGATTTTGGATTTTTCCAAGTCCGTTTAGTAGCGGTTTATGGACTTGTCCTTTAGGAAACCATCCAACCCCTTTTTAAACTCTGCTAAGCTAACCACCTTCACCACATTTTCCGGCAATGAATTCCAGAGTTTAATTACACGTTGGGTGAAGAAACATTTTCTCCGATTTGTTTTAAATTTACTACACTGTAGTTTAATCGCATGCCCCCTAGTCCTAGTATTTTTGGAAAGCGTGAACTGCTTTGAATGTAGTTAGAAAAAACACAGAAAGGCAGTATATAAGTCCCATTCCATTTCCATAAAGACCAAAGCAAAACATTAATTGTTTCTCCACTATGGCCTTGTTCTCCCTGAGTGCCCCTTTTGCTCCTTCATGATCTAACAGTCCCATGGATTCCCTCACAGGTTTTGATGTACCTGAAAAAGTTATTACTATGAATTTTAGCCTCTGCAGCAAGTTTCTTTTTATATTCTCTTTTTGCCTTCTTTGAATGCTTTGCATCTGACTTGCCAGTGCTTGTGTTGCTTCTTATTTTCTTCATTTGGGTCCTTTTTTAAATTATTTGAAGAACAATCTTTTGGCTGTAATAGCTTCTTACACTTCACCTTGTAACCATTTATAGAATTTCAGGGATGATGTTTTGTGTGCCTAAATGGTGCATAACTGTTTTAGGATTGCCTCCATAACCACCTATGTTGCCTTGATAAAATAAGCTTTAAATATGAACCCTTGTGCATCCCACATAGGTGACCTGTTATAAAATTAGGACCTATATGTTGTTGTAATATAGTAATGTAGTAAATGACAACAGTAAAAAGCCGGCATGATCTATCCAGTCTATCCATATAGGTGCCAGTCTATGCAGGTTACCCTCCCTACTTAATGGTATATTGACTGCTCTATGCCCTGTATACTCTCTCTTTTTCTTATTCATGTGAGTCATTTAAGTTTTGTTTTGAGTGGAAGTACTCTATAATTTTATTCATCCTTTTGCCATATAGGGATCATCTCTGTTTATTCCACATCTTTGTGAATTCTGTCACCATTTTCATCCCAACCCACAGAAGACCATTCCAGGCAGCCACCATCCGCTCAATGAAAACTACCAAGCTGTGGTAAAAAGGACCCTGCCACACGCTGTGGCCCTTTTTACCATAGTGGGTAAAAAGGCCAAAAATATGACATGGCTATGTGGTAGGATTTCACTTACCATATGGCCATGTGGGGGGAGCACAACACCACCCACTGAAGTGGCGTTAAGGACTCCCGCACTAACCCGACAGTAACCAGGTAGTGCATGGTGCTGCCCAATTACCGCCAGGCTAGCACTGCATAGGAAAATATGTAGCTGTTTCTGCAGCGCAGCAAATGGCACACACCAGAACTGGAACTACCCCCGGCGCCCGCATTTGGCCAGCAGTAGTTCCAGATTAGTGTGCAGTTTGCTTACAGCCGCTCTGTAAAAGTGCCCCTAGGTTTGTTAATGTGACTTAATTTTAGTGCACACTAACAGGTGAATTTTCGAACGAGAAGAGCGCCCATCTTTCGACACAAACCGGGAGATGAGCGTCCTTCTCACAAGGTCGCCCAAATCGGCATAATCAAAAGCCGATTTGGGGCGCCCTCAACTGCTTTCTGTCACGGGGACACCTAAAGTTCATGGGGGTGTGTTGGCAGTGTAGCGAAGGCGGGACTGGGACATGCTTAGGAGATGGGCGTCCTCAACCAATAATGGAAAAAAGAAGGGCGTCCCTGACGAACACTTGGGTGACTTTACTTGGTCCATTTTTTTTCACGACCAAGCATCAAAAAGGTGCCCGAACTGACCAGATGACCACTGGAGGGAATTGGGGATGACCTTCCATTACTCCCCCAGTGGTCACTAACCCTCTTCCACCCTAAAAAGAAATCATTAAAAATACTTTTTTGCCAACCTCTATGCCAGCCTCAAATGTCATACTCAGGTCCATCACAGCAGTATGCAGGTACCTGGAGCAGTTGTAATGGATGCAGTGTACTTCAGGCAGGCGGACCCACGCCCATCCCCCCTACCTGTTACACTTGTGGTGGTAAATGTGAGCCCTCCAAAACCCACCAGAAATCCACTGTACCCACATGTATGTGCCCCCCTTCATCCCTAAGTGCTATTGTAGTGGTGTACAGTTGTGAGTTTTGGGTTTTGGGGGCTCAGCACCCAAGGTAAGGGAGCTATATACCTGGGACCTTTTTCTGAAGTCCACTGCAGTGCCCCCTAGGGTGCCCGGTTGGTGTCCTGGCATGTGAGGGGGACCAGTGCATTACGAATGCTGGCTCCTCCCACGACCAAATGGCTTGGATTTGGTCATTTTTGAGATGGGCGTCCCCGGTTTCTATTATTGCCGAAAACTGGGGACAACCATCTCAAAAACGACCTAAGGACAAACATCTCTAAGGTCGACCTGAATTTCATGATTTGGGCATCCCCGACTGTATTATCAAAATGAAAGATGGACGCCCATTTTGTTTCGATAATACGGGTTGCCCCGCCCCTTTACGGGGCCATCCTGCGAGGACACCCTCATGAAAACTTGGGTGCCCCGTTCGATTATGCCCCTCCACGGGGCCCTTTTTCAAAGTGTCAGTAAGCATACCGTGTGCTTACTGCATGCTAAAAAGGTACTACCATGGGATGCACTCGAGCATTCTGCAGTAGTTCATGGGGGATGTATTTGGAGGCAGAGTAGGCATGCTCTGCGCTAATCGAGTAGCGTGGATAAATTGCTACACACTGCCTGATTAGTGCACAGTTAGCTCGGGAGCTCTTACCGCCTAGTAAATAGGTGACGGTAAGGGGGTCCCATGCTAATTGAGAAATTAGAATGTGGCCATTAGGGGGAAAATAGAAATTGCAGCCATTTTACTGCCACACTGAAAGTTCCTTAGCACATGGGAAACCCACACGCTAAAAATAATGCAGGCCATTTTATAATGTTGCTTAGTAAAAGGACCCCTAAATCAATTTAACATGCTAATATATGAATTAATATGTGTTCATTTGTTTAATGCCCACTAAAATATTTTATTTAAAGTAATCTGTGAAACAAAGCAAAATAAAGTATCTAAATATGACCTGAAAATGAACCAAAAATATTTGTGTGTACATGACTAAAGATGTGAAAGATTCTCCCCTACACACATGTACATCTACTACAAACTGCATCCATAAATGAATCCCTCATTAAGGGGCCCTTTTACAAAGCAGTGGTTCCTGTACCGCTGTGTTGCCATGCACCAAACCGGGCCTACCGTTGGGATCATTCAGGAGACCAGCAGTAGTTCTGGCTTCTGGAGTGCAGCAACTAGGGAGCTAGAAAATACTTTTGCATTTTCTAGCACCAGGGTTGTGCCCAGTGGTAAAGAAGCTGAACCGCATGCTGTTCAGTTACCACTGGGCATTAAGGGATCTACCAGGAAATGGCCATGTGGCAAGCAGTGGCGTAGCTATGTGGGACCACAGGGGCCTGAGCCCCCCCAAAATTTCACCCCCCACCAGCTGAAGCCTTGCCCAGCGCTGGTCTCTGCCACCGCCAAATTGCCTGCCCTGCCCTCTCTTCCCCCTCATGTCCTGCACACTCCTTTTAGTGAAATTGAGCATGCTCAGTTTCACTTAAAGGAGCATGCAGGACGTGGGGGGGGGGGGCAGCACACTAAAATGTGCCCCCTCACTTCAGGCTCTGGCCCCCTCCCACCGTGAGGTCTGGCTATACCCATGGCGGCAAGTGTTTCACTTACCACATGACCATTTCCATCCCTCACCCAGAATTTCCATTTTCTGAGTAGTGGTAAAAGCAGGTCTCGGCATGTGGCAAACCCGAGTGCCAATGCCACCACAGGGCACCTTTTACTGATGCTTGGTAAAAGGTGCCCTAAAGCAAGTGGTTACTGCTTTGCCACTAAGTTAATTTAAAAACGCTACAAATTCTTGATAGAAAACCAGTCCTGCAGATATGATAAACCTTACAGTTCTTTATGAAAGACAGTCAAGCTTACACTTGGAAAAATTGTTATGAATTCCAGGGGGACCCAGGCAAAATGCATTCCACTTGTTTAACTCATTTATGAGATGCATGATATCAAAAAATGATAATAGTCAGAAAGGGATAGATTGCTACTAAGAAATTGTGAAACAAAGAATGACCAGAATTTTTTCAGTAAGTAATTTTATTTTTTCCAGTGAATATAATTTTCTTGGGGAAAGAAAAAAAAAAAAAACAAGCAACGATATATAAAGGTCATCTCATTTTATCAATGTCTGCTCGAGACTGGGGAATAACAAACCATGACAGGAATCCTTAAGTTTGCATCTGATGTCTGTTAGTGTGCATTTACTGTATCATTCAAGCCGACATACCATTTCCTGATTATTGGCTAGTTCTCTGGGTTTCTTCAGTGTGAATAATAGAAGAAGACATGTATAAGATACAGGCCTACTCTGTGGGATTTCTGTTGCCATTTCCTTGAAGTATTGTGTAGTGGGCATCAAAGCATAACTGGATCTTTATTGCAGTAAGAAATACATAGTAATACAAGTAGAGAACAATAGATGTATAAAGTATATTCACAATAAAGAAAAGGGCACCCATAGGGCTGCCTTCTGCTGACCACATTTTTTTTTTCAAAAGCAGCCTGATTACAATTGATCTTGTTTTATTCTAAAGAAGACTAATAGGGCAAGATTTAAACTCCACAGTCAGCACTTCTTCTAAATACTAGCTATGTTATTTAAAATTATACTTATATATTCAATATTAGCCACTCTCCAGATATCAGTACAGAATATTAGAGTATTACAAAGACAGCCACAATTTTACGGATAAGTATCTGGAAACTTTAGGATAGCTTTGATGCTGCCTGAAGTTATTCAAATAATTCTCCATATATCAACACAGAAAATCACTGGTCTCTGGATAATTACTGGATCTGCTCAGGCTCTGCCCCATTCTGCCGTGTGGGGAGTCTATATAATGCAGTGGCATTATTCAGAAAAAAAAAGGCTGAAAATTGCTGACTGGCCTTGACAAGCTCTAGTTGCCTGAATAGTAGCACCTGATATCTAGATTAGGATCTGTAAATTTAGGGCCCTAAGGCATGTAGGCGCCTATGCGTGAACAGCATGCATCAATTTGAAACTATCGCCTGGCTACTGCGTGCCTCAGGTGGTAATTCCATTTTTTACATGTGTCTGATATTTTTTATTTTCTAACGTGTGGCACTAACCCGGCAGTAATGTGCGTGTGTGCTGATAATTACTTCCCGGTTAATGCGTGAGACCTTACCGCTAAGTCAATGGCCCCAAAATGGATGTGCGCCAATTTTTATTTTGCCACATGTCCATTTTCAGCCAATAAAGAAAGGACTTTTTTGCAGACACACTAAAAAATGGACCTGCGCACGTTACTTCACAGGTCCAGGAAAAAAAGGTAAAGTCTCTTTAGAGAGCAAAGTCATAACCAGGACTGTGGCTGACAGGGCCCAAAACACAGTCTGTATCTTGTTATTGCCATGCCCCAAACACTGTCTGTAAGTTTCTGCTCTCTCTCTCTCTCTCTCTCTCTCTCTCTCTCTCTCTCTTTCTCTCCAGGTTTTCAGGTCTGGCTGAGGCCAGTCCTCAGAAAAAGGCTTCCAAGTCTTCAAATCAAAAGTTGCTTTACCTCAGTTGGCTCACAGTAGCTAGACATATGTCTTAAAGGTGTATGCTGGTGCTTTTCCTCTTCCTTCCCTGGGCCTCCTTAACCCCTCTCTGGCCCTGCCTTTTATAGTTCCTGATTTTGACTCCACCCCTCCCATCTCACTTCCTCCTTGTGCTGACTAAGGGTTTTAAGGTGGCTCACAGTACTTGAGGGATCCTTCTTAAGGATGAGGGGCAGTGTTCTATACACCCCTTCACATCTACGTATAACAAATGCTCAGACTCACTCCTTGCCAAAGACATTAGCACAGCAGTGATACCTTTTCCCTAGAACTGCCCAATGTAGTAAAAATTTTCTTCAGCATAGATCATTCTGCCACTGCATGATCCTCTGCACAATGGCCAACTACACTGGTACTGGTGACACAATAGCAGATGAATCTTCCTCCTCCACATCTTTTCAGTTACCTGATAATTCCTACACTTTTCTGCAAAAAATATTGACAGACTTTGTGAAAGACTATTTGAGAAATGCATTAAGTTCCTTCTCAACACAACCAACCAAGCCTTCTCACTCCATTGATCTTGTGCACAGAGAGCAACCTACTTTTATCCAATTGTCTGCTTACTCTCATCTTCAAACGTGAAGCATGAATGACCTCATTCCCTTCGTCCATCTTCTCTGCACTCTCTTCAGTACAGTGTGGAGGGTTTCCTGAATATTTTCAATATTCAACTATCCTCTACAGAATGTGAGACAGAGGGGTCTACAAGAATTCCTTCTGATCTTTCACCATTACCATAAAGGAATGAGTCTCCATATACAGACATTTCATATCCAAAGTTTGTCAGTAAGATGGCTAAGGAGGATCCATTCTCCCTTCAGCAAGAAATGGAAACCACATCAGATGTATTTGGCCTTCTTTATTACATAGATGCACCCAAATACAACAGTGGCTGTACTATGTGGTTCAATACATGCATGCAATCTTCCACAGGGTGCAGATTCTATTCCCTGCTCTTTTCATGCAAGCACAGGAGCAACTAGATTTCATTCTAGCAGAGGCTGATGTGTGGTATCCATTTTATCAGAACAGTTTATGATGCCCTCAAAACAATTGCCAGATTTTCCACTTCATCAATTACAACCAGATGTCTAGAATGGATTTAAGCATCCACTTGTGGGAGGATGTACACCAAGTTGTCTGATGCACCTTGTATGAGAGACTCACTCTTTGGAGAGATACTGTAGTAAAAGAAATAGTGGGTATGATTAAAAACCATTGTTTCATGCTACAACATCCCTCAGCAATTCAATATTTCACATCAGTCACTTCTGCATGGCACACTGCTTTTAATCAATAAACACATGACCATTACTACCACAAAAAAATTATATTACCTGAAACAACCTCAGAAGACTAGTTGTCATGAAAGTGAGAGGGCTTAGCCACAGCAAGTGATCCCCTGCCCAAATGAAGCAAAATCCGTCTTTTTAACTACTGTATACTTCTTGCTTCCTATTTCTACAAAACATTTATCCAGCTCTGCTTGTGGGAGGTAGAATTCAATTTTTTCCTGTTGGATTTTTTTATGTTGTTGAAAAAAGGTCTCAGATTCACCAGCCATTGTCCAGACTGACATCTTCAGAACAACAGACTTGCTCCCAACCACCTACATTTGTAGCAGAAGGAGCCAAAGCCATAGAGCCTGTCACCACAGGATACTAGTCAAAGATTTTATGTGAGATACTCATTCCAAAATGACAGGAGACTTACTGTACACCCTATTCTTCAATCCTGAATATTTGGTTAAATTAAACAATGTTCATTGAGCAGACTGCATTGCAAATAGAGCTGCTGTGTGGCTGCAGCAAAGGTAGGAAGCTGGGCTCCTCCACTCAAAAATTTTTACTTTTCTCCAATTGGTTCACAGATTCCCAAAGGATCAGATCCATTTTTCCTCTCTCTTGATTTACATTTCCATGACTTCCCTCTGTTATATTTTGTAACTTTTCCTCTTGTTATTATCCTCTTGTACCAATATTTTTTCTTATATCGTCCTTGTTTTCAATTATTTATTTATTTATTTTGACATTTATACCCCACATTATCCTGAACATACTCAAGTTCAATATGGCTTACAATAAATAAAACAGGCAGCGTTTACAATACCATAAAAAGTATATCAAGTAAGAGCAGGGAAGCACAAATAAGATACAAATAAGAAAAATATAATAAACCAATGATGGTCCGTTACAATCCAACACTCTCCACGAATGGGTAGAAACCCCCTTACTTTTTAGATTGGTTTATTATTGAATTACATAACCTGTAACCCACTTAGACTTTTATTATGTAGGTGATATATACAAAACTATAATAGGACCAAACTACAAGGATACACATAAGCTCTTTTCACTCGTGAACAAACTCCTAAACGCTACACCAGTCACTTCTAACAACACAGAAACCCCATCCGCAACCAACTTAGTGAATTACTTCAATGAAAAAATTATAAAACTCAGACGCATGATACCTCCTAATACCACCGACTACACAAGCATCCTTGAATGCCTAGATCCAAAACCTGGGGAATACCCAGCAGATCGCTCATGGACCAACTTCGACATAATCTCAGTAGATGAACTCTCACGATGGCTTAAAAAATATGGCAAGTCCCAATGCAAACTAGACATTTGCCCTGTCAGCCTAATAAGAGTCGCCCCTAAACAATTCAAGAAAGACCTTTCGGACCAAGTCAACCATAGACTCCAAAATGGTTTATTCCCCACGAATAAAGGAAACATCCTACTCACTCCTTTGCCAAAAGACGGCAAGAAAAGCACAATGGACCTAATGAACTATCGACCAGTTGCATCCATTCCGCTTATAACCAAAATAATGGAGGGCATAGTTACGAAACAATTCACTGACTAACCAAACACTCAATTCTACACGAGTCACAATCAGGATTTCGATCAAATCACAGCACCGAAACTTTACTAGTGGCAGCAATGAACTCATTCAAAAAAACAATTGCTACTGGTAAAAGCATACTTGTACTACAATTTGACATGTCAAGCGCATTCGACATGGTGGATCATGGAATACTACTTCATATATTAGAATATTTCGGAATCGGAGGCCCAGTCCTCAAATGGTTCGAGGGATTCCTCACCACCAGATCCTACCAAGTAATCACAGACACCGAAAGATCACCTCCATGGACACCAGAATGTGGAGTTCCACAAGGCTCCCCCCTCTCACCAACCATCTTCAACCTAATGATGATACCTCTAGCCAAATTACTAGCCGATCAAAACCTTAACCCTCACATATATGCTGACGATGTCACAATCTACATCCCATTTAAACACAACCTAAATGAAATCACCAAAGAGATCAACCAAAGCTTCAGAACCATGCATAGCTGGGCAGACTCATTCTAGCGAAAACTCAATGCGGAAAAAACTCAATGCCTAATACTCACCTCACAATACAACACAAACAATTACTCCACTATAACCACACCATACTGCACCCTCCCAATATCAGAAAACCTGAAGATTCTTGGTATTAACATCGACCGAAACCTTACTCTCGATACCCACGTGAAAAACACGACAAAAAAGATGTTCTACTCGATGTGGAAACTCAAAAGAATCAAACCTTTCTTCCCGAGAAACGTTTTCCGTACTCTGGTCCAGTCCATGGTTATTAGTCACCTGGACTACTGCAACACTCTATACGCTGGCTGCAAAGAACAAACTATTAAGAAACTCCAAACAGCCCAAAATACCGCAGCCAGACTCATATTTGGAAAAACCAAATACGAAAGTGTGAAATCCTTAAGAGAAAAACTTCACTGGCTTCCACTCAAGGAACGCATCGAATTCAAGATCTGCACGATCGTACACAAGATCATCAACGCAGATGCCCCACTGTACATGGCCAACCTTGTGGACCTACCGCCCAGAAACGCCAAGAGATCAGCCCGCAAATTCCTCAACCTGAATTTCTCTAGTTGCAAAGGAATTAAATATAAGCAGGCATACGCCTCTACCTTCTCCTTCAGAAGTACACAGATATGGAACAGGTTACCCCCAGCCCTAAAAACCATAGACAACCCAAGCAACTTCCACAAATCTCTGAAGACACATCTCTTCAATAGAACCTACAAAAAGAAACCTTAGACACAAATTCACCTCCCAATCTATCCTACCTAACACCACCCTCTCTAATTCCACATCCGTTTTCTGCATACTTTCAATTGTATCCATTATTCTGTCATGGCGTTGTCATAACAACACTCTGTAAGCCACATTGAGCCTGCAAATAGGTGGGAAAATGTGGGGTACAAATGCAATTAATAATAATAATAATAATAATATCAAAGAAACAGAACCTGTACCTGACCCTGAACCTCAGAGACCTCAAAATGACCACTATAGACTAAATTCTATAAATGGCGCCTAAAAAATTGGTACCAAAAAAAGTGCTTAATGCTATTCTATAAAGGACACCTAAAGTTAAGTGATATTTATAGAATAGCACTTAGTGCCAGGAGCTGTGACTACCTATAGGTATGACCCTTTACACCAACAAAATCTTGGTGTAAAATCCCAAGCCTAAATTAGGTGCAGATCCCCGTTATTCTATAACAAAGGGCATAAATAGTGGGAATGCTTCCGATCCACTGATGACCCTCTCTTAGATGTGCCCCCTTTTTGGACCTATGCATAAATTTTACATGTAGATCCCACACCTAATTTGATGTGTGTAAATTTTAATTAAATCCAATTAACACTAATTGTTGAGAATCTCATTATTTAATTACATTGGGTTCTCAAATTTGTGCACACAATTTTTAGCATCTTTTATAGAATTTGGGAGTTAGTGCTATTCTATAAACAGTGCTTAAAGTTAGGCACTATTTATAGAATAGCCGGGAACCATGACTACATTTAGGCACAAATATTTACACCAATGAAACCTTAATGTAAACCCCCATGCTTAAATTAGGCCAAACTCCCTATTTACTTGTGGATCAAATGCCTAAAATTATGTGCATAAATTTTAATTAAATCCAGTTAGCACCAATAAATGGTTGTTGAGGATCCAATTATCAGCACTAATTGGCTCATTATTCAATTAATTTGTGCATGTGATTCTTAGCAACTTTTTTAGAATTTGAGGGCATACCTTTTATTGGAGGAGTGGCCTAATGGTTAGTGCAGTGGTCTGAGAACCTGGGGAGCTAGGTTCAATTCCCACTGCAACACATAACTCTCCATTACCCCAGGTACAATTTAAAAAAAAAAAGATTATGAGTCCAGTAAGGATAGAAAAAGTACCTGTATATAATAAATGTAAACTGGTTTGATTGTACCACAGAAAAGTGGTACATCAAATCCATGATCCTTAACCCCCTCTTCTCTGCTCATCAAAGGGAATGGAATGTGCACTCTAGATCTAAAAGATGCATACACATGTACTCTAATCCATCCTTCTATCTCAGATTTACCCGTCAATCCAGCCATTTCCAATGAAAAGTTCTTTCTTTTGATCTTTCGATTGCCTCCAGGGTGTTTTTGAAGTGTCTCATGGTGGCAGTGGCACATATTCACAAACAAGGCCATTTAATAATTTATTACCTGGACTGTAGACTCTTAATGCTCAGTCAGAGTTTCAAGCTTCCTCCTGGAGAAGATAATCATTCTGCTAGTCTTTTGTTAACTTTCAGAAAACTACTCTTCATCTAGTCGATGCCGTTTCCTTCACAGGAGTTCTATTGGAAACTATCCAATCCAAAGCATTTCTCCCTGATGACAGAGTCCAAATGCTTATGTTCCATGTTCATGTCATATGATCAGCACCAAAGGTAACTACTACAATTTACTTGCAGATGCTCAGGCACATGATAGCAACTGTTCATATGATCAGAAAATGTTTCCTCAGTGGGATTTCAAGTTTCAGTGGAATCAACATTACTAACCTCTCTCCAATATTCTGTACCCAGCTACTTGACTTCACCAGCTGTTGCATATTTGTGCTCAAACTATGCCCCCATACATACCTACACACAGGGCATGTAAAAGAACATAACTTCTTCTTGTTATCTCATTTGTTTGTTCATGCATAGAGAAATTTTATAAAGACTCTTCCAAAGGTAAAATAATTTTCTCTATGATGTTAGGCATGAGGGCTGATGACTAACTTTAAGTGGTGCCACCCAGCTGAAACTCAGGTCTTAAATATTTTTCTATGCATTTATTATATATTTTAATCTGTATCAGGTCAATATTTTTCTAATAGGGGAATTCTGTTATCAGGCCTGGACTATTGACTCATACTAGGCCTATAACAAGGGTATCAACATTTTTGTGGAGAGCAAAGTTCCTGATCCTGTCGTACACCATACTCTAACTCCAGCTCGAACACTGCTATCATTTGAATGCAGTGACAAAAGAGAATAAATCAACTCTGGGCCACATATTCAAGACTCTACATCCTGTATGGAAGCTCAGGTGGAATAGAAACACTAGTTCTTGTGAGTGTCAAGTCAAAGTCTGACTTCCTGCATTCACTACTTTCTAATGGCAGTGGAACTGGGGTTGAAACCATGAGGTCTGCACAATAGATGAGTGGTGATAGGTAAAGGATCACAAGTTTGGACCACAGGTATGGAAACTAAATCAAAGATCAATGGGTAGAAGCATAAGGGAGATCTGGAAGAGTAAGAAGTCAGAAGTTCACAGATCTAAAGGGGTTATTAGAGGTGTGTGAGGGAAGAAAAAAAGGCATCATTGTACCAATAATAACTCAGGGCAACAAAGGCCTAAATCTAATACCACTGCTTACTCCTAGTTCACTTCTTTAGACTCCTGGAGATAAGATACTGCAGGGGGAAGTTACTAAACTATGATAAAATATCACATTTTACCACAGCTTAATTTATCACGGAAATAACTAGCTTGTAGTAAATGGATAATGCAACTTGTGATCAACTTTCCCTTCTTCGGCATCTTTTGGTCTTTATTTGACAGTTTAACTCCTAGTAGATGTAGTGCAAGACTATCAATAGGAATGAACTGGATCCATTTGCAACCCAGAGCCATATAGGGCAAGAATGATGGGGGGGGGGGGGTCACTCCTACCCAAGCCTCTAGATATCAGAGAACTTCCTTGGTTGATACCGATGGTCTTCTGGGGAATGGGTGCCCTGGGGTGCCTTGGAGAAGGGTTTGTTCTGGGGTATGGAGATTTTTTTCTGGGGTGTAGGCAGGAGTGGAGGAGTCCATGCATCAGTTACATGTGCAATGGCTCCTTCAGGATATCCACAGAAGAATCAGGCCACATGTTAGCAACTCAATGCAACCAGGGAGGAAAAAACACTATCTCATAGCTGGCATTATTTTTCAATGAATAACAGAGCTTGTGAAGTTCAGTACAAGCAGTGACATTTAATTTATATCATAATGAGGTGCTTTGCATGTATTTGCATGTTTTGCACCTCATTCTTATGTAATGTACGTTATGAAAACTAATGTGCATTATGGTCAAATAAGTGCTTGATTTTACTGTTTAAAGCACATTAAGAGACAAACATCATGTATTAATCCCTTAATGCACATTAGTAACTACCTCCCTGAGTGCTCATGGTTAAATCTGATTTGAAAATGAAAACAGTCACCCACAAATGATATGTGATTTACTGGGCATGCATTCCTTTATTATTGCAACAAAACATATATATTTAGATAAATATATTTAGGCCCTTACCTTCAGTACTGATTCTTTGCTTCTGCTCTCATAATTTCTGTTGATTGTTTTGAAAAGTCATGGGAACATTGATTGTACTATGGGACTCTGGAGCAGGATGGTAGGATAAGATCAGAATACATTATGCCAGCTGAGTGGATTTTATACAGCAACAAAATATAACTTTTCAGATGGAATTTTAATGTGACTTGACTTCTGATATTATATACAATGGAAGCAAGAACACAACATATGAGAAGGATCTGTATATAGATCACAAGTGATCTTCTCCTGTTCAACTGTTCAGTTTTATATTTTGCATTGGTTGAAATAACATATTTTTCTGATTCAGTTTCTCCACTGCTTTGGTAGTATATGCACATCATGTTGAAAAGTTTATTTGGTAACTAACTAGGGCATCCCATTTTATAACATTCTTAAAGGCCTGAGCTTCATCAATTAATTGTCATATAACCACTCTGACAAAGATGATATTCTGCTTTGTAGCTACCAAAGTCTTGCCATCCTTTCCACAAGGTTTGAGGCATAAATATTGAGCTCTGGCTAGTCTTTACTTCCTTGTATCTTGCTCCTTGTATTACTTCTGAGAGTCCAAGAAAATAGGCAGACGATGAGCAAAATCTATGATAGACTGAAACACAGCAGATCAATGATATTAAACCAAGGACCAATTACATCCAGGCTTAAAACACATGCATACCTAAAAGCCTGACACGGCCATGTTTCGCCCTCTCAAGGGCTATGTCAGGGCTATTAAAAACTATTAAGAAATACATTAAAAACATTAATATAAATCATAAACATAATCATAAATAAATAAACAAATAAAGACCTGAGCCAGAACACTTACATGTGAGACAAAGTTAAAATATACAAAATCATAATTCAAAACCAATAGCAACTTATATATGATTTAAAAAATATAATTTAAAACAGAAGTACAAAAGAAGATTCACATACCGAAAAGGTATGTTTCCAGTATATCACCTATTGGATAAGAACTTGAAACAAATAAAATGTATTATTAGAAGCATAAGTACAGCTTGCTCAACAATCTCCCATAAAAAAACAAAGTGCTGACATATAACTATCAAAGAATCAGTCTGCATCAAGAATTCATTAGAGCATATACCTTTCCTCTGTGTAGTAGCAATCTGCAAGCATGATAAATCTGCCTTTAATGTTCTATCTTGTTTTGTGAGCTATCTGTGGAGGGGTCATAGGTCACAGCTCCGCTTAAAAAATAGAAATAAAAAACTTAAAGCCAATATTTATAACTTCATATAGGCATATGTGGAGGAGTGGCCTAGTGGTTAGGGTGGTGGACTTTGGTCCTGAGTTCAATTCCCAGCACAGGCAGCTCCTTGTGACTCTGGGCAAGTCACTTAACCCTCCATTGCCCGCCGCATTGAGCCTGCCATGAGTGGGAAAGTGTGGGGTACAACTGTAACAAAAATAAAAAAATAATGCCTCACTAAAAAAAGCATAAATGATTTAAAAAATCCATTATAACTGCACTAAGTGGGGGATTCATCAAGTGGCATTAGGGCTTTAACCCACATTATTTTGTCCTTAATGTGTATTATTTGGCCTTAATGGTGCTTGACTTAAAATACGAAACTGTAACAAGATCCCACATGCAAGGTAGACACCAGCTTAGAATCTCGGTCTCCGGTTGGGAAGGAAAAATACCTCAAGGAGCTCTTGGATATTTAATAACTAAAATAGCTAAATGGATCAATTTAGTCCTCTCTTCATCATCGGCCAAAAAAACCTTCCAAAGCTCAACTATGTTGATCTATTTCTTTTCTATTCTTTTTATTTTTATTACTTGTTTTGCTGAGCTTATCACTTCAGACTTAAATTTGAACATTTAAATAATCCATAATCCTAAGGAGTTAATTCACTCCATTGGCTTCCGTACACATCCAAGCTAGTCTATCCAATGATGAGCTATGGTACTGAAAAAGGATACATCTTTTTAATGTCTCAACTGTTCTGCTGTTGTCTCTATCTCAGCAGCACCTCAGAAATCCTGTGCTATAACCTGCTGTCTTCACCCCTCTGCCCCCAAGCTGACTGTGGCCAGCTTTTAGCGCTGCTGCTTCAAGGCCTTGGTGACAGGATTACCATTGGGACAGCCACAGGTTCTCACTCCACGGCACTTTGCACAACATCTGGCTTAAAATACCTTGGCCAAATTTAGGTCACTGAGGGTTAGGTAATAATGAGACACAAAATATGCAAAGTCACATTAGGGCCAAAAAGGCATGGTAAATTAATCCCAACTTTTTGCTGGAATTATTTACCACCTGGGAGCATCTCCTTATATGGAAATGTGACCCCCCCCCCCTAGCAATAGTCATGTCAGACCAACGCTACGGTTGCCATTCTAAGAGCAGTGCTGGATGGGGCATTAATGATTGAGCATTACTCCTACCTGAAGAACCAACTGGACTATCAACGCTGTGAAAGGTAGCAGCAGAGAGGGTCTTGCTCAGGGGGTCTGAGGCCAGAGGGGGTCTTGATCGGGAAGGGGGTTGCTCAGAAGGAAGGGGACACAATCCTGTCGGCCTAGAAGCATCAGATTTCAGTTTTGCACCCCCAAAGCTCATGGATAGTAAAATAAGGCCAGCAAAAAGCTGGGGTTATTTTATTGTGCTTTTTAAGGCAGAATTTAGCAACCTGCAGTACCAGGATCTTACAGGTTGCTGACTCCTGTGGGAGATCAAGGAGTGATAAAAGGCAACCCTTTACCACACCTTGATGAGTCCCACCTAAACCACTCTCCAAACACACAGATTACATTAAAATGGCAGAAACATTTACCCCCAATTAAAATAAAAACTGATTTTAGATTTGAAAACAGCATACTTACATTAGAAAAATTGCACCAATTTTGACATTTTTACTGCTTTAAAACGTATTTAAAATGCTAAAATCGCCACAGGACTTCAAATCGTGAATTCTAATGACATCATCACAGTGACATCATTGGACACTAAGGGCAATGTTTACTAAGCACATTATAGGCACATTAGCATCTTTAATGCGCATTAACTATGTACCCGTGTTAACTGCGTACGTGCCTATAATATCCCTATAGGCGCCTACCCAGTTAACGCGCTCGCTAATTGTAGGCACATTAAAAATGCTAACGTGCCTTAGTAAACAGGGTCCTAAAACATCAAGGGATAGTTAAAATAAGCCATAAAAAGCTTGAAAACATTATGTTCTCCAAAATAAAACCAATTTAAAGTATAAATATGTATAAAAATCAATTAAGAATTCCAATTTCACCTCTAATCAAATAATTAAAACTGGTCCAGCATGCAGGCACATTATTGATTTGAATAAACCAATAAACGACTATTTGACAGCATAAATAATTAATAAATCCAATAAATAAATAATGTAAAAATTAAAATTAAAGAAATACTGACAGGTCCATTTTCATATTGAGTCCCCTGGGAGTCACCGTCTGGAACCCGAAGATGAATTATCGTATTTCTTAATCTGTCGTTTGATTGCGTTCTTATGCTCCATAATGCTCACATTGAAGCTCCTTTTCATTTTGCCAATACAGATCAGGTTGCAAGGACAAATTACAGCATATACCACTCCTGTAGATTTGCAGTTGGAAAATGTCTGAGTTCAAATTTTTCTCCAGTGGTTGGATGAATGAATGTTTTAATTTCTATACTAACCACACATACAGAGCGAGTCTCACATTTAAAATGTCCATAGAGCAATCTTTTCTTTATTATGTTGTTAGGTGGCAATGCTGATGGTTCGAGCATATCCTTCAAGTTCCTCTCTTTTTCTTTTATAGGCTATCATTAAGTCTTTTCCTGAAAATGGTCTAAACTTTGAATTACATGCCAGTGCTGTTTTAGAATTCTTATTATGTCACTAGGCATGTGTGTTAACGATAGTGCACATACAATTTTGTCAACTTTCTTCTTCTCTTTTGATTTTGAGCAATTCCTCTTTCTCTACATTTGGCAGCTTTCTGATAACATGCATCAATACACTTTCTAGGATATCCTTTCTCTCTAAATCTATTACACATCTCCCTCAATCTTTCCTTATATGGGGCAGGGTTGGCGCAAAATCTGTTTAAGTCTCAAGAACTGATTGTACGGAAGGCTTGTTTTTAGTGATCTACTATGGCAACCGTGATAATCCAACAATTTATTATCATCGGTAGGTTTTCCTATAAATGTCAGTGGAAAACACGCCATCTTGAAAGGAAATCTTAATGTCATGAAATAGTACACTTTTTTCAATCAAACTGCATTTGAAACTTAATGTTTGCATCTAATTGTTTTGATGATTATATGTGTAATTGAGCAAGCTTCCCCTTACTTCTGTTACTCATCTAATTGATTGAGCCATAGTAGGAATTCATTAAGAGCCATGGTGGTGCTTTGCCAAACAATGAGAATGTCATCTATATATCTCCTCCAGAGGATTATATTCATTTTATATTGGAAATCTGTAAGGAAGTTTTTCTTAAAAGTTAGCCATGTATAAATTAGCTACTGAGGAGGGGCACCCATTACTATTCCCTTGATTTGTTAGTAAAATTCACCATCAAATGCAAAGAAATTTCTGGTCAAAGCAATTGTAGCAATTTCTACTATGAATCCTGTCAGAATCCTTGAGCAAAATTCTATCTCCTTAACAATGTCTCTGATAATCTGTATAGCCTCAGACTGTGAAATATTTGTATACAGGGATTCCACATCTAAAGTTGCTAAAAAAAAGTGATCTGCAAAGACCTCAATTGCTGATATTATAGGTCTGCTAGGAGATGGTTGCAAAGATTTATGTATCTTAGGAAATACATATATTGTTGGTATTATTGGGTGTTGTACATTAAGAAACTCAATTTCCCTATGAGTGAGGAACTGTCCTTCCTTTCCAGTCTCAAGGAGGGACCTAATCACTTCTTTAATTATAGAAGTGGGGTCTTTCTTTTTCCAATAGAATGTTTGATCCTCTAGCTGTCTTTTAATCTTAGATACATTATACATGCATATTTGTCCATTACAATGACAGCTCCTCCTTTATCAGATGGTTTGATGACTATAGATGAATCATTACTCAATGAATTAATTGCTGCGCTTTCCTCCTTAGTGATGTTATAATACATCCTTTTACTTTTTTGTTCCAATTTGGAGATATCTCTCAAAATCAAGCTTTCATAGGCCTGAATGAGGGGGTTAGAGGTGCCAGGAGGCTGCCACCGACTGTCATTTTTTAAAATTTATAGAAGTCTTTATTAAGTGTTGAGAGACATAACATAAAAAACATCAAGCCACAAGCAGCTACTTAAGCAAGTACAATACAACAGCCTCCAATAAACATTAACAATAAGCATTTAACTCTCAAACCAAGGACACTAAATGAACTGTCATTGTTTATAGTTGATGTATCTATATTGCTAGCTGTACGGGTAGAAAACTAGTCAATGATGTTCACTTTTTGTACAAATTTGAACAGGTCAACTATGGTATTAAAGCATTGTACGTGGGTATGTGGGAGTGGGTACAAAGGAGAGCCCTTTATTCAGTACATTAACCTTTCAGTTTGGGATAATTTTCTCTTAAAGATATTGTACACTATTTTTTTTTATCTATCTTCTGAGTGTGTGTACGTTTTTGTTTTTCTGATATGATCTCCCTCTCCCTCTGCTGTGAAAGAACTATTGCTGATTTTCTGCATGTGAACTTTCTATGACAGACTTCTTCCTCCAAAGCTGTCCTAACTGAAAAAATATGATTTGTAATATTTGTGGAAGGGGATGTTTTGTAGAGTGAACCTGAAGGATCAAATGCATCCTCTTAGCCTCTTTTTGTTTCTCTAACTTTAGGGATTTTAGCAATATTAAGCTGTTGGTGTTTTTCTTTGGGCTCTATCTTAGAGTACAAGGGTGTCTTTACAGTTTAGCTTTATTCCAGGGATAAATGCTACAATTTTTGTAGACTGCCTTATCCATAAGAAACTTGTCATATTTTACCATTTTAAGTTCTTTCATAAATGTCCTGATATTAACCATCCAGATCCATTGTTGACATCAAGCCCTGTTATTTAGCATTATACTCTAAGCCTCCTGTTTACTAAAGCTTAGCTCGAGTTATCTGCAGCAGGGCCCATTTTATTCCTATGGGCCCTGCTGCAGATAACTCAAACTAAGCTTTAGTAATCAACCCCCTTAGCTCTAGGTCCCTCTTTAGCACAAGTGTCATTACCAAAGCTGACAGTATAAATAGATGTAATAAAGGACTCTGTAACAGGTACGTTAAATAAATTTAAAGGATAAGGTCCATACTTAAGATGGGGATGCAAGGGGAGGACACAGAGGGCAATGGTTAGTGAACCTGGCCAATCACGAAGGGTATGTGCTCCAGAAAGAAAGCATTACCTCAGGAAGTAGTCTGGGGTTTGCAGCAGTTTGTTCAGCTCTGTTTTCATTTTTTTTTCTTTTGCTGTAGCAGTTTGGTCCAGTGCAGGGTAGGCTAGATATAGATTGTCTTCAGGCTAAATGCTCTGAACTGTAGTGTATCAGGATATTCTGGTTATAATGGTGGTTAGGTTCTCAAATGCATGGGGGAAGGGGTGGAAATGTCCTGTGGTCTGGCCGAGGACTTAAATAAAATAGACTTCAGGAGGAACTCTGGATTGGTGGTGTAAGGTCTAGTATTCCTAACATGGATGTGCTTTGTTCCATTGTGCATAGCCCAATAATTTGTTGGAGTCATTTAGGTTGCTGCAGTGGTTATTCCAGTCTTAGTGCCATTGAGCAGTGAACGTTTTGCTCTCCACTGCAGGCGTTCCTGGATAGAGAAAGCCAGGACCTATGCAGATTTGGGCTTTCAATATCGTTATCTTGCCTCACCATATGCCTGGAATAGACTTCCTAAGCTGGTGTGTCAAGCACCATCTCTGGCCGTCTTCAAATCGAGGCTAAAAGCCCACCTTTTTGATGCTGCTTTTAACTCCTAACCCTTACTCACTTGTTCAGTACCCATATTTTACCATTCCCACCTTAGTAATTCCCTTATCTCTTCTGTTTGTCTGTCCTACTTAGATTGTAAGCTCTGTCAAGCAGGATCTGTCTCTTCATGTTCAAGTGTACAGCGCTGCGTAAATCTACTAGCACTATAGAAATGATAAGTAATAGTAGTAGTAGACATGAATCGCTTGTTTACGCTTTCCAAAAATACTAGGACTAGGGGGCATGCAATGAAGCTACAAAGTAGTAAATTTAAAATGAATTGGAGAAAATATTTCTTCACTCAATGTGTAATTAAACTCTGGAATTTGTTTCCAGTTGAATGTAGTAAAAGCGGTTAGCTTAGCGGGGTTTAAAAAAGGTTTGGCTGGCTTCCTAAAGGAAAAGTACATAGAGCATTACTAAAATGGACTTGGGGAAAATTCACTTCTTATTTCTAGAATAAGCAGCATAAAATGTATTGTACTTAGCAGGTACTTGTGACCTGGATTGGCCACTGTTGGAAACAGGATGCTGGGTTTGATGGATCTTCGGTCTGTCCCAGTATGGCAATACTTATGTACTTAAGAATTTTATGCAGTACCATTTATGCAGTCCCATTTATACAAAATATAGCACTTAAGCAGCCAAGTGCTCACTCCATCCCAAGATTGCCCCCAACATAACCGACTTTGAGTTTGGTGCTAACCATGATATTCAGTGGCACTTAGCTAGTTAAGTGCTGCTGAATATTAGTGGTTATCCTTGACCAAGCGACCAGCTAAATAGCTTTGAGTATCGAGCCCATTGTTTCTAGGAGTTTGAGAACTTCTTGGGTATTTTACTGCTAGGTTTTAATTGGGTAGTCTGTAGGACATGGGGGAGATCGGTAAGGTGGGCTGAGTGGTTATAATTTGAGTTAGTGTTGCCAGGGCAGTACCAAGCTATGTACTGGCAGTGCAGCCATATGTAAGGGAAGCCAATGGAAGGGACGTGATTTTCATGCCAATGCAAGGGAAGCATTGGCATGAAAATCACGTCCCTTCCATTGGCTTCCCTTGCAAAGTGGGCAGGGTGGGAATAAATCAGCAGCGTATGGAGCAGTGGCGTAGCCACAGGTGGGCCTGGGTGGGCTGGGGCCCACCCACTTAGAGCTCAGGCCCACCCAACAGTAGCACATGTTTAGTGGTAGCTAGTGGGGATCCCAAGCTCTGTCAACCGAAGACTTCCCCCTGATGGTAACAAAAATACTACTGTCCATGATACCAGCACCTGTGCATGCTCAGTTTTCAGCGCCTGCCAAGGTGGAAAGAAGCATTTTCCTGCCAGCTGAGATATATTTTTGGTGGTGGTGGGGAGAGAACACTTGGTGCCCGCCCTTTTCTTGCCTAGGCCCACCCAAAATCTGTTGTCTGGCTACGCGCCTGGTATGGAGTATGTCACACAGGGCACGCGCCAGGTTTGCTTTGCTACTGAGTGTTGCAGTTTTTATGGGAGTCTTGGGAGGGGGTGGAGCGGTTTGTAATAAGGTTTCAGAATTGAGATTTTTGGTTTCCTAATTTAAGATGTCTCCTAAATGGAAAGCTCAGTCTGCCAGTGGTGTGCTTAATGTTATTGGGCCACCAAAAGGTTTCCTAAGAAACTCCAGCTTTTGATTGAAGAAACTTCAGCTTTCATTGGATTGCAGTACCTAGATTGCGGACTGCTGTGAGACAAGAAGTTAAAAGAAAAAGGTTCAGGATGGAGGGTGTATTGGCTGCACCCCATCCTGGCCAATTTCTTCACAGTTGTCAGCTGTAAAGAAAGCGGCCACATTCTAAAAATGTATTTGAAGAATGTTTTGCAATACCTTTATGAAGAGACTTTAACTGTAGAGAATATATATTATACTCAGAGAAGTTCAGTCAAGGTTAGTGAGGAAGGTGGTATACATCAGGCTGTTTCTACACCAGTAGATAGTCTGGATTTATCTCAGTTTATGGAATGATTAGCTCGTTAACCAATTATGTTATGCACATTGTTATGCTTTGGTTTCAGAGCAGATTTTCAGGTGTCCTATATAGAATCTAGGGGAAAATGGGCAGCGCAGTTCAGCAGGGTCTTTAACTATTTAATTTGAGACTGAGGGAAGCCAGCATATACAGAATTGCAGTAATCTAGTATGCTTAGGGGCCCTTTTACTAAGCTACATAGGCACCTATGTGTGCCCAACACACATCAATTTGGAATTACCGCCCGGCTACCATGTGGCCCGGGCAGTAATTTCATTTTTTACGCGTGTCCACTACATGCACCGGAAAATAATTTTTGTTTTCCTGCGCCCGGCTCTAACCAGGCGATAAAAGGCATTCTACACACGTAGATCATTACCTCCTGGTTAACACGTGAGACCTTACCGGTAAGTCAATGGGTGGTGGTAAGGTCTCAGACCCAAAATGGATGTGTGCCAATTTTCATTTAGCTGCATGTCCATTTTCGGTCAAAATTTTTAAAAAGCCATTTTTTACAGGTGCATTGAAAAATGAATCTGTGCACATCCAAAACTCATGCCTACACTAGCGCAGGCCATTTTTCAGCCCACCTTAATAAAAGAACCCCTTAATATTTTTTCTGCTCATAAATATGACAGTTTCCCCATTATTGAAGGATCTCCATTGGTTACCAGTAGAGACCCAAATTCAATTTAAAGGGTCTGTATCATAGTGCATAAAATTCTTTTGGTCAGTCACTTGAATATATGCTCGACTGGGTCCAGATGACTACTCGAAATAGAGACCTTAGAGATAGTTTCTTACTACATTATCCCAGCCCCCTTAGATTAAAAAAATAAGACAATATATTTGGCAAGTCTTATGTTTCAAGTTCCGCAGCTTGGAATTCTCTTCCTGTACAAGTTCAAAAAATACAGATTTTTTTGCTCTCTTTCGAAAAGCTTTGAAAAACCATACTTTTTAAGAAGTTTTTATGTAGAATAGAGGGGGATAATCGAATGGGGTGTCCATCTCTAAGGACACCCATCTCTAAGGATGGCGCCATAAAGGGGCGGGGCAACCCGTATTATCGAAACATGATGGACGTCCATCTTTTGTTTCGAGGCTTGGTCGTGAACAAAAAGGGACCAAGTAAAGTCGGCCAAATGCTCGTCAGGGCCGGCCTTCTTTTTTCCATTATCAGCCGAGGCCGGCCATCTCTTAACCATGCTCCCGTCCCACCTTCGGTACACTGCCGACATGCCCCCTTGAACTTTGGCCGACCCTGCGATGGAAAGCAGTTGAAGTCAGCCAAAATCGGCTTTCAATTATACCAATTTGGCCGGCTTTAGGAGAAGGCCGGCCATTTCCTGATTTGTGTCGGAAGATGGCCGCTCTTCTTCGAAAATAAGCAGGATGGCAACCAGAACTGAACACAATAACTTTTCTTAGCAGAATAGTGTGATGATATACTTTTTCAGTTCATTTATTTTATTTAATGTTAGAATCCAACTTATGCCATTTCAATGTTCTATGTAAATGGTGATCTTGATGATTCGGTACTCAAAGCCTTTTGTGGCATCGCAGAGAATATTTACCAAATGTCACTTTTGCACTTTTTCTGGCACAAGCTATTACTAATCATGCCCTTGCATATTTCCATTCCAATCTCTCACTAAAGAATTGATAGGTGGATAACATTCAGTGCCATTTGATGCACTGTTTATACTATATCTAAAAATATATATACCCCTAGAACCTCTGTCAGGTTATGTTCCTAACTAGCATTACTGTCTTCCCTTATTCAATGGAAGATTGTTTAATGGACAGCTGAGCAAGCAAAGCAAAATGGTCAACCAAAGTTACATCATTTTATATCATTCAACTTCTGTTGCTTTCCCTGAGAAGAAACAGCAGGCACATCAAACCATGTCTCATGAACTGGACACATGGTATTTTGGGGTTCTGTTAAATTGCACTGACATCACAACACAGGCATTAGTTCCCCATCTTTTGCTATAGGGGCCTACTGTTATCAGAGCAACCTTTCTTGTCCACAGAAGACTAATGAAATTCATACATAAGGAGATGAGGCAGCTCATGAATTCCATGGCTCACAGCAAGGCTGGCTTTGAATGCTTCATTAACAGTTACAGAGGTGCTGCTCTCCTCTATCAGGCCATCCTTGCATTTTCTGCTCCTGCTTTGAACAGCTAATAGCTATTATGGCAGGCCAGTGAGTAAAACTATTTGTCTCTACTTCTTTTCCAGCCTCAAAATGGTTGAATTGATCCCCAAACCAACAACACATCAGTTAAATCTCCATTGCATTGCATGCTGCTCTCAGTAAAAATGTGTTGCTAAACTGTAGATTTCCTTGAGAAAAAAGAATGACTTTCTAATTTAAATGCAATTGCTTACTTGGCTATTAAGGCATAGTTTTAAGTGGATGGGATGAAACCAAAGTTATTTTCTGATAATTCACCTTCAGGACCACAATCATAGCAGCATTAAAGCCTTTTTGGGTCACCATTTCCAAATGATGTTGCTGGATGCCTTCAAGTGAAAGAACTTCAGTGTAATGAATACAAACAGCATGGTGCAGGCAAACAATGTGACTTGAATTAGAAACATTAGAATTTGATGTTGTGAAGTTGTCCTGTTGTTCATAGTGAATCATTTCCTATAAGGAACAGCCATTATTTCCATTTCCAACAGAGATCAAAATGTATGCGACTTTTAAAAAGAGATCATGTTTTTAAATTATTCAGTAGACAAGTGCATTTGAAATTTTGCAATGCGACCAACTTACTAAGGCATATTTTCTCTCAGTGTTGTAATCTCTTCTTGATATGAAAGTAAGAGAATACATGGATTTTAAAATATCCTGGTTGATATTCAGCCGGAGTTTACCAGATAGGAGCGGCTTCCATCCTGCTAGCTCCCGCTGACTGGGTCCACTGCAGGTATTCAGCGACATTTAACTTGAAAGTGTCACTGAATTTCTGAGCAGCGGCAGAGCTGGGAGTTTTCTGGGCACCACTGATATTAAATGCCTGTGCCCAGATAACTATCTGGGTAAGTTGGACCACATAAATAACAGTCATAGCCTGCCTATCTGGGTAACAGCACTGACTATCGTCAGTACCCAGATAACTTCTATGGCTGCCGATGACACAGGTTTTCCAAGTTTCTAAATTTGATATACCACATCATTGACAATCTTTCTGAGTGGTTTACATTGATAAAAACATAAGAGACAGGAAAGGAACTACAATAATTAATAGGAGAGAAAAAAATAGGACAATATAGAGAAGACTAGAGAATGCAGTATTCAACCCTGTCTTCAACTTATCCAACATTAATTCCAGTTGGAAGTGCAAAGGAAGCTCATTCCAAAGATGAGGGCCTATAATGCCAAAGAATATCTTTTGAATAATTTCCGGGCCCATGTAAGTGTGAACAGGCACTATATGCTGGTTATGTTGAGATGACCGAAGAGGGTGAGTGGGAAGGTAGGGGGTCAAGTACTGGGCAAGGTAACATAACAAGTACAAACCCACAACCATAAATACCCCAGGACATACCCTCCCTACCTCAGACAGCTTGAAAATACTCGGTGTCACACTCGACCGCAACCTTACTCTCGAGAGCCAAGTAAACTCTGTAAGAAAATGTTCTATTCAATGTGGAAGCTCAAACGATTAAAACCTTTCTTCCCAAGAGTAACCTTTCAAAACCTAATACAATCAATGGTCTTAAGTCAGGCAGATTATTGCAATGGAATCTATGCGGGTTGCAAAGAACAACTCATAAAAAAAACTCCAGACCGCCCAAAATATAGCAGCCAGGCTGATATTCAGCAAAACACGCTTCGAAAGTGCCAAACCCCTTCGAGAAAAGTTGCATTGGCTCCCAATCAAAGAACAGATCGTCTTCAAAGTCTGCACCTTAGTCCACAAAATCATATACGGCTTAGTCCCAGGATACATGATAGACCTTATAGATCTACCAACAAGAAACAAAGTCAGATCGTCAAGATCTTACCTAAACCTACACTACCCAAATTGCAAAGGACTTAAATACAAAACAACTTACCCCAATGACCCAACATAAACCTCTTCACTCAGCAACACAGCATGACTATGATCGTACTGGACAACATGCAATCTTCATCGCTTCCGACCCTCCACGTATACCTCATACGATCACTATACAACCTTGTATTTGTTATCAACCGACTGGGCAAACGCCTTTGATGGTACTATGTACTATGTAAGCCACATTGAGCCTGCAAATAGGTGGGAAAATGTGGGGTACAAATGCAACAAATAAATAAATAAACCAAGGGCACACGTCATCCATATCTTAAAAATCAAGAGAAGTATTTTATAAGGAAGGCGATAAGAAAATGGTAACCATTACTTAGAGTGATAAAAGGATTATTATAGTCATATTTATAAGTACAAGTAAGGAGACAAATTGCAGTTTTGCACTAGCTGGAGATGATGATGGTCTGATGCTTGAGATCCTATCAAGAGAGAATTACAATAGTCCAAGCACAATGTTATCAGAGAGTGCACATGAATTCAAAGAGTAGAAGGGGTTAGGATACAGCGGACCAGATAATTCAAACATGGTGTTGTAAAGACATGAAAGAATCAAATGTCACACCTAACAGTCTTGCAGACTGTACAAGAGGAATAGTGGTGCCAGATATGGAGAGAGAGGAGTGCACAGTGTAGCTGAACATAAGAACTCTGGATTTCTCTGGAATAATCTTAAGGCAATGAGAGCAGAGGCATGATAGCTTTGAATTAAGTGAATTCTAATGATGAAGTATCAGGCAGAGTGGCTACTATCTGAACATCATATGCATATGGGATCAGATGAAGGGAGTGTATGAGATCAATTAGTGGTATCGATAAAACATTCAAAAGGATTGGAGCAAGAACTGATCCCCTGGAGTACCCCTCAGGTCATCGAGTAGGAGTCTGAATCCCTATCGTGCCACTGAACGGTGAAAGATCTACTGCCTAAGTAGGAAGTAAACCATGCAAGGGCAGAATGAGTAAGGTCAAGAACTGCAAGACGGCAAAGAAGGAGATCATGATCTGTCAGATCAAAAGTTACCATTAAAGCCAATAAAATAAGGGCAATGGTTTCCATAGAGCCAGGTTGTCCAGAATGGTGGATTATAAATTTAAAAATGCAGTCTCTGTACTGTGTGAAAACTGAAACCCTGTTTAGTTGGATGGAGAAGTTGGTGGCGGTCTATATAATCCGTGAATTGATAAAGCACAATCTTTATATTATATAGGCAGTTTTGAAATAAATGACAATTGCACTATATTGTCGGAAGTTAGCAGGTATAGAAAGATCTAATTTTGGGTTCTTAACTGTGGACAGGACATGCACAGATTTCCACATGAAGGGAAACAACACTGTGAGAGATGTAGAAATCAGCAGTTGAAAGAAAGGAAGCAAAAAGGTGGCAAACGTCTTCACGATGGAAGAAGGTAGGGGGTCATGGGAGGCAGTGGTGGGACATAAACTACGTAAGGTGATCAGCAAAGATGCAGTAGATGATGGAGCAAAAGAGGCCAGAGTGGTGCTGAGATATGGCACGCCTATCATAGGATCAGGAACAGGAGGTAGTGCTAAGTGCAGTGTCTCAATCTTATGTGTAAAATGAGCGGTCAAATCATCAGAACAGAAATATTAGTAGAGGACAGAGTATTATCAGAAATAAGAGAATGGAAGATACTATAGATCTTACCAGTATTCAATGCCAGGAGATAGATATGACCTTAGCATGATATATCTGGGTCTATTCAGCCTGTAGCAGCCAATGTTTAAAAAAAAATGCTGACTGCTATGGGCTCAATAACGCAGAATAATTTTTCAGACTTGCTCAGCAAGGCAAAAGTGTTCTTGTTCAGAGCAATGCTAACCTATATAAAAATATAGACTATCCAGACTGCTCATCTATACCAACCTCTAAGAGCTACAATTCTTTCCTTGCCTTCAGAGGTCCTCTGTAGTTGTACTTTCTTGAATTCAGATAGTCATCTCTACATCATGTATCCACCAGCCTTCCTGTAAAGAAATATCTTATTAGATTACTCCTTTTCACCTTCATCATATGTCCCCTCATTCCAGAGCTTCTTTTCAATTGAAAGAGGCCTGCCATTCCATGGAGGTATTTAAATGCTTCTGTCATATCTCCCCTATCCAACCTTTCTTCCAAAGTACACAAATTGAGATAATTAATTCTGTCCCTATATACTTTGTGTGAGAAACCACTGACTATTTAAGTATCCCCTCTCTAGAGCAATACAGTCCTCTCTTCCCTCCCCCCCCCCCCCCCCCCCATCTCAAACACTATCTCTGTATCCTCTGTTCAGAACTCATCCCTTATTCAAACACCACAGGCAGAGAAATTTCTCTTGGAAGATTCAGGGCTGTCAAGATTGTGAGTATCAACTTTCCACCTGCTGAACAGGATAAAGTGTACAAGGGGATCTCAAATTAAATTAAAATCCTATTTGTACTCCCCACTTCTACCCTTTCCTTCAGACCTGTCTCTTAACAGTGCAGGTAACATTAAGTTGTTTTTTAAATGGATTTATTTCAGACAGATCAATTTGAAAATTACCCTTTTTCCCCAGGATTCTATATATTGCGCCTTAATTTCTGTGAGGAAATAAAAATGTATTCTATAAGAGTGTGCATAGCTTAATTGGTTAACTAGCTAATCAGCACTGTCAACTGGATGTTAACAAGCAATTAGCACTAATTGGCATTAAGATTCATGCGCACAACTTGCACATACACCAATAAATTCTTTTCAAAACTCTCATCCCCCGTAATTTTATTACACTTAAACCTTCACTCACAAAAAATGTTATACCAAATGTTCTCTTTGCCAAGGTTCCATTACCCCATTATTTGCCCATTGTCTCTTCCTATTGTCCCATTGTTCTTTTCCTTGTCCCATTCCCTAACGATACCTTGACTCTGTCTTCGCATAACTTCTCATAATCTAATCCATAACTGAATTGTAACAAATTGTATTTCCATTATTTACAATGTATTGTAAGCCACACTGAGCCTGCAAATAGGTGGGAAAATGTGGGATACAAATGCAATTAAATAAATAAATAAAATAAATAAGTATATTCTGTAACATGATGTTCGAAAATTCAAACTCACAAAGTTAAAAAGGGGGCATGGTTATGGGAGTAGAATGGGCGGGTCATTGGCATTTCTAAACTCTGTGCATTATTATAGAATACACCCGCTCTGCACATAATTTATGTGCCAGGATTTACACCAAGCAAAACATGGCCTAAATGGACATAACCAAATTTGGTCGTGTGGAGAGGCGCTTGGTGTATTCTATATAATGTGAGAATCTTTTTTATTGATATTCAAAAACATACATCAAAAAAATCTTGAAAGACATCAAGTTGATTATAAGTAAATTAGTCAAATTAAAAATTTAAGCATGAACAAAAAATATAATCAAACTAGAATAGACTACATTATAGGGAGAAATCCAATCCCATATATCAGAGGAAGATGAAACAAAGAAAAGTCAACAAAGAAATTGTAGAGTGATGACCTATAATCTAATAGAGTGGCTCAAGAAGCCAAAGGAGTTGACGGTGTTGCCCCTCTACCTGCTGATGAACTGCAGATGTACTGACAGCATTTCAGCTAATCTGTTGATGACTGCAGTTGTTTCAGGCTGAAGAATTGCTGAGATAAGCTATCATAAATTCCTTTGTCTTGTTACTAGCTATATCATATATTATATGATAAATTATAATGTATATATGGTGTTGTTAGGAATATGTGTTAGTGGAATCCATGAAAGAATGATGAGTGGTGTTATGAGTGGTGAGATTTGTAGAAATATGCTAGCCCTTGCTCTCAGTAAAATACAGGCCAATGGCTCAGGCTAACAGCTAGGCCTCTTGAAATCCAAAAATCATCTCTGATACAAAATACATTTTACTGCAGCACAAGCTGAAGTGAGTTCCCAGAGAGCTGGCAATGGAGGGGGGGGGGCTTTGCTCTTGTAAACAATCCTGGACCTGACACCTGTGAGAAGTCATGAGATAGATGTTTTGACTAGAATGAGAGATAGTAGAGGGCCAGATGTACGTAGGATGAGAACTCCCAAGGGGAGGAGGAAGCTGAGGAGAGCAAAATGACCTGTGAAGTCATCTCACAGATGCGCTCTGAACATATCTTGTTTTTACTTAGAGCTTGAGAACTTGTGAAGTCATCCTTATCAACTGATAAGGGCCAAGAGCTCTGGTGAGAAAGCTATGATCCATTGGAATCAATAGGGTCAAAATAGTATAAAAAGGGGAGTCTGAAGGGTATTACCAGAGTAGAAGACCATAGAAGACTCCAGAGGGCTGACGTGTCGTGAAATGCTGTTCCACCATATGGATGCCTGAACTGTTTGTACTATCTTTGGGTAAGATACCAATGCTAATAAACTATATCACCATATCTACTGGATACTGGGCTCCTTTCTAATTGAAGAGGTTGCTACTGCTTAGACTGTGTTACACTGTCATGAGCAGATACAAGTATTTAGAGGGGATATGCAGTTCCTTCCAGGATAGTAGAAAGCCCATGGCTCCGCTGCCCAAATGGAGATGGCAGACCTAATTATTATTCAGATTGTAGTGTGTGAATGTAGTAATTTATAGGTTTTAATTTTTATGCATTGTGCAAGACTATGTTTAGATATTTGGAAAATGCATGCGGTGGAAACTAATGCTTATTCGGTAGGCTGTTCAGTGGTGGAGTTTAGGTAGAACACAGGTGGACTCACAATTTATACATGTATATTATAAAATTCATGTGATTACACATAGACCTGTTCTTGGGTCAAGGTATGTCTGCACCTTCAATCTAGGCATAATTTTTCTATGATTTTGGTGTGTCTTTATAAAATAGACATTGTGAGAACCCTCCAGGGACGCTTGAGGCGGGAGTTGGGGGAAGTGGTAGAAGGGCCCTACACCCTCTGGGAAATCTTCACTACAGGTCCCAGAAATCCCAGTACCCTGGGGGTGGAGTTCCTGGAAGGCAGGGATTGACTGATGCTGAAAGAGGAAAGAGGGACTCCAAATCCCAGAGATCTCGGCAGGGAGAAAGGCTTGCTGGGAAGGGGAGGAAAGGGGACTACAACTCCCAGAGATCTTGGAGGGGGAGGGGTTTTTGGAGAAGGAGGGAAAAGAGGACTGGAAGATCCCAGGTACAGAGGAGGTGGGTGATGATTGGCTAATGGGTACTAATCAGGAGGAGGGGAGTCAGCTGGTAAAATCTGGAGGGGAGGATTTTATGGAGTGGGCGCCTGACAGTAGGGGAGGAGAGAGCAGTGGGGAACTTATAGACACTTCAGCTCTAGCCCGAACACCAAGAGGAGGCAAATTGCAAGCTGTGGCAGCTGCCTTTTTTCCCCAACTCAAAGGCCTTTGGAAGAGCATGTGGGAACGTCTCAGAGCAGTATGAGGGGAGAAGCAATAAGGGAAGGTGGGGACTGATGTCATGTTGAAACTGTGAAGGACTAAAGGTTTGACTTTTGAACACACCTGAAGATAAATCTCCTCAGGAGGGACTGGTGCAACGTATCGTTTCTTTTTGGGCTTCTTTATATTGAAGCTATTGAACCTGTGCATGTGTGAACTTTTGTGTTTTGGGACACCAATAAATCTCCTTATACCCTGGAAAGTGCAAGCGTGAAGATACTATCTTGTCGTGTTGGAGGGCGCTCCAGGGCCAGGCTGGAGGTGTCTCCCTCTCTCCCCTTCTCTCCCTCTCCCCCTCCCCCTCCCTCACTGGAGGCACATGTGAGCTGGAGTGGGGTGGATGTGTGTATCTTGGAGGAAATGAACGGCAAGCTAAGCAGGAGCAGCCTGGGCCCACTACTGGAAGGGGGACCTGATGACAACATGAAATAGGTGTTTTCCTGCCTTGTCATCCTGGGTACTGTAGTAGTCTAGTCTAGGGGCTCATTTTCAAAGCACTTCCTTACAAAGTTCAATAGCCCCAATGCAGGATGAACTTTAGCCTGAATTTGCTCTTCAGCAGGAATTTGTTTCTGAACTACTTAGTTGATGTCATGATTGTACTACCACTGTGCCCCAAACTTCTTGTGAGGGAACTTTGGTTAACTTACCTCAGACACTGTGGTGCCTGGGTCTGAGGACTTACCTGAATTCTGAGAACTACATCTTCAGTGATATAAAATGGATATTCCTATGATCTCTGAGGTCAGAATGTCCAGATCAAAGGGAGATATTTGCCTTATCTTCAGAGATAAGGTCTCTACCAGAACTGTGTAAAAGAAACATTTCTGGAGACTAAGGGCTCCTTTTACAAAGCTGTGCTAGCGATTCCGGTGCAGCAAATCTGACAAGACCCATAGGAATTGAATGGGCTTCGTCGCATTTGCCGTGCTGGAATCGCTAACTTGACTTTATAAAAGGAACCCCAAGAGTAGTCTGATTTCATCTTCAGATCCAGAGCTGTAACTAGCACCTGCACCTCAGCTTATAAATTCCTCTGCTCATCTCTTCAGTGTTGAACATGAAGAGCAGCCTTCTATCATCTGCTACCCTCATCTACATCCGAGTTGTATGCCAGCTCTGCTATTGCTAAAGGGTAACAGCGGAAGTCCTGATTTCAGAGCCTAAACTAGGGAGTGCATACGTTGACTCTAATTTTCTGATAAGAACATCTGTCTATTACTTCTTACTGAGCTTCTTCGCATTTGCACATAAATTCTTAGATGCTAATCATTCTAGCTTCCACTTTTGGTTGTTTTACCTGCATGTAAATAAATGTGTTTTTATTGCCATTACGGCAAATGTAAGCCACATTGAGCCTGCAAATTGGTGGGAAAATGTGGGATACAAATGCTACAAATAAATAAATAAAATAATCATTTGGTCTGTGTCCGTGCTTGCCAGTATAATTTAAGAGCTAAGAATTCAGATCCACATTAGTCATTGGGGGGAGGGGGGGGGTAAGCTTACTAAGTGATTATTTCAGAGTGCTGACAAAAATATATACCATTACACCTTAATGTGTGCCACTATTGCCATATTATTTATTTATTTATTAGGATTTATTTACCACCTTTTTGAAGGAATTCATTTAAGGCGGTGTACAGTAAGAATAGATCAAACATGAGCAATAGGCAATTACAGCAGTAAAAATATTCAAGTAACAATACAAAATATGGCATGGTATACTACTTGCAAATATTAGATAGTTGCCTGTAACTGCTCCTATTACAATGCTTTGTTATAAAATTAGAAGGTGATTTTATAAGAGGGTGCCTAATTAAAGTGCCATATAAGATGCTTTTGTGAAGCTTATTTTATAAAGACACCTACAAATATAGCCTGGCAATTGTGTAAATGTAAGGGGTTTTTCTTAAATATTTGTTTTAAATTTTTTTTTGTACCCTGCCTAGATCTCTGGATAGAGACAAGTGGGTGCTTACTTCTCTTTGTAAAATGCTAGCATAAGTGACAAACTAGAGTTCAACCAATGCCATTTTGAACATGGTACTAGAAGAGCTCCTGCCACATTACCCTAGATCAGTGCTTCTAAGCCCAATCTTGCCATTCAGATTTTCAGGATCTCCACAATGCATATCACAAGAAAAATTTGCATTCACTGCCTCCTCAGTATGCAGATCTCTCTCATGCATATTTATTATGGAGATCCTGAAAACTCACCTGGCTGGGTGTGCTTTGAGGACTGGGTTGAATTGCACTTCTCTACATAACAAGAGATTTCTAGACGTAGGTCCGGGAAGTCTATGGAGAAGGAGGTCTTCAATAGGATGGCAGAGTATTCTTCAGGGAGGTTTGAGCATGGGATTTCTTCTAGGGGGCAGAGGGTCTGTGGAGTGACTTCAGACAATGATGGTCTTAGAGGAATTAATCTGGGATGGGGGCATAAGATCCAACTTTTCAAAATGATTGGAGGCACCCCAGCCAGTCAGGTTTTCAGGATATCTACAATTAATATTCATAAATGAGATATGCATGCATTGAAGGCAGTGCATGCAAATCAATCTCATGAATGTTCATTGTGGATATCATGAAAACCTGACTGGCTGGGGTGCCTCCAAGACCAGGTTTGGAAACCACTGGTCTGCATGGATGATGAAATGCACCAGCCCCTTTAAGATGGAGCCCAGGAGCTTTGACCTGTGTGTTGGCAGCTTGATCCTTTGAGCAAATGTTATTTTTCCAGGAAAAATGCAGCTTATGGAGCTCAGCACAAGTTGCATTATGCAATTTGCATAATAATGATGTTGTTTCATGCATCTGCATGCTTTATATCTCATTATTATGTAGCCTGAAATAACTTAAATGAATGTCCATTATGGTAATATAATGTACAATTTTGCTGTTTAATGTATGCAAAGAGGCAAATATCATCCATTATCTCCTTAATGCAGGTTAGTAACTACCTCCATTATTCTTCATACTTTGTATGTTATTTGCTGTAAAGCCTATGAACCTCAACATGAGAGCATAGGATTTATACTTGTACTGTTTTATTTGTTTGTTTGTTTGTTTGTTTGTTTTCTTGTAGCAAAGCACTGGGACTAGATTTTCAACACTGGCCCAGCTTATGTTGGGCATTTGTGCCTTAAAAATGTGTCTCTTTCCCTCAGAGATTGTCAAATTATAAATTTAGGAAGTCAAAAAATCATATACACATGCAATCCCCCATTACAATGGGGATTACTAAATTGATGAGAACAGTGGCGTTCCGACCCTAGCTGACACCCGGGGCGGATCGCCGATTCGCCGATTCGCCCCCCCCCCCCAAGTGCAGCATGACACCCCCCCCCCCCGGTGAAATGACACCTCTTCCCTCCCGGGGTGAAATGACACCCCCCCCAGGTGCACGCCTGTTGCCCTGTCTCCGAGAAAGTTCGTAATTCGCATGTGTTCACTGCTCCCTCTGAGTCTGCCCTGGAACAGGAAGTAACCTATTCCGGGGCAGACTCAGAGGCAGCAGTGAACACATGTGAATTGCGAACTTTCTCGGACTAAGACAGGGCAACAGGCGCACACCGTGGCATCCCCCCAGCGGTGTGTGCCCCGGGGCGGACCGCCCCCACCGCCCCCCCTTGGTACGCCACTGGATGAGAAACCCCTGCCTAGAGTCATTGGGGGGAGGAAACTGGTAGAAAGGGAGAATGAGAAGCCCAACCCCAAGGAGAGTATTTATGCGAAAGTGCTGAGGGAAATGTTTCTGGTTATTGAATGACAAGAGGGAGGTGTTTGGGAGTTAAAAGTGATTATTGCACAGAGCACATTGTCTTTGATTGCCTTTACCCCTCCAGGACCTGTGTGGAGAGGGGGTGTCCTGGAAAGGCCCAATAAGCTAAAGATGAACTAAGTGGAGGTTTCTGCCACTTAAAGAATGCATCACATAGTAACATAGTAACATAGTAGATGACGGCAGAAAAAGACCTGCACGGTCCATCTAGTCTGCCCACGATAAACTCATATGTGTATACCTTACCTTGATTTGTACCTGTCTTTTTCAGGGCACAGACCGTATAAGTCTGTGCAGCAGTATTTCCCGCCTCCCAACCACCAGTCCCGCCTCCCATCACCGGCTCCGGCACAGACCCCGTATAAGTCTGCCCTCCCCCATCCTAGCCTCTCAACCGCCAACCCCTCTTCCCCCCGCCACCCAATTTCAGCTAAGCTTCTGTGGATCCATTCCTTCTGCACAGGATTCCTTTATGCCTGTCCCACGCATGTTTGAATTCCGTTACCGTTTTCATCACGTTCAAAATATGCTCCCTAGTACACAAAATCATTCACGGAGATGCCCCAGCCTACATGTCAGACCTGATAGACTTACCACCCAGAAATGCTAAAAAATCATCCCGCACATTCCTTAATCTTCACTTCCCCAACTGCATGCGTCTACCTTTTCCTACTTGAGCACACAATTCTGGAACGCGTTGCCGCGCAACTTAAAAACGATCTATGAACTAACTAGCTTTCGCAAGTTACTGAAGACCCATCTCTTTAACAAGGCATACCACAACGAGCAACAAATGTGAACTCCTCCACGTATATCCAGAACTGTCTTACACTATCTGCTTGTTATGCTACTACCATGTTTTATCATTATCATACTACCCTACATAAGTACATAAGTACATAAGTAGTGCCATACTGGGAAAGACCAAAGGTCCATCTAGCCCAGCATCCTGTCACCGACAGTGGCCAATCCAGGTCAAGGGCACCTGGCACGCTCCCCAAACGTAAAAACATTCCAGACATACCCTAGATCCTTATGTAATACTAAATGTCTATTTTCTTGTTAATCTACAATCATGTTTTATCACTATCATGTAACCCAAGATCCTTTGTAATACTAAATGTCTATTTTCTTATATATTTCCACCATTCATGATGTATTGTAAGCCATATTGAGCCTGCAAAGAGGTGGGAAAATGTGGGATACAAATGCAATAAATAAAGCATTAACTGTAGAGTGGAGGAGCGCTGCCGGTGGGAATTAGAGGAACAGGGAAGGTGCCTGTTCAGTGCCAAAGGCAGTAGCCTTGAGTGGTACACCTTTGGGAAAGAGGACAGAGAAGAAGGTTTGGTCCTAAGCAAATACAGCTTGATGCACAAGTGCTACTGGCACAGCTTTGTGTTTTTCTGCCCAAAAGGATGGGTGATGGACTGGAGTTGTTCATACCATAGGATTTATAAATGGACTATTACATTTATGCCAAAGTTTTGAACTGGTGGCACTTAATTTTGAATAAGTTACCTGGTTGGATATAAATTGGTTTGTTTGATGCTGAAAGAATTGTTGGCCTCCAGAATATACTTAAGGTCTGGATGAACTGCCTGTTGCAGAGTTTAAGTAAAGTTTGTGTTTGGTACATAAAACCTGGATTGAATTATTTATTTGAGTGAGATTGAACTTTATTTACTCTTGGACTAGCAAAAAAAAGGAAAAAAAAATACCTGGCTTAAAACCCTATGGCCTACTGGATTAAGTCTGGCCTCGGCCTGAGCCCAGCTCAAAGTAAGGAAATAGAACTTTTGTTTGTGGTCAGGGTCTGGGGTCAGATCTTCTATTACAAGCTTTAAGGACAAAAAGATATCAATTTTTGGAAGCCAATTATTTCCATTCACGTTTCAAGGATTTTCCATATGTTTGGAAGTAATATACTTTCAAATGAAGGATAAGTGATGCTCTTTTTATGACATATAGAAAGTTTTAATATCCTGTCAGCATGCATTCCTGTCAGTGATGTGTAGCAAGTTCAGCTTCATTTAGTTTGCATGATTCATCATAGTAAATTTAAATAGGGAAACACTATAACTACTCAAAAAGAAACATAGAACCGGTTGTGCAGTATCAGTTATAGAATGACTAAAAAAAACTTAATGGATTTTGGATCATTAAACAAGCTTGCTCTTATAAGTAATTCATACTTTCTCAAACTCGGTTTTTTCACATATGTAAATTGGAATACCTAGCTACCAAGCTTTCTGAAAATATAGATACACTACATCAACCAGCTCACCTTTATCCATATGTTTATTCATGCATTCAAATTAATGAAGCAAATTGGTGAGGGAGGATTTCCCTTGGCTAAATCCAGTTGACTCTGCCCCATTAACCCATGTTTGTCTATGTATTCAGTGATTTTGTTCTTTATAATAGCTTCCACTATTTTGCCTGGCACTGAAGTCAGACTTATTGGTCTGCAATTTCCTGTATCACCCCTAGAACCCTTTTTTAAAAATTGGGTTATACTACCACCCTCCAATCTTCAGATAATATAAATTATTTTAATGACAGGTTTTAGATCACTATCAGGAGAACAGCAATTTCATGTTTTTTTTTTTTTTTTTTATTTATAAGCATGTTAAAATACATACCTGCTTATAATCGAAAGAGAAAAACGCCTGTATTGCGACCCAAATCGGGAGATGGGCGTCTTTCTCTCGTGGGCGCCCAAATCGGTATAATCGAAAACTGATTTTGGGCATTTCCAACTGCAATCCGTCGCGGAAACGAGTAAAGTTCACGGGGGCGTGTCGGAGGCGTGGTGAAGGCGGAACTGGGGCGTGGTTATCGGCCGAGGAGAGAAAAAAGGCGTTTTTACCGCGATTTTGGGTCACTTTTTTTGGACCCTTTTTTTTTTATGAACAAAGTGCCCCAACTGCCCAGATGACCACCGGAGGGAATCGGGGATGACCTCCTCGGACTCCCCCAGTGGTCACTAACCCCCTCCCACCAAAAAAAAACACTTTAATAACTTTTTTCCAGCCTCTATGCCAGCCTCAAATGTCGTACCTACCTCTATGACAGCAGAATGTGTTCTATCCTGTGACAGCCTTTCCCTGGTTCTGATGTGGCTCTCGGGTGAGTGTGACAACTTTTCTGTTATGCGCACTGCAGAGTCACATCAGCAATGCATTGTGGTGGGTGTAGGGTATTGGGCTCCATGATTCCACTAGCTTGTGGCAAATGTTCACGATGTTGGTAGTTGGTAGGCTCTACTCCCATGGTGCTTTTCCCCCTGCTTACTGGGTCAGCATGTGCCCTGTTTTGTTTACGGTAGTCCATAAGGTAGTGGCCATTTTTGTAAGCCAATTTTAGATTTCTTTCACGTGTTAGCCACGTTACAGAACTTAGTTCTTACCTTGAATGTGGCTGAAAGAGGGAATTGTACACCATTCTGCCAGCTCTGACCTACTGCTAATCTCAGTTGCCAGTGGGGCACAACCTCTGATCTGCAGTTAACTGTGAGTAAGCGTGCTTATTCCAATAAAGGACATTTTCGGAGAGATTAGTCTTCAGGTGTCAACTGGTGTGCCAATGTTATATAGCAGCAACAAGTCCTAGAGGCCTGCGTGTATGCAGGTCCCTGGAGCACTTTTAGTGGGTACCGCAGTGCACTTCAGCCAGGTAGATCCAGGCCCATCCCCGCCTACCTGTAACACTTGTGCTGGTAAATGGGAGGTCTCCAAAACCCACTGTACACACATGTAGGTGCCCCCTTCACCCCTAAGAGCTATGGTAGTGTTGTACATTTGTGGGTAGTGGGTTTTGGGGGAGGGGGTTGGGTGCTCAGCACCTCAGCACCCGTGGTAAGGGAGCTATGCATGTGGGAGCATTGTCTGAAGTCCACTGCACAGACCTGTCAAACACAGGGGCTGGAGATCCATGGGCCCACCAGATCCCAAACAGCATGGCCCTGGTGGCCTAGTGCCCCCACCCCACACAAGTTCAGGGGGGGCTGGAGATCCAGTGAGTATCCACCCCCCTAAGTCCTCCTAGCATTCCCCAAGTAGAGCCCTGGTATGGGCCGCGAATCAACCCCCTCCCCACACCTGGTGGTCTAGTGGCCCTCTTCCCCACCCCCTACCTTTGTTAGAGGAGGGAGGTAGACTCCCTCCTCTTCAAGCAGCGCTGCCTCGAAAATGGTGGCGACCAGTCCTGCCCAGTGCATCCTGGTATGTGCTCAGCGGGGCTTTATACCATATAGGGGAGAAACTCCCTTATATGGTGTGAAGTCCTGACCGGCGCATCCCAGGATGCACTGGGCAGGGCTGGGCGTTGCCATTTTCAAGGCAGCGCTGCTGGAAAAGGAGGGAGTCCACCTCCCTCCTCCAACATAGGTATGGATGGGGGTAGGGAATAGGGCTGATAGACCACTGGGGTTATTGATTCATTGCCTACTGGGCCATCAGGGCTCAACTTGGGGGATGCTAGGAGGGGTTAGGGGGCTGGAGACCCACTGGATCTCCAGCCCCCCCCCCCCCGAACTTGTGTCAGGGAGGTCAGGGGGACTGGAGGTCCGCCGGACCTCCAGCTCCATGTCGCTGGGGGGGGGGCACGGGGTTCCTGCTCTTGTGGGGGGTGCTGTATTGGGGAGAATGGGAGGCCTGCTTACATGCAAATGCATGCTGGACAGGGCTCACCATTTCTCCCCGATTATCTGAAAACCCTAATGCCATCTCCGAGCTGGCATACAATTTGGCGCGCTGCTTGCTGATCATTGGGGAGGAATACATTTAGCATTAGCTACTTATGCTAAGAGCCCTGTTTTGCATGCATTTGCATGCTAGTTGCGTTCACAGCCCACGAGCGCATTGTTTCACAGGCTCAAGGGTTCTGATCATGGGGCAAAAGCAATGCAGGCACTAGTATGGCACTAATAACCTCTAGCACCTGTGTTTGCTTCTGATAATTGACCCATCAGTCTTTCTGCTATTGTCTTGTCGTCTCTTAGTGCCCCTTTTGCTCCTTGATGATCAAACAGTCCCACAGATTCCCTTACAGTCTTTCTGTTTCTGATGTACCTGAAAAAGTAATTACTAAAAGGTTTTGCTACTATGGCAAGTTTCTCTTCATATTCTCTTTTAGCCTTCCTTATCAATGCTTTGCATCTAACTTGTCAGTGCTTATGTTGCTTCTTATTTTCTTCATTTGAATTCTTTTTTTCATTTTTTTAAAGATGTTTTTTTGGCTTTAATAGCATCTTTCAGTTCATCTTTTAACCATGCTGGCTGTCGTTTGCTCTTCTTTCCACTTTTTTAATACATGGAATACATCTAAACGGGGCTTCCAAGATGGTATATTTAGACAACGGCCATGGTTTATTTAAAGTCCTAACCTTTGTGGTTAATCATTTTAGCTTCTTTTTCATCATTTTTCTCAGTTTATCATAGTCTCCCTTTTGAAAATTAAATGCTGCTACTATAGATTTCCTTAGTAACTTCATTCCAGATCTTAGCTCAAAATTGATCATGTTAGGATCACTGTTTCCCCAGCAGACCCTACACCGTTACCTCTTGTATTATGCCCTGAATTTCACTAAGGACTAGATCTGAAATAACTCCCCCTTTTGTCAGTTCCTGGACCAGTTGCTTTAAGAAGCAGTCATTTATTATATATAAGAATTTTACCTCCCTAGCACGCCCTGATGTGTCATTTATCCAGTCAATAGTGGGGTAATTGAAATCACCCATTATTATACCGTTGCCCAATTTGCTAGCTTTTCTATTTTCTGTTATCATTTATTTGTCTTTTTTTCTTTATATCCTTTGGGATGGTAGTGTAGCCCCACCAGTATACTCTTCCTTCAAACATGGATTTTCAATCCATATGGATTCAATGCAACACTCCTTCCAATTTGATCCAATCTATCATTGTGATATAATTTGTACCCTGATATCACTGTGTCTCAATAATTGAACTCGTTCCACTAGGTCTCATAAATTCCTATTATATCTATCTCTTCATTTTGTGCTATATATTCTAACTCTCCCATCCTATTTTTTAGGCATCTAGCATTTGTATATGGACACTTCAAACTGTGGTTTTTCCGTGCATCTACAAACTGCTTAGAAGATAATTTGCTTCCTTTACTCTGCTCTACCCTTAAACGTTCCTAGTTTTGTTTCACCATTGCTGAAACCTCTATATTGGGCTTCCCTAAATGTCCTGTTTCAATAGTATCCTTCAATAGTATCCACCCCAAACCATACACTCTTGAGCAACTGTCAGCTCCCACCCCTCACTCTTGATCAGCTGTTGGCTCCTACCCTCTCATTCTAGTTTAAAAGCTGCTCTAGTTCCTTTTCAAATGCTAGAACCAGCAGTCTGGGTCCATCCTGGTTAAGGTGGAGTCCATCCTTTCAGAATAACCTCACCCTTTTCTAGAATGTTGCCCAGTTCCTAAAAAATCTAAATACCTCATCCCTGCACCATCATCTCAACCACACAATCAGATTTCGGAGCTCTGCCTGCCTCTTGGGTCCTGCACATAGAATGCAGAGCATTTCTGAAAATACTACCCTTGAGGATGTGGATTTCAGCTTTCTACCTAAGAGCCTAGATTTGGCTTCCAGAACCTCCCTCCCACATTTTTCTATGTCATTGGTACCCACATGTACCAAGACAGCTGGGCCCTCCTCAGCACTATCTAAAATCCTATCTAGGTGACTTGTGAGGTCCGCTACCCTCACACCAGGTACATGGATTAGGAACTTATTGTTGGATAGAAAAAAGAGGGTAGGATTAAATGGCTACTTCTCTCTGTGGAAGAGGGTATATAGTGGGGTGCTCGAGGGATCTGTACTGGGACTGGTGCTATTTAACTTATTTATAAATAATCTAGAAATGGGATCAACGAGTGAGGTGATTAAATTTGCAGATGACACAAAACTATTCAAAGTTGTTAAAATTCAGGTGGACTGTGAAAAATTTTCACTCAATGAATAGTTATGCTCTGGACCTTGTTACTTGTTGCGTTCTTGAGGGCCTTGGCATTCTGTCAGGTCCTCGAGGCAGGACTGGAGTTCGTGAGCCCTTGGGCCACTGCCGAGGAGCGGCAGCGGCAGGCAAGACCACCTCGGGACTGGAAACACAGAAGAGCAGTACTGGAACTCTGGACTGGAGTAGTACAAGGCAGGCAACTAGAACAGATAAAACAGGAACAGCTTCGCCTGCACTTAGCCACCGTTCCTCCGGAGTTGAGCTCCGAAGTGCAGGTGGCCGGCAGGACTTGCAGGATAAGGCAGGAACTGAAGATTCAGAGGACCCACCCTGGGTCTGGGATACACGAGGGCGACAGGGCATGGAACTAGACTCAGACAGTGTACTGCTGCACCACTGCACAGGGATATCAGAAAGGCTAGAAGCCCACAGAGAATAATAAACACAGAAAGGATGAAAGCCTGCAGGTCAGAGAGATACACCCAGAAAGGTTAGAAGCCTGCAGGTCAGAGAGATACACCCAGAAAGGCTAGAAGCCCACAGAAAGGCTGGAAACCTCCAGGCCGCAGTAATACACCCAGAAGGCCTGGAAGCCCACAGGTAAAATGGATATACGTAGATAGACTGGAGGCCCTCAGAGCAATGGGCACAGGAGGGATGGAAGCCCACAGAGCAATAGACACAGAAGGAATGGAAGCCCACAGGGCAATAGACACAGAAGAGATGGAAGCCCACAGAGCAATAAACACAGAAGGGCTGAAAGCCCACAGAGCAATAATACCCTGAGCCAGAAGGCAAGGCCCACAGGTGATAGTAACTCGCAAAGCAGAAGAGATGGAAGCCCACAAGAAAAGACAAGGAAAGCTAACTGTGCAAACAGCACACTAACCTCGGGACCTAAGGCACTGCGGAGGCATTGGCACACATAGGAAATGAGCCCACAGGAAAGACAAGCAGGAGCCATCTTGGAAGCTGGCACAGAGCCGGTGGCAGCCATCTTAGATGCTGGCTCCCTAGAGAGACATAGCCCATACAGGTGAGGTCTAGTGAAGCAATCAGGTTCATGTTGGAAGCAGCCAGCACACCAGGACAGAGTCAAGACTAACACAAACACAGACAGAAGCCAGCAGAGCTGCTGACCCCCAGAAAGAAGGTAAGGCTGAGGGTGGTCACGGCCACAGACGTGACAATACCAGATGAAGTGTCACGCATGCTCAGTTTTACTGAAACAAGCATGCATGGCCTGACTGAGAAGGGCAGGGTAGACAATGCTGTGAGACCAGCACTTCAGCTAGTGGGGGCTGGGGACCCCTGTCAGCTAAACTAGGGGCCCCAGAGCCAATTTGGGGGGGACAGCCCCCCCCCCCCCAGCTACACCACTGTTTGGTACTAGTTTTATAGAGTGGGTTTTATGTTAATTAATTATTTTTGGCATTTATAATCTGCTTAACCATCAAGTTCAAAGCAGAGAACAGTCTCACATTCTAAGCAGGTATTAACTCTGTCACTAGAGGGCTCACAATTTTGGGTTTTGCACCTGAGGCAATGAAGGGTAAAGTGTCTTGCTCAGGGTCACAAGGAGCTGCAATGGGAATCAAACAGGGTGCTGGAATCAAAGCCTGTGGTATTAACCATTAAGCCACTCCTCCATAGAAACAGCCATGCTTACCCTCTAATTGCATCTCTGAAGAGTTTTTACTAGGCAGGGGCACTGAACAAAGCTGTTTTCTCCCTCTTCCTTAATTTTCATTTTTACTGTGAAACTATAAAGGCTGGATTGACATAATTTCTTTTTCTAAATTACATGCATCTACCTTCAGTTCATTATTAATAAAATAAAGTTCACTAGTAAAACAGTGAAGACACATCAGCTTGCTGTTTAATATCTTTTGCAAATAATCCTATTTACCAGCAGACTTTACATGAATTTGTTAAAAGGAAAAATTTCCCTTTTAAATATTTACTGGGAAAAGCATGTGCACAAATTTGCATGTACTCTTCTTGTGGGTACTTTTTTTTTAACCTCTAAGATGGGGAGTTATTAAGATACATTATAGCCCTAACATGCATTATTTACTCTGTAACACATGTTAAAAGGCAATAACATGCATTATTTTGCTGCCATGTGCGTTAATATTCTGTATTATAGGATTCATAATAATAAGATGCAAGCAAACAAATGCATGTATAACAGCTCATTACTCTGTAAATGAAATAACACAGCTTGCAGTGAACACCACAAACTGCTTTATTCCTGGAAAAAAATACTTTCTGCCCTAGGGGCACTGGGCTTCAAAATCCATGGCCCAATGCTCCTGGGCTGCATCTTAAAGGAGCTAATGATTGTATTTTCACCCCTCCTCCCAATATGGCCCTTCATTGGCCAGAACCCATCTGATAGTCCCCCAACTCCAAGCACTCCCTGACTGCCTCCAACTCTGAGGTCCCCCAGCTCCCTTAACCCACATCTGGGCATACTTTTCCAACCATGGGAGGGTGTAACTCTGGTGTCAGGACAGGAGTGATCCCCACTTGCTCCTATTCCGGTACTGGGTTCAGAATGGTACCTGTGACTTGTACTCGCAGTACTGCCACTAGTAGTCAGGCTGCTAAATAAGGGCAAAAGGCCCTTATATGGCAGCTTGACCCCTAGCAGTAGTACCATGGGATTTACACTAGGGTCACAGGTGCCATTTTGTACCCAGTGCTAGAATGGGCAGGAATGAGTGGAGATCACTGCTTATCAATATGATTACATCTCCTAGCATTGGTCTTGTAGACCCAGAGGACCTACAGGGAGTGTGGGTGTGGAGGGAAGCAGGAGCCAATTAGGAGTGCTCAGAGTTAGGGAGTCAAGGGGGGGGGGGGGTCCTAGCCAAAGAAGAGTCATTGAGAGGGAGAATACTACCACTGACCCCTTTAAATGATTACAAGCAGAGTTATTTTTGTACCACAGGAGTGACTAAGCTAATATCGTAAGATACCACAGGTTAGTCTCGGCACCTTGATAATTACACCCCCCCCCCCCCCGGAACCACTCTAAACCCTAGCCCCCTTCCCTTAGTAACATAGTAACATAGTAGATGACGGCAGAAAAAGACCTGCACGGTCCATCCAGTCTGCCCAACAAGACAACTCATATGTGCTACATTTTGTGTATACCCTACTTTGATTTGTACCTGTGCTCTTCAGGGCGCAGACCGTATAAGTCTGCCCAGCACTATCCCCGCCTCCCAACCACCAGCCTCGCCTCCCAACCACCGGCTCTGGCACAGACCGTATAAGTCTGCCCAGCACTATCCCCGCCTCCCACCACCAGCCCCGCCTCCCGATCTCGACTAAGCTCCTGAGGATCCATTCCTTCCTTTATGCTTATCCCACACATGTTTGAATTCCGTTACCGTTTTCATTTCCACCACCTCCCGCGGGAGGGCATTCCAAACATCCACTACTCTCTCCGTGAAAAAATACTTCCTGACATTTTTCTTGAGTCTGCCCCCCTTCAATCTCATTTCATGTCCTCTCATTCTACCGCCTTCGCATCTCCGGAAAAGGTTCATTTGCGGATTAATACCTTTCAAATATTTGAACGTCTGTATCATATCATTGAATTTTCAGGCTTCTGGAGCTGGCTATACCATAGCCAGTTAAATGTGATATTCAGCACTTAACTGGCTATCCTGCTTATTTTCGAAAGAGAAGGCCGGCAATCTTCCGACACAAATCGGGAGAAGGCCAGCCATCTCCTGAAGCCGGCGAAATCGGTATAATTGAAAGTCGATTTTCGCTGGCTTCAACTGCTTTCCATCGCAGGGCCGGCCAAACTTCAAGGGGGCATTTCAACAGGGTATGGAAGGCAGGACGGGGGCGTGGTTACGAGATGGCCGGCTTCGGCCAATAATGGAAAAAAGAAGGCCGGCTCTGACGAGCACTTCGCAGGCTTCACTTGGTCCATTTATTTTTAGTACCAAGCCTCAAAAAAATGCCCCAACTGAGCAGATGACCACCGGAGGGAATCGGGGATCACCTCCCCTTACTACCCCAGTAGTCACCAACCCCCTCCCACCCCCAAAAAAATGAAAAATCATTTTTTGCCAGTCTCTATGCCAGCCTCAAATGTCATACCCAGCTCCATCACAGCAGTATGCAGGTCCCTGGAGCACTTTTTAGTGGGTGCAGTGCACTTCAGACAGGTGGACCCAGGCCCATCCCCCCCCCCACCTGTTAAACTTGTGGTGGTAAATGTGAGCCCTCCAACCCCCCAAAAAACCCTCTGTACCCACATGTAGGTGCCCCCCTTCACTCCTTAGGGCTATGGTAGTGTTGTACAGTTGTGGGGAGTGGGTTTTGGGGGGCTCAGCACACAAGTTAAGGCAGGTATGCACCTGGGAGCAATTTTTCAAGTCCACTGCAGTGCCCCCTAGGGTGCCCGGTCGGTGTCCTGGCATGTGAGGGGGACCAGTGCACTACAAATGCTGGCTCCTCCCATGAGCAAACGCCTTTTATTTGGCCGGGTTTGAGATGGCCGGCATCGGTTTCCATTATTGGCGAAAACCGATGCCGGCCATCTCTGACATTTGGCCGGCCCCAACCGTATTATCAAAATGAAATATGGCTGGCCATCTTTCTCGATAATACGGTTTGGGATCGCAGTTTTTTGTTGTTGTTATTACATTTGTACCCCGTGCTTTCCCACTCATGGCAGGCTCAATGCAGCTTACATGGGGCAATGAAGGGTTAAGTGACTTACCCAGAGTCACAAGGAGCTGCCTGTGCCTGAAGTGGGAATTGAGCTCAGTTCCTCAGTTCCCCAGGACCAAAGTCCACCACCCTAACCACTAGGCCACTCCTCCACTTCAAATAGACGGCCGGCGCCGTTCGATTATGCCCCTCCAAGGGGCAGGACTGACTTTATGTGGTCCTATTTATGCAGTTACCTTGGCCAGTTATCAGCACTTAACCGACCTAGTGCCACCAACTCCACCCCCAAAACGCCCCAAAATAGCTGGTTTTACTTTATGCACTAATCAGTCATTTTCATCAGCAATAACCGGTTAAGTACTGCTGAAAATGACTGGTAGGCCCCAAACAGGCGATTTAACCAGCCAGGAGCCATTTCTGTTAAATCACTTTAAATATTGACCCCCCCCCACACACACACACACACACACACACTTGTGGCAATTCAATAAGTTAGTACCTCAGTCTAGGAGCCCCAATTCTATTTGCTTAGCGCCAGTCCTATAAGAGAGAGGGAATGGGACTTGATGTATTGTCTTTCTGTGGTTACAATCAAAGCAATTTGCATATTATATATATAGGTACTTATTTTGTACCTGGGGCCAGAATGATAAGGAGCGACAATGGGAATTGAACCCAGTTCCCCATGATCAAAGGCTGTTGCACTAACCATCAGGCTCTTCCTCCACTAGGTACCTAGGTGCCAATATTCCATTATATAATACTGGTATAAGTTGGCATTAACATTCCCGTGTATATGTGTGCTTTCTTGTAGGCACAGGTTGGCACATCTAGGTGTACCAAGGGATATGTATTATAGTAGTCTAGAAACTATGCACATACTTGGGAGATATCTCCATGCTATGCCAATATATACACTCTCCCTTGCAGTTAGGCGCTATGGCCCTTACAGTTGGTGCTGCCTTACAAAAAAGCACCTAGTGCACACGGGTGCCTGCCAATTAATGATGTCTTTGATGTGCCTAAGTGATGACTATCTCTAGGTGCCACTTTATTGAATTACCCCCATACTGGCTAGATTTGCATACACATATATCTGCGGGGAAATTTTCAGCAGCGTCACTTGTGCATTATAAAACCCTGTTTCTTGTACGTAGATGCCTCTGAAAATTATCCGTAATATCTAATAGCCTTCAAGACTGTGCACCAAGACCAAAAATAAACCCAGATCTTAGTTTGGGAAATCCAAGCCACCATTTTTGGAGCACTACAAACAAAAGTGGTGATAGGGAAGAAGCTGGAAACTACAGGCCGGTAAGCCTCACTTCGATTATTGGAAAAGTAATGGAAGCCATGCTGAAGGAAAGGATAGTGAATTTCCTGGAAGCAAATAAGTTGCAAGATCTGAGACAACATGGTTTTACCAAAGGGAAATCGTGTCAAATGAATCTCATTTGACTGGGTGACCGGAGAATTAAATCAAGGATGTGCTATGGACGTAATCTACTTAGATTTCAGCAAAGCTTTTGACACGGTTCCCCACAGGAGGCTCTTGAATAAACTAGAAGGGCTGAAGATAGGACCCGAAGTGGTGAACTGGATTAGGAACTGGTTGACAGGCAGACGCCAGAGGGTGGTGAAAAATGGAGTTCGCTCGGAGGAGAGAAAGGTGAGTAGTGGAGTGCCTCAGGGATCAGTGCTGGGGCCGATTCTATTCAATATATTTGTGAGTGATATTGCCAAAGGCTTACAAAGTAAAGTTTGCCTTTTTGCGGATGACACTAAGATTTGCAACAGAGTGGACACCCAGGAGGGAGTGGAAAGCATGAAAAAAGATCTGCGGAAGCTAGAAGAATGGTCTAAAGTTTGGCAATTAAAATTCAATGCGAAGAAATGCAAAGTGATGCACTTAGGGAGTAGAAATCCACTGGAGACGTATGTGTTAGGCTGTGAGAGTCTGATAGGTACGGACGGGGAGAGGGATCTTGGGGTGATAGTATCTGAGGACCTGAAGGCGACGAAACAGTGTGACAAGGCGGTGGCCGTAGCTAAAAGATTACTAGGCTGTATAGAGAGAGGTGTGACCAGCAGAAGAAAAGAGGTTTTAATACCCCTGTATAAGACGTTGGTGAGGCCCCACCTGGAGTATTGTGTTCAGTTTTGGAGGCCGTATCTTGTGAAGGATGTGAAAAAGATGGAAGGGGTGCAAAGAAAAGCTACGAGAATGGTATGGGATTTGCGTTACAAGACGTATGAGGAGAAACTTGCTGACCTGAACATGTATACCCTGGAGGAAAGGAGAAACAGGGGTGATATGATACAGACGTTCAAATATTTGAAAGGCATTAATCTGCAAACGAACCTTTCCCGGAGAGGGGAAGGCGGTAGAAGAAGAGGACTTGAAATGAGATTGAAGGAGGGCAGACTCAAGAAAAATGTCAGGAAGTATTTTTTCATGGAGAGAGTGGTGGATGCTTGGAATGCCCTCCTCAGAAGGAAAGGATCCCCAGAAGCTTAGCCGGCGGTGGGAGGCAGGGCTGGTGGTTGGGAGGTGGGGATAGTGCTGGGCAGACTTATACGGTCTGTGCCCTGAAAAAGACAGGTACAAATCAAGGTAAGGTATACACAAAAAATGACACATGTGAGTTTATCTTGTTGGGCAGACTGGGTGGACCGTGCAGGTGTTTTTCTGCCGTCATCTACTATGTACTATAAAATCAAGCATTGACGGTTTGACTCATCTTTAATACACAGCCAGTAAAAGGTTCTTAACTTTGATTTACAGCAATAGACCTATACAGTTTCAGTAATTCATGTCTGACAGTATTGCTGGAAAATTCATACATGATCCAACAAATGGTTTCTCAGCTTTCAAAGATCCCAATAAGATAAAGAAAAGAAGAGCTGCTTTAATTTTTTGAATGGCACAATTGTTGTCAGAAATACCATCACTGGCAAAGAGATATATACAGAGGTGACATCAATAAATAATTCTATAGAGTTTAAAACATTAATCTTTTGTTATCCACACTTTCTCCTGATATAGTTCATGCAAAAAGTCACAGTTATGAATCAAATAGTGTTCTGATGTATTTACCTAGGAAAAAACTATATAAATCAAAACTACTAATGATATCTGTTCAGAAGATTTATGGAGCAAAAATAGATATATACTAGTAGAAAGCAATTCTCTATCAGCACATATATATATCAATGCCTTCAGAGAATACTAGTCTAACAGCTCAAACATACACCTATAATTGAGGCATGAGCATGTATACATAGAAACATAGATAAATGTAGGCAGATAGAAACCATTCCCCTGATATTCAGCCAGCGATGGTTGTGTTTTTTAAAACATTAACTGGCACAGGCTAAATTAACCCATAGATTTTTAGTGGGCAGGCTGGGTGTCAGAGCTTATGTATGGCCCACTGATATTCAGCAAGGGCCGCATAAGAGAGTTATAAAGGTGCTGGTAGTGAATATCGGGCCAGTACCTGCATAACAATTTTTTGTTTCTTAAAACCCTTCCAATCTCCCTCTTGGCCTCTCTAATACCCCTTCCATCCTACTCCCCAGCCGCAATGCCTTAAGTCTCTCCCTACCCCCTTCCCCCAAGGTCTACATAGGTCCCCCCCTCCAGCCCTACCTGTCTCCCTGGTGGACCAGTGGGGGTCTTTGGGTACAGGAGTACATCGCTCTTGCTCCTGACCCAGTGGTGTGCTGGTAAATTTTTAACAACAGGCTCTCTCCCAGGGTATAGCCACCTCTGCGCCCCCCCCCCCCCCAAATTGCAGAGCTGGCTATACCCAGGGAGAGAGCCTGGGGGGCAATGCATTACTCTATCCAGGAAAAAAAAAGATTTTAAATGCTCCCAGGTTCCAATCTAATTCATGTTTAATGTAGGATAAAATGCCATAAATAAGTAAATAAATAGAAACTCTGAATGTTGAGCACCTGATTCTCATACATGATATCTGTTTTAGAAGCCGTTTACCAGAACAAAAAAAATCTCTGCACCAATATAACAGGGTTAAGATGTCCCTATAACCAGCCCCTCCAAATAACACACTGATTAAGATTTATAACAAATTACTACTCTACCTATGAAAAGTTATTCTCTTATTATACTTCTTCTGTGTGCATCCATATGCACAAGCCAGAATGTTTGAAAATACAATTTTTTTTTTTTACAGTATCCTCCCCACGGTCCCCATCCTACCTATTCCAGACCTCCTCTCCTCTCCGCTCCCCCAGTCCCCTGAGCCGCAGGATCCCAGCACATACCTGAAGGCAGCCACCCTGGTGCTCTAGTGGATTCTTCAGGGTAGGAAAGACCCCCAGTCTTTCCTGTCCACTGCCGGTGCTGACCCTCCTCCTGCTGCATTTCCTTTAAAATGGCTGTCGAGGCTACAAGGGCTGCCTCGCAAGACTTTAGCGGAAGTATCACGAGGCCGCCACTGGAAGTCTTGGCAGCCATTTTTAAAGAGCAATGCGGCAGTGGGAGGGTCAGCGCCGGCAGCAGGCAGGAAAGACTGGGGATCTTTCCTGCCCCGAAGAATCCAATAGACCATCAGGGTGGTTGCCTTCAGGGATGTGCTGGGACCCTGCTGCTCGGGGGGAGGAGAGGCAAACCAGCTCGCTCTGCCTGAACAACTGGCTAACAAAAATTAACAACCGTCTCTTGTGAGCCAGCTCCAGCACACCATTGTCCGGACCCCTCACAGCAGCCTGCCAAAATGGCTGCTGTAACCTCTCATGGCAGCTTGCAGTCCTAAACAAAGTACTGTGAGAGGTTGTAGCATCCATTTTGACAGGCATCTGTGAGGGGACAAAAGCAAGGGGGCTGTGCCCCTACCACCAAAGATCCCTGCTGGACCACCAGGGAGACAAGTAGACTTAGGGGATCTACCAAGACATTAGAGGGGTAGGGGCGGGGGTTTCGTTCGTGGGGGGGACGACTTAGGGCATCGTGGCCATGGGGTAGGAGGGATAGGGTATTAGAGAGGCCAGGAGGGGGGTTGGGAGGGTTTTAGAAAAATTTATATGGGTGCTGGCCTGATATTTAGAGCTGACACCCTCATAGCTAAGCAGATGAATTTAGGACAGCTTTTGAGCTGTCTTAAGTTAGCGCACTTAGCTATTTCGGTGCCAGCACTAAATATTGCCATCACCTGCATAACCCCAGGCTCCTTCCCAGTGCCACCCATGACCTGCCCATTTGTTGGTTAGGCAGTTTGTGGGGATATTCAGTGGCACTTAAGCGGAGAGTGACACTGAATATCCACATGTTGGCAGTGGGAAGCAATTTAAGTGGATAGGAGAGGCTCCTGCCCGCTGAAATCACTTTGAAAATTGGCTGGCATATGGCCTATACAGTCTGCCCATCCATATTATCTATTCTCCCTATCACTCCCTTAGAGAACCTGCTACAGAGCTGCTACAAATACATACTCCTAAGTTGCCAAGAAGTGGTAGTAAATTATAGTATTCTATAAGTTAAGGGTCTGATTTTCAAAATGATTTAAATGGCCAGGAGAGGCTCCTGGCCATTTAAATGGCCTATCCAAGGCTAACTGGGCATTTTTAGTGGCACTTAACGGGATAGTGCCACTGAAAATGCCCAGTTACTGCCCAAGTTGAAACTGGCTTCTTTAGGAGTATTCCAGGGAAGGAGTTGGCACTTAACCTATTAAAGTTAACTGCATAACTACTACTACTTAACATTTCTAAAGTGCTACTAGGGTTACGCAGCGCTGTACAGTTTAACATAGAAGGACAGTCCCTGCTCAAAGGAGCTTACAATCTAATGGACAAAATGTGCAGACAATCCAATTGGGACAGCCTAGATTTCCTGAATAGAGGTATAATGGTTAAGTGCCGAAGGCGACATTGATGAGGTGGGCTTTGAGCAAGGATTTGAAGATGGGCAGGGAGGGGCTTGGCGTATGGGCTCAAGAAGTTTATTCCAAGCATAGGGAGAGGCGAGGCAGAAAGGGCGGAGCCTGGAATTGGAGGTGGTGGAGAAGGGTGCAGAGAGGAGGGATTTGTCCTGTGAGCGGAGGTTTCGGGTAGGAGCGTAAGGGGAGATAAGGGTAGAGAGATAATGAGGGGCTGCAGATTGAGTGCATTTGTAGGTTAGTAGGAGAAGCTTGAACTGGATGCGGTACCTGATCGGATGCCAGTGAAGTGACTTGAGGAGAGGGGTGATATGAGCGTAACGGTCCAGGCGGAAGATAAGATGTGCAGCAGAGTTCTGAATGGATTGAAGGGGGGATAGATGGCTAAGTGGGCGGCCAGTGAGGAGTAGGTTGCAGTAGTCAAGGCGAGAGGTAATGAGAGAGTGGACGAGAGTTTGGGTGGTGTGCTCAGAAAGGAAAGGGCGAATTTTGCTAATGTTATAGAGAAAGAAGCGACAGGTCTTGGCTATCTGCTGGATATGAGCAGAGAAGGAGAGGGAGGAGTTGAAGACTCCGAGGTTGCGGGCAGATAAGACGGGGAGGATGAGAGTTCCATTGACTGAGATAGAAAGTCCTATCTTTATATAGTTCTTTATAGCCAGTTAAGTGCTAAATGTTACACTTAGCCGGCTAAATTTTGGCTTGCTCTGTATACCTGGAAATTCAGTGCCGGAGCCTGGACATGGCCTAGCATTGAATTTCCAGATATAATACTGGCAGAGATCAGCAAAATGCTGAGCATTGCTGAATGAATATCGGCCCCTAAATATGCAACTACTAGCCGTTGAGCCCGTTAAAACGAGCTGGTATTGGGGTTTTCGGAGGTCGACCGCTCCCCCCCATGAGGTAGCCGCTACCGTTCCCCCCCCTGGAGTCGCCGCCGCCAGCCCTCCACCCGGCCCAGGCCCTCTGTCCGCTACTGAACTTACATCCATTCGCCGGAACGCAGCAGGGCAGATCAGCTGAGCTGCCATCGGCCTTCCTTCTCTGCCTGTGCCCCGCCCTCGTGTGACGTAACGTCAGCGAGGGCAGGGCACAGGCAGGGAAGGAAGGCAGACGGCAGCTCAGCTGATGTGCGTGCTGCGTTCCGGCGAATGGATGTAAGTTCAGTAGCGGAGAGAGAGCCTGGGCCGGGTGGAGGGCTGGCAGCGGTGACACCGGGTGGGGGGAGCGGTAGTGGCGACCTCGGGCGGGGGGGAGCAGTAGTGACCTCGGCGGCTTTGTGCAGTTTCCCTCTCTGTCCCGCCCCGTCATCACGTATTGACGCGGGGGCGAGACAGAGAGGGAAGTCTCTACTGCGCATTTGCGAGTGAGTCGGTCACTCGCCGTTTATATGTTTGATGCTTGGCCTATGTGTACCCCCACCTCAAACCTAAGCAGCAACGCATAGCACTGAGATGGAATTTTGACATTTATTTGTGTGTGTATGTGTCATTATTCTAGTCAGTTATGCTTGATTTTGATAAGTAAATGTTAGTGTGTTCTTCAAAGAATTTACCACAGAATGTCTGACTTTATTTTCTTAAAGGACAGCAGTGAATGGAGGCTATGAGGCTATTTTCAGCCCATGGGAGGCAGCCTGCTTAAGTGCAGTGATTGGTGCTGACCCCGGATATTCAATGCCAGGCCATTTCTGATGCCCAGTATTGAATATCAGGGATTTTGTAGCCAGCTCAAACTTAATCAGCTATGCCAATATTCAGTGCTGGCCAGTTAAGTTTAAAGGGCTAGATTCTATATATGGCACCTGAAAAATCCACGCAAAATAAATTTCTACCTAAGCATATTCTATAAGCGGCAGCTAGATTTAGGTGTGGTATATAGAATACACTTAGTTGATATTCCAGTGCCTAGAATTATGTGCATCCACTTACACCAAGGAAAATGTGGTGTAAATACCGGTGCGTGAATTTAGGCACAGAAGGCCATATTCTATAACAGTGCACATAAGTTTTGGAACACCCAAGAAACACCCATTTCCCTGCCCATAACTACACCCTTATTTGGCTCTACACATTAGAATTTAGGTGCTGTGCATTACAGAATATGCTTAGCGAGTTGTGTACATAAATTTTAATTATTGCCCATTAGTACTCATTATTGCTTGTTAAGTGCTGTTAAAAATTTGGATTGGCTTGTTAAGCCAATTAACTTGTGCGCGTTGTTATAGAATACTCTTAGATTTTGGCATGGAACACTAGGCAAGATATATAGAATCTAGCCGATAGTGACCAAAGATAGGACTACTATTTAGGCAGTCTGATTTGGCTGCTAAACTTAGTCAGTTCTGACTAAGCGTATCCTATAATCGGTGCCTAGATTTAGGTGCTGATTATAGAATACACTTAGTTCATATTTCAGCACTTAAATCTGTATGCATCCATTTATACCAGTGAAAACTTGCTGTAAATCTCTGTGTGTAGATTTTGGCGCACTAGGTCAAATTCTATAACTAGGCGCGTAAATTTTGGAACGTCCATGAAATGCCCATTTTCCTACCCATAACCATGCCCCTTTTTGCCTGCACACATTAGAAGTTAGGCACACTGCATTACAGAATGCACTTAGTGAATTGTGTGCCTAAATTCTAATCAATGCCAATTAATGCTCATTATATGCTGTTATCAGTGCTCATTAGCTTAAGTTACACGCATTGTTATAGAATCCACGCTGATTTTGGCGCAGATCTCTAGGCACACTATATAAAATCCAGGGGTTCGCGCTGAATATTGTTGGTTATCGTGCGATATAGCTGGTTATCTTTTTGGCACTAGCTGACAATATTCAGTGGCGATAACTGTTATCTTGCACTGAATATTAGCCAAAGCGCTATTTAAGCAGGCAGCGGCCGTATCTGGCTGATTAAATCAGGGGCGTAGCCAGACACCCAATTCTGGGTGGGCCTGAGCCCAACCACTTGCCATGCAGTCTCTCAAACCCCCCTCCCCCTGTATACCTTTGAAATAGCAGATTTTCACCAGCAGCGAGCAGCAACTGATACACACTGCTCGCGCTAGCCCCACAGCCTTCCCTCTGATGCTTCCTGTTTCCACATATGTGGGAGTGCATCAGAGGAAAGGCTGCGGGGATAGCAGGAGTAATGTGCATCAATCACTGCTTTCTGCTGGTGAAGATCTGCTATTTAAAGGTAAGTGGGAGGGAGAGTTGTTGGGAGTTTTTGGCTGGTGGGGCTTGGGGATCCCCCCCATCATAGATGTGCTGCTGCCAGGTGAGCCTGAGCCCACCCAGGCCCACCTGTGGCTACACCACTGGATTAAATAGCACTGAATATCATCTGGTGTGTGTTTTTAAACCACAAGGAGACTCAAGGGTCTTTTTACTAAGGTGCACAACAATGTGGCCTGCACTGGTGTAGACGCATGTATTAGACGTGCGCAGGTTCATTTTTCAGCACACCTGCAAAAAAGGCCTTTTTTGTGGAGGGGGGGGGGTCAAAATTGAATGTGCGGCAAAATGAAAATTGGCGCGCGTCCATTTTGGGCCTCAGAACTTACTGCCACCCATTGACTTGTTGGTAAGGTCTCATGCATTAACCAGGCAGCAATCGTCAGCGTGCGTACAATGTCGATTACTGCCTGGTTAGCGCAGCATGCCTGAAAAGTTCCAGTGCACCTACTGGATGCATGTACAAAATGAAATTATCGCCCTGGCCACGCAGTAGCCAGGCAGCAGTTCCAAATTGGCGAGCATTGGGCGCAAGCTTAGTAAAAGGGCCATAAGTACATAAGTAATGTCATACTGGGAAAAGACCAAGGGTCCATCGAGCCCAGCATCCTGTCCACGACAGCGGCCAATCCAGGCCAAGGGCACCTGGCAAGCTTCCCAAACGTACAAACATTCTATACATGTTATTCCTGGAATTTTGGATTTTTCCAAGTCCGTTTAGTAGCGGTTTATGGACTTGTCCTTTAGGCCCCTCAGTTATAAGAGATTTTCCACTGGTTTTACACTGCAACATAAATTATGACAGCGGGTAAGAGCCTTAAAGTCTATCCAATTTGTTTTCTGTTCAAGTGCCATAATCCCCAGTTGATCTCTTGTTTTCCCTTCACTTATTTATAATTAAGGATTCTGTATGTTTTATTGAAGTCTGCTAATATATATTTGTCCCCAACCAGTCCCGTGGGAAGGTTTTCCTTGCCTTCATCATTTCTAATTTTACTCCTGAGTCTACCCTCATTGTCCTGGTGTAAAAGATTTTATTGAGCATCTAAAAACAGGCACCAACAGTGTTAGCCACAGATTTAGAGGCTTATTTGCAAGAGCTCATAAATTGCAACCTAATAATGCATCTTTAATGTCTTACTGACAGACCTTGATATTAGTACTAAACTCAGGGCAGATCCAAGAGTCAGACTGTATAATATGATTTAGAAAATGGAATTTGTTCTTGTCTAGCCTTCAGATCAGCGGTTGCTGAAAAACAGGGGCAAATTTTATCACAAAGAGGCCAATATTCAAAGTATTTATGCTACTTAGGTGGCCTGTTTGAAAAATTAGTGGAGCTGAGTGTGTACATTTATACTCAAAATTTCACTGAAATCCTAAATTTAGGATTTGCAACAGAGACAGATATAGGGCAAGGGAAAAAGATTATGAGCTTAGCACTGATTTCAGCACTAGGCTCCTAAATAAGGCTCCTAAATCTAGGTAAATGAATAGCAGGCCTATATTTATAAGCATAACTTTTAAACTCCTGAATTAAGATGAATGTTTGGTTAGCACCAAAACGAAAACTGTCTATTTTGGGGGTGTTATAGGGGTGGAGTTGGTATTCACATTGAGCCTGCAAATAGGTGGGGGAATGTGGGATACAAATGCAATAAATAAATAAAATAAATAAATTCAGCACTTAACCAGCCAGGTTAACTGCATAATTAGGACCGCAGAAATGCTAATCCTGTCTTTATTTTTTTGTTGTTTTGTTACATTTGTACCCCGTGCTTTCCCACTCATGACAGGCTCAATGCGGCTTACATGGGGCAATGGAGGGTTAAGTGACTTGCCCAGAGTCACAAGGAGCTGCTTGTGCCTGAAGTGGGAATCAAACTCAGTTCCTCAGGACCAAAGTCCACCACCCTAACCACTTGGTGGTAACCCATAGCCGATTACTTGCTATGTGCTGACTAACACACTTAAGGATCGTTTTACTAAGCAGCGGTAAGCCCAACATGGGCTTACCACTTGCTATACAGGGAGTACCGCCTGGCTACCACAGAAGCCTGGCAGTACTTCCCACCCCTAACGCACTGTCATTTTCGGCGCTACAAAAATGTTTTTATTTTTGTAGCGCCAGAGTGTACCCGGCAGTAATCGGGTAATGCCGTGCACTGCCCGGTTATCGCCGGGTTAACGCGGGAGCCCTTACCGCCACTTCAATGGGTGGCAGTAAAGGCTCCCCCCCCCCCCCCGAAATGGCCACGCAGCAAGTGCTTTACTTGCCAACTGACCTTATCCTGTAGGAAAGCGAGACTTCCCTTTTAACAGCTGCGATAAAAGGGGGCCTCGGAGCGGGTGTAAATCACACGCCGATGCCAACGCCGGCCCCCTTTTGCCACAGCTTGGTAAAAGGGACCTTAAATCGGCTGTACACTAACCTGCTCCAGAAACTAGGAAATTAACCTGGAAATTCAAGGCCCAGCACTGTATTTCCAGGTTTAACACCAGGTTTAATGCTGATCTCTATAGCCTGAATATCAGGCCCTAAGGGCCCTGTTTATTAAGCCATTCTAAAGGCGCAGCAGCATTTTTTAGTGCGCGCTAATGATTAGCACAGGCTAAATGCTAAGAAATATATGGGAAACACTAGCGTTTAGCATATGCCAATTTTAGCACACACTAAAAATATTAGCGTGAAACAGGGCCCTTTAAATGTTTTAAGCAATACATTTTCACTGAGTTCATATGGTGGGAGGTTGTACATGTGGAGTGCTCAACAATATGTATTTGCTAAACTTAAAGAGTAGTATACTTGTAAAGACTTCAAGCTGTCTGGCATGTAATCAAAGCAAATGGATGTTGTATCTTTAAGGGTAGTAACTGGAGCATCAGGATAATAATTGAGTGATGGGTAACCTCCATGTTGTATTGTTCTTCACACAGTCATAGCAGTAATCTCTCATGAAGCTGGTCATAAGCAGCATCTACTGCCATACTTTATTTTTATTTATTTTATTTATTTCAATTTCTATCCTAGTTTATCCCAATAGATCATGTTCCATGTGTTCAATTTTAATATTGTCTTTCCATCCTTTAAATATCAGCTGCATTATAGCACATCAACTTGGCTCACTGGTGACTTGGTGGGAGGGAGAGGCTTGAACCACAACTTTCTCAGCAGGAGGTGATGAGCAAAGCAGCAGAATTGTAAACAATGCAGGATGGCACTGAAGCACTAGCAACTTGTTCCAAACACATAGGAGAAGGCCAGAGATTGTCCTAATAAACAAACATTAAATATACACTCTTCAGAGTTTTGTCCTTACAGCATCCTTGACTCCAAGAGTCAATGGGAAAGGGAGGTAGGAACAGTTGGGTGACAAAAAGATGGGAAAAGCAGCAGCTGGGTAAGCAGCACAGTTACCTCTTCATTGTCACTCTTGGACTTTTTTGGTTCAGGAAAAACATGGTTTTGTAATGGCAGACCCACTCCTGGGCTCAATGCTGGACTTGATATTCCAAACCAAGTGCTTAAGAGTCATTGAGCCTATTTTTGTCTGGATTTGCAATTGTTACACCTGGCATAAGCACTGCGAACGTAAAAGAAGGAGTGCTGCTGATCTGCTGTGACTGTGATAGCTGCAAACAGCTTTGAGCAAGGTGGCAGAGAGTCAGAGGCACTAGCTTATTATATATAAATGGCATAGAAATTCCAGATATTAGGCATTGGGGGCGGGGAGTAAGAATCAAGGATCAGAGACCCATTATCCAGAAATATTTCTGAATATTCTAGACAATGGACTTTCTGAATTTTCTCAATAATCAGTGTGTGTGTTTGCTCTATTCTAATGGGCTTGAAAACAAAAAATGTCCATTATGATGCAAGTATTGTTCAGAAAATTCTAGTGCCTTGTCTTCAACATAACACTGATAAACGAGATGGAGCACAAACCTTCAGAAAATTGTTTCTATTACTCTTAGTAAAATTTTAAAAAAGAAATTAAACTAATTACATTTGACTATGGTTCCCTTTTCTATTATTCATGAAGTGCAGTTGTAATGGATAAGTAATTAGCATGCAGGCAATTTAAAGTCATTAGTTTAAGGATTCCAACCAGCCTATTTTCAACCTACAGCAGTTCTTTCCTTATCCTGCATTCATTTGTATTCACCATCAGTAGCAGAATCATGCCAATGCCTTTATTTCTGAACCTGTATGACGCAATGGAAGACCTCAAGCATGAAACACAAGTAGCTTAGAGTACTGCTGCTTATGAAACCTTAACAAATATGACTAGGAGGGTGAAATAATTCATTTTTTGAATTCATATATTACTACTATTGACTACATGAATTTGTAAATCTCTAAAATATGAGAGTCTGTATTTAAATTCAATTTAAGCAGTTTTTCATGCTGGAAACTAACAGGTCAGTATTCAAGTGACTCAGTCAGCATTTTTTTTTTGTATACACTAAATAGGGGCTCATTTTCAAAGCACTTAGACTTACAAAGTTCCATAGGTTACTATCAGGAGCATAATCGAAAGAGAAGGGCGCCCATCTTTCGACACAAATCGAGAGATGGGCGTCCTTCTCTCAGGGTCGCCCAAATCGGCATAATGCAAAGCCAATTTTGGGTGTCCTCAACTGCTTTCCGTCGCAGGGATGACCAAAGTTCATGGGGGCATGCCGGCAGCGTAGTAAAGATGGAACAGGGGTGTGGTTAAGAGATGGGCATCATCAGCCGATAATGGAAAAAAGAAGGGCGTCCCTGATGAGCATTTGGCCAACTTGGTCCCTCTTTTTTCATGACCAAGCCTCGAAAAGGTGCCTGAACTGACCAGATGACCACCGGAGGAAATCGGGGATGACCTCACCTTACTCCCACAGTGGTCCCAATACCCTCCCACCCAAAAAAAAAAAGTAAAAAACGTTTTTTCCAGCCTTTAGCCTTCCCCTTCTCTCTCAACGTCCCGCCCTTGTGGAAACAGGAAATGAGGACGGGACGCTGAGAGAGAAGGGGAAGGCTGAAGGCGAGCCTGCTCTCCTCTGCTTCTTTTGCAGTCACGACTTCAGTCAGGTAAAATGAGTTTTAAGCACTGGCTTGGCTGCAGGAAGGCAAGGAGGGTTGTTGAGGGAGAAGAGGGCAGGCAGGTCAGGTGGGGGGGGGTTGGAACTGGAACTCGGGGGGCAGGTGGTGTTTGGGGCGTCACTGGACATGGAGGGGAGGGCAGGGGAGAGGAGAATCGCTGGACATGGATGGGAGGGGAGAGAGGAGAAATTGCTAAGACATGGAGGGAAGGGCAGGGGAGAGAGGAGAATTGCTGGATATGGATGGGGAAGAGGGCAGGGGAGAGAGGACAGTTGCTGGACTTGAATGGATGGAGGGGAGGGCAGGGGAGAGAGGACAGTTGCTGGACATGGATGCAGGGGTGAGAGGAGAGTTGCTGGACCTGGATGGAAGGTAGGGCAGGGGAGCGTGGACAATTGCTGGACATTGATGCAGGGGACAGCAGGGGAGAGAGGAGAAATGCTGGGCATGGATGGAGGGGAGGGAAGAGAGGAAGTGAGATGCACATGGATGGAGGGGAGAGAGGAGAAATGCTGGACATGGATGGAGGGGAGGGAAGGGAGGAAGGGGATGCACATGGATGTAGGTGAGAGAGGAAAATGGTGGACATGGATGGAGGAGAGGGAAGAGAGAGAGAGGAAGGAGATGCATATGGATGGATGGATGGGTTGAAGAAAGAGGAAGGAGATGCATACTGACAGAGATGAGGGAAAGGGAAAAGAGGAGAAAAACTACTCATGGATGGAAAAAATAGATGCTGAATGGTGACCAAACAATGTAATGACTACATAAAGAAATTCACCACACTACATGAGTCACAATCAGGATTTCGACCCCAACACAGCACCAAAACAGTACTATTCACTCTCCTAACTAAATTCAAGCAGGAGATAGCAATAGGTAAAAGCATTCTCCTCCTCCAATTTGACATGTCCAGTGCGTTTGACATGGTTAACCATAACATACTGCTAAGACTCCTAGATTACTTCGGAATCAGTGGTAACACTCTCAATTGGATCAAGGGTTTTCTAACCACCAGAACATATCAAGTGAAATCAAGCACAAACATATCGTCACCCTGGAAACCAGATTGCAGAGTACTGCAAGGATCACCACTATCACCGATCCTTTTCAACCTCATGATGGCCCCACTAGCTAAGGCCTTATCCACCCAAGGCCTTAACTCATTTATCTACACCAATGACGTTACACTATACATCCCCTACAAGCATGGATCTGGCAGAAATCACTAATGAAATCAAGTTCAGCTTAAACATCATGAACTCATGGGCAAATGCATTCCAATTAAAAGTCAACACAGAAAAAACACACTGTCTCATCATCTCATCCCAATACAATACATACAAACCCACAAACATTAACACCCCAGGATACACCCTCCCTATCTCAGGCAGCCTGAAATTTCTCGGAGTAACAATCGACCGAAACCTCTCACTAGAGACCCAAGCGAAATCCACCATTAAGAAATTGTTTTTCTCAATGTGGAAACTCAAACGCGTGAAACTATTTTTCCCCGAGGAAATATTTCGCAACCTGATACAGTCAATGGTACTAAGCCACGCAGACTACTGCAATGGAATTTATGCGGGATGCAAAGAACAAATCATAAAGAAACTTCAGACTGCCCAAAACACAGCAGCAAGGCTTATATTTGGAAAAACGTGTTTTGACAGCGCCAAACCACTCCGAGAAAAACTGCACTGGCTTCCAATTAAAGAACATATCGCTTTCAAAATCTGCACGATAGTTCATAAAATTATTTACGGCGAGGCACCGGGCTACATGACAGACCTCATCGACCTGCCAACCAGAAACACTATAAAATCAGAAAGAACATACCTAAACCTCCACTACCCAAGCAGCAAAGGATTCAAATACAAATCCACTTACAGTATGCATCCAGCTTTTCCTACTTAAGCACACAACTATGGAACACACTACCAAGAGTAGTGAAACCTATGCTCGACCACCTAAATTTCCGGAAAGCACTAAAAACAGATCTGTTCAGAAAAGCATACCACACCGACCCAACATAAAAAACCTGGATACTTGCGACATATCGAAACCAAAGACCACAATGAACATATCCTAACTCTTCCTCTCCCTCTAAGTTCCACCCAATTGTATTTACCATACATGTACCTCATTCTACCACAATATCACCTTGTAATTGTTCATACCTTGTATCTGTTCATACTGGAATCGGCTAACGCCGGTTACTGTACTATCCTGCTTATAATCGAAATAGAAAAACGCCTATATTGTGACCCTAATCTGGAGATAGACGTTTATCTCAGAAAAACGAATAAAGCGGTATAATCGAAATCCGAATTTGGACGTTTTCAACTGCACTCCGTCGCAGATGCGAACAAAGTTGATGGGGGCATGTCGAAGGCGTGGTGAAGGTGGAACTGGGACGTGGTTATCTGCCGATCAGAGATGGGCGCCTTTCGCCGATAATGGAAAAAAAATATGTGTTTTTAGCGAGAATTTAGGGCACTTTTCCTGGACCCTGTTTTTCCATGAATAAGGCCCCAAAAGGTGCCCTAAATGACCAGATTACCCCCAGAGGGAATCGGGGATGACCTCCCCTGACTCCCCCAGTGGTCACAAACCCTCTCCCACCACAAAATATGCCGTTTCACAACTGTTTATTTTCACCCTCAAATGTCATACCCACCTCCCTGGCAGCAGTATGCAGGTCCCTGGAGCAGTTGTTAGGGGGTGCAGTGGACTTCAGGCAGGTGGACCCAGGCCCATCCCCCCCTACCTGTTACAATTGTGCTGGTAAATGGGAGCCCTCCAAACCGCCCCCCAAACCCACTGTACCCACATGTAGGTGCCCCCCTTCACCCCTTATGGCTATAATAATGGTGTAGACTTGTGGGCAGTGGGTTTTGAGGGGGATTTGGGGGGGCTCAACATACAAGGGAAGGGTGCTATGCACCTGGGAGCTGTTTTACCTTTTTTTTTTTTTGTAAAAGTGCCCCCTAGGGTGCCCGGTTGGTGTCCTGGCATGTGAGGGGGACCAGTGCACTACGAATCCTGGCCTCTCCCACGAATAAATGTCTTGGAGTTATTCGTTTTTGAGCTGGGCGCTTTCATTTTCCATTATCGCTGAAAAACAAAAACGCCCAGCTCAAAAAAAGATAAACGTCCATGTTTTTCGAAAATACGGTTCGGTCCGCCCCTTCACGGACCCGTTCTCGAAGATAAACGCCCATGGAGATAGACGTTTCCGTTCGATTATGCCCCTTCACGTGAGCCACATTGAGCCTGCAAATAGGTGGGAAAATGTGGGATACAAATGTACCAAATAAATAAATAAAATAAAATAAAGAGGGAAGAGATGGGGTAGACTCTGGATGGAAAGGGGGAAGAGAGGGGGCAGATGCTGGAAGGAAATGGGGAGAGAGGGGGTAGACACTGGATGGAAAGGGGGGAGAGTTAAGATCAAGGAAAGAAGAAATAAGAGGCTGTGACCAACACAATTAGAAACAGTAAACAGCCAGACCACAAAGGTAGGAAAAAATTAATTTTATTTTTAGTTTAGGCTAAAGTAGTGTGGTAGCTGTGTTAATAAATACAGAAAATGGAAGTAAGGTGATATCTTTATTGGACTAATTTTAATACATTTTTGACTAATGTTTGGAGACCAAACCCTCCTTTCTCATGTCAGAACAGAATGCCATAACAGCAGTATGCTGTCCTGACCTGAGGAAAGAGGTTTTGGTCCTTGAAAGCTAATTGAAAAATGTATTTAGTCCAATAAAAATGATATTATCATATTTTCCATTTTTTGTTTTATTTGTATTTATTAACCTTTAGTATAGTGATTGAAATATGTCAGTTTTTGAAATTTGCATCTCTTTATATTTGCACATTACAGGGGGACTGAGCAGGGCCGTGCCAACCCCGTAAGCGGGGTAAGCACCACAGGGGGCGCCTGCCTTCAAGGGCGCCGCACCGGCCGCCACATTGCCATCCAGTTGTATTTAAAAATTAAAAAAAAAATAAACCTTACCGCGTTGGCACGTCGGCAGCTGTAAGATTTCACCTTCACAACTCCGCCCACGACCGGTCCTGTACTGTGAGATCAGAAAGCAGAGCACCTCCCTCCTCTTCGCTCAATGTAATCCCTTCTACGCCCACTGCGCCGCTCATCTAATCATCGGCCATTTCGTCAGTGTGCTGGCGGAACAGGGAAAAGGAAGCGGCTACAACCGGGCAAGTGATGCGCAGGCGCAAGACTGTAGGCTCCAGTTCTGCTTCTGCAGAGTAGCAACAGCAGCACCCCGAGCTTCAGTCTAGACAGGGGTCGGTCGGATGGAGAATGATAGCCCCATGGTCACCCAAGCCCATCTTCTGGCTGCAAGTGGGCGCAATCAGTTTCTGGCTTGCTTGTACTTGGTGGGATTCCTGATGAGTCCTGTCCAACTTTGTCCTTGATGCTACGTTTTGCTTTATCCTCTATGGGATTTATACGTTTCGATTTTAAGGTATTTTCGGTTAGCTTTCTTTTTTTTTTTTAATCAGTGTTCTCAAGATAATTTTATGCTTCTGAACTATGTTTGATTTTATATTATCTATCTACATTTTGAAGTTAAATGCAGAAGTATTTACAGCTGAGTCTATATTTTTAATATAATGGGGGGGGGGGGGAGAAGGGACGTTGTCTATTTGTAGTTATAATCCTTTTGAAACTCTAAAATTTGTTCTATCAAATAGCCTCCCATTCCCAAATGGGCTGAAAAAGGGGGTAGGGTGGGAGAAGAGAGAAAGGAGATGCCACACCGGGGAGGGGGGGGGGGGACGCCAATGATAGTCTGCAGGGGGGCACCAGAGACCCTAGGCACGGCCCTGAGACTGAGGGGTGGGACTGTTCAAGGAAGAAGTCCTGGTGCAGGTTGCAGGCAGCCTATGAGTGACGCTGCCACTGCCCAGGTGAAGACTGCAGCAGACAGGATTTTAAAGTGGGGGGGGGGGGGGGGGGGGAAGAACGCACTGCCTGTAAAAAAAAGAAAAAAAATTTCAGCACCCCCCAATCATTTTGAAAAATTGGCTCCTATGGTGGTATGTTAAAAGGAAATGGTCAGACCAAGGCACAGGAAAATCAGAAACATAGAGAAGCAGTTGGAGATGTTATGATAAGATCCAGGATATTGCCTGCAGAATGGGTCTAAGAAGGAACATGTTGAGTGAGAGTAGCTTCAGAAAGAAAAGAGAGGAAATCAGAAGCAATATTATCAGATTGGTCCTCAACATGAATGTAGAAGCCCCCAATATGACAAGAAGAGAAGATTCAATGAGATAAGAAGAGAGGATATCATATAGGGCTTGCAGGGTTGAGCAGGAAACTGGTGGGGGCAAATAAATTAAAAGAAAAGTAAAAGGCAGTAACAAATTTAGATGGAGACAGAACCATAACCTCAAGAGTTCAAGAAAAGTATTGATGAAAAACAGAGAAGTAAAAGAAGGAAAGAAAGACAGACAAGCCACCACCACCATGCTTACGAAAGATTAGAACAGAGGCAGTGAAAACCTGGAAGGCATGACTGTTTCAAATGATAAAGATCAGAGTCTGTCAACCAAGTTTCTGTAGACAGTCCAGTTTGTGTTCTAAAAGAAGGTCATAAATGAATTGTGATTTATGGTGAAGGGAGTGAGTATTCAGTAAGCCAACAGACAGTGATTGCATAGGACTAGAATAGAAACCGGAATTAAAAAAAATAAGTGAACCAGCCTGGGAGAAAAGATATTGTGTCCTGGATGTGGGGAGATGGAAGAGGCCGGCTCCAAACTACTGAAATAGAGAGGGAGGGAGCTATCATAAAGAAAAGGAAATAACCAAGGAAAAGAAAACTAGAGTTAAACAGGGGGAGTTGCAATATCGGCACCCAGAGGAGGCACATGAAGGATCGCACAAAGAAGCACGTCATGCTTCTTGTTCGCACTCCTTCGTCTTGTGCTGCAGAAGCAAAGTGACTAAGAATATAATTGACATCTATGAACTCACATCCAGTGACATCAGCATCATGGGCGGGACCAATTCACCATGTTCTTGGTGTCAGGAGAGACCAAGGCAGCAGTAAGGGGCAGTAAGGGTCACTGCCGTGCGTGTCATGCTCGTGAGGGCCATACCAGCATGAGTTCTAGTGTGGAATGCTGGTTTATGATACCCTCACCATATGCCAATGCTTCCCTCGGGATCATAATTCAGGTGGATGCCAATGCTTCCCCTCGGGATCATAATCCAGGTGGAATAGGGAGGGTTAAATCTTCTGGCTGTTCTGCACACCCTTATGGTTGTGGCCATTTGGCTTCGAGCATAGATCAATATGTACAAAGAACATGGTGAGGCATTCCATCCCAATATCTGCTGACACAATGGATGTGTTCTTTAAGCACTATATGTTCCCATTAAGGAATCAGAGCTGTGCACCTACAAACTGATCCCTTGAGCATGTACCCTGGTGAAGAACACAAATCAAATGTAAGTTCTGCCCAGCATTCTGGTTCCCCATACTCTTGGGTTCCTATCTTATTGCCCTAAGGTGAACTACAATTCTTATTCCATTAATGTATTCTTGCTAGTCAGAACTGAATGCAAGTTCACCCTGTTGACTGATGAAGGCTATCCTGAAGTGAATGCACTAAACATCTCTGTGTATAGTTTAGTCAAACCTAAGGCTGGCAAAGATAACCTGATACAGAAAAAAACTGTTACTGTTTGCCTGGTTGCAGAGACCCAATGCAATCAACAAACATCCATGAGTGCCTTACGGAAGCAATTTACAGAGGGAGTATATAGTATGCGAGGATGACAACAAGAGACCTAATGGGAATAACTGATACCTATGTAAATGCATGCAACCCACTGCAGAGCACTGTTCTTCATAGGGCAGACAAAAGAAAGTCAGACTAATAATATCAACTTTAAAGTGCATGTAAATGGGATGTGTAGGTTGAGATCCCTGTAATAACTAGATAGTGACAAGTTGTAGTCTGTCACACTGCGATATGGCTCTAGTGTAGTTAGTACCTTATAATTCCAGGACCATGACTCCTTCCCAGATTTTCTATATAACTTGCAATCATATTATTTAATAAACATAAAGTCTTATTGTTGTGGGATCCTTCTTTCACTAGTCCACATCATTTAACAGCTAAGTTCATACAGGGTGCCAGCTTAAGACCTTTTGTTTCATAGAGGCTGCCAGATAAAGCCCCCCTTTCAACCAGCTGCATCAGAGTCCTTTATGGTTCCCACAGAGTTTAATACAGTCTTTTAAAGAACGTTCACTGGCCCCAAAATTCATTCACTTAAAGTTCATTTGCCGCAAAAGTTCATTTCCTTAAAGAAAGTTCACTTGCACCAAAAGTTCATTCCCTACAATTTACCTCCTGTAAACTCAAGCCTTTTGTAGCCTCTCCTCAGTTAACCTTTTGAGGCTCAGGGGACCCCCACCCTTAAACATACCAACAACTGAACATCTGGTATCCACCCACTTGGGTCGGGCTTGAGTGCAGTGCCTAATCCCTAATATATTTCAAAAACAAGTTTAAAGGCTTGTAGTAATTCCCAGGATTAGGCTCCAGCATTCATACCTTCAAGGCTTTCCCCCTCCAAAGCCTTCCTCCACCTGTGTATGAAATTGGTAAGCAGGGTTGCTATCAGGTTCTTAGGCTTCTCCTTTTTTACCTTTGCAAGGGCAGAAATGTCCATCGGTTCTGGCTCAGGTACTACTGCCCCACCTTGAACCCCTGAAACCCTTTCAATAGGCAACCACTCCATCAGCTCCTTCCCTTCTCCCTTCCTCTGCAGCTGATAATCCTTAAGATTAACCTGCCTAAAATGGTCATGGGATCTACCCTCAGGGACTTGTAATTGTAGTGAAGGCTAACCTCTCTAAAGGTGTCATGTGACCTACCCCGGGGAATATGGGAGTTGTAGTCCCTTGAGTTCTCTGGAAACATCTAGCTTTCGGGGACCTTTTCCCAAGGACCTCCCCTCTAGGTCTACCTTGCCCATCACGAGTCTTAGATTAGCAGGTCTCCAGATGTATACGCAGAAACAGAGTTAGTATATGTAAGAACTGATAGATGTAATTCTGTTTCTGTAACCTTCTCCGTCTGATAATTGGGAAGAAATTTCACTTTATAATTATCAATTGAAGAACAACCATGTATTTTGGTATATCCCAGGAAATGCTAAAGACCGCAACCCCTGACTTTTAAGACCGCCACTGAGGCGCATGTTAACTGTGAATAGTATATATATCCCAACAAAGGGATATATATGTATGTCTTACTAGTCTATTCTGGATACTGTCACATATGGAACCTACATAATATGGATAGGGATTTCAGAAAAACTGTAGACAAAAAAGTATATAGAAAAAATTAAATGAAAAAGGAAAAAAGTGAACAAAATAAAAAAAAAAAATGGGAGATAAAAAATGAAAAAATGAAACCATAAAAATAATGAAAAAAGAGATTCAAATATATATAATGAAAAAACATATTGAAATGTATGCAAAAAAACTCAACCAGATGTATGTATAACAGAGATAAAGGGTATGAGAGAATATATAAATAAATAAATAGTAAACTGGACCCGTTCTTCTACAGTCATATTGTAACATATGAATCCAATGGTCAATAATATGCCAAACAAGAAAAAGAAGGGGGGGGGGGGAAGGAGGAGGGGAGGGGGAAAAGAGGTACTATAGTGAGAAGAAATGTCAATAAAATAATATGGCAAAAAGGGATGTTTATAGGTAAATCATAGTGAGAAGAAATATAATAATCTAGCGAAAAAGGATGTATATTTGAACTATGTATTTCTTCTAAATGAATTGCCAGTCAACATAATTTGGGCTAAAATATCATACCGCATGCAATAAATTCCCACATGCATCTCCTTTATCTAACATGATTCACTAAATCGTTGAAAAAAATGAAAAGAAACAGACGCCGATGTGAGCAAATGCAAGGCGAAACCGGTAGCTGTATTGGCCCTGGACAAAGCTGAAGTCTTTCTTGACTGTGACATCATTTTAAAGGACAAAATAAAAAGATACAGCATTTGAAATATCAGGACTACGAAAATAGCTTAATACTGCAGTGGCATGAGAACCTGGTGAACAGGGTTTGATTTCCACTACAGTTCCTTGTGATTCTGGGCACGTCGCTTAATCCTCTATCGATCCCGGTACAAAACTTAGGGCCCTGTTTACTAAGCAGCGTTATAGGCACGTTAACATTTTTAACGCATGTTAACCATATACGTGCCTACAATATCCCTATAGGCGCCTACATGTTTAGTGCGCGTGCTAAGTGTAGGCGTGCTAAAAACATTAACGCACCTTAGAAACCGAGCCCTTAGATTGTGAGTCACAGAGAAAGTACCTGTATATGATAAATCTTAATTGCTTTGGTTGTACCACAGAAAGGCAATATGTCAAATCCATGACCCTTTCTTCACTTTTAAAAGAAGGAACCTAAGCAATCTTAAAAGGTCATGAACTGTAACTTTTTCATAGTCACTTCCAAGATATTAAAAGGCCTACTGTGGGGTTTTTTTGAGCGACTTAAGATGGGGAGGGGATACAAAATATAGGGCTTCATCAACATGTGATGTCCAGACTGGCACAGGTAGCAATATTAAATCTGCATTGTTTGTCTGGAACTTCCTTCTTTTTTTCCTTAGTGAGACCGCAGACGGATTTGAGGTAAAAATATTGTAATTTTCAGATGACACAAAAATCTGGAATAGGTTTATGTATCAGGAGAGAGGGGAAAATAATGAAAGGACAAGAAAGACTGATCAAGGATTTGGAAGATATGCTTCAGTGAAAAATAGCATAAAATCATACATCTGAAGTGCAAAAATCCATTAGCTGCTTTACAATTATGAGAACACGACCTGGCAACTGTTAAACAGGAAAGAGGCTAAGAAGTAATTGCCTCAGACAGTCTGAAAGTTTCTAGTTAGAGTAATGCAGCAGCATGGAAAACTAACAATTTGTTTGAGCACATAAGGAGAGAGATTGCCAGCAGAATGTGGTAATCACTTGTTATAGGTTGCTGTGAGACTACACCACAAATGCTCCTGGATTCTATATATCACACCATGATCTGTGTGCCCATATTTGTGCATGCAAATTAATTGTGTAATGAGCCCTTAACTAGCAATGGCTGGTTGCTAACAACTGACTATGAAAGTTAATTGGCACTCATTAAAATTTGCGCGTGCATCTTGGCCGCAGGCTATTCTATAAGGCATAGCGCCAACTCTAATACCATGTAACTCAGAAGGGGGTGTGGTCATGGATGTGTCAGGGGCATTCCAAAAAGTTGTGTGCCTAACTTGGGCACCAGCATTTACAGCAGGCGTAAATCTGCTGCTTCAGGTTACACATACAACGCAAAAAACAGTAGAGTGCTATGGGAGAATCACTATGGTGGAGTTTGTGGGCAAAGTCTCATATTCAAGTCGCAGCTGATCTTAAGCTTATTCACTGCTAATGTTCTAATCATAGACACATGCCCTCCCTCCTACCATAAATCTCCACTAGTGGCAATACTGATTTCTTTATATCACTTTTTTTCTATTTTTGTTTTTCTATTTTTTATATTAGTCTAGCATGCTGCTAGCTTTCATAATACTATAGCAAACTTGCTGAAGATGGCTTTAATAACTTATAACTTATCTGCATGCCGTTGGACAAGCACACCCCAACAGGAGCCTGTTTCGCCCTCCTGGCTTTCTCAAGGGGAACTTAACGTGCAGTCTCTGTAAAAAAACAGCAAACAGATGTATAAGCTCATCTAATCTAACGCTCCCATATGACATATAGAATACAAATAAGCATCCAGGACTCACCAGGTTGTCAGATATTTGTTTGCCAACTATCTATCGATACTTAACTATGGTGGCGGCGTCTTTTTAACTCCTATCAACCCAGAAACAGCTGATCCATTTATTTGTGTTTCACATAAAACAACCCCATTGAATATGTGTATTCAAGCCATTTGGTTCCAATGTATTCAGGTGATACACCCAATATGTCTCACGTTGTAATAGACTTCTATTGTGGTCTCCTCTTCTAGATGCAGGATTAATATGGCCTATGGTCATAAAGTGCAAAGCATCGACATGATGATTAAATTACATTCAGTGTTGCACTAAAGGGGAACCTTGTATTTGTGCCATGATGCGGGTATGGTGCTCTATCATACATTCATGAAGAGACCTACTTGTCTTTTAGTTATATACACTTTCCTGCAAGGACATACTATATGATAGATAACACCACGCGTCCGACAAGTAGTGTGATGTTTCAAATTGTATCGCTTGCCATCATGTACAAAAAATTGTGTTCCACTGTTATGTCACATGTCTTGCAGTTTTTCTTGTTGCACTTAAAATGTCCTATAGATATCCCCAGACTTCTGTTATCTTGTTCTACTAATTCAGCTGGCTGAGCAACTATTTAAGATTTCTTCCTCTCTAAAACGCAGTGCACAGATTACATTGTGCAAATATGGGATGGGTCTTGATTATATCCCAATGTTGTTGAATTATTTTTGCAACTGATTCACCTCCCGGCATATATCTCATAATGCATGTGATCGTATCATCCTCCTTTTCTCGAGTTCTGGTCTGTAACAATAACTCTCTATTGTTATATTTTGCTCGGCGGAATGCCCATTTCAAGGTATTGTTGGGATAGTTCCTTTGCTTCATCCTGTTGTAATAGTTCAGAAGAACGAACAAAATCAACATCATCGGAACATACCCGCCGAAACCGGAGGAATTGGGAGAAAGGTAAACTATCACGCAACTTACAGAGGTGGCAACTGTTGTATTCCAAAATGGTGTTCTTATCTGTTGTTTTCGTGTACACTCTGGTAGTAACTTGTGATCACATAATTCAAACAGCTACATCCAAAAAATGTATACAAGTCCTTGAACTAGTTATTGTAAACTGTATCTCCGGATGACAATGATTGAGCCATATATGAAACTCTTCCAACTCATGCTCTTCTTCCAACCATAACACAAAGACGTCGTCTATGTATCTCTTCCACATAAAGATCTTAGAGTGGAATGGAGAATTGGCTAACCATTCATCTTCATATGCAGCCATAAAAATGTTTGCTAAAGTAGGAGCAAACAAGGCACCCATAGCCGCACCTGATTTTTGTAGAAACAGTTTATCTTGAAACTTGAAAAAGTTGTTACATAGTGCTAGTTTGGTAAGTTTCAATATAAACTTGGTAGGAACCTCATGAGATCTTGGTCGAGTATCCAACAACCTTTCCACTATCACTAACAGTTCATCTTGTGGAATCTTAGTGTAAAGGGATTTGATATCCAGTGTAAGGTGCATAAGGATCCAGTACATCCACCTGGTAGACCCATAATGTCATCTAAGGGCTCCTTGCTGGAACCACTTTCCATCTATGTGGACACATTTCTGAGAGGATTTGTACCATTATGCCCCTCATTTATAAAAGATACTACACACTTTCTGAACATGTTGCGAAATGTACAATTGACACAAAGTACAGTAATGATGGTTACGCTGGATATCAAATCCCTTTGCACTAAGATTCCACAAGATGAACTGTTAGTGATAGTGGAAAGGTTGTTGGATACTTGACCAAGACCTCATGAGGTTCCTACCAAGTTTATATTGAAACTTACCAAACTAGCACTATGTAACAACTTTTTCAAGTTTCGAGATAAACTGTTTCTACAAAAATCAGGTGCGGCTATGGGTGCCACGTTTGCTCCTACTTTAGCAAACATTTTTATGGCTGCATATGAAGACGAATGGTTAGCCAATTTTAGCATACAATGGAAAAGTTGCTGGTACTCAGTATCCCCAAGTACGACCTGAAAAAAAGGCCCGAGTGGACAGAGTAAAAGGGCTGTGGGACGTGAATACATGGTCGGTTCAGCTTCAGCAGATGACAATGAGAAAAAGGAATAAGTATCAGATATGATTCTTCTAATCCTGAATATCTATCTTCTGGGTCCCCTCTCCTTTGTGTTTCCCCTTCCTTTTTCTTGCAATCCTTTCTCATTTTGTTCATGGCTTCCTCTTCCTAGGGTTACCATATGGCTCCAGAAAAAGGAAGACACATTGATCCAGTCCGGGTTTTGCTTCCATTGAAAGCAATGGAAATAAAACCCAGACTGGCTCAATCTGTCCTCCTTTTTCTGGACCATATGGAAACCCTACCTCTTCCTCCCCTCCCTCTAGGACTCAACTCTCTATCCTTCTTTCTATCTTCTTTTTTTATCCCTCTCCAAGATTTCTTTCCTCTTCTTTCCCCAGCTTCCAGAAATCACCTCTCCCATCCTTATTTTCAAAGCTCATTCACTCATCTCAGCATTAATCACTAAGGGGGTCTTTTACAAAGGCACACTAGCGTTTTTAGTGCTTACTAAATGTTAGAGACGTCCATGGGAATATATAGGCATCTGTAACATTTAGCAAACTCTTATTTTTAGTGCGTGCTAAAAATGCTAGTGCCTTTGTAAAAGAGGCCCTAGATACTTTACCCCTCGAAAGGACCAAAAAGATTAAGCAGGCAGAAATGTCAGGAAACAACTTTATGTCTCATAAACAATTATACAAATTAACATTATAAAAGGTTGTGAGAATCAGAGAAGCCACAGAGCTCAGAATGCAGGGGGGAAGAGAGAAAAGCCAGAGTGGAAAAACTACAGATCCCAGAATGCATTGCGGAAGGGGAGGAGGCAGGAGCATAGAGATGACAGATTTCAGACTGCCTGGAAGAATAGGAGAGAGGAGGACAAACGAGTACCTGAGCCACAGGAGAGGAAAAGAGAGGGGGCTGATTGGGAGATGGAATCAGCTGAGGAGAGGGTTAAACCCCTGAGGGAGGGGGTGGAGAATGAGGGGATGGAATGGGAGGAGTTGGAGGAGGTAGGAGGAGAAAGTGTGGAAGAGGAAATGGAGGTAGGAGAGGAAGTGGCTGGAGAAGAAGAGTGACTGCTAGAGGAGCCAAAAAGTATCAAGAAAAGATAATAGTCAGGAGAGATCCGGCGGGTGGATGTCAAGAGGTATAGTGTTGACAAATGAGGGTGGTGGATCTTTAAAGCCTGGCTAAGCCGGGCTGTGTGAAAAAGCCTAGCTAAGCTGAACTGTTTGAGGCCTTGCTGAAGAGGGTGGTGTTTGAAAGCGGGGCTAGCTGAACTTTGGAGAGAAAGCCTGGCTAAGCTGGGCTGTGTTTAAAGCCTAGCTAAGTTGAACTGTTTTGAGGCCTTGCTGAAGAAGGCGGTGGGGGGAAGGCCTGGCTAGCCGAACTGTGTTGGAAGCCTGGCTAGCCGAACTGTGTTGGAAGCCTGGCTAGCAGAACTGTGTTTAAAGCCTGACTAGCTGAACTTTGTGGGAAAGCCTGGCTAGTCGAACTGTGTTTGAATCCTGGCTAGCAGAACTGTGTTTAAAGCCTGGCTAGCCAAACTTTGTTGAAAAGACTGGTAAGCTGAACTGTGTTGCCCCGCCTTGCTAGCGGAACTGTGTGGCAGGGAGAGCGAACTGCACGGACGAGTGTGGAGTCGGAAGCAGACAGCACGGATAAGGGAGAGAGACAATTACGCGGCCGAGAGGAGCAGCTGACAATGTGTAAATGCATTCAGATTCATACAAATTTGTACACAATTGAGGTAAAATTTGAGAAACTTTCCAGCTTATTTTCGAAAGAGAAAAACGCCTATATTTCGACCCAAATTGGGAGATGGGCGTTTTTCTCACAAAGGCGTCCAAATCAGTATAATGGAAAGCCGATTTTGGGCGTTTCCAACTGCACTCCATCGCGGAAACGAATAAAGTTGATGGGGGCGTGTCAGAGGCGTGGTGGAGGCAGAACTGGGGCGTGGTTCTCAGCCGAGGAGAGATGTGTGTCTTTAGCTGATAATCGTAAAAAAAAGGCTTTTTTACCGCGATTTTGGGTGACTTTTTTTGGACTCTTTTTTTTAACGAACAAGTCCCAAAAAAGTGCTCCAACTGCCCAGATGACCACTGGAGGGAATCGAGGATGACCTCCCTGGACTCCCCCAGTGGTCACTAACCCCCCTCCCACCAAAAAAAAAACCACTTTAAAAACTTTTATTCCAGCCTCTATGCCAGCCTCAAATGCCGTACCCACCTCCATGACAGCAGAATATGTTCAATCCTGTCACAGCCTTTCCCTGGGTCAGATGTGGCTCTCGGGTGCACTACAGGGTCACATCAGCATTGCATTGTGGTGGGTGTAGGGTATTGGGCTCCGTGATTTCATTAGCTTCTGTTACAGTCTCACGATGTTGGTAGTTGGTAGGCTCTTCTCCCATGGTGCTTTTCCCCCTGCCTACTGGGTCAGAGTGTGCCCTGTTTTGTTTCCGGTAGTCCATGAGATAGTGGCCATTTTTGTAAGCCAGTTTTAGATCCCTTCCATGTGTTAGCCACGTTAGAGAACTTAGTTCTTACCTTGAATGTGGCTGAAAGAGGGCATTGTACAACATTCTGCCAGCTCTGACCTGCTAATCTCACTACCAGGGAGACTTGTTGCCAATGGTGGGGCACTACCTCTGATCTGCAGTTAACTGTGAGTAAACGCGGTTATTCCAATAAAGGATATTTTTGGAGAGATTAGTCTTCAGGTGTCAACTGGTGTGCCAATGTTATATAGAAGCAACAAGTCCTAGAGGCCTGCGTGTATGCAGGTCCCTATTACTACTACTACTATTACTACTATTTAGCATTTCTATAGCGCTACAAGGCATATGCAGCGCTGCACAAACATAGAAGAAAGACAGTCCCTGCTCAAAGAGCTTACAATCTAATACACAAAAAATAAAGTAAGCAAATCAAATCAATTATTGTGTACAGGAAGGAGGAGGGTAGGTGGAGGCAGGTGGTTACAAGTGGTTACGAGTCAAAAGCAGTGTTAAAGAGGTGGGCTTTCAGTCTAGATTTAAAGGTGGCCAAGGAAGGGGCAAGACGTAGGGGCTCAGGAAGTTTATTCCAGGTGTAGGGTGCAGCGAGTCAGAAGGCGCGAAGTCTGGAGTTGGCAGTAGTGGAGAAGGGAACAGATAAGAAGGATTTATCCATGGAGCGGAGTGCACGGGAAGGGGTGTAGGGAAGGACGAGTGTGGAAAGATACTGGGGAGCAGCAGAGTGAGTACATTTATAGGTTAGTAGAAGAAGTTTGAACAGGATGCGAAAACAGATAGGGAGCCAGTGAAGCGACTTGAGGAGAGGGGTAGTATGAGTAAAGCAACCCTGGCGGAAGACGAGACGGGCAGCAGAGTTTTGAACCGATTGGAGAGGGGAGAGGTGACTAAGTGGGAGGCCAGCAAGAAGCAGATTGCAGTAGTCTAAACGAGAGGTGACAAGGGTGTGGATGAGGATTTTGGTAGAGTGCTCGGAAAGAAAGGGGCGGATTTTACGGATGTTGTAAAGAAAGAAACGACAAGTCTTGGCGGTCTGCTGGATGTGAGCAGAGAAGGAGAGAGAAGAGTCAAAGATGACCCCAAGGTTTCGAGCCGAGGAGACAGGGAGAATGAGAGAGCCATCAACAGAAATAGAAAAGGGGGGAGTGGGGAGGTGGGTTTGGGGGGGAAAAATGAGAAGTTCGGTTTTGGTCATGTTTAATTTCAGGTGGCATTGAGACATCCAGATAGCAATGTCAGACAAGCACTTTTAGTGGGTACCGCAGTGCACTTCAGCCAGGTGGACCCAGGCCAATCCCCCCCACCTGTAACCAGGGCCGGTCTTAGGCAGAGGCGACCGAGGCGGCCACATAGGTCCCCGCGCTTAAGGGGGCCCCGCGCGGCAAGCCTCAAGTCTCTGCCTCTCCAAGTCAACCCGGCTGCTGCTCACTCCGGACCGGACCGCGAATTGCTCCGAGTCCGACGCTCGCTCCCGCCTCCCGCCACCTCCCACCCCCCCGCTGAGCCTGCCAATGACAGCTCCCGCCTCCCAGTCCCACTCCCAGAGGCCAGGACGACGATGACAGCAAAGGCATGCCCCGACCCGAAAGACAGACAGTGCAGCAGGCCAGCCACAGGCACGACGGCTGTCGGCTTCGCTCAGCCCAGCTTTTCCTCTCCGCCTTCCCGCCCGCCTTCTAATGATGAGTACTTCCTGTTTCCGCGAGGGCAGGCGGGCGGGAGTCTGAGCGGGAAGGGAAAAGGAGCTGCCTGGAGAGCGTGGTCGGAGGTGAGCAGGAGGAGGACGGAGACAGCCATCGGGAAGGAGCTGGAGCGTCGTGGTCATCGGAGCAGGTGAGCACTAGCAGCAGCAGGCAGGGGGGGCAGGCAGCCATCACAATAAAGATAGAGGTGGTTGTGTGTGCCTGCTACTGCCGCCTGCCTGCCTCAGCCTGGCCTGGGAGCAAGTTTTAATTGTTGTGCCAGCCAGTGGCAGTGCAAAAGGCAAGGTGAATAATTGATTATTTTTATTATTTTGTTTTATTAATATTATTGTCAGTGTTCATTTTCTTGGACTGAGCTACCACAGGTTTTTATTTCCGAATATCATTGCCCTTAATTAATAGACCTTGTATCCTCTCCAATTTTTTATTTTGTTTATTCACTTTCCGCACATGGAGTCAGAAGTTGAGATAGTTTATTCTGATGGATAGTGTTAAATAAGCAGAGTATTTTTTTTCTTTTGGATTTTTAAACCTTTTTATTACAGTGAGTGTCATATAGATTATAGTCTTGTAAGAGTATTTCCCTCTTTACATGTAGCGTTTTAAAATATTTTTACTATCAGAGTTTTTTTCTAATTGTTGTGTTCAATAAGATAACTTTTTTATTATTTATTATTATTTTTTTATTTTTACTTTTCATATTTCACTGTGCGTTTAAATCACGATAGTCCTCTGTGTTCCATTACATACATATATAGACTTCAGTCTCCCCATTAGAATCGAATGTTATTTCAGCACATAGCTTGTGATGATGGTGGTTCAGTATTTGGTCCTGGTGAGATTAGGCTTTTATAATATTCTTTATTTAGCAATGCCTCAGTCTAGAATTCATGCTTTACAGGTTATCCAAAATGCGTCTGCTCGTATGATTTGTGGAATTTTAAGATAATATCTGAACATGTTTCACCAGTGTTGAAACAATTACGCCTGTTTAGGAAAAAAAAATATATACCTGCACCTGAACAGGGCTAGCTCAACCACTAAGTGAACTAGGCAGTTGCCTAGGGTGGCACAAGTTCAGGTAGGGTAACCATGACACTTAAAAAGCACATCACCTCGTGCAGTGCAGTGTTGCAGCAAAGGAGAAGCCAGCTCCAAGAGAACTAGTCTGTCTCAGGCAGCAAGGCCGCAGGCAGGCTACAGTCATGATTCTCGACTGAGCTGTGTTCTCCCTTCATCCTGATTTCCTGTATTCTCCTTTGTTATGAGAATTGGAACTACTAATTGTAGTGGACTTGAACTGAATAATTTCTGGGGAGGGGGGTTCATGATAGCATTGTGCTTATTTCAATCAGTTTTTTCTGTACAAGTTTAGCTTCATTTGTCTTTATTTGAAATTTTCTAAAAATGGAATAATCTTATCAATGGGGCGGAGCTATGGTGGGGTGGAGCTAGGGTGGGGCGGGGCTATGGTAGAGCGGGGCTAGGATGGGGCCCCACCAAATTGGTCTGCATAGGGCCCCGCACTTGCTAAGACCGGCCCTGCCTGTAACACTTGTGCTGGTAAATGGGAGGCCTCCAAAACCCACTGTACCCACATATAAGTGCCCCCTTCACCCCTAAGAGCTATGGTAGTGTTGTACATTTGTGGGTAGTGGGTTTTGGGGGAGGGAGGTTGGGAGCTCAGCACCCGTGGTAAGGGAGCTATGCATGTGGGAGCTTTTCTGAAGTCCACCGCACTGACCTAGGGTGCCCAGTTGGTGTCCTGGCATATCAGGGGGGCCAGTGTACTACCAATCCTGGCCCCTCCCATGACCGAATGGCTCGGATTAGGATGTTTTTGAGCTGGGCATTTTTAGTTTCCATTATCGCTAAAAAAAAAAGAAACGCCCAGCTCAAAAACGTCCATTTTTTCGAAAATACGGTTTGGCACGCCCCTTCACGTACCCGTTCTCAGAGATAAACGCCCATGGAGATAGGCGTTTCTGTTCGATTATGACCCTCTTTGTCTCAAAATCTAGTACCCCTGAGATGCTGCAGAAAACTGTAAACTGTGACCATGGGTTCCTTTAACTAGCAGCCCAATATATATGACTGTTTTGTGAAATGTTGCGAGCTCCCTTAGGGGTCCATTTACAAAGGTGTGCCAAAAAGTGTCCCTTAGTCTTTGTACTTTTTAAAAAAGGGTTTAAAAAATCGATTCACTTTTACCCATTCTACACCAATCAGGATTTGTAGACCTCAATCATATCTCCCCTCAGTCATCTGTTTTCCAAGCTGAAGATCCCTAACCTCTTTAGCCATTCCTCAAATGAGAAGAGTTCCATTTCCTTAATCATTTTGGTTACTCTTCTTTGAACCATTTCTAATTTCTATGTATCTTTTTTGAGATACGGTGTCCAGAATTTAACATAGTATTCAAGGTGAGGTCACACTATGGAGCAATACAGAGGCATTATAATATTCTTTGTCTATTTTTTATCCCTTTCCTAATAATTCCTAGCATCCTGTTTGCTTTCTGGGCCGTTGCCACACAGAAGTTTTCAGCATATTGTATATGATGACACCAAGATTTTTTCTTGGGTACTGACACCTACAGTGGACCCTAGCATTAAGTAATTATGCTTTGGATTAGTTTTCCCAATGAGCATCAATTTTTGCATTTGTCCACATTAATTTTCATCTGCCATTTGGATGCCCAGTCTTCCAATTTCCTAAGGTCTTCCTGCAATTTTTCACAGTCTGTTTGTGTTTTAACAACTTTGAATAGTTTTGTGTCATCTGCAAATTTAATCACTTCACTTGATTTCCAGATCATTTATAAATATTTTAAATAGCACTAGTCCCACTACAGATTCCTGAGGCACTCCACTGTACACCCTCCTCTACTGAGAAAAATGGTTATTTAACCCTATCCATTAACCAGTTCCTAATCCACAACAGAACATTGCCTCCTACCTCATGGCTTTTCTCAGGAGTCTCTCATCGGGGATTTTGTCATAAGCTTTCTGAAAATCTAGGTACAATAGTTCAACTAGCTCACCTTTTTTCACACATTTATTCATGCCTTCAAAGAAATCAAGTAAATTGGCGATGCAAGACTTCCCTTGACTGAATTCATGCTGACTCTGTCCCATTAAACCATGTTTGTCTATGTGTTCAGTAATTTTATTCTTTATAATAGTTTCCACTATTTGCCCAGCACTGAAGTCAGGCTTACTGGTCTGTAATTTCCCAGATCACCCCTGGAGCTCTTTTTATAAATTGGCGTTACATTTGCCACCCTTCAATCTTCAAGTACTATGGATGATTTTAATGATAGGTTACAGATCACTAACAACAGATCAGACATTTCATGTTTGAGTTCTTTTAGAACCCTGGAGGTACATAGCATCTGGTCCAGGTTATTTACTACTCTATAATTTGTCAATTTGGTTCAGTCCATCTTCCAGGCTCTCCAAGATTTCTTTCAGTTCCTCAACGTCATCATCCATGAAAACCATTTCTGGTACAGGTAGATCTGTTACATCTTCTTCCATAAAGACCAAAGCAAAAAATTCATTCAGGGGTATGTTTACTAAAGTGCGTTAGCATTTCTAACACACCTTTAAATTTAAGGCATATTAAACACTAACGCGCCTATACATATCTATGGGAGCACTAGTGTTTAACGCATGTAAACCATTTATGCGCGTTAAAATGCTAATGCACCCATAGCGCACCTTAGTAAACATAGGCATTAGTCTCTTCGCTATGGCCTTGTCACTCAATGTTTTTATAGCAAACATGTAACAATCCTTTCCTTTGTCCTTCATTTATTAATTCTTATATGTATTTCATTCATCATATTTCCAATGTGACCGTATTCTTCTCATATTTTTACATCATTTCATTATGTATGATTTTAAGATTTCATATTATTGTTTTATTATTATACATGAATTTATCATTATGCATGTTTGTAAGATTGTCCACTCATGTATTTATCTTATATATGTATCTGCTTTTTACTTATATAGATTTCTGAAGCAGGCACTTATGTGCGGAAACATGATGTCATGTCAAGTCAGCTTAAATAAATAACTTTTGATTTCATTTTGGAGTCCTGAGTCTGTTTTCAAAGAGCCTGATCCAGTTCCCACTCCTTGTTCTTTGACAGTTAATGGTGTTATTCAGTTAACTAACCAGTACTGATCCAGGTAAAATTAGGATAGTAAAAAGGCTGTCCAAATGTTATCTAGTTAGTTAGCCAGGTGCTAGTTTGAATATAACAGATACCCAGATAACTGTTGGCAGCCAGGTTATACCTGGATATTCAGTACTGGCAGATATCCAGATTCCACCGGTGAATATCTTGGTATTAAAAAAAAAATCTATAGTGGCCAGCTCAGTATCAGGGGGCTAGGGTTTAGAGGAGTAGGGTAATAGCCACTTTTTAAAATTCAGTTTCAGGGTGATGATTGGGTACGTGAGTCTGGCTGCAGTCACAATGCTCACAGCCCCTTAGCATGCGATTTCCTGCTCTTGAAATGGCAAGGATTATCTTCTGTTACTTCTAGTTCCTTTGAGATTGTACTGTTCTGTACAGCTTTCTCATGGGCATTCGTTGTGGCTTTGTGAGTTGTAATGTATTCAGACACTCTCAGACCAGCTAAACAATCTCAACTACTTGTTTTGTTATAATTCACAGAAACAACAGGAAGTGATGTATTCTACCAAGATGTACTCTCCACTCCCTACAGGGGTCATAGATACTTACACAACAGCCAGCGTGATCCATTACAAGAGTGGATGAATTGGCTGCTGCTATATGCAGTGTAGATTCAGAGGCTGGACAGCAGGCCTCTGGCATTTTCATGTGGAACAGCAGATTATGCCTTTGTTTTCAGAGATCAAAGACTAACAAAGTTTTTTTTTTTTTAGGGGGGGGGGCGTGTATTATGGAGGAGTGGCCTAGTGGTTAGGGTGGTGGACTTTGGTCCTGAGGAACTAAGTTCAATTCCCACCTCAGGCACAGGCAGCTCCATGTGACTCTGGGCAAGTCACTTAACCCTCCATTGCCCCATGTAAGCCACATTGAGCCTGCCATGAGTGGGAAAGCACAGGGTACAAATGTACCAAAAAAAAAAACCTGGAGCTGGCCATCTGATCAATATGGAATTTGTTGGAATAATTATCAATATGTCCTAAAGATGGGTGCTACTTCATTTTGCATGTGGATGAGTCTTTTGAATCACTTCCAGTTTCTACAAGTTTTTATGGGGTCCTTTGACAAAGCTGCAGTAGAAAGTGGCCATAGCGCGCCATTTCACAGGTATTTCCCACATGCTAAGGCCATTTTTACCGCTGCAAGAAAATGGCTGATTTTCCATTTTCTAAATTAATGGCCATGCGCTAATGTTAGAGGTAAACTAAATAGTAGTATCCAGGGGTGAGATACCCAAATCAGCAAAATTGCACAATCAATATATGGGGTTCTCTTTCTATAAGTCAACACAGAGGTATGCATAGGACAACTATCTCCCCCTCATAAGACAGCTGTTGGAAAACTCGGTTTACCATGGGACTATACTAAGGAGAGATAATCTAGGTTACCTGAAAAGCTGACTGTTCTCTCTATATAGACAGGTACAGATTCACACAAGTTTCGAACTTGCAGTCGGTGACATATTTAAAGCTTCATCTCTAGTGTAACAAATGAAAACATTTATTTATTTATTGCATTTGTATCCCAAATTATCCCACCTCTTTGCAGGCTCAATGTGGCTTACAATATATCATGGATAGTGGAAATGAGAGGAGAATTGACATTTAGTGTTACAGAGGTATTTTGGGTTGTATGGTAATGGAAAACATGATAGTGATATAATATAAGGCATTCTTAACATTACTAGATATATGTGGGGATTTCACATGTTTTGGTCTTTGTGGTATATTGATGATGATGTTACTATGCACAGGTTACAAACTTGTGCTATATAAAAATACGTACTATTTAATAGCAGGTTAAACACAGTTCCTTTGTTTACATGAATCATGGGTTATGTACAAAAATGGAATTTATTTAACAGAATGCAAATACAGCTTCATGCACCCCTTCACTGTCCTTTACTATTTATAGTTTTGAAATCTTCCATCAGAACAGTAATCTGTAGTCCTCCTGCTGTGTGAAATAAATGCTACGAAAAGATGCACTTTCCATTCTTTGAGGCTTTTGATGCACTGATACAACAAAGTGCAGAAGGTCAGCATGGCCCTGTGTGAATAGTATATGCAGAGCAAAGCAATATCCAGTTTTTGAAACAAATACCACCTCTGTAAATTATCTTCTGTTTGCAGTAGTAAAATCAGTATTCTTAGTCAAAAGTGTGCCAGATGGCACCAAGTCAAAAATAAAGGGAATTATCCTATGTGGTCTAGGGAACCTTAGCCATGAAAATCTGAAAGCAAGTCAAGCTTAAAGGTATTTTAATTGTGTTCACACTTCAAATTTGCAAAGGTATTATTTACTTCCAGTAAGTGATTGAAATCCAAATTTATATACAGTGCTAAGAAAATGTTTGTGAGTCCACTAGAGATGCTCAAAATATAATTTATTTATTTATTTACAAAGGGGTCCTTTTACTAAACCGCAGTAGAAATCAGCTGTCGGTAATCGCTGAGACACCCATAATGGGCGTCTTGGTGCAGTGGCGTAGCTAGGGTAGTTGACACCCGGGGCCGGTCGTTTTTTAACACCCCCCTCCAAAATCCAGTACTAGGCATACCGAGAATACAAAACACTCAGGATCTCTAGAACAATTTTACCATACCATAAGCAGTAATTTTTACGAGTCACATAAGGAAAGGAAAGCATCTTAAACACTACAGTGGGCACTAGAACATTAATTCACCTATTGTAAAACGTAACCAGACAGAATAGTACAGATCGTCGATCCTGCACAGTCAATGCCAATTGAAAGCTGTGTCTTTTTCACAAACATAGATAAACCCTAAACCACTATAGAATAAGTAATCAAACTTTCTATTTAGACAAAAATTAAACTGAACCCCCAAGAGGCCAGACTGAGCATACAATGCAACACCACAGAAACAGAAAATAAAATAATACCATTTTAATGGACTAATACATTTAGCTTTCAGAGGCCAAAACCTCCTTCCTCAGATCAGTACAGTATAGTGATTTTACAATATCCTATCCTGACCTGAGGAAGGGGGTTTTGTTCTCCGAAAGTTAGTCAAAATATATTAAAATAAGTCCAATAAAGATTACCTTATTTCCATGTTCTATTTATAAGCATTTATTAACACAGCTACAATACTACTTTATCCTAAAGCAAAAAAATAAATATATATATTTTACTTAGTTTGTTGTCTCTGGTTTCTGCTTTCCTCATCTTCTTTTCACTGTCTTCCTTCCATCCAGCATCTGCCTTCTCTCTCTCTCCCTGCCATCCAGTGTCTGCCCTCTCTCTCCTGTCCCCTCCATCCAAAGTCTGCCCTCTTTCCCTGCCCCTTCCATCTAGGATCTGCCCTCTCTCCATGTGCATCTCCTTACTTTGTCTTTCCTTCCCTCCATCCTTGTCCAACATTTCTCCTCTCTTCCATTCATGTGCATTTCCTTCCTGACTTTCCTCCCCTCCATCCATCCATGTCCAACAACTCTCCATTCTCCCCTGCACTCTCCTCCATCCACCCATATCAAGCAAATTTCCTCCCTCCCCTGCTCCCATTCATCCCTCCATGTTCAGCTATCTGTTCTCTCCCCCTGCTCTCCCCTCCCATCCATGTCCAGCATTTTCCTCTCTCCCCTGCCCTCTCCGTTCCTTCCTTCCTTCACCTGACTGCTGCCCCCACAAAAACAGGGCTAGCCCTCTGCTCTCTTTAACGGTCCCACTCCCTATCCCTCTGAGTCCTTCGTTCCCGCCCACGGCAGCCCTCCTCCTCCTCTCCCCCCCCCCCCCGTATCATAACCCTTTACTTCCCTTGGTGGCAGTGGCGTCAGTTCCGTTACGAAGAAGACACTGTCTGCAGGCTCCCCTCCAGCTTCAGCTTCTCCCTTCGCTCTTCACACATAACATAGTAACATAGTAGATGACGGCAGAAAAAGACCTGCACGGTCCATCCAGTCTGCCCAACAAGATAAACTCATATATGCTACACACAGCACAATTCCCTCACACATACCTTCTGCTCCAGCACACACACAGCACAAATCCCTCACACACACACCTTCTGCTCCAACACACAAACACGCACAGCACAAATCCCTCACACACACACAACTTCTGCTCCAACACACAAACACGCACAGCACAAATCCCTCACACACACACACCTTCTACTCCAGCACACAAACACACACAGCACAATTCCCTCACACACACACCTTCTGCTCCAACACACACACAGCACAAATCCCTCACATACACACCACAAATCCCTCACACACACTCACCTTCTGCTCCAACACACAAACACGCACACCACAAATCCCTCACACACACACACCTTCTGCTCCAACACACAAACACGCACAGCACAAATCCCTCACACACACACACCTTCTGCTCCAGCACACAAACACACACAGCACAATTCCCTCACACACACACACCTTCTGCTCCAACACACAAACACACACAGAACAAAACCCTCACACACACCTTCAGCCCCAGGACAGAAACACAGCACAGACTGCAGCAGCGCACACTTCCCTCAAACACACACACTGACCTACCACAGAACACACATCACAGCCAGCAGCAAGATGTGTAAACACACACACACTCTCTCTCTCTCTCTCTCTCTCTCTCTCTCTCTCTCTCTCTCTCTCTCTCTCTCTCTCTCTCAAAAACACTAGCCAAGAATACAACGAATAAAGGACAAGCAGCACAAGCTTTCTGGACATGCAGCCTACCCACAGCTCACAGACTGTAACATACTGGTGTCTTCACAGCAGCACAGGAAGTCCCCTGGGCTGAAGTCTGGCTGAGACAATTCACAGCAGACTCACTGTCCTTTATTACTTACAGCTGGAGACTCACAGGGAGGCAGGAAGGTGCCAGGACACAGCCAGCAAGTTTAAGAAGAAGAGGTCTAATCAGACAGGAAGAGGTCAATCGCTTCAGTTCTAATCCCCAGCTCTGCCACTGCCTGTGCAACATCGTGATCTCGGGATGAGTACCATATTTGCCTTGTGCCTCAATTCCTACTCCTGTGTGGGTAACCCTGGCAGGGAGGCAGAGGGACAGAGGGCTGAACAAAAATGTGCCTCTTCCCTTTATCCCCTTGCCCCGACTGTATAAACAGCAAACCACTGAAGTATAAGTCTTCTGGCACGCTATAAACAAAATCTAACCCATTTCCACTAAATATCAAACCTGGGGGGGGGGGGGGGGGGGGGAAACAAACATGTGTGACCCATGTATCACGTAGACACCTTCCCCCTTCCCCTCCTCCACCAGTTCCTTATCAGGGGCCTGTGAAGGCTGGGTAAAACTATCAACCTTCCCAGCAGGGTGTAATTATAGTTATGGAGGGGCAAGGGGTGGGGCGGGTGGAGGATGGTGTTCAGCTGATGTGTCTCACTGGTGAAGGGGAATAAGAGATCAGAAGGAGCCTGGAAGAGATGGGGAGAAAGACTGAGAGGCAAGAGACACAGGTAATAATTACCTGCAGCGCTGGAATAACCTGTTATTCCGATTATGTTCCTGGAACTGGGCTGAGCGCATACGAGATGGAGAGCATGGGATGGGAGGGGTTGGGGATAGGAGTCAGAGTGAGGGGTACAGTGTGGGGGGGCAGGCTTTTCTCAGATGCATTCGAGAAAAGAGGAACTTGGGCAAGGGGGGGGGGTAGGTTGCAGTATGTCTTCTGCCTCTTACTCAGCATCCTTGTGAGGAAAAGGGACGGAGTGGGGGGGGGGGGCACTGAGCTGGTCAGAGTGCCAGGGCAGCGCTTGTGGTGGTGGTGAGGAGGGTGAGGGGTTAGTGAGTTCCTGCATATGTCCCGACTTTGCGGAAACAGGAAATGCGTCATCGCGAAGGCGGGACACTCACTGTGTGAAGAGCGAAGGGAGAAGCTGAAGCCGGAGGGGAGCCTGCAGACAGTGCCTTCTTCGTAACGGAACTGACTCCGCTGCCACCACGGGAAGTAGAGGGTTATGACACGGGGGGGGGGGCGGAGAGGAGGAGGAGGGCTGCCGAGGGCGGGAAGGAAGGAAGGAGGAGGAGGGTTATACCGTCGAGGCGCCCATTGCGGGGGGGATCTTGGGTGCGGGGGGGGTGCCTGGAAGCAGTGGGAACGGCGGAGCACCCCCCCCTTGTGCTGACACCTGGGGCGGACCGCCCCCTCTGCCCCCCCTTGATACGCCACTGTCTTGGTGTTTACCGCCATCTGATTTCTACATGCAAGCTAAAAACGCTACTGCAGCTTAGTAAAAGACCACCCTAACCCCCCCCCCATGATTTACTACCCCACACAATCCAGAAAATTCTAACTGGATCCTAATCTAAGCCCTTATAAGAGACAAAGGCAACCTGACTGAAAAAATAATTCATACAAAAATGATATTTTTTCTTCATTTATTCAACAGAAGTTTAGTATCCTTGTGTGAAAAACTGTGTGAGCTTTTCATTCAGTAACAGGTGCCACATACTTGAACAGCAATAATTTCAAGTAAAATGTTTTGTGGAACTGTTGTGCAGTTTGTCATATCATACATCAGGGATTGTGGCCAGTTTTTCCATACAGGACTGTTTCAGCTCTGTGACATTTGAGGATTTCCTTGCATATTTCAATAACATTTAGGTTAGGGCTTTGGCTTGGCCATCCCAGAACACATAACTTTTCTTCTTCAGCCATTGTGCGGCAGATTTATTTGAATGCTTAGCGTTATTGTCTTGATGCATGACCCTCTCTTGACTCAACTTCTTCTCATGGATAGATGGCCTGATCACCCCCTAGAATCTTCTGATAAAAGGCAGAATTCATGGTTCCATCATTGATGGCAAAATGTACAGGTTCTGATGTAGAAGAGTATCCCCACATCTTGAGTGCATCCACCACCAGGCTTGACAATCAGAATGAAGTTCTTACTTTGGAAGTCTGTCATTAAACAAAGGGGTTAATATTCAAGCAATTTAACTGGGCAGGAGAAAGTTGTCTTTGGACGGTGGGGAAGCTTGATTGGGGGAATGCCTAAGGTGGGGTCTTGATCAGGGAGGGTGGAACAGCACTGGCCCTTCAATCTCCTGCCCAGGAGCATCAAGCTGTAGCTTTGAGGCCCAATGTTCCCAGGCCACTGGAATATTGCTGCTTGCAAGATGGTTCACAAGCAGCATTAGCCTTTTATTTAATTTAATTTATTAAGATTTATTTACTGCTTTTTTGAAGGAATTCACTCAAGGCAGTGTACAGTAAGAATAAATTAAACAACAGCAACAGACAATTACTACTACTACTACTTAGCATTTCTATAGCGCTGCCAGGGTTACGCAGCACTGTACAAGTTTAAACACGGGGAGGGACAGTCCCTGCTCAAGAGAGCTTACAATCTAACGGTAACAGACTACGTAGTCAGTGTAGGTAACAGCCACAGAATTCAGCAATGTGCAAGATTGTTATACCACAAGTTTCTGGCTCCCATGGTAAACCAAGGTGTGGTAAAAGCTACTTTTTACTACATCTTGATAACTCCCCGCCTTAATGGTAGCCCATATTGATAACTTCTCCCCTAAATTTAGGAGCTCAGGTTTTTTTTTTTTTTTTTGGGGGGGGGGGGGCGTTCTGTGACTATCAGCCCAAGTAATAATAAGAAAATGTCAAGGTATGTCCCAAGAGGTGGCAATGTTCGCCGAAACATTATCAGCATTAATTAAAACTACAAGGTGTGATAAGCAGTAGACAAGGCTTGGAAGGAATCAGTGTGCCTGACCAACAGAGAAGTGACCGAACTAGATTTATTGTAATTTGAATTGCCTCACCAACTTTTAGACTATTGCCTTTTTGTTTAGGCCACAACAGGGGGTATTACAGACTACAGTACTTTATCCCATATAATTTATGCATTCTAATTACTTAATAGCCTAATATCAAGGCATCATACTACTTCTCTCTCTCTCTCTCTCTCTTGTCAAAAATCGATGTTAAACTATTATTAATATGACCATAATCCTAGTCATTTCTGCATTCCTGTTAATACAATTTAACAGAGTGTTGTCAAATAATGAACTGATAACTCTCCTGCCCACATAACCTAGGTCAGGGGTCCTGTATCTTTTCATGAGGTGGATCGCATAGAACAGGGCCAGTGCAAGGGTATTTTGTACCTTAGATGGTCTTTCAATAGTATGTCCCTTCAATCAGCTTTCAACCCCATACAGTAGCTCACCTTCGCTTCTGAAATTTTGATAACTAAACTAATGGTTCCCAAACCTGGTCCTGGAGGCACCCCAGCCAGTCAGGTTTTCAGGATATCTACAATGAATATTCATGAGAGAGATTTGTATGCACTGCCTCAACTGCTTGCAAATCTCTGTCATGAAAAATATTCACTGTAGATATCCTGAACACCTGATTGGCTAGGGCACCTCCAGGGCCAGGACTGAGAACCAATGAACTAAACTAACCAACCATGAGAACCCCAACATCACTCCTTCTAGATTAACTATGTAAAATGTATAATTTGAAAGTATAATTTATTGTTCATGATGCCAATCTCCAAAATGCATTTACTTGGCTAAATGGACTATTTGATGACTGCCCACCCCCCCCACCCCCTTTGTGTAAAAATATGTTTGGATGGTTCTTTGTGTTTGTGCAGCTATTGTGACCTATTGTTCTGCTCTGATGCTACTTTACTTTGCTGCCCCCAAATAAGCTGCCATCCTAGATTAATGTCTAGTCTGTCTAACCTTCATCATCATCATCCTCACCATCATATTTATTTGATATACCACAGAGTCAAAAATTATCTAAGTTGTTTGCAATATAATACAATATAAATAAATAAAATATAAATATAAAAAATAATAAGGACATAAACCAGGGCAACAAAAAGATAAAAACACAATTTCTTCAATAAACCCTGCAAACCGCATGCTTTATTTAAATGTTTAATCTGTCCCTGACATAAGATATTTCTAACAGGAGGGCCATATAGAAGAATTCTCCTTCGGCTAGGAGGAATATATCTGCCCCCTTGGTGAATTGAAAGACAGGGGAAGGGAAGTGTAGCAAACAGAGAAACATCACTGACACATTATTACTCAAAAATTGTAATGAAGCCATGCAGGGTGACAACCCTGTCCTTGCCTCCCTCCTTGCCCAGCATATATCAGATGCCTTTACCCATCTCTCTTTCTCCCTAATCTATCTGCCTCTCTATTCTCATCTCTCCTCTGAATACATACCCTTATCTCTTCTCCTCTCCATCCCTAGCATCTCCCCATTACCTCTCTCTCTGAGAATCTCATCCTTTTCTCAATATATCCCCTTTCCTTCTCTCTTTCCAGAATATCCCCTTTTCTTTCCCTTTCATCCCAGAAACTATCCTTCTCATTCTTCCAACGCAATTTACCTCGATTTTATTCCCTTCTTCTACCTCTACTCTAAGTATTGTCCCTTTTCTTGACCACAGACTGAGTGTCTCCCAAATATGATAGCTACCTCATTCAGTACTCCAGTGTGATCATTTCTACACAGTCCACCAACAGTAATGCTCTAGAATAGGCCTCCCTTATTAGCCAGCTCTTCATTTGATGGATCTGCATAGATGGAAGCTTGATGAAGCACAAAAGTTGCAGAGATATGAGGGAAATAGAAAAGAAAGATATCAAAATAAATTATTTAGAAAAGAAAATAAAACAGTTCTATAGGGGACTGGGAAAGATGATCAGTACAGTGAAAGCACCAACTAAAGCTGAAACAGAAACATTCTGGAGAAACTTATGTGAAGATCGTGTAGAAGATCATGAAGAAACCGAATGGCTAGTCTGCATACAAGAGAACTTGCAACAGGCATACATTACAGCTATGGAATGGCCTGAGTAACAACTGTAACCTTCTGGTTGTATATGTGGGCTAGATGGCTGCCTAGTCACTGCCCAGTTTGGTAGGATGACGGTCACACAAAGAATGTATTTGTTGGGACCAGTGACGGGCTGAGGAATATCCTGTCAGGCCAAGCAAGCTCTGCACCGGACTTTCACACTTCACACAATGATGGAGACTACACCAGTTCTTTTGCTGAAACCAGAACTTTTACTGTCATTCAACTGATGAAGGAACAACTTCAACAAGTTCAACACAGGTGGCCAACTCTTTACAATAGCATTTTCCTCTCCTCCAATAAAGCACAGAAATTACAAACGGCTTCTCTTTATTCTCCTTGTTACTCAAGCCATTCACCGGTGTGGTGATGGGTTGGGTTGCACATTTCTCTTACTGTTACACTTAAGCAGATGTTAACTGTTATCAAAAGTCAATTAGTTAGTAATCACTTACAGGCTCTTTGGTATCTAGATAATAGACCAGTGGCTTTGAAGGAAGGCTATTTCAGATGATAAACAGATCTCTTCTCCTTGTGCCTGCTATGGTTAGAAATGGTAGGCTGTTGGATGCCACCACAGGTAACCTGAATGAACCCCTCTCTCCTTCTTTCCAGGATTACACAGGGGTGGAAATGTTCCCCATACCTTCCCACTAAAACAAGCCAGCAACCAGGTTTTGGTTCTGTTACTTGTCCCTTGGTCCTTGAATCCTTGCTCCTTTAGCAAATACCTATAAGTGCCAACTTGTGTTAGTATGACAGGTTGATTATGCAATCAGGATTTCTGCATCAGAATGGGAAGGAACGATCTCCCTTTTGGCAAGGATCAAAGGTGGAAGATAGAGTTCAAGACAAATCTGGGGGGCAAAACAGGGAGCTTATAACACTTAAGGGGAAGTCACTGCTGCCACTAGACCCTTCCCCAAATTATCATAAATCCTCCTATTGTTCTCTCCATTTCCAGAGGTTTTTACCCTCTCTGGAAATGTCTAGTGCGAACATGTGACTTCCTGACTTGTGCTGGAACAGGAAAAAAAAACAGGTTCACAAAAAGCCTACAACTAAAGCTAGCTCCAAGCTGTCTATCTAATTAGAGATAGATACCTAGAGCAGTGGCGTACCAAGGGGGGGCGGTCCGCCCCGGGTGCACGCCGCTGGGGGTGTGCCGTGCACCTGTTGGCTCTTTGCTTTCATGCTCCCTCTGCCCCGGAACAGATTACTTCCTGTTCCGGGGCAGAGGGAGCATGGCAATGAAGAGCCGACAGGCGCGCGGCACCCCCCCTCAGTGGCGTGCACCCGGGGGGGGGTTCTTTCACCGGGGGGTCGCGCTGCACCCAGGGGGGGTTATTTCACCAGGGGGGGTCGTGCTGTTCGGGGGGGGGGGGCGCTGCACCCGGGGGGCGGGGTGCATCGGCGATCCGCCCCGGGTGTCAGCGCCCCTAGGAACGCCACTGACCTAGAGATAATGGCTGAAGCAAAATGCAAGCAGCCTTTTCCTTCCTATAGGCTGTCAGGGCTGCTAAAGACCAGCAATGGAAGCACTAACTTAATGGATGCACAGCACAGAGAATTTAAAACAGCACAAACAGTTGTTACATAACAAAACCAAGTTGGAAGAGTCCTGGTCCAGATGAAGTGACCAGTTTTTGGCTCAAACAGTTAACATCCCTTCACCAAGACATTACAAACTGCAAAAATCAATTGATTCACCAACCAGATTTGACACCACAATGGTTAATAACAGGAAGAATGCTTCTATTTCCAAAGGGAGATGTTAGTAACCTTCCTAAAAATTATAGACCAATAACTTGTCTACCTTGAATCTATATGTTGTTTGCTACACTAGATGCCCTCTAATAACATCATGATAATAGAGTGGAAGAGCAATAACAAGGAAGCATATAGAATAAAAGGTCAGGTTTTGCTAAATAATGCCGTTAAAGCTATAGTTTAGATTAAAAGAAAGCCTTTAATAGTGTTTCACACTGACCTTGAAATGTACAAAATAAATACTAAATTGATCGAGTACATCAATTTCACCATGAAAATGTGGCAAACCACATTCCATCTACATGATGAAAATGGACAGTATGTCATTCCTAACATCAGGATCCAGTCAGGAATATTTCACGGAGACTTTTTTGTCACCATTCTTGTTTTGTATAGCACTTAATCCTTTGAGTATACTTCTTAACTCTTTGGATTATGGATTTAGCCTACAACTGGCAAAGTCCCAGAGGTTACATGATCTATTTGTAGATGACTTGAAGCTCTACGGTTCCAGTGATCAACATTTGGCAGAACAATTTCATTTAGTAAAAAGCTTTTCAGATGACATCAGGATGACTTTTGACCTGGATAAATGCTCTAAGGCAACTTCCCTAGGAGGGAAATTAAGTAAAACTGAAACTGTTTCTGTGATTGATGATTGTGCCATCAAGAAATTTGAACAAGAAGGAGTATATAAATATCTAAAAGAACATAAAGCAACAATCCAGCATAAAGTACAGAGAGGAAAAAACAGCAAGGATATTGCAGTAGATTAAAATTGATACTGAACAGTGCTCTACTATCAAAGAATAAGATACAAACAATCAACCAGTTGTGATTCCTGTACTTTCATATAAATTTGTGGACTGGCCTCAAATACCTTGAAAAATCAACGAACAAGAAAATTTCTCCACTCTCATGAGATATTCTGTAAGAATCAGTATATGCCAAGAATATACATTCTTTGTAGAAATTATCTAGAATAGGGGAGTCCAACATTGGCCCTTTCCAGGTTGGGTTGTCAAGATTTCCCCAATGAATATGCATGAGATCTATTTGTATACAATGGAGGCATTGTATGCAAATAGATCTCATGCATATTCATTGGAAAAATCCTGAACACCTAACTGGATTGCAGCCCTCGAGGTCTGAAGTTGGACAACCCTGGTCTAGACAAATATATTTATTTATTTATGGTTCATTTATATCCCACATTTCCCCACACATGCAGGCACAATGTGGCTTACAGAAAATTAGGAGGAATTACAAATTATGAAGAGACAGATAAGCAAAAAAGATAAAACAAGGGGGCAATGACTAACAGTGGAAAACTAAGCAGGGAAGGAAGCGTAAGGGAATATTAATCAGCAGGGGAACTAGTGGAGTAGGTTGTAACAAAGAAGTAGGTCTTCAGTAATTTCTTGAAGAGGGTGTGGTCCGTTTGCATTTTGAGGTGCCTCGGCAGAGCATTCCACAGTTTTGGGCAGCAATAGCGGAAAGACGAGGAAAAAATCTTCTTGTATTTGACGCCCCTGCAGCTAGGAAAGTGGAGTTGAAGATATGACCGGGCAGTAGGCACAGAGTTCCTGGGTGGAAGATCAATTAAGCTCAGCATGTAGTCTGGAGCAAGCCCATAGATAATTTTATGGGTCAAAGCACAAACTTTAAAGGTGACACGTTCCTGTCCAGGTAGCCAGGGAAGGTTGTAGCGCAGAGGCTGCGCATGTGCGAATCGATTTTCACCCAGAATCAGTCTTGCGGCTGTGTTCTGGATGGTCTGGAACTTTTTTAGGAGAGAGAGTTTGCAACCCGCATAAATCCCACTGCAGTAATCAAGGTGGGACAGTACTAGCCAGTGCACAAGGGTGCGAAACAGCTCTCTTGGAAGGAAATGTCTAATGCGCCGGAGCCAACACATAGCATTAAACATTCGTTTGCAGACCAGTTGCACGTGGTTGTCAAACTGTAGGTGCACATCGAGATTCACACCTAAAAGCCGCAAATTGTTGGAAATTGGTAGAACAGAGCCTTGGACTGGGAGAGTAGCTTCAGTGAGTGGACTATGGAGGGACGAGAGTATGATACATTGGGTTTTGTCCTTGTTGAGTTTGAAACGAAACACCTGAGCCCAATGTTCGATTGTGGAGAAGCAAGCTTCAATGAGACCAGCTATTTCAGATATGGAGGTATGAAAGGGGATGTAGATAGTGATATCGTCGGCGTAGATGAATGGATTGAGGCAAAGGTCCGCTAACACCGTGGCTAATGGTACCAGCATGATGTTAAATATAAAACAGCTTTGGTGAACAATTTAAGATTATTGCAGCTCTGACTGACTAATAATTTTTTCTTTTCCAGAAATATCTATTTCCTTTTTCAATTTTGAGTAGCCAGTCATATTTATCTCCTTCTCCCTTTTTTGAAAGAAATTTACTTGGGTACAACATTTGTCTCTAAATAATTGCTTTTGTGTTTGTCTTGTTTGTTTCTGTTTTCTTTTTTTTTATATGTAATCAATAGAAATAAAATAAAACAGAGAAAATAAGATACCTTTTTTATTGGACTAACTTGATTAGCTTTCGAAGGTAAACCTTCTTCATCAGATCAGAATAAGCAAATGTTGATAAATAACAGTATACTGTATATAAGTGAAACATCAAAGCATTTCAATGACAGTCTCACAGGAAGAGGGTGGGATAGGTTAGGTGAGAAACAGGGAGAACTGCATGATGATAAGAGGGTGACAAAGCAGTAGAATATTATGTTTTATAATGTTAAGTCCTGTCTGTTGGGTGTCAAAATGTTTAATTATTCTGACTTCAAAGGTCTTACATTCCTGGATTGTCTTAAAGTTTCCTTTTAGTATTCTCACCATAAAATCATTGATACAGTGTTCTGGTTTTGTAAAGTGCTGTCCCACAGAGGTGACATCCTGGTTGTCTCTGGCGTTTTTCATATGATGTCTATGTAAATTAAATCTCTTCTTCAGCATCTGGCTTGTTTCTTCAATATAGCACCCTTCATCACACATTTTACTTTGAATGATATATATCACATTGGAAGATGAGCATGTGAAGGATTCCTTTATGTTGACTATTTTTTCCTTTGTGAATGACTGGGATCCTGTGAAATGTTTTGGCATTGTTTATAGCTGGATATATTGCAAGGATGTGTGCCACTCTCTTCTTTTTGAGGTTCTATTGGAAGTTTTCTTCTCACTAGTGTTTTAAGTTGGGTGGCTGTCGGAAGGCCACTGGTGAGGATGGGAATATCTCTTTCAGTAGTTCATCCTCCTGGAGTAGTGGCTGTAGATCTTTTATGATTTTTCTCTATTTTTCTAGCTCTAGGTTGTATGTCACTACAAGGGGGATTCTGTCTGTGACTTTCTTTTCCTTGTACTGTAATAGGTTCTCCCTGGGTGTTTTAAGGGAGGAGGCAACATTCTTGGAGATTATTTTGGGGTTGTAGCCTTTTTGTCTGAAGGATTCATTTAGGAGTTTGAGGTGTTTATCTCTGTCCCCTGGGTCAGAGCAGATATGGTGGTATCTTGTGGCATGAATGCTTGACTACTCCCCAGAAAAAGTCAAATATTTTGGACACCACAGTTTCAATCAGCAATGGCTATATACAAACATCTATATACAGGAAACCTACAGACAAATGCAATTATCTCCACAACTCCAGCTTCCACCCTTCACATACAAAAAAAATCCATTATACACAGTCAAGCCACAAGATACCACCGTTCTGTGCTGAAATTTAAGCATATTCCATAACAAGACAGGTAATTTAATTGGCTTAACAAGCTAATCAGCGTTGATAACAGCACTTAGCAAACAATAATGAACACTAATTGGCAATAATTAGAATTTACATGCACAAATCGCTAAGTGTATTCTGTAATGAACTGCGCCTAAATTCTAATGTGTACAGTTCAAAAGGGGCAAGGCTATGGGCAGGGGAAATGGGTGTTTTGTGGGTGTTCCAAAATTTACATGCATAGTTATAGAATATGGTCCTGTATGTGTAAATCTATACACGGGGATTTATGCCACATTTTCATTGGTGTAAATGGAGGCATGTAGTTTTAGGCACTCGGATATCAACTAAGCATTATCTATATACCGTGCCTAAATCTAAGTGCCACTTATAGAATACACTTAGAAATGTTTACTGTGTGGATCATTTAGGCTCCTTATATAGAATCTGGCCCTTGATCCACTGAAAATGTATAGATAATTAAATTAACCTACAAATATAACAAAAAATATAATTGCAGAAATGAATATAGAATAGAAAACATAAAATGCTGAATTTAAAATACAAAGCAAATGAAGCTTAAAAGACTATAGCATTTCAGTACCTTCCACAGGATGAAATATTTTATTTATTTATTTATTGCATTTGTATCCACATTTTCCCACCTCTTTGCAGGCTCAATGTGGCTTACAATACATCATGAATAGTGGACGCATATAAGAAGATATACATTTAGCATTATAGAAGGATCTTGGGTAACATGATAATGATAAAACATACTAGTATTGTATATTGTAAGGCATTTCTGGATATTTGTATTGGAGTTCATATTTATTGGTCTTTGTGGTATGCCTTGTTAAAGAGATGGATCTTCAGTAATTTGCGGAAGTTGGTTAGTTCATAGAGCGTTTTTAAGTTGTGCGGCAGCGTGTTCCAGAATTGTGTGCTAAAGGAGGAAAAGGTTGATGCGTGCGTTAGTTTGTATTTTAGACCTTTACAGTTGGGGAAGTGAAGATTAAGGAATGTGCAGGATGATGTTTTGGCATTCCTGCGTGGCAGGTCTGACATGTAGGCTAGGGCGTCTCCGTGGATGATTTTGTGAACTAGGGTACATATTTTGAACATGATGCATTCTTTGAGTGGGAGCCAATGTAGCTTTTCTCGTAGGGGTTTAGCACTTTCATATTTTGATTTGCCGAATATGAGTCTAGCTGCAGTATTCTGAGCTATCTGAAGTTTCTTGATTATGTGCTCTTTGCAGCCAGTGTAGAGTGCATTGCAGTAATCTAGATGACTGAGTACCATTGATTGTACAAGGTTGCGGAAGACGGTCCTTGGGAAGAAAGGTCTTACTCTTTTTAATTTCCACATTGAGTGGAACTTCTTCTTGGTAGTGTTTTTCACGTGATTCTCAAGTGTTAGGTGTCGGTCAAAGGTGACTCCAAGAATTTTTAGGGTGTCCGTAGTTGGAAGATTCAATTTTGGTGTGTTAATGGTGGTGAATTTGTTCGTGTTATGTTGCAAGGTGAGTATTAGGCATTGGGTTTTTTCTGCATTGAGTTTCTGTTGAAATGCGTCCGCCCATGTGTTCATGATATGTAGGCTTTGTTTGATGTCATTGGAGATTTCCTTTAAATCTTGTTTGAATGGGATGTAGATCGTTACGTCGTCTGCGTATATGTATGGGTTGAGGTTTTGGTTTGATAGTAGTTTCGCCAAGGGTATCATCATTAAGTTGAATAAGGTCGGTGAGAGGGGGGATCCCTGTGGGACTCCGCGTTCAGGTATCCATGTAGCTGAAATAATTGAATTAGATGTTCCTTGGTACGATCGTGTGGTTAGGAACCCCTTGAACCAATTGAGAACGTTGCCTCCAATTCCGAAATACTCGAGAATATGTAGTAGTATTCCGTGATCAACCATGTCGAAGGCGCTAGACATATCAAATTGTAGAAGTAGTATGTTTTTGCCAGTTGCAATCGTTTGTTTAAATTTGTTCATGAGAGTAACTAGTACTGTTTCTGTACTGTGGTTAGAACGGAATCCTAACTGGGAGTCATGTAAAATTGAGAATTTGTTTAAATAGTTTGTGAGTTGTTTGGTTACCATTCCCTCAGTTAGTTTGGTTAGTAAGGGAATGGATGCTACTGGCCTGTAATTGGTTAGTTCACTAGCACTCTTCTTTGCATCTTTGGGTATGGGGGTGAGTAGGATGTTTCCTTTCTCCTTTGGGAAGAGTCCAATTTGTAACATATAGTTCATGTGATTCATGAGGTCTGTTATAAATTGTTGAGGGGCATATGTCATAAGGTTGTTTGGGCATATGTCTAATTTGCAATGAGATTTTGAGAATCTTTTGAGCGTTTGTGAGATAAGATCCTCCGATAATATCTCGAAGTTGGTCCAGGTTCTGCCTGCTGGGTATACACCAGGGTCTGGATCTAGGCAGTCAAGGAGTGCGGCATAGTCGGTAGTTAGGGAAGGGTTGTCGCAGCTGGGTGGTTAGAAACACTGCTTAAGTAACACTATGGCGGGTACACAGCATGTCAGCACATAATAGTGCTTCCGTGTTATATAATGGTTATATTTCTCATAAAATTTACTTTCACATCATTTCCAGATGGAGATACATACTGCAACAGCTGCTTTAGGAGGAACTGGAGAATGGAGAATAGTTATGGAATTGAGGGCTCAACAATTGAGACTTACTCCTGGAAGAGGATGGGTGCATGGGAAATGATCAATCTGTGAAGATGAACAAAAAAGAAATTTGCCATTGCCAAAGTAAAAACTAACTGCTAGAGAATACATTTTCAACAGGCATTAGTAAGCACCAATAACAAATAATTTCAAACACTCCAGTCAAATATAATACCGTTCATCTGTTTTCTAATTTGATAAGAGCTGTACAGGTGAATTTTTGGGTTTCATTCCAATCATTCTTTCAAAGAAGGAGTCCTAAGTCCTATTCAGGGCGTTACACATGCTGGGGCTCAGGGCAGAAATTTGTATCAGCTTCACCTTCATGCAGGTTTGGGGCCCCCTGTAGAATGGGGGCTCAGGGAAATTACCCTGTTTTTCAACCTCCTAATGCTGGCCCTGGTCCTTTCACGCGATGGCTATTGTTATGGTTATGTTTATTGATTTATAAAGTGGAGCACAAAAAACATATAGGAGTCATTTTACTAAGCTGCAGGAAAAAGGGCCTTTCTGTAACAGCTGGGCCCCTTTTTTCCACGTGGCATGGCTCTTTTTACGGTGGTGGGTAAAATACCCCCCAGAAATGGCCAAACAGTAAGATAACCCTTACTGCATGGCCATGCGGTGGGGAGCATTACCGACACCCACTGAGGTGGTGGTAAGGGTTCCCGTGGTAACCCAGTGGTAACCGGGCAGCTCGCAGTGATGCCCGATTACCGCCGGGTTAGCGCTACGCTACAGAAAAAAAAGAAAATTTACAAAGCGCTGGAAATGTTGTGTCCTCCAGCCAGAGCTACCTCCAGTGACTGTGCTGGGCTGGCGGTAGTTCCAGATTAGCGAGTGGTAAGCCCACATTTGGATTACCGTCGCTTTGTAAAAGACCCCCATACTGCCCCATATTCAGCCTGCAGCAGTAAGTGGTGCCTAAGCTGCTCACAGCCACGGGCTGAACTGACCCTAAATATTCAATGCCAGGGGCATGCGTAGCTCCTGGAATTGAATATCTGGGTCTCAGCGGTCACCCAGAAGTTTACCGGGCACTGACTGATATTCAGACCAGTGCCCAGTTAGGTCAGCCTTTTTGCTGTCTTAACTTTATGTATTTACTTAGCTGGTTAGTGGGCTCAAAATCACCCCTAACCAGCTAAGTTTTCACTCTGCCCATGCCCTGTTTTAACCCACTTCTAAACTAGATGGTTAAGGAATAGCCAGGTAATGGGGATATTCAGTGGCACTAACTCCTGGATCCGCACGTGCAACTTAATTGAATAAGGAGCCCTGAACTAGCAATAATTAGGTTCTAACAACCAATTATTGCAGTTAATTGGCTCCAATTAGGATTTGCAAGCACATCTGGCTGTGAATTATTCTGTAAGGCTTGGTGCCTAACTTTTATAGCACGTATCTGAAAAGAAGGTGTGGCTAGAGGGTGTTTCAAGGGTATTCCAAAACGTTACATACACATTTACAGAATACAGCCTGAATGTATCCAAGTTCAGCACCAACATTTACACCTGGCTTTACGAAGTGTAGGTCCAGCACCTAAAAGTTCAGCACAGAATTGGTGCTAAATGTGATTCTATAAAGTGTGCATGCTCTTTATAGAATCGTGCTTAGTGCCAATGTCTTTGAGCACCAAATTTTGAGTGCCATTTACTAAATCTAATCCTAAATGGTTAATTGCTGCTGAGTATCCCTGGAGAGCCATTTAAATGACTTTGAATAGTGGGCTCACACACATTTTGTAAAACATACATAACGTGCTGTCACAAAATGCCTAGCCACTTGCCTGTATTTACCCAACAGCCACTTAGAGGGTCTACCCCCAGCACAGCTGAGGTCCACCTGAACCTGCCACTTGTATTCTACACTAGCACCCTCCTCCCACCTACTGGGTCTCAACCACCTCTGGGCAAGTCTCCCGCTCTCAAATTATCCCCAGTGATTTCTAGGTTACTGGAGCTATACTCCCTGTGGTCCCACAGTTCCTAGAAAGTACTCACAGACCCAACACACAAACCACTAGGATTCTTTATCAGTCCATACAGGCAGAGGCAACAAACTAAATTGTTTATTGTCTTAAAAATTGAACAATGAATAAAAAATGTGCAATCAGCAAACAATAACAGGTAACTGAAATATGGATCAATTATGACACTAACTAAACATTTGTTTAGTTTCTAGAAAGTACTTGGGGAAATCAGGACAGGACCTATAGCTGCTCACCAGTTATCAAATATAACTGTTTTTTTAGAGGGCTTCAGCAAAGAGCTTTCTCTGTCTCTTCTCCTGGGCTGAAATTGGGGCAAAAGCCAGAACAATCCAAAATGAAATGAGCTCCTGGGCTAATCAGAGCCTAGAACAGCAAGTTTCAAAAATAGCTTGTTACATCACTACAGGCAGTTCCTTTATCTGTATGCTAACTAAAAGAAGGAATGGTCATTTCTCTGTAACAGTTTTAAACATAAACATACACCACCTGCTGACCAAACTAGAGAAATACACTTCAAGAAATATTCAATACAATTTACAGTCTTAAAAATGCTGATCTGTCACAGATCCAAAAATAAAATAAGATGAAAAATGTTTAAAAATGTTCATTGAACATTATCATAAAATTTTCAAAAAATCACTGTACATAATTCAATACCTGACAAAGCTTGTCAAATTTAAGAAATAACTGTTCCATTTATACGAGTAAATAAACATGTTTTCAACAGTTTCATAAATCATGCTGTTTCAAATGTCATTCTTAATTGTTCAGGCAATTGATTCCACATAATCAAACCTGAAATTAAAAAAAAAAAATCTTGTAAAGCCCTCATTAGAAACATTTGTTTCATGAAGGCACTGAAAGAATGCATTTCCCCCTCTAATCTCAAAACTTGTCCTGGCTGAGAGATATGTAAACAAACAAATAAAGACAAATTCCATACATAGACATGTTGAAAGAACAAAAAACTAGGGAAGGATCAATGGCCAACCAATATGCAAACCAAATCCAGAAGTAGGTCTAGCACAAATTTATTAGATATCAAAACCAAACAAACTCAACATGGAACCTTGTGTCGGCAACACATTGAGTGAAGAAATATTTTCTCCAATTCGTTTTAAATTTACTACATTGTAGCTTCATCACATGCTCCCTAGTCCTAGTATTTTTGGAAAGCGTAAACAGACACTTCACATCTACCTGTTCAACTCCACTCATTATTTTATAGACCTCTATCATATCTCCCCTCAGCCGCCTTTTCTCCAAGCTGAAGAGCCCTAGCCGCTTTAGCCTTTCCTCACAGGGAAGTCGTCCCTATGAGACGACTGAGAAGGAATATAATAGAAGCTATAATAGAAGCTTAAAAAATTATGAGTGGGGTGGATTGTAAAAATAGAGATCCATTGTTTAACCTGTTATATAACACAAAAATAAAAGGACCCTGCATGAAACTAATAACCAGCAGGTTGTAAACAAATCGTGAAAAGTTTTTTTTTCCACACAGTGCGTAATTAATCTGTGGAATCTGTTCCTATAAGTTGTTGTCAAGGTGACCCACATGGCAGAATTCAAACGAGGTTTGGGTAAGTTCCTGGAGGAAAGTCCATCAAAAATTATTAGTCAGCCAGTGCTCATCCTTGGAAATGAGCTATGAGAAACAGGTCTATTTTCTGGCATCTGCTGGATACTTGTGACATGTACTGACCTGGTATGACTCAGCCTGGCTTTTCTTCTGTCTTCATATTCTTATAACAAGGACATAAAAAAGGTATGTTTATTTATTTTATTTATTTATTACATTTGTAGCTCACATTTTCCCACATAGCAGTAGGCTCAATGTGGCTTACAGGTTCCAGAGAGGAGAGTACCAACTCCGGGAATATATACAGAATGGAAAATAGAGTAACAGTAGGTGCAAGGAAGCTGATATGGTTCTGGAAAAGAGAATATAACTCTGGGATGAATATATAGTAGCACATGTTGAAAGGCAAAAAAAAAAATAAAGGCAGATGGGATTGGGAAGGAAAAATTCCTTGGCTACTAAAAATTTCTTGCTGTCCTTGAACACTTGCAGTTCAACTTTCAGCAAAGCCCTCCAATGGAAAACTCTTCCCCAACTTCTGTTTTCTGAGGCAAATCCCCCAGCTCTGCAGTAGACAAGAGCCACTAATGTTATTTTTGGAAAACAAATGTTTGTCCAGCCCTGTAATACAGACACTCATAGGGACATGTCAAACGTGTATACTAGAAATACTGGAATATACAATAGAATAATGTGCATTTGGAAAAACCTAAGCAAGTACAAATCATAGGTTTCTTTGCTTCCTTTGTGTGTTTCTCCAGCTATCCATTGACAGATAAAACCTTTAGTGTTGCAACAGATAACTAAGCTAATTAGTTCTACACTTACTTTAGGCAGAAATGTTGTTTTGTTGAATTTTTAAACAATGTTTTAATTACTCCATTTGAAGATCTCTGTAATTAATGCTTAATCTATCGCGTACAATAAATGGAGTTTCTTTACATTTTAATTATAGAAAATGTGACGATGCCATACAGTACAGGGATTTTTTTTGTATTTAGTGCATGCCTTTTGCAGTTGCGGCTCTAGGCAAGTTACATTCATGTACAGTAGGTATTTTCCTGAACCCAAAGGGCTTACAGTCTAAGGGGCCATTTTATTAAGAAGCATTTTGTGTTAAAGCATTTTGCAGTTTCGCCAATTTGCATGCACCAACTTACACATTACATATATTTTTAAAAAATAGCTTTCAAAGGGTGCAATGGGCGTGGAAACATTAACCATCTAACAAATTTGGATTAGCACATGCTGACTGGTTAATGCAGAGTTAATGCAGGAGCACTTATTGCATCCTACCAGATTGATGGTGTTCTTTTCTTTTCTTTTTGGTTAATGTAGTATTAATTATTATACACCATCTGCCCGATATTTAAAACCATTTAACCAGCCAGGAATGGCTCCTGGCTGGTTAAATGGCACTTAACAGGCTATCTGGCAATATTCAATGGGAGATCACCAGTTATCTCCCACTGAATATTGCTAGTTAGCATTTAGTTGATAACCAGTTATATCGCACGATATAACTGGCTATCTACTAATATTCAGCGCATCGCCAGTTAAGTTTGGCAGCCAAATTAGGCCGCTGAAATAGCAGGTATATCTTTAGCCAGTTTAAGCTTAACCAGCCAATATTGAATATTGGCTTGGCCAGTTATGTTTAAATTGGCTAAAAATAAACTGGATATTCATTGCCAGTCACCAGAAATGGCCAGGCATTGGATATCTGGGCCCAGCCAACTCTTGCAGTTTGAATATCGGGAATCATGTAGATGGTTTTGATACATGAGGCAAAATAAAAATTGTCACACATCCATTTTGGGCCTGAGACCTTACCACCACCCATTGACCTACCCATAAAGGTCTCACACATTAATCGGGCAGAAATGTCTACACTTGTACAATGCTGATTACAACCCGGTTAGCGCCACATACCAGAAAGTTTCCGGCACGCTTACAGGGGAATTTTTGAAAGAGAAGGGCGCCCATCTTCCGACACAAATCAGGAGATGGGCGTCCATCTCTCAGGGTCGCCCAAATCGGCATAATCGAAAGCCGATTTTGGGCGCCCTCAACTGCTTTCCATCGCGGGGACGACCAAAGTTCCCAGAGACATTTTGGCACCGTACCGAAGGCGGGACTGGGGCGTGATTAAGAGATGGGCGTCCTCAGCCGAGAATGGATAAAAGAAGGGCGTCCCTGACGAGCATTTGGTCGACTTTACTTGGTCCATTTTTTTTCATGACCAAGCCTCGAAAAGGTGCCCAAACTGACCAGATGACCACCGGAAGGAATCAGGGATGACCTCCCCTTACTCCCCCAGTGGTCACCAACCCCCTCCCAACCAAAAAAAATGTTTTAACATTTTTGTCAGCCTCTAAGCCAACCTCAAACTATGGTAGTGGTGTACAGTTGTGAGGAGCGGGGTTTGGGGGGCTCAGCACCCAAGGTAAGGGAGCTATGTACCTGGGAGCAATTTCTGAAGTCCACTTCAGTGCCTCCTAGGTTGCCCAGTTGGTGTCCTGGCATGTGAGGGGGACCAGTGCACTATGAATGCTGGCTCCTCCCATGACCAAATGAGTTGGATTTGGTCATTTTTGAGATGGGCTTCCTCGGTTTCCATTATGGCCGAAAAACAGGGACGACCATCTTTAAGGTCGACCATCTCAACATTTAGGTCGACCATCTCTAAGGTCTAAGTTTACCCGCCCCTTCACCAGGACGCCCTTAGAGATGGGCACCCTTAGAGATGGGCATCCCCGTTTGAAAATGCTCCTCTTAGTGGACGCGCGTAAAAAATTAGCAGTAGCCGGGTGGTAGTTCAAAACTGGTACATGTAGGATGTGCGTACGTGTGTACACAGCTTAGTAAAAGTGCCCCTAAGTTTGAACCCAAGGCAATGGAGAGTTAATACTTGCTCGAGATCATAAGGAACCAAGAGAGAGTAGAGGATGACCAAATGATGACCCAACGGGGAGATGTTACTTGAAAAGTCTTTAATAGGATCACCAGATAGGGACCCAACCCAGGCTGTGTTTCAACAGATGCAGCTGCCTGCCTCAGGGGTCACAAGCAGCTATACACTATACATACAAGTTAAAATATAAAACATAAATAAATATCAAGTAAACATATTGAGAAAGCTAAAACAGAAAATACTATATAAAAACATGCAGTAGTTGATGCTCTGCTAGAGCTCTAACATTTTAAAATCATAACAAACAATAAAAAATATATAAGAGCAATAAATTCGATAAAACAATTGATACATAAAAAGGTGAGTGAACTGCATAAATACTGGGATGAGCACAAATATGTGAAACAGATATGCTCAACAGAATTGAAGTGCATAGTGCAGTTTTACACAAATATGAACTATAACATGATAACCTACACAGAGGGAAAGCATCATAGCCCACCTCATACTAATTTTGCACCAAGTGTGTTAAACATGCAAAATACAGAATATACTGTGACATAAATGTATGTAAAGCCTACCTCTATTTTACAGAGCTGCTGGTTATATTTTCTGGTGCAGCAATATAAGCAAGTCAAACAACACTGTCATCTAAAGGAAATATATACATACTGTGTTAAAAAGCACAGGACAAACGTTCCAAACCACAAAAACCTGTGAAAAAGCCCAGGATGTAGGGAAACTGTGGGAAAATAACCAGTTATGAAACCAAGAGAAAATCACCAGTTATGAAACTGAAGTATAAGCCGGTTAAAAAGCAACACCCGGCATTTAAAGAGATACAAAAAATATGCAATTTGTGAACCCCTCTAAAAAATCTCAAATGTCCCTTTCAAAGAAATCTTAAAAGGTATCAGATTTTGAGCTGTGGTGTATAAGATAAAAAGTGACATTGTGTACAACTAGAACAGTGTCTGTTAATAAACATATAGCCACTAGAGCAGAACTGTTCAATCTGTTCAGAACTCTGCTGCACGTCTCATATTCCGCCAGAACCGATATACTCATATCACCCCTCTCCTCAAGTCACTTCACTGGCTTCCGATCAGATACTGCATTCAATTCAAGCTTCTCCTTCTTACCTACAAATGCACTCAGTCTGCTGCCCCTCACTATCTTTCTACCCTCATCTCCCCTTACGTTCCCGCCCGTAACCTCCATTCACAGGATAAATCCCTCCTCTCAGCACCCTTCTCCACCACCACCAACTCCAGGCTCCGCTCATTCTGCCTCGCCTCACCCTATGCTTGGAACAACCTTCCTGAGCCCTTATGCCAAGCCCCCTCCCTGCCCGTCTTCAAGTCTTTGCTTAAAGCCCACCTCTTCAATGCTGCGTTCGGCACCTAACCCTTACCGTTCAGTGAATCCAGACTGCCCCAATTTGACTGCCCCTATTGGACCGACCGTTCACTTGTCTATTAGATTGTAAGCTCTTTGAGCCGGGACTGTCTCTCTTTGTTAAATTGTACAGCGCTGCGTAACCCTAGTAGCGCTCTAGAAATGTTAAGTAGTAGTAGTAGAGCAGAGAATTATGGTTCAAAAGCCTGGTAAGTTTTTTCTGTTTCTTTTTTTTTTCTTGTGTTTGTCAGATCATTATTTCAAGATGTTTTAATCTAAACAATAGCTTTTAACTCCTAACCCTTACTCACTTGTTCAGTACCCATTTTTATCATTCCCACCTTTGTAATTCCCGTATCCCTTACTTGTTCTGTTTGTCTATCCTAGTTAGATTGTAAGCTCTTTCGAGCAGGGCTTGTCTCTTTATGTCCAGTGTACAGCACTGCGTACGTCTAGTTGTGCTATAGAAATGATAAGTAGTAGTAGTAGTAATAGCAGTAATCTAATCTGTACTCTTTACAGAGACGGCTTTTGAACCATAGCTCTCTGCCCTAGCAGCGATGTCCATTGACACACAGTGTATTGCTGTTCTAGGGCCCACTCTAATATTTGTTTTTCTGCCTATTCATAGGTAAGATTCTTGCTGTTTGAATCATAGGAATTAGTGCTACTGTTGTATGTCAGGTTTGCTACATGATGTTGAGTTGGGATTTGTTTTTCAGGTTTTGTATTTTACATTGTGCCTGGTAGTGGAGAGATTTATGTTGCTGTTGCTCAGATTACATGAGAACCAGAATAATTTTTCCATGGTGACTTCCAAGGAGAAATGTATTTACTTATTTATTATGACATTCCTACCTCGCATTTTCCCAACAAAGCTCAGGTTCAATGTGGCTTACATAACAAATTTTAAAAAAGCATTACAAGACAATTAATATTAATACAAGAATACAACTATTAAAATTAATTCTTTTCATATTAGCTGAACACAGATCTAAACAAGTGGACTTTAAGTAAACAACTAAATGACATTTGCCCTACCTGTTTACATTTAACTCATAAGAACTGCTATACTGAGTCAGACCAAAAGTCCTTTAAACATTAAAGTTATGATTTCCTTTTTCATGTATGCAGATATCAATAACATTAAATCAGTTAGTGTTAAATTACACAATTTTTGCCCTGGACTATACATTTACTTTAAATGTATATGTGTTTTCAGAGATAGAGTGGTTGCATTTATAAATGTGCAGTATTCCTCTGTCCCCATCCAGCTTACTCCTTTATGCCACCACACTGTCAAAAATTTCTGGAGAGAACACTGTGGCAACAAATTTATAAATGTTGAGAAAAAACTGATTAGTCCAAGATTTTGTTCATAATGTTGCAAAATTGTACTCGTGTTGGTGATATTTTTTTTAATTAAACTTATGAGTTTTCCAAGTTTATGTACATACAAGCTTCATTTCTATCCACAAATTAAATATTGTGTGTGTAGGAGTAAATTCACTTCTGATCCTGGCCCAACCCCCAATTCCACTATTTCTTTGCTACAAATTAAGGGGTCCCTTTTATGAAGCGGCAGTAAGCCCAACGCAGGCTTACTGCTCGCTAAAAGGGAAGTACCGCCGGGCTACCACAGCAGCTCGGCGGTAGTTCCCCTCCCCCAGCGCACTTCATTTCCAATGCTGCAAAAATATTTAAATTTTTGAAGTGCCAGTGTATACCCAGCGGTAATCAGACAGTTACATATGCTGCCCAGTTACCGCTGGGTTAGCGCAGGAGCCCTTACTGCCAACTCGGGTGACGATAAGTGCACCCCCCCAAAATGGCCACAAACAAGTGGTTCTCTTGCCACATGGCCATTTCTTGAAAAAAAACAAAGACCTGCCTTTTACCCGCTACAGTAAAAGGAGGCCTCAGCGCGCATTAAAAACACAAGCCAACACCAGCACAGGCCCCCTTTTGCAGCAGCTATGTAAAGGACCTCTCAGCCCTGTGCACAAAACCACTCCTATTTCCACTCCTGATAAGGACACGCAGCTGAAACAGTTTTTAATGTTTAATAAATTCTTTGTACATTTTTTGAGCAGTGCATCATGGGTAGTTCCTTGCAGCATACCATGCTCTGTTTAGGACATCAGCAGAAAAGACTTAAATAGTCTTGAAAGCTTATACATTACAGTGTCTTTAAAATAGTTTATCGTGGCCCAGTAGATGGTTTCACAATCCAGTAAGATTCCATTTCTCAGTCTGTGAATTCATGCTGCTGTGTAGAACTTAATTAGACTTGGAAGCTGTTTTAATGAAATAATTGTTTAATGTGATCGTGCTGTTCAGGATCTTGCTATTATGAACACAAATTAAAGAAAATTAACAAACTGTGAAAATAAAATTAAAAGCTGGGAATTTTAAAGGCCTAAGATGACATAATTCTACTTTTACCTTATTCTAGAGTGAACTCAATACAGACTGAGGAAATAATTATTCTGAGTGAGGATAGTAGTATAATCTTAGATCCTAAATCCTAAATAAGTTTTCCCATAATAATACAGGAAACTGTTAAGATCTCATGTTTACACATAAACATATAAAGTAAAGCTCCAGCACTGGCACTTAATTTTATGCTTATATTTAGTGGTGTCAAGCATTTAGATGACATGGCCAAATACATATGAATCGTGACCGTGTTGTTGCTCATATACATAAGTTAGGGTTAGACCAGCTATTGCTTTACCTGCTGCTGAGACCCTGGGCAAACTTTTCCAGATGCCCTCCACCCCTCACCCAGTTCCAGTAGCACAGCTTCCTTAGTCCCCTGCCAACCACACCGCTTCCCACTGAAAACAAAAATCAGCATTAAGGCTCATAGCCATTACCTAGTCTATGCTGCGGATGACTCTGCTGGTTCTGCCCCTCAGAAATAGGAAGTCCAGGTCAGAAGAAGTTGGGACCAGGAGAGTCATCAGCTGTGTGGCCTAAACAACAGCTCCACATCTTTATATCATTTTTTTCTGGAAGCAACAAAACTGGTAGGGATTAAGGGTAGAGGTAAGGAAGCTCCTGGATCAAGGGAAGGGAAGAAAGGAAGGTGCTGGACCAGATTGCAGAGATGCCAAGAATGGCCTATCCAAAAGATAGAAAGTAAAGAGCAATGAATAAGATTTTTCTCATGGTCTATTTGGGGTACTGAGGGACTGAGACCTGGGGAAAGACTACTGGCTACTTTTATTGATAAACAAGAACATAAGAGCATAAGCATTAAAACAAAAGTGTTGCCATACTAGGACAGACCAAAGGTCTATCAAGCCCAGAATTCTGTTTCCAACAGTGGCCAATCCAGGTCACAAGTACCTGGCAAAATCCCAAAAGAGTAAAACATTTTAATAATTGCTAATAGACTTTTATTTTAGGAAATTATCCAAACCTTTTATAAACCCTGCTAAGCTAACTGCTTTTACCACATTCTCTGGCAATGAATTCCAGAGTGTAATTATAAGTTAAGTGAAAATATATATTTCCAGTTTGTTTTAAATGTACTACTTAGTAACTTCATTGTGTGCCCCCTAGTCCTAGAATTTTTGGAATGAATAAACAAGTGATTCACTCAGCTATTTCAAGCACTTACAAACATTAAACCACATATGCATCTATGAAAACAATTCAACTGTATTAATAGATCCATCAAGAGGCAGTGTGTCATCATTTAAACCTGATCAGACACAAGTCTGTTATAAAGAAAATCACCTCAGCACACATCAGATCCTGCAAAATGTTCTAATACCCTGGCTGATATTATAACAAACTAAAATTATATTAATGTTTTGAAGTCATCTCAGTGGAGCCAACACACAATCCCTCCACACTATGCACAAATTTGTGCAAAAACTCACTACTATACTGTAAGAGCACTACTTCCCAGCACTCAAAGAGCAACAACCATATCCATGAACATGCAGTACTGTAAATATTACACTAGCCCCTAAAACATCAATATGTTACCTGGAGTCCCTGTTACAAAGCTGCGGAAGGGCTAACGCATTGGTAGCATGCACCAAATCAGCACTACTGCTGGGGTAGCGCATGCGCCCGGTGTTAATTCCAAGTTTTGTGTGTGCTGAATCCTGTGAAAGAAAATATTTTTCTATTTTCTACCGTGGGGCATTCCCGGGGTGAATTGGCAGCATAGTCATGTTGGTGCACGCTGCATGGGTACTGCACAGGTGGCACATGAGCTCTTACCACTAAGTCAATGGCTGTTGGTAAGTGCTCAAGCAGTAAATAGGATATGCTCGTTTTTTGCACATGCCTATTTCCTGACTCATTAAAAAATGACCTTGTTCTCAGCCATTGTAAAAAGTGGCCCAGTGCACATCCAAAAGTTGGGTCCATACTACTGCAGGCCACTTTTTACTGCGGCTTTGTAAAATGACCCCCTAGTGAGAAAACAGAACAAATGGGACTGCTCAGATCTCCACACAGAAACTACATGAAAGCAGAATATTGCACCTAGATCACACACACACAAAACTACTACTACTACTTATCATTTCTATAGCGCTACTAGATGTACGCAGCGCTGTACACTTCAACATGAAGAGACAGTCCCTGCTCGACAGAGCTTACAATCTAATTAGGCGCAGATAGACCTTCAACAAACATGAAACAAGGGTCCACGGATCAGTGATAAATAGTTGAAGGCAAAAAACTGGGCTGGAACCTCAAGAAGTCAGAATCTGCATATACAGCAAGCAGCAACAGAAACTGAAATACATGATATCAGATATGTCCAAGGAATCACACTATCTGCTGGACTCCTGTGATCCATGATATCAGAGATGTGCATTTCCAAAAGTCGACATATTCCAATTAATAAACTAAAAATAAAATACTTTTTTCTACCTTTGTTGTCTGAGCATTTTATGTTTTGCATTCACTTTGGACCCAGTGTCTCTTTTCTGTTTTTCTTTGTTTTTTCCCTGTCTTAGCAGGGTCTCCTGTCCATTTGACATTTCTTCTCTCTCCATGTCCATCATCCATTTTCCCTCTTCATCCCTTTTCATCCTGTTCAGCATCTCCTTTCTGTGTCACTTCCTCCTTTTCCAGCATTGCCCCCACAGGGCCCCTATGCTCCCTTTTTCCAGCATTGCCCCTCTATGTCTGTATCTCACCCCTCCCCTCTTTTCCAACATTGCCCTTCTCTCTTACTATCCTAAATAAGAGGCAGTAAGTGCTCCCGCATTAACTTTTTGCAAGTACCAGCTTTATTTTAAATTATGTACTATTGTATTTACAATACTTTATGGTGATGCCCCATTGTACATTTCCACAAGAAATTCTTGACTCTCACAGTTTCCCAATCCTCGAGGAATACAGTACAATTTTTTTCATTTAGTTTGCAATACTTAGCTGTTCAAGTTTGGAACTCTCTTCCAACTAAGATTAGAGTTATTTCTGATTATGCACTTTTTAGGAAACAGTTAAAAGTGCATTTTAATTACTTCTATAAATTCTAAAGAGATTTTTATTGCACAGTTATGAGATTATTACAATTATTGCTTTATGATTGTTCAAGTCTGTCTAAATTTCTTTTGATATACAGTATGTAATCTGCACTGAACTAAAAGGCTGTTGCCAGAATATAAGTGTATATCAGTATCAATAATAGTAGCATTATCCAATGCAATAAAATATGCCCCCAAAAGATGCCATATTAAAATCTTGGTTTAGCACGCAGTAAAATCCTGTGCTACAACATGTCATTCCCAGATTCTAGCACGCTTTAATAAAAGGGCCCCTATCTGTCTTTACAAAATAAGCACCAAAATTAGCCCCATAGCACACACATTCTCAAACACAAATCAACAATTGCTCCTGAGAAGATGTAAATTTGAACTTGCATATTTTATGACATGAATAAACTCCACCCCTGCTACTCCCAAACTATGTCCCGGGAACACTTGCTGAGGCTAGTCAGCTCACTTACTTAAACATGGACATTGAGGGGTCCTTTTACCAAGACATGTAGGCGCGTACACACGTCCTACACGTGTAAATTTTGAATTATCATCCGGCTACCGCGTGGCCCGGGCAGTAATTTAATTTTTTTACGCGCAGTGCTAACCAGGCAGTAATCGGCATTGAATGCGTGCTGACAATTACTGCCCAGGTTAACACGTGAGACCTTACCGCTAAGTCAATGGGTGGCGGTAAGTTCTCAGGCCCATAATTTCCGTACTTCCATTTTCAGCCATAAAAAGGCCCTTTTTGCAGGTGCACTGAAAAATGGACCTACGTGCATCCGATACACGCATCTACACCAGCACAGACCATTTTTTGGTACACCTTACTAAAAGGACCCCACAATTACATGCTTAGGAGTGGAGGAGTGGCCTAGTGGTTAGAGTGGTGGACTTTGGTCCTGGGGAACTGGGTTCAATTCCCACTGCAGGCACAAGCAGCTCCTTGTGACTCTGGGCAAGTCACTTAACCCTCCATTGCCCCAGGTACAAATAAGTACCTGTATATAATATGTTGAAAGTATAATCAACTTAATATGGCACAGCTGATCTAGAGTGGAACAAAATTTGGCCACAGCTTTATTCATTAACAATTAATATATTTTAAACTTACAATTCAAAATAGCACAATAAAGTATGTAAGGCCTCAATGCATTTTTCAAATCCATAGAGCTATTTGGTATTGAAACTAGCTCACTATCATAAGCTCAATCTTGGCATAACACACATTGATATGACCCACTGTGTCATCAAGCCAAGCCTCAACTCCTGGTGGTACTGCCCACGAGTATCCTTCCCATATCTATAGATATTCCCAAAACTACTAATATCATACCTGCATCTGGGGCCAATATTTCTCATTTCCTCTTATCCCAACACCCTGAAGCTGTGACCCCCAAAACCCCACCCTTTTACACAACATATAAAATAAAATCTCTTTAAACAACCCTGACACAACTCCAACATTAAAACAAAGAAAGTCAGACTACCATAAACAAACATATGGGTGGGAAGGGAGGAAAAATCTCCTCACAAGACATACCTACAATACCTATCACCACTCAGCTCCCTCCCAATACATAATTAAAAAAAAAGCCCGCCAAACATTCCACCAACAATGATCCTCAACTATGTCCCTTCCTTTTTAAAAAAAAATCATTCAGTCCAAACATTCTTACAAATTCCCATAAACATTCCCCACACCCAGTTAGCTTATAAACTAAATACTCCTATTCCTTAGTTTACCTTCACCTCATCTCTTCACTCCCTTTCCCATCCTCTTTTAAAATGAACTCTTAATTATTAAATACCCAGAGTCGCCAGTCTCAGCCAATGTTATCACCTGCCCAGTCTAAACTGGGTGGGTTCCCTTTATAAAAATTTCCTTCAGAGAGAACAAGTGTCAGGCTGCACTGGCACCTTGTGGACTCATAACAGCACAATTCCTCTGAGTCTGTAAGCCAGTTTACAAAGGGGAATCGCCCAGAGTTGCCCTTTGAAAATCCAGGAAGTCAGAGTGCTGCTAGGTATGTGTTAACCTGTGTTTGTTACATGTCCTATATAACATATATAACATATATAACAATAAAAATCAGACAAAAGATTGCCAATTAATACTGTCAAGTACTAAGCATGATGTACTTAGGAACAACAAACATAGTTTGAAATGTCTATATGCGAATGCCAGGAGCCTAAGAAATAAGATGGGGGAGTTGGAATATATTGCACTAAATGAAAAATTAGATATAATAGGCATCTCTGAGACCTGGTGGAAGGAGGATAACCAGTGGGACACTGTCATACCGGGGTACAAATTATATCGTAGTGATAGGGTGAATCGGATTGGTGGAGGGGTAGCATTGTATATTAACGAGAGCCTTGAATCAAATAGATTGAAAATTCTGCAGGAAACAAAACACTCCTTGGAATCACTGTGGATTGAAATTCCATGTGCAAAGGGGAAAAGGATAGTGATAGGAGTGTACTACCGTCCGCCTGGCCAGGACGAACAGACGGATGCGGAAATGTTAAAGGAAATCAGGGACGCAAACAAACTGGGCAACACAATAATGGGGATTTCAATTACCCGCATATAGACTGGGTTAATGTAACATCTGTACACGCAAGGGACATAAGATTTCTTGATGAAATCAAGGACAGCTTCATGGAACAGCTAGTTCAGGAGCCGACAAGAGAAGGAAAAATACTAGACTTAGTCCTTAGTGGTGCTCATGATCTAGTGCAGGGGGTAACGATACGAGGGCCGCTTGATAACAGTGATCATAATATGATCGGTTTTGATATTGGCATTGAAGGAAGTGAAACTAGGAAATCAAGTACGCTAGCGTTTAACTATAGAAAAGGTGATTACGACAAAATGAGAAAAATGGTGAAAAAAAGACTGAAAGGAGCAGCTCGCAGAGTAAAAAACTTGCATCAGGCGTGGATGCTGTTTAAAAACACCATCCTGGAGGTTCAGAACAAATATATTCCACGTATTAGAAAAAAGGGAAAAAAGACTAAGCGTCAGCCGGCGTGGCTAAACAGTAAGATAAAGGAAATCATTAGAGCCAAAAAACAATCCTTCAGAAAGTGGAGAAGAGAACCAACTGAAAGTAACAGGATAGATCATAAGGAATGCCAAGCCAAATGCAAAGCGGAGATAAGGAGGGCAAAAAAGGACTTTGAGAAGAAATTAGCGTTGGAAGCAAAAATACATAGTAAAAAATTTTTTAGATACATTAAAAGCAGGAAACCGGCCAAAGAGTCGGTTGGGCCGCTGGACGAAAATGGTGTTAAAGGGGCGATCAAGGAGGACAAAGCCGTAGCGGAGAAATTAAATGAATTCTTTGCTTCGGTCTTCACCGAGGAGGATTTGGGGGGGACACCGGTGCCGGAAAGAATATTTGAAGCGGGGGAGTCGGAGAAACTAAACAAATTCTCTGTAACCTTGGAGGATGTAATGGGTCAGTTCAGCAAGCTGAAGAGTAGTAAATCACCGGGACCTGATGGTATTCATCCCAGAGTATTAATAGAACTAAAAAATGAACTTGCGGAGCTACTGTTAGAAATATGCAATCTGTCCCTAAAATCGAGTGTAGTACCGGAAGACTGGAGGGTAGCCAATGTTACTCCGATTTTTAAGAAGGGTTCCAGAGGAGATCCGGGAAATTATAGACCGGTGAGTCTGACGTCGGTGCCGGGCAAGATGGTGGAGGCTATTATTAAGAATAAAATTGCAGAGCATATACAAAAACATGGACTGATGAGACAAAGTCAGCACGGATTTAGTGAAGGGAAGTCTTGCCTCACCAATCTAATGCATTTTTTTGAGGGGGTAAGCAAACATGTGGACAATGGGGAGCCGGTTGATATTGTATATCTGGATTTTCAGAAGGCGTTTGACAAAGTGCCGCACGAAAGACTCCTGAAGAAATTGCAGAGCCATGGAATCGGAGGTAGGGTATTATTATGGATTAAGAACTGGTTGAAAGATAGGAAGCAGAGAGTAGGATTGCGTGGCCAGTATTCTCAGTGGAGGAGGGTAGTTAGTGGGGTCCCGCAGGGGTCTGTGCTGGGTCCGTTGCTTTTTAATGTATTTATAAATGACCTAGAGATGGGAATAACTAGTGAGGTAATTAAATTCGCCGATGACACAAAATTATTCAGGGTCGTCAAGTCGCAGGAGGAATGTGAACGATTACAGGAGGACCTTGCGAGACTGGGAGAATGGGCGTGCAAGTGGCAGATGACGTTCAATGTTGACAAGTGCAAAGTGATGCATGTGGGTAAGAGGAACCCGAATTATAGCTACGTCTTGCAAGGTTCCGCGTTAGGAGTTACGGATCAAGAAAGGGATCTGGGTGTCGTCGTCGATGATACGCTGAAACCTTCTGCTCAGTGTGCTGCTGCGGCTAGGAAAGCGAATAGAATGTTGGGTGTTATTAGGAAGGGTATGGAGTCCAGGTGTGCGGATGTTATAATGCCGTTGTATCGCTCCATGGTGCGACCGCACCTGGAGTATTGTGTTCAGTACTGGTCTCCGTATCTCAAAAAAGATATAGTAGAATTGGAAAAGGTACAGCGAAGGGCGACGAAAATGATAGTGGGGATGGGACGACTTTCCTATGAAGAGAGGCTGAGAAGGCTAGGGCTTTTCAGCTTGGAGAAGAGACGGCTGAGGGGAGATATGATAGAAGTGTATAAAATAATGAGTGGAATGGATCGGGTGGATGTGAAGCGACTGTTCACGCTATCCAAAAATACTAGGACTAGAGGGCATGAGTTGAAGCTACAGTGTGGTAAATTTAAAACGAATCGGAGAAAATTTTTCTTCACCCAACGTGTAATTAGACTCTGGAATTCGTTGCCGGAGAACGTGGTACGGGCGGTTAGCTTGACGGAGTTTAAAAAGGGGTTAGATAGATTCCTAAAGGACAAGTCCATAGACCGCTATTAAATGGACTTGGAAAAATTCCGCATTTTTAGGTATAACTTGTGTGGAATGTTTTTACGTTTGGGGAGCGTGCCAGGTGCCCTTGACCTGGATTGGCCACTGTCGGTGACAGGATGCTGGGCTAGATGGACCTTTGGTCTTTCCCAGTATGGCACTACTTATGTACTTATGTACTTATAAAAGCACGCATGGGTATTTCAAAACAAAATCCCTGCACTTGCTTTCTAGGCCAGGACAATTCTTAACGGATCTTTTTCTACAGGTGATTCCCTCTTTACCTGCATAAATCCTTTGAAAACTACCTTCACATATGGCATTTTACCCACTATTCTTGGGGTGAAATGGCACATGTATGCATGCATCCCCTTTCTTCTGCCTAAACACACATCAATTTATTTATTTAGATTTTGCTCACACCTTTTTCAGTAGTAGCTCAAGGTGTGTTACATTCAGGTACACTGGATATTGGGCTCACAATCTAAGTTTGTACATGAGGCAATGGAGGGTTAAGTGACTTGCCCAAGATCACAAAGAGAAGCAGTCAGATTTGAACTGGCAACCTCTGGATTGCAAGACCAGTGCTCTAACCACTAGACCACTCCTCCACCAGGAAATGCCTCATTTTAATCTCACCAAAAGCTTATTTTTGCAGTTGCCATATTTACCTTGTTAATATTTTCAAAATGTTAAAAATCTGCAAATGAATAGTATGCATTAATATGATGTCATGTGTATCAGGAAGAGACTGTGTCAACCTCTATTCACTTAGGGGTCCTTTTACTAAGGTGTGCTGGCCTGCGATAGTATAGACGCATGTTCTGGGTGTGCGCAGAATCATTTTTTAGCGCACCTGTAAAAAAATGCCTTTTTAAAATTTTTGCCGAAATGGATGTGTGGCAAAATGAAAATTGCCGCACGTCCATTTTGGGTCTGAGACTTTACTGCCAACCATTGACCTAGCAGTAAAGTCTCATACGGTAACCAGGCAGTAATGACCTACGCGCGTCAAATGCCACTTGATGAGTTTGGCTGACGCGCACCAGAAAATTAAAAAAATATTTTTCAGATGTGCGTAGTGAACACGCGCCACAAATGAAATGACCGCAAGGGCTACGTGGTAGCCGGACGGTAACTCAGAATTGGCGTGCATTGCGCATGTGTAGGCACTTATACGGTTTAATAAAAGGGCCCCTTAGGGCTCCTTTTACAAAGGTGTGCTAGCAGTTTTAGCACATGCTAAAAATTACTACTTCTACTACTACTACTATTTATCATTTCTATAGCGCTACAAGGCATACACAGCGCTGTACAACATACACAAAAAGACAGTCCCTGCTCAAAGAGCTTACAATCTAGATAAGACAGGTAAACAGACAGAACGATTAAGGGTAAGGGAATAAATAGGTGAGGATAAAGGACAGGGCAAGTGAGTAGTGGTTAAGGGTCAAAAGCAGTGGTAAAGAGGTAGGCTTTAAGTTTGGACTTGAAAACGGCCAAGGACGGGGCTAGACGCACAGGCTCGGGAAGTCTATTCCAGGCATGCGGTGCAGCAAGACAAAAGTTACTATGCACTAAACGTGTAGATGCCCATAGGAATATTATGAGAGTCTACATGTTTAGTGCACGCTTAGGGATTCATTGATACACAATTTGAGCAGGGTGCCTTGACTCTAGCACACAATTGTATATTTTGGATTTTAATGGTCTGTTGATCAATGAAACATCAGAACTAAACCCATCCTGATTAGCAATTCTGGCAAACCTATGAGAAATGGCAACCGGGCTGAATGATGAATCTGTCAGTGAAATATTGGCAAACTGTCAGCTGCTTTCTTTTTATCTTTTCTTTTTTTTTTTAATTGAGGGGTAATTTGCAGCTCTGGGCTTATGCAGTATGGGTAATTAAATAAATATTCTTTTCCTTGCTGGGGAATTAAAGATTAAAATAAAAAGAAAGTTGCCAGCAGGTTTAAAATTCATGCCAGCAGCCAGGATTCCAAACTCTGTGGCATTTCAAGAGAAAGCGTGGGAGATCCTGATTTTATTAATTGGATCACAGAAAGAAAGAATAAACTGCCTTGGAGCAGTAAAACATAATTAAGGAATGAGTGAAGACTAGTATTACAGTGTGCTAGACTGGGAATAAAATTACTCTGGGAGTTTAGAATAGGGACAGACATATTTAAATTTCTTTCCTTTAGTTGACAGTTCTGCTCTTGTGAATTCAGGGAACGTGTATGATGGTAGAACCTTCAGATGTGGGGGCAATTTTTTTTTTTGGCAGCGGGATTATGTTGTAGAGATGAATAATAGGTTACAAAAACAAATAAGGAAGAAGACTATTAGAAGAGGGAATGAGTTCTGTAGAAGAAAATGATGCTACGGAATTTGGTACCCAGTGAAAAATGAGTAACCATACTTATGTTTTAAGCTACATCATAGGCATTAAAAATAATACATGATATAGATGTACATTCATTTAAGGTACCTTTAATATTCTGCACATACAAAATTGGTTTAACATACATTGACCTATGAAATAATGCATGCACAATCGATTTTCATCCATTGCAAAGTCATTTGGAAGGTGATGAAAACAAATTTAACAAACAATAGAAAAAAAAACATAATATTCAGTGACAGCCAGAAATCAGGTATTGAACAAAAATGCTCTAATATTGCAGCTTTGCTAACATAACATATTGATCAGCGCATGGTAGTTCACATTTGTAAATCATACACAATGTATTCCACCAATAATGGAAGTTTTTTCCATTTAGAAATAATTAGAGTGCCACTGATGACATGATATCCAGCAGCCAGACTGCAATGGTGAAAATACATCCTGAAAAAGAATGATATATTTCAGCAATTTTACAACTTCAACATCCTCTCTCTCTCTCTCTCTCTCTCTCTCTCTCTCTCTATATATATATATATATATATATATATATTTATATCCTATATAATAAAACGCACCTCCAACATTCTAAAGCCAAGAAAGTGAAGCCTTCAAGCCTTGAAGCATTCCTGCAACGTTCCGGAACTACAGTATGTGTCATCAATTGAGGAGATGGAGCCTTACAGACCGCACAAATGCTTCAAGGCTTGAAGGCTTCATGTTCTCACACACACACACTCACTCTCTGTCTCTCACATACACTCTCTCTCACACACACACTCACTCACTATATATATAGCTATAGCATAGAAAAGAGGATGTTGGAAGTAAATGGTCATGTGCTGCTTACAAATTTAGTGCATGACCATTAACCACCAGGCAAGCCTATCCCCACCCACCAGTGCTAGAAATTGAAAGCTATTTTCTAGCATCAGAATCAGTGTACAGCAGAACCAGAACTACCACCAGGCTCCTGGGATATCCCGGCAGTAGGGCCGATTCACCATGCGCTACACCAGCGGTAGCCCTACTGCCAGTTGGTATAAGGGTTCCTTTACATCACTGTTTTTCTTTGTTAGCATGCATTTCTGAATGATAATTTTTATTATGCAGTACAAAATCACATGGAAGAAAATATATATCTGTTACAAGTTCAATTTTGAAAATAAAGTATTTCAGCTAATTTTTATATGACATCTCAGCTGATTGAATCTCCTTTTAAGTATTATCTTAAAAGCACATGTTGATAGGACATGGGGACATGTGGAAGAGAAAAATTTTAGGTTCATTTTCTGTTCTTTTGGCTGTATTTCTCCAATTTTCAAATTTGTTTTAGTTTATCCCACATATTTGTTTTTTTAAACCTTTTAACACACATTGCAACTGTATAACACATACAGACTGACTTTTAAACAGACAATAATTCATGGATAAATATATTTTACATGGATTTTTCATGTACTGAATTTTTAAGGTGTGCTAATTAATCAAATGCCTGCTAATGAAAGCACACTGTTAAAAGGATGCTGCACTTGCCATTTAAAAGCAAACAGCTGTGGAAAACAACTGACCTATCTTGTCCACGTTCACTTGGTATTAAATGTTTAAATGTTTTTGCTTATTTCCCTTAAGGCACTTAAAAAATCTTATTGTTCACAAAAAAACAGAGAGACATTTTCACAGTAAATAAAGATTATTGTTCTGTTAGTTAAGGGTGTTTGGAGTGTAGTTACCACCGTAGGATACCGTTAAGATGCATTATTTTACTGTTCACCTCAGTTATTAGTAACTAGGTCTCATACCTTAAAATGGGACCTGTACTAAAATAGCACTAGCTAATGGTAAAATAATGCAAATTAACAGTATCCCATGTTGACAACTATATCCATTTATGTCAGTGCTAAACTTACCAAAGTCATTAATAATGCTTATTATTTCTGTATCAAAATCTGTTTGGGTTACTGAGAAAAGTTTGCATCCTGATATTCAAAACCACTTAAGAACATAACAATAGCCATATTGGGACAGACCAATAGTCAATCTAGCCCAGTATCCTGCTTCTAACAGCGGCCAATTAAACCCAATTAGAAGCAACATTCTATGCTACTAATCCTAGGGTAAGTTTTGACTTCCCCCATGTCTGTCTCAATAGCAGATTATGGACTTTTCCTCCAAATACAATATCTGCTATAATTACATCCTCCAGCAATGAGTTCCAGAGCTTAACTATTCATTGAGTTAAAAAATATTTCATCCTATTTGTTTTAAAAGTATTTCCATATAGTTTCATTGAATGTTCCCTGGTCTTTGTACTTTTTGAAAGAGTGAAAAATCGATTTACTTCTACTCGTTCTACACCACTCAGAATTTTGTAGACCTCAATCATATTTCCCCTCAACTGTCTCTTTTCCAAGCTGAAGAGCCCTAACTTCTTTAGCCTTTCCTCATATGAAAGGAGTTCCATCCCCTTTATCATTTTGGTTGCTCTTCTTTGAGATACGGCGACCAGAACTGAACACAATACTCAAGGTGCGGGCGCACAATGGAGAGATACAATGGCATTATAGTATTTTCAGTCTTATTCACCATCCCTTTCCAAATAATTCATACCATCCTGTTTGCTTTTTTGGCCACCGTCGCACACTGAGCAGAAGATTTCAGTGTATTATCTACAATGACACCTAGGTCTTTTTCTTGAGTGCTGACCCCCAAGGTGGACCCTAGCATTAGGTAGCTATGGTTCGGATTATTCTTTCTAATGTTCATCACCTTGCATTTGTTAACATTAAATTTCATCTGCCATTTGGATGCCCAATTTTCCAATTTCCTAAGGTTTTCCTGCTCGTGTTTTAACAACCTTGAATTGTTTTAATATTGGGAGTTGCTCTCCAGATAGCTATGTGAATAAAATTAAGACAGTACAAATGCTGTCCTGATTTAAACCATATAGCAATCTGAATGGTATCTGAATATCGCCACTATCCAAAATGTATTTTCAACACCACCACTTATTTGAATAGAGGTTCTAAGTGTATGTGTACAGTTTAAATGCTGTAGGACCTGAAAAGCAATAGTTTTATACCCCAAGATTGCTATTCCACTTAGACTTCATTTGCTTTGTTTAATATCTAATTTTATGTTCACCAGATATCAATTTATAATGCTTCTGCCCACAGCCACTGTGTATCAGGTCTATTTGGATGAAATTTCACTTGGAAATTAATTCTAAAAAGGTCAAAGGCTCATCCAGGTTTTTAGAAGATAACACATTTAGCTCTGACTTCAGTATTTACCTGCATTCATGCCTCTGGCCATTTTCTGAGCATTTCTCATTTTCCTATAATAAGTAAGTTAAGGGAAAGAAAGGGAGTGAATTGTTAACAAGGATACAGTAAACAACTTTCAGAGAAATAAAACGTTGGATGTCAGGCTCAATTTACCTACCCAATTTTTTTTCTGGGAAAATTTTTTATGGACACATTTATATAAAGTCTGCCAGTGTAGAAAAGTGTAAAGTAAGAAAGCAAAGACCAAAATTCTTAAAAAAAAAAAAAAAGGAAGCCTCAAACTTCAGGGACCGCTATACCCATAGCTGTCATCCCAAACCAAAGAGTTTATCACAGGCTTGTAAGAAAGTTCATTCTCCTGACACAGTGACAAGCGAAACAAATGGCCCTTGTCAAGAGATGGTGGCATACGTAAGACGGAATTGAGCGCTGTGGATTTTGATGCTGGGTGGATGTCCAGAGAAGTTACTCTATCTGATGTATCCGATAATTGAGGGGATTTGGATGGCGCCATCCCATAAAGCTAAGGGGTCCTTTTACTAAGGTGCGCTGAAAAATGGCCTGCGGTAGTGTAGATGTGTGTTTTGGGTACATACAGAATTATTTTTTAGCTAAGAGCAATGGAAACTCTGAGGTCTTTTTTTCTCTTTGCAATTTGTAAGCAGCTTTAGGTAGATATTGATTATGGGCTAGATTCTATATATGGTGCCTGAAAGTTCCGTGCAGGAATAAAATACACCTAGGCTTATTTAAAATATGCCTACATTTTATAGAATAGGCTTAAATTTCCGCACGGTATATAGAGTTATGCTGAGCGCCTCTCCATATGACCAAATTTAGTTGTGGCCATTTACGCCATGTTTTACTTGGTGTAAATCCTGATGCCTAAATTAGGTGCAGATTGGGTGTAGCCTATAACAACACACATAGATTTTAGAAATGCCTACACCCCATCCATGGCCATGCCCCCTTTTCAACTATGTGACTTAGAATTTAAGTGCATCACATTACAGAATACTTGTGCGTGTAAATCTTAATTAATGCTTTGACTTCTGTGCAGAAATTAAGATGTGATAAATAGAATCCCAGGGTATACGGTCTGCATTGTCAGTATTTATCATACCCATTTATTGTTTCTGTGACCAGATTTATCACTCTGGCCAGCAAAACTCCCTGCTTACTTTCTTGTCTCACACAAGCCCTCCATATATTGAACCAATCAGCACCGACAACTCAGGCCATCAAGAAAAGACAAGTAGCAAGCAGGAAAGGTGCTGGGAAGACAGGTAAAAATGGTTATCATATTATGGTTCCCACATGGTGACTTTCCAAGTTGAAGACACCTGTACAAAATGTGTGGAAGAAAAAAGATCTGTCAAATGGATACTTGAATAGAGAACCTTGGTGTTTGAGTAATATCTTGATTATAATAATATATGTTTTTAAAATGTAGGTTTTAGGTATGTCAAGTCCCCTTGCTGAAAAACTGCAATTTATTAAGAGATGAATAAATATTCAGTATGATGTAGTGAAAGGCTAGCATTATGTATGCATTCAGTAATGTCTAGGGAACTCATTATAACTGAAAAAGAACAGACTGGGACATATTAAATAAACATAAGTTTCTCTCTCTCCTTTCTGAAATGCTTTCCCCTTCTCTTTTTTAGCTTTCTGTCAATATAAGGAAGCAATAAATATTTTGTGAATATTTTTATGAGGAAAACAGATTCAATTCCTCACCTGATTTATTTGGGAGGAAATCATATCTGCACATCCCTGCTTACCTCTACAAAGCTTAAATTTAAGTCAGTGTTAAGAGCATACAACTCCCTGTTCGTGTTTGAATGCCAATGGAGACAAACAAGAAATCCTGGCTTATTTTCCTTAGTGAATATATAAAACTGTATGGGCCAATGTTCAAAGGGACTGATACAGTTAAGAGATTCTATATATGGTGCCTAAAAAACTGGCGCGGAAATCAATGTCGACTAAGCGTATTGTATAAGCAGGACCTAGATTTCAGCATGGTATATAGAATAAGCTTAGTTGATATCTCAGCATCTAAAACTGCGAACATCCATTTACACCAACAAAAATATGGAATAAATCCCAATGTGTAGATTTGCATGTACTGGGCCATACTCTATAACTACACGTATAAATTTCGGAATGCCCATGAAAATGCCCAGTTCCCTACCTATAACCATGCCCCTTTTTGCCTGCATGCATTAAAAGTTTGATGCACTTAATTACAGAATACACTTAGTGATTTGTGCACATAAATTCTAATTAGTGCCAATTAATGCTCATTATTGCTTAAGGGCTGTTATCAGCACTCATTAGCTTGTTAAGCTTATGCTCATTGTTATAGAATTTGCTTGGATTTCAGCGCGGATCTCCAGGCACGCTATATAGAATCTGGGGGTAAGCAAACTGGCTACCAGTACCTTACAGGGCTAAATTTAATACCTCTATGTTTAATTTTCAAAGCCCTCAGATGGGAAACAGGAAACAACCACAGAACATGGAGGAACACTTTCCCTACGAACGTCAACCAAAAGAGTCCAAAAGTAGGGTAGGCTGGATCTTCCAAAAAACAGTATGGGAGATGCTTGTTTAAAAGTATGAATCTTTATTAAAAGTCACCAAATGACAAAATGGGCAGAGTACTTAAAAAATAAGTTAACCTTTTACACACTTTTAAGATCTCTAAGGTCCTCTCAAGGATCATCACTATCTGTTCCTTAATCAAAAGAAATTATACGATGTGATACCCACCAGCAAGCCTTCTCAGGAGTAGCCCTCACACTCTGGAATGTAATCCCAGTGGGGCTATGTATAACTCGAGACTACCTCTACTTCAGGAAGCAGGTGAAAGCCTGGCTCTTCTCCCAAGCCTTTAATACGTAGGGTAACTTACTACACACCCATTCTGCACCTGGGCCAGCTTGCTACACATACTGTAACTTAGCAGTTCCTTATCTCTTGCTTAACTATACAAAGGACTTGCTTTGATTTTAGCTAACCATCAAATTATCCCAACTGACTGTGTACCACGCATCTTGTTCCCATCATATATCTGTTCTTGATCGCTCAGCTATATGGTAAGCTGTATCGTAGAAAATCTTTAGCATCATATCTAAGTTAGCTGAATGTTCTAATCCATGCTTATTAGGAGTACCATTAGTATTATGCTAAAAATGTATTACATCTCTGATATTTAAATTCCAATGCTGCTAAATGTGTATATTTTTATACTGTTTCATGGTAGTTCTAATATTAGGTTCAATATACTGTTTTCAGGTTTACCTCATTTATTGTATTTATGTTTATTCTTGGTTATTTTACTATGGTTATGCTTTTAACAAAATTATAAGTTTTATGTTAAACTGTACCTGCTATACACTGTCTTAAACTCTTCATAAAGGCGGTTAATAAATCCCAATAAATAAATAAGAAATAAATTCTATAAAGGGCACACACTTTTTATAGAATGACACTTAGTGCTAATTCCTGTAGCTATCTTTAGGTGCTAGACTTGCACCTGATGAAGCCTGGTGTAAATACCAGCACCCAAGTTAGGCGTGCTTACCCGGTATTCAACAACTACACTCATAACTTTTTGGAGTGCCTCTGACACGCCTATGCCCCTCACATGGCCATGCCCCTTTTGAGATACATGCTCTGGGAGTTAAGCACCCTGCCTTATAGAACAACGTGCAGCCAGATGTATGTACAAATTTTAATGAATGCCAATTAACATTGATAATTTGTTGTTGGCACCTAATTACTGATGGTTAAGAGTTTGTTAGCCAATTAATTTGTGCACATATCAGCAGTGCATCTAAATTTTGGCACCATATATAGAATCTCAGGGTTAAAGGGATATTCTATAATCTAAGTGCCTTGTGGGCATAAATGTCTAGAATACTAGCACTATGTACACTTACACATGAAAGTGCCAGCAGCGGCATCTTTGTGCTATTCTGTAACAGCATGTACAAATGCCATAGCATATAACTGGAAGGAGGATGTTGTGAGCTGGGTCTCCCTCTCCTTCTCTGCACATATTCAGCAGACTGCTAAAACCTGTCGTTTCTTTCTCTATAATATCACCAAAATTTGCCCTTTCCTTTCTGATCACACTACCAGAACCCTCATCCACACTCTTGCTTAAACTATTGCAACTTGCTTCTCACAGGTCTCCCACTTAGCCATCTCTCTCCGCTTCAATCTGTTCAAAATTCTGCTGCACGACTAATATTCCACCAGTGTCGTTATGCTCATATTAGCCCTCTCCTCAAGTCACTTCACTGGCTTCCCATCCGTTTCCACATACAGTTCAAACTCCTCTTATTGACCTATAACTGCATTCAATCTCAGTACCTCTCCACTCTCATCTCTCCCTACATTCCTTCCCGGGAACACCGTTCACTGAGTAAATCTGTCTTATCTGCACCCTTCTCCTCCACTGCTAACGCCAGACTCCGTTCCTTTTATCTTGCTGTACCATATGCCTGGAATAGACTTCCTGAGCCGGTATGTCAAGCTCCATCTCTGGCCGTCTTCAAATCCAAGCTAAAAGCCCACCTTTTTGATGCTGCTTTTAACTCCTAACCCTTATTCACTTGTTCAGAGCAGGGGCGTAGCCAGCCTTCCGTGGGAGAGGGGTCCAGAGCCCGGGGGGAGGGGGCACATTTTAGCCCTCCCCCCGGCGCCGCCCCCCCACCGCCGACATTGCCGCCCCCCCCCTCCCGCCGCGAACCCGCCGCCGCTGCCGCCTACCTTTACTTTTGCTGGCGGGGGATCCCACTCCCCGCCAGCCGACGTCTTCTTCTTAGTCGCTTCCCGCTCTTCAATTTGTTTGCTGACGTCCTGCACGTTGTACGTGCAGGACGTCAGACTCAGAGAACAGAACTGTTCTCTGAGTCTGACGTCCTGCACGTACAATTACGTGCAGGACGTCAGCAAACAAATTGAAGAGCAGGAAGTACTGAGAAGACGTCGGCTGGCGGGGAGTGGGATCCCCCGCCAGCAAAAGTAAAGGTAGGCAGCGGCGGGGGCGGGTTCGCCGGGAGGGGGGTCCTGGGGTGAATCTGCGGGGGCCCCGGCCCCCTCAGGCCCCACGTAGCTACGCCACTGGTTCAGAGCCCTTATTTTATCATCCTCACCTTAATATTCCCTTAGCTCTTGTTTGTCTGTCCTAATTAGATTGTAAGCTCTGTCGAGCAGGGACTGTCTCTTCTTGTTCAAGTGTACAGTGCTGCGTACATCTAGTAGCGCTTTAGAAATGATAAGTAGTAGTAGTAGTAGTCTCCCTTCCACGTGGTGGCCAGAGCTAATCCTGCTTAGCTTGGCTGACTGTTTCCCCAGTATGGGCTCCAAACCACCTCCTTGCTGCACTGCTTGTCTTGGTTTAACCGCTCCCCAGCTGACCTGCACCCAGGATCAGCTCACGACCGGGACACACAAAACTTCTGCAGTCTTATAGTTCTTGAAAACCACAGGTCTTTATTTTCTCAGCACCTTTCAATACAGTCTTAATCTTCAAGCAGTTTCCTCATCAACAATGCAAGAGTCAGTTCAGTTTTTCCACAGTCAGTTTATTAACACAGTCCAATCTTAACTCAGAATATCGCAAACAGCAAATCTTTGTCTTTCTCCCAATTGTAGCCTCCCCTCATCAGCACTATCTTCTACCCTTAGATAGTTTATGGGTTAGCTTCCCCACTGGATTATTGTCTCCTCTCCAAGTATACACAGCTTGGGCCACAATCCCGCCACCAGAGCCTTTACCTTTCCTGAGGAAGTTTGAACAAGTCCGCCAACCTCCATGCACTCCTCCTCTTTCCCTTCTCCTCCTTCCTCTATATCCCATTCCATCTCCTCCTCCACCCTGGGTTCCCCCAGCTGCTGCTCATTCCCTGGATCAGAACTCATTTCCCAATCATTCACCCCTCCCTCCAGTTCCTGAGAGTCCTGCTGATGCCCCAGTGGTTTCTGGGACTGGTAGTTTCTCTCCCTAACTAGTGTTTTCACTGGGCTTTGACCACTAGAGGGTGAACCTTTTGTCTAGAAGGGATTAGTGAAGAAGAATCATTACATTTCAAAGGAAAACCTCTTCCCCGTCCAGGTCTCAGCATGACTGGAACTGGACTCCTTTCAGAGTCCTCACAGTGTGCACAAGGGTGGAGCATGGGTACATGAGAACATAAGAGTAGCCAAACTGGGTTAGACCAATGGTCTATCTAGCCCAGTATCCTGTTTTCCAAACAGTGGCCAAGCCAGGGTACAAGTACCTGACAGAAAACCAAATAGTGACACTCCTTACTACAAATCCCAGGGCAAGCAGTTATTTCCCATGTCTGCCTCAATAGCAGACTATGGACTTTTCCTCCAGGAATTTGTCCAAACCTTTTTTAAACCCAGATACACTAAGCACCATAATCATATCCTCCGTCAAAGAGTTCCAGAGCTTAAATATTTGTTAAGTGAAAAAATATATACTTCCTCCTACTTGTTTTAAAAGTATTTCCATGTAACTTCCTCGAGAGTCCTCTAGTCTTTGTACTTTTGGAACCATTTAAAGATCAATTTACTGCTACTCGTTCTACACCACTCAGGATTTTTTAGACCTCAATAATATTTCCCCCTCATCCATCTCTTTTCCAAGTTGAAGAGCCCTAACCTCTTTATCCTTTCCTCATACGAAGTTCCATCCTCTTTATCATTTTGGTCAATCTTCTTGGAACCTTTTCTAATTCCACTATATCTTTTTTGGGTAGTACATGGGTGCTCATCTAGAAATAGGGAGACCCTGAATTCTCTACAAGGAGAACTGTTCCAGCAATCAGTAATGGAACCAATGTGGGATGGAGTCATACTGGACTTAGCGCTTATGAATGGGGACAGTGTTTCTGATTTTGTAATGGGTGATCATCTGACCAGAATAGGTCTACTTTCACATGTGCAACATCATATCATCAAGAGGGGGCAAACACAAGCAAGTCACCTCAAAAATGCAGATAACCTGTGCATCTTGACCCAGGATGGCAGTTGCACTTGTAAAATCTGCTGAGCACTTTGCACGTGGATGTTTCATTATCGTGATATGTTGCAAATGTAGGTTTCACTTGTAAATGTCATTTGGATGCTGCTTACACTGTTTACCTGCTTGCTAAGTATGCACCTACTCAAACACCATTTAGCAGGGGGGTGACACCTTTGGGAGTGTCAGCAAATAAAAAAATGCCAAGATTACTCTGTCATCCTGCAAAAGATCCTCCTTCTCACACAACTCTGTACAGGCAACTCATGTGGTCAGAAGCTAATTTCTTCCAGGTGCTGCTCATATGGATATGGAACAATAGAACAGGAGAAACCTCTACGATGAATCGACTCAGTGCACAAGAAGTAGAGGCTGACCACAGACTAGACCAACTTGGGAGATAATGTAGATAGAAATACTTTATTAATTGTTCAAGGGACCCGACACGGTCCTTATTTCGACGCCCAAGGGCATCTGCCTCAGGGGTCACAAAAGGTACATATGTAAAGCAGATTTGTAAACAAGGGTGAGCTCTATAAGATTCCAATCGAGTTTCCTGCACACATCAAATCGATGGAGAAAGAACAAAGCCAGCAGCATAACAGCAGGAACTTGCTCACAGTGGAAAAGGAGGCAGACGCCCTTGGGCATCGAAACACAGCCATGCCGGGTCCCTTGAACAATTAATAAAGTATTTCCATCAACATTATCTCACGAGTTGGTCTAGTCTGTGGTCAGCCTCTACTTCTTGTGCACTGTGCTCATATAGATATAACACCACCCAGAATTTATCAACTGGCATGGCCCCATATAGATGCCAGGCAGGCAGGCAGTCCCTGGTCCACTTAAACATATAATACTAGACAAAAATTCAGCGGAAACCGTAGTAAATACACCAATATAAATCTGAATATAATTAGAGCAACCTTGATGTTGAAATAGAGGTGGTGTCAATTTGAAAACTTTTTTTAGTTTGTTTATAGTGGAGAAAAAGACCTCAATAGTCAAAGCATGGCAATATGACAATGAATATATTCAATGCCAGCATTTCATTGACTCCGTTATTTTCATTGGTCATAAAAAAAACCAGTGTCACATGAGTGAAGGATGCCATTGCTTAAGGTATCGTGATTTGCCATTTGTTACTTGGCCCCCTGACGAAGCCAGATTGCAGAGTGAAGTGGAGAGCCCCGTTATAGCACAAGCTAAGTAACACTTTTTGTTTAAGCAAGTGATAGACATCACGATTCAGTGGAGTTTTTTATGACCAATGAAAATAACGGAGTCAATGAAATGCTGGCATTGAATATATTCATTGTCATATTGCCCAAAGAGTGTGGTGAAGGGTGGGGTCAGGATCAGTGCATGACAGAGATACAAGTGATAGGAAGGAGAAAAGTCAGAGTAGAGGACCTCCTACAAGGCCCACCCAGAGAGCTGGTACTAAAATGAATCAAAAATGGCAAAAAAAGAAGAAGGCTCTCTCCCATTAACCTGAGACAATTAAATATATTTTTTATTTTTTTGTTACAATGTTACCCTGCGCTTTCCCACTCATGGCAGGCTCAATGCAGCTTACATGGGGCAATAGAGGGTTAAGTGACTTGCCCAGATGTCTAAATCTGACTTTGGCCATTTTGCTGAAAATGTCCAAAACTCAAGTAGTAAAAATGACCATTTTCAAAACAGAAAAATGTCTTTTTTTTTCTTTCAAAATGACCATTGCCTAGATGTTGTTGTGCTTAGTACATCTATCTTTTTGGACCATTAAAAAATGTCTAATTGAAAAATGCACAAGCATCCCAGAAGAGCAGTGGAGCACATTAGGGGGCACTACAGTGGAGTTCACATAAAAGGTCTTAGGTACACAACTCACTATTACCTCTTTATATTGTATGGTGAGCACTTCAAGCCCTGTGAAACACCTACTGTACCCAACTATGCACAATTACAATAGCACTTATGGCTGCAGGTGTCACCTATATGTGGGTACAGTAGGTTTGAGGGGAGGGGTTGGGGGCTGACACCTTCCACCACAAGTATAAGAGTGGATTATGGGCCTGGGTCACTTCCTCTACAGTGCACTGTACCCACCACTAGGCTATTCAAGGAACCTGCTTGCTGCTATGACTGGCTAAAACATCTGAAACTGACATATAGGCTGGTATATACTGTTCATTTACATCTTTGCAGGGTGGGAGAGAGTCGGTGAACGCAGAAGGAGTAAGGGAGTGTCATTCCTTTATTCCTGCATTGGTCATCTGGTCATTTAGGGCACTTTATTGTGGCTTGTTAATAAAACAGGTCTAGACCAAAATGTTCAACCTATAGCCCTGGATGCTTTTGTTTTGCTCCATTATGGTAGAAAAACGTCCAAGTGTTAGGAACACCCAGATCCCGCACTTAACACACCCCTGACATGCTCCCTTTTGATTTGAATGCACTTCTGACTGATTTAATAGAAAAACATCTAAAAACTGGTTTCAAGAATACCAATTTGGACTTTTTGTGAGAGAAACTTCCAAATGCAGATTTATGCCACTTTTGGGATTTTTATTTTTCTTTTGAAAATGAGCCCCGTGGAGGGGCATAACAGAACGGGGCACCCAAGTTTTCCTGAGGAAGTCCTTCGCTGAATGTCCTGGAGAAGGGGCGGTGAAACCCGTATTATTGAAATAAGATGGGCGGCCATAATTTGTTTTGATAATACAGTCAAGGATGCCCAAATCTCAACATTTAGGTCGACCTTAGAGATGGCCATCCCCGGTTTTCGGCGATAATGGAAACCGAGGACACCCATCTCTGAAACGTCCAAATCCAAGCCATTTGGTCGTGGGAGAAGCCAGCATTCGTAGTGCACTGGTCCACCTCACATGCCAGGACACCAACCGGGCACCCTAGGGGGCATTGCAGTGGACTTCAGAAATTGCTCCCGGGTGCATAGCTCCCTCACCTTGGGTGCTGAGCCCCCCAACCCCCCCCCCCAAAAAAAAGAACCCACTCCCCACAACTGTACAACACTACCATAGCACTAAGGGGTGAAGGGGGGCACCTAGATGTGGGTTTGTGGTGGGTTTTGGAGGGCTCACATTTACCACCACAAGTGTAACAGGAAAGGGGGATGGGCCTGGGTCTGCCTGCCTGAAGTGCACTGCACCCACTAAAACTGCTCCAGGACCTGCATACTGCTGTCAGGGAGCTGGGTATGACACTTGAGGCTGGCAAAAAATGTTTTTAAAGTTTTTTGAGGGTGGGAGGGGGTTAGTGACCACTGGGGGAGTAAGGGGAGGTCATCCCTGATTTTCTTTGGTGGCCATCTGGTCAGTTCGGGCACCTTTTTGAGGCTTGATCACAAGAAAAAATGGACCAAGTAAAGTCAACCAAGTGCTCGTTAGGGACACCCTTCTTTTTTCCATTATCGGCCGAGGACGCCCATATGTTAAGCATGCCCCAGTCCCGCCTTCGCTATGCTTCCGACATGCCCCCAGTAACTTTGGTCATCCCCGCGACAAAAAGCAGTTGAGGACGCCCAAAATAGGCTTAAATACTTAAATACTGTAGCAAAGTACAAGTACCTTGTTACTACCTATCTCTGATCACCGGCTTCATGTTTGGTGGTTAGTGTTGATATTCAGTGGCATTATCTAGTTAAGGAGATGACAGAACAGGCCGTTGCCCTGTTAAATCACTTCTGCAGGGGCTATCCATTGATATTCATCTAATCTAATCTAATTCAGAGAATTTATATACCACAGAATCAAAAAGGTCCTAAGCAGTTTATAAGTTTACAAAGGTTACAAAAATCAATCAATAAAAATAAGTTTACATACAATAAATTCACTGATTAAAATAAAAAAATGTATTTAAGGAATTTTGTTGTAAGCTTTGTTAACTTGTAAATCATTGAGGACCTTTTGGATTCTGTGGTATATAAATTCTCTGGGTTAAATTAGATTATATTAGATGAATATCAGTGGATTTGGCAGAGTATGTACATGCTTAAAATTTTTTTAAAAACAGGGTAAACAAAGCAAATGTTTCAGTAGACTTAACAGCCTCTAGTGAATAAGGTGATAACAGACAATGATCTTGTGTAAGCACATACACTAGCGTCTGCTCTCACCCATGCAGTCTTTAATTCCTTAATAAATGTCAGTCAGTTCAATAAAGACATCCCCAGGAGGGCTTCCACATTAGACTAGTAGCTCTTTTAATAGACTGCTACTGCCATGCAAAAAAACTCAGGAGTGAAATAGGAAATAATAACTATTGAGGAAGGTGCTGCAAAAACAGGTCCAAGAAACCATTTTTATGCCCATTTTCACAAATTTCCATTAATGGAAAGACAGAAACATAGAAATATGGGCCAAGCGGCCCATCCAGTCTGCCCATCCTCAGTGACCTCTAACTCCTCCTTTCCTAAGGAATCCCACATGCCTGTCCCACGCTTTCTTAAATTTTGACACAGTCCTCGTCTCCATGACCCCCATTGGGAGGCCATTCCACACAACTGCCACCTTTTCCGTGTAAGAGTATTTGCTTATATTCCTCCTAAAACTATTTTCTCTTAACTTCATTGTATGCTCCCTCATATCTGAGTTTTCCTTCATTTGAAAAAGGTTAACCTCCTGTACATTAATGCCATTGCAGTAATTAAATGCCTATATCATACCCCCTCTCTCCCGCTCCCTTCCCGCATATATATGTTGAGGTTCCTAAGCCTGTCCCTATATGTTTTATGGCCAATACCACTTACCAATTTTGTAGCTGCCCTCTGAACCAACTCCATTCTGTTTATATCCTTCTGTAGGTGCGGTCTCCAGAATTGCACACGGTACTCTAAGTGGGGCCTCACCAGAGAATTATACAAGGGCACTATCACCTCTTTTTTCATGCTGGCCATCCCTCTCCTTATGCAGCCAAGCATCCTTCTGGCTTTGACTGTCACTTTTTCTACCTGTTTGGAGACCATAAGGTCATCAGACATCATCATCCCCAAATCCTGCTCTTCTTTCATCACAGAAGCAGTTCACCACCTATATTGTACCGCTCCCCTGGATTCTTGTAACCCAAGTGCATGACCCTGCATTTCTTAGCATTAAATCTTAGTTGCCAATCATCGGACCATTCTTCAAGCTTTGCCAGATCCTTCTTCATGCCATCCACACACTCTGGGGTGTCCACCCTATTACAGAGCTTGGTATCATCCACAATATCACTCACAAAGAGGTTAAAAATAGCCGACCCGAGGATCGACCCCTGCAGTACACCACTGATAACATCATTTTCCTCAGAGCAAGCTCCATTTACCACTACCCTCGGTCTCTTTCCATTTTAACCAATTTTTAATCCAGTCAGTCACTATCAGGCTCATTTTCAAAAGAGAAAAATGTCCAAATCAGTATTTTCGATACCTTTTTCTCCAAAGTCCATCTAAATCTCAAAGGGGCATGCCAGGGGCGTGTTCAAGGCAGGAATTGGGTGTTCCTAAGACTTAGATGTCTTTCAGCCATAATGGAACAAAACAAAAACATCCAAGACTAAAACTTAGATGTTTTGAGCTAGACTTGTTTTTATAATGGCTAACTACAGTGGGAATTGAACCCACTTCCCCAGGATCAAAGTCTGCTGCACTGACCACTAGGCTACTCCTCTACTCCACATCAGAGGTGCTCCAAATAATCAGATGACCACTGGAGGGAATCGGGGCTCACCTCCCCTTACTCCCCCAGTAGTCACTATCCCCCTCCCACCCTCAAAAACATCTGTAAAATTATGTCGTGCTAGCCTCTATACCAGCCTCAGATGTTACACTCAGGTCCATTAGATTAGCATGCAGGTCCCTGGAGTAGTCTAGTAGTGGTGCAGTGCACTGCAGACAGGTGGACCCAGGTTCCTACCTCCCCCTATTTGTTACAGTTGTGGAGGAAACTGTGAGCCCTCCAAAACCCACCAGAAACCCACTGTACTCACATATTGGTGCTCCCTTCACCTGTAAGGGATATGGTAGTGGTGTACAGTTGGGGGTGGTGGGTTTTGGGGGGCTCAGCAGACAAGGTAAGGGAGCAATGGTGAGATGTGTACCTGGGAGCATTATATAAAGTCCACTGCAGTGCTCCCATGGATGCCCTATTGCTTTCCTGGGATGGCACTTTTCCACTGTTCTACCTGATGCCAAGCTTTCTATTTTTCTTATATCATTTGAGCCGTGTGTCTATTGTTTATCATTAGATTTGGGCTTTGAATTCAGATCTATAGATATCCTTATATGGAAAGAGATTGGAATCAAAACAAAACTTAAATGACCTCATGGCAGGTAATGTGTTATGGTGGGCAGGATGAATAGGGTGAAAACTCCCATAGTTAGGAATTAAAGCTGTGTCTGTCAGATGTCTATGGTCTGTGTCCTGAAAATAGTAAGAGAGATCAGAATGGGCTGGAGGTAGCTTCAATGACAACTACAGCAGCTGGGAAGTAAGGCTAGTGTTGGGCAGACTCTATGATCTGTGTCCCAAAAATGGTAAAGACAAATCAGGATCAAGTATAGGTGTTTTATATCACATTCATATCATATGCTTTGAGTGTGGGTGCTGTGTATCTCAGTTGGCGGAAGGAAAGACAACTTAAGGTTGAAATTAACAAGTAAAATTTTGCTAACTAGCAATATTGTTAGAATGCTGCAATTATAATAATAATGCAACTTTGGCCGCCTTGTTGGGGTGACTGGATGGACTGTGCAAGTCTTTATCTGCTGTTATTTACTATGTTATTATGTTACTATGGGTTCCTTTTTGCTAAGCTGCGGTAGAAAGTGGCTTTAGCGTGCTCTTATGCAGGTCTTTCCCGTGCGCTAAGGCCATTTTTACTGCAGTAGTAAGATGGCTGATTTTCTATTTATTGTATTAATGGTCAAGTACTAATGTTGCTATTAGGGTGTGGCCATTAAAAATAATTACAGCAAAAGCACTTACCGCCATCCATTTTGTAGGTAGTAAGTGCTCACATGGTAATCCTGCATTAATCATTTAATGTATGGTAATCTAGATGTGCTAATTGATTTGTTCAGGCATGCCCATTCTCTGTCCCCAGATGTGCCACCATGCTTCCTTCCATTATGTACCTTGATAGAAGGATCTTTTGTTTGCTTGTGGGATTTTTATTTGATTCAGTAGTTTTCTCTTGCTACCCTTCTTTCCAGTTCAATCAGGCTACAATCTGGGGTCATGACCCTCCCTTTTGCCCTGGTATTTTTCACCTCTTTGATATGTTCCTTCATTCCCAATGAGACTCAGTTGGGTCATTACAGTGACTATCCTGGACTGGGGACAATGTAAGCTTTATTCTTTTGAAACCTTACAACTTTGGGTTCTGACTACAGCCATCTAGGTATGGTCATACAAAATTACCACAATTCTCCTCCTCTGAGGGGTGTGAAAGCTGCATTTTCAGCATCCCTTGTTCTGGATGACCTAGAAAACAGAATTCCTGACTTGGAGATCAACAGGGTACATTATGAATCATAGTATACTGACTGTACCATCTAACACACAGTGTTTCTCAAACAGATCCTGAGTACCCTTGGAGGGGTGTTTTCGATATGACATCTAATTCAGACTTTGGACATTTTGCACTAAACACCCCAAATCCAAATAGGAAATATAGCCATTTTGGAAACATTTAATGGCCACATGCTAGATGGTTATATGCTCTGTGTGTTTAATTTCTTGGTCCATTAAAAAAAAAAAGTGTTCAAGTGCAAAATGCAAAAAACCAAGCCATCGAGATATAAGAGGAGCCAGCAATCTTAGCAGACTGGCCACACAGGCATCCCAGAAGAGCAATAGAGCACCCTAGGGGGCACTGCTGTGGGTTTCATATAAAAGCTCTCATATAACATCTCACCATTATCCCTTGATCTTGGCTGCTGAGTCCTCCAAAACCCACCCAAAACCCACTGCTCTCAACTGTACTCCATTACAATAGCCCTTATGGGTTAAAAGGTCACCTATATGTGAGTACAGTAGGTTTTTGATGAGCTTTGGAGGGCTCACAGTTTCCACCACAAGTGTATCAGTTAGAGTGGTATATGGACCTGGGTCCCTTCTCTACAGTGCACTGCACCAACCACTAAGGTACTCCAAGGACCTGCTTGCTTCTCTATTAGGACTGGCTATATAATAGAGGCTGGTAAGTGATAAGTACTATTTTTATTCCCATCTTTGGAGGGGGGTAGAGGTGGTCAGTGACCACTGGGGGAGGAAGACGGGGTCATCCCTGATTCTCTTCAGTGGTCATTTAGGGCACCTTTTTGTGCTTTATTCACTCTAAAAACAGATCTAGATCAAAAGGTTGAAGTCTGAGCCTCAGACATTTTCAATTTGTTCCATTATGGCTACAAAACATCCAAGTGATAAGAAAGCCCTAAGCACACCCTAATCCCACCCCCAAAATATAATAAATATACATACATACATCCATATATACATACATATCTACATACCCACATATGTATACATCAAAGACTATAAAAACTGGTCAAATTAAAAAATACATTTTTAAGTATATAGTAAACATATATCCACGTACATATACATATATATATATATATATATCTCCTGGACATCTATATGTTACAATATTTACAAACTTGGTAAGACTATCTATTGATCCTATATATATATATATATATATATATATAATTTTAATCATATTCATGACGTCATAACTATTTTAAAGGTTAAAACTTAGACTACTTTGAAAATCATGCAAGTATATATCTCTCAAGAGTATATGAACATGACCAGTTTTCACAGTCCAGGAGATATATATATATGTATATGTACATGGATATATGTTTACTATATACTTAAAAATGTATTTTTTTAATTTGACCAGTTTTTATAGTCTTTGATGTATACATATGTGGGTATGTGGATATGTACGTATATATGGATGTATGTATGTGTATTTATTATATGCATATATATGTATGTTTATGTATGTATGTATGTGTATATGTATGCACATATTTACTGTATATTTAAAATATATAAAAATTACATCTTTAATATTTTAATTATTTTAAAATAATTAATTTAAGAATGATTTACATATTATACATATATAGTAAGCCCCCTTTTTTTGAATACTTCCTGATATATCTTTAATCTTGAAAGAGCTGTTTTTGCTATCACTGTATATTTGTTAGCATACTGTTAATTTAAACAAGACACCAAATCGACAGATTTAGCTCTTAAACCCTCTGTATCATGAAGGGCTGCCTGTCAAGATGACACAATATTGATATATATATTTTTTTTAATTTCTTTTTATATATTATTTACATCTGTAACTGACAGGATGCTGCCATTACCTACATTGTGTGTTTTATTTATTTATGTGTCTATATTTTTTTATTATCAGACCCCTGAGGCAGGCGCCTTGTTGGCGCTGAAACACGGCTCGTGTCGGGTCTTTGGTTAATAAAGAACTCCTGTTGTCCTAGTCTTGAAGGCCCAGTGTTGCTTTTTTTCTTTTGGTTTCTCTAATTGTATACTGTATTACCCTCTCTGTCTGTATTACTGTTCACAAATATGGCAATTCTATAACCTGGTGTATAGAGGTACATACCACTTACACACGTCAAAGGTGCCATTAATTGACAATTAGGTGCCTACGCGCACTAGGCACTATTCTATGAGGTAGCATCCAAGTGCCATAGTGCCTATCTTCAAGGGGGTATTCACATGAACAGATCATGGGTGACCATGGGTGTGTCTCACATTATAAATTATGGGGGTCAGTTGGCATACCTAGGCCTAATACTGACTTATACTAGTGTTCTATAATGGAGTATTAGCACCGAGGTGGAGGAGTGGCCTAGTGTTTAGAGCACCAGTCTTGCAATCCAGAGGTAGCCGGTTCAAATCCCTCTGCTGCTCTTTGTGATCTTGGGCAAGTCACTTAATCCTCCATTGCCTCAGGTACAAACTTAGATTTTGAGCTCTCCTGGGACAGAGAAAAATCCAGGAGTACCTGAATGTAACTCACCTTCAGCTACTACTGAAAAAGGTGTGAGCAAAATCTAAATTTACAAATTATAGAATTGGAGCTAGGCATAGGTGCACCTAAACTGAGGTGCCAATTTATAGAATTGGCCTGTGAAAGTCTTCTGAGCTCTGTTTGTGTGTTCCTCAACAATTCTCCAACCTATAGGAATTCTAGAGGGGTCTCCATATATCATCATAAGTAGAATCCATAAGAGTAACCTCTGAAAGAGGCACTCGAACAAACAGGACCACACCACCTCCTTACTACCCAAATAGGCCCTTTTACAAACCATCAGTAAACCCAATTTGGGCTTACTGTACACTAACTCGGGACTACTGCTGGCACAACGCAGCAGCTGCTGACAGTAGTTCCGACTTAAGTGTGTGCCAGAAAAAAATTTGTTATAGAGCAGTGCTAACCTGGCATCAATCGGGCATCGCCACATGCTGCCCAGTTATCGCCGGGTTACTGCAGGAGCCCTTACTGCCACCTCAATGGGTGGTGGTAAGTGCTCCCTGACGCACGGCCACACGGTAAGGGGGGCTTTTTACCCGCTGCTGTAAAAGGGGCCTTGGTGTGTGGGGAAAACAGCCCCTGGCGCTACCGCAGGGCCCTTTTTCCCCGCAGCTTAGTAAAATGACCCCTTAGAAAGGATTCTGAAAGAGATCTCTACATATGGCTATCACTAGGGAATTAATATAAGCACACTAAATATTTAATTGCCAGAACTCCTGCTGGGATTTGGCTGCCTAGTTAAAAAGAATACTTTGTTGGATCACTGAAAAGAACAGTCACTGGGGAGGAGGGTGTTAATTATTATTAGATGCACTGGATACTCTTGTTTACTAGTCTGATTCACTCCTTTGTATTTTCCCCATGGGGGTCTCCAGAATCTGTGAACTCATTTCTCTCAAGCAAACATTATTTTATACTGTCTGAAATCCCACAATCTGCTGCTCTATTGCAACAGTTGTCAGACTCTGTTCTACACAGTCTCTATCTCACCATTTTGCTACTTACACATGGTGAATCAATAACAGCACTGCTGTGATAAAGGCACAAAGCTGCATAGTCTGGAGGTCAACTGAGGAGAACGAGAGAGCTTGTAAAATCATAGACTTGCTATATGGATTGCCTGGTTGGATGTTTTGCTGCAGTTCCATACGAAGTGTTATGGTTTCATGTACTATGATCCTATTTTGGCTGCTTGTTTTGATTGATATAGTAAACTCTGCTGAGTAAACTAAGCATTAAAGATTTAATAATAATATCTAATGATATTTTTACATAGAACATTCACTTTTATACTTTGTGCATTGGCTAAGCCATTCTTTAATGATTTGCAGTACACATGCATATTCATTTCATGCTCATTAGAGATTGTAGCTACTCTCACCAATCCTTCTATACTTTTTAATTAATTTTAGTTTGGAAAAATGTGTTCTCTTGAAGCAACAATAATGAACAAAGTAAGAAATATTTTTAGCACTACTTCTGCATCAGTGGCAAAATGGTGTTTGATTACATAATTCAGGATTTCACTGGGAATAATTTCATAATATATTTGTTGGATCTATGAGCACATCCCTCTGAAGTATGGTGAAATGCAGTGTTTATCAAGTCCAGTCCTGGAGTACCCCTTGCCAGTCAGGTTTTCAGGATATCCTTAATGAATATTCATAAAGTTGATTTGCATACACTGCCTCCATTATATGCAAATCTATTTCATGCATATGCATTGTGGATATTCTAAAAACCCGACTGGCAAGGGGTACTCCAGGACCAGACTTCGGAAATACTAATGGGACCAAGCCAATATAGATTTAGCCAAGGGTAGTCATGACTCACAAAGCTGTTATATTTTTTGAAGGTGCCAGTAAATGTGCTGATAAAGATAAGCCAGTCAATTTGGGATATCAAGATTTTCAGAAGGTGTGTAACAAAGTCTCTCATGAAAGGATCCTGATAAAAAGTCATGGGATAGGAAGCAACGTCCTCCTGTTCTCTGGAGTAGAGTAGGAATAAATGGTCAGTGCTTTTTCCAGTGGAGAAAGGTGAATAATGGAGTGCGCCAGGGATCTCAGCTGGAAACTATAATTTCTAACATATTTATAAAATACAGTACAATCCGCTTAAGTGCAAGAGTCTGGGACCAAAGAAATACATGCAGTTAACCGGAGCGTGCACTTAACCGTTGTGACCCAAAGAAGCTTGACATCTGATAAACATATGTACAGTACTGTTTATTATATGTACAATATACAGTCTCCGTTAACTGACGTTAGCCTTACTTGAAGTAATCAGTCATAGTCCTCTGTACACTCTTGTGTCTGTGAGTTCCATAGAGTACGTCTGCCAGATAGTAAAAACTGTAATAGCATTGACATCCAGTGGCCTCCAGATAGGCCCGCATGGTGTTGAGACTCTCCAGCGCTCTTGCAAAAGTGACAGGAGGTTGTTGAATTTCATCAGCATGTGCCTCGCTGCTCATTTCATCATCTGTTTCATCATCATCAGCCGTTGCCTGCGTGTAGGCGCATATCTGGACATCAGTGCTGTCATCAGCTGTTTGTAGATCATAATCAACAGCTACATAGTGATGAAACTCCTCTTCAGTAACACTGGCTGGGATGTCAATAGCCTGTTCATCTGACGTGTTTGCAACAGCTACATCTGTTACATCCCTAACAAAGCTTGCCCGCTTGTAGCAGTTCACAATGGTTGCCTGTGTAACATGATTCCAGGCTTCTTTCTGCATATGTAGGTAATCAATAGAAATCAAACAAAATAAAACATGAAAAAGAAAATAAGATGATACCTTTTTTATTGGACATATGTCCAATAAAAAAGGTATCATCTTATTTTCTTTTCCATGTTTTATTTTGTTTGATTTCTATTGATTACCTTTAAAAGTGGACTAACATGGCTACCACACCTCTCTACTGCATATGTAGGGAATCCAACAGCACGTTTATCCTTGCCAGTCTGGTCATCCTTAACGCTCATCAGACGACGTAGCACAAGAGCCCGATAACGTTGTTTGAAATTGGCTATTATGCCCTGATTCATAGGTTGGATCTGAGAGGTAGTGTTTGGTGGCAGGAAGACCACCTTGATGTTAGACAGCCTGACATCATCACTGTGTGCAGCACAATTATCACAAAGCAACAAACTGACACTTTTGTGTCCGCATTCTAGTATCTAACTTCTTTAGCCACTGCTTCCAAATTTCCCCAGTCATCCATGAATTTGCGTTAGCCTTGTATGACATAGGAAGTCGCTTAACATTCTTGAAGCAACGGGGCTGTTTGCTCTTTCCAATGACAAGTGGTTCCAACTTCTCACTCCTATCCATATTGCAGCAAAGGAGGATCGTCAGTCAGTCCTTCGACGTTTTACTTCCTGTAGGTTTGGCTTGTTTGAATGCAAGTGTTTCATCAAAATCGCTCGCCAGTAGAGACCGTTTTTGTCAGCATTGAAAATGTCATGAGGTGCAAACTCATTCAAGATGGTAGGAAGAACTGAAACAACCCAATTTTCAGCACCAAAGTCATCAGCGTCTTGTTTTTCACCATGCTGTTTCTTGAATTTTATGTTGTTCCTCTCCTTCCATCTTTCCAACCATCCAACAGTGGCTTTGAATTCAGTTAGTCCAAGACTTTCAGCTAGATGATTAGCTTTCTCCATAAGCAGTGGACCACTGACAGGAAACTGTCTGCTCTTGACTTGAGAAAATCACCGAAGAAGAGCGTCTTCTCAGCTTTTCCCGCCCGTTTTCTGTTCTGGTGTGGATTTGTATTGTTTTGCCAGTCTTCCAGAAGCTGGTCTTTCTGCTTCAAGATATGTGAAATTTGACTGGGATTGACACCGTATTCTTTAGCAATAGATGCTTGACTTTGTTTTCTAATTTTTTAAGAACTTCTATTTGTTCAGCCAGTGTTAAAGTCTTACAGTTGCGCGACGACGATGACTCCAGTGTATACTCTAACAACATTCTTTCGCTTCTTCTGCCTGTGGCAGTTAACCAACGAGATTTCAAATTTACCACCCCTTTGTCATGCGCCAATCGGCTTCCATATTCAGTGCGTGCGCTTATGCGGAGTCTTTCCTGCAGAGGAGCGGTCTTAAATTATGCATATAAGTGAATCTTGCACTTATCAGTGGTGCACTAAACCAAAGCTTGTCCCCATAGAAATTAATGGCGCCAAAAATGGGACCAAAGTACAGCATGCAGTTAAACAGAGCATGCGCTTATCTGACGTGCACTTAAATGGAGCGCACTGTATATGGAAATAGGAACAAAACTAATACTGAGCAAAATGAGCAAAATCCAAAATTAATAATAAATAAATAACAATGAGAGTCAGGTGTTAAATTTTTCAAATAACAGAAAAGTACTCAATGTTGTTAAACCACAGGTAAAATGTTAGAAATTGCAGGGGGACCTTGGGAATCTGGGTATCTTAATGGCAGATGAAATTTAATGTGGACAAGTGCAAAATATGCACATAGGGAAGGATAATCCAAACTATAGTTACACAATGGTAGATTCCATAATAGGTGTCACCACCTAGAAAAATGTCTGGTGTCATGGACAATATGTTGAAATCTGCTCAGTGTGCAGTGGTGGCAGGGCAGTCTGTTGTACTTATATGGGAACATCACATATTTACAGTAATTCAGAATTTTTAGGCACATGTCATTCAAGTGATAGTGCCCGTTAGGAGCTGTCTGTCTGTCTGTCTGTCTGTCTGTCTGTCTATCTGTTTCTTCATCTATATCTATGCATAATGGAGAAAAATCTATGCATGTAGTGGTAGAATTGTGCTAATGTCAGGAGCCTGGGAAAGAGTGAGGTCAATGACAGAAAATAAGAGAAGCACCAACCAGATTCCCAGCCTCGATGCCAGATAATAGGAAGATGGGCTGTGGCCATGAAAGAAACTATGAGCTGACAAGGTTCCCAGCTTTGCTGGCAAAAGAGAAAGAAATGGGCTGTGAATTAAGAACCAACAAGGTTCCCATTCTCACTGGCAGAGCTGCAATAGTGTGAGGGAAAAATAGACAAAGAAAATGAAGAGGACGAGATGAAAGAGGAAGGAGGAGAAGAAAAGAGTGTATATGAAAGATTGACTCAAACCAATCCAGCATTCAAATTCTCTAAGCAATCAAACTGTCCCTCCAGTACTTCATTTACAATTAGGCTACTCCATGCTCAGAGCACAGCTAGGTTAAGAAGGCCCAGAGGGCAGCAGCAATGCCTGACTATATATGCCTCCACCATGTATCTGAACTGCAGTTGTGAAAGTAGGGAAGGGATTTTGCATTTGGCACATTTCTTTTTTTCAGTTCAAGGCAAATACATTAGAGTATTTCCTATCCCCAGAGGGCTTACAATTGTAAGTTTGTTCCTCAGGCAATAGAGGGTTAACTTGTCCAAGATCACAAATAGCCACAGTTGAATTTGAACCCTGGGTTCTCAGCCCACTGCACCAACCATTAGGCTACTGCTTAATTAACTCAAACTGGACGTTGTTGAGTTGTTGCACTGATGGTTTGATGTAATCTGATGTTTTAACCATTTTGAATTTGTTTTATTGTTGGTATTTGTAATATTTGGGTGCTCATTTCCAAAACATACAGACTTACAAAGTTACTTTGTAAGTCTATGTGCTTTGAAAATGAGCCTCTTAAGGTTCTTTTATCATGAAGGTTTTTCCTATTTCTCTATGGGACCATCTTTTGGCTTTTATTTAGATCCTTTATATGTGCCATATATTATTCCTTCTACTTTATTTAATAGGATTTATATACCAGCTTTTGAAAAAATTCACCCAAGGCAATATACAGCAAGAATGGGTTGTACATTGCAGTAAATATATTCAAATAACAATATATATTATGGCACAGTATGCTAATTAAATTGTCAACACAAAATGAAATAAAACATTTGAATAGACATCATAAGGTGTAAGCAAAGGTGAAACAGAGAGAGAGATAAGACTGAATCATTGGTTTAATAAAATAAGGGGACTAATTTAAAGAAAGTAACATGTGAAGTCAGAAAGGTACATGAATATAATCTCAGCTAAGGTAGGAGTGAATTAGAACAGCTGTCCGTGTTAGTCCGTGTGTGTGTGTGTGTGTGTGTGCGACCAGCAAGTTAATGACTTCTTCCATTAAAGGCTTGGGAGAAGAGCCAAGCTTTCACAGGCTTCCTAAAGTAGAGATAGTCTTGTGTTGAGTGAAGCCTTTTAGGGAGTGCATCACAGAGTGTGGGGGCTACTCTGGAGAACACTCACTGTGTTAAGGATACTCCTTGGGAGGACCTTAGTGACCATGGATGTATGTAGAGGTAGATCCTGTTCTTTAAGTATTCTGGCCCATTTCCTTTAAAGGCCTTGAAGGTCAAACACAGAGTTTTAAATTTAGCCCTGTATTGTACTGGTAGCCAGTAAAGTTTTTGCAGAAATTGTGTGATGTGGTCATATTACTAACAACCTTCTATCAGCCTTGCTGCATCATTCTGAATCAACTGGAGCTCTTCCAAGCCCTCTGTAGTCAAACCAGTATAAGGTTTATTTATTTAATCTCACATTTTCCCACCTATTTGCAGGCTCAATGTGGCTTACATAGTACCGTGGTCGCGAACACCAGTTCCGGTATAACAGATACAGAGTGATTTTGTAGAAGGTTCATGTGTGATAGACACATTTGGGAATAGGGAGGAAGGGTTAAGTTATGTCCAAGTCAAGTAGTAGTTTTATTTTAGTTACATTTGTACCCCGCGCTTTCCCACTTATGGCAGGCTCAATGCGGCTTACATATTATATACAGGTACTTATTTGTACCTGGGGCAATGGAGGGTTAAGTGACTTGCCCAGAGTCACAAGGAGCTGCCTGTGCCTGAAGTGGGAATTGAACTCAGGTCCTCAGGACCAGAGTCCACCACACTAACCACTAGGCCACTCCTCCAAGTTTCCTTGTGTTGCAGGATCGAGGCATTTAGGTTGGTCATTGGGGTATGCCTTTTTGAATAGGTTAGTTTTTAGTCATTTCCGAAATTTTGGTAGATCATGCGTTGTTTTCATGGCGTTTGGTAGTGCGTTCCATAGTTGCATGCTTATTAAGGAGAAGCTGGAGGCATAGGTTGATTTATATTTAAGTCTTTTGCAGCTTGAGTGATGGAGGTTTAAGTATGTGCATGTTGATCTTGTAGTGTTTCTGGCTGGTAGGTCAAAGAGGTCTATCATGTATCCCGGGGCCTCGCTGTAGATGGTTTTATGAACTAGAGTGCAGATTTTAAAGGCAATACGTTCTTTGATTGGGAGCCAGTGTAATTTTTCGCATGGGGTTTGGTGCTTTCATATCTTGTTTTTCTAAAGATAAGTCTGACTGTGGTGTTGAGCAGTTTGGAGTTTCTTTATGATTTGTTCCTTGCATCTCACATAGATTGCATTACAATAGCCTAGGTGATGTGAAGGGGCATAATTGAACGGAAACGTCTATCTCCATGGGCGTTTATCTCCGAGAATGGGTCCGTGAAGGGGTGGACTGAACCATATTTTCGAAAAACATGGACGTTTATCTTTTCTTGAGCTGGGCATTTTTTTTTCAGCGATAATGGAAAATGAAAGCGCCCAGCTCAAAAACGAATAACTCCAAGACATTTATTCGTGGGAGGGGCCAGGATTCGTAGTACACTGGTCCCCCTCACATGCCAGGACACCAACTGGGCACCCTAGGGGGCACTTTTACAAAAAAAAAAAAAGGTAAAACAGCTCCGAGGTGCATAGCACCCTTCCCTTGTGTGTTGAGCCCCCCAAATCCCCCTCAAAACCCACTGCCCACAAGTCTACACCATTACTATAGCCCTAAGGGGTGAAGGGGGGCACCTACATGTGGGTACAGTGGGTTTGGGGGCGGTTTGGAGGGCTCCCATTTACCAGCACAAGTGTAACAGGTGGGGGGGGGGGTGGGCCTGGGTCTACCTGCCTGAAGTCCACTGCACCCCCTAATAACTGCTCCAGTGACCTGCATACTGCTGCCAGGGAGGTGGGTATGACATTTGAGGGTGAAAATAAACAGTTGTGAAACGGCATATTTTGTGGTGGGAGGGGGTTTGTGACCACCGGGGGAGTCAGGGGAGGTCATCCCCGATTCCCTCCAGTGGTCATCTGGTCATTTAGGGCACTTTTTGGGGCCTTATTTGTGGAAAAACAGGGTCCAGGAAAAGTGCCCTAAATTCTCGCTAAAAACGCATATTTTTTTCCATTATCGGCGAAAGGCGCCCATCTCTGATCAGCAGATAACCACGCCCCAGTTCCGCCTTCACCACGCCTTCAACATGCCCCCATGAACTTTGTCCGCATCCGCGACGGAGTGCAGTTGAAAACGTCCAAATTCGGATTTCAATTATACCGCTTTATTCGTTTTTGTGAGATAAACGTCTATCTCCCGATTTGGGTCACAATATAGGCGTTTTTCTATTTCGATTATAAGCAGGATAGTACCATTGATTGTACCAGGTTGCGGAATATTGCCCTCAGGAAGAAAGGTTTTATTTATTTGAGTTTCCACATAGATTGGAACATTTTCCTTGTTGTGGTTTTCGCTTGGGTTTCAAGTGTGAGGTTTCGGTCTATGGTAACTCCGAGAATTTTTAGGCTATCGGAAACAGGGAGGGTGCAGTCTGGGGTGGTTATATTATTGGGTTTGTTCTTGTTATATTGGGATGCGAGGATGAGACAGTGTGAGTTCATTACAGTCAGTTATCATGTCATGAACCACCATGACAAGGTTTGCTTTTTCAATGTATGGAGAAAGGCAGCATAATTGCAAATGCTAGAAGCAGCTCTTGAAGGCTGCTCAAATTTGGGGGATCAGTCCAAGTGTTGAGTCTAGCTGTACCCCAAGGTTCCTGACGTCTAATTTAAGGGGAAATTTGAATCTCTCAAAAGAGAGTTTGATGTCAGGCCTATGTCCACTCTACACACCAATTCTGCCTTGTCATAGGTTCTGTGACTGGTTGCAGGAGGCCTGGCTATTGTGGGGTGGGACCCTCAGTGATCACCCCTCCCTTGGTGGCCTAGCATTTGAGTACCGGCACCTTTTATGCTAGAAAAAACATGAGCCTCACCACTGCCTTTTTAAAGCTGTTGATAGTTACCCATTAGAATGAGAAAAGTTCACAGTTTGCTAGCTTTGTCTTTCTACTGTAAATATTTTGGTAGTAATTTTAGGAAGCATTTCCTAGATATAGAAAATGGCGCTTATAAAATTGCATGGAGATATACAAGTATAAAAAGTAGGTACAATGAAAGATTGCACCTACTTATGCATAGTCCGTGAGTAGGCATTCCCAGGGAATATTGTTTGGGCAGAACTGCAAAGTACACACTTATTTTACAAAATAACCATGCACTCTTCCTTGAAGCAGGGCTAAATTTGGATGAGAGAATGAAGTGGAATTGCTTAACAAATCTTTCTTTTTTGAGTGTTTATAGATGAAGTGTCTGGAGTAAAACAACAGAAAATAAAGACATGTAGGAATTGAAATGGGGTAGAATGAACAATTTTCAGAGGGCTGTGTTTATGAGGAGCTAGCTAAACTAAAAGTAGACAAAGCAAAGGGGCTGGATGGGATACATTCAAAGATATAGAAGGAACTTAAGGAAATTCTGGCAGCTATGCTGTCTGACCTTTTCAATGCTTCCTTAGAGTCAGAAACAGTTCCAGAAGTCTGGATAAGAATGGATGTCATCCCTCTTCACAAAAGTGGGAGTAAGAAGGAGGTTGGGAACTACAGGCCAGTTAGATGGACTTCAGGGGTGAGTAAATTAATGGGAAAGATGCTAAAACAAAGAAAAGTAAAGTTTTCTGAAATCCAAGGAATCATAATTTTGCTAAAGGTAGTTCTTGTCAGATGCATCTGATACATTTCTCTGATGGCTGATCAGAGTTGGATCTAGGGAGAGTGCTAAGGTGGTATACTTAGATTTAAGCAGGTTCTGAACAGGAGACATAATAAACTAAGTACCCTTGACATGGGACCTAAAGTGATTGACTGGGCTACAAATGGGTTGAGTGGAAAGTGACAAAGGATAGGGGTAAATGGGGTTTATTCTGAGGTTAAGGATATTAGTAATGGTGTGCTTCAGGGATTGGTCCTTGGTCTGATTCTTTTTAACATTTTTGTAAGTGATATTGTCAAAGATAGTACGGGACAAGCACAGATGATCTATATATATAAAAGGCACCTTCAACGTTCTGAAGCCTCAAGCCGGAAACTTGAGGCACCAGAGATATCCGGTTTGGCAATGAGTGTCTGGCCCGCCCTCTCGAGGGCGGAGCATTCACACTCGGTAAAACGTCATCTCCCCCTGCCCCTCGGCGACCATTTCCCACCTCCAGAGGACTAACATCGCCCGAACAACGGCGGACGGAGGGAGGCGGGGAAGCGGGCAGCGGCGACACGCGATCTCCCCCTGCCCCTCGGCGGCCAATTTCCGCATCCGCAGGACTCGGACTCACGGACGGAGCCAGCCAGCCTGCCTGCCTCCCTGAACGGGCGAGGAAGGGAACCACCTTCAGCAGACGGAGACAGCCTGCCTCCCTGAACCTGCGAAGAAGGGAACCAGCGTCACCGTCACAGTTTCACCCTGAAAGGCGGAGCGAGGGGGGCACTCGACCCTGAAGCTGCGAGGGGGAAACGGGGAGGCCAGGAAGGGGAGGAGGGAAGACGGGGGGAGAGGGACAAAGGGCGGAAGAAAGAGGGACCACCATCCTGAAAGGCCCGGGGGGGGGGGGCAACCCTGGAGCTGCGAGGGGGGAAGGGGGGGAGGGAACACAGGGGGGACCACCATCCTGAAAGGCACAGGGGAGGGGGGGGGGAACTCCCTGAAGCTGGGATTCTCTCTCACACACACACTCTCTTTCTCGCACACACACTCGCGCATTCACTCTGTCTCTCTCACACACTTACTCTCAAACATACACACTACAATGCAGAAAAAAGGCCCCACACGGAGGGGCCACGATCCTGAAAGCCAGACAGGGGGGGGGGGGCCCACAACCCTGAGGCGCTGTGGGGAGGACACATGGGAGGGGGAGGAGAAGGAAACGGAAAAACGAAACACGGGGGGACCGGGAAGGACGCCAACAGACGGAGGGGGGGCCCCTGCAGCACACTCTCATTCTCAAACACACTCTCTCACACACACACTCGCACATTCACTCTTTCTCTCTCTCTCTCTCTCAAACACACTCACTCTCAAACATACACACTACAATGAAAACCTTGCTAGCGCCCGTTTCATTGCTCTCAGACACGGGCCTTTTTTACTAGTCTTTAATAGAGAGGAAGGAATGTATAGCTTAGCAGCTGGCATGGATGGGTAGACTGGATAGACTTATGGTCTCATCTGCTGTCATTTTTCATGTTCCTATTTTTCTATATAGGGAAAGGCAGTGCATTGTGTAAATTAAATGTGCAAGTCTATAGGGGAGGACATATTAAGCAGGTAATTGTGCTAAAAGTATAAGGCCATTGCAGGAAGAAATGAAGTAAGAAGTCTGGCTAAACAGAGAGGTGTCTCTGTATAAAAAGACCTATGGGTCAGAAGAAGGATCTTAAAACTAATCCTGTAAATGAGAGGAATCCAATGCTGTGCAACAAAAAGCAGGGTCACATGGCCATTTTGAAGATTCAAAAAAATAATGCAGTTTGCATTAAGCTTCTCAAGCTATATTATTCATGGACATCTGTTGTTAATTTTCCTCCATGACCAACATTCTTCAAAAGTGCCCACTTTCTTCCCCAGACAAAATCAGTGGTAGAGTACTGGTGAGAGGCATGCATCTACCTCCCTGCAACCCCATCTGATCTTTAAGTATGTAAATTTAAAAGTGCTTCCCAAGCCCTACCCATTTTTTACCAAAACAAACCCTACAGCTCCTGATCCTTACCCAAATTGAAAGAACCCTTGGACCCACTCCCATCCTTGACCACTGATTTTTGCTTAACTTGAATACCTCCCTTAACCCATCCATACCCCTGGCATCTACCAGGGTATCCCTGATGGGTAGTGAAGTGCAGGAGTGAACCACTGCTATTCCTGTCCCAGTGATTTCCTTTTGAAAAATGACACCTGTAGGATTCTAGTGATAGTCTTACTGTACATCTGCAAGAAGCCAGAATGCCAAATCAAGGAATGGCCACTCATTTGTCAGCTTAAACCCAAGAAGTAGTACCATAAGACCAGGGCTGGCCCAAGACAAGATGCCGCCTGAGGTGGAGCTAACAAAACGCCCGGGCAGGCCGAGATGCTGCGCCCCCCCCCCCCCCCCCCCCCCCCCGGGCATTTTACCTCATCATGTTGACGTTCCAAACCCGTCAGCAGCAGCATCAATTCCCATACGCTGTCCTGCCGCTGCTGGCACCCACCTCTTCCCTTTACTGTGGCTGCCTGAGCCTCTGACAAAACATGAAGTTACCTCAGAGAGGCTGCCACAGTAAAGGGAAGAGGTGGGTGCTGGTGGCATCAGGGCAGCGTATGGGAATCACTGCCACTGCCGGGTTTGGAATGTCATCAAGAAATAGGTAGCTTGTCAATGTTGAGCCACCAGTTCCTCTATTACCTTCACCAAAAGTGGTATAGAAACCAATGGTCTATAATTCGAAACAAATATTTTTTTAGGATGGGAGTGAATCCTTTCTCCATTGGAAATTGACCTATATCAAGCAATTCCTTTAATCCTTGGTACAAAAACAATATAAATTGAAGAGGAACCTAAGACATCAAATTTGATGGGCAAGTATCTTCCAAACAGTGATATTTTGGATATTTACACAAAAATTGTTGAATTACAATTCCATTAAGAATAGAAAAACTGTTCCAAATTCAGCATGAATAAATTTATCAGATATATCAAGCTCACCACTAGATCCCCAAGGATAACTGGTAGGTGCTGGGGAGCAGAGGATGAGTACAGAGGAGGGAAGCTGCAGTAATTTTTCATAATATAAAGGAAGAATGTGGGGTGGCCAACTTCTGAACTTACATATTAATAACAAAATATGTAAGATCATTCCTACAAATCTGCCCAGATTACAGGATGAAGGACTGAACAAGAAAATGAAAGGTTTATGGTACCCAATCAAAACAATTCTAGAGATCTCTATGAAGTAGAGCTATCAGCCCCAACCACAACTGCTGGTCCTATAATGCAAATTAAGATTGGGTTGAACCATATTGTCATGATTCTGAGGCAGTCACAAGGTGGCCAGTCCAATGCATGATGATTTTCTAAAACTGAGAGATTTCGTTTGAAGTATGCCAAAAATAGGGAAGGTAGTTGGATAAGAACCATCTTTTTGAGCAAGTGAATCCTAAATGCCAGAGTAAATAAAGATCCTGCTAGTTGTTTTATTATTATTATTATTATGTTGATTGGCAAGTAATAACTTTAAAAAATCTTTGAGTTCTGGAGCCATGATGATACCCAGATAAATGGAAACTTTTGATGGATGCACCTTTAAGCATCAACTCTTTCCAGCTAACAAAAGCCTTCAGTAGTATGTAATGTAGAGTTATTTTATTGTATATAAACAAGAAATATATATTTGAAACTACTGCAGAATAATTCTGAAATGGTAAATATTATAAGCTTATTGAAATGTAATTTCCATCTAAATTTGCAACAGTAATACACTAACTGCACTTTTCTATTGTAGAAAGATTGTAACAAAAATATCTACTCAGAAGTTATAACATATTTATTTAAGCTTAATTACAATGGCTCTAAACAGAAAAATATTTTGGTGAATTTTTGTGTTAACTGTGCAGTTTTCACCTATTGATATTCTAAATTGAGCTGAATGAATTTAGAGAAATCATGTCTTTCTTTAGGCTAAATTGTCTCATTCTTATGTAGCTCAAAAGAAAAGAAAAACAATTTTACCAAGTCTAAAAGTAAAAATAAACATGAGACTTAAGAAACAGAAAACCCATTTCTAATAAGAAAACTTCTATACAATCAAAGTGCCCGATATTCAAAATGATTTATCAGTCTGCTGCCTGGTTAAATCATTTGTTCGTGGTTAGCCACTAATATTCAGTGGCACATAACCAAATAAGTGTCACTGAATATCACGGTTAGTGCCAAACGCAAAGTTGGCTTATCTTGGGGTCATTCCAGGGGTGAAGTCAGCACTTGCCGCTTAAGAACTGATAACCAGCACTTAAGTGACCAGGGTTAGAACATAAGTGAGCTTGCATAAATGTCTATGGGTTAGCTGGCTTAAAAATAACCGGCTATTCAAAGCTGAAGTCCACACAGATCCCGGCTTTGAATATGCGGGAATAATATCATCAGTCCTAGACACCAGGGCTTTTGGGGCATCAGTCATAACTATGGGGAGGTGGGGGCTTGACTGAGGGTGATCACATATACCTTCTAGTGGAGATGAAGGTTTTGGTTGGTGAATGTTGTGCACATACACGTGTAAGAAGAACAATGTCAGCCCCTTTAAGACAGTTCTCCAAAGCATTGGGTCAAGTGTTAGCAGCCCAATGCTCTTGGGAGGAAAATAACTTCAGCTTTCAGTTAGCAACGTTTCTCAAGGAATAACACAGCTAGCAGAGTTCACCATAAGCTGTGTTATTTGATTACATGTTAATGAGATGTTTTTCATATATTTGCATGTTTGCATCTCATCTCATTATTATATATCCTGTAGTAACTTACACTACTGTCTGTTTCAGTTTAACTTGTATTAAGAGGGCAGTATTGTACACTATTACCTTAATGCACATTAGTAATTATTCTCCTAAATTTAGGACTGCATATTCAGCGGGCCATAATTTGGGTTGAAAATCCAGTTATCTTTAAGCAGAGAGCTGTCCACTAAATGTCAGCCATCTGATGTTTATTCATATCATTATTGCCATTATGGGTTTTGAAACAATGGTGCATATGAAAGGTTTAATAGACGAATACATAAAAGCCAGAGAAGAACTTGAACGTCAGAGTAGAGAGCTCCATGGGAATGGGGATTGCGGGAATCCAGCGGGCAAGGAAGAAGTTGCCATGGGATTCCCGCGGGGATGGACATAGTTACCATGGGATTCCAGTGGGGATGGAAGATGTTGCTGTGGGATTCCTGTAGGAATGTAGTTAACATCTCTGGTGACTCCAGAATGAGGCATAGAACTCACTGAGAGAGGCAGCTGGAATAGCAGACTGAGGCTTGGAACACTCATTGGTTGAATAGAGAACACCATCCAAAAAAACTACAGGAGGCTGTTGGGGTTGGGAGGAAACAGAGGTCTGTGAGAAAGTAAATAATAGTGTTGACTCCTGTGGGTACAGGTGGGGATGGAGGAGATTAATTGTGGAGAATGGGTGAGGATGGAATGGATATTAGCAGATACGGGTGGGTATGGGGTACATTCCATTGGGGATGGATGGGGGTGGGTGTAACTTTTGTTGCCATGCAACTCTGTACTCCAGAGGTCATGAATGAGAGGCCCAAAACTCTTATACTTGACACATAGATCCACTGGTTTTAGAATTGCATAAAAAATGAAGTGAGTTGTCACTGCAACTGAAACTCTCCACAACAAATGATAAAGAAATGGATCCCTGCTATCATCCAGTTCCTTGGTGAGCAGCATCTGAGCATAAAAGGAACACATAAAAAGGTGTTTGAAGAAAGTAATAGAAATAATTTGAAATCAGCAAACTGACAGAAAAGTTCGTTGCTCTTATGGCAGAACACATGCAGAGAATCACTGGCAAAGAAATTAATCAACACCACTTGAAAAAAGACAATCAAACTGAGCTAATAAAATTGATGTGAAGTGCAATAAAGAAACAGGCGGTAGAATTTCTCAATGAAGCAAAATATTATTCAGTAATTGTGGATTACATATTAGATGCAAGCCGTGTGGACAAATGACCTTAATATTTCGTTTTGTTTCAAAATACCTGTGTTACTCAAGCAAGTAAGTCAAAATTCATTTATATTTCCTTCATATCATTTCTATTGTAACAGCCTGCTACTTAGAAATTTGGGGTATGTGAAGCTAAGATCTGAGAGGATAAGGATACAACATAATAATGGGGACAACATAAATGATATCTGCCTAATGCAGCAAAAACAGCATAACGAGGGGTTGGCTAAAGTGTTCCATGTTAGTTTTGCCATCTACCCATGCTAAACCCACGTATTTGCTTTTTGTTAATTTTTTGAGAGAGGGGCATGTCAAGGGCAGAGAAAAGAAGCTGACATAAGTATATAAGTATTGTCATACTAGGACAGACTGAAGGTTCATCAAGGCCAGCATCCTGTTTCCAACAGTAGCCAATCCAGGTCACAAGTACCTCACAAGATCCCAAAAAAACAGCAATAATTTTATGCTGCTTATCCTAGAAATAAGCAGTGGATTTTCCTCAAACTGTTTTTAAACCCCACTAAGCTAACTGCTTTTACTACATTCACTGGCAACGAATTCCAGAATTGAATTACTTGCTGAGTGAAGAAACATTTTCTCTGATTCATTTTAAATTTACTACTTTGTAGCTTCATTGCCTGCCCCCTAGTCTTAGTATTTTTGGAAAAAGCGAACAAGCGATTCACAACTACCTATTCCACTCCACACATAATTTAATGGACCTCTATCATATCTCCCCTCAGCCATCTTGTCTCCAAGTTGAAGAGCCCTAGCCGCTTTAGTCTTTCCTCATAGGAAGGTTGTCCCACCCCCGTTATCATTTCCGTTGCCCTTCTCTGTACCTTTTCTAATTCCACTATATCTTTTTTAAGATGCCATGACCAGAATTGAACACAATATTCGTGGTGCGGTCGCACCATACAGCAATACAAAGGCATTATAACATCCTCATTTTTGTTTTCCATTCCATTCCTAATAAAATCTAATATTCTATTTGCCTTCTCAGCCGCTACCGCACACTGAGCAGAGAGTTTCAACGTATCATCAATGATGACGGCTAGATCCCTTTCCTGGTCGGTGATTCCTAATGTGGAACCTTGCATTACGTAGCTATAATTTGGGTTTCTCTTTCCTACATGTATCACTTTTTATGTGTCACATTAAATGCCATCTGCCATTTAGACGCCCAGACTCCTAGTCTTGTAAGGTCCTCTTGTAATTTTTCACAATCCTCTCGCAATTTAACAACTTTGAATATTTATTATTAGGATTTATTTACCGCTTTTTTGAAGGAATTCACTCAAGGCGATGTACAGTAAGAATAGATCAAACATGAGTAATAGGCAATTACAGCAGTAAAAATATTCAAAAACAATACAAAGTATGGCATGGTATACTACTTACAATGTCAATACAATATGTAATAGAGCATTATAATTGATAGTGAAGGGTAAAGCAAAGAAGTAACGTATAAATAGGTAAGAAAGTAGGAAGAGTTAGAAAGTAAGGTGATTGATTTAAAGAAAGTTGCACATGAGGTCAGAAAGATGGTTAAATATTATCTCAGCTAGGGTAGGAGTGGATAAACATGTCCTGCTGCAGTATGTGCAGCCCGAGTCATTCCTTGTGTGTGTGAATGAGACTAACAAGTTAGTTACTTCTTCCATTAAAGGCCTGGTTGAAGAGCCAAGCTTTCACCCGTTTCCTGAAGTAGAGATAGTCTTGTGTTAAGTGGAGCCTTTCAGGCAATGCATTCCAGAGTGTGGGGGCTACTCCAGAGAAGGCTCGTTTGTGGGTATCACATCGTGTAATGTCTTTTGGAGAGGGTGTGGTTAGTGAAAGTCCTTGGGAGGACCTTAGTATCCTTGGCAGTGTGTGGAGGATCATCCTATTTTTCAGGTTCACAGGGCCATTTCCTTTCAGGGCCCTGAAGATCAGACATAGAGTTTTAAATTTAGCCCTGTATTGTACTGGTAGCCAGTGAAGTTTTTGGAAAAATGGTGTGATGTGGTCAAGTCGCTTGTAACCGTCTATGAGTCTTGCTGCTGCATTCTGAATCAACTGGAGCTGGTGCAGACTCTTTGTAGTCAGACCATTGTATAGTGCATTACAGTAATCTAGTCTTGATGTTATCATGGCATGCCCAGAAGATGTGCTCACACTGCCGCAGGCCACTTTTTGCTGCCAGGAGCATAGCTAAGGGAGGGCCTGGGTGGGCCCAGGCCAACCCAATCTTGGCTCAGGCCCACCCGGTTTACAGCAACTGAGCAGCCAGCCACACTGTTGCCACAGACTTACTTTATTCTGCCGTCGTGGCGCAGCCCGCTCAGCCACCTCCCACCTGCTTTTCTCAGCAGTCGGCACTAGAGCCCCTCCTCCTCGTCGGCCAGCGTGGCCTCATGTTGTCTCATGCTGTGCTGTGCAAATGTGCGGCTAACCACAGTCTCGCAGAGTCGCAGATTCCCGGCCGCTGTTAGCAACCTCAGCTGCATGCGTGCATCACCACGATGCACTGATGTCTCCCTCCTCCCCGGGCCCGGCTGGGGCCCACACAGCACGATGGCATCATGGCCACGCCGCACAGGAAAGGTCTAGGTGCGGCTCCAAGTCCACACTGTGCCTGCCTGTTCCCTGCCGGCCAGGTCTGTGATTTGTTTCAGTTGGTTCATTCGATCACAGTCACAGTAGCACTCCCCCATGGCCCCACCCAGCTACAGAAGCCAGGTAATAAATACATATATTTTAAAAATTTTTTAACGTGCCATCATGTATTAGTAATTTTACTATTTTTTACTCAAAATGCTGGCTGGTGGTGGTGGGCTTCTGGGTGGGGTAAGCACTTCAATGCCTAGGGCAAAAAAGGTATATTTAATGATTAAAATATACCTTTTTTGCCCTAGGCAGTGAAGAGCCCACCCCCACCCAGAAGTCCACCACCAGTCAGCATTTTGATTACTCTTATAATCAAAATGATGGCTGTGGTCTGGTGGTGGGCTTCTGGGTGGGGGTGGACTCTTCATTGCCTAGGGCAAAAAAAGGTATATTTTAATCATTAAATACATCTCTATTTACCCTAGGCAATGAGGAGCCCATCCCCACCCAGAAATTCACCAACAATAAATTTTAATAGTGCCCATTTTGGTGGAATTTTGGGTGGGGAGTGTCTCTGCAGTGCCTAGGTTAAAATTTAAAAAAAAATGTAGGCATTTTTCTCTGGGTGGACTGGTGCGGAGGTGGGCTCTGCATTGCCCAGGACATTAAAAAAGATCTTTTATATTTAATGTCATGGGGGTGGGTAAGGAGTAGGACAGGGTTGACGCTAGGCTACAGGGAGGGAGGGGTGAGGTCGTAGGACAGGGCTGATGCTTAACTATGGGATGGATTGTGAGGAAGGGAAGGATTGATACTGGGCTACAGGAATCAAGAATAGGAAACAGAGAGTGGGGTTAAATGGACAGTATTCACAATGGAGAAGGGTAGTTAGTGGGGTTCCTCAGGGGTCTGTGCTAGGACCGCTGCTTTTTAATATATTTATAAATGACTAGTAAAAAAGGCCCGTTTCTGACACAAATGAAACGGGCGCTAGCAAGGTTTTCCTTGGAGTGTGTATGTTTGGGAGAGTATGTGAGAGTGACTGTTTGAGAGTCAGAGTGAAAGTGTGAGTGTGTGAGAGAGAGAGTGAGTCTGGGTGTGAGTGTGTTTGTGAGAGAGTGTGTGTGAGAATGAGAGTGTGTGTATGTGAGACACAGTGTGAGAGAGAGTGTGTGTGTGTGGGCAAGAGAGAGAGTGTGTGTGAGACACAGATTCTCTGTGAGAGTGAGTGTATGACACCAAGCGAGTGTGTGAGTGACTGTGTGGCACATAGAGAGTGAATGTGATACTGTGTGAGACAGAGTGTGTGAGAGTGAGAGTCAGAAAGACATTGTATATGAGAGAGAGAGTGTGAGCCGTGCCCTCCCAATCCATGGCCATCTGTCCCCTGCCCCCTCCATTCATCCTTTTCCAGCAATTCCCCTCTGTCCCTGAGCCCTGCCCTCCCAATCCATGGCCATCCATGTTTGTCTGTCACCTGCCCCCTCCATTCATCCCTATCCAGCATTTCCCCTCTCTGCCTGAGGCCTGCCCTGCAATCCATATCCATCCATGGCCATCTGTCCCCTCCATTCATCCCTATGCAGCAATTCCCCTCTCCCTGAGTCCTGCCCTTCCAATCCATGCCCATCCATGCTCCTCTGTCACCTGGCCCCTCCATTTTTCCCTATCCAGCATTTCCCCTCTCTGCCTGAGGCCTGCTCTGCAATCCATATCCATCCATGCCCATCTGTCCCCTCCATTCATCCCTATCCAGCAATTCCCCTCTCCCTGAGTCCTGCCCTTCCAATCCATGGCCATCCATGCTCATCTGTCACCTGGCCCCTCCATTTTTCCCTATCCAGCATTTCCCCTCTCTGCCTGAGGCCTGCTCTGCAATCCATATCCATCCATGCCCATCTGTCCCCTCCATTCATCCCTATCCAGCAATTCCCCTCTCCCTGAGTCCTGCCCTTCCAATCCATGCCCATCCATGCTCCTCTGTCACCTGGCCCCTCCATTTTTCCCTATCCAGCATTCCCCTCTCTGCCTGAGGCCTGCTCTGCAATCCATATCCATCCATGCCCATCTGTCCCCTCCATTCATCCCTATCCAGCAATTCCCCTCTCCCTGAGTCCTGCCCTTCCAATCCATGCCCATCCATGCTCATCTGTCACCTGGCCCCTCCATTTTTCCCTATCCAGCAATTTCCCTCTCTCCCTGAGTCCTGCCCTCCCAATCCATGCCCATCCATGCTCCTCTGTCCCCTGCCCCCTCCATTCATCCATTTCCAGTAATTCCCCTCTCTCCCTGTGCCCTGCCCTCCTAATCCATACCCATCCATGCTCCTCTGTCCCCTGCCGCCTCCATTCATCCTTTTCCAGCAAGTCCCCTCTCGCCCTTCCATGACCCCCCCCTCGCATCAATGCTACTCTCTCTCCCATGTCCCAGCCTGGCCCGCCCTCTTCTCCCCCCCCCCTTCGCATCCATGCCCCCCCTTCGCATCCATGCCTCGCATCCATGCCCCCCCTTCGCATCCATGCCCCCCCCTTCGCATCCATGCCCCCCCACCCCCTCGCATCCATGCATCCCTTTTTTTTTTTTTATTCTTTTTAACTTTACCTCCGTGGCGGTTCGTGCAGCGAAGCGTCAGGGAAGGAGGCGGCGCTCCCGACGTCTAGCTTTCCCTTCGCTGTGTTCCGCCTTGTTTTGAAGGCGGAACACAGCGAAGGGAAGGGTAGACGTCGGGAGCGCCGCCTCCTTCCCTGACGCTTCGCTTCCGGATTTGTTTGTTTAGACGCGAGGGCGGGGCAGAGACGGCTGGATGGCTTCACACCACGAACACCACGAACACCACGAACGCCACGAACGCCACGAACCCTACAGCCAGGGACTCAGGGAGTGACGTCAGATGGCTTCAGAACGTTGTCCTCATTAGAACGTTCACGGTGCGTTTTATTATATTAGATTTAGAGATGGGAGTAACTAGCGAGGTAATTAAATTTGCTGATGACACAAAGTTATTCAAAATCGTTAACTCGCGACAGGATTGTGAAAAATTACAAGAGGACCTTACGAGACTGGGAGACTGGGCGGCTAAATGGCAGATGACGTTTAATGTGGGCAAGTGCAAGGTGATGCATGTGGGGAAAAAGAACCCGAATTATAGCTACGTCATGCAAGGTTCCATGTTAGGAGTTACGGACCAAGAAAGGGATCTGGGTGTCGTCGTCGATAACACACTGAAACCTTCTGCTCAGTGTGCTGCTGCGGCTAGGAAAGCGAATAGAATGTTGGGTATTATTAGGAAAGGTATGGAAAACAGGTGTGAGGATGTTATAATGCCGTTGTATCGCTCCATGGTGCGACCGCACCTTGAGTATTGTGTTCAATTCTGGTCACCGCATCTCAAGAAAGATATAGTAGAATTGGAAAAGGTGCAGCGAAGGGCGACTAAAATGATAGCGGGGATGGGACGACTTCCCTATGAAGAAAGACTAAGGAGGCTAGGGCTATTCAGCTTGGAGAAGAGACGGCTGAGGGGAGACATGATAGAGGTATATAAAATAATGAGTGGAGTGGAACAGGTGGATGTGAAGCGTCTGTTCACGCTTTCCAAAAATACTAGGACTAGGGGGCATGCGATTAAACTACAGTGTAGTAAATTTAAAACAAATCGGAGAAAATTTATTAAACTCTGGAATTTATTGCCGGAAAATGTGGTGAAGGCGGTTAGCTTAGCAGAGTTTAAAAAGGGGTTGGACGGTTTCCTAAAGGACAAGTCCATAAACCGCTACTAAACAGACTTGGAAAAATCCAAAATTCCAGGAATAACTTGTATAGAATGTTTGTACATTTGGGAAGCTTGCCAGGTGCCCTTGGCCTGGATTGGCCGCTGTCGTGGACAGGATGCTGGGCTCGATGGACCCTTGGTCTTTTCCCAGTATGGCATTACTTATGTACTTATGTAATGGATGGGGTGGTAAGGTAGAGAAGGAAAGGGCTGATGCTGGGCTATAGGGATGATGGCTAAGGAGTAGGGAAGGGAAAAACTGATGCCAGGCTGCTGATATGGATGGGTGGGGTGGGGTAGGGAAGGGAAGGTCTTTATGTTTTATGTTTTTTGTACTATGTTTTAAAATTATGTATGTTGAATTGTGATCTGCTTAGAATTGCAGTGATAGTTTGGCATAGAAATTTAGAAATTAAATCAATACATTTCTAATTTTTGGTCCTTTATTCTGTAATTGATGAGGGTTGGTTTGTGGTCTGCATATGACTGAGCAAGTGAGAGTTTCTGATGGCATGTGGTTTGTATGGGGATCTATGAGTCTGACTTGTCTGGCTTTTCCAATGGGATGCATATTGCTGTTGTGTATATTCACTGCTGCCTTTTTAAAGGTATTGTTTTTTGAACTAGTGTTATGGTTTGCAATATAGGCTCTAGGAAGACTCTTTGCAGAATTTAGTGTTACTTCACAAAGTACCTGGCAGTGAAGGGATTTTGTTGCTATTATTGAGGGGCTACCAGAATTTTATATATCATTGCTGTAATTATAATGTAGGATCCTGTCATTTGCGGTGAGATGTTTGTCATTATAGTAGACTTCTGTCTGGTCAAGTTTGATATGGCATAATGTAACTATATTTACAAATATTGTTTTTTTTAAGTATGTATGTGGTTTATATTGATGCAGGGCAACTGTTGGGCAGCATTCTAAGGCATTATTTTGTAGTATCCCAAGAAACACTATTCATACCTATATACATAGTGCCCACCCATATTTTAGCTCTGGGCCCACACAAAAAGTCAGGTCTGGCTACGCCATTGTTTGCCGCTGCTTAGTAAAATGGCCCCTTAATTTGCATTTTTTTAGAATAGGCTCCAAAGAGACCCCTCTGAACACATAACTATAAGTGCTGCTTTGTAGGATTTCCCTTTGTTTTGATACTGCTCCAAATGCTAGAAGCTGAGCCTCTTACTTTAATGAAGAATGCTAGCCAAATGAACTTTCAGTTGATTTTGGAATGAGTAGGGTTGGAAGGGGGATGAATTGAGATACTGAGATATGCCCCTTGGGCCCAGACTTGGATACTGGCAGAGGAGACATCACAGCCCACATCAGGTTGCACATTAGCCACTGGAGGCTAACACAAAGTTTTAACTACAGTGAGTGGGCCGTAGTTGTTTTGGCATCCACCACATTTTAATATTATCTGCCTTGCATGCATTTGAATATGACACTGTACTCTCTAATGGTTTTATTGTGTTAGTTCACATTAATTCCTCATTAGCAACAGCACAGGTTAACAGACAAAAGCATTTAGGATAATGTGAAATAAATGTACATTAAACATGTGCTTAATGCGTATTAATGCTGCATTAATCTTGTCATTTTTTAGTACTCTGGCCCCACAATGACCAGTTTTAAAAATAAAATGTTCTTTAAAGCTGTAAATGCAGTATGAAATGATTGGGGTTTTTTTTGTTTGTTTGTCTAATTTTTATTTCTTTGCCTTGTTACAGTTTGTTTCCCTTTTACTAAATCACATTAAATTATATATCGACTGGGACCACATAAGTGTTTCTGTCCATTTCTTTCCCCATCCCTGCCAATTCCAACCTCCCCTCCTGAACCCCCCCTCCCCCAAGTGGTTGGACCCACCCTCCTGAACACTTCCCTTGATTCCAGTCCCCCACTCTCAAATCCACACCCTGAGATCAGTCCCACTGAGCCCACTCCCTGAGACCAGATCCTCCCAGACAGTGACGTAGGGAGGGCAGCTGCCACCCAGGGCAGTTTGCTGCTGCGCACCCCCCCCCCCCCCGGGTGCAGCATGACACCCCCCTCAGCGCATCAACCCCCCCCCCTCAGCGCATCACCCAAGCCCCGCCCCCCCGAGTGCATTCTTGCCTGTGCCGTGTGCACGCCGCTGGGGGGGGTGTCAGTTCCGCTGGTTCCCTGCTCCCTCTGCCCCGGGAAAAAGGAAGTAACCTGTTCCAGGGCAGAGGGAGCAGGGAACCAGTGAAGCCGACACTCCCCCCCCCCCCCCCCCAGCGGCATGCACCCGGGGTGGACCTCCCCTACCACACCGCCCTTGCTACGCCACTGCTCCCAGATCCCCACTCACTCCTGCCCCTAACAGCCCTGACTACTGCAAGCTCTAGCAGTAGTCTTACAGTACTACCACTGGAGGTCAGCCTTCTATATATGTGCTGCCATTAGATGTAGGAATGAGTGGGGATCACTCATGCCAAGGATGCCCCCACTGGAACATCAGGGAAGTAAAGTAAGCACTGAGGATAGGGGGGCTATGATCAAAGGAGGGAGGATTCAGGAAAAGGTCAGACCATGTTGGAGGGAGGCAAGAGGGAGAGGCACACATCTGACATCTTTGGCTGCTACTCAGAAGCTATGTGGGTGCCAGCCGATATTAAGCCTTATGCCTCTACATTAAACTTTACTGCAGTAAACCATCAGCAGTGACTCTTTTCACATGAGCCGTACATTCATGGTTCACTTCTGCTTGTCATTGGTTCTTATAATATACAGTGATTAAGAGTGAGCTATTAACATGCAGGACACTGAAGCAGTATCTGAAACATGGCCTGTGTCGGCATATGGTCCGAGATTAATAAGTGCATCTGAATTTTCAAGATTTCTTGATTAAAATGTTGAGATGATTTTCAATAATAAATAAAGTCAACTTAAACCATTTTGTTAAAGAGAAAAAGAGTAGAAAAGTAAAAAATGAGACTGAATATTATAAGAACCGATGACGAGCAGAAGTGAGCCATGAGTGTACGGCGCATGTGAAAAGAGTCACTGCTGATGGTTCTTCTGCAGTAAAGTTTCATGTAGAGGCATAGGGATTATATTTTCTCTTTGCTACCATCACTCTGCTGACAAAAGTGACCTAATGGTTAGTGCAGCAGGCTTTGATCCTGGTAACCTGGTGTTGATTCCCACTGCAGCTCCTTGAGACCTTGGGCAAGTCAATTAACTCTCTTTTGCCCCAGGTACAAAAACTTACATTGTGAACCCTCTAGGGACAGAGAAAGTACCTGCATATAACATGTACAGTACTGCGTACGTCTAGTAGCACTATAGAAATGAGTAGTAGTAGTACTACTACTACTACTATTAAACATTTCTATAGCGCTACTAGACTTACGCAGCGCTGTACAAATTAACATGAAAAGACAGTCCCTGCTCAACAGAGCTTACAATCTAAATTGGACAGACGAACAGACAGCTAGGGGTGGGGAAATTGCAGTGGTAGGGGTGATAAGTGAGGGTGTTGAGTAAGAGAGTCATGGTTAGGAGTCGAAAGCAGTAGCAAAGAGGTGGGCTTTAAGCCTAGACTTGAAGACAGCCAGAGACTGATATTAAGTGCCAGCACCCGCATAGCTAATTGATGAAAGTTAGGACTGCTATTTATGTGATCCTATTTGGTCACTTAACTGTATGACCACTGGCTCTGAATATTACTAGCATCTGCATAGCTGCCAGCAACGCCCTGACTTTGCCCTTGGAATGCTTCTCTCCAAATGGCTCGTTAGTGTCAATATTCAGTGGCACTACCCAGTTAAGTGCCATTGAATATCAGCAATCAGCATCTCCTGCCTGCTTAAATCACTCTGAATATCGACCTATGAGATTTTAAATCCATAAAGTTACAGGAAGATTTGTTGTGGTAGTAACTGAGGAAGATATCTGAGACTAAATTAAATGTGATTTCTTTAAAGTATCAATTTAATGACTAATGTGATTTAAAAACCATAATTGATGCCAAAGCAACTGCTGTAGAGAGAGTTATAGTATAGTACAATTGGATCAGGCAAGAATTTCATTTTCATGGGCTAACTCAATTTGGAGATTTTAATTCAAGCACTGAAAATTATAAGGCCCTGTTTACAAAGCCAAGCTATAGGCATGCAAACTTTTATAACACACGCTAAAAATTAGCGTGTGTTAACAACAGAAACATCCATTGTAGTAAATAAAGCAATTGATGAATATTTTGGGTTAATGACCAGTGCATGGTATCAGCCTGGTTTGATGGAATGTATTTTAAGCTGCTTTAAGAGGAGTAATCATAAATTATAATGCAGAGGCAAAAAAAAAAATGACAAGCAGTTAACTAGCTGGTTTGGAGGAGATTGAATACAAAGAATTTCATATTAATAAATATGAAACTTAATTTTGGGGGGGCTTCCAAGTAGAAAATGGAAATCTAGGCCCTGAGTATTTTACATAAAGTAAGCTGAATTTTGAACCATTTGTAAAACGCAAAAAAGACACCAGGACATACACAGATGTTTGCCTGTATAGAGGAACAACTTTTTCAGCAAGTAATATGCATTGACTTGTGATTTTGAATGCATAATTTTGTGACCTATGCATGTAATGCCACATTCTATGGAAACTCAATTAAGGAGCCAAATGAATAAAACTCTTTTCCTTTGATTGTTAAGAGGATGTTAAATATCAGAAAAGTAGGCACAATTACCCTCTCAATCATTCTTGCAAATCTCCGTTCCAAATAAGCAGTTAACTGAAACCTAGCCCAGTCTCAGTACAGGTGTACATGCTGATATCTAGTATATATGTGTTATCTTTGCAAGACTTATTCTCACCTTATTGATTTTTAAATTGAGATTAACAAGTTGAAAAGTGCACACTTAAAATGTGACAAAATGTCATATTTCCCTTCCCCTATGTACATGTCAGTTCAAGAACTGAGTGTGAAAAGACATGGTAAAGTATGTCTTGTTAACATGACAAGGGCTGTATGAGGCACATAAGTATGCATGTGAGGTGTATGTGTGTGTGTGTATGTGTGTGTGTGTGTGTGTGTGAGAGAGAGAGAGAGAGAGAGTATGTGTGTGAGAGTCAAAAGTGGGTGGAGGGTTCATTGGGGAATTTTGCTTTTGTTGGGGTGTGAAGGGAATTCAGAGGCATGATGCTTTTTTGGAGGGTATGGGGAGACTCGGGGAAGTGATGTTTTTGTTAGGAGGTGTGGGGTTGCAAAGATATTTTGTTTTGTGGGGTGGTGCAGAGAAGAGGTTGTTCGTGTCTGAAGGGGCTTGGTGGGTGATCATTGTTTCCCCCCATACCTGCACCCACTCCAACAAAGGGTCTGCCTTTGTTGTAGTGGGTGCAGGAATGGAGGGAACAATGATGCTCTAGGGAGTAGTGATTTTAAAAGGCTTTATACATAGACATTTGGGGCAAGAAAGATGCCCTTTTCTCCATTTACACCTTTTCAAAATTGCTCCTCTTGCTGGATGTGCTGTCAGATGTATGCAGGTCCATGGAGCAGTTTTAGTGAGTGCAGTGCACTTCAGGCAGGCGGACCCAGGCCGATCCCCCCCCCCTACCTGTTACACTTGTGGTGGTAAATGTGAGCCCTTCAAAACCCACCAGAAACCCACTGTACCCACATCTAGGTGCCCCCCTTCATCCCTTAGGGCTATGGTAGTGGTGTACAGTTGTGGGGAGTGGGTTTTAGGGGGTTGGGGGGCTCAGCACACAAGGTAAAGGAGCTATGCACCTGGGAGCAATTTCTGCAGTCCACTGCAGTGCCCCCTAGGGTGCCCGGTTGCTGCCTTGGCATGTCAGGGGGACCCGTGCACTATGAATGCTGGCTCCTCCCACTACCAAATGGCTTGCATTTGGTCATTTCTGAGATGGGCGTCCTCTGTTTCCATTATCGCCGAAAATAGGGGATGACCATCTCTAAGGACGGCCATCTCTAAGGTCAACCTAAATTTCACGATTTGGGCGACCCCGACAGTAATATCGAAACGAAAGATGGACGCCCATCTTGTTTTGATAATACGGGTTTCCCCGCCACTTCGTCGGGACGTCCTGCGAGGACATCCTCAGGAAAACTTTCGATTATGCCCTTCAAAGTGTGCAGCATTTCTCTTTCGCTTTTCTACCCCTTTTCCTCCAAGAATTCATCCAAACATTTTTGAACCCAAGTATGTTAATTGATTTATATCATTTACTCCAACAATGAGTTCCGTAGCTTATATACTGAGTGAAAAAATATTTTCTACTATTTATTTTAATTGTGCTACACGTAACTTTGTACAGTGTCCCCTAGTCTTTGTACTTTTTTGAAAGAGTAAATAATCAATTCACATTCCACTTTATTAAGGATTTTGTAGACCTATATCATATCTCACCACAGCTATCTCTTCTCCAAACTGAAGCATCCTAACCTCTTTAACCTTTCCTCGTATGACTGTCATTCCACCCCCTTAATCATTTTGATTGCCCTTCTTTTTCTAGTTCCACTATATCCTTTTTTGTGATGTGGTGACCAGAGTTGCACACAATATTCAAGGTGTGATCTCACCATGGAGCAATACAGAGGCGTTATGATATTCTTTGTTTTCTTCTCTGTTCCTTTCCTAATAATTCCTAACTTTCTGTTTGCTTTTTTGGCCACTACTGCACACAGAGTATACGATTTCAATAGACTGACCATAATGACCCCTACATCCTTTTCCTCAGTGGTGACTCTTCATGTGGAACTTAGCAACACATAGCTATAATCTGTATTATTCTTTGCAATGTGCATCACTTTAGACTTGTCTACATTTTTTCACATTTCAATTTTATTTTATCTACTGCCTATAGAGAGGTATTTTTGCTAAGGTGTGTTAGCTTTTTTAACACACCTGTAAATTTAAAGCACGTTAAACGCTAACATACCTATACAGTTCTATGGGCGCGTTAGCGTTTAATGTGCGAACACCATTTATGTGCATTAAAAACGCTAACACGCCCATAGTGCCACTTAGTAAACCTAGCCCTAAGTGGTTTGCATCAAATAAATAATACTAAAATCAGAAATGGGAAGAATGAAACTCAGGAATCTAAGTTACAACTTTAAAATAAAAAATAGAGAAGGGAAGGGGAGATCATTTAAGCTAAGACACATAAATGAGTGAGGTTATGAGAAAGATAGACATAAATACAAGTGAGAGTGCTGCGCAAAGACTGCAACAACAATATAGCAAAGCCAGGTCTGGGGTGTTCATTAACAAAAGGGGAGTCTTGAGAATGGCTTGAAGACTTTTGAGCAAAAATTCAGAATGTAGTTCAAGAGGGATTGAATTTCAGAGAGAGAGGAGACAACAACCTCAAAAGAAGATGTCCTAGCTACATGTGGATTAATTTTCAGATGTGTAGGGATGACAATAAGATTTTGTTGTGAAGAACATAGGATAGAAGTAGGTAACTGGGGAATAAGAGACCTAGAAATAAAAGTATTCCCGAATAAAAGATCTGATGAACCAAAGTCAACGTTTTAAAAATTAAATGTCAGAAACTTAGAAACCAGAAATAGAGTAACTATATCATATTTCTTTGCTGCTTGGATTAGTTTAACAGCTATATTCTGAATTTATTGACATCTTCATAACTGGCATTGAGGAAGTTCATGTAGAAGGGAATTACAATAATCTAAATGGGAAATGACCAATGAATAAATCTGTAAGTGGAGGGAGAAGCTGGTCATGGGGAGGGACAGGGACATAGAGGGGTGATGCTGGACACAGCGGAAGGTGTATGGGGAAAAGAGAATAGGTGCTAAACATGGGTGAGGGATAGGGCAGAGACAGAGATGTTAGGACAGGTAGGCACACACAAGGAATGATGGTGGGCATGAAGTAAGAAGAAATGTCAAATGGACCAGAAACTCTGGAAACAGGAAATGTGGATGGAACACAGGGATGAGGGTAAGGGAAACAGTGCAAAAAACAGATGAGACCCAGGGGGTGGGGTAGGGGAACAGAGCAGAAGATTAATGGGATTCTGGGGAGGGGGGAGAATAGAGCAGAAGATGACTGGGGCATGGTGAATGTGTGGTAGAATTTCTTTTTTTGGGGGGGGGGGGGGAGAGCAGGGAATTATGAATGGAAGAGATGGAGAGGGAATTTTGAGGGTATAGGTAAATCCAGGCAATTGGTTGGCATGAGAGGGGGGGGTGTTGGTGAGTTGGTAAAATGAGTGCAATGGGGGGTAAGAGAGAGAGGGAAAGAAGTGTGGGGAAATGTTGAGAAGTAATGTGAATGACCTGGAAGACAGGAGAGAGAATGAAAGGTATTTAAAAAGGATGGAAGTATTGGAAAGAGGAGTGTGAGGTGGAGGGCATGATATGCAGAAATGTTGCTTTGGGTTGCCCCCCTGTTTCCACCCCAAATATTTCTGTCTGGAGACGGCATTAGTCAGAGGACAGGCTGTCTACTGGGCATGTCCAGCATCCAGTTGCTGATGCTAGACACAGAAAGGACCAGAAACAAAAAGTGACAGAAATTAGAATGGGAGGGAGGACTGGAGTAGTCAAAAGACAGACTAGGGAGGATGATGGCTATGGGGAGGGACAGTGGCAGTATCACCCCATACTATACCACTGAGCATAACAGTTCCTTCTCTGCTTCTGTTCCAGTGCCTGCTTCATTGCTGCACCACATGAACTGATGCCTGCCAAGCACCTCCCCTAAAATTGGGCCACCCTAGGCAAATGCCTAGCTCACCTAATGCTAGAGATGGCCTTCTTTCCAACTGTTTATTACAAATATGTGAATAAGGAACTTACTATAAGTAGTTGAAACCAAGAATGTAGCATTGATTCTGGTTCAATACAATGTGGAGAGTCTTTCTGCAGAATAGGTAACTAAATACTGTTCAATCAATTGATTGTTAGTGGATGCAGAATGCCTAGTGAATAAATGATACAAATTTCAGGATGGAGAGGCAGAGAAAGACTGAGCCCAAACTAGACATTTTTGCACTAGAAGGAGCATAGCAGGATGCCCAAAAGGACTAGGGGCTCTGGATTTAACTGGTAAGTTCAAAGGTTGTTTCTTGGGCTGAGACATGAAGCCAGGCAGATCTCAAGGAGGCTGGAGGGAATAGATCACATGCAATATTTAACTATAGGAACACAGATTAATGGAATCTAGCAAAGAGGCTGTTTCTTTTAGCTTAAAGACTGTCAGCACAATACACAACAAAATGTAAACATGCACACATACACTTCTGTGGGGGCAGAACAGAATAGTGTTCACTGATCTCTAAATGCTCAAAAGATTCAAACTCAGAATTATAAGTATTGTGTGTTAAATGAAGAGCAAGAGAGAAATGCATTAATTTATTTTCTTCATTATCTAACTCATCAAACCCCTCCAGTTCACACTGTAATTAGATTTGTGATTATTAAACCATTAATTATTCTATTTTATTTTTAACTAAACCTGGAAACACTGCCATTAGAGCTATTGAAAATCCTACTGCATTTATACAACGTTCTTTCATAGATGCACTTAATTGTGTAGTTATAAATGTCAACAAGGTTTATGAATTATTCCACAGGAGCATACGTAATTAGAACATTTCCCTTCCAGCTATCTTGTTGGAAAATGTCTATCAGCAGACTTAAGGAACCAAGTTAGCCACATTTTTTAGGAAGTAATAGATTTTGTAGTGTGCTAATCCTCTATATTGAAGGTGGGCAACCATTGTCCTCGAGGGCCACAACCCAGTCAGGTTTTCAAGATTTCCGCAATGAATATGCATGAGATTGATTTGCATGCATTGCTTCCATTATATACAGATCTCACGCATATTCATTGTGGAAATCTTGGAAACCTCACTGGGTTGTGGCCCTCGAGGACTGTGGTTCCCCACCCCTCCTCCACATCAATTTAAAAAGGAAAAAGTAATCATTCAACAACAGTTTATTTAATACAAAAGAATATATAATCTTCAACAACATACAGATAAGGTATTTCTAATGTAACTCTTGAATGGTGTATTTAGCTAGTCAGGTGCTTAGTGTAAGCGCAGTGGAGCAGGGACCAGGTATATAATCACATTTATTGGTTTTATTTATTTATTTATTGTATTTGTAGCCCACATTTTCCCACCTGTTTGCGGGCTCAGTGTGGCTTACATTACAGTGTGAATGATGGAAATACAATTTGTTACAGTACAGTTATGGGTTACATAGTGAGGAGTTATGGGAAGTCAAAATCAAAAATCATTTGGGAAATAGAACAATGGAATGTATCAATGGGGAAATAATAGGGCGATAGAATGTCATTTGGGAAGTAGAACAGTGGGATGTATCAATGGACAAAATATCATTTGGGAAATAGAACAATGGAATGTATCAATGGGGAAATGATAGGGCGATAGAATAAAAGCAAGAGAACATTAGGGTATAGCAATTTTATCTAAGGGTAGGGTTTTAAGTGTGGTGCAAATACGGGGAAGAGAATTCAGAAGAGGATGTATTGATGCATTTCTGTTAGTGTCTATGGACTTCATGTGTTTTGATCCTTGCAATAAATTTTGTCAAAGAGATGAGTCTTCAGTAGTTTGCGGAAGTTGGTTAATTCGTAGATCGTTTTCAGGTTGCGTGGTAGTGTATTCCAGAATTCCGTGCTCATATAAGAGAAGGTTGACGTACAGAGCCAAAACTTGTTGCAGCAGGAGGCTGAATAAGTAGTTCAGACCTTTATCATTCAGCCAACACCAAACTTCATAGACCATTATTAAAATGGACTTGGGGAAAATCCACTGTTTGTTTCTAGGATAAGCAGCATAAAATGTATTGTACTTTTGGGTAGGTACTTTTGCCAGGTACTTGTGACCTAGATTGGCCACTGTTGGAAACAGGATGCTGGACTTGATGGACCTTTGGTCTGTCCCAGTATGGCATACTTATGTACTTATATATGTGCTTATCTTTTATCTGAACCAGAACTCTTTATTATCTTTTTCAATTGATAAGTACACATTGTAGAGTACATAACTTGTAGCCAGCTATTTAAAGCCTCTCCTTCACTTCCATTCCATATCTGAAATATTTCTTTCTCCTTCTTTACTTTTATACCTCACCACCTGGGTGGTAGAGGTCTCACAGTTCATACGTGTGGTTCCTTTCTAGGTAGCACATTAATAAGATATACTCTCTTCTAATTAGATTATCAGTGCTGTTTACAGGTTGTTACTGTTTACTGATTAGCAGGCACCAGGATAGAGATGCACCTTTTTCTTCAGCTCTAGATGGTGTCTGTACCATAGGGATTGTAGATAGAGGGTGCCTAGTTGTTACAACAAATCAGCTCAGGTATTACCTTCTCCTTTTCTGTGACTTGAGGATTGCAAAGGTTCCTCCACAATGAACAAGCCAGCAACTTTCTAGGTTCTGATTCTTTCCCTCTGTCACTGAGTCTAATAGTTGTCACCAGCTCAGCAAGAAGGTCTTCCTATGGCCTATGGGTCAGAGGCAGGAGAGAGAACCTATGACACTATTACTGGGCAGAAGGTCCATTTTACAGACATAGAAAGATGAGTGGAATGGAACAGATAGATGTGAATCGCTTGTTTACTCTCTCCAAAAATACTAGGACTAGGGGGCACAAAATGAAGCTACTTTTGGAAAAAAACAATAATAAGAAGGGCAACAGAACCAAATAGAACAGCTTAACCTTCAGGCTGCTCGCTAGTTATCTTGGCTCCATAAAAATCAATGAGAGAATTTTTTTTTTATTCTAAACATCTCCAAAGTCTTTGGGGAACCTATTATGGGCAGTGAACAGGTTGGCACACTTCTCTCACAGAGACTCTAATTTACCTCACATTGGAGGCCATTTTAGGTAATAGACTGGAAAATTGAGGGCTTCACACCAGGCATACTGTGTGGGGAAGGGACAAACCAGGGCCGCCGAGAGACTGAGCCGGGCCTGGGGCAAAGCCGCCCGCTGCCCCCGCCCCCCCAAGGATCGTCACCGCCCCGCCTCCCCCCAATCGCTACTGCTGTCGCCTCCCTCTCTTGCTCCCAGGCTGCCGGCACCGCAGTCCCCAGTCTCCACTTACCTTCCCTCAGCTCCCTTCTGTCTGCCATCCGACCCCCTTCGTTTAAAAAAAAAAATCTTGAAATCGGCAGCGCAGTGCCTTATGTGTGAAAGCGGCAGATCGACTCGGGCGGGCCTTCCTTCACTGTGTCCCACCCTCCTCTGATGTAACTTCCTATTTCTGCGAGGGTGGGACACAGTGAGGGAAGGCCCGCCTGAGGCGTTCTGCTGCTTTCACACAGAGGGAAGGCCCGCCCGAGGCGATCTGCCATTTTCACACAAAAGGCGCTGTGCTGCCGATTTCAAGACTTTTTTCAAATGCAGGGAACCAGGTGGCAGACAGAAGTGAGCTGAGCAGTAGCGTACTGAGGGTGGGGTGGTGAGGGCGGTCCGCTCCGGGTGCACGTCGCTGGAGGGGTGCAGAAAGCAGCCATGGGGCTGTCGGCTCCGCTGGTTCCTACTACTACTATTTAGCATTTCTCCCTCTGCCCCAGAACAGGTTACTTCCTGTTCCGGGGCAGAGGGAGCAGGGAACCAGTGGAACCTACAGCTGTGTGGCCGCTCCCAGCAGGTAAGAATGCACTTGGGGGGGGACTTGGGTGATACACTGGAGGGGTGTTAATGCGCCGAGGGGGAGTGTCGTGCTGCACCTGGGGGGGATGCTGCTGCACCAACCAGGGGGGGTACACAGCGGCAAACTACCCCAGGTGGCAGTCAACCAAGGATTGATTGCCACTGGAGATGAAAGTAGGCAGGTGGAGACTGGGGACTGCGGCTTTGGTGGCCTGGGAGCAGGAGAGGGTGAGAGACCCCGGCGCCGGGCCCTCCTTGAAGTACCAGGCCCGGGGAATTTTGCCCCCCCCCCCCCCCCCCCCCTCGGCGGCCCTGGGCAAAACTCCAGGCTCATGATCTCTGGGACTATATTGGGTGGAATGAAAGGCCTAATACCTGTCCTGCATGAGTCCTTTCACCTAAGCACAAAACACATGGCCTAGTATTCAAAAGGATTTATCCATATAGGGTCAGATTCTATAAATTGCACTGAAAATTCAGCATCAATAAAACTCGGCGCACTCTATACAATAGTGTTGAGCATTGAATTTGGCACCCACACTCAACTTTGGGTATGAGGACTTATTCCATATTAAACCTGGTGCATATCTTGATGAACAAATTGAATGGGGATCCCTGCTATTCTGTAACACTGTGCACATTTTTATTGAACACCCATGCCTTCCCTGGCCACACCCCCTTTTGAGTTGGGTGCAATCCAATGTATACACCCATTGTTACAGAATAGCACATAGCCAAATTGGCACCCAAATTATAATTAGTGCCAATTAAGTGTTTGTATGCTCAAATAATTAAATCATTGGAGCCCATTAACTAATTATTTTGGGAGCCAATCTGGGATTAGCACCCAAATTGGGGTGACCTTTCTAGAATCTGGGGGATAGTGGTGGCTGCTATATAGATTAAACTTCTCTATTCATTCATGTTCAGCAGTACTTACGGATAATTCCACTGAAAATTTTCTCCGACTACTCTGGCACTATTCGTATAGTGTGAGAATGGAGCAACAGTGGAGTGTGGACATTTCATCCAGCTGTATGGATAGTGGTGATATTAGCCAATATCCATATAACAATGAAATTTAAACTGCTTTACTGTGTGGATTGCAACTGAATATTGCTGCAGTCCAAATAATCCGTAGTGACAAGTACTGTCTACTTATATTCAGTGCTGCCACCTATATCTGAATAAAGAAGCTACTGACCCATCAATGTATTGCTGTGATTTCTTAAAAGTGAAAAGCTCAACACACAGAGAAACAACTGAATTACAATCTTCGCTGAAAACACTGTAGCCTTATCTCAGCTTGTCTCCTTTAGCTTTCCGTTTATGTCAATTGAGGCTGATTAGGTCTTTTTTTCTATAGTTCTCACTTTGCTCTTCTGGTTCAGATGTTGTTTCTGTCTAATTTAAATTATTGTAATTCACTATATGTTGGATTGAGTAATAAGTTGCTTTATAAGCTGCAATTATTACAGAATATGGCAGTTTGGATGATTTTTTTAGTTGAGGAAGTGGGAAAGTCTATCTGATTATTTTAAAGAACGTCATTGGCTTTGTGTTCGTGCATGGATTACTTTTAAAGCTACATCTATAGTTTTCCAGATTTTATATGGTAATACTTCCATACTATTAATTCAGGTTTTTTTCAGTTTTTATATGTCAACTCGAGTTTGTGACGGTTAGTTATTGAAATATTCCGCTTTAACAAATCTTCAATTTAAGCGTCAACTAGGCTCTATGTTTCCTTTTCAAGCAATTGCTATTTGGAATAACTTACTGGGTACAATTCGAACAGTTCAAAATTATGTGCACATATGTAAGAGGTTGAGAACATTTTTATTTGACATCCCCTCCCCCCCCCCCCAATTAACTTTCAATTTATGGTTCTGTCAGGATCTATTGTCTGCTTTGACTGTAGCTGCTCCCAAGAAGCTTCCATCCTAGGTGAAAGCTTAGATTTACCTGATTATGTTTCCACTTTGCACCATAGCAATGCATCTTCTCTTGTTTTATTGGTAAGGATCCCTTTGGGACCCTCACTAGCCTAGTACACTTCAGACCTCAGGGCCATGCCATCTTAATAAAGAGGGGAGCTGTATGAAATTTAATGTGGGCAAATGCAAGGTGATTCACATTGGAAAGCATAATCCGAATCACGTTTACCTGATACTAGGGTCCACTTTGGGGGCCAGTGCTCAAGAAAAAGATCTGGGTGTCATTGTAGATAATAAGCTGAAATCTTCCGCTCAGTGTGCAGTGGTGGCCAAAAAAGCAAACAGGATGCTAGGAATTATTAGGAAAGGGATGGTGAATAAGACTGAAAATGCTTTAATGCTTTTGTATCATGAGTACTGCATTCAGTTCTGGTCACCATATCTCAAAAAAGATATAGCAGAATTAGAAAAGGTTCAAAGAAGAGTGACTAAAATGATAAAGGGGATGGAACTCCTCTTGTATGAGGAAAGGCTAAAGAGGTTAGGGCTCTTCAGCTTGGAAAAGAGACGGATGAGGGGAGATATGATTGAGGTCTACAAAATCCTGAGTGGTGTAGAATGAGTAGAAATAATTTAAAAACAAATAGGAGGAAATATTTTTTCATTCAACGAATAGTTCAACAGGCATAAATGCAAGTGACTTAAGTTAGGTGCGGATTAGGCACTTTCCTCCAGATTCTATAGAACGCGCCTAGTTTTCCACGCTGAAATCCAAGTGTATTCTATAACAACGCATATAAATTAATTGGCTAAACAAACCAATCAGCATTGCTAACAGGACTTAACAAGCAATAATGAGCACTAATTGACAATAATTAGAACTTATGCGTACAACTCCCTAAGTGTATTCTGTAACGCACTGTGCCTAAATTTTAATGCATGCAGGAAAAAAAGAATGTAGTTATGGACGAGGAAATGGGAATTTTGTGGGCGTTCCAAAATTTACACACATTGCTATAGAATATGGTCCTCTGCACCTAAATCTACATGCCAGGATTTATTCCACATTTTTGTTGGTGTAAATGGATGCGTATAGTTTTAGGCGCTAGGATATCTACTTAGCATATTCTATAAACTGCACCTAAATTTAGGCACTGCTTATAGAATACTCTTAGGTGGAAATGTTTTCCACATGGATTTTTTAAGGTCATATATAGAATCTGGTCCTTTGGGGCTATTCTATAAAGTGCAGCCAACCTTTATAGAATAGCACCCCACACATAATTTTTTCCGGGCCGATTTTTCAGTGCGATTTACTGAATCTAGTCCTGATTGTCCACACAATTTTTGGGACAGATGGTACTTTTGCTATAAGCACAATAAGAGGAAACAAAGCTCACATACCCCGTGTCTTTGCCTTTTGATTAAAACCCTTTTGAAGACTTTCTAGACCATATGGCATGCAAAACAACCATAATAACTTCCTATTATTATTCCTCAAAGCACATTAAAGTGTTACTTGAAATCCCATGTGATATCAGCTGATAAGTGATCACTTGAAATTTTATTGTACATCATTACTCATTATACAGGAAAACTTTAGCATCTGATCCCTCTTTAGCCTTTCATTGCTGGGATAATGAGTCCTTTCAGCTCCCTTATGTACTTTGTACTGGGGATATTTTTATGTGTGAATAGCTTACATTCTCTTTTTTCCTCCATTCTTTCCAGTAATTGCAGTGTCACTCTGGCTGCTACATTATATTGAGCCTGTTGTAGTGGGAAAATTCATGGAGATGCTGAGACCCGAGGCTGCATGGTTTTCACCAGGGGAAGACTAGATGACTAGAACATTAAGGGGGGAAATTATTAGTGGGGAGACAAGCCTTACTTCTACAATTTGATTTGTCATCAGTTTTTAATATAGTGGACCACACTACCAGGCTCATTTTTGAAAGATATGGACGTCCAAAAAGTGGCATAAATCGGCACTTGAACGTCCTTCTCACAGAGACATCCAAATCGATATAATCGAAACCCAATTTTGGGCGTCTTTGTCAGAAGTCTGTCGCAAGGACGTCCATATCTCAAGGGGGCATATCGGAGGCGTGTTGGAGGCGGGACTTGGGCGTTCCTAACACTTGGATGTCTTTGAGCCATAATGGAAAAAAACAAAGATGTCCATGACTAAAACGTAGACATTTTCACCCGGACCTGTTTTTATTACGAATAAAGCACAAAAAGGTGCCTGAAATGACCAGCTGACCACTGGAGTGAATCAGGGATGACCTTCCGTTACTCCCCCAGTGGTCACTAACCCCCTCCCACCCTCAAAAAACATCATTAAAAATATTACTTGCCAGTCTCTATGCCAGCCTCAGATGTCATACTCAGGTTCATGACAGCGCATGCAGGTCCCTGGAGTAGTTTAGTAGCAGGTGCATTGGACTTCAGACACGTGGACCCAGGCCCATACCCCACTACCTGTTATATTTGTGAAGGAAGCAGTGAGCCCTCCAAAACCCACCAGAAACCCTCTGTACCCACATATAGGTGACCCCTTCACCCGTAAGGGCTATGGTAGTGGTGTGCAGTTGGGGGTAAGTGGGTTTTGGGGTAGTTTTGGGGAACTCAACACATAAGGTAAGGGAGCTGTGTATCTGGGAGCATTTTATGAAGTCCTCTGCAGTGCCCCCTAGGGTGCCCTATTGCTGTCCTGGCATGTCAGGGGGACCAGTGTACTACAAATGCTGGCTCCTCCCACTTCTAAATGGCTTGACTTTGGATGTTTTAGACTTGGATGTCTTTGCGTTTGAAAATCAAAGAAGTCCAAATCCAAGGACATTAAAATTCAAGGACGTCCATGGTATTTTCAAAAACAAAGATGGACACCCATCTTTTTTCGAAAATGACCTTTTCCCCGCCTCTGAATTTGGACGTTTTACAAAGATGTCCAAAATTCCAACTTAGACATTTCTTTCCAAAATGCCCCTCTATATTGTTGAGTCTTCTTGGAGATCTCAGCTGTATATGACTGGTTAAAAAAATTGGGGGGAAAAAATCGATCTTATACACTTATGGATTCCTGGCTGTCGAGTCCCTTAGGGCTTACCCTTGTCACCTATCTTGTTTAAGACCATCATGTATTCATTGATTTCTGTGAAATTAAACAAGAGTGAGTTCCTGTACTCCCACACTGATGGTAACTTTGTTCTACAAGAATTACTTCCAAATGTATATGAACCATATTTGAGATTATTTAACCGTATTCTAAAATTGAAAACTGGTCAAATTGTAATTTGTTTAAATTAAACCATGTTAAGACAAAAAATGTATATGGTTAGGAGCCCAAAATCCTTCTTTCCCTTCTAACTACAATAACTTTAAATGAAAGTGATATACTTATGCTTGACTCCACATCCAGAGTTTTAGGAATGATATTGGACTCCTTGTTAATGTTTGAACCTCAAGTGAATGACATGGTTTTTTAAAATGAAATATTTGAGATTTGTTTGCTCTTTTTTCTATGATAAGAATTTTGCTGTTTCAGTTAAAGCTACAATCTTATTGCAATTTGACTATTGCAATTCCCTTTATCGGGGGGGGGGGGGGGGGGGGGGGGGGGGGGAGCTGTGATTGGCTGACAGAAACTTTGAGGGACTTAATGGAAAGGGAAGGACATTTAAGCAACTGAATAATGTGGTGCAGTGGCTAGAGCACTGAGCTTGTAATCAGAAGGTTGCTGGTTTGATTCCCCATTTTACTATCGGTTTAGTTTGGATGTCCCTGACTGCACTTGCTTGCTTGTTTTTTTTTTTTCTTCCGATTTTTCCTCTCTGCATGGGTCCCGCGCAGCACCAACTAAACTAAAATTGCTCTGGGGACCTGCATACTGCTGTCATGGAGCTAGGTATGATATTTGAGGCTGGCATAGAGGCATCTCAGGGGGACCAGTGCACTACGAATGCTGGCCCCTCCCACGACCAAATGCCTTGGATTTGGTCATTTTTGAGCTGGGCCGCTTCAGTTTCGATTATCGCTAAAAAACAAAAATGCCCAGCTCAAAAAATGCCCTAATCCAATGTATTTTCGAAAAAAAAGATGGACGTCCATTTTTTTTGAAAATACAGTTTGGCCCGCCCCTTCACAGACCCGTTCTCAGAGATGGACGTTCTTACACATAGGCGTTCGCGTTTGATTATGCCCCTCTTTGTGTTGTTTCATTGGTCTATATCTGCTGTCATCTACTATGCTACAATGTCAATTCTGCAGTATAGTGCAATAAACCCAAAACTTAACACATTTTAGTAGAAGGGTCTCTAAACTTGCAATGTTCTAAATAATTCTTGGAGACTAAAAAGTTACCTATATACAGAAATTTAAGGGTTGATATTTAGTGGGAATTATCCACCGGATTTTATATGTGGGATCAATATCAGGGGAATAAAGGACTTTAGGAAGCCAAGGAATAAGTACAGAGGATCCTTAGTTGTGAAAGGAAAGTAGGTGAGGGGTTTTATAGAACTCTGCCCCTCACCCTTAAGAAAAGACCCTTTTCTTAAGGGTGAGGGGCAGAGTTCTATAAACCCTCTCACCTACTTTCCTTTCACAACTAAGGATCCTCTGTACTTATTCCTTAGACAGCCTGAGCCACCTCAGCATTAGTCCTGCCCAGGAGTAAGTGAGCCGGGAGGAGGGGATGGAGCCTAAAACAGGAAATATGTAAGACAGGGCTTCCCTGAGGTTAAGGAGGCCTGAGGAGAGGAGTATAATCCCCAGCATATGACACTGAAGCTACAATTCCATAATTTTGACCTGACTGAGGTAAGCCAATTGTTATTACCAGACTGAACCTTGTAAAGTTTGCTTTGAGGTCTGGCTTGAACCAGACCTGAACCTCAGCAGAGAACTGAGAACTATTCAGCTGTGTTTGGGGCGTGGCAACCCCGGTAGTCACAATCTGTGTTTGGCTTACCACCAGAGGCTTGCTTACATCTGAATGTACTGGACTGTAGAAGTTTCCTATCTTATATCTCAAGTCCATGAAAGGAACAGGCCCAAGGATTCAGGAGAATCAATACTTATTTTTGATCTCACTCTGTGTCTGGCTGTGTTACTTACCAGCCCACTCCCCATCCCTCACTCGAGGTCTCACATCTTTATAGAATACTAGTATAACTTGTTATATATGCTTACATGTTTTAGATATGTGCATTTGTGCCAGCCATACAGCTGGTGCAACTGCTCATGCCTAGATTTCGGAAGTATGCATATAACACCCATGTCTATGCCCACCTACAAACTAATCTCTGTTGAAGATAGATAGATAGATAGATAGATAGATAGATAGATAGATAGATAGATAGATAGATAGATAGATAGATAGATATGCGGGTTTCTCTACAACTGGAGCTTGCCCTAAATGTGCATAGTCAGAGGCGACCTTGGGAAATATGTTCTGGCACTGTCCTCTGCTGGCTGATTTCTGGACTCGCTTGCTGAATGCTGTCCGTCACCTGTGGTCCTGTGTGCTCCCTGGTAGTTCATTGCTCCTTTTTGGAGCGGGTAAGATAGAGCGGGTGCCCTCCTCAGGTTTTCTGATTTTTCTGCGCTATGCCATTTTGTTTGTCTTAAAGACCATTTTGATGTCTTGCCTGGATTCAGCCAGCCCATCCCTCCAGAGGTGATGGACATTTATGATTTTTCAAATGAGAATGGAGAGGTTTCTGGTGAAAGACTTTTCTCATTCTAACTGGTTGCACTTTCAACAAGTTTGAGAGCCCTTTTGGAAAACTTTAGCCTCGAGAGCTCAAGAGCTTATTAACATTTAACCTGTTTAGATTTCTGTTTAGCTGTATTTGGGATACATCGGCACTCGGAGTTATGGTTTTGGATGGGAAGGGAGTGGGTGGGGAAGTGGGAAGGGTCTGTTGGTGTTGTGTGGGTTCAAACTGTTATTTGCCTTTCTCGTTGTTTATACCGAATAGTGTTTGTGATCTGTTCTTACCTATTGCTGGAAAGTCAATAAAAATGATTTTTAAACATATTACGTAGTTACAAAATACCTCCTAGTCAGATTACTATTTTATATTGTAACTAGAATACCAGCATTTGCGCATGTACTTGTTCTCTAATGTTAGGCAGCTTCTTATAGAAGTACCTCCTTTATGGCTGGCAACAAAAATACATCTTTTGTAGTGTGGACAACAATAATTAGGCAGACTGGATGGTTCAACTAATTGTTTTCTATTGTCATCTATTACGTTATTATGGGGCTCATTTTCGAAACAGAAGAACGTCCAAAAAGCGACAGAAAGCGGCAGATGGACTTTTTTTGTCACAAACTTCCAAACTGTTATTTTCAAAACCCATTTTTAAGATGTTTTTCTATGCAGCCCATCTGCAGTACATCCAAATCATGAGGGGGCGTGTTGGGGCAGGCTTTGGGTGTTCCCAAAATTTGATCATTTTTCTGGCATAATGGAATAAAGCAAAAATGTCCAGAGCTACAAGATAGACGTTTTGCTCTAGATCTGTTTCAATCATGACTAAGTCACTCAAAGGTGCCCTAAATGACCAGATGATTTCCCCTTACTACCCAAGTGGTTACTGTACCCCTCCCACCACCCAAAGATGTGAAAGAAACAGTATATACCAGACTGTTTGACAGTGTCAGATGTTATGGAAAGTCCTATTAGAGCAACAAGCAGGTCCCTGGAGTAGCCTAGAGGTCAGTGCAGTACACTGTAGAGAAAAGGACTCAGGCCCACTTCCCACTCTAACTGGTACAGTTGTGGTAGAATGTGTGGGCCCTCCAAAACCCACCAAACACCTACTATAACCACCTTCAGCCATAAGGGCTATTATAGTAGTGTACAGTTGGGTACAGAAGGTTTTTGGTAGGTTTTAAAAGACAACCCATACAATATAAGGGGGTAACGGTGAGATGTGTGCCTGGGATCTCTTATGTGAAGTCCACAATGGCCCAATGACTTGTTTTTAAACGTGTTTCCCATAGACTTTTTTGGGGGGCGGGGGGGGGGGGGAATGATCACAAAAGTAAAACACACTGAGCACAAAACATCAAGGAAATGGTCATTTTCAAAACAAAAAGATAGACATTTTTCTGGTTAGAAAATGGCCATCTTCACCACTTGAATTTTGGACATTTTCAACAAAACTTCCAAAATTGAATTTAGATGACATATCAAAAATGCCTCTTCACACTCATCTAATCCAATAGGACCTTGTGAAAATTCACATTCATAGGCCGGTAGACACTTTAATTCCCTTATCTTTTATGTTGTACAAGTTTTATCATCCATTTGCAGCTGTACTGTTCAATCTATTTTGACTTCAAACTGTAGTACAACCAAACACACATGTTAAATAATTCCAGGGTATGGATGTCAGGATAATTCATACATATCACTCACAGTGTCGCGTCTCTGATGTCACGTTTGTGGAGGTGAGCTCTTGAGATTTCCCGAGCTCCGCAGACCAGGAAATAACCGAACACCCCGAATCTTCACCCGCGGCGACCGCCGTTCACCGAGGGTTGAGCCCTCAGCTGCGGGCGGCCAGCAGGACTGCTGGAACCACGGGGAACGGCTGGCCTGGTCGGATCTGGGTACAGCGTCCTAGGTACTGTGGACTAGCCGGGTGGCTAGCGGACAACAGGGACGTACACTGACTAGACAATAGCTAGCACAACGGCTAGTTGGCTTGGAGCACCACACAGTCTTGGAACGGACTAGCCGGACGGCTAGCGGGCATGGAAGAGGAACACAGTCTTGGAAACCGCTAGCAGGACGGCTAGCAGTCTTGAAGGACAACTTAAACTTGGAGAAGGCTAGCAGGACGGCTAGCAGTCTTGAAGAACAGACAACACTTGGACAAGGCTAGCCGGACGGCTAGCAGTCTTGAAGGATAAACAAACGTGGAAAAGGCTAGCAGGACGGCTAGCAGTCTGGAAGAACAAACAAACTTGGAAAGGGCTAGCAGGGCGGCTAGCAGTCTTGAAGAACAAACAAACTTGGAAAAGGCTAGCAGGGCGGCTAGCAGTCTTGAAGAACAAACAAACTTGGAAAAGGCTAGCAGGGCAGCTAGCAGTCTTGACGAACAAACAAACTTGGAAAAGGCTAGCAGGGCGGCTAGCAGTCTTGAAGAACAAACAAACTTGGAAAAGGCTAGCAGGGCAGCTAGCAGTCTTGACGAACAAACAAACTTGGAAAAGGCTAGCAGGGCAGCTAGCAGTCTTGACGAACAAACAAACTTGGAAAAGGCTAGCAGGGCGGCTAGCAGTCTTGAAGAACAAACAAACTTGGAAAAGGCTAGCAGGGCAGCTAGCAGTCTTGACGAACAAACAAACTTGGAAAAGGCTAGCAGGGCGGCTAGCAGTCTTGAAGAACAAACAGGCTTGGAATCCTCTTGGCAGGACGGCTTCAGACAAGAAAACGGAAGCACTGGTTCCCCTCCGTGCTTCCGTTTAAATCCCCCGCTTGCCTTGACTGAAGAACAGCTGGCGCCAATCGTCTCCAGCCCCGCCGACCCCGGGAACCGGATTGGTCCCTTCGTTTGATGGGCGGAGTTCCCCAGAAGATGCGCCAATCCGGCGCGGGTGGGCGGAGCCTCCTCGCTGGTCCTGCTGCAGCGAGGAGGACGCCGACGTCGGCGCCGCCATCTTGGCGGGCGGGTTTCACTCTCCGAGGCCGGCGTTAGTTCTTTGGGATCGCCGGCCTCGAAGCACTCCATCGTCGCGACGATCCCCGCGGCAGCCCCCACCCGTCGGTCAGCGCTCCCCTGACGCCTTTGACGACCGCCTCGGGCCGCGGGGCGCCAGGTAAGAGCCCGGAACGGGACAGTATCCTCCCCGGAAGACCCCTTCCTTCGGGGCCCGGGCTTGAATGGATATTGAGCATGGAAGGCTTTGACCAGTTCTGGAGCATGAACATTAGCCACGGGTTCCCAGGAATTATCTTCGGGGCCAAAAGATTTCCAGGATAATAAGTAATACAGTCTTCCCCGCCGCCACTTTGAGTCGAGAATCTCTCTTACCTCGTACTCCGGTTCTGGGGACACCTGGAGATCCTTCTCCTGGGCTGGAGTCGGGTGCCACCTGGATTCCCGGAACCTCTTCAATAGCGAGATATGAAAGGCGTTATGTACTCGCAGGGTGGCGGGTAGCCGCAAGCGATATGTTACTGATCCAATTCGTTCTTGGATGGCATACGGTCCCACGTATCGCTGTCCCAGCTTACGGGAAGACCCTCGGAGTCTCAAGTGTTTCGTGCTTAACCATACCCTCTGTCCTGGCTGAAGCACGGGGGCGGGCCGCCGATGACGGTCAGCAAAGAGCTTGTTCCTGGTCGCGGTCTTCTGTAATTGTTCCCTAGCCATTCTCCAGACCTTCTGTAGGTCGGCGACCACTTGGTCCCCAGCTGGCGTCATGGCGGTAGCCGGGAACGGCCCTGGAACCCGCGGATGTCGTCCATATACCAGGAAGAACGGGGACTGTCCTGAGGAGGAATGGGTACTTTGGTTATATGCGACCTCGGCCCACGGAAGTAGAGACGCCCAGTTATCTTGTCGCTGGTTAACAAAGGCTCTTAAGAATCCTTTCAGGGTTTGATTTATCCTCTCTACCATGCCATTGGTTTGTGGATGGTAAGCGGATGAGAAATGGTTCTCCACTTCCAAGGCCTTGCATAACATTCTCCAGAACCGGGAGGTAAACTGGGGCCCTCGGTCACTGATGATCCTGGTGGGTAGTCCATGTAGTCGAAAGATGTGCTGAATAAATGCTTGAGCTAGAGCGGCGGCCGTCGGAATGTTCGCAAAGGGAACAAAGTGAGCCATCTTAGAGAATCGATCGATCACCACCCAGATCACCGTATGACCCTGGGACCGTGGTAATTCCGTGATAAAGTCCATGGATATCTCCGTCCAAGGGCTGGTCGGTACGGGCAAGGGCTGTAGGTCTCCCACGGGAGGTCCTCCTATTGGCTTGGTGCGGGCACATATCGGGCAGGAGGTCACAAACTGGAAGACATCTCGTCTCATCTGTGGCCATCGATATTGTCGCGAGATGAATCGGAGCGTCTTGTGATACCCGAAGTGCCCGGCCCATCTTGACGAGTGTCCCCATTGCATCACCTTCTTCCGATCCGCGGCCGCCACGAATTTCGGGATTTGGGCAAGCTCCCCCGTGGCCACACTAAGACAATCGGGGTCTAGCATGGGGTGAGTCTCCGTAGTCTCTTCTGGTACCTCGAAGGCCCGAGAGAGTGCATCGGCCGGGGTATTCTGGGAGGCTGCCCGGAACACTAGTTGGAAATGGAACCTAGCAAAGAATAATGACCACCGGGCCTGTCGGGGATTCAGCCGCTGGGCCTCTTGAAGGTATAGGAGGTTCTTATGATCCGTGATGACCGTAAACCGGTGTTCCGCTCCTTCCAGTAAATGTCTCCACTCCTGTAGTGCTAGTTTCAGGGCCAATAGTTCCCTATCCCCCACCGTATAGTTCCGCTCGGCTGGAGAGAACTTTCGTGAGAAGAAGGAGCACGGTTGACGCCGGCCCTCGGGGTTGATTTGAGAAATGACCGCTCCGGCGCCCAGCGCGGATGCGTCCACCTCTACCGTGAAGGGCTTCGCAGGGTCAGGAGTCAACAGAATAGACGCGGACTCAAAGGCCTCCTTGACTAGACGAAAAGCCGCTTGCGCCTCAGGCGGCCAATCCTTGACCCTTGCGTTCTTACGGGTGAGCGCCGTCAGCGGTGTTGTCAAGCTGGAGTACTGGGGAATAAATTGGCGATAATAGTTGGCGAAGCCCAAGAATCGTTGCAAGGCCTTCAGGCCCTTCGGTTGAGGCCACTCCCGAATGGCTTGGAGCTTATCTGGTTCCATCTGTAACCCTCCTGGAAGCAGAATATGCCCCAAAAATGGTAAGGAGTGCTGATGGAAGGCACATTTACTCAGTTTCGCAAAAAGATGGGCTTGACGTAGGCGGTGCAATACCGCCCGTACATGGCCCGAATGCTCCCTGGGGTCCTTGGAGTAAACTAGGATATCGTCCAGATATACAATCACCGAGGAATGGAGGAATTCTTCTAGAACACAATTGATCAGACGTTGAAATACCGCAGGGGCGTTACACAGACCGAATGGCATTACCCGATATTCGAAATGTCCCTCATGGGTATTGAAGGCCGTCTTCCATTCATCCCCTGACCGGATTCGTACTAGATTGTAGGCTCCCCGTAAATCTAGCTTCGTGAAGATCTGGGCCCCTTGAAGTTGGTCCAAGAGCTCCGGAATGAGGGGCAGAGGAAACCGATCTTTCACGGTGATGGCATTTAATCCTCGATAGTCAATACAAGGTCTCAGGGTTCCATCCTTCTTGGCGACAAAAAAAAACCCCGCTCCGGCTGTGGAGGTCGACGGCTGGATGAATCCTTTCCGTAGATTTTCTCGGATATAGTCTCGCATAGCCTTGAATTCTCCGCGGGACAATTTGTACAATCGACCCCGAGGAGGCACTGTGTCTGTCTTCAGATTAATGGCACAGTCAAAAGGCCTATGTGGAGGCAGTACTTCCGCCTCCTTGGGGCTAAACACCTCGGCAAAGTCTCTATACTCCGCAGGCAGGGCGCTCCCTTCACTTGGTTCTTCTCCGGGCACCGTATTTAACGCCGGACAACAACCAGCCCGACCCTTACAACAAGTTTCTTGACAGGAAGTGCCCCAAGCTTGAATCTTCCCTCTGGTCCAGTCAATAACAGGGTTGTGGTATCGTAACCATGGTAATCCCAGAACCACCGGGTGAATGGTCCGGGGTAATACTAAGAATTCGGCCTCCTCCCGATGGTCCTCCCCAACCTGCAATCCTAAGATCGGCGTAATCTCCGTGACCGGTTGTGGAAGGGTAGTTCCCTGGATGGAGGTTATTCGCAGCGTTGGTCTCTGGGGGAGCAGGGGCCAGCCCATTTGCTGGAGCAGTTCAAGTCCAATAAAATTACCCCCAGACCCCGAGTCCACCAGGGCCCGGGTCTGAAGCGTGGCTTCCTGCCACCGCAAGGTCACTGGTAGGACGAGCAAGGTCTCCTGTAGGGGAGCGGAGTGCCCCAAGAAACCTCCCCTCAGGGTGCCTTGGGGAGAGCGTTTCCCGGCCGGAGAGAACAAGTCCGCAGGAAATGCCCAGCCTGTCCACAATAGAAGCACAATCCCTTAGACTGTCGTTGTTGTCTTTCGGCGGCAGTCAACCGCTGCCGGCCCATTACCATGGGCTCCTCTCCGGGCTCCGTAGCGTCCCGGCTCGCCTGACGAGAGGCCAACCCTTTGCTCGTCTTGGGGGCGCCTCGTCCCCACTTCTGCCGCTCCATCCGGGCTCTGGCTCGCTCCTGGAATCGGGTGTCTACCCGGATACAGAGTGAGATGAGGGCATCCAATGATCCGGGAATCTCCCGTCCGGCCAATTCATCCTTGATTCGTTCTTGTAATCCCTCCATAAAAATGGCCATCAAGGATTCCGGATTCCAACGCAGTTCTGCGGCTACGGTACGAAACCGGATGGCATAGTCGGCCACTGTACCCTCTCCCTGATGAATCCGAAGCAGCTCCGATGCCACGGAGGAGGGTCTGCCCGGAATGTCAAACACCATCCGGAACCGGCGCTGGAATTCGCTATAGTCCTCCAAAATAGGATCCTGTTGTTCGTCCAGAGGAACCACCCAGTCCCGGGCCTTTCCTGTACACAGGCCCATAATGTAGCCTATCTTACTGTGATCCGAAGCAAAGGCCTCTGGTTGCATCCGGAAGGCCAGATTACACTGGTGGAGGAACCCTCGACAACCTGCTGGGTTCCCGTCGTATCGTGCCGGCTCAGGGAACCGAGGTCCCACGCGGAACCCTCCCATACGGGGAGCTGCTGCGGCCCCTTGGACCGCAGCGGCCTGGTTCTGTACCTGAAGCGTGGAAAGTTGAGAACATACATTCTGGAGCGCCCCAGACAGGGCATTCAGCTGTTCCTGTTGCTGCTGTAGAACCTTGGCCAGGTCCCGTAGATCCGGTTGTGTCGGCGAGCTCATGGCTTCCGTTTTCTGTCGCGTCTCTGATGTCACGTTTGTGGAGGTGAGCTCTTGAGATTTCCCGAGCTCCGCAGACCAGGAAATAACCGAACACCCCGAATCTTCACCCGCGGCGACCGCCGTTCACCGAGGGTTGAGCCCTCAGCTGCGGGCGGCCAGCAGGACTGCTGGAACCACGGGGAACGGCTGGCCTGGTCGGATCTGGGTACAGCGTCCTAGGTACTGTGGACTAGCCGGGTGGCTAGCGGACAACAGGGACGTACACTGACTAGACAATAGCTAGCACAACGGCTAGTTGGCTTGGAGCACCACACAGTCTTGGAACGGACTAGCCGGACGGCTAGCGGGCATGGAAGAGGAACACAGTCTTGGAAACCGCTAGCAGGACGGCTAGCAGTCTTGAAGGACAACTTAAACTTGGAGAAGGCTAGCAGGACGGCTAGCAGTCTTGAAGAACAGACAACACTTGGACAAGGCTAGCCGGACGGCTAGCAGTCTTGAAGGATAAACAAACGTGGAAAAGGCTAGCAGGACGGCTAGCAGTCTGGAAGAACAAACAAACTTGGAAAGGGCTAGCAGGGCGGCTAGCAGTCTTGAAGAACAAACAAACTTGGAAAAGGCTAGCAGGGCGGCTAGCAGTCTTGAAGAACAAACAAACTTGGAAAAGGCTAGCAGGGCAGCTAGCAGTCTTGACGAACAAACAAACTTGGAAAAGGCTAGCAGGGCGGCTAGCAGTCTTGAAGAACAAACAAACTTGGAAAAGGCTAGCAGGGCAGCTAGCAGTCTTGACGAACAAACAAACTTGGAAAAGGCTAGCAGGGCAGCTAGCAGTCTTGACGAACAAACAAACTTGGAAAAGGCTAGCAGGGCGGCTAGCAGTCTTGAAGAACAAACAAACTTGGAAAAGGCTAGCAGGGCAGCTAGCAGTCTTGACGAACAAACAAACTTGGAAAAGGCTAGCAGGGCGGCTAGCAGTCTTGAAGAACAAACAGGCTTGGAATCCTCTTGGCAGGACGGCTTCAGACAAGAAAACGGAAGCACTGGTTCCCCTCCGTGCTTCCGTTTAAATCCCCCGCTTGCCTTGACTGAAGAACAGCTGGCGCCAATCGTCTCCAGCCCCGCCGACCCCGGGAACCGGATTGGTCCCTTCGTTTGATGGGCGGAGTTCCCCAGAAGATGCGCCAATCCGGCGCGGGTGGGCGGAGCCTCCTCGCTGGTCCTGCTGCAGCGAGGAGGACGCCGACGTCGGCGCCGCCATCTTGGCGGGCGGGTTTCACTCTCCGAGGCCGGCGTTAGTTCTTTGGGATCGCCGGCCTCGAAGCACTCCATCGTCGCGACGATCCCCGCGGCAGCCCCCACCCGTCGGTCAGCGCTCCCCTGACGCCTTTGACGACCGCCTCGGGCCGCGGGGCGCCAGGTAAGAGCCCGGAACGGGACACACAGCCTACAGGGAAGTACAAAACATGTACTCCCCCTAAGAATATACAGCAGTGGGAGTGGTGTTCTTATAACTTCAGAATTTCAGAATTGACCAGCATGAAGCCTGAAAATGCTAATTAGCTCATCACACTCTTAAATTACACCAATGTAAAGCTTCCATCTCCTGTCATTTTGTCTGTGATATAAGGTCACAGTCAGACATATGGACATGATCTCCCCATAAGGAATTCTCACTATACTTTTTTCAAGAATGCCTAAAACCCAGCATGCATTCCTAACCAAACACAAACTAGTTTCCAAAAACTTTTCAATTTCTGTCATTTGATTTATCTGTATGCTCACATGCCTTTTCATTTTTCTCATCCATCTCAATCCAGCTTGTCTCTTTCCCTAATGTGTGCAATTCACAGACCCTCCCTCCCTCTCTTCCCTCCCAAAAAAAACCACAACACATCAGAAATTTGGAGCAATTAAGGTCTGCAGCTTTATTAATAATTACGCATAAAACATTCACAAAACCTCAACCTACTCCCACTCTGTCCAGCCACTTTCATATACGATTGTCAATTCTTCCACTCTTGACTAAATGGTAACATCCTAGTCCAAATATTTCAAAAGACAATGGCCAACTGAGACCCCTATGGCCATTTGCACCAATTGAAATGTAGTGCAAATGTACAAACCTACATTAGGTGAGTATCCCCATTATTCTATAACAATGTGCATTAATTTTAGGAATGCCCCCATTATGTCCATGACCCTCCCATTTCCGTACCCCCTTTTTCAGATCATGTTCAAATTGTTGGAGTGGTTCCCATGCCTAAGGGGTCCATTTACTAACCTGCGTAAGGGTCTATGTGCACCCAATGTGCACCAATTCCATGTTACCGCCCAGCTACTGTGTGTGCCAGGCAGTAATTTCATTTTTGGCACGCGTCCCCTACGCGCACTATCAGACGGTAAAAGGCATTTGATGTGCATTGACCCTTACCACCCGGTTAATGCATGAGACCTTACTGCTACGTCAATAGCTGGCGGTAAGATCTCAGCCCCAAAATGGATTCACGTCAGTTTTCATTTTGCCGCACGTCCATTTTCGATCAAAATAAAAATGCATTTTTACAGGTGCACTGAAAAATGGATCTGCGCACATCCAAAACACGTGCTTACACTACCGCAGCCCATTTTTCATCGTACCTTAGTAAAGGGACCCTTAAATTTACCTATGTAAAGTTCAATTAAATCTAATTACTGCCAATAATGACTTGTTAAAAAGCTAATTATAGGCACTAATTGGCTCATTATTCAATTAAATTGTGCACACAAATTGAGCACAGGACCAAATCTGTGTGCACAATTTTTGGCAACTTTTATAGAATTAGGGGTTATATGTATAAGTTTATGTATGTACAGCCTGTATAATTTAACCTTGCATGGACCAAGCAGAGGCATTTCCATAGACTTCCTTGGAGAAGAGTTTGGGAATGCTTTTTGACAAGCCCCCTAAGTTTCCATACAATAACTTAAACATATTTATGTGTGCTAAAAATCAGATGCATAAATTCCTTGGAGTACTTTTCAAAGTGGGAAATGTGTGCACCTACTTTTTACCCATGCACATAGCCTTAAAATTACACTCAAAGAGGCTATACATTTTCAAACTATAAGCTTTGGGATAAAATCCATAAACTTGGCACCAACTTTCAAAGCTATTATAAGGTACATATGCTCACAGTGATAAAATAATACCCAAAATGACTACGGTGCTTACTTTAGAAGCACCATTCATGTTTTAGACATCCATAAGCCAACATTTAGACGTCCGTGCAAATTCTACAAAGCTGGGATAGAAATGTCTAAAACTAAATAATGGCCATATGGCAAGGAGCTTTTGTCAGGTGTGTTGTGGGCAGAACCAAGAAACAAAAAAGCAACACTGGGCCTTCAGGATTGAGATGATCAAAGTCTCTTGTTTATTAATTGACAGAGCCGACACAGGCCGTGTTTCGGCGCACTGGCACCTGCCTCAGGGGTCAGCTAATCCTGATCAAAAATTGTAGGTGGTACTGTCACAGTGTAGCACCTTTGATATGGAATAGAGTCTCAATTGCTCCGAGAGCGTAATCAGCATGGACAACGCTGTCAGTCTAAAAGAAAAACGCCAAATAGGTATTTGTGTCTGTGGGCAGAACCAAGACATAGACATTTATATCCTATTTCAGAAGGGAAATGAATTTCTATGTCCAAAAAGATGTTGGGATTTGGCTACCTGGGATGTGAAGGTGTCAGAAAAGTGCTCCTACTGAACAGTGCTCCAGCCGAATGATTAGGGAAGGGCATTTCCTTAATCCCCCAGTGGTTGATATCCTCCAGCAAGGGATACCAGGGTCTATAACAGCTTCAGGAAATATAAAAGTTTATGGGGCAGGAGGCAGCCCGGTTAATTCCCGCAGATGGTAGTGAGGCCAGATATTCAATGCCGAGCTGCCAAACTTAGCCAGCGATGCACTGAATATTCGCTGATAGCCAGTTAAGTGCTATTTAACCAGTCAGGAATGTAAATAGCACTGAATATTGGGGGGCATGTTTCTAAAATGACTGACAGAAACATTTATGTTGCAATTTCATAAAAAAAGCATTCAGGTGGTGCCATAGAGACATTCATGTTCCTGTTTGTCCACATTGATAACTTAGACATTTATTTTTTCTAAAATTTATTTATTTAGATTTTGCTCACACCTTTTTCAATGGGTATTTTTTCATGAAAAACAATGCATATACCTTTGAAAACAGAATCTATGGGGTCATTTTACTAAGCTGTGTTAAGTAGCTAACATACCCATGGTACTGTCTCATGCAATAAAAAGAGAGGCATCATGGTAAAAAAAAAACTCATTTTAGTTGCCTAGTCCAGGAGTGGGTGGAAGCAGATGAGGATCGCTTCCACTAGAAACCATTGCACCACTGATCCCAGGTAGTTCCCAAAAGGGGGATGGAGTTGGGGGACAGGATAGGAATCGGGGGGGGGGGGACTTAGGTGTTGGAGGGGTTAGCTTTATATGTCAGGGGGATTAGTCTTTTATGTTGGGGGTTGGCTTTATATGTCAGGGGTTGGAAGTCTGGCGTCAGGGGGTTGATTTCTATAATCATGAGAATCTGGCATTGGGGGAATTGGGATGAAGTGTTGATCAAGGGCACCTGGAAGAGGCAGGAACAGGTAGTGCCACTGCAGGTAGATGTACTGTTGTATGCTAATATACTCGGTTGACACCTTGCCTGGGCCAATAGTAAAAAATAGTGTGCTAAAGTGGTGATAAAACTGGATGCTAAAATTAGTGAACTTCCATGTAAATCCCATTTAAGTGAAGGGATTAGTTATTACTTCTGAATGCAGGGAGGTCCATTAAAGTCCAGAATGCTTAGTGCACATTTTTTTAAACACTGGAAATTTGTCTCCTAAAACAACTAGAGTGAAGTTAACTTACATTTCGGTGAGTAGTGTTCCTCTACAGTTGTGTATCAACATGGTAGTTTACAGCTACTTCTCTTGTTCTAGCATGATCTAGGTATATTTTTCCTGTTTTTCCTTTATCACTTGTGGGCTAATGCAAAAACTGGAGCTATATAGAACAAAGAGAAAGAGACAAGAGAGACAAGGCCAATGAAGAGGAGTAGCCTAATGGTTAGTGTAGGAGACTTTGATCCTGGCAACCTGGGTTCCATTCCCAGTGCAGCTCCTTGTGATCTTGGGCAAGTCATTTAACCCTCAATTGCCCCAGGTACAAAAAAAAACTAAGGAGTCTTTTTACTAAGGTGGGCAACGGTAGTGTAGGTGTGTGTTGTAGATGCACGCATATCCATTTTTCAGCGCACCTGTAAAAAAGGCCTTTTTTAAAACATTTTGCCGAAAACGGACGTGCGGCAAAATAAAAATTGGTGCGCGTCCATTTTGGGCCTGAGACCTTACTACCAGCCATTGACTTAGTGGTAAGGTCTCTTGGATTAACTGTGCAGTAATCGCCTATGCGCCGAGTTACTGCCCGATTTTCGCCGTGCACCAGAAAATAAAATATATTTTCTGGCGTGCATAGCAAGTGCATGTCAAAAATGAAATCACAGCATGGGCCACACAGCAGCTGGGTGGTAATAGGACCCCTTAGATTGTGAGCCCTCTAAGGACAGAGAAAGTACCTGCATATAATATGTACAGATGGTGGTAAGGGCTCCCATGCTAACCCGGCAGTAACCGGGCAGCACGCGGTACTTCCCGATTACCACCGGGTACACACCAGCGCTACAAACATAAATATATTTTTGTAGCGCCAGATATGATGGCACACTAGGGGTGGGAAGTACTGCCAGGTTGCTGCAGTAGCCCGACGGTACTTCCTGTTTAGCAAGTGGTAAGCCTCTGTTGGGCTTACCGCTGCTTAGTAAAAGGGGCCCCCGGTTATTTTACCACAAGTTGTGCTATTTTAGAAAATGGGACCCTGTGCTAAAATAACATGATTTATGGTAAAATAATCTATTGTAGGACGAGGTCTCATCCCATTACCTTTGTGCTAAAATAGCCTGACTTGTGGTAAAATAACTCATCTTGATAACTTCTCCCATTAGAGTATTTGTTTTTCACTGTATAATATAATTTAGCTTGAGCATAGAGTTGTATTTAACTGTTTGCATTATGCCCAAAATTACCAGAGTATAATTATGGAAAGTGGAATCCTTAGTAATGTATAAAAAAACAACACTCCTTACAAAATATATTTTCTTTCCTTTAATTTCATAGGACTATACGCTTACTATGTATTTCCAGCAGTCCTGGAGGGACAAAAGGCTTTCTTACTCTGGAATACCTCTCAATCTCACTTTGGACAACAGGGTAGCTGATCAGCTCTGGGTACCAGACACATATTTCCTTAATGATAAAAAATCATTTGTCCATGGGGTAACAGTGAAGAATCGAATGATAAGATTGCATCCAGATGGAACAGTTCTTTATGGCCTGCGGTAAGTGATATCTTGCTTTTTCTTTCTCATGTTCCTTAAAATTGGATTTTCAATCAAGACTAAGGTTCCCACAAGTTCTAACAGAAACTTCTGTATATAAGATGATAGAAATGAAGCATCTGGCTTACACATAATTAGATTCAAAACTTTGTAATAAGTAAATGGGCTCCGAGAATAATGTACTCTCTCAACCGTGGTTTATACCTGCACTTAATCTTATTGTTCCAGGCGTTTCCCCAGCTGATTATGTATGAGCTACTCCTGCTGAAAGCGAAGGTGTTTGCTTTCTGAAGAGTAATCAGCATGGCCACTTCATCTGAGAGGGAAGTCCTCAACATGATTTAAGATTCACTTAGGGCCATGAGACTGACTCAAGCTCATACGCATTAATCTTTGCCACCCTGTGGCTGTAAAGGTTGTCAGTTTTAAGTCTTGTTTCTATTGAAAGAGGGAAGAGTATATAAAAAAAAAAGACTATATAAAAAAGATTGTGAGCCTACTAGAGACAGAGAAAGTATGTGCATATAATAAATGGAAAATGCTTTGATTGTACCACAGAAAGGCTTTATGTAGATTTGGGGGGAGCAATTGTAAATGATGAGCTCAGGCTATTTTTTATGTTGTTAAACTTTTTGATACGTTAAAATTGTAATTGTAGTATTATAAACCCCTTTGGTGCCTTTGGGTATAAATGCAGTATATATCAAATCAATAACTCAATCAAATCAAATCCCAGTACCCTTACCCTTATATTTACTCTTAATGTTGTTGGGGATTAATATCTGAATTTTTCAAGTGCTGTCTCACTTGTGCTACAGTGAGGGAGGAGGAGGAATAACAGATGAACGGCCTGTTGAGTTAAATGCATCAGAATTACATGGAGTCATGTTCATCCGTCCTAAGTATCAGTAGTTCAAGCATTAAAGGCAGCTAAGGTATAATCTACACTTGGTAAAATCAGTAGGAATAGATGTTGGGAGGCATGTTGATACTTTTATTTATGTAATTTAAGTCCTCAAAAGGACACTTCCATTAACCTGTAGACTTCTCAACCTCATGTAATTTAAGAAGTTTTTATTGTGTTACTACTTGTTTTGTAAGAAAACTGCAGTGATCATTGTTCAAAGCAAATAGCTATGCTTGTGCAAGCTAAACATTAATCAATGACATGAGCTTATTAAGTTGTTTGATGCACACAATTTTTCATTTATGAATCTGAGTAAGCTATATATAGAGGCTCATTTTCAAATCACTTAGAGACTTACAAAAGTTCTATAGATTACGATGTAACTTTGCAAGTCTAAGTGCTTTAATAATAATAATAATAAAACTGTATTTATAGCCCACTATATCTCAACAATCTAAGCAGGAAACATAGAGTACATACATAATAAAATCCAAATTAACAAAAATAATTAATTATCAAAACAAAAACAAGCATGGTAATAACTAATACAAACTTACACGGGACGTTGAAAATACGCCTCCACATGACCCAAAAGGAAATATTTGGGCCAATATTCAGTTGCTGCAATGGTTGCAAAATCATTCAGCACCAATATCCAGATTGTATCCAGTGCTGAATATCTGGCAGAGCTGCCAAGTTACCCATTCCAGGAGGGAGACTTTTTGGTCAGTCCTGGATTTCTGCCAACTTCATCCTGGTGCATTATGGGACCTGCAGCACTGATTTCAATGGATAGAATCATGGACTTCAAATACTACACTGCTTTGGGATGTAAGTTTAAAATCAGGACTGGCCAAAAAGTCTCCCTCCTGGAATGGGTAACTTGGCAGCTCTGCTAGAGTAGTGACATTGCAGCTATCTGGACAGTGGCAATATTGAGTCTACTATCCAGATGGTTAACCAGTTAAAGGGACCTTTTGCTGAAGTGTGCTAAGCCCTAATGTGGACATATCATGCGAGAAAAGGCTTACCACAAAACGTGCTCAAACATTTTGCAGTAAATTGCCAGTTTTTGTAAAATATGTTTAACAGGGGGAGAGACATGGGCAGAGAATGGGCCTGGAAATATTATCCATCTAGTGAATTCTCATTAGCGTGCTAACTGGATAATGCACACTTGACAGAAAGGAGGCAGTAAGTGCTTCTGCATTAATATATTTGCAGGTCTCACGTGCTAATGGAAAAATTAGCGTGGGACCTGAAAAAAGAAAAAAAGACCAATTTTACAGCTGCAATGTGCTAAGCCCATTCCTTTAAGCATTTTAGTCAAAGGGCCCCAAGGTTAAGATAGCCTTTTTGGTGAATATCACCTTTAATCGGATAACTGTTGGCACTGCCATCACTCTGTCCTTTACCACCTTGGTGCTACCTGGATAGCACAGGGGAAATCTGTGATGATTTTCAACAGCATTATCTGGTGGGTGCAGGTATTTGGTAAGTCTATTTTTATATTGTGCCCATTAAGTTTCTATTCTCTGAGCCATGTCTATCATCTTATTTTTAGAAATAAACAAGAAATTAACATGCTACATAAGAACTGGGACAGACCAAAGGTCCATCAAGCCCAGTATCCTGTTTCCAACAGTGGCCAATCCAGGTCATAAGTACCTGGCAAGATCCCAGAAGCAGATTTTATGTTGCTTATCCTAGAAATCAGCAGTGGATTTTTCCAAGTCCATCTTAATAATGGCTTATGGACTTTTAGGAAATTATCCAAACCCTTTTTTAAACACTGCTAAGATAACTGCTTTTACCATATTCTCTGGCAATTACACATTTAGTGAAGAAATATTTTTCCAGGTTTGTTTTAAATTTACTACTTAGTAGCTTCTTTGCATGTCCCCTAGTCCTTGTATTTTTTGAAAGAGTAAACAAGTGATTCACCTCTACCTGTCCAGACCTCTATCACATATCCCTTCAGCCATCTTTTCTCCAAGCTGAAGTGCCCTAGCTACTTTACCCTTTCCTCATAGCAAGATCCTGTTGAACCACCTATGGCCCTTTGATTTCAAGTGAAGGCCTTAGTGAGATTCAAGTCCTCCATCTCTCAAAGTGAAAAATGTTGCTCCAGAAGATATATTTAAGAAATGTTTAATTCAAGTATTAAAGGTTACAGAGGATTCCATTCTTCCAGTTTCCTGGGTTTTAAATTTACCTGTTTCTAATGCAGAAGGATTGTGTGCTGAAGGTATGAGTTTAACTACTTTCCTAGAAACATTTATCAAATCCCAAGCTGTCCCTGCTACTGTGTTGGCAACTTTGGTTCGTAATGAAGACAGAGATTGGATTTTGAGATTATTTCTAAAACCAACAAGATGTTCTTTTCTATGAATTTAAGATTCATATTTTCCAAGATACTGCAAGAGCAACTTAAAAAAAAAAGAAGCAGCAGTCTCTATTGCTACTTCAGCCTAGGTTTTGCAGATTGATGCTATTATTTTTTAGATTCTTTGCAACTGACCCCTTTTCTTAGTGATAAATCTCCTACAGTTGTTTCAGCTTCTTCCCCAGTCCCTGAGGTGACTCCAGGATAGGTGTGATAAAAGCTGTCTAGTATTAGTCTAAGTCACCTTGAGACAATGTTTTCATTGTCCTTTTACTTGAATTATTTCCCTTTTCTAGATATAGCCTCGTGTTTTAATGGATCACTATTGCCCCAGCATTGTTGACTGTAGAATCATGGGATAATAGAATATTTCTATGGTGATCTCCTACTTTTGTTATTGTGATGTACCCTTTCACAGTGATGAAAAGTTCTTGATTTGGCTGTTAAATTCTATAAATAACTAATTGGAACTACAGGAAGACTGAATCCTTTGAATCTTTGGCCCACAGTGTTTTGGGGATGTTCTAACAAATTTTTACTGCAAATTTGTAAGATGTGCATTCATTTGGGGTCCCTTTTACTAAGCTGCAGTCCCTTTCACTAAGCTGCAGTAGACCTACAGGATGTGTTTAGGCTTCCTGCAGTAGTTTTCTATTTAGCACATGCTCATCCCCTGCCGGAAAATAGTTTTATTTTCCAATGTGGGAGGTATTTCTGGGAGAGGAGAGCAGGCATGCCTGCACTAATCAGGTAGCATGGGAACATTACCATGTGCTACCCAATTAGCCCAGGAGTAGCACAGTAGCCCTTATTGACTTCTAAATTCAGAGGATCCTGGCTCCCAAAAAGGAATGGCAGGTGGCTCCACTTCCTGTGAGATGGAAAAGTGAAACAGTGAAATCACAATCTGCACTTGGAGTCACATGCCATTACTCATTATCCTCATCTGTTAGTGATGGCCACTTATTGTCAAGCAATGTCCAGTGTCCAGCCATATCTAGACCCTCTGACCTGATTTTGGCACTTCTACATGCCCCAATGATTATTAGCCAAAACCATACAGTACACTCTGGTTGCCATACTGCAGCTTGTCCCGGTAGGCACTGGCCTAACTATGTAAAGCTAAGTGCCAATATTCATTGACAGCCAGTTAACCTAGCCATGGCTGCCTGCTGAATATTGGGGGTTAGAGGGGGTTAACCGCAGGAGCCATTCAGGTGGAGGGGCAGCAAGAGTTGGGCAATGGCCCTGAAGAAGAGGCCATAGTGCAATCACCCCCAGTAACACAACTTGCACAGGTCACGGCACAACCTCCACCAAAGACCTCTGTGGCCTTGCCACCATGTACAGCAGAGAGAGAGAGAGAAAGAGGGAGCAATTTCAGGCACCTGCTTCTGGGCCACAAACAGGGCACCCAGCCTGAGCTAGCACCCCTAGAAATGCTAATCCTGGAAGATCCTGAGGAGGAGGACATTGATCCTGCCCAGGTGCTGCTGGATCAACAAGAGATGCTGCTACTAACTAGGCAGCTGATGGGAGATATGGCACACTCGATGGACACAATGGGGGTATATCAAGAGAGACAAGCCTCTGCTTCAGAGATGCTGGTCCAGTCTTCACAGAGGCAAGAAAGGGCACTGGGCGCAAAAGCAGGAGTGCTGAGCTCCATAGCAGTCTCCCTCAAAGAGGTAGTGAAGGTGCTGAGGCAACCAGAGAGCAGTTCCATGGAGCCAGCCACCCTCAAGCAGGAGAGGCAACCACCACCCAACACCCCAGCAGCTATATCACTGCCAGAGGAAGGCAGGGAACAAGAGGAGGATGCTGCCAGCACAGCCACAGAAGCTGTGCCTTTGCACCACAGTGCAAGGCAGTGGCATTCCTGGGGGGGGGGGTGCGGTCCGCCCCGGGTGCACGCCACTGGGGAGGGTGCCATGTGCCTGTCGGCGCCACTCGTTCCATGTTCCATGCTCCCTCTGACCTGGAACAGGTTGTTCCAGGGCAGAGGGAGCATGGAACGAGCGAAGCAGACAGGCGCGCGGCACCCCCCCCCCCCCCCACAGGTAAAAATGCACCTGGGGGGGGGGTTCGTTTCGCCGGGGGGGGGGAGACGCTGCACCTGGGGGGGCACATCGGCAATCCACCTCGGGTGTCAGCCGCCCTAGGAACGCCACTGGTGCAAGGGCTCTGAAGAGGACCTTTTGAGGGATGGGGAAGCACAAAAAGGGGAAAAGGGGACAGTAGATGTGGGTAGAGGTGGAGGGGGACCACAGTGCAGAGGGAGGGGGAGAAGGGGGTGGGGGTGGTTTCAAAGTATAGAGGGGGTTGGGAGAGGGGACTGGGGAGGTTTGGGAATCACTATTTTGATCCCTTCCATTTGGTTTTCTCTCCTATATTATTTAATTCCCCTCCCCCACCACACTTTTTTGTCACTTATAAATACATTTCTCACTTTTTCATTTAAAAGACCTCTCTTATCAATCTCTGCCTGGCTGATTCTGCTGCAGCAACAGCTGCTGGTCTTCCAATGGGCCTAGGTTGCTCCTGGCACAAGGTGGCACCTCTTTCTTGATCTTCAGTGACCTCCTGCTCTGGGAATGCTATTCCCTGTTGAATAGCGATGTTATGTAAGATGCAGAAAGCTGCAAAAATGTCACCACCTATCCGATCAAGACAACTAAACCTGCATTTCAGCCAATCAAAGGTGCGCTTTCTTATAGAGCATGTCTTGATATGTGCCTCATTGTTGTGCTTTTCCTGGAGTGTCTGAGGATGTCGTACTGGTATTAGTAACCATCTTCTCAGGGGGTATCCCCTATCACCTAGAGTGGAGAGTTTAGAGAAGGGACCACTGTAAGGATTCTGAGCAGTGTAAAGTTCTGTGGGGCATAACTACGTTTTTTTTTTTTTTTCCAGCTAGTATACACTGATAATTTGACACCTTTTTTCAGCATTCCAAATAATTCAACACCATGCCCTTTTATTTCACAGGCAGAATATAAAAAAAATTTTCCCCCTCCCTCTTTGGTGGACCAGGCAGCCAGCCAAGCTTGAACCCATGACCTTTACATCAGGAGGCCAGATCGGGTTCTTGTGGGTCATATAGCTAGGTGGTCAATGCAGGCTGTTGAAGATACCTGATTACACTGCTCAGCAAGGTTGACTCGGCATGGGTACCAGTACCACCACCTTTTTTTCCTAGAAAACAGCACTGTGCATCCCATCATCTGTGAAGACAGTGGGCATTAGTGGAAGACATACAGGTAGTATTGGAGTGGGGCCCAGTGCTAGGGTGCATCTGTGACAGTTCTCACAATTATGAAGGTGTGATTGACAACCCATATGTGTGGCCCTGCATACATTTGTGGGGATGGATGGGTAATGATTACAATATGTGTATAGGTATGGTGCAAACATCAGGTCTGCCAGACCACCGTGTGTGTCAGCATGCATTCAAAAACCTTGTGTGGTAACAAGAGATGTTGTTGTTGCTGGTACTTACCTAACAACCAGGCATCCCCCAGCAGACCGTTGGCATAATTCTGCCCCTGCCTGGACTGGTCCAGAATGAAGGCTTTGGGGGAAGAACTTGGAAAGCTGGCATTCATTGAATGGAACATCTTTTCCAGTAGGCTTGCTCATCCCCTCCAGTTGGTTTTAGGGCAACATGTGTGCAGTCTATTGCCCCAGTAGCGTTCCTAGGGGGAGGCAGTGGGTGTGGTCCGCCCCGGGTGCACTCCGCTGGAGGGGAGGGTGCCGCGCGCCTGTCCGCTATGTTCGTTCTGTGCTCCCTCTGCCCCGGAACAGGTTGCTTCCTGTTCCGGGGCAGAGGGAGCATGGAAACGAACAAAGCGGACAGGCACACGGCACCGCCCCCCCCCCAGCGGCGTGCACCCGGGGGGGGTTTCCTTCACCGGGGGGGGTGTTCTTTCGCCGGGGGGAGGGTCGCGCTGCACCCGGGGGGCGGTGCACATCGGCGATCCGCCCCGGGTGTCAGCCCCCATAGGAACGCCACTGTATTGCCCCAATACTGAGGGAAACCCAACAATGTCATAAAACTCCCTCATAGTCTGCTGCCTCTCCTCAAGGGTATGTGGAAAGGTGACATACTCACGCAGGTAGCTGAGCAGAGCTTGCAGGAAGGAGTCTGTACAATTGCAGGTTGCAGAGTGTGTGATAGCTGTGGTGCTACCAACGACGTGCTGGAAACTGCCAGAAAGGTCAGGGTTGTGGTGACCCTCACAGCCACTGGCAAGGCATGGCTGCTCAGGGTGGGGGGCCTCAAAATAATTTCTCAACAGCTCACAGAGGTCAGCAATGGTGGCTCTATTAAAGTGGATTCTCTGAAATGCCTCTTCCTCTGTGAGCATGAGGTAGCTCACCCTCAGCCTGTACACTCTGTGAGCCTTGTATCTATGTCTCTGATGCTGGGGCTTATACTTGGGGCTGCATTGGGGCTGGTCCTTGGGGCTCTGACTGCACAGCTGCATGCCTTCTCCTCTGCCAACTCCGCTCGGCTGCCCTTGCTGTCTGGCCTAGTTGATGGTATTGCAACCAGGGAAAAGACATGGCTGAGAGTAGCAGTCAGGTATATGAAATATTTAAAGGCTAAAAATGAAAACCAGGAATGGTACATTAGCAAGTTATCAGGAATAACCAGTTATTGTAAAATGGCGTTTTTCCCCCTTATCATTTTGTCATGCTATTATAATGTACTGCCTCACAAAATAAATACTTGCATAATAATCAACTAAAAAAAAAACAACAGTCACATGCCAGCAAGCCACAGTCTCAACATTACTCAGGTACCTCCCTCCTCCCTCCCCCCCTCGATAGCTACTGTAGTCCACCAAATGAAGGGCACTCTGAAAGTTTACTGAGCAAGAAGCATAATGGCAGAAAGTGTAAAATCAAATTGAAGTAAGTGAGAGAACTTATAGCAGCTTCATATAACTATTGCCGGATTTATCCGCTAAAAGTTCGACCAGAATATTCAAAACCGGAAAAGGGATATCTAGCGGAATACCAGGCCTATATATAGCTGGCCATATGACAGGCACTGACTGGACACACCGTACTGAATATTAGCTTTAACCACCAAACTCATAAACAATCTTAGCCTGCTTACAAAAGACAATCTTCATAAATATCCGGTTTTGCGTCACCTGTTGAATATTGATTTTGGCCGGCTTTGTTGGATATAATCACTTATGTGCCAGTTTTATCCACTAATCTGCCAGCTAACTTTTTAAATATTGGGCAGTTAGTCACTGAGCATCCTGTACTGAAATACTATTACATCAAGATGAAGTGTAATGCCAGTGACACTGGACTTCAAGCATCCCACTAGATCCTTATCTCCAGCTGAACAGAAATGTATAGATTTATATTTATCTTTGTATTAAGGCTGCCCTCAAATAATTGACTGAGAGCACGTAACATGACTGAGCTCTAGCCCAAACATTTTATTAGGTAGTGTGGGGTGGGGGGGAGAGGAAGATAAGGCAAATGATGGTGAGGGATGAAGAAACAACTGTAAGGAATGGTTGGTGAAGGGTGAGGTGGCAAAGTAGCTGATTGGTTAGTATGCCATGGGAGTTGGAGGGTGACAAGAAAGTTGGATGAGAAGAAGAATTTGGTGGGCAAGAGAACCATTTTTTGGGAAGGTTAGTGAGGTGGGAGAGTAGTTTGGTTTCTGAAAGGAATTTTGCACAACATGGCCCTCTGATTTCATTTGGGGATGGTCCTTTGTTGTCACAGGTGGTTGCTTTTTATTTTTTTGTATTGTTGGGATATGGGTGAGGAAGAGTTGTAAGGTGAGGGTCACAGCTAGCAGGTAAGAAGGGGATACTGATATCCCAGAGGCAGTTTTAGCCAGGTGTTTGGGGAGCAAGAAAAGGGTGAGAAGTAATTGTTTTGTTTTTCTGTGTTCATGGGCGATATCACAGCAGGCCTTCATGGGCAAGTGAATGGATAAGGTCATGATGACTATTGGTAAATAATTACAGCTAGGTCGGTAACAATTGACTGGGGTTTGAGGTGAAAGAAAAAAACGCTCCGAGTTTGCTGTCAAATAATGTTGATGTTCATTGTAGATATTGTGTTTACATTAAATATTTGTTAATAAAGCTGTGGCCAGATATGTGAAATTAAAAATAAATACATTTTTTATTTGGTTCATTGGTATTATGTGGGTAAGAAAGAATGTGAAGGTGTGCTGTGAATGAAAATGTTATAGATTTAGCTTGCACCTTTTGTGGTAGTGGTTTAAGCAGTGCTTTTTTTGTAGAAAAAAAGGTGCCGGTACTCATTATGGGCGGGGTCACCACATATGACCCCACCCTATGATAGCCACACCCACATTAGCCACACCCCTTATACCAGCTATGGCGCATGTAAACATACATCATTGAAAATATTATACTAGTATAGGAGAAAAAAATAACGTGATTTTTTTCATTAGAAATAATTTCTGTAAGCTGTTACAGCTCCAATATACCCAGTGCAAAGTAAGACAGCAGATGTAAGTTCTCAAATTGGACATATTTCAAACACTAAAATAAAAATAAAAAGATTTTTTTCTACCTTTGTTGTCTGGTGACTGTTTTTCTTTCCATATTGGTCCCAGTCTCTGATTCTGCTGCTCTCTATCTGTTCCCTTAACTCCGTTTCAAGGGCTTCCTTTCCATTTATTTCTTTACTTTCCGCCTTTCTTCTTCATTTCTTGTCCTACATCCGTAAGTAAAAGCTGGGTCTTCCGCAGACTTCACCGTCCAGTGGATCCAGCTTCTGCCTATTTTCTTCATCTATGTGCAGATTTTCTCCTCTCTTCCTTTCCCCTCATCTCATCTCTCACTCTTCCCTTCCCTCCATCCCAAGTCCAGCATTTCTTATTTCTCCCTTCCCTCTCCTCCATCCATGTCCTGCAACCCTCCTCTCACCTGCCCCCCCTCCATCCCCCCATGTCCAGCGATTCCCTTGGCTCCCCTACCCCCCTCCAGCCATCCATACCCACCCCGTGATTCCCTTGGCTCCCCTACCCCTTCTCCAGCCATCCATACCCACCCAGTGATTCCCTTGGCTCCCCTGCCCCCCTCCAGCCATCCATACCCACCCCACAATTCCCTTCACTCCCCTGCCCCCCCTCCAGTCATCCTTACCCATCCCATGATTCCCTTTGCTCCCCTACCCCCCTCCAGGCATCCATACCCATCCCGTGATTCCCTTCGCTCCCCTGTCTCCCCTCCAGCCATCCATACCCACCCCACGATTCCCTTCACTACCCTGCCCCCTCCAGCCATCCATACCCACCCAGTGATTCCCTTCGCTTCCCTGCTCCCCCCTCCAGACATCCATACCCACCCCGCAATTCCCTTCGCTCCCCTGCCCCCCCCTCCAACCATCCATTCCCACCCAGTGATTCCCTTGGCTCCCCTGTCCCCCCTCCAGTCATCTATACCCACCCAGCGATTCCCTTGGCTCCCCTACCCCCCCTCCAGCCATCCATAATCACCCAGTGATTCCCTTTGCTCCCCTGCCACCCTCCAGCCATCCATACCCACCCCGCGATTCCCTTCGCTCCCCTGTCCCCCCCCTCCAGTCATCCATACCCACCCCGTGATTCCCTTCGCTCCTCTGCCCCCCTCCAGCCCTCCATACCCATCCCGTGATTCCCTTGGCTCCCCTGACCCCCATCCAGCCCTGCATACCCATCCCATGATTCCCTTGGCTCCCCTGCCCCCCCTCCAGCCATCCATACCCACCCCGCGATTCCCTTCACTCCCCTGCCCCCCTCCAGCCATCCATACCCACCCAGCGATTCCCTTGGCTCCCCTGTCCCCCCTCCAGCCCTCCATACCCACCCCATGATTCCCTTCGCTCCCCTGCCCCCCTCCAGCCATCCATACCCACTCAGCGATTCCCTTGGCTCCCCTGTCCCCCCCTCCAGCCATCTATACCCACCCAGCGATTCCCTTGGCTCCCCTGCCCCCCCTCCAGCCATTCATACCCACCCTGTGATTCCCTTCGCTCCCCTGCCACCCTCCAGCCATCCATACCCACCCTGCGATTCCCTTCACTCCCCTGTCCCCCCCTCCAGCCATCCATACCCACCCCATGATTCCCTTGGCTCTCATGTTCCCCCCCTCCAGCCCTCCATACCCATCCCGTGATTCCCTTCGCTCCCCTGCCCCCCATCCAGCCCTCCATATCCATCCCGTGATTCCCTTCGCTCCCCTGCCCCCCTCCAGCCATCTATACCCACCCAGCGATTCTCTTGGCTCCCCTGTCCCCCCTCCAGCAATCTATGCCCACCCAGCAATTCCCTTGGCTTCCCTCCTCCAGTCATCCATACCCACCCAGCGATTCCCTTGGCTCCCCTGTCCCCCCCCTCCAGCCATCTATACCCACCCAGTGATTCCCTTGGCTCCCCCTGCCCCCCTCCAGCCATCCTTACCCATCCCGTGATTCCCTTCGCTCCCCTGTCCCCCCACCAGCCATCCATACCCACCCCGCGATTCCCTTCGCTCCCCTGCTCCCCTCCAGCCAACCATACCCATCCTGTGATTCCCTTCGCTCCCCTGCCCCCCCTCCAGCCATCCATACCCATCCCATGATTCCCTTCACTCCCCTGTCCCCCCCTCCAGTCATCCATACCCATCCCGCGATTCCCTTCGCTTCCCTGCCCCCCTCCAGCCATCCATACCCACCTAGCGATTCCCTTCGCTTCCCTGCCCCCCTCCAGCCATCCATACCCACCTAGCGATTCCCTTGGCTCCCCTGTCCCCTTCCCTCCAGCCCTCCATACCCATCCCGTGATTCCCTTCGCTCCCCTGCCCCCCATCCAGCTCTCCATACCCATCCCGTGATTCCCTTGGCTACCCTGCCCCCCTCCAGCCATCCATACCCACCCCGCGATTCCCTTCGCTCCCCTGCCCCCCCCTCCAGCCATCTATACCCACCCAGCAATTCCCTTGGCTCCCCTGTCCCCTTTCCAGCCATCCATACCCACCCCGTGATTCCCTTCGCTCCCCTGTCCCCCCCCTCCAGCCATCCATACCCATCCTGTGATTCCCATCGCTCCCCTGCCCCCTCCAGCCATCCATACCCACCCAGTGATTCTCTTCGCTCCCCTGCTCCCCCCTCCAGCCATCCATACCCACCCTGCAATTCCCTTCGCTCCCCTGCCCCCCCCCTCCAACCATCCATTCCCACCCAGTGATTCCCTTGGCTCCCCTGTCCCCCTCCAGCCCTCCATACCCATCCCGTGATTCCCTTGGCTCCCCTGCCCCCCATCCAGCCCTGCATACCCATCCCATGATTCCCTTGGCTCCCCTGCCCCCCCTCCAGCCATCCATACCCACCCCGTGATTCCCTTCGCTCCCCTGCCCCCCTCCAGCCATCCATACCCACCCAGCGATTCCCTTGGCTCCCCTGCCCCCCCTCCAGCCCTCCATACCCATCCTGTGATTCCCTTGGCTACTGTGCCCCCTCCAGCCATCCATACCCACCCCACGATTCCCATCGCTCCCCTGCCCCCCTCCAGCCATCCATACCCACCCAGCGATTTCCTTGGCTCCCCTGTCCCCCCCTCCAGCCATCTATACCCACCCAGCGATTCCCTTGGCTCCCCTGCCCCCCCTCCAGCCATTCATACCCACCCTGTGATTCCCTTCGCTTCCCTGCCACCCTCCAGCCATCCATACCCACCCTGCGATTCCCTTCGCTCCCCTGTCCCCCCCTCCAGCCATCCATACCCACCCCGCGATTCCCTTGGCTCTCATGTTCCCCCCCTCCAGCCCTCCATACCCATCCCGTGATTCCCTTCGCTCCCCTGCCCCCCCATCCAGCCCTCCATACCCATCCCGTGATTCCCTTCGCTCCCCTGCCCACCTCCAGCCATCCATACCCACCCAGCGATTCCCTTGGCTCCCCTGTCCCCCCTCCAGCCCTCCATACCCATCCTGTGATTCCCTTGGCTACCCTGCCCCCTCCAGCCATCCATACCCACCCCACGATTCCCTTCGCTCCCCTGCCCCCCTCCAGCCATCCATACCCACCCTGCGATTTCCTTGGCTCCCCTGTCCCCCCCTCCAGCCATCTATACCCACCCAGCGATTCCCTTGGCTCCCCTGCCCCCCCTCCAGCCATTCATACCCACCCTGTGATTCCCTTCGCTCCCCTGCCACCCTCCAGCCATCCATACCCACCCTGCGATTCCCTTCGCTCCCCTGTCCCCCCCTCCAGCCATCCATACCCACCCCGCGATTCCCTTGGCTCTCATGTTCCCCCCCTCCAGCCCTCCATACCCATCCCGTGATTCCCTTCGCTCCCCTGACCCCCATCCAGCCCTGCATACCCATCCCATGATTCCCTTGGCTCCCCTGCCCCCCCCTCCAGCCATCCATACCCACCCCGCGATTCCCTTCACTCCCCTGCCCCCCTCCAGCCATCCATACCCACCCAGCGATTCCCTTGGCTCCCCTGTCCCCCCCTCCAGCCCTCCATACCCACCCCATGATTCCCTTCGCACACCTGCCCCCCTCCAGCCATCCATACCCACTCAGCGATTCCCTTGGCTCCCCTGTCCCCCCCTCCAGCCATCTATACCCACCCAGCGATTCCCTTGGCTCCCCTGCCACCCTCCAGCCATCCATACCCACCCTGCGATTCCCTTCACTCCCCTGTCCCCCCCCCCCAGCCATCCATACCCACCCCACGATTCCCTTGGCTCTCATGTTCCCCCCCTCCAGCCCTCCATACCCATCCCGTGATTCCCTTCGCTCCCCTGCCCCCCATCCAGCCCTCCATACCCATCCCGTGATTCCCTTCGCTCCCCTGCCCCCCTCCAGCCATCTATACCCACCCAGCGATTCTCTTGGCTCCCCTGTCCCCCCTCCAGCCATCTATGCCCACCCAGCAATTCCCTTGGCTTCCCTCCTCCAGTCATCCATACCCACCCAGCGATTCCCTTGGCTCCCCTGTCCCCCCCTCCAGCCATCTATACCCACCCAGTGATTCCCTTGGCTCCCCCTGCCCCCCTCCAGCCATCCTTACCCATCCCGTGATTTCCTTCGCTCCCCTGTCCCCCCACCAGCCATCCATACCCACCCCGCGATTCCCTTCGCTCCCCTGCTCCCCTCCAGCCAACCATACCCATCCTGTGATTCCCTTCACTCCCCTGCCCCCCCTCCAGCCATCCATACCCATCCCATGATTCCCTTCACTCCCCTGTCCCCCCTCCAGTCATCCATACCCATCCCGCGATTCCCTTCGCTTCCCTGCCCCCCTCCAGCCATCCATACCCACCTAGCGATTCCCTTCGCTTCCCTGCCCCCCCTCCAGCCATCCATACCCACCTAGCGATTCCCTTGGCTCCCCTGTCCCCTTCCCTCCAGCCCTCCATACCCATCCCGTGATTCCCTTCGCTCCCCTGCCCCCCATCCAGCTCTCCATACCCATCCCGTGATTCCATTGGCTACCCTGCCCCCCTCCAGCCATCCATACCCACCCCGCGATTCCCTTCGCTCCCCTGCCCCCCTCCAGCCATCTATACCCACCCAGCAATTCCCTTGGCTCCCCTGTCCCCTTTCCAGCCATCCATACCCACCCCGTGATTCCCTTCGCTCCCCTGTTCCCCCCCTCCAGCCATCCATACCCATCCTGTGATTCCCATCGCTCCCCTGCCCCCTCCAGCCATCCATACCCACCCAGTGATTCTCTTCGCTCCCCTGCTCCCCCCTCCAGCCATCCATACCCACCCCGCAATTCCCTTCGCTCCCCTGCCCCCCCCTCCAACCATCCATTCCCACCCAGTGATTCCCTTGGCTCCCCTGTCCCCCTCCAGCCCTCCATACCCATCCCGTGATTCCCTTGGCTCCCCTGCCCCCCATCCAGCCCTGCATACCCATCCCATGATTCCCTTGGCTCCCCTGCCCCCCCTCCAGCCATCCATACCCACCCCGCGATTCCCTTCGCTCCCCTGCCCCCCTCCAGCCATCCATACCCACCCAGCGATTCCCTTGGCTCCCCTTCCCCCCCTCCAGCCCTCCATACCCATCCTGTGATTCCCTTGGCTACCGTGCCCCCTCCAGCCATCCATACCCACCCCACGATTCCCTTCGCTCCCCTGCCCCCCCTCCAGCCATCCATACCCACCCAGCGATTTCCTTGGCTCCCCTGTCCCCCCCTCCAGCCATCTATACCCACCCAGCAATTCCCTTGGCTCCCCTGCCCCCCCTCCAGCCATTCATACCCACCCTGTGATTCCCTTCGCTCCCCTGCCACCCTCCAGCCATCCATACCCACCCTGCGATTCCCTTCGCTCCCCTGTCCCCCCCTCCAGCCATCCATACCCACCCCGCGATTCCCTTGGCTCTCATGTTCCCCCCCTCCAGCCCTCCATACCCATCCCGTGATTCCCTTCGCTCCCCTGCCCCCCATCCAGCCCTCCATACCCATCCCGTGATTCCCTTCGCTCCCCTGCCCCCCTCCAGCCATCCATACCCACCCAGCGATTCCCTTGGCTCCCCTGTCCCCCCTCCAGCCCTCCATACCCATCCTGTGATTCCCTTGGCTACCCTGCCCCCTCCAGCCATCCATACCCACCCCACGATTCCCTTCACTCCCCTGCCCCCCTCCAGCCATCCATACCCACCCAGCAATTTCCTTGGCTCCCCTGTCCCCCCCTCCAGCCATCTATACCCACCCAGCGATTCCCTTGGCTCCCCTGCCCCCCCTCCAGCCATTCATACCCACCCTGTGATTCCCTTCGCTCCCCTGCCACCCTCCAGCCATCCATACCCACCCTGCGATTCCCTTCGCTCCCCTGTCCCCCCCTCCAGCCATCCATACCCACCCCGCGATTCCCTTGGCTCTCATGTTCCCCCCTCCAGCCCTCCATACCCATCCCGTGATTCCCTTCGCTCCCCTGCCCCCCCATCCAGCCCTCCATACCCATCCCATGATTCCCTTCACTCCCCTGCCCACCTCCAGCCATCTATACCCACCCAGCAATTCTCTTGGCTCCCCTGTCCCCCCCTCCAGCCATCTATGCCCACCCAGCAATTCCCTTGGCTTCCCTCCTCCAGTCATCCATACCCACCCAGCGATTCCCTTGGCTCCCCTGTCCCCCCCTCCAGCCATCTATACCCACCCAGTGATTCCCTTGGCTCCCCCTGCCCCCCTCCAGCCATCCTTACCCATCCCGTGATTCCCTTCGCTCCCCTGTCCCCCCTCCAGCCATCCATACCCACGCCGTGATTCCCTTCGCTCCCCTGCTCCCCTCCAGCCAACTATACCCATCCCATGATTCCCTTCGCTCCCCTGCCCCCCCTCCAGCCATCCATACCCATCCCGTGATTCCCTTCACTCCCCTGTCCCCCCCCTCCCTTGGCTAAATCTTCCCAAGACAGAAGAAAAGAATTTTTGGTTATGAGAGCGAAAACAAAGAATTTGGGAGCTTCCTTTCTTTTGGCTTATCTGTGTAAATGCCAAGTACGTTACATCAGGATTAAAATGTCTTCTTTGCCCCAGAACAATTGAGAGCCTTTTTAAATCTAAAGATCTCCAGTGGGATAGTAGTACTATTAATTAGCTGGTCTTAAATACTATATGGGGGTTAAATCACATTAAGGACCCTGTTTTCTAAACCGCTAGCGTTTTTAGTGCACACTAAACATTAGAGTCACCCATATGTTCCTATGGGTGACTTAGCATTTAGCATGTGCTCATCATTAGCATGCACTAAAATTGCTAATGTGCCCTTAGCGTTGCTTAGTAAACAGGGCCCTAAGCTTTTTCTTCAGTGCTTTAATTTCTTTTGGTTCTCTTTTTATTTCCACATGTCCGCTCTCCTATATATAATGGTCTAGTGAAGAGTTTATTTTTTTTTCTCATGATATGCCTGTATTATAATTCGGTCTCTGTTTTTCTGGTATAGGTTGTAAGTTTAAAAAATTGGACCAGTATAAGAAAAGGAAAATAAATTCATAAATAAGAAAAAAAGCAGCCAAAAGGACCAGCCAGTGGCTAACAAATAAATCAAGTTTATTTAAAAAAAAAAATGTCAGCAATAAAAGTGTGCTTTTTTAAATAAATGTCATTTATTTATTTAACACTGGCTAGTCCTTTCGACTGCTTCTTTTTTTTTATATATCTGGACTGCTGCTGTAGGTTTTGCACATGCCTCTCCTTTTGTTGATTTGGAAAAAAAAAATCAAACATGATCAGAGCTCTTGAGGCTATTTATAAGAAAAGTTGTCAGTGTATGTTCCTGCAGCTACACTGCTATCAGTTAGAAGCAGCCTCCCAAAAGGGAGCCTAAATGTATACTGCAGACTTCTTTTCAAGAGCAGCACTTGTACAGCAACACCAGAATATGAAATTGTCAACCCTCTGGGACAGAGAGAAACACAAAAGGATATTGAAAGCATTAAGCAAGCCAGCGGTATTTCCATCCCCAGTAGGGACAAGGAAAAGTCTGAAAACACATACTACTAGGCAAAGAGCTACGATCCTTGATATCTGCTGTATGAAATGCATGGCAAGACATCCATGAAAAGGCACCTGGGATCTCACAACAAAGCAAGAATTCATACCGTGATGAGCATGGTGTGCAGGACAATATTATATTCAAAGCCAACAAAATCATCTTCATTATTTATTTAATAGCTTGTTCATGTAAGCTGCTGTATAACTGGTTTTATTATATCTATTTCAGGAAATTGGTGATGCAGATACAGTGTTGAATTGGTTTAAAGGTTTCCTGGTTTCACATAGTTATTCTATAAAGATGAACAATGCTTCTTCTGTGCCATGGTCAAATGCATGTGGAGTACCACTAGGATCCCCTTTGTCACCCATTTTATTTAATGTGATGTTATTTTCTCTTGTTAGGGTATTAGAAAGAAATGGGATAGAACATTTTATTTATGTGACTCTGTTGCTCCCCATCCATGGTCCCACATTTGACATTAGAACATATGCAGAACGTTGTGTTAATATTGTAGAGAAATGGGCGTCTAGCCATAGGTTAAAAGTGAATGTTGAGGAGTCAAAGATAGCAGCAGGGTCTCACTGCAGGGAGCATTGGAGTTGCTAGCTGATGCCTTTTCTTTGGATTTCCTTTGAGTTTTACTACTTTTCATTATGCCTCATACCAAAAGGAAGAGGGTCCTCAAAGCTGTGTCCTCACCAGCCACTGAGGTCCCCCCTAACCAGCAGTGAATTGACAGCTTTGCAGTTTATCCCTTAAAGGTCAGCACTGGGAGAGGAGGATCCGCAATGAAGGAGGACAGAGGAGTGTCCCCTTCATTGGAGCATGAAATATCTTTATCTCCCCCAGCTGCAAACATACCGCCATGCCCGACGGCCAGATTGATGACCCTGGAAGATGTCTCTTTCATTGCGAGCTTGACATTAGTAGCGTCTTGTAAGGATGGAACGCCAGGAACCAGGCTGCAGGAAAAACAAATGAGTGCTGAATCTGAGGCTCCCATGGCAGTTTCTTTGTATCTCACTTGGAAATCCATCCAGGATTTTGGTGTAATTTTGACAAAGACAGCTATGGAGGTAACATCTTTGGGCTCTAAATTTGATAATATGAGCAATAACTTTGAGGAGCTGAAGTTGGATTTATCTGGCCAAATTAATCAAATTCAGACTTAAGTTAAATGTCTACAGGAATTTAAGGCTTCTGCAGTGGTGGATAGACTGATGACGCAGTGCAAATTAGAACAGCAAGAAAATCAGAACAGGAGATTCAATCTGTGAATTAAGAATTCCCTAAATCGGTAACCATCAGGCTTATTTTCGAAAGAGAAGGATGTCCATCTTTCAACACAAATCGGGGACGACAAAAGTTCCCAGGGGCATGTCAGAGGCGTAGCAAAGGCAGGACTTGGGCGTGCCTAACACATGGGCGTCCTTGACCCATGATGGAAAAAAAAGGGCATCCCGACGAGCATTTGGACGACTTTACCTGGTCTAGTTTTTCTTGCAACCAAAGCACAAAAAGGTGCCTGAACTGACCAGATGATCACCAGAGGGAATCGAGGAATACCTCCCCTTACTCCCCCAGTGGTCACTAACCCCCTCCCACCCTCAAAAAAGAACTTTAAAAATATTTTGAGCCAGCCTCAAATGTCATACTCAGGTCCATCACAGCAGTATGCAGGTCCCTGGAGCAGTTTTAGTGGGTGCAGTGCACTTCAGGCAGGCAGACCCAGGCCCATCCCCCCTACCTGTTACACTTGTGGTGGTAAATGTGAGCCCTCCAAAACCCACCAGAAACCCACTGTACCCACATCTAAGTGCCCCCCTTCACCCATAAGGGCTATGGTAGTGGTGTACAGTTGTGGGAAGTGGGTTTGGGGGGGGGGGTTGGGTGGGTCAGCACACAAGGTAAGGGAGCTATGTACCTGAGAGCTTTTTCTGAAGTCCACTACAGTGCCCCCTAGGGTGCCTGGTTGGTGTCCTGGCATGTGAGGGGGACCAGTGCACTACGAATGCTGGCTCCTCCCATGACCAAAGGGCTTGCATTTGGTTGTTTCTGAGATGGGCGTCCTTAGTTTCCATTATTGCCGAAAACCGGGGACGACCATCTCTAAGGTCGACCTAAATGTTGAGATTTGGGCATCCCCACTGTATTATCGAAACCAAAGATAGACACCCATCTTATTTCGATAATACGGGTTTCCCCGCCCCTTTACGGAGCCGTCCTGCGAGGATGACCCCAGGAAAACTTGGGCGCCCCATTCAATTATGCCCCTCCACGTGTCATATTTTCAAATAAGGGATCAGAGGACTCCTTGGGGGTAGGGATTTGTGAGGTCTTCTGTTCATGCCAGTGAGCCGTGCCAGTGCCTTTTTCCCCCCATGGATTGCCATAGCCCAGAACACAGGAAGTTCCTGGCTGTGGCAATGTGTGAAGATTTTCATACCAGATTTTGTTATAGATGCAAATGAGCCAAGAACTTATTTGCATCTCCTAGGTAAAAAGCTTCCCAAAAAATGGCAAAGCGGTAAGATAACCTTTACCGCAAGGCAATGCAGCAGTGGGAACTTACCGCCACCCATTGAGGTGGTGGTAATAGCTCCTGCAGTAACCCGGCAACATGCAGCGATGCCCGATTACTGCCGGGTTAGTGCCACGCTAGACAAAAATATAATCTCCAGAGCGCTGGAAATGGTGTGTGCTCCAGCTGGAATTACTGCCAGCAGATGCGTTGGGCCAGCGATAGTTTGTTTGTTTGTTTATTTATTTATTTGTAGCATTTATACCCCGCTCTTTCACGCTCGATAGCAGGTTCAGTGCAGCTTACAGAGTATGGTACAAAGTATCACAGATACAATACAAAGTATGTTACAAAGTATCACAGAGACAGTGCAAAGTATGTTACAATGTATCACAGAGGTAATACAAAGTATGGTACAATGTATCACAGAGAAACATATTTATATAGAGTGGGACAATAGTAAAAGATGTGGGGAAAGGATTGGAGTGTGGGTAGTACTGGTGGTGTGATCTAGGTTTGAGGATTAAATTGGGTCATTTGGGTAGACTTGTTTGAAGAGGTAAGTCTTCAGCAGCTTATGGAAGGGTAGGTGTTCATTGGTTTTTCGGATATGTCTAGATAAGGCGTTCCAGAGTTGTCTGCCTATAATAGAGAAGTTGGATGCGTAGTAGGTTTTGTATTTGAGGCCTTTGCAGTTGGAAAGATGAAGATTGAGATATGTTTGAGAAGATTTGGACCAGTTCCTGGCTGGAAGATCGATCAAATTGCACATTGTAAGGAATATGCTGAAAGGAAGAGGGACCCCAGCTACCCACCGGAGAAAAGAGAGCCGGAGGGTAGGAGGGAAGACCCTAAGGTTGCTCAGTTTTTGCCCAAGAGGGACATACCCATAAGAAACTACAACTCCCAGAAAGCCCCAGGAGAACCCAGGGTAAGGAGAAATAGGGTGCAGAACCAAGAAGCTCCAGAAGGGGGCTACCAGAAAAGGGGAAAAGCTGAGTCACCACCCTGGTGGAGGAGGTGGCTGAACCGGTGGCAGTAGAAGGAAAAGCAGCCTATCAGAGTTAATGAAGAAAAGTGTAATCAGCTGGAAAAGGGGTGGGGAGAGGAGAAAATGGACTGGGCTCCTAAAGGAGAAAAGGAGAATGAACCAGAGGCAATGGAGCAAGAGGAGGCAGAGCTGATCTTAGACGAACCCATGGAGCTCTTGGCTATGGCTCAGCCAGCACTCAAGGTATAGGGTGGAAGTCCTGGGTCAAGCGGGAGGAGGTCAGGAGAATAGAGACTGACCTAGAGGGTGGGACCCAAGGCTTTGAGCCCGCGCAAAGCCTGACTTTATTGAACTGTGCTGCGAGAAGCCTGGCTGTACTTGGACTGTGGTTAAAACAGCCTGACTTAATTGAACTGTGCTGAGAGAAACCTGGCTGTACTTGGACTGTGTTTAAAACAGCCTGACTTAATTGAACTGGGCTGAGAGAAGCCTGGCTGTACTTGGACTGTGGGTAAAACAGTCTGACTTAATTGAACTGTGCTGAGAGAAGCCTGGCTGTCCTTGGACTGTGTTTAAAACAGCCTGACTTAATTGAACTGTGCTGAGAGAAGCCTGGCTGTACTTGGACTGTGTTTAAAACAGCCTGACTTGATTGAACTGTGCTGAGAGACGCCTGGCTGTACTGGGACTGTGTTTAAAACCGCCGAGGAGCTGTTGAAGAAAGGGGGTCGGGTTGCAAACCCCAAAAACAGGCCCAAGAAAAAAGAAGAAACACATAAAGGAGGAAAACAGAGAGCTCCAGGCTGGTGGTGAGGAGGCTGCTCGGACTTAGCCAGTAGGAGCCTTGTTTACAACATGTAGCTTGGAGATTCACCATTGAGGATCTTGTGGATCATTGTGTGGGTTTTGAAGTTTATTCTTTCCTTGATAGGGAGCCAGTGAAGTTTTTCATGAAGCGGTGTTGTGCTTTTGAATCGTGATTTTCTGAAAATGAGTCTGGCAGCTGTGTTTTGGGCGGTTTGGAGTTTTTTCATGATTTGGGCTTTGCAACCGATGAAGATGCTATTGCAGTAGTTGGCATGGGTAAGTACTGTGGATTGTACTAGATTGCGGAAAGTTTTCTGTGGGAGGAATGGTTTAACTCTTTTCAGAATCCACATCATGTAGATTAGCAAGTGGTAAGCCCATGTTGGGCTTACTGCCGCTTCGTAAAAGGCCCCCTTAGTGCCCAGTTTTTTGGTGCCCAACTTTCAGTGACCTATATGCTTGTTCTTTTGGCCGCTGTCAGTGACAGGGTACTGGGCTCGATGGACCCTTGGTCTGTCCCAGCATGGCGATGCTTATGTACTTATGTACTCCATACTGTGTTGTCCTTTCCTTCTGAGAGTGCAGGTATAGACCCTGTCATGGTACAGTACTTCACTGAGGCATGATCTGAAATTCCTGTTTTTGAGCAGGAGCGTGATTTCTTTCTGTTTTCTTCAAAAATATTCTGAAATTATTGTCATAATCATGCTGTTGTTTCTTCCCTAGAATGTCATCTGTTATGACTGATTCATTTGAGACTTGACGGTACATCTTGCTGGCAACACTGGTATCCCTCTGCAACAGATTTAATTCCAAGCAATAATCTCAGCCAGCTGTGTCAGGCTGCTGGTGTACAAAACACGGGAGATAAAAGCTTTTCACATCTGTCTGACCTTGCCAGTATCTATCTTTAGCTTCTAAATTTGAAGATATTTTTGCTTTGCTGATAGAATTTCATCTAATATGGGCATTTGATAATAAGCTCTGTGAACAACCCTATTTAAACTCATTGGACCTATTCCCTAACTTCTTTATGGCTACTATGTCACTCTCTATTCACAAATCAAATCAAACAATTCTTGTATACCACTAATATCCCCTTTCCAGGGTTCAGTGCAGTTTACATTCTAGCTGATAATGTTAGTGTGAGGTATGAGAACAATTAGAGACCTTTGGTGTAATGCATGGGACCAAAAACATTATGGGAAAGGATAATGGATGATACTAGGAGGTAGAAGTCAATGGATTGTTATGAAGCAATCTTTGGGAAGAGAGAGGTTTTTAGCCTCTTCCTGAAGCTAAGGTAGCTGTTTTCTGTTCTGATGGTAATAGGTAGAGAGTTCCATATTTTGACTCCAGGACAGGGAACAGAGAGCTGAAAATCTTCTGATTTTGAATTGTCTTTTCACACTTCATAGTTCAAATGTATTTAATATACCACAAATAAAATAGTTATCTAAGCGGTGTACAAATAAAGCATAATTATATTGGAAAGGGAGGAGGATAGAGGAAACAAAAGGATGCCTAGGTTACAATGGAATAATTATATCATTAAAGTAAGTCAACTTAAATGATATTAATGTATATAACACAAATGGAGGGGAGGAATAGTGAAAAAGAGTGAGGGACAGAGGATGGGGCCATCCTACTGCAATGGGGCAATGAGGGGCAAGTTTGGACTCAACTGGGTTCACGACAGAATACTTTGGAGAAGTAATAGGCTTTGAGAGTGGCCTTGAACTAAAAACACAAACCAGGAAACTTGAAAGAGCATGGAAAAAAACAAAAGATGACTACACACTCAACACATGGAAACAATCACTTAGAAAATACAAATACACAATAAGACAGACCAAAAGATCATACTATAAAACTAAAATAGGGACAGACTACAAAGACATGAAGAAATTATACCAACTTGTGAACAAACTCCTAGACACCAACTTGGCCACTTCATCGAATACAGACATCCCAGCAGCAGATAAACTTGCCAATTATTTCAATGAATAAATTTCAAATCTACGCAATATGCTATCTCACGACAGCCCAGACATAGAAACTTTCCTCAAGAAACTGTACCCAACTGATAGAGAATACCCAGCTGACCGAACCTGGCTAAACTTCACCCCCCCTTACTGTCGATACAGTAGCACAGGTGATAAGCAGGTTCTCCAACACTTACTGCTATCTAGACACCTGTCCCAACTACCTAATGAAATCCACCCCAGACCGCTTCATCGCAGACCTCACATCCCACCTAAACTATATGCTTCACCAAGGTCTCTTCCCAAAGGAAAATGGCAACATTCTACTCACCCCGATACCAAAAGACACCACGAAAAAAGTAAATGAAATCACCAATTACTGACCAGTAGCATCCATCCCGCTGTCAGTCAAACTGATGGAAAGCATGGTAGCCAAACAACTCACTGACTACATACACAAATCCTCAATATTACACGAATCTCAATCAGGATTCTGCCCACTACACAGCACAGAAACAGTACTACTAACTCTCCTAGCCAAATTCAAGCAGGAAATAGCAATAGGCAATAATATCCTCCTCCTCCAATTTGACATGTCTAGTGCGTTCGACATGGTAAACCTCAATATATTACTAAGACTACTAGATAAGTTCGGGATTGGTGGCAACATACTTAACTGGATCAATGGTTTCCTAACCACAAGAACATACCAAGTAAAATCAAAATCAATCATATCATCACCTTGGAAGGCAGACTGCAGAGTACCACAAGGATCACCGCTATCACCAATCCTCTTCAACCTAATGATGACCCCTTTAGCCAAGACCCTATCCAACCAAAGCCTAAACCCTTTCATATATGCAGACGATGGCACAATATACATTCCTTACAAATCTAATCTGACAGAAATCAACAATGAAATCAAGAGCAGCTTGAACACCATGGACTCCTAGGCAAACGCATTTCAACTAAAACTAAACAAAGAAAAAACACACTGTCTCGTTGTCTCATCCCAATACAGCGCGTACAATCCTACAGTTATCAACACCCCAGATCACACCCTCCCTATCTCAGACAGCCTGAAAATACTTGGCATTATAATAGACCACAACCTAACACTAGAGAACAAGTGACATCCACAACTAAGAAAACGTTTTACTCAATGTGGAAACTTAAACGCGTGAAACAATTCTTCCCGAGGGAAACATTTCGCAACCTGGTACAATCAATGGTATTAAATCACATGGATTACTGCAATGGAGTCTATGTGGGATGCAAAGAGCAAACGTTAAAGAAACTCCAAACTGCCCAGAACACGGCAGCCAGACTTATCTTCGGAAAAAACCAATTTGATAGCGCAAAACCTCTCCGCGAAAAACTACACTGGCTCCCAATCAAAGAATGTATTGCTTTCAAAATCTGCACAATGGTTCACAAAATTATCTACGGTGAAGCCCCAGGATACATGACAGACCTGATTGACCTACCAGCCAGAAATACTTCAAAATCAACATGAATGTACCTAAACCTGCACTACCCAAGCTGCAAAGGACTCAAATACAAATCAACTTACGCATCCAACTTCTCCTACATAAGCACACAACTGTGGAATGCACTTCCAAATGCATTTAAAACTATATACGACCACCTACGCTTCAGGAGAACACTAAAAACTTATCTGTTCAAAAAGGCATATCCTACCAACCCAACATAAAAACCTGACCACTGCAACACAAAAAAAACAAAACACAGTATGGACACAATAATAACAAAATATATCATGGACACAATACAATTCCCCCGACCATGATGCCCTTATGCCAAATGAACCTTATCCTATCTCATGTGGCTATACCATGTGAACCTATCTTATCTCTACATCACTCTATTTGTTTACACCAGAGCTTGTAATCGCATCTCCAGCACTATGTAAGCCACATTGAGCCTGTAAATAGGTGGGAAAATGTGGAATACAAATGTAACAAATAAAGAAAGAAAGAATGACAATTCTATCCTCAGGTTAAGTGGGATGGTATTCCAAAGAGTAGGGGCAACAACTGAGAAAGAGGATGTTCTGGCAGAGTATGAACGAATTTGGAGGTAAGTAGGCACTAGCAGAAGATGCTGTTTGGGAAGAGGGCAGGGAGCATGCTGGAACATACAGAATAAGATGTTTGAATAGAAACAAATGTATGCCAGAATGAAGAATTTGGAAAGTTAGGATAATGATTTAAAAATTAATCCAAGGTTGAATTGATAACCAGTGCTCAGCATGGAGCAGGAGAGTGACATTATCAAATGTTAATACCCCATATATTAGTTTAATGGTGGTGTTTTGAATAGGTTGCATGCGGCAGATTTGATAGTGGGGTAAGCCATGAAGGATAGAGTTACAGTAGTCCAGGCAAGAGATGATCAGGGAGTGCACAAGGAGACAAATTGAGGGTTTGTCAAAGAAAGCCCGAGCAAGGCGAATTTGTCTTAACACAAAAAAGGACTTCTCAACTGAAGTATGATTTTTAAATGTTAATCAATTATCAGCAAGGATATCAAGGATTCTTGCTTCTTTCTTAAAAGGAGTGAGCATACCAGAAATTGAGGGACTAGGGGACAAGGTGACTAAGGGAAAGACTATAACTACTGTTTTAGAGGAATTCAGTTTTAACCAAGCAGCACTCTGTATTAGTTTATAGGAAATATCAGTAATCAAAAGAGAGTCTTTTGTTTCCAGGGAAAACAGAAGTTGTACGTTATCAGTGGGTATGAAAAATGTGATATTAAGGGGTACATTTTCAAAAGAGAAAAACATCCAAAAAGTGGCATAACTCTACATTTGGATGTTTTTCTCATAAAAACATCCAAATTGACATTTTGTAAACCAATTTTTAGATGTTTTTCTATTAAGTCCATCAAAAGTGCTTTCAAATCACAAGGGGGCATGTCAGGGGCATGTTAAGGGTGGGATCTGGGCATTCCTAACACTTGGACATTTTTCTGTTCATAATGGAACTAAACAAAACATCCAGGACTATAAGCTGGATGTTTTGATCTATACCTGTTTTATTAACGAATAAGCCACACAAAAAAAGTGCCCTAAATGACCAGATGACCACTGCAGGAATAAAGGAATGATACCCCCTTACTCCTTCAGCAGTCACTGACCCCTTCCCATCCCACAAAGATGTACATACCAGCCTCTATGACAACCTCAGATTTTATGGCCAGTCTTATTAGAGCAGCAAGCAGGTTCATGAAATAGCCTAGTGGTGGGTGCAGTGAACTGTACAGGTATCCTGGGCCCATAATCCACTCTAACTATTACACTTGTGGTGGAAAGTGTCAGCTCCCCAAAACCTACTGTACCCACATGTAGGTGACACCTGCAGCCAAAAGAGCTATTGTAGTGGTGTATAGTTGTGTATAGTAGGCTTTTTGTGGATTTTGAAGGGCTCACCATACAATATAAGAGATGTGTACCTAGGACCTTTCATGTGAAGTCCACTGTAGTGCCCCCTAGGGTGCCCCACTGTTCTGCCTGGATGCCTATATGGCCATTCTACTAAGAAAGCTGGCTCCTCTTACATCCCAATGGCTTGATTTTGTGCATTTTTAACTTGGACCTTTTTTGGGGGGGAGGGGGGGGATGGTCCAAAAAAATAGATGAACTAAGCACAACATCTAGGATATGGTCATTTTCAAAGAAAAAAATATATTTTTCTGATTTGAAAATGATAATTTTCACTACTTGAATTTTAGACGTTTTTCAGCAAAACATCCAAAGTCGGATTTAGACGCCATATCGAAAATGCTCCTCCACATGTCTGAAAGAAACATAAAGGAGGTGAGAGAAAGATATTAAGGAGAATAGTCCTGATGGAGCCCTGAGGGATGCAAAATATAAGATTACAGATAGGTATGCTGGGTCACAGATCACAGCTCTCCACCAATCTTGATTCCAACTGTTTTTGGTAAGCAGTTGATCAATTACACTATTTAGGGGTAATTCTTGACTCACGTTTAACTTTTTTCCAGCAGATCTTAATAGTCTTAAAATCTGGTTTCTTTACAATTCATCAGTTACATTCCATTCCATTCATATCTTTTTGGACTTTTGGGGCTTTTTTTATAACTTTTTTTTCATAACTTGATGTCACTTCCTTATATAGTAAAATTCCTCAATCTGTACAGGTAATCCAAGACAGGTTGGACCAACGTCCCCAACTAGCTAGAATATCTACTCAGTTTCTCATGGATTTAGCATTATTAGTAATTACGAAAAAAATATTTTGGTATCATGGGTAACACCAACAAAATCAAGAGGTAGCTATGGGGGCCATGTTAGCTCCAGCAGTGGTCATATTATATATGGGAAAATTTGAACAACAGTACTTATATGATAGTATTCAATTTCTGAACGTAGCTTTTTGGAAGCGGTTTCTGGACAATTTTTTTTGATACGGCAGGGTACTAAACAAGCTTTGCAAGAATTTGAATCATAGATAAATGCCTTGGATCTGGATATTCAGTTTTCTATGAAATTTGATCAACATCAGATTGAGTTTTTGGATGCATTAATTACGAATAAACAAGGCAAGCTATTCACTAGTTTATATCGCAAGTCAGTTGAGTGCAACAGTTTGCTATGTTTTTCGAGTCACCATCCTTACAAATTACATGCACCAAACTTCAGGCAACCTTTTGATAGTTACCCCCTAAGAACTTTAGGCATTTTAATAAGAGTCTCACACTTTTTGCAAACAAAACATACATAAATGAAAAAAAAATTAAAAACCAATTAACGCCTTCTCTCTCAAAATAAAACAAAAAAATCAAATCAAATGATTTGTATACCCCAACCAACCAATGGAAATATGTCTCAGTTATGGTAAAACTCCTGGACCACATTCACTGTAGCTATAAACAATGTATAGATGATATACCTTGTTCACAAGCTCTGTTCCTCTGCAAGCTAATCAGACACTGACTGTTTCATCGGTGATATGTTGATAGAACAATATGTGGCACATAGGACAGATCTTGATTCCTTGGGTCCCCGCAAATCACATCTTCCAATTACAGTGAAAAGAATGCTTCATTTGCAAGTCAAAAGGGCTTCCACACATTCCTATTTTCTATTTGCAGCTTTCTATAACCAAACATTAATTTTCAGTCTGGAAGCGAAAGATCAGATGAACAGACTTAAGTGTGTTAACCTGCAGGAAAAGGTCATTTTGCAAAAATGAAAGTCTGGGGTTACATATGTGACTTGACTCCAATGTTATGTATGCACAGTTTACTAATTGTAATCACTATTTTTGTTTTTGTCTGTTATTGTGCATTGAGAACACACTGTTTGAGACAAGCTTTGTTCTTTATGTCATTGACAAATACATTTTCAATCCAATTTGTGATATCATTTATAAGTAGCAGACTGCTTGTGCTTCAGTTAATTCTCACTCAGCATTACTTAGACATAAAAATTGATTTTAGTTAGAAAACTGTGTTGATATGGCATATAAGTCCCAAAATATGGGCATATGTAGTATCCAAGCACCTTAATCCTTCCAATAGGTAGAATAATAATAATATTAATAATAATAATAACTAGCAGCAGCATAATCGAAAGAGAAGGACGCCCATCTTCCAACACAAATCGGGAGATAGGCGTCCTTCTCTCAGGGTCGCCCAAATCGGCTTTCCGTCGCGGGGATGACCAAAGTTCACAGGGGCGTGTTGGCAGTGTACCGAAAGCAGGACGAGGACATGGTTAAGAGATGGGCGTCCTTGGCCGATAATTGAAAAAAATAAGGGCGTCCCTAACAAGCATTTGGCCGACTTGGTCCAATTTGTTTTACGACCAAGCCTTGAAATGGTGCCTGAACTGACCAGATGACCACTGGAGGGAATCAGGGATGACCTCCCCTTACTCCACCCAGTGGTCACCAACCCCCTCCCACCCTAAAAAAAATTTTAAAACATTTTTTCCAGCCTCTATGCCAGCCTCAAATGTCATACCCAGCTCCAACACAGCAGTATGCAGGTCCCTGAAGCAGTTTTTAGTGGGTGCAGTGCACTTCAGGCAGGTGGACCCTGGCCCATCCCTCCCTACCTGTTACACTTGTGGTGGTAAATGTGAGCCCTCCAAAACCCACTACACTGTACCCTCATCTAGGTGCCCCCCCTTCACCCCTTAGGGCTATGGTAGTGGTGTACAGTTGTGGGGAGTGGGATTTTGGGCACCAAAGGTAAGGGAGCTATGTACCTGGGAACAATTTGTGAAGTCCACTGCAGTGCCCCCTAGGGTGCCCGGTAGGTGTCCTGGCATATGAGGGGGACCAGTGCACTATGAATGCTGGTCCTCTCACGACCAAAGGGCTTGCATTTGGTCGTTTTTGAGATGGGCGTCCTTGGTTTCCATTATCGGCGAAAACCGAGGTCGTCCATCTCTAAGGTTGACCATCTCTTAGGTCGACCTAAATGTTGAGATTTGGGTGTCCCCAACCATATTATCGAAATTAAAGATGGATGCCCATCTTGTTTCAATAATACGGGATGCCCCACCCCTTCAGGGGGACGTCCTCAGAGATAGGCGCCCTTAGAGATGGGCGTCCCCGTTCGAAAATGCCCCTCCAAGTTTTTTATTTTATGTTTTCTCATAAAATCAAAAGATGCTTAAAACATAGTACAGCAAATTAAAAAGAATCAAGGAGCCTCTTTACTAATATAAAGTATGGTAAAGATTTGCAGTTACTATGTGCAAACTTGTGCAGTAACTGTTATAGGCATGGATAGCATCTGCCCTGCAGTTTGTAGACATTTATCACATAATAAATGTTTCAGCGAACAGCACAGTAAATGCATCTGTACTATCTGCCAATGTAGTAATGCCTTGCAGTAAAAAAAAAAAAAAAACCTCACCTACACTCAGTATTTCCTGATCCCTTTGCATCCCCCCTAATATAGCTCTCATTCTCCCTGTTGAAGCCAACCTTCCTCTACCTACCCTAATCCCCCTCCAGTACTTACTGGGGATTTCCCTGGTGGGTAAGTTGTGAGAAAGGAGTGATCCCTAGAGACTCCTACCATATTGCCAGCCTGGATTCAAAATAGTAGCTCTGACCCTTAGTGATAGTCTTGCAATAATATCACTAGGGGGTCACACTCCATGATCGTTCTATATTCAACCCCTCCCAGTTCCTGCTACATAACAGAGCATACAGTTAATGCATGAATTAGCACATATTATCATGCCTGCAGTGTAATATTTACTGTGCTCATGTGCTAACAACATACTAATTCATACAATAACTGCTTAGCACACATTAGTATAATGGGGCAGGCTGGAGATAGGAGAAAGGAAGCACTTGAGGAGGGATTTAATTTAGCATTATTTTATTTATTTATTTATTTATTTATTTATTTATTTATTTATTTATTTGTTACATTCGTATCCCACATTTTCCCACCTATTTGTAGGCTCAATGTGGCTTACCTAGTACCAGAGAGGCCTTTGCAAGCTCCGGTGTGAACAAATACATGGTGATGTTGTGGTAAGATCAAGTTCATGTGGCACATTACATATTACACTTATAGTCCACTAAACTGGCAAGCCAGTATAAGATGGAATACAATTAAAACAAACATTACATCCAGAAAGCCTATTTCTTTCACATAAAATACAATTTTAGCATACACTTCTTGTAAAGAAGTCTCTAGAAGAATATTAATTTGGATGTTATCAGCATCAATGTAAAATGTAACACCTTGATGATACCCTCAACTGGTTGCTGATAAATCAAGGAAAGGTCTATAGAGGTAGAAATGGCCTTAAGGAAACTGGGGTGCAGGCCATGAGAGGAGATCTTCACGCCCCAGAGCAGACATGAGCATGATCAGGATATCAAGCTTCTACTCTTAAGCCTGGAGCATCCTCTAAAGAGTCACACCCCATCCCCTGTCACTCTCCCATCTCCCTCCATGTTGGTAACCTGGACCTGATATTTAAAAAAATGCTGAGCTCCTAAATTTAGGCTCCTAAATGTGTGTCCTATATTCATTCAGTCAAACTTAGAAGCCTAAGTTTTCAGCTCAAAAATTAATCTTAATTTTAAAACTTAAGTATACTTATAGGTTTAGGCCTATTATTCATTTGCCTAGATTTATGAACCTAATTTATGAGCCTAGTGTTAAAACTCAGTGCCACTCTCCTAACTTCTTTTTGCCACTCTAAATAGAGTCCTGTTGCCACCTACTTTTATGCTTCTAAATTTAGGAATGTAGTGAAATTTTAAGAAAAAAATGTAGGCCCTCAGTCCTAGAAAAGTTTTAAAGAGGCTAATTTAGGTGCACAGCTCTCAAAGTCAGGAGCATAAATGCTTTGAATATCAGGCCCCTTCTGTCTATCCAGAGCAGTAGCCATGGTACATCTCCATTGGGCCAAGAGCAAATGTAACAATCCCTCCCTGAGCACTAGTGAGCATGCAGTGGCCATCTATGGGCTGGCATGGGCAGCTGGCTGCTAGCAAAGAGGAGGAGGTCCAAATGGAAATTCACCACCTGTTCCCTATATGAGTAGCACAATAACAGATGACAGATAAATGACCAGTATGCTCATTAAGGGCTCTGTTTACTAAGGTGCGCTAGCGTTTTTAGCACATGCACAAAATTAGCGCACGCTGTGTAGATACCCATAGGAATATTGTGGGCCTCTACACAGCATGAACTAATGGTTAGCGTGCATTAAAAGCACTAACGCACCTCTAGTGCAGCTTAGTAAACAGGGTCCTTAGTCTGCCCAGCAAGGTGGCTAGAGTCGTACCTATCGGTCTGTGCAGAACATGCAAGTTACCTCCTCTGTGCCTTTTTTTAGGATTGTATCTTCCTCTCCATGCAGGTTACACCCCCGTGTCATTTGTTTTCCTTTAATCCCATCCTCTTCCTAGCAACACATCCTCTGTATGTATCCCACACTTTTTTGAATTCTGTCACTGTTTTTGTCTCAACCACCTCCACTTGGAGGGGGGAGGTTGTGATTCCTTAAGGTAGAGTTGGGTTAAAGGTCCATGACCCTTATTGTCTGGGGGTCCAAATCCCTGCTTCAGAGGATCTATACTCCCAAAGTTATGTAGAGGTCTAACATTCATTGGGTATTGTGTCAGGTCTCTTAATAACGATGCTGAAGCACCAAAAACACAACACACGCAATATAAAAGCAATAATACAGACTTTATTAGGCATGGGGATACATTACCAAACTCTTTGGCATCTCTGTCCTTTCTAATCAGCTGAACACTCAGGACAAGAGCAGTTTGGAACACTTCACGCTCATCAGTGAAGCTGACTATCTCAGAGTCCAAGGTTGTCTAGTCACGCTTAAACACACTAAGGGGTCCACTAAGGGCATTTCACGCATCCACCTCCCTTTTCATGAAAAAGTATTTCCTGATGCTGTTTTTAAGCATAACTTCTTGCAGTTTCATTTCATGTCCTCCAATTCTATAGCTTCTCCATCTTTGAAAAAGATTTGCCTGTTCATTAGTACTTATTAAGTATTGGTTCTATGAGGAGAGACTGTGCTCTGGTGCTGGTGGTGCTGGTGACAAGAATGCTGCTGTCATATTTGATGAAGATGAGGGGCTGTTGATCCTGGTTCACCAGCTGCTTCCATGGAATTTCTTGAAGGAAATTTAGGAGAGTGTGCTGGTTATCTTGGAAATTATAAAATATGGAGGTTGAATACATGGGACAAATTATTAAATGTAAAGATTCATTTGAATGAGTTGTGTGGGCAAAAAGTGGGGTAGTTCTAGCAACAGGGTAGTGTGAAAGAGATGGCAAGAGAAACACTGATTTCGTGTATTCTGAACTTGTAAATATAAAGCTGTGCCTTCTGCTTGTATATTGCAGAATGATTCTATAAAAAGACATACCCCCATCCCCACACACACAATATTCAAAGCATTTAACTGGCCAGGATCAGAACCTGGCCAGTTAAATGACCCAAAATGGGCTCTCAGTTAATTTTCAGAGAGACATGACCAGCCATGACCCACTGAAAATTTGTGGTTAGTGACTAGTTTCCAGCCAGTTATATTGAGCGATATAACCAGCTATCCACCAATTTTCAGTGCATAGCCAACTAAGTTTGGTGGCCATATTTAGTCGTGTGAATACCAGGTCCATCTTTGGTTGGTTCAAACTTAACAGGCCAGCACTGAATATTGGTTTGGCCGGTTAAGTTTGAACAGACTAAAAATAAATAAATAATAAAAAAATATTCAATGTCGGTCACCGGAAACAGCCTGGCATTGAATATCCAGGCTCTGGGCTAACTCCCACAGCCTGAATATTGGGCCCATAAATGGGCGTAGTTTGTGGACACAAGGGGAGGCATTGCCCAAACACTGCTGCACCAAGTGCCTGACTCCTGCCCCAAGCATTCCAGTATCTCTTTCTTTCTTCCTTCTTCCCTGTTCAGCTTTGTCCTTTCGTGCCCCCCTCCCTGCGCATCCATTCCCTTCCCTAAAACCTCTCTTGATTTCTCTCTCTCCCCCCCCCCCCCACTCCATGAATCCTGCATCTCCTGCTGTCTCTCTCTCCCTCCCCCATGCGGTCCTCCATACTTCAACTTCTCAGGCAGCGATTAGGACAGGATGTCGGTGTCATGTCCCACATACTGTGATTCAACTTTCTGTTTCTGTGTAGACAGGACATGGCAGACTGCCAGCAGTGAAAGGACCCTGTTGCCTACCTGCAGCCTGTCCTAATCGCTGTTGATGTCTGTGAAGTTGAAGTATGGAGGACCGCCAGGGTGGACAAAAAGGGAAGAGTGGGAGATGCGGAACTCGCTAGGAGAGGTTGAAAGGGAAAGAAAAGCAATAGAGTAGCCAGAATGAAGGAGAGAAAGAGAGGGACAGAGCTGCTAGACCGCTGGGGGTGGGGGAATAGCAAGAGATGCAAGACTTGTGGGGAGAGAGAGAGAGACAAAGCGACAGAGAGTCTAGAGTGGAAGAGGGAAAGAGAGAGACAGAACTGTTAGACCACAAAAGGGAGCATCAGTATGTGCAGAGCAGAGGAGAAAAGGTGGAGGAAGAAGGCAAGAGAGAGGAAAAGCTGAATATAGGGATGAACAAAGACATAGAGAAGAGGTGCTGGGCAGATAGGGACCATAATGACTGGGAGGCAAGATGGGCAATGCTGGAAGGGGGAGGGGAGGGGAGATAAGGACACAGAGGAGTGATGCAGAATAAAAAGGGGGAGAGATAGGGTCACTGAGAGGCAGGGCTTTTTTTGTGGGGGTACTTGGGGGTACTGAGTACCGGCACCTTTTCCATTGTCTGCTAAAATAGACCCAAGGACCCCCAAGTTTTAATGAAAGAGCTCAGGCTCTACACACCAATTCTGCCTTGTCATAGGTTCTGTGACTGGTTGCAGGGGGCCTGGCTATTGTGGGGTGGATCCCTCAGTGATCACCCCACCCTTGAAGGGTGGCCTAGCATTTGAGTACCGGCACCTTTTTTGCTAGAAAAGATGCACTGCTGAGAGGACAGATGGTAAACATGGGGAGAGGATAGAGACAGGGATACAGAAGGGGTATGCTGGACAGGATGAATAAGGATGGCAGAGGGAAGATGGATAGTGGACGTTGAGAGAGAATAAATGAATAGGAGACCATGCAAGGACAGGAAAAAAACAGAAGAAAGCAGAAAAGAGACATTGGGACCAAAGTGAATGAAAAAAAATTAAATGTTCAGACTACAAAGGTAGGAAAAAGTATTTTACTTTGAATTTGTCAGTTAGAATTTGTCACCTTTTGGAAATGCAGTGTTTATAAACACTGGGGGATAGAAAGCCAAATCAAAATAAGTACACATCCCCACAGATGTATAAATCTAATATGTGTGAATAATATTTTTGTGTACTCATACAATATAGATGGGACCATCGCAGCTCAAAAAGATCTACTCTGTCATTTATTTATTTATTTATTTATTTTATTTATTTATTGCATTTGTATCCCACATTTTTCCACCTATTTGCAGGCTCAATGTGGTTTACAATACATCATGAGTAGTGGAAATATATTAGAAAATAAATATTTAGTATTACAGCAGGATCTTGGGTAACATGATAATGATAAAACATGATAGTAGTATAACAAGCAGATATTGTAAGACAGTTCTGAATATAAGTGGAGGAGTTGTGTATGTTCACACTGGTTGATCTTTGTGATATGCCTTGTTAAAGAGATGGGTCTTCAGTAGTTTGCGGAAGTCCGTTAGTTCGTAAATCGTTTTTAAGTTGCGCGGCAATGCATTCCATAACTGTGTGCTCAAGTAGGTAAAATTTGATGCGTGCATTAGTTTGTATTTTAGACCTTTGCAGTTAGGGAAGTGCAAGTTAAGGAATGTGTGGGATGATCTTTTGGCATTCCTGGGTGGTAAGTCTATCAGGTCTGTCATGTAGGCTGGTGCACCTTCGTTATCATTTTGATCTCTTGTAATCACTGTACATGTGTCCCAAAGTTTGCCATAATTTTGCATTTCCTTATGTGATTCATACATACTAACTTAAAAAAAATACATTAGAACTGGAACTGTGTGACAAACATTATAATTGTACAACTTATCTTTTAAGATCCTGGGACCCTGGAAAATCTTAAAAGATAAGTTGGACAATATAGATCCTGTATATTGTGAGCACTCTGGAGTGCTGATGCGGGGAAAAGCGGATAGGGGTTCTTTCAGCCGTCAGCATCCCCGGTCATTTAGCCCAGCTAGGAGAGCGGTGCACCCTCTAGGGGCCAAACTGACAGAGAAAGCTTTAGTTCAGGAGAGAAACTACACTCCCCAGAAGCCAGTGCAGGGTCAGCTGAACTCCCAGGAGGGGGAGGGAGGAATGACTGATTGGGAGATGAGGTCTGATCCTGGAGATGGGGAACAGCTGGTGGAGCTTTGGGAGGAGGAGGAGATGGATTGTAATAAAGAGGAGGTGGAAGGAGAAGGGAGAGAGGAGTGTATGGAAGTGGCTGGTTTGGCTCAGACCCGAGGAGAAAAGGTAAAAGCTTTTGTGGTCTCTGTACTGCCAAGACTGGGGATATTGGGGGAGGATAAAGTGAGCCAGTGGAGAGGAGGCTGGTGGAAACAACTAACCCAGAAACTGTCTGCTTATAAAAGATAGTGCTGTGGGGTTAGCAGAGTCAGCAACTGTCATGTGGGAAATAGGACTGAACTTTGTTGGAAATAATGACTGTTAAGGATAAGCTGAACTATCTGTGCTGGAGGAGTGATTGAACTATGTGACAATAATGACTGTTAATAATAAGCTGAACTATTCATGCTGGAGGAACTGATGCAAGTCACAGCTAATACTGTGTTTAAAGAGCTTGAACAATAAAGCCTTGGATTTTTATAAGAACTTTGAGTGTGTTAAAGTCTCTGGAAGCGGGTGGAGAAAGAAACTAAGGGCTATACTGACCCTGACCAACGGAGGGAGAGACTGAGTGAGAGGGAGCCAGTCTGATCCAGGAGGTGTGCAGGAGAGCTCAGCTCATGAGAAACAACTGAAGCTAAGCAGGGATAGCTGTGGTCTCATCTGGAAGGGTGACCCAGTTACAATATGTTGTATGAGCATGCTTAAATTGTTCTTTAAATGTATCTGTTAAATATTATTCACATCTTTTGGAAATGCATATTTTTCATATCTTGCATTTCAGTTTCTGTTTCTGCATGTACTGTATATGCAGAATCTGCCTTCTTGAAGTTCCATTTCAGTCTTTTACCATGAGCTCTCTCTTACTGATTTGTGGTCCTTGTTTCATATTTGTTGAGGGTCTATCTGTGTTTTGTGTGTACTCCCAAGGTACAGTTTTCTAGCATGGGGTAGGAAATGTTTATACACAGAGGGCTGCATGAATGTCAATAGTGTCCCTAGCGGGCTGCAAACAGGACATTAATGCAGGGCCGGCAGAATGCCATAAGCAGGGTATGCATGGCGGGGGGGGGGGCACCAACATTTGAGGGTTCCCAGAAACTGTCATGCTTAACCTGCGCTTCACTATAGACCTACGTTGATCCTTGAAGGCCGCCCTGGTGGTTTAGTGGCCTCTACGGCTGTGGGGGCAGGAAAGAATCCCACTCTTTCCTGCCCTCTGCTGCTCCTCTTTCTCTGCTTTAATCTTCTGTGCTGTGGCGGCACCACCGTATTTTCAAAATGGTTGCCCCAGTGGCAGTCTCGCAAGACTGCCGCCATAGTCTCCACAGCCATTTTGAAACCTGGCAGCGCCGCCCGCAGTAGTAACACCTAACTACTACCCTTGTAGTCAGATATCAGAGAGGTGTTAAGGCTGCAGCTGCAGGTTACTAAAAGGCAAGGACCTGCTTGTAGATGGGAGACAGGTCTTGAGATCCAGGAGGATTAGGCTGCGCCCTGACAGCATTGAGACAGAGGGCTACACATAGAGAAGTGACATTAATCATAGAGTTGTCAGTCCCGAGCGATTGCTCTGTGAATTGCATTGAGAGAGAGAGAGAGAGAGAATATTCTCAAGTACCAAGAAATGCAGTCTGAGACCAAGAAAATGTTACATCTTAAAAACTCCAGAGAGAAACTCTTTTTGGGACAATGCAAGTTTTATAGTGAGTTTTAGCAGTACATTTGAGAGACTGAGGGCCCGATGCACTAAACTTACTGGGCCAACAACATGCTTTTTTGATCAGTTCAAGCCAGTTTAGTGAGCAGGGAATCCAGCAATGAATGTACAAAGGGGCTCTGCAGGCTGTTTTCCGTCCACACTGGCAGCCACCAGGAATCATATGCTAATATATTATAACGAGAATATCAGTATTCAAATGTGCATTCTGAGGGATACACAGCCGTTCCTGAGCAATGCACAGAAAGGAGTGCTCACCTTTAGCAACAGAAAATTTACAGATCTAGAGCAGCTGTAGCAGACACCACCCTCTTCGCTGTGCACTGATTCTGGTAGTATGTTATTTGTACTTTTGGAAGTAAAGTTCACTGACCTGCAAACAACTAGTCCTGCTGCCCAATGACCCGATTTCCAGCACTTCTATTGTGCCGCCCTCCAAGCCTAGAGAAGCAAATGCACCCACCTGGAAGAAGCAACAGCACCGCCACAGCCTAGGACCCCATCCTCCATTTCTTGCTTCCAAGCCCTAGCCCTCCACCTATCCCCAAAGCAGGCAACCTTGGATTTTCTCCCTCTGCCCTCAGATCCTCTCTCCTTGCCTTCTCTGGACCTGGCCAGAGCAGGTAAGGGAGAGTCGGGTGTGGGGAGGGCAGTATGTATGTGTGTATGAAAGCCATGTGTAGCACATACTGTACAAGCATGCGCAGAGCAGCCACACTTAGTGATTGACTGCTCTGTGCATGCCCTGGCAGCCTTGCCTACCAAGCTGCATGGTAAAAGTCTGTGCAGCTCATTTGCATGTGATTTGTGTAGTGAATTGCCCTCTATTTCCACCTCAGTAATTTTTACTGGGGTGGAAATAGTGGGCAGTTGCATCCATGGACTTTAGTACATCGGCTTCTGAGATCATACTCCACACGCCCTGGCTTAAGAGTGAGGTTCATTCCTATCATGGTATAAATGAAACTAACCCACTTGGAGAAATTGCGCTGGGAGGAAAGAAACTGTGTAGACCCTTAGACGGTTGGTAATGCACCAGCTGAATGCAGGCAGGCAGCTTGGTAGCTGTGTTTTCCTAAGCTTCTGTCTATTTATGATGCTGATTCATTAATCAGATATACAGTATTTAGCTCTTCCTCTGTTCTACAGTAATATGGTATAGATGGCCTATTGTTAAGTACAATATTGCTGTAAGTTATGATTCTGACCTGTATGACCACTAAGCTAGCATAACACTTTGAAGCTTCATGAAGCTACTGTAAGCAACACTTGTTGACTGCATTGCCTAGATTTCCATTTTGTGACATCTCCCTCTTTAAGACAGTTCAGCCAATATTTAGCGCTATTTAACTAGCCAGAAACGGCTCCTGGTCAGTTAAATAGCATTTAACTGGCTAACCACAAGTATTCAGCAGAAGATAGCCGGTTATCTCCACTGAATATTCAGTTAGCACATATCCCCGGATTCTATATAGCTGCCTTGAGTTACACAAGGTTCTGCGTGTAAATCTAGGTATATTCTAGAACTATGCATGTAGATTAATTGTTTTAACAAGCTGTTAAGCGTAGTTAACAGTTCTTAACAAATAATAATGCCTAAATTCTAATGCGCTCAGGCAAAAAGGGGCGTGGAAATGGGCATTTCTTGGGCATTCTAAAATCTACACACATTGTTATAAAATATGGCCCAGTGCATCTAAATCTACGTGCAGGGATTTAGGCCAGCTTTTCATTGACGTAAATGAATGTGTGTAGATTTAGTCACATGAACTATGCCTATGCATATTCTAAATATCGCATGTAAATTTACGCACGATATTTAAAATACAGTTAGGCGTGATTGCCTATTGAGCGTTAATTTTAGGCACCATATATAGAATCGGACCCAGAGCGGCTAACCAGCTATATCGCATGATGTAGCCAGCTACCTGCAAATATTCAAGCATGGATCAGCTACATTTAGCAGCCAAATTGGAACACCTAAATAGCAGTCCTATCTTTGGTCACTATAAACTTAACCAACCAGCACTGAATATTCACCTTGGGGGTCTTTTACTAAGTACATAAGTACATAAGTAATGCCATACTGGGAAAAGACCAAAGGTCCATCGAGCCCAGCATCCTGTCCCCAACAGCGATCAATCCAGGTCAAGGGCACCTGGCAAGTTACCCAAATGTACAAACATTTTATACAAGTTATTCCCGAAATTGTGGATTTTTCCCAAGTCCATTTAGTAGCGGTCTATGGACTTGTCCCTTAGGAAACCGTCCAACCCCTTTTTAAACTCTGCCAAGCTAACCGCCTTCACTGCGTTCTCCGGCAACGAATTCGAGTTTAATGACGCATTGGGTGAAGAAACATTTTCTCCAATTTGTTTTAAATTTACTACACTGTAGTTTCATCGCATGCCCCCTAGTCCTAGTATTTTTGGAAAGCGTGAACAGACGCTTCACATCCACCTGTTCCACTCCACTCATTATTTTATATCCTCTATCATGACTCCCCTAAGGTACACTAGCATTTTTAACTCGCACTAAAAATAGGCACACACTAAATGCTAGAAATTCCAATGTGTTCCTATGGGTGTCTCAAGTGTTTAGCGTATGCCTATTTTTAGCATGCACTAAAAATACTAGCATGCCTTAGTAAAAGACCCCCTTAGCCAGTTAACTTTGAGAGTTCATACTTAGCATGCATCATCCCAGTGCCTAACTTTGGATGACCTTTACTAAATCTACCCCAATGTGGGCAGAGCATACAAATACACACATAGGGGTAAATTTTCAAAAGGTTGCCAAACGTTTGGTCCTGGGGTGATGTGTGCTAAGCACAAATTCTATAGTAGCGATGCGAATTAATACCAATTTAAACCAATAATTACCTAACTCCAATTATTGGTCAATTGTTAAATTAAGTTACGTGTGAAACTGCCCTTATTCTATACATACCAATCACACTGGCTAATTCTTAGTATATATACTTGTGGAACCTCAAAAATTGTAGCTCGGTATATCGTAACTGGTTCCCAATAGCTAGTTCTTGTAACAACAAAGTTCATTCAACCACTCATTACAATATTATGTTTATCTTAGTGACCTCAGTTGTGCACATTGCCAATTGCTTGTTATGGCAATGGATCATGCACACAGATCTTCATCGGCTCACTTTATTACTGAATTACTTTTATAATTTTGAAATTTTAACTTTGCATTAGTTCTTGCATCAAATATTCATCTTATTTAGATGTATTGGACCCAGGGGTTGTTGTTAGTGTCCGACATGCATGTTTCACCCTTCCCTAGGGCTGTCTCAAGGACTGACCCCTACAAGAAATGAAAATATGAAAAACACACTCTAGCTTAAATGGTACGTCAATAGAGTTATCTATTTTTTACACTCATAACGACCAACTGCTATACATATCCCCTCCTTCTTACCCTTTGCCGTCTTAGCGTCAGCTCTGCTTTATAGTTAAAGGGTTATTCCCCCCGCAAAGATGGCAGTGGCGTGTTACTGCCTATCTTTAATATTGTAATTGATCTGACGTCACCCACTTTCATCTCGGCCCCTGATTAGACAGAATTATATAGAATTCAGGGATAAATAACTATCTTGGAGGAGTAGCCAAATGGTTAGAGCAGTGGGCTGAGAACCAGGGAGGCCTATGTCAAATTATACTGTAGTTCTTTATGATCCTGGGTAAGTCACATAAGCCTCCATTGCCTAAGGTGCAAGTGTGAAAGGCAATTATATTTAAATGCAGCAAAAAGTGCCACTTAAAACTATAAGCGCCCTAAGGGCTATTCTATAAGTGCCTACATAAATAGAAGACCCCCTAATTCTATAAAAGTGGCCAAAAAGTGCACCTGAAAATTTGGGCACATGCCCAATTTGCTTGTGCCGTTTAGTTGAATAATGAGCCAATTAGCTCCCATAATTGGCTTTTTAGCAAAAAAATTATTAGTGCTAATTGGAATCAATTAAGATGTATGCTCTTAAATTTAGGTACATGATCTACTTTTTAGGATCATCCCAAAAAAGTGGATAAGGAAATGGGAGGGTCATGAGTGGTTTGGAGAGGATTGTGGGTGTGCACGAAATGACTGTGAGACACCTGAGCATGACCCACAGAAGTCCATTTTAACCTGCGGTAAGCACACATTAGTGCTTACAGCAGCATAGTAAGCGGACCCCTAAAGCACTTATGCAAGTTTCAAACTTGCAGCGACAAAAGTGCTAATCTGCTTGAATTAAAATCACTTAGGAATAGGTTTAATTTCATTTTGTACAGAAAAGTGCAAAGTAGCAACTTAGCAGTTTTTATGCAAGGAGATCAAGAAGCTGTGATGATAAATGAAACGTCTAGCTTGTTATTAATTTAATTATTTTATACCACACCAGATACTTGCATATCTTGTGACATGTGGAAGGGCATAATCGAACGGGGCGCCCAATTTTTCCTGAGGACGTCCTCGCAGGATGTCCCGGCGAAGGGGCGGGGAAACTCATTATCGAAACAAGATGGGTGCCCTTCTCTTTCGAAAATAAACCTGCAAGTTACTTATAGAGATTGTGAAACATTAGGCATATTCTGTACTATTGAAAGAAAGCCAAGAAATTAAAGATTATGGTTAGAATGGATTAGTTCCTTTTCATTTGCAATACATTATCACAAGAATTAGCTTGACAAATTGTTATGAGACATGTATGACTCAGCGTTTAAATATGTGACTGACATACTGATTCTAATATTCAAATTACATGTTCTTATATTAGTTACAAAATTGTCCCATTTTACATCAATTTCAAAAATCCAGCTGCTTCTCCCAAAAGTGATGTCACCACAAATGAACAGCAGTAAAAATGCCACCAATCTCTAATTTACAGTTCCAAATGTAATCACTTTTTAAAAATTTCAGCCTCACTCATTTGCAATTTTCTTGGAATCTTTTCTATTTCTAATTAACTTCTGTATATTATTTCTATTGATTTACACTATTAACTTACCCGGTAGCTTCAGACTTAATAAATTGAAGCCAGTGACAGCTCAGTAGATTACCTTTTGCATACTTTTGTGCAAGCTGTTCTTACAATGTAAATTGTTTAAGTCAAGCTGTACCTGTTCTACAATTGCTTTGGACAATTCTCTCCATAAAGGTGATAAATAAATCTTAATAAATATATAAATATGTGGTTCCCAATTTTCAGAATGTCTTACCAAAGGAGTTTACTTAGAAAAAAATTATCTAGTCTTCTACTGACTGACAAAAATGTGACAATTCTGAGGATAGATCTTTGTCTTCTATGAACTTTGATGAAATGCAGTAGGTATGGCTAGACCAGCTGTTCCCAAACTGTGCTCTGCAGCACCCTGGTGCACTGCAGCAAACTCTCTAGGGTGCTGTGACAAATCCCGACCTCCCTCCCGCCACCACCTGAACCGCTACTGCAGAGAGCAGCGGCGAAAAACAACAACCAAAAAAATGCAAGCGCAGGGTTGCAGCACCTTCAAGCATGTGCTGTCAGTTCTTCCAGTCCTCTGCTCCCAGAACTGGAAATTGATGTCAGCGGAGGCAGAGGACCAGCAGAGCTGACAGTGCATGCCTGAAGGCTGCTGCAGCCCCACACTTGCTATTTTTGTTGCGGCTACTGGGGACACAGAGCAGATGACCTTCAGGACTCGCTTTTGCTGCCAAGGAGTTTGGATGAAAACAGGAGATGGGATGGAGGAGTGGCCTAGTGGTTAGGGTGGTGGACTTTGGTCCTGAGGAACTGAGTTCAATTCCCACTTCAGGCACAGGCAGCTTCTTGTGACTCTGGGCAAGTCACTTAATTCTCCATTGCCACATTGAGACTGCCATGAGTGGGAAAGTGTGGGGTACAAATGTAACAAAAAAAAAAGTTGAAGCCAATAGGTCAGTCTCTGTTTCCCCTTCCCATTCAAAATAAAGAGAGGAAACCTAGCAAGCAAACCTATGAGCTACTGCATCCACATTGTCATTCTTTATTGTTGGTAGCATTTTTTATTTAATCTTACTTATATTTTCAAACATGCTGGCTTGTGCAGCATGCAGATGTACACAGAGGAAGTATAGTAACAGAATAAGTTTTCATAGGTAGAGTAGTAATTTGTTATAAATCGTAATCAGTGTGTCATTTGGAGGAGGGGCTGGTTATAGGGACACCCTAGCACTGTTATATTTGTGCACAGAAAAAGATGGAGACCTGAGTTGTTGGGGGAGGCAGAGACCTGGAGACCTGTGTGGATGGGGGGGGTGGAGATCGGGGTGGCCGGGGGGCGTACCACAAAAAAATTGCTCGGAAGCAAATGGTGCCGTGAACCAAAACAATTTGGTAACCACTGGGTTAGACCCTTATTTTGAGCTTGGATATAGACTTTTTAAAAAATTATTTTGCATGTGAAACTGTTGTTTTGTACAATGTTTTACAATTAGTATTATAACATTTTTGTTGTGGTATTTTTCTTTGCTTTAAATATTTATAGAATTAAGAAGCAGTGGTTCTCAAACCTGGTCCTGGAGACACCCCAGCCAGTCAAGTTTTGTGTGCATCCACAATGAATATTCATGAAATAGATTTGCATGCAGTGGAGGCAGTGCATGTAAATCTCTCTCATGAATATTCATTGTGGGTATCCTGAAAACCTGACTATGCCTCCAGGACCGGGTTTGGGAGCCCACTGATATAAGGTATTCTTTTGCTAAAGATTAGTGCATGTTATCTACAGCAGGGCCTATAAGGAATAAAATGGTTCTTGTGACAGATAACATGTCCTAATCTTTAGTATTTAAAAAAAAAAAACTATGATAGATTAATAAATACTATAAATATATCCAAATTTCATATACTCTTTTTGCCTCCAAAATATTTCCTGCCTTTCACTGAAGAACCACTGTTTATTTTTATTTTTGTTTTTTACTTGATTTACAAGCCTCTTTTCCCACTGACTCACCACAATTTGTCTTTCATTGCATGAGTCATACTGATTACTGACTGACAACTCCCATTTCTATGAAGGTTACACTGGAAAAGTGCATAACTTACATGACTAAAAAGCATTTGTCAGGCACAAGACATAACTAAGGGAGGAGGTAGTTAGCAATGTGAGCTACCGTTAAGATGTATTCTTTTACTGTTAACCCCAGTTATTAGTTAATAGGTCTCATTACATAAAATGGGACCTGTGTTAAAATGGCACAACTCATGGTAAAATAACACATTTTCCCCTGGATTCTATATAGGGTACCTAGAGATCTGCACCAAAATCTACATAGATTCCATAACAGCGCACCTAATTTAATTGGCTTAACAAGCCAATCAGTATCATTAACAGCACTTAACAAGCAATAATGAAAACTAATTGGCAATGATTAGAATTTAGGCGCGTAACTCACTAAGCAAATTCTGTAATGAATTGCACCTAAATTCTAAAGCATGCAGTTGAAAAGGGGCATGGCTATGGGCGGAGAAATGGGCATTTCACGAGCATTCCCAAATTTATGCGTGCTTTTATAGACTATGGTCAGTCTGCGTAAAACTATACGTGGGGATTTGCACCAAGTTTTCATTGGTATAAATAGATGTGCATAGTTCTAGGCGCTGGGATATCAACTAAGTATATTCTATATACTGCGCCTAAATTTTATAGAATATGCTTAGGTGAGAATGAGTTCTGCATGGATATTCCAGACGCCATATATAGAATCTCCCCTTCTAATGGTATAGTTATCAATGTGGTCTACCATTAAGATGAGTTTTTTTTAACCACTAATTTAGCACATGTTCCATTTTATGCAATGAGACCTAGTTACTAAAAACCTGGGTTAACAGTAAAATAACACATTCTAGTTATCAATGGGGGCTACAATAAAGATATGTTATTTTACCATTATCTTGTACTATTTTAGCATAAGTCCCATTTTTTGTAATGTGACCTACTAATAAATGAGGCAAACAGTAAAATAACACATCTTAACAGTAGCCCACATTATCTCGCTCTTGCCCCTAGCAGAAGCGAGTGGCGTTCATTCTTGCTCACATCAACCCCACTAGACTACTAGGGATCGAAGGTAGGCCTGGGGAGGCTTACCAAGATGGGAGGGTTAGGGGTTCATGGGGGGGAGGGAATAGTTATCATTTATAGTTATAGTTTATTAAGATTTGCTATACCACTAATACTTAAATTTGTGGTTTGGGGGGAAGGAAGGAGAGGGTGGGAGGGGGCCAGTGGGGGCTCAGACAACTGCTAAAGGCTTTCCAAAGTTATGCAGGTCCTGGCCAATATTCAACCGGTGCCCACATATCTGTCTTACATAGGATCCAGCTGAATATCGACTAGGACTGGCATAAGCTCCAGCGGCAAGCTTCACCAAAATTAGCCCCAGATATTCAGTGTCAGTTCCCACACTTGCTAATAAAATGCCGAATGCCGCCATCTGAATACTACCCCCTCTGTTACCAGTATATGTAGAACCAAAGTCCTACCAGTAGATATCACTCAAGTTTTCACAATATTTAGGGGCATAGTTTTCAAAATGGATTTCCACTAAGATGTGGAGTTTGCCCATGATCTATTTATAAATTCATGGCTTGATATACCACATCAACTGTTGAGCAGGACAAAGCGGTATACAAGCTAATAAAAAAGACGGAAAGGGACCCATACAAACAAGAGTAAACACACCCAGAGCATGTACTCTCCCTCAGGTTCCAAAGCCACATAACACCAACATCACTCATTAGTATAGGCCTGTTGAAATAACCAGGCCTATACTACTTTCTTTAGGGCAGATTCAGTGTAAAAGCTTAAAAGCATGGAATTCCACAAATATGGAGCAACAAAGAAAAAGGCACTGTGGCGGGTAATCTCCATTTGTGCTGAATGGGACTCCAGTAAGATCATGTGATGATCATTAACAGAGCACACTACACGAGCTTGATTTGATTTGATTTGCTTACTTTATTTATTTTTTGTCTATTAGATTGTTGTCTATTAGATTGTAAGCTCTTTCAGCAGGGACTGTCTTTCTTCTATGTTTGTGCAGCGCTGCGTACGCCTTGTAGCGCTATAGAAATGCTAAATAGTAGTAGTAGTAGTTTTACAGCAGCTTAGGCTATAGAGCTCGGCCCACCACTATTCCAGTGAAGGGGTCTCAAGTTGTAAACACATATTAACAGCGTCCTTCTCTCAGGGTCGCCCAAATTGGCATAATCGAAAGTTCCTGGGGCGTGTCGTTGGCATAGCAAAGGCGGGACTGGGGGGTGCCTAACAGATGGGTGTCCTCAAGCACTAATGGAAAAAAGAAGGGCGTCCCTGAGGAGCACTTGGGCGACTTTACTTGGTCCATATTTTCTTACGACCAAACCTCAAAAAGGTGCCTGAACTGACCAGATAACCACTGGAGGGAATCGGGGATGACCTCCCCTGACTCCCCCAGTGGTCACTAACCCCCTCCCACCCTGAAAAAAACAACTTTAAAAACTTTTTTTGCCAGCCTGAAATGTCATACTCAGGTCCGTCGCAGCAGTATGCAGGTCCCTGGGGGGGGGGGGGGGGGGGTATGTGTGTGTCAGTGGAGGCATAGCGAAGGCGTGGACGTCCTTCTTTCAAACATTTTGGACGTCCTGAACAGCCCCCCCCCCCCCACAGGGACAGCCAGATTGCAAGGGAGTGGAGTGGAGAGGAGGAGTGGCCTAATGGTTAGAGCACTGGTCTTGCAATCCAGAGGTGGCTGGTTCAAATCCCACTGCTGTTACTTGTGATTCAAAGTCCAAATAAATAAAGGGGATATCAGAGGCATAGCAAAGGCATGGATGTCCTTCTCAGAGAAACATCCACATTTTGGACATCTTCAACTGCCATTGCAGGGACAAAGGACATCCTTCACCCACCCATACTCTAAAAAAAAAAAAGACGTCCCTGACAAGCACTTGGACATTTTCACCTGGACTTGTACTTTTCTAAGGTTGTAGATAGATGGCAATTTATTTAAGGTTGCATGCGGCTATTATACATGCAACTTGTCTGCATGTATGAAGCCGTCTTTGGCATGCGCAGAGCAGCCACGCATAATGCTTGGCTGCTATGCACTGGCTTCCCCTCCTTAGGAAGGAAATCATGTGCAAATGAGCTAACAGTGAGCAGCTCATTTACATGCGATTTCCTTCATGCATGCCCGTTCCTTTCCAAATCGCTAAGGGATTGGTAAGGGAAGGGCTTTTTCCATTTAGTTAGTGCATCTGGCTGAAGGTAAGGGAGCTATGTACCTGGGAGCAATTTGTGAAGTCCACTACAGTGCCCGGGTGTCCGGTTGGTGTCCTGGCATGTCAGGGGGACCAGTGCACTATGAATGCTGGCTCCTCCCACTACCAAATGGCTTGGATTTGGTCGTTTCTGAGATGGGCGTCCTCGTTTTCCATTATCGCTGAAAATCAGAAACGACCAAGTCCTGGGGATGACCATCTCTAAGGTTGACCTAAATTTGCTGATTTTGGCGTCCCCGACCATATTATAGAAACGAAAGATGGACGCCCATCTTGTTTCGATAATACGGGTTTCCCGCCCCTTGCTGAAGCCGTTCTGCGAGGACGTCCCCAAGAAAACTTGGGCATCCCTTTCGATTATGCCCCTCAATATGAGATAGAAGCAGAGAGCCAACTAGCACATGAAAAAGCCTATAGGAAAATACAGGAAGATCCAATCCCATGTTTGATGAAGGAGATTAAAGAGCTGATATCAACTGTGTTGACTTTGAAAGAATGTCAATTTTTGGTGGAAAAATTTCTGAGATCTCCAAAGATTTATTTTCTTCCAAAAGTTCATAAGGCATTGAGTAACCTACTGGGGAGACCTATAGTGAATACCAGAGATTTGGTTTTGGAAACTCTGTTGAAGTTTGTAGACTGTTTGTTTTTTTTACAAGGGGAGATGGCTAAGATTCCTTCCTTTTTGAAAGACTCTTCACACTTCTTGCAGATTTTGAAGAACTATTCAGGTCCTATTGAGTCAGTGTAGTTAGTGACCTTGAACGTGACTTCTCTATATACCAAAAATACCACAAGAAGAAGCCTTGGAAGTTATCAGTGAACGTTTAGAAAAAAGAAAAGGTTTGCAACATATTTCCACTGATTTTTTGACCCAAATTGTTAAATGGGTAATATATCAAAATTATTTTCAGTATTAAGGACTGGTATCAACAGAAATAGGGAGTACCTATGGGGACAACTTTGACCACCTCAGCTGCTTCCCTATATGTTGCTGATTTTGAATCTTTCCATGTGTATACATTCCCATTTGTAAATGGATACCCCTGTGGAAAAGGGCCCTTCATAATGTTTTCTTTCTCTGGTCTGGATAGTTTGAAGAACTTTTAAGTTTTGTGGCATGACTGAATACTGTAAATGTGAATTTAAAATTTGAATTTTTGGACTTATGGGTGGTTAAATCTGGTAATAAGTTATCTACCACCCTTTAAAGGAAGACTGTACAGTATAACACCTAGTTGCATTTTTCTAGTTTTCACCCATCCAGGTTAAAATATAATTTGCCAATTAGTTTTTCCAGGTCCATAGAATCTGTTCAAATTTGGAAGAATTCAAACAAAAGACTGATTTATTGACCACCAGATTCTTACAACGAGGTTACCCTCGTAAAGCAGTGAGAAAAGCATATTTGAGGCCTAGGTTTGCCCAATGTCCCCTATTGTTACAAGATAGGGAGAGAATTAGGGAAGAAGTTTTAACTTGTGTTACATTTTTCTGATATGGTAAAATTGTTTATTAATATTCTGAAGAAACATTGGCATGTGCTTAACTTTTCCCATGTTTTGAAGATTTCCCAGTGATAGCTTTCACTCGGGAGAGAACTTTGGGTGAGAAATTTAATTTAAAAAAATTTGGAACATATAAGATGGACATGGTAGAGGGTAAACATGAAGGCTGTGACACTTGCCAATGGTGTACTTTGACCCTTGAGGGAAAAGAATAGAGGGATTCCCAAACTAAGAGGATGATGGTGGCAAAATATCATACTAATTGCAATGGCATTAAGGTGATATATATCATACAATGCTTGTGTGATTTTGTGTATGTAAGACACACAGGGCATCCAGTAAAAGTAAGATTAAATGAACACAAATCAACCTAATGCACCCTTGGTACAGCATTAGGTTGATTTGGGGCATGATATAAGAGATATACATTGGAGAATATTGAATAACATTACTGTTTGAGGGGGGGTAGAAACATGGAACAGTGGTTAAATTATAGGGAACAAAGGTGGATTTACAACCTTAACACAGTGACACCCCAGAGTTTGAATGCAGAACTGGAGTGGGCATCACTGCTTTAAGAAGGATGCTTTGTGATTGGGCAGCTGAGTAAGAGAATCAGCTGATGTGTAGGCAGCAGGGTGATGATATCCTGTTCCAGGAAGTGGCTGGGGTATGGAGGAGAGTTTGCCATCGCAGGTAAAGATTTATTGGTTTATCTACAATGTTTGTAATTTAAATGTCAGTTTTTAAGAATGTTTTAAAGAGGATTTTGTTCTTATTGTAGGGGATATACCTTGAGAAAGCCAGTTAATGAAACATGTTGTTTGTATTTCCCCCTAGCCACAAGGATATTTATTAAGATATGTTTAAAGTTTTTCTAAACATATTTTCTGTGAAAGACGACAGAATGTTTGCAATTAAACTACTTAGATTGATGAAGAATTTGGTGCATAAAGCTTAGGGCTATGAGAAGTTTGAGCCTTAAGTGGTACCTGAGGTCTGTGAAAACGTTATTGGAAAGACTTTTAAATGATTGTTTTTTGAGTCATAAGATATGCAAATAGCAACTGAATGATGATGCTTAAACATACAGTATAGGTGGCAGCTCTTTTTAGATGTCTTGATGTAGTACAGGAAGCACCTATTCTATAATGGCATCTAGGTGACCAGCAGGCTTATTTTCAAAAATGATTGCCGGCCATCTTCCGACATAAATCGGGAGATGGCCGGCGATCTCTCAAAAGCGGCCAAATCGGTATAATCGAAAGCGGCTTTTTTGACAGCAACGCTGCTTTCCCGTTGCCTCGCTGGTGAAAGTTCAAGGGGGCATGTTGGCGGCGTAGCAAAGGCGGAACATGGGCAGGCATGGGCGTGGCTACCAGATGGCCGGCTTTCGCGGATAATGGGAAAAAAAAGCGGCGTTCATCAGTATTTCGCCGGGTTTACTTGGTCCTTTTATTTTCACGACCAAGCCTCAAAAAGGTGCCCCAACTCACCAGATGTCCACTGGAAAGAATCGGGGATGACCTCCCCGTACTCCCCCAGTGGTCACCAACCCCCTCCCACACTAAAACAATAAAACTAAAAACCTTTTTGCCAGCCTGTATGCCAGCCTCAAATGCCGTACCCACCTCCATGACAGCAGAATGTGTTCTATCCTCTGACAGCATTTCCCTGGTTCTGATGTGGCTCTCGGGTGAGTGTGACACCTTTTCTGTTAGGTGCACTCCAGAGTCACATCAGCAATGCACTGTGGTGGGTGTAGGGTAGTGGGCTCTACTCCCATGGTGCTTTTCCCCCTGCTAACTGGGTCAGAGTGTGTCCAGTTTTGTTTCCGGTAGTCCATGAGGTAGTGGCCAGTTTTAGACCCCTTTCATGTGTTACCCACATTAGAGAACATAGTTATTACCTTGAATGTTGCTGAAAGAGGGCATTGTACACCATTGTGCCAGCTCTGACCTACTGCTAATCTCAGTACCAGGGAGACTCTTTGCCAGTGGGGCACAACCTCTGATTTGCAGTTAACTGTGAGTAAACGTGCTTATTCAAATAAAGGACTTTTTCAAAGAGATTAGTCTTCAGATGTCAACTGGTGTGCCAAGGCTGTACAGCAGCAACAAGTCCTAGAGGCCTGCGTGTATGCAGGTCCCTGGAGCACTTTTAGTGGGTACCGCAGTGCACTTAAGACAGGCGGACCCAGGCCCATCCCCCCCCTACCTGTAACACTTGTGCTGGTAAATGGGAGCCTTCCAAAACCCACTGTACCCACATGTAGTTGCCCCCTTCACCCCTAAGAGCTACGGTAGTGTTGTACATTTATGGGTAGTGGGTTTTAGGGGGGGTTGGGGGGCTCAGCACCCAAAGTAAGGGAGCTATGCATGTGGGAGCTTTTTCTGAAGTCCACCGCACTGACCCCTAGGGTGCCCAGTTGGTGTCCTGGCATGTCAGGGGGACCAGTGCACTACAAATGCTGGCTCCTCTCACGACCAAATGCCTTGGATTTCGCCGGGTTCGGGATGGCCGACATTTTTTTCCATTATCGCTGAAAAACAAAACCGGCGATCTCATACCCGGCGAACTCTGGCATTTGGCCAGCCTAAACCGTATTATCGGAAAAAAGATGGCCGGCCATTTTTTTCGATAATACTTGTTCCGACCAGCTGTTGCGCTGCCACCAAAATAGATCGCTGGCGATCTATTTCGCTGGTGACGTTCGATTATGCCTCTCCAGATTACATTATAGAATATTAACATAAACCCTCATCAGCGAACCTAAGTGTAGGTGAATCCATGCACCCCAGGTTGATGGCAGGCAGAAATGAGTGTGCCTAAATGACAGTGTTCTATAGATTGAGCATGCCTGTGCCCCACCCATTCTCTAGCCATCGACATATGCACTAAAGTGCCTATACGCACCCTTATAGAATGCATGGGTGCTTACGTGTGTGTACCATTTAACCCTGCAGGTTCATGTACAAAGCAGACACACAGTAATAATAGAACCTGTTAGTAATAATAGAAACTGTTAGTAATGTCCAGTTGTAGAATTGTCCCTAACTGTATTGGCTGGTATAAATGTGATTACCTAAATGTGGCAGCAACACAGTATCTTACAGTATTTTGAAATTTACAAGTAAGTTTAAGCCCCGCCTATTCCCCACCCATGCTCCACCTATATGTACTGTATGTCCCTCCCCCTTATACATAAGTACATAAGTATTGCCATACTGGGACAGATTGAAGGTCTATCAAGCCCAGCATCCTGTTTCCAACAGTGGCCAATCCAGGTAACGAGTACTTGGCAAGATCCCAAAACAGTACAATATATTTTATGCTGCTTAGTCTAGAAATAAGCAGTGGATTTACCCCCAGTCCATTTTAACAATGATCTAGGGACTTTTCCTTTAGGAAACCATCCAAACCTTTTTTAAACCCTACTAAGCTAACTGATTTTACTATATTCTATGGCAATGAATTCCAGACTTTAATTACATGCTGTGTGAAGAAATATTTTCTCCGATTCATTTTAAAATTAATACTTTGTGGCTTCATTGCGTGCCCCCTAGTCCTAGTATTTTTGGAAAGAGTAAGCAAGTGATTCACGTCTAGCCATTCCAATCCACTGATTATATGCTATGCAAGTTAGGTCTGTTTTTACAGAATAGCACTTAGGTGGAATATTGGTGTATTCATGCATATGTATGCTTGTATGCCTAGTGTAACATTATGCCCTTTTTGGACTTCTACACCACTTTGATGGTCACGTTGATGGTCTGACCCTAAACGGGATATCAAATAAACCTAATCATGAACCTTGAAACTCGATATGTGCATATATGCTAGTATTCCAAACATTCATGCACATAGCACTAGGTTCTATACATGGCACCTGAAAAATCTGCGACTTAGAATTTATGCACTTCGTGCTATAGAATACGCTTAAACAGATATGCATGTAAATTCTAATTAATGCCAATTAGTGTCAATGTTTGCTTTTTAATTGGCAATTATCATCACTGATTTATTTATTTTATTTATTGTGAACATTTATATCCCACATATTCCCACCAAGGCTTGTTAACTAATTAAGTTGCACGCACAAATCCAGAATATGACTTAAATTGCGCTATATAAAATCCAGGTGATAACACCTACATACAGATCATGTAAAAGGAGGCACAATTTTGAGGTGCGCCCACTTTTTACCTGTGTATACCCACATGTAACTTTATAAAAAAATATTCACATGTGAACCATGCTTGACATGCAAACACTATTTTATACATTTACCCTCAGAAGGCATACATTTCACAATTATTCAGCAGCAAGCAATCAACTATTCAGTCACATATCAATACAAAAGAAACTACTCAGCCGCTATGTTTAGAACCCCCACCTACCATTTGTCAGGCAAACAGGCAAGTTTTCAGGTTCTTCATGAAAATCGCAGGTGCTGTGATTCTCAGCTCCTCAATGCTACGACTCTGCACTCCATGCAATGTCATAGTAGACACAGGCAACTTGCTGTAAAGGATTTACCTTCAGACCTCTAAAACTGGTTCAAGCAAAAAAGTCTGCAAGCATTAAATTCAGTTAGAGTGTTAAATGTAAAATTCATGAGATAAAAATGGCGCAGCATTCTTTGCTTAAGATTTGGCTTGCATGATTTTTTTTTTTTTTTTAAATTTAATTTTATATTCCTTTACATATGGTATAAGAAATTAAGCGGCCTTTTTATTGAGCAGCAGTAAAAAGTGGCCTTAGCATGTCCTTACGCAGGTCATTTCCATGTGCTAAGGCCATTTTTTCTGCAGGGGTAAAATGACTAATTTTTTCCATTTCCAGCATTAATGGCCACACACTAAATTTCCCATTAGCACATGGCCATTAGCATGTGAGCATTTAACAACACCTATTTTGTAGGCAGTAAGGACCCCACACACTAACCATATGCTAATTGGTTAACGTGCTGCAGTGTAGCTGTGCTAACCGATTAGCACCGAACATGCCCAGACTCTGCCCCAAATCCGCCCGCAATGCTACAAAATGAAATCTATTTTCTAGCATATGGGAAACATGCACTAATGCCAAAATTACCACAGGACACCTGAGCACACCCCACAGTAAGGCATTTTAAACTGTGGGAAGCACATGTTAGTGTTTACCGCAGTTAGCAAAAGGACCCTTAAATCACTGGAAAAAAAAGATGCACTCATTAAAGGATCCTTTTACTAAGCCACGGTAAAAAGTGGCCTGTGGTAGTGCGAGCGCATCTTTTGGATGCATGCTGGGCCACTTTTTACCGCATCTAGGAAAAGGGGCCTTTTTTATGGGGCCGGAAAATGGACGTGCGCTAAAATTGAAACCAGCGCGCATCCGCTTTCGGCCTGAGACCTTACTGCCATCCATTGACCTAGCAGTAAGGTCTCACGTGCTACCCAGGTGGTAAGCATGCAGTGTGTGCCAACTGCTGTTTATCACCAGGTAAGCGGCCCACGGTAGAAAATAGAAAAATATTTTCTACCGTGGAATTCGGCGCATGCCAAATTCAGAATTACCACCTGGCTCACATGCTAGCTGGGCAGTAGTGCTGATTTCTCACGTGCTGTACGCACATAGACCCTTATGCAGCTTAGTAAAAGGGCACCTAAATACTGTGTAAGCAAATTGATATGAAGGACTTTTTTTATAATGTAATATTCTTCTCTACTACCACTTTTTGCTTAAAACTTAAAACATGGCCCTGTGTTGCTATAAACTGTATAATCCAACTGTATTTCATAATTAAAACCATGGTGTAAATTCATTTACAGGTCTATTCATTAAAGTACAGTAAGCGGTTCTGAGTTAACGTGGGTCACACACAGATCAGCATAATTAAAGCTAATGAAGATATGGCAATTAATACACATGTTAACTCATTAATTTAGTGCAGGTTACTTTGGTTTAGTGAATAGAGGTATTGAGTCTTTATAAATAGCTGAATGTCATTCAGTTTTCAAGAAACACCAGCTTCTTGGTTTATGATAATTCCAAGGTTTTAAGTATCTCCCAAAATAGATGAGGATAATGAAATAGCAATTGCATATTTATAAGTGGAAGTGATGTCTCTCAGTGTATCCTGGGAGCCCCCTGCTGGGAAGCTGCCTGTAGGAAATGAGCAATCATACAAGAAGCACGAATAACTTACAGATGTTTCAGTGATGTGCAGCAACTGTACATATGGTGAATTAATACCTATTATGCTGCAAGAATCTTTTGATACACATGAGTAAACCTTTGCATGACCTAAAAACTAGCACACTTACCCCTGAGTATTATGCTCATCCTGCTCTCAGTGTTTGTTAACATCATGAAATATTTCATGTTACACACTTCCAGAATAGAGGCTTTCCCTCTTGTATCAGGGATGGAACTTCTCTTAAAAGATAACAATCATTTTCAAACTTCAAGTTTATTTTCATTTATTATACAGCACCATAGGCATATACCCTGGGACCCTATATATTGTGCCTTAATTTCCGTGAGGAAATCGAAGTGTATTCTATAACAGTCCGTGTAACTTAATTGGTTAACTAGCTAATCAGTACTGTCAACTGGATGTTAACAAGCAATTGTCAGCACTTATTGGTATTAAGATTTACACGTACAACTCACTGACGGGCCCTTTTACTAAGGCATGCCGAAAAATGGCCTGCGCTGGTGTAGGTGCGTGTTTTGGATGTGTGCAGGTCCATTTTTCAGCGCACCTACAAAAAAGGCCTTTTTTGGGTGGTAGCTAAAATGGACATGCAGCAAAATTAAAACCAACGTGCATCCATTTTCAGCCTGAGATCATACCACCACTCATTGACTTAGTGGTAAGGTCTTACGCGTTAACAGGGTGGTAATCATCAGCACACATACACTATAGATTGCCGCCGGGTAAGCACAATGTTGTGGAAAATTTCTACCGTATGTTTTGGATGCGCATCAAAAATGGTATTGCCACCCAGGGCACGCAGTAGCTGGGAGGTAGTTCCAATTTGATGTTCGTTGTCCGCACGCAGGTGCCTGCGCGCCTTAGTAAAAAGGCCCCTGAGTATGTTCTGTAACATGGCGCACTTAAATTCTACATCACATAGTTGAAAATGGGGCATGGTCATGGGCAGGGCGTGGGCATTTCTAAAATCCATGGGCCCCTTTTACTAAGCCGCCTACGTGCACCCAGTGCATGCCAAATTGGAGTTACCGCCTGGTTACCATGTGGCTTTTGTGGTAATTTCAATTTGGGTGCATGTCCGCTACACGAATCTGAAAAAATAATTTTTATTTTTGGACACATGTAGCGGACACGCGCCAAGTGGAATCTGACACACCTAGGTCATTACCGCCCAAATTCTTTACCGCTAGGTCTATGGTTGGCAGTAAGAGAGGGAAGTAAGGTCCTCGCTGTGGAACTGCTGTGCAGCCTGGGTGGAAAAAAATCAAATAACTGCACAGCAGTTCCACCCACAGCGAGGACCTTACTTCCCTCTCTTATATCGCTCTAATATCAAGAGCATAAGAGGTACCTTTCATTTTGATTGTATGAGCATTACATTATATTCTCATAAGTTTTTAATTTCTTTTATTCTCAAATGTTTCCAGTTATTATTTATTATTGTTTTTTAACACATGTTGTTCAATATTTGCATATTTTACAAGTTTCAAATTGTATATTTTTGTTTGTTTTTCATTCTCCTTGCATTCATCCATAAGATCATTATTTGTTTGAGTGTCACTTAATTCATGTTTTTACCTTAGATTTTGATTTATTAACGTATAACTTTAGTATTAGAATTTACATTTCATTATATTCTTTATGTTAATATTTATTTTTATTTAGACACATTGACCCCTGAGTAAGGCCTTTGACCAAAACACGGCCATGTTGGGTCGTTTCTCTGCTTGACAGAATTAAAGACTTATTGAACATCCTACTCGAGTTCTCACTTTGTTGTTCTGTTCTCACGTTTGCGTGAGGGATTTCTCCTTCTCCTTCTCCTTTTTTGTTTTGACTGAATATTGATCGGCATCCACATAACTTCTGGACCCTCTGATTGTCCAGATAGTCAATGCTGGTGTTTGGACATAGCCTGGTATTGAGGGCATCTTACATTGCCGATTCTCGGTGCGAAAAATGAGAGGAAGCTCATTCAATTCCTATGGGCTTCCTCTCATTTGCCATGCGGGAATCGCTAGCATGGCTTTGTAAAAGGAGCCCTGAATATTCAGGTCTAATTTGGCCTGCACCTGTCAGCAGCTTTAAAACCGTTGACCACAGAAGGCAGACTATCACCTACAGTGGGGGAAATAAGTATTTGATCCCTTGCTGATTTTGTAAGTGTGCCCACTGACAAAGACATGAGCAGCCCATAATTGAAGGGTAGGTTATTGGTAACAGTGAGAGATAGCACATCACAAATTAAATCCGGAAAATCACATTGTGGAAAGTATATGAATTTATTTGCATTCTGCAGAGGGAAATAAGTATTTGATCCCCCACCAACCAGTAAGAGATCTGGCCCCTACAGACCAGGTAGATGCTCCAAATCAACTCGTTACCTGCATGACAGACAGCTGTCGGCAATGGTCACCTGTATGAAAGACACCTGTCCACAGACTCAGTGAATCAGTCAGACTCTAACCTCTACAAAATGGCCAAGAGCAAGGAGCTGTCTAAGGATGTCAGGGACAAGATCATACACCTGCACAAGGCTGGAATGGGCTACAAAACCATCAGTAAGACGCTGGGCGAGAAGGAGACAACTGTTGGTGCCATAGTAAGAAAATGGAAGAAGTACAAAATGACTGTCAATCGACAAAGATCTGGGGCTCCACGCAAAATCTCACCTCGTGGGGTATCCTTGATCATGAGGAAGGTTAGAAATCAGCCTACAACTACAAGGGGGGAACTTGTCAATGATCTCAAGGCAGCTGGGACCACTGTCACCACGAAAACCATTGGTAACACATTACGACATAATGGATTGCAATCCTGCAGTGCCCGCAAGGTCCCCCTGCTCCGGAAGGCACATGTGACGGCCCGTCTGAAGTTTGCCAGTGAACACCTGGATGATGCCGAGAGTGATTGGGAGAAGGTGCTGTGGTCAGATGAGACAAAAATTGAGCTCTTTGGCATGAACTCAACTCGCCGTGTTTGGAGGAAGAGAAATGCTGCCTATGACCCAAAGAACACCGTCCCCACTGTCAAGCATGGAGGTGGAAATGTTATGTTTTGGGGGTGTTTCTCTGCTAAGGGCACAGGACTACTTCACCGCATCAATGGGAGAATGGATGGGGCCATGTACCGTACAATTCTGAGTGACAACCTCCTTCCCTCCGCCAGGGCCTTAAAAATGGGTCGTGGCTGGGTCTTCCAGCACGACAATGACCCAAAACATACAGCCAAGGCAACAAAGGAGTGGCTCAGGAAGAAGCACATTAGGGTCATGGAGTGGCCTAGCCAGTCACCAGACCTTAATCCCATTGAAAACTTATGGAGGGAGCTGAAGCTGCGAGTTGCCAAGCGACAGCCCAGAACTCTTAATGATTTAGAGATGATCTGCAAAGAGGAGTGGACCAAAATTCCTCCTGACATGTGTGTAAACCTCATCATCAACTACAGAAGACGTCTGACCGCTGTGCTTGCCAACAAGGGTTTTGCCACCAAGTATTAGGTCTTGTTTGCCAGAGGGATTAAATACTTATTTCCCTCTGCAGAATGCAAATAAATTCATATACTTTCCACAATGTGATTTTCCGGATTTAATTTGTGATGTGCTATCTCTCACTGTTACCAATAACCTACCCTTCAATTATGGGCTGCTCATGTCTTTGTCAGTGGGCACACTTACAAAATCAGCAAGGGATCAAATACTTATTTCCCCCACTGTAGAATCTATTTTCATTGTTCTCCTAGATTTGTTGGGTGCTATTGGTCTACTAGATCATAACTCTCTCCTGTCTTAGTGCCATCAATTGGAGTTCTCACGAGTGACTTTACAATGGCTCTTTTCCTTTCTGTCTTTCCCCATTATTATTTATTATTTTTCCATCCTCTCAGGGCATTATTTTTGTTTATTTCTTTAATTGTTTTGTATTTATACACAGATGAGTCTCCCCATGAGGAAAGACTGATTGCTCTTGTAACATTATAAGGTCGTGAATGATTATCATCATAGCTGTGTGCTGAGGATTCCTATGACCATTGCTGCAGAGTTCCACCTGTTAAATAGAGTTCAGTTACTTCTCTTGACTCACCTGGCTACTATCAGGCTTATTTTTGAAAGAGAAGAACGCCCATCTTTCGACACAAATTGCAAGATGGGCGTCCTTCTCACAGGGTTGCCCAAATCAGCATAATCGAAAGCCGATTTTGGGCATCCTCAACTGCTTTACTTCACGGGATTGACCAAAGTTCACAGGGGTGTGCCGGAGGTGTAGCGAAGGCGGGACTGGGGCGTGCCTAACACATGGGCGTCCTCAACTGATAATGGAAAATAGAAGGACGTCCCTGACGAACACTTGGACGACTTTACCTGGTCGTGTTTTTCTTATGACCAAGGCACAGTAAGGTGCCCAAAATGACCAGATGACCACTGGAGAGAATCGGGGATGACCTCCCCTTACTCCCCCAGTGGTCACTAACCCCCTCCCACCCTCAAAAAATATCTTTAAAATATTGATTGCCAACCTCTATGCCAGCCTCAGATGTCATACTCAGGTCCATGACAGCAGTATGCAGGTCCCTGGAGCAGTTTTAGTGGGTGCAGTGCACTTCAGGCAGGTGGACCCAGGCCCATCCCCCTCCCTACCTGTTACGTTTGTGGAGGAAGCAGCGAGCCCTCCAAAACCCACCAGAAACCCACTGTACCCACATCTAGATGCCCCCCTTCACCCGTAAGGGCAATGGTAGTGGTGTACGGTTGTGAGGAGAGGGTTTTGGGGGGGTTGGGGAGCTCAGCACACAAGGTAAGGGAGCTATGTACCTGGGAGCAATTTATGAAGTCCACTGCAGTGCCCCCTAGGGTGCCCGGTTGGTGTCCTGGCATGTCAGGGGGACCAGTGCACTAGAAATGCTGGCTCCTCCCATGACCAAATGGCTTGCATTTGGTCGTTTCTGGGATGAACATCCTTGGTTTCGATTATCGCCAAAAAATCAGAAACGACCAATTGTAGGTATGACCAAATCTAGGGACGACAAAATATAAGGATTTGGACATCCCTGACGGTATTTTCAAAATGAAAGATGGACGTCCATCTTGTTTCGAAAATACGGGTTTCCCCGCCCCTGGATCGGGACGTTTTGCAAGGACGTCCATATCAAAACATGGACTTCTCTTTCGAAAATGCCCCTCTATGAAATCACTGCACAACAATGTAGATGCGCTAACTGATTAGTGCATAACATGCCTACTCTCCACCCCCCAGACATGCCACCTGTGCCAAAAAAAAATACATTTTAATTTTTAGCACTTGGGTAGCATGCCCACTGGGCAAAATTACCATGGGTTGCTTCAGCGTGTGCCATGGTATGTCATTTTTGTTGCGTTAAGCACGCATTAGTGCTTACCACAGCTTCATAAAAGAGTCCCTATGTAAATTGCCTGTTCAGCAGGCCTGTGAAAATTTACCCCTAAGGTGTCAAGACACACATTTCCCAAGATACTCTTTGCACTGCATGTGGTATATGCCCAAATAGACACAGCATGCATTTACCTATGTAGTATAAAAATCACTGAAGACATGGGTACTAGAGATGAAGATATTCTAAAAAGAAGCTGTGCTAACATCATCTAGAAAGACTACATGGTATCCAACATATTGGAAAATTAATATGCATGCTACTTCCCAATTAATGTTGTCACCTCAATAACTAAGGGAACCAGAGGCCTTTACAATATAAAAGGTGAAACAGATTGCCATTTAATTGGCGCTGAATGTGATGGACTAAAATAACTCACTTGTGACTCTCATTTGTGAGTTTCGATCTCCTTTGTCTCTCAACTCTTAGTACCTCATGGCAAGCTTGGAAATGATTCACAGTTGGCAAGTCTAAGAATTATTTGCAGTTGACTAATAATAGAAGATCTCCTTTCCCTGTATAGAAAATCTGTCAGCAAAGAGAGAGAAATTAAATGCAGGTTAATGGAATCACAGGTCCACAGGAATGAATGACCAGCTATGTAGCTCAGAGATATCCATATTAGAAAAAGTCCAACAGGTGAGCTCAGTAAATTATTCTTAGTTATTCTGTACTGGAGAAAGGGGGCAAACTGTTTTCATACAAGTATGAAAAGGAGCAGTTACTAAATTCATTCAGGTTAGCTTTTGATTCCATGATTTATTAGTAAGAACATTTATCTGCCTATAATCTCTTATTTTACTTCTCTTCCTTGGAGATAACTCACCCAGCATTGTAAATCAACATTTTAAAAAAAAAGGTTGTTCTTCTCAATGCCTTCCATCGCTCCCCCTTCCCCTGCCAACACACACTTGTGTTGATATCCATTATTTTAATTCAAGATTTCCTTTCACTTTCATAATCCTCTTCTGAGCTGCACATAAATCAAGTGGAAACAGGTTATTAGAGTATTAGAATTTAATTGTCTGCTGTGAGGCCCTGGCATTTGCTATAAACGTCACCTATCCTAAATTAGAAGTAATACCCCCTGCAAACTTAAATTATATCACTGTATATTGTATAAACAGGATCATGCTCAACATCTAAGGTGATCTGTTGCTCAGACATGTGGAAGTGCCTACCTGGCTAAACAGTGCGCTTCTGACTCTAGCAAAATCCTAAATTAACTAGCTAGAAAACAGTTTTCACTTCCGGGAGGATCCATTCTTTGGTAAAGCCCTCTTTAGAATATTGCAGTGGGCCAGGGGCCACCCACTTAGGGCTCAGGCCCACCAAACAGTAGCACATGTTGTGGTAGCTGGTGGAGATCCCAAGGTCCACCAGCTGAACACTTCCCCCTGATGGTAACGAAAACACTACTCTCCATGATACTGGCACCTGTGCATTCTCAGTTTTCAGCGCATGCCTGCTGCAAACTGCCAAGGTGGAAAGAAGCGTGCTGAGATAATTTTTTGGTGGTGGTGGTGGAGGGAAAAAGAACACTTGGTGCCCACCCACTTCTTGCCTAGGACCACCCAAAATCTGTTGTCTGGCTACGCCCCTGGAATATTGTGTGCAGTTCTGGAGACTACACCAATATAAACAGGATGGAGTCAATCCAGAGGGTGGCTACAAAACTGGTCAGTGGTCTCTGTCATAAAGCGTACAGGGACAAACATACATACCTCAATATGTATACTCTGGAAGAAAGGCGGGTGAGAGGGGATATGATAGAGACGATTAAATACCTTTCCAGATCATTTTCGAAAGAGATCCCCGGCCATCTTCCGACACAAATCGGGAGATGGCCGGCGATCTCCTGAAACCAGCCAAATCGGTATAATCGAAAGCCAATTTTGGCCGGGTTCAACTGCTTTCTGTCGCGGAGCCGGCCAAACTTCAAAGGGGCGTGTCGGTAGGGTAGTGAAGGCAGGACGATGGCGGGACGGGGACGTGCTCACGAGATGGCCGGCTTCGCCCGATAATGGAAAACAAAAAGCCAGCCTTGACGAGCGTTTCGCCGGCTTTACTTGGTCCCTTTTTTTTCACGACCAAACTGCAAAAAGGAGCCCCAACTGACCAAATGACCACTGGAGGGAATTGGGGATCACCTCCCTTTACTCCCCCAGTGGTCACCAACCCCCTCCCACCCAAAAAAAAACCTTTTTGCCAGCCTCTATGCCAGCCTGAAATGTCATACCCAGCTCCCTGACAGCAGTATGCAGGTCCTTGGAGCAGTTTTTAGTGGGTGCAGTGCACTTCAGGCAGGTGGACCCAGGCCCATTCCCCCCCTACCTGTTACACTTGTGGTGGTAAATGTGAGCCCTCCAACCCCCCCCCCAAACCCACTGTACCCACATGTAGGTGCCCCCCTTCATCCCTAAGGGCTATGGTAGTGGTGTACAGTTGTGGGGAGTGGGTTTTGGGGGGGGGGGGATTTGGGAGGCTCAGTACCCAAGGTAAGGAAGCTATGCACCTGGGAGCTACTTTTATTTTTTTTATTTTTTTTATTTTTTGTAGAAGTGCCCGGTTGGTGTCTTGGCATGTGAGGGGGGCCAGTGCACTACAAATGCTGGCTCCTCCCACGACCAAATGCCTTGCATTTCGCTGGGTTGAGATGGCCGGGCCCGGTTTCCATTATGGCTGAAAAATGAACCCGACCATCTCCTCTACACCTGGCGATCAATTTAGCCGTAAATACAGTTGGCTCCACCCCCTTGCGGAGCCGGCCCCGAAGATGGCCAGCCATCTATTTGGCCGGTGCCATTCGATTATGCCCCTCTTTGTGGCATTAATGTACAGGAGATGAGCCTTTTTCAAATGACTTTAAGAGTTTAAAAGATCAGGAGTAATCTAAGGAAATACTTTTTCAAGAAAAGGATGGCGGATACATGAGATAGCCCCCTGGTGTTGGTACCCCCACTGCCTAGTACCCCAACAGATAAGAAAAGAGGCAGTGGGGATACCATTCACTAAGATCTTAGCAGTAGGACTAGCATAGAGTCTTCTGGGCCTGCAAATACCAGCCACCCAACCACATATAATTTAAGACCTTAAACATATAGTGCCAGTGGACCTTATCAAAGGCCTTTTCAGCATCTAAGCTTGATAAAACTGCTAGGATCCATGTGAATATACTGTGGGACATGACCAGTAAGGCTTTATAGATGTTAAGGATGGATTGTCTCCCACAGACAAACCCTACCTGTTCTGGGCAGACAATCTTAGGAAGATGAGTGGCCAGGTGATCTGATATCAACATTCATTAGAGATATAGGATGATAGGATTCTGGAAGATCAGCAGGTTTACTAGGCTTAGGTATCAACATTGTAAACACTGTGGGGTAGATCACCTGCTGATATGGAGGCTGATACCAAACTCTGAGAGAAAATCTTTCTGAATTTAAGAAAGCGTGGGACAGGCACATGGATTCTCTTAGGAAGAGGAGGAGATAGTGGATGATGTGGATAGACAGACTGGATGGACCATTTGGCCTTTATCTGCCATCATGTTTTTTATGTTTCTATGTTATCAATACAGCAATTTGTACACCACTTTGGGCACATCTTTGACACAGGTAAATAATGAATACATTTATGTTTAATTATGTTTGTTGGTCAAATTAGTAGAAACAACTACATTACACGCATATAGAATTACACAAATGACCAACCTAGTTTTCAAAAACTTCCCATGCCCCTCCTCCCCTCCCCTAACACAACATGGAGATTCCTCCATTAACCTGCAATGCAAAAGTCAGATATTAAGCAGGCAACTACACACCACATGAGGTGGGTTATCCAAACAAGTGCAATTCCATGATCTGGAGATCAGAGTAAACATTAGGTTCCAAAATCTGCGTACTTTCGGGCTGTGCCAAAATATGTATCAATGTTATAAGCAGCATGGGGTAGATCACCTGCTGATATGGAGGCTGATATCAAACTCTGTAATAGGGTGGACACCCTTGAAGGTGCAGATGGCATGAAGAAGGATCTAGTGAAGCTTGAAGAATGGTCCTATAATTGACAATCCAAGGACACAATACAATATAGGGGGTGAAGTGTTTCTGTGTACAAAAGAAGAGCGGGAATTGGGGGTGATTGTGTCTGATGACCTTAAGGTGGCCAAACAGGTTGAAAAGGTGACAGTCAAAGCCAGAAGATGCTTGGGTGCATAAGGAGAGGGATGACCAGAAGGAAAAAAGAGGTGATAATGCTCTTGTATGTCTCTGGTGAGGCACCATTTAGAGTACTGTGTGCAATTCTGGAGACCGCACCTACAGAAAGATATAAACAGGATGGAGTTGATCCAGAGAACAGCTACCAAATTGGTAAGGTCTCGGTCATAAAACATACTGTATAGTGATAGCCTCATGAAACTTAACATGTTTATGCTCGAAGTGAGGTGGGAGAGAGGAGATATGATAAAAATGTTTAAATACCTCAGTGGTGTTAATTTACAGGAGGTGAGCCTTTTTCAAATGAAGGAAAACTCTGGAATGAGAGGTCATAGGATGAAGTTAAGAGGAAATAGGCTTAGGAGGAATCTAAGAAAATACTCTTTCATGGAAAGGGTGGTGGATGCATGAAATGGCCTCCCAGTGGAGATCGTGAAGACAAAGACTGTGTCGGAATTTAAGAAAGCGTGGGACAGGCATGTGGGATCCCTTAGGAAAAGGAGGAGTTAGTGGGTACTGAGGAAGGGCAAATTGGATGGGCCATTTGGCCTTTATCTGCTGTCATGTTTCTATGTTTCTATTATAATATGGGAGTAAGGGGTCGCAGGCCTGTGACATCATGAGTTTGTAAAATTCAGACATGTAGTCATCCAGTCCGGGAGCTGAACAATTCTTAAGGGCTTTAAAAGCTTTTTGGTATTTGCTGGCCTGAGTAGAGGAGTTAAGATGTGTAATCATCTCTGAATCCACCAAATAGTTGATAGGATTAGGGCCTTCTCCCAAGACAGGAGTGCTGAACATGACTGAAATAATCATAAAAGATTTTTGCTATGTCTGACATGCAGTGGACTGAAAGGTGCTGCTCAGTCTTAAAGGTGGAGACGTAATAGGGTCCTTGCCAAGTTTTAGTAATGTGTGTGAACAATTTCCCCCGGTTGGTCTCCATATCTAAAAAAATTATATTTAGGGGAAAACAGCATTTGTTTTGTGCATTCATGGAGCAATAAGTTTAGGGCCATCAGAGTAGATAAGAGGATATTTTAGTGGCCAATGAAGGTCAATCAAGATAAGCACACTTAGCCTTTACACAGTGCTTTTACAAATGAATAATGGCCTGTGACATTCGCCTGTCTCAGGCCAGTGTAAGAAATAATATCCCCATGCAGTACTGTTTGCAGAGCATTCCAATACAACTGGGGGTTTGAGACATGTTGAGCATTGAAGATAGCATATTCCTTCCATTTATTCACCAGTTAGTCATGGAAATGTTTGTCCTGAAATAGATAAGCAGGGAAGCACCAGTTATTGTGAGTACCACTGAAGAAATTAAGGTCAACATCCAACCATATCATGGAGTCGTCAGAGATTTAAATAAGTCCAATATCCACTGATTCCACCTTGGAAAACAGTGTTCAAGAGGTTAAGATATAGTATATCCATGGTGCCATGGGCCCTAGACATGTTATAGTCCGTGCCTGTGGGGTGAAGTAATCTCCAGGGTCCACCTAGTCTAAAGAAGTGCAAAGGTAGGAGATGCCCTGTGTTGGTCCCTGTCCTTCACATGTTGAGGGGGAAGAGCGATCCATCTGAGGATTAGCTATCTAGTTGAAATCACCAACCATGAAAAAAAGGGATGTCATATCTGTCAGTGCCACTTTTTGAAAAAAGGAATGTTCATAAATATTAGGAGCATAAACCACAAGGAGATGAAATGCATGCTCCTGAGTCAAAATTTTTAACAAAATGAATCTGTGATGGAAGAAAAGATGGAGCAAGATTTCTTGTAAAAAAGAGAAACAGAGGATGTCTAGGAGAAAAGCAAAGAAAAGAGGAGCTGTGGAAAATAAACAAGAAAATTGGGAATTGACTTTGGGGCCAATGCAATAAAACTCACAGAAAACCAAATTTACTGCAACAGTTTAAGAAGCACAATAAAAGGGCACTGAACAAGTAATGCAAACTGATGTGAAAGGTAATTTTAAAATTGATTACCTATGTTTGAAGGGCAAGCAGGCACCTATTTCTAGCCTGTGTAACTTTATAAAATATTAGAGGTAAGCTGGCAGAAATCATGGCTAGATAGAAGTATGAGGAATTTAGTCTTTTCCTGATTTAATTTGAGTTTGAAACTGGATGCCCAAGATTCCATCAGATCTAAACTGGTTTTAATCTCATGTATAATTTCTAGTAATTCCCTTTTGAAGGGGATATAAATGGTGAGATCTTCAGCATAATCACATCACATCATTTCTTCAAAAACTTCATTGGCCACCAATGTACTACTACTACTACTACTACTACTATGACTTATCATGCTAAATTTAAAACTTTATGTCTAATATTCAAGGCCCTTAAAGGAAATGAGCAGAGATCCAAGCATTGTCATGTTGTGATCCATTTCTACAATTTTCAGAGTCAGGTGTTACCCTGAGGATGGTGCTTTCCTTTCTGCAGAAAGTCGTTTTGGCTTTTCATCTGAATCAGCCTCTTTTCTTCCTTCTTTTCGGAAAGAGGAGTTCCTGGATACCTTTGATCAGCTACGGCTGCTGGATGTTCACAGGGCTATTATGCAGTATTTGCAGATGTCTAATGATTTCCAGTGTTCAGATCATCTCTTTATCCTGCTGTCTGGACCCAAGCGGGGTTATGGTGCATCCAAGGCCACTATATCTCGGTGGCTAAAGGAGTCAATTGTTTTGACTACATTGTGAGAGGTCGATCCCTGCCAGAGGCATTGAAAGTGCATTCCACATGAGTGCAGTCTGCTTTGTGGGTGGAACGGGTGTGCTTTCCTTGCAGGAGATTTGTCAGGCTGCTATTTGGGCTTCCCGTCTTTCATTTGTGCGGTATTATAGAATTGATGTAGCTGCACAGGGCAATGTGTAGTTTGGGGCTGCAGTTCTCTCTCAGGGAGTGGCAGCTTCCTGCCCAGTTTAGGATATTGCTTTGGAACATCCCACCAGTTTCTGGATTCATCTGCTGCTGAGGCTAAGGAAGGAAAAATTAGGACTTGCCTGATCATTTTCTTTCCTTTAGTCACAGCAGATGAATCAAGGATCCCTCCCAATTCTGACTGAACTTCTGGTTCTTGATTCAGATCAGGTTTTACAAATGCAGCAGTTTAAAAACAAAAAAAAGATAACTCTTCCTAAGTTTTTGCTATTCAGGATGGATGTGCAGGTTTTGTTATGAGGAAGGTTTGCATGTTTGTTTGTTTGTTTGTTTGTTCCTTTTGGTTCTGCTTTGTGATGTGACATATACTGAAGGGCTAAGGATCTGGATGTCCAGGGTCACTGTTTTCATTTCAGTGTTCTCTATCTCTACCTGCTGGTAGGCGGATACAACCCACCAGTTTCTGGATTCATCTACTGCGACTAAAGGAAAGAAAATTATCAGGTAAGTCTTAATTTTTCCTTATTATGTACAGTGGCTCACACATGTGCAATAGATCGAATGGGTGCCAAATTTGATGCATGTTGGATGCGCAAAGGTGCCTACGTGCCTTTTGTAAAAGGGCCCCTTATTTTGTGCATGCATCTTGGGTACACACCCAAATTTGGGCTTACACAGTGTAATTTTATTTTTACTCTTTTTAGATCTGGCCTAGTAGATTTTAACATGGTACAAAACAGGAGAGAGAGAGAGAACACCAGTTCCAGTTTTCTTTCTTTCTTTCTTTCTTTCTTTCTTTCTTTCTTTCTTTCTTTCTTTCTTTCTTTCTTTCTTTCTTTCTTTTTTAACTTTAACCTTTTAGCAAATTCCAGGCCCCAGAATTCAGTTATAATTTCCTATCATTTTTCCACAAGTATGCTCTATAGTGAAAAGTATGTTCAGAGAAAATTCTCTGAACATACTTTTCACTATAGAGCATCCAGTCTCCTGCTTGCAGCTTCTCTGGCACACTTTTGGCTGTATATTTATGAGAACAGATTTTAAAGGCTGCTGGCGCCTTGTGTCCAGCTCATTAGGAGGCTCACTGTCTTCTGTAGCCTCCAGCTGACATATATTCACTCAGTTACCCTTTCAGAAGTTTTATGGTCTCTGTTGCAAGAGATAAAGCTGAACTATTACTATTCTATATAAGTGTGAAGAAAGTCGAACATCACAAGACTTGTTTTAATTTGAAATGAAGTAATGAGGGAATGATGTTAGCTGTTCTCTGGATGCATTGTATTAGGGACAGTGCCAGGGCATACTTTGAGTGGCAAACCCAGGATCTGACATTGCAGTTCAAAGATCTGGAATCAGGCATTACAATTTAATCAAGAAGCATGTAAAAAGCATAGCTAGATCCCAACTTAACATTATGTAGGAAAAACAACAGAAAATACAGAGCAACTATTTGAGAAATAAACAAGCCTCTAGGTTTACAACAGGTTCAAGATGGCAATGACATTTGATCAAAGGGAAACCAACAGGAGGGTCCAGTGGAACAAGGCTGAAAACATGAAAAAAGCATCAGGCAGGAATCAAGTATTTGGAATCTCAAGCTAATTTCATAGTCTCAACTCTGCTGGCTCAAAGATTAAACAGAGTCACATAGGAATTTGGGCAATCAGATTCCATTATAGGGCACTAACATACCTTTTCATCAGTGTGTCCAAGGAGGTTTATTAAGAAAGGAGACGGCATGACATCAAAATGTTGAAGCCAGTTTTCCACAGCAGCTGCCATATTGGTGTACCCAAAACAAATCCCTCTATCTCCCCAACCCCCCCCCCCAACTCCCCTCCTAACAAAAATAATGCAAAATCAAGATGGTTTAATAAAATAATATAAACCTCACAAGTTTGATATTGTTTTTCAATAGTGTCTGTGATGTTTTGGGTCACTCAATATGGCGGCAAGTTTCAGCCCACATAGAGGGGCATAATCAAACAGGGCCAGCCATATATATAGGCGGCCATCTCCAAGGTCGACCCCGGAAAGTGGCATTCATGACCGTATTATCGAAACAAGATGGCCAGCCATCTTTCGTTTCAATATTACGGTTGGGGCCAGCCAAATCTCTACATTTGGGCCTGCGTTAGAGATCGCCGGCGTTAGAGATCACCGCCATTGGTTTCCTGCCGATAATGGAAACTAATGGCAGCCATCTCAAACCCAGCCTAATCCAAGGCATTTGGTCGTGGGAAGAGCCAGCATTTATAGTGCACTGGTCCCCCTGACATGCCAGGACACCAACTGCGCACCCTAGGGGGCAATCCAGTGGACTTCATAAATTGCCCCCAGGTACATAGCTTCCTTACCTTGTGTGCTGAGCCCCCTCCCCCAAAAAAACCCTCCAAACCCACTCCCCACAACTGTACACCACTACCATAGCCCTTATGGGTGAAGGGAGGCACCTACATGTGGGTACAGTGGGTTTCGGGTGGGTTTTGGAGGGCTCATATTTATCACCACAAGTGTAACAGGTAGGGGGGATGGGCCTGGGTCCCCATGCCTGAAGTCCACTGCAGCACCCACTAAAACTGCTCCAGGGACATGCATACTGCTGTCATGGAACTGGGTATGACATTTGAGGCTGGCATAGAAGCTGGCACAAAAATGTTTAAAAAATTTGTTTTGGGAAGGAGGGGGTGGTGACCACTGGAGGAGTAAGGGTAGGTGATCCCCGATTCCCTCTGGTGGTCATCTGGTCAGTTGGGGCACTTTTTTGAAGCTTGGTCCTAAAAATAAATGGACCAAGTGAAGCCGGCCAAGTGCTCGTCAGAGCCGGCCTTCTTTTTCCCATTATTGGCCGAAGCTCGCCATCTCGTAACCAAGCCCCGTCCCACCTTCCGTACCCTGCCGAAACGCCCCCTTGAACGTTGGCCGGCCCTGCGACGGAAAGCAGTTGAAGGCGGCCAAAATTGGCTTTCGATTATACCGATTTGGCCGGGTTTATGAGATGGTCGGCCATCTCCCAATTTGTGTCGGAAGATGGCTGGCCTTCTCATTCGAAAATAAGCAGGATAATAAGCCAGATAGGCTCATGCCATCTCCTGCCTTATTAAACCTCCTTCAGTGTGCCTAACATTTGCATTTCTGCATTTACACCAGCCATAGACCACATAAATGTGGTAAGGGTGCTCATAACTTACCGTATTCTGTAAGTCACATGTGGATGTGGATATTATTGAGAAGTGAAATAGATATTTGGATGCAAGTATGTGATTCTGTCGACACAGTTTGCTATTGGATTAAAATAAACACCTTCTAGGAGGGCACCTTGAGCAAGCAAAGTGCTACATGCTGGTTAAGTAATTTTAAATTATTTCAAAATTGAAGGCTATCAGAATGACCTGTTGGTTTTCATATGCACTGGTTGAAAAGAACAGAAACAAAACATAAGATGATGGATCTAATCAACAGTTGCTTTGCTGTAAAAGAGAAACTGTGTGATTAGTAGTTCAGTACCACAATCATTTATCCTAGTATTTGCCAAATAGAGAAATAGGATAAAATGGTGTTAATCTATTCCATTATCTGAAAGGTTTCTATGGCAACTGTTGTCATTTGGAACACTCAGTTCAGCTGCTTAAAAATAACCTTTTGGCATAGTCAGAAGATTCTTAAGAACAGTAACTTAGCTTATGTTTCAAATCAAAAGGTAACTATTGTACGCCCCACATTTTTTTAATACTAAATTTAAAAGGGACTATTTCTCTACAGACATATGAACAATGGGACGTTAGCAGCATTCACTGCAGCAATGACAATGTGTAAGATTACAATTAGAGATTGGTAAGCCAGTTTAGCTAGAATTTGGTAAATGTTCACATAATCAAAGTTTAGCTGGGATAGAATAGAACATGAATCATTTCATACATATTCAAGCTTGTCACTATTCAACTCAGTCTATTTCAAACCATCTGTCTCTTTAGCCTGGCCAGGTCAATGGTAGTGCATGCCTATCACTATCTTTACACTTGGAATTTCTATCCATAGGGATTCCAAGATGTATTTTGTGTCCCACAGAACTTTTAGTCTATTCGATTCAAGTCCTCCTTAATGTATAGTGCTACTCCTCCACCAATTCGTTCCACCTTATCAGTGTGATATAATTTGTACCTTGGTATGACAGTATCCCATTGCTTATCTTCCTTCCACCAGGTCTCAGAGATGCCCATTATATCTATCTTGTCATTTAGTGTAATATGTTCTAACTCTCCCATCTTATTTCTTAGGCTTCTGGCATTTCCATGCAGACATTTCAAACAACCCCCCCTCCCCATTTACTAAGCTGCACTAGCATCTGTCAGTGCGGTGGTACCGACACAGCTCATTCACTTTGAATGGGCTGTGTCGGCATTGCCGCGCAGCTTAGTAAACAGGGGGGAATGTTTGTTGTTCCTATTTACAACTTGTTCAGCAGTTGACATTGATAATTTGCACTCTTAAAAATCTGCCAGCTCTTTATTTAAAAACACCTGGAGGGGCATTTTCCATATGATGTCTAAGTCAGACTTTGGACATTGTGTGCTAAAAGTCCCAAATCTGAATAGGAAAATCGGCCGTTTTTGAAAAAGCAAAATGTCTTTTTTTTTTTTTTTTTTTCAAAAATGGCCATATGCAAGATGTTTTCATGCTCTCTGTGTTCATCTTTGTGTACAATTTTTAAAAGAAAAACATCCAAGTGAAAAACATAGAAAATCAAGCTATTGGGATGTAGGAGGAGCCAGCATTCATATACCATATGCTGAGCCCTCCAAAACCCACCAAAAGCCTACTGTACCCAATTGTACACCACTACAATAGCCCTTATGGGTGACGGGGTCACCTATATGTGGGTACAGTAGGTTGTGGGGGAGTGTTATAGGGCTCACACTTTCCAGCACAAGTGTAAACAGGTAAAGTGGGATATGGGCCTAGGTCCTCCTCTCTATAGTGCACTTCACAGACCACTACACTATTCTAGGGACCTGCTTGCTGCTCTAATAGATCTGGTCATACCATCTGAAGCTGTCATAGAGGCTGGTAAGTAGTATTTTTAATCACATCTTTCAGGGGTGGGAGGGGATCATTGACCACTGGGAGAATAAAGGGGGGGGGGCTCATACCTGATTCCTTCCAGTGTTCACCTGGTCATTTAGGGCAGTGATTCCCAAGTCCAGTCCTGGAGTACCCCTTGCCAGTCAGGTTTTCAGGATATCCACAATGAATATGCATGAGCTTGATTTGTATATACTGCCTCCATTATATGCAAATCTCGTTCATGCATTTTCATTGTGGATATCCTGAAAACCTGACTGGCAAGGGGTGCTCCAGGACCACACTTGGGAAAGAGTGGCCTAGTGGTTAGGGTGGTGGACTTTGGTCCTGAGGAACTGAGTTCAATTCCCACTTCAGGCACAAGTAGCTCCTTGTGACTCTGGGCAAGTCACTTAACCCTCCATTGCCCCATGTAAGCTGCATTGAGCCTGCCATGAGTGGGAAAGCGCGGGGTACAAATATAACAAAAAAAATACTGATTCAGGGCACCTTTTTGTAGTTTATTCATTCTAAAAACAGGTCTATGCCAAAATGTTGAATTTTCAGCACTACTCATTTTCATTATGTTCCATTATGGCTGTAAAACATCCAAGTGTTAGGAATGCCCTATGCCTACTCTAACCCTCTGAAATGTCCCCTTGTGATTTGGATGCACTGCAATCAAATTGTGTAGATAAAAGTCTGCAAAATAGATTTTGAAAATACCAATTTGGACGTTTTGAGAAGAAATTAATCCAAATGCTGTTTTATGACACTTTTTGAATGTTTTTCTCTTTCAAAAATGAGACTGTTATGGTCTCTATTGCAAACTCGCTATTGGGATGCCCCATCTTCTCTGTTTTGGTGATCTCTTTTAAAGATACCTTGTTCTGAACCATGTGCAACTCTCGACCTTAAATGTTGATACGAGCAGCCTGGTTCCATCCTGGTTAAGATGGAGCCAATCTTTCCAGAATGGGCTCCCCCTTCCCCAGAATGCTGTCCAGTTCCTAACAACTCTAAAACTCTCCTCCCTGCACCATCGTCTCATCCTCCAAGTCTGTTATTCTAGCCTCCAAAGATCAGACCTGTTCCCTGAGTGCCAGGATCCCTTTGCACCGAATACACATATATGACTTCTTACCAATTGGGAGATAAACATGTGACACACAGTGCAAAAGAATGGATAGCCCTTATCTCACTGCTGGACTGCTGGCTACATCTTATTATTGGTGATTTCTTAATTGAGTTGCTAATGGAGTAGGAATATGTAAACTAAAGCCCCCCCCCCCCCAAGATTGCTAGTTATATGTAAGGCAATGCTAATATTTAGTTTTTAATATTATTATGGTTATTATTATTGTAATGTTAGTAGGTTTCCCTCCATGGATCTAAGTAGACTGTATTCCTAAGACATAATTACCAGCTGATAAAGATGCCCTAATTAAATTTGTAGCCTCCTAATTGGTTCAAGGGTCTATAAATCAAGGATCAGGCCAAGGGTGGGTGGGAGTTGGAGTGGGTAAGAAGGAATTAAAGTCTAAACTGAGGCTTCCTGTGCCTATTAGCAGTGCTTTATACTGATACTATAGTAACTGTAAAATAGCCCTATGGAACTGTAACGAAGACTTTAAATGTTAAGAAAATCTATTCCTTAAACTGATTTGCTAAGTGAATAGAGTAACTTAAAATAAAAAGTCCCAGAGATTACCTATTTAATTATACTGTGTCTACCTTTCCCCACGTTTAAAAACAATTTCCCAGCAAATTCTTACCTCTCTGGAAGTCCTTTCACAGCACCTCTTCTGGACTGCAGGGGGATTGGGTTTTATTTGGAAAATATAATTCTACTGTTGATATATCTATTTCATTGTCTTGTTGGACTTTCAATAAAAATTATATTAAAAAAAACTCTTCCGGCCCCAAATATGAAAATCAAATTATTCCTATGTAGGAGGAGAAACATGCAAATGAAGACGGGAGGGAGGAAAGATGAAGAAAGAAGAAATTAGGGGAAGTGAAAAAATTGGAGGAAAAGAGTGTGGTGTAGATGGGCTGAGGGAAGAGAGGAGCTAGTTGGAAAAAAGTGCTATGAATGGCCTTAATGGAGAGAGAGAGAGAGAATAATGCTGACAAGCTGCGAGGGGGAGGAGAGAGCAGCAGGACCCTAGCTTTTGATTTGTCCACATTACGTGCCCTGCTCGTGTCATTTAGATATAGACTGGTCGTTCACTACCAGATGTATTTTCTTTTCCTTATTGTTTTCTTTGCTAGGTGAAGGGAAATGAGTTCTGAGTTCTGAGTTCAGCACCCCCCCAGTCACTCAAAAGTTGACTCCTATGGGTTATGCTCCCTAACCAGCAGAATACTGACAATTCAGTGACTCATCACCAGTACAAGGTGTGGTAAGCCCTGGAACTTGCCAGTATTTCTCTGTCACCAGCAGATGGTACAGTTTGGACTGGTGCAGCAGGATTTCTTCCGCGCATTTCTCCCCAGAGTGCAGTCCACAGGCTGCAGTCCATGAGGTAGAGTTCTTTCACTGGTGTTAACTCCCAGAGATTGGTGAATTGGTCAATACCAGGGTAGAAATTATTCCCAAACATCAGCCTACTGGCTCTTATATGTTATTGCTCACTGGCCAGAGGTGTGATGAACTTCATCTCTCCCCACCTTAGAAGTGTTTCAGAAGACTCTCTCATGGAGATCCAAGTTTCATGCCTTGATTTCATGGGGCAGCACTTTGCTTTAGTACTGGTGTGGCCATTATATTTCCACTATGGGCCTTAGTTTTTGAGGGGAAAAGAGGTGGCTTCCAGCAGTGGTCCTGTGGGGTTACCACCAACAGGGAAAAGTGTGGTTATGTCTGGTGTGCCCATCTCCCACAGAGTTCCATTGGTTCCCTCTCCCAGCTTTTACCCTCTTTTGCAATAAAAAAAGAGGGAAAAAAAGACAAATAATAGAATGATATATAATTTAATACCAAGGGGGAGGGTGCAATTCTGTTGATGACAGCATCTATCAGCTGGTGTCAGTCTGAGGCAGTGATCAGACCCCTGTGTGGATCAAGTGGATAACCCAATGCAGTGGGCAGACTAACAACTTGAGAATATGCTGAGCAGTCATGTACTCTAGGGCCACACTGAGGCTTGTTGCAACAGGCGTATGTTTCTGGGACTCCTGTAAGTGGCACTTCTACTAAGGAGCTACAGAGCTTGAGCCCCAGAGCTTTTGCTTACAGGAAACTACCACTATGTTGGTCACATGCTTGGCAGAGATTGCTCAGCCACCACAGAAGTGCCTCTGAGGAAACCAACGCCAACACTGCCCAGTGCCTCTGCTGGCAAGTTGGACCCACTGTGTGGTGCACATACCAGGCAGGGTCTGCCAGAGGTGCCTCTCCCAATAGAGGATGAACATGTGGGCCTCCAAGATCTCATACCAGTAGAAATTGCTATCATTTATGTAGTGGCCATGTGTTCCTGTGAAGGCTAGAGCTGTCTCTTGGTTCTTCTGGTGAGGTTGCTCAAATGGCAGTCAGACCTCATAAAAAGGATGGAGCATAAGGAGCACCTAGATACTACACTTCTCCTTGAAAGTAAGGGGGGGCAAGATGTGTCTCCTAGCTCAGTCGGTTCATAGCATAGGCTGGCTCTATGGGTCCTGGTCTTTTCAGGCCTGGCATGAGTAAGCAGGCTTGCTGAGATAAGGGGAAAGGTCTTGGAGACTACTATCTTTCCCTCCTTGTAGTTGGGAAGGACCTGAATGATCCCTGGCAACCTGCACAAGTCCATTCTGACGCCAATATTTAATGTCAGTGCCTGAACCTGGCCCGGCATTGAATAATTACCCATATAGTTTTTACAACCCACTGGGTTCTGAGAAGTTAGGTGGTTTAGCAAATTTTAATAAACTTTAACTGTGACTGTAACATTTAATTCTGAGTATACACTCAGGTATAGAGGAGTAGCCTAGTGGTTAGTGCAGTGGACTTTGATCCTGGGGAACTGGGCTTGATTCTCACTGCAGCTCCTTCGGACTCTGGGCAATTTACTTAACTCTCCATTGCCCCAGGTACAGATATACCTGTATATACTATGAAAACTGCTTTGAATTTAGTGGCAAAATCTACAGAAAAGCATTACCGTATTTTTCGGACTATAAGACACACTTTTCCCCCCAAATTTGGGAGGAAAATGGGGGGTGCGTCTTATAGTCCGAAGGTAGTGATTTAGCCCTCCCTCCGAATTCGGGATCGCCCTCCTTAGGGTTACCTCCCCTCCCCCCGGCCCTGTCACCACCTCTCCCCTTACTCACGCAATCTTCCCTGGTGGTCTAGTGACGTTGGGCAGGAAAGAGCCCCCTCTTTCCTGCCCAGCGCGCTGCTCTGCATCCTCCTGTATGCTGCCTGTGACGGTCTTGGCGAGATTCAAAATGGCCGCCGAGAATTGAAGTCTCGCGAGGCCACTTTAATTCTTGGCGGCAGTTTTGAATCTCGCTGAGACCGTCACAGGCAGCATACAGGAGGATGCAGAGCAGCGCGCTGAGCAGGAAAGAGGGGCGCTTTCCTGCCCCGATGTCACTAGACCACCAGGGAAGATCGCGTGAGTAAGGGGAGAGGTGGTGACAGGGCCGGGGGGAGGGGAGGTAACCCTAGGGAGGGCGATCCCGAACTCAGAAGGAGGGATTCAGACAAGACGCACCGGAGCACCTAGGTTTTAGAGGAGGGGAAAAGTGCGTCTTATAGTCCGAATTTTTTTTCCTATTTCCCTCCTCTAAAACCTAGGTGTGTCTTATAGTCCGAAAAATACGGTATATAAAGTCTCATTCCCTTTCCCTTTTGACTCTTTGTTCTTTCTTTAAATGCATAGAATAGTACGCTACTTTGTTGATTGATATTCAAAAGGCAGTTAAGCAAATTTAATCCAATAACTAACTATGGGGCCCTTTTACTAAAGTATAAGTACATAAGTACATAAGTACATAAGTAGTGCCATACTGGGAAAGACCAAAGGTCCATCTAGCCCAGCATCCTGTCACCGACAGTGGCCAATCCAGGTCAAGGGCACCTGGCACGCTCCCCAAACGTAAAAACATTCCAGACAAGTTATACCTAAAAATGAGGAATTTTTCCAGTCCATTTAATAGCGGTCTATGGACTTGTCCTTTAGGAATCTATCTAACCCCTTTTTAAACTCCGTCAAGCTAACCGCCCGTACCACGTTCTCCGGCAATGAATTCCAGAGTCTAATTACACGTTGGGTGAAGAAAAATTTTCTCCGATTCGTTTTAAATTTACCACACTGTAGCTTCAACTCATGCCCTCTAGTCCTAGTATTTTTGGATAGCGTGAACAGTCGCTTCACATCCACCCGATCCATTCCACTCATTATTTTATACACTTCTATCATATCTCCCCTCAGCCGTCTCTTCTCCAAGCTGAAAAGCCCTAGCCTTCTCAGCCTCTCTTCATAGGAAAGTCGTCCCATCCCCACTATCATTTTCGTCGCCCTTCGCTGTACCTTTTCCAATTCTACTATATCTTTTTTGAGATACGGAGACCAGTACTGAACACAATACTCCAGGTGCGGTCGCACCATGGAGCGATACAACGGCATTATAACATCCGCACACCTGGACTCCATACCCTTCTTAATAACACCCAACATTCTATTCGCTTTCCTAGCCGCAGCAGCACACTGAGCAGAAGGTTTCAGCGTATCATCGACGACGACACCCAGATCCCTTTCTTGATCCGTAACTCCTAACGCGGAACCTTGCAAGACGTAGCTATAATTCGGGTTCCTCTTACCCACATGCATCACTTTGCACTTGTCAACATTGAACATTGAACTTCATCTGCCACTTGCACGCCCATTCTCCCAGTCTCGCACTTAATATGCTGTTTACCCTATGCATTACCATGCTAATGAGTAACAGTTACTGTGTGGTAAACTATGCATTAACCTCCAAATTCTATGAAGGGCATCCAAATTTGGGCATTCAAAATTGGGCATGGATCCCAGATCAAAACCCAAAATAATTAGTTAATGGCCTCCAATGATTTAATTATTGAAGTTAACATGCACTTACTTGGCACTAATTAGGATTATGTTCTGATCTGTCTGTGTGCTCTGCTGTAACAATGGGCAACTAAATTGGATCGTGGGCAACTCAAAAGGGGGAGTGACCATGGGAGGGGCATGGGTAGGTCAAGGGTGTTCACAAAAGATATGTGCAGTGTTACAGAATAGCAGGGATCCGTATCCAACTTGCGTGCCAGGATTTACAATAGGTTTCAGCTAGCATAAATCCACATGCCCAAAGCTGAGCTTGCAATTTGGCGCTCAATGCTATTCTATAAAGAGCCCTTATCCCGGAGCAGCCTTAATAGAATAACATTGAGCACCAATGTTTATCATTAGGGGGTGGGGCATTATCGCGGTACAACCAAAGCTGGTTACATATATTATATGCAGGCACTTTTTCTGTCGTAGTGGGCTCACAATCGAAGGACCTTGTTTACTAAGCCATGCTAGAGGTGCATTGGTGTTTTTAGCACACACTAACCGTGTAGATGCCTATAATATTCCTATGGGCATCTACTACTACTACTACTATTTAGCATTTCTATAGCGCTACAAGGGGTACGCAGCGCTGCTACATGGTTAGCGCGCGCTAATTTTTAGCATGTGCTAAAAACGTTAGTGCACCTTAGTAAACAGGGCCCTACATTTTGTACCTGGGGCAATGGAGGGTTAAGTGACTTGCTCAGGGTCACAAGAAGCTCCATGTTAGACTGTGAGATACCTGCTTAGACAAAGTTACAGTAATCTAATTGAGCGACAATAAGGTCATGAAGCAAAAACTATAAGGCAGTGCCATCAAAATATCACCATACAAAACAAATCTGCCATAAAATAAAGAAACAAGGTGGGACTTGGACGGGGCTTCCACTTACATGCATAACTTGCAGAACACTCTGAGTTACTTGTGTCCCTGCCACGTTGACGGTATCCTCAGTTATGCCAACTCTATGACTGTTGTAACTGTAGGTGTGAAAATGTAAATTGCACCAATACTGGTTTACACTAGTATTCTATCACAGAATCTGTGCACCTAATAGAATAGGCTCTCACCTCGCATCCTCAAGGTGCCTAAATAGAGGATCTCAGTTGTAGAATTACACCCCTAGTGACTGAAGCAAGTTGCTACTGATTGCTTTATGCACTGCAGCCTAGAGGAAGGAAAAGCATGACAATAATTCTTACCTTGGAAAAGTGGCAATCTAGTTAAAATGTAAATGCACCCTTTCAAATCTGTTGACAGTAAAAGGTGGAGAGTATGGGAGTGCCTAGTATAATCCCATTTTTTAAATAAAATACTAGTATACGGGCCTCTTTTACTAAACCACACTAGTGATTCCCAGCATGGCAAATGAGAGGAAGCCCATAAGTACGTAAGTATTGCCATACTAGGAAAGACAAAAGGTCCATCAAGCCCAGCATCCTGTTTTCAACAGTGACCAATCCAGGTCACAAATACCTGGCAAGATCCCAAAAAAGTACAAAACATTCTATACTGCTTATCCCAGAAATAGTGGATTTTCCCCAAGTCCATTTATTAATGGTCTATGGACTTATTCTTTAGGAAGCTTTCCAAACATTTTTTAAGCTAACTGCCTTTACCATATTCTCTGGCAACGAATTCCAGAGTTTAATTACACATTGAGTGAAGAAAACTTTTCCCAGATTTGTTTTAAATTTACTACATTGTAGCTTCATCGCATGCCCCCTAGTCCTAGTATTTTTGGAAAGCATAAACAGATGCTTCACATCTACCCGTTCCACTCCACTCATTATTTTATAGGCCTCTATCATATCTCCCCTCAGCCACCTTTTCTCCAAGCTGAAGAGCCCTAGCAGCTTTAGCCTTTCCTCATAGGGAAGTCGTCCCATCCCCTTTATCATTTTTGTCGCCCTTCTCTGCACCTTTTCTAATTCCATTATATCTTTTTTGAGTTACGGCAACCAGAATTGAACACAATATTTGAGGTGCGGTCGCACCATGGTGCCCATTCAATCTCTATGGACCTCCTCTCATTTGCCGCATGGGAATCGCTAGCGTGGCCATGTAAAAGAAGCCCTAAGTGTCAGAAATTGCTTATATATTTTTAAATGTACATGTAGATTAGCATATTTTATACTCTACTAGTAAAAATGGCCCATTTCTGAGACCAATGAAATGGGTGCTAGCAAGGTTTTCTTCGTGTGTGTGTGAGAGAGAGACAGAGTGAATGTGTGATTGTGTGTGTTTGTTTGCCATAGAGTGAGGCTGTGTGTGTGAGAATGAGAGAGAGTGTGTGTGTGTGTGTGTGTGTGTGTGTGTGTGTGTGTGTTAAAGGGAGTGTATGTGGCAGGTGCCCCCTCACCGTCTCCCGCCCACTTTCCTTCTCCCCCCTGTATTCTTTCCCCTGTCCTTTCCCCTTTTCTTTTTTCTGCCCTCTTCCTCCCCTGCTTCAGGGTCCTGTGTCCCCCTCCCTCCGACTTTTAGGGTCAGAACTCGTCGCCCTCCCTCCCAGTGTGTTGTTGAAGCTGGCTCTCTCCCTCCCACTGTGTTGTTCAAGCTGGCTCCCTCCCTCCCACTGTGTTGTTGTAGCTGGCTCCCTTCCTCCCACTGCCATGATGAAGCTGGGTGGCTGGCTGGCTCCCTCTCTCCCACATTGTGGCTGGGTGGCTGGCTGGGTGGCTGGCTGGCTGTTTCGTTCGTTCGCTCCCTCCCTCCCTCCCTCCGACATTCAGGCTGCCTGCCTGCCTGCCTGCTTGCTTGCCTGCCCGCCTGCCTCTCTCCCTCCCTCTTACGTTTTGGTTGTGTCTGTCCCTTCCTGTGATGGTCAGTGTGGCTGGCTCTGTCCCTGGCTCTCTTTCTTGGTTGTCGTTTGCGTTCGCGTTGCGTGTGACGTCATCGTGTGTGGTATGGGAGGGAGCAGGTGTGCTTTTTGTTTCGTCGCCTCATAGTACGTTGGAGGTGCGTTTTATATAGAGAGATTGTTTACTCTGCCCAAGCTCCACTCAAACTCTGTCCCTGTGCATGCCTACCAGCAAAGTATAGATCATCATGTCATTGCAAGTACTTTACACCTGTTGGAAAATTTTTAAAAAACCCATCTGCACATGTATGTGGCCACACAAACAAAAGTGAAATGATAAAATTCTGTCCATAATGGTTAGATATACAATCACATTTCGGTTCATTTTATTAGTCTTTCCAAACCAATGGAAAATTTAGGAACTGTTCCATTCAATACACTTCTCCCTTCCCCTTTCTAGGTCAGAGACCCATAGAGATACAAACTCACAGAGACAACAGAGATACAAAGACACACATGCATAGTCTCTCTCTCTCTCTCTCTCTCTCTCTCTCTCTCTCTCTCTCTCTCTCTCTCTCTCTCTCTCTCTCTCTCTCTCTCTCTCTCTCTCTCTCACACACACACACACACTTTTAGAGGGATTGGAAAGAATTCCATTAGCTATGCTCAACATTTATTCCTTTCTTGTTCAATTGTCTAAATTCTGGAACATTTGTAAGTAGAAAAAAAAAGCTATCTTTGCTGTATTACAGGCTTCGGTAACTCAGATGAATTTTGTTGATTTTTTTTTTTTTTTTTTGTTATTCATACTTTTTTCTTATTTTTGTTTTCTCATGTATATTGTATGAGTAGGAATTTCTAGTACTCTAGAAAGATGATAGCCTTGAAATAGAAATATTCAACTTATATCCACAGAATAGATGGTGCAGTAACAGTGACAGTGAAAACATCTCTAAACTGCCCAGGCAATACATTTTAATAGTCTTTGGGGAAAACACCTATATAAAAAAAGTCTCAAAATCAGTTTATTTTCCATGATGATTCAACCTTTGGTGCCTCTAAGACTGTCAATTGGAATGTCAAGCAATTACTATTATAATTATAGTTTTATTGTTGCAGCCATCTGTCTTCTGGGAGATGAGCTAAGACTACCAATTCATTTTATACAGGTCTTGAAACAACTATTAAATGATAATGGACTTTTGGTCATTGTAGACTTTAATGGTAGTTCAGCCTGTGAAATAAAATTTAAAGACATGACAGAGTTTTATACAAAACTACTTCATAACCACTTGCTAAATATATTTTTGTACAATTTTCCTCCTGTGCAAACATTGTAAATATTAATCAAAAAATGTTATGATGTGATGGAAAGCCCTCCAGCTTTCTAGTCCTGCCCTCTTATCCTCAGTGTTTTACTTCCTACAGGTCTTGGAATCTCCCTAGCATGGTCTTGCCATCAGATTTTATCTCTTTGGGATGGGATCATCTTTGTCTATCCCTGATATGAACCTGGTATTCCATTCCCTCAGTTAATTCAGAGGGCAGCTACTGAAATTGTCAGAGGTCTTCATCATAAAGCATATAGAGATAATCCCTCCTCCTTCCTTCTCCCTTCCTCCAGCCTGCAGCATTTAGCCCCTCCCCCAGAACATCCTCACAACACCCTCCCCCCCCCCAGTCTTAATAGAACTTTCGAGCCTACCTCAGATCCCTGGTAGTCCAGTGGGGGCAATGGGGGCAGAGGCAAACCCCTCTTGTTCTTGCCCCTAGCAGCTGCATCCTCAAAATGGCTGCTATAACTTCTCATGGCAGCCTTATGGTACTACCAGAGGGATAAAAAGTGGATTTAAAAAGTTATGCAGGTGTCACCCGCATAGCTAACTGGCCAATTTAGGACAGCATTTGATCTGTCCTAAATTGGACAGGTTATCTATGTGGGTATCAGCACTGAATATTGCCAGCACCTGCATAACTGCTGGCTCCTCCAAATACCATCCCCTGTACCACTCCCGACTTGCCCAAAGGTGAAACAAAAGCTGAAACCAAAACTGGCCACTAGGGTACAGCTCAGCCCAACCACTAAAAAGAATGAGTCCTCACTCCTTGCCTCCTCCTCTCATGTACAGAAGGAGCCCCCACTCTTTCCCTCCCTTCCAAGCAGAACAACCCCCTCCCAACCCACCTATTGGCCCCCCTGTCCTACTGTACCATACATGCCCTGGTGGTTTAGTGGCTAATTGAGGCAGGAGCAATTCCCAGTCACTGCTGCCCATGTCCTCTCCCCTGTCAAAATGGCTGCTGTGATCTCTAGGGGCAGTCTTGCAAGATTTCTGTTGGAGGCCATGACAACCATTTTGAGATTGGAGCCGCAGCAGGCAAGAATGGCCATCTGCAAAGTGAATGCCATTCAATATTGGTGTGTACTTACAGAATAGTACATAGATGGAAAATGGTCATTTGCACAGGTATATGAAATCATATCTGCACACCCATGACTTGACATTTACACACGTTCTTATGTCCTAAATCTAGACAGCTCTTTATATAATTACCTCCATGGTTCTGACTCTGCATGATTCTTTCTCATGTGTAGATTTGTTCATTATCCCTCATTACTCTAAACGAGGAATCTGTGGTTCCGTTTGGAGTCGTGACCAACAGTCTGGTAGCTGCTGCTACAGCACATCTTTCCAAGTAACATGACTGTTCAGTATCTTATGCCTATTCCTTGATTATTTCAAACTTTAATGAGGTGGATATGACAGGACTCAAAGCCACTGTTTGTTATATTTTAGGGGGGGAGGTTGGCAGGAGGGGTGGAAGATAATGTTTTGTATCCTGAGGAGAAGCTACAGAAGCATTACACAAAAAGATGCATGATTTGAAGCTGCTCGATGGTACTTTTCCTAAGAGGATTGATTTTGGACTTTAAAATAGTAAAGTCACTAGCATTCCACTCCTTCAGCACCAGTGCAACATGGTAAATATGAATTTTGATGGGTTCTCCTGAATATGAATAGACATGCTTTACGAATCTCTGGGTTTAGTGAATCATACAATAAGTTTGTGCGTAGAAACAAGTGTATCATCCAGAGGGAAGACTAACAGAATGTTTTCTTACTTAGACCAGAGAGCAGTATTTTCCAAGATCTAGCCTACCGCAGGTGCAACTTCAAATAGCTTATTTTAGTTACAACATACATATTCTCATGTGTATGTTGTTGTTGTTGGTGTTTTTTTTTTTTTTAGCCTACTCTCTTTGAAAATTAGCAGCCCCAAAGCATGTGTGCTAAAACTGGCTATGTACTTTATACCTGAAATTTATTCTGGTGGTGAAAGAGGAACAAAAAAGCACATGTTCTTTTGAAAATGCCAAGTGCTCATGTGTTTTCCTCCTCTGGCCTTAGCAAATTCCCAGAAATGCATTTTTTTACCCTGTTAAAAGTATGCAGGCTAAGGAAAACCCTGCACATACTGTTAGTCAGGCACAGGAAGGCAATTTTCAACCAACCAATTTATCTGAGTAAATGGATTTTTTTAATGTGTCCTCTAAAAGTATCTTTAAGCCATATGTTCTGTGTCTGCTTCATAGATTTAAATTAGTATTCCAGAATATAAAACAATCAAGCTTTGGCCTGGTCCCATGACTTGGATGCTTATGGGGAGTCCAGGTTGGCTCTCCTCATCTGACAAGGCCTGAGCTCAGGCCTGGATTCACTGGGGCATTCATACCCCTCCCCCCCCCCCCCCCCCCCCAACACTCTCCTCAAGAAACAGCTAAGAACAAATGCCAGCAGCCTTACACATATGAAGAGAAACATAAGGAAGACTTCAAGAAAAAACAAAACACTGGTCACATAAACAAACCAGGTAGATTTAGAAAAATAGCAGATTTCTCCACACCTTCATTCTTTTATTTACCTCTATTGTATCTCCTTTCAGTCTTCTCTCTTCCAGGCTTAGACCCCCATTTTTTGTTTCTTATACAATATCTTTTCAGCCCCATGATAATCTTTCTTGCTTTTCTCTTTACTTTTTAAAGATATGTTATGTCCTTTTAGAGATGAGTTGATCAGAACCACTGCAGTATATACGAGATGTGATCACACCATGGATTTTTGCTTAAGGGTGTAGTATTTTCTATTTTGTTGTTTTATTTGTAAATCTATTTATTCCTTAGCGTCCCTCCGGACCGGACCGGGGTTGGGCTGGTGGGTTGTGCTCGCCTTCCGGCGGGTGGAGACTGAGAGGTCAAGCCAGTTTTTATTCATTCAAAAGGGTAGGCTAGTCAGCTGAGGAGGGAGGGAAAATGGCATCCATTAAATCGGAGGCCACTTTCAGTCTTGAAAGAGCTACCTTTGTTACATTATGTTATGCTATGCTATGTTTTTCCAAAGTGACTTACATTTAATTTATAAAATACAATTTATAAATAATACTAAATGTATTGTTACAAATAAATAGTACAATAAAATAAAAATAATAAACAATATATTTCAAATTATTGCCCTTGTTAGTGCATGGTAATGCTATTATTGTGAGTTATCTGCTGCAGTGGGTCTTGCAGCAGGCAACATGGGATAATGGCATTAGTACACGCTAATCTTTAGTAAGTGAATGCCCCTCCCTCCCTTAGTGTCTTGGGCATGTCATCTCAGGCACTGTTCCCTCAAAGTTCAGCAAGAGTCCTCCGTCTATAGTCCTGCCAGTGGGCAGTGGTGTCTCATTATCACATTTTTTTTAATGCTGCGGGATAGGCAAGCTCTAAAGAACTCCAGGGAACCTTCCTGCTTCTAGCAACTGAGACACAGTATTGAAGCAGCACCCCCTACTATCAACAATGCAGTAGGAGGACTCATGCTCAGCTTAGAGGGAACTGTGATCTCAGGTAGGTGGAAAGGAAAAGGAAAAATGGGGGGGGGGGGGGGGAGAAACAAATAAAGAAAGCATGCAGAGGCATAACTTCAAGAATGTTTCCTAACATAGGGGCCCTTTTACTAAGATGCGTAAGCATCTACATGCACCCAACGTGTGCCAAAATGGAGTTACCACACGGCTATCTCATGGCTCTTGCAGTAATTTCATTTTTGGCACGTGTCCACTACACGCGTCTGAAAAATAATTTCTATTTTCAACCGCGCATATCAGACATGCGCTAAGTGGCATTAGGCGCGCGTAGGTCATTACCGCCCAGTTACCGCATGAGACTTTACCACTAGGTCAATAGCTGGTGGTAAGGTCTCAGAACTAAAATGGATGCGCGGCAATTTTGATTTTGCCGCACGTCCATTTTCCACAAAAATTTTTTAAAAATCATTTTTTTTACAGGTGCGCAGAAAAATGATTCTACGTGTGCCCAAAACCCATGTCTACATTACTGCAGGCCATTTTTCAGCACTCCTTTGTAAAAGGACCCCATAGTTCTGTACAAGTGATATGATGGGTTGTGTACATGTGGAGGTTCACAGCCACATGTGTATGAGCAAAGAAATCATTAATAGGGAGTGTGTGAGGACGTGTAAGTGGCTTTTCTAAGAGAAATCTCTAGGGACACCAGAGCTACAAGTGCATACAGGCAGAGAACACTCTTTTCCTTGGTTTGGGAATAAATGTTCTTATAAGACATAAGCATTGCCACACTGGGACAGACCAAAGGTCCATCTAGCCCAGCACCCTATCTCCGACAGTGGCCCATCCAGGTCACAATCACCCAACAAGATCCACGGAGCAAAGCATTTTGTACTGCTTGTCCCAGGAATAGTGGATTTTTCCCTACTTCCATATAATAACATTCTATGGCCTTTTCCTTAAGGAAGCCGTCCAAACCTTTCTTAAACTCTGCTAAGCTAACCGCCTTAACCACATTCTCCGGCAACGAATTCCAGAGTCGAATTACACGCTGAGTAAAGAAAATTTTTTTCTTGTTTTAAACTTACTGCACTCCAACTTCATCGCATGCCCCCTTGTCCTAGTATTTTTGGAAAGCGTAAACAGACGCTCCACATCTATCTGTCTCACTCACTCCACTCATTATTTTATGTACCTTTTCTCCAAGCTGAAGAGCCCCAGCCACTTTAGCCTTTCCTCATAAGAAAGTCGTCCCATCCCCTTAATCATCTTTGTCGCCCTTCTCTGCTTGTTGCCTATGAAAATATGGTACCTAAAGTAAATGGAGGAGCTCACTTACAAAATTGCCCCTAATGGACTAGATTCTATATATGATGCCTAAAAAAATCAGTGCTGAAATGAAAACGCCTAGGCATATTCTATGAAGTACCTAAGACCTTGGTACTGCAGAAACTCTTTTTAAAAATTTTAGAAACTCTCTGCAGTACCCAGGTCCCAGGTTAAAATTTAAAAAAAAAGTTGTGTATTTAATGTAGGCGGGTTTCTGGGTGGGGGTAGGCTCTGCAGTACGCAGGACATTAAAAAAAACAAAAGGCTTTATATTTAATATTGGTGTGCTTCAGGGTGGGGGGAGAGATATTGGGAAGGGCAGGGGAGATGCCAGACTATGGAGGAATGGGTAGAGCTTAGGACAGGGCTGACAATAAGATACAGGGAGGGGTGGGGGTAGGGCAGGGCTGATGGCTTGCTCTGGGATGGATGGTGGGGATCCTGTCATGTGTTGAGGTGTTTGCTATTATAGTAGACTTATGTCTGGTCAAGTTTAAGATATGGGATAATATAACTATATTTAAAATAGCATTTTTCCATTAAGTATGTATGTGGTTTATATTGATGCAGGGCAGCTGTTGGGCACAATACTTAGAAATCCATCATCAAGTGCATTCTAAGGCATTATTTTGTAGTAACCCAAGAAACACTACTTATACCCATATACATAGTGCTCATCCATATTAGCTCTGGATGGGCCCATCCAAAATGTCAAGTTTGGCTACGTCTCTGTTATCGACTTCCCAAATGTTAGGGCCCCCCCCCCCCCCATTTCATTCTCGGATCTCTCTCTCTCTCCAAATGTTAGAGGACCCCACTTCACTTTCTGATCTCTCTCTCTCTCTCTTTCTTTTCAAACCTAACTTTTCAAGCCTCTCCCTACTCTCTTTCTCTCACTTCCTCCCCCAGTATCCAGTCTCCTTCACTCTCTCACGTTCTCTCCCAGTAAGCTTTCATCACTATTTCCTTAACAGCGTCTCCACTGTCCTCATCCTCCAGCCAGTCCCCAGTCTTCTCTCTCTCTCTCTCTCCCATCACCCATTCTCTCTTCTAACCAGTCTCCATCAATGTCTCTAACTCTCGCTTTCTCGACCAGTTCCATCATTGTTTCTTTCTCTCTCTTCAATCCCCACTCATGTGTGTGCCCCCTTGCATATATGCACTAAGTAGTTTTTTTACCAAGATGTGGTAAGCGCTAGTGCATGCTTACCGCATCTTGAAAAGGGATTATCATGGGATGTACTGAGGTGTCCTGTGGTAATTTTGCACTCTGCGCGCACACATGATCCCCAGATTCTATATAGTTTGACATAAGTTGTGTGCGCAAATCTGGTCATGTTCTGGATTTGCACACACAACTTAATTAATTAACAAGCCAATCAGTACCAATAATTGCCACTAATTGGCATTAATTAGAATTTACACACACAACTGACTAAGTGTATTCTACAACAGGATAAGTGTAAATTCTAAGTCGCATAGTTGAAAAGGTGGCATAACCATGGGCATGGAATGGGCAGGTCATGGGTGTTTCTCAAATCTATGCACGTTGTTATAGAATACACACAGACTGCACCTAATTTAGGTGTTGGGATTTACACCAAGTTTTACTTGGCGTAACTGCCTGCGACTAAATTTAGTCATGCGGAAGAGCACTCAGCGTAGTCTCTAAACTGCATGAAAATGTAGGCTTATTCTAGAAAGTATCAAACATATAAATTGCGAGTGACCGTACTCATCGCAAATGCGCAGTAGAGACCAACATTCAAGGAGCAACACTCCAAACCCCGCCTCCACCAGCAGCTCCTGTACCGAATGTAATGCAGCCAATAGGGAGGGAAGGAGGGGGCGTGGAAATTGGAGGAGGACATAATGCAGCCAATAGGGAGGGGAGGGGCGTGGAAAACAGAAGAGGACGTAATGCAGCCAATAGGGAGGGAAGGAGGGGGCGTGGAAATTGGAGGAGGACGTAATGCAGCCAATAGGGAGGGGAGGGGGCGTGGAAAACGGAGGAAGATGTAATGCAGCCAATAGGGAGGGGGCGTGGAAATCGGAGGAGGACGTAATGCAGCCAATAGGGAGGGGAGGGGGCATGGAAAACGGAGGAAGATGTAATGCAGCCAATAGGGAGGGGGCGTGGAAATCGGAGGAGGACGTAATGCAGCCAATAGGGAGGGAAGGAGGGGGCGTGGACATCAATGGGGGAGGGAGGGAGGGAGGATGGAGAAGAGAACCACCATGTACAAGGGCACAGCAGGAACGACGAAGTGGCCGAGGCAACTAAAAAAACCCGCAGCAGAAACCAAGCAGGGATCAAAAAACGTTCTGGGGCCAACAGAAAAAGGTAAACAGGTGTATTCACTCACAGCACACACACACACACACACACACAAGTCCTGCTTTGCAGCATGAAGCAAAGACATAGCTGTCCCGCCCCTTTGGCTCACTGAACAGCAGGAGTCAGCAGAAGGGGCGGAACAACAACATGTATGCGGGGAGGGGGGAAGGGGGAGGGAGACCGGCACACGACTGAAAAATGAGCCTGCGTTTCAAACTGCTCTAACAACTGCCTAAAAGGAGACACTGAACCTCCACTGCCACAAAGCTCCAACAACTGACTACAAGGAGACACTGAACCTCCACCGCCACACAGCTCCGACAACTGACTACAAGGAGACATTGGACCTCCACCGCCACACAGCTCCAACAACTGACTACAAGGAGACACTGAACCTCCACTGCCACACAGCTCCAACAACTGACTACAAGGAGACATTGGACCTCCACTGCCACACAGCTCCAACAACTGACTACAAGGAGACACTGAACCTCCACTGCCACACAGCTCCAACAACTGACTACAAGGAGACACTGAACCTCCACTGCCACACAGCTCCAACAACTGACTAAAAGGAGACACTGAACCTCCACTGCCACACAGCTCCAACAACTGACTTCAAGGAGACACTGAACCTCCACTGCCACACAGCTCCAACAACTGACTACAAGGAGACAATGAACCTCCACTGCCACACAGCTCCAACAACTGACTACAAGGAGACACTGAACCTCCACTGCCACACAGCTCCAACAACTGACTACAAGGAGACACTGAACCTCCACTGCCACACAGCTCCAACAACTGACTACAAGGAGACACTGAACCTCCACTGCCACACAGCTCCAACAACTGACTACAAGGAGACACTGAACCTCCACTGCCACACAGCTCCAACAACTGACTACAAGGAGACACTGAACCTCCACTGCCACACAGCTCCAACAACTGACTACAAGGAGACACTGAACCTCCACTGACACACAGCTCCAACAACTGACTACAAGGAGACACTGAACCTCCACTGACACACAGCTCCAACAACTGACTACAAGGAGACACTGAACCTCCACTGCCACACAGCTCCAACAACTGACTACAAGGAGACACTGAACCTCCACTGCCACACAGCTCCAACAACTGACTACAAGGAGACACTGAACCTCCACTGACACACAGCTCCAACAACTGACTACAAGGAGACACTGAACCTCCACTGCCACACAGCTTCAACAACTGACTACAAGGAGACACTGAACCTCCACTGCCACACAGCTCCAACAACTGACTACAAGGAGACACTGAACCTCCACTGCCACACAGCTCCAACAACTGACTACAAGGAGACACTGAACCTCCACTGCCACACAGCTCCAACAACTGACTACAAGGAGACACTGAACCTCCACTGACACACAGCTCCAACAACTGACTACAAGGAGACACTGAACCTCCACTGACACACAGCTCCAACAACTGACTACAAGGAGACACTGAACCTCCACTGACACACAGCTCCAACAACTGACTACAAGGAGACACTGAACCTCCACTGACACACAGCTCCAACAACTGACTACATGGAGACACTGAACCTCCACTGCCACACAGCTCCAACAACTGACTACAAGGAGACACTGAACCTCCACTGCCACACAGCTCTAACAACTGACTACAAGGAGACACTGAACCTCCACTGACACACAGCTCCAACAACTGAGTACAAGAAGACACTGAACCTCCACTGCCACACAGCTCCAACAACTGACTACAAGGAGACACAACCTCCACTGCCACACAGGAGACACTGAACCTCCACTGCCACACAGCTCCAACAACTGCCTACAAGGAGACACTGAACCTCCACTGCCACACAGCTCCAACAACTGCCTACAAGGAGACACTGAACCTCCACTGCCACACAGCTCCAACAACTGACTACAAGGAGACACTGAACCTCCACTGCCACACAGCTCCAACAACTGACTACAAGGAGACACTGAACCTCCACTGCCACACAGCTCCAACAACTGACTACAAGGAGACACTGAACCTCCACTGCCACACAGCTCCAACAACTGACTACAAGGAGACACTGAACCTCCACTGCCACACAGCTCCAACAACTGACTACAAGGAGACACTGAACCTCCACTGACACACAGCTCCAACAACTGACTACAAGGAGACACTGAACCTCCACTGACACACAGCTCCAACAACTGACTACAAGGAGACACTGAACCTCCACTGACACACAGCTCCAACAACTGACTACAAGGAGACACTGAACCTCCACTGACACACAGCTCCAACAACTGACTACATGGAGACACTGAACCTCCACTGCCACACAGCTCCAACAACTGACTACAAGGAGACACTGAACCTCCACTGCCACACAGCTCTAACAACTGACTACAAGGAGACACTGAACCTCCACTGACACACAGCTCCAACAACTGAGTACAAGAAGACACTGAACCTCCACTGCCACACAGCTCCAACAACTGACTACAAGGAGACACAACCTCCACTGCCACACAGGAGACACTGAACCTCCACTGCCACACAGCTCCAACAACTGCCTACAAGGAGACACTGAACCTCCACTGCCACACAGCTCCAACAACTGCCTACAAGGAGACACTGAACCTCCACTGCCACACAGCTCCAACAACTGACTACAAGGAGACACTGAACCTCCACTGCCACACAGCTCCAACAACTGACTACAAGGAGACACTGAACCTCCACTGCCACACAGCTCCAACAACTGACTACAAGGAGACACTGAACCTCCACTGCCACACAGCTCCAACAACTGACTACAAGGAGACACTGAACCTCCACTGCCACACAGCTCCAACAACTGACTACAAGGAGACACTGAACCTCCACTGACACACAGCTCTAACAACTGACTACAAGGAGACACTGAACCTCCACTGAGACAGGGAGTACTAACAGCTCACAAGCACTCTCTCTCACTCACTCACACACTCTCTCTCATTCACTCACTCACACACACACACACAGAGACACCCAAGCACACACACACTAGCTGCTCACTCTCACACTCACTGTCTCTTTGGGAGGGCAGGGAACAGAGGACTGTGGCTTGACATGGGGTGAGGGAAGAGGACAGAGGAGGGTTGCTGGACATGGGGGGAGGACAGGGGACAGAGCAGACTTGCTACACATGGAGGTGAAATTAAAAAAACTCGCCCGTTTTAATGGGCTTAACGGCTAGTGACTTTATAAAATACGCTTAGGCGTATTTTTATTTGTGGCAGAATTTTCAGGTGCTGTATATAGAATCTAGCCCTATACACTAAAAATATTCTTTATTTTTTCATGGAAAGGGTGTGTCTGCGGAGATAGAGAGTAGGCTGATGACAGTAGGTAACAGTAAGGGCTCATGCTGTAATCTTTTTTAATGGCCACATGCTAATGACAAAATTAGCACATGGTCTTTAATGCCATAAACTGGAAATCAGTCTAGGCATATTCTATAAGGTATGACTAAATTTAGGCATACTTTTTAGAATACACCTAAATTTCCGCATAGTTTATAGAATACACTGAGCACCTGTCCATGTGACTACATTTAGTTGCAGACAGTTACACCAAGTAAAACTTGGTGTAAATATCAATGCCTAAATTAGGCACAGATCAGGTGTATTCTATAACAACGCACATAGATTTTAGAAACCCCCATGACCTGCCCATTCCATGCTCATGACCACGCCCACTTTTTAACTATGGGACTTAGAAATTAAGCGCATCTCGTTACAGAATATGCTTAGACAGTTGTGCACATAAATTCTAATTAATGCCAATTAGTGTCAATAATTGCTTGTTAATTGGCAGTTAGACACTGATTGACTTGTTTTCTAAATAAGTTGCATATGCAAATCCAGAATACGACCAGATTTATGCACACAGCTTAAGTCAGTCACACTATATATAATTTGGGGGTAAATGCTAAGAAGCCCATTTTACTCCTATGTGCTTCTTAGCACTTAGTGCATGCTTACTGTTTGTATGCGCTAAATCCGTTAGCGCACCGTAGTAAAAGGAGCCCTAAATTTGTCAGTGGCTTCAAGCACTGTGCTCGGTGCAATTGGACCATCTCTGGGAGTTCACACCCATTTGTGGTGAATCCAGTGTTTGGGGCCAGATCATAACTTGGAGTGGAGGAGTGGCCTAATGATTAGTGCAGTGGGCTTTGATCCTGGCAACCTAGGTTCAATTCCCACGGCAGCTCCTTGTGACCTTGGGCAAGTCACTTAACCCTTCATTGCCCCAGGTACAAAATACTTAGATTGTGAGCCCTCTAGGAACAGAGAAAGTACTTGCACATAATGTGTACAGCACTGTGTATGTCTGGTAGTGCTATAGAAATGATTAGTAGTAGACTATTTTTCTTTATATAACTGAACTTGGTCAAGTTCCTTGGGGAGTAATGAAGGACAGCAGTGTTCATGTAATACCACAGATTTTTGACTAGATTAAGGTTGAAGCTCTGATTTAGCTACTCAAAGGACATTTACATTTTTGTTCCTTAGCTGCTTCCCTATAGCCTTGGTTGTGTGCTTTGAATCTTTGTCATACTGAAAGATGAACCTTTGTCCCAGTTTATTTAATTGCAGAGTGCAGTGTGATTTTCTTGAGGACTTTTTTCCATTCATTTTTCCTTTTATCGTGATAAGGGCTCTATTTTCTACCAATGAGAAACATCCATATAACATGAGTCTGCCACCACTATGTTTCACAGTAGTGCTGCTGTTCTCAAGTTGATGGACTGCATTGGATTTATGCCAAACCGAAATCTTTGCATTCAGGGCAAAAGTATTATACTTTTGTCAGCTCACCAAATGTTTTGCATATGGGCCAGGGGATATCCTTGCATAATTCATACTGGATTCAAGATGGTCTTTCTTTGAGTAATGCCCAGCTTCTTGCTATCCTATCATTCAGGCCAGATTTCTGGAGTGCTTTGGATATATCCGTCACATGCACACATTGACTTGTCAGGGTCATGGAAACTTGTAACTCTTTTAAGGTTGTCAATGACCTGTTTGGTTTTTTTCTCTCTAATCAGTGTTCTTCTGTTTTAAGAGACTACCTCATCTAGACAGGGGTCTTAATGGTGTCATAACCTTCTACTTCTTAATAATCATCCTGACTGTGCTTCAAGGGATATTCAAGTGCTTTACAATTCTTTTAGCTTTAAAATCCATCCCCTGATCTGTATCTTTTCATATCTGTGTCTCAAGTCTCAGGTTCAGGTTACATTTATTTGATATCATTACAAAGTCAGCTATAGGAAAGCCTTTAAAGAAAGGAAATATAAATTTCAGACAGGACAGCCATAGAAGGAAAGAAGGGGAGATAAGGTAAGGATAGGAGTAATAACAGGAAAACCATAGCAGCCAGCAGGTCATGCATCTAGAACATGCTGCCACAGAGTTTTTGTGATTGCTACATGTCACTTATGGTTGCATCCTTGCTTTGAAATGCACTATCCAAAAGAGAGAGCCAATCAAAACTGCTGAATTTATCCTATCATCATATGACTCAGTACAATTAAACATATTTGGGGCTAATTCATTTGCGGAGAAATTCTATATATGACACCAAGCATTAGGCATGAAAAGCGTTCTAATGGATGCAAGGTGCCAAAACAGGGCAGAAATGGCAGATCCTCATGAAAACATACATGTGCCCATTTATAAAATAGTGCCTAAGTGTTTCCGCACAGATCTGCAAAGGGGCTGTAGCCATGGGTGGCATATGGACAAGTCAGTGGTGTTCTCTTAAAATGCACGCAGGTTTATAGAACAGTGAGGATCCATGTCCAACTTGTACACCAGGATTTGCACCTGGCTTCAGTTGATGTAACTCCTTGTGCCCAAAGTTGAACGTGGATCAGAGGCATAGCTGGGTGGGGCGCCAAGGGAGCACTCCAAGGCGCACTCGACAGCAGCGGTAAGTTATCCCAGCTGCTTTTCAGAGAACACAGGAGGGGATAGTGAGGTATTCTCTGCCATATTTTCTTCAACGCAGCATGCCTTAGCAGAATCTATTTTAAGTCCTTTACTTACCATAGCACCTCCTGATTATTCCAGGAATCTGTCCATAACAGGTTTATAAATGAGTCACCACAAATTCCACAGTTGTGCCAGTCCAAATGTGATCAATATCAGGGCAAAAAGGGGTCCTAGAGATGTCTTAACCCCTCAGTGCATCGCATGACCTCCTCTGGGTGTTATTAAAGAAACAACAGGTTTTAGCACTCTGTTGGATATGTGCAGAGAAAGAGATAGAGGAGTCAAAGATGACCCAAGGTTATGAGCTGATGAGACGGGGAGGATGAGAGAGTTATCCAAAGAAACAGAGAATGGGGGAAGAGAAAAGAAGGATTTTTGGGGAAAGAGAAGAAGCTCAGTCTTGGTCATGTTTAGTTTCAGATGGCAGTGAGACATCCAGGCAGCAATGTCAGACAGGCAGGCAGGCAGGCTGATACTTGGGTCTGGATTCCTGCTGAAATTTCTGGTGTGGAGAGGTAGATCTGGGAGTCATCAGCATAAAGGTGATACTGAAAACCATGGAAAGAGATCACAGTACCAAGGGAAAAAGTATAGTTAGAGAAAAGAAGAGGTCTCAAGGCAGAGCCCTGAGGTACACCAACTGGTAGTGGGATAGAAGTGGTAGGGGATCCATCAGAGTATACAATAAAAGTATAATGGGAGAGATAAGAAGAAAACCATGAAAGAACAGATCCCTGAAATTCAAGTGAGGACAGCGTATCAAGGAACAGGCAGTGATCAACAGTGTCAAAAGCAGCAGATAGATTGTGGAGGATGAGGATACAATAGAGACCTTTGAATCTGGCCAGGAACAGGTCATTGGAGACTTTAGCAAGGACTGTTTCAGTTGAATAAAGAGGGTAAAAGCCAAATTGAAGTGGATCAAGAATAGCTTGAGATGAAAAAAAGTCAAGACAGTGACAGTGAATAGCATTTTCAAGTAGCTTGGACAGGAAAGGGAGGAGTAAGATGGGACTTTAAAACAAAATTTACCATACTGTCAATTTTTAAGACTCAAAAAACTCTAATTACAATGATTTTGAAAACCAGGATGCGATAATGGCAGATTGGTTTTATAACAGAGGTTATCTAAAAAAGTGTGTTAGTTTGGATTATAATAGAGCAGTTACCACAAGACAAGATGACTTATTAACATTACAGAAAGAGAAAAGAACTCCAGATATAGTTTGTACATTGAAATTTTCACACCTGTCAGGCTGTATACAGAAAATCATTCACAAACATTGGCATAACCTTGAAGGCTATACTTGTTTCCAGGGTAGAGATTTGGTGATAGCATATGCTAGAGAGTGTAACCTTGTTCCATCTACATTACCAGAACCCACTTCAGATTTGCTGTCAACCAGGCCCTTAGGTCATAAGAAATGTGGCCGGTGTAGTGTGTGCCATCATACCTTAGAAATTAATGCTTTAAACTTCCAAATACTAACAAGGTTTACCATGTAAGACACAGCTCAAACTGTAATACGTCTCAAGTTATTTACATCATCCAGTGCCCTTGTCCACTGTTATATGTGGGCAAGACCACTAAGATGATTAAAACAAGAATCACCGCAGCTGCTTAAGTAGAAATGTACTCTCAGCACCGTTGGTTGGACATTGAAATAGTGCAGGACACTAAGGGCCCTTTTACTAAGCAGAAGTAAACCCAACGCGGGTAAGCAGCGGTAAGCCCAACGCGGGCTTGCCACTCGCTAAATAGGAAGTACCGCCGGGCTAGTTCAGCAGCCCAGTGGTACTTCCCACCCCTAGCATGCCGTCATATCCAGTGCTACAAAAATATATCTATTTTGGTAGCACTGGAGTGTACCTGGGGGTAATCAGGCAGTACCACGTGCTGCCCAGTTACCACGGATTTAACATGGGAGCCCTTACCGCCACCTCAATGGGTGGTAGTAAGGGCTCCCTCCCCCTGAAATGGCCGCGCGGCAAGTGCTTTACTTGCCACAAAGCCATTTTCTGAAGGAAAGAGAGACTTCTCTTTTACCCGCTGCGGTAAAAGGGGGCCTCAGCATGTGTGAAAAACACACACCGACACCAGCGTAGGCCCCCTTTTGCCACAGCTTTGTAAAAGGGGTCCTTAATTAGTGATCTTAAGTTATTTGTGATTAGGACTATTCAATGAGGTTGGAGAGGAGGTGATGTTGATACTTTGCTTCTGAAAGAACAGAAATTTATTGATCATCTCCACACAGTTACTCCTTATAGTCTTAATATAGTCATTGACCTTCATCCCTTTCTCTGATGTCACCTTTGGTTATAATTATATTTTTAGTTTCCTTCTTCTGATGCTACAACACAAAGAGTTTGTTCATTTTTTATTTATTTTTTAATTGCCCTGTTTCCTGCATTTTTTATTTTTTATTGTTTGGCTTTTGTGTTCAAGCACTTTGATTTTTTCATATTCATACTTATTTTTATTCTATTTTCATGCTATATATTTTTGTGGGGTTTTTTTGTTTTTCATACTGGTTTTTGTTGCATCTGTTTTTCAAACTTAGTGTGTCTTTTCTTCCATCATCTTCAGATTACTTCTTGGTTAGTTATACATATATGAATATTCATATCTACAACCTTTTAACAGTCATTTTGCATTCCCTCGCGATCCTTGTGTGGGGTTTTTTGGGCAGGCTTATCTCGGCATCCAACTTATTTCCGCTGCACCTTAGCGGTAAGCGTCACTTCATATCTTATGCATTTTCAAAATTTCCTTTCATTCTGTTGAAGTAACAGTAGAAACAGAGACAATTTTACCTTCTAACAACTTATGATCCCTCTGTTTTGTTTCCTTTAAGCTGACTTTTCTGCATCTGGTTTGTTCTTTCTTCACCTTAGTGGCAAGTGCCATTTTTTAGCTTTTGCATATTTGGGTATGGTTAACTTGTACAAAGTGGAGTAAATTTTAAGTTTTGAATGCTTTACTATTCAGTTAGTTTTTTGTTTTGCACATGGTAGCAGTTTTTCTGCTCTTTCATAGCTTTGAACCTGTTTTTCTGGCACTCCCTGATGTCAAACATTTTCTATGCAGCTGTTTGACATGGTTTTATCAGGAGCATTATTATTTTCCCAAACATTTTCATTTTTTTTCCTTCTTTTCTTTTTGTTTTAGAGTTTTCTTATTGAGATTGCATCATGTGCTTTACTTTCATGCTTATCCAACACACTTTCACTAGTTTGTTCACCATTGTTCATTTTTCAGTTTATCTTTGATTCTTAAGTTTTTTATTTTGTAATTTTTCTTTCATTTATAGTTACAGCCCCACTTATTCTTTCTCTTTTACACTTACTGGAGTACCTAAGTCAGTACCAGATATGTAAATACTATAAATATGTATTGTCCGTATTTATTTCTACACCTTGTTGCTTTCTCTTTCAATGTTTGTTTTTTGGTGGGGTATTCAACGTCCAACCAGATTTTATTGCGCCCAAAGTTTTAAGACACTTTCAATTCATTTGTTATTTTACTTAACCAAATGGGCACAAGTTTTAGTTATTTTTAAAGTTCTTTTATTTGATTTTTTTTTCCTTTACATATTGCAGAAATTTGTTTCTTGCTATTTTGTTTTTTTCTGTGATGGTGCATGCTTTTTAGGCAGTCATCAAAAATGTTATTACCTTAGAGTACTATAATTTTTTGTTACATTTATCCTCTTATTTTACAGTTTTTGATTTCAACCATGGGTTTTGGTTTTTTTTAATACATATTTCAGTACATAACATTCTTTAGATTCCACCAGTTAGTGCTAAGTATCATATGCACTCTTGGAAGTTTGCATACTTTAAACATATTAATCAGCTTACATTTTTACTTTTTTTTTAACTTTTTTTATGTTCATTTTTTAGTGCATTACATAAACGTCACTACAGTGAGTTTATTTTTTTTCCTCATTTTTTCGTCACTTTTCTCTTTTCTACCCATGAGTGCTGAGCAGACTTTTTTTTAGGCCCCCTTGCTTTTTGGTTGTTGTGTTAATATTTATTCATAATTACATTATGCAGTTTTTTTCATATACATTTGTTGTATATGGTTCTTTTCTTAGAAGAGAAGTTTTTTACATTGTTTTTTGTTTATCCATTATGGGGATCTTTTACTAAAGCTTAACTCGGGTTATCTGCAGTAGAGCCCATTTTATTCCAATGGGCCCTGCTGCAGTTAACTCAAGCTAATCTTTAGTAAAACACCCTCTATGTTCTTTAAAATCATTGTATTCCACGAGAGTATTGTGACTCTTGTGTGTTATGTTTGGGTTGTGTTCCCTTTTCATGTGCAATATTCTCAGGAAATAGCCTTTTTTGTAACGCTCAAGTTTTATTTTGATCACCATTTTCCATATTTATTGTCCCGCATAATTGTTGTTTATATATTAGTTTCTTTTCTGTTGTCTCTCCAGGCTTTCTGATCATCAATTATACTATTCTGCACCCATATTTTGTGATTTTCAACAGTAATATTAGTCCTTATGCAATATTAACATTTCAATGTTTTTGATATAGTCTCATTTATCATTTCTATATTATTGTTTATATATTATATACTTTTAAAAATAATAATTTCCACTGTTTTGCTGTAGTTTGTCTTTTGTGTTTTATATGTTTTTATATTTGCTTGTTAAAACCAATTGGTTGTTTTTATAGTTGTAAGCAGATGGTTGTTCCATTGAAACACAGCCCTGTGTCGGGTCATACACTTGTGTGATGCTGAATAAAGTTGCTTTTATCAACCTCTGGCTGTGAAGATTTTTTGGTCCACCCCTACTTCTTGGATTTCCATTTGAACTAAACATAGGGTGTTTTTTACCTTTACCTTTGGGTTTTGCTTGGTGTGCAATAGTTGGAAGGACAGGTAGGGTCCAATGAAGGTTTTTTGAAGAGTGGTTAACTATGCATGTTTGAAGGCATCAAGAGCAGCTGAATTGGAAAGTGAAAGATTGAGGATATGACAGAAGAGATTACAGTAGGAGAGATAATGAGTAGATGGGTGGGAATAGCATCAGAGGAACAGGTAGTCAGTTTGGAGGAGGAAAGAAAGTGTGCAGAGATATGCAGATGAGCTGCAAGTCCTCCACAGCACAGCTAAAATTCAAGCCACCACAAGAGGAGGTGGCAAGGAGTCTAGTAGCATGGCATGCTGTCAGAGCAAGTGTGGCAGTACGTCTTCTGATCCCCCAAATCACAGTCCCAACTCCCACAATGTCAACTCCAACTAGCCTGGACCAAACCTGATATTTCCAATATCAACAACAACTGCACTGAAACCAGGTTGATCCCTCCTTCCATGATGTCAACACCAACCCCTCTGACACCAGCCCAACTCCCTGATTTCAATACTAAAGCTCGCAATCTCCTTCAAACACTTTCCATGTTATACATGCCACTAGATACTTGTCAAAAGCATCAGTGGGGTCAGAAGCAGGAATAGAATTACTAGGGAGAGTGTTTCCCTTTCTCTTACCTTTCCTGAATAAACTATTATGCAAATCTGGGTGGTGGAGTACCCTAGAGGTTAGAGCAGCAGACTGTGAACCAAAGAAACCAGGGTTTGAATTTCACTGACACTTCTTGTGGCCTTGGGCAAGTCACTTAATCCCTCTATTGCTGTACTAAAAGGTGGCCTGTACTATGAATAGCACATGGATTTCCCTGTGCGTTGAGGCCACTTTTAGTGCAGCTGTCAAATGGCCAATTTTTCATTTCCTTAATTAATGGCCATGCATTAATTTCCCAATTAGCATATGACCATTAGTATGTGAGCACTTACTGACATCTATTTAGTAGGCAGAAAGGGCTCATGCGCTAACCATGCACTAATTGGTAGGCGTGCAGCAATTTAGGTGCGCTAACTGATTAGCACTGGGCATGCCTTCTTTTTGCCCCCAAATATGCCCCCGGTGCTTAAAAAATGCCAACCCTACTGCAGGATGCCTGAGCTCGCCATGTTGTAGTGCATTTTTCTGCATGGTAAGCACACATTAGTGCTTGCCGCCACTTAGTACAATTACCCCTTAGATTGTAAACCCACTTGAGACAGGGAAATACCCACTTGCCTTTAATTACTACTGGAAAGGTGTGAACTAAATACTAGAATAAAAATACAATGGTGCTCACTGGCACAGATCACCAGAGGTCTGCCATCTTGAATCTCTATATCTATATCTAGATAGATAGATAGATAGATAGATAGATAGATAGATAGATAGATAGATAGATAGATAGATACTATTCTTTCCTTATTGATATGTGTGGATTTATGTATTTTGTTTCATATTTTGTAATGGCTTCATTTTAGCTTGTTAGCCACATTGAACTTGAAGTTGTACAGGGAAATGTGGAGTATAAATGCCATAAATAAATAAATAATGTGTTTTCTACAAAGCCTTTGTATTCCATTAACATTGTGTGAAAGGAGAATGAGTAGCTGGACTGGTATAGTCATGTCACCCATTGGGTTTGGTACCAATAAGGTTAATCTATCTGCAGGAATATAGTTCTTAATATTCCATTGTAGTTTTGCCAGGTTTTCAATAAAATTTAAAAAAAAGATCTTTTTAGTGCAATTAACAGCAATCAAATATCTCTATGAATAAATGAGCCCATGATTACTGATTACAAATAAGCTTCCTTCTTTATCACTAATATTTCACCTAGATGGATGTGAGCCATCCTGGCAACCTTTTTTTCATGAGAATATTTGTTAACTTTCTTTCAGGATCACAACAACTGCAGCCTGTATGATGGATCTACGCAGATACCCACTGGATGAACAAAATTGCACATTAGAAATAGAAAGTTGTAAGTCGAATATTTATTTTGCTTGTTAAGCAAAGCTTCTCAACACTTTCAACTGATGTTTAGCCTCAGGAAGGATTTGTAAGTAAGCATTAAGAATATTTTTGTAACTATAACAACAAATTTAGCTCAGCATATGGCTCTTTGTCAACCTGGTTGTGATATAAAACATACAGTGCATTGCAATTATGAAAACTGCTATATTTTCAAATGTCATATGGTATTCAACATATGCTTGTGAGTTAGTCATCATATTTAGCACATAGGGGGTCATTTTATAACAGGACTACTATGTGAGAAATCCAAAAGGTGCCTATTTTATAAATTCGCATTGTATTTATGTTTCTAAACACTAGAGACCCCCATGTATTCCTATAGGCATCTCTAGTGTTTAACGCTTGCCTATTTTTAGCGCATGCTAAAAATGCTAGCATGTCTTAGTAAAAGGACCCCATAGTGCCTCTTACATAGGTGTCATTAACTGCTTCCACATTAAAACCTTGCAGTTAGCACATGCTAATAACTACATTAGTGCAAGACCTGCATAAATCATTCGCCCAAAAAGAATATCATTAGATTTATAGTTAGCATGTGCTAAAATCTGTGCTAACTGCAATTCCTAACACCTTTTAGTAAACATACCCCTTTATTACTTATTGTCTTAACAAATTATCAATGATTTGTGGACAGTGCTAACAAGAGAATATTGTACAAAAAGTAATGTAAGTTAACATGAAGCAGTATTCGGAATAATAGAACAACCTTGATTTTGTTTGTGTTTTCAGTATTCTTTATGGATTCAAATACAGTTGTTCTACAATGCTTCCCCTGGTTAGCAAAGTAGCACTGCAGTGCTTTCAGCAATTTGATGTTTTCATGTCCTGCCCTGACATAGAACAACAGTGCAGGCAGAGATCTGTGTTCAGTACTTCTAATTATACTGCTGCCCCAGAACAATGGCTATTCAAGTGGAGCATGAGGGCTTCTCTTTGAGATAAAGACATTCTGCATGTACAAGTGGTTATAGTTCACTGAGAAGTTCCATGATAAGTATACTGACAGTGTGGAAGCACGTACTGCAGCAGGTACACTCCCCACCTACTCCCCCCCCCCCCCAAAAAAAAATACAGGCATAGCGAAAAGTAGCCTGCACTTCATGATGGATTCAATTCCCCCAAAATAAAAACAAAGGCCTAGGGAAAGTATCCTGCACTGTGCAGCAGATATTAACCACTCTTCACTCTAAATTGAGCGAGAGTCCTCCACTTACAGTCCTGCCAGTGCAAAGGGGGGGGGGGGTGCTGTTTCACTATCACATTTTCAATAGTGAGTGACAGGCAAGCTCTCCAGCACTCCAGGGAACCTGCTTGTCCCTATGGATTGAAAACAGAATATTGAAGCACCATCCCTTAGTGGTAGCAATGCAGCTGGAGGAGCCCTCGTTCAGCTTAGAAGGAACAGTGGGTAAAAACCCTCCAGAAAACAAAGGCATAAGGAATCTAACCCACACTGCGTAGCAGGCACAACAGCCCAGGGTGTTTCCTCAGGGAAAGTAACCTGCATTCTGTGGCAGGTACAACACCCCAAAAATAAAAGCAAAGACTTGAGGAAAGAAATCCGCATTATGCTGGAAAATAGTTTTGTATTTTCTAACACCAGGAGCGTGCCCAGCAGTAATCAGACAGTGCCACATACTGCTTGGTTACCACTGGAGCCTTAATAAGAGGCGGTAAGGTTTCCCCCAGTAAATGGCCACACTTCAATGACTTTGCATAGTGCATGGTCATTTCCTTCCTCTTTTAAAATAAAAAAAAAGCCTTTTACTACTGGTGGGAAAAGGTGGCCTCGGCAGGCGGCAAACCTGAATGCTGATGCCATCGCAGGGCCCCTTTTACCGCCGATTAGTAAAAGGAGCCCTAAGTGCATGTACTGCTGTGGATTTACAGCCTATCTCACTGACACAGACTAATCAATAATTACCGTGGATTCTTTTGGATTTGTATTAGATAAATGAGACCTTTATTAGAGGTGCTAAAATCTACAATGATTAAGATATATACAATGGTTAGCTATATACACACAATGATTAGCTATATAAAGAATCATTACATCACTGGTCTCTACATTTAAGCAATGCTAAGAGTTCTTAGACCAGGAAAAGAAGCAATAATACACTATACATACAACATCAGTGGTCCTTACATCATCCAGGCTCTTAACATCAGCTGGGGGGGGGGCCCGGTTCACAGCGAGAGCCAGGAGCTTCTTTGACCAGGAACAAGTCCTCTGTACAGTGTGACCACTCACAGATGAGCCCCCCAATTTCACTGAAAGAAACTCCCCTTTTTATTAGGCTCAGAACTCATGTTCAGAGCTAAGGAAAATTACAGAATGCTTCTCTGTTTAGGTACTGTGGGAACGTGGTCACATGTTTTCCAAGTCCAGGTGGACAGGCTGAACTTTGAAAACAAGCACCATCTCCTCTTTGGGGAGGGAACAGAGTGAGAAAATTATATTTTAAGGAACAAAAACTAATTTTTCAGTGGAATACAGTTCAGTCCTATAGGATTAACAAAGAGGTGGATTGGTCTTTGTTATTTTCATGACAATTATTAGAAACTCTGCCTTTATGAACAGTCTGTCATATTATGCAATGAAGGAAGCTGATGTGCATGCATTAGCGTCCCTGGTATAGAGAAGCTATTGTTAAGCGGTCAAAGGAAAACCCACCCTGCTGCAGCAGGTGGTAGGAATTTGGATGAGTTTATGTGTTTATTTTTTTAGGATTTGGTCTCCTGAAGATGCCAGGTGAAACACGGTCCATATAGAGACCAAGTGATGTGATTTCAAGTGCATGTTTTATGTTGGTAGAACAGTGCAATTGGCATAGCTCTGATAGAGTTCTTAAAAATCCACCAGGAACAAGAGTGGAAGATTTGATCTGAATAGCCATGTGGGTTGAGTTGACATATTACCATGATACATTGTGACTTCTTTTTGTGGCTCATTAGAGTGGCGTGGAAAAGAACTGAGCAGAGATATTCAATAAAACTGACTGCGAGCACAGGATTCACAGCATCATATCTAATCTGTATATGAAGCCCTGTGGAGAGGGGAAAGAACTTTAAATTATGGCTACACAGAAGTTATAGGGCAGCTCTTGGTGTATTTGATCTCTTTGTTCTGATAGGTGGTCTTTTATAAATGTAACAAGTTTTAATCACTCTTGAGATAATTTAATTACTCGAGCTAGGTAAGAGTTATTTTATTTATTTATTTTTGTTTATTGCATTTGTATCCCACATTATCCCACCTATTTGCAGGCTCAATGTGGCTTACAGAGACTTCCAGGTTAACAGATACAATTGGTGATTCAAAAAGATATAGGATAAGGAAAAAGTTCTAGGTCGAGAGTTAAAGAAAGATGACTTTCAGCGCATGGATGAGTTGGCGTTGTGGTGTGGTTAAGCTATTGGTTTTCATTATAGGCCTTATTGAAGAAGTAGGTTTTCAGAGATTTACGGAAGTTAGTTGTTTCATTGATTGTTTTCAAGTCGGTTGGTAGTGCATTCCACAACTTTGTGCTCATGTAGGAGAAGGTAGTTGCATGTGTTAGCTTGTATTTTAATCCTTTACAGCTGGGGAAGTGAAGGTTGAGAAATTTATGGGATGATCTTTTGGCATTTCTGGGAGGTAAGTCCACGACGTCTAGCATGTAGGCCGGGGCGTATCCGTGGATGATTTTGTGTACAATTGTGCAAATCTTGAATGCAATATGTTCTGTAAGTGGGAGCCAGTGAAGTTTCTCTCTTAAGGGTTTTGCACTTTCATATTTTGTTTTTCCATATATGAGTCTGGCGGCGGTATGCTGGGCTGTTTGGAGTTTCTTAATATTTTGCTCTTTGCAGCCAGCATAGAATGCGTTGCAGTAGTCCAGGTGACTTAATACCATTGACTGTATCAGGATACGGAAGATGGATCTTGGGAAAAAAGGTTTTACTCTTTTGAGTTTCCACATGGGGTGGGACATTTTTTTTGTTGTGTTCTTGATATAGCTGATACAATTAAAGTACATGTTATCATCAAGAGAAGTAGTTGAAAAGTGTCAGAGAATTTCATGATGTTTTATGTATATATGCAATTTTATGCAATGGTTTTGAGAGAGCTATTTTTAACTTTGTACTTATATGTATAATAACGTTGAACAAATCACCATTAGCCTGCTTGAATAATGAGGTACTTGTATAATTTTACCAATTTAAGTCTTAATCGGACCTCAGTGTGGGTGCTACGGCGGTCAGTAAGTTCAAATGCCGCTGCAGCTTTCCCAATGTCGTCACCAGCCCTTAGGAAATTTTTACTTTTTAAAAAAATATATTTTTCAATAAATCAACTCCTAATTACTGAAATTTAAATAGAAAAATAATGATTATGGAAGGTTACTTAGCTTATATTTAATTAAGTCGGCTTGTATGTGAAAGTATGTAAGTAAAATAGTAAGTTAATTATACCAACAATTGATATATGAGATTGTAATACATTATTGTTGTTTTTAAACTTATATAATAACCCTGTGGTTTTGAAATATGAATATTCATTAGAAATATCTTGAAAAGCTGATTGGTTTGTGGCCCTTCAGGATTGCAGTTTGACACCCCTGATCTGCAATATAGCAGTCTGGCCTACATCTGTGTCATGCAGTGTTGGTCAAAGTACTTAAGTAAAAGTAACAATAAATGTGTATTTTAATACTTAAGTAAAAAGTACAGTGAAAAACACATTTGGGGGTGCTTTTACTAAGGCGGCCCGAAAAATGGCCTGTGCTGGTGTAGGCATGTGTATTAGACGTGCGCAGGTCCATTTTTCAGCGCGCCTGCAAAAAAAGGCATTTTTTTGACCAAAAATAGACACATGCAGCAAAATAAAAATTGACACGCATCCATTTTGGGCCTGAGTCCTTACTGCCCCCCAATGAGTAAGCGGTAAGGTCTCACACGTTAACCAGGCGGTAATCATCAGTGCGCGTACACTGCCCATTACCGCCCGGATAGCACCACGTGGTAGAAAATAGAAATTCTTTTCTGCTATGCATTTTGGATGCACATAAAAATTAGAATTACCTCCTGGGGCACATGGTAGATGGGTGATAGTTCTAATTTGACATTCATTATACACGCATGGGTGCCTAACCTGCTTATAATCGAAAGAGAAAAACGCCCAAGAGCCGACCTAAATCGGGAGATGGGCGTTTTTCTCACAAAAACAAATAAAGCGGTATAATCGAAAGCCGAACTTTGGACGCTTTCAACTGCACTCCGTCGCGGATGCGGACAAAGTTGACGGGGGCGTGTCGGAGGCGTGGTGAAGGCGGAACTGGGGCGTGGTTATCACCCGAACAGAGATGGGCGCCTTTCGCCGATAATGGATACGTTTGTAGCTAGAATTTAGGGCACTTTTCCTGGACCCTGTTTTTTCACGAATAAGGCCCCAAAAAGTGCCCTAAATGACCAGATGACCCCCAGAGGGAGTCGGGGATGACCTCCCCTGACTCCCCCAGTGGTCACTAACCCCCTCCCACCACAAAAAAATGATGTTTCACAACTTTTTACTTTCACCCTCAAATGTCATACCCTCCTCCCAAGCAGCAGTATGCAGGTCCCTGGAGCAGTTGTTAGGGGGTGCAGTGGACGTCAGGCAGGTGGACCCAGGCCCATCCCCCCCCTACCTGTTACAATTGTGCTGCTTAATGCTTAGTCGTCCAACCCCCCCAAACTCACTGTACCCACATGTAGGTGCCCCCCTTCACCTCTTAGGGCTATAGTAATGGTGTAAACTTGTGGGCAGTAGGTTTTGAGGGGGATTTGGGGGGCTCAACACCCAAGGGAAGGGTGCTATGCACCTGGGAGCTCTTTTACCTTTTTTTTTGTTTTTGTAAAAGTGCCCCCTAGGGTGCCCGGTTGGTGTCCTGGCATGTGAGGGGGACCAGTGCACTATGAATCCTGGCCCCTCCCACGAACAAATGCCTTGGATTTATTCGTTTTTGAGCTGGGCGATTTCATTTTCCATTATCGCTGAAAAGCAAAAACGCCCAGCTCACACCTTGGCGAATAACACATGGGCGTCTATTTTTTTTGAAAATACGGTTCACTCCGCCCCTTCACGGACCCGTTCTCGGAGATAAACGCCCATGGAGATAGGCGTTTCTGGTCGATTATGCCCCTCTAAGTGCCTTAGTAAAAGGGCCCCCTAAAAAAGTTACTTAAGTAAAAGTTTTAAAAAGGTATTACCTAATATAATAGTTTTTGAGTAAAAAGTAAAAGTACCACAACTACAGTGAATGCAACTATTTGTTAATGCTTTTATTCCAACAACTTCATTGCTCTACAATTCATTCCACTTTGCTTTTAGTAAAATTAAATTTTTGAAAATGACTGTCACTCATGCGAGTGTACTTGTGAGTCATTAATCAAGCACAGCTAGAAAGGTTCAACAACTGCACTAGCAGAAAGTGGATTGTTCAGTCTGATAAAAAAAGTTCCTTCAAATCAGGCCAGGTTGCAATATTACTGATGTCTTCTGACTGGGTCTGCAGATTATGATCAAGGGAATCCCTGAAACACTTGACTTCCATATAGCAAAGAATACTTTATCATCATTATTGTCATTATCATCAGCATTAGAAGTAGTGCTGTCTAATTCATCATTTGTATCTTATCTTTATCTTCATTATCATTGTCATGCTGTCCAATTACAAAGAAGGCTTTCACAAAGTTGGAATCATTGTCTGTCGTTGTTCTAACATTTTTTCATCTGTTGGCAAACTGTTTGAATATTTTTGAGAATTGATGCAAGAACGTCAAATGTGTGGGAATCCTTCAGTCTTAAGGCCAGACAAGCAGAATTCCTCCCTAAAGACTCATCAATCCAGTGGACAGTTACCCCAATGTAAAATTTCCCATGGGATGATGAGCAGTCTGTTGTGGTAGAGACATATGTCTGTTCACCAAGAATTGCTACCAGCTTCTGCTTCATCTCTGCTTTAAAGTTACACAACTCAGCACTGTTCTCTTTGGCTAGAGACTAGTAACCAGTTCAATAAACACAGGTAACTCTACTGTTCTTAAAGGTTACACTCACTGAACAGCAAAATTTAAGAAGAGATAATCCACTGTTTGTGTGACAAGGTTTGCAATAGCAAAACCCTATTCCCAGTTTTGCTGTTTCATTTGATTTACTGAGAAATTATCATTTAGTTCTCACTTTAGTTTTTACTTTTAACTGCAAACATCAGATGTAACTGAGGAAAAGCAGTAAAAATTGGCAACATTATTATTTCAGTAAAAGTAACAAATGTTATCCTGTACTTTTTTTTACAAGTAAAAGTAACAAAATGTTTACTTAAGTACAGTAACTAGTTACATTTACTTAATTACTATACAACATTGGTGTTGTGTATGCTGTTGACTGCAATGTTTCGTACCTGCTTGTTTCAGAGTTGGCTTGATCCCATTGTAGACAACCAAACAGCAGCAGTGATCCAAGAAAGGACAAACACAGCAAGAGTTTATTCAAATGTCAAAGCTAATAGAAACAGGACCCAACCTGGCCAACTTTTGGAAAAACCTTTGTCAGGGGTCACATAGAGGGGCATAATCGAACGGCACCGGCCAAATAGATGACCGGCCATCTTCGGGGCCGGCGCCGCAAAGGGGCAGAGCAAACCGTATTTTCGAAAAAGATGGCCAGCCATCTTTTCTTTCGACAATACGGTTGGTGCCGGCTAAATCTCAACATTTAGGTCAAATGTTGAGATCGCCGGTTTTAGAGATGGCCGGCTTCAGTTTTAGGCCATAATGGAAACCGGACCCAGCCATCTCAAACCCGGCAAAATGCAAGGTATTTGGTCATGGAAGGAGTGCACTGGTCCCCCTGACATGCCAGGACACCAACCGAGCACCCTAGGGGGCACTTCTAAAAATAAAAAAAAAATTTTAATAGCTCCCAGGTGCATAGCTCCCTTACCTTGGGTGCTAAGCCCCCCCCCAAATCCCCCCCAAACCCACTCCCCACAACTCTACACCAATACCATAGCCTTAAGGGGTGAAGGGGGGCACCTACATGTGGGTACAGTGGGTTTAGGGGGGTTGGAGGGCTCCCAGTTACCACCACAAGTGTAAGAGGTGGGGGGGTGGGCCTGGGTCTACCTGCCTGAAGTGCACTGCACCCACAAAAAACTGCTCCAGGTACCTGCATACTGCTGTCAGGGAGCTGGGTATGACATTTGAGGCTGGCAAAAAAATGTTTTTAATTTTTTTTGGGGGGGTGGGAGGCATGGGTTTTGGGAGTGTGCAGATCAATTTTTCTGCGCTCCTGTAAAAAAGGTGTTTTTAAAATTTTTGCTGTCCATTTTGGGTCTGAGACCTTACTGCCAGCCATTCACTTAGTGGTAAGGTCTCACACGTTAACCGGGCGGTAATGACCTATGCGCATCAAATGCCACTTGACACATGCCAGAAAATAAAAATTATTTTTTGGACGTGCATAGAGAACGCACGCCAAAAATGAAATTATCACAAAAGCCATGCGGTAGCCGGGCAGTAACTCCAAATTGGCACACGTTGGGTGCACGTAGGTGCCTATCCTGCTTATTTTCAAAGGAGAAGGCCGGCCATCTTCCAACACAAATTGGGAGATGGCCGGCCTTCTTCTAATGCCGGCCAAATCGGTATAATTGAAAGCCGATTTTGGCCGGCTTCAACTGCTTTCCGTCGCAGGGCCGGACAAAGTTCAAGGGGGCATGTCGGCAGTGTACCGAAGGCGGGATGGGGGCGTGGTTAAGCGATGGCCGGCCTCGGCCGATAATGGAAAAAAGAAGGCCGGCCCTGACGAGCATTTGGCCAACTTTACTTGGTCCCTTTTTGTTCACGACCAAGCCTCGAAAAGGTGCCCGAACTGACCACCGGAGAGAGAAGGGTGCCCATCCTTCGACACAAATTGGGAGATGGGCGTCCTTCTCCCAGGGTCGCCCAAATTGGCATAATCGAAAGCTGATTTTGAGCGTCCTCAACTGCTTTCCGTCGTGGGGATGACCAAAGTTCCCGGGGGCGTGTCAGAAGTGTAGCGAAGGCAGGACTGGGGCATGCCTAACACATGGGCGTCCTCAACTGATAATGGAAAAAAGAAGGGACATCCTTGACGAGCACTTGGGCGACTTTACTTGGTCCATTTTTTCTTACAATGAAGCCTCAAAAAGGTGCCCGAACTGACCAGATGACCACCGAAGGAAATTGGGGATGACTTCCCCTTACTCCCTCAGTGGTCACTAACCCCCTCCCACCCTAAAAAAAATTAATATTTTTTCCAGCCTCTATGCCAGCCTCAAATGTCATACCCAGCTTCATGACAGCAGTATGCAGGTCCCAGGAGCAGTTTTAGGGGGTACTGCAGTGCACTTCAGGCAGGCGGACCCAGGCCCATCCCCCCCTACCTGCTACACTTGTGGTGGTAAATGTGAGCCCCCCCAAAACCCACCACAAACCCACCGATCCATTATCACCAAAACTCAGGGACGACCATCTCTAGGGTTGACCTAAATGTTGAGATTTGGGCGTCCCCGACCGTATTGTCGAAATGAAAGATGGACGCCCATCTTGTTTCAATAATACGGGTCCCCTCCCCCTTCACGGGGATGTCCTACGAGGACGTCCTCAAGAAAACTTGGGCACCCCGTTCGATTATGCCCCTCCACGTGTCTGTCTTTATGTTTCCCCCATCTTATTTTCTTATTTTTTAGTATGTTAGCCACCCAGATGTATTTGCCAATGGGTGGGGTAGGAAATCTATAATAAGCTTGAAACTTGAAGTTTTTTTGTGTTTAAGCTTTATCAAAGCACTCGTACATGACTGCACATGTGCAGTATTAACATTACTTTTGGCACATTTTTTTTTTTTCGCATGGCGCCATATATAGCTCCACTATCTGGTGCACATCCTACATAGCTTTTGCCATTTGAAAAGTTTATTCCTTGACGGGTTACATTTTCTACAAAGTATAACTTAAGGTAACTTCCTTTGTGATCCATATGTGCCCTTTTCACTGGTATTCTGCATGTCCACTTACTGTAGGTGCTCGCTGTAAAATCTATATGTTTATGCCATAGACTCACAATCACAGAAATAATTAAACTTTTATGCCATACTGCTGTTTATTAGATTAAATTTAAGTTCTTACATCTATAACTTTAGAACATATTCATTTCTTTACCATTGTCCTTTCTCCACATATGTTCCCGGTACCATAAACATTGCAATGGTTTGATTTTGTTTTAACATAACACACAAAGGAATATATCAGGTCATTGTACAACCAATACTACAAGGCCATTCACAATTTTTCTCTTTTCACTCCCTCCACCCATGGTCTGCTTCCAAGAATAACTTTTTTTTCACCTTTTTTACTATCTCCAGTAGGTTGTCCAACTAGAGTGCCATTCAGCATGTCAACACAGCATTGTACCATACCTTCCACATTATCACCGCAGGTATTTTTTCTTTCTTTCTTTTTTTGGATTCTGTCTTTTGGATTGCCCAACATTATGCCACATTTAACTGAAAAGTTTTAGTTGTGACTAATATTACATCATGGGCCCTATTTGCTAAGCTGTGCTAAGTGTGAGCTAGCAATTTTAGCATGGGCTAATGATTAACACCTGCTAAATACTAGGAACATATGGGTGACTTTGGCGTTTAGCACGCACCAGTTTTAGCATGTGCTAAAGACACTAGTGCACCTTAGTAAAAAGGGCCCCAAAAGTCTTTAACATAGTAACAAAGTAAATTACAGCAGATAAAGACCTGAATGGTCCATCCAGTCAGTCCAACAAGAAGCCTCCTTTTACATTTTTTAATAATTAAACTTATTTTTCCTTCCTCATAGTGCATAGACTTCAACTTAATCATATCATTAGATCACTAATCCCCAGCAATGGGCACTGTTTCACCCTTCCTGGCTGCTTCGAGGTGTGTAGCAATAAGATAAAAACATTCCAATGAAAACAAAAGCAAATTCTTTGACTTCTTCACTCAAGCAGAAAATAAAAGAAGAAAAAGAATTCTTTAATTATTTGAAAATATGTAAGGAGGCTTGTTAAGACCATTGATGTGATACTAGTCCCAACTAAAATTTTACGGTTAAACTTGACTTAATGCTGAGATCCTTTTCCTCCTTATACCTTACATTAAGAGGGAAGTTATCAGTGTGGGCTACCATTAAGATGGATTATTTTACCACAACTCATGTTATTTTAGCTCTGGTCCCATTTTATGCAATAAGACCTAGTTATTAGTACCGATAAAATGGATTATTATATGTGTAATACTGCCAGCTAGATGTAAAAACTGACTCTGGCTTATTTCTCTTCTTTGCATCTTCTAATAAAGCAGATCTGATGGACTTTCTGACTTTCACATAGCCTTCATTTCTTCTTTCAGAACACTACCACCTCAGACATAGGAATTTGGCTGTCAGACTGTATTTTAAATTTCTAATATGTTGATTTTGGAAATGCAGCAGATCAGTTGTGGGGTTTCTGCATAATGGCATGAGAAACATACTCTTCCCATTTAATCAATATGTCTGAAAAAGCTTTGCATGTTGAATTTCAAATTGGTATCTCATGCATTTACAAATGAGTACCTAGGGATGTAAAGAACCACAAACTATTGATCCAAACAAACAATAAAATGATCCCATTCAATTTCAAAGATAAAGCATGTTAAGCCACATTTAGGGTGAAAGTTACCAAAGTAGGCTACTGATTAAATGGATTATTTTATGATAGTGTTCTGACAACAGAGAGTTTGAAAAATGAACCAAAGACATGAAACAGGTTTGCTAAAAGAAAATATCCAATTGAAAGAAGAAATGAAGGCTATGTGAAAGTTAGAAAGTCCATCAGATCTGCTTTATGTTTCAACGTTTTTATTGATGACAAGATAGATATAATATACAAATGCTGAAAAATACAAAACTGCTGCTGTACAGTGATGCTTCACAGATAATTGTTAAACAGGCCATCATCAGAAATTTTTATTTCCCCCCCCCCCCCCTTCCCCACCCTCTCTTCCACCCTCCCTCCCCCCTTATTTCTTTGGATTCCAACCAATATTGGGGATAATGGGTTTAACCCTTCAGACCATGTGTACTTCCTCGATAGTTACAATAGATTAAGGAGCAAGCTTCGCCCCCGTGGACTAAGTCCTTGTATATATCGTCCCCATATTGACATGAACTGCTTTTTCCGTTTTGGGATTCCCTTTGCCTCTCTGGCTTCCCAGGTGGCCAACTCATGTATCTGATTCCTCCAGTGCCAGTACACAGGTGGGTCTGGTTCTATCCACTTCTGAAGAATAGTCTTGCGTGCCACTAGGCATACCTTGCGACACCAAACTCTCTCGTTTTTTGTCTGATTCGCAAAAGCTGCCTGTGTGTCTAAGACATAATGGTCCCAGGTTCCACCCACTGGGATCTGCGTTATGTTAGTCAGATAGCTCTTTATTTGTCCCCAAAATGTATGTATCCTTGGGCAGCCCCAAAAAGCATGGTACAGGCTGTGAGGTGTATGATTGCATTTTACATATTTACTGTCGTTTGTGGCCCTCATGTGTCTCCATTGTTGCCCTGACATGTATGCTCGCATGACCACCCTGTACCCACATTCTCTCAACCTCTCGTCTATAGTAAGTGAAGGAATGCGTCTCAGTGTTGCCCCGACGTCCCATCCTCCCAAAGAATTACCCGGAATGTCTTTCCCATCTGCTTTCTTAGAAGATGCAAAGAAGAGAAATAAGCCAGACTCAGTTTTTACATCTAGCTGGCAGTATTAAACATATAATTTAAAAAAAACAGTGGCATATTATGCAGCAGCATGACTGTTTCAGGGATGAGATATTTACTGTTGCTTATTCCAGATGCTTTAATTTGAGGGATAAACTTGTCACATCAGCCCTCAGTCTTTTCATAAAGAAATTAAATATAATAAATTGGGATAGCTGCTGATAGGTTTAAACGTGAGGAAAGAAAGTGCATTTATTTGGGGACGTTGACGTGTATAAAATGTGCCTTTCTAAAAATATATAAACTTTTCTACAGAAGATCAGAATCACTTCTACCAGAAAACTGTAGAATACAATATAACTTGCTCATAGATTCTCTTAAAAAATAAATGGAGGAAAAGACCTCAAAAGACCCATGTGCTCAAATGAACCAGACCCTCGAGCCAAGGGGTTTAAATACGATGATCGAATGGCAGAAGTTTTGTAAGGTTTTGAGTTGGATATGTTTTTTGTCCTGATGAGTTCTCCATAGCATTAGTTCCTGTGAGTTGATTGGTGCATTTTTTGTGGGCGTCTTATATATATGGAGGCACCATTTTTGAAACTGTGTGCTGCAATTATGTTCCGAGGAAGAACTATACCATCTGTTTTTTTAGGTTGCTGATAGATGTTTTGTGATATGAAGTGTGTTTGCTTTCAGAGCGCTTCCATTATCTCCCTTGAAAAAGCTGGAGGATGAAATGGGTCCCTGTCGAGAGTTTTGCAGCTGGATTAAATGAGAAACTGAGTTGCTCTCACTATATATTTTTTGTTTTACTTATAAGTTTGAATCATTTCATTGTTCATATGTAAGGATGTGCATAATATGACTTTTTGAGCACAAAAAGTACAAAAATATATTTTAATAGATTTGAGTGCTGAAAGTACGTCAGTGACAAGTTCACTTGAGCACCTGGGTCTTTTGAGGTCTTTTCCTCCTTTTGTTTTTAAGAGAATCTGTAAACAATTTATACTGTACTCTACACCTTTCTAAAAATAGCCTATGGAAAGCTCCTGCACCAATTTATACCTGCAGTGAGGCAGGAATAATTTTATGCATGTAAGTGCCAATAAAAGTCAGCTCCTATGCCTGTATTTTACAAAACGCACAGTCAATCTCAGCCCAGCACCCTCATTCTCTGCCTCCAGGAATGCCTGTGCATCTAGGAGGTAATTTTATACAATCATTCCTGTACTTTTGTAGCCACATACGTATGAATGGAAATGACCTCTTATAAAATACCGACCAGCAAAAAAGTACTTGCTTAAGCTCCAGGGTGCATATGTGGAGTTTGCACATTAATGTATCGACTATAAAATCTCTCCCCCCCCCCCCCCCCCCCACACTCTTGATATTCAAAACCATTTAACCAGCCAGGAATGGCACCTGGCCAGTTAAATGGTATATAACCAGCTATCCAGCAATATTCAGATACTAGCAAAATGCTATTGATAGTTGGCAAATTATTTCCACCCAAATGCACTTTCAGAGCATATGGTGCTGGCTGGTTTTTCAATGTCCATTACATAGTTGGTGTAAATTGGTCCTACCTCATCCCTCGAAGGCACATCCAATTAACTACCACCTTAGCTGTAGGGAACCCCAAGTTCTCACCGACTGATCCGGATTTAGCTCTTCTCTGTGCCCAATGTATATATGAATGTCCACATATCCAAATGTGCCAATATTATTCTTGGCTACCTGCAAGGTTAAGGAAAAGGAATGAATGATGAGTCTGTTCTGAAACCTGTGTTTCTATTAGACAGCCTGCCACTCTTCAGCCTTAGCAGCTGGTCTGATGTACCATTTGTATTTATCAGTCTTCCATCTGCCCAATGCCATTATCTGCTCCCATGACATGCCTTTCACAGCTGTTGATGTAGCTGCCCCTATTCTGAATGAACGGGTTCAATAACTCCCTTTTTGCATGCCTAAGCATTATTTTCAAAGTCAGAGAACTCTGGAGAATTGGAAACATGTTAATGTAGTTTTATCTTCATGAATGAGTAGCCTGTCAGGTCCTGGTGGCCTATCTACCATGTATGCTTTGAAATATAAAGGATGGGGCAGGCTAGGTTGTGCATCGACCAGTTTAGTGTGATCCTCGTGTCTTTAGCCAATTGATCAATTTTGGATTTTTGTATGAACAACTCTAATGTCTTCCATTTGAGAATGACATACTTCATTGCCATACCCAAGTTAGGACTACTACTACTACTACTTAACATTTCTAAAGCGCTACTAGACATGAAGAGACAGTCCCTGCTCGACAGAGCTTACAATCTAATTAGGACAGACAAACAGGACAAACAAGAGATAAGGGAATATTAAAGTGAGGATCATAAAATAAGAGTTCTAAACAAGTGAACAAGGGTTAGGAGTTAAAAGCAGCATCAAAAAGGTGGGCTTTTAGCTTAGATTTGAAGACGGTCAGAGATGTAGCTTGACGTACCGGCTCAGGAAGTCTATTACAGGCATATAGTGCAGCAAGATAAAAGGAACGGAGTCTGGAGTTAGCAGTGGAGGAGAAGGGTGCAGATAAGAGAGATTTACCCAGTGAACGGAGTTCCCAGGGAGGAATGTAGGGAGAGATGAGAGTGGAAAGGTACTGAGGAGCTGCAGAGTGAATGCACTTACAGGTCAATAAGAGGAGTTTGAACTGTATGCGGAAACGGATAGGAAGCCAGTGAAGTGACTTGAGGAGAGGGCTAATAGGAGCATAACGACACTGGCAGAATATTAGTCGTGCAGCAGAATTTTGAACAGATTGAAGAGGAGAGAGATGGCTAAGTGTGAGACCTGTGAGAAGCAAGTTGCAAAAGTCTAAGTGAGAGGTGATAAGAGTGTGGATGAGGGTTCTGGTAGTGTGCTCAGAAAGGAAAGGGCGAATTTTGGTGATATTATAGAGAAAGAAACAACAGGTTTTAGCAGTCTGCTGAATATGGGCAATTAGTTGTGTTACATGTATTGATAGATAGCACAGTTGCACTTGTGCTTCTGCAGGTACACATACTATGTTTGCCCATGTGGTAAGTGTATACTCTGTGTGGTAAATGCAGAGTAGATGATGGGCATGCCCTTGCATTTATCTCATGGGTTTTGCACTTACTGTACCTTAGTGTCATAATGAAAAATAATGCTGGCTGTCCCCCCAGTGATGTGTTCTATACTTGTCTTTATAAGAAGGAGCAGAACTTACCACTGTCTAACGTGAGACATAGCAGGGGCCACCCTTCCCCAGATCTACCAGGTATTTGAGGTCCCACAGGGAGGGCATCTCTGTCATGAGAACATAAGAACATAAAAATAGCCATTCTGGGTCAGACTAATGGTCCATCTAGCCTAGTATTCTGCTTCCAGCAGTGGCCAAGGTCAGCGGTCAAGTTAACATCATGCCACTTCCATACAAATTGACTCAGGGGCTCCAGAATATGGACAAAACATAATTAGTTGGCCAATATTTTAAACCAGTTATGTGATTTGATTTTGTCTTTGAGGTTCCAGTGCCTAGTTTTTATGTACAGTTAATGCTGGGGAATGTGAATCTGCATAACCATGCACCTAAAAAGCATGAATAGGAATGTTGTACCACTTAACATTTTATGCCTACATACTATAGTGTAGTAAAACTCTGCAATTACCACATGATAATTGACAAAATTAACATGTAGTAACTGCAAAACCTCTTCATTAAGCGAGGAAATGTCATTATTATGTTTTAACTGCATTGCAGATAATATAATGCAGTTAGTTGCACCTGCTGAAGTAGTATTAACAGCACTGTGTTATCTGATGCATTCACTTATTTATTTATAGTGGAACCCCGATATAACATAACTAATGGGGTTCATAAAATATAACATTAAATGCGGGGTTGTATTATAGCCTTCAGCTGTGAAGACAGAGTTCACCTGAAGTTGTTTTCACATCAGCACTGGGAGCAGCCTTCAGCCTGGAGTGTTTTTCATGCAGGCACAGGAGGGCAGACCCCTTCCTCCCTTTCCTAGGTAGAGATTGGCTGGAGTGTTTTTCATGCAGGCAAGGGAACACACTCTCCCCCCCCCCCCCCCCCTTGGAGTGTTTTACATGTAGGTGTGGTGGGGAGGACAGGCCCTCCCAGCATAATAAAATCTTGCCTGGAGTGTTTTTCATGCCGGGAGAGGAGCAGTCATATCCAGACTGAAATGGACTGCCGACATAAGAGCTGTATGTGAAAAAAGAGGAGCCATGGCATGCTTGCGTTATATGCAGATTCATATTATTACGGGGCATGTTATAGCAGGGTTCCACTGTATTTATTTACTAGTTGATTTTATTTATGTTTCATCAATTGCAAATTTAAGCAGATTACAACCCAACATATATAATTCAAGTTACATATCAAACAATTCAAAAATATTACATAAAATATATACACCATATACAAAAAGCCCCATTTTAGATAGAATGTAGAAATCAAAACTGAGATGGATGGAAGGTGTCAAAATCAAATAGTATACAAACGGATTTGCACACACAGAGCATTGTCTAAAATACACGCAGGACTATACAAGTATGTACCAGTTACATGTGACAGGAATAACCGTTTTACAATTGTCAACATCTTAAACATCAACAGAAGCCATTAGACAACATGGAGGGACATAATCGAACGTCGCCGGCAATCTATTTTGGCGACGGTGCAACGGCTGGCCGGAACCGTATTATTGAAAAAGATGGCCAGCCATCTTTTTTTTCGATAATACGGTTTAGCCCGGCCAAATGCCAGAGTTCGCCGGGTTTGAGATCGCCGGTTTTGTTTTTCAGCGATAATGGAAAAAAATACCAGCCATCTCAAACCCGGCGAAATCTAAGGCATTTGGTCATGGGAGGAGCCAGCATTTGTAGTGCACTGGTCCCCTTGACATGCCAGGAAACCAACTGGGCACCCTAGGGGGCACTTCTAAAAATGTTTTAAAAATACCCAAATAGCTCCCAGGTGCATAGCTCCCTTACCTTGGGTGCTGAGCCCCCCCAAATCCCCCCCAAACCCTCTCCCCACAACTCTACACCATTACCATAGCCCTTATGGGTGAAAGGGAGCACCTACATGCGGATACAGTGGTTTTTTTTTTTGGGGGGGGGGCTTGGAGGGCTCAACACTTACCACCACAAGTGTAACAGGTAGGGGGGGTGAAGAAACCTGGGTCTGCCTGCCTGAAATGCCCTGCACCCATTAAAAACTGCTCCAGGGACTTGCATACTGCTGTCAGGGAGCTGGGTATGACATTTGAGGCTGGCATACAGGCTGGCAAAATAGATTTTTATTTTTTTTAAGTGTGCAAATCCGTTTAGTGTGGGAGGGGGTTGCTGACCACTTGGGGACTACGAGGAGGTCATCCCCCATTCCCTCCAGTGGTCATCTGGTCAGTTGGGGCACCTTTTTGAGGCTTGGTCATGAAAATAAGTAAACCTGGTGAAATACTGCTTAACACCACTTTTTTTTCCATTATCCACGAAAGCCGGCCATCTGGTAGCCACGCCCATGCCCGCCCATGTCCCGCCTTCACTACGCTGACGACATGCCCCCTTGAACTTTCACCGGCACGGCGACGGGAAAGCGGCGATGGTGTCAAAAAAGCCACTTTCGATTATACCGATTTCGCCGCTGTTGAGAGATCGCCGGCCATCTCCCAATTTATGTCGGAAGATCGCCGGCGATCTCTTTCGAAAATGAGCTGTATACACATCTAAATACTGGCACTTAACATATAGGACTAGATTCTATATATTGTGCCGAGATTTCCATGTGGAAATTGAAGTGTATTCTATAAACTATGGTTTAATTTAGGTATACTTTAAAGAATAAGCCAAACGCTGGTCCACAGAACTAAGCCAAGAAGAACCTGGTGTAAATTCCGATGCCTAAATTAAACACGGAGCGGGTGTGTTCTATAACAACACATATAAATTCTAGAAATGCCCACAGCCTGCCCATTCCACGCCCATAACCACACCCACTTTACAACTATGCAACTTATATTTATGTGCACCACTTTACAGAATGCGCTTAGACAGTTCTGCGCATAAATTCTAATTAGTGCAGATAATTGGTTGTTAACATCCGATTATCAGCACTGATTAGCTTAACTAAGGGGTCCTTTTACTAAGGTGCGCTGAAAAATGGCCTGCAGTAGTGCAGACGCGTGTTTTTGGCGCGCACAGAATTATTTTTAGCGCACCTACAAAAAATGCCCTTTTTTTGCCAAAAAAGGACATGCGGCAAAATGAAAATTGCCGCGCATCCATTTTGGGTCTGAGTCCTTACCGCAAGCCATTGACCTAGCGGTAAGATCTCACACGGTAACGGGGGGTAATGATCTATGCATGTCAAATGCCACTTGATGCGCGTAGCTGCCATGCGCCAGAAAACAAAAAATATTTTTCAAATGCGCGTAGGGGACATGATCCAAAATTGAAATTACCGCAAGGGCCACGCGGTAACTGGATGGTAACTCCAATTTGACGCGTGTTAGGTGCACGTAGCTGCCTATGCGGCTTAGTAAAAGGGCCCATAATTAAGTTATGCACATTGTTTTGGAATACACTTCCATTTGCACACAGAAATCTCAGAGCGATGTATAGAATCTAGTCTATAAGTTCCAACACATAAAGGGAATGTGTACCATTTTGGAAACCTCCCACTTAAGTACAGAGACCACAATCAATTGCACTATCTATTTTAGAGGGGAAAACATTAGGAAATTAATGGGGCAACTACCCCTAATTCCTCCTATAGACTGTTGCCCACTTTCACAAAACCTATATGTACCCAGGAGTGTCTGTAAATCCTGATATTTATTTATTTATTTATTACATTTATACCCCGCGCTTTCCCACACATAGCAGGTTCAATGCTGCTTACATGGTAAATAGAATTACAAAGTCTTGAAGGAGAATATTACAAATTGTAGTAAACATAGTGAAAGTGGGGTTCTAAGGATATGTAAATTGAACATGGAGAGGTAAACAAAGATAGGATGAGCAAAAGGAAAAGAGATTGGGAGGGGTATGTGTAGGGAGGATGGAGAGGAAAAGATTTTAATCACAGATGTGCATTCCCCTTCTGAAATGGGAAATACATGTGTATAGAAACACATTAATGCCCTTTATACAATGACCTCTTCGTGTCAGATTTATGCTATATTAGAAACAATGCATCAGTGTATTCACAGAAAGCAAAAACAGATGAGATGTATTATATATAATTTTTTTTAAACCTCTTAAAATGGTGAGTGGCTAAAAAGAGATATACATTGAAAAAAAGGCTATAATTCTACATATAGTTCTTAGAAGATAGATATAGCACTGCATCACCTTTTATTCTATCAATGAAAAGAACATTGATCCCCATGGAGGTCTTCTGTAACCTGTAACCAGCGTTCATCGATTTAGATTGTTTTTTTTTCTTTTGAATCTTTATTTACTATTGCTACATGATTGATCAGTTCTAGCAGATGCATCTTTTCAGAAACAGTTGAAATCATCCACTTTCTGGAATTAGTTTAGGATTAAATCAATATTAGATAAGAAATTATATCTAGGTTCCATTGCTTTTATCAAAAAAGCTAGTCTGATGTTATTCCTTCAGTTGCTTAACTGCAAGAAAACACAGGTAAGAGCCAAAGCTGAGGTAAAATTGTGGGGATGTTCAAACTTCTAGTGGCCTTATCTGCCTGCAAATCAATAAGAGGATTTTCTAACTTCTTTCCTGATCTGAGAAAAAAGCAAAACCTCTCTGAGGGCCCAGCATCTCTTCTCCCCCTCTATCCCCACTCTCCGTGGTCCTGTATCTCACCCCCCCCCCCCCCAGCAATCCACCAACATTCCTGTGGTCCACCAGCAGAGTCAACAAGCTGCTTTGGCTAGCCCTGGAAGCATTCTCTCTATTGTGTCCTGCCTACGTGGACATAGGAAGTTGGATCAGATGAGGTGGGACACAACAGAGGGAATGCTTTCAGGGCAAAGGGGCAACATACTCAAAGCAGCAGCGGGACTCAAAAAGATACGCAGTTGCAGCAGTGGAAGCAGGTAAAATACTCAGGATGGCCCTTTGTTGGGGGGGCTAATTTGTCAGGGTACAAATTGTGAGCAGGCACTTTTGTAAGGGGTGATTTGTCGGGGGCTTTTTTGTCTGGTTTCTTTTTGTCGGTGCTAGTTTGTATTTGGGCCTTTTTGTCAGGGATTTTTTTATCGGGGCTTTTTTGACCAGGTACCTGCTTAGGCAAAATATGCCTGTGTGTGCATACAGACCCATGTATATACCAGAAATCTAATAAAATATGTATGTAATCAGTATATAACTGTTGTATTGTAGGACTTTTTTGAGAGGATAATAGTATTTTGCATAGTGAATACTCAACTGAGACTAGGTTTCGACCATAGAACAAGATATATACCCCAAGATTCTATAAGGGTCCATGAAATTTGTGCACCAAATTTTGGGCATGATCCTGAGATGTGCGCACAAGAATCTGTATTTTTACACATATAACATGCCCACGCATATAACACGTGCAAATTGTGAGTTCATGTAAACATAAACTGGGATAACACATCCGTGCATATAACATGTGCTATACCAGTTTATTTTCGAAGATGTGCTAATTGCCAAACTAAAAGATTAGTTTTTAACGGCTTTTCTTTTTAGGTTCTTGCAGGCATTATTACAGCACAAAACCTGCAAGAAATGTAAAAAGAAAAAGCCTTAAAAACAAATGAACTAATTTGGAATTAGCATGTCTTAGTAAAAGTGCATCAGTATAGAGTGTGCCCCTGCATATAGCATGCAAGTGTGTGCACGGTTTGTAAAAACATATATAATGCATGTGTTATCTGCTAGGTTCTATATAGCGTGCCTAGTGTTCTGTGCCAAAATCTAAGCATATTCCATAACAACGCACATAAATTAATTGGCTTAACTAGCTAATCAGTGTTGATAACAGCACTTAACAAGCAATAATGAGCACTAATTGGAATAATCACAATTTATGTACACAAATCCCTAAGCATATTCTGTAATGAACTGTGCCTAAATTCTAATGTGCGCAGTTCGAAAGGGGCATGGCTATGGGCGTTTCATGGGCGTTTCATGGGCATTCAAAATTTACGTGCGTAGTTTACTCCTCATTTTTGTTGGCGTAAATGGATGCGCGTAGTTTTAGGCACTGGGATATCAACTAAGCATATTCTATATACTGCACCTAAATCTAGGTGCTGCTTATAGAATACGCTTATAAGTACATAAGTATTGCCATACTGGGAAAGACCAAAGGTCCATCAAGCCCAGCATCCTGTTTCCAACAGTGGCCAATCCAGGTCACAAATACCTGGCAAGATGCCAAAAAAGTACAAAACATTCTATACTGCTTATCCCAGAAATAGTGGATTTTCCCCAATTCCATTTAATAATTGTCTATGGACTTTTTTTAGGAAGCCATCCAAACCTTTTTTAAACTCTGATAAGCTAACTGCCTTTACCACATTCTCTGGCAACGAATTCCAGAGTTTAAGCTTAGGTGGAAATGTTTACCATGTGGATTTTCTAGGTGCCTTATTTAGAATCTGGCCCTATATATGTAAAAATATGATAATTACATAATGAGCTCATTAGCACCAATAATTGGCATTAATTGGATTTATATGCTCTTCTGCCTGCCTGCATGCTATTCTATGAAGTTGTGTGCTGAAATTGTCTCATGCACACCCAAAAGGGGGTATGGCCATGGCAGGGGCATGAGTGGGTCAGGGACATTCATGGAGTACCCTGTATAGAATGTGATTTCATTGTGGAGTGGAGGAGTGGCCTAGTGCTTAGAGCAACAGTTTTACAATCCAGAGGTGGCCAGTTCAAATCCTACTGCTGCTTCTTGTGATCTTGGGCAAGTCACTTAACTCTCCATTGCCTCAGGTACAAGCTTAGATTGTGAGCCCTCCTGGAACAGAGAAATATCCAGTGTACCTGAATGGAACTCACCTTGAGCTACTACTGAAAAAGGTGTGAGCAAAATCTAAATAAAAAAAATTCTGGATCTTTCTGGCACCCACCTTTTGGTGCCATTTATTGAACCTAGTAATGGTTATCTTGGATATCTCTGCAGCATTTCATACTGTCTATCATGGTTTATTATTAGGTCACTTTAGAGCAATCTGTGCATCATGAAAAGACTATGTTTGGTTCTTGCTTTTTTATTGCATATGACAGGATTGTTCTAACTGGATAAGTTTAACTTCAGGAGTTCCTCTTTGTCCCCAGTTTTGTTTATCTATATGAGTTCTATATGTTGGTTACTGGCAGGTCTTGGCATACAAAATAGGCTTTACACAGATGATCTTCAATTCTTTTTTTCCGATAGAGGTTGTTATCAGATTCATTTGAGTTTTTGAAATTGTGTTTGTCAGTTATCAATTCCTGGATGAAAGCTAATAGACTTAAGTTGAACATATCCAAAACCCAGGTACTGTTTTTGTCAGGTCAAATTGAACCATGCCCAAATTTTATTTAATGATGTCAAAATTCCTATTGTTAAATAAGTGTGATATTTAGTAGTAATATTGGACTCCTCTTTATCTTTTCAAAAGACCTAAGGTGATTCTACTAAGGAACTTATAGTATCTTCAGCTGACTCTTTAGCAGACTTTTTTGAGTTGAAAGTTTCTACTCTTCATCGTTCTCTGGCTAAGAACCCTCCTGCCTCTTACTCCTCACCACATGGTTCTGTTTTGCAGTCTCTTGATAATGCTCTAGTAGCTATACAAAAATCAGTCAGCAACCTGGTCCACTTTATGCACAAAAGGGTTCTCCGAGCCATTTTCCTGTCACGGTAGCTGCTAAGAAAAACTGATTGGATCTGCTAACTTTCTCTGGTCTGGGGCATCTCTGGCCCAGGCACCCAACAGAGGGAGGCCCTCAACCAGAAAGCATCTGGGGCTACAACTACCCCACCCTATAGACCAATAATGGTCTGGGAAGCATTAAGCAGTATCCTGCTCTTCCCACCACCATCATGGAAAGTAGCAGCACCTGATCCCTTGTGGCATGCCAAGACATACAAAATAAGAGGTGCCAAATAAAGAATTCTTCCCATATTTGGCAGCACTCTCTTATTTGGCAGAGTGACCTTAGTAGTGTGTCTTTATGTACCACTAGGAGTCAGGTTCTGCCATTTTCTAAAATGCTGTGGGAGGAGCAAGATGCTACTTGGTGTCTTCTCAAACCAGGTAGATGTTATTGGTCTATGGAGGCCAGGCATGACCTGGACCAGATAGCCCCAGGAGAGTAATGTCTTTTCTCACCCTCGAGCTAATGAGAAGAGTTGGTTATAGGTTATTTAGGGATAATAGGAACACTTCAATATACCTCTTTTCAACCAAGTATATTAGTTTGCCCACTGCTAGCTTCTGTCCTTTCTCCTACATGATTGTGTCACAATTTGTTTTTGTAGTTGAATGCTTTTTAGAAAAATGAATAAACTATCAGAGAAAAGCAGCTAGATTATTCTATCTCAGTAGTATACAAACTGAGGTGCGGCACGAACAATCCTGCATAGGGGTTCAATCAATGGATTCCCAGAAGATCAAAAGATCAGATGACACCCAAGATCAGCAATAGCCCACATAGGCCTGAAAATCAGGCACAACTTTAGTGGTTGCCTCTGTGAGCCTGAGCCTGAGCAGTAGAACAGTGGGGGTGAGGAAGAATGGTGAAGGAAATGGGATGGGTGTGGAATTGAGAGTGGTAGTATTGAGGGAAGAATGGGAAGGAGAGAGATAGTGAGGGGTGAGAGAAAATGGTTGGGGACAGGAAAGAATGATAGAGGTGGAAAAGACCAGAGACTGGTGGAGTTGGTATGAGAGGAGAGAAAAAAGAGGCAATGTGGGAAGGAGAGGAAGATGCTTTTGATGGAGAGATGGAAGGAGGTTGGTAGGGTGAGGGAAATTTGACAATATTGACATATCTAACTACAAATCTTTGTGGATTTCAGCTAGTAAAAAGCAATGTATGGTGGGAGAGACACAACCCAAAATGTTTGTTTGCTTGGTCTACTGCTATATTTGCGCTATCTGGAAGTATTATTTCTAGAATCTAGCATTGCTCAGTCTTTGATCATTTTTACTCTGTAATCCAGCCTCTCAAATCCAGTTTAACCTGATCTATTAGAAAAGTCATCAGGTCTTCAAGCCTATGATTACATTCAGCATAGTGAGATACTTTAGGATCCTCCATTTTTAACCTACTTTCCCAAAGAAGAGAAGCTAGATCTATTTTACTTATTTTGAGTGATTTATGTTCCACCAATCTGAATGTCTTGTTCCCAAGGATATTTACAACAATGCATTAAGCTCAATGATAATAAAAATGAGATAAAATCACTGTTAAATACTGCTAAACATAATATCCAATAATCAATAAGCGATCGGTAATTCTAAGCAGAAGATCCTAAGGCCTGTAGGAAAAAAAGTAAGCTTAAACTTCTTTGGAGATTGAAGAACATTTCTCTTTATGAATTTCAAATGGTAACACATTCCTTAATACAGGGCCTTCCACAGAGAAGCCTTGAGTTCAAATTTCAGAAAGAGAGCAATTTTAACAAAAGGAATGAATGAATAAATAAATAGCTGATTTAATGTGCACTAGAACAGTCTCTATCTTAAAGCTAACAACTAGAGATACTAATTTAAATTTTATTCTCCAAGGAATAAGGAGCAGGTGCAAAACACATCATCCTCGTTTAATATACTCATGAAAGTGGCATCCAGTGATAAGGTGAGCAGCAGAGTTTTGAATAAATTGCAGGACTTTTATGGACAAAGACAGAAGGCGAAGGTAAATAATTGCAGTAATCAACAACAGCCCATTACACAGTTCTGAAGTCCTTTAGCTTATGTAATAATCATAGCCAGTAAGAAACATTTCTGGCAAGTGTTTTAATGTGAGTCCTCATATTTAGTTTAGTGTCAAAGATGACACAAGATTTAAATTTCAGAGTGAAAAGATAGTGTGTTATCTTCTATTTGCAAACCTGATGGAGCTTCAGGAAAGGGAGCACGACTGACCAATAGGACATTTTTTTAATTAGGCTTTAAAGCTAATTCATTAGTGGACATCCATGTAGTTAAGGGGTCCTTTTACAAAGGTGTGGTAGAAAATGGCCTTAGTATGCTCTTATATGGATCATCCATGTATGCTAAGGTCTTTTTCTACTGCACCTCTGACCATTCTTTTAAAATTTACAAGTAAGTATTTACTCCCACCTAAGGGCTCATGTAATATCCATGTGCTAACCAGTTAGTGTGTAGTAATGTAAATGCACAAACATGTTAGTACAAGAACCAGGGCCGGTCCTAGGGTCTCTGGTGCCCCCCTGCAGACTATGAGTTAGTGCCCCCCCCCCCCCCCAGCATCTCCTTTCTCTCTTCTCCCACACTGCCCCTGTCCAGCGATTCTTCTTTGCCCCCATCCCCCTCCCATTTATGACTACCTGCCCGCCCTCTTCTCCTCCCCAACATCCCCCTTTTTCATCTTGCCACCCTGCATGGTTTAAGTCTTTTTTAATTTACTTCCGTCCCAGCGGCCGCGTCATTTTAAAGCCCTGCCCGTCTCTAGCCTTCCCTCCCTTCGTGAGTTCGTTCCCTCAGAGTCCCACCCTCGAGTAAATGACATCAGTACGCATGTGTGGGCATTTTTTCGTTCCTTTTCTGCTGGTGGTATCGAGTTCCTGACCACTGATAGGAACTGAGTGAATGACCCTTGAAGACGCTGCTAAGAGCGAAACATGATCATGTCGGGTTCTTCGAACAATTGATTTGTTATGAACTCTCATTGGGGAGTATACTTTAAGAAGAATTTTTTCAAGACATTAGTGGATCTTCTGCAAACTCACAGCTATCTCAGGAATTTTATCCTTGTCAACACTGTATCAGCTTACCATTGAAGTCTGTTCAGGCATCGGAAGTGTATACAACAATTTGGTCCTTGTTAGGATACATATTGAATTCTGATGGACTGTTGGTTATATGATGGACATAATAAGGCTGAGAAAGTTGCCGTAAGGGGAAAGAATATGCTGTAGATGTATCTTATTGTGTGTAACAATATATATATATGGAGTGATTTTATTGAGTGTATATGTAAGAAATATGGAAGTGGATGAATGAGGATGGATGATAGAGAGTGTGTAGTTATTTAAGTATTCTGTTATAGCGAACTTGTTTTGATACTAATAAAGATTTAAGAAATTTGATTTGTTGTTGTAATGGTTTTTTAATAATTACATTTATATATATATATATACATACTGTATTTGCATACTGTAGTAGCCTATTGACAATAGTTTGGCACTGCAAAGCAAGGAAGCTATCAAAAGTAAATTGGCTTTCACTGCGTCTTTCATTTGCATTCATTCGATTACCTTATTTACAGTCTGGACAATATTCAGCCAGGGCAGTCAGCATTTTTAATTGGCCACCACAACTGAATTAACTATAGATATTTGTCACCAGTATCCAGACAATGGCCAGCATTGAATCTCTGGATTCACTATTGACTACCAGCACTATTTCTATATTAGCTATATTTAGTCTGATATCTGGAGAGCTAACCGGAAAATATTAGGACAGCTTATTTGCTGCCCTACCTTTATCCATTTAGTTATCCAGTTAGTGGACTGTATATTACCACACCTGGATAACTGACAGGACCACACTCGCTTTGCTCATGAACCACCCTGGTACTATTTAGATTGTGCAATGATTTTCAGTGGTATTATTTATATAATGCCACTGAAAATCCAATATGGCTCCGGTGAGCACTATTAATCTGGGTAGCAATACCTCTTACCCTGATAAGTATCTTTGTATACTGGCCAGAATATAAAAGTCTATCACAGGTTAACCTTTCATATGCCATGGGTTTAGATCAATACAAAGAGTTGGGTATGCTGGCTCAGATTTCCCAAGGGCTTCATTATTTTCTTTCTTTCTATTGTATCTCAACTCATGAAAGCTTGGGGCAAGCACAGAGGATTTCTAAGGGAGAGGAAAATTACAAGAGGACTTGGGAGATTGGGCATCCAAATGGCAGATGACGTTTAATGTAAGCAAGTGCAAAGTGATGTATGTCTGAAGGAAAAACCTAAACTATAGTTACGTGATGCAAGGCCCCACATTAGAAGTTACTGACCAGGAAAGGGATCTAGGTGTCATCGTTAATGGTATGTTACAACCTTCTGCTCAGTATGCGGTGGTGGCTAAGAATAGAATGTTAGGTATTATTAGGAAAGGCATGGAAAACAAAAATGAGGACATTATAATGCCTTTGTATCACTCCATGGTGCGACCGCACCTTGAATATTGTGTGCAATTCTGGTCACTGTATCTCAAAAAAGATATAGTGAAATAACAAAAGGAACCGAGAAGGGCGACAAAAATTGATAAAGGGGATGGGACTACTTCCTTATGTGGAAAGACTGAAATGGCTTGGACTCTTCAGCTTGGAGAAAAGATGGGTGAGGGGAGATATGATAGAGGTCTATAAAATAATGAGTGGAGTGGAATGGGTAGACATGGATCACTTGTTTACTTTTTCCCAAAATACTAGGACTAGAGGGCCCACAATGAAGCTACAAAGTAGTAAATTTAAAACAAATCGTAGAAAATATTTCTTCACTCAACGTGTAATTAAACTCTGGAATTCGTTGCCAGAGAATGTAGTAAAAGCAGTTAGTTTAGTGGGGTATAAAAAAGATTTGGATTGCTTCCTAAAAGAAAAGTCCATAAGCCATTATTAAGATGGACTTGTGGAAAATCCACTGCTTATTTCTAGGATATATACCTCACAAAAACTCAGTAGAACTCATACGTATGAAGTCAGCATAGCATAGCATTATTTTTAATAGGGAAGTCTCTTAGATTGCGGGAGTTTAATTGCAGTCTCATGTGTACCCCTATTTTGTGACAATTGTAATCATTGACTTACTCTACTACCTTCCTTGGTTGCCTGTATCTCTTTTTTATTTTTTATTTATGTTTATTTTTTTTTACTCGTCTACGAATACGAAACACGCTTGATATTGCATACACATCGGGAGCTTCGTAATTAAACAGTCTGACAATCTGACAAGGCTGTAATAATACTTATAGAAAAAGCTTAACTTAGCTTAGTTTTGAAGTGCGGAACTCTCCCCACAACTCGGCTTTCTCAAGGGGTTGTTGTCGCACCAATCAACGAGACAGCCTGTCCTTATTCGAGCCCCTAGGATAAGCATCATAAAATGTATTGTACTGTTTGAGGATCTTTACAGGTGCTTGCTTGTAACCTGGATTGGCCACTGTTGAAAACAGGCTGCTGAGCTTGATGGACCGTCAGTCTGTCCCAATATGGCAACATTTAAGTACTTATGCACTTATTTGGAAATTCAAATAACAGTAGTGAAAGGAAGTTTGCAGGAAAATATCACCATCTAGGGAGTTGGGATAATGGGGGCTAGAAGAAAATCAATTTAAAAAGCAACTGGTGCTGAGGTGAAGAGTGAAGCTGAATTTCCCAAAAATAGATCCTTCTCCAATATTTGGCAGACATATTGATAACCTCCATCTCAGGAACATGAAGGTCTAACAGCCATTAATATTTGAACATTCTTCAAGGGATGAACATCTGAAAAACATCATTTATTGAAAAACTTCACATATAAAACTGATGTTTAACGTTCTGTACTTTTAGGATTATATTCCCTTTACATTTTTCTAGCTGTCTGAGCTGCTGATACATTTCAATCCCAGATAAAATGCTCATGGTTTGAAATTCAAGCACAGAACAGCATTGAACAGCATGTCATTATGAGCTTAACCAACCTTTTGAACAATCCAAAGGAGGATATGTAACCTGAAAAGCTTGGTTCAGTAGATATGTATTTTATTTTATAATTTATGAAATTTTACAATATGTGTTTTGAGAATACTTGACTGATAGAAATATAACAAGCCTACAGAAAACTTTTGAAAGTATATCAGAAAAACAGAGAAAGTTATAGATACTTAGCCCCCATTTTACCCTCAAAAAGAAAATATTCAGTACAGAAACAAAGGCTATTAGTTGGAAAAAAATCAAACATTAACCAAGGTTAAAAAAAAGTCAAAAATCAAGCATTGTCAAGTATTATCACTTCAAGGATAAGGGACCTTTTACTAAGCCGTGTAGGCACCTATCTTGCTTATTTTCAAAGGAGATCGCCGGCCATCTTCTGACACAAATTGGGAGATGGCCAATGATCTCCTGAACCCGGCCAAATTGGTAAAATCGAAAGACAATTTTGGCCAGCGCCAACTGCTTTCCGTTGCGGAGCCAGCCAAATTTCAAGAGGGCGTTTCGGCAGGGTACGGAAAGCGGGACGGGGGCATGGTTACGAGATGGCCGGCTTCGCCCAATAATGGAAAAAACAAAGCCGGCTCTGACGAGCATTTCACCGGCTTCACTTGGTCCCTTTTTTTCAGGACCAAGCTTCAAAAAGGTGCCCCAACTGACCAGATGACCACCGGAGGGAATCGGGGATCACCTCCCCTTACTCCCCCAGTGGTCACCAACCCCCTCCCACCCTAAAAAAAGAAAAATTATATTTTGCCAGCCTCTATGCCAGCCTGAAATGTCATACCCAGTTGGAAACGCCCAAAATCAGCTTTCGATTATACCGATTTGGGTGCCTTTGCGAGACAAACGTCTATCTCCCGATTTAGGTAGCACTATAGGCGTTTTTCTCTTTCGAAATTAAGCTGGATAGCCACTTCACCTTAAATGAAAATTCATTAATTCAAACACTTAAGGGGATAATTCCTTAAAATGGGAACTAACATTTATATGCCAATTATGTCCATAAATGATCTGGAAACAGTAATAACAAGTGAGATGATTAAATTTGCTGATGACACAAAGTTATTCAAAGTTGTTAAATCACAAGAGGAATGTGAAAAATCTAAAGAGAACCTTATGAGACTGGGCATCCAGATGACTTTTAGGGCTAGATTCAGTATATGGCAACAAAAAATTGGCACTAAACAGTATTCTTAGGTGCTCTTTATACAATAGCATGTAGCGCCAGAATCCATGCCCAACTTTGGGTGCAAGGATTTACACCAACTGAAACCAGGTATAAATCCCACCACAAATTAAGCACAGATCCCCCTAATTCTATAGCACTATGCACATTTTAAGGGAATGCCCCTGATCTGCCTGTGTCCCTCCCATTGTTACGCTCCCTATTCAGATCCATGCAGAAATACTTAGGCACAATTCTATAACTGGGCACATAAATGTAGTTTCACGTGGCTCTGCCATTTTTGGACCATTTTGGCACCTTGTTTCCCTTATAGGGGGAGATTCTATATATGGCGCCTGGAAAATCTACATGGAAATCAATTTCAACCAAAGCGTATTCTAGAAGATTTAGGCATGGTATATAGAATATGCTTAGTTGATATCCCGGTGCCTAAAACTACGCAGATCCATTTACACTAATGAAAACATGGCGTAAAGCCCTGTACATAGATTTACACTGATTGGGCCATATTTTATAACAATGTGTGTAAATTTGAGAGCATAAAGATAGAGCCAAGTGGACTTCTACAGTCCATGTCCAAGAAGGCGTTTGACAAAGTGCCGCAGAGTCATGGAATCGGAGGTAGGGTATTATTATGGATTAAGAACTGGTTGAAAGATAGGAAGCAGAGAGTAGGATTGCGTGGCCAGTATTCTCAGTGGAGGAGGGTAGTTAGTGGGGTCCCGCAGGGGTCTGTGCTGGGTACGTTGCTTTTTAATGTATTTATAAATGACCTAGAGATGGGAATAACTAGTGAGGTAATTAAATTCGCCGATGACACAAAATTATTCAGGGTCGTCAAGTCGCAGGAGGAATGTGAACGATTACAGGAGGACCTTGCGAGACTGGGAGAATGGGCGTGCAAGTGGCAGATGAAGTTCAATGTTGACAAGTGCAAAGTGATGCATGTGGGTAAGAGGAACCCGAATTATAGCTACGTCTTGCAAGGTTCCACGTTAGGAGTTACGGATCAAGAAAGGGATCTGGGTGTCGTCGTCGATGATACGCTGAAACCTTCTGCTCAGTGTGCTGCTGCGGCTAGGAAAGCGAATAGAATGTTGGGTGTTATTAGGAAGGGTATGGAGTCCAGGTGTGCGGATGTTATAATGCCGTTGTATCGCTCCATGGTGCGACCGCACCTGGAGTATTGTGTCCAGTACTGGTCTCCGTATCTCAAAAAAGATATAGTAGAATTGGAAAAGGTACAGCGAAGGGCGACGAAAATGATAGTGGGGATGGGACGACTTTCCTATGAAGAGAGGCTGAGAAGGCTAGGGCTTTTCAGCTTGGAGAAGAGACGGCTGAGGGGAGATATGATAGAAGTGTATAAAATAATGAGTGGAATGGATTGGGTGGATGTGAAGCGACTGTTCACGCTATCCAAAAATACTAGGACTAGAGGGCATGAGTTGAAGCTACAGTGTGGTAAATTTAAAACGAATCGGAGAAAATTTTTCTTCACCCAACGTGTAATTAGACTCTGGAATTCGTTGCCGGAGAACGTGGTACGGGCGGTTAGCTTGACGGAGTTTAAAAAGGGGTTAGATAGATTCCTAAAGGACAAGTCCATAGACCGCTATTAAATGGACTTGGAAAAATTCCGCATTTTTAGGTATAACTTGTCTGGAATGTTTTTACGTTTGGGGAGCGTGCCAGGTGCCCTTGACCTGGATTGGCCACTGTCGGTGACAGGATGCTGGGCTAGATGGACCTTTGGTCTTTCCCAGTATGGCACTACTTATGTACTTATGTACTTATAAAGACTCGTGATAAAGTACATAATATCGCATTCATTGTTGATTTAATCATGAATTGATAATGAGTGTGACTGTTGGGCAGACTGGATGGACCGTTCAGGTCTTTATCTGCCATCACTTACCATGTTACTATGTAGCTCCTCAGTACTTCTCCACACTTATCTCTCCCTACACTCCTCCCCGGTAACTCTGTTCATTGAGTAAATCTCTCTTATCTGTACCCTTCTCCTCCACTGTGAACTCCAGACTCCATTCCTTTTATCTTACTGCTCCATATGTCTGGAATAGACTTCCTGAATCAGTATGTCAAGCTCCGTCTCTGGCCATCTTTAAATCTAGGCTACAAGCCCATCTTTTTGAGGCTGCTTTTAATTCCTAACCCCTATTCACTTGTTCAGTACCAATGTCTGTTGTGTCATTCTCACCTTAAGTAATTCCCTTATCCCTTATTTGTCCTGTATGTCTGTCCCGATTAGATTGTAAACTCTGTCGAGCAGGGACTGTCTCTTATATTTTCATGTGTACAGTGCTGCATATGTCTAGTAGCACTATAGAAATGATAAGTACATAGTCGTAGTAGTAAATTTTAATTACTGCAAATTAGTGCTCATTATTGCTTAAGTGCTGTTAGCAATGCTGATTGGCTTGCGAAGCCAATTAAGTTACATGCATTGTTATGGAATATTGTTAGATTTAGGCATGATATATAGAATCCGGCAAATAATGCTCTTTAATAGCGCATAACATTAGGCGCCATATATAGATAGTACATAACTGAAAAGGGGCAAATCCCTGGGTAGAGCATCAGAAGGGAATGGACGTATCTTCCAACTTATGCATGCATCTTAAAGAATATTATAGGCATGACCTTGCCTAAATATAGAAAAAAGGAAAAACAAAACAAAAAAAGGAAGGACCAAAGAAGAGTCAACCAAGGGATATTTATTTAAAATGTCCAATCCAGATCACAAGAATCCTACAAAAGATCCATGGTCTTTTGATTTTTGTTGCCAAAATGAATTGTTCAGGTTGTTTATTAGCAGTGCTGCTTTCATTTTACCATCACAGCCCAACAGAGTGGAGGGCTGTTTGATGGTGTTGTGTTTATATCTGTCTTTAAGCAGAACAAGGGATTTGCAAGTCCAGCTGAAGTTGAGACTCCTGAGGCAGACGCACTGCTACATCGAGTCTTGATATCATTAGATCCCTATGGACTCTGTCTTTTTAGTTGATCTTTGTGACATTTTTAATAAATATCCCTTGGTTGGTACTTCTTTGGTCATTCCCCTTTTCATTTTGTTTTTCCTCATTTGGTTTTGCAAAGGAGTTACTTTGGCTTACTTGCCTAAATTTAGGCACCCCAATGTGGATTTATGCTAGTATTGTATAATGGAATCTGGGTCTTCAGATATCATTATAGAATAAGCCCTCACCATGCATCGTTGGGGCACCTAAATGGAAGCACCCTGTTATAGAAATGTCCATAGGGCCCTTTCTTATTTTTTTGCAATATACGTGTAGGATTTTCCAGAGATGGAGGTGTAAAGGAAGGTGAGATCAGTCTTTGTATATGTATTTTATAAAATGCCCCAATTTCTACCTGCACATGCAAGCACAAAGTTATTCCTGCCTTAGTGCAGAAGGCCTTTTGCATGGCAGTTTTCAAGTAGGCTATTTCATAAAGGCACACATTTGCGTGTATGTCGCCTTCAAAAATCAGGGGCTTACATAAAATGAACACCTAATTTAGTGGTAGCGACAAAAATTGCATACTGTATGAACAACACACTGTTTAAGAAACTATTTCTAAGAGACACAGTAAAGTTTTGACAATTTTAAATTGAGAAGAGTTCAGCAAATTTAAATTTAACAAATGATATGAACTGGTCTGAGATTAAGTACATTGAGATTGGGATTTTGCCAGGTACTTGTGATCTGGATTGGCAACAGTTGGAAGCAGGTTAGTGGCTAGACGGATCATCAGTCTGACCCAGTTTGACTATTCTTACATTCTTATGTTCTTAAGAGACAATACAAAGTGTGTTTGGGCAAGGGTTGAGACTGTAAATTTACTGTTTCAAAACAAAATAGGCTCCAATGCCTTTTTCACTTTTTTAATTCCTGAGGAGGAAAACATCTGTTTTATGATTTAATTACTTAGATGGTGATACAAAAAATTTGGATACTTTTTCACTGCAAACCTTTTTTTTTTGCATATATAACATTAAACATATAAATAAATTAGATTTTGTTTATTAATAAACAGGCTTTGTCTGTCCTGCTGTGCAGTGCTCTCTTCCTATCTGCTTCACAGGTACCCAAATAACTGTACCTGACATAAGTACAATAGGCATATCCCTAGAACCTAAAGGTTTGGAAAACCCTATCAGATATGCATTTATGTACTCCTGCCCAGGCCCTGTGCAGAAAGCAGATGTCATGCTTAGCAACTCTATCAACCAATATAGAACAAGAGAGAGCCTCTTTAGCCAACTGTACTACCAGTTGGCACCATGCACTGACACTCTCTCTTAGATCAGCATTCAAGAGAGTGAGGAGAGGCTAAGGAGGTTAGGGCTTTTCGGCTGAAGGGAGATATGATTGAGTTCTACAAAATCCTGAGTGGTGTAGAACGAGTAGAAGTAAATCGATTTTTTACTTGTTCCAAAAGTACAAAGACTAGGGGACACTCGAGGAAGTTACATGGAAATACTTTTAAAACACATAGGAACAAATATTTTTCATTCAACAAATAGTTAAGCTCTTGAACTCTTTGCCGGAGGAGGTGGTAACAGCTATTAGCATATGTGGGTTTAAAAAAGTTTGGACAAATTCCTGGAGGAAAAGTCCATAGTTTTCTACTGAAACAGACATAGGAAGCAACTGCTTGCCCTGGGATTTTTAGTATGGAGTGTTGCCACGATTTGGGTTTCTGCCAGGTACTTGTGACCTGATTTGGCCACTGTTTGGAAAACAGAATACTAGGTTAGATGGACCATTGGTCTGACCCAGTATGGCTACTCTTATGTTCTTATGCTTGATTAGGTCCAGAGGTATTTTTAAACCCATGCATCAATGGAGCATAGTTAGAAATAGAGGTTAATGTACTAGAGTTCACATGTTTAGAGGGTGGGGGATAAAAATGTATTCATATTATGAAAAGGGGTCCAACATGCTTTCTTGTCGCAAGCCCACAAAAGAGTTAATCCTGTCTTACATCTGGCTAGTGGAAAGTTTCCCTTTTAACAAAAATGCATGTGTGAGGAAACCATAATTAGTTACACACAGAAGTGTCCACTGTGAGATGTGCTTGAGTGTACCATACGCTATTGACTGTGGTAAGCTAATTGAATTCTAAGCAGTTTGACCTCAATTACTAGTGTTCACATAATAACTTTGCTGAAAATATTTTTGCCCTTTTCAGAACAATATAAATTGGAAAACAGCCTAAGGCATCAATATGCAATGAGTCAAGATTGTGCAAAACTAGACATAAACAAAATTTGTACATGTTATAAAAGGAAAATCTTGGAAAAGGGAACGGATAAAATATATAGCAGAAGACCATGAACAAATATACTATACTACAGATATACTGTACCAGTAGCAGTCAATAGTGCACTTTTATTCTATCGCTGAAATAATATATTAATCAAAACACTTTCTCTGAAATGCTAATTCTGTGCAGAAAAGGGCAGCTTGGCTATGAGAGATGTGATCCATATTCATTTTCCATGACCTTTCTGGTAGCCAGGAGTTTGTGGGATAATTTATCATGCTCTTCACTTTGTAGGTAAAACTCTGAACTGCAAACAGGACTTCAGCAATTGGTTTGGAGATGCTTCACTTACACAAGTACAAAGAGCCAGGGTTTTTGAGGTGAATATTCTTCAGCTGTGCATTAGTAAAGCAGTCATGAGCTCACAAAGTGAAGTGAGAGTCCTTAAGGATAATGCGACAAGACTGTAGGCTACTCATTAACCCTATTCCATGCCCCCACCCACCCCTGTAGAGAGAGATCTCCTCCACGGTGCACCTTCTCACCCTTTTAAGAGTGAATCATGCATTGAATAATAATTACAAGTATATCAGGACACCAAGATGTACCTGTTATCTAGCAACTTTTAGACCATTCTGGGTCCCTGCTCTAGAGATTTAGGTATGGATATGAACAATTTAATAGGGGTTGTGTTAACCTTGTCAATCTCAGTATAGGAGGTGGTTCCTTGTATTTAAAGGGAATTATAAAACCTATGCAACAAGGGACTAAGGGTTTTTCTTCCATAGGAACCTGTCCTGAGGAAGGCCAGGAGAAAATAAAGGTAGGCTATAGAAGCCTTGAGCTAGAGCAGTGGTCTGGTGAAGAGTGTCCTGGATTGCTGAACAGGGGGTCATTATAGGAGCACTGCACCCTAAACATAGTAGCATAGTAGATTATGGCAGATAAAGACCTGTACAGTCCATCCAGTCTACCCAACAAGATAAATTCATAGAATAAGGTATGAAGTGATACCACATGTGCATACTTGATCTTGATTTGTCCTTGCCATTTTCAGGGCATAGACCATAGAACTCTGCCTGGCACTGACCTTGTTCTCCAATTACTGAAGCTGTCATCAAAGCCCCACTCCAGCCCATCCAAATCTGTCCAGCTACAATCAGAGCACAGAATGTAGAAGTCTGACTGGCACTGGCATTGTTCTGTAACTGGTAAATACAACAGAAACCTTCATGAAAACTTTTAAACAAAAATTATTTCTCTCATTACTCATATTATATATATAATTACTTTTTGTGCAGAATCCAGTAAAATATATAGATATTTATTTGTTGTGCTCAGTTTTTTGGTGTATTGCTGTGGACTGAAAATCCAAGCTTAGCAGGGACACCACCCTTACATCATAGCACATCCTACCTCCATCCTAATAATGTTGTTCAATAGATGGGCAAAGTCCAAGAAAAATATTAAGAATTGATGTTCAAAAAAAATGAATAACAGCTACTTAGCTTAAGTAGAGATGTACAGAATCAAAGATCTTCTTCCTGCCAAGTTCTTGTCCACTGCAATACTTTTTTTCAAAAGAATCCTTCCGTGCAAAGTTTAAGAACAAAGAGATCACAGTTCAGCATTTCTAGTTCCCTACATGGGCCATGTTTCGCCAAACTAATGGCTTCTTCAGGGGAACTGATCTGAAATACAGGTTAGAGATTTTGTAAAACCTAGCACTTCATCTCATATCTAAAAGTAAGTGTAGAATAACCATACAAAACTTAAAATATAAGGTATACTCCTCTACAGCAGAAAATCCAAAATTCACAAGACGCTACGACAAGCTCCGGGCCGCCCCATAGTCTCTGGATGTGGATCTCTTAATGAGCCTCTCTCCCAGTATCTGGACTATTATATACAACCTAGGGTACTTCAAACCCTGTCCTATCTTAGAGATTCGGCTCATTTGTTACAGATTTTGCAAAATATTGAACCTATTGAAACTCCTGCTATACTGGTATCACTAGATGTTGTATCTCTTTACACTAGTATTCCACACACTGATGCCTGTAATTTGGTGAACTCTCATCTGGAGCAACTTGAAATATCTTTGGATAAAATGACTCTTCTAAATCAAATGGCAGAGATTATCATCAAGAAGAATTATTTTCGATTCGGTGATCAATTTTTTCTTCAGATACATGGCATTGCGATGGGTGCTACTGTTGCACCTACTATCGCATGCCTTTATATGTCAGATTTTGAGCAGAAATTTCTATATCCATCAAGATTTTTCTCTAATATTAGACTATGGAAGCGTTTTATTGATGATGTGATTCTCATTTGGACTGGTGATCTGGGTGAGCTTCACTGTTTTTTGTCCTATCTAAATTCAGTAGATACAAATATCAAATTTGAGTCATCTATTGGAGGGCAATCGATTAATTTTCTCGATATGACCATCCAGTTGCAGGAGGGGAGTTTCATTACAGAAATATATCGTAAAATCACTGACTCTAACACGCTACTTCATTATCAAAGTTTTCACCCAGTAGCTTCAAAAAATGGAATCCCAGTGGGTCAATTTTTGCGTGTAAAGAAATTATCCACATCGCAAGAGAGCTTTAGGAGTTCGGCTGCGGATCTATACAGTAGGTTTAGAGCTCGAGCATACCCTAATAGGATCATTAAAAGAGCTTTTAAGAGAGCAATGAGTGCTGACCGACATTGGTTGGTTAATCCACCACCTAAATCATGTTGTACAGACGACAGAATAGTATGTGTGCTGCCTTATTCTCGCCAAACGAATGAAATAAAGAATATTGTTAACAAACATTGGTCTATGTTGACCACTCTTGGATTTGATCAAACACCTACATTTGCCTATATGCGTGATCACAATCTAGGTGAGATATTGGCATCTGTCAACCCAGGACTGTGGACTGCCTCTGCATCTGAGATAAAAGGTCATAAAAGCTGTGGCAGATGTGTCTACTGCCAGCATGCCTGGCAAACTATGAGAGTCACTAATCCCTGGACGAATAAACCATTTTTCCTGAATAAGTCTACAGATTGTAATTCGTCACAAGTGGTTTATGGTATAGTGTGCCCATGTACTAAATGGTACATAGGGCACACCATGAGACGGATTAAACAGAGGATTGGGGAACATCTGAGTAATCTAAGAAACAGCAAACATGAAGCTCCACTTGTGGATCACTGGTTACAGGCACATCATGACATCAAAGACTTAAAATTTGTTGTGCTTTTTCAGATTGTTTTACCTTTAGGTGGAGATGTCTCTCGTTTGTTACTTCAGAAAGAGCAAGAATTTATTTTTCGATGGCGAACAGTGGCCCCTAGTGACCTGAATAGAGAAATAGAATGGCAAGCTCTCATTTAATCTTTTCCCGCCGTTTGGAAACAGCTGATGCCTGACATATATTCTGCGCATGTGTGGGCGTTCGGGAGTAGGTTTGTGAACCGGACAGGGTGGGGCTCCTCCCTGGTTCTGCTGAACAGTGAGTTATATTTTGGATTTTCTGCTGTAGAGGAGTATACCTTATATTTTAAGTTTTGTATGGTTATTCTACACTTACTTTTAGATATGAGATGAAGTGCTAGGTTTTACAAAATCTCTAACCTGTATTTCAGATCAGTTCCCCTGAAGACGCCATTAGTTTGGCGAAACATGGCCCATGTAGGGAACTAGAATTGCTGAACTGTGATCTCTTTGTTCTTAAACTTTGCACGGAAGGATTCTTTTGAAAAAAAGTATTGCAGTGGACAAGAACTTGGCAGGAAGAAGATCTTTGATTCTGTACATCTCTACTTAAGCTAAGTAGCTGTTATTCATTTTTTTTGAACATCAATTCTTAATATTTTTCTTGGACTTTGCCCATCTATTGAACAGCATTATTAGGATGGAGGTAGGATGTGCTATGATGTAAGGGTGGTGTCCCTGCTAAGCTTGGATTTTCAGTCCACAGCAATACACCAAAAAACTGAGCACAACAAATAAATATCTATATATTTTACTGGATTCTGCACAAAAAGTAATTATATATATAATATGAGTAATGAGAGAAATAATTTTTGTTTAAAAGTTTTCATGAAGGTTTCTGTTATATTTACCAATTTTGTAATTTGAAACCGTTTCTTATAGAATACCCAGAATTACGTTTGGTATTGTTCTGTAACTACCAAAGCTGAATCTGTCCAGCCATGATCAGGGCACAGACCATAGAAATTTGCCCAGCACTGGCTTTGCTTCTCAGTAACTAGTGGTGCTATCTAATCACCACTAAGCTTGTTTGATTCCATGCCTTCCATACATGATCCTTTGTGTTTATCCCGCACATTTTTGAATTCCGTTACTATTTTCATCTCCACCACTTCCTATGAGAGGGCATTCCAGGCATCTTCCGCCCTCTCGGTGAAAAACTACTTCCTGACATTATTCCTGAGTCAGCCCCCTGCAATCTAAATTCATGTCCTCTAGTTCTACCACCTTCCTGTTTATGGAAAAGGTTTTTTGTATATTAATACTTGTGACACCCTGAACGAGGGTTGAGGGTGGGCCTGTGAAATAACACAGCCGGACAAAGGGATATAAATGAAAACAAGTGTTTAATTGAATGCTGAGGCCTGTTATGTAACAGGACCAGGAACAAAAGATAGAATGCCTCTGTAGTTCAATGAGCAGTCTTAAGTAGGCCTCAGGCTGGCAAGGCCTGAACGCAGTCTGTGGCTGGTAGGGCGGCCCTGCCCCAAACACAGCCTGTGAGTAGGGTTACCATATTTTGTCCTCTGAAAAAGAGGACACATGTCACGCCCCCTGTCCCCCCTCTGCCCGCCCACACCACACACACCCCTGTCCCGCCCACACCACACACCCCTGCCCTGCTCACACCATGTCTCTTTCAGATCTTCATCCCGCCCCCTGTGACATATTCCCCCCCCGTCACATATTCCCCTCCCCTGCCACCCCGTCACCTCCTCCCCCCCTTGTCACATATTCCCCTCCCCTCCCCTTACTTACTATCTACTGCCCTGGTGGTCCAGTGACCTCTTCGGGGCAGGAAAGAGCCCCCTCTTTCCGCGCTGTCTGCCCTTGCCGTGCAGGACGTGCAGGACGTCAGACTCAGAGAAGAACAGAACTGTTCTCTGAGTCTGACGTCCTGCACGTACAATGTGCAGGACGTCAGCATGCAACTTTTGAAGGAAGAAGACTTTTCTGAGTCTGACTGCAGCAGAACGGTCGGAGAGGATGTTGGCTGGCGGGGATTGGGGTCCCCCGCCAGCAAAACTGAAGGTAGGCGGCGGCGGGTTCGCGGCGGGAGGGGGGTCCCGACTGAAATCTATGGGGGCCCAGGCCCCCTCAGGCCCCACACAGCTACGCCACTGTTTCTGGCCAACCAGCAAGGTGGGCAGTTCTTTCAAATTTGATCAGGAAATAGTCCAGGTCATCCTCCAGTACCATTTTCGGTAACACTGGAACATTAGGGTGCAACTTATGTCACCTGGGTCAGGGAACTCTGCTGGACTCCAGAGATGTTGGGAGGCCTGCTTTTGCTCTCAATGCCTCTGTACTACTTGTTGTTGCAGCTGCTGCTGGCCTTCCACTAGGGCCTGGAGTAGCCTCTCCATGTTTTTGCTGTAGTGGGAAACAAAAATAAAGTGGGAAACAAAAATAAAACCCTCTTGTCTGGCACTAACTATACATCCCCCTAACTAGGGCAGGGCTAAACCCTTTTGGCCCATTGTCCCAGAGTAGTATCATTGATAGGCTGATAGGCCCAGAGCCCTAGAGGTCACAGATCCATCTTTCTCAGGCAGGATAAGCTCCAGATCCCACGAGCAACAGTTGAGGGTGGGCCTGCACAATAACACAGCCAGACAAAGATGTAAAACTGAAACAGGTGCTTTATTAACATAAAGCTAAGGCCTGTCACATCACAAGACCAGGAACACAAGATGAAAAAGTCTCTTGGAATACAATCCCAACCAGGGCCTGTGGTTGTCAGGGCCCAAACACAGCCTGTTAGTTCTTCTCTTTCTCTCTGTCTCTCTATGAATTTCCAGGTCTGGCTCCTGCCAGACCTCAGAGCAAGGCTTTCAAGTCTCAAATCAAACAACAAGTACGTTTACCTCAGCCAGGTCATGGTCACTAGACATAGGTTGTAAAGGCAAATGCTGAAGCTTCAATTCTTCCTTCTCTGGACCTTCTTAACCCCAATTTGGCCCCACCTTTTATACTTCCTGGTGTCTTCCCTCCTTAGCTCAACCTCTACCATCTCACTTCCTCTCTGGGCGGGACTAAGGATTTTAAGTTGGCTCAGGCTATCTGAGGAATTATCCTTAAGGGTATGGGGCAGCGTTCTGTATACTCCCTTACAACGATGTACAATAAAGTAAAGCAACACAATAATACACTTTTAAAGCATGTCATCATAAGCATTTAAAACTGACTTCAACAACTTCTTCCCTATATGCCTTCCTAAATAAATAAGTTTTCAGAACACAAGTAATTTTTGTATTGTGTCGTTTCCCATATCATGTTGTGGTTTTCTGGCCATTTTGTTATTTTTCCATCTCCATATTGTGTTTTGTCATTTTCTGATAATAGTATGCACACTTTGGAAATAGTTTGCACTATGTGGAAAGAAGATACACTCTTTTCCTAATAGAGCATGCATGCGTTCACTAGTTTGCCCATGCACAATGGTTTCTTCATGCATGGTGGTTCCACCATTAGGAAACACTGTGCCCTTTTCCACATGGTGTGCACTCTTCCCAAATTGTACACATTATTATCAGAAAACAACAAAACACAGTCATTTTGTTTCTGCTCATTTTTGTTATGTAATTACATGAGATATGTTGTTGACATTTCCTACGTCATTGAAATGACAGCCTATCAAAACATCTTCCAGTGTTGTTCTATCTATAAGTGAACAGGGAAAGTGTTTGCCGTAGACCTCTCTAGCACCAGTTCTCAATTCTCTGTAGAATTCAATTTGAAATCCTTACTCTGTTGCAGAAAGTCTTACTACTACTACTACTACTATTTAGCATTTCTATAGCGCTACAAGGCGTACGCAGCGCTGCACAAACATAGAAGAAAGACAGTCCCTGCTAAAAGAGCTTACAATCTAATAGACAAAAATAAAGTAAGCAAATCAACTAATGTGTACAGGAAGGAGGAGAGGAGGGTAGGTGGAGGCGAGTGGTTAAAAGTGGTTACGAGTCAAAAGCAATGTTAAAGAGGTGGGCTTTCAGTCTAGATTTAAAGGCACTCCTCCTTATCTTATTTCTTTGATCATTCCATGCACTCTCTTTAGGACCTTATACTCTCTAAACAACTGTTGACTTTGTATTCCTTCTGTTTACCATGCATAACTTGACAGCACCCAAAATAGTGCTTTTTATTGCATAGTTCCTTTGTAATGGAAATCTCTTCCAATATCTCTTAGACTAGAACTCGCCTTTAAAAAATTTAAAATTATCCCTGAAGACCTACCTGTTCAACAAAGCCTTTGGGAATGATTAATCTGCAACTTAGATCTCCGGGTAATAGGAACCAGAGCCATGTACTTTTATACTGATATAGATGTGTGTATGTGAAAAAATGTGGATTTTTATCTTTATCCTCATGGATACTAATTAGCTCTTTCCTAGCTTGTATGGAATTCCTTTTCTTCTCAAATTGTATTCAAAACTATAAACCACTGTGCCATTTGTCCAGGAAAGATGGTATATTAAAATCAATAAACCATAAAGATGCAACCTTGATACCAAATAAGAAGAACCCAACCCCCTTAATACCTTAACTACCAGCTTCAACACTTTTTATTGAACCCTAAACTTAACTGGAAACTAATGGAACTGGATCAAAATAGAGGTGACATGACCAAACCTTCTCAAGCCAAATGTAAGCTTTGCTGCCATTTTTGAATTAACTGCAAGTTTTGAAGATCCTTCCTAGGCAACCCTAATAACACATTGCAGTAGTCCAAATAGAACAAAACCAGTGCCCTTACTACTATTGCTAAGTCCAACATAGACAAATAAGGTTTCAAATGACAAATCAATGACAAAATCAGAAATGATCCTCTCGCTACTCTAGGAATATAGTCCTACAACTTTATTTGGGAATCTCACCAAACCACCAGGTTGTGACATACTTCCTAAAGAGCCAAGTTATTGCCAAGTTTCAACTGTTGCAAAGAGTCCACAGTCCGACTGACAACCACAACAATTCCATTTTCTCTGTATTCAACTTCAACTACAACAGACAAAACCAAACACATAATTAAGACATCTGCTCTTGTATCAGTGCTCTAACATTTTTTATTTCCCATGGAACTGGAAATAATACCTGCCATTGTCTACACATACATAAACCTAAAATCAATGGCACACCAGGAAGTCAATCAGCGTTTATTGCATGATTATGCACCATCTGAACTATTGCTAGGTGGTCATATAGATCCATCCAGGCCTAGTTCCATTCCTAAGCCAGTTGTCCTACATTCGGATTCTCCATGACTGAAATGACAAATTCTCCTGCACATCTATATCCAAAAACTCAACCATTTTTCATACTCCCTTTCATATATAGGCCTCTCACCAATCTCTTTCCAACAGCTTTAAATATAAGAATCTAAAATCAATTAAATTCCTAGAATTTCCTCATCCTGTCTCATAAGAACATAAGAACATAAGCATTGCCATACTGGGACGGACCGAAGGTCCATCAAACCCAGCTTCCTGTTTCCAACAGTGGCCAATTCAGGTTACAAGTACCTGGCAAGAAGCCAAAACAGTACAATACATTTTATGATGCATGGCTTATGGACTTTTCTTTTAGAAAATTATCCAAACCTTTTCTAAACCCCGCTAAGCTAACTACTTTTACCACATTCTCTGGCAACAAATTCCAAAGTTTAATTACACATTGAGTGAAGAAATATTTTCTACGATTTCTCTTAAATTTACTACTTTGTAGTGTTATTGCATGCCCCCTAGTCGTAGTATTTTTGGAAACAGTAGACAAGTGATTCACGTCTACCCATTCCACTCCACTCATTATTTTATAGATCTCTATTATATCTCCCCTCAGCTGTCTTTTCTCTATGCTGAAGAGCCCCACAACCCAAACCTAAATTCACCACAAGGAAAACAGAAATTCTAAACCCATACTTCAATCCCAACAACTCTACCCTTTTCTTACAGTAGTGTAGCCAGACCTGTTACTTTAGGTGGGACCACAGTTAAGTTGGGTGGGCCTTCCTAAACTACCTGCCCTCTTCATGCTGCATCTTGCTCCCTTTCCTTTGCCCTTGGAACTGGCATTTGCCCCCCCCCCCCCTTGCTGTGGCCCAGCAACTCTCCCCCCTGTATACCTCAGCTCCTTCACAGGTGGCACCAGCGATTGCATCCGCTACCTGAACTGGCCCCAAAGGCTTCCCTCTGCTGCATCCTGCCAGAAAGGAAACAGGAAGTGATGTCAGTGAGGGCGGGGCTGGCACAGGCAACATATGCACATTGCTGCCCCCATCTGTGAAGGAGATAAGTTACAATGAGAAAGGGGAGGTTTAGAGAGAGGAGGGAGTTGCCGGGCTGTGGGCAGGTGAGCAGGTCCAAATACTTGATCAAGATGTGGAAGAGAGAGAGAGATGAGAGCAAGGTGACTACTGCTGAATTGTCGGATGGGCCTGTGTCCACCCATAGTTATGCCACTGCTTCCTTGCCACCCTCATTGCAACCCCCCTTTACAAAAGTTATCAGAAAACTCAACTAGATTTTCAATCATGGCTTGGATAAGTCAATCTTTTTATGTAGACATGCATCTCTGCACTAGAAGATCTTGACTGCTTGTTGTTTCTTTACTGATTATTGATCCAAGCAGGTTGAAATTGTCTACTATTTCTATTATTTTTCCATCAATGATGAGATTATTGATTTTTTTCAGTTGTCAAGATCTTTGTCTTCTTCATGTTAAGGTACAGGACCATTTTGAGACTATGCTCCTTGATCTTGATAAGTTTCAAGATTCAAGTTTAATAAGACTTGATAAATTGCCCATCAATTTCTTTTGTGGGCGGTTTACAATAATTAATCAATAAGAAAAGTATAAAGGAAATACATCAATAGATAGGAAATCAGATGTTTCAGATCATCTTCACTTTTAGTCAGTAACAACCAAATCTCCTGCCTTTCTACTCTTTGGTTGCTCAGATGGTTGCACAGAGGGGTGTCCCTTTGCTGTGCCCCTAAGTCAGCGCACCTGCACTGGTTCTCTTCTTATAATTCTCTGTTGGGTGCACTTTGATAACATCTGTGAAGAATTTAGAAGTTTGTAGGTGTAATCCCCCATTATATATATAGTTAGAGCTCTCCAGAGTCACTAGGGGAGGGGAGTTAGAGGTGTAAGGAGAGTGGGGATCCAGCGCAAGGGGGTGGGTTCTGGAAATAACTTGCAGAGGAATACTGCTGCTGTATGATGATTGATAGTTGGGGACTGTACATTTGTCCTTTAGATTGTAAGCTCCTTGAGCAGGGACTGTCCTTCTATGTTAAACTGTACAGCGCTGCTTAACCCTAGTAGCGCTTTAGAAATGTTAAGTAGTAGTAGTAGTAGAGTTGATAACTACTACTACTACTACTACTACTAACTAAAGTTTCTAAAGCGCTACTAGGGTTATGCAGCGCTGTACAATTTAAACATAGAAGGACAGTCCCTGCTCAAAGAGCTTACAATCTAAAAGACAAGAGAACAATCTAAAGACAAGTGTACAATCTAGAGGACGAGTTAATCTGATAGGGTGGATAGATTGGGGCATTCTATATTTCTTAAGCGGTTAGGCGCCGAAGGCAGCATTGAAGAGGTGAGTTTTAAGCAGAGATTTGAAGATGGGTAGGGAGGGGGCAAGGCGTATGGGTAAAGGAAGATTGTTCCAGGCATAGGGTGAGGCAAGGCAGAATGAGCGGAGCCTGGAGTTGGCAGTGGTGGAGAAGGGTACTGAGAGAAGGGCTTTATCCTGTGAGCGGAGGTTACGGGCGGGAACATAGGGGGAGACGAGGGTGGAGAGGTAGTGAGGAGCCGCAGACTGAGTGCATTTGTAGGTAAGGAGGAGGAGCTTGAATTGTATGCGATATCTGATCGGAAGCCAATGAAGTGATTTGAGGAGAGGGGTGATATGAGTATATCGGTTCTGGCGGAATATAAGACGTGCAGCAGCGTTCTGAACGGATTGAAGGGGGGATAGATGGCTGAGTGAGAGGCCGGTGAGGATTACAGTGGGGAACACAGGGTCTTTGGTTGCCCAAACCCCCGCCAGGACCCTTGGAGGAGAGGGGGGTCCTGGAAAGGCAGAATAAACTCAGGTTGAGTAAAGGAGTAGTTGCTGCCCCTAAATGTGGCAACTGTGAAGGTGTGTGGAGCTCTGGGTGGTTAAAGGGAGCCCAGCCCAAGAGCAAGAACCAGAGCAGGGGAAGGGTGCGGCTCAAGAAGTGCATCGCTGGAAGGAGGACAACCAAGAGGGTCTGTGCCTGAGGGAGTTGGATTGTACTCTGGAATAGCAGGAGCAGTCTTGGATCATATACTGGACTGAAGGGATGGGTAAAGGCAGTGGTGTGCTGGAGCTGGCTCGCATTGGCTCTTAAGAGCCAGTTATTAGTTTTTTCAAAAGTTTGGGAGCCGGTTGTTAAAGTAGGCACCTGGTGGCTACTTTAACAACCAGAACCCAAGATTTGGGCTCTGGCATCCTCCTCCCCTGTGGCTCAGCTCGGGCATCTTTTCTCCCCACTGCCCGCAGCATGTAGCATCTTTCATCTCTCTCTCTCTCTCTTTGTTCTTTCTCAGCAATCCTTCAGCTGCCATAATTAATTTTTTTTAAGCAATATCAGAACTGTCAGAAAGAGCAGACTGGTTCAGCCAATCCCAGGAACTTGGGGCAGGACAGGCTGAAGGAAGGCCCCCGGAATTGGCTGAAACAGCCTTCACTTTCAGACTTCCTGGTACTGCTTAAAAAAAATAATCGTGGCAGGAGAGGATTGCTGGGGGAGAATAAAGAGTGAGGGAGAGTAAATCGAGTTCCATGCACTCAGAAGTGGTCACCCTCACAGGATCCAGCATCCTTCCGCTTGCTTCCACCTGGCATTTGTGCTCTTTCTTTCCCTCCCTCCCTCAACCCCCACCACAGCACTTTCAACTTTATAATACCAGCGCTGCCCGGCAGCAATTCATTCAGGCCTGCTCTGGAGCCTTTCCTCTGCCTTGTCCTGCCATACGTAAACAGCAGCAGTGGGAAGACCCCAGAGCAGGCCTGTATGAATTGTTTCCAGGCAGTGCCGGTAATTTAAATTTGAAAGCGCCATGGCAAGGCTTGATGGCGGGAAAGGAAGCACACATATATTGGACCTGTGGGGATGGTGGGTAACTAAAGGGAAGGGAAAGGTACTTTTGCCCAGTGGAGCTGGCCCTGTGGGAGGGAGAGGACTGGAGGGGAGAGAAGTGCTGAACCTTCACAGGGGGGCTATAGGGAAGGGAGAGGTGCTGGACCTACACAGGGGGGCTGGAGGGAAGGGAGAAGTGCTGAACCTGCAAGGGGGAGCTGGAGGGAAGGGTAGAGAGGTGCCGTACCAAGGGGATGAAGGGGGGGCTGGAGGGAAAGGAAGAGAGGTGCCATACTAAGGGGATGAAGGAAGGGGGGATGGAGGGAAGGGTAGATTGGTGCCATACCAAGGGAATGAAGGAAGGGGGGAACTGGAGGGAAGGGAGAGAGGTGTCAGACCAAGGGGATGAAGGAAGAGGGGGTTAAATGCTGAACTCATAGTAGGAGAAAGAACCAGATGCTGGAAAGGGAAGAGAAGAGAGAAGGAGAGAAGCTGGATGGGGTGGGTCAAAGAGAAGAGGGACACATTGATGTAGGGGGGAGGGAGAGAGGGGAGAAGCTGGACACAGGGTGGTATATAGAAACAGAGGGAAGATGATGGGCATTGGGGGGAGAACACAGAAAATAGGGACTGAGACACAAAGGAGAAACTCCCCTCTGTGTCCATATGCCATCCCCATACAGCAATACCTGACACCGGGAGAGAGAAGGAATATGGGAAAAGAGAAACAATGTTGGATACTGGGGGGGGTGTATATGGACATAGAAAAAAAGATTCTAGACATGGGGGAGAATATGAGCACAGAAGGAAGATGCTGGACATGGGGGGGCATAGGAACATGGAGGGTGATGATGGATGTGGGGTTATGAACACAGGAGATGCTAGGCAAGAAAATATAGGGACACAGATGAAAGATGGATGGTAGATATGGAGAGAGAAGAACTGTCAAATGGACAGAAAACCCTGGTGAGTGAGTTAAAAGAAGACAGAGGAAAGCAGAAACCAGAGACTGGGACCAATATGATTTGAAAAATAAAATGACCAGACAACAAAATGTTAAAAGAAATAATTTTATTTTCTATTTTATGAACAGAATATGTCAGATTTGGAATGTACATCTTGACAGAGCTGGTGTTAGACATGGCTGGTGCCCAGGGCAGAAATTTGGGAAGAGATCTCAAAATCTATTACTAGGCTGTGCCATATTCAGTTTCCAGCAGGCTTGGGGCTCTCTCTGACCAGGAAGCCAAGGACAGTTGCTCCCCTTCTAACTCTATCCCTGGCAAGTGCTATCTTTATATTTTGCATAGGAGCAAATGCCTTTCTTCCTTGTTTCTCTGATGCTGTACTAAACATAGTAACATAGTAGATGACGGCAGAAAAAGACCTGCATGGTCCATCCAGTCTGCCCAAGACAAACTCATATGTGTATACCTTACCTTGAATTTGTACCTGTCCTTTTCAGGGCACAGACCATATAAGTCTGCCCAGCAGTATTTCCCGCCTCCCAACCACCAGTCCCGCCTCCCATCACCGGCTCTGGTACAGACCATATAAGTCTGCCCTCCCCTATCCTCGCCTCCCAACCACCACCCCCTCTTCCCCCCAACTGCTCTGCCACCCAATTTCAGCTAAGCTTCTGAGGATCCATTCCTTCTGCACAGGATTCCTCTATGCATATCCCACGCATGTTTGAACTCCGTTACCGTTTTCATCTCCACCACCTCCCGCGGGAGGGCATTCCAAGCGTCCACCACCCTCTCCGTGAAAAAATACTTCCTGATATCTTTCCTGAGTCTGCCCCCCTTCAATCTCATTTCATGTCCTCTCGTTCTACCGCCTTCCCATCTCCGGAAAAGATTTGTTTGCGGATTAATACCTTTCAAATATTTGAACGTCTGTATCATATCACCCCTGTTCCTCCTTTCCTCCAGGGTGTACTACATGCAAGATCTGGCTTCTTGGGGTTTTGGTTTAATTTCTGTTACTAGTTTGTGGTCACTTATTCTGTATTTGACATTTGTGTTCCACGTGTGACTGATGTATATTCTATTAGCATGAATTTTTTTAGGTAGCATTCTGTAGTAATTTGGCTTGTTCAATTTTCCTGATAAATCTTGATATTTTAGGAATGCATTGCCCCCCCAGTCCACCCCTGCCCCCCCCCCCCCCAAATAAAATTGCAGGGCTGGTAGCACCTGGAGAGAGAGAGCCTGTTTTTAAAACTTTCACAGCACCCCACTGGGTAGAGGACAGGAGGTCGTGTACATGTGTAGATACTGAAAATTGGAAAGACAATCAAGTTGGAAAGCGTTTGAGGTTTTACCATACAATCTTGAATGGACAGAAGGATTTCTACTGTACAGATGGAGTTATAATAGTTGTGCTGCCTGTTGCAAAAAAATTCAGTAAAGTTGAATTTGCATGGAATAGCGTCCCTGGAGTGCAGCATGGTTCTTTGGAAAGGGAGTAAGAACGCTTACTCCCCCAGACTGGTAAAGATCACTGAAAAGCCCCACTTATTTTCCCAATACCCTGGATCTCTATTCCAGATCTTGGCCTACTCCCAAGCTGGACTGGTGGAGTTGATGACTGTGTGTGTGGGGAGGTGAGAAATATGGAAGAACACTGTGACCCTGGTCTGTGAGCTGGAGTTGAGGATTGATTACTAGCCCTGGAGGAGGCTGAGCTAGTGGCTGGGCGGCATGACCTGGGTTACGCAAGATTTCTGAATCCTGTTTAAAGTTAGATTGAAATATCCGATAAAGCAGAAATAGCTGATATCCTCAAATGCTCTGTATGTGAATATTCTCTGTGGAAAGAATGCTGCTAGAATAAATAACAGTTCCATTCCTGAGTGAGAGAGAAAACCTTAGGGACCTTTCTGAAATAATAACAGATGTGAAGAACAGCTAAACCCAGACAGACAGTGAAACTGTGAATTTTGTTTCATTTCAAAGTGATTGAGAAACACAACAGGAGTGAAAGCTCGATTTAAACTCTGAGAGCAGTCTTAGTAAACAAAGTTTCTTGACAATGAATGAGGGAAGTGGAATGAAGTGCTAGCTGGAATACAGATACAATAGGAACAGGGTTATACATTTCTTGTATTTTGGTTTCTATTAGTTTCCATGTGCCATAGAAGGTTTCCTGGGAATGAGGCAATTTACATTCAATGTCACAAAAAAGACAACACATGGAAATAGATAGTCTTCTCTTTTGATTTTATTTGATATGTGGGGACTAGGCAATTAAAGAAAATGGAAGAATCTAATCAGAGGATAACCCAGAAGTACTTTCACCTATTCAAAGGAAGCATTTCAGAACCACAACTGCAGAGTTATAAAAATGGCATATCCACCTTTTTCTTCTTTTGAAAAATTATGCAGATTCTAAAATACAAAAAATAAACACAAATAATATGCTATTAATTGATTAGGGTCAATATTCAGCAGAAGTGGTCAGCATTTTTTAAACACGATACCGCAGCTGAATTAAATCTAGATATTTAGCGCCAGTATCTGGAGAGTGACCAGCACTGATCGCGGGAACTATAGCAACAATATTCAGTCTGATGTCTGGATGGCTGCCCTGTTAAAGTTAGAACAGTTTTTTTTTTCCTGAATAGTCAATTCCATCTCAGCTCTGCCCCTGCACTATCCAGACAGTACTGAAGTGATCCGTATGTACATGGTGTCCAGAAAAAACGGGACCCCTCCCTCCAACATTTTTCCAAATAACCCCAAAACAATTATACTAGTATTTAAAAAATGATCACTATTATTGACAGGTGTTACATGCAAGATGCTATAAAAACTGGATGTTCCCTGTTTTCAAAATTATGCCATTCAGGGAGCAATGATTAAGATCCATTTTAGTAAAATGACATTTAGGGGATCTTTCACAAAGGCACGCCAAAACTGGCCTGCAGCAGTGTAGGAGCATGTTTTTGGCGCGTGCTGGACCCTTATTGTACCACGTCTGGAAAAAAGGGATTTTTTTTTTTTACTGGGCTGGAAAATGGACGTGCGGCAAACTGAAAAGTAGTGCATGTCCATTTTCAGCCTGAGACCTTAGTGCCACCCGCTGAATTAGTGGTAAGATCTCATGTGGTCCTCGGGTAGTAAGCATGCAGCGCATGCCAAATGCCATTTACAGCTGGGTAGGCACCCCGTGGTAAAAAATAGAAAATATTTTCTACTGCGTGTTTTTGGCATGAACCAAATTCAGAATTACCATCCGAGGTACATGGTAGCCAGTTGGTAGTGCTGAATTGGCACATGCTGGATGCGCATAGGTCCTTATTCGCCTTTGTAAAAGGGCCCCTTCATGAAGAAGATAAAGTTGCGATTAAACGTTTGTAACAAAATAAGGCATACAGGCAAAGTGTTTGCTAAGTGAATTTCCTAATAAAGGATAGACTAATGTATTTTCAACACTCATACAAAATGTATGAGTGCAGCGTATTTTGAAACTTTGTAAGGGGTTTCGTTTTTTCAGGACTCCATGTATATTCTGTGACATTATCCAGATAGGGCCACTCAATATATGTTGTCATTGCCACCTAAGCCATTTATCTGGTTTAATGGCTTTGAATATCAACATGTTGTTAATAGCAGTGGAATAGCTATGGGGGAACCATGGGGGCCTGGGCTCCCCCAAATTGGCTCTGGGGCCCCTGGTTTGGCTAGTGGGGGTTGCCAAAATTAATGTACAGATCTTTCCGTTAACTATTAGCATTTTGTCCCCAGCATTTTTGTCACGTTGTTAATGCAGAGAAAATGTCTTTGCCATGTGATAAATGCATGGCATATAGCATGCTCTTATTTTAAATGCATCTCTGCAGGTAAAAAGCAGCATTTACATGTGATCACCTACACGTGTAAGCAGTGATTTTAGAAAGCTACTATCCACACCATATAAAGACTTCAAGGGGGGCATGATGGGGTGTGGTTTGGGCAGGCCTTTCACGGGCCAGAAATCTATATGTTTATTCTCATTTCACAAAGGCTATACATGTCTTTAGAGAAAACTATCCCCATTAGGTTTTACACTAGCTCAGAACTATGCACAAATTTTTAGAAAGTGTTCATTTTGCACAGGGCTTTAGACGAGGTAATAATTCTCCTTAAAGAGTGGAGTAGCCTAGTGGTTACTGCAATGCACTGTAAATCAAACGACACAGGTTTAAACCCCTACTACAAGTCTTTAGTAAAGGAGTAGCCTAGTAGTTAGTGCAGTAGGCTTTTTATCTTGGTAAACTGTGTTCAATTGCCACTACAGCTCCTTGTGACCTTGGCAAGTCACTTAACCCTCTATTGCCCCAGGTAGAAAAAAAACTTAGATTATGAGCACATTAGGGACAGAGAAAGTACCTGCATGTGATGTGTACAGTGCTGTATAAGTTTTCCGGAGATGGGAAGGCGGTAGAACGAGAGGACATGAAATGAGATTGAAGGGGGGCAGACTCAAAAAAGATGTCAGGAAGTATTTTTTCACGGAGAAGGTGGTGGATGCTTGGAGAACTCTTTTATTTATAGAGACGGAAATCAATAGACAACCGTACATTAAAAATACATAAATCCAAATCAGCCCACTATATACATATTCAAAAGTCCCCCCCCCCCCCCCTACCCGGGAACCCTAATAAAACCAATACCCACCTGAAACCCAAAAAATCATGACAGTTTTAACTTAACATGCTTCCACCAAATAAAAAATTTACCAATCCCTACCTCCGCCCTTTCCCACCGTGCTACCTCCTGGACCGCCCTTACTATATCCCAACTGACCCCCTCAACAGACCTGTACTCCTGACGCAGGGAAACCCCGCAGCGCGCCATCCAAAGACAGAACCTGACAATGACAGAGATCAGAAACCCCGTTACCGGCTCCAGCTGCCCTTTCCCCTGCTGTCTCCCATAAACCCAATCCGCGTAGGTGTAAGATTGAAAACTGGGAATTTGTAACAGAGAAGCCACTCTGTCACACACCTGAATGGAAAAAGGGCATTCCTTTAAAAAATGGTTCATGGTTTCTTCCTTTCCAACACATTCCCCCCTCGGACAGTCACGGTCCTTCATGTTCCTGTCCTTCAGATTTCCCCTTACATACAGCTTTCCATGCAAGGACAGCCAAGCAATGTCCCTGTACTTGTGTGGGATCCTTTCTGATGACACCAACCGCAAACCCCGCTCCAATACCTGCCCAGGAGCATCCCTAAGTACCAGTGGAGAGGAAAATCTCTGAGTGCGCACCCTTTCCACCCAAACCTCCCTCCTCCCTTCCTTTATTTCCTCTACCATAACACCCCACAACCGTACTAACTTGACCAGGGTCCGATAATACCCTACCCCCTCCGGAAAGCCTTTCCTCAAAACCCTCACCCTCCCCCCTCCCAGCCAGGGGACCCAATATTCCTTCCACCACTGAATAACACTCTCTGCCCACCCCGGGGGTTCTTGATCTACTGCCCGACCCAAATTAAATTGAAGAAACAAAGAACTGAAAACTAACACTGGGTTAACCATACCTACCCCTCCCTCATTCCTTGGCAAGTATGTGATGTTTCTTTTGACTGGGTTCATCCGGTTACCCCATAGCATTTGAAAAAACACACTGTAAAGTGCCGTGTAACAATGCTCTGGTAACAGACAGATGTAGCTTAAAAATAAAAACATTGGCACTACATGGGATTTGATCAAACGAACCCGATCTGCCATCGACATCCTCCAGCCCTTCCACCTCTCTACCTTTGCCCTTGCCTCTTCAATCTTCTGATTCCAATTAATCAATCCATAGTCCCCTGCCTCAAACTGTATCCCCAGAACCCTTATCCTCTCTGTAGCCTGTGGGAACCCACCCTCCAATTCAAACCTTGCCCCTGCCGGTCCCACCCATAAGCTTTTACATTTCTGATAATTCACCCGCGATCCTGACGCCTGCGAATACCTTGAAATCATCCCTTGCAATTTCCTGCCTTCTGTCTTATCTGTTACCCAGACCGTAATATCGTCCGCATAGGCCACCACCCGTAGTTGCTTCCCCTTGCTCACCTCCACTCCTTGCAATCCCTCTTCACCATTCAACTCCAAACGCCGCACAAATGGGTCAATGGCAAAGGTATACAGCAGCGAGCTCAAGGGGCACCCTTGTCGCACTCCTGCCGTAATCCCAAAATCCTTCCCCTTCCAGCCATTCACCAATGGAAAACACCGCACATTGGTATACAATAACCGAAGCTGTTCTACCCATCCCCTTGGAAACCCATAATGAATTAACACCTCCCATAAAAAATCCCACTGTACCCTATCGAAGGCTTTGTCCTGGTCCAGGGCTACCAGTAACCGCCCTTTCTGATCCTCCCGACTGCGCTCCAGACCCTCCCGTACCCATGCCACTGCCTCCAACACCCCCCTGCCCGGAACCCCACAACCTTGTGAGATCGCCAGCACCCCCCCAGATACCTGTCTCATCCGTGCTAACAGCATATGCGCAAAAACCTTCCGGTCGCTATTTAACAATGCTATAGGCCACCAATTAGCCATAAGCCGAGAATCTTTGCCTTTACTAAGGAGAACCAGTGCTGACTCTGAAAAAGACTTTGGCAAGGAACCCGTCCTCCGTGCCACCTCCCAGACCTCCAACAAAATTGGAGCCAGCTGGTGTTTGAACGCCTGATAAAACTCCGCTGGGAGCCCATCAGGTCCCGGCGAGGTCCTGCTCTGCAAGGCCCCAATGGCCTCCTCCACTTCCTGCAACGTCCAGGGCTGTTCCAGAACCTGGAGATGAGGCCCCCAGTTTCCCACCCCCGGGGTCCCTTCTACATACTTCTTCATGACCTCCTTGTCCAAATTCTGATCAGAAAAAAACTGCTCAAAATGATCCCCCACCACCCCCAGGATCCCTTCCCTTGAATCTCTGATGACCCCCTTTCATCCCTTAACCCCTCTATTATCCTATGTTCCCTTCTCTCCTTGCAGCATACGAAAGGATCCGGGCTCAACAGTTTCCCAAAATCCCTTTCGTACACCAAAGAGGCGTACCTGTTATATTGCACCTTCTCCATTTCTGACTGCACCACCTCTATATCCTCCCTCCTCCCCCCTCTAGAAATTAAATTATCTCTCCTCTTCTTCAATGCCATCCCTAACCGGGTTACCTCCCGTCCCTCCCGTCTCGCCTGACGTATGAAAAAGACCTTCGTGCGCCGTTTCACTTCCTCCCACCAATCCCCTGGAGATGAAAAAATACCCTGTAAAGACGATTGATCTATCAGAAACTCTAAAAATTCCCTCTGTACCGGCCCCTCCCTTAGCCATTTTAAATTTAGTCTCCACATACCCCTTCCTGACCTGTGAATTCCCGCACCCCCTAACTTAATTAACACCAACTTGTGATCTGAAAAATCCACCTCCACCAGTCTAGGCCCCTGCCCACATGCCCCTCCCCGAACCAAAAACCTATCTATCCTACTTCTACAACTACCCCTGGAAAACGTAAAACCCTCCCTTCCTGCAAAATGTTCCAAAAACACGTCCACCAACCCTGCTCCCTTCATGATCCCTGCCAACCTCACCCCATCATAACGCACCTGTGCTGACCTACCCCCACTATCTTCTTTCCTCAGGATCGTATTAAAATCCCCTCCCCACACCAACTGACGGGACGTATACAGATATGGCCTGATTTTCCCGAACAACAGTGACCTCCCCCTCTTACTCTGGGGCCCATAGATATTAATAATTCTTAAAGCCACCCCGTGCAATAATACATCCACCACCAAACACCTCCCTACCCCTAACTCCACCACCCGTTGAATTACCACCTTATGTGTCTTGAACAAAATACCTACCCCCCCATACCTTTCCCCTGCCAGCCCCCAAACTGAAGGACCCCATCTCCATGCCTGTTTCGCCTGCCTGACAGCATCCAATGTCTGCAATCTCGTCTCCTGAATCAAGAAACAATCTGCCTGTATAGCAGAGAGGCCATCGAAGGCCACACATCTCGCCCTCTGGGAGGAGACACTGGCCACATTAAGCGTGGCAAAGAATAACAGCACTCCCGCCATCACCTCTATCTAGAGAAACGCCTCCCCTGCACAGACTTCTCCTTCCTCCCTTCCTTCTGCTCTAACCTGCCACCTAAATCCCGTACCTTACCATCCCCCACATCTTCCTCCTCCGCCCAGTCCCTCACTCCAAATTCAAAAATCCCCTCTTTCCTTCCCCCCTCCCCCCTTATTTTCTTCCTCCCCTTCTTCTTCTTCTCCTCACCTACAACCCCCCTCCCCCTAAGGCACAACCATCTCCCCGCCCCCCCTCCTCCACACCCTCCTCCCCCTCTCTCTCGTCCTCCGACCCTTCCCCCCCCCTTATCTACTGCTTGAAAAACACTATTTCTTCCAGATTTCCTCTTCCCCCTTCTCCCCTTCCTATACCCCCTTCCCCCTCCACACTCTCAACTTCCATATCCCCCCCCTCTTCCAAGCAACCCTCCTCCATCCTAACCTTTCCCCCCTTCTTCCTACCCCTCACCTTTCCCCCTCCCTCCCTCACTGCCTCCTGCCTGCTTCCTTCCCCCTCCTGCCATCCTCTATTATCCCCTCTTCCCTCCTCTACTATCTCCTCCTCCCTTCCTTCTATTTCCAAACCCCTAAATTTATTCCCAACCTCTATCCCTTGCTCTAACCCCCTCCCAGCAGCTACCCGCATCCCCATCCCCCTTCCCTTTCCTCCCTTTTGTTTCTTTGAGACCCGTAACCATCCTTCGTCCTCACCCTCCTGCCTCTGAGCTACCCCCCGTTTCTCCCCCCCCTGACTTGTCAACTCTTCCTCCACACCATCCGTACCCTGGACCCCTGTCCCCTGTCCCTCCTCTCCCCTCCCCCCTCCTGCATTTGACTATCCCTTCCCGTGCCATCCTCTCCCCCATTATGAGAAGCCTGCGGACAATCTCTAAATGCGTGCCCCAGACCCCCACAAAGATTGCATCTAATGGAGGTACAATCCTCTGTGGAATGCTCCTTGGCCCCACATTTTGCACACTGCATTACTGGGCAGGACATGCTAAAGTGCCGAAAGGACCCACACTTAAAACACTGCCTCGGCTGTCCTTTATAGAAGCACAAAATTCTGTCCCTCCCTATGAACACCGCTGAGGGAATGTGCTGTATCACCTGGCCCACTTGATTTAATTTAACCAAAGCCCCCCATCCACCCGCCCATACCCTACTGGGGTCCGGGAGTTTAGTCAATGGAGTTCTCAACTCTGCATACCTCTGTAACCAGAAAGCCAGGTCTGCCCCTGAAATGGACTCGTTCCGCACCAACAGAGTCACCTGCACCAGGTCAGGTCTGCTGATCGGGACCACTTTATAATTTTTCCACTCCCCTCTCCCCCTTACCCCTTCATACCTCTCCCAGAAGACCTCCATTCCTCTCTGTGTCAAGAAACTGACATCGTACTCCGGGATATTCACCGGATGTATGCATGCATAAAGGTCCTCTGGGATAAACCCTAGCCCCAAAACCAACCTCAATACTGTGTCCCTGGAAGGCATCCCCCCTCCCCCACCCATCTAACTTGTACCACATTCCGCCTCCTGGGCACTTGCCCACGACCTCTCCCCTCTTCCCCAAAACCTGCCCCCGCCCTACCACCCCATGGAAACCCTCCCCCCTCTCTTCTCCCCCCACTACCTACTACAGCAGCAAAGGACTTAGCCCCCTGCCCCCACCGCTCCCTGAACTCAGTGCATCCTGCCCATCTCGTACCGTCCCCCCCTCCGATTGCCCCCATGCTATCCCTTCACGTGCCTCACCCCCCCCCCTGCTGTGCCGTGCCCCCTCCCCCTTGATCCCCACCTCCCTTTTCCCCAACAGACAAATGTAACAATTCAGAAAATTCCCCTTCACCCCCCTCCCCCCTCTTATCAATACACATATTTATCACATCAGATATGCCCCCCTCCTTCAAACATTCTCTATCCATAGCAACCCTCCCCCCCAAGTCCAAACTCAATCCCTCTACAGAGCTGTCCTTATCCTGCAGCAATACCCCACAGTTCAAAACCCCACAGGCCTGGGCTGAAGATCTGGTGTTTAGTTCTGTCTGCAGAGCATCTTCTGACCCCTGCTGGCTGTCTGTATGCTGTCCTCTCCACACAGGCAGGTCTTGCAGGAGACTGGTAGTTAGTTTCACCTCAGGCTTTCCCCCTTCTTCCTCCTGATTGGATGGGAACTCCTGTCCATCCAACCCTCTGGGGCGTAGCTTCTCAGAACCTGGCTGCACAGCAAGCTGAACACCTGACTGAGAAAAATCGGTTGCTGCAATCAGAGAGTCAACTGGCTGCACCTGAGCCAGCCTTCCAGAGTACTGCAGTCCTCCTGCCATCTCTGCACAAGCTGTATCCACTCCTTTAACATGTAAACTGCTTTCCTCCTCACTGGATGTTGCTACTAACACCTGTTTGGAAAGCAGACTGCCTCCCAAGTCTCCTTTCTCAGTTTCTACAATGTGCAACAGTTTAGGAATCTGTCTTGTTTCAGATTCTTGTCCCTTAGGTGGTATCACAGGTTCTGAAAAGACACCAGAACCAAGTCCAACCACCTCCTGTCTGGAGCTTTTTTCCACAGTGAATACATCTGGCTGGCTTGCCAAAGCCTTCATAAAAGTTAAAGTAGCTTGATTATCAGACCCTAACAAGTCCTCTGTTACAGGCTGATGTTTAAACATACAAGCTGAGCCAGACTCTGCCTTTTCTCCTGCTTTCATAGACACTGTAGCCTCTTTCTGGCACACTTCTCTCTCTGGACACAAATGTTCAGAAGCAGAGGCCATTCTTTCCTGATTCAAATAAAGCTCCCTCAAGGGATTATCACTGCCCTTTTTTAAGGAGCCCAACAGCTTCTCTTTCTGCTGTAGCTGTTTTACCAGTCGGACTTCCTCCTTCTTGTAAGCCTTCCTGTGTTCAGCTGGGGCATAGGCGTAGTTTGACTGTTTCATTTGGGGGGGCAAAGAATGGGCGGAGCATATTAGCATATCATTTGCATATATACATATGCAAATGAATATGCTAATATGGAGGAAGGAAATGAAATTTACAGGCAAAATATCACAGATGCACATTTCAAAAAGCTGACACATTTCAATTAATAAATTATGAATAAAATAAACTTTTATTTACCTTTGTTGTCTGATCATTTAGTTTTTCTATTCGCTTTGATCCCAGTGTCTTCTGTTTTATGCAGTGTCTTCTTTCCAGTAGGCTTCACTCTGCTCCCCACCCTCCCAGTCCCATCCATCTCTTGCTCCTTCCCTCTGCTTCCCACCCCTCCCAGTCCCATCCATCTCCTGCTCCTTCCCTCTGCTCACCTCCTTTCCCAGTCCAATCCAATTCCTGGTCCTTCCCTCTGCTCCCCACCCACCCCTCCCTGTCCCATCCATCTCTTGCTCCTTCCCTCTGCTCCCCACCCCTCCCAGTCCCATCCATCTCCTGCTCCTTCCCTCTGCTCACCTCCTTTCCCAGTCCAATCCAATTCCTGGTCCTTCCCTCTGCTCCCCACCCACCCCTCCCAGTCCCATCCATCTCTTGCTCCTTCCCTCTGCTCCCCACCCCTCCCAGTCCCATCCATCTTCTGTTCCTTCCCTCTGCTCACCATCCCTCCGTCCCATCCATCTCTTGCTCCTTCCCTCTGCTGTGCCTGACCTCTCCAAATCCCATCCATCTCCTGGTCCATCCCTCTGCTCCCCACCCCTCCCAGTCCCATTCATCTCTTGCTCCTTCCCTCTGCTCACCTCCTTTCCCAGTCCAATCCAATTCCTGGTCTTTCCCTCTGCTCCCCACCCACCCCTCCCAGTCCCATCCATCTCTTGCTCCTTCCCTCTGCTTCCCACCCCTCCCAGTCCCATCCATCTCCTGCTCCTTCCCTCTGCTCACCTCCTTTCCCAGTCCAATCCAATTCCTGGTCCTTCCCTCTGCTCCCCACCCACCCCTCCCAGTCCCATCCATCTCTTGCTCCTTCCCTCTGCTCCCCACCCCTCCCAGTCCCATCCATCCATCTCCTGCTCCTTCCCTCTGCTCCCCACCCACCCCTCCCAGTCCCATCCATCTCCTGCTCCTTCCCTCTGCTCACCTCCTTTCCCAGTCCAATCCAATTCCTGGTCCTTCCCTCTGCTCCCCACCCACCCCTCCCAGTCCCATCCATCTCTTGCTCCTTCCCTCTGCTTCCCACCCCTCCCAGTCCCATCCATCTCTTACTCCTTCCCTCTGCTCTCCACCCTCCCAGTCCCATTCATCTTCCCTCTGCTGCCCCCCCCCCCCCCGCGAGGTCCAGGATCGTGACTCCGTTTACCCCCTCTCTTCCTCCCTCCCTCCGGTGCAGGCAGCAGTCTTCTTCAACCTTTCTGTGCTCCTGGCAGCGGTAGCGACGTATACACGCTGCCTTCGGTCTGCCCCGGAAGCCTTCTCTTCAAGTTCCTGTTCCCACCTATGCGGGAACAGGAACTTGTAGAGAAGGCTTCGGGGCAGAGCTGAAGGCAGCGTGTACGTCGCTACCGCTGCCAGGAACAAGAAAGGCTTAGAGAAGATTGGTGCTGCCTGCGCCGGAGGGTAGGAAGAGAGGGGGTAGATAGACACGCTCGTCTCCATCCGCTTCGCTGCTTCCCTGCCCTCTCTGTCTGCGTCCCGCCTTCCTCTGATGTCATTTCCTTTCGGGCGGGACACAGACAGAGAGGGCAGGGAAGCAGCGAAGCGGACGGAGACGAGCGCGTGCCTGCTTGTTTTTTGTTTTTTTTTCATTCTAGCGCCAGTCCACGTCCTCGTCGTTTGGGGGGGCATTGCCCCCCCTCGCCCCCCCCCCCAGTCTACGCCTATGCAGCTGGGGCTAACTTGCTCAAAGCCTTAGCCATTTTTTGCTTCTTCCCCAGCTCTGCACACTCCTTTTCCAGGGCCTTGATTTTTCTGACCCTCTCTACCACGCCTTTAGCCGTGTCTTCTGGATCACAGCTTTCTAACTGGACCTCCTCTTCTTCCTCCTCCTCTGACCAGCCATCCTCGCTCTCTACCTGATCGGGAACAGGCAGAGGCTCCTGGCTCACCTCCATTCTCTCCTCTCCAACCATCCCCTTAGAGAGTTCTTCAGGGGTCTTTACCAACTTCCTCCCCTCTCCACATTCTTCACGCTCACCTTCCATGAGCAGCTGAGTCGTGGAGGGGGTAACGATCCGGCTTCCACCCCTGGACTTCTGCACTCTACGGTCCACAGGACTCCTCTCCCTCCTCTCTGGGGCTAATCCAGAAAGAGAGCTACTCCTCCGGGCCTTCTGGTCCCTGGCCCCAGTAGGCCCCATGGCCTGGGACCTTCCTGAGGACTTCTCCCCAGGGACCCTCCTCATTGCTGGGGAAGGAGCTAGGCCCCGCTCCCCTCCCTCCTGGTACTGGCAGAGCCTCCGGCAGCACTTCCTCCTCTGTCAAGGACTAGCCAACAACTGAGCTGGAAAGCCCTCCCGCGGGAGGTGGTGGAAACGAAAACAGTAACGGAATTCAAACATGCGTGGGATATGCATAAAGGAATCCTGTGCAGTAGGAATGGATCCTCAGAAGCTTAGCCGAAATTGGGTGGCGGAGCAGGTGGGGGAAGAGAGGTTGGTGGTTGGGAGGCGAGGATAGTGGAGGGCAGACTTATACGGTCTGTGCCAGAGCCGGTGATGGGAGGCGGGACTGGTGGTTGGGAGGCGGGAAATACTGCTGGGCAGACTTGTACGGTCTGTGCCCTGAAAAAGGCAGGTACAAATCAAGGTAAGGTATACACATATGAGTTTATCTTGTTGGGCAGACTGGATGGACCATGCAGATCTTTTTCTGCCATCATCTACTATGTTACTATGTTTTAGTAGTGCTATAGAAATGATTGGTAGTAGTAGGGTCACAGTCCACATAAAGTGGGCACCTATACCTCTCTGTTCTCAAGGAAGTTTGCAGAATATTAGGTCAGCATGAAGTGTGTTATGTGATTACAGAAATATGGACTATTATAGCCAGATCTTGAAAGTCAGAGTAGTCTAGTGGTTAGTGCAATGGACAGAGAACCTAGGGACCCAGGTCCAGGTCCCACTTCAACTCCTTTGAATTCAAGAGAGCTTGGGACAAGTACATAGCATCTCTAAGGGAGTGATAGATGGCATGGATGGATAGGCCATATGGTCTCTATTTCTATGTAATCGTTCATTTTCTATTTCTGCCTCCAAAAGGAAGCCAAAAGTCCAGCCTCACAACATAATTGGTGGTATTTACATACATAAATAAAATAAATATGTAGCTTTGTAAAATGGGTCAGCTCCATGTGTAAGCACCGACACTTATATGTGGAAATTGTGACATCACCACTTCTCCATGGAAGCTGCCAGATTGGTGCCATTCATTTTATCCACATGTGGATAGCTTTTGGCCACCACGACTAAACCGATCTGATTGACTTACCATATATACACATATCAAACATATAAATGACAAGTGACCGACTCACCCGCAAATGCGCAGTAGAGACTTCCCTCTCTGTCCCGCCCTCGCATCAAGACGTGATAACATCAGAGGGCGGAACAGAGAGGGAAACGGACGCTGCTGCTGCCGCTGGAGCCTGGAGATGAAGCAACATCGCCGGCGCACCAACCTCCACCCCCCATCCCCGACGTCATCACTGTCACTGCTCCTGCCCCCCTCCGTATCGGGCCCCCTGCACTGACATGACAGCACCTCTCACCTCCGTGTGGAAGTGCTGCAGGCAGCAGAAGAGTGATCTGCTGCTGCCTGCAGCACTTTCACATGGAGGTGAAAGGCGCTCTCATGTCAGTGCAGGGGGCCCGACACAGAGGGGAGAGGGAGCGGTGGCGAGGAGGGTAGCTGGACATGGGGGGGGGGAGGGCAGGAGGGAGAGAGGAGGGTTGCTGGACATGGGGAGAGAGCAGGGCAGAGAGGAGGATTGCTGGACATGGGGGGAGGGCAGGGGAGAGAGCAGGGGACTTTAACATACACGTTGATAACCCATCCAACTCTCACACTTCTCGGTTCCTCACGCTAACTTCCTCCTTCAACCTCAAGCTCTGCTCCACCACCCCTACTCACAAAGATGGCCATTGTCTTGACCTCGTCCTCTCCTCTTCCGGCTCACCCTCCAATCTCCACACCTCAGCTCTCCCTCTCTCTGATCATCACCTGATCACCTTCATGCTTCTTCACCCCCCTCCTCAGCCCCGCCCAACGTTAACCACTATTACCAGGAATCTCCAGGCTATTGACCCTCCCACCTTTTCCTCTAGTATTTCTAATCTCCTCCCCTCCATCATGTCATCCGAGTCTGTCGATAAAGCTGTCTCCGCTTATAATGCCACTCTCTTCTCCGCTCTGGACACCCTCGCACCACCCACCTCTCGTCCCACAAGGCGTACCAATCCCCAGCCTTGGCTGACCCCTTGCATCCATCACCTTTGCTCCTGCACCCGATCTACTGAACGCCTCTGGAGGAAATCTCGCACCCATTCAGATTTTCTTCACTACAAATTCATGCTATCCTCCTTCCAGTCCTCCCTATTCCTTGCCAAACAGGACTACTACACCCAATTGACCAACTCTCTCAGCTCCAGCCCTCGTCGTCTCTTCGCCACCCTTAACTCCCTCCTCAAAGTGCCCTCTGCTCCCACCCCCCCTCACTTTCCCCTCAAACACTAGCCGACTACTTCTGCGACAAGGTGCAAAAGATCAACCTTGAGTTCACTACCAAGCCACCTCCTCCCCTTCACCCTCCAACCCTCCCCCTCAACCAACCAGCCCTGGCCTCTTTCTCCTCCTTCCCTGATATCACCGAGGAGGAAACCGCCCGCCTTCTTTCCTCCTCAAAATGCACCACTTGCTCCTCTGATCCCAAACCCCACCAACTTACTTAACACCATCTCTCATACTGTCATCCCCTCCATCTGCCATATCCTCAACCTCTCTCTCTCCACTGCAACGGTCCCCGACACCTTCAAGCACGCCGTAGTCACACCTCTCCTCAAGAAACCATCACTTGACCCTACCTGTCCCTCCAACTACCGCCCCATCTCCCTCCTACCCTTCCTCTCCAAAATACTTGAACGCGCTGTTCACAGCCGCTGCCTTGATTTTCTCTCCTCTCAGACCATCCTCGATCTGCTTCAATCCGGTTTTCGCCCTCTCCACTCGACAGAAACAGCACTCTCTAAAGTCTGCAATGACCTGTTCCTTGCCAAATCCAGAGGCCACTACTCCATCCTCATCCTCCTCAACCTATCCGCCGCTTTTGACACTGTCAACCATGACTTACTTCATGCCACACTGTCCTCAGTTGGGTTCCAGGGCTCTGTCCTCTCCTGGTTCTCCTCCTATCTCTCCCATCGTACTTTCAGAGTACACTCTCATGGATCTTCCTTCACCCCATCCCGCTCTCTGTTGGAGTTCCCCAGGGATCTGTCCTTGGACCCCTTCTTTTCTCAATCTACACCTCTTCCCTGGGCTCACTGATCTCATCTCATGGTTTCCAGTATCATCTTTATGCTGACGACACCCAGCTATATCTCTCCACACCAGACATCACCGCGGAGACCCAGGCCAAGGTATCGGCCTGCTTATCTGACATTGCTGCTTGGATGTCCAACCGCCACCTGAAACTGAACATGGCCAAGACCGAGCTTATCGTCTTTCCACCAAAACCCACTTCTCCTCTTCCCCCGCTTTCAATCTCAGTTGATAACACTCTCATCCTCCCCGTCTCATCCGCCCGCAACCTCGGAGTCATCTTCGACTCCTCCCTCTCCTTCTCGGCGCACATCCAGCAAACAGCCAAGACCTGTCGCTTCTTCCTCTTTAACATTAACAAAATTCACCCCTTCCTCTCTGAGCACACCACCCAAACTCTCATCCACGCTCTCATTACCTCTCGCCTTGACTACTGCAACCTACTCCTCACTGGCCTCCCACTTAACCACCTATCCCCCCTTCAATCCGTTCAGAACTCTGCTGCACGTCTTATATACCGCCAAAACCGGTATACTCATATCACCCCTCTCCTCAGGTCACTTCACTGGCTTCCGATCAGATACCACATTCAGTTCAAGCTTCTACTTCTTACCTACAAATGCACTCGGTCTGCAGCCCCTCACTACCTCTCTACCCTCATCTCCCCTTGCGTTCCCACCCGTAACCTCCACTCACAGGACAAATCCCTCCTCTCAGTACCCTTCTCCACCACCGCCAATTCCAGACTCCGCCCATTCTGCCTCGCCTCACCCTATGCCTGGAATAGACTTCCTGAGCCCCTGCGCCAAGCCCCCTCCCTACCCATCTTCAAAGCCTTACTCAAAGCCCACCTCTTCAATGTTGCCTTCGACACCTAACCTCTATACCTTCAAGTAACCTAGACTACCCCAATTTAATGACCCCTACTTAACTAACTGTATATTTGTCCTTTAGATTGTAAGCTCATTGAGCAGGGACTGTTTTTCTATGTTAAATTGTACAGCACTGCGTAACCCTAGTAGCGCTTTAGAAATGTTAAATAGTAGTAGTAGTAGTAGGGGGGAGGCCAAGGGAAAGAGGAGGGTTGCTGGATATGGGGGTAGGGCAGGGGAGAGAGGAGGGTTGGTGGACAGGGTGAGGCCAGGGGAGACAGGAGGGCTTCTGCACATGGGGGGAGGGCAGGGGAGAGAGCAGGGTTGCTGGACATGGATCAATGGAGGAGAGGGCAGGGGAGAGAGGAGGGTTGCTGGACATGGGGGGAGGGCAGGGGAGAGAGGAGGGTTGCTGGACATGGGGGGAGGGCAGGGGAGAGATCAGGGTTGGTGGACAGGGAAAGAGGAGGAGAGGATGGTTGGTGGACATGGATCGGGGGAGGGGAGGGCAGGGGAGAGAGGAGGTTTGCTGAACATGGATGGATGGAGGTGAGAATTATTACATTTTGCAAAACACAAATCTCGCCCATTTTAACGGGCTTAACGGCTAGTCTACATATAAACAGAACTTTTTTTTAATCTCTCTCTGTGTTCTTGCAGTTTAATGAATACTGCCTCTGTTGAGGCTTTGCATGGAGTCTAAGCAAAGTTATACCACTATCCTGACTAAAGCAGAGTGATGTGGTAGCCGTGTTAGTCCACTTTTAAAGGTAATGCATCTCTCCCTGTCTCTCCTTCACCCAGCTCCCATGTTTCTCACCTTACCCACCCCACCCTCTTCCAGTGAGACTATCATTGGAATGCTTTGATGTCCCTGAGGAAGATGTTTCACTTATATATACTGCTGTTTATCAATATTTGCTTATTTCTGATCTGAAGAAGAAGGGTTACCTTCGAAAACTAATCAAAAAATGTATTCAGTCCAGTAAAAAAGGTATCATCTTATTTTCTTTTCTATGTTTTCTTTTATTTCTATTTATTGCCTGACTGAAGCAGAAATCCACTTCAGCCTTCACAACAGAACTTAAATATGATAGGTGTGTTGGTGGTAGAAGCAGCAGCTGTGATGATACCTGGGAGCTCCAATTACCAAATCTTATATTTTGGAGTTAGTGCCACAAATTAAGCTGCTAAAAAATGGATATTACCAAAGCAGTGATTGATTTAAAGGCAGAGGTAAAGTCCCTTGGTATGAGAGTCATTCAGAATGAGATCCGTATTGGAGAACAAATTAAATTCAGTGGCTTACTTCCAGATGAAGATTAAGTGGCACAAAACAGAGAACAGCAAAATCAAGAATAAGCAGAAGGATTTGGGAAATTGTCAGCAAAGAAATGTGTAAATTCTGGTTATCTCTGAATGTGAAACTGAGTATGTTTTTCAAATAACGAAGGACTCCTTCTATCTTGTTGTTCCAGGTTGTAAATAAAGAGGTTAGATTACAGAGAACACACAGATCCACAGGAAGGCTGTATTCTCAAACCAGTGCCAAATGTGCTATTATTGTTTGCTTTCATTGCTATGGCAACAAACAACCTTTATATTAATGTTCTGAAGCCCTTCTTTTCTTTAGAGAGGCTGAAATCAATATTTTTGTGGATATCTTCCAGTATAAACTGCAGAAATGGTTGCAGAGAGATAATATAGTCAAGTGTAGAAGGGGCTTCACCTTCACCTTAAGCCAGTGGTTCCTAAACTTGGTCCTGGAGGCACCCCAGCCAGTCAGGTTTTTGAGATATCCACAATGAATATTCATGAAAGGTATTTGCATGCATAAGAACATAAGAGTAGCCATACTGGATCAGACCAATGGTCCATCTAGCCCAGTATCCTGCAGTGGCCAAGCCTGGCAGAAACCCAGATCGTGGCAACACTCCATACTACAAATCCCAGGACAAGCAGTTGCTTCCCATGTCTGTCTCAATAGCAGACTATGGACTTTTCCTCCAGGAATTTATCCAAACTTTTTTTAAACCCAGATACGTTAACCACTTTTACCACATCCTCCAGCAAAGAGTTCCAGAGCTTAACTATTTGTTGAGTGAAAAAAATATTTCCTCCTATTTGTTTTAAAAGTATTTCCATGTAACTTCCTCAAGTATCCCCTAACATAGTAACATAGTAACATAGTAACATAGTAGATGACGGCAGAAAAAGACCTGCATGGTCCATCCAGTCTGCCCAAAACAAACTCATATGTGTATACCTTACCTTGAATTTGTACCTGTCCTTTTCAGGGCACAGACCATATAAGTCTGCCCAGCAGTATTTCCCGCCTCCCAACCACCAGTCCCGCCTCCCATCACCGGCTCTGGTACAGACCGTATAAGTCTGCCCTCCCCTATCCTCGCCTCCCAACCACCACCCCCTCTTCCCCCCAACTGCTCCGCCACCCAATTTCAGCTAAGCTTCTGAGGGTCCATTCCTTCTGCACAGGATTCCTCTATGCATATCCCACGCATGTTTGAACTCCGTTACCGTTTTCATCTCCACCACCTCCCGCGGGAGGGCATTCCAAGCGTCCACCACCCTCTCCGTGAAAAAATACTTCCTGACATCTTTCCTGAGTCTGCCCCCCTTCAATCTCATTTCATGTCCTCTCGTTCTACCGCCTTCCCATCTCCGGAAAAGATTCGTTTGCGGATTAATACCTTTCAAATATTTGAACGTCTGTATCATATCACCCCTGTTCCTCCTTTCCTCCAGGGTGTACATGTTCAGGTCAGCAAGCCTCTCTTCATACGTCTTGGAACGTAAATCCCATACCATCCTCGTAGCTTTTCTTTGCACCGCTTCCATTTTTTTAACATCCTTCGCAAGATATGGCCTCCAAAACTGAACACAATACTCCAGGTGGGGCCTCACCAACGTCTTATACAGGAGCATTAAAACCTCCTTTCTTCTGCTGGTCACTCCTCTCTCTATACAGCCTAGCAATCTTCTCACTACTGCCACCGCCTTGTCGCACTGTTTCGTCGCCTTCAGGTCCTCAGATACTATCACCCCAAGATCCCTCTCCCCATCCGTGCCTATCAGACTCTCCCCGCCTAACACATACGTCTCCCTTGGATTTCTACTCCCTAAGTGCATCACTTTGCATTTCTTCGCATTGAATTTTAATTGCCAAACGTTAGACCATTCTTCTAGCTTCTTCAGATCTTTTTTCATGTTTTCCACACCCTCCGGGGTGTCCACTCTGTTGGAAATCTTGGTGTCATCCGCAAAAAGGCAAACTTTACCTTGTAACCCTTCGGCAATGTCACTCACAAATATATTGAACAGAATCGGCCCCAGCACCGATCCCTGAGGCACTCCACTACTCACCTTTCCTTCCTCCGAGTGAACTCCATTCACCACCACCCTCTGGCGTCTGTCCGTCAACCAGTTCCTAATCCAGTTCACCACTTCGGGTCCTATCTTCAGGCCGTCTAGTTTATTTAAGAGCCTCCTGTGGGGAACCGTGTCGAAAGCCTTGCTGAAATCTAAGTAGATGACGTCCATAGCACGTCCTTGATTTAATTCTCCCGTCACCCAGTCAAAGAATTCAATGAGATTCGTTTGGCACGATTTCCCTTTGGTGAAACCATGTTGTCTCGGATCTTGCAACTTATTGGCTTCCAGGAAATTCACTATCCTTTCCTTCAGCATGGCTTCCATTACTTTTCCAATAACCGAAGTGAGGCTTACCGGCCTGAGCTCCCTCAGTATTCTGGGGTGGATCCTGTCCAGCCCCATGGCTTTGTCCACCTTTAGCTTTCCAAGTTGTTGATACACACTCTCTTCCGTGAACGGCGCTCTATCCACCTCATTTTCAGGTGTACTTTTGCCAGTCCCTCTCGGTCCTTCCCCAGGGTTTTCTTCAGTGAAAACAGAACAAAAGTATCTATTTAGCAAATTGGCTTTTTCGTCATCTTTTTCTACATAGCGTTTTGTTGTATCTTTTAGTCTCACAATTCCCTTTATAGTCTTTCTCCTTTCACTAATATACCTGAAGAAGTTTTTGTCTCCCCTCCTTACATTTCTAGCCATTTGTTCTTCCACTTGCGCCTTCGCCAGACGTACCTCTCTCTTGGCTTCTTTCAGTTTCATCCGGTATTCCTCCCCGTGTTCCTCCTCTTGAGATTTTCTATATTTCTGAAACGCTAACTCTTTAATCTTGATTTTCTCAGCCACTTGCTTTGAGAACCATATCGGTTTCCTTTTTCTCTTGCTTTTATTTACTCTCCTTACGTAAAGGTCTGTGGCCCTGTTTATTACTTCTTTTAGCCTGGACCACTGTCCTTCCACTTCTCGTATGTCCTCCCAGCCCATCAGCTCCTTCCTCAGGTATTCTCCCATTTTGTTAAAGTCAGCTCGCTTGAAATCCAGACTTTGAATTTAGAGTGGCCGCCATCCACATGAGCCGTTACATCAAAACAAACCGTTTGATGGTCACTATTTCCCAGGTGTGCAGCCACTCGGACATTTGACACACTATCCCCATTCGTGAGCACCAGATCCAACGTGGCTCCCTCCCTCGTGGGTTCGTTCACCATTTGTCTGAGCAGAGCACTTTGGAAAGCATCCACAATCTCTTTACTTCTTTCCGATTTTGCAGACGGAACCTTCCAATCTACATCCGGCAGATTAAAATCTCCCAACAACAGCACCTCTCTTTTCTTCCCCAACTTTTGAATATCAGCGATCAGATCTTTATCTAGTTCTTCCAATTGTCGGGGGTCTGTAGACAACACCCACGTGGACCAAGGTTCTATCCTCTCTTTTTAAGGTGATCCATATCGCTTCTTCCTTTCCCCAGTTCCCTGTCATTTCAGTCGCTGGGATATCATTTCTCACATACAGAGCTACTCCTCCACCTATACGTCCCTCTCTATCCTTCCTAAAAAGATTATAGCCTGGTATGTTTACATCCCATTCATGGGAACCATTGAGCCATGTCTCTGTGACTGCAACTATGTCCAAGTCAGCCTCCAAAATCAGGGCTTGAAGGTCATGAATTTTATTGCTTAGACTGTGAGCATTTGTGGTCATCGCTTTCCATGTACATTTCCTAGTATGTGTTTTGGTTTTAGTGATTTGTGAGGGTGTTTTCTCTTTGGGTATCTTCTCATATTTTTGTTCCCCCTTCCTTGCTTTTGTACTTTTGGAACGAGTAAAAAATTAATTTACTTCTACTCGTTCTACACCACTCAGGATTTTGTAGACCCCAATCATAGCACCCCTCTAGCTGCTGGACTGCTGTCTCCATCTTAGTATTTTTGAGTTTTTCAATCATTTAAAACTTGCTAAGGTATTAAGGATATTAACCTAATATAAAAATGTCTTTAGTTTATATGGTATATTGTGTCATTTATTTAGTGTTTTCTTCTTAGAAAGTAATGAAATGTAATTAAAATTCTGTAAGAGCACTCCTCACTTGTTATCCTGATTACAGTAACTGACTATAAATAAAGAGTTGTGCTAGGGATGGGTGGATGTTGGGGAGGGTGCCTCTACTGCATGCAAATCTTTCTCATGAATATTGTGGATAAAACCTGACTGGCTGAGATGCCTCCAGGATCAGGTTTTGGAATCACTGTCTTAAGCTTTAACTATAATGGCAAGCACTACCACATCATGGAGGCTTAAGCAGGTATGGAGTCAGCAGGTAAAACTGGGCTCTCCAGTGGCCCCTAAGCATGGACAACCTTCCCCTCGAGAACCAGAATGGAGAATGGTGACCCTCAAGTGCAAGAAAGTATCTCATGGTTGAAAGAAAGTTTGTATGTCCTTGCCCAAGGCAGAAGCCCAGGAAATGGATCTTGCTGCCCCACCTTGGTGTGAAGATTTCCACCTTACATAAGTACATAAGTACTACTACTACTACTACTTATCATTTCTATAGCACTACTTGACGTACACAGTGATCTAGGTGTCGTCGTTGATGATACGTTGAAACCTTCTGCTCATTGTGCTTGTAAAGGCTAACACAGGAGTTAATTTCCTATATTGCGGCTATCTTTCCAGACAGAAATGCCAGATTTTCTTCATTTACATCTTGCACGTTCACAGCCAAACCCTGACCCCTGAGGCAGGCGTCGCTTAACGCCGAAACACGGCCCGTGTCGGGTCATCTGCTAATAAAGTACTCCTGTTGTCTCAGTCTTGAAGGCCCAGTGTTGCTTTTTTTGTTTGTATACTTTCTTTGTATGCTGCATACCCTCTCTGTTTGGTTAGCATCTACTTTATAGAATTACTCTGTTAAAGCAATTAGGTGCAGCAATTTCCAAATAACCTATGCTGTTGTATGAGTATAATTGCCTCAGAATGGTAAAGAGAGTCAGAGTGAATCTGAGAGGCTGGAGGAACATAGCTATTTCTTAGCTTTGAAGAATGAATATGGTCAAAATGCTGATGCTCCCCAGATTCCATTTTTCTTATTTATTTATTATTTATTTATTTATTTATTTGAAATGGTAGGAATCTCCTGGTTTATTACTTTCCACTGGCTTGTTTGCCCAGCAGCCTTCTTCTGCTGCCATGGGTCTTAAGTTCAATTGAACCCACCATCAATCATGCTACAGAACTTTCATTTCCAAGTACCTGATATTTTCCTGAATTTTAAATCTTGTTCCAGTCTCAGCCCAGTCCTTGCACTGATAGTTTTATCAGGGGCTACAAACAGCAGTTTCCTTTGAAACCCTTTTTTTATTATTTTAATTAGCATTTAATAATTATTACACAAGCAAAACAAACTTGCTACAGTAACACAGAGAAGGAATAAATAGAAATTTCAATTATATCTCAAGTAACATCTACCTCTTCAGTAGACCACAAAAACTGAGAAAGGGGGACGTATTCAAAAGATAAAGAGATCAACTCATAGGAAAACTCTAGTAGGCTTAACTTAGTATGAGCAAACACCCGCTATGTTTTCAATTAGTCAGTTAAACTAACTTTTTCAAGTCCAGGAAAGGCCTAAGTTTTTCAGGAGCAAAGAACACATACTTAGTTCTACCTTTTTAATGTGGCCCCTAATGCTGCTTACTAGGAAGTATTTCTATTTTTTTAAAAAAGGTCTACCATTTAGGCAATGAATATATGCATAAATGATTAGAATTCCAGCATATATGTGTATATGTGTGCATGTAGGCACATAAAAGACTATATTCTATATATGGAGCCTGAAAAATTGGCACCGAAAATATTTTCACCTAGGCATCTTCTATAAACCATGCCTTGATTTAGGCGCGGTTTATAGAATATGCTTAGCCTATTTACAGAATACACCTAGTGGCCATACCTGCACCTAACTCTAGACGTGCCCATTTATGCCAAGTAAAACTTGGTGTAAATACTGACACATATTTCGCACAGAGCAAGTGTATTCTATAACCACAATCTCTTTTGGCAGCATGCATTAGAATTCACGTGCACCACTTTACAGAATACGCCTAACAAGTTGTGCACATAAATTCTAATTAATGCCAATTAGTGTCAATATTTGTTTATTATGTGGCAATTATCGGCACTGATTGATTTCTTAAGTGATTAAATTGCATGCACGGATCCAGAATAGGACTGGATCTGTGCTCGCAATTTTGATCACACTATAGAGTCCGGGAGAAAATGCTGAAAATCCAATTAAGCTCAATTCTTTAAATATTTGACAGGTGGGTGTGCGCATGGGTGAGAAAGCATGAACAGGACTCATACACATACCCCCTAATTCTATATATGGTGCTCAAAATTGCGCATGTAAATTTGGACACACACCCAATTTGTGCATGGAATTCAATTGCATAACAAGCTAATTAGCGCCAATAATTGGTTGCTAACAATTATTGGTGGTAATTGGCAACAATTTGAATTTGCATGCGCTTCCTTATAGTTGTTATTCTATAAAGATGTGTGCCTAAATTTTTATGCATGTCCAAAAAAGGGAGTGGCCATGGGAGGGGCATAGGCAGGTCAGGAGCATTCCTAGAATTTGTGCGCCGTTTTATGGAAAAAGGCAGAGCCATGCCTAATTTAAGCATGAGGATCTATACCAGTTTTCAGTTAGTGTAAATCCTCATGGCCAAAATTGGGTGCAGATCCTGGTGTCATTCACTATTCTATCCAACTTTGTGTGCCGTTAATAGAATAGCACTTAGTGCTCATTTTGTCAGCATCATATACAGAATCTAGCCCATAACTTATAGAATACTAGTAAAAAAGGCCTGTTTCGTAAACAAATGAAACGGGCGCTAGCAAGGCTATAGAGAGAGTGAGAGTGTGTATATGTATGTGTGTCTGTGTGTGTGTGTGACACAGAGAAAGTGTGTGTGTTTGTCTCTGTGTGAAAGAGAGTGTGCACAGGTAGGGTGAAAATGAAGAGTCAGCAGTGAAATTTTACATAGGACATCTGAACCATTTGAGACGTGTTTGTGTGTCTGTGTGAGTGTGTATATGTGTGTGGGTGCGTGTGTGTGTGTATATGTGTGTGGGTGCGTGTGTGTGTGAGATACAGACAGTGTAAGTGTGTGTGTGTGCGCGTGTGTGTGAAAGTGAGTGTGAAAGGGTAGGGTCAAAATGAAGAGACAGCATTATAATTGTACATAGCACAGCACAAACATTTGAGGCAGTTCTTGCCTTATCTCCCCTGCCGCCCCCTCCATACCTAACGATTCGTTCCTTGTCTTCCATCCCCTCTGTGTCCCGTGTATATGTGTGTGTGTGTGAGTGAGAGAGAGAGAGAGGTGCTAGCAGTCCCTGTGATAGTGGCAGGTCAGTTGCTCATTATAGCCAGTTAAGAGTGAGAGTGTGTGTGTATGTGCTGGTTTTTTTCCTTCCCTCATATGCCCTCTGTGTCCGTTGTTTGTGTGGAGAGCAGAGATCTACATGGTCCTTTTAGCATTGCTGTTGACGTCGTGTAGCAACTGTTGCTGCTGGTTTTCATTGTTCTGCAATGTGTCTTATGTCACGTTCCGTCGCTTAGTAACGGGTTCGCGATGCGATTGGTTGTGTCATTGGTCCGCCCTAGATGTCATGACGTTTTACGTGGGGGGCGGGGCCAACACTCATGGGTGAATTCCTGGTTTCACCACCATGCATTTAGAACGTTGGGACTTGTGGAGGCTTCAGAACGTTGGAGGTGTGTTTTATATAGAGAGAAGTTGGGGAAGGTATGAGGAAACTTTGCACAGAAGTGAGTGTTTCATCCAGCTGCCCTACCCCCAGGGGCAGACTGACAGTGCTCTGGGCCCTCGGGCAGTAAAGGTCATTGGGCACCCCCAGGCACTGCCTGTGCCCCCCATCTGCACACCACTGCCACCCCCTGGTCCTACCTTGAAGGGCTATGGTGGTTTAGTGGCCTCTTCGGGAGCAAGAAATAACCCTACTTTTTCCGCTGCCCGCTGCCACTGCTCTGCCCGTCCAGCATCGCTGTGTTTTCAAAATGACTGCCAAGACAACTGCAGGGAAGTCTCAACTACTATTTTGAAAATGTGGCGGCACCAAGCAGAAGTAGCAGCAGGCAGAAAAGAGTGGGGTTCTTCCTTGCCCCTGAAGAGGCCACTAGACCACCTGGGCCCTTTGAGGTGGGACTGGGGAGGGCCCAATGAGGCTCAGGGAGGCTGTAGTTTGTTGGGAGGAGAGAGCCTCTGGGCCCTTGGGCACTGCCTGGTTGCCCGTATGATTAGTCTGCCCCTGCCCCCCTTTGCCCAACTTTCTGCACAAAATTTCTCCAGAGATATAGATAGGATTCTTTAATAGTCCCCCCACCATTGGTCCTCTGTTTCTATACATGCACCCATTTCTTTTCCATGGAGCAGTTTGTGGACAAAAAAGGAGTGATCTCCACACTGGACAGACCTCTGTTCCAACATCAGTACTTCCAAATCAGGCATTTTGCCACTGCCCCAGAACATGTTTTCCATTTTACCAGGACATGAAGGAGTTCAGAGATAGCAATGTTGGTGGTGGTACCTGTAGGGGTCTGCTCTCTTCCTTCTATTCTGCAGTTAATCAGTAACATTATGCTGAACCTCTTACTCTGTTAATAGTGATGCCTTTGCAACATAATGTAAGCCACATTGAGCCTGCAAATAGGTGGGAAAATGTGGGATACAAATGCAGCAAATAAATAAATAAATTGTTATCATCTGCCCATGGTTACATAAAATACTGATAGAGAGGTGTGGTAGCCGTGTTAGTCCACTCTTAAAGGTTATCAATAGAAATCAAACAAAATAAAACATCTGATGATCTGACGAAGAAGGGCAACCTTCGAAAGCTAATCAAGAAATGTATTAAGTTATGTCCAATAAAAAAGGTATCATCTTATTTTCTTTTCTATGTTTTATTTTGTTTGATTTCTATTGATAAAATACTGGGAAACCTTAGACTCTTGGATATAGATCTGTTTTGGAGAGCATTATGGCACCCTACCTTCAGATATTCTCTCCCATCAGCATTGATCTCCAGTCAGGTACAGCCATTGATGAAATAATATAAGTTAATATACCAGAAAAACTTTCTAAATGCAACAGTAATGGCTTTGTCTTGTACTGGCATAGGTGCAGGTGAGACAACATTTGATCATATGTCATCGAAGTGCTCATGTATCCAAACATTTTGGAAATGTATCCACTACCCAAATAGTTTGTTAAGAACCCTGTTTACAGGATCAAGTTTTCTGCATGGGGGTACATTGCACTGGGCAATATGCACGAATTCTACATATTTACTAAGCCCCTTTTACTTGTGGTAGGAATTGTTCTTGCAAGATGCTGGAAGAGACCCAACCCTCCTAAACTGAGAGATATCTAGTATGAAGAAAATCACCTTGTCTTTTTAAGAGTTGCAGAGATTGTAAGATGTAAGTGATGTAACTAGCCCTCCCCCACTGCTGTTTTGTTTTTGGTTTTTTTTTTACTTTATTGCTTTCCAGTGTAGTGTCTGTTGGCTCATGAGTACTCTGGCAGGGGTTTTAGTAAAATAGGGGATGAATCAATTAGTATCTTCGGTACACTTAATATTGTTTTCATCTGCCCACATGTTCACACCCTTGCAGTTAAGCACTAGGCACTGCGTTAGAGAATAGCACACAGAGGGGCATTTTCAATATGATGTCAAGTCCAACTTTGGACGTTTTGCTAAAAATGTCCAAAATTCAAGTGGGGAATACAACCATTTCAAAACAGAAAATTTTCTTTCTTTCTTTTTTTAAATGGCTATTTGCCATATATTTTCTTGCTCTGTACATTTTATCTTTTTGGTCCATTTTTGAAAAAAAAAGGCATCCAAGTGAAAAATGCACAAAATCAAGCCATTGGGATGTAGGAGGAGCCAGCATTCTTAGTAGACTGTCCACACAGATATCCCAGCAGAACAACGAGGCACTTTAGGGGGCACTGCAGTGACTCCAAAGAAATGCTCCCAGGTACACATCTCACCATTACTCCCTTATCTTGTCTGCTGAACCCCCCATAACTCACCCAAAACTCACAACCCCCAACTGTGCACCACTACAATAGCCCTTATGGGTGAAGGGGACACCTTTATGTGGCTACAGTGGGTTTCTGGTGAGTTTTGGAGGGCTCACAGTTTCCACCACAAGGGTAACAGGTAAAGGGAGATATAGGTTTGAGTCCATCTGTCTGCAGTGCACTGCACCCCCCACTAGACTACTCCATGGACCTGCATGCTGCTCTAATGGACCTGAGTATAACATCTGAGGCTGGCATAGAGGCTGGTAAGTAATGTTTTCAATCACATTGGGGGGTGAGAGGGGGTTAGTGACCACTGGGGGAGAAAGGGGAGGTCATCGCTGAATCCCTCCAGTGGTCATTTAGGGCACCTGTTTGTCATTTAGGGCTTCTTCATTAATAAAATAAGTCTAGACCAAAGCATCCAACTTATAGCCCTGGATGTTTTTGTTTTGTTCCATTATGGCAGGAAAATGTTAGGGCCTCTAGAACTGGAGCAATGGTACAATCTTTAATAAAAAGGACCTGACACAGGACGTGTTTCGGCACTCAACTGAGCCTGCCTCAGGGGTCTCAACTGCAATAGCTCTTGACAAGTTTTCTAGCCAACTGTACCAGAATCCTTTCAATCGCTGTCACCGGTCTTCTGAAAAAAACGCCAAAAAAAACGGTGACAGCGATTGAAAGGATTCTGGTACAGTTGGCTAGAAAACTTGTCAAGAGCTATTGCAGTTGAGACCCCTGAGGCAGGCTCAGTTGAGCGCCGAAACACGTCCTGTGTCAGGTCCTTTTTTTATTAAAGATTGTACCATTGCTCCAGTTCTTGAGGCCCTTTTGTGCTTTTTTTGTTCTACTTGACTCACGTGTACTTTTGGACCCTCTCTTTGATTGCTCTTTAGAAAAATGTGAGGAACACCCAGATCCCACCCTTAACACACCCCTGGCATGCCCCCTTGTGATTTGAACGCGCTTCTAACAGATTTCATAGAAAAACATCTAAAAATTGATTTCGAAAATACCAATTTGGACATTTTTGTGAGAAAATGTCCAAATGCAGATTTATGCCACTTTTTGGACATTTTTCTCTTTTGAAAATGAGCCCCATAGACAACTAACTATCAATTTGATGGCACCTTTGATGCACACAAATGGTGCAGATGTCTAGGTACCACTTTATAGAACTGACACCATTAAGTCTTTTCATAGTCCTGACCATCCAGAAAAGGCATCATGGCTTGATAAATTGGCAATGAACTTAATTGCTTAACAATGGAGAACAATACATGTGGCTGATTAACATCTAGTAGCACTATAGAAATAATAAGTAGTAGTAGTAAGTAGTAAATGCCTTTTGAATTATATTAGAAACAGAAGCCTTCTTTACTTTATCCACGTGCTGTCTGTATTCCTTCAATTTGACAATATTCTTTTCCTTAATGAGCGTATCATCTTTCTCCATATTTGTTCAGCTCACTGCAATTGGGTTTGGGGAAGAGGAATGTTATTAGAATACCGTGGAGCCTTATGGTAGCCAGAGGGTTAACATGATGTAAGCAGTGCAATCTAGTCCAAGGCTATAATAAAAGTTTCATTCCAAACAGAGATCAGTGAATGTAAATCATTCTATTCCTCAGGTTATGTAATTCAGACCAGCAAGCCATAGCTGTGCAGGGTAATTTTATAACAGAGCGCGTGGGCTAACAAGGCTGTTCAGTGAATATGTTGTGCCTATTTAAAAAGGCACCACCAGCATATCATATTTATTTATTTATTTATTAGGATTTATTTACCACCTTTTTGAAGGAATTCACTCAAGGCTGTGTACAGTAAGAATAGATCAAACATGAGCAATAGGCAATTACAGCAGTAAAATATTTAACTAACAATACAAGGTATGTCATGGAATACTACTTGCAATGTCAACACAATACATAATAGAACATTATAATTGGTAGTGAAGGGTAAGGCAAAATTGTAACTTATAGATGGGTAAGAAAGTAGGAGGAGTTAGAAAGTAAGGTGACCGATTTGAAGAAAGTTGCACATGAGGTCAGAGAGATGGTTAAATATTATCTCAGCTAGGGTAGGAGTGGATAAACATGTAGAAGCAAAAAGTAGGAAGGGTGGGCTCTTCTCAAATACCGGAGGAGATGTGATGATGGAAATAAAATCTTTATTGCAAAAAAAAATGACTCAACACAGCAGCCGTGTTTCGGCGCACAAAGCACCTTCCTCAGAAGCCTTATGATGTATAGCTGATTATGAAAAAAGATGTCTTTACTAAATCAGTACACACAAAAACGATATAAATATAATCCGAAGTTTAACAGGGTTTTACACTGGACTGTCCAAATAGCTTCAATCAGTGCTTTTTTTGTGCCGGTACGCAACGGTACGGCGTACCGGCACCTTTTTTTTTTGCTCCCCCCGCCCCGTGAGTCCATGTCCCGCACGCAGTGCCAGCCCCCATTTCCGGCCACTGCTGCTTCTCCTGTTGAGCAGCAGCGGCCGCTACACAAAGAAAAAGATTTTTTTTTAAAATTGAAACCTGGCTGAAACGCGGCACCCCGGCACTGTAGACAGCCATTAGGCATTGGCTGTTGCCCCGCAGCCGCTCCTCCTCTTGCCTCTACGTCACTGCGCTCCTCCGGTGTCTTCCTCCAGGGGCAGTGACGTAGAGGCAAGAGGAGGAGCGGCTGCGGGGCAACAGCCAATGCCTAATGGCTGTCTACAGTGCTGGGGTGCCGCGTTTCAGCCAGGTTTGAATTTTTTTTTTAATCTTCTTTTTCTTTGTGTAGCGGCCACTGCTGCTCAACAGGAGAAGCAGCAGCGGCCGGAAACAGGGGCTGGTGCCGCGTGCGTCGCGACTTCGCGCCATTCGCGGGAAACTTGGCAGGGAGAGGGAAACCAACAGAGGGAAGGATTGGGGGGAGAGAGAGAAAGAGGGAAATCAACAGAGGGAAGGATTGGGGGGAGAGAGAGAAAGAGGGAAACCAACAGAGGGAAGGATTGGGGAGAGAGAGAAAAAGGGAAACCAACAGAGGGAAGGATTGGGGAGAGAGAGAAAGAGGGAAACCAACAGAGGGAAGGATTGGGGAGAGAGAGAAAGAGGGAAAACAACAGAGGGAAGGATTGGGGGGAGAGAGAGAGAGAGAGAGGGAAAACAACAGAGGGAAGGATTGGGGAGAGAGAGAAAAAGGGAAACCAACAGAGGGAAGGATTGGGGAAAGAGAGAAAGAGGGAAACCAACAGAGGGAAGGATTGGGGAGAGAGAGAAAGAGGGAAACCAACAGAGGAAAGGATTGGGGAAAGAGAGAAAGAGGGAAACCAACAGAGGGAAGGATTGGGGAGAGAGAGAGAAAGAGGAAGGATTGGGGAGAGAGAGAAAGAGGGAAACCAACAGAGGGAAGGATTGGGGAGAGAGAGAAAGAGGGAAACCAACAGAGGGAAGGATTGGGGAGAGAGAGAAAGAGGGAAGGATTGGGGAGAGAGAGAAAGAGGGAAGGATTGGGGGGAGAGAGAGAGAGGGGGAAAACAATCGAGGGAAGGATTGGGGAGAGAGAGAAAGAGGGAAACCAACAGAGGGAAGGATTGGGGAGAGAGAGAAAAAGGGAAACCAACAGAGGGAAGGATTGGGGAGAGAGAGAAAGAGGGAAACCAACAGAGGAAAGGATTGGGGAGAGAGAGAAAGAGGGAAACCAACAGAGGGAAAGATTGGGGAGAGAGAGAGAAAGAGGGAAGGATTGGGGAGAGAGAGAGAAAGAGGGAAGGATTGGGGAGAGAGAGAAAGAGGGAAACCAACAGAGGGAAGGATTGGGGAGAGAGAGAAAGAGGGAAAACAACAGAGGGAAGGATTGGGGGGAGAGAGAGAGAGAGAGAGGGAAAACAACAGAGGGAAGGATTAGGGAGAGAGAGAGAAAGAGGGAAAACAACAGAGGGAAGGATTGGGGGGAGAGAGGGGAAAACAGATGGAAGGATGGAGAGAGAGAGGGAAAAACACAGATGGAAGGATTGGGGAGAGAGGGAAAAACAGATGGAAGGATGGGGAAAGAGAGGGAAAGCAGATGGAAGGATGGGGTAAGAGAGGGAAAACAGATGGAAGGATGGGGAGAGAGAGGGGGGAAAACAGATGGAAGGATGGGGATAGAGAGAGAGGGACAAACAGATGGAAGGATGGGGAGAGAGAGAGAGGGAAAAACAGATGGAAGGATGGGGCGAGAGAGAGGGAAAACGGAAGGATAGGGAGAGAAAGAGGGAAGACGCTGGATGGAAGAATGCAGAAAGAAATAGGGGAGACACTGGAAGGATGGGGAGAGAAAGCAGAGCTGCTGGATGGAAAAGGGGAATAGAGAAAGACTGGAGAATAAGAGGAAGGGGCATGGGGAGAACAAGGGTGAGGAAAAGATGAAAAGCCACAGGTAGATGAAGGAAATTAAAGAATGGATAGTAAGAATGAATTAAATCTGGACAGAGAGCCTGAAAAATATTGAAGAAAGCAAAGAAAAAGGAGACAAAAATGACAAATGGCACAGAAGAGTTAAGCGAAAACAAAGGAAAGCAGAATCACAGACTGGGACCAATATGGAAAGAAAAACAGTCACCAGACAACAAAGGTAGAAAAAAATCATTTTATTTTCATTTTAGTGTTTGCAATATGTCTAATTTGAGAATTTACATTGGCTGTCTTATTTTGCACTGGGTATACTGGAGCTGTAAGAGCTTACAGAGATTATTTATAATGAAAAAAATTCAGGTTATTTTTTTCTCCTATAGTACTATAATATTTTCAATTATGTTTGTTTATATGCGCCATGGCTGGTATAGGGGGTGTGGTTAATGTGGGTGTGGCTATCATAGGGGTGGGGCCATATGTGCTGACCCCGCCCATAATGAGTACCGGCACCTTTTTTTCTACAAAAAAAGCACTGGCTTCAATAAAGAAACAATCTGTTAAACTTCCGATTATATTTATATCATTTTGTGTGTACTGATTTAATAAAGACATCTTTTTTTTCATAATCAGCTATATATCATGACTCTTGAAGAAGGCGCTTTGCGCGCCGAAACACGGCTGCTGTGTGGAGTCGTTTTTTTTTGCAATAAAGGTTTTATTTCCATCATCACGTCTCCTACGGTATTTGAGAAGAGCCCACCCTTCCTACTTTTTGCTTCTGCATCCTTTTTTTTTTTAAATTTTTTTTTTTAACTCTTTATTTATAAATTTTCCATTTACATCAAAATATAAAGTTCAGCAATATCAGAAAATTAAATAAGGAAATATACATTTATCATTACTTATAGAAAATAATATTTCAAATTTGTCCTCAATAAGTTTGAATCAAGATACTAGGAAATATTACACAAGAAATTATTAATATAAACTAAATTGTTTAAACGGAAGGGTCAAAACAGATTTCTGCAACCAACTAAACAGCATTTCTGATTAGGGAGGCAAGACACCAGGTATACCAGCACTCTCCTTGGAAACAATAAAATCTAATAACTTCGAGGGGGTAAAAAATATGTAATTAACTGATTCACAGGTAATATAACATTTGCAAGGAAATTTAAGCAAAAATGTAGCACCCAGCTTTAAGACTCTAGTTTTATATATCAAAAAGTCTTTTCTTCTTTTTTGCGTACTCCTTGCCAAATCCGGAAAAATTTGTATTTTTTGACCCAAGAAGATTTCATTTAAATGGCGAAAATAAAGTCTCAGAATATTGTTTCTGTCCATTTCCAGTGCGAAAGTCACAATAAGTGTCGTTCTCTCTGTAACTACTTCCAGAGAGTTCTCTAGGAATTCTGTCAAGTTTAAATCTGGGGCAGCTAATAATTGCTCCTTTGGGATTATAGAAGCACCCGTAATATACTGGGTTCTCGTTATAGGGGGATAACCCTCCATTGAGATTCCCAGTATTTGGGTAAAATATCTCTTAAGCATATCTATAGCAGTAACAAGGGGTGACTTTGGAAAATTAATTAGCCTTAGATTGTTCCTTCGGGCATTGTTTTCCAGATTTTCTAGTTTCTTTTCCTGTATTTCTTTTTCTTTAATTAAGGAAAACGTTAGATTTTGAAGTTTTCCAACTTCAGCTTCCATCTTCAAAACTTTTTCTTTCTGTTCCTGAAAATTTTTGGACAGATTTTCACTAGTCTGTTTAATTTCCTTAATTTCACCATTAATAGTAATATTCATCTGGAGAAATGTACTATTAACCCCTTGAATTGCGTCCCATAATGAATTCATAGTCACCACTGAAGGTCTCTGTATTCCTCCATTACTCTCGGCGGCGAAACCTCGGGGAGCAGGGGCATTGACCAGCAATTGCTCCTGCGTTGTTATCTCCTTGCCCGGGGTTGAAGTGCCTGAAGGTCCTCCTCCCAACGGCGTTGCAAATAGCGTTTCCAACTGCCGTGGCCCCTCAGGAAGTCTTTCGCTTCCGGGTTGTGGAGGAGCGGTGTAAGAAGGAGGGCTCAACGTCGCTCCTTCAATGCTGCGGTCCGCTTCTAAAACAGCCGAACCCGTCGAAGCAGTCATCTGTTCACCATGGCTCCCAATTCCGAAGATCTCCAAAGTTGTTTGTCGGGAGATTGGCGTCGTCGGCGGAACCACGGAGGTAGGAACCGCCGTTTTCCCCTTTCTTTTCCCCATATTGAAATCGGGGAAAAGAACTTCTCTCGAAAAAAACAACGATGTGTCTCAGGAGCTTTGGGAGCACACATCCGCTACTGACGCCATCTTGATTCCGAGTCTCGCTTCTGCATCCTTTGACGTAGAAACTAGGACACCTTCACCCTCTGGGTGGTTATCTTTGGATTCGTGGATAAACATGTCCCACTGCAGTATGTATATAAATAATCTTCTTCAATGATGATTTCCTTATACAATCAATTATACCAAAGACCTCAGTGGTGCATCTCATTAACCTTAACTCATTAAGTTAATGAGTCTCACGCACTCACCTCCTCATTGGCCCAGCGAATCTAATGAATATTTTTATAAAGTTATTTTTATCTTCTTATTTTTTCTTTATTAAATTCAATATAATCTTACTTATTCATATTTTGGAAATCACTTATATTCATTTTCAATAACTGTAAAAGTACTCATAGATGAAAGTTCTATTGATAGCCGGGAGGTAATCCAAGTGGGAGGGGGGAGGGAGGGGAATCAAAGTTGCTTGGGGAAATGGGAGGGGAGAACAGAGGTGATTGGGAGAGCAGGAGGGGGTTTGGAAGTGCTCTGGAGGAGCAGGAGTGGGGAGATGCTTGGGGGGGGTATGACAGAATGAGGGATTGGAAGTGCTTGGACATGATTGGGAGAATAGGAGGGGGATCAGAAGTGCTCCAGGGGAGTGTAAGGGGGTGATGAACCTCAGCCCTGACTGACTGCTTTGCAGGTGCAAACCGATGTACAGTGCCAACACCTGCATAGCTAAACGATCAAAGTTACGGCTGCTATTTATGAGGTCCTATTTGGTTGCTTAGCTATGCAGGCACTGCACTAAATATTGCCAGCACCAGCATGGCTACCAGCTCCTCCCTGACTCTGCCCTTGGTACACCTCTCTGGCCCATTTCAAAAATCATCATCATTGGGCTTTATACCACATTTATGGGAATTCCTTTCAACGTGGTTTACATTCCAAATAAAATAACTAAGATTGAAAAGAGATAAATACAGTTAGGAATTATAGTTCTTATTATACAAAGGGCCTATGTGTTTGAGAAGAAAAATGTTTTTAAGCCTTTTCTGAATACTAACAGGGTTGGCATGTTCCTCAACTCCTATAGCAGTTTGTTCCAACAAAGGGGACCTAAAATACTAAGGGCGTCTTTTACTAAGGCACGCTCATGTTTTTAGCGTGCGCTAAAATTGTGGACGCGCTAAACATTAGAGAAGCCAACGCATTCCTTTGGGTGTCTCTAACTTTATTTATTTTTTGTCTATTAGATTGTAAGCTCTTTGAGCAGGGACTGTCTTTCTTCTATGTTTGTGCAGCGCTGCGTATGCCTTGTAGCGCTATAGAAATGCTAAATAGTAGTAGTAGTAGTAGTAGTTTAGCGTGCCCACAGTTTTAATGCATACTAAAAACGTGAGTGCCCTAAAAGTTTTTTTCCTCCATTTCACCCTGGGGCAAAGGGCAGATTTTCCAACAATCTATGGGAGGAAGATCTAAGTATATGAGTAAGCACATAGTGATGACTAACACTGAGTAAATATTCACATGATTGAAAATGAAGTAGCTTATATGTCGTGATCATCTATTTAAGTAAATATTATTCTTTATTAAGTAGCTAATGGAGTTCTCTAAGCAGCAGGCAGGCATTATCCCAGCTACTTTTCCTCATAAGAAGCCTTGCTGCTGTGTTCTGAACAGTTTGCAATTGTTTTAATAATCTACCCATAATCCGTAAAAAGTAATCCAGCAGACCATCTGCAATGCCCAAAATTCTAAAACAGATCACATTTGTCCAATCTAAGGAGCCCTTTTACTAAGTTGCGGTAGAAAGGGGCCCTGCACTACAGCAGCAGCAGTTTTTGCCATGCACTGTAGCTCTTTTTACCACAGCGGGTAAAAAGCCTGAAAAAGAAATGGTGAGGCAGTAAGATTGCACTTACCATGCAGCCATTCGGGGGGAGCACTTACTGCCATCCATTGAGGTGGTGGTCAGGGCTGCCGAGAGGGGGGGCAGGGGGGACAAAATTCCCCGGGCCTCCAAGGGGAGCCCAGCGCTGCAGTCCTCTCCACCTGCCCCCCTCCATCCCCCACCGGGCCGGGCCCCCTGAATTCAAATCATAGCGCCTCACCTCGACCTCACTCCGTGTGAAAGAAGCGCAGCAGTGGCAGTCTGCAGAACGCCTCCCTTCGGGCCTTCCCTCCCTGTGTCCCGCCCTCAGTCTCTCGGCGGCCCTGGCGGAGGTAAGGGCTCCCACACTTACCCGGTGGTAACCGGGCAGCGTGCAGTACTACCCGATTACTGCCAGGTAACCTCTAAGAAAATATTTTTGAAATATTTCCGCTAGCGCTGGAAATGCTGTGCACTGAGGGAGGAACTACCGCCGGTGCTCTCGTTGGGCCAGCAGTAGTTCCGGATTGCCGTGCGGCAAGCCCAGGGTGGGCTTACTGCTATATTAAAAGGGCCCCTAAGTTTCCAAAAAGCCCTTTTGGTAATATTCACAATCTGTGCTTGACTATCACTCCCAACACTTTTACCTTATCTACCCAAAGGGTGATCTCACTCCCTATTTCCAAGCTGTTCCAGAGAAATGTTACCCATGTTCAAACATGTCTTAGATACGTTCAACTTTAATCTCCTCTCTAGCCATTCCTAGAGCCAATTCAGTGTCACTATTCAGTTAAGTGCCACTGAATATCAGTGGCCAGTCCACGAGCACGATCTAAGTAAGCAGGAGCCTCTTTTAGGGGTCCTTTTACTAAGGTGCGCTGAAAAATGAGCAATGCTAGTGTAGGCACATGTTTTTGGTGCACACAGATCCATTTTTCAGTGCACCTGTAAAAAAAGGCCTTTTTTAAATTTTTGACTAAAATGGACATGTGGCAAAATAAAAATTGGCGTGCATCCATTTTACCGCCACCCATTGACTTAGTGATAAGGTCTCACATGGTAACCGTGCGGTAATCCTCTATGCATGTAGCATGACGATTACTGCCTGGTTTCCGCCACGCACAGGAAAATAAAAATTATTTTCCAGTTTGTGCAAAAAACGAAATTGCCGCCTGGGCCACACGGTAACTCCAAATTGACGCTCTTAGGATGCACGTACACACCTACGCGGCTTAGTAAAAGGGCCCCTTAGTACATTGTCACTGCTGAACAGTGGCTGAGACTCCCTCCTCCAGATGCTGTGACTGGGACTCCACAGCATTCCTGACAGGCGTTCAGAACAGAAATATTGCCTAGAAATGGAACCCAGGCTATCACAGTTCACACTACTATCACTGAGTCAGGGAGCCAGCTCACTTCCTGTTACTCTTAAGTAATCACTACACAACTCATGCATGTTGACTGAAATCTTTATCATTTTATTTCAATTTTATTTTGCACCTCATCAGTAAAAGCTTGAAGAAATTACAATTCAATACTAAAAATACATAATCACAACATATCTCAATTTTAGAAATGCCTTAAAACTTTATTTATACACCCATCTTGATCCTACCTTCATCCATAAATACAACAAATCTTAAATCTTAAATATATACAGCATAAGTCATACCTTTAAGTTACTAAGGGAACCTTTTATTAAAGCTTAATGTGTGCTAATGGTCATTAGCATTCACTAAATGCCAAGTGACCCATAGACATAAAATAGGATGCTCAGCATTTACTCCCAATTCTGTAAAAGTTGCCAAAAATTGTGTGTGAAACTTAGGCGTGTGCCTAACTTGCATGCATAATTTAATTGAATAATAAGCCAATTAGCACCTAGAATTGTTTTTTTAACAGGCAACTATTGGCACTAACTGAAGTTAATTGAACTTTATGCATGTAAATTTAGGCATGGGATCCACACCTAAAATTTACACGTGATTTGAAAAAAGGGGTGTAAAACTGGGCGGGTCATGGGTGGAATAAGGGCGATCCTAAACTTTAAGTGCATTGTTACAGCATAACTGGATACGTGCATACATTCACACCACGCTTCAGTTGGTGCAAATGGCCATGTTTAAAGTTAGGCACGATTCCCGGGAGTAAGCACTATTCTATAACGGCACCTAACTTTAAACACAGCTTATAAAAAAGTGGGTTTTTCTTTTGGGTTTTTTTGTGCTGATTTTTATGGCATCATAAATTATAGAACAAAATTACGGAGCGTATTCAAAAGCATGGATTAATGAGACAAAGCCAACACAGATTTGGTGGAGGGAGATGTTGCCTCATTAATCTACTGCATCTCTTTGAAGAGGTGAACAAACATGTGGTTAAAGGTTAGCCGGTCAATATTGTGTATCTGGATTTTCAAAAGGCATTTGACAAAGTACCTCATGAAAGACTCCAGAGGAAATTGGAGAGTCGTGGCATAGGAGGTAGTGTCCTATTGTGGATTAAAAACTGGTTAAAAGATAGAAAATAGAGAGTAGGGTTAAATGGTCAGCATTCTCAATGGAGAAGGGTAGATAGTGGGGTTCCCCAGGGTCTGTGCTGGGACCAATGTTTTTTAACATATTTATAAATTATCTAGAGATGGGAGTAACTAGTGAGGTAATTAAATTTACCGATGACACAAAGTTATTCAAAGTTGTTAAATCGCAAGAGGATTGTAAAAAAATTACAAGAGGACCTTATGAGACTAGGAGACTGGGCATCCAAATGGCAGATGATATTTAATGTGAGCAAGTGCAAAGTGATGCATGTGGGAAAGAGGAACCCGAACTATAGCTACATGATGCAAGGTTCTACATTAGGAGTCACTGACCAGGAAATGGATCTAGGTGTCATCATTAATGATACGTTGAAACCCTCTGCTCAGTGTGCAGCAGTGGCTAAGAAAGCAAATAGAATGTTAGGTATTATTAGGAAAGGAATGGAAAACAAAAATGAGGACATTATAATTCCTTTTATCACTCTATGGTGTGACCACACTTTGAATACTGTGTGCAATTCTGCTCACTGCATCTCAAAAAAGATATAGTGGAATTAGAAAAGGTACAGAAAAGGGCAACCAAAATGATAAAGGGGATGGGACGACTTCCCTATGAGGAAAGGCTGAAGCATCTAGGGCTCTTCAATTTGGAGAAAGGGCGGCTGAGGGGAGATATGATAGAGGTCTACAAAATAATAAGTGGAGTGGGAAGGGTAGATGTGAATCGCTTGTTTACTCTTTCCAAAAATACTATGACTAGGGGGCATGTGATGAAGTTACAAAGTAGTAAATTTAAAACAAATTGGAGAAAATATTTCTTTACTCAAACTGTAATGAAACTCTGGAATTCATTGCCAAAGAATGTGGTAAAAGTAGTTAGCTTAGCAGGGTTTAAAAAAGGTTCTGCTTGTTTCTAGAAGAAGCAGCATAAAATGTATTGTACTGTTTTGGAATCTTGCCAGATACTTGTAACCTGGATTGACCACTGTTGGAAACCTGGATGCTGGGCTTGATGGACCTTCGGTCTGCCCCAGTACGGCAACACTTATGTTCTTATAGAATCTAGCCCTTAGCGCACACTAATGTGTGTTACCGTGCACTAAGCCTTAGCAAAAAGACCCCTAGAATTCAAATAGAAGCCAGCCCAAGTAACCAAGTCTTTGCTTTTTTTTGTGAACAACTAAATAATTTGTTTCTTGACACAAGTTTATCTGAGCAGAATTCCAAATATTTGCTGCTGAATTCTCTATAATGCACTAAGCATTACGTGCTGAAATCCAGGCATTTTCTATAACAATGCAAGTAACTTAATTGGCTTAACAAGCCAATCAACATTAACAGTGCTTAACAAGCAATAACAAGCACTAATTGGCAGTAATTAGAATTGCACACATAAATTGCTGTGTATTCTGTAATGCACTGCACCTAAATTTTAATGCACGCAGGCAAAAAAAGGTGTGGTTGGGGGTGGGGAAACGAACATTTTAAGGGCGAGATTTATGCTACATTTTCCATGGTGTAAATGGATACAGGTAGTTTTAAGCGCTAGGATATCAACTAAGGTTATTCTATATATTGCACCTAAATCTAGATGCTGCTTATAGAATATGCTTAGGTGGAAATTATTTCCACGCAGATTTTTCAGACACCAATTATTGAATGTGGCTCTTGGTACATAATAAGAAAATACTTGTAATCTGGTACAGTACACTCTAAACTGATTTAAACTAGGAACAGTTAATTTTCACAAACCTATTTTATAATGTCAAGTACATGCCTACTTGACTTAAGAAAATACTTGCACAGATGTGAATGAATGTGTGTAAATGTATGTCTATATTTATTAAAATTTGATATGCCACCTTTCAAACACCTTAAAGCAGTTTACAATTAAAATGTAGGTGCTGCCACTTATGTCAGCTCCAGGGCTGCTTAATCTGATCTTTCTGCACATATGTTTATAAATTATGGAAATATATAATCTATATCATTAAGTTCAGTCTCTGCCCAAATGCCGCCCCTGTACACACCCACAATGAAAGTACACACAACCCTGATTCTAGTGGCACCTTCTTCCTTCATATAAAAATAATTTTTTAAACCTGAAATTCATATATTTCCAAAGATTTCAATGTAATCCTTTCCAAAATTATAATATAAAATAACCGTGTATATACCCTGTTGCTAGTTTATAAAATCAGGCTTGTGTCAATATCGTGAACTGTCAGAATAAAATTAAATCCTTTTCTTTTAAAATGAATTTAAATCAGTTCTGTCAAATCTTGTTAAGCTTTTCAGGAAGTTCTGGGCATAAATGTCTGGGTTGTGGTATATGTCATGTTTTCAATGTAATTGATTCAGGGGCTGTTTTAGTAAAGTGTGGAAAGTTTTTGCACTTACTGCAAAAGTTAAAGTATAGTAAGTGCAAAGCGAGTGCGGTAAATGCAGGAGACATGCCTAGTGTCTGCCCTGCATTTACACACAGGGCAGACACTTGGAGGCTCATTTTCAAAGCACATAGTAACCTATCAGGCTTATTTTTGAAGGAGAAGGGCGCCCATCTTTCGACACAAATCAGGAGATGGGCGTCCTTCTCTAAGGGTAGCCCAAATCGGCATAATCGAAAGCCAATTTTGGGCGTCCCCAGCTGCTTTCCGTTGTGGTGATGGCCAAAGTTCCCAGAGGCGTGTCGGAGGCATAGCGAAGGTGCGACTGGGGCGTGCCTAACAGATGGGCATCCTCAAGCGATAATGGAAAAAAGAAGGGCGTCCCTGACGAGCACTTGGGTGACTTTACTTGGTCCATTTTATCTTACGACCATGCCTCAAAAAGGTGCCTGAACTGACCAGATGACCACTGGAGGGAATCGGGGATGACCTCCCCTGACTCCCCCAGTGGTCACTAACCACCTCCCACCCCGAAAAAAACAACTTTAAAAACTTTTTTTGCCAGCCTGAAATGTCATACTCAGGTCCATCGCAACAGTATGCAGGTCCCTGGGGGGGGGAGGTATGTGTGTGTCAGTGGAGGCATAGCGAAGGCGTGGACGTCCTTCTTTCAAACATTTTGGACGTCCTGAACTGCACACACACACACACACACACACACACTCACAAGTGGAGGAGTGGCCTAGTGGTTAGAGCACTGGTCTTGCAATCCATCCAGATGATCCAAAATCCAAATAAATAAAGGGGGTGTCAGAGGCATAGCAAAGACATGGACATCCTTCTCACAAAAACATCCACATCTTGGACTGCTAACAGAGGCATAGCAAAGGACATCCTCCACCCATACTCAAAAAAAAAAAAAAGAAGACATCCCTGACAAGCACTTGGACATTTTCACCTGGACTTGTATTTTTCTAAGGTTGTAGATGGCAATTTATTTAAGGTTGTAGACGGCTATTGTACACGCAGCTTGTCAGCATGTATGAAGCCGTCTTTGGCATGCGCAGAGCAGCCACGCATAATGCTTGGCTGCTCTGCACTGTCTTCCCTTCCTTAGGAAGGAAATCATGTGCAAATGAGCTAACATTGTACAGCTCATTTGCATGCGATTTCCTTCATGCTTGCCCATTCCTTTCCGAATCGCTAAGGGATCGGTAAGGGAAGGGCTTTTTTCATTCAGTTAGTGCATCAGTTAGTCCACTGCAGTGCCCCCTAGGGTGCCCGGTTGGTGTCCTGGCATGTCAGGGGGACCAGTGCACTACGAATGCTGGCTCCTCCCATGACCAAATGAGTTGGATTTGGTCATTTTTGAGATGGGCGTCCTCGGTTTCCATTATTGCCGAAAACTGGGGATGACCATCTCTAAGGTCAACCATCTCAACATTTATGTCAACCTCAGGAAACTTGGGCACCCCGTTCGATTATGCCCCTCCACATAATTTTGTAAGTCTATGTGCTTCGAAAAAGAGCACCTTAGCAAATGAGCCTATGTTCCACGCTATAGCAGATAACATGGTTGTACCCAGGCTACCTGCCCAGGCATGGAACTCAGGCCCCAGTTTAAAATATGAAAGAGCCACAGCAGTAGTTGCACTCTCGTGATCCCCCTCCCATTTCAAATCCCTTTCCCTGACACTTCCACCCTTCTGATCTCCTATCCCAACACTTCAGTGCCCACTTCCATATACAGTAGTTCCTAAAGAAAATAACTCCCCCGAATCATACACACAGAGCTGACCCACCTCAATCACAAATCTCCAAGGACTATCCCCAAGTACAACTCCCCCCCCCCCCCCATGGCATAGTCCGACCCTCCCCAGGACTTATCTGGGGTTTTCCTGGTAATCTGGTAGCTTAGGGCATGAACAGGCCTCTTCTGTTTCCACTCCATCTGGCTGCAGGTTTCAAAATGGCCATCCTTACCCCTAGTGATAGTCTTGCTATCCTACAGTAGGGGGTCATCCTTCCATATAAGGGTAATCACTCCTTATCTGGAAGAATGACCCTCCCCCATGTTTCAACTGCAGCAGCATTATTGACAGCCATGACACCATGTGCTATCACACTGGTCACACCCTGTTACTAGCCCTTTAACACCCACAACCTGCCCCTATCCATGTTAAGCAGCTAGCGTGGGTATTTACCATGCTGGCTGTTTCAGCACACAGTAGCCATTCCTGTGAGTCCATTAAGACTCATGCTTGCTGCTTAATGCAGCTTAGTAAAAGGTCCCCTCAAATGCTGTACTTGAACTCAGAAGCTGGAAGAATATAAATACATGATGTTTGGAAAAAAAACAGGACCCCCCGACATTTTTCCAAATAACCCAAAAAACAAATGTAGTATTATTTTAAAAAGTATTACTATTATTGACAGGTGTTATTGCAAGATGCTGTAAAAACTGGATGATCCCTGTTTTCAAACTGATGTCATTCAGAAAGTGACCATTAAAGTCCGTTTTATTAAAATGGCACTTAGTTAGTGGTGTAAAAGACTTCTGTTTATGCTTTCCAAAAATACTAGGACTAGGGGGCATGCGATGAAGCTACAATGTAGTAAATTTAAAATGAATTGGAGAAAATTTTTCTTCACTCAACGTGTAATTAAACTCTGGAATTCATTGCCAGAGAATGTGGTAAAGGCGGTTAGCTTAGCGGAGTTTTAAAAAGTTTTGGACGGCTTCCTAAAGGAAAAGTCCATAGACCATTATTAAATGGATTTGGGGAAAATCCACTATTTCTGGGATAAGCAGTATAAAATGTTTTGTACTTTTTTTGGGATCTTGCCAGGTATTTGTGACCTGGATTGGCCACTGTCGGAAACAGGAAGCTGGGCTTTATGGACCTTTGGTCTTTCCCAGTATGGCAATATTTATGTACCTATGTACTTATAATGTGTCAAGGTTGAAGGAGGACACTTTGAACAGAAATTACGAATTACTAATGCACTTTCAATGGCCATACTAAATGTTTAAATAATTGCAAAGTATTTTGAAACTGTATAAGGGGTCCTGTATTTGTTTTTTTCCGGACACTGTGTAGAAGAAAAATGAATAAGAAAAAAAAATATGTATTGCACAGCTGCCTGCTGCTTCATCAGAATCCTACGCACATGTCAGACAGTGACTGTATCTTACTGAGCTATTGATATCCTGAAGATTTCTGTCCTTTAACTAGGAAGCCCAGCATGGGTCTTTTGTGCAAGAAACATCTGCACAAGTGCCTGATGCTGGCGGGGGACTCTAGTCAAAAGCCAAAGCCTACTAAAGTCAACATCCTCTCATCATATAGCCCATAAGTGAATATGTAGGTAGGATAAGAAATGTTAAAACATTTTATTTAGGAAAATCATCTGCTTTTTATTATGATTATTATTTTTGAGAAAAGTGGAGGATAATAACTTTTCCAATGTTGAAACAACTAATAGGATAAGCATAATAAAATATAACATAAATGACCTGGTTTCAGCTGGCACCATCAAACCAGATCTTTATTCACTGTGAATGTGCTTAAGAGCTTTGGCAAACGTGCACATTAATGCTCTTTATGCAGTTAAGTGGTAAATTAAAATTCCTTATACTCAACCTCCTTTTCTATACCAGGAGCTGATTTCCTGGTGATGGCTGCAAGCCACTCTTATACTAAACTGGCTAGCATGAACAATCCGTTTAGCACTAAGCTTGGTGAGGTTTGATGATCCTGAATTAGCAAATGAAATGAAATGTTCAAGCAAATGTGAAGAGTAAATGAAAACAGAAATGAAACAAGCCAGGTCCCAGGAGCAGTGTCAGACAGGTTCTGCTGAAGGCCTGCAGCACCCTCTAGAGTTCTTCTCACTCATTTCCAAAGGCAACGTAGAGATTAGATAGAAACCTTAGGTTTTACTAAGGTGCACTGAAAAATGGCCTGCGGTAGTGTAGACGTGTGTTTTGGGCGCGCACGGAATCATTTTTCAGCGCACCTGCAAAAAATGCCTTTTTAAAACATTTTGCTGAAAATGGACATGCGGCAAAATGAAAATTGCTGCGCGTTCATTTTGGGTCTGAGACCTTACCACCAGAAATTAACCTAGCGGTAAAGTCTCGCGCAGTAACTGGGCAGTAATAACCTACACGCATCAAATGCCACTTGGCACATGCCCAATACACATGCAATTATTTTTCAGACGTCCGTATTGGACGCGCGTCAAAAATGAAATTACCACAAGAGCCACGTGGTAGCCAGGCGGTAACAACATTTTGACATATGTTGGGCGCGCATAGACGCTTACGTGGCTTAGTAAAAGGGCCCCATAGTGACATATACAGTACTATCTTTAAAAATGGACTCTCTTTCTATTTTCTGAAACATTTCTTCAAGTGCATGCTGTTAGAGCTGCCACTGCATGTTACAAGAGCAGCTTGGAGACGTCTGCCTGGAGCGGGTCCCAAAGGAGAGATGTTTAAAGATGTACATGCTAATTTTAAAAAATGAAACATTATTGGCATTAGCATTAGCCCTCTGTTTTATGTAACTGCTTATATTCTTTTATTTCTTTCACACAATAAAAGGAACCTATGTATTGGTGTTTGTGGCATTCCATTAGAATCATCTTCTATATTCTAATACAGAATGGAGTGGAGGAGTGTCCTAGAGGTCAGTGCAGTGAGTTGTGGACCTAGGGAAGCAGGTTCAATTCTTACTGCTGCCTGACAACCAGCAGTGGGTTGAGATCCTGGGGAACCAGATTCAATTCCCTCTGCAGCTCCGTGTGACCTTGGGCAAGTCACTTAGCTCTCCATTGCCCCAAGTATAACATATAACTTAGATTATGAGCCCATTAGGAACAGTACAAAGTACCTGTAATAGAAATTGTAAACCACAGAGTTACCTCAGGGATCAATTGCAGTATAGCAAGTGCTATATAAAAATAAAAAAATCACATTCCTCTTCCAATACTGGTGCTTTCTGGCACTTAGTTCAGCATAACATCAAAAATGCTTGACAGTGATATCCTTCAGACTACATTCTTGAAGTTTCTTTTTCTTTTTTCAGCATGCCATCCTCATAGGATGATTACTCTTCCTCTCCTGTTCTGAAGTACCTTATAGATTTTATTAGGTTGAGAAGCTGTATTTCAGACAGACATAGCCTGCTTCTGAAGACTCCTTCGCTATTACAAAATGAAATTCCAAGCACAAACCCAGTGACAGATATGTATGTGGAGAGGGTGAGGTGAGGAAGTAACAACAAAGAAGAAATCAGAGCTGTTGAGATTTTTAGACTGGCTGCTGGTAGAGATTTTCTAACTAGGTGCCAATATTTCAGCGTCACTTGCATGCATGGATGTACAGAATACCAGCACTTTAGTGGGTAAGTGTAGTTTAGTTTAATGTAACTTAATATACCGCCTTTCATACAATCAAAGCAGCTTACAATCAATTTAAAAGCATAAAACAATGGAAAAGACCTACAACTTTAAAAGTTAAAGGGAAATTAAAAGAAAGCCAGAAAAATAGGAAGAAGAATAGACTTATGCACAGAAGCAAACTTTTCAAAATGATTGGAGGTGCTAAACTCGTTTGAAATTACTCCTCCCTGGACACAGTCAAAGAGTTTGCTCAAGCACCTACAGAGCTGGCACTTCCTATTCTGTAAGGGTGCATGTAAGTGACATAGCATGTAAATGCAAAGGGGTGTTCACAAGGGCGGAGCAAGGGAGAGGCATGGGTGGTGCTGCCACTTATGCGCTCTTGCCAAATTTAGGCACCTACAGTTCCACCACGAAGATGGTTGCTGTAACTGTCGATGCCTAGATTGTATGCGCCCTGATACCGGGTTACACATACCATGCGATTTCCTACTATAAAAGGGGTATGTGAGGAAGTGGATGGTATAGTGAAGAGCACTCTCTCACTGATGATACCATTCAGCCACCTTGCAGCAGGTGGCGCTGGTCTGCCAAGCCTGAGGCTTATGCTGAGTCAGAGGGGCGGGGCTCAGAACAGGCTGGAGCTAAAAGTCCTAAGGCTGAATAGTTTAGGGAGGCCCGCCCCCAACACAGAGGTTTATGAGAGAGTGAGCAAACAGGAACCTGAGTGCAGGGGATGGCCAGAATCACGCAACTGTCAGCAGGTCAAGCTTCAAGAAGATAGGAGAAGTGTCCTTCAACTTCTGAGTTAAACAATGACTGTATACTTGACTGCAAATTCATCCTGTGGAACTTGTGTCAGGGACAAGGTGCAGGAACCCTGAGCCCTGAAGGGAAAGTGTGTATATTAAAGTGTGGAACCTGTCAGGGACAAGATTCCAGGACTGTGCTTCACAAACTTTCCTGAGAGTGAAAAACCTATGAAGAAACAGGCGTGTTTATCTTTCCTGTGATATAGAATAAAGCCTTTCCTTTTGACCTTTGCACTGCCCTCTGTGCATTTTAAGAGGATTCTGTGCCCTGCCAAGGCACATATTATCACAGGGTACTTCATATACAATATAGTATGGAGGACATTCTATAAGTTGGTGTTTCTTTTTTGGCACCCCAGTGCTCTGCAGTGAAAGCCTATTCTATAATAACATTTCGGTGCCCAGACTCCATTATAGAATACTAGCATAACCTAGCATCAGCATGCCTTACCTCTGCACACCCCAGGGGCATACCAATAGATATAAAAATATGGAAACTCTATTAAAGTAAGCCACTTGGTAAGTATATATTAGTATAACAGGAGGAAAAAACCTCAAGAAGCACCTTCTTATTTTTTCTTACATAAATGGACGGGCTAGGACTTCATCATAGGAAAAAACCTCCTGGAGCTAATTAAAACTTAGCATCAAAAAGTTCAAAACATCGCTGATAACTAATCCTAAATCCGATGTTCAAAAAACGTTACTTAGCTTTCAATGACTGAGACTCTAATTTTTTCAATGGCTCCTTCGTATTTATTCAGACCGTGGTCAACGTTAGCTTCCATTTCGCCACTGCTGCATCAGAACCTCTGGTCTAAAAATCTGCCAAAAAGATAAAAGCAACATGAGCTTCACAGTATAACAAAATACTTTACATAGCCAGACCTCACGGTGAGAGGGGGCCGGAGCCCGAGGTGGGGGGCAATGCGGCTGTGGTGCTGGACAAGGATTCAGCTGGCGGGGCTTGGGGACCCCTGCTAGCAAAACCAGGGGCCCAGAGAAACTTGGGGGGCAGGCCCCCATGGCCCCACATAGCTACGCCACTGGCACACCCCTCAGTTACAACAGCCATAGACCTGGTGTGACTGCAGATATCTAAATATGACAAGGCACACGTATAGTCTTCTTTAAGTGGCAGTATCTCCTCTGCCTCTCCCATGTGAATGCCCCCTTGCATTTACCTGCTATGCCACTTACACTCACCCCTTATAGAATAGTGTTTAGTCAATTTCCCACAAACTACATGTGTAAAGGTTCACCTATCTGCGAAAGTGCCAGTCTTCTATACATTTATATGTGTGTAAGTGGCATGGAAATGCGGGCACTCAGTTATAGACTTGCCCTTCACATGTTCAAGATATAAAGGATTAATAAACTCAACTGAATCCCTAAGAAATGGCAAGACATATACAGCTAGAAAAGACTGAAGTCAGCATTCTGACTGCTTCACATGTTGACTGAGGCCTACTTGTCATGCTGCATGGGTCACTGTGTTCGGATTTAGGCCTTTAGGGCTGAGGATTCTCTGTTTTACAGCAGTCATTCCCCTAAGCCATGTGGTCTCCATTGATATCTATTGAATTCTTACTAAGCAGCAGCCATCGCTCTAATAAAACTGTCAATTATTGCATACAGGAGCCACGCTTGGCACTGATCCAATGTTTGGAATTTCAAACACCCACTTCTGGCCATTTAGAGTGCAAAGATATCTGAATACAGGATTCCTTTACTATATCTGAGGTGTGGTGGTCAGTGGGACTCATTTGGCTCCAGCAAGGTGGCAGCTTGGTTTACCCTTCTGTAGTCATGGCCTGCAACTGTTAGTGTGGTGGGCTACATGAAAGCCAACCGGAGAGGCTTTATCATTAGGCAAAGTGAGGTAGTTTCTTCAAGCAGGAAAGTTTTTTTGGGGGGTAGCAGCAAGAGTCCTCCAATACACTCCTGTAATAGCCACCTCACATCACTGGCCAAGAGACACAAAACCAGCAGTAGCATGCCAGCACCACTAGCACTACCAGCAATAGAAAGTGAGAAGCAGTGACATAATTAAGGGGGGTCTTGGGGCCTAGGCCCCCTCCAACCCTGGGCTTAGACCCCTCCAAAATTGCAGCACCAGATAAATCGCTAGTGGAGATGGCCAAGCCCCGCCAGCCAAAAAGATTTGCTGGCCAAACCCCCACCATGCTGTCTCAGCAACGAGGAAGCTGGCAGGGGTGACTCAGTTTCCAATTCTATCACTTCCATGCATGCTCAGTTCTGAGCATCTGCAGAAGTGCCAGCAGCTGAAGCACCCCACTGGCTTCCAACCCATGATTGGCCAGTGAATCTCTTCAGCTGGGCATCCCTGCCAGCAAAAGTATGAATAGGGAGGGCAGGGGGAGAGAAGAGCTAAGACTGAGAGGAAATGCTTGCCCCCCCCCCCCAGTTCACCCCTTGCCCACCCCAAAAAAATTGGACTTTTGGCTACACCCTTGGTGAGGAGAAGGGATAGACCACATCCCACTGCACACAAATTGTTGGTGGTGGTGAGGGGAGGAGAGAGATGCTGACTAACTGCAGAACTTCCTTCCTGACTGTAGAGACAAGGAGCTTGCTCAGTATGGCCAATCTATGCAGCCCCACCTCTTCCCTGGACTGGCTTGCTTCCTCTTTCAGAATAGAAGTGTGATAATAGAGGGCTGAGAAGATTGGCAGTGGAGGAAAAACCATGCTGATTCAGTGCTGGGTCCCTGTGTTTCCCAAGAAATTAAAGCATGGGGAGAGGAGGGGTGAGAGTTTGGAGGTAGTGCATGGATATTCATTGGGGTATCCTGAAAACCAGACTGGCTGGGTGGATCTCCAGGATGGGGTTGAGAACCCCTGGTTTAGCCTCTCCTACTCTCACACTACTTCAGTGTTTCCCAAATCTGGTCCTGGAGGCACCCCAGCCAGTCAGGTTTTCAGGATACCCACAATTAATATTCATGAGAGACATCTTCATGCAGTGAAGGTAGTGCATGCAAATCTCTCTCATGAATATTCATTGTGGATATCCTGAAAACCTGACTGGCTGGGGTGCCTCCGGAACCAGGTTTGGGAACCACTGCACTACTCTATTCCATATGTTTGCCAGTGGAGAAACACTGAAACTAGTATGGGAATCCCCTTCCACAAGCATTTGGAGAAAGTAGCACAAAAAGGGAGGCCAGGAGCCCAGAACTAGTCTAATGGGAGACTAAAGAACAAAGAAGGGAAGATAGGAACTCCCAGGAAACTATGCAAGCAAGGATCAGAAATCCCTGTTCTCCTTTGTAATGATATCCCGTGGAAGCTGCGACTAACATTATTACAATTTATATCGTTTTCCTTTGAAGAAAATTTTTCAGTGAAGATTTCTTTTGGAGCACCAAAACCCCATGTGCAGTGTGTCTTCAGATTCTTTCAGTCCTATGCCTAGGACTCTGAAGAAAAAAATCCGTTCACACCATTTACTTGGATCCATCAAGGGTTTGCAAGCAACCAGTGGAACTTAGTCCTAGTGTGTTCCCTCCCTTGGGGGGGGGGGGGGGGGGGGAGGGTTATGCTTATAAAGGTATCATCTGTACCTAACTGTTGGTTTTCCTTCAACCAAGTTGAATGTTTCTGTTGCATTCAATGACTGTTTTTATTAAAATGCTGTCATGAAATTGGACATTAATCCTCCAGAGTAAAGATGTGCAGTTTAGCAGAGACAGAAGACACATGGTAGTAGTCTTTGCATTTAATTAATTCTGTACTTTAATGTGCAGGCTGAAAAAAGAGCTTTTCACAATATGTATGGTATCTGTCACCTCCTAGAAATTAAAATCTTCATATATAGTCAAAATAGTCCTGCCATTGCATTCGTCTTTTATACAGAGCTGCTATATCCCTAAGCAGCAGAAAAAGGGAACTCAAGATTTCATCAACCTTTAAACAAACACCTTTTTAAACTAATCGCTTAACCGTTATTACTTCCCCACATTAAGGGGCCCTTTTACAAAGCAGCAATAAGCACACATGCTAAAAAGGCATCATCGCAGGACGTGCTGAGGCATCCTACTGTAATTCTGGCATTGGTGCGCACCAATCCTGTGCTAAAAAAATATAAAATATTTAGCGCGGGGGCATGTTTGAGGGCAGAGAGTAGGTGTGCCTTACACTCATCGGCAAATCGCCACACACTACCGATCAGGTCGGGGTTAGCGCAAGAGTCCTTAGCAACTACAAAATAGGTGGCGGTAATGGCCATGTGCTAATTGGGAAATTAGTGTGTGGCCATTAATGGAGAAATACAAATTGCGGCCATTTTACAATCACAGAAAAAGTGGCCTCAATGTATGGGAAATCCATGCGCTAAAAATAGCACAGGCCCCTAAATCTCACCACATCTCTTCCTCTTGTCCTACTCTATACATCCACACCATAATTCTACTATCCTACAACTGTGCTATCTCTATGATACTCTGTAACCCATACTATGTAAGCCGCACTGAACTTGCTATCGAGCGGGAAAGAGCGAGGTATAAAAGCAACAAATAAATAAATAAATGACTTTTCTGTAGGGAAAAGTGATTCACTTCACCAGACTGAAGTGTTGCATTGTATGTTGATAGTGGTCATGTGATCAGAACAATAGGTTTCGTTGTATTTTATTACACTGCACTCACAGTTGAGCTGTAATTATGTAAGATATCTTTGAAATTTATGAGAGAGAGGGGGTTAGTTCCCCCCTCCCAATGGAGCACTGTTGCTTTGATATCTGATCCTGAACATTCTCTCCCTAGATCAGTGTCACCAAATGCCTAGCCACCTGCCTGGGGTTACCCTGCAGCCACTTAGAGGATCTATCCCCAGCACAGCTCAGGTCCGCCTGCACCTGCTGCTTGTGTTCTACACTAGCACCCGCCTCTCACCAACTGGGTCACCACCGTCTCTGGGTGAGCTTCCTGCTCTCAAATGATTTCCAGTAATTTCTAGGTTACTGTGGCCACACTCCCAGTGCAAGGCACTTCCTATTATTTTATTTTTTTTTGTTACATTTGTACCCCGTGCTTTCCCACTCATGGCAGGCTCAATGCGGCTTACATGGGGCAATGGAGGGTTAAGTGACTTGCCCAGAGTCACAAGAAGCTGCCTGTGCCTGAAGTGGGAATTGAACTCAGTTCCTCAGTTCCCCAGGACCAAAGTCCACCACCCTAACCACTAGGCCACTCCTCCACTCCACTTATCTATGTGCTAACTAAAAGAAAGAGAGGTCGGTCCTCTAACAGCTTTAAGCCGATGTGTACAGTAATTTAATGTCTAAAGTCACCAATCAAATATCTATTGATTCTGGAATGGTGACTTCCTTCAACAACATCAAAGAGTGTTTGATATCTCTCAAATAGGACCATGTGTAAGGGACCAGAGGTTTTAAGAAAAAATCCACAAATTGGCATAAAGTTTCCAAGGCTGAACCTCTTGATGATAAAATTGGATGTCCCGGGAGTTTCATAGGATCTTTATGTACTTTAGGTAATGTATAAAATGCTGGTACTGTAGGAAACTTCACATTAAAAAATCAAAATTCTCTTTTTGTAAGGAAACCTTCTTGAAAGCCATCCTGTGTAATGTCTCGGATAAGAGTCTGAAGACGTGGTATAGGGTCTTCTAAGCTTTCATACACCAACTGGTCTCCTAGTTGGGAATAAATCTCAGCCATATAATCCTTACAGTTCTGTATGATCACTGCACCACTTTTATCAGCTGTTTTAATGATCACATCCTTGTTATGACGCAAGGCAGTCAACGATTTCCTTTCTTCCTTGGACAAGTTATCTTCAAAATGATGTCCAGAACATCTAGCTTTCACTTCACGGGATACTACTTCTTTGACAATCCTTACAATCGGATCCAAGGGGATCGGAGGCATCCATTTAAACTTGGGATATACTCATGATCAATCATAATCAACACTTTTTGATCAAAATAAATTTTCAATTGCAAATGTCAAATAAAACATTCCGAGTCTATCTGGAGCTGAAAATTATCAAAACCATAGGCAGGCACAAAAGACAATCCTCTTGAAAGTAGAGACACAGCTGACTGAGACAAAACTTGATGGGACAAGTTCTTTACCACTGACTCTGGTGCCGGGACCGTGTCTGTGGACGAGATTTGTTGATGTTCCTCAACCGCCCCCTTCGGAAACCTCTTCCTCTGCCTCTTCTGGGAAAATCTCCTTCTAAAAAAATCACTGAAAAATTAACTTTCACCTGAAGATCCACTTGAGGAGGAGTCAGAAACATCATCTGTTACAAACCTTCTCTATTTACTTTGGTTTTCTGATTTCATCCCTAAAACTACTTAAAGTTTCTTTCAGCTTCTAGTGTTCTCTATCAAAATCTGCTTTTGGAATTTTCTCTTTAATTTACTTAAGATCCTCATCCAAAGCAGCCTTCTCCTAATCTAATGCTACCTTACTTCTTTCCACAATCAACAACATTAGGTCCAAAGAAAATTGATTCAGTATCATATTCCACCAGGCAACAAATTCTGAATTATCTTTAAATTCAATCAATGTTGCACTATTAAGTTCAATTTTTATGGCGGTCTTAAATTTTGTTGCTAATGTATCCCAATTTTGTCTATCCAGACCCACCAAACATGAAACAAAAATCTGAACTGGTATTGAGCAAACCAGCTGCTGTTTCGGCTGAGAATCAAAATCCAACTTCCTAGGAGCTTGTCATTAAGATAGCTAATAGTAAACCAAAGATCACTTCAAAAATGAAACTATCACCACAAAACTATGAATAAACTTCAAAACTAACACTGTGGACTTATATAAGTACTTCTGGCTCTGTGCTTGAAAAATGAAGTGGAGGAAAAGACCTCAAAACTCCCCTGAAAGTGAAACAAGCAAGAGATACTGGGCTGTGTGATAGCTGCAGGAAATATAAATATTTCTGTTTCTAAAATGGCTCACGTTCTAGCACATAAACATTCATGTTGCCATTTCACAACATAGACATGTTGCCATGTAGACGTTCATGTTCCTGTTTTGACCCATTTTTCTAAAATGGACGTTCATGCTATATATAGCCAGTGCATAAACATCTGCTACTACATGTATTTTAGAATAGGCTGTATGTTGGCAGTTCCTGTTCTAAGATATTAGCGGAACTTTAGAAGTCCTGGACAACCTGGACAACTCAATTCCTATTTGTACATCCTGTGTAAAATACTGCTCATAAAGTCAATTTGTATTGTGTTGAAGAAAGGTTCAGCCACAGATTTCAAGTACATACAGGAACTCATTAAAGTACTGAAAGAGTGGGAGTTTTTTCCTCCTTATTTCAGTATTGTTTGATGGACCATTTGATGTATCTGCTGCTCTGGTGATATTGTGTGGTTTTAATTGTTTTATATTATGTATGTTTGCATTTTTCTCAACCTTGGAAAAAGGCAGATTATAAATAATAAACCACATACAGAGACAGAGAGACATGTTCATATCAGAATATACAATGACCAGTCCATGTTCAGCCTGCTCCAGTAAGTGCTTTTTAAAACACTGACTGCTGTGGGCAGAATTAGCCATGGATATTCAAGGCAGGGCACTGGCCCTGAATATCCAAGGCCACTTCAACCTCTGCTGGCCATCGGAGTTTATGCAGGTCTTAGGTATTATTAAGCTGGACCCTGCATAAGACATTTATGTGGACCCTAGTTGAATATCAGCTGGTACTAGCAGGTGTTCAGATTTCCCCCAGTTTTACCTCCCCCCCCCCCCCCCCGGTCCTGATTACCCCTCCTTACCCCCCTGAAGACAACTGCAAGCCCTGTCCAAGTCTTCAACCCTCCTGGTCCCAATCCCCTTTCTCTCCCCTGGAAGCTACTTCAAGCCCTGTCATAGACCTGAAACCCCCACCCACAGAGGCCCCCCATCCTGCCTGAAATCTCATTGGTCTGGGGGGTTGTACATGCAGGAGTGATGCCCACATGCTCTTGCCTGTTGTGGGTCCAGCCTCAAAATGGCCACTGTGTCCCCTAGCAGCAGTCTCGCAGTACTCGCTTTGAATACAGTTGGTGTGTGATCAAGCAGTCTCTATATAATTATTCAAAGACATATCCCCCCCCCCCCCCCCCCCATTTACAAAGCCATGCTAGCGGCTGCTGGTATGCTTATGCTTTTCCCCCTCAGGTTTTTCCGTTTTTTTGTCACTGTCTCTCCTTAGTTTTTTGGCCACACTCTCTCTTGGTTTCTTTCCCTTTACTCTCCTCTTGGTTTGACCCTTTGTTTTTCCCCGGTCTGTTCTCCGTGATGTTTTCATCCTGGTCTTTTGTCTAGATTCCATCCCCATCGTTTCCCTCATGGCGGTGTCCCTGCACTTTCTTTCTATTACACACCCGTGGGTTTTCTCCGTTCATGGATATATCCTTCTGGTTCCAGTTTTGCTACCGCTTGTTTTTTGTAGTACTTGTGACTTTTTTTTTCCTCACATGCAATTTTCTGATAGATGTTTTCATTCTTATGGTTGTTCCTTCTTTTTACCCGATTGCAGTATATTTGTACCTCTTTCCTAGAGGATCATTTGCTCCTGACTGTAGCTCCATTCTTAAATGCCTTTTTGGTATGTACAATTTTATTACCATTTTCATGTATAGATTTGCCAGTGATGCGTAATTGTAGCTGCAGTTTAGATATTCCTTACCTTGTCATTTTTATATTGGCATATTGACATTTCATGTGGTCTTATATATATAAGTGCTTTGTTATATACATTTATAATTTTATATTTATCTCCATAATTATTATTTATTATTCATTTTTCACAGTGTGTTTGTTTTATACATATATATATTTGTATTTACCCTTATTTTTAATTTTTATTCTCCTTATATATCATGTCTTATACTTCTATATTTTTTATATATTGTTATATTTTATATTGTATATTCAGATTTCATATTTTATGTTTTTAGACCCCTGAGGAAGGCTCTTAGCCAATACACGGACTGTGTAGCATCCTAATAAACTTTGTTTTGGTGTTCTTACTACTGTGTTTTGGGTTGGTCATTTGGACTTGGTTCACTTCCACCCCTGTGTACTTTGCTTGCGCTAATGCCAACACAGCCCATTTACTTTGAATGAGTTGTGTCAGCATTCCCATGCAGCTTTGTGTAAAGAGGGGAATAGACATTGGTCCCATTATAAAGATTACATCGACTAGTTCTTAAGTATTTTTATTTTATTCACTTTTCAGTGACATTCCTCAGAAATATCTCAATGCACTTAAAAACTCCCAGTGTAAATTCTCAATATCTAACTTCAACATATTAATCCAAATTCAATCATACAACATAATATCCCCATTATACTTACCTGCTGTTTCATGTTTCAAGTGAAAATCTGCTTCAGGGCTTTCAGTTCATTGTCCTTTTGAAACACTGCCACCTGCTTATGCCACATGATCTATAAAAACATGGCATCAGTGTTTTAACCTCTAAGACTGACAGGAGTGTGCAGCCAATAGATTAAAAATCAACGTATCACATTCAGCGTAACAGAAATTACGTTAGACAAGGCCAATCAATTTCCATGTTAAGAATTACAGTATGAATCTCTAACATTTAAGATTTTTCTCTAAATCATCACTAAGGGTTACTTCACTGACATGATCAATAGCCCTCCAAAACAGTCTGAAAAAGTATAATTGTGTTTGAGACACAAGTGGAGCTGACTCTTTTTATCTTGAGCCAGCTTTGATGTTCATTGAAATGTACCTTATAGGACAAGTTATGCGTCCCACATCAGTCAATGGGCAAGGGTATAAAATTAAATAAACCACATATGTGGAATCACAACTGGTACCTTGCTGTAGAAGTTCTACTATCCTTTGGGTACATGTACGTATGTCCTGTAAAAGACTGAGAACCCCAAGAGCAGTGAGAGCACATACAATGGGAAAAGGAAATGGAACTTGATATACCACTTTTCTGAGGTTTTTGCAACTACATTCAAAGCGGTTTACATATATTCAGGTACTTATTTTGTACCAGGGGCAATGGAGGGTTAAGTGACTTGCCCAGAGTCACAAGGAGCTGCAGTGGGAATTGAACTCAGTTCCCCAGGATCAAAGTCCACTGCACTAACCACTAGGCTACTCAATGGGTATGTTCTAGGTCTGTATTTTGATTAAAATTTTTATTTGTGCTATTAGACCTTGTCTCCCCAGGTCAAACATTGCACTCTCTCTCTCTCTGCTCCTGCACCTCACACCCCCACCCCCACCCCCACTCCCGGGTCCAGCATCACTCTCTCTCTCTCTCTGCTCCCCTCCCCCATGTCCAACATTGCTCTCTCTCTCTCTCTGTTCCCCTGCCCCCCCAGTCCAACATCGCTCTCTCTCTCTCTCTGTTCCCCCACCCCAAGGATCCAACGTTACTCTCTCTCTCTACTCCCCTCCCCCTACTGGGTCCAACATTGCTCTCTCTCTCTCTCTCTCTCTGCTCCCCCACTCCCTGTACTTTTCAAGTTTCTTAGACAGAAGAGGCAACATCTATATGCTACCTGCTCCAGAAGCACCCTCTTTTCTGTCCCGCCCTCCTCTGACACAGTTTCCTGTTTCCTCATAGGTGGGATGGGTCAGAAGGAGCCTCCAGAGCAGACTTTATACAGACATTGCTGCGCTATTGCTGTTGTCTAAGGAAGTTGAAATGTACAGGGGAGCCATCATGAGAGGGAAGTGCAGGGTAGGGACAATTAAATGTTTTAATCGCAACTACTAAATAATGTGTTAATTGCAGTGTTAACCACAATTAACATGCAGCCCTAATATGCTCATCATTCAAAAAGAATCCAATTTCAAAAGCAGTTCCCCTGTATTTTTAACCACCAAGTGTAAGCTATAACTGAAGGTTTCTTGAAGAGCTCATTTAGCTGTAAAACATGCCAATATTGGTGTATTAGACACACTAGAATAGAGGCTCCCACAGAGAACAGCAGGATACTAGTAAGTGTATCCAGACCTTTCTTATTCGCATATGATAGTAACAGAAATATACCTATTATATGCAATATTTAGGATAGCCTTGAACCAGAAATTGAGGGGGTCCTTTTACTAAGGTGCGCTGAAAAATGGCCTGCTGTACTGTAGGTGCATGTTTTTACTATGCTCAGAATCATTTTTCAGCACACCTGTAAAAAATGGCTGAAAATGAACGTGCCGCAAAATGAAAATTAGAGCACGTCCATTTTGGGTCTGAGACCTTGAGGGGCATAATCGAAAGGGGCGCCCAAGTTTTCCTGAGGACTTCCTCGCAGGACGTCCCGGCGAAGGGGCGGGGAAACCTGTATTATCGAAACAAGATGGGCGTCCATCTTTCGTTTTGATAATACGGTCGGGGACGCCCAAATCGCAAAATTTAGGTCAACCTTAGAGATGGTCGTCCCCGATTTTCGGCGATAATGGAAAGCGAGGATGCGCATCTCAGAAATGACCAAATGCAAGCCATTTAGTCATGGGAGAAGCCAGCATTCGTAGTGCACTGGTCCCCCTGACATGCCAAGACACCAACCGGGCACCCTAGGGGGCACTGCATTGGAATTCATAAATTGCTCCCAGGTGCATAGATCCCTTACCTTGAGTGCTGAGCCCCCCCCCCCCAACCCCCCAAAACCCACAATTGTACAACACTACCATAGCCCTAAGGGGTGAAGGGGGGCACCTACATGTAGGTACAGTGGGTTTCGGGTGGGTTTTGAAGGGCTCACATTTACCACCACAAGTGTAACAGGGAGGTGGGGATGGGCCTGGGTCCACCTGCCTGAAGTGCACTGCACCCACTAAAACTGCTCCAGGGTCCTGCATACTGCTGTCACGGAGCTGGGTATGACATTTGAGGCTGGCATAGAGGCTGGCAAAAAATATTTTAAAGGTTTTTTTTAGGGTGGGAGGGGGTTAGTGACCACTGGGGGAGTAAGGGAAGGTCATCCCCAATTACCTCCGGTGGTCATCTGGTCAGTTCAGGCACCTTTTTCACGGCATGGTCGTAAGAAAAAATGGACCAAGTGAAGTCGTCCAAGTGTTCGTCAGGGACGTCCTTCTTTTTTCCATTATGGGTCGAGGATGCCCATGTGTTAGGCACGCCCCAGCCTCGTCTTCGCTATGCTTCCGACATGCCCATGGGAATTTTGGTCAACCCCGTGACGGAAAGCAGTTGAGGACGCCCAAAATCGGCTTTCGATTTTGCCGATTTGGGCAACCCTGGGAGAAGGACTGTATATTTTAGGGTGTAGCTATCCCTCCCAATATGGCAGTTCTCATACCAATATATATATGAAAGGAATAAATCACCCCAGGCTGCATCAGTTTGCTCTTTATTAGATACCTCATCAAGTATTTATACAATTAGCAGATTAGTGATATCTCACTGGAAGTACAGAATATTGCTCCATGGAATTACCTCTATATCTAAGACTCCAAAGAATATACAAGAGACATGTACAATCAATTGGTTATGGGAATATAGTACCCCAGCTACACATAGGTGTTTTCTGGGTCTGAGTCTTTAATGTTATATTTTACCACTCAAAGCCAATTAGTAGACAAAGACTCAAAACTACTCATGAGAAAGTAATCGGATTATTTGCCAATTCAGATGCAATAGATTGGTTTCTCATGGAGAGAGCAGTCGTGACCGTCTCTCTGGCTTGAAGTAGGAAGTACACTCATTTTTATATGCCCATTCAGGATACAGATAATATGACAGTAATCACACCTGATTGGATCTATATTAATGTCATAGTTAACACTGATTGGTTATGGTAATAAGTTGGTTAGTATTTTACTGGAAAAGCTAACAATAGACCACCCCTTACTGGAAGACAAAGTCATGTTCTTGCAAGACCACTCATTTCTACATTTTTGACCATATCTTCCTCAAAACACTTTCTGTGACACCTGGTCATCTTCCTGTTAAGCCATCTTTTGTTCTGTTTTTCAAGGATATCTGTTACCACCATATTGCCACATTCATGCAACTCTGTCAGTTAGACCCCCACCCTTGCGTGTTTCTTCTTGCTCTGCAGTGTTTCAACACTGGAGTTCAAGTCAGAGACACAGGCCTGTAAGTTTTTTTCCTCATTTTAGATCCTGAAGCAAGGTCAGACCTGGGATCAAATAGTAATAATATTCAGGACGCCCATCTCCTGATTTGTGTCGAAAGATGGGCGCCCTTCTCTTTCGAAAATAAGCCTGCTTACCACCAGCCATTGACTTAGCAGTAAGGTCTTATGCGTTAACCGGGCAGTAATGGTCCATTTGTGTTCAAATGACGATTACCGCCCGCACACCAGAAAATAAAATTATTCCCGGCGCGTGTAGTGGACGCACGTAAAAAATAATATTACCACCCGGGCCATGTGGTAGCCGGGTGGTGACTCGGAATTGACATGCAATGGGTGCACGTAGGTGCTTAAGTGGCTTAGTAAAAGGGCCCCTAATTTCTTTAACGTTCAATTTAAAATCCTTTTGCTTTCTTAGCCGCCGCAGCACACTGAGCAGAGGGTTTCAATGCATAAAGGAATCCTGTGCAGCAGGAATGGATCCTCAGAAGCTTAGCTGAAATTGGGTGGCGGAGCAGGTGGGGGGAAGAAGGGTTGGTGGTTGGGAGGCTAGGATAGGGGAGGGCAGACTTATACGGTCTGTACCAGAGCCGGTGATGGGAGACGGGACTGGTGGTTGGGAGGCGGGAAATACTGCTGGGCAGACTTATACGGTCTGTGCCCTGAAAAAGACAGGTACAAATTCAAGATATGAGTTTATCTTGGGCAGACTAGATGGACCATGCAGGTCTTTTTCTGCCGTCATCTACTATGTTACTATGTATCATCAACAACGACGCCAAGATCCCTTTCTTGGTCGATGACTCCTAACGTGGAACCTTGCATTACATAGCTATAGTTCGGGTTCCTCTTTTTCACATGCATCACTTTGCACTTGCTCACATTAATTGCTTAATGTGCTCAGACATTAAAAATTGGGTGCTAACAACCAGCTATTGATGATAATTGACACTCATTAATATTTGCACGCGCATCTGACTGTGCGCTATTCTATAAGGTGCACAAACTCCCATAGTTCATATCTTAAAAGAGGGCCATGGGAGGTACATGGGCGTGTCAGGGATGTTCTGAAAATTTGCACACATAATTATAGAATTCTGGATCAGTGTGCCTAACTTGGGTGCCAACATTTACACCAGGTTTCAGCATGCATAAGTCTGGCACCCAGAGTTAGGTAGGCGATCCACACTTAAGCACTATTCTATAAATGTTGTGCACCCTTTACAAATTAGCACTTAGAGCTAATTTTTTTGGGTGCCTAATTTTTGAGTGCCATTTATCGAATCTGGCCCAAAGAGTGTACTTATTTTTTATGTAATCTATACATGTGCATTCCTGGAGGGGTACTTTGGGTGCAGCAGGGCAGAGTTGCAATGTATATCTAATGCAACTCTACTATTAAGGTGGATTCCTGATGTCTAGTGTATAAGCCCACAGTCAGAACCAGAAAAAATCCCTTCATAAATGGAGGTCCAAAAGGAAAGAAAGTGTGGCAGGACAATGGCAAATCTACAAGGAACCAAAAGGGAGGGCCAAAACAAGAGATTTATTGATAAAGCACTACAAGTGAACAGACCCAACATGGAGCCATGTTTTGGTGAAGGTTGCCTGCCTCGGGGGTCACAGAATCTTATGAAGTGCTGTCAAATTGTTCAGTGTTGTGCTATCAGAACAGCTCTGTGTGTAATTGCAAAACGTATCCACCACAAAGCTGAAGAAAAAGCTATCTTACTGAAGATACCAAGGCTTCAATATGTGGGATGCAATGAACAATTTGACAGCAGTTCATAAGATTCTGTGACCCCTGAGGCAGGTGACCTTCACCAAAACATGGCTCTATGTCTGTTCTGTTCAGCTGTGGTGCATTATCAATAATCCTCTTGTTTTGGACCTCCCTTTCGGTTCCTTTTGGATTTGCCATTGTCTATTTTATAAAGGCACATAAGCACCTATATTGCCATTATAAAATAGGTACCTTTTGAGAACTTTAACATAGGCTTCCTGTTATAAAAATACCCCTGCTGTGTCTAGTGAAAAAAAAATGTAATATTAAATCGGACCCAGAATGTCTCTAAGACAGATGAATTCAGTAAATGTGAATGACTCTAATAGAGATATATATTTTTGTTTCAGATGGATATACAACAGATGATATTGAATTCTACTGGAAAGGAGGAGACAGTGCCATAACCGGAGTAGAAAATATTGAACTGCCCCAGTTTTCTATTGTTAAATACAAGATGGTATCAAAAAAAGTGGTTTTTTCAACAGGTATGATCTTTACATATAGTAAAACCCCAATGTATTAGATGCACTTTGAACATCTGAAGTTTTCATGGTGTTCTTGTATTTTATAGGGTCCTATCCTAGACTGTCACTTAGCTTTCGACTTAAAAGGAACATTGGCTACTTCATTTTGCAGACCTACATGCCTTCGACGCTGATTACAATTCTGTCATGGGTCTCTTTTTGGATCAACTATGACGCGTCTGCTGCAAGAGTTGCCCTAGGTACTCATATTTATTTATTATTGAAAAGCTTATATTTAAAGGTGCAGAAGATCAGTGCTGATGTGCACATTTCCAGCCAAAACCGGAAATGCAAGCTCACAAGAGCTGCGCTTACCTCAAAACCTTTCTGCGCATGCACCAAGCAAGCTCCTCCCCCTTGCTTCCGGTTTACTTGCACGTATAAAATTTAAATGCCATTTGCTTTGAGCTTTGCAGAGCTAGGTTTCTGCACTGCTCTTGCACTACGAGGTTTACACTGTTGGCTTTAGCACCGGATCTTTGAGCATCTGGGCCCAGGTAAGCTAGTACAGCAAAATAGTTTACCTGGATAGCTATCCAAGTACCAGCACAGAATAGCAGTGGTAACTAGCTATCTTCTATGGCAGCTATTGTACAGCTTTGAATATCATGGTATAGATTTAAATGTTGCGGTCAGTGTTTGAATCCAGTATTGGCCATGCTGTTTAAATATCGGGGGGGGGGGGGGGGTTATTTCTGAAAGGAAATTGAAAAAAGAAAACTTGAAACCTCTAGCACCTATAATCATACATAGAAAAATATAGGCAGATAAAGACCATATGGCCTACCCAGTCTGCTCATTCATGCCATCTAATCTCCCTATCATTCCCTTAGGGATCCTATGTACTTGTCCCAGGTTCTCTTTAATTCATATACTGTTTTTGTCTCCACCACTTCCATGTGGAGGTCATTACACGAATTCACCACCCTTTCGGTGAAGAAGTATTTCCTTGGGTTACTTCTGAGTCTATCCCTTTTCACAGCAAAGGTAGAATGCACAAAACAGGATAAAAGGTCGAAACTTTCTATTATAATATTTTAACTTGCAACCATATTCTGGCCCTTATTTCAGAAGCCCTATTTATGATTTACTCATAAATATTTAAAAAAAACAACAACCTGAAAACCCAGTTTTAGAAAGCTGAGATTTACACATATAAATTTGTAATACATTTATATGGCAAAGGGGCAGGGTTTGGGTGACACTAAATACACCTATATTTCCCATATCAGAAGGGGAATGTGTGTCTATGATTACTGCAATCAGTAGTGAGATTTACAGCTGCTCCCAGTATGTATAGGGTTTGTAAAAGTGCTCATTTTATACAGCATTCTACAGAAGCGATTAGGATAATCTAGTGTTCCCACCCCCTTTCCAAAATGAATTGTGCCAGATGATTGGTTGCTTTTAACACACACACACACACATACATCTAAGCTCTGAAATGCCACCTTACACATGTAAGCGACAACACTTAGATGTGTACGTTGCTTAGTTGCCTCCGTTGTTTTAAACATGGATAATTGTAAAATGGTTGCTCCCATCACACATAACTGGTACTTACATCTGAAAAAGCTCTACATCGGCAGATCCTATTCTAAAATACTACTGGAATTTGACATGTCCCAACCTGGATGTCTCAATTCTGATTTCTATGTTCTTTCCAAAATGAGTTTGTATATATCAAATCACTCTTTTTAATTGCTCCTTACAGTTTGATTATGTAAAACAATGCAACTAGAAGCCAATATTTCCTACAGGGATCTGAGCACTGTGTATCATTCCATATTAGCTTTAGAAAAACACACATCACTACTATCAGACCATAAAATAAGGTTTGTGGTTACATAACAGAAGATGAACATGCACTCATTGAACTATTCCATTGATCCTACTCCTAGGTTCCCCAAGCTTATCCTGGGGACTCCAAAGCCAGCCAGGTTTTCAGGATACCAACAATAAATATGCATGAGATCAAATTGAATGTACTTAAGGAGCAATTCTATAAGTGGTCAACTCCATTTAGGTATCTGGTCAACTCCATTTAGGTACCTCGATGCCACACAGTGAAACCCTATTCCACAATGACATCTGCGAATCCAGATTGTTGTAGAATACTAATGTAGCCCAGAATCTATGCACCTTATATGTATACACCCATATAAACACAAAAGCATAAGAACATAAGCGTTGCCTTACTGAGACAGACCGAAGGTCCATCAAACCCAGTATTTTGTTTCCTACAGTGGCCATTCCAGGTCACAAGTACCTGGCAAGATCCCAAGAGTAAAGCAGATTTTATGTTGCTTATCCTAAAAATAAGCAGTGGGTTTTCCCAAGTCCATCTTAATAACAGCTTATGGATTTTTTTTTTAGGAAATTATCAAAACTTTTATTAAACCGTGCTAAGCTAAGCTTTTACCATATTCACTGGCAATTAATTTAAGAGTTTACACTGAATATGGTAAACGCAGTTAGCTTAACATGGTTTAAAAAAGGTTTGGATAAGTTCCTAAAAGAAAAGTCCATAAGCCATTATTAAGATGGACTTGGGAAAATCCATTAATTATTTCTAGGATAAGCAGTATAAAATCTGTTTTACTAACCCATATCTATGCCCCTTGCATTTACGTGCTATGGCACTTTCATTACAAGTGAAAGTGCTAGTATTCTGTAAATTTCACATGCAAGGAGCGCACAAATGTGGGTGCCAGTTATACAATTGTCCTTTAGGTCTCCAGTATATGCCAGTTGATCTCATGGCTGTAGGTCCCTAGTAGAGACTGGAGAAGTGCTGTCGTACATTTTGTCTACTTAACCATTATTATATGAGAATTACTGTATTGACATCATATTGATATAGAAAATAGGCAAAAGATCCAATAGATATCTTTAAAACAAATCATAAAGTACTGTGTTGACATTTTTAACAAGATATTTTAACCTGATTTATCAAGGCTTTTATCAGCATTTTGGAAAATATCCTTGATAAATCAAACTTATTATCTCCCATTAGTTATCTTTAAGGAATCTGAAAAAGTGCAACTTGTTAGGAATGAAATATAGGCATTAATATAGGCATTTTAGCCTTTCCTGTCTTTGCTAGAAAAAAATACAATTTGCAAGCTCTTTGTTGTTGGATTGCCATAATAATAATAATAATAATGATTCTTATTCCTCAGGAATAACCACTGTACTAACTATGACTACTATCAGCACTCATCTCAGGGAGACACTGCCCAAGATTCCCTATGTAAAGGCCATTGATATTTACCTGATGGGCTGCTTCGTGTTTGTATTTTTGGCTTTGCTCGAGTATGCCTTCGTAAACTACATATTCTTTGGAAAAGGTCCACAGCTTCAAAAAAAGGCAGCCGAAAAGGCAGAACAAGCCAATAACGAGAAGACAAAACTAGAGATGAACAAAGTCCAGGTAATGGATTATTTAAATAAATTGTAGTGCCTTTTTTGTTTTTAATAATTATGGTGGCCTAGTAACACTAATAGCTGGGTACAGTCAGCATTTAAAGAACTGCTCACTGCAGCTGGTTGAATATTGACCAGTATATTTCTCTTCCACTTTCAGATTTGTTATTATGGCATGCTTTCTGAGTGGGCTCCTTTTCACAGCTCCTGTTTAATTTAGGATTGGAGCTGTTGCTCATTGCTATCCATCAATGCTCTGCTATTAAAGGGATATGATTTCCACTTTTGGAATATAAATTGGTGCTGTATGCAGGTGATTTGTTGAGTTATGTGGAAGAACCACACTTGTCTATATCTGCATTATTGGATATAGTTTAACAATTTTTTAGCTTCTTTGTTTATAAAATTAATTGGGATAAATCTGAGCTTATATCCATGAACCATCTCATAGATGTGATGCATATAATTGATTTGGAGTTGCATTAGAATTCACTGCAAATTAAATATTTAGGAATCTTTATTAATAGATCATGAGCAGAGGTTTCAAATTAATATGTGAGAAAATCGTGGATATAATCAGGGGGGAGGGGGACCACACAACATTAGTCTCCACTTATTCTTTCCTGCTGGGGGCAAATGGAGGTTAATTACTGCCCAAGGGGCCCTTTTACTAAGCTGTGGTAAAAGGGGCCTTGCGCTAATGGAGGCAGCCATTTTTGCTATGTGCCAGGGCCATTTTTACCACAGCAGGTGAAAATAACCAAAAATGAAATGGCCACATGGCCATTTGGGGTGAGGGAGGAGAACGTATTGCCTCCTGTGCTAACCCGGCAGTAACCCCCTGTGGAAATATTTTTTTCAATATTTTCGCGTGCGCTAGAATTGGCACATGCTAAAAGTGAAACTACCGCCGGTACCCACATTGGGCCAGTAGTAGTTCCAGGTTGCCACGCAGCAACCTTTTAGTAAAAGGGCCCCTAAGTATGCTCCCTGGGTCATGTCCAAAATGCATTTATATGCAGATAGACAAGGAACTTACCAAATTTCTGTGGCAGTCAGCATTACCAAATTGCACTTTTAAACACTTTAAAAGAGGGGGCTGAGTTTCCCCAACTTTTATTTATATCATGTAGCATATCCTATATAATAATTCTCACCTCCAACATTCGGTTTCTGCCTGGGACCTTGGCTCCGTGGTCTGATTCCGACAGTAGATCAGTGACATCATCCGCATCACTATCGCTTCTGTTTTTGCTGTTCATGTGGTCCCGCCCTTGAGGGCGGGACCACAGGAACAGCTGAAACAGAAGCGAAAGAAGAGGCTGTGTGAAGCATGCGGGAGGTAAAAACGTGCAGGAGGTGGGGAGGGGGGTCCTGAAATGACAGGGGAGGGAAGGGGGGGTCATGGCCAACACGGGGGGGAAGGGGGTCATGAAACTACAGAGGGGGGGTCCTGAAACGACAAGGGGGAGGGGATTCCTGGAAATCAACTGGAAGGGTAGGGGCAGGTCCTGGAACTGGAAGGGGAGGGGGTCCTGGATCAGGGGGTAGGGGGGATGGGAAGAAGGGAGGGGGATCCTGCAATTCGGAGAGGGGGGCGAGGCGGAGTGGGAAGGGGACGGGGGGATGGGAAGAAGTGGAGGGGGGTCCTAGAACTCACATGTGAAGAAGTGGGAGGGGTTTCAGGAACTCAGACAGGGGTGGAAGGGAGGAGGGGAAGGGGGTTCAGCAAACTCTCGGTTTCGCTGCGTCTCACATATGCATTCTGACACACACACACTCTCTTACAGACACAATCACACCCAATCTCACTCTCTCTCTGACACACACACTCGCACAGTCACTCTCTCTCTCTCTCTCTCTCTCACACACAGTCACTCTCACACACACACTCTCTCTCAAACATACACACTACGAGGAAAATCTTGCTAGCGCCCGTTTCCTTAAAAACTGAAATGGGCCTTTTTTACTAGTTTATCATAATATTCTGTTTATTGAGTGATGGCAGACAGCTTGCAAAACCCTCTTCCTTCCTGGCTGAGAGTTGAACACCTTGTGGACCCCCTAGAAAATGTGGAGAGCTGGTTTGCAACCAACAAATAAATGCTGGCATTAGAGAAGGAGCCATGGCACTCTGGCCCATATGATATTTTAGTGTTCCAGTCTTCAGCCCTTTTTGCAGCTCAGTATGGAATGATATTCAAGGGATTTGTCACATTTGATTTGGAATTTACCTTTAGTATAATTATTTTCAGCTCCCTCAGTATGGCTGATATACTGAACGAAGCAAGTCTAGTTTGTTTGATTTTAATCTCACTGGCTGTACAAATGGTTTGTACTACTTGGAAAAACACTGTATCCCTAGCTTCCCAATTCTGGTGGAATACTGTATTTTCAACTTTTAAATATGGTGGATAAAACTCAATTTCTCATATCTACAGTTAAAAGATTGGCACCACTTGAATCTAATTTGATACATACCTGATTCTCTGAACGTATTCTTGTTTTCAAATTGTATGCTAGCTCTCTGATTGAATGTACTCATAACTTATTTTCTTTTTGTTCTTGTTATATGTTTGAATAAGTTTCAATAAAGATATTTGAACTAGAATCTATGGCAACACATTGCTCATTAATATCTCATTAATGTCAGCCTTATGTGTGTCAGTGGCTAGTAATATTCTTTAGTACATTAGCTCTTTAGAAGAGCTAAATATAACCTCCTGGTGAAACCATATTTAGTGAAACTGGGATAAATTTTAAAAGCATTCTCGCTCACCTGTAACAGTTGTTTCTCATATATAGCAGGATTAGTCAAGCAATACAAGTAAATGATGTCATCGCATGTCGCCTTAATGGAACCGCTCTCCAAAAGCTCAGAACTTGTTGTAAAGGTTTGAGCATGTGCGGTCCTTCATGCACTCAGCAGTCTGCACAGCTCCTCAATTACTTCAAAGCTCAAGAATTAATGCAACTCTGAGGGGATGGGAGAAATTGAATGCTAAGGTGTGCAGCCTGAAAATGTTCACTTCATATCATTTCCTGTGTGTTTATGGGAATATTCGGGGGGGGGGGGTCCCAGGAGTCTTTTTTGTATTTTTTTTTTCATTACAGGACCGATATTGTTAAGAGTGTATACTGTTTCAGAAAAAGTATGCACTTGAGTATACACTCTGCTGAAAAAGTACACCCTGTAAGATGTTGTGCAGGATTCTTCAATCTAGGGACCACTCATGTACTGTAGTTGGAGTACTCCGCAGAAATTAGATTGTATGCCAGGTAGCCAGGCATATCCAAATACAAGCTGCCTATGACAGTCCTAAATTTTTGCTGCTTCCCAGCAGTGGAGGGGGGGGGGGGGGATCCTGTCCATCCATTGTTGTTGATGTAAAATATATCAACTTGATTATCTAAGAGCTATTAGATTGTAAGCTCTTTGAGCAGGGACTGTCTTTCTTCTATGTTTGTGCAGCACTGCGTACGCCTTGTAGCGTTATAGAAATGCTAAATAGTAGTAGTAGTAATCTAAGAGCTTCCTACTCTGCTGGATCACATAAGGGACCTATTTCATACATGACATTTGGAGGTTAACATTCTGTAGTGTTTCTTCTAAACTCTAGATCTTTTCTTGTGAGCTGCAAGCTGATTGTGAAATGCCTGGCATTGCTGATCTCAGGACTTCTGTTTTTGTTGCAAGCTAGTAATCACATCTTCTAGTACACATACTTGAGCAGCCTTATCTACACATCTGTTTAGTTTCTCATTCTTGTGCTTCTTTTAATAGCATTTGAGTGGAATGCAGAATCTGAGACAGCATGGTTTTACTAGAGGCAGGTCTTGTCTGACAAATCTGATTAATTTCTATGACTGGGAGACCAAAACGTTGAATCAAGAGAGAGTGTTAGATGTTGTGTACTTAGATTTCTAAAAAAAAAAACCTTTAATACAGAGACTTGTTAGAAATCTTAACACAGAGACTCATTAGAGATCTTTATAACATCAGGCATTTTCCTAACCAGCTATGCTGTTGTTGACATCACTGGGGGGGGGGGGGGGGGGGGGCTTTCAGCTCTCCTTATCTTCCCGGCAAGGCTGTCGTGCAAGTGAGACCTGTTGGAGATCTTGGAGAGAGAGATGTGTGAGAGCAGGCATTTCTCTGGCCAACCACACTGCTGTTGGCATCACCAAAGGCCCTTTTAGCTCTCCTTATCTTGTGGAAAGGCAGTAGTGCAAGTGAGACCCATTGGAGACCTTGAAGGGAGAGCTGTGTGAGAGCAGGCATTCTCTAGCCAGCCATGCTGCTGTTGATATCACCAGGGGGGCCTTTCAGCTCTCTTTTCTCGGCAAGACTGTAGAATGAGGCCACAGGCACATGGCTGTGGATCTGTGCCTGTAGGAGCATGACCAAAGGGGCAGGTCCTGCCCCTTTGTAGCCCCTTCAAAGCAATTGAGGAGCAAGGAGTGGGAGATTTTTCTGACCTATTGCGGAAACAGAAAGGAGGAAAAACTAATGCTGTAAAGCTGATTTTGGTCAAGGTCCTATAGACCAACCTTTTCACCTGATGGAAAATCTACCTACTTCAGGATCAGTGAGTAGCAACATCTCCCCATGGCATCTTTGTCGTCGGGTGATCGCTGTAGTATGGGAGTTGTCTGGTTTCCTTGCTATTGAGGCAATTGGTTCACCCATGGAGGAGAATACTCAGATAGGTGCTGCTTCCCATTCCACTGTTAAGCAATCAAAGTGTTTGCTGTTCTGGCTCCAGTTAAGTTGTCCACAAGAATGACTGAGTCACAAGATATTCAAGGAAATTTAGCCTCATCTACCAATTATAAAGATATTTCATTGAAAGATATTTGGTATGTGGTGATGAGGATTGATAATACTTTGCAGAGTAATTTGGTGCAGCTTTCCAAATTTACCAAGGACTCAGTTGCTAAGCTTTCAGATCATGAAACTAGATTGGTTAAAGTGGAACAACACTGTCAGGTGCTTGCTAGTCATTCAATCCAACATCCATGCATTTAGTCTACAAAAACCTGAGGAAGCAGTACAGTTTAGGAGGTGAAATACTTCTGTGCACAAAAGAGGAGCAAGATTTGGCAGTGATTATATGTGATAATCTTAAGGTTCAATACAAAATTAAATCAGGATCAAATGGGTTTTTTTTACATTTTAATTTAAATAAATAATTGAAATAAAGATTCCACTATTGGGGAGGGTTTTTTTTTAGCCGATGATGAAGCAGTCATGCTCCACAAGTTTTTAAGCATCTTGAGGCTTTTTCCTCCATTTTTGATGCTTGTGTTTATATTTGAGAACCTGTGTTTTAATATTGTATAGAAACATAGAAACATGACGGCAAATAAGGGCCAAAAGGCCTATCCAGTCTGTTCTTCCTCAGCAACCACTAACTCCTCCTTTTCCTAAGGGATCCCACGTGCCTATCTCACACTTTCTTAAATTCTGACACAGTCCTCGCCTCCATGACCTCCACCTAGATGCCATTCTATGCTTCCACCACCCTTTCCGTGAAAGAGTATTTTCTTAGATTCCTTCTATGCCTATTTCCTCTTATCTTCATCCTATGCCCTCTCATTCCAGAGATTTCCTTCATTTGAACACCTATTTGCCATTAACACATTTAGAGGCCCTTGTACTAAAGCTTAGCACACACTAAACTGACATTAGCATGCACTAATGCCACATGGCCCATAGGTATAAATGGGCTGCATGGCATTTAGCACATGCTAATGTCCATTAGTACATGCTAACCTTTAGTTTAAGGGCTCCTTGGTGATGTGGAAGTGTATTACAATAGGCCATAAGCTTGAAACCATACTGACCAAGGCTGTTGACATGTTCTTGACCCTAGAGAAAGGAGGGGTGAAGTATACGAGTGAGAATGAGCTGAAAGATGTACCTGCTTAACCACAATACTTCTGATGTGCTTAGAGAAATAAAACGTAAAAAGAGCTAGGCTGCAAAGCTTAGGAGATATAAATGAAAAGCCACAAGGCCAGCTTACAGAATGTAATAGCTCGACTGCCATGCTTGAAAAATATTTAGGGGTTGATATTTAGATGGCAGCGATGAGTGTTTTTTTTTTAGCCGCCAGTGACATTATCCTGGATATTCAATGCTGGGCCATGTGCTGAATATTGGCACAAAAACCTTATAAGGGCCGACTCTGCTCGGTTTAATGGTCTGTGATAATATTCAGTGGCATTAATCAGTTAAGTGATGCTGAATATCAGTGGATAGCACCGAAGAAGTGATTCAATTGACCAGGAGCCATTTCTGGCTGGTTAAATCGCTTGAATATCGACTCCTTCATCACTAAACCACAAAGTGCACCTGTATAAAAGTTTCTGTTAAGCGTACCTGTCACTTTGTCTCTCTTCCATGCAATTTCTTGTATTGGTTATTGATCAATAAACAGTGTGTCTGAGAGATTTATTCCAAAACCAATAGGTTAAGCATGGTTCTTCAAGAGTGAACATCACTAACACATATTCATTTGTGCCATAGGTTGATGCCCATGGAAATATTCTTCTAACAACACTTGAAATAAGAAATGAAGTTAGTGGGTCAGAAGTGTTGGCAGTATTAATGACCCAAGGGCCACTATGTTTCATACGATAGTGCCAGCATCCAGTACAGAAAACCCACCTCCAGTCGAGACGCCTACAACAGAAACACGTTGGATAGGCACATGGTTCACAAAAGGGGCGTTTGCGAAGAAGAGCATCTCAGCTCAAAATCAAAATCCCAGATTTGACTGATGTGAATGGCATAGACAGGTGGTCAAGGATGATCTTTCCTATCGCATTTGCTTTTTTTAATGTTGTCTATTGGCTTTACTATGTGCACTAAATTATGCAGTTGGCATCTAATCCCTAGACATTAGTTGCATTCCTTTTTAACCCCGGATGACTGCAGTAAAAATGATGCTACATTTTCAAGGTAAGATATTCGGCCATGTATTTGGTTCTAGTTTTCTACATATCTACTTTTGCAATATCAGTTTGTGTAGCTGAAACAAATAACGAGTCTTTTCAATACATTATGTCCTAGAAATCTGTTGGAAAGCATAGCAAATATTCTAATATTTATATGCATTTCATGTTCTTTTTATTCTTCCTTTTCTCATTTAAGCTTTCAGTAAAATACAAATATTTTTTTCTGTATTCCATTGTATCTGGTAACCCTACATGTCATCCTGCTCATCAATCAATGGCATTTAGGTGGGAAGTTATCAACATGGACTACTGTTAAGACCTGTTAATTTACTGTTAGTCCCAGTTATTGGTAACTGGGTCTCACTGCATAAAAGGAGGCCTGTGCTAAAATAGCATAAGTTAATGGTAGAATAGTATGTCTTAACAGTAGCCCATGTTGATAACTATGCCCTTAATCTCTCAGTTAAACTCAATAAAAGAGTGATGATTGCAATCTAAAATTATTTGTGCGCACTGCTAAAGAAATACTGTTGGTTCAGTTGTGGGATTGGCCCCTAGATAAGTGCGCAAAACTAAAGTTTGGGATCTGAAACCATTGGACAGTTAATTATAAAGTCAACGTCTATTGGTACAGTCCTCTACTAAGTGATTTGTTGGCTTTAGAGAAAGGAGTAGTTACAAAAAGTTTAAATTATACAAACATTAATTATCCTTTTCTGGTTGTTGTTTCAGCTTCAAACATTCAAACAGGATCCTTATGTTAGACAGAATCCTTTAGACCAGAGGTTCCCAAATTGTGGGTTGGGACCCCAAGTGGGGTCACAGCATCAGTGGATGGGGTCACAAAAACAGGGCTTCTCCCTACACTGTTGGGCCTCCATTTGACATACACCAGGAATAGTGGTCAGCATGGGGCCTGTGATTCATTAAGCGTTCAGTGCCTCTAATTGCCAGGCTGCCATTGCAGACCTCTTCCATTGGCTTGGCTTGAGGACTCACACCAGCCACAGCATCAGACAGTTTTAGGGGGCCTGAACCCAAAGTGAGGGGCTCAGACCCCCCCCCCTATGGCTATGCCACTGGTTCACAGGCTCTACCCCATCCTCCTATGTGGACTTCTTTTTAGACTGTAATCCCATGCAGTGTACTGGGGCCTATGAGCACACAAGGACATATAGGGCCCTGTGCTGTCTTTATGCTTTCAATAAGTGAAGAGAGGGGAGGAGGGAGCCTAGAATTTAGATCAGGGGAACTGAGAGCCACTGAAGCCTGGGTTCCAATCCCACACATTTTTTGTGATCTTAGGCAATTCACTTAACCCTCCATTGCCTCAAATACAAACTTAAGATTGTAAGCCCTCTGGGGATAGGGAAATACCTATTGTAACAGAATGTAGCTCACCTGAAAAGGCATGAACTAACTCCTAATACAGTAAGTTTACTATTTTGTTTTCAACCTATGGGGTTCATGTGAATTTCTAAATGCCAAAACAGGGTCAAATTGGATAAAAGTTTAGGAATTTTAAGGTTATAATTCCTTCACTGCTGCCAATATTCCATTTCTAAATCTTCATAAGGAAATGCTTTATTACATCTCTGGTTTCTAAAACACCAAATATAAGTTGTCACAGAAATAGCTGTCCATGCTGTGTTACTACAATTGAAATGAAAACTAAACACAAAACTTTGGGTGGTAAATAATTCTCACCTGATTAATCACATTCAACTTCTTCCATAAATATCTGACATGAGTGTTTACTTTCTACAACTTGGAGGCTTCAATGTGTTGTGAAGACTAGTCAATCTGTTTCTCCATCGATGCGTGGTTAACAGAACCTACAAATGATATAAGCTGGCTCACATGCCGGGCCACATTATGCATGCTCCCATGCTTATTTATTAATTTGGATTTTGCTGATGCCATTGGTATACTAAAAAAGGAAAAGTAGAGGTTGACCAAAAGATGAATCCAGCACTGGAGCTGTTATGAAGAAATACTTTATTGATGCTGATATTGGGGGACCCAACATGGTCCGTGTTTTGGTGTCACAAAACGCCTACATCAGTGGTCAAATGAATAATTCTAGAAAGCAAAGATATAAAATACAAATATATAAAAACAAATTAAAAAAATATATAAAACCAATGACATAGCTGATCAATATAAAATGTATAATGTGTAAAAACTAATTAAAACTGAAGACGTAAAAATAACTAAGTACTGTAAAATAAAACCATAAGAAAATTTATGTATGGTATTAAAAGAAGTGTAAAATTGTAAGTGATAAAATAAACAGACTTTTGGATATGTTTGAAAGATGTTGTGTTGGTCACATTAGACATAGACTCCCTCTATACAAATATCCCCCAACTAGATACAATACAAATAATAGAAAAGTCTTTGCAAAATAGAACATCTCATCTACATATACCAAATTGGTTCATTATTATGATTGCTATTAAAGCTCTGACTAAAAATTATTTTTGTTTCCTGGGCCAATTTTATCTCCAGATCTGCGGCACAGTGATGGGAGCAGCCATTTCTCCCAATATTGCGAACCTATATGTGGCAAATTGTGAAAATAATTTTTTGAAGGAGCATCCATTTTCACGTAGCATAATTTTTTATAAGAGATATATAGACGATATCTTTTTACTTTGCCGTGGTGATAAGAATCTCCTGGGAGAATTTTTCATTTGGCTGAATAAGAAAGATCCTCATCTTAAGTTCAAATTGAATTTTGATGAACATCAGGTTAGTTTCTTAGACCTCCTTATCCAGAAAAAGGAGTACAGCTTTGTGACAACTTTATACCGTAAAAGCACTGATAAAAATGCTTTTTTAGAATTCTCCCATTTCCACAATCCATCACTTAAACATAACCTCCCCTTCAGCCAGTTTTTTAGGTTAAAAAGGATATGCACAGAATTTGAAGAATTCGAAGCACACTCAGCAATTATGAAGCAAAGGTTTATGAAGAGAGGTTATCCTAGAAAACATATAGAAGATGGCTACATTAAGGCAAGCCTCAAGGCTCATAGTGAACTTTTGGAAGCATAGAACGAGAGGAAGAAACCAGATTTGGTGTGCAATTTGCGATATTCCTACTTAGCCAGCCAAATAAAAAAAACTATCAGGAAAAATAGGCATATTTAGAAGGCCACGAGTGTTTTAAAACAAGGTCCTCGTCATTGCCTACTTCAGGAATAAGAATATTAAAGAGAAGCTTCTTCCTTCAGCACTTCCTGAAGATATATGTGTCCCTTTTCCGTATCTCAGATTTGGACATAGACACTGCGGACACTGCAGTGTCTGCCACCATGTCCAAACAGGCACAGTATTTCATCATCCACTCACCCATAAGGAATACAAGCTGAACCATTCCTCTGATTGCAATACCTGCAAGTCATCTACATCATTACATGTCCTTGCCCTATGATATATGTGGGGGAAACTATTAAAATACGTATTATTGAACACAGAAGTTGCATTAGTCACCAAGTTCTGAGCGCCCCATTAGTTCAACACTGGCTTGACAAGAACCATTTATTACTGACTTAAAATTTTTAGTGTTCAAAGTTCTCAACACATCATGGAGAGGTGACGATTTTGATACACAACTACTCAGAAAAGAGCAGAGAGTCATTTTGATCTGGATTCATTAAGTCCACATGGGTTGAATGGTGCCTTAGAACTAATACATTTTCTTTGAAAGAAAATACTCTTTTACACAGATTGATGCATCCGTTTAGTTATCCTCATTTAGTACACATTCTTTTTGAATTTGTGGTGATGGTTATACATGACATTCCTCTTATTAAATAATTTACCATATTATACATTTACATTTCTACTTTGCCATATTATCTTCTGTTCACTTGTATTGTATACCCACTGCATGAATTTTATATTTGCACTTAAATATGCGATGGTGGTTAAACCATGTTATTCTTTTTATAAATAATTCATTACATTATATTGTATTTTGTTAAATCATTTCTGTTACATGCAATGTTTATCACTGAACAAACTTTAAACTTGTGTAGTTTAATTCTTATTTTATGCTTTGGTATATATTATTTATCTTTTTGCATTCTTATTGTTTTTTTAATAATATCTGTACACAAATGATTTCCAATGATTGGCTCTGTTCAAGGTTTCCATTGTATTTCAACTTTATTACATCTAGTTTACATTCATTCATCCATAAGTACCTGATAAGTTACATATAAAGTTTACAGTTGCATTCGTATACCACCATTCCATACTGTCATATGCAATATTTCCATCTCATACTTGTGGTGATTCAGAAGGTATATTATATTTATATTGACACCACCTTCTTATGTTTTGACTGTTATCCTTACTTCAAACTGCTGTTTTCATTATCAACATTTTTATCTCATAAATCTTTTTATAGCATATATACATTGGCATCTCGTCCCTCATCTATATTCTTCTTTCTGATCTATTGTACATTAAACTCCTTTTACCCTATGGTTTCGTAGTACGTCAGATGAGGTTCATCCTCTATATTCATTAGACGTTCATACATATGCAATAGACATCCTTTAAATACACAACATTTCTGGTCACTTCCTCTTTTTTGAGTTTGAGCAGACCCCACAGAGGTTGTCAGATGTCTATCTATTTGGTAAGTAGTTTTTTTTAGTTATGTTTTCCTTGTCTGCTTTTTATTTTCACTCCAGTAGTCGACCTTTGTTTTAAACTACCCACAGTATTGTTTTATTCCACCATGTAGTCGGCGTCCTTTTACATTACAGTTTGGCACCTTTTTCTCCTGGGTGTTAACGTTTGTTAAATCTGTATTGTCTCTCTAGAGGTGTGGTTTTACACTTTTAGTAGCTGTATGCATTACTTTACACACTTTTATTCATACTCATTTTGAGCGCATATTTAAAAGAGCTTTTCATTATAGGTATAGTTTAATATATGATGCTGTCTCCTTGTATTTTGATATATCACTACAACGTATGCCTTTTGGCAGAGCCTAGCGAGGGGAGCTGACACCCGGGGCGGGTCGCCGCTGCGCACCCCCTGGGTGCAGCACGGCGCACCCTCCTCCCGCTGGAGCGCACCCCCCCCGGAGCGCATACCTCCCCCCCCCCGGGAGCGCATACCTGCGGCGAGGGACGGGCGGGAGGGCCGATCCGCCCCGACTGCAACGTTGCTGGGGTGTGTCGGCTCCATGCTGGTTCACTGCTCTCTCTGTCCCGGAACAGGAAGTAACCTGTTCCGGGGCAGAGAGGGCAGTGCACCAGCGCGGAGCCGACACCCCCCAGCGGTGTGCACCCGGGGCGGACCGTCCCCCCCCCCCCTTCCTAAGCCACTGCCTTGTGGCCAGTTTGGCTGCACCACAGTTTCTTCGGGTTGATATTTCCTGACTGATTGGAATATAGGTTCTTTCCAAGGGTAAGTACATTCCCATTCCGCTTCCTCAAGTACCTCTCAATGGCTCCATGTACCTATACTAAATGTTAGTTTATAGCACTCTATTTTTCACGTTCTTACAGCTCAAACTGTTTTGCCTCACAGTTCCACACTTCAAAATAATGTTATTGATACAATTTTTGGATCAAGTCGTTTTTTAGCAAATAAGCATTTTTCCCTCAAAAATCTGACATTTCCCATAAGCATTCGTCACATATCTCATACATTCAGTTTCTTTCCTATGCATTTATCATTTCTTAAACATACTATAGTTCATTATATCAATAATTAGCCTTTTTGCCATGCTGGCTCTTTAAGGGCCCTGTTTACTAAGGCACATTAGCATTTTACGCACGTGCTAACAGTGTAGGCACCTATAGGGATATATAGGCGTGTACACAGTTAAATGCACATATATGGTTAACGCGCATTAAAAATGTTAATGCGCTTATAACAGGGCCTGAAATGTTTTTGTTGGTCTCAGCACTAGTTTCACACATTCAGCTGCATAATCGAAAGAGAAGGACACCCATCTTCTGACACAAATCGGGAGATGGGCGTCCTTCTCTCAGGGTCACCCAAATCGGCATAATCAAAAGCCGATTTTGGGCGTCCTCAACTGCTTTCCATCGCGGGGACGACCAAAATTCATGGGGGCATGTCGGCAGTGTACCGAAGGCGGGACAGGGGCGTGGTTAAGAGATGGGCGTCCTCGGCCAATAATGAAAAAAAGAAGGTCGTCCCTGACGAGCAGTTGGACGACTTTACTTGGTCCAATTTCTTTCACTACCAAGCCTCGAAAAGGTGCCCAAACTGACCAGATGACCACTGGAGGGAATGGGGGATGACCTCCCCTTACTCTTGCAGTGGTCACCAACCCCCCTCCCACCCCCCGAAAATTAGAAAACATTTTTCCAGCCTCTATTCCAGTCTCAATGTCATACCCAGCTCCATCACAGCAGTATGCAGGTCCCTGGAGCAGTTTTTAGTGGGTGCAGTGCACTTCAAGCAGGCGGACCCAGGCCCATCCCCCCCTACCTGTTACACTTGTGGTAGTAAATGTGAGCCCTCCAAACCCACCCAAAACCCACTGTACCCACATGTAGGTGCCCCCCTTCACCCCCTTAGGGCTATGGTAGTGGTGTACAGTTGTGGGGAGTGGGGTTTGGAGGGCTCAGCACCAAAGGTAAGGGAGCTATGCACCTGGGAGCAATTGTGAAGTCCACTGCAGTGCCCCCTAGGGTGCCCAGTTGGTGTCCTGGTATGTGAGGGGACCAGTGCACTACAAATGCTGGCTCCTCCCACAACCAAAGGGCTTGCATTTGGTCATTTTGAGATGCGCGTCCTCGGTTTCCATTATCGGCGAAAACTGAGGTCGTCCATCTCTAAGGTCGACCATCTCAACATTTAGGTCAACCATCTCTTAGGTCGATCTAAATGTTGAGATTTGGGAGTCACCCAACTGTATTATCAAAACGAAAGATGGACGCCCATCTTGTTTCGATAATACGGGATGCCCCACCCCTTCGTGGAGACTTCCTCAGAGATGGGCGTCCTTAGAGATGGGCGTCCCCATTCGAAAATGCCCCTCATTGTCAAATAGCCTTTGAAACATATCCAAAAATCTGTTTATTTTATCACTTACAATTTTACATTTCTTTTAATACCATACCATACATACATTTTCTTATGGTTTTATGTTACAGTACTTAGTTATTTGTTTTTACACATTATACATTTTCTATTAATCAGCTTTGTCATTGGTTTTATATACTTTTTATTTGTTTTTATATATTTGTATTTTATATATTTGTTTTTCTAGAATTATTCATTTGACCCCTGATGTAGGCGTTTCATGACGCCGAAACACGGACCATGTTGGGTCCCCCAATATCAGTATCAATAAAGTATTTCTCCATAACATCGCCAGTGTTGGATTCGTCTTTTGGTCAGCCTCTACTTTTCCTTGTTTGGTCTTCCTGACATAGAGGCTCCTCCTGTTTTTGGTTTGTACACTGGTATACTGTCATAACAGCAGCAAGACCACCTTCTAAATGACCATTGAATGACTTCTGCGCTAACATCTATTGACAGAAAGATGCCTCCTTTGCTGTCAATTTAATTTATGCCAGCTTGCATAATGTTATCTGCATATAAAGTTTGAAATTACTTTTTGATGTTTATCTTAAAAACTCAGATAGTTATGTGTTTGAAATAACATTCCTGTCATAATGAAGCAGAGCTGCTGAGTCATCCAGTTTCAGGAGGGAGAGCCGATTTCGGTGGATCCAGTCAGGAACTACAACTATCACACTGTACTGGAATAAACCAGGACTGGCCAAAAAGCCTCCCTTCTGTTACTGAGATAACTTGACAGCTCTAATGATGAGGCTGCAGAAGGCTAATGCAATCAACCTTGTATGTCCATCCCTGATGACAGAGCTGCAAGGTTAGCTTTGCTGTCCTGCCCCTTTTTTATAAAGAAGGGAAGGAAAAAAATAGCCTTACATAAAATGTTTATTAATGCCATGAACTTTCAAGAGTCAAGTGCATTTTTCTACTAATAGCCAGAAGATATTCAAGCTCATATAATATTTATGGAATGATTAAATTAGGTAACTTTCTGTAAATTAATACTGCACAATACCTGTAAATAATAAATACTGTTTGACAAACTGAACTACCTGAAAGCAATTAGGGTACTGTGGGCAGTCTCTAATCTATGGCATTAGAAAATTTTTCAACAGATTAGACTTAACCATCTTTCTACTGTGCCAACTCTGTACAAGTCTCATTTCATAATTACCACTACTTGAAGAAGTCAGAGTACAGCATTTGCAAATGTTGTCACATTTTGCATTAGTATATCCTCTAGGACAGTGGTTTTCAACCCAGTCATCAGAGACCATCTGGCCAGTCAGTTTTCAGGATATCCACAATGAATATGCATGAGAGAGATTTGCATACCAAGAAAGCAGTGCTTGCAAATCTATCTTATGCATATTCGATGTGGATATCCTGAAAACTGACTGGCCAGGTGGTCTCTAAGGACTAGTTTGAAAACCACTGCTCTAGGACATTACACTGTATCTTGATGTGTTACCTAAATCATAGAACAGTATGGGCCTTGTTTACTAAGTTGCACTATAGGCGTGCTAGCGTTTTTAGAGAGCGCTAACACTAAAGGTGCCCATATGGATGTCTCTAGTGCTTAGCGCATGATAATTTTAGCATGTGCTAAAAACACTAGCGCACCTTAGTAAACAGGGCCCTATGTGTTGTGTAACATACAGTATATATCGTAAGCACGAATTTAGAAATTTTGAGTCTAGTGGGACAAATACTACTGCCACCGATACAGTTGTCATCTCGCTTTATTTAAATAACAGAAAATTGGTGACATGAAGATTTTGTAATAAGATGTTGTCACCTGATAATGAATTAACAGTTTATGGATGAAAACAGTGCCTTACAATGCTAAATTACGTTGCTTGATTTCATGTTACTACTGTACTTACAGAATCTTGTCAACTAACCAGCTTTTTTAGCACTTAGAAAATGGAATCTTTGCACTGATTAGTCAGTGACCAGAGTCAGCGACAATAAACTGGCAGTAGAAAACTACTTATGGGCCTATATACTAAGCAATTTTTCCATAGACCAAATCTCAACATACAAGTGGAAATTGAACCCTTATTACTGGACTAACTCAGTACATCTAGGACTAACCTCCAAGGCATTGACTTAGTTCACTGAAAAGGTAACAGCTACAACTTTTATGCTACCCCTGGTTTGTTCAGCACAACAACCACAGTACTTTTCTGCTAAACACAAAATGGGGAAAAATTGGTATATTAGGCTCCAAATTTTTTTAACGATTTTAATAATTCTTGTCAAATTCCATTTTCTAATAGTGATAGTCTGCTTGACTGCAGATATTATCAGACAATTGCTTTTGTCTTCAGTTTGGGCCTTCTAGCTCTCCTCATGAGCCAACAGCTCCTGATAATGTCTGCTCACACAGGTAGCGAAGGGCAAGTCTATAACTGGGTGCTCACATTTACGCACCCCTTTTAACTGCATACATGTATGGAATGTACCTATGCATTATTCTGTAATGCTGTGTTTCTCAACTCAGTCCTCGGGACAAACCCAGCCAGTTGGGTTTTCTGAATATCCACAATGAATATGCTTGAGAGAGATTTGTATTCACTGCCTCCTCAGTATGCAAATCTGTCTCATACATATTCATTGTGGTATCCTGAAAACCTGACTGCCTGAGCAAGCCTCAAACACTGGGTTGAAAGCACTGCTTTAATGGGGCACGTCAGTGGCAAAGCAAAGAGGACGTAACACATGAGTTAAGCAAGGCTTAGACTAGAATGGAGCTCCCAGTTGAACATGTAACTTACAAAATACTGTAACTTAAATGCATTCCTGCCATACTTACATGACCACAGTTACACCAGGTATGTAAATATTAGGCATGCTGATGGCATGTTACACTCCTATCGCACATTATCAGGGCACCTAAATGGAGGTAACCTATTGTAGATTTGCCCTCTGTACGTGAATTAGAGCTGTAGTTTAAGAGAACCAGACATCACTGTGTCCTCACTGATTCACTGATCTGGACAAAAAGCCAAGACCTTAATAAAGGCCATCAGAGCTCTCAGGCAAAATATTTATTGCTCTTTCCTTTCTAACTTTACAAGAGTTTTTCCGTATGTCTTTGCCTTAATGAACCAGATAATCGGTTAATCTTCAAAGAGCTGAGTTTTAAGAGAATGCTTGATTTTGTTAAACTGAAAGACTTTCTAAGATCTTCATAAACGTAAACATCATAGATCTTGTCCTTTAATAATTAAGGGGCCCTTTTACTAAGCTTAGCATGTGCTAAGAAACATTAGTATGTGCTACATGCTGCATCCAAGGGAGGACTGACCACTAGGACAATAGGGCAGTGCCGAGGGCCTTCAGCTGTTTAGTTTAATGACTTTTGATTGGTGTTTAGCGGCGCAGGAGCCTTATTGCCCAGGAGCCTAGATCACTGTCAGTCTGCCCCTGGCTGCATGTCCTATTTTACATTTGTGGGCCACATGATACTTAGCACATGCTAATGTCCCTTAGCATGCACTAAGTTTTAGTAAAAGGGCCCCTAATGAGCCATGTAGCAGTAGATATTCCAGTATGATGATAACTCATAACACTGGCAATATGTGACCAGTTCCATTGCCTGCTGAAAACAAGCAATGCAGGGGTAAAAATGTTGTCATGAAAGATTTGCTGGTATGAAACTTAGTACCATGACGTATGTATATGGGAAAACTGTATGGGTCAAACTTTAAATGACTTTGGATTAAATGTTCTTATTTCATTTAAGTCTGCTGTGATTTAAAGCCAGTTTGCAATGTGGTGTGAAAAAGTTAACCTGCAGCCATTCAAACTCATTTTAGTCAAGAGGTCAGAGATAACCTTAGAGGGCACAACTTCTTTCAACAGCTAAAATGTAACATTTTTGTGCATGTGTCAGTAATGCCAACAGCTATAACATCTTTCTACAATGGTGCAAAAGATAAGCTACCAGCTGCTTAAAGAACTATTAATGGCGTCATTATTTCAATGGCATCAACCAAAGGTTCCATAGTAACCGCACTGTACAGGATGAAGTAGATCTTGTCAAGTTACTGTAATCAGTCCTCTGTAATTTCATAATACAATGATAGCATTGGCTAATACAAGCTGAGAGAGTGTTGCATACTCTTAACAATTCCTTCTAACTGATTGCTGCTCATAAATTTGAATTCTACCTAAACAATTATTGTGTGCCAGAATTTTTCCAGCTGTATGCCCCAGTCCTTAATTCCTTTGGGAATTTAAATAAAGTTTTACAGCCCATAAAATGTGTTTATTTTATGAGTTGTTCCACTTGTATTATTACAATCATAGCTCTCTCAGGGCTCCTGATAAACTCCAGAACAAGCATTTCGTACTTCAACAAATATTAATGTGGGAATGGTGCACTCCCTTTCTATCCCTCTGGATGTTTCTCCTGGACATATCTTCCACCTCCTCCCCTCCTACTCTGCCTGAAATAAAGGGCAATATCTCCTTAGACTGTAAATATAATGGTCACAGCTTTATTCAAATACCACGGACTTTTAACAATATAATGATAAAACAGCTATGAAAGGGCAATGGTATGTCAACAATTGTTTGACTTAATACAGTCTATTAACTTTAATAGCAAATTAGAATTTGAAGGTTCGTTAACTGCATCTGGCTATTCCATATGCTATTAATAAGGTAGAGCTGAAATCAGCTGCTGCATGCTAGGTTTCTTGTACAAAACTTCAACCTAGTCACTGTTGCCTCAAAGCCTTCCCTACCAATGGCACCAGTTCGTCTCATCTTAATAGTAGGAATGTAGGCTTATTCAATACATACCTTTTAGATACCTTTAGTTCCCTTCCAAATTATTATTCTTTATGAATTCTTTTTTATTCCCCTTCTTTCTAAAACTCACACCCAAAACAGCTTTATACATAAAATAAAAAGTCATAAGAACATAAACATAGCCATACTGGGATGGGCCGAAGGTCCATCATGCCCAGTATCCTGTTTCCAACAGTGCCCAATCCAGGCCACGAGAACCTGGCAAGATCCCAGAACAGTAAACAGATGTTATGCTGCTTATCCTAGAAATAAGCAGTGGATTTTCTCAAGCCCATCTTAATAATGGCTTATGGGCTTTTCTTTTAGGAAATTATCCAAACCTTTTTTTTTAAACCCTGCTAAGCTAGCTGCTTTTTACCACATTCTCTGGCAATGAGTCCAGAGTTAAAGTTTAAATTCATAACCGCTCACAGTGCAATAACGCAGGACCACAGTATTCCTACAGACATCTACTAGAACAATAACAACATATCCCATTAATAGATAGATAGAGATACTACAATGATTCAATCACTTCTATAGGTGGCTACCTGATTTGTGTGGTAGGTATGTGCTTGAATACATTTCCTTAGAAACAGATGTATGCATATACTTGCCTTTTGAAATTACCTCTTTGAAAGTACATATAAATATTTACACTGCGATTCAGTGCACACACACATCCTGGTTATTTATATTCATATGTTATTAATATATATGTAAGTACTAATCCCAACATGGCCCACCGTTGGGCATACACCATTCAGACAGGTTTCATTTCATTTATTGCATTAAATTTCATTCTGTACTTGGATGTAGTACACAGTATTTTATCTGCACCTGTATACTCTGGATACTTTTTAAAATATGCCCTTGTAAAACACGTGTTTTACATGTGGCAATGCCTTTTATTTATTAACGTAATTGTTATATTGCCTTTACTAGTCAGAGACCTAGGTGGTTTACATATAAATAAAACAATACCATAATAGAAAAAGGGAACGGAACTGCAATATACTATTAGGAAGTAACCAGCATTCAAATAGAGTCAGCGTGTCTCAGCAAAAAGACATGTGAAGAAAACATTTATAAAGGATTTTCCACATTTATGGAAGTTTTCATTCATTAGAAATACCTTTTTTTAAATTACAGGGTAATATACATGGATATAAATACATGGGGTGAGAAGATAGCACATTGTTATGTATGCACCATGGCTAGGCATTCCTGAGAATGTAGTATGGACAGGTAGCGTGAGAGTTGCAATATATACACATATTTAATACAGTATATGAGTGCACAGAGAGCCAATTCTATAAATGGCGCCTTAAAAATTGGCACTGAAAAATCATGCGGTTAGCATGATTCTATAAACTACACCTAAAGTTAGGCATAGTTTCTAGAATATGCCTATGCACCGTTCTTGTGACTAAAATTTAAGCGCACCCATTAGGCTACCTAAATACCTGTGCCTAAGTTAAGCGCAGATCGGGTGTATGCCATCATAGCGTGCACAGTTTTTTGAAACACCCACAATCCGCCCATGACTATGCCCCCCTTTTCAACTCTACAAGATTAGAATTTACACACACCATATTGTAGGAATACGCCTAAAAGGTTGTGTGCATAAATTCTAAATTAAAGACAGTGCTGCTAATTGGTTTAGTACCAATTATCAGCGCTGATTGGCTTGTTTAATCAATTAAGTCGTGTTCGCAATTTGGTCATGCAGCCAAATTATTGCACACAACTTAAGGCTCCATTTATAGAATTTGGGGGAAGAGGAGTACTTGCAAATATTTATGGAGTAGGTGGAAATGTGGTTGTGAGCATTTATATGCCACTGAGGCTGGTTCTGGGAGCTATTTTAAAAAGACACATAGGCATCAATGTTGTCATTATAAAATAGGCTTCAAATAGGCACCTAATTGTACTTTTCATGATAGTCACCCTGCTATAAAATCAGGGCCATATATATGTTGCACATACTGGGCTAGATTCAGTAAAGGTGCCCAAATTTGAGCACCAGAAAATGCATACTGAGTTGTATTCTATAAATGGCGCTGTGAGCTGGACAAATTTATAGAATAGCACATAGCGCTGGATCTCCACCCAACTTTGGGCATTAGAATTTACACCAATTAAAACCTGGTGTAAATTGTTATGCGTACATTAAGCACAGTTCCCCTGAATTCTATTACGCTGTGCACATTTATAGTGAATGCCTCAACCCACCCATGTCCCTCCCATAGCCACGCTCCCTTTTCATTTGCACAAGAATCTTTATAGAATAGCGTTAGCAAGATGCATGTGCAAATCTTAATTGGAGCCAATTAACTGCAGTAATTGGCTACATGCACAATTTTGGGCATTATAAATAGAATCCAGGGGACTTTGTGCATCTATCTGGGCATGCATTTTATAACATACCAATCCCACACTGCCCCTAGAAGTATTACACATGGGAGGGCTAATTTCATCAGCAAGCACTTATGGGAAAGTCCACAAAAGCACCTCTTATAAACACAACATAAGATCCTATGCACCTGTATAAAAGAAGGTCAAACAATGACCCTCAATAGTGCACAAATCCTCTTGCACAAATTAAGTCCTTGTGTTATACCTACTAAAGGGTGCTAGGAAACAGGGCATTTTCAAGTATTCCTTTTTCAGGTCATGTGATAATGTTTAGTCAGAGCATGAAACCTGGAAAAAAAAATGTTTAGGGAGAACTTACCACCTCCTATTTAGGAGGCATTGAGGGCTCCCATGTTATGGACGCGTGAACCAGTTAGCACGAGCAAATGCTAGTTGAATAGAGCATCCACGGCTATTCTCTGTTCCTGACACACCCCACCTTAAACTAAATACAAAATTGTAAGTAACAGATGCTTTGCACGTGCAAAACGTTTACCACAAATGGTCCGTAGCATGCTTTGCGCTAAGCGTTTTGATAGTTGTGCAAAGTGCACATTAGGGCCTAAAGCCCTTTAGTAGACCACACTCTCGAGTCTGAAGAACATGTAAATGTGTGTCAGTACTCTCATGGAGCCTATTTTCCTTTACAGAACACTACTACAGCACTGCAAATACATACCGTGTTTCCCCAAAAATAAGACAGTGTCTTATATTAATTTTTGCTCCCAAAGATGCGCTAGGTCTTATTTTCAGGGGATGTCTTATTCGGGAGTAGTAGGGGGACTGTGGCGATCGGGAACAGTATTGAAGTGGGGGGCGGTATCCTGCAGGAGTAGGCCGTGGCCCGCCTATCTGCCCACAGTGGCCGCAGGACTAGAGCGGAGCAGAGCCACCCTGGCCGGGCTGGGAATGGAGGAGGGGTATGCACTAGGGAAGGTAATGGAATGTGGGGCCGGGCTGCTCTGGCTGGGGGTCTCGGGAGGTTGTGAGAGGGCTTAGGGTGCAGGATCATCCCTACCTTATTACTTTAAAAATAATTCTATGGTAGCTCCGTTCCCCATTGGTGGTGCTTTATGCGCTCCTCCTGTACGTTCGCAACACCTTTCCATCCTTCTAGTCTGACTTAGCCCTTGGGCAATGGAGCAGCACCAAAAGGGCTTGGTTGCTCATTTTCTTTTCTTTATTATTTCTGCAAGGGATGTTTCTTTTCTTTCCGGGCTCACTTACTGGTAGTTGATCTTCACAAAAGTGTGAAGGAGGATGGTAGGAGTCCGCTGGACGATATATTTTCCACCTCAGTCTTGTTTCTTGCATTTCTTTAATGTTATTTCGTCTTTGGGTTGCAGCGAAAAAAATTAAGGTTTCTGTGTCCATGTCCCATCGGGGCCAAACAAAAACTTTGCTAGGTCTTACTTGCGGGGGAGGCCTTATATTTAGCAATTCAGCAAAACCTCTACTAGGTCTTATTTTCAGGGGATGTCTTATTTTCGGGGAAACAGGGTATATGTGACCCTCTGAGCGAAAAGGTGCCAAAAGTGGGATATGTGACATATTTTGTACCACAAGATAGAGTGATATCAGCTGCATAATACTGCAAAATTCCAGCTTCAGGTCTGGACTGATTACATCTTTAAAAAATGAGAAAACGTTTATCAATAAAAAAAAGTAATTAACCCCCAGAAATCACATACTCCACCTTAGGTACCTGCAGTTTTTAGGCTGTAAAACATGAAAAACACCAAAGTTCTACTGACCCTATAGGACACTAAACTTTCAAAAATGAAATTTTCCCCCTTCCAAACTCTTAGCTTTTATCTTTGTTATTTACAACCCCACTTTGGTACCTTTTCACTCAGCAAGTCACATGTATGTATTTGGTGTGACCACTTACGCTGGCCATAGAGCTAGTGTAAATGTTTTTGTTGTTACATTTGTACCCTGCACTTTCCCACTCATGGCAGGCTCAATGCAGCTTACATATTGGTATACAGGTACTTATTTGTACCTGGGGTAATGGAGGGTTAAGTGAGTTGCCCAGAGTCACAAGGAGCTGCCTGTGCCTGAAGTGGGAATTGAACTCAGTTTCTCAGGACCAAAGTCCACCACCCTAACCACTAGGACACTCCTCCACACCTTGACTGCAAAAAAAGAACTAAGTAAAATAGAAATGATAATAACTGTGCACCCTGCCCATGCTGTGCTCAGCCTTCATCCACATGATCATCTTCAAACTACACGCCATCGTATTTAGGTGCTATTTTATAGAATAGCATGTAGCTGGAATATTGACATTTACTCGCATATGTGCACACATACATGAGTCTATGATGGCATTATGGTCATTTATGCATGTTCTTAGCACCAAAATGTTGACACCTTCCATATAGATTTACCCTCCCCTTCCGCTATATGGGGCAATTTTATAAACGTTTTTCCTGCAAAAAATACATATAGGAGGGAATTCTATACCTCACACTCAAAAATCACCTCCCAAAAATATCAGCACCAAGCGTGATTCTATAAAGGTTGTATGAATGTTATAGTCGCACCTAGTGACAATTCCATGTTGAACTTGTAGGCAACGGACTTTGTGCCTGCTGAAACTAGGTGTTAATGCCTAAGGGGCCCTTTTACTATGGCGCAGTAGGCACTAGCGCATGCCTACTGTGTGGCAAAAAGCACTGCCATGGGTTGCACTGAGGTGTCCTGTGGTAGTGTGCCCATCAAAGTGTATTAATTTCATGTAGAGAAATATTTTTTATTTTTCAGAGCAGGAGGTGTGACTATGGGCGGAAAGTAGGCATGTCCTGCGCTAATTGGGTAGTACAAGCACATTGCCGCATACTGCTCGATTACCACAGGGTTAGCCTTCTGCCAAGAAGGTGTAAATTTCTGTGGCTTCAGTCTTATCACAATTATCATGTTCTCTCATATATATCTCATGGGTAATACAAGATTCTACATTTTTTAAGTGCTGTTCACGGGGTATATACAGGTGCGGGTTATACAACATTTTACCTGCATTTTACCTGGGTTTTAAACAACAAACATTGCTCTTAAAATGTTTAAAGTCAGTTTATTTCTGATAAAAAAACAAAAAAAGATTTGTTCTAATGACACTGTCCAACACAGTGAGTTACAGGGTCCCATATGCAACCGTAGAGTTGTTACAAGGACTATCAGTATCACCCTCATGATTTCCATTAACCTGGGCATATTCTATCGCTGAAAGCTTAAAGTCTGCAGTGTACAACTTACGTTTCGGCATGGTGTGGGGTATGCATGGGTTATAGAATACACCCGGTCAATTTACACCAAGTTTTTTTGTGGCATAACTGCCTGTGAGCTTTTGCTTCAGTATAAAGTTGTCACAGTGGAAGATAATTTGGTGGCAGTTAGCAGTTTTACCTTTTTCCTGTATAAGTTCAAAGATTACAGCGGTGCTGCAATAACATTGGTGTATTCCTCAAATTCATGGAAGTTTTTCTGAACTTCTGATATGTGCCCACCGTAGAGGCATAATAACAAGTACATAAGAACATAAGTATTGCCATAATTTAGGTTTCTGCCAGGTACTTGTGACTTGGCTTAGCTACTGTTTGAAAAACAGGATACTGGGCTAGATGGACCATTAGTCTGACCCAGTATGGCTACTCTTATGTTCTTATGCTCAGACTGGGACAGACTGAAGGTCCATCAAGCCCAGCATCCTGCTTCCAACAGTGGTCAATCCAGGTTACAAATACCTTGCAAGATCCCAAAACAGTAGAATACATTTTGTGCTGTTTACCCTAGAAATAAGCAGTGGATTTTTTCCCAAGTCCATTTTAATAATGGCTTATGGACTTTTCTTTTAGGAAGCTATCCAAACCTTTTTTTATACCCTGCTAAGCTAACTCTTGTTACTACATTCTCTCGCAACGAATTCCACAGTTTAATAACACATTGAGTGAAGAAATATTTTCTCCAATTTGTTTTAAATTTACTACTTTGTAGCTGCATTGTGTGCCCCCTAGTCCTAGTATTTTTGGAAAAAGTAAACAAGTGATTCACATCTGCCCATTCCACTCCACTCATTATTTTGTAGACCTCTAACATATCTCCCCTCAGCCATATTTTCTCCAAGCTGAAGAGCCCTAGGCACTTTAGCCTTTCCTCATAGGGAAGTCATCTCATCCTCTTTATCATTTTTGTTGCCCTTCTCTGTAACCTTTTCTAATTCCACTATATCTTTTTTGAGATGTGGTGACCAGAATTACACAGAATATTTGAGGTTCAGTCGCACCATGGAGCAATACAAAGACATTATAACATCCTCATTTTTGTTTTCCATTCCTTTCCTAATAATACCTAACATTCTATTTGCTTTCTTAACTGCCGCCGCACACTGAGCAGAGGGTTTCAACGTATCATCAATGATGACACTTAGATCCCTTTTCTGGTCTGTGACTCTTAATGTGGAACCATGCATTACATATCTATAATTCGGGTTCCTATTTCACTCATGCATCACTTTGCACTTGCTTACATTAAATGTCATCTGCCATTTGGATGCCCAGTCTATAGAAAAATGTTTGACCTATAAGAGGCTTCATTATCAAGAGACCCCTTGTGCTGTGCTGGGAAATTTCAAATATGGAACTTGCCAATGGTGTGAGCTGACTGTTGAAGGCATGGAATGGACAAAACCCTCTGTGGCTCTTCATTCCAAGAATGTGGTGTACATTATCGAGTGCCCTTAACATTTGGTATATGTTGGACATTCTTCAAGATCTGTTAAAATTCATCTTACTAAATATAAATCCCGTATTGTTGATAAAGTGTTGTCTGCACCATTGGTGCAACACTGATTGTATCATCATCACTCTTGAGAGGATATGAGATGGCGTGTGATTGACTGTATACAATTATTTTTTATATTTATTTTTTTATTTATAAATTCAAACATTTTACAAGTTCAAAACACTTAAAACAGAGCTCAGTCAAATAAGAGGAAAAAAAGGAAAACATAATGCATTCCAAAAGGAAAAGAAAAGGAAAAAGAAAAGAAGAAAACACACAATCAATATCCTTTACAAATGAAGAACTTCTAATAATGTTGTTGATTCTTTGGGAAAAGTCTTCTCCAAATGTTGGGGTATGCTAACAAGACCTGGAAAGTATTTTATGCTTTTTGAGCAGTGACGTTCGTATCAGTATAAAGGAGCTGAAAAGTTTCTTTGGTTCAATACTTTCCAGGTCTTGTTAGCAAACCCCTACATTTGGAGAAGACTTTTCCCAAAAAATCAACAGCACTGTGCCATACAGGGACTCCTGAGGCAGGCCAGAGTGGCCGAAACACGATTCGTGTCGAGTCCATTTTTTTTAATAATAAACTCTTGCTGTGAACTTTTCTTGAGTCCAATAGAAGTTTGATTGGCATCATCTATTTTGTCGCCGTCGCTGTGCCCTTCTCTTGGATTTTCCATTGCGGAGGTCTGCTTTCTTCTGTGTTTGTCGAACTTCTAATAATGCCCTTCCTTAGACTCCAAGAAGAAGGGGAGTGGACCCATTGATAACAAGATCGAAAGTAGATAAAATAGAATTACAGAAAAAGCTTAGCCAGAATATTCAAACAGCCTGTACTTATAACTAATTAGATGGTACAATGCTGGTTATTTTCTTAACATCTAGAAAAGATCTAAGATGTTATGGGCAAAAAATACATATTTCATTCCCAGGTATTTCATCACACACCTACATGGGAATGCTAATAATAAAATAGCTCCCAATTGTTTTTGGTTTGTTTCATCTCTCATTACAAGGAATTCTTTCCGTCTTTCCTGTGTTGTCTTAGTCACATCTGGATATGACCAAATGTTTTAACCCACAGAAAAGAACACCAAAATTCCTGAAATAAAGTTGCATAATAGAAGTTAAGTCTTGTTGTAAAACAAAAGCAATAGCAAAGCTCCACACTTGGAAGTTTCAGAAGAAGAATGCTCCAGAAACGCTAAAAGATCTTTTAGTTCATCTTTGTTAGAAGATTGAAGCTTGTACATCCATCCCTTGTGGATCGGTAGATAAACACTTTGTGGGATTTTTCTGAGCAGTTGACAAAAAGTAAACTTTGTTAAAAGGAGGTATTGCTTCCTGTGGTGCAACACTGATTGTATCATCATCACTCTTGGGGGAATATGATATGGTGAGTGATTGTATACAATTATTTATTATATTTATTTATTTAACTCTTTTATAGCCCACCCATCCAGCCATCTAAATGGAATATAAAATAAACAATCATAAAAACAACACATTTAACAAAAAAACACCCCATCCCCCACCTACAGCAAAAAAAACCTCTCATTTCACCTCAAGGAAAAGCTGTGCAGAACAGCAACATTTTCAATTGTTTCTTAAATAAAGCTAGAGAAGAAATATGATGCATCACTTGAGGGAGGGCATTCTACAAACGAAGGCCATCAACAACAAAAATCACAAGCCTGAACTTTTTCCAAATAAATTTGATGGAATGAAAGAACAACCAACAAATCTTGATCCTGAGACCTCAATACTCTTGTGGGACAAAATGCCCATAGGTCTTGAACCAAGGTGGGAGGGAGAGTGTGAATTAGGGTGGGAGGGTTGGAATTTTGAATATTTATTGAATTACAAAGAACAATGTTGGATTTTTTTTGTTTGGATTCTGTACACCCTAATGGTTTGAATGCAGAATTAGAATGGTGGTCTGTGATTTGAAGATGTCTAATGCTGGTTTGTTTTTGTCCAGTCAGGGTTTGTGAGCCATTCATGTGCTTTCTATATATTAATGATGAGCTAGACACCACCACCATGTTTTATGGTTCACAATGAGAAAGTGTACATTATATTCAAAGTACTTCTTTGGCAAAGAAGATGAAACATTGGCTATGTTGGTGGTTGGCTCATAATAGCAACTTAAGCTAAGCTAAGTGCACACTTTGATAATTTGAAATGTAAGTATTTATGATCAAAATGGGACCGATGATGAAAACCTTTGTGAGTATGAAGCACTAACGTTTTGTGCTTATTGTGGATATGCCACATGTTGAGTGTCCTAAAAAATTTTTTTTTAATGTTTTAAAAGTATTTAAAATGTTGAGATTAAAGTTTTGGTTAGAGATGGAGATTAACCCCCCCCCCCCCCCCTTACAAAGCCGTGCTAATGTCTGGTAGTGTGGTACTGCCAGCCGCTAGTATGACTTTGTAAACAGGGGAGTAAGTATTTATTCATGCTGGGAAAGAATTTTTATATGGATTAACATATCACTGTATTTGCATATTGATGCCCATTTAAAAGGATTTATCATCTATGGAGAGGCAGAGTCTAGGATCAGCTCCAACATCAAGCTGGCCAGATAGAGGGGTATTTGTGAATGCCTGAACTCCATCTACCACAAGAACCATAATGTTGAAGACCTCAAGAAGAGGTAGTGGGATCTGTGCTGCACAGCCTTCAAAAAACAAGCTGGCCAGCATCGCGAGGGCCCTGCTAGCTCCACAGCCCTCACCTTCCTTGAGAAGGATGTGCTGGTCACCTACGACCCTGACACCATTGCAGGGGTCAGCCATCAGGACACAACTTGCCAAAGAGAGGGTAAATTGATGCCTATAGACCATTTGACTGTTAGAGTGTTACCATGTTAGGAACATAGGCACATTGATAGGATATTGAGCTCACCTTTCTATTGAACAATGGCACTCACAGGTCTACCCATGTTAGGTAATAAACTATACTGGTCTGAGACACCAGCCTTGGGAGATGGCACCAATACACCCTTCATGAGTGGAGACGTATGGAGGCCTATACATAACAGAAACAGCTGGATGGATATGGGGAGGAGAGGAGGGGCAAAGCTAGATGGAAGTGGGGACAAGAGAGGGGCAATCTGTAGGTAGACACAATCAAAAGAGGGAAATTGAAGACTGGACACTAAGAAAGAACTAAATGTGGACAAAGGCAGTAAATAAAATCAAAGAAAGCTGAAAGAAAAAGAAGGAGAGAAAAATGACAAACAGGAAATCCTGGCAACAGAGTTAAGAGAAGACGAGGAAAGTAGACACCAGAAACTAGGGCCAACACAACTGAGAAAAGGTACGTGGCCAGACAAAAAAGGTAGAAAAAATAATTTTATTTTTAGTTTAAGATAAAGTAGTGTAGTAGCTGTGTTAAGTTTTTGTTTTATTTGTAGTTGCTAATTTGTAATGTAGTGAATGGAATATGCTTGTTTTTGAAATTTACGTCTGCTATCTTTATAGCAATGTAAGGGGAAAATATTTTTGCTTTTCTGGTGTTATCCTGCATACCAAAGTCTGTTTTGGGGAGGGGGTTCTGTTGATTTGTTGTCTATATATTTTATTAAGTTATGGTCACTCTTAGGAGTTCTTTTGTTGGACCTAGGGACTTGTGTACTATTTTCGATGATGCCTTTTTATATGCTCCATGGCTCGTAAAATGGATGTGGCTACTGTAGGGGTGGAGCCATATATAGTGACCCCGCCCTTAAGATTGGCCCTGTATGAGTACTAGTGCCTTTTTTCTTATTAAAAAAAAGCACTACATATGTGTCAAATTATTTCCTGTCTGTTATACGTGATTAAGCAATAACAAGTTTTGTGCCAACACAGAAGTGAGAAAGCTGGTATAAAGGATAACATATAGTGAATGCAGTAGAAATATAATTCACAGTAGACAATTTAGAAGAACAATTAATGCCTATGATATCTTACTAGGCCAAGAAAAATATTAAACAGATGCTCTCATATATCAAATGAGATAACTGATTGAAATAAAAGGACAGTAACCATGACAATATACTGCCAAAGATTTGGTTAATAAGATAATCCTCTGTCAATAGGAAATACACAATGGTTTCTATTCATCAGCTAGGTGCATTCATATCTCTATCCACTTGCATGCTGGTGATACAGTCAAATGCTTTGCTGGCAATGAGTAACTTATATATACACATAGCGCCTGTAGACATGTTGTATAGAAAAAAATATTTTACCAAGTCATGTCCAATATTTACACGCATAACTTACAGACTACTGTAAGTTACCCACTAAAGTGCCACATTTAAGGGTCCTTTTACAAAGCCATGGTAAAAAGTGGTCTGTGGTAGTATGGGCACGTCTTTTAGGTGCATTCTGGGCCCTTTTTTACTACAGCTGGGGAAAAGGATATATTTTTTAATGGGCCAGGAAATGGGACTGCGCTAATATTAAAACTAGCGCGCATCTATTTACGGCCTGAGCCCTTACCGCCACCCACTGACCTAGCGGTAAGGGCTCCTGTGCTACCCAATTGGTAACCATGCAGTGCACGCCAATGTGGGCTCACTGCCAGTTACCACCAGAAACGCCCCCTGTAGTAGAAAAGAGAAAATTATTTTCTACCACAGGATTCGGCACGCGCCAAAATCGGAATTACCGCTGGGTGCATGTACTACCCTGGCAGTAGTGTCGATTGGGCATGCACTATCTGCATGTTAGCCCTACCGCTCCTTAGTGTGCTCATATTCACTGCCACAGACATGGCATAAGTAGCTGCCCTAAATGTAGGTGTGTAGATGCCGACTTACTGTATTGACCTAGCTGCTTTCCTTTCGTACAGTATGTCACTCCTGTTGACTCCTTTAACTATTTGGGAATCATTATAGACTCAAAACGTTCCTTCACCTCACAAATTTCTAGTGTCATGATGTTAAGGTTTATGCACTGCATCAATTGCAGGCTATACAGAATTTTTTCAGTACCAATGCTATGCATATACTGATTCATGCATTTCCGATTTTGAAACTGGACTACAATAATGTGCTTTATACTTGTGCACCTGCTTCCCACATGAGACATTTACAAATCTTGCAAAATACAGCAGCTCAGTTCCTAAGCTGTGCCCATAAATTTGGTCATGTTTGTCTACTTCTAAATCGTCTGCAGTGGCTTCCAATCATGTTCCAGTTTCAGTTTAAATTACTCTTTACGTGATGGTACACCCAGTTACTTAGCATCTGTGGTATTTCCCTATGTGTCTTCAAGGTCATTGAGATCCCTGTGTTATAACTGTTTGGTCGTCCCCCCCCCCCCCCCCCCCCCCACCAGTTAAAGCCTGGCTAGATTCCATGAGGGAGTGCACTTGGCCCCATTTTTGTGGCAAAATCTCCCATGATGATTACAAGAGGAGAATTCTTAACAATGTTAAATCGTTGTTAAAGACCCGTTTTGCTTTTCAACTGGTTTTACAGGTCTTGGAGCTGGGACTCTGGAAGTAGGCATGAGTACCGTCTTATTTTCTGTCTTTTTATTTTTTGTTTGTGTTATTGTTCGACTATCCTATGATATATTGTAATTCCTTTTCTTTCTCCTTCATTTTGTATTGTAAACTGCTTTGATCTGAAAGTCAGCTAAGGTAGTACAGTATATCAAGATTCCAATAAACTAACCTAATGAATCTGAATGCCCAGATGCTGCTATATAATTAGTGCTCAATGCTCTGCATCAAGGCACTTAGGGCCTTGTTCACTAAGGCGCGCTAGCATTTTTAGCACTCACTAAAACTTAGCATCTGCTAACACTAGAGACACCGATATGGGTGTCTCTAGTGTTAGCGTGCGCTAAAAACATTAGCATGCCTACAGTGCGGATTAGTAAACAGGGCCTTTAGGGCGCTAAAGGTGCATTAGCATTTTTAGCGTGTGCTGTGTAGGCACCCACAATATTCCTATGGGCGCCTACAGTTAGCGTGTGCTAATTTTGTGGCTGCACTAAAAACACTAGTGCACCCTAGTAAACAGCGCCCTTAATTTTTAGCATCCAATTATACAATTAGGGCCAGATTCTGTAAATGGTATCTAAAATATAGGCGCTTCCAAAAAATAGTGCTTTAGCGCTATTCTATAAACCACACCTAAATTTAGGTGCTATGTATAGAATAGTGCATAGGGCCAGGGAATGCGCCAACAATTAGGCGCCACCATTTATGCCACTGAAAACCTGGTGAAAATACCCACGCCTAAATGTAGGTACGTTCCTCTGAATTCTATAACCATACATGTAAATTTAGTAACGCCCTAACATGCCCACACTCCTCAAATGGCCACATTCCCTTTTCAACTATTCACATTAGATTTATGTACACCTATGTGCCTAAAAACAAAATGTGTGTAAATTTGCCAATTAGTGATTATTAGTTGTTATCAGCCAGTTATCACCATTGGCTCATTACTCAATTAAGGTGCATGCATAAATTGGGCATGCATCCAATTTAATGCTTGTTACTCACCGCACCTTATATAGAATCCGCGAGTTATCGTCCAATATGTTTCAAGTGGCCATAGCAGCTAGCCTTTTTCCCATGCAAAATATGTGGGGAAAAATACCACAGATTTCGTCTTCATGTGAATGGTTTGAAAATTGCCTTCTTAAAATAGAAACATAGAAACATGACGGCAGATAAAGGCCATATGACCCATCCAGTCTGCCCATCCTCTGCAACCCCTAATTCTTCCTGTTCCTAAGGGATCCCACATGCTTATCCCATGCCTTTTTAAATTCTAGAACAGTCCTCGACTCCACCACCTCCACCGGGAGGCCATTCCACGCCCAATTTGATCAAATGGCTTGATTAACTTGATCTTTTTAGAGCATAAAGTTCCCTTTGTGATGCAAGATATAAACTGGAAATGGTTTTAATAGTTCATAATTGTATTTCTGTATTGGCTTATTCATGCTTCCTTGTCAGATCATTGTACAGACTTATTTTCACATCTTGACTATGGAAATGTGGTTTGCACTGGAATTCCCCATTCTAACTTTAAAGACTTTGGTGCTGCCTGTTTACTTTGCAAAGCATGGAAATGAGAGGACATTACACCATTGTTGAAGAATCTACACTGGCTTCCAGTTGAATACCTCATTAAGGGGTCCTTTCACTAAGCTGCAGTAAGCACTAATGCATGCCTACCACTGCTTCAAATGTCTTACTGTGGGGTGCGCTCAGGCATCCCATGGTAATGTTGGCACTGGTGCATGTTTCCCAAGCAATAAAAAAGAGATTTTATTTTTTAGCACTGGAGGCAGATTGGGGGGGGGGGGTAAAGAATAGGTGTGGTCTGCATTAATTTGGTTAGTGCAGCTACATTGCCACATGCTAATCAATTAGAATGTGATTAGCATGTGCGCCCTTACTGCCTACAAAATAGGTGATGGTAGGAACTCACATGCTAATGGCCATGTGGTAATGGGAAAATTAGCATGTGGCCATTAATTCAAAAAATTAGAAAAATTGGTCATTTTGCCCATGTGGTAAAAATGGCCTCAGTGCGCAGGAATGACCTGCATAAGCAAAGGCCACTTTTTACCGCAGTTTGGTTAAAGGGCCTCTTAGTCTCTTCCAACTTAGATTTCCAATGTTCAGGAAGTTAGAATCGGTTAGACACTTCTCCTCGATCCAGTATCAGTTAGATAATTTGTGAAATCAACTCCCTTTTTGTCTAAGATCACGTACTCATTATTTTAAGTTTAATAAGAATTTGAAAGGTTTTTTTTCTTTTTATTATTTATTTATTTATTGCATTTGTATCCCACCTATTTGCAGGCTCAATGTGGCTTACAATATTCCGTAATGGCAATTCCCCAGATAATGTTGGTTTATCTACAGTTTAATCAATTGGATTTGTTGAACGTTGAAACCTCTTTCTGTAATCCCTGGACAAACTGGTCTGGTTCTAGCTTTATGGAATCCATCCTTGAACTGAATACATATTAGCGGAATACAAGAACTGGTGTAACATAACAAAAGATTGGTTCTTTTAAAGTGCTATGGGGGTCTTTTACAAAGGTGCACTAGCATTTTTAGTGCACGCTAACTGTATAGACACCTATAATATTCCTATGGATGTCTACACAGTTAGTGCACACTAATTTTTAGTGTGCGCTAAAAACGCTAAAGCTCCTTTGTAAAAGGGGCCCATATTTATTTATTTATTTGTAGCATTTGTATCCCACATTTTCCCACCAGTTTGCAGGCTCAATGTGGCTTACATTATGCCGTAATGGCAATCGCCATTCCGGGTAGAGACTTACAAGTGATATTACATAAGGTGCATGCATGCATGATAAAGTATAATACTTTATGGTATTACATAAGGTTCCTGTGTGATAGATTAAATATAACATAGGTTGGATAGTCAGCTATATAGCTATATATGAGGGCATTGCACCCTATCTGGCTTTGTATGTACTTCAGCAAGCAGAAGGAACTGCAAATTCCCACATTTTCTTCACTCTTAACCATCATCATTTGATCATCCTAGGTCCAAAAAACGCTCACCTAGAATCAATCAGAGTACTTTTTTCATCCCGACTCCTAATCTGTGAAATGTCAGAGAAAGGCGATGAAAATGATAAAGGGGATGGGACGACTTCCCTATGAGAAAAGGTTGAAGTGGCTAGGGCTCTTCAGCTTGGAGAAAAGACAGCTGAGGGGAGATATGATAGAGGTCTATAAAATAATGAGTGGAGTAGAATGGGTAGACGTGAATCGTTTGTTTACTCTTTCCAAAAATACTAGGACTAGGGGCATGCAATGAAGCTACAAAGTAGCAAATTTAAAATGAATTGGAGAAAATGTTTCTTCACTCAACATGTAATTAAACTCTGGAATTCATTGCCAGAGAATGTGGTAAAGGCGGTTAGCTTATAGGGGTTTTAAAAAGGTTTGGACGGCTTCCTAAAGGAAAAGTCCATAGACCATTATTAAAATGACTTGGGGAAAATCCACTGCTTATTTCTGGGATAAGCAGCATAAAATGTATTGAACTTTTTTGGGATCTTGCCAGGTATTTGTGACCTGGATTGGCCACTGTTGGAAACAGGATGCTGGGCTTGATGGACCTTTGTTCTGTCCCAGTGTGGCAATACTTATGTACTTTTGTACTTATGGCATGCCTAAACCACTGTGCACTTAATTACCTTACTAGAGATTTAGAGCAAGACTGAAAACATCTTTTTCACAAGCTTTCAGGCAGTAATAATCAAGGGAAAACTGCCTGTAGGTTCTTTTTCAACCAATAGTTCTTTGGTTTTGCCTTGTTAAAATTGGTTTACTTCAAGTACAGGTGTATTCACGGATTGGCCTAAGCCTTTTGCAATGGGAGAAAAACTTTTTTTTGTTGCTATTGAATGGTATTGGTAATGCCTCTTTCTTTTGCTAGGTGGACTGAACCACTGCTTTCCTATTTGATTTGGAAGTTCTTTTCTTGTTTTCAATTATACTTGCACTGCACTTTGACCTGAGGTTTCAGTAAAGGCAGCCTAGTAAGTAACAATAAACAAACATTATATATATATGTGAAATAAAGAATATTAGTCACCTACTCTTCTATTGGGGACTCCAAGATGACTTAACATCAGGGCCGGCTCAAGAGGTTGTGGTGACCTAGGCCAACTTTTGTTTTTGTGCCCCCTGCCCAGCCCCTGCCCAAAATATTTTCTCCACTTTTGCCAGCTTTTGTCCCTCTAGCCCCCCTGAATAGTTTTTCCTTTTCCCTAGCTTGGGCCCCCCTAAATATATTTTTCATCTTTTTCCAGCTTTAATCCCCCCAGCTTCTCCAAATATTTTCTCTATCTCAGCTTTTTTCCTTACTTAATACCCTATAATATTCTTTCCTTTCAACAACTCCCCCCCCCCACCCCAATAGTCCAGCATACCTCCTTCTCCCTTTCCTTTCTTCCCCTCGCTAATGGTCCAACAAGTCTCTTTTTTCCTCCCTTCCTAATAGTTCAGCATGTCTCCTTCCTCCTCCTTCCTCCTTCCTCTCCAATGGTTCAGCATGTGTCCTCTCAGCTGCTCCCTTCCCTAATAGTCAAGTATTTTTTCATCCCCCCCCCCATCCAACATTACTCCCTCCCCCATCAACATTTCTCCTCTCTCCCTCTACCAAATGGGACAGCATTTGCTCTCCCACCCCCTCCCCCCATGCTCCTGCATCTCTGAATCCTGATCCCTTCCCAGCTGGTGAACTGACATCTCCCTTGGCCTCTCAAGACCCATCACTACCCTGCCCCCCCCCCCCCCCCCTCATGTACCTTTTCAAAAGTTTTTTTAAATGCTTGGAGCAGCTGCGGCGGCTTGCAGCAAACAGCAATATATATGCGCTGCTCGCATCCTCCCTACAGTTTTCCCTCTGTCATTTCCTGCCTATGCAGAAACAGGAAGCTGTCAGAGTGAAGACTGTGGGGAGGTTACCAGCAATGCATATTCATTGCTGTTGCACTGCCAGCCACAACTCCAAGCATAAAAAAAACTTTTAAAAAGGTACACCCGGGGCAGTGCGAAGCCAAAGGAGATGACGGATCACTGGCAAGTGAGAGGGACATCGGCATCACTAACCAGACTCTTTTTTAATCTGTGCAACCACTAGGTAAGCTTTCTCTGTGTCTGGGGAATCTGGACTAGCTTAACCTATGGGCTGGTGATGTCACAGACTCTGGTGTTTGGCACCCTTCATCACCGGTGCCCTGTGCCAGAGCCTTACCTAGTCCATAGGTTAAGCTGGCCTTCTTACCATATAAAAACAGACACCTAATTAACAGTTAATATTAAACAAATATATAATAAAAAGATATCATCCTCACTACCCTTTTTCATCCAGTATTTCCAATTATTCCTCATATACTATTTGAAATAATTATATTTTACAACACTTTAGGAAATGTAGATAACTTTGCATTACCCACATCAGTGTTCCACAACTTTGGACCCACAAATGAAAATATCAATTTTTGTGTAATGTGGTAAAGGTCCCTTCAGGATCAGCACTCGAGGACAGGAACTTAACACTTTCCTTTATCATGTATGAGCAGTAAAGTTGTATACTATCTGCATGCTTTATTTACAGTTTAAATGACAAACTTCTCCATATATTTCTTATTAACAACTTTCCACAATTTAGCCATTTTCACAACTTAAATTTAATCCAAAGTGCTTTCTTCAAAGCATAACATTTATTAGACCCTCTATGCCCCAAACTGCACCTTAAACAGCAAACTTACATCTTGTAGCTTTGAACAGCAAAGTCACAGTTAACCTCTACCATAACTTACAGTTCATTTTCCCAAGTATATTTCCAGGCAATAACATTTCCATTAAATGATTCTTTCCTTTAGCTTATGTTTGCATGCCTTTTCTTCCACAACAATAAGCCATTGTGTTTATTCTAAGAGATTACTTTACCTGTGTTCCATATAAATGCTTCCCTATGGCTTCTAGTCAGACCACTGTCACTACTGCATAACACCGACAGTATCTACATTCCATAAAAAGAAGTCTAAAACAGCATTTCATTTCCTACTGTCTTTCAGATTCTGACAGCTAGTACTCAAGTGTTCCTCACCTAATTGTTTTCCTTCTAAAACTATCTTTCTGGCTTGGCAGCTGGAGCTCCCCAATCTAAGCTTCCCATCCCTACCCTCTGTCCTTTTCCTTCAAACAGTCTGGCTTTTTCTTGTGTTTAGCAACAGACTGCCTAATTAGCTGAAGGTTTTTAATTACCTTCACTTGGGGGCTGAGGCTGCTTATCTCAGTGAGCTCAACTCTTGTCAATCCAAGACTCCCAATCACGAGGCCAGTGTCCCCATAGATCCACTTTATTTCATAATTCTGCTACATGATCTGGAGCTCACTCTAATGTTGAAACAAAGTAAAAAACAAATGGCATGCTTTCCAGTACACTACGCTACCAATATATTTTATTTCCATATATGATAGTAAAACTAACAGAATACCTTGAGCCAAACAATGTCTGGGATGGAAATTAAAACTTAATCTTATCTTCCTGCATAGTGGCCTTTTCTCGTGCCCTTCTTTTAAACTCAGACCACATCTGTACAGCGCTGCGTAACCCTAGTAGCGCTCTAGAAATGTTAAGTACTACTACTACTACTACTACTATTTAGCATTTCTATAGCGCTACAAGGCATACGCAGCACTGCACAAACATAGAAGAAAGACAGTCCCTGCTCAAAGAGCTTACAATCTAATAGACAAAAAATAAATAAAGTAAGCAAATCAAATCAATTAATGTGAACGAGAAGGAAGAGAGGGGGGTAGGTGGAGGCGCGTGGTTACAAGTGGTTACGAGTCAAAAGCAATGTTAAAGACCTTTATGTAAGAAGAGTAAATAAAAGCAGGAGAAAAAGGAAACCGATATGGTTCTCAAAGCAAGTGGCTGAGAAAATAAAGATTAAAGAGTTAGCGTTCCAGAAATATAGAAAATCTCAAGAGGAGGAACACGGGGAGGAATACCGGATGAAACTGAAAGAAGCCAAGAGAGAGGTACGTCTGGCGAAGGCGCAAGCGGAAGAACAAATGGCTAGAAATGTAAGGAGGGGAGACAAAAACTTCTTCAGGTATATTAGTGAAAGGAGAAAGACTATAAAGGGAATTGTGAGACTAAAAGATACAACAAAACGCTATGTAGAAAATGATGAAGAAAAAGCCAATTTGCTAAATAGATACTTTTGTTCTGTTTTCACTGAAGAAAACCCTGGGGAAGGACCGAGAGAGACTGGCAAAAGTACACCTGAAAATGAGGTGGATAGAGCGCCGTTCACGGAAGAGAGTGTGTATCAACAACTTGGAAAGCTAAAGGTGGACAAAGCCATGGGGCCGGACGGGATCCACCCCAGAATACTGAGGGAGCTCAGAGAGGTTCTGGCAGGTCCTCTTAAAGACTTGTTTAATAAATCCTTGGAGACGGGAGAGGTTCCGAGGGATTGGAGAACGGCGGAGGTGGTCCCTCTTCACAAAAGTGGGGATAGGGAAGAAGCTGGAAACTACAGGCCGGTAAGCCTCACTTCGGTTATTGGAAAAGTAATGGAAGCCATGCTGAAGGAAAGGATAGTGAATTTCCTGGAAGCCAATAAGTTGCAAGATCCGAGACAACATGGTTTCACCAAAGGGAAATCGTGCCAAACGAATCTCATTGAATTCTTTGACTGGGTGACGGGAGAATTAAATCAAGGACGTGCTATGGACGTCATCTACTTAGATTTCAGCAAGGCTTTCGACACGGTTCCCCACAGGAGGCTCTTAAATAAACTAGACGGCCTGAAAATAGGACCCGAAGTGGTGAACTGGATTAGGAACTGGTTGACGGACAGACGCCAGAGGGTGGTGGTGAATGGAGTTCGCTCAGAGGAGGGAAAGGTGAGTAGTGGAGTGCCTCAGGGATCGGTGCTGGGGCCGATTCTGTTCAATATATTTGTGAGTGACATTGCCGAAGGGTTACGAGGTAAAGTTTGCCTTTTTGCGGATGACACCAAGATTTCCAACAGAGTGGACACCCCGGAGGGTGTGGAAAACATGAAAAAAGATCTGAAGAAGCTAGAAGAATGGTCTAACGTTTGGCAATTAAAATTCAATGCGAAGAAATGCAAAGTGATGCACTTAGGGAGTAGAAATCCAAGGGAGACGTATGTGTTAGGCGGGGAGAGTCTGATAGGCACGGACGGGGAGAGGGATCTTGGGGTGATAGTATCTGAGGACCTGAAGGCGATGAAACAGTGCGACAAGGCGGTGGCAGTAGCTAGAAGATTGCTAGGCTGTATAGAGAGAGGAGTGACCAGCAGAAGAAAGGAGGTTTTAATGCCCCTGTATAAGACGTTGGTGAGGCCCCCACCTGGAGTATTGTGTTCAGTTTTGGAGGCCGTATCTTGCGAAGGATGTTAAGAAAATGGAAGCGGTGCAAAGAAAAGCTACGAGGATGGTATGGGATTTACGTTCCAAGACGTATGAAGAGAGGCTTGCTGACCTGAACATGTACACCCTGGAGGAAAGGAGGAACAGGGGTGATATGATACAGACGTTCAAATATTTGAAAGGTATTAATCCGCAAACGAATCTTTTCTGGAGATGGGAAGGCGGTAGAACGAGAGGACATGAAATGAGATTGAAGGGGGGCAGACTCAGGAAAGATGTCAGGAAGTATTTTTTCACGGAGAGGGTGGTGGACGCTTGGAATGCCCTCCCGCGGGAGGTGGTGGAGATGAAAACGGTAATGGAGTTCTAACATGTGTGGGATATGCATAGAGGAATCCTGTGCAGAAGGAATGGATCCTCAGAAGCTTAGCTGAAATTGGGTGGCGGAGCAGTTAGGGGGAAGAGGGGGTGGTGGTTGGGGGGCGAGGATAGGGGAGGGCAGACTTATACGGTCTGTAACAGAGCCGGTGATGGGAGGCGGGACTGGTGGTTGGGAGGCGGGAAATACTGCTGGGCAGACTTATATGGTCTGTGCCCTGAAAAGGACAGGTACAAATTCAAGGTAAGGTATACACATATGAGTTTGTCATGGGCAGACTGGATGGACCATGCAGGTCTTTTTCTGCCGTCATCTACTATGTTACTATGTTAAGAGGTGAGCTTTCAGTCTAGATTTAAAGGTGGCCAAGGATGGGGCAAGACGTAGGGGCTCAGGAAGTTTATTCCAGGCGTAGGGTGCAGCGAGACAGAAGGCGCGAAGTCTGGAGTTGGCAGTAGTGGAGAAGGGAACAGATAAGAAGGATTTATCCATGGAGCGGAGTGCACGGGAAGGGGTGTAGGGAAGGACGAGTGTGGAGAGATACTGGGGAGCAGCAGAGTGAATACATTTATAGGTTAGTAGAAGAAGTTTGAACAGGATGCGAAAATGGATAGGGAGCCAGTGAAGGGTCTTGAGGAGAGGGGTAGTATGAGTAAAGCGACCCTGGCGGAAGATGAGATGGGCAGCAGAGTTTTGAACCGACTGGAGAAGGGAGAGGTGACTAAGTGAGAGCCCAGCAAGAAGCAGATTGCAGTAGTCTAAATGAGAGGTGACAAGGGTGTGGATGAGGGTTTTGGTAGAGTGCTCGGAAAGAAAGGGGCGGATTTTACGGATGTTGTAAAGAAAGAAACGACAGGTCTTGGCAATCTGCTGGATATGAGCAGAGAAGGACAGAGTAGAGTCAAAGATGACCCCAAGGTTTCGAGCTGAGGAGACAGGGAGAATGAGAGAGCCATCAACAGAAACAGAAAACGGGGGGGAGCGGGGAGGTGGGTTTGGGGGGGAAAATGAGAAGCTCGGTTTTGGTCATATTTAATTTCAGGTGGCGTTGAGACATCCAGACAGCAATGTCAGACAAGCATGCTGAAACTTTGGTTTGGATGCAAGGTGAGATATCAGGGGTAGAAAGGTAGATTTGAGAGTCATCAGCATAGAGATGGTAGGAAAAGCCATGGGATGAGATTAATGAACCAAGGGAAGAAGTGTAGATAGAAAAGAGGAGGGGACCAAGAACAGAACCCTGAGGTACGCCGACAGGCAGAGGGATAGAAGTAGAAGAGGATCCACCAGAGTGAACACTAAAGGTGCGGAGGGAGAGGTAGGAAGAGAACCAGGAAAGGACAGAGCCCTGGAATCCAAGTGAGGACAGGGTATCAAGAAGTATGCTGTGATCAACAGTGTCAAAAGCAGCAGAAAGATCAAGAAGAATGAGTATGGAATATTGACCTCTGGATTTAGCCAGTAGTAGTAGTAGTAGTGTTAAAACGTAGCTGAATATTCATCTAATAAGCAATGTAATTCTCATAATATCAATGTTGCATGATCAAGTAATTTAAGCCCTTTCAAAAATATGTGCAACAGTATCCTGAATTAATTGTAAGCACATAATCTGCTACTTCTAAACACCCATAGGTGGGGATAATTTTATAAGAGAACACTTATGTCCAACTACAACACGTTATCTATTTTAAGTATGTTTTATCCAGGCAATATAGATGCCTTTTTGCTTTTATAAAACAGGCTCTCAGAACCGGCTCCTGTAGTATATCAGTGTTGATAAATACATTAATACCTACCCCAAAGTTGGGGTAAATGTGTGCATGTACTCTAGGGGGTTAAATTCTACAAACATAGGGGCCCTTTTACTAAGCCGCATAAGTGTCTAGGCGTGACCAACGTTTGTCAAAATGGAGTTACCTCTTGGCTACTGCATGGCTCTTGTGGTAATTTCATTTCTGGCACACGCCCGATACGCGTGTCCGAAAAATTATTTTCAGATGTGCATATCGGACGTGCCCCAAGTGGCATCTGACGTGCATGGGTCATTACCACCCAGTTACCCTGTGAGTCTTTACCGCTAGGTCAATGGCTAGTGGTAAGGTCGCAGACCCAAAGTGCACACACGGCAATTTTGATTTTGCCGCACGTCCATTTTTGGCAAAAATTTTAAAAAGGCATTTTTTACAAGCGCACTGAAAAATGGATTGGCACGCGCCCAAATCCCATGCCTATGCTACCACAAGCCATTTCTCAGTGCACCTTAGTAAAAGGACTCCTTAATCTTTATTTCAAAAATTCCTATACTCTCAATTTATAAAATAAGCAATTATGCTCTATATGACCTTAGAGAAAAAAAAATCTGTTTTGTGTCACAAATCATTAATCCATTACAAAGATTATTTTTAAGCATTTTCATTACTCTCAATTAAAATAGAATATGTTTTTGCTATTGGTTTGGTTTTCATATCTTAAAACAGGGTATTTTTCCTTAAAAATTGTGCTTTCTTGGCAAAAACACTGGAAAATTTGCAAAAAATGGCCATATTGTAGTAAGCTTTAGCACAAACTCCACTTTGTACGATCATGTATGTAAATTCCACATTAATAAACTGCTGCAATGCAAATGAATACAATGCAGCTCATTAACGTGGAAATTCACAAAATCCAGCATATGAAAAAGGTGTTGCTGGGTGGTTTCACAAGAAACTAGCTACACCTCATTAAGGGGCCCTTTTACTAAGCTGCGGTAAAAAGTGGCCGGCGCTAGTGTGGGCATGTGAAATTGGTGTGCTGGGCCACTTTACCGCAGCAGGAAAAAGGCCTTTTTTTTAAAATGAGGCAGTAAATGACTGTGTTTACTATTAAAATTAGTGCGTGGCTATTTACTGCCTGAGTCCTTACCGCCACCTATCTCGAAGGCGGTAAGGGCTCACACGCTACTCGTACGGTAAATCAGGCAGTGTATGGCAATGTGGCCGCACTGCCAATTACCACCGAGAACACCCTCCACAGTAGATAATAGAAAATTATTTTCTACTGTGGGGAAACTGTTCATGCCAACTTTGGAACTACTGCCAGGTGCTTGTACTTCCCTGGTGGTAGGGTCGATTTGGTGCACTCTACGGCAGCTTAAAGGGCCCCTAAAACCCATGGAAAAAGCATTTTGTGCAGTAACAGCAGCTTTTAAAGATCGGGAGGCGGGGCTGGTGGTTGGGAGGCGGGGATAGTGCTGGGAAGACTTATACGGTCTTTCCCAGAGCCGGTGGTGGGAAGCGGGACTGGTGGTTGGGAGGTGAGGATAGTGCTGGACAGACTTGTACGGTCTGTGCCAGAGCCGGTGGTTGGGAGGCAGGGCTGGTGATTGGGAGGTGAGGATAGTGCTGGGCAGACTTATAAGGTCTGTGCCAGAGCCGGTGGTTGGGAGGAGGGGCTGGTGGTTGGGAGGCGGGGATAGTGCTGGGCAGACTTATACAGTCTGTGCCCTGAAGAGCACAGGTACAAATCAAAGTAGGGTATACACAAAAAGCAGCAAATATGAGTTATCTTGTTGGGCAGACTGGATGGACCGTGCAGGTCTTTTTCTGCCGTCATCTACTATGTTACTATGTTACATTGATTGAGGTCCCCTCTGAGGAAGATGGCAACTTCAATTCCCAAGTGTTCAAGAATTTTAAAATAATCCTGATGCCCTCCATGGCCCAGTTAGGGCTGAAAACACACAAACTTGGAGCACTTTGCCCCCAACACATTGCCCTGCCTTCTGCCCCTGATCCCCTACCTAGGACCCTATCTTTATTGCGTAATCCCCATAGGAGGCAAGATTGATCACTACTGAACTCCTATCCTGGTGCTACCATTTTGCACAATAATGATGCTTGATCCTTACATAGCGGTCATTGTAATTTAGCGCTAGGGGTTAGTCTTACACATAGAGAGTGGGACTGTGGCTTTAAAATGGCAGTGCTGGGGCAAGTGTGTCTATTTTTTATGGGGATTACCTTGCCAAGGGTCGGTGAGGGCTTGAGGGGGTGGAAGGTGGGAGTCAGGTCTATTATGTTACTAATTACTATATGCACACTACTTACTTAGGCGCCTTCATACCGTGCAAAACACAACAGTAAGGTTCTTTCTTATGCTAAATGGTGCAATCATGTTACTCCATTCCTGATTAAACACCGCTGGTTACACATACTGTTTTGTATCCAATTTAAGGTTCTCATGCTAAAGTACAAAGCACTGTACAGTGGAACACTAACTTTTCTGGCCTCCGCCATTTCATTTTATTGAGAACACTGCATGATGGTCATCTATATATCCCTACTCTTTCTATCACTCACATGGAAGCTACTCATCACTCTGCCGTTTTTTCTGTAGCCCCTTTCTTTGGAGCATTCTCCCATTATCCCTGCATGTGGAGTCCTACTTTACCAAATTTAAGGCAGCCCTTAAAACCTCTCTTTTCCAACAGGCCTTCCAATCTCAGTAGTTGTTTGCAGTAGCGTAGCCAGGAACCTTTTAAAGGAGGTGCACCTCTCCACACCCACCTGTGCCACCGCCTCCCGCTCCCTCCCCTGCCCCCACCCCCACCTTAAAATCCTCAGTATCTTCACCTAGCAGTGGCACTGGCACTCATATGCTGCTTGCAGCTGAAATGTAAAAATGTGAAAAAAGAGAAGAGGGAATGAAGGGATATATTTGTGGAATTACATTAACCTGTACTGTATTGGTTAAGGACATGTGCTCAGAACATAAAGACCAGATATTTAACTTTAAAATGTTTATTTACAATACATGTAATGCAATAATGTTAAAAGGGCAGTTTTTAGGGATCTTACACAAGGGAAACTTGCCACAAGATAAATATTGTTAGAAAGCCTGAATTATAAATTAGGCTGGATTAATAGTAACTCGCTTTGATGGAGGCTGCTGGTTGGAGTAATGAAGAAGGTCCTTGCTGGAAAAGAAGTCTTTTTGTTGCAGAGTTGTTGCTGGAGCTTGGAGAAAGTCTTATCTTGGATGGGTGTGAAGTCCAGCAAGGCCCAGGGATTCAGTGAAGGTCCAAAAGGTGCAGATCAGGAAGAAGCAGAGAGAGATCTGTGAATGTTCCAGGGTTTTTATAATTTCTTGTTGGACCATAGGCTGAAGTCACGTGGGGTGTATTTGATCCAATGAAAACTCAGGGATAGCTGAAAACTAGTTCCATCTAGTTTTGAGATAGAGCATGGTAACTGGTCACATGTTTTAATGACATCATAAGAGTTTCTGGCTGGTTATCTGCTGGTAGATACACAGGTATTTGAGAGGATTAAAAGAGTCATTGTCTGGTATAGATGGGCTTTCTTTTGTCAGATTAGGTGGGTAGATGGGCATTTCAGTCTCTAAGTCATTGTGAGTTTCATCCAGTCTTTTTGATTGCTCTCACTATGCTACACAGCCTGCTCCAAGACTTCCTCCCTGCTGTTGGGGTGGGATGATTCAAGGAGGAAGTCCCAGAGCAGGCCGCAGGCAGCCTATGAGTGCCACTGCAGATGAAGATGGTGAGTGGATTTTGAGGGGGGGACTGGGTCTGACAGGGGGTGCATATGCCACAACAGACCTACCCTAAATACGCCAAAAGTTGTTTGATGTGCTGGGTCTCAATCCAGGTACTCGATGCCTATTCTCTTTCTTCTTGACTTCATTCCCTCTTCCTTTCCTATTTTGACCAATGGAGGTCCTTTTTCAGTTTTTACTTTTGTGTAGTTAATGTAAACTGCACTGATGTATATCTATGAAGGATACTTACTGGAATTTATTACTGCCTTTATGAAGAGATTCACCCAAAGCAGTATTTAGCAGGTACAGTTTACATAAGTACATAAGTACATAAGTAGTGCCATACTGGGAAAGACCAAAGGTCCATCTAGCCCAGCATCCTGTCACCGACAGTGGCCAATCCAGGTCAAGGGCACCTGGCACGCTCCCCAAACGTAAAAACATTCCAGACAAGTTATACCTAAAAATGAGGAATTTTTCCAGTCCATTTAATAGCGGTCTATGGACTTGTCCTTTAGGAATCTATCTAACCCCTTTTTAAACTCCGTCAAGCTAACCGCCCGTACCACGTTCTCCGGCAATGAATTCCAGAGTCTAATTACACGTTGGGTGAAGAAAATTTTCTCCGATTCGTTTTAAATTTACCACACTGTAGCTTCAACTCATGCCCTCTAGTCCTAGTATTTTTGGATAGCGTGAACAGTCGCTTCACATCCACCCGATCCATTCCACTCATTATTTTATACACTTCTATCATATCTCCCCTCAGCCGTCTCTTCTCCAAGCTGAAAAGCCCTAGCCTTCTCAGCCTTTCTTCATAGGAAAGTCGTCCCATCCCCACTATCATTTTCGTCGCCCTTCGCTGTACCTTTTCCAATTCTACTATATCTTTTTTGAGATACGGAGACCAGTACTGAACACAATACTCCAGGTGCGGTCGCACCATGGAGCGATACAACGGCATTATAACATCCGCACACCTGGACTCCATACCCTTCTTAATAACACCCAACATTCTATTCGCTTTCCTAGCCGCAGCAGCACACTGAGCAGAAGGTTTCAGCGTATCATCGACGACGACACCCAGATCCCTTTCTTGATCCGTAACTCCTAACGCGGAACCTTGCAAGACGTAGCTATAATTCGGGTTCCTCTTACCCACATGCATCACTTTGCACTTGTCAACATTTAACATACAACTTAACAGCAAAGCAGTAGTAAAATGACTAAACATAAACATAAGTACAATAAATGAGGTAAACTTAAAAATGGCAAACTGAAACCTGATAATAGGACTAACATGAGAGAGTATCAGAAATATACACATATAATATATGCAAGGGAGAAAGGACTTGAATGGTTCTACTTTCTGGAATTTTAGCCCTAGCTCAAGATTAGGGTGTGGGACCACAGGCTCTCCAAGGAATCAAGTCTCCCCCGGGCGAGGGACCTCAACCACAGCCAGCAGTCCCTTTAAACTCTGCCACCACCATGCTAAAGAGGAACTCCTTTTTTTAATTCCTCACACATTGCTATAGGTAGAAACACATGATAAATTTCTCACAAAGTTTAGGTAAGAGATCCAGGAGCTTATTTGCATCCCATAGCTAAATTTTGCTACAATGAGCACTAACCACAAATTTCTTCACAGTTTAGTACATCATCTCTTATGTGGTAAACACCTTTTCTTTGTGCTAAGAATTAAACAATTAATGTCAGCATTTCAATTTTGAGTATGAGACCTTTCCATTCCATAAACTCTATATTTAAAAGGATAAAATAAGTGGTTTCCGAAAGCTGTCATTAAAAAAAGACAAAATACTCATTATTTTAATTTGCATTCCTTATACTTTTGAGATAATTAGTTTGTTGACATCCATTAGTAATAACTTTAAATTAATTTCTGCTCTTGCCTGCACAAGTTTTGTGCAACCACTGGTAACCTGGTTATAAAGAGAACCATGAATTTGTGAGTGTTACTGAAAACTAGTGATCATTTTTATAACAATGATAAAACATGCTTTCTGGATGCCCAGTTGAGGACAAGGTATTTAGAGAGAGGTTACTTTTATAATTAACTTTTCTACTTTGTATTAAAATATGCTGCATTTTCTGATTCAAACTGTTCATCTGTCTGTATAATGTAACTCTGTGTAGACTCTTTGTACATGTTGAACTCAACTTTTCTTATGTGTTTGTGGACTCAGTTGTGTAAAAATCAGCTTGAAATACCCAGTCCAAAATTCCATTAGATCACCAGTGCTTAAAAGGTCTGTATGATACTCCTGTGTTGAATATTTTACATCCACAAAGGCTTCTACTGTTTTTCATTGTTAGCTAAATGCCCAGAAAATATGGTTTGTGGGGTGGGGGTTACTTTAAACCTGAATATGTGAAAACTATCCCTAAATAATGTGGAGATGTTATTCTTAACAATGGAAATGGTCATCTATTTTCATTGAAATGTAACATGCTGCCTTGCTGTTATCATGCTACCTCACTATTGTCTTCTGTCTTCATAAGTAAAGATAGAATTCTAATGTGCTGTTGTGTTTATCCATTCTGTAAGGTTCACATACCGTATCATTTTATTACTTCATAGTAGCTAACAGGTGCTGAACTTGACTCTTCCTGTTCCAGAGTTGACGATGATCAACCTACTGCTTTGTTTTGCTGATCTATAAAGTTTTCTTCCAAGTCTACAAGTAAGACTTACCATACGTTTAATAAGAAATACTCGAATGCAGCTAAAAATACTGCTTGTGCTTATCCTGATGCTGTTTTGCAACAGTATTTTGACACTGTGTATTTCAGAGATTTCTTAATTTTTTCCCCTGTGGAATGCTGCAGTATATGAAAGAATCAAATTAATCTAAAAATACTTAGGAACAGTCTCATAAACTTTCACTGTAAATTACAAATCCTTGCAACAACGCTTCACCATTGTAATATAAAAATGTAATTATATAAACTTTATACTAGCCTGTATATTTCTAATAACCAAATAAGAACATTTAATTTTTTTAAATGCTTATATGTGAAACACTTACTTTATATTATTTGAAAAAATGTAGAATTTATCATACAACCTTTCCAAATTTGAAAGAATATCGAAACCTGTATCTATGTTTTGTGGCCTTTTGTTGAAATTAATCCACTTTTCTAAGGCTTTACTTGCAATATTATCGAACAATACCAGCATCATTCCACCTTTCAGATACACATCTTGAGCCACTTAATCCATATTTGCAATTCTGGAAAGTACAGACCTTCTAAGCATTTTGGATGCTTCTTTAGGACATCAGTAGTAAGTTAAAAAAAAATCAATGAAAATGAAAATGTATGGATTAATATGTCTTCTCACAAACATTGTGAACAGCTGAATGATGGTGTACATTTGTATGAAATATTTTGTGCCAGCTGTTTCTTACATTCTGCACTGTATATACGGATATCAAACATTGGCCTATTTGTCACTTCCTTTCTCCTCACCCCCAGATAGGAAGTGTTACTAATAAAATTAGTAAACTGACAAAAGTGTGGTGTCATTCTGTTTAAGGTAACATCTGAGAAAAAATTTAAAATAAATATGCATTTTTATTAAATGAATTGCATAATATTAAGGAGTCCTTTTACTAAAGGGTGGGAGGGCTAGCGCCAGCTTGACCTGCAGCAAATCAGCCCTACTGCCGGGCTCGTCCAGGATCTCACTTTTCCTGTGCATCATTTCCAGCTCTAGAAAATTCCCATTGCAGCTCCTTGTGACTCTGGACAAGTTACTTAACACTCCATTGCCCTAGGTGCAAAATAAGTACCTGTATATAATATTATTATTAGGATTTATTTACTGCCTTTTTGAAGGAATTCACTCAAGGCAGTGTACAGTAAGAATAAATCAAACATGAGCCATAGGCAATTACAGCAGTAAAACGTATGGCATACGATACTACTTACAATGTCAACAAAATACATAATAGAACATTTTAATTGATAGTGAAGGGTATAGCAAAGATGTAACATATAGATAGGTAAGAGAGTAAGAAGAGTTAGAAAGTAAGATTTAAAGAAAGTTGCACATGAGGTCAGAGAGATGGTTAAATATATAAACTGCTTTGATTGTAACCACAGAAAGGAGGTATATCAAGTCCCAGCCCCTATCCCTTGTACTTTCTAGTGCTGAGGGGTGTACCTATCGGAAATCAGGCGGTGAGGGCTCAAGCAGTAAATGGCCAAATGACAATTTGTTTTTAATTAACTCAGGGCCACTTACTGGCCCTTTAAAAAAAAAAGCTCTTATCAACGGTGATAAATGATGGCCTCAGCACGTAGCAATCTCGCACGCCAACACCACCGCAGACCACTTTTTTCCTTCACTGTATCCTGCCCTTGCAGAAACATTAAATTGTATCAGAGGAGGGTAGGACATGACTGATGGAAGACCCCACATAGCTGTTTCCATCACAAATGCTGCCAGCAATTGAGGGTAAAATTTAGAGGATTGCCAGAGGGAGAAAGATGCCGAATAGTATGGGGCGGGGCGGGGGGAAGGTGTTGAAAAGAGAGGTAGAAATGCTCAAGAGCAGTGGCGTGTGGCGATTCCGGACTGCATGGGAGCGGTGGGGTGCCAAGATGATGGCCCCCAGGGAGCTGGGGAACAGAAGAATGATGATAGTCCAACAGCTGGTGCCACAGGTAAGCATGGCTTGTGGCGCCCTCCAGAGATCAGAGTGGAGGAGTAGCAGGTTCAATTCCCACTGCAGCTCTTTGTGACTCTAAGCAAGTCACTTAACACTCTGCTGCCCAGGTATATAAAAAAGGTAACTGTATAGAATATGTAAACCACTTTGATTCTAACTACAGAAAGGTGGTATATTAAATCATTACATTATATCAAGGTCTTATAACCCCCTATAGCCAACTAGTTCTAAGCGGATAACAAAGAAAAAGAACATACACCCGACGATTACACAAAATAATCCTGTCTAAGTTAAAATAAACATCTATAAAATTTTAAAAAAACAAATTTTCTAAATAGAAAAGTTTTCAATAATTTCTTAAATGCAGAATAATGTTCTATGTACCTCAAAGGAGGAGGGAGAAAGTCCCTACTAGAGGCAGCCTAATATGATAATGATGATTGATGAGGACGAAGCCTTTAATTTGTCAACAGAAGGAAAATCTAAAAGAAATAAATTGCTAGTAGCTCTGCCATGATTCCTATTAAAAATACAAAATGATTAATCAAATAACTTGGAGAGCCCCCATGAAAAGGCTTAAAAGTCAACACCAAGATCTTACATTGCAATCTGGCCTTCTGTGGGAGTCAGATTGCTATAGGAGAAATAGCATCATATTTTTTGCTGAAAAAATAACCCCGACTGCAGCATTCTATACTCTTTGCAATTTTATAATCAATGATTTTGAACAGCCAATATAAACAGAATTGCTATAATCCAAAAGGGATAGAATTAATGACTGCACCAGTAGACAAAAAAACGATGACTCAACTTTTTTACGAATGATCCAAAGTTTTTTGAGTAGATAGAAAGATTTACTATCTTACCTGTGTAGTTGGAGAAAGCTGACTATCCAATTCTACTCCTAAAATTCTTAAAACTGTACCAAGCATTACATCTGAGTTGCCTATTTTAATAATAGGGTCATCTTTCAAAAAAGTTAAGGGACCTAAGCAGAGAAACTTGTCTTATCTTTATTCAGTTTTAACATAAATGTGCATACCCATGTATCAACTGCCTGCAAACAACTCAATACATTAGCCTCATGAGATGAATTTCCTGGAGTGAAGGGGATTAACACTGAGATATCATCAGCATAAATATAAAGCTGTAAGAGATCTAACTGTACCGCTAAAGGTTGCATCAAAATTTTAAAATTGAGGGTGAGAGGGAGGTCCCCTGAGGGACACAATTCACCCCAAGAATCAGAGAGTTCATCTTGCATTTTTACCTTATATGATCTTGCCAACAAAAAACCCAAAACCAAGATAAAACAGAACTCTGGATCCCAAGTGAGTTCAAGAACAGAAGCAAAACACCATGATCCAATAAGTCAAAAGCACTGGACAGGTCAAATTCAACTATTATAGAACTTTGACCTGTACTCAGTAGCTTCTGCCCCGATGTCACCAAAGAGCATACCACAGTCTCTATGCTAAAGCCTTGATGAAATATGTAATATTTGAAGCTTATCCAAAAAGGAATTTAGCTTTTCAGTGACTCATCCCTCCATCACCTTAATAAGCAGTAGAATAGAAGCCACTGGTCTGTAGTTTCTCATATCTGACATGTTACCTCCAGAATTCTTTAATATTGGGGTCAAAACAACACAACCATGTGAAAGAGGAAATCTACCAAGTTTGAACTGCTTATTTATCCAATTAGTGAAAAAAACATATAAAATTAGGGCTAGGGGACCTCATTAAATAGGAAGGACAACTATCCAATAGGCAAAAGGAAGATGCAAACTTTTTAAACAACCTTAGAACATCCATCGCTATTATTAGTTCTAAAACATGTCATAACCGATCAGATGGGATATCCAAGTCACTAGTATATAGAAAGGAAACTATATCTTGTGTATCTGGTAAGCTGTTTCAAATTGAACCAATCTTCTCCTTAAAATAAACACCAAATCTGATTTAGACGGGAGATCTGGTCCAGTGTTACTAATACAATTAGTGACTGAAGAAAGTGAATGGACCAGTTTAAACAATTTAGATGTATCTAGTCTATCTGGATCCACCAACTTAGAGAAATATTCCATTTTAGTCTTTATCAAAAGTTGTTTATAACAATTAACTTTTAGCCTCCAATTCTGCCTATTTCAAACAGTAGGATTCTTCTTCCACAAACTAGCTTCCTGCATTAATTTTTTACTAACAATACTTAATTTGTCATTTATCTGATTTTCTAACAATTTTATATTTATAATGGAATATTTCAACTAACTGCTGATTCTTGCCACTGAGGAGTACTACTATACAAAATATAGCAAGATAGAGTTCTCTGAGCGTTGAATCTCTGGAGGAAAAGACTTCAGATACTCTGTATTCACTATGTAGATATCGTGAATAACAGACTGACATAGATCTCATTACATAGACTTTCTTAATATATGAGACTATGTTACACCCTCGTATTTAAAACCTTTAATAAATCGGGGATAATAGATTATATGAAAGAAATTATAGAGGAATCTCTAACATGCTTAGAATGGAGGTTTTTTGACTAATGAGGAACCTGTATCATAGTCTCATTTGAAGGGTGACCACCCAGCTCAAGGATTCTGAGAATACCCGGGAAGATAAACTCTCGGATCTTGTCTAGAGCGAGGTGCACTGTGATGCTGTCCATGCAGAGAATGCCACAAAACTCTCAAACCTAGGAAAATGTAAATGGAGCCATAGCCATGCCAACAGGCAAAGCCTGGAACTGAACATGGGGGCTCAGAACGGTCAAACAGAGAAACTGCAGATGATGGGGCCAAAGAGAAAAGAAAAAAAATGCTTCCTAAGGGAGAAGTGCAGGCTAAATTGAAGTAGCTCTGAATATAGCTGGCTGTTCAACACAAAGAAAAAGTGCAATAAAAGCCTTAGAGGCACTGCAACAAATATCTAGCTAGAGGTGCCTCAGATACAGTGGAAACTGGAGCTGGAATGCAATAGTTTGATCAGTGTCAGAGAGCAAAACTAGAAGAGCACAGCTGCTGTGGGAAACAACCACAGCTAACCTTTGGCACTGTAGCCTAAACTGTCCCAGCTATGGAAAGAACTGCTTGTGAAGGCAAGCAATATTTATTTATTTATTTAGATCATTTATACCCCACTTTTTGCCACGTAAAGCAGCCCCAGAGCGGCTTACAATGAACTAATGAAAACAATATGAGAAAGGGAAGTAAAATATGTCCCACAGAAAAGGAGCAGAGGGCCACAGCTTCTAATATGATGTACAAACCAGCCTTAAACCTGTGACCTTCAGGCTAAAAGCCAACCATCTTCCAGAAAAATAAAACTATTTTGCTGAAGCTACTGCACCTGGAACAAATGCCCCTCAAGACAGCACTGAGGTTCCATGGTTACCATGGAGACCAGAGCACTAGCCCAAGAAAATAACAATCTAATATAATAATTTGCTCCTCCAACATTCCAATGTGTCTCACTGGGATCGTAACCACCTGCTGACATCACTCCTCCAACGTTCTACTCCAACGTTCCAATGTGTGTCACTGGGATTGTAACCACCTGCTGACGTCACTCCTCCAACGTAACCTGTTCCGGGGCAGAGGGAGGGAGTTGCAGCGAACCAGCGAAGTTAGCGTAGCGAACTCGGAGGCCACAGGCGCGCACCGTGGCACCCCCCAGTGGCATGTACCTGGGGCCAACCGCCCCCCACCGCCCCCCCCCCCTTGGTACGTCACTGCCTTTGTGCAGAAAGGGACTGCCCTGAAAAGACTCCCTCCGAATAAAGGAAGACGGGGGAGAAATGGACCCTACTGCTGAGCTGGAGAGAAAACATCCGCTCTTCGGGGCAGGGTCCATCAGAGGAGACTGAGACAGGGAACAAGCCAGAAAACTCCAAAGGCCTAACTAAAAAGGAACTATCAGTTCCCCTACCAGACTTCTGCAAAATATAGGCATACAGAGCAGCAGAATGAGCTCGGGGGGGGGGGGGGGGGGGAGGGAGGTCAGAAATCCCCTGTTCCGGAGAAGCCCCCAGTGGCTGACATGCATCCTGAAAAAAACAAGACACATCGCAGGACCATCAGATTCCTTTTGGAAATCTTAGCCCTCTAGAACCCATCTGCCCGAGATAGGCATAAAAACTCCCCCAATCATGAAAAGGGCTACAGAGGCCACGCTCTCTTTAAGAAGAAAGGTTCAAATTAAGGGTCCCAGAGCAGAGGACATCCTGCTCAGAAGATATAGAAACAGCTTAAAGTAGTTCTGTTCTTCCTCTGGATCCCCTTGCACTGTGGAGGCAATTTGAGAAGAATTTGTACCACTGCCCCAGCTACATGCAAACAGTTTCTGACTCAATAGTGATTTTGGTAAAGGAAACCAAAAGCTGGAGAAAATAAAGGGGAATCCTCAGTACCAGCAGTCTCTAATGGAACACAAGGTCGTTTAGGAGAAGCCACTCCTCCCACCTGCCCACATCAAGGCCACAGGGCGGGAAAGGATCAGAGCTGATAGAAGAGAGGGCCGCGCCAGCAAAAAGGCGCATGTTCCCGCCATTTTAGTGTGAGTAAAGGCTGTTGGGGGAAGGGGAACTTCAGCACTTCCCTCCCCATCGTTCACGCCACCACACAGAGTCGCACTGCAGAGCATCTGCTACCACAGAGGGAACAGCTTTCAAATGCCAGCATCGCCCACATTAAAGCACGGTACCCCCGCGCCAAAAAGAGAAAGGCAGGGACTCACCAAACAGCAGGTGTCTCCAGAGGAGAAGCAGAGTCCCACGACACAGCAGCCTGCTGCCTAACTGGCACACAGACTGAAAGCACAGCACTAAGACAGGGAAACCCTGTACTGCCCGGTCCTGTCAGAAATCTTCTGTCTGTTTGTTGTTGGAGTTTTTTTTAACACCGAATGAAGGCAAAGGAGCTCTCTTGTTTTTTTTTTTAACTGGTGAGGAAGGCTAGAGCTCTAAAGACCTGGAGGAAAGGGGGGAAAGGGTGAAGCAGGGCCCCAGAAGACTATGTCCCCAAAGTCAGCACCACCAGCCAGACACCCCTAAACTCAACTGGCCCACAGGACCAAGGAGTATCCCCAACAGACAAATCCAGGAGCTGCTGAAGCGCCGTCCACCACCTGCTGGAGATAGAGATGTACTGAGGTGAAGGAGGAGCTGGCCGTCTGATATCACTGCCTTCAGCTTTGTAATCTCTATCTCCACCTGCTGGTAGATGGACACAACCCACTAGTTCTTGGATTCATCTGCTGCATACGCTGAGGAAGGGTCATTTTACTATGGCACGCTGAAAAATGGCTTGTGGTAGTGTAGGCATGGGTTTTGGGCGCGCTCCAATCCATTTTTTAATGTGCCTGTAAAAAAAAAAAAAGGTCTTTTTTGCCAAAAATGGACATGTGGCAAAGTGAAAATTGCCATGCGTCCATTTTGGGTCTGAGACCTTATCACCAGCCATTGACCTGGTGGTAAAGACTCATGTGGTAACCAGATGGTAATGACTTATGCATGCCAAATACCACTTGGCGCGCGTCCGTTATGCACACCCGAAAATAAAAATCATTTTCCAGATGTGCATATCGGACATGCACCAAAAATGAAATTACTGTAAGAGCCACATGGTAGTCTGGCGGTAACTCCATTTTGGTGCGCGTTGGGCGCGGAGATGCTTACGTGGCTTAGAAAAAGGGCCTCATAGTAATAAACCTTCACTATGATACCACAGTCTTGCACCAGTCAATGCACGCCTTTGGCTTACGCCTTAGGTGATGTGCCGAGCAGCAGCACACCACTAGGTGCAGCACTTAAAAAGAGTGCTGTAGATGACATCAGAGAGGGGGCAGAGTGAACTCCAATACTCAACCCTCTCCGAGTTGGAAGGCGCTGTCCTTTAAAAGTTGTTAGTAGCAATGTTCCCATCCCCTCCACCCCTTGCATATCGCGTGGCTCTAGCCCTGAGTAACAGGTGATGTCACTATATGCACAATTTGCCTTCCGATTGGCAGCGCCTGTGAGGATATTTTTTTCTGGCACCAAGAATGGTTTAGAAAAATCTCACAGGCTACACCCCCACTCTCAAATAATGTCCCCCTTTTGTGGTGAATAATCACTATACCATGTAGAATGGCTAATGGTCTGTTTTACAATAAAGGATGCTCACTGACAATTTTGGTTTTTGATACAATTATAGGTATTTTTTTAATATTAGTTTTATTAGTTATCAACAGTGAACCTTTTATTTTCCTATTCTAGTTGATACAGTACTTGGACTATGTGTCAGCCCAGCAGATATGGGTAAGGAGGAAGAAAACTAAGGTAGACTGACCGATAGAAGAATATGAGGGTGTCACCCCCAGTATGGCTTTCTTCAATGTGGGAGGTAGCAGTAACAGGCTCTCTGTTTTCCCATGATCCTGCAGGAAAATTGCAAATTTTGGAGCAAGGGACTCTAACCACTAGGCCACTCCTCCACTCCGGAGAGTGGAGGAGTGGCCTAGTGGTTAGAGTGGTGGACTTTGGTCCTGGGGAACTGGGTTCAATTCCCACTGCAGGCACAGGCAGCTCCTTGTGACTCTGGGCAAGTCACTTAACCTTCCATTGCCCCAGGTACAAATAAGTACCTAAGCTGCCTTGAGCCTGCCATGAGTGGGAAAGCGCAGGGTACAATTAAAAAAAAAACACCTTTCACTTGCTTAATATATATTTTTTCTTTTACATCAACTATTCTGATGAAATCATTTGTTAATAAATTATTGTACAGATCTCCGGTCTAACATACAATTGAAATGTACATATTAAAATTAAAGCTCAAAAGTCTAGCAGCATAGGGACTATAATATTAATCAGTGTGTTCTCTGTTCTTAAATATATGTGTGAGCTAAGTAGCACTGACAGTCCACCAGCATAAGTTGTTCTGTCCCTCACCTATTATTATAGAAAATATTGCGTTCAAGATATATTCTATAGTTCATAAAATCATTCACGGAGATGCCCCAGCCTACATGTCAGACCTGATAGACTTACCACCCAGGAACGCTAAAAGATCATCCCGCACATTCCTTAATCTTCACTTCCCCAGCTGTAAAGGCCTAAAATACAAACTAACGTATGCATCAAACTTTTCTTACCTGAGTACACAGTTATGGAACGCATTGCCGTGCAACTTGAAAACTATCTATGAACTAACTTTCGCAAATCTCTGAAGACCCACCTCTTCAACAAGACTTACCACAATGATCAGCAATTGTAAATGTAACACATCTCCACATTACCTATAATCAGAACTGTCTTTTTCTTATACTTGCTTGTTTTAAATTTCTATTATGTTAATCATGGTCTTTATGTAACACTAATTGTAAATTGTAAGCCACATTGAGCCTGCAAAAATGTGGGAAAATGTGGGATACAAATGCAATAAATAAATAAATAAATTGGTGTGATTAACAGTTCCCTTAACCGTGGCAGTGGCATTTAAAGGAAAAGAAGCCCTGTGCTGATTGATAGACAGTGGCATTATTGTGTGATTGATTATACAACCTCAAAAATATACAAAAATGCTGCAGAACCTTCCATGACATTGTTACTTTGTGGCAGCAACACTGATAGAAGTCTGACTGAATTCTTCTTTGTCCTGTTAAGTGATTTTTCAGCATTTGCAGTACTTGTGTATCACATTATGCAGTTGGACCTGGGCATGTTTAACAGGGAAATTGATATACGTCATAAAGCTTGTGGAATGCAGGGAAATGGAAACTTGTGTTTGGACGTGTGCCCCTGCAGCAGGCACGTGCCTAGTGACTGAAACATGCTAGGTAGTGCTTCTCAACCCAGTCCTCATGGCACACCAAGCCAGTTGGGTTTTTATGATATCCACAATGAATATGATTGAGAGAGGTTTGCTTGCACTGTCCCTTTGGTTTGCAAACCTCTCTCATGCATATTCATTGTGGATATCTTGAAAACCTGACTGGCTGGGTGTGCCATGAGGACTGGGTTGAGTACAATTATCTAGGCAGTGGTTCCCAAACCTGGTCCTGGAAGCACCCCAGCCAGTCAGGTTTTCAGTATATCCACAATGAATATTCATGAGAGAGATCTGCATGCAGTGGAGGCAGTACATACAAATCGCTCATAAATATTCATCATGGGTACCCTGAAAACCTGACTGGCTGGTGTGCCTCCAGGACCAGGTTTGGGAACCATTGGTCTAGCCAATAAACATTACTCTACAGATGCATTTCTATAACAGGTACAGAAACAATTCAGAGAAATTTGACCCTAACCTCACAAGGTCACAGACTCACAGATCTGAGAGCATAAACCAACGACTACCAGTGATCCAGCGAAAGTATGGATCAAACTAAATGTCTTATCAGATTAGAATAAAATCAGAAAAATGCTTTAAAAACTTACTTTTTTCAGAAATATGTAGTATCTATGACAAAGTTTATCCTAATTCCATAATCTGTAAATTCCTAGGTAGGCCTTGCTATTCTTTGTCAGCCACAGTGAACTGTAAAAGGTATGTGTGTTATACAAGGGTTTTTTGTAATGTAATCCAAATTGGTCTGAAACTTGTACCAGAACAAAATGTGGGAGGAAGACAGGTGAACTAATGAGAGCATACTCAAATAGCTAATTCACATTTTGTTTCAGGTTAGGTTTACCAGATAACTTCAGTCATCAGGGATAAACTGAGCCAGCCCAGGGCCTCAAATACAATGGAAAAAAATCAGGATTGGTTCGCTTTGTCTCAACTGACCAGAAGAGATCCAGTAACTCATGCTACTTTAAACACACTCCCCTGGATTCTATATAGCATGCCTAGAGATCTGCACTGAAATCGGTGCAGATTCTATAACAATGCGCATAACTTAATTGGCTTAAGTTAATCAGTATTGATGACAGCTCTTAACAAACATAATGAGAACTACTTGGCACTGATTAGAATTCACATGCACAACTCACTAAGGGGCGCTTTTACTAAGCTGCGTAAGGGCCTATGCACGCCCAACATGCACCAAAATGGAGTTACCACCACTCGGCTACCACGTGGCTCTTGCAGTAATTTCATTTTTGCCACGCGTCCGATATGCGTGTCTGATATTTTTTTATTTTCAGATGTACATATTGGACATGTGCCAAGTGGCATTTGACGTGCGTAGGTCATTACTGCCTGGTTACCGCGTGAGACTTTACCACTAGGTCAATGATTGGCAGTAAGGTCTCAGACCCAAAATGGACGCGCGGCAATTTTCATTTTGCCGAACATCCATTTTTGGCAAAAATTTTAAAAAGGCATTTTTTAACAGGTGTGCTGAAAAATGATTCTGTGTGTGCCAAAAACACGCGTGTACAGTACCGCAGACCATTCTTCATCATGCCTTTGTAAAAGGACCCCTGTAACAGTGTACTGAAATTCTAATGCACGCAGGCAAAAAGGTGCATGATTATGGGTGAAGAAATGGGTATTTCGTGGACATTCTGAAATGCACATGTGTAGTTATAGAATAAGGCCCAGTGCGCGTAAATCTATGTGCTGGAATTTATGGCACACTTTTGTTGGTGTAAATGGATGTGCGTACTTTTAGGCGCTGAAATATCAACCAAGCGTATTCTATAATTGGTGCCTAAATCTAGGCACCAATTATAGAATATGCTTAGTTGGCACTGAGACTGGGAGGCTAGATGGCAGATGACGTTTAATGTGAGCAAGTGCAAGGTGATGCATGTGGGAAAAAAGAACCCAAATTATAGCTACATCATACAAGGTTCCACATTAGGAGTTACGGACAAAGAAAGGGATCTGGGTGTCGTCGTCGATAATACACTGAAACCTTCTGCTCAGTGTGCTGCTGTGGCTCGGAAAGCGAATAGAATGTTGGGTATTATTAGTAAAGGTATGGAAAACAAGTGTGAGGATGTTATAATGCCGTTATATCGCTCCATGGTGCGACCGCACCTTGAGTATTGTGTTCAATTCTGGTCGCTGCATATCAAGAGATATAGTGGAATTGGAAAAGGTGTAGCGAAGGGCGACTAAAATGATAGCGGGTATGGGACGACTTCCCTATGAAGAAAGACTAAGGAGGCTAGGGCTTTTCAGCTTGGAGAAGAGACGGCTGAGGGGAGACATGATAAAGGTATATAAAATAATGAGTGGAGTGGAACAGGTGGATGTGAAGCGTCTGTTCACGCTTTCCAAAAATACTAGGACTAGGGGGCATGCGATGAAACTACAGTGTAGTAAATTTAAAACAAATTGGAGAAACTTTTCTTCACCCAACGCGTAATTAATCTCTGGAATTTGTTGCCGGAGAACGTGGTGAAGGCGGTTAGCTTGGCAGAGTTTAAAAAGGGGTTAGACGGTTTCCTAAAGGACAAGTCCATAAACCACTACTAAATGGACTTGGGAAAAATCCACAATTCCAGGAATAACATGTATAGAATGTTTGTATGTTTGGGAAGCTTGTCAGGTGCCCTTGGCCTGGATTGGCCGCTGTCGTGGACAGGATGCTGGACTCGATGGACCCTTGGTCTTTTCCCAATGTGGCATTACTTATGTACTTATGTCAGCGCCGATTTTTTAGGCGCCATATATAGAATCTCTTCTACCGTGCATAGTCATTGATTCCATTTTGTGCATAAAGTTTATATACAAAACGATTTTATGGTTTTACTTTAATCTGATTTGACTTTGTTGTTGGGAAGTGTACTTAATGCAGTAGCAAGAAACGAAATATAATCCATGGGTGGCACGTGACTGGCATCTCTGAGAGTCCCTTATGCAACCTTCTGGGCATATTAAACACAGTGGCAAGTTTTTACCACTTCATTAGTTTAACATATGCACAGCTCAAGATGAAGCACCACAGAGTCAATTAATTAACAAGATTTCTGGCATTTGCTGTCATAACACCAAAGACTGCAGTCATATTCAATTACTGCAAAAAAGATGGAAGAAATTGTTAATAACATAGTTTACATCCCAACAATTAAAATGGCATATCAAAGTGCAAACCAAATAGTCTATATACTGCAAACTCTGCAAGAATTTTATGAAAATGCATTATGTGCTATAATGACATGCTAGAGATTTTAAAATTTTTCATTTGCTATACTTTCCAAGAATGTTGTGCAAGTTTTCTGTCAACAACTGTCAGTGACAGCAGTCTGGTGGAGATGGGTAACTAACTAGCTAATAACTAGCCAAGTGAGTGTTACTAGGTCGTGGAGAAGGCACTCTAGAGCAGTGTTCCACAAGCTTGGTCCTGGAGCACCCCTTGCCAGTCAGGTTTTCAGGATATGCATAATGAATATGCATGAAAGATTTCATATAATGGAGGCAGGTGCATGCAGATCAAGCTCATGCATATTCATTGTGGATATTCTGAAAACCTGACTGGCAAGAGGTACTCCAGAACTGGACTTGAAAACACTGCTCTAGAGACATCTTTAGCATACCTCTCAGAACTACTTATCTATTTTCATATTTGCTCTTAGAAAATACTAAATATTGGGTTCATGTGTACAGCAGATGGATCCCTTCTATGCAGGGCTTTTTTTGAGGGGGTACTGAGTACCTGCACCTTTTTCACTGTCTGCTAAAATTGACCCATGGATTGCAAGTTTTAATGAAAGAGCTCAGGCTCTATACACCAATTCTCCCTTGTCATAGATTCTGTGACTGGTTGCAGGGGCCCTGGCTATTGTGGGGTGGGTCCTTCAGTGATCACCCAACCCCTGAAGGGTGGCCTAGCATTTGAGTACCGGCACCTTTTTTGCTAGATAAAATGCACTGCTTCTATGTATGGTTTTACTGATAGTCTAAGATTACAAGGTCATAAAGGCAGTTATATAACTGTGTGTGTATAAAGAGTAAGTGCACTACACACTATCCTATAATGGACCCTGATGCACCACAGCCCAAATTAGATTGGAGCGAAACGCTGGCCACCGTTGGTCCAAGTTGAAGGAGTCGAGCAAAGCAACGTGACTGTAGATCACGATTGGGCAACAGAAGAAAAACTCACTGAGGACGGAGACAACTGTAAACATGATTGGACTAAAGTTAAGTGCACGCTTTATATTTTGATCTCTGCAATGTATCACTAGCAGCAGTTTATCAAGCGGTGTAAAGAGGACTTAATTTAGTTTTAAACCACATATAGAAGAAGGATTTTGAACCAATGATGAGTACAGATCTGTTTGACCATTGATTTAGATCATTGTGATCGCTAGCAGCTCACTAGACCTTTGGGGTCAGGAGCTCCTTGAGGCTTTTCCTTCTTTAACCTAATATGACTGAAGACGTGTATCGTTTTTTGTATTTACTCATTCAGGATTTGTTTGAATGGATTTTTTGATTATATACTTCGGGTTGAAAGTTAGTGAATCCACCACCACTTTATATGATTGTTTAAAGAGGATTCTAATTACCGTGGATCTAAGATGGCTTTTCAGTCTTGGAAATCAGGACATACTTTCTCAATGGAGCATATTTCTGATACTTTGAAAGGAACCTCCCTATTACAATTGGATCATTCTGAGGGGTCCATCATGTCATGGTCAGCTTTGTTCAACACAATGATGGTGAAATCAGATTTACATGGCGCTACCCTCATAGAATACTTCAAGAAGGAGATAATTCAGAGAGGATTATGTATAGTTAAGGCACCTAAAATGTTCTCTGATGATGAAGTTGTTTTTTTAAAAAAGTGGGCCGGAATTTTAAATAAATGCTCTTTGGACTTAATGGTTCTGCTTATAGATAAAACTAAAGAGATTTCTACAACTATTAAAATGGAAGTGGATACCATAACAGAAGCATTAAGACTGAAGGAGACAGCAGAGAGCTTCCAAAGGCAGCATGATGACCTGCGATATTGAATAGAGCAGTTCTTAACAGATCTACAAAAACTAAAGATAAAAAAACTTCAACGAGACGAAAAAGATTATGAGATTAAAGCTGTATATCCTTGGTTCACATCAGATAGAGGTGTATCAGGGAAACCCTTTGAAGAAGATGAAAGAGATGCGTCAGACAGCGGATCATCAGGTTCTAGCTCCCCTCCCTCTTTAGGAAGAGGCCGTAAAGGGAGAGGCAGAGGCTGGCGGAACACACGACAGTGAGGCAGACAAGGAGGCAACTACCAGGATTGGGAGGAGTCTCGACCCCCGGATCCCTCCTGTCCCATAACACAGTCACATCAACAGATTCAATGGATTCAGTTGTGGTGAATTTATCACGCTATAGTTTCTCTCTTGAAGAAATGAAATTGCTGGCAAAAAGTTTATCCTTTGTTCCCATGCAGCATTTCGCCTCTTTCCAATCTCGTATTGAATTAGAAAATTTTCTGCGCCTTTTACACCTGAAGATGTTTTTTGATGGGAAAGAGGTGGGAGAGAGAGACAGATCTATAGTGAAGAGGAAATCAAAATGGAGTCCGCCGGGACCCCTGCCTCCTGTGTTAGCATCCTTTAAGCACTTGGTTCTGCAGGAATTCCGGCAAGTTGAGAGATGTGCCTTAAAGAAAAAATATTTTAACTTACTACTACTACTTATCATTTCTATAGCGCTACTAGACGTACGCAGCGCTGTACACTTGAACATGAAGAGACAGTCCCTGCTCGACAGATCTTACAATCTAATTAGGACAGACAAACAGGACAAACAAAAGATAAGGGAATATTAAAGTGAGGATGATAAAATAAGGGTTCTGAACAAGTGAATAAGGGTTAGGAGTTAAAAGCAGCATCAAAAAATTGGGCTTTTAGCTTAGATTTGAAGACGGCCAGACATGGAGCTTGACGTACTGGCTCTGGAAGTCTATTCCAGGCATATGGTGCAGCAAGATAAAAGGAACGGAGTCTGGAGTTAGCGGTGGAGGAGAAGGGTGCAGATAAGAGAGATTTACCCAATCAACGGAGTTCCCGGGGAGGAATGTAGGGAAAGATGAGAGTGGAGAGGTACTGAGGAGCTGCAGAGTGAATGCACTTATAAGTCAATAAAAGGAGTTTGAACTGTATGCAGAAACGGATAGGAAGCCAGTGAAGTGACTTGAGGAGAGGGCTAATATGAGCATAATGACACTGGTGGAATATTAGTCGTGCAGCAGAATTTTGAACAGATTGAAGAGGAGAGAGATGGCTAAGTGGGAGACCTGTGAGAAGCAAGTTGCAATAGTCTAGGCGAGAGGTGATAAGAGTGTGGATGAGGGTTCTGGTAGTGTGCTCAGAAAGGAAAGGGCGAATTTTGGTGATATTATAGAGAAAGGAACGACAGGTTTTAGCAGTCTGCTGAATATGTGTAGAGAAGCAGAGGGAGGAGTCAAAGATGACCCCAAGGTTACGAGCTGATGAGACAGGAAGGATGAGAGTGTTATCCACAGAAATAAAGAATAGGGGAGAAGGAGAGGTTGGTTTAGGGGGAAAGATAAGAAGCTCAGTCTTGGTCATGTTTAGTTTCAGATGGCGCTGAGACAACCAGGCAGCAATGTCAGACAGGCAGGTTGATACTTTGGCCTGGATTTCGGCTGAGATTTCTGGTGTGGAGAGGTAGATCTGGGAGTCATCAGCGTAAAGATGATACTGAAAACCATGGGATGAGACCAGAGTACCAAGGGAAGAAGTACAGATGGAGAAAAGAAGAGGTCCCAGGACAGATCCCTGAGGTACACCAACTGACAATGGGATAGAAGCAGAGGAGGATCCACTAGAGTATACACTAAAGGTATGCTGGGAGAGATAAGAAGAAAACCAGGAAAGAACAGAGCCCTGAAATCCAAGTGAGGAGAGCGTATCATGGAGTAGGCTGTGATCAATAGTGTCAAAAGCAGCAGATAGATCAAGAAGGATGAGGATAGAGAAAATCAGGCCCTTTCTGCTCTTAAAACCAATACAGATATAGTAATTAGGTGAGCAGATAAGGGGGGTGCAATTGTTAATCAGGATCATGCTGATTATACAGCAGACATTTATTGACAACTAGCGACACAATCGGATTACAAGCAGCTAACTGAGGATCCCACAGCAGAGTTGCAAAGAGAAATTTTTCAGATAACCAGTGAAGGGTATGCTTTAGGATTTGTTGACCCAGAATGAATTTCAGTTTTTGAACACGCTGCATCCTCAAGTCTCCAACTTTTTTACTCTACCTAAGATTCATAAAACCCTGCACAATCCACCAGGTAGACCTATAGTCTCCAGTAGAGGATTGATCCTGGAACCCTTGTCAATGTTTACAGATTGCCTTCTGCAGCCGTTGGTGGTTAAAGGAAAGTTTTATTTAAAAGATACCACTCATTTGTTTGCGTTAACTGACGTTCAAACAGCTTGGATGGTGATGTTAGATGTCACATCGCTGTATACAGTAATACTGCAAGAAGAGGCATTGAATGTACTAAGAGTTGCTCTGGATAGTAGACGACATCGAGACCCCCCACAGCTTTCATCATAAAACTCACGAGTCTGGCATTGAAGAAGAATTTTTCCAGTTTGAGGATAAGATCTATCAACAAACATCGGGAGTAGCCATGGGGGCAACAATGGCCCCCTCTGTAGCCAACTTATTTATGAGTGAGTTGGAGGAACAGTGTATTTATAAAGAGGAGTTATTCCAGTATGTGCGCCTGTGGGTGTGATTCATAGATGACATATTTATGCTAAGGTATGACAGCTTAGATCAGTTACAACAGTTTGTAAGTGTCTTGATTAACTCTTACCCAAAAAATAAATTTGTAATGCAAGCACATATGACAGAACTTTCATTTCTGGATGTTAGGATTAAGAAAACAGATGGGAATTTTTTTACCACAGTTTTCCAGAAGAGTACCGATAGGAACACTTTTTAAAATTATCAAAGTTGTCACCCTCCATCATTGAAGAACAGCCTCCCAATTCTTGAGATATAGGAGAATTTGCTCCACAGATTTTGAATTTCGCCTCCAATCTGTATTTTTGTTGGAAAAATTAGAGAAGCGAGGATATCCAACTCGTGTATTGCAACAGGCATACCGTACGGCAAAGTTCAACAATAGAAATCTGCTATTGACCCCAAGAGGATGTCCAGTTGAAGAGAATTCTTTAATGTATGTAATTAGATATACTAGCAGCTCCTCTAGAGTGGTTCGGGCAGTTTGGAAACACTGGCCACTGTTATCATCTTTAAAGATTTTGCATTAAGATTTGCCTATAGCCGGGGCAACAATTTGAAGGAGCTCTTGAGTCCCTCCATCCTCCCTAAAGGACCTCATCAAGTACGAATGAAGGAGCCAGGCAGGCATATGAAATGTGGAACATATTCAGTTTGTGATGGTATGACGGAAACTACAGAATTTATTAACCCCATCACTAATTATAGATATGTTTTGAGACAACAGACCTCATGTATATCTGAAGTAGTAATTTATTGTCTACAATGTCCCTGCAGAAAGATTGATGTGGGTCAGACAGTAAGAATCATACATACCCGTCTGATTGAGCATAGGAGCACTATTCAAACGCAGAAAATGAATTTACCCTTAGCAGCACATTGTTTGACACATCACCATGCATATGGAGACTTACGTTGTGTAGTGCTAAAACAAGTCTATCCCTCTAGAAGAGGAGGAAATTTTAAGAAAGCACTACTACAGCGAGAGCAAGAATGGATCTTTCGTCTGAGAGCATTAGAACCAGATGGGCTAAACTCCCGCATTGAGTGGAATCATTTTTTTTTATTTTTTGAGTTCGGTTCTGAATGGTTAAGCCTGATTAGAGCATCTGACGTCACTGACAGTATATAACGATTATGGCTTAACAACGCCAGTGTCATCCGACAGCAGTGTGGAGCTGAAACGCTGTCATTTTGAGTAAGAATGAAGTAAATGTTGGAATAATAAACAGAATGTTTTGCAGTTATAATTTTACAAGTTTCTGTTTGTTGTAGCCCCTACGCTGGCCACCGTTGGTCTGGGTTGGAGGAGTCGAGCAAAGCAACGTGACTGTAGATCATGATTGGGTAACAGCAAAACCGCTCAGTGAGGACAGAGACGACTGTAAACATGATTGGACTAAAGTTAAAGTGCACGCTTTATATTTTGATCTCTGCAATGTATTACTAGCAGCAGTTTATCAAGCAGTGTAAGGAGGACTTAATTTAGTTTTAAACCACATATAGAAGAAGGTTTTTGAGCCAATGATGAGTACAGATCTGTTTGACCATTGATTTAGGTCATTGTTATCACTAGCAGCTCATTAGACCTTTGGGGTCAGGAGCTCCTTGAGGCTTTTCCTTCTTTAACCTAATATGACTGAAGACGTGTATCATTTTTTGTATTTACTCATTCAGGGTTTGTTTGAAGGGATTTTTTGATTATAGATTTCAGGTTTAAAGTAAGTGCACTACACACTATACTATAATGGAGCATGTAAGTGTTTTAGGGGTCCTTTTATTAAGCTGCAGTAAAAGGGGGCCTTGTACTAGCGGATAAAAGCCTTTCTTTTCTGAAGAAAAGAAATGGCCATGCATTAAATGAATCCACATGGCCATTCTTGGGGAGCCCTTACCGCCACCCATTGAGATGGCGGGTAAGGACTCCCACGCTAACTGGGCAGCACGCTGTGCTGCTCGATTAGCACCGTTTTTGTTCCAATGCTACAAAAATAGGGCAAATTTTTGTAGCACCAAAAATGGCATGCGCTAGGGGTAGGAACTACCGCCGGGTTCCTGCAGTTGCCTGGCGGTAGTTCCGGATTGGTAGGATTACTGCCACTTAGTAAAAGGGCCCCTTAGTGTGTAACTACACTGTGATGTACCAATGGATGAAACATGGACACGTCTCCCACTTGCGCACACAACTTACAGAATACTTTACGCATGTTGCACTTAGGTGCACCCATTTGCCTGACGTAAGTGGACGCACCTAGCAATGTGGGTGTACACCAGTATTCTATAAAGCAGAGCCCGGGTGCTCAAGTGTCATTATAGAATAGGTGCTCCCTCCCTGCGCAGCATTGAGGTGCCTAACAAGGGGCACTCAGTTATAAACGCCCCCAAAGTGTTATAAGATATACTTAAGTGTTTCCTTAGAGCAGCCTGACTGATTTCAACTTATTAATTTAAGGCCACATTACTTACAAAGCAGTAAATCATTAGACATAAAAGTAAAAAAAGAGAGAGGTAGCCAACTTGCATATGAAATACAGACCAGGTATCAATAAAGCCTTTAATGTAAATTAATAAAAGTCTGCCATTAAAAATTTGACATGACCATGTTCTACCCATAGGCTGTTTCAGGGAGTTAGTAATGAGATACATAACCAAAAACAAATAACCACAATGAATAAAGCTTCAACACAATAATGTATATACAACAATTTTTTTAAAAATCAGCAATTACAAACATCAAAATGAATGACACAAATAAGCCACTTGGTTCAATTTAGAAATTTTATTTAACATTTATTCTATTGTTAATGGGTAGCTAGCCTTTAAAAACTAGATATGGACACTTCTAAAGGAACAATTATTGCACAAACTCACTAGTCACTTAGGGTGTCTTTTACTAAGGCGCGCTCACATTTTTAGCTAAAATTGTGGGCACACTAAACGTTAGAGTCGCCCATATGAATGCATTGGCATCTCTAATGTTTAGCGCGCCTACAATTTTAGCGCATGCCAAAACGTGTGCGTGCCTTAGTAAAAGACCCCCTTAGGGGGCCAGAAAGCTTAGTGCATGCTAATTGACATTATTATGCACTAACTGCCATATAGCCCATACGTACAAAATAGAATGCACAGCGTTTAATGTCTTTTAGTGTGCATTAAGCCTTAGTAAAAGACTCTATACTAAGGGGCCTTGTTACTAAGTGTTGGTAAGCACTATCACATACATACCACATGCTGAAAGGCACTACCATGGGATGCACTCAGGCGTCCCTCGGTAGTTTTGGAGTTGGCGCGTGCTGCCTGATTAGCATGGGATTAGCATGGGAGCCCTTACCAACTTGTAAATAGGTGGCGTTAAGGACTCCAACACTAATAGACATGCACTAATTGTGAAATTAGCACATGGCCATTAATGGGAAAATATAAATTGTGGCCATTTTACAGCCATGCTGAAAATGGCCGCAGCGCACAGGGAAATCTACGTGCTAAGAATACTACTTTTTAGCATAGCTTTGTAAAAGGGCCCCTAAATTATGTCCTTTAAAGAATATTAAATGACTTCAAACCTACCGGTTGCCTGCCTTTCTTCTACACAAACAATAGTCCAAAACACTTGTCTTGGTTAAAAGACCACTGCAACACTTTCAGGCTTATCAAATAATTTTTCCATCATTATATTAGTTTTATTTGGCATGGCACAAATACTATTCTGAAAAGGGGGGTTGAGGTGCAATATTTGTGAAAAGCATGTATGACCCACAAGTACCACTGGGTTTTACATGGCCATTGAAGAGGTAAGCAAGCCATGACCTGTGAGTGGTTATGTGAAACAAGTCGGTGCCGAGGCCATTTCCCCAATTTATAGGGTTGTGCTTTTCTTAATATTTCAAGTGTTGGGTTTTTGTTGTTGGTATTACTGATTACCCCCGCTATAAAGTTTACATTGATCCTACTATTAGATTATTACTGAAACTTCAATATCATGTTGCTACTAATGGTGGAAGCCATACACGGGACAAATTTTAAAAACAATTTGAAAAAAAGTAAAATTGTGTGGTAGCCAAGTTATCCACTTTTAAAGTTAATGCATAGAAATAGAACAAAAAAAAAGATTTTGTGGTATATCAAAAGTGATGATGATGATGATATGAAGCTCATAAGGAAGAGAGTCTGGAGTAATATTGGAAAATATATCCCCAAAGAATGGCTGATGGATACAAAAACAGTAACAAATTTCAAGAAATCATGGGATAGAGGATTCCTAGTTCCAAAGTAGTGCAGGAAAAAGCAGAAATCAACTCAGGTACCATAGGGCTCATTTTCAAAGCACATAGACTTACAAAGTTCCATAGGTTACTATCGGGCTCATTTTCAAAAGAGAAAAACATCTAAAAAGTGGCATAAAGCAGTATTTTCAAAACCTATTTTTAGACATTTTTTAATGAAGTCCGTCAGAAGTATGTCCACATCTCAAGGGGGCGTTTCAGGGGTGTGTTCAGGGATTCCTAAGACTTAGACATTTTTCAGCCATAATGGAACAAAACAAAAACGTCCAGGACTAAAACTAAGACGTTTTGAGCTAGACCTGTTTTTATAACGAATAAGGCACAAAAAGGTGCCCCAAATAACCAGATGACCACTGGAGGGAATCAGAGGTGACCTCCCCTTATTCCCCCAGAGGTCACTAACCCCTCCCACCACCACCAAAAAATGTGATGAAAAACATTACTTGCCAGCCTCTATGACAACCTCAGATGTTATACTGAGGTCCATTAGAATAGCATGCAGGTCTCTGGAGTAGTCTAGTAGTGGTGCAGTGCATTGCAGACAGGTGGACCCAGGCTCCTACCTCCCCCTACCTGTTTCATTTGTGGAGGAAACTGTGAGCTCTTCAAACCTCACCAGAAACCCACTGCACCCACATATAGGTGCCCCCTTCCCCAGTAAGGGCTATGGTAGTGGTGTACAGTTGAGGGTAGTGGATTTTGGAGGGCTCAGCACACAAGGTAAGGGAGCAATGATGAGATGTATACCTGGGAGCTTTTTATGAAGTCCACTACAGTGTTACCTAGGGTGCCCTATTGCTGTCTTGGGATGTCAGGGGGACCAGTCTACTAAAAAAATGCTGGCCCCTCCTACATCCCAATGGCTTGATTTTGTGCGTTTTGCAGTTTGATTTTTTTTTTTTGTTTCGAAAATGGACCAAAAAAACCCCCCATCCAGATCACAAAACATCCAAAAAACAGAACGTCCAAATTACAAAACAGTATTTTCAAAGAAAACCTTCTTTCCTATTTAGATTTTGGACGTTGTTTGCAAAACTTCCAAAGTCGGATTTAGACGTCATATCGAAAATGCCCCTCCATGTAACTTTGTAAGTCTAAGTGCTTTGAAAATACACCTCCATATGTACCAAGAATGTAAAAGTAGACTAGATTGCCCTCATCTACCATATCTCAAGATTTTATGAATAGGCTGGCAATTAAATTATAATTTTATATATATACTAGTAAAAAAGGCCCATTTCTCAAACCAATGAAACGGGCGCTAGCAAGGTTATCATCTAATGGCAATTATGTTTTTAAGGGAACTATTAAGAAGAATGTGCTGTGATGATAAAGAATAATTGGGAAGGGTGTATAATGAGTAATATGGTCCAGGGGTATGACGTGGATTGTTTTCTTTTTTTTTTTTAATCTTTGTGTTTTGTTTTAATTTTTATTTATAGTATATTTCCAAAAAGCTAAAGAGTTCTCAGAAATTTAAAATTTTTTATTAGAAATATAATGCTTGTTTATATTTGCAAGATTTCTTTATAAACAATTTTTTTAGTGAAAACTTTGTTACACTGAGGGAAAAGCTTTCCTTGTTCAGGACCATCTATGACTTTTACAATTGCATCAAAAGAGTTTCGAACTCTTGAAAATGCTACATACAGTTGCCCATGTGTAAACACTGGTTCTGGGAGGAAAATGCCAACTTTTTCAAATGTTTGTCCTTGTGACTTGTTAATTGTCATTGCAAAAGCCAATTTCACAAGAAATTGTTTTTGACGTAATGTAAATGGGAGGTCAGTGTTAGATGGTGTTAGTTCAATAAGTGGGATAAAAACAGTACTCCCTGCAGTTGACCCAGTGATTACTTGACTAATAATGAGGTTAGTTTTCAAATCTTTCACTATTAAGCGAGTTCCGTTACATAAACCTCGCTTGGTATTTAAATTCCTGAGTAGGATAATTATGGCTCCAATTTTTAAATGCAGTTTATGGCTAGTTGGCGTTTGTTCATGAAGGAATTCTACAGGATATAACTGATGTTCCTCATTATTGGAGTCATGAATGGAGTCCGAACTTAAATACGTAATTGTCTCACCTTCTAAAATATTTAGAACAGCCTCATTTATCTTGTCAACATGTGCATTTTTTGGGCAAAGAATAGCCTTTTTAGCAAAGTTGTAAACAGTTATCTGAGGTAATTTTTTCTCCAAAAACGGCATTAATTATATCACCGTCACAAATGTGCTTCTGTGGGATTTCGATATCTTTGAAACCGTCTGAACATGGAAGATTTCTGTCTGTTAAAGTAATAATAAATATAACAGAAACCTTCAAAACAATTTTAAACAAAAATTATCACTCTCATTATTCATATATATATAATTATTTTAAAAATAAAATCCAATAAATTATAGAAAATTTTTTTATATGTTGTGCTCAGTTTTTGGTGTATTGCTGTGGACTGATAATCCAGGCTTAGCAGGAACACCACCCTTACATCATAGCACATCCTACCTCCATCCTAATAGTATTGTTCAATAGATGGGCAAAGTCCAAAAGAATATAATAAACTTGATGTTAAAAAAATATATAAATAGCAATTACTTAACTTAAGTAGAGATGTGCAGAAAAAAATCTTCTTCCTGCCAAGTTCTTGTCCACTGCAATGCTTTTTTCAAAAAAATCCCTCTGTGCAAGATGTAAGACCATAAAGGTCACAGTTCAGCAGTTTCAATTCCCTACATGGGCCATGTTTCGCCAGACTAATGGCGTCTTCAGGGGAACTGATTGTTCAGCAATACCAGGGAGGAGCCCCACTCTGTCCGGTTCACAAAGCCAGTTGTTGTAATCTGGGTCTACAGAGTGGACACTGTTGTTTAATTTTAGTATTTCAATTTTTTTCCATAGTTTATTTAACTTGATGCTAGCTTCAATAATGTGAGCTCGGTCACCGTATAGTACCACTGGTAGAGTTTGTCAAAAATCTCCACCAAAGAGAATAACTTTCCCACCAAATGGTTTCTGATTGTTCATGATATCTTTGAGGATTCTATCTACAACAGTAAGTGCCATACTGGGTGCCATAGTTACCTCATCCCAAATAAGGATTTTAGCATCTCTAATGATGTTAATCTGATACTTGATGTTGACGTTTCCAGTAGAGGAACAGGTAACAAACTGTGAATGATAAGTTCGTTCTCCTGGAAGGAGATTTGCAGCAATTCCTGTAGAAGCAACAGGTAGTGCAATTCCTCCATCTCCTCGGATGGAGCTCAGGATAGTATTATACGTATGTGTTTTTCCACTTCCAGCAGGACAGTCGAGGAAGAAGCACGTGTGGGTTATGTTTTTTGTATTGCAGGCAGAAAGCATAGAATGAAATGCTTCCCTTTGTTCATTATTTATTGGAGTGTAGGAGTGGCCTAGTGGTTAGGGTGGTGGACTTTGGTCCTGGGGAACTGAGGAACTGAGTTCCATTCCCACTTCAGGCACAGGCAGCTCCTTGTGACTCTGGGCAAGTCACTTAACCCTCCATTGCCCCATGTAAGCCGCATTGAGCCTGCCAAGAGTGGGAAAGCGCGGGGTACAAATGTAACAAAAAATTTGTTCAGCTTTCTGCTTTTCATCTCCAACATTAAACGCAAGTTTAGGATCTTCTATTCTGTGGATGACTGTTGGTAAACCAAAGTGTTCAAGTTTTTTGCCATGTGTAGTCAGAATGGCTTGGATTTTCTGAAGGCTCAATTGTTCACAAATCAAGCAATCACCTTTGCAACCATGGATGTGATGAAAATCTTGTGTCATATTAAGTTTGTATTTTTGGAAAATTTGGAAAGCATTTGATGGTACGGCAAAAACACAAATGTATGCAAAAAGGTGTCTGATTTGCTGTGGCATGCTGCATGTGAATGCATCATCTAAGGTGTTCTCCCACAGAGCTTCATCGTCAATGAGCCCCATTTTCTTGGCTGCATCTTGAAATGTATTATAAAGAACACATGCAACTGTTTTTAAGTCTTCAAAGGACTTAGCCCCTGGTTTGTGTAGTAGAATTAGCCTTAAACAGTGACGCTCAGGGTCTGCTGAAAAATGAACTGCATACATTCTCCCAATTGTTTTGTCATGTCTTGCTTTTCTACATTTCCACTTTCGTTCTCTTTTGTCGAAAGTATAGTACATAGGAATATCTACTTACAAAATGGTCTTTGGAGGATTGTCTTCTGCATTAAGTTTAAACCACGCTGTTAAAGTGGTGTCCCTGGTTCTGGCTCTTTGTACTCCAGCCTCAACTTCGTTAGGGTGAAAAACAATGCTTTGTTGATCTGGTAAGTGTCCTTCCAATCTCTGAATAGTACGTGATTGGTGATGCATTTCAAAACCGTTTAATCGCCATGCAGCTTCAGGAGAACTAACATATCTAGAGTCAGTAAACATTTTAATTTCATCATGTTGTAAAGTTTGGTGCTCTGTAATAACCACATTGGCACAATTGTGCCCTTTATAGACATATTTAAAAAGGTATTTTTAATAGATGCACATACTTCCACATTTATATGGGAATTGTACTTTAAAACCCCTCACCTTCAAGGGCTTGTCTGGAATCGACTAGACCACAGCGCATTCTTTTGTTTGGCATCTGCCTTATGGAACTCACTGCCTCTTGAGCTATGGACTGAATTAGTTTATAAGACTTTTAGAATGTCTCTGAAGACGTATCTTTTTCAGCAGGCTGGAAAACCTGGTTTGGAGCTCATGTAGTGTGATTAGTTTTTTAATCAGCTTGCAATTTAATAGAATGGCTGTGTAGACGGCATGTGTTTCTTTCCTATAAGTTAACTAGATTTCCTTTCCTCTTTTTTTTTTAATTAGCATCTTTGTAAACTACTTTATCTTAGCAGAATAGGACAGTACAGCAAATCTTGATGATCAAAATGTTGTTGCACTCCAGTCCCACATAGCATTTTACCAAATCAGGTTGTTAAATCTCAAATTTTAATGCTTTTTACATCAACCCACTTGAAGTCTAAGCTCTAATGCTGTTGTTTCCTGCTAAGAGAATGCTACATTTATGCGGGATGCAAAGAATAAACCTTAAAGAAACTTCAGACCGCTCAAAACATGGTAGCTAGACACGATTTGAAAGCGCAAAACTCCTCCATGAAAAACTACACTGGCTGGCTCCCATTCAAAGAACGTATTGCTTCCAAATCTGCACCATGGTTCACAAAATTATCTACGGTGAAGCCCCGGGATACATGACAGACTTGATCGACCTACTAGCTAGAAACACATCCGAATCAATATGAACATATCTAAATCTGCACTACCCAAGCTGCAAAGGACTAAAATACAAATCAACTTACACATCCAGTTTTTCCTAAATAAGCACACAACTGTGGAACGTATTACCGAAAGCCTTGAAAACGACTTACGACCACCTCAAGTTCTGGAAAACACTAAAAACTAACCTGTTTAAAAAGGCATACCCTAACGATCCAACTTAAATGCCTGATCTCGGCAACACAACAAAACTAAAGTACGTAATGGACATAACACAACTCTCTCGCTGTACGATTCCCTAATGTGGCTGTGCCACACGACCCTTACCTACAACATCACTTTGTATTTGTTCACACTGGTGTCGGCAAACGCCTCTCCGGTACTATGTAAGCCACATTGAGTCTGCAAATATGTGGGAAAATGTGGGACACAAATGTAACAAAAGTAAGTAAGGGTTGTAAGGGACTACCCAACTGTTATTAATGAATTTTCCATTTAAGAGTGTACAGATGCCGTTATCCCTTCTGCGGTATTTAGGATATCCGTCACAGTTCTCAATAGTTTCATTTTGGAATGGTTTTGGAAACTGTTTAGAGCACTTCCCATAAAGCTTGCAGGGATAATTTAAGTTATGGTCACTGCATGGGCCATGTATCCAATGTTTAGCAACTGTTGCATGGAGACGTGGAAAGCTGTTTATTTCAGGAATTTCAGCACATTCGATTTTGTCAGTTATTTCCTTTCTTTTCGGCTTGTGTTCTTCTTTCATGATAATTAATAAATGAGCGTGAGGTAAACCACGCTTTTGAAATTCAATAACATGAATTTTTGCAAGAGGGACACCAAGTATATATTTTTTGCATATATCGTGTAGTAACTCTTTTAGTTTTAAATGAAACACCCTTGCCAATAAGTCAGGTCGAAACTCTGGTGCCTGACCTTTTTTTTAGATTTTGAGTAATTTCTTCCCATCTTGGGTTGCAGGCCATAGTAATGAACAGCTCTGGCTTGTCATATTTGCGAACTATTGCCATTGCATCCTGAAAATTTTGATGCATATTTCTTGGGCTGCCAGCAAATGATGATGGTAAAATAAATGCCTGGCCAGGTGTAATTCCTCCATTTGCAGCTTCACTTGCAAGGTGGTCCATTAACCCAGAGTATTTTTCAACTCTTAACAGTTTTTGATTTTGTCGAATATAATTAAGTCTGTTTGCCTCTGCTTTAATATATGCATCCACAAAATATTGTTGTGTTAGTTTTCCTGCACTAAGAAAAGGATTGAATTCGTCTCTTATTGCCAAAAAGTACCCATAGTACTGCATTTGCGTTACTCTTAGTCTTGGGTTGTTTGATTTGCGACGGAGGTGCATTATACATTTTGGTTGTTTAGACAAATGAATATGTATCCCCCAGCTCTATCTCCATATGGAAAGAGTAATGGACATACCATATATTATCTCAGTTTTGTTTTCTTCATTTGGCTTGTTTGGCAATGTATTATTAGATCTCTATGTAAGGGAGGTTCCCCATCTGTATTTTGAAAAATGAAAGCCACCTCATTGGCTCTAGGGGCATTGTATTGTCTTGAATCGTTTTTGCGATCTTGAACAATGGTCATTGAAACTGTTGGAGGTTCTATTCTTCTTCGTTGTGCTTCACATATGCATTCATTTTCTACTTCATACAGCATCTTGCATGCGTCTGCAAATGGATTTTCCCATGCCATAAAATTGCTTAATTGTCTCATTAATGTATGGTTGATGTGTGCATTTGTTGAGCTTCTTAGTCTCTGAACGGCTGCTTCATCAAGATGAAGAATATATAATTGAGCAAATTGTCTTTGTCATTTTGAGGATGTAGTGCTGCTGTTCTATGGTAAACAGTACCATTAATTCGAAAACAATAAGGGCCATATCCAGGTGGTGGTGCAATGTTAGCTCCCATGGAGGCAAAAGCTAAGGAACTATTAATGGACCTAATGTTTTGTACAAAATTATTTGAATATTCATGTTCCCCGGAGAGAAGCTGTTGTATTAATTCATTGTACCTAATTCCTGGAAGTTGTACTTTGCCCTTACTACAACATTGTGTAAATAGGTTGTCAGAAGGTGTTTCATTGTGAAAATGTTTGGCATTGCAAAATATACAGACTGCGTTCATTGGACCACAACTATAGTATTGAGTTTCTTTCTCATTGCTACAGTCTCTTATTGCAATTCCTGTGGTTGGAGTTCTGCACTGTGCTATCACTGAATATGTTCTTCTTGCTTTATTTTATGCTGTGTCACAGGTTCTTTTGTTTCAGATTTCCAACTGTTTTGCATTTGAAATCTGTTATATTTTGTGTAGTCGTTCTTCATTGCTTGTCTGTCATTCCTGCAAGTCTTTTCCGCCCTAAATCATTTTGTGTTTGTCTTGTTGTTTGTCTCTTTCTTTGTCATTTAATTCTTTCATGTTCTAAGTATGTTCTCCTTTTTCTATTTGTTGCTCTTTCTTCTTCTGTCATTTTTTCAAATCTTTTGCATTGGATAGCCGTGTGCCTTGTTCTGTTTGTCCGTCATTTCAGCAATTCTGTGCCTTTCTGAATCGGCGTTTCTTTGTTGGTTACTTGCACTTTCCTCATTAGTCATCTTTTGTATCCTGGACCTTTTTCTTGCAGTGGCTTTTTGACTTTCATGTGCCTTTTTGTCTTCGCTCAGAGCTGCACGCCTTTTTCTTCAGCTTCTGCTCTTTTTCTTTTAACTTCAGCCTGCTCCTCAGCAGTTAGTGTTCTTTTTCTAGTCATGTGATGTTCACCACGTTGGAATGTGTCTCTGATTGTTGTTTGTGAGCTATAGTACGTTGGACTGTGCCTCTGCTTCTCCTTGGTGCCCTGCCTTCCCCTCCATGTGCTGCAATTCTTCCCTACGCTCTCATCCTCTCCGATGCAATCCATGTGCAGTGATTCTCCAATGCCGTTCCCTCCCCAGCGATTGTGGCCTCTACATGATGTGCACCGACTCTATGTTCTCCCCTCCCCTTGCCTCCCATGCCATCCGTATCCTGCAATTCGCCTGTGTGCGAGTGTGTGTGTGAGTGTGTGAAAGACAGAGTGTGTGTGAGACAGTGAGTGTGACACAGTAAGAGTGTGTCTGTGAGAGTGTGTGTGTGAGAGAGAGTGAGACAGTGTGTATGTGGGGGGGGAGAGAGAGAGTGTGTGTGTCAGAGCGAGAGTGAGTGTGTGTGAGAGACTGAGTATGAGTGTGTGTGTGTATATGTCAGAGCGAGTGTGTGAAAGTGTGTATGTGAGAGTGTGTGAGAGAAAGTGTGTGTGTGAGAGACAGAGAGAAAGTGTGTGTGTGTATGAGAATGTGTGTGACAGAGAGAGAGATTGTGTGTGAGAGACAATGTGTTAGAGTGTGTTTGCGAGAGTGTTTGTGAGAGATAAAGACAGAATGTGTGTGTGAGAGTGTGTGTGTGTTACTGAGAAAGAGAGAGTGTGTGTGTGAGAGACAGACTTTGTGTGAGTGTGAGACACACACACACAGACTCTGTGAGTATGTCTGTATGAGAGAGAGCGAGAGTGAGAGTGTGTGACAGTGATTGCACTGTCTGTGTGTTTTGTATCCTTTTCCTTTTAGATATTATCCTGTTTTTTCTGTTATATATAAATTTATGTGCTGTGTCGTCCGCTGGGTACCTCATGGTTCCGTGTCTGCCTAACGTCAGCTCAGCTTGCCTCCAGCTTTCCCTTCCCTCTCACTGTTCCACCCTCTGACCTCATATCGTCTTTTTGCGAGTGCGGGACAGTGAGGGGAATGTAGCGTTGTAGGCTACTGTCCTTCGCCTCTCAGTCTCACACCATTGCTTACTGCATTCGCCCGCTTCCCGCCACCCTGCTGCCTAGATTGTACCTCGGGGTTCCATCGCTGCCTGCCTGTCTGTTTTCGTAACATCCCCTAACGTCAGTTCAGCTTGCCTCCAGAATACCCTTCCCTCTCACTGTTCTGCCCTCTGACATCATTACGTTTTGACGTGAGGGCAGGGCAGTGAGGGGGAACGGAACGCTGGAAGCTGGCTGATGTCATTTGATGTTACGAACCCAGGCAGCCAGACAGCGATGGAACGTTGGAGGTGCAAATTATTATATCGGATATCTATATATATACACTAGTAAAAAAGGCCCGTTTCTGAGAAATTAAACGGGCACTAGCAAGGTTTTCCTCGGAGTGTATATGTTTGAGAGAGAGAGAGTGTGTGTGAGATTGACTGTGTGAGAGAGAGGGAATGTGCGAGAGAGTGTGTGTGTGTGTGTGTGATACAGAGTGTGAGACTGGGTGACATGAGAATCAGAGTGTGTGCCAAGGGCCCATCACTCCCTCCCCCCTCCCTGTGCACCGCAGCTGACCTTGTTAATCACCCAGGGCAAGACTCTGGGAGGAGTTAATTGCTTTACTCCAGCTGACCTTGTTAATCACCCAGGGCAACCACTCCAGGTGCCTGAGAAAACAACTGTGGCAGAAGTTAATTGCTTTACTTGCAACTCTCTTTTCCTTTGTGTACTTGCTAAACCGGATATCTATGCCACCTCAAGTTTCCGGCTGGAGGCTTCAATTAGAACGTTGGAGGTGCCTTTTATTTATAGAGATATGACCATTTCATTACCTGATATACTACTTACTTAGTTGTTTAGTAATAATATTATTCTGAACCACGTGTAAATATGACTCACACAACACCACTGAACCAAAGCTGCAAAAACACTGCACTACAATGACAACTAAACCACAAATATATTTGAAGCACTATGATGCATATCTATTTTTTCTCATTTTTTTAAAGTATTCCATCTATTAACAGAAATTAACCCACCTCATCTGGGTAACTGGTTAAAACTGTTACATTTTCCATGTCATAAAAAAAAACTACAAAAATATGCCAAATATACTAAGCCATCCCCTTGCCCCCTTATATAGGCACAAAATGGGAAATTACCTTACTCTTTCAAGGAAAAAACAAACAAAAACCACTTATCTGGATAAATCTGTCAGTGATTTAATATTTAATTTGAAAAATACAATTTATAGATAGCAGTTTGAAACATTTGTGCCCATTTTGTGTTCAGCGCATTTTCTGGTCTGTCCATAGGTTTCAATCTAGAACAAATCTATTTCACGTCATAGTTACACACTCAGGCTCTGTAACTTAATGGTGCTATTACTCTTCTGTTCATTTGTCAGAGTTCACTGCTGCTGTTCCAGGTCTCCAATGGAAACGTCAGAGGAAGACAGATGCTTAACACTTCAATTTTTGGTCATTTCAGCTGTAGAACAACCTGTCAGAACCAAAAAAATTCAGAGCACAAATGAGACCAAAATAAGCAATGGGAAGATAATGATTCAGCTAATGGATATTTTTGTTTGATTAGCTGTAATAAACTACAGAACCTCCTGCAAATGTAATTGTTTCAACCAGAAATGATAGGAAATTGCATGTCTCACATACCAAGTTACACTGTACATAAGTCAAAGCTGCTTACTTGGAACGGATATTTTCTGTAGACAGCAGGACAGACACGCAAGTGAGAAGTAATTTCCACAGAAACAGGACAACGCAGCTCTCTCAGAGTTCAGAAAGTATCAGAAAACTTCTGAGCAGGCATAACCCTGAGGAGGGCAGAAAGAAAAGCAGACCAAAGTGATCCAATATAGCCCCAAAATAACATTTATTACACCACCACAGGAACAAATTTTGCCCTGCACAGGGGCTGCATCATTGACGAGCAGTACTGTTGGGATAAGACATCTAAGTAACTTGGATAACAAAATAAGATTAAAAGCATAATTCAAATATAAAGTCATACTTTAAATAGATTTTCAAATAATAAATTATATATATATATATATATATCAAAAAAAGTTAAACTGGACTGCATAAATAATTGTTAACTTCAAAAACATCAAAAAAATCTCAAGGACACCAAAGGGTTAAAAATAAACTTATTTTTGTCTTATCCTAAGAGCACTGCTTGCCCGACACAGCCCGGGGTAGGGCAAAACTTGGCCAAGTCGGGTAATTTGTTCTGTGTTGTTGCTATTATAATAAATTTTATTTTTGGACTATATTGGATCATTTTGGCCTGCTTTCCTTTCTGCCGTAATGGTGTTTGCTGACCGTTTGCCTGTTTGTTTTCTGGGACTGCCCCTAAGGAGGGGCATACATGCTCAATAAGGCACAGAAGTTTAATAGGGTAACCACCTTATTATAGAATTTGTATTGGTTTCCAATAGAAGCGCAGGCAACTTTTAAATGTTGTACTTTAGTTCACAAGATACTATATGGATAGGTTCTACTATGAGTCATTAATGCTTTCTTCTACTAATAATATACTTGTTAGAAATCAGTTATTACTACATTTTCCAACCCCTAAGGGTTTGTGATACAAAAAGATCTTTATCTTAACCTTCTGTCAAGTGGCAAAGGAATGGAATAATCTGCCAAAAGATATAAAGATCTTAACAATATGCTATTCCAAAATTGATTGAAGACATTTGTTTCTGAAATTTGTGGGATAATGAAATGGTAATTAGTCATTTTGCAATCTGATATTAGTGAGATAATAAACAGGGTTAATCATGATAATTATGGATTTTATTTCAATTTTGAAAAATATCTATTTTTGTTTGTATTCTGCATAATTATGGATCTTATTGTAAATCCTAGTAATGTCTCATCTCTTTCTTACTCCGCACATAACGGTTTTTGTAATTACAGATTATAAGAAACTGTATTGTATTGTAATTCTATAACTGGGCACCTCCAATTAGGCACCCAAAGGGCACACAGTAGGAGCCTATTCTACAATGGAACCTTGTCCTGAATTTGAAGATAAAGCTTCAACTGTCCCACCAACTTCAATATCACCAACGTCTTTTTCACCAATTGATCAACTTCAGCTTCCAACATAACAATGAAAGAAGAATCACTAATGGTTTCACCTCTGACATAAACCTGTCTATCATGTTCTAAACAACAAACTGTAGTCAATTCCACTAGTATGGTGTGTCCTACCCAAACTATTCCTGGTTTAGCCACATTCATGTTTAAGGAATTGGAAATCATCCATAAATATCCTTCATACAAGTACTTTAAGTTACACAAATAAGTAGAAGACCACTCATGTCTGTTCTCCACTCCTGGGTATACCCCTCATGCAAATAATCATATTTGCAGGTTAGCACTTAGGTGGCATGCTGTCATATATATGTGTATGTTAGTACTCTAAACATTTACACATATGTTAGCACCTAGGTTACAGCATTGCTCCCATAGGAATTAGTCTAACTTATTTTATGCTAGGCTGAGACGGTGCTAAGGTGTACTTTGACTGAGGAGGTCTGAAAACCCTTGTTGACAAAGTTGATAAAAAGTAGTGTGGTACAGCAGTTGGGGAATATGCAAATGGTGTTTTGCTTCCTCCCCTCCCCCCCCCAAAAAAAAACATAGAATCTGTTCTATTTAAAACTAAATTTTCCTAGTTGATGGTTTCTTTTCTGTAAGGAGAGTTGTTGAATCTAAAGTTATAACTGAAGAGAGGCTACTATGCTGTACTCAGCATCGATACCAGAGTGAAGCTTGAGAAATTAGGCTGAAGTAGAATCCCTTGATTTTGAGTAACCCGTCTTGAGATCGCCAGCTTTAAGTTCCTCATATTTAGCAACTTCTTGATCTTTTTTTTATATCATGACAAAGTCATAATATCATGGTGCAGATCCCTTCCGTCCGGAGGCAACCTTATGGCACAGCACCATGACTGTCATGATTCCTTTCTAGCATTGTCAGTAAGCCTCTATTTTCCCAATCCATGATCAGGCTCAGTAAGGCATAGCATGTGCAAAATAATCTCACATTTTGTTGATACTGAACAATTTAGGGTTAAGAATTTCACCTGCTTTTTTGCAGGAACCACCTTCTGTGCTGCCAGAAGCTCTTATGCCTATGGATAGAGCAGGCACTCTGACATCCTGACAGCTGTAACGATTTTCCTCATCATGCAAAAACCCTAGAGCAAGTACATCCCACAATCACCCTCAATACTCATCTTTCTGCCACAGGACCTTTGGAAGCCTGGTTTACCTTTTGCCATGCTGAAGATCAGATCAGCTACACTGATCCAGAGGCAAGGAAACATTTTGAAAAATGAAAGAGGCAGCCCTTTCGAAGGCCAGAGAATAAGAAAAACAACAACAAAAAAATGGCAAGCAGAAAACAATCTGACTGGAAAAACCACATCGGGATAAGAGCTATGCAAACACTTATCCGTTCAGCAGAACAAATATGAACAAAATTAGGTACTTCCAAGATAGGCATGAAGGGACAAGAATGTTCAGAACTTTTTGCTGAACAGGGGAGAGACACCATCCTGGTGCCATCAGACGTCATAGACATTTGTGTGTCTGATTCATGCTGCTTGTAAAGAGAGAAAGGGCTTTGTTATGCGATAATTAGTGATCAAATAATTAAAATATTTAAAGCACAAATATGCAACATGTTTCTTTGTTTCTGTCGCTATTATATATCTCCTTTCAACTTAATTTAATCCATTCATTGCAGGACACTCCCAGACTGGGGTACAAACACTGAGACATCTTCTAAATTATTATAACCTTGGTCCCTAAATCCAGCCAATAGCAGTCACTATTGTGTAATGACAGATTCCCTGCCACTTCTCCCAAGCTTTTCAAACTAGAAATGAAAAATATGTTTAAAAAATCATTGAAATCATGGGATGAGCGGTCGGAGGGGGGCGTTACCTAAGATGGCGGAAGTGTGAGCGCGTTCGGCGAAACCGCTCCTTGCTGCTCGAGGGTGAAGATATTCCTTCATTTCAAAATGCCGCATACAAAACGAAAAGGAGCCGTGAGGCTTCCACCGCCGCCCGCTGCTTCTTCTTCTCCACTTCGGGGCAGCATGGTCCGTTTCCTGACGCGCCCGTCACAGAGAGGAGAGACGGGGTCGCCTGCAGCAGGGGCAACCGGTGGAGCGGAGCTCCTGATGGGCCTAGAAACATCTTTATCCCCGCCTCCCGATTCTAAATGCCCTCCGTGTCCGGCTATAGATGTGGTGAGGGGAACAGGCATCCAAGAACCAAACTTGGGGAACAAGGAGCCAGCAGACGGAGGACCCATGCCACAGGAAAGTAGCCAGAAGAGAGAGGTCCTTGGATTTAAAGGACCCTTAACAACTCCGGAGGTTAATCTAGAGAAGATCTGGCTAAAGCTGAGTAAAATGGACTCTACGCTTCAAAATGCTTCAGAAAAGGTAAATACTTTGTCTTTGAAAATTGAGGACATGGCAAAAAAATTTAGAAACGGTTAAAGAAGACCTGACGATTCAAGTAAAAGATTTAAAAAAAGATATGGATCAATTGCAAGACTTTAAAATGACGGTGATAAAAGATAATTTGGCAATACATAGAAAAATTGAACAGATTGAGAATTTCAATAAAAGACTAAACCTTCGCGTTTTGAACTTTCCCAAAATTCCTGATAAGACGCCTATTGAGTTATTTAAAAAATATCTACAAGAAAATTTGAAAATGCCTCAAGAACTTATTCCTCCTATAAATAAAATTTATTATCTTCCGACAAGTTCAGGTGGAAAAGAAGGAAAAAAAGAAGGTTTGGCTGGTATAGACTTTAACAATTTGTCTGAAATTCTAGAACAATCTACTGAAATAGTTCCGCAAAGAGCCACCCTTTTGGTTTCGTTGGTATTCGAACAAGATCTCAATGCAATAATAAAGTTATACTTTAAATTTTCAAAGGTTCCTTTTATGGAACAAAAATATGGATATTTCCAGATGTTACTAAAGTAACCCAAGAACGTAGAAAATTATTCCTAGCATTGAAACAGGATGTTCTTAAATTGGGTGGTTCATTTTTGTTAGTATACCCTTGCAAATGTCTGGTCAGGTATAATGGGATAAAGTATGTATTCTATGACTCAGAACAGCTAAAATCCTTTCTGGATATGAAACAGCTTAATATAGAATTAGTTAAATGATATGTGACAAATTACACACTTAAACCGCATTTTTTTTTTTTTTATATACTTGTGCTATTATACCTGTATAAAACTCCACTAAACTGTAACTCTCCCTTCAATTTGAGGTCTAAGGAAGCATGTATAACTTTTCCTTTGATTATTTTCTTTAACGTTTGTATTATGCTGTTTTTCTGTAACAAGTGATATGCTTGTAAGAAATTTGGAAATTTATGAATAAAAAAAAAAAAATAAAAAAAAATCATTGAAAAACTGTTCATTGGTCTGCTTAATATTCCAAAAATACACATGGAGAACAGTAATACCCACCCTCTTCTACAAAGTAAAGGTTTTACCACAAAAACACTTCAACATTCTTTAAAGGCTTCCTTACAGTTTCCCTGAATACCTGGAATAGCCATGTCTGGAACAGCATCACAGATTACTTTACACATCACACAACTGTCAAAAACACAAAGTATCATGAGCTTTTAATCCAGTGATTCCCAAACTGGCTTCTCAGACTTTTTCAAGAGTTCAAGAAATTAGACTATAGAATCTGTATGAACATATATATGCTTACACAAATTGAAGGTTCCGCAGTATATAAAAAATATATATATATTAGTGGTTGCACCATAGTAACAAGTTTGGAATTTACTGATCTAATCCAACCTTGGCATCTTGAATGACTACATACATTACATGGGTAATTTTATAACAGAATGCCTAATTATAACACTATTTAAAGGTACCTCTTATTTGTTGCATTTGTATCCCACATTTCCCCACCTATTTGCAGGCTCAATGCGGTTTGCATAGTACCGTGTTGGCGATTGCCAATTCCGGTTTGAGAAATACAGAGTGGTATTAAATTAAAGTTACATAAGTGACAGAGTGAATTAGACAGTCAAGGAGGGAGAGTTAAGTTTTGTCCAGATCTGGTAGAAGTCTCGTTGTGTTGTAGAGTTCAGGTGACTAGGTTGGATCGTTACGGTATGCCTTTTCGAACAAATTGGTTATTAATGATTTCCGGAAGTTTGTTAGGTCATGCATTGCTTTCATGACGTTTGGTAGTGCATTCCATAGTTGCGTGCTTATGTATGAGAAGCTGGATGCATATGTTGATTTATATTTTAGTCCTTTGCAGCTTGGGTAGTGGAGATTTAGGTATGTGCAAGCTGACCTATTTGTGTTCCTGGTTGGTAAATTTATCAGATCTGTCATGTAGGCCGGGGCTTCACCATGAATAATTTTATGACTCAGGGTGCAGATTTTGAATGCTATTCATTCTTTGATTGGGAGCCAATGTAGTTTTTTTGCGTAAGGGTTTGGCGCTTTCATATCTTGTTTTTCCAAATACGAGTCTGGCTGTGGTGTTTTGGGCAGTTTGGAGTTTCTTAATAATTTGTTCTTTGCATCCAGCATAGATTGCATTACAGTAGTCTAGATGACTTAGCACCATTGATTGTACCAGGCTGCGGAATATTTCTCTCGGGAAGAAAGGTTTTACTCTCTTGAGTTTCCACATTGAGTGGAACATTTTCTTTGTTGTAGTTTTCGCTTGGCTTTCTAGCGTAAGGTTTCGGTCGATTGTAACTCCGAGAATCTTCAGGCTGTCTGAGACAGGGAGAGTTTCTGTATTGAGTTTTAATTGAAATGCATCTGCCCATGAGTTCATGATTTGTAGGCCGCGTTTGATTTTGTTTGTAATTTCTGTTAGATCTTGTTTGAAAGGAATGTATATTGTGACGTCGTCTACGTAAATATAGGGGTTAAGGCCTTGGTTGGCTAGGGATTTGGCTAGTGGGGTCATCGTTAGGTTGAAGAGGGTCGGTGATAGAAGTGAGGCTTGGGGTGCTCCACATTCTGGTTTCCATGGTGGTGATACATTCGATTTTGATATCACTTGGTATGTTCTTGTGGTTAGGAAACCCTTGATCCAACTAAGTACATTTCCACCAATTCCAAAGTATTCTAGGATGTTTAGTAGTATTTTATGGTTTACCATGTCGAACGCATTAGACATGTCGAATTGTAGGAGAAGTACACTTTTGCCATATGCAATTTCTTGTTTGAATTTGGTTAGGAGAGTAATTAGTACTGTTTCGGTGCTGTGGTTGGAGCGAAATCCTGATTGTGACTCATTTAATATTGAGAATTTGTTTAAGTAGTCAGTAAGTTGCTTGGTTACCATTCTTTCCATTAGTTTGACTACCAGAGGGATAGATGCTACCGGGCGGTAGTTGGTGATTTCATTTGCTTTTTTCTTTGAGTGGTATTGGGGTGAGTAGTATGTTGCCTTTGTCATTATAGAATTCACCCCTATACGTCACTTCAGAAAGTACTAAAAATGTGGCTTTTCCAGAAGTATTTAACGAACACTTAATAGCTCTAGATCTGTTTTTATTGTTTATAAATACTTTTTTTTTCTATTGTGATTTTATGAGTTTTGTATATTTTGATTTATTTTATGTTGTAATCCGCTTTGAACCTGGAGATTAAGTGGAACAGAAATATTGGACTTAAATTATAGTATTTTATAATGTGTGCATATTTATGTGCTTTGCCCACCGGCAAAGTACATGCCTCATTTTAAAGCACATACTTTTGCTCAGTATTTTATAAGAAATCATTTACATATGCACATGGCCAAATCTGTGCTTAAATTACTGAAATACCCCAATGTGGACAAATGCTTTAACATTTAAAGCATGCATTCCCTTATACAAATTACCCCCTACAAGTGTGGTAGGTATCTAAAATTCTAAATATATTGTCAAAAAATTAAAATATACAAGAATGGAAACAATGTATACACACTACAACTGATTTGGAATTAAAGAACAGCTTTCAGGCAAAGTGCATCAGACTGATGGCCATGTTACTTCACATTCAAAAGGGCAACCATTGTGGTTAATGTCAGAACGTAAGGACTCTGCACCTCTGGAAAAGAGAAGAGGAGGACATTCTGTTGCTCAATTACAGCCAAGTAAGCTGAAACACAGCAAGATAAAGCAGCTCATGAAAAGGAGGTATTCTCTTGCGAGACAAAGGGATCTACATAATTAGTTTAGTTTGTTTTCTTTTTTTATCCCAATCAATCACCGCGAAGCCTCTTCAGGACATTTTGGCATAAGCACACTAATTGGCATATAAGAATACACTGAGAATTCAAAACAGTCTTGAACATCTGGTGCTTAGTGCAAAAGAAAGCTTTGCAGAGAACTGAAAATAAAATAAGACGATGACTTGAGGTTTTCACATCTATATGAAGAAGAGTGAGATCAGGTAAGTAAAACCAGAATTATATAAAAAATAAAGGCAATTTTAGAAGACTTGTGTTATTGTCCCTGTTTTAATTATTCCCATAATGCATTTATTTATTTGGATTTATTTACCACCTTTTTGAAAGAATTCACTTAAGGCAGTGAACAGTAAGAATAAATCAAACATAAGAAATAGACAATTACAGCAGTAAAAAATATTCAAACACCAATACAAAGTATGGCATAGTATATTACTTACAATATCAAAACAATATGAAATAGAACATTTTAATAGACGGCATAGGGTATACACAAAGATAGAACATATAGATAGGTAACAGAGTAAGAAGAGTTACAAAATAAGGTGACTAATTTAAAGAAAGTTGCACATGAAGTCAGACAAATGATTAAATTTTATCTGAGCTAGGGTAGGAGTGGATAAACATGCCCTGCTGCAGTTATGTGCAGCCTGTGTCACTCCTTGTGTGTATATGTGAGACTAAGACGTTAGCTACTTCTTCCATTAAAGGCCTGGTTGAAGAGCCAAGCTTTTTCACCTGCTTCCTAAAGTGGAGTTTTTCAGGAAGTGCATTCCAGAGTGTGTAATGTCTTTTCGAGAGGGTGTGGTTAGGGGATACCCCTTGGGAGGACCTTAGAGTCCTTGGAGGTGTGTAGAGGTTATCCTGTTCAAGTACTTGGGGTCATTTCCTTTAAGGGCCTTGAAGATCAGACATACAATTTAAAATTTTGCCCTGTATTGTACTGGTAGCCAATGAAGTTTTAATGCTGTGATGTGGTTACTTCGCTTGCAACCTTCTATGAGTCTTGCTGCAGCATTCTGAATCAATTGGAGCTGCTGCAGACCCTTTGTAGTCAGACCACTGTAGAGTGTATTACAGAAATCTAGTCATGATGTTATCATGGCATGCACAACTAGGATAAGATTTTCTTTCTCAATGTAAGGAGAGAGGCAGTGTAGTTGTCGTAAATAGTAGCAGCAGCTCTTGAAGGTTGTTTGGATTTAGGAAATCAGAGTAAGTGTTGAATCTAACTCTACTTGTGATTTGAGAAGGAGTTTGTACTTCCCAATAGAGAGTTTGATGTCAGGTACGTGTCCATTTGTGTTAGGGTCCCAGAGAAGCTCAGCTTTACTTAGGTTCAGGCAAAGTTTGTTATGCTTTGCCCATTCTTGAATTGATATTGGTTATTCAGGGCTGTAAAGTCGGGTTCAATGGATATGAGTAGCTGCACATCATCCGCATAGATGTAGAACTGAGTGTCCACTGACCAAACCAGCTTAGCTAGTGGCTCGAGGTAGATATTGAACAGAATGGGTAACAGTATCGATCTTTGTGGTACTCCACAGGTCAGTGCATATGGTGGCGATGAGGTGCTGCCAAACATTATGGATTGTTGCCCGTCAGATAGGATCTGAACCACGCAAGTACTGTTACATTGATACCTGTTTTTGCCAGTCGTGCTAGCATGATACCATGATCCACAGTGACAAAAGATGCTGAGAAATCTAGCAGTACTAACACTGAGGCAAATCCCATCTCAGTTCTGTAGGGATACGAGGACCGTTTCCATTCCATAACTGGATCTGAATCCAGATTGACATGGATCTAGCCAGTTTCTCTCTGAGTTGAACACAGACTACTTGTTCTATACATTTCCCTAGAAATGGGGTGTTGGATACTGTCCAGTAAATTTCAAGTTTGTCAAGGTTGCTTTTCTTAGCAAAAGGGTGAAACACTGCCCTTTTTAATGTTGTTGGTAGTTGCCCATTAGAAAGAGAGGAGTTCACAATTTTAGTGCCACCTTCTATGAGACCCATACTTGTCTGCTGCACTATCTTTGAAGGGCAGAGGTTGAGAGAGCAGTTGGTCAAAGGTCTCTTAGAATTTTGTCAAGGCTTCCTTTGTTATTGGGTGAAAAGGGTCCCATAGGTCTCTGTCAGGAGCGGGCGAGTTAGTGCACTCCTGGTTAACTGATTGGAGGGTTGGGTGGGATTGCCTATAAATCCTGGTGGAGACTTAATTTTGTTAGCAAACTAAGCAGCAAAATCATTGCAGTTGTTTTCACTGGGCAGGCTGGTTCTGTTGTGGGGGATAAAGTAGGCTAATGAGCAGTCGCTCGGCTGAATTGTCAGCCTGTGCAATGCATTGAGAGAAATATTGTTTTTTGGTTGCTGTTAACGCTTGGTGACACTTTGTCGTATGCTTCCTACAGTTTAGCATGTCTTCATCCAGGCAAGATTTCCTCCATCTCCTTTCCAGTTTCCTTCCTTCACGTTTAAGGATCCGAAGTTCTGGAGAAAACCAAGGTGAGTGTTTGTGAGTGGGGCATAAGACCTTTTTTAGTGATGCCATTTTCTCCAAGGTCATGGTTAAGTGTGTATTCCAAATGTCAACCTGTTCTGACACTGTAGTTGTCTTTTCATCCACATGTGGATAGTCCAAGGCCTCTAGGAAATTCTCAATGGTCAGCTTTTCTTTCTGTCTCTGATCTCCTTCCAAACTCTGGGAGTTTCCATTTGTTTTAGGTGGTCACTTAGGGAAAATTTAATTAGAAAATGGTCTGACCATGAGTGGGGTGTTATGTCAATACTGCTATCCTGCTTTCCCACAATGCTGGGATGTTAACACCTTTGACAAAACATCTACCACAGGGCAGGAATGTTGCTTCACTCTCCTATTAGGCATCAAAATACAGGAAATTCAGAAGAAAGGCTAAGGTGGGTAGAGGCATCTAAGCAGTACTTCCTTCAAATCACCATCTTGCATACCCCCAAGGAGAAGTCATTTAAACTTAAAACTTCTTCTGTTTTTTTTTTCTGTAGCTTAAGGTGGTCTTGAAAGCCTCTAAACTCCAGGTCCAAACAAGAAACTGTGAGTAGTGTAACTTGACACAAGTACAAGCACTGACATGGAGATTTTATAAAATATACATGTATTGTCATTCTAGAACACATGATAAAACATATGCTGTAACTTGGAAGTGGCTGTGGTGGGCCCGATGGATCGCTTTGCGGTTGCAGGAACCTCAGGGCAGACATCTTCGCTGCAGGAAGGTCAGTGGCAGGTGAACCACCCTCCCTGCTTGATGCCAACATCTGCTTGAGCCCTGAATCGCAGATACTGCCCTCAATGCCGGCAGTGTTGCTCGAGGCAGGCATGGGGATGCTGTTTTCTGATGAGAGCTCAGCTATCTCAAGCTCAGGGTCAGGCCAGAATAACCTACTCCTGTGTGCAGCAGCTGGTGGTTCATCAACTGGGATTTCTGAGGGCAGTTTGGAGGTAGTTACGGGTCAGTTGGAGCAGTGAAGTGAAGAACACTTGAATAATCAGGTGGATCACTACTACTACTTATTTCTATAGCGCTACCAGACGTACGCAGCGCTGTACACTTGAACATGAAGAGACAGTCCCTGCTCGACAGAGCTTACAATCTAATTAGGACAGACAAACAGGACAAACAAGAGATAAGGGACTATTAAAGTGAGGATGATAAAATAAGGGTTCTGAACAAGTGAACAAGAGTTAGGAGTTAAAAGCAGCATCACAAAGGTGGGCTTTTAGCTTAGATTTGAAGACGGCCAGAGATGGAGCTTGACGTACCGGCTCAGGAAGTCTATTCCAGGCATAAGGTGCAGCAAGATAAAAGGAACGGAGTCTGGAGTTAGCAGTGGAGGAGAAGGGTGCAGATAAGAGAGATTTACCCAGTGAACGGAGTTCCCAGGGAGGAGTGTAGGGAGAGATGAGAGGTACTGAGGAGCTGCAGAGTGAATGCACTTATAGGTCAATAAGAGGCGTTTGAACTGTATGCGGAAACAGATAGGAAGCCAGTGACGTGGCTTGAGGAGAGGGCTAATATGAGCATAACGACACTGGCAGAATATTAGTTGTGCAGCAGAATTTTGAACAGATTGAAGAGGAGAGAGATGGCTAAGTGGGAGACCTGTGAGAAACAAGTTGCAATAGTCTAAGCGAGAGGTGATGAAAGTGTGGATGAGGGTTCTGGTAGTGTGCTCAGAAAGGAAAAGGGCGAATTTTGGTGATATTATAGAGAAAGAAACGACAGGTTTTAGCAGTCTGTTGAATATGTGCAGAGAAGGAGAGAGAGGAGTCGAAGATGACCCCAAGGTTACGAGCTGATGAGACAGGAAGGATGGGAGTGTTATCCACAGAAATAGAGAATGGGGGAGGAGGAGAGGTTGGCTTAGGGGGAAAGATAAGAAGCTCAGTCTTGGTCATGTTTAGTTTCAGATGGCGCTGAGACATCCAGGCAGCAATGTCAGACAGGCTGATACTTTGGCCTGGAAGCACAGTTATTTCTCTAACACCTAGTTTAAACATAAAACATGCACCACCTGCTGGCCAAACTAGAGAAATACACTTCAAGAAATATTCTTATAATTCATATGCTGGAAAATTCACCATTTCGCCGCAGTGCATAAATTGTTTTGTGTACTACTGAGAGGCAGCTGGTCAAGGATGAGCATGAGATTATATAGCACTTCCACACCTTCTATTCAAATCCATACCAGTACAATTTTTCACTGTTTCAAAACGTACAATGACCAGGGGACACAAAATGAAATTATATAGTAATACTTTTAAAACAAATAGGAAGAAATACTTTTTCACTCAGAGAATAGTTAAGCTCTGGAACTCGCTGCCGGAGAATGTAGTAACAGAGGTTAGCATATCTATTTTTAAAAAAGGTGAGGACAAGCTCCTGGAGGAAAAGTCCATAGTCTGTTATTGAGATGGACATGGGGGAAGCCCCTGCTTGCTCCGGGACTGGTAGCATGGAGATGTTGCTACTAATTGAGTTTCTGTCAGGTACTTGTGACCTGGATTATCCACTGTTGGAAACAGGATAGTGAGCTAGATTGACCTTTGGTCTGACCCAGTATGGCTATTCTTATGTTATCAAATAGATTTCTTCTCAGAGAGTTCCAGATCAAAAAGGTAATTCAAGAGCTTAAACCTCAAAAAGCTCTGGGAGGGAGATAGTTTTACAATATAATTTTATAACACCTCTATGACCTCTTATTTCCTGTCCTGTTATGGTGTTGGAGGAGGCACAGGGAAGGCCTGGAAGAGGCATAAAGAAGGCCTCCAGTAATTCCATGCACAGAATTAATTTTTTCTCATCTTTTAGACAGGGAGGGGTGAAGATCTCTCCCCTTCTGAATCATGAGAACAGTTATTGCTGGAAGCATTCACTGTACCCCCCCCCCCCCTCGGCTTAGCCAGAGAATTGCAAAATCTGACTGCCCAGGATCTCACCCATAGTGTGAACAAGCCTCAGGGAATTCAGGCGATGGAGGTCTTTCCCATGTCTTTTGTATAATGCCACTTCACAGCAAAAGAGAATTACTTTTTCTGTAACCAGAAAATTGAGTAACACCTGCAGAAACCCCTTTAACAATAGATCAAATATTGCATCTCACAAAAGGAAGGCACAGATCTCACTTTAAGAAATAGACCTCTGGAGCCAGGTACAAGTAGTCTTTTATTATGTATTTCCTTGAATCTGTGTCCTGACCTGTTTACAAAACACAGGGTCTGGGCTGGCAGGAGAGAAATCACACCACTATAAGGAAGCAGTTTTAACTTTTGTCTTTAGAATAAGAATAAATGGTAAGAAAAATACTGAGACAATAGACCAAAAGGTTCTGACAAATATATTCTTTTGTGAGAAAAGCTGTAAAGATGAATAGAAGAGATATAATGATCCAAAACACTTTGTCACTTTCTGACAACAGAACAAATGATTCCTCTAAGGAAATGTAAACATATGCCATGTATTTCTTTGTTGACACTATAAACACAGGAGATCCTGACCGTATTTGCAAGATGCTAACTAGGGGGGGGAGAGGACCTCCCCTCCCTCTTACTCATTGTACTGTAAGAGAAGAAACCCTATTTAAACTCTTTTGTAAGGCAGGAAAGATGGTCAGCGTACATCTCTGTTGGCCCCAAGCCAGGGTGACTGACAGAATGTCCTGATCACTTTCCTACTGTATTTCCATTTCTGTAAAATGCTCTTCTTTCTATCCTGTATCTATTCTATTTCTTATTTTTTGTCCTAATTCTGGATAAAGAATAAACCTGTGTTAACCCCAAAGAAGCTTCTTTTGGTTCTGTTTCTTTTGTTATTGTTTTAAGCAGACTTAACCAGCTGTCCAGGTTTCTAAGATACCAGTTGAGAGGATTTGTTGCGCAAGTACTGCTGGTTCGATTGGACTCTGGGACGCAGCACGAAAAGGCGCAAACAATGGCTATATCAATCTTTTGTGTTGGTGGGGGTGGAGGAGGCAGAACGTATCTTTTCAGAGGCCCTGATTATCTTACTAGAAGAACCACAAAATTAAGTTTGGGGAAAGTGAACCATCATTTAATCCATCCAGACCTGGTGGGCTTACTAAAAAAGCAGATTTTCATCCAATAACAGATTATTTTGTCACTTTTGTCAAATAGCCAGCTGCTCATTTTCAAAGCACATAGTCTTACAAAGTTACATAGGTTACTATTTATTTATTCCTTCCAAACTTTCTATACCACTTTAACTGGATAGCAGGGCAAAGCAATTTACAAACTAAATAAAATGGAAAAACAGAAAAGGCAGTACAATAAAAAAAGATAAGAAACAAACATTCCAAGAAACAAAGCATAACTTTCCAGCAACTGGTGCCAAATCACGTCACACAACAGTCAGTAATGGTATATGCCTTCTCAAACAACCAGGTCTTCAGCAAAAATCTGAACCTTTTGAAGGAGAATTCACTGCATTGTGACATGGGCATAGAGTTCCACAATAACGGCAAAACAAAAAAGAAAGAGCTGTGCCGGGTGCTCTCCATCCAGGCTGTGCGAGGCCCCGACAACACCAGACAATAGTCATTTAGTGATCTCAAGACTTGTGCAGGAGTGTAAGAGTGGAGAGATATGACAGTGTCCTGACAAAAGGCTTGAAACATCAGTAAAAGAATCTTGAAACTAATGGGCAACCAATGATGACTTTTCAAATGAGGTATAACGATCTGTTTTATGAAGATGACACAAAAAACGGATGGCCATATTCTTAAGAGTTTGGAAATGTTTGAGCATAGATTTAGAAATCTATAACTCAAGTCTATATGCTTTGAAATGAGCACCACAGTAATTTTTGTTTACAGTTTATTTATATTTGATGCTGATCGATCAAATTTGATCGCGCTGTGGCATCTCCTATCTCCTCCAAACGTTTCTTCTCCTTTCTTCCACTCCCAACCCCTGTCCTCAGTATTATCCTACAATATTTTCCTCCAACCAGGATTCAACATCACCCCCCACTCCCCGCACGTCAGCCTACCTTAAAAAGGTCTTCTGTTGGTCCCCAGCAGCAGCAGTGCACATATGCTGCCTGCAGCCTACTCCAAATCTCTCCCTATGGCCCATTCTGCCTCCTATAATATCACTTCCTGTTTTTGGGCAGGATGGATCAGAGGGAAAGCTTTGGACTTGGCCGCTGGCAGCAACTGCCAGGGACCACCAGAAGACCAACTTGAAGGAAGGTTGGGGAGGGGGTGGAAGAGGTGAATTGAGAGGGGGCAGATGCGAACCCTGAGTGGGGGGAGTTGAGAGAACTGCAGACCTGGCAAGCAGAACTGGAGGGGTCACCAGTGGAAGTTATTGCCAAAGCAGAAGCTCCAGCAGCCACAAAAAAAACTTTGTGTTGCTACTCATGAGGGGGTGGGGTGGAGGGGAGGGGGAGGGATAGTGAGGTGCTAAACAATAGGAGGGAGGGAGAGAGAAAGAGATAATGGACCTGGGGGAATAAGAAAGGGAGGGAAGGAAGAGAAAGGGAGATATGTTGGATCTGGGGGGGGGGGGGGCAGGAGGGAGGGAAACTATCAGTCCTTTAGGAAAGGGAAGGGGGATGGGATTTGATATACCACCTTTCTGCAGTTACAAATCAAAGCAGTTTACTTATAATATATAGGTACTTATTTTGTACCCAGGGCAATGGAGATTTAAGTGATTTGCCCAGAGTCACAAGGAGGAAATAAACAAATAAAACTCTAATTGCATGATTAATCACAATTATAAAAAAACTTTTTCGAAATGCTGCCCTACTTTAAAGGATTTTTTTTTCGGAGGGGGGTTAAGTATCTTTTGGCAAAGTAAAGGAATGATTTTGAACTGAACCGGAAGTGCCCAATATATGCTTCCTATCAGGCATTGCCTCATGAACACTGTTGCAGTGAGAGGAGCCCGTGATTACAATGTTGGCAGCACTGGTGAGTCTCAAATTGCATGCTTTTAGTTACTCGGCATTTTATGGTGTAGCATATGCTGGCTTCATGTAACCCGTTTTGAAATTTATTTTTATCTGATTGTTATTGTCCTGCTGAGTATTCCTGTCATATTTCGTCTGGGATTGTGAGTTCCTCGGGTCTTTCAATTTTGATACATTAGGTTGATTCACTCTGAATGCAGATTAAAACACATACTGTGCACTTTGTATCACACAGAAGATGCATTAAAGGTATTTGTGAACTATTATGAGTCGTTAGTTGTTTTCACTACAACATGCTTAAGTATATAATATATTTTAGTGTATGACTCAGACTCGTCCACATACCTTTCACGATTGTTTTTATTATTTTTCTCTCTACCATTTATTATGGTTTTTGATCATCATTTTTATTCTTGTGTATCATTCATTTTGCATAATTTATACACTTACGCTTGACGGAGTTTAAAAAGGGGTTAGATAGATTCCTAAAGGACAAGTCCATAGACCGCTATTAAATGGACTTGGAAAAATTCCGCATTTTTAGGTATAACTTGTCTGGAATGTTTTTACGTTTGGGGAGCGTGCCAGGTGCCCTTGACCTGGATTGGCCACTGTCGGTGACAGGATGCTGGGCTAGATGGACCTTTGGTCTTTCCCAGTATGGCACTACTTATGTACTTATGTACTTATTCATAGGAGCCAGCTTTTCAAAATTATTGGGGGAGCTAAGCCCAATGGAAATGACCCCTCCCTGGACACATACAAGGAATTTTCTCAATATTGGGGGTGCTCAAGCACCCACAGAGTCGGCTCCAATGATGCTATTAATGTTGTAATTAGTAATTGGCATTCTTGTTTTAAATCACTAAGAGGTATATTTTCAAAGCACTAAGGGGCCCTTTTACTAAGCCATGTAGGCGCCTAGTTGCGTCCTACACATGTCAATTTTGAACTACCACCTGGCTACCACATGGCCTGGGTGTAATGTCATTTTTTACACATGTCCACTAAGCGTGCCAGAAAATATATTTTATTTTCTGGCACGCGGCACTAACCTGGCGGTAATCAGCATTGTATGCACGTAGACCATTACTGCCCGGTTAACACGCGAGACTTTACCGCTAGGTCAATGGGTGGCGGTAAGGTCTCAGGTCCAAAATGGACACGTGCCAATTTTTATTTTGCCGCACATCCATTTTCAGCACCCCAAAAAAGGCTTTTTTTGCCGGTGCGCTGAAAAATAGATCTGTGCACATTCAATACACGTGTCTACACCAGCACAGGCCACTTTTCAGCACACCTTAGTAAAAGGACCCCTTAGACTTACATAGTAACTTATGAAACTTTGTAAGTCTAAGTGCTTTGAAAATGAGCCCCATATTGTCCTGGACCCCTCGCATTTTAGATGTATGATGTATTTAATTATTGCTGTATGTTTATTGTATTCTTTTGATCGTTTTTAGTTCTGTACCCCTGAAGCAGCTCAAGAGTGGGTGAAACATGGACCACATCAGGTGTTTATTCAATAAAAGACTTTTTGAGAATACATTTGGACCCGCTGTTTGTTGGATCTATTGACCAGTTAGTGCCATAGTGGTCCACAAGCGGAGTTGGGGAGCAGCCAGCAGTCACAGAGGCATGAGCCATATTCAGTGCCAGTGCCTGCATATTTAAGCAGACAGTGAGAACCATACAAAAGACAGTCCCCATCTTTGCCCACTTAGCTGTGCAGGTGCCAGCACGGAATATCAGTTGTTACTCGTGTAACTTCTGAGTTGGTGGGTGGCCCTGGAAGATTCAATGCCAGTGCCCAGACACGGCTCAACACTGAATATCCAGGCTTCAATCAGCCCGTGGTTGTCAGCAGCTTAAAAATCATTGACCACCATAGAGTGAATATAAGCCTCTTAGAGCTTAAGGGTCAGTCAGCATACCAGAAGTCTGAAGATAAATCTTCCACAACGTAAGTACTGTCTAACAGGAAGGTTATCTTCAACTAAAAAGACAAGCAAAAGGTTATGAAAATAAGATCTAAAGAGAGAAGACACCCAGAAGACAGAACTAGACAACTGTATTATAGAGTGAAATAACCAGACAGTGATTTTATATTTATGAACTTGATTTAGTTTGAATTTTTGAGATGACCATCGAGTTTTCAACTGTATTAACAACGTTCTTCTGTTTTGTATTGGTTGCCACAGCTGTGTGGTCTTCTCTTGTACATTTATTAGGATTTTTGCTTATGCATTCTAGTGAGGTGGTTTCCTTTTATTTCATCCAAGTCCGAAAATATGCCAGAAAAAAACATGTTTTTTAACAATATACCCTTTTTGCCTTTGTCCTCTATCCCAAGGGGAAAACACTTTTACTTTGATAAGATCTATAATCAAGTAATTTCTAACATTACCTTATTTGCTGACTCCAGAGAGTTGATCAGGTTCTGCAGCTCTTCTTTATTCATTTCAATGGAAACTGATTTAATTTTATCATTTTCTCTCACATCCAAATCAAGATTGACGAGTGGCATCTGAAGCATGGAGATCTTATCACTGGAGAGAGCAAGCTGTACAATACAGAATAGTTAAAATCTACTTAAAAGAAAACTATAAAACAATTGACAATCTTTCAAGCCAATATTAGGACAAGATCCATATACCTTAAGATATTAGACCTGACACACAGATAGTAAGTAGTCACGGGACAAAATACGGACAGCCTGACTACAGTTTATTAGTAAAGAGCTGAAGCTTCTAAGCTTCGGACCTTCGTTAAACATGAAGTTTTCAAAAGGACATAAATGTTTACCAGAGGCCAGTAAATGAATAAGACTGCTACCCACCAATATTCAGCCCCTATACAGCTATTGCTGGACTGAAAATTTGTCTAACTGCCACGGCACTATCACACATCACAGGAGTAGTTCCATTTTAACAAAAAAACGTATAACCCAACAACTTGGCAATACATACCATGATATTGTAACACAAACAGCATATCATCATACGTACAGTGGGGGAAATAAGTATTTGATCCCTTGCTGATTTTGTAAGTTTGCCCACTGACAAAGACATGAGCAGCCCATAATTGAAGGGTAGGTTATTGGTAACAGTGAGAGATAGCACATCACAAATTAAATCCGGAAAATCACATTGTGGAAAGTATATGAATTTATTTGCATTCTGCAGAGGGAAATAAGTATTTGATCCCCCACCAACCAGTAAGAGATCTGGCCCCTACAGACCAGGTAGATGCTCCAAATCAACTCGTTACCTGCATGACAGACAGCTGTCGGCAATGGTCACCTGTATGAAAGACACCTGTCCACAGACTCAGTGAATCAGTCAGACTCTAACCTCTACAAAATGGCCAAGAGCAAGGAGCTGTCTAAGGATGTCAGGGACAAGATCATACACCTGCACAAGGCTGGAATGGGCTACAAAACCATCAGTAAGACGCTGGGCGAGAAGGAGACAACTGTTGGTGCCATAGTAAGAAAATGGAAGAAGTACAAAATGACTGTCAATCGACAAAGATCTGGGGCTCCACGCAAAATCTCACCTCGTGGGGTATCCTTGATCATGAGGAAGGTTAGAAATCAGCCTACAACTACAAGGGGGGAACTTGTCAATGATCTCAAGGCAGCTGGGACCACTGTCACCACGAAAACCATTGGTAACACATTACGACATAACGGATTGCAATCCTGCAGTGCCCGCAAGGTCCCCCTGCTCCGGAAGGCACATGTGACGGCCCGTCTGAAGTTTGCCAGTGAACACCTGGATGATGCCGAGAGTGATTGGGAGAAGGTGCTGTGGTCAGATGAGACAAAAATTGAGCTCTTTGGCATGAACTCAACTCGCCGTGTTTGGAGGAAGAGAAATGCTGCCTATGACCCAAAGAACACCGTCCCCACTGTCAAGCATGGAGGTGGAAATGTTATGTTTTGGGGGTGTTTCTCTGCTAAGGGCACAGGACTACTTCACCGCATCAATGGGAGAATGGATGGGGCCATGTACCGTACAATTCTGAGTGACAACCTCCTTCCCTCCGCCAGGGCCTTAAAAATGGGTCGTGGCTGGGTCTTCCAGCACGACAATGACCCAAAACATACAGCCAAGGCAACAAAGGAGTGGCTCAGGAAGAAGCACATTAGGGTCATGGAGTGGCCTAGCCAGTCACCAGACCTTAATCCCATTGAAAACTTATGGAGGGAGCTGAAGCTGCGAGTTGCCAAGCGACAGCCCAGAACTCTTAATGATTTAGAGATGATCTGCAAAGAGGAGTGGACCAAAATTCCTCCTGACATGTGTGCAAACCTCATCATCAACTACAGAAGACGTCTGACCGCTGTGCTTGCCAACAAGGGTTTTGCCACCAAGTATTAGGTCTTGTTTGCCAGAGGGATTAAATACTTATTTCCCTCTGCAGAATGCAAATAAATTCATATACTTTCCACAATGTGATTTTCCGGATTTAATTTGTGATGTGCTATCTCTCACTGTTACCAATAACCTACCCTTCAATTATGGGCTGCTCATGTCTTTGTCAGTGGGCAAACTTACAAAATCAGCAAGGGATCAAATACTTATTTCCCCCACTGTACAAACAATATTTTATTTATTTGGATTTAGCTAACCCCTATTCAGTAGTAGTAGCCTGCATTTCTCTGCCCCTGAAGGGCTTACAATCTAAGGTGTCTTTTTACTAAGCTGCAGTAACAAATTGGCCTTAGTTTGCCCTCTACTAAGGTCATTCCCACGTGTTAAGACCATTTTTATCACAGCTGTAAAGACCCCGATTTTCTGTTTATTAATGGCCGTGTGCTAATGTTGCGATTAGCGCTCATCAATTAAAAAGGTTACCATGGGAGCATTTATCGCCACCTATTTTGTAGGCGGTAAGGGCTCCCGCATAATCTATGCACTACCCAGTAATGTAAATGTCCTAACTAGTTAGTGCAGTCATTTTCCATCTGACACATCCCCTAAAAAAAGTTCAAAAAATATTTAACACATACTTAGCACAAGCACATCCCAAAACGAACAGGTGACGCTTTGGAATGTTCCACATAAAGCCATTTTTGCTGCGTTAGGCGTACATTAGCAGTGAAAGGGCCCCTAAATTTGTACCTGAGGCAATAACTTGCCTAAAATCATAATGAGCAGTAGTGAGACTTGAACCAGGCTTCTAAGTTGTCAGCCCAGTGCTCTAACCACTAAGCTACTCCTATACCAATAGTAAACAGTCCCCCCCCCCCCCTCGGTTGTCCCTTATCCAGAGGAGGCCTGAGTATTATGCCAGCCTCCTTGTACATTAACATTTGGAACAAATGTTTTTGATCCATAACTTCATTCGCATAGTGGCATTATTTAGCCATTATACAGATAGCTTATGCAGTTTACTTTAGGCCTACTGAGGCTATCCATATAGTGGCTGAATATCACTGCTATACGGATTGGATTATCCATATAGAAGTGCTGAAAATACTTTCTTCTGCAGCCAGCATTTCAAAAAAATCTGACAGCTACTCCTGAAAAATGACCTATAAAAACTTATTTGGGTCAATATTTAAATACCAGATTGTGGCAGATGCTGATCATCTGGATAAAGTGGCAAAAGTCACCAATAAAAGATAACGACGATATTGAGGCTGCTATACAGATTGCTATATGGATAACTTTAGGGCTCCCTTTTCCCAATTAAAATTTATCTATATCTTATTTAACACATTTATACCCCCCATTTTCCCACTTAGTTGCAGGCTCAATGTGGCTTACACAGTACCGTGGAGGCAGGTTCCAGTTCGGTAAAAATACAAATACACAATATAGTAAGCATATAAGTAACGTGAGTATAAAGCAACGAAGAAATAAAGAGGGGGTGGTGTTAAAAGTCCAATATGGTCCATAGTTTTGCTATGTCGCAGGAAGTAGAAAGTTAATTTGGGTCAGAGGGGTAGGCCTTTCTAAAGTTGGTTTTCAGCGACTTCCTGAAGTTAAGATGGTTATGGATAGATTTCACGGTTTTGGGCAGAGCGTTCCATAATTGTGTACTTATGTAAGAAAAGCTGGATGCATAAGTTGATTTGTATCTAATGCAAATTTAAGTAAGTTCGGGATAGACTGGAACTGTATTTGGGTGGTAGATTCATGAGGGTTAACATGTATCCAGGAACTTCGCCGTAAATAATCCTGTGGACCAGAGTGCAAACCTTCAAGGCAATACGTTCCTTGGTGGGAAGCCAATGCAATTTTTCACGAAGAGGTTTGGCACTCTCAAATTTTGATTTTCCAAAGATCAGTCTGGCTGCTGTATTTCTTAGTTAGTTGTTCTTTACAACCTGCATAAATTCCATTGCAGTAATTCAAATGGCTCAATACCATTGATTGTTTCAAGTTGCGAAATACATCTCGTGGGAAGAAAGGTTTTATACGTTTAAGTTTCCACATTGAGTGGAACATTTTCTTTGTAGTGGAATTTACTTGGCTTTCAAGTGTCAGGTTGCGATCAATTATGACGTTGAGTAGTTTTAGGCTATCCAAGATAGGGACGGAATGGTTTGGGATGTTTAAGGTTGTAGGTTTAAACTTATTGTGTTGAGATGAAAGGATGAGACAGTGAGTCTTTTCAGTGTTCAGTTTCAGTTGGAATGAGTTTGCTCATGTGGCCATTGTGTTCAGACCGATCTTGATTGAATTGGTGATTTCTGACAGGTCGTGTCTGAAAGGTATATAAATTGTAACATCAGCATAAAATGGGTTAAGGCCTAAATTGGATAAGGATTTGGCCAGTGGAATCATCATTATGTTGAAGAGTGAGTGTTGGCGATATAGTATAGTATAGTAATTCAGACAGCAGTCTCAATATTGCCAATCTCCAGATAACATCTGGGTTGTCCACACACTGCCCCAGCATTACTGGGATAGTGCCAGGGTAGTCTGCAAGACTATTCGGTAACAGTATCGTGCCACCTAAGGAAAATATCCACATAAATATCTGTATTATCCAGGACATCTCCTTTTGAATACTAGGTTGATTATGCTTTGTAGAGAAATCTATTCTGTGCTTACTTGGAGTCTAATCTATATATTAAAAAACAAAATGGTGCCTACTTTTCTTTATAAAATCTTAGCGTAACAGGCCAAAAATGCATGTATATTTTAGGCAAAATCATTTACAGCAGCCATACAGCTGCTATAAATGCTAATGCCCTAATTACTAAGAGCATACATAGATTATAGCATTTTATAATCCATAGTATTGCATAATATGCACCTCCGCCCATGATGCACCCAAAATCCACCCATGTGAAAGCCTACCTTGAAAGAATACACCATTACATTTGGGAACTATTTTACATAGCTGGAATATGGTGATGTGCATGTGTGTTCATGTGCATACTTGAATGCTGGTATTCTAGTTATGTGCATTTTCATCATCTAAATCTAGACAAATCTTTATAGCATTACCCTCTATGACTCTAAACCCAAATTACAGTATTAAAGTTGATCACAATATCTGACTGCTGGTCATTCAACCAGAGCATGCAGAATATATTAGTTATAAACGTTTTAACTGGCATCGAGGACATCCTGCTAAAAGCAAATTACAGTAGTCAATCCTTTTTTTTTACTAAGGTATGTATAAGGGTTTTAGTGGTTTGAACATCCAGAAAATGCTTCAGTGACTGAATCTTCCTAAGGCAAAAAGAATGAACATTTAGACAGACCATTCAAAAACAATGGTAACGTAACTTCTCTAGGCCCTGATGTATCCACATAGAAAGCCCTGGTCAGATGCAGCATAGAGTCTTTAGATATCTGAAGGATGGCCTCAAAATATTTCTTAACCATGTCCTCCACAATCATAGGAGATTTGCGAAATTTTATATCAGGTGCAGACTTAACAGCAATTAAAAATCTTAATCATTTCCAACATCACCCTGTATCTGTTCACACCAGAGCCTGCAAAGGCATCTCCGGTACTATGTAATCTACAATGATCCTACAAATAGGTGGGAAAATGTGGGATACAAATGTAACAAATAAATAAAATTAATTAATAACATTTCTGATAGATCCAAATATTAACCACAACCACTTGATGGGCTTAAATTTCTCCCAATTTCTTATTGACGGCTTCCATATTCCTGCCATGAGACTCCGAGTCTCCCCGCTGTTTAACCTGGACCTGCAGAACACTTGATCCTTCCACGGTTTTATCCGTACGAGCCACAACTGATTGCTCCAGATCTCCTGTGGCATTCTAATCTTCTATCAGTCACTTATTTCCCCCTGGTGCATGATGACATTGCTGACACCTCCATGACTTACAGTTGCCAATCTGGGATGCATCAGCCTCCATCTCAAACTCCACAGCATCCTGCAGGGTCCCATTAGAACTAGACAGTCACACTGTCCAAGGCCATTCCGCCTTTTCTAGCCACAACGGCAGTGCATTCCACGGCAGCTGCACCTACAAGCACCTCAGCAGTCCCACCATTTTGAAGCCTTGGGGGAGTCATGCGAGTATTGGGACTGAGACAGATATCAAGAACGCTCCAAGAGAGCTCTCCACCACTATGCTCCTCCTACCAAGTAAAAGCTCCAGCTACAGATACCACAAATCCTGCCAAAGTTTGCTGCACCAAAGCTGAGAAGAGCTGACTTCTGACAGCAAGGTATGCAGTTTTCCTTACTGTTTTGCCATGTTTACCTGGCAAAACCATAGATAAGGCAACAGAAAAGCTCACCAGGCTGCAGTTCAGCTCCTTGACATCATCTTGGTCCTACCTGACCATTTTAGTTCCTTCTGCAATGGGTGTGTTGGAATAGATTTGTTAATAGGGGTGACTTTTTTTTTCCTCCAAGGGGATTCTCTATTTTAATGCTGAAGGTAAAATTATGTATCATACCTGATAATTTTCTTTCCCTTAATCATAGCCGATCAATCCATAGACTGGTGGGTTGTGTCCATCTACCAGCAGGTGGAGATAGAGAGCAATCTTTTGCCTCCCTATATGTGGTCATGTGCTGCCGGAAATTCCCCAGTATGTCAATATCAAAGCTCCATCCGCAGGACTCAGCACTTAGAGAATTACATCCACAAAGGGACCCTTTGCCCAGCTCACCACCGCCGAAGCGGGGGAGGGGAAATATTCCAGCGCACCACCGCCGGGGCGGAGGGCGGGAAACCACACCCGCCGACGCGGGGGGAACTGGCTTATCCTGCTACCGCAACCGCGGGAGGAGCTGGCTTACCCTAACAACGCTGAAGCAGGAGGGATACAAAGCTACCCTACAGCCGCACGAAGCGGGAGGGAGCAGCAGCTCACTGTAACACAAAATCGTCTCAACTCGAAGAAACTCCAATGGGAAGACTTGAACACGAAGTCCTCGTGAACAGGAACTGAAGACTGAACTTAAACCTGAAATATAACCAGAACACAAACAATACAGATATCTGGGAGGGGCTATGGATTGATCGGCTATGATTAAGGGAAAGAAAATTATCAGGTATGATACATAATTTTACCTTCCCTATCATCAAGTCGATCAATCCATAGACTGGTGGGATGTACCGAAGCAGTACTCACCCAGGGCGGGACATGGAAATCCCTGACTGCAACACTGAAGCCCCAAACTGGGCCTCGGCCCGAGCAGCCACATCCAAGCGGTAATTGTCGTGAGAAGGTATGAGCCGACGACCAAGTAGCCGCTCTGCACATCTCTTCCAAGGAGACAGATCTGGACTCCACCATTGAGGGTGCTTGTGCTCTAGTAGAGTGTGCCTTCAGCTGAATAGGCGGAATCGTCCCTGCTGCCATATAAGCTCCCGAGATCGTCTCCTTGACCCAACGTGCCACCGTAGGCTTAGATGCCTGCAGACCCTTACGAGGGCCTGCAAACAGCACGAACAGGTGATCCGACTTCCGGAAATCATTGGTCACTTCCAAGTATCTGAGGATGACCCGTCTAACATCCAGGTATTTGAGCACAGGGTACTCCTCTGGGTAATCCTCCCTATGAAAGGAGGGTAGGCAAAGCTGCTGATTCATATGGAATCGAGAAACAATCTTGGGCAGGAAGGAAGGCACTGGGCAAATCGACACTCCTGCCTCAGTGAATCGCAGGAACGGCTCTCTACACGAGAGCGCCTGGAGCACGGAAACTCTTCTGGCTGAGGTGATAGCCACCAGGAAGACCGCTTTCAACGTCAGATCCTTCAGCGATGCCCTTGGCAAGGGCTCGAAGGGTGGCTTCTGCAAGGTCCGTAGCACCAGATTGAGATTCCACGTAGGCACTATCGAGTGCAGCGGAGGGCGCAGGTGATTAACTCCTTTGAGAAAGCGCACATCATCTGGCTGTGAAGCCAGGGAAGCCCCCTTCAGACGACTCCTGAAGCAAGCTAGAGCCGCCACCTGGACTTTCAGCGAACTGAGTGACAGGCCTTTCTCCAGTCCCTCTTGCAGGAATGCCAACACTGAAGATATTGGAGCAGTGAAGGGCGATACAGAGCCTGCCTCGCACCACGACGCAAAGGTACGCCAAACCCTGGCGTAAGTGGTAGAAGTAGAGCGCTTCCTCGCACTCAGCATAGTGGCGATGACCTTGTCTGAGAATCCCTTCTTCCTCAGCTGCTTCTGCTCAAGAGCCAGGCCGTAAGACCAAAGGGGGAGGGATCATCCATCATCACAGGACCCTGATGCAAGAGGCCCTGCTCCGCTGGCAGCCGCAGAGGGCCGTCCACCAAGAATCTGATTAAGTCTGCATACCAGGGACATCTGGGCCAATCCGGACCCACCAGGATCACCCGGCCCGGATGCTTTGCCACCCGGCCTAGCACCCTGCCCATCATGGGCCAGGGCAGGAACACGTAGAGAAGCTCCTGTGCCGGCCACTGCTGGAGAAGAGCATCGACTCCTAGAGATCGAGGGTCCCGTCCTCTGCTGAAAAAACCGCGACACTTGGCCGAGGACGCCATCAGATCCAGGCTCGGCCGGCCCCAGCCCTTCGTGATGTCCAAGACCGCCCGAGCCGACAGTTGCCACTCTCCGGGATCCAAGGTATGGCGACTGAGAAAGTCCGCCTTGACATTCATGACTCCCGCAATGTGGGCCGCCGACAGCTGTTCCAGATTCGCTTCCGCTCACAGGCATAGCTTCATGGCCTCCTTGGCTAGAGGGGCGCTCCTGGTACCTCCCTGGCGATTGACATAGGCCACAGCCGTGGCACTGTCCGACAGGACCCGCACAGGCCTCAGCACCAGTACCAGGAGAAACTCTAGAAGCGCCAACCGAATGGCTCGGCGTTCCAGGAGGTTGATGGACCATTTCGTCTCTGCAGGAGACCAGAGCCCCTGTGCTGTCCGTCCCAGGCAGTGGGCTCCCCAGCCCGTCAAGCAGGTGTCCGTCGTGATGACAACCCACTCCGGGGTCGTAAGAGGCATCCCTGCGGACAGCTTGCCTGGCCTCAGCCACCAACTCAGCGCCTTTCGCACCGCTGGCTCCAAAGGAAGGCGTACAGCGTAATCCTCCAAGACTGGCATCCACCGCCGCAGAAGAGAGTGCTGTAGTGGTCTCATATGAGCCCTGGCCAAGGGCACTACCTCCATCGTGGCCGTCATGGAACCCAACAGCTGCACATAGTCCCAAGCCCGAAGAGTAGAGGAGGCTAGGAACTGGTCCACCTGGGTCCGAAGCTTGACGCTCCGGTCGTCCGGCAGGAACACTCTGCCCACTTGGGTGTCGAATCAAACTCCCAGATACTCCAGGGACTGAGTCGGGTGCAGCTGGCTTTTCTCCCAGTTGATGATCCATCCCAGGGAGCTCTGAAGAGCAATGACCCTGTCTGTAGCTCTCCCGCACTCCGCATAGGAAGGGGCTCGAATCAGCCAGTTGTCCAGATAGGGATGGACTTGCACTCCCTCCTTGCGGAGGTAAGCCGCGATGACACCATTACTTTGGAGAAGGTCCACGGAGCCGTAGCCAACCCGAACGGGAGGGCTCTGAACTGGAAGTGTCGGCCCAGTACTGCAAAGCGCAGAAAGCGCTGATGAGGTGGCCAGATGGGAATATGTAGGTAAGCTTCCTTGATGTCCAGGGATGCCAGGAATTCTCCCTTTTTCACCGTAGCTATTACGGAGCGGAGAGTCTCCATCCAGAAGTGCCATATCTTTAAGGCCCGATTGACTCCTTTGAGGTCGAGGATAGGCCGCACAGCACCTCCCTTCTTTGGCACCACAAAGTAAATGGCGTAACATCCCTTGCCAAGTTGATCTACTGGCACTGGGACCACCACGCCCAGGCGGAGCAGGTTGTCCAAAGTCTGCTGTACTGCCGCCGCTTTGACTGGAGACTTGCAGGGAAGTTTATGAACCCGTCTCTTAGGGGCCGGCAGAACTCTAGTTTGTAGCCGTCTCTGATGACTTCCAGAACTCAAGCATCTGAAGTTACCCTGGTCCACTCGCCCAGAAACAAGGATAGCCATCCTCCGATCTGCTCTGGGGCATAGACTAGGGCCCCGTCATTGGGTACGAGACCCTGGGGGAGGGCCGGAGGAAGACCCTCCGGGACGGCGGTCCCTGCGAAAGGAATGCTGCTTGGGGGAGAAGTTCCGCTTGAAAGAGGAAGAGGAGGCCGACTTGCCCGGGCGATACCGACAGGCTTCCTGAAATCGGCCCTTGGAGGGACCAGAGCGAGCACTGCCGGCCCAAGTCCTGACCTCCGGTAACCTCTTGCCCTTAGATGTGCCGAGCTCGGTCACGATATTGTCCAGCTCGTCCCCAAAGAGCAGCTTGCCTTTAAAAGGCAACTTGGCTAGGCGCGATTTTGAGGCATGGTCAGCCGACCAGTGCTTAAGCCACAGCCACCGCCGGGCAGAAACTGTCTGAGCCATACCTTTAGCCGAGGCTCTCAAGACATCACACAGCAAGTCCGCCAAGTAGGCCAGGCCCGACTCCAGGGCCGGCCAGTCCGCCCTCAAGGAAGAATCCGAGGGGGAAGCCCACTGCAAAACGGTCAGGCATGCCCTGGCCACATAGGAGCCGCAAACCGAGGCTTGCAAGCTCAGGGCGGCAGCCTCAAAGGCCGACCTTAAGGACGCCTCCAATCTCCTGTCCTGAGCGTCCTTCAAGGCAGTGCCACCTTCCACCGGCAGAGCCGTCTTCTTAGTCACCGCAGTGATTAAAGAGTCTACTGTAGGCCAGAGAAAGGCCTCCCGTTCACCCTCAGGCAGAGGGTACAGACGGGACATGGCTCTGGCTACCTTAAGGCTCGCTTCAGGGGCATCCCATTGAGCCGAAATTAAAGTCTGCATGGCTTCATGAACGTGGAAGGTTCTGGGCAGGCGCTTAGTTCCCAGCATAATGGCAGAGCCAGCTGAGGCTGAGAGAGGGCCTTCCTCCGGAGAGGAAATTTTCAGAATACTCATGGCCTGCACTAACAGGTTGGGCAAATCCTCTGAGCGAAAAAGCCGCTCTGCAGAGGGGTCATCTGCTCCATCCGAGCGGGGATCAGTCTCCTCCACAGAATCCCCTAAGGACCTTTGGGAGAACTCAGATACGCTGCCCTCATCCACATCAGAGGAGACCGAGTCCCCTAGGGCCTGGAGACCCACCCGAGGGCGCTTGATCATGGAAGCCTCATCACCCTTATCAGACAGAGGAGCAGGGGCAGCGTTTTGCATAAGGAAAGCCTGATGCAGCAGTAAAATAAACTCAGGGGAGAAACCCCCCAGTCTGTGCACTTCTGCAGCCTGGGCCACGGCCCTAGAGGCACTCTCAACCTGCGCTCCCAAGAGCGGGGGAGAGGCGCGCTGCGCATCTAAAATGGCGTCCGCCGCGACACTCCGCAAAGGAGCCGCACGGGAAGAATGGTGCTTTAATTTCGCCGACTTTATACCGTCGCCTGAGTCAAGGGCGACAATACCATTAACGTCTCCCACCTCAAGGCCGCCCAAGGAGGAGCCGACCGAGCAGCGTGGCCGGCCACAACCGGGAGGGCGGCCAGCGGGGGATGGGCGCCTAAGGTGGGAAAAACCCCCGCACTGGAGGAAAACCCGGGGAACTCTCCCGATTCCGAAAAGGCACCCAAGAAAGGCGTCTCTGCCTTTGAACCCCCCCGCTTCCCCGCTAGATGCGCGCACGCGGTCTGGGGAATCGTCTTTTCGCGCCCTTGCCATCCGACGCCATAGCCATGTGGAGACCGTTCGGGGAACCCCCTGCCCGCTAGGAAAAGGTAAAATTACCTGCTTCTCGCTCTGAGCTGCAACGATTTGGAGTCCCAGTGAGTAGCTGCAACCAAGGACGTCTTTCTCTCAAGGACGTCTATTTTTCTGTTTTGTTTTGGTTTGTTTTTTTTAAACGGAGCCAGCGGGAGGGGGGAGAAAAGGAGGGACCTGGCACCACCAGGTTTGCACTTGCTCACGAAGAGCCCTCAACCCCAGGTACTCAACAAAACCTAAACAATTAGGCTTGGAGACCTAGCCAGAGCTGCTGCTGTGTGACCACACACCTGCTAGATAGAGAACATACTGGGGAATTTCCAGCAGCACCTGACCACGTATAGGGAGGCAAAAGATTGCTCTCTAACTGCACCTGCTGGTAGATGGACACAACCCACCAGTCTATGGATTGATCGGCTTGATGATAGGGAACTTTACTTTTGATTTTATTGTAAACCACTGACTTTTTCACAAAACTGCATTGAGAATTGTAACTAAATTAATAAATAAAAATCCTAGGAATAATGCCTAAGATTCACAGCAGAAATATCTGCTCATCAATATTCAGCCAGCAATGGTCAGTGGTTTTTTTAAGGCTAAATTAGACCTAGATATTCAGTGTCAACCCATGTCCGGACCAGCATTAAGTATCTGGGTGGTACTCTAGTCTACTGCTAGAGGTCGTGGCAGCCACATTGAGGGCAGAGAATGTACAGGCAGGAGCAACTGGGGAATACTCCTGCCCAGAGCACCCCCCCCCCCCCCCAAGAGGTGGGGGAAGCTGAATGGAAAGCTGTTATTGGGGGGGGGGGGGAGCTTTCAAATTGAAGCAGTTGCTCAGAGTGCGAGGGGCCTAAATGGGCCAATGCTCTGGCAAGGGTACGGGAGGGGGGGGGGACGGTTCTTATTTGGGAGGTAGGGAGGAGAAAGCACAGGAACTATCAGGCCACAACACAATAGCTATGCAGGTGCCACTTGATGCTCAGTGTTGACACTGCATAGCTAAGCACTCAAAGTTACAGTAGGACCGCACAAAAAGCTATCCTATTAGGGTGCTTAGCACTGTGGGCAATGGCACTGAGTATTGCCTTCTCCCCCACCTTTTACTTTACCCAGTTAATTTGGTTTTAAAATGTTTTATTTATGTACTTTGTATGATTTTAATTTGTGTGTTTATGTACCCCGTTTCCACCCCAGATGCAGCCTGTGGGTGAAATGTGGCCATGTCGGGTGACTGTTTTAATAAATGATACGGTGCTACAAATAAATGACAGTGCTACAAAATTGCTGGTTTGCTTATTGGTTTACTACTACTGCCCCTGTACTGGGCACCTTTTGAGTTACCCAGTTAATTTGAAAATAAAAGGAAGTGCCCTAGTGGCATCTGCGCCATGGCGGGACACACCAAAGGAGCAGGTCATGTTCTTTGGTCTTGCTCCTTGGGGCAAGCTCCGAGGTGAGCTCCTAATTAATATATCTTAAACAGCAATTGGCAACATTTTTGAAGCAGCTCTTTTTTCAAAGTATATTAACTTTCCTCTTGAGTCTCTTAGTATATCAAAGTCTATGTGTTTTGAAGACCATTGCTAGGTCAATTCCAGTACTTTGGGGCAGACATGACCCTGTGCCATTTTCAACACTGAGAAGCTCTTGACATACTAATTGGATATCAATTCCTCATTCTAGAACCAAAGAGATGGTGTACTAAGTTACAGAATCGAGTTGTGCGTACAAATTCTAATTATTGCCAATTAGTGCTCATTATTGCTTGTTAAGTGCTGTTGAAAAAATGCTGACTGGCTTGTTGAGCCAATTAAGGGGAGAGGAAATAAGGGAAATGGGACTTGATATCCCGCTTTCTGAGGTTTTTGCAACTACATTCAAAGCGGTTTACATATATTCAGGTACTTATTTTGTACCAGGGGCAATGGAGAGTTAAGTGACTTGTCCAGAGTCACAAGGAGCTGCAGTGGGAATTGAACTCAGTTCCCCAGGATCAAAGTCTACTACACTAACCACTAGGCTACTCCTTCACAGTTACACGCATAATTTTAGAATTCACCTGGATTTTCACACTGATCTCTTGGCTCGCTAGGCTTAAAGAACTAGATTCAGATTCCAATCCGGACAGACTGGACAGAAGGGAGGCCGAAGCCAGCTCACTCCTTTCAAAAACCTGACTACATCCAGGTGAGCTGACCAGGAAGAATCCTGCAATCTGACACCTGTCCCTTTCAATAACCTGAGCACCAAACCTTTCTCTAACTCAACTGAAAATAAAAATGCGAGATATGGAGGAACAGAAAGGGGAAATAGCCCTCTCTACATACTAAGTCGCAAAAGTTCTCCACACCCTCATGTAGGTCACTGAAGTAGAGTACTTCTTAGCCTGTAGAAGCACAGTAATTACAGAGTCCGTATAACCCTTGCACCTCAATCACATCCTTTCAATGGCCAAGCCATATGACCAAAGGGGGATGGATCCTCCATTAGGAAAGGACCCTGCTGCTGCAATCTTCAAGCAGGAGGGAGGGGAAGGGGGCCACCCATCCAGAAGACGAACCAGGTCTGCATACCATGGACACCTTGGCCAACCCGGAGTCACTAGAATGACCAAGCTGGGACGGGACGCGATTCTCCTGAGCACTTTGCCCACCATCAGCCATGGAGAAAAGACAAAGCAGGTTGCCAACCGGCCATGAGAAGGAAAATTCTAGTTTGTAGACTCTGATTGTCTCCAAGATTCCCTGGTCTGATGTGATTGAAGCCCACTCCTCCACAAAGCCTTGAAGATGGAATCCCACTGGGAGAGGCAAGGGCCTGACTCACCTAATTGTGAATTATGGGAGGCACTCGAGGACCATCCAGACTGGGGAGCGGACTTCCTGTCCATACAAATGAAGGCTGTCTACCCTGAAAATGTGACCTTTGGCCAAACTGCTGCTGACCCAGCCTATAGCACAGACTCTCCTGAAATCTGGACCAAGAGAATCCCACCACAGAGCAAGTGGAACTTCTAGCCTTAGCCTCCAGTAGGCACCAAGGCTTGGTTTCCCTAAGCTCTTTGACTAGATTACCGAGACCCTCTGAGCCACCACCACCAAGGACATACCACGAGCCAAAGCTCGAAGCATATTGTAGATTGCATCTGCTAAGTATGCCAGACCAGCCTCCAACTGGACAGACTGGCGCATCTCCTGTATCACCAATTGCTGGTGCCACTTCAAGCATGCTCACACTTCAAAAGAGCTGGAGACCATTGCTTGGAGACGCAGGAAGGCCACCTCAAAGGACTGCTTCAAAGTGTGCTCAATCTTTCTTTCCTAGAGATCCTTTAAAGTAATATCTTCTTCCGCCGGAAAGATAGTTTTCTTTGTGACTGTTGTGACCAGCGAGTCTACTCGGGGTAGCTGCAAATTCTCATTTTTCTCTGGAAGCATGGGGTACAACTGGGCTATGGAAATACCCACCTTCAATCCCATATCCATAACAAGACACTCCACCAAAATTAAATCTTGTACATCCAGGTTCATAGGAAAGGCTTTCTAGAGGCCTCAAAGGCCTTTCATTACCAAAGACCCCGTGCACCAGGCTAGAAGCAGAAGGGTCTTCAATAGACAGGACGGCCAACACCTTCATGATCAAAGAACTTAATTCCTCCTTGTGAAAGAGCCGCAAAACCTTGGGGTCATCTCATTTCTTCTAAGAAGCTCCCCTCCCCTCCAAAGGCCCCCTGAATGAAAATGTATCAGAAAAAATTGAGACCTCATCTGAAATAGGAGAAGGAGGAAAAGAATCTCTGTCAGCCCCATCTGAGGGATCCAAACACTCTCTAATGGGTTCTGGAGGAGAAGGAGGAAGAGCCAGATAGAGCTTGAGATGTGCCCGTCAGGCTTCTTCAAAAGATATGCCTGATACAGAACCAAAAGCTCAGGAGAGAACATGCCCCCTGATCCCCCAGCCACCTCTGGCAGCCACTGAGAATGAGAAGCAGAAGCGGCGTGGGAGGACCAGAAGGCTGTTCTCAAAAAGTCTCCTCGCACCTGCAAATTGGCTGCTGTTCCTACACTACTCTGAGAAGTACCCGTGATAATATTAGGGAATCCTATGTTTGCAGCAAAACCAGCGTTGGCCTGTGCTCCTGAGATATGGTCTGCCCTTCTCATGACTTGCCAGATTTAAAGAATGAGCAGTGGCAGGAAGACTCACAGCAGGAGCACCTCTTCACTTTTTCAGCGAGGGCTACCATCGCACAGCCAAACAGCTGTGTCCGACGCTGGTTTCCACAGCAGCGTGGCAGGAGCCCCCCTCCTAAGGGAAATGTACCCTGTTTGCTCCTCCATGAAAAAAAAAAATCAGGAGACTTACCAGCCCTGCAGCCCACTAGACTCGCTGCACTAACAGCCATTCCCACCGAAAGACAAACGGATCACAAGCATCTGTTGTTTCCCTTAAATTAGCCTTTTTTTCCCTTCTGCCTGAGAAGGAAGAAGCCCGATTAGCTCAACTGGGAGTCAGTTGACCAACTGGACAGGAGCAGCCTAACTAGAGCTCAGGGCTGAAGCTATATCCTTACATCTGACGGAAATAAAGAGCACAGAAGCATATAATCCTAACCAGGAAGCTCAGCCCTTCAATATTTGCTCTTGATCTGCTGGTCAATGGACATGACTAACCCACAAGTTCTAGAATAGTGTAAGGATGATATGGAAATGTATTTTACAAAAGGCTCTGTGTTCAGCAGAATCTTTTGTAAAATATTCAGAAAATTGTGAACATCTTGACATGATGTCCCATTCCTCACATAGAGGCATATTTTCAAAGCACTTTGGGAAGCTAAGTTCCATAGGTTTCTATGGAACTTTGGGAGGCTAAGTGCTTTGAAAATGAGCTTGATAGTGTCCCTATGCACAACAATTGTTAATTTTCTGGGAACGGAACAAATTAATGGACAGAAGCAGATTCTAATAAATTATCATCATTTCAATAAGAGAAATGGTTATCTGGCTTCCAAGGGAAACAAAACAAATGGTACATACATTTATAGAAGCATGCTAGAGAGAAAAATGGTTGTATTGAGAGACAAAAAAAATGAATGAATGTGAAAAGGGCTATGTCTGACTGAATGATGGACAATGCAAGGTTAAAGTTGTTTAAACAAAAACTGGAAATGTTCTGCAAACATTATGCAAAAATGTGAAAGAATATATATGCTAGCAAAGTAAAAGCAGAAACACCCTAATCTGTACTGTGATCAAGTCAATAAAAGATTTTTAAAATGTGGAGAAAGAAGGATACCGAGACAAATGTAGGACGTTTACTAATAACTGAGGATTAAGATCAGGAACAGATAGTTTGACATCACTAATACTTGTTTCCTCTTGTTACCCATAAACTATTTTTTGCAATTAAAACAGAAGGTTGCAAGGTTCTTTCTTTCATTGTATTGTTCAAAATGATTCTCCAGCATACTAAAAATTCTCAGAAGCTCAGTGAATCCTTAAAATTTAAGGGCTCCTTTTACAAAGCCATGCTAGTGATTCTGGTGGGCAAATGTGATGAAGTCCATTCAGTTCCTATGGGCTTTGTCACATTTACTGCATGGGAATCACTAGCATGGCTTTGTAAAAGGAGCCCTAAGTGTTTGCTACAAGAAGAGCACAAATAGACAAAACGGATACTATAGGATTTAATTTATTTAAAAAGATATTACACAAAATAATTTCTTTCCTAAATCATTGATCAAATATATCACATTCTTGATTTATTTTTACCTTCAGCTGCCAGTCAAAATCCTGTAAATGAGCAGAGGACATTGCACTTGATTTTTCCACCAAAGAATGTCTTATTTCTTCCTTCCTGCCTTTCAAGCACTTCAAGATGGCTTGCTGATGACTCAAGTTTAGTCCATCCAACTGTTTTAATGTCTGAAATATACAATGAATGAAATTGAAAATATTCAACACCATAACAAGTTAGCAAAATTAGAGATCTGACAAAAATACTTTAAAAGTGAGTAAAGCAAAGAGCTGAATTTATATTCAGTCCATAGAAGTCAACTTTTCAAACTGATTGGGAGAACTAAATACAACACAAGTGAATACTCCCTGGTCACAGTAAAGGAGTTTGAGGGGGGGGGGGCTGCTCATACACCCACCGAGTTGGCACCTATGATATAGTGTTTTTATTCTATATTTTCTCCCATTGTTACAGTAGAATTCCCACCAGAGTTCAATAGCCAATAATACTGGAAACCAAGATCCCCATGATGAGTTAGTGGAAGTAAAACTAACATTTAGTTTATTTATTGGTTCCTTTTTTTAAGCTGTAAGTTAAAAAACAATCTTCTTCAGTATTTAAGTGAACCTTATTTCCTGGTTACTGATATGCCACAGCCCTTCATGACTCTTTATCACCTAAATAGCATTTGTCAGTGGCACTTAAAGCTTGCAAACTACTTTCACGATACCAGCTTGATTTTAGAAAGATCTTTTCATAGTTAACACTCGAACAGGCATTTCATACCTATTAATTAGGTTTCTTTGAGTTCCACTCTACATAATATAAATATAGGGTAAATTCTCCTTTTCAGCAGTTTGAGGCAGGGCAAACTTTAGGTTAAGACTTCTCTCTATATGCTATATAGCTACAGCTGCCTGCTGCTCCTTTGCCCAAATTCTTCTCAAGTTGCAACACACATTTACATCTTCCTTTTGTTTATCTAATAAGAAAAACTGCACATATACACACACACACATAATTATGATCACAAATTTATTCAGTCCCTCCCTTCAATGTTATTTACTATTTTAACAAAATGCATTTCAATGAATATTTGGGATGATTATCTGAACTACCTGAAAATCTCAACAAAACATACCTTCATGGATATTCCAGCTACTTGCTTTGTGCAGTTATTTCTAATCAAGGAGGCAAGTGTCTTGAGACAAAGTTTGGGGTTATTCTGTCTTTATCTCAAAGCAATATCATATTCCTTGAAAGGATGACCATTACTCTAACATTTTATGAATGCGAACAGCACCCTTCTTCTGAATTCTGCATTGATCAACTCTAAATCTCGACAAGGTATGCATATACTCATGTGGTTTATGGTTTAAGCTTTATGGTTCTCTACAGAAGATAGCAAAGTTCTGCTCTAGATACAAAAAGATCTATTGTCAGATGAGCTTTAAAAAAAACTCTTTGTTTTCTTAGAAGATGGCTCACCTTTCCTGCCTGCCAATGAAACAAGTTGTTGATTTAAATATTTGAATCCTATTCAAGTCTAAAAACATGCAGTCCTTCCTTTCTGAGATGAAAGTTTTGAGCAAATAGATGTATGAGAAAAATACTTCATTTAGATGAAAATTAGCTACGCTCAGAACAAAAAAAGTATACTACTGTTTAGGAAATATTGGTATTTTGGTGTCATTGCAGTCACTAACAGAGGGCAAACTGCTCTCCATTGAAGGGAAGGTGCCAAGCAAGAAATAGTAGAGCAATGGAACCTCTCGCAGATGGTGTTCAAAAAATATCTTTATTAAAGAGTTCTTCTATAACAATGAGCGAGACCCGACACGACTCATGTTTCGGTCTCACTGGCTGGCCTGCATCAGGAGTCAAGGAAACTGTCATTCAATACGTGTTCCTAGATTGGTCATCGAAGGACAAAATCTCCACTCAGTCATCACTCAAAAAAGAAGATACTAGTATACTCATATATCAATGCAGTGATAAGCGCTGTATCTTATCCAGGTTCTGATAACTTACACACAAGCAGTACAGACCTATACTCCAGGGCAGCTTCTCTCCTCCTAAGGCTTCTCTGTTCTGACAGACAGCTTTTACTTCCTGCTTAGGGTTGAGCCCCACCCTCTCCTGGACAGAAAGCCTTAGGAGGAGCACACAGTTTTTCCATATGTGTTCCATATCAAAAGTTGTTAAGCTATTTTGGAGTCTCTATAGAGTAGAACTTAATGTAGCAAACCTGCCATAACACTTATTCCCAGGACTCAGACAGCAACAACTGTATCAATAGCAGTGCTATAAATATAAAAATACCAATACACCTTCTATGAGAGAGGAAAAAATACACACAGAACAAGCCAGACCTTAGAGGGTTGTTTTTCTTTTAATTAGGATTTATTTACCATCTTTTTGAAGAAGTTCACCAAGATGGTGTACTACAAGCATAACCTGAGATAGACAATTAGAACAGCAAAATATTCAAACAGTACCCATTATAGCACAGTATGCTACTTACAATATCAACACATTTTAATAGACAGCAAGCAGAACACAGCAGAGGGTGACCAACTTAAGGAAAACATAAGGGTGACTAATGTAAGGAAAATTTGAATGTGCAATTTAAAAAGTGCATGAAGAAAAGCAGATCAGCTGTGGCAAGCAAGTCCTGCAGCCAACATTTGTCCCTGTGTGTACAACGAGCTAGTTAGTTGCTTCTTCCATTAATGCTTGGGATAAAAGACAGGCTTTCACCTGATTCCTGAAGTACAGGTAGTCTTTGCCTTTATGTTTTGTATATTTATAGATGAAAAACAAAATTCCTGCTTTAATATTTGTCAATTATAAAATTTTGCGCTTTTCTTCCTGGGAGAAACAGTAACTTGAAAACTAAAGAAGAGGGACAAACCTCCACACCTCAGAGCACAGCAAAAAAAAAAAAAAAAAAAAAATAGTGGCGTTGAACAAAGAGCACCAGAATACAGCCAAGGATATCTAGCAGTATTTTTTATTAGCATTTGCTCACATCAGCAGCATAGACAATAGCACTTTAGACTGATTTTTAAAGCTATCCTGATGAGTGCAAATTCTCCAAAATCTGAGATACTGTGAAAACGATAAGCTTTTGGATGACAACTCTGATAACGTAATAGTGAATTGCGTTTAACTTTCAAAAAGATAAAATGAGAAGAACAGTGAAAAAAAAAACTTAAGAGGAGAGGCTGAGAAGGTCAAAAATTTACATCAGGCGTAGATGCTGTTCAAAAATACTATTCTGGAAGCCCAGATCAAATATATTCCATGTATTAAAAAAGAAGGACGGAAGACAAAACAACAGCAGGAATGGTTAAAAAGGTGAAGGAAGCTATTAGAGCTAAAAGAAAATCCTTCAGAAAATGCAAGAAGGAACCGACTGAAAATAATAAACAGAATGTCAAATCAAATGCAAAGCGCTGGTATATTAAAAGCAGGAAGCCGGCAAAAGAATCAGTTGGACCGCTAGATGACCGAGGGTTGATGCAGATGCAAAGATGTGACAATCGGAGAAATGGTATTAGTCAAAACTTTGAAAACCAACATAAAATTTTATACCGAATTCGAATTTCAACAGGCAACCAATGCAACTGCATCAAACACAGAAGAAACATGCTCAAATGTATTCAAATCCATACAACTCAAGCCACAGAGTTCTGTGCTAACTGGAGTAACTTCAAGATCTTTTTTAGCAGGCATAACAATGTGTTACAATTATCAAAATATGGAATTATCATGCTCTGCACTACAGTATGGAAATTCTAACAGACAGATAATCTTTCAATTATCAAACTACTCTAAGTCTAGAATAGTCTAAATCATTTTCTTAATATGCTTGTGCATATTCAAAGCTGGATCTAAAATCTCAAGCTGCCCCACTCTCCACAGATACTTGCCTCCTATTTGGAATATAATAAGAGAATCAGCTCTATCAAAAGACAGAATTTAAGATATTTTCTACAAAAAAAATTTCAGAAGACAATAACATGGTACACACAGAAAATTTAAGATATTCTTTGTTCTCAAAAGAGTTAACCTTGAGATGTATAGATAGCAAGTCTTTAATGGAGGATGTGGTCACAGCTTGCACAGAAGCTACACAAGAATCTAGGGCCATTGTTCTTTGATCAAAAAAATGCCAGGTTTGAGTATACATTAGTCAATTTAGCAACTGTCTCAGAAAAAAAATTTGCAAAGCAGAGACACTGAATCTCCTCAAAAGTAGGTACAGAAAATGGCAACAATGTAAAAGACCCACATTTTTTTAAAAACTCAAGGTACCTTCAAAACGAGCACAAACAGAATGACCATCATATATTGCAGGTAGAAGCAGTGAAGTCCGCTCATTAGAACTCAAAGAAACACCATCTGGGAAAGGAGAGGAGGTCACAACTGGAGCTCCTGATGATGGAAACACATGCTGATCGATTGGGCCTCTAACAGTCGGTGTGGATAAAGGAGGGGCTTGATATTTACCTTCCATTTACCAATGAAATATCACTCACCTCAGAGTGAGAAGATCAATAAGGGCAGATTGACACAAGTCCAGAGTCCATAACACAGGCCCGAAGTTGCTGACCTTATGCCCAGGAGCAAGGATCCCAATGTCCAGAGGTCTGCTTCCCCCAGCACCTTCCACAAATCTTCTCGATAGATCACTCTGCGCTCAAAACAGGACCAGCTGCTCAGTAAAATTCTTTCTATCCACAGTTTACAGTCCATAGCTTCCAAGAAAGCAAAGTTGCTTACCTGCAACAGGTGGTCTTCATAGATAGCGGGATCGAACAGGTGCACAGGTGGGTGTGATATTAATTGTGTGGCGCCAGGGAGAACAGATCTCCAACAACTTAGAACTAGTGTCAAGTGCTAAGCATGCATGGCTGTTCCTGAAAGCAGTGATCTCCTTAGACCCCTTAATTAGCTCAAGAAGTAGTACAACTCAGAGATGGGATGGAAAGGGAAATGGGACTTGATATACCGCCTTTCTGAGGTTTTTTGCAACTACATTCAAAGCGGTTTACATATATTCAGGAACTTATTTTGTACCAGGGGCAATGGAGGGTTAAGTGACTTGCCCAGAGTCACAAGGAGCTGCAGTAGAGACATGCCTGATTAAATCTGCTGTCTACAGAGATCATCACCTGTCATAGGTAAGCAACTTTGCTTTCTTTGTTGGCTAGCAGGATTGAACAAGGCACACAATTAGGTGTCTCTCAAGCTCTGGCTTAATTTCAAGTAACTTTTCAGAGTTGAGGAGCAATCTGGTCAAATGATGCAAGAGTTGAGTAGAGTAGCTTATAAATGTAGATTGCTTAGTACTAAACTTTAAAAACTGTTTCTGCCTGAAGGATGGCCAAGACAGTAATGTGAAGTTAAGGCATGATGAAGTGAGAATCAAATAGCTGCTTTGCATATACTTTCCAATTAAACAAGGCTATGGAAACAGCAATGGTTCTCGAGTTTGAACCTTAATAGATAGACGGGTACCAGTCTATTCATAACAGAAGTTAATACAGGATGCTGGTCATTTATCTAGAGCTCTCTGCCACTGAAATTGCAGATCTGTTAGGGTTTACAATCCGGAGTGTGAAGTGACTTCTTGTGCTAATGCTTATGCAATTCTATAATAAAGCTCTCTGTCCTTGAGACAAAAATTTAAGATGACTAATAACTACTTTATATGGCATGTCTCCTCAAATTTAAAGCTAGTACACCCATGCTACAGAGCCTGAGTGAACACCACATCTACTGGGACACTTACCTCATGTCTCCTATCTTCTCTAGTTAAGTCCTCTTTGGATATTCAGAGTACACTGCTCTCTCATATTAAAAGTCCATCAGTCTACCATTAACACAATGCTTCAATTAATCTTCCAGACACATATCTGTTGATTTTGGGAGTTAAAATTTCACTTCTTACACATAGTATTTGCAACGCATTTTTTCCATTACCATTCTATAGTCCATTTTTCAGACACTTCATTACTTGGGGTCACTTCCTTGCTGGAACTTTTACATAGTAACATAGTAAATGACGGCAGATAAAGACCTGTACGGTACATACAGTCTGCCCAACAAGATAAACTCATTTTACATGGTATGTGGTACTTTATATGTATACCCGAGTTTGATTTGTCCTTGCCTTTCTCAGGGCACAGACCATAGAAGTCTGTCCAGTACTGTTCTTGTACTAAGTTCTGAAGCTAACATCGAAGCCCCTTAAAATTTACACTCCAGCCCATCCCTATCTATTCAGTCACGATCAGGGCGTAGACCGTAGAAGTTTGCCCAGCTCCCATTTTGTTTCCAATTACCGGCGTCACCACCCGATCTCCGCTAAGATTCCATAGAACCATTCCTTCTAAACAGGATTCCTTTGTGTTTATCCCACGCATGTTTGGATTCCATTACTATTTTCATCTCCACCACCTCCCACAGAGAACCACTTACATTGCCTCCCTCCAACTCTCTGCTACCGGCCAATGTATAAGGCTCCTTCCACTACTAATTAGTTGCTTTTTATGTTCAAAATATTTTTATTCAATTTTCTATCAAAGAATCACCACCACTAAATTAAACAGCTTTGAATAATATATATGTAAACCCATACATTAGTAATTTTCATTGCTTTCTACATATTCCTTTAACACAACCCATTTGTGTATGTCTCTAGGAAAAAGGTGACTAAAGTAGTGGATCCAAGATGTGAGAATGGCTGAATTTTCACTTCATGGGTCCATAAGCAGTCTGAAAAAGTTACAGTTTTGAACGTCTGTAATTTTTAATTGTTTTCCGCATAAAATGATGGGATTTGGACTGTTGTATTACACATTGCTCTAACAGAATTCACTAAAACCTCTTTTTTTCGTTTCTGGTGCCTTTTAGTCACTGTTTCCCAGAGAAAGCGAATGATACATACCTGTAGCAGGTGTTCTCCGAGGACAGCAGGCTGATTGTTCTCACGACTGGGTTGACGTCCACGGCAGCCCCCACCAACCGGAACAAAATTTCGCGGGCGGTCCCGCACGCAGGGTACGCCCACCGCGCATGCGCGGCCGTCTTCCCGCCCGTGCGCGACCGTTCCCGCTCAGTTGAATGACAAGCAAAAATGATCAAAACACAACTCCAAAGGGGAGGAGGGAGGGTAGGTGAGAACAATCAGCCTGCTGTCCTCGGAGAACACCTGCTACAGGTATGTATCATTCGCTTTCTCCGAGGACAAGCAGGCTGCTTGTTCTCACGACTGGGGTATCCCTAGCTCTCAGGCTCACTCAAAACAAGAACCCAGGTCAATTGAACCTCGCAACGGCGAGGGCATAACAGAAATTGACCTACAAAGAACAACTGAGAGTGCAGCCTGACCAGAATAAATTCGGGTCCTGGAGGGTGGAGTTGGATTTACACCCCAAACAGATTCTGCAGCACCGACTGCCCGAACCGACTGTCACGTCGGGTATCCTGCTGGAGGCAGTAATGTGATGTGAATGTGTGGACAGATGACCACGTCGCAGCCTTGCAAATCTCTTCAATAGTGGCTGACTTCAAGTGAGCCACCGACGCTGCCATGGCTCTGACACTATGAGCCGTGACATGACCCTCAAGAGTCAGCCCAGCCTGGGCGTAAGTGAAGGAAATGCAATCTGCTAGCCAATTGGAGATGGTGCGTTTCCCGACAGCGACCCCTTTCCTATTGGGGTCGAAAGAAACAAACAATTGGGCAGACTGTCTGTGGGGCTGTGTCCGCTCCAAGTAGAAGGCCAATGCTCTTTTGCAGTCCAATGTGTGCAACTGACGTTCAGCAGGGCGGGTATGCGGTCTGGGAAAGAATGTTGGCAAGACAATTGACTGGTTAAGATGGAACTCCGACACCACCTTTGCCAGGAACTTAGGGTGAGTGCGGAGGACTACTCTGTTGTGATGAAATTTAGTATACGGAGCATGAGCTACTAGGGCTTGAAGCTCACTGACCCTACGAGCTGAAGTAACTGCCACCAAGAAAATGACCTTCCAGGTCAAGTACTTCAGATGGCATGAATTCAGTGGCTCGAAAGGAGGTTTCATCAGCTGGGTGAGAATGACGTTGAGATCCCATGACACTGCAGGAGGCTTGACAGGGGGCTTTGACAAAAGCAAGCCTCTCATGAATCGAACGACTAAAGGCTCTCCAGAGATGGCTTTACCCTCCACACGAAGATGGTAAGCACTAATCGCACTAAGGTGATTCCTTACTGAGTTGGTCTTGAGGCCAGACTCTGATAAGTGCAGAAGGTACTCAAGCAGGTTCTGTGCAGGGCACGAACGAGGTTCTAGGGCCTTGCTCTCACACCAAACGACAAACCTCCTCCACTTGAAAAAGTAACTCTTTTTAGTGGAATCCTTCCTAGAGGCAAGCAAGACACGGGAGACACCCTCAGACAGACCCAACGAAGCGAAGTCTACGCCCTCAACATCCAGGCCGTAAGAGCCAGAAACTGAAGGTTGGGGTGCAGCAGCGCTCCGTCGTTCTGCGAGATGAGAGTCGGAAAACACTCCAATCTCCACGGTTCTTCGGAGGACAACTCCAGAAGAAGAGGGAACCAGATCTGGCGGGGCCAAAAAGGCGCTATCAGAATCATGGTGCCGTGGTCTTGCTTGAGCTTCAGTAAGGTCTTCCCCACCAAAGGTATGGGAGGATAAGCATACAGGAGGCCGGTCCCCCAATGGAGGAGAAAGGCATCCGACGCTAGTCTGCCGTGTGCCTGTAGTCTGGAACAGAACAGAGGCAGCTTGTGGTTGGTCTGAGAGGCGAAAAGGTCCACCGAGGGGGTGCCCCACTCTCGGAAGATCTTGCGTACCACTCTGGAATGGAGCGACCACTCGTGCGGTTGCATGACTCTGCTCAGTCTGTCAGCCAGACTGTTGTTTACACCTGCCAGGTATGTGGCTTGGAGGAGCATGCCGAACTGGCAAGCCCAACGCCACATCCCGACGGCTTCCTGACACAGGGGGCGAGATCCGGTGCCCCCCTGCTTGTTGATGTAATACATTGCAACCTGATTGTCTGTCCGAATTTGGATAATTTGACAGGACAGCCAATCTCTGAAAGCCTTCAGTGCGTTCCAGACCGCTCGGAGCTCCAGGAGGTTGATCTGAAGATCCTTTTCCTGGAGGGACCACAGTCCCTGGGTGTGAAGCCCATCGACATGAGCTCCCCACTCCAGGAGAGACGCATCCGTCGTCAGCACTTTCGTGGGCTGTGGAATTTGGAATGGGCGTCCCAAGGTCAAATTGGTCCGAATGGTCCACCAGTGCAGTGAAGTGAGGCAACTGGTGGAGAGGCGGATGACATCTTCTAGATTCCCGGTGGCTTGGCACCACTGGGAAGCTAGGGTCCATTGAGCAGATCTCATGTGAAGACGAGCCATGGGAGTCACATGAACTGTGGAGGCCATATGACCTAGGAGTCTCAACATCTGCCGAGCTGTGATCTGCTGAGACGCTCTGGTCTGGGAAGCCAGGGACAGGAGGTTGTTGGCCCTCGCTTCGGGAAGGAAGGCCTGAGCGGTCCGAGAATTCAGCAGAGCTCCTATGAATTCCAGAGATTGGACTGGCTGGAGATGGGACTTTGGGTAATTTATCACAAACCCCAGCAGCTCCAGGAGTTGAATAGTGCACTGCATGGACCGGAGAGCTCCTGCCTCCGAGGTGTTGTTGACCAGCCAATCGTCAAGATATGGGAACACGTGCACTCCCAGCTTGCGTAGATACGCCGCAACCACCACGAGGCACTTGGTGAACACCCGTGGGTCAGAGGCGAGCCCAAAGGGCAGCACACAATACTGAAAGTGCCGTGTGCCCAGACGGAATCTGAGATACTGTCTGTGAGCTGGCAGTATCGGGATGTGAGTGTATGCGTCCTTTAAATCCAGGGAACATAGCCAATCGTTTTTCTGAATCATTGGCAGAAGGGTGCCCAAGGAAAGCATCCTGAACTTTTCTTTGACCAGGAATATGTTCAGGCCTCTCAGGTCTAGGATGGGGCGCATCCCCCCTGTTTTCTTTTCCACAAGGAAGTACCTGGAATAGAATCCCTGCCCTTCCTGCCCGGGTGGCACGGGCTTGACCACATTGGCGCTGAGAAGGGCGGAGAGTTCCTCTGCAAGTACTCGCTTGTGCTGGGAGCTGAAGGATTGAGCTCCCAGAGGACAATTTGGAGGAGGGGAGGCCAAATTCAGGGCGTATCCGCACCGCACTATTTGGAGAACCCACTGGTCGGAGGTTATAAGAGGCCACCTTTGGTGACAAAGTTTTAACCTCCCTCCTACTGGCAGATCGTCCGGTACGGACACTTTGATGGCGGCTATGTTCCCATGGATCCAGTCAAAAGCCCGTCCCCGGCTTTTGCTGTGGAGGCGCAGGGGACTGCTTAGGCGCACGCTGTTGACGGGAACGAGCGCGCTGGGACTGTCCCTGTGCCTGGTGAGGCCTTCGGGCCGGCTGGGTGTACCTACGCTTGTTGTAGGCGTAGGGCGCAGCCTGCCTGGCCCGGGAAAAACGTCCACCTGCTGAGGTGGATGCTGAAGGCGCCCGGTGGGAGAGCTTGTCGAGGGCGGTTTCCCGCTGATGTAGTTGGTCCACCAACTGCTCGACCTTCTCGCCAAAAATATTATCCCCCCGGCAAGGGACGTCGGCCAGTCTCTGCTGGGTGCGGTTGTCCAGGTCAGAGGCACGCAGCCATGAGAGCCTGCGCATCACTATACCTTGGGCCGCAGCACGAGATGCCACGTCACAGGTGTCATATATACCCCTGGACAGGAACTTTCTGCACGCCTTCAGCTGCCTGACCACCTCCTGAAAAGGCCTGGACTGCTCCGGAGGGAGCTTGTCGACCAGGTCCGCCAGTTGCTTCACATTATTCCGCATGTGCATGCTCATGTAGAGCTGGTAAGACTGGATGCGGGTCACGAGCATGGAAGATTGGTAGGCCTTCCTCCCAAACGAGTCCAGAGTGCGAGACTCCCGCCCCGGGGGCACCGAAGCGGTATCCCTCGAACTCCGTGCTCTCTTGAGCGCAGAGTCCACGACCGCCGAGTCATGAGGCAGTTGGGGCCGCATTAACTCTGGGTCCGAGTGGATTCTGTATTGGGACTCTGCTTTCTTGGGGATGGTGGGATTAGATAATGGTCTCAACCAGTTCCGAAGCAGTGTCTCTTTGAGGACATTATGCAACGGCACCGTGGAGGACTCTCTAGGTGGTGATGGATAGTCGAGGACCTCAAGCATCTCAGCCCTCGGCTCATCCACAGAGACCACAGGAAAGGGAATGCAAATAGACATGTCCCTAATGAAGGAGGCAAAGGAGAGACTCTCAGGTGGCGAGAGCTTTCTCTCTGGTGAAGGAGTGGGGTCGGAGGGAAGGCCCACAGACTCCTCTGAGGAGAAATATCTGGGGTCCTCCTCCTCCCCCCACGAGGCCTCTTCCTCGGTGTCGGACATGAGCTCCTGCAGCTCAGTCCTCAACCGGGCCCGGCTCGACGTCGAGGCACCGAGACCTCGGTAGCGTCGTCGAGCGGTGGACTCCCGCGCCGGCGAGGATGAAGCTCCCTCCATCGACGTCGACGGGGACTCCACCTGCGTGGCGGTTGAGACCGGCGCCGCAAGCGGCGTCGGCGTCGAAGGCCTCAGCACCGGGCTAGAGCACGCCGGTGCCTCCATCAACGGTGCCGAGGGCGCAAGCACCCCCGGCACCGGCACAGTCTGGCGCATCAGCCCTTCCAGGATGGCCGGAAGGATGGCTCGGAGGCACTCGTCCAGGCCCGCTGTCGGGAAAGGCGAGGGGGCCGGTAGAGGTGTCGGTGCCGGAAGCTGTTCGGGTCCAGGAGACTGCACCGAAGTGCTGGCACCCTGCCGCGGCGGTACCTCTACTACAGAGGGGGACCTCTCCTCTCGACGCTGCCGCTTCCTCGGCGTTGACTCATCCCTGGCACCGGGAGCCGGATGCGTCGTGGGCGACCGATGACGGTGCTTCTTCGCCTTCTTGCGGTGCCCGTCATCGGCGCTCGGTGGTACCGATGAGGAGGAAGTAGATCCCCCTCAGCCTCGAGGGATCGGGTCCGACAGGGTTCGGTCCCGAAGGGCCCTGGGTAGAGGGAGTGACCGGGACCGATTGCCCACGCAGCCTCTCACCCCTGCCGTCTCCGGAGAGCCGGTGGGCCGACGGGACCTGTGCTCCTGGGGTCGATGCCGTCGGTGCCGATTTCGTGGACATCGATACCGGTACCAAAGAACCGGCCGTCGATACCGATGCCGTCGAAGTCGACGTCGAGGGGCCGGCGCAAGTTCCAAAAAGACGGTCCCGAAGAACTTGCCTCGCTACCTGTGTCCGTTTCCGGAGACCGAGACACAAGGTACACGTCTTGGTATCGTGCTCCGGCCCGAGGCACTGGAGGCACCAAGCGTGAGTGTCGGTCTGCGAGATATGCCGGCCGCACCGACCACACTTTTTAAATCCACTCGGGACCTTCGAGGACATCGACGGAAAAATTGCGTCGGCGAAGTCAAAGTCGTCGATGGTGGCGGTAAAATTCACACCTCGAAAATAAATCGACCGCGCGGCCACTAGGCCGCAACGCGACGCCCCCGCTAAGAGACGAGGGAAAAAACAAAGTTCAGCGTTTTGTTTTGTTTTGTTTTTTCAAAGAAACTAAATAGAAAAAAGAAAACGGAGAACAACGAAAAAAGAGAAATTCGCGGCGAAAGCGCGATCCGGTTTCCGGGGCTGACAGAGAGAGAGACGAACGCGGCTCTCTCCAGCGCGGAAAAGAAAAGACTGAGTGGGAACGGTCACGCACGGGCGGGAAGACGGCCTCGCATGCGCGGTGGGCATACCCTGGTGCGGGACCGCCCGCAAAGTTTTGTTCCGGTTGGTGGGGGCTGCCGTGGACGTCAACCCAGTCGTGAGAACAAGCAGCCTGCTTGTCCTCGGAGAATCACGTTTCTTCAACCAATTTCAAATAAAAAAAAGTCTCTTTTCTCAGCAGCAAACCTTTCATATAAGTTACACAAACAAGAACCCACACTTCATGAAGAGTGGTCATAGAGTTCTGTCCAATATGCACAAAATTACCTTCATTGCCATTCTCAGTTTAAAAACCTTAACAGAATTTTTTTTTTTTTTTTGCTAAATGACACTGTATACCAAAAGGGCTTCCAAATTAGTAATTTATAAGTCAAGGGGAATATCAAGGTTCAATACAGAGGAACTACATCGCCAAATATCTTTCTAAAACTGTTTTAAAGTTGGGACAATAATATAAGAAATGAGACAGAGAATACCTATTCCACCTTTACAGGACCAACAGAGCTTTGTACCCTCTTTCATCAACTTAGCAATAGCAACTTTCGCACAAGTCCATAAGGATTCAAGAGCCAAAAAATACATTGAGTTATTAAAGCAGAAAGCGAGACTATCTGGAGACCAAAATTGATTCCAAAATACACATTCTAAAGAATTTCAATCCCATTTGTGGATCAGTTGCCTCTGATTGCAGCAGCAAATCTTAACCAATGCATGTTAGCACTCCCAATGCTTCAAGAGTTTTCACTCTTTTGGACTCACCATTAACAGTAAAAAGCAGGCCAAATGGGAATAGCCAGTATCAAATACTCTCCTCCTTTAAATAGCCAATGACCTCCATATGCCATTAAAGAATTCAATTTTTAGGCCCTGACATCAAACAGAGCCTACTTGACTGGCTTAACCATAATCACCTCCTTTAAAATTATAGATGCAAGTGATGATATCTCTAGGTGGTTAGTTAGTGTGTTTAGGGTCTAGTAGTTCTTGTGATCTATTCACTTTTAAACTACTCACATCATTTTCTCCTGTGCTCCACTTCAATAGGGCCATGCAGATTTGTTGAACCATCTCTGCATAGACCATATAAGCTTCCTCTGCTTGCATGCCTCAATTTTAATACTGTTATTTTATTTATTTAAAAATGTTTATGCCACACAATCCAAATGTTCTCAGTGGTTTACAAAATATACATACATACATAAAATAAAAATTAAAAAAAACAATTCTTCACTGGTACCAACAACATTAGTAAAATAAATAACAAAAATCAACATAAAATCCATTTAAGACTTCAGTATCATTACGCAATCTGATCTCTTCCACATTCTTAAAATCATATTTATCATCAGACCCATACGCTTGTATAAAGAGGTAGGTCTTCAATTCTCTTTTAAACTGTTTAATCTCTTGCATTTTCCTAAGTCTCAATGGTAAACTGTTCCACAAGGTACAGCTCGGAATGAGTTGTTATGCCTCAACTGATTAACTCCTCCACTTATCCATTAGGTTATTAATGGTATTCTGCAAACTACCCAATTACTTTTGTAAGTTTACCAGACTCATCTCACTGTTCTTCTCAGCCATCTACTTCCTCCAGCATATCATCTCTCTTCTCAGCCACCTCCTTTATATCAGATTTCACAGACACAATGTCTTACTTGAGTCCTGATAGCTAATTTCTCATCTCTTTCTTTTTGACAAATAGCTTGTCAAATAGATCTACTACTACTAGTTTCTATAGCACCTCGCATCGCCATCAAAGTCCAAGCCCTTTGTCTGCTGCACTGCCAGTGTGCCAATACCTCTCTGCAATCTCCATGAGCTTTCAGAACACAGGAGGATTTGAAACCCTCTAATCTATTCCTAATTGTCTTGTACTCATCTCTCTATGCTGCACTCATGGGACTCTTTCACTGTTATTAGGTCCACTTTTGGGAAACCTCAAAGGCAGTCAGAATGCATTCTAAGCCCCCAAACCCCCATTCTCTTTAGCTAATGTCACTTCCTCTGCATTTTTAAGTTTAAAGGAAGCTGCATTGGTGCAAGGGAGGGGGCACAGGGGAGAGAGTGGGAACAGATGGACTGGCTGCATATAAGCCAGTTCTGTGGGTGCTTGAGCACCCCCATTATTGAGCAAACTCTTTCACTGTGTTCAATGAGGGGCAATTAGTTTTGAGTATAGGATCCACAGTATGATCAGATCTCTCTTTCTCCCCCTACCTCTAGAACAGGGTAGAACTTAAAAAAATAGAAAAAATAAATATGCTGATTTTAAATAGGTCTTACCCCCTAGAATGATTCCACCATAGCTAAAAATATTTGCCAAAACGTTTGAACCTTTTATTTGAATATTTAGAGGTAACTCAATCATCTCAAGGTTGATAAAAATAACTTTATTAACAAAAATGCAGAAAAACAAATTTGTTTCATGAATCAGTTCTGTATCTTTTATGCAACATGTTCAATCTTTTTGCCACATAAGTCTATAATGCAGCAATGCTGTAGAAAAGTAACAAAATTAGTGCAGCCCTGCCAATGTCAGTTTCTTGCTATCTGGATAAACCTACTAGCGCTGCTCAATAATTTGCAATAAGAACTGAAGTTGTGACTCGCCTTTTGTGATGAGGCCACTGTACTGCCTGCATCCTCATCACCACAGCTACTACTGGATGATATCAGTACTGCTGTTTCAGTTTCTCTTTTTTGTAAATCTTCCATTCAACGACGTCTTGCAAGATTCTGTTCCTGTATCTTTAACGCCTTATCTTTTGCAGCTAATGGTGCATCAACACCAGCCATTGATCCTCTTCTTCCTTTTCCATGATGAGACAGCAAGAACGTCTTGTCTTCAGCAAATTGTCATCATGCTGACAGCACTGGCATGAGCAATGTCAAAGAGCTTGGCGACAAACAGCCTCTCTGGCTTGCTGTGTTACAGACTGCCACCCTTTGTTCTTCTTAAGCAAACACCACTCTTCAAATGTTCATTCTAGCTTGGCAGTTTTGTGGATCTATTATTGAGATTCTTGCTTTCTGCCAAAATTTTGACATCTGTGTTATTACAGCAGCTGATGATTGATGATGTAAGCATATTGGGCACATGCGATAGAGTTACAAGTTCAATTTGTTGTTCCACTGTAGTTTACAAAATTGTGACAGCCTAATTTGGTTCACAATTGCCTATATTCAAGAATGCCTTATGCAGATGTATTACTATTTGATGCCTTCATAACATCAGTAGTGTTAAGCAACCAATTTAACTAATGTTTTGTCTGAAATGTTTCTTCATATATACAATCAAAATTATGCAGTAAGGTGGTCATTTTACAAACTTCAAAAATAAGTTCCACTCTTCATTCACTGGGATCCCTTACCACCACCTATTTAGGAAGTGATAAGGGCTCCCATGCTACTCCTGCGGTAACTAAGTAGCACGCATTACCCAACAAAGGCACATTTACTCTCTACCCTCAGACACGCCTCCTGTGGCAAAAAAAAACCCAAAAACAATTTACCAGGGGAGTAGCGTGTGCTGCTAACCAAACTACTATGGGATGCCTCAGAGCGTTCCACGTTAGTACATATAAGAACATATGTGTTGCCATACTGGGACAGACCGAAGGTCCATCAAGCCCTGTATCCTGTTTCCAACAGTGGCCAATCCAGGTTACAATACCTGGCAAGATCCCAAAACAGTAAAATATTATGCTGCTTATTCTAGAAATAAAGAAGTGGATTTTCCCAAAGTCCATTTTAATAACAGTTTATGGACTTTTCTTTTAGGAAGCTATGCAAACCTTTTTAAACCCAGCTAAGCTAACTGCTTTTACCACATTCTCTGGCAAAGAATTCCAGAGTTTAATTACATATGGAGTGAAGAAATGTTTTCTCCGATCTGTTTTAAATTTAATAGCTTCATTGCGTGCCCCCTAGCCCTAGTATTTTTGGAAAGAGTAAACAAGCGATTCATGTCCACCCATTCCACTCATTATTTTACAGACCTCTCTGATATTTCCCCTCAGCTGTCTTTTCTTCAAACTGAAGAGCCCTAGCCGCTTTAGCCTTTCCTCATAGGAAAATTGTCCCATCCTCTTTATCATTTTCATCGCCCTTCTCTGTACCTTTTCTAATTCCACTATATCTTTTTTAAGATGCAGTGACCAGAACTGCACAGTATTCAAGGTGCAAATGCACCATGGAGCAATACAAAGGCATTATAACATTCTCATTTTTGCTTTCCACTCCTTTCCTAATAGCTAACATTCTATTTGCTTTCTTTGTCGCCGCTGAACACTGAGCAAAGGGTTTCAAAGTATCATCAACGATGACACCTAGGATACTTTTCCTGGTAGGTGACTCCTAATTTAGATCCTTGTATCACGTAGCTATAGCTTGGGTTCCTCTTTCCCACATGCATCACTTTGCATTTGCTCACATTAAATGTCATCTGTCATTTGGATGCCCAGTCTCCCAGTCTCGTAAGGTTCTCCTGCAATTTAACAACTCTGAATAACTTTGTGTCATCAGCAAATTTAACTACCTCACTAGTTACTCCCATCTCTAGACCATTTATAAATATGTTAAAAAGCAGCGATCCCAGCACAGACCCCTCTGGAACCCCACTATCTACCCTTCTCTATTGAGAATACTGACCATTTAACTCTACTCTCTGTTTTCTTTTAACCAATTTTTAACCCACAATAGAACATTACCTCCTATCCAATAATTTCCTCAGAAGTCTTTCATAAGGTACTTGGCCAAATGCCTTTGAAAATATAGATACACAATATCAACCGACTCATCTTTATCCACATGTTTGTTAACCACTTCAAAGAAATGTAGTAGTGCCCTTTTAACACACTGTAGGTTCATGTTAGGCCTACCACACCTTAGCAAAAGGGCCCCTTAATCTGCAAAATTATGCAAATGTCCCACTAAATCCTGAAAAAAAAATCTACAACAAAAATCAAGGACTTTGCTCTAAATTATGCAGCCCTCCAATATTTTTTTTACAGCTTCCAGTCAGTTGAAACAATCTCAGTTTTCAGAAGTACTTGAACATCCATGAATGCCAAGAGACAGAACTTTTAAATCCTTCAGATATGAACTTTGATCAGCATAATTCAGATTTTTCCATGCCTTATTGTAAAAAAGCAGCTCACTAGTAACTCCTCAACTCTTATCCTGGCTTATAGGATCATTACATCTATCTAAAAGTATGCTTGTCAAACAACAATTACACCACAGAAAAGTCCAATCCTTATTGCTGTAGAGTTGGATATATAATCAAAACAGACTGCTGCTCCTTGATACAGTATTGTGACTAACTTTTTTCTAGGCTTTTATGTAATAAATTTCTTCTCTACATGAGATGTGTTAGTTCAACTAATATTATTAAAATAAAAGAAAAATCTGTAAGAAATGTAATACAGGAAGAAAACAGGATTTGAGCAAATAGGGAATCATGCAGAGGCATGACTTTGCAACTGTTTTCCAACTGCTTTCCAACAGAAATCAGCAGAAGCAGGTAGTTTGATTCTTACATTTCATATTTACTACATGCAATGCCTCAGTATAGTTTTTTTCCACTCATTTGTGCAACTACAAAGAAAGAAAATCTGCTGGGATAACACAGCTCTTTCAAAACAAGATGTTTTATTTAACACTAGTAAAACATGCCCGTTTCTTGCGGCAATGAAACGGGCGCTAGCACGGTTTCCTTACGGACCTCCCCCCCCTCCCTACTCACCCCGTCGGCGTTCGTCCGCCATTGTTGCGGACCTCGGCACGCCACCTTCAATCTGCTGACATTGCTCCACCCTCGACGTCATCACGTTTGATGTGAGGGCGGGGCCCCAACACAGTGTTTTCGGTGGCTTCACCACCACGAAGGCTTCGAACCGGAAGGAAGTGCCCGGAGGACCTGACAGTGACGTCAGTGTCCTCAGAACGTTGAGGGTGAGTTTTATTATATAGGATTGTTCATATGCCTCTGTGTTAGGACTGTAATGCTTATGGAAAGCAGTGGAACATGCTGTTACAAAAGTCCAATCAGTTCAGCAACTTGACCCAGAAAGCAAGAGAGGCAGCCAGAGAGCAGGCAAAGAAAAAGAAAATATGCAACAGACCATAAACAAAGCAATATCTCAGTTACTGCAAATTATTCTAGTATAAACTCAAATAAAAAAAGCAAGTAAGGAACAATAGGCAAGAACTGACACAAGAAGCAACAACAGGAAATACGTCTTCAAGGAAAAAGTGGTGGATCCCTGGAATGCCCACCTGGAGGTGATGAAGAAAAACAGTAATGGAACTCAAGAAGGCATTGATAAATGGAGGCTGCTTTAATAGCAAGAAGATGGAAACTGCTTTTCTCAGCTGAGGTGCCCAAAGCTTTATGAGATTAACAAGTTTTAGGGGGGCTTTTTACCAACAAATATGAGGAACTGCAATGAGGTCCTCTACAGCCCCCAACGTTGCAAATCTCTATGTAACTGAGCATCAATTCAGTCTTATTGTCTGCAAAACAAACATTAATAGCATATTGCTTGAGAGGTAGTTTGCATCAGTTAGATGAATTCTGTATATGGCTTAATAGTAAAGACAAAGACCTAAAATTTCAAAAAGCATGATGGAGATCCCATTTTTAGATATGATTAAGCAGCAGCAATACAGTTTTAAGACTACAAGCTATAGAAAAACTACTGATATAAAATTACTTCATTTTAACAGTCATCACAATCATAGTCTAAAAGGAAACTTTCCTGTCAGTCATTGCTTTAAGAAGATTATGCACAGACAGTGGTGTGCTGGTAAATTTTTAACAATAGGCTCTGTCCCTGGTCCACCTCGACGCCCCCCCCCCCCCCCCCCCCCCCCCCCCCCCGTCCACCACTGCGCCCCCCCATCCACCTCTGTGCCCCCCCTAAAATTGCAGAGCTGGCTATAGCCGGGGGGGGGGGGGGGGCAATGCATTACTCTCTCCAGGAAAAAAAAATTTAAATGATCCCAGGTTCCAATCTAATTCATGTTTAATATGGGATAAAATGCCATAAATAAGTAAATAAATATAAACTTTTAACGTTCAGCACCTGATTCTCAAAGTGGACATATTCCAAACACTATAATGAAAATAAAATTATTTTTTTCTACCTTTGTTGTCTGGTGACTTTGTTTCTCTGATCATGCTGGCCCAGTATCTGATTCTGCTGCTATCTGTCCTCTTAACTCCGTTTCCAGGGCTTCCTTTCCATTTATTTCTTTTCTTTCCTCCTTTCTTCTTCATTTCTGGTCCTCTGCAGACTTGACTGTACAGTGGACCCAGCTTCTGCCTATTTTCTCCATCCATGTGCAGTTTCTCTCCTCACTTCCTTTTCCCTCATCTAATCTCCTTCCTCTATCTTCCCTCCATGTCCAGCATTTCTTCTCTCTCCCTTCCCTCCATCCATGTCCAGAATTTCTCTTGCCCTTCCTTCCATCCATGTCCTGAAACTCTCCTCTCTCCCCTGCCCCCCTCTGCCCATCCATGCTCAGCATTTCTCTCCCCTGCCCCCCTCTGCCCATCCATGCTTAGCATTTCTCTCCCCTGCCCCCTCTGCCCATCCATGCCCAGCATTTCTCTCCCCTGCCCCCTTCTGCCCATCCATGCTCAGCATTTCTCTCCCCTGCCCCCTCTATTCATCCATGCCCAGCAATTCTCTCCCCTCCCCTGCCCTCCCACTCCCAAACACGTCCAACGATGTCCTTCACCCCCATCCTCCCCTCTCGCTCCTATCCGTCAGTTTCTCTTACCGCCCTCAAAGCGCCGCTTATTTAAAACGCTGCTGCCCGTCTTCAGCCTTCCCTGCTTGTTTCGGATGAGTTCTTCCCTCAGTCCCGCCTTCGCGGAAAAAGGAAATGACGTCAGAATGACGTCAGAAGGCGGGACTGAGGGAAGAACTCATCCAAAACAAGCAGGGAAGGCTGAAGACAGGCAGCAGCGCTTTAAATAAGCGGCGCTTTGAGGGCGGTAAGAGAAACGGACGGATAGGAGCGAGAGGGGAGGGTGGGGGCGAAGGACATCGTTGGACGTGTTTGGGAGCGGGAGGGGAGGTAAGCATGGCCTGTGATGGCGCCCTCCTGCCATGCTTACCTCCCTTAATGGAGCCGGCTCACCCCCAACAACAACCGGCTGGCAAGAGCTGTCAAAATTTAACAAGTGGCTCTTGCGAGCCGGAGCGAGTCGGCTCCACCACACCACTGTGCACAGACATTAATACGTTTAATGCACAGGAGACTGATATGAGTAAAAGACTGCCGGATATGGAGAACCCCAAGTAATATATTTCCCAAGGTTATGAGAGCATTGTCTGAGAACCAAAACTCATTATGTTCATTTAGATTTTCACAACAATTACATGCCATTAAAAATGCTGTAAAGAAACACTGACATACAATTCAGAGCCATGATTGTTTTTGTAACCAAAATATTATACAGAAGAAGAATCTTAAAAGACTAATTGGTCCCCTCAGCTTTACCTACACAATCAAAGGCAAAATCATATAGGGAGGTATTTATTAAGGTGCAGTAGTAAGTCAGCCTTTACTGCACCTTAATTCTCAATGGAGTGACTAACCTGTGGTAGCTCAGTACCGCAATTAGTAACTTCCATGATATATAAATAATGCTGTTTGCGAGCAGTCTTACAAGCAGTGCTATTCACATTGCTGGGGAGCAGCATGAAATTGCACCTTTAACGGACTCCCAGGGCTCTGGCCTGTTCACTCACTAAATGGTAACATAGGTAAGTTTATAGCTTCTTGCAAACATTTAATGGTAATTTTAAGGAAGACAGATTTCTTTTATTTCCCTTTGTCTGATTAGGAATGTTTGAAGGGTAGCACTCCTTTATGTTACTATGTATTGATGTTTATGGGTTGGCATGTATATTGAATTAATGTTATAGCAGATGAAGACCTGAACAACCCATCCAGTCTACCCAACAAGATAAACTCATAATATAAGGTATGTATACTTGATCTTGATTTGTGCTTTCTAACCTTTAATTCTCACAGTGGGTGTATTCAACCTCTCCATGCTCACACACTTGCATTCTAAATAGGATCGCGCTTCTTTGTTGGTAGTTGACTTTAATTCTCACAGTTGGTGGTCATTTCTCAAGATCACATTTGGATTTTAGTTTTTATTATAAGATTTTTATTTGGGAATATACGTATCACATTAGGCTTTTATAGCAGTCACATTTTTTTGTATATTTTCCCTTTCTTTAGGGTAACATACCACTTTTGTTTTTTTAGCATAGTCGCAATTTCCTTTAGTTTACATGAGGTTCTGTTGTGTCCCCATATTCACGGAAGCAGAGTGCATTGTATGTATATTTTGTATGAGTATTATTTGTATTCAATTGCAGTGTCTGTGTAATAGATAGCACTGTGTACTGGGGCTCCCTCCCTTATAGTTTGCAGTATTCTGCGATTGACTCCTTGCAAGCTTTCCCTATTGGCTCATAGGTCTGAACCACGGCCAGCCCTCCCTCTCCACCCATGTCGGCTTAGTGAGAGCGCCCAGTCTCCTTGCAAGCCTTTGTGAACAGCAGCTGTTGTAGGGGCTGATCCCTCCTTAAATCTATTGTAATTCCATCTCCCTTGTCATTTCCCATTTATTTTCCATGAGTTTCTCCCCCTTATTCTCCTTTGAGCATTACAGCTTTTCCTCTCAGCTGGGCTGAGGTTCTGGCCATCTTCTTGCTTCTGGGGTGGCTAGATACAGACTATGTGCAGAAGGCAACAACTCACTTCTAAGCAACTGAACTGTAAATTGGATTTTCTTTGTTATTTATTATGAGTACTACAATAAAGATGATTTGCAAGAACTGAGAGTCTACCGATAAAGCTTCTACTTGGGGATGGTTTAGCTGGCTGCTTAGCTACAATATACTTCACCTACAGTACAGGTTCTATAACAATTTCAGCACTCCATTTTCTTTCTTCATTCAAAGGTCCTCATATATGTAGTATCATTTTTATACTATTTTGATAGAGAACAGAGTACCTCACAGCTGCCTACAGTGCCCATTTATTTCTCTGCATACTCAGCCTCAGTGCCACAGCTAATTTATGCCACTGTCACGTCGATGAGAGACACTTGGCATATTTAAATCAGGTGCCAACGAGATTCTGATTTTGTAGTTAAAAGCTAGCAATGACGCTGTTCAGTTTTTACTAAATTTCTGCAACAGATACTGATCTCGAAGTTTTAACCTTGCACAGCCACTTGTAAGTAAAACTGCTGACTGCTCCGTTATCCTTATGATATATGATGCCCGATAGTCAGTTTGCAGCAGCTAGTTTCATGCGTTTTTTTATTTTTTCTGATGCAGCTGATTTTTGGCATGTTTGAGCCACTTGTATACATTAGCACAGATGAACTGCATAGTTAATTTTAGAAAAGAATGTATTAACCTGATTTGGTGCGGAGTGCCTTAGTAGTTTGATTTTAATTATATGCATAGACAATCTGGCGGCATTGAAGCACGGCGGTACATTACTTTATTTTATTCTACCTTAAGATATATATGGATAGATACACAGAAAGGTTCTTGACATCACATATATGTTTTTTTCCCGCAGCCACATCTCAGGAACTGAATGCCTGTATTTAGATGACACACAGCCGTTTTGAGATACGATTGGTAAAATAAATCTTTCTTCCCTTCTATTTCCTTGAAATTTTGTTTTTTTTCATGTACCTGTGCAGTGCTATTGATTATATTTAACAATCCTTTTAGGTTCTTTTTCGTTACTCGAGTTTTTCTCTGTTACTTGAACTTGCTTGAAATTCCAAGCGCAGTCTACAGTGCAAGTAACAATTATTCTTTGCTGTTCCAGTGGATTATGCATTAAGCACTTACACTATATTCACTCATGTTTCATCACTTTCACTTGTATGGGAAAAACGTGGACCTCGTTGAGTGATTTTATTTGAAATAAAGATACTTGTATTCAGTGTATTCCTGGGTCCACTCTGTTGTTGTATTTGTCATCAGTGTAATTTACTCCCATTAATGACATGGCACAATCACATTTAACTTTCTAGAGGTTTTCATTTGATCTTACTATTTTTTTCCACATATATTCACACTCACCTTTGAAGTTTTTTCAGTATTGTGATTTTTACTGTATGTTATTTTCTACCTATATGTTCGTAAGTTAACTCCTGGTGAAGGCCAAAAAGCCAAAACACAGCCTATGTTGAGCGAGTCTGTATGGGATTGTCTCTTTGCACTCAAGTTGATCAAGACTGAATACACAGCCATCAATAAAAAAATTGTTTATCACTACTTCGGATCGTCTTAGTGCTTTACCACTTCTACTACTAAGGTTTGCTTGTGCTTTTGTGTGGGAATTTTGGCTTACTCCTTGTTTTTTTTTTTTTCACTTGATTTGTCCTTGCCATTTTCAGGGCACAGACACAGAAGTCTGCCCCAGCCCTGGCCTTGTTCACCAGCTACTGAAGCTGAATCTGTCCAGCCATGATCACGGCACAGACCACAGAAGTCTACCCAGCACTGGATTTGTCTCCTAATTACTGTTTGGTTCCATACCTTCTATACAGGATTCCTTTGTGTTTAACCCACACATTTTGGAATTGTTACTGTTTTCATCTCCACCAACTCCCTCTCTGTGAAAAGGTACTTCCTGACATTATTTCTAAGATGCCCACCCCCCTCCCACAACCTCAATTAATGTCCTCCAGTTCTACTACTTTCCCATCTCCGGAAAAGGTTTGTTTGTAAATCAAATACCTTTCAAATATTTAAATGTCTGTATCATATCGCCCCTGTCTCTCTTTTCCACCAGAGTATGCATGTTCAGGTCAAGTCTCTCCTTATATGTATTGTGACACAAACCTCATATCATTTTTGTCACTTTTCTCTGAACTGCTTCAAATCTTTTTACGTCCTTAGCAAGATACGGCCTCCAAAATGGAACACAATACTTCAAAGTGAGGCCTTACTATCTAATTGTGCAGGGGCATCAACACTTCCCTTCTTCTGCTGATTATACCCCTCTGAATGCCAATGCTCTGTTGCATTATTGCGTCACCTCAAGATCCTGAGACATCATCACCCAAGGTACCTCTCCGGAGCTGTGCTTATCAGTCTCTCTCCTATTTGATACATCTCCTTTGGATTTCTGCACTTCTTGGCATTAAATTTTAACTTCCAGACCTTTGAACATTCTTTTAATTTTTGGAGATCTCTTCTCATATTTTCTACTCCCTCTGGGGTATCCACTCTATTGGCTATCTTCGTGTCATCCGCAAAAAGGCAAACTTCTCCTTCTAACTCTTCAGCAATGTCTCTCACAAATATATTAAACAGAATCAGCCCCAGTACTGTCCCCTGAGGTACTCCACTACTCACCTTCCTTTCCTCCGAGGGGATTCCATTTATCATCACCCTCTGTCGCCTGTCGATCAACCAGTTTCCAATCAAGTTCACCACTTTGGGTACTAAGTTCAGCCCTCTCAGCTTATGCATAAGTCTTCTGTGAGGAACTGTTTCAAACGCTTTGCTGAAATCCAAGTAGATTTCATCCAGCACATGTCCTTCATCCAATTCTTTGGTCACCCAGTCAAAGAAATCAATCAGATTCGTTTGGCAGGATTTTGGTTTGGTAAGCCATGTTTGCCTTGGATCCTAGAAAGATTTCCCTTCAGCAGCAACTCCATTATTTTTCCTACTTCCGATGTGAGACTTACCAGCCTGTAGTTTCCCACTTCTTCCCTGTCCTGGCTTTTGTAATGATAGACCACATCAGCTCACCTACAATCCAATGGAACCTCTCCCATCTCTAAAGATTTATTAGAAAAGTCCTTAAGAGGTCCCACCAGGATTTGTTCGAGCTCCCTCAGTATCCTGGGATGTATCCCATCGGGCCCCATAGCTTTGTCCTCTTTCAGATTTTCAAGTTGTTTATAAATGCTTTCTTCCATGAACAGTGCAATATTCACTCTGTTCCCAAATATACCCTCGATACCTGACTGCGGTCCTTCTCCAGAATTTTCTTCTATAAGCACCGATGAGAAGAATTTGTTCAGCATGCTTGCTTTATCCTCATCACTCTCCACATAGCTGCTCTCAGCACCTTTCAGTCTTACAATTCCATTCCTAGCTTTTTTCCTTTCCCAATATATCTGAAAAAGGTCTTATCACCTTTCTTTACATCTTTAGCCATTTTTTTCTTCCGCCTGTCACATTTCCCTCTTCACTTCTTTGAATTTAATCCAGTAATCTTTTCCATGCTCCTCTTGTTGCGTATTCCTGTATCTCTTGAACGCAGCCTCTTTTGCCCTTACTTTTTCGGCCACTTGTTTAGAGAACCATATAGGCTTCCTATTTGTCTTGCTTTCGTTTATTTTCCTTGTATAAAGATCTGTTACCATATTTATAGCAGCTTTTAGCTTGGACCAGTGCGCTTCCATTTCTCCTATGCCTAACCCATGCCATCGGCTCCTTCAGGTATTCCACCATTTTACCAAAATCAGCGTGTCTGAAATCCAGTACTTTTTGTGCTTCTGCACTCTGCTTTTGCTCTTTATAATCAAACCATATCACGTGATAATCACTACTGCCTGGGTGGGCAGCCACCCAAACGCTGGAAACACTTCCTTCATTTGTGAGCACTAGATCCAGCATTGATCCTTTCTTTGTGGGTTTTGTCACCATCATAGGAGCCAACTTTTCAAAATGATTGGGGATGCTGATTTTTTTTTTTTCTTAACAGGAGGTGCATTCCCTCTCCCCCTCCCTCCGAGTTCTGAATTTTAAAAGTCATCTTACCTCGGGGTCCCAGCGACAGCAGTGAAAGGCGTGCAGGCTCGGCGCGTCAGGCTTCCCTTCTCTCTCTCTCTCAGCTCTGGTCCTGCCCTTGCGAAACAGGAATGAGGGCGGAACCACAGCTGAGAGAGAAGGAAGCCTGAAGCGCCAAGCCCGCATGCCTTTCACTGCTGCCGCCGAGAACCCGAGGTAAGATGACTTAAAATTCTGGGTGGCACGTAGGAAGTCGAGGGCGGGCACCGGGCTGGCGAAGGGAACTTCTGATTCTGGCAGGTGAAATATTGGGGGTGTTCGAGCACCCACAGCACCCAAGGAGTCGGCGCCTATTGGCCCCAATTGTCTGAGCAAAGCACTTTGATAGGCATCCATGATCTCTCTGCTTCTTTCTGATTTTACAGCCGGTACATTCCAATCCACATCAGACAAGTTGAAATCTCCCAGCAACAGCACCTCCCCTTTCATTCAAAGCTTATGGATATCTTCAATCAGATCCTTGTCCAGGTTCTCCATTTGTGCCAGAGGTCTGTAGATAACACCCATGTGGATACAGGTTCCATCTTCTCTTTCTAGGACAAGCCATATAGCTTCTTCCTTTCCCCAGGCTCCCTGCATTTCAGCTGCTCTGATACTATTTTTCACATACAGTGCCACTCCTCCACCTCTTCAGCCCTCCCTAGCCTTTCTAAAAAGATTATAGCCCAGTATGGTTGCATCCCATTCATTTGAATCATTGAATCGTGACTCTAATAGCAACAATATCCAAGACTTCCTTAAACATATGGGCTTGCAAATCTTGTATCTTTTTACTTAGACTATGGAACACTTGTGCTCATTGCTTTCCATGTGTTAAGTGAGTTTAGATGGTTTTCTATATTAACATTACCCTTCCCCACTGCAGTCATGTTTTTGCTGGGGGTGATTTTCTGAATTCCCTTGTTTTCTATTGTCACCCTGCATCCTCTAGTTAAATGTCTCGAAACATACTGTCTGAGTTTCTCCCCAAGGATCCTTTTTCCTGTTATAATACTCTAGTTTCAGCTTTTAATTCTACAGTTTCTGAAGATCTTCGGGTACGGAAGATCATTCAAGTTAAGGCTTCCATTTATATGTTTATGCTGGTTCCTGGGTATGAAAAGTTTTGTTTTACTTTTTGAGATCCTAATTTTTGTTCCTGTTCCCTTTTTACTATTTTTATTTTTATTGGTCTTTCATTTGCCTGGACAAGCCACTACTCAGGATTCAAATCTCTGCTTTTACAGTGCATGTTTTAGACTGTATAACAGTATTGTTATTAGCTGTGTTTTATACACTCCTGACACAGGCTCCATGCCAAAACATGGCCATATCAGGCTTTTTTATACAAAATTGTATTTATTTGCTATGGTTTAATGTAATATATATTTTACCTTGATTTAATTGCTAATATTGTACTACATAAGAACATAAGAATACCCATACTGGTCAGACCAATTGTCAATCTAGCCCAGTATTCTGTTTCTAGCAGTGTTCAATCCAGGTCACAAGTACCTGGCAGAAACCCAAACAGTAGCAACATTCCATGCTACCAATCCCAGGGTAAGCAGTAGCTTCCCCATGTCTGCCTCAATAGCAGACTATGGACTTTTCCTCCAGGAACTTAAATGCTGTTACTACAAAAGTTCCAGAGCTTAACTATTCGTTGAGTGAAGAAATATTTCCTACAATTTGTTTTAAAAGTGCTTCCATGTAACTTTGAGTGTCCCCTATTCTTTGTACTTTATGAAACAGTAGAAAAAAAATCAAATAATTTCTACTTGTTCTACACCACTCAGGATTTTGTAGACCTCAATCATATCACCTCTCAGCCATCTCTATCCAAGTTGAATAGTCCAAACCTCTTTAGCCTTTCCTCCTCATATGAGAGGAGTTCCATCCCCTTTATCATTTATTGGTTGGTCTATTTGGTAGTGGTGCTGGTGCTGCTTCTACCCCCTGTTTTATTTGCTGTTAGCTTGGTGGTTGCATAGGGAGCGTCATCTTTTGTTGGGTTTTCCACTTTGGTCTTTATCTGCTGTTATCCACTATCCGCCCAATATTCAAATCAATTTAAGCTTGCTGAAACTTTGCAAAATGTGGCAGGGCAAGCTCAAGATATTGGGTCACAAACAACAAGTACTAATGGTGGAGGACTCTTAAAACGTATAAATATCTCCTCCTGTTATTAAGCAAAGATTCTATGGACATGCACAGAAAATGAGAAAATATGGAAAATGTAGTTCAAAAGAAAAAATCTTTGGGGTCCTTTTACTAAGGTGCGCTAAAATGATTACCATGCGCTAAAACAAGACACCCACTATATTCCTCCTTTTTTTGCAAATAGCTGATAAAAACTGGAGGTCAAAATTATACTTTCTTTGATCCATAACAGTTCATTTTCTTTTCAATGAGAGATTTTGCTGCCCTACAGCCACCTCAATGACCATTAGAATGGACAGTATTTTGATTTGAGCAATATTTAGATGGTATTCTTAATGGTAATTTTTTTCTAAATGGAAATTTTCCACTGAATTGTGAATTGACTCCGCTCCCATTATTGTGGATTACTAGGAATAGTAATAAGAATTATAAAAAAATAAATAAACCAGCATTTCATTATTGATACTTTGCAATTACCGTTCTTTTTCTGATGCAAATGCATAAGTATTGCCATACTGGGAAAGACCAAAGGTCCATCAAGCCCAGCATCCTGTTTCCAACAGTGGCCAATCCAGGTCACAAATACCTGGCAAGATCCCAAAAAAGTACAAAACATTCTTTACTGCTTATCTCAGAAATAAGATTTTCCCCAAGTCCATTTAATAATGGTCTATGGACTTTTTCTTTAGGAAGCCGTCCAAACCTTTTTTAAACTTCGCTAAGCTAACCGCATTTACCACATTCTCTGGCAACGAATTCCAGAGTTTAATTACACGTTGAGTGAAGAAACATTTTCTCCGATTCGTTTTAAATTTACTACATTGTAGCTTCATCGCATGGCCCCTAGTCTTAGTATTTTTGGAAAGCATAAACAGACACTTCACATCTACCTGTTCCACTCCACTCATTATTTTATAGACCTCTATTATATCTCCCCTCAACCGCCTTTTCTCCAAGCTGAAGAGTCCTAGCCGCTTTAGCCTTTCCTCATAGGGAAGTCGTCCCATCCCTTTTATCATTTTCGTCACCCTTCTCTGCACCTTTTCTAATTCCACTATATCTTGTATGAGATACGGCGACCAGAATTGAACACAATAGTCGAGGTACGGTTGCACCATGGTGCGATACAAAGGCATTATAACATCTTCATTTTTGTTTTCCATTCCTTTCCTAATAATACCTAACATTCTATTTGCTTTCCTAGCCGCAGCAGCACACTGAGCAGAAGGTTTCAAGGTATCAACGACAAAACCTAGATCCCTTTCTTGGTCTGTGACTCCTAACGTGGAACCTTGCATGATGTAGCTATAATTCGGGTTCCTCTTTCACACATGCATTACTTTGCACTTGCTCACATTAAACATCATCTGCCATTTAGACGCCCAGTCTCATAAGGTCCTCTTGTAATTTTTCACAATTATCCCGCGCTCTAATGACTTTAAATAACTTTGTGTCATCAGCAAATATAATTACCTCACTAATTACTCCCATCTCTAGGTCATTTATAAATATGTTAAAAAGCAGCGGTCCCAACACAGACCCCTGAGAAACCCCACTAACTACACTTCTCCATTGAGAATGCTGACCATTTAACCCTACTCTCTGTTTCCTATCTTTTAACCAGTTTTTAATCCACAATAGAAGACTACCTCCTATCCCATGACTCTCCAATTTCCTCTGAAGTCTTTCATGAAAATCCAGATACACAATATCAACCGGTTCCCCTTTATCCATGTTTGTTCACCCCTTCAAAGAAATGTAGTTGATTGGTGAAGCAAGATTTCCCTTCACTAAATCCATGTTGACTTTGTCTCATTAATCCATGCCTTTGAATATGCTCTGTAATTTTGTTCTTTATAATAGCCTCTACCATTTTGCCCGGCACCGACGTCAAGACTCACCGGTCTATAATTTCCCGGATCTCCTCTGGAACCTTTTTTAAAAATCGGCGTTACATTGGCCACCCTCCAATCTTCCAGTACCACGCTTGATTTTAAGGATAAATCATATATTATTAATAATAACTCCGCAAGTTCATTTTTCAATTCTACCAGTACACTGGGAAGAATACCATCCGGTCCAGGAGATTTGCTACTCTTCAGTTTGTAGAACTGCCCCATTACATCCTCCAGGTTTACAGAGAATTCATTAAGTTTCTCCGACTTGTCAGCTTCGAATACCATTTCTGGCACCGGTATCCCACCCAAATCTTCCTTAGTGAAGACCGAAGTAAAAAATTCATTTAATCTCTCCGCTATGGCTTCGTCTTCCCTGATTGCCCCTTTTACTCCTCAGTCATCTAGCAGTCCAACCGATTCTTTTACCGGCTTCCTGCTTTCAATATACTTTAAAAAAAAAATTTTACTATGTGCTTTGGCCTCCAAAGCAATCTTTTTTCCAAAGTCCCTCTTGCCCTTCCTTATCAGCGCTTTGCATTTGACTTGACATTCCTTATGCTGTTTCTTATTATTTTCAGTCGGTTCCTTCTTCCATTTTCTGAAGGATTTTCTTTTAGCTCTAACAGCTTCCTTCACCTCACTTTTTAACCACACCGGCTGTTGTTTGGTCTTCCATCCTCCTTTTTAATACGCGGAATATATTTGGCCTGGGCTTCCAGGATGGTGTTTTTGAACAGCATCCATGCCTGATGTAAAATTTTGACCCTTGCAGCCACTCCTTTAAGTTTTTCTTTCACCGTTCTTCTCTTTTTATCATAGTCTCCTTTTTTAAAGTTAAACACTAACATATTTGATTTCCTATGTATACTTACTTCAAAGCTAATATCAAATCCGATCATATTATGATCACTGTTATCAAGCGGCCCCAGCACCATTACCTCCCGCACCAGATCATGTGCTCCACAAAGGACTAGGTCTAGAATTTTTCCTTCTCTCGTCAGCTCCTGTACCAGCTGCTCCATAAAGCAGTCCTTCATTTCATCAAGGAATTTTACCTCCCTAGCATGCCCCGATGTTACATTTATCCAGTCAATATCGGGGTAATTGAAATATTGTGTTGTCCAGATTGTTTGCGTCCCTAAATTCCTTTAACATTTCTGCATCCTTCTGTTCATCCTGGCCAGGCGGACGGTTGTATACTCCTATCACTATCCTTTTCCCCTTTACACATGGAATTTCAAGCCATGATTCCAAGAATTGTTTTGTTCCCAGAAGTGTTTTGTTTTGATGCAAATTCTCTGCTTGTATTTGTTTTGGAAGATTCATAAATAAATATCCTTAAAAATGGCCACAGCAACTCTTAGCGGCAACCTCATGGTACTGAAAGGCTGCCCCTAGAGATCATGGTGGCTATTTTGAGAAAAAAAAGTTGTGATGGGCAGGAGAAAGTAGGCCTCAATCCTACCTGTAGGACCCCAGGGATAAAAAAGGTAGATCTATGGGGCTGTGAGGGTAGTGAGGAAGCCTAGTCTGGGGCTCACTTGCTTCGGGGGGGGGGGGGGGGGGGGTGTGGAACCTCTGTGTCTTATATGGGTCTCAGTCAATATTTAACCGGGGCCGGCATAAAGTGTATCTTATGCAGGTCCTGAATGAATATCAGCTGTGACCTGCTTAAGTTCAAGTGGTTTCCATACAACAAATTATCTCCAGGATATTCAATGATGGTGCCCCCGGCATTAAATATCCAGGGCTAATTCTGACCACTGTGGGCTGAATATCAACTGGTATGTTACTATGGGCTACATTTACTTAAAGGTGCTCTGGGTTACTACATGTGTTAATAACACATATTAACTATTATTTACCACAGGTCCCAATTAATGCAATGGGAATTATTTACTAACAACACAAGTCAGCGGCATTTGCACATACCAATGTGGTACCGCACTTTAATAAATTTAGCCCTACAACTTTAGTATGAAAGAAGAGGAAACACAAAATGTTACAAGATCATTGGGAAAAGGGCACAGAAAACAAGCACTCTTCCTCTTGCTGAAGAAAAACAACTGACAGAACAAAATGGCTGATGGTAGTACATCAATGCACAATCCTACTCCAAGTTCTAGAATTCAAAAGGAACTCATCCCAGAAACAAAGTAACATGTTATATTAAATGCACAATTTGCTTACCTCGTCTTCCGACATATTTTGACCAACCATCGTTTTGAATAACACTGCCAATTCTTCAAGAACTTCAAGCCATTCAGTCATATTCCACAAGCTGCCATAGTCCTGATATCGTGGTTGTGTACGACCACATATGCCATCAATTATTTTATGAAGAAACTAAAATAAATAATAATAAAAAATGTGAAAAAAAGTTTATACAGCTCTCCTATAATTTCCTGGAATTTTTCATTTTCTTATGTGACATCATTGCACTAGGAAGCCCTTTTACTAAAGGGTGGTAGGGCTACCACGTCGAAAGCGCATGCCAGAACAGCACCTCCGCAGGTGAGGCATCCCGTGGTATTGCTGTGATCAGCATACACCGATCCCTACAGCAGAAAATAGAAATTATTTTCTAGCGCAGGAGCAGGCATGCCTTGTGCTTATCGGGTAGTGTGGGCACATTACTGTGTGCTACCCAATTAGTGCGGGAGCCCTTACTGCCTCCTAAATAGGTGATGGTGAACGCTCCTAGCAGTAATTGCCACGTGCTAATGGGGAAATTAGTGAGTGCCTATATTTTTTAAAAAACAAACACGGCCATTTTTCAGACGTGCTAGAAAATGGCCAGAGTGCACTCATGTGCTAATCGCAGCACCACCCACTTTCTAGCATAGCTTAGTAAAAGGATCCCTAGGTGTTTTTTTTTTTATTAGAATTTTCTTTTGTTGGCAGGTTTACAAAATGATCATTTGTTCAGGTGTTAGGGTAACTACTGTCTGCACTAAAAATAATTCTAAATCCAAAATATGGTAAACTTGTAGGAAATACAGGAAAAACAATCACTATAATTTAAAAATATGGAGGAAAAGACCTCATTAAGACCTAAATTCACAATGGTGGGACTGTAGCCACCTTTATGTGTGTATGGTCAAATAAGTCATCATCGGTCTGAAAAACCTCCTGAAAAAACGTTGCCTAGTAGATCAAAATCACAAAACTTTTTCAATCAAATTACTACTAGCAACCAAATAATAGTAAAATGTTACTTAGCTTGAGTTGCACAGCACGGTGACTTTAATAGATTCATGTCCTTTCATCTATCACACAGTCCTTTAAACGATAGTCTTTACAGGTATTCTTTAGTAATCCTTAGAATAACATCAAAATAACTTTTATGTTAGGCAAAGGTTCCGATGGGGACCCGTTTTGCAAAGGCTTCTTCCAGAGACCTTGTCAGTCTTCTAGACTACCTATTGCTGCTGCACTGTTAACTCAAACAGCCAGTTTTTCCTGTACTTCCTACACGTTTACCATATTTTGGATTTAGAATTGTTCTACTGATTTGGATATATGGTATAAACCCATAATCCTAAGTGTGTCAACCATATCAGGTACTAGCATTTAGATATTTTTGTCAAAGGTAATGCAAATAAAAATCTCACTTCTAAACTGTGGCATCAAAAACAATATGAACGGTTGCCAAACTTTATTGCAGTTGGCAGTACTAAACCTAAACACTGATAGCACTCCATTCTCAGAAGATCAAATGAACTTTAAAATTGAACTGCTGAGCAACGAATTATAACAAACTTAAGGGTTTCAAAAGGTCATTAATATGGAAGGAAACAAACACAAAACCCTTCTGCAAAACCTAACTGGACCGAACGATGTCAATGACTTGCACATGGGAATCTTAACATACCAAAAGTCTCATGCAAAATAAAACATTTGATTGCCTAATTCATACGTATAACCTAATATAACCAGTTTGCTGTCATGATAATGAGCTGGCTTCTGTGCACCATTTCACAATATACTTCTTAAAAACAAATAATAAAAAGAACCCCATTATTTAGTACACCTTTATTTCGTGCTAGGGATGTAAAATAAAATATATACTATGTGAAAAATCACTAAACACAATGTAATTGCAAAAGGCATGACATCTCCATTCTCAGCCTCCCACCCACTGGTAAAGCAAAGAGAACACTATGGTGAAAAGACCATCGGACTCATTTTCGAAAGAGGACGCCCATCTTTCAACACAAATCGGAAGATGGGCGTCCTTCTCACAGGGTCGTCCAAATCAGTATAATCGAAAGCCGATTTTGGACGTCCCCAACTGCTTTCCATCGCAGGGATGGCCAAAGTTCAAGGGGGCATATCGGAGACATAGCGAAGGCGGGACTTGGGCATGCCTAACACATGGACGTCCTCGACCCATAATGGAAAAAAAGGGCGTGCCTGATGAGCACTTGGACGACTTTACCTAGTCGTGTTTTTCTTACGACCAAGGCACAAAAAGGTGCCCAAAATGATCAGATGACCACCAGCGAGAATCGGGGATGACCTCCCTTACTCCCCCAGTGGTCACTAACCCCCTCCCACCCTCAAAAAATCTCTTTCAAAATATTTTTTGCCAGCCTCAGATGTCACACTCAGGTCCGTGACAGCAGTATGCAGGTCCCTGGAGTAGTTTTAGTGGGTGCAGTGCACTTCAGGCAGGCGGACCCAGGCCCACCCCACCCCTACCAGTTACGTTTGTGGAGGAAACAGTGAGCCCTCCAAAACTCACCAGAAAACCCACTGTACCCACATCTAGGTGCCCCCCTTCACCCGTAAGGGCTATGGTACTGGTGTACAGTTGTGGGGAGCGGGTTTTAGGGGGGGCTCAGCACACAAGGTAAGGGAGCTATGTACCTGGGAGCAATTTTTTAAGTCCACTGTAGTGCCCCCTAGGGTGCCCAGTTGGTGTCCTGGCATGTCAAGGGAACCAGTGCACTACAAATGCTTGCTCCTCCCACAACCAAAGGGCTTGCATTTGGTCGTTTCTGAGATGGACGTCCTCAGTTTCCGTTACCGCTGAAAATCAGAAACGACCAAGTCTAGGGACGACCATCTCTAGGGATGACCTAAATTTCAAGCTTTGGATGTCCCTGACTGTATTATCAAAATGAAAGATGGACGTCCATCTTGTATTCAAGAAGTGGCTTATTGCATTCAGGCATAACCAAGGCACAAAAACTGAACTGATTCACCTGAAGCAATGCGGCTCTTTCAGGAGACGAGTACAGCAAAGGTCCCACAAAACTCTGCTGGATTGCATGTGCCTGCATGCCATGTGTGGTCACACTGATGAGCATGCGCGTCAATATGAGGCACACATGACCCAATGGAGCTTGACAGAGCTTTTTCTCTACCTGCCTCCTAACGGTGCCACATCCTTCAGGTGAACCAATTCAATTTTTCTGCCATAAATAGTTATTAACCGCTTATGAGTTAGAATTAGAAACAATCGGACAAGAAGATATCTGGTATCACCTTACCAGGCTACTCAACCAGTCCAACTGTTCAGCTCTTCAACCTCTTCCTCTCCCTTGGAGATCTGCTGTGCATAGCCCCTGCTTTCCTAGGTTCAAATCTCATTGTTGCAGCACCAGCAGCACAGAGGAGTCATTGTGTTTGTTGGAGTTGCTGGTTAGATTCCACCTAAAGTGCTGCGTTGAGGGTTGGGGGCTGTACCTTGGTAAGGTCATGTAGATGAGAGATGTGGTTTTGAGAATGGGTTGCAGGCCTTATTTCTTCATGTTTTTCTGAGTAATTCAGGAGTCTCATTTATGGGTTTTGCAACTGTTATCAAAATTATTTAAGTATTAGGATTTATTTACCACCTTTTTGAAGGAATTCATTCAAGGCAATGTACAATATGAATAAATCAAACAAAAGCAATAGACAATTACAACAGTAAAAATATTCATTTAACACTACAAAGTATGGAATAGTATACTACTTACAATGTCAACACAATACGTAATAAAACAGTTTAATACACAGTGTAGGTATAAGCAAAGAACATATAGATAGGTAGGAGTGTAAGAGAAGTTAGAAAATAAAGAGACTAATTTAAAGAAAGTTGCACATGAGGTCAGAGAGGTGATTAAATATCTCAGCTAGGATAGGAGTTGATAAACATGTCCTGCTGCAGTATGTGCAGCCCGTGTCACTTCTTGGGGGGGGGGGGGGGGGTGGAGGGAGTGAGACTAACAGGTTAGTTCCTTCTTCCATTAAAGGCCTGGTTGAAGTGCCAGGTTTTCACCTGCTTCCTGAAGCAGAGATAGTCTTAAGCATAGTCTTTCAGGGAGTGCATTCCAGAGTGTGGAGGCTACACCAGAGCCAGCTCGCTTGCAGGTATCACATTGTGTAATGTCTTTTGGAGAGAGTGTGGTTTGGGATATTCCTTGGAAGGCCCTTAGTGTCCTTGGAAGTATGTAGAGGGTCATCCTGTTCTTCAAGTACTCTGGGCCATTTCTTTTACGGGCCTTGAAGATCAGACACAGAGTTTCAAATTTAGCCCCATATTGTACTGGTAGCGTGAAGTTTTTTGCAAAAATGGTATGATGTGGTCACCTTGCTTATATTAGTCTTGCTGCAGCATTCTGAATCAATTGCTGATGCAGACCCTTTCTAGTCAGACCATTGTAGAGTGCATTAGATTGTAAGCTCTTTGAGCAGGGACTGTCTTTCTTCTATGTTTGTGCAGCGCTGCGTATGCCTTGTAGCGCTATAGAAATGCTAAATAGTAGTAGTAGTGCATTACAGTAATCCAGTCTTTATGTTACCATGGAGTGTACAACTGGGATAAGATTTGTCTTTTCAATGTAAGAAGACAGGCAGCCTAGTTGTTGCAAACAGTCGAAGCAGAAGGTTGCTTGGATTGGGGGAATCAGAGTAAGTGTTGAATTTAACTGTATTCCAAGGTTCCTGACTTGTAATTTGAGGAGGGAGTTTGTACTTCCCAAAAGAGATTTTGATGTCAGGTATGTGTCCACTTGTGTTAGGGACCCAGAAAAGCTTGGTTTCTACTTGTGTTCAGGCAAAGTTTTCTTTGTTTAGCCCATTCTTGAACTGATGTTAGACAGGTAATCAGTTTATTCTGAGCTGTAGGTAAGTCATGTTCAATGGGTATGAGCAGCTACACATCATCTGCGAAGATGTAGAACCGAGTGTCCATCGATCGAATCAGCTCAGCTAGTGGCTTGAGAAGGATATTGAAAAGAATGAACTGTAAACCACTTAGGTCTAAGTGATATATAAATACTTAAGTGAATGAATGAATAGGTGACAGTATCGATCCTTGTGGTACCCCATAGGTCAGTGCCCATGATGGCGATGAGGTGCTGCCAAACATTATGGACAGTTGCCCGTCTGATAGATAGGAACTGAACCAAGCAAGTAGTGTTCAATTGATACCTGTCTCTACCAGTTGTGCTAGAAAGCTGCTGAGAAACCTAGCAGTACTAACACCAAGGCATATCTCCTGTCTTGGTTTCTGTGAAGATCATCTAGTAGGTATATAAGGACCGTTTCTGTTCCATAACCTGGTCTGAATCCAGATTGGCTAGAAGAGAGAAACTGGCTAGATCCATATCAATCACTGAGTTGAATACAGACTGTTTTATAAATTTTCCTAGAAATGGAATGTTGGATACTGGCTAGCAACTTTCAAGTCTGTCCTGGTCAAGGTGGTTTTTCTTTAGCAAAGGGTGCACAACTGCCCTTTTTAATGCTATTAGTAGTTACCCACTAAAAAAAAATCACAGTTTTTTTTTGGATACTTCTATGAGACCCATACTTGCCCATCTTTGATGGGCAGGGGTTGAGGGAGAAGGTATTTGGTCGAAGGTACGTTAGGTTTTGTATTTAAAATTACCTATGTAATCCTAAAATCTTTTGGTGCCCCCCCTCCCCATCTCTCTCATGTCCACTTTACATCCCTTTACACGAAAAAGGTTGGAGACCACTGCATTAAGAGATCCAGGCGGGTTTGAGGTTGTCATATGGGGAGGAGGGAAATTATGTCAGAAGGAAAGACAAGGCAGGGCCACGATCCTTCACCACATTGCCTCTGACTGCACTACTGGTAATAGCGTGTCACTATCTTCTCTTGAGGTGGCAGTCATTGTGGCTGTGTTATCCATAGTCATAACAGCTAACATGCAGTACCTCCCGTGCACTACCCGTCACTGCCAATCACTCCTCCGCCTGTCAATGTCACACCCAGCTGCCACCCACTCCTGCACTTGGCAACTGAAGCACGATTTTTACCATACTGGCTGCTTTATTCCACAGAAGACGTTAGCACGGACCTGCATTAATGTCTATTGCTAGGTAGAACCCATGTTTGCTGGGAATGCAGCTTAATAAAATGACTCCTAAATTAATTAAGTAACTGCTTATTTTTTAAAATTTTGTTTTATTTCTATTACCTTTAAAATGGATGAATATGGCAACCATACTGCTTTACCTATTATGTATGACTGAAACATAGCCACTGATACTCAGCCCATGGTAGTCAACATTTTTGACAATGCTAATCACTACAGTCAGAATTAGGCCCGATAGTACGTGCCAGCACAGAATATCTGGGTGTTTGTCAGACTGGAAGTTATGTGGGTCTGGACAATATTCAATGCCACACCCAGATAGCTAACTAGGCATTGGGGCTGCATCATATGAAGCAATCCTAATGCACTGGCATTGAATATTTGTGGAGTCTGGTTAACTTCCAGTCTGCCCGACTCTGCCCCCAGACCACCGAAGCCCCAATCAGATAATGCTGTGGTAATGTGCTAATATTCAGTGGCACTATCCAGTTAAGTGCAACTGAATATAGCAGTTGGGCCAACCTGCATAATTTAGCCCATTTAATCATATTGAACATGGGCCCATAAAATGTGAGTGTATGTAAGAACCTCAAGGAGGCGAGAGTACCTAAGGAAACAAGGAGAGCAACAGAGGGAAGTAATGGTACCTTTTACAGGTGACTCCTAGACAAGACTTACCCAGGTCTATGCATCCTAGCCCAATACTGCCGTTGCACTACAAAAAGAAGAGTGAAAACTTCTAGAGCTCAAACACGGCCTTAGTACAAATTTTTTAAACTAAAGCATTAAAGTACCGTAAAATACATTAAAGACAGCCATAACAGGAAAAACAAAACTACACCTCCTTCCTAGGCTCGGCAGGGAAAATGCGCCTCCCCCAGCTACCTACTTCGCCCTTACCTGCGGACACTGTTCTACCGGCAACCTCTCTAATAGCCGCACCATCCTCGCAAATCAGGTAACACTTCCGCCACCCAACGTCAATCACTGAATCACATGACTATAAGCGACGCCCTCCAAAAGTTTAAAAGGAAGAAAAAAAAATCTTGCTCCTGTCCTCTTGCATTACACGACGTGACGTTCGTGTGGAGGAAATTGAAACAAGCAGTGATAGATAGTAACAAGGAGGTTAGATTTAAAAAAAAAAAAAAAAAAAAAGGAAGCGGGATGACGTCAAAAAGCTAAAGCCAATTAGGTTAACCTCTATTTCCCTTTCCCCGCGCAGCCGTCATCCCCATATACTCAAAACAAAGCAAACAAACCTATGAGTAGCTGAATCTACGTTGTCGTTCTTTACTCCTGAAGGCATTTTTATTTAATCTCACTTATATTTTCAAACATGCCGGCTTGTGCAGCATATGGATGTACACAGAGGATGTACAATAACAGAATAACTTTTCATAGGTAGAATAGTAATTTGTTATAAATCGTAATATCAATTTGTTATTTGGAGAGGCTGGTTATAGGGACCTACAGTGCTTTTTTTGTAGAAAAAAAGGTGCCGGTACTCATTATGGGCAGGGCCAGCACCTATGGCTCCGCTCCTATGATAGCCACACCCCATGCTAGCCACACCCCTTATACCAACCATGGCGCATATAAACAGGCATCATTGAAAATATTATACCAGTATAGGAGAAAAAAATAACTTGACTTTTTTCATTATAAATAATTTCTGTAAGATGTTACAGCTCCAGTATACCTAGGGTTACCATATTTTGTCCTCTCAAAAAGAGGACACATGTCCCGCCCCTGCCCCGCCCACTTCCCCTCCCCTTTCACATCCTCGCCCCGCCCTTTTTTGTTGTCCTAACTTTATCCACTTACTTAGCTGGTTAGCAAACTTACCACCCCCCCCCCCCCCATTTACTCAGCTGCACTACTACTACTACTATTTAGCATTTCTATACCGCTACAAGGCATACGCAGCGCTGCACAAACATAGAAGAAAGACAGTCCCTGCTGCACTAGTGGCAACGCCAATACTGCCCATTGAAAGTGAATAGGCTGTGTCGGAATTAGCGCACCAGCAGCCTCTAGCATGGCTTAGTAAACAGGGGGGCTTAATATTACCATTAACCAATTAAATTCCATCTGCACCCCAGCACTAACTACTAGACAGTGGCAATATTCAACAGGAGTGGAGTGGACTATCAGCTTAAGTGTCAGTGTGTCACAGAATATTACCAGATGTCAGCTCAGCAGAGAAACTCTTTCGAATATCAAGCCCTATGTTTTTAAATTTGTGTTTATTATGAATGCTCCTTGGTATATGGAGTAACATGAAAAAGTTCTATTAGCATCAAATTTGAGACTTTGGAACTCAGGATGGGGGAAGGGGAATGTGTCAAATCTTTCTAGTAACATATTTTTAAAAATACAATTATGAGGAAATCATGATTTTTGAAAACAGATAGGATACGCCCACCCCTTAGAAAAACTTTCTCAAGTCCTCCACATACACATACTATGCACCCCCATGCTCCCTCCTTACATCCCTTCATGAACTAAGAGGAACAAGTCTCCCAAAATAGATAGGTTAATTTCTTGAAATGTGTTCACTGTTCACAAATAAAAGGCAATGCAACGTACAGGCAATAAAAGGAGGCCACTCCCCTTCCCCATATCAACCCGCATCCCTGTGCCCCGAGACTCCCGCTTCCCTTTCTCACATCCACCCATGCCCCAGACTCCTGCTCTCCTTCCCAGTCCCGGTCTCAGTCCCAGTTTCTCACCGCCTTTTCCTCTTCTGCGAGTCCAACCACAGCTTCCCCGTTCGCCTCTCAGTCACCAAACAATCGCTTCGCCTCTGTTAACGTTTCAACTGAACAGACCAATCAGAGCATTCGTATGTGGAGTGGAGGAGTAGCCTAGTGGTTAGTGCAGCGGACTTTGGTGCTGGCGAACTGGGATCGATTCCCACTGCAGCTCCGTGTGACTTTGGGTAAAAGTCACTTAACCCTCCGTTGCCCCAGGTAAATCGCTTTGGATGTGGTTGCAAAAACTGTAGAAAAGTGGTTAAAGAAAGAAGGATGGGAAAAGAACGGGCGAAGGATTTCTGGGTAATGAAGACCGTTAGTTGCGAACAAGGAAGGAAATTTAGTGACAGGAGGCAGCATGATCCTATCTGGCGGCTGGCCCATTATCTGGGCTGAAGGAAATGGGCGGAACTTGCCGGCATATTAGTCAGTGGAGGAACAATTGCTATTGCTAGTGAAAATTGTGAGGTTTATACTCCGCCCGCTTCTCGCGTGTCCACAAATCTGGACAAACGGGCAGATTATTATTATTAGCATTTGTATAGTGCTACCAGACGCACGCAGCGCTGAACACCTGATACAAAGAGACAGTCCCTGTTCAAAAGAGATACTTGAACGCGCCGTTCACAGCCGTTGCCTTGATTTTCTCTCCTCTCATGCCATCCTCGATCCGCTTCAATCCGGCTTTCGCCCCCTACACTCGACAGAAACGGCACTATCTAAAGTCTGCAATGACCTGTTCCTTGCCAAATCCAAGGGTCACTACTCCATCCTCATCCTCCTCGACCTATCCACAGCTTTTGACACTGTCAATCACAGTTTACTTCTTGCTACACTGTCCTCATTTGTGTTCCAGGGCTCTGTCCTCTCCTGGTTCTCCTCTTATCTCTCCCACCGTACCTTCAGAGTACATTCTCATTGTTCTTCCTGCACCCCCATCCCGCTCTCTGTTGGAGTTCCTCAGGGATCTGTCCTTGGACCCCTTCTCTTCTCAATCTACACCTCTTCCCTGGGCTCCCTGATCTCATCTCATGGTTTCCAATATCATCTTTATGCTGACGACACCCAGCTTTATCTCTCCACACCAGACATCACTGCGAAAACCCAGGCCAAAGTATCGGCCTGCTTATCCAACATTGCTGCCTGGATGTCCAACCGCCACCTGAAACTGAACATGGCCAAGACTGAGCTTATTGTCTTCCCTCCCAAACCCACTTCTCCTCTCCCTCCACTCTCCATCTCAGTTGATAACACCCTCAACGTCCCCGTCTCATCTGCCCGCAACCTCGGAGTCATCTTCGACTCCTCCCTCTCCTTCTCTGCGCATATCCAGCAGATAGCCAAGACCTGTCGCTTCTTCCTCTATAACATTAGCAAAATTCACCCTTTCCTCTCTGAGCATACCACCCGAACTCTCATCCACTCTCTCATTACCTCTCGCCTTGACTACTGCAACCTACTCCTCACTGGCCTCCCACTTAGCCATCTATCCCCCTTTCAGTCCGTTCAGAATTCTGCTGCACGTCTTATCTTCCGCCTGGACCGATATACCCATATCACCCCTCTCCTCAAGTCACTTTACTGGCTTCTGATCAGGTACCGCATACAGTTCAAGCGTCTCCTACTAACCTTCAAATGCACTCGATCTGCAGCCCCTCCTTACCTCTCTACCCTCATCTCCCCTTATGTTCCTACCCGTAACCTCCGCTCTCAAGACAAATCCCTCCTTTCAGTACCCTTCTCCACCACCACCGCCAACTCCAGGCTCCGCCCTTTCTGCCTCGCCTCACCCCATGCTTGGAATAAACTCCCTGAGCCCATACGCCAGGCCCCCTCCCTGCCCATCTTCAAATCCTTACTCAAAGCCCACCTCTTCAATGTCGCCTTCGGCACCTAACCACTTTACCTCTATTCAGGAAATCTAGACTGCCCCAACTTGACATTTCATCCTTTAGATTGTAAGCTCCTTTGAGCAGGGACTGTCCTTCTTTGTTAAACTGTACAGCGCTGCGTAACCCTAGTAGCGCTCTAGAAATGTTAAGTAGTAGTAGTAAGAGCTTACAATCTAAATAATACAGACAGACAAGACAGTTACGGGTGAGGGAAGTAATGGGTGAGAAGGGAGGAAAGCATTTTAACTCTCTCCCCTCCATCTGTGTCCAGAATTTCTCATTATTATTATTATTATTAGCATCATTTGTATAGCGCTACCAGACCTCCCCTAAATCCATGTGCATCTCCTCCTCTGTCTTCCCTCCCCTCCATCCATGTACAGCATTTTCCTCTCCCCCTCCCCTCCATCCATGTTCATCTCACTTCCTCTCTCTTCCCTACTATCCATCCATGTCCAGCATTTCAACTCTCTGCCCTCCCCACCATCCTTGTACATCTCCTTCCTCTGTCTTCCCTCTCCTCCATCCGTCCAGCATTTCTCCTCTCTCCCTTCCCCTCCATCCGTGTGTATCTCCTTCCTCTGTCTTTCCTTCCCTCCATCCATCCATGTCCAGCAACTCTCCTCTCTCTCCTGCCCTCCCCTCCCATCCATGTCCAGGGTAAACAGCAGCTCTCTCCCTTCCATCCAGTCCCCTCCTCCTCTTCCTCCCATGTCCAGCAGCTCTGTCTCTTCCCTCCAGTCCCTTCTTCCTCTTCCTCCCTTGTCCAGCAGCTCTCCAGCCCCTTGCTCCTCTCCCTCCCATGTCCAGCAGCTCTCTCCCTTCCCTCCAGTCCCTTCTTCCTCTTCCTCCCTTGTCCAGCAGCTCTCCAGCCCCTTCCCCCTCTTCCTCCTATGTCCAGCAGCTCTCTCCCTTCCATCCAGTCCCTTCTTTCTCTTCCTCCCTTGTCCAGCAGCTCTCCAGCCACTTCCTCCTCTCCCTCCCATGTCCAGCAGCTCTGTCCCATCTCTCCAGTCCCTTCTTCCTCTTCCTCCCTTGTCCAGCAGATCTCCAGCCCCTTCCTCCTCTCCCTCCCATGTCCAGAAGCTCTCCAGCCCCTTCCCTCCAGTCCCTTCTTCCTCCCTTGTCCAGCAGATCAGCCCCTTCCTCCTCTCCCTCCCATGTCCAGAAGCTCTCCAGCCCCTTCCTCCTCTCCTTCCCATCATGTCCAGCAGCTCTCAGCCACTTTCCCTCCAGGGCCGCCCATCCAACATCCTTCACTGCTGTCGCTGCCTTTTCTCCCATGGCTCCGCTGGGTACGGCCGTCCGGGAGGCAGCATTCAGCAGCGTTGCCTGCGTGCCTGTCTTTAAAATAATTCTTCTCCCCAAGTTCCGCTGCATTCTCTTTTTCGCCCGTCCCAAAGCGCTGCCGTTCACACAGGCAACTCCGCTCCCCTTTGCCGCATCCATCTGGCCTGTGTGAATGGCAGCACTTTGCGACGGGTGAAAAAGATAATGCAGCAGAGCCTGGGGAGAAGAATTATTTTAAAGGAAGGCATGCAGGCAACGCTGCTGAATGCTGCCTCCCGGACGGCCGTACCCAGCGGAGCTGCAGGAGAAAAGGCAGCGACAGCAGCGAAGGGTGTTGGATGGGCGGGCCTTATGGATCAACAATAAAGAACGACGTGGATGCAGCAGCTCACAGGTTTGCTTGCTGTGTTTTGAGTGAATGGCGATGGCTGCGCGGGGGAGTAGAATAAATCAAATGTCTTCCTTAGTTAGAGTGGAGTGGAAGTGAGCCTATTTACCAAAGTTGCATCTGCGAACTGGCTGGCGGCAGTAGTAAAAGCAGCAAGCAGGCAGGCTCGACTGCATCCTTCACTTCCCTGCCCTCTCAGCGTCCCGCCCGCCCTCATGGAAAGGAAATGACATCAGAGGAAGGCGGAATGCAGAGAGGGCAGGGAAGTGAAGGATGGAGTCGAGCCTGCCTGCTTGCTGCTTTTACTACCGCCGCCTGCCAGTTCACCGCTGCGACTTTGGTAAATACTTGCAGGGGGCAGAACGGAACGTTGGGGAGCTGCCGGACCTCAGAAAAAAGGTACCAGGATGCCGTACCGGCGCATACAGCACAAAAAAGCACTGGGGACCTGTATGTGTTAGATTCGTGCAGAGATTTTTTTTTTCTCCTGGTAAAGGACCACTAAAACTGACATCATATTATGAGAATCAAGGGTTCAACATTCAGTTTCTAATTAGTTATTTATGCCTAGGGTTACCATATTTGCTGTGAGGAAAAAAAAGGACACAAAATAATTTCACCATGCCCCCTGTCACACCCCTGCCCTGCCACAACCCATCCTACCCGTCACACCCCCGCCCCACTCCACCACACCACACCCCTGCACAGCAGTGTCACCTTGAGCACCAAGAAAGCCAGATTTCCTCTCCCCCCATGTATATCCCCTCCCCAATCATTTTTCTAGCCTCCCTTCACCCACATGATTCCATTCACATCCCCTCCCCTCCCCTCCCCTCCTGTCATGTAACTTATCGTAGTGCACAGGTGGTCTAGTGGCCTCTTCGGGGCAGGAAAGAGCCCCCTCTTTCCTACCTGACGCTGCTGCACACCTCTTGTTCCTGGCGCTGCTTCAAAATGGCTGCTGAGAGTTCACAATGACCTCAACAGGTTTGTAAGGGCATTCACCAAAGCACTTGCTTTAAACAATTTTAATAAGCTTATAATTAGTGAAGGGGATGTGGAAACTTTAGGAAACTACTTCAGAAACAATTGAAAAAACTGATCAAGATTCAGATAAGCTTGTTTCCTTTTGTCTTTATTTTTCCAGTGCATATTATTCTAAAAGGTGTGCTGTCATTGTGACTTCAGTCATTTAATTAATTAGAGTTTCACCAGCAGATTTTATTTTTATTTTTGCTTGGACATACATCAACGTTAGTATTTTCATTAATTTGCACTTTCACAAAAAATGGGGAGACCTGCAAAGAGAGTAAAATATGATGTACGTTCAGGGCTTTTTTTTTGAGGAGGTACTTGGGGATACTGAGTACCGGCACCGTTTCCATTGTCTGCTAAAATTGACCCATGGACCCCTAGTTTTAATGAAAGAGCTCAGGCTCTACAAGACAATTCTGCCTTGTCATAGATTCTATGACTGGTTGCATGGAGACTGGTTATTGTGGGGAGGGTCCCTCATTGATCACCCCACCCCTGAAGGGTGGCCTGGCATTTGAGTACCGGCACCTTTTTTGCTAGAAAAAAAGCACTGTGTACGTTAGAGAGCTTGGCTGTAGGAACAGCCCATACTGAACTCTCTGTGTACCCCTTCACTAATTATACGTTTATTACAATTGTTTAAAGCAAGCGCTTTGGTATATGCCCTTGCAAACCTGTTGAGATCATTGTGGGATTCACTTTTTGTAAATAGATTTTGATATTGTCTCTCCCATTGGATTTCTTTTCTTGCATTGTGCTGAGAGTTAAAGCAGTGACCTTGCAAGGGGCGATCTAAGATGGTGGCGTAGTAACCAGCACGGAAAGCAGCTCTGAGCCCGTTTTGGCAAAAAAAATACCTCTGAGCAAAATGCCACATACGAAACGAAAAGGGGTAACGCGGGTAGTTCCCCCACCTACCTCGACTCCCACGGTGCCTCAGTCGGGTATCGGGCGCTTTTTTGTGCCAGTCTCCCAGGTAACAGGAGATATGGAGCCTTTAGTGGGGTTCTCTGGGGAAGCGGAGGCCCTACAAGGCGAGGAAATATCCCTTTCTCCACCTGCAGTTGAGAGGCCTCCATGCCCGGCGTCCACGACGGAGCCCGATGAGCAGAGACGCCCTACCGGAAGTGTTGTGGGCGAAACTGTTTGTGAGGGGCGGGAAACGTCGGGGAAGACGCCGAAAGCAGAAGAAAGATCGATAGAAACATCGAAGGAGGTAAATCTGGCAATGATATGGACGATGCTGAATAAAATGGACGCGACACTACAACGAACATCAGGAGAAGTGAGTGCTTTTGAAAAAAAATTCCAAGAATTAAATGTTAAAGTTGACCAGCTAAAAACAGACTTTGCTGAAAAAGTAACTGATCTTCAGAATAAAGCAGATTCCTTTCAAGAGTTTAAATTTGGTCTGGTTAAAGATAATGCAGATATTCGAAGAAAGTTGGAACTAATTGAGAACTTTAACAGAAGATTAAACTTGCGTTTGTTGTATTTTCCCAAACTCCCGGGGATTAATTCCTACGATTTATTCAAAAGATACTTAAATGAAGTCTTAAAAATGCCCCTGGAAGCGATGCCGCCTGTAAATAAGATTTACTATATTCCTAACCCCAGAGGAGAGAAAGGGAAAAAACAAGATGTCTTACAACCTAATTTAGACCTTGAAAATATTTCAGCAATACTAGAATCTACAGTGGACGAAAAAGCAGAGCGGTCTACTTTGATAGTTTCTTTCATTTTTGAACAGGACTTGAATAATATTATGAGACTCTATTTCAAAAATCCACAAACTTTTTTTGGTGGGGTAAAAGTACAAATCTTCCCTGATGTCACAAAAACGACCCAGCTAAGAAGGAAAGCCTTTTTAGCATTGAAAGCAAGAACTTTAGAGATAGGCGGGTTGTTTTTTCTCGCCTACCCGTGTAAATGTTTAGTTAGGCTGGGTCAGGTTAAATATACCTTTTATTCACCAGAAAGTCTTAAATCATTTCTAGATTCTAAGCAATTGTAAACAATTTAAGTAAATGGGAGTATTACGCCACCAAGTTTCTTTAGTATATAGAAAGGAAAATTCTTCCCAAACTCAGATTGCCTCATGATTTTAAATGGGGTCTAAGGAAGCATGATTATTTTGTTAGATAGATTTTGAAAAGTATGTTAAATATATTTTCTTCCATTATTGTATATATGAAGAGTTATCATACTTTGATTAACTAATTATTGCTGTATTTCAAAACAAGTGTATTCTTGTTAAAAGTGAAAATTAATAAAGAAATTGAAAAAAAAAAAAAAAAAAAAAGCAGTGACCTTGCAAGATTCTGGGGAAGTCTCACAAGGTTGCCACTTGAACTCTCGGCAGCCATTTTGAAGCAGCACCAGGAGGAAGAAGTCTGCACCCACTCCAGGCAGGAAGGAGGGGGCTCTTTCCTGCCCAGAAGAGGCCACTAGACCACCAGGGCATGATAATAAGGTAAGGGAGGGGAGGATAGAATACCCTGAAGCCCTCCTGTCCATCCTCCCATCAGCCTCCCTAGGGTTACCAACACACCTACTCACATAATGAGAGAAACCATCTCTGGCTTATTAGTCAGTCAGTCTGGATACATGGGGGTGCTAAAGAGAGAAAAAGCCACTGCTGATACCCTCTCTGCTCCACTGGTGATTGAATCTGGTGTATAGCCATGCCCAGCGCATCCCAGGATACACTGGGCAGGGCTGGGCGCCGCCATTTTGCGCCGTCGCAGGAAGAGGAGGGAGGCAGGCTACCCTCCCTCCTCCAAAACACAAGGTAGAGGGGTAGGGGGACTAGACCACCAGGGACCCCTTGCTGGGGGACTGGGGGGGGCTGGAGACCCACCGGATCTGCAGCCCTCCCTGAACCTGGGGGGGGGGATCGTCGGGGGGACCAGAGGTCCAGTGGACCTCCTGCCCCCCTGTCGCTGAGGGGGGGGGGTTGGTTGGTCACCAACTAGGCCACCAGGGACCTTTTGCTGGGAGAATAAGGTGGGGCTGGAGACCCACCGGATCTCCAGCCCTCCCTGAACCTGGGGGGGGGGGGGTCGCTGGCAGGTTTGCTGTTGGGGGGAATGGGGGCCTGCCAGCATGCAAATGCATGCTGGACAGGGCTCACCATTACTCCCCAATGATCTGCAAACCCTAACGCCAGCTCGGAGCTGGCGTAGTGTTTGCCATAGCCAGCGACACAATCTTTGGCACGCTGGCCACTGATCATTGGGGATGAATATGTTTAGCCCTGTTTAGCATGCATTTGCATGCTAGTTGTGTTCAGAGCCCTCGAGCGCATTGTTTCACGTGCTCGAGGACTCTGATCATGGGGCGTTAGCAAACGCCGGCGCTAGTATGACGCTAACAGCCTCTAGCGCCAGCGTTTGCTTCTGATCATCCCCCTGTTAGTAACTAATTACTCCCCTCTCTCTGCTAGACAGAATCTTCAATCTGGGCTCAGATTCTGGGCTTTGGTGTAGGCAGAAGGGAGGGGGGAGGTTCTGGAGCAGTTTCCAGGTAATTAGTGTAAAGGTGTGAGTAATGCAACACAAAGAACTTAAGTAGAAAGATTTTTACTCTGTAGATTGATGTGGTAGCAATGTTAGTCCACTTTTAAAGGTAATCAGTAGAATTAAAATAAAACATAGAAAGGAAAATAAGATGATACAAAAAAAAAAAGGTATCATCTTATTTTCGCAGCTTCATAGGCCTTGCATTGAAAGATGGAATAAGCTTGAATGTGCATTTTTGAAGTCAGGTTATTAATGCTGGATAGTGCCATATATTATAATCCAAAAATACTAGGACTAGGGGGCATGCAAAGAAGCTATTAAAACAAATTAGAGAAAGTATTTCTTCACGCAATGTGTAATCAAACTGTGGAATTTGTTGCCAGAGAATGTGGTAAAAGCAGTTAGCTTAGCAAAGTTTAAAAAAGGTTTGGAATACTTCCTAAATGAAAAGTCTATAAGCCATTATTAACATGGACTTGGGGAAAATCCACTGCTTATTTCTAGGATAAGCAGCATAAAATCTATTTTACTGTTTTTGGCATCTTGCTAGGTACTTGTGACTTGGATTTACACCATAAACAAGATCACTTAACCTATACCACGAGAGGCCAAATTGACCCATTAATATTCTGGCAACAATTTTATAACAATGAATGGACAGCAAAAACAGACTCAAACCAATTTCTTCTAGAATGGGACAGCAGATGCAGAAACATACTAGACAACATAGCACCTTTGCAATCCAGAACATCACATAGAAAGAACTCAATACCATGGTTTAATGAAAAATTGAAAAAACTAAAAACACAAGTTAGAAGGTTAGAACGAGCATGGAATAAAAAGAAAGATGACTCCACATTCAACGCTTGGAAACAACTACAAAGAAAATACAAATATACCATTAGACAAACCAAAAGATCATATTACAAAACTAAAATTGGGCCAGACTAAAAGGATACACATAAACGTTTCCAACTTGTGAGCAAATTATTAGATACTACACCGGTTACTTCAAACAGTGCAGACACACCATCAGCAGACAATCTTGTGAAATACTTCAAAGAGAAAATTGTAAAGTTACGACTCACGTTACCAGTCAATACCATCGACTGTAAAATTCCTCGATTGTCTAGACCCAATCCCCGGCGAACATCCAGCTAACATCCAGCTGAACGAACCTGGACTAACTTTGACACACTCTTGGATGATACCATTTTCCAAGCGATCAAAAGGTTTGCCAAGTCCTACTGCAAACTAGACATATGCCCCAACAACCTTATAAAATTTGCCCCTCAACATTTTATATCAGACTTCACAATGCATCTGAATTATATGCTACAAAATAGACTCTTCCCAAAGGATAAAGGAAATATTCTACTCACCCCTATACCTAAGAACTCAAAGAAAAATACAGGCAACTTAACCAACTATCGCCCAGTGGTATCTATCCCTCCTGTAACCAAACTAATGGAAAGTATGGTTACCAAGCAACTCACCGAATACTTAAATAAATGTTCAATTCTTCATGACTCTCAATCAGGATTCCGGTCTAACCACAACACCGAAACAGTACTAATTACTCTTTTAACTAAATTTAAACAAGCAATTGCAACTGGCAACCATATACTTCTCCTACAATTTGACATGTCCAGTGCATTCGACATGGTAAGCCAAAAAATATTGTTATACATCCTAGAATACTTCGGAGTTGGAAGTAATGTTCTTAATTGGTTTAGAGGCTTCCTAACTACAAGAACATACCAAGTGAAATTTAATTTGAATATGTCAGCTTCATGGATACCTGAATGCGGAGTCCCCCAAGGATCTCCACTCTCGCCGACCCTTTTCAACCTAAAGATGACACCCCTTCCCAAATCGTTATCCAATCAAGGCCTTAACCCACACATATATGCAGATGACGTCACGATTTACATCCCGTTCAAACATGATTTAAAGGAAATTACTAATGACATCAACCACAGCTTCCAAATCATGCATTCATGGGCGGATGCATTTCAATTAAAACTTAATGCAGAAAAAACACAATGCCATACTTTCATCACAACATAATGCAAGTAAATTCACCACTATAACCACACCAAACTTTTCCCTTCCAGTTTCAGACTCCCTAAAAATTCTTGGAATTACCATTGATCGAAATCTTACACTTGAAAGCCATGTGAAGAATACAACAAGGAAGGTGTTCCATTCAATGTGGAAACTCAAAAGAGTAAAACCTTTCTTCCCAAGGGCAATCTTTCGTAACCTGGTACAATCAATGGTGCTAAGTCATCTAGACTACTGCAATGCACTTTTTGCTGGCTGTAAAGAACAAATCATCAAGAAACTTCAAACAGCCCAAAACACTGCAGCCAGACATATTTGGAAAAACAAAATACGAAAGTGCCAAACCCCTAAGAGAAAAGTTGCACTGGCTTCCACTTAAAGAACGTATTACGTTCAAGGTCTGCACTCTGGTTCATAAAATCATTCACGGAGATGCCCCGGCCTACATGTTAGACCTTATTGACTTGCCACCTAGGAATGCTAAAAGATCAGCACGCACATTCTTGAATCTTCACTTCCCCAGCTGTAAAGGACTAAAATACAGATTAATACCTGCGTCCAGCTTTTCCTACATGAGTACTCAGTTGTGGAATACACTGCCATCTGACCTGAAAACAGTTTATGACCTAATTAACTTTCGTAAATTACTGAAGACTCATCTCTTTAACAAAGCATACCACAATGATCCATAATAGGAACTGTAACGCACCACCACTTATCTGATATTTTGAATGTTTTCTCTCTATACCTGATAGCTTAATTTTATTATGTCATCCATGTTTCTTTATGTAATACCAATTGTATCTTTCACTCTGGATTGGCGAATGCCATGACGGAAACCTGTAAGCCACACTGAGCCTGCAAATAGGTGGGAAAATGTGGGATACAAATGCAACAAATAAATAAAATCTATTTTACTGTTTTTGGCATCTTGCTAGGTACTTGTGACTTGGATTGGCCACTGTTAGAAACAGGATACTAGGCTTGATGGAACTTCGGTCTGTCCCAATATGGCAACACTTATGTTCTTATTTTTAATTTTATAAGAAAATCTTCACATGAGGTGGACGGGAGGGTTTCCAGGTCTCTTGAATGATGTAGTTTAATGACCATGAAAGAGACTTGACACTTTTTGTAACACTCAGACCCCCAATATTGAACCACTGTTTAAACAAATGCTCACAATGTTTAATCAAGCCAAAAATCAAACATTTAAACCAAAGCTTTAGATTTTATATTTTTCTGCTTCAGTGCCAGGCACCTTGAAAACTTAGGGTCTTCTAAAAATAGAGAGGACTACATGTTACTAGTCTTCAAGTACAGTAGCTGCTTAGCATTAATAGACATAATAATTCCAGGCCAGCCAAATAGTACACTTTCCAGTAGGTTAACAGCTTCTGGGGCCCTTTTACTAAGCCGCTTAAAGTCACCTACATGCACCAAAAGTGATTCAATTTTGAGTTACTGCCCGGCTACTACATGGCCTTTGCAGTAATTTCCTTTTTGACGCACGGCCATTACGTGTGCCAGAAAATATTTTTATTTTCCGGAGCGTGGGCAGTAATCGGGTGGTAATCTGCAGTTTATGCGCGTAGACCATTACCGCCCGGTTACCACATGAGACCTTACTGCTAGGTCAATGGCTGGCGGTGAGGTCTCAGACCCAAAATGGACGCGCGGAAATTTTCATTTTGCTGCACGTTCGTTTTCGGCAAAAATAAAAAAAGGCATGTTTTACAGATGTATTGAAAAATGATTCTGCACATACCCAAAACATGTGTCTAAACTACTGCAGGCCATTTTCAGTGTGCTTTGTAAAAGGGCCCCTCTATGTTTTATTAGCTATGATAATGCGGTTCTTGACTATGACAGTCTGCAGTATACAACTGAAGCTAAAAATTTAGGGGTCCTTTTACTAAGACGTGTAGGCACCTACGTACGCCCAATGTGTATCAATTTTGAATTACCACCCGGCTACCGTGTGGCCCTTGCCATACTTTCATTTTTGACGCGCGTCCACCAAGCGCACCGGAAAATAATTTTATTTTCTGGCACGCGGGCAGTAATCGGGCGGTAATCATCATTCTATGTGCATAGACCATTACCTCCCGGTTATCGCATAAGACCTTACCTCAAGGTCAATGGCTAGCGGTAAGGTGTCAGTCCCAAAACGGATGTGTGGCAATTTTCATTTTGCTGCACGTCCATGTTTGTCAAAAATTTTAAAAAAGCATTTTTTACAGGTGCGCTGAAAACTGATTCTGCGCATGCCCAAAACATGCATCTACACTACCGCAGGCCATTTTTCAGTGCGCCTTTGTAAAACGTCCCCAAGTTATTGTTCTGTTTATATTTATGTATATAATATATATGATAAAGAAATTTACAAATACAGTCACTAGATGGAGCCACAAGCACAAGTTATCAAAAACACCAATATCACAGGCATCAGCACTTGTTTCATATAAAAACACTGTACAGGTTGAAAATCTTACAAAAATTAAACGCAATAAAAACTGGAAAGAATTATACAGAAGTAGTCAAGAATGTCCATCTAGGGGCAAAATAACTCTCCAAAAAAAAATTAATGGAATGGGCAAAATTGGACCAGAGGTTCCGAAGAAATAAGCTTCCTCCCCACCCCCTCCAAAAAAAATGGCCCAATGGATTTCTATGGAAGCAGTTGTCCCCAGCTTCTGTATATAGAAAAGTTAATGTAATGAGATGAAGCATGTGGGAAAATCCAGTAAAAAGACACTTTGAATTCCAAAATAGGCCAGAACAGACTGAAGGTTCCAGAAAAATAAGCCCCCCCCCCCCCCCCCCCCACCAAAAAAACAAAAGAAAGGCCCAGTGCATTTCTATGGGAGCAAGAGTTCAGCTGCTGTTGCATATACAATTTAATGGAATGGGATTACTCTTTGCATGTGGGTAAAAATGGTAAAAAAGACATATAAAATAAGAACAGCGATTCCCTCCTCCAAAAAGGCCCAGTGCATTTCTTTTTAAGTTCAAATACGTTTATTGAATTTTCAATAAGATGATCATGTAAATAAATAAACCAACAAGAAACAATCATAGACATGGTATAAAGACAACTCTATACACTGTGATATCTCTGTTGTAACAGTGCAACCATTGAAAAATAAGAATAAAATAGTCATACAAAAAGAAAAAATGAGCATTGAATACAATCTATAATCATATTATTAATGTTGACAAAATTTGATCACCAGGTCCCATGTTGTTCGAAAATGTTGCATAAAATTATAACGTTCTGCTAAATGTTTTTCATATTTGAGAATTGTACATACATTGGCCCACTAAAAACAGAAAGAGACTAATTCATGTTTTTTTCCAGTTATTAATAATAGTGGAAATTGCAGTAGCTAATAATGTATCAAACATTTTGTAATTACAATTGCAGTCTGTCTTTTTTAAACCTGAAGATCGAAATTGAGTTTATAAGAGAGAGGAAACTCGATATGAAGGATAGCACTAATTCTCTCCCATACAGTCGACCAGAAAGATTGAAGGGCAGGGCACACATATGTTCTAGGGTACTTATACTACAATTACAGGACCAGCATAAATTTGATACCGAAGAGTCAAATGTATGTTGTTTAACTGGGGTCCATAATGCTAAATGGGGCAACAGAAAAAGAGATTGCAGTATTGGGGCCAATGCAATAGGTTTCATGGATTTGGTTCAAAACCATTTCCATCGTTTGTCAGACATTGAATGATCAGTGTGCAATAACCATATGTTTGGAAGGGCATTAATTTTTGAATGATTAAGTGGTAATAAAACAATAAAATTTAGATGCAATTCCCTTTGGCGAGAGAGAGAGATAAACACATAATCAGCGGCATAATCAAAAGAGAAGGACGCCCATCTTCTGACACAAATCGGGAGATGGGCGTCCTTCTCTCAGGGTTGCCCAAATCGGCATAATCGAAAGTCAATTTTGGGCGTCCTCACCTGCTTTCCTTCACGGGGACGACCAAAGTTCACGGGGGGGTGTCGGCAGTGTACCGAAGGCGGGACGGGGGCGTGGTTAAGAGATGGGCATCCTCGGACAATAATGGAAAAAAGAAGGGCGTGCCTGATGAGCATTTGGTCGACTTTATTTGGTCCAATTTTTTTCACGACCAAGCCTCGAAAAGGTGCCCGAACTGACCAGATGACCACCAGAGGGAATGGGGGATGACCTCCCTTACTCCCACAGTGGTCACCAACCCCCTCCCAACCAAAAAAAATAATTAAAAAACATTTTTTCCAGCCTCTATGGCAGCCTCAAATGTCATACCCAGCTCCATCACAGCAGTATGCAGGTCCCTGGAGCAGTTTGCACTTCAGGCAGGCGGACCCAGGCCCATCCCCCCCCCCACCTGTTACACGTGGGGTGGTAAATGTGAGCCCTCCAAAACCTACCCGAAAACCACTGTACCCACATGCAGGTGCCCCCCCTTCACCCCTTAGGACTATGGTAGTGGTGTACAGTTGTGGGGAGTGGGTTTGGGGGGGGGGTTGGGGGGCTTAGCACCAAAGGTAAGGGAGCTATGCACCTGGGAGCAATTTGTGAAGTCCACTGCAGTGCCCCCTAGGGTGCCTGGTTGGTGTCCTGGCATGTGAGGGGGGCCAGTGCACTACGAATGCTGGCTCCTCCCACAATCAAAGGGCTTGCATTTGGTTGTTTCTGAGATGGGCATCCTCGGTTTCCATTATCGGCGAAAACCGAGGTCGTCCATCTCTAAGGTTGACCATCTCAACATTTACGTCGGCCATCTCCTAGGTCAACCTAAATGTTGAGATTTGGGCGTCCCCGACTGTATTATCAAAATGAAAGATGGACACCCATCTTGTTTCGATAATACGGGATGCCCCGCCCCTTCGCAGGGACGTCCTCAGAGATGGGCGCCCTTAGAGATGGACGTCCCCATTTGAAAATGCCCCTCCACGTATATCTGGAGTTTGACATATGATATGATGTTTGTTCCACTTGGTGATTGCAGATTTTAATTGTAAATATTTAAAATATTGATTATCAGGAAGGTTAAATTTACATACTAAACTTTCAAAGGAGAGGATATTTTTCTGAGAGCAAGTATCTGCTAGACAAGAAATACCTCGGGATACCCATTGTTTCCATATAAGAGGATTAGATCCAATCTTTATATGGGGATGGTTCAGTCAATGGTGATAAGTCATCTCGATTACTGCAATGCACTGTACGCAGGCTGCAAAGAGCAGAACATCAACAAACTCCAAACTGCCCAGAATACTGCGGCCAGACTCATATTTGGAAAAACCAAATATGAAAGCGCAAAACCCGTAAGAGAGAAATTCCACTGGCTCCCACTTAAGGAACGTATTGCATTCAAGATCTGCACAATGGTACACAAATCATTCACGTAGACGCCCCAATCTACATGTTAAACCTTGTGGACTTACCTCCCAGAAATGCCTCAAAATCATCCCGCAAATTTCTCGACCTGCACTTCCCCAACTGCAAAAGCCTAAAATACAAGACGATGCATGATACCACCTTCTCCTACATGAGCACGAAGTTATGGAACGCACTACCTGGAGACCTGAAAACAATCAACGAAACAACTATCTTTCGCAAATCCCTCGACATATTTCTTCAACAAAGCCTACAATGAAAACCCAGAACCTTACTAATCCACCTCTGAAAACCCATCATCTAATATATCTATTAAATTCCTTCTTTCTTCTCTCTACTTCTTCCCTTAATTAATCTCTGCACAACAATAATTGTACCTGACATCCAGGATTAACTGTGTGTAACAAAATTATGTAAGCCACTTTGAGCCTGCAAATAGGTGGGATAAGGTGGGATACAAATGCAATAAATAAATAAATAAATACATCTTTATATGGGGATGGTTCCAAATTGAAGCCTTCAAAGATGAAGAAATGGAAAACTTACAGGTGGAGTCTAAAATAAGAACGGCTTTGAGGGTGTCATTTATAATATGTCAGTTAGTAGTTATTGCCATTGATGCCAATAGTGGCAATTTGTCCAATGGAAAGGGATTAACCAGAGTTTGTTCAATAAACAACCACAAAGGAGTTTGAGAATTTGTCCAAGTCAATGCTCCTTTTAGCAAGAATGCTTGTTTGTAATGGTAAAAGTCTTTCAATTTCAAACCTCCTGAAAGTCTAGGCATTTGTAATTTAGATAACGAAATTCTAGCAGGTTTATTTTTCCATAAGAAGGAGGATATAGTTTTATCCAAAGCCTGAAACAAAGATTTAGGAAATTGGAATGCTAACATGCTGAATACACATATGATGCGAGGAGCAATAACCATTTTGATAGTTTTGATTCTCCCCCACCAACGAAGGTGTAAGGGAGATCAAGAGTTACATGAGTCCCAAAAAGGATACCAAAATATTTAATTTGATTTGGACACCATCTTATAGGAGATGATATTATTTGTGATCTATTACAATGTATTTTCAGGGGCATTAATTCAGTCTTTGACCAATTAATTTTGTAACCAGAAAGAGAACCATAATAGTCCAGTAGTGTTGATAAAGATGGAAGAGAACTATCTGGATTACTAATATAAAGTAAAATATCATCCGCATATGCAGAACGTTTAATTGAAGAATTGCCAATAGGAATCCCTTGAATTTCTTGATGTTCTTTGATAGCAATAAGGAGAGGTTCCAGAACAAGAAGAAATAGTAATGGTGACAAAGGGAAACCTTGCCGAGTGCCTCTGTGCAATTGAAATGAGTCTGTAATTGAGGAATTGATCAAACGTTTAGCAGTTGGTGCTAAGTATAGAATAGAAACTATAATAATAAATTTAGGATCAAAATTAATCCATTTCAAAACTTGAAACAGAAAAGGCCATTCAACATGGTCAAATGCCTTTTCTGTGTCCAAAGAGATTACGCAAGTTGAAATGTTAAGTTGTTTAGAAATATGTAAGACATGGTTCAGGTGCTACTACATGACCAATTACTGTTGCCAACCTGTCTGCTAAAATCTTTGCATAAATTTTACAGTCATAATTTAACAGAGATATAGGTTAATTGCCAACTAAGAGAGGATCTCTACAATGTTTTTCTAGAAGAATAATAAGTGCTTCTGACATGGAAGAGGAACACTTTTTACCAGATATGCAATTAGTTATACAATTGTAATAATCTAGGTGTTAGTATGGAAGAAAAGTTTTGGTAATACTCTATGGTAAGAAGACCATCGCTACCTGGAGATTTTTCTCAATTTTAGTGAAGAAATGGCTTTTTTAATCTCAGACAAAGAAATTGTGAGTCTATAGTCGAGCTCACATATGGATTTTCCAGCAGATTAAGTGGGAGCATTGATTTCACAAACCTACATGTCATTAAAAAATGTCTTATATTATTCATTTCATAGAAATAGTTTAAAGTGATGCAGTGTTTTTCAATTTAAAACATATTAAAGTTCAGAACCTATCTTAGTTTTATTAACTCCAGGGGTATAATCTGGCTCATCAACCAGTCCTTTAATGGAAGAAGTATCTAACTTGTTAGTCTCACTCACACACACAAGGAGTGGCATGGGCTGCACATACTGCAGCAGGACATGCTTATCCACTCCTACCCTTGTTGAGATAATATTTAACCATCTCTTTGACCTCATGTGCAACTTTCTTTAAATTACACACCTTACTTTCTAACTCTTCCTACTCTCTTACCTATCTATATGTTCCATCTCTTCTTATACCCTTCACTGTCAATTAAAATGTTCTAGTATGTATTATGTTGACATTGTAAGTAGTATACTATGCCATACTTTGTAGTGTTATTTGAATATGCCAATCTTAACCCCTGAGTTCTTCCAAAAAATAATTCAAAAATATTCTTTTGAACGGTTTACACATAAGCAATCGATTTTTGCCTAGGTTACTTGGGGCTTATGATCTTGTATTCCAGCCTTTTTATTTTTAAAAATGTGGCATCATGTGGGGGTTTATATGCGTAAGTGCTGGTAAATAAACATATAGAGGGGCATTTTCGAAAGGTCATCCAAGTATGAATTAGGACGCCCTCGCAAAGTCAGCCAAAATCAGGTAGGTATAATCGAAAAATAGTATGGACGTCCTTAGACATTCCATTATCGCAGTACAAAACGCCCAAATCAGGGACGCCCAAAGTATAGTAAAAAGGACGCCCATCTTCCAGAACCGCAAAAGGAGGTCCCTACAACTCACTGTACATGAATTTGTCATCAACGTCCTTCGCCGGTTCTACGAGAAAGACGTCCTTATTACTATACTTTGAACTTCTTTGATGTACCTGGTTGTTCCGCAAGTACAATGCATGTAGTTGCGAGACATCCAGGTACGGGGAAATATAAGGAACATTCATAAGAGTAAAGTACAGTAACAAGGACCTGTTTCTCACAGAACTTCTGAAGGACGTCCATCTTACTAGGCCCGCCGAAGGACGGAGGGCCTGTAAGATGGACGTCCTTCGGCAGCTGGAGGGAGACAGTGCTGAGGGTTGCCTGGTGGAGGAGGTATACTTTGGGCAGATCCATGCTGCACTTACCTAGGAGCCATCCGCCGGTGATCTCTCCTCATTCAAACCTGCGGAAGATTCTTGAGTGCTGCAATATGTAGGCGTCATGGGTGGAACCTAGGTATCGGGCACACATGTCTAGAATCTCCCCCTGGGCGTCGCACACAACTTGCATATTGAGTGAGTGGAATGCTTTCCTGTTCCTATAAGTGGCCTCTCGTGCCCAGGGGGGTCTGAGTGCGATGTGTGCAATCAATGGCGCCTATGACCGAGGGGAATGAGCTACAGTGTAGAAGTCAGCCATGTTGTTCTGCAGGGCCTGGTGGATGGTGGGGAAGGTGATGTACTCAGAGGTGTGGGTAAGGAAGGCATCAAGGAACTGGGTGAGGCAGTTAGAAATGGAAGCCTGGGTGAGACCCGTGTTCACAGATAGGACAGACTGGAAACTCCCAGTAGCCAGAAAAGATAAAGAAGCAGTGATCTTTAGGTGCACAGGGATGGGGTTGTTCCTACGGGTCCTGAGCTGCAGGAGAGGTTTGAGCTGGTCACAAAGGAGCTGAATGGCAGCCCTATCAAAGCGGTACCTAGTGAGACACTGCAGGTCAGTGAGGTCTAGGAAACTGTTACGGGGCCTGAAAACTCTGGGGCGTGAGTACCTCCTGCGGTGCCTCCCCTCCTCCAACATGTAAGCCACCTGTGCATTTAGTGCCTTCATTTCCCCACACTACAGGTGCAATGCAGTGCCACCAGTGCTCACCTCTCCCTACCAACTTGGTGAAACACAGCAGCAACAAACAGAAGCTGACACTCACTTTCCCACCACCGACAAACACAGCAGAGTGGTGGCCAGTTAAGTTTGACCATGCAACTGCGGTTGTACAAATAGTTGTCTTCAGTCTAGCCCAATAAATTTTATCCAGCTAGGTATTGGAAGATTTGCAGTTGCATAGGTGCAGTAGGAAATCCAGTTAAATGTAATAAAGTAAAATTAACCAATTATATTACTTCCTAAGTGGGTTTTAACATTTCACCTGAACCCCACCCCCCCTTCCCCCCCAGCAAATCCAACTCCAAAGTTAGTCCAAAAGAAAGGAGAGGGTTGGGCTGAAATATTCAAAGACACTCCCTCTGTTTCACAAATGATCAACATGTGAATCCAACATATGCAGCTGTATCTAGAGTCATTATGGATAACCTGAAACCCAGACTGAATGGGGTGTTCCCGAGAACTAGGATGAGAGCCAACAGCCTACGATGATCAGGAAATGGCTGATTTAGATTGCTCTTAAACTGATAACCTTAAGGTTTTTTTGTTTAGCAGCAAGGGTGTAGAGATTTTGTGTAATTGAAAAATGGCAGCATTACAGAATGATTTCATTAGTAGTCTCTTAAATTGTATTTATTAAGAATGACTTAGTCATCAATTCTAGGAATCAACAGTGTTCAGCAATTTAAAACACTGCGTAATTATACAACAAAAGTATGGTTATTTTTCAGCTTCATGTGACAAGAAGAAATTTACAAATGGTAAAGCTGCATACCTTGTGAGTTACTCACATCTATCTCTAGGCATCTTGTATTAAAGATTGCAAGAATGGCTTATAGAACAATTAGCAGCTATGGCCCAGTGCTTTGGAGGGTTAAAACAGTATTGAGCGGGAAGAGCTACATCAGTTTTGATGGCTGTTGGTTCCATCAGTTTACTGCAGCCATGTGAGATGTATTGCTCACAGTAAACCAAATAAATCAGCACTGGGACAACAGAAGAGGCACAAAATTCCCATTTTCATGGTATACACCTGTAATGGTTTGTTTCTAACTTATAAAATGTGCTCTTATTTTACAAGCATCTCCAATGCAAATTTAACTGAGATGACCAGTTTGGTAATATGCAGTCATTTAATAGGACAAATGCAGGTATGAGTAAAGGGGCAATAGCTAATTAATGCCAAACTATGACGATTTATAGCAGAATCTGATACATAGTAACATATACGTGGAGGGGCATTTTCGAAAGGTCGTCCAAATCTGAATTTGGATGTCCTCACGAAGTCTGCCAAAATCAGGTAGGTATAATGGAAAAATAGTATGGACGTCCTTAGACATTCCATTATCGCAGTTGAAAACACCCAAATCAGGGATGCCCAAAGTATAGGAAAAAGGACGCCCATAGACATTCCATTATCACAATTGAAAACGCCCAAATCAGGGATGCCCAAAGTACAGGAAAAATACTGCAAAAGGACGTCCTTCAGCGGTTCTACGAGAAAGACGTCCTTATAACTATACTTTGGACTTCTTTGATGTATCTGGTTGTTTCAGAAGTACAGTGCATGTAGTTGCAGATATCCAGGTATGGGGAAAATATAAGGAACATTGAGAAGTATAAAGTACAGTAACAAGGACGTGTTTCTCACAGAACTGCCGAAGGATGTCCCTGTTACAGCTGAAAAGGTAAAACACAAATGAGGCAGGTGAGGGTGAAAATGTTCCAACTACGGCACACAGATAAGGGTAACATGTATTCAACAAACTCTCAGCTTTCTCTCCCAACAACGCTCTCACCACTCTCCAACTGCACAAAATTGCTAATGGGTCTAAAGACGACTTCCCCCATACTCTGGTCGCTTTTATTTCAGGTCTAACTAAGGACACCCATGTTTCGACCCATGCAAAACCATTTCACAAGCCGTTACACGCTGGGGGCGCCCATCTCATAACGCCACCCATAGCACGCCCCTAAGACGCCCCCTGTGGGGACAATCATAGATGGGCGTCCTCACGCTGAGGACGCCCTTACGGCCCGGTTTTGATTATTGGATTTGGGTGTTATTTGCATTCTCAGAGAGGGTGGTTTGAGGCAGCAATCACAGCTTTGGATCTGGTCGTACTTTCCTCCAGTTCAGAGCTCGACTTTCCATATTTGTCTTGGTGGTCACCTCATGCTAATTTTTTTCACGTGCCCTATTCATGTCCATGCTATCATGCTCCAATGGGCTTCTAAGCTTCGTCTTATTTGCGCTTGGTTGATGAGATCATTGTTGACATTAGATACTTGTGCAATATTCCTTTCCTCCAAGTATTTTCATGTTCTCTTCCTTCCATTTTTTTCCTAAAGGCACAAATAGCAGCCGTTTTCTACAACTTTTCTTTACATTTTGACTGAAACTCCAAAACTTACAGAAAGTTACACCCTTTTCATCACTCTTTAGGGTTTCATCCTTTGAGGCCCCATGTTAGGCACTATCTTTAGGTGTTTCCTTTGCTGTGGAATAGTTTATCTAATGGACTCACACCTTGAGGACTCTCAGAGCATTTATTTGATCCTAGTCCTCTTCCTTTCTTCACTCTGCACACACAAACTCTTCTCCAAGGGAACAGATTCTCTCTGAGGTAAGGGGATTCCCTTCAAGGCCCAGAGATATATATATTTTCCTTTCACAACAACCACTCAGAGACTGAGATGGGGTGTACCAATGACTTTCCTAATATTGGGATCTGAGTTTCCCCATGTACTTGGCTGACCTACTCTAACCCGCACCCCTGCTTATAGCTGAAAGCACCCCCTACCAAATTTCAATCTATGTGGTCAATCACTTTGGGCAGTGGTTCAAAGCAAGACAACAAAAATGGTACAGTTTGGAATCTGTGCCAGAAGACATACGAGAAGGAACTGGCCAAGTTGAATATGAATACCCTAGAGGAGAGGAGGGACAGTGGAGATATGATGCAGACATTTAATACTTGAAAGGTATTAATGAGCAAACAAATCTTTTTCAAAGACAAGGAAGCCGTAGAACAAGAGGATGTGAAATGAAGCTGCAAGAAAGTAAAAAGAGCACTATCAGGAAATACGTTTTCATGGAAATGGTGATGGGTACCTGGAATGCCGTCTTGGTAGAGGTGGTGAGGACAGAAACAGTTGTGGAATTCAAAAAGGCATGGAACAAACACTAGAGGTATCCAATCAAAATATTTTTGTTTTGTTTAATTTCCCATGTTATTTTTGGGACCTTTTATTTTGCTCTGTTGTAAATTTTTTTTCGTTTCAGAGCAATAATTTACATAGCGCACACTGTTCTGAAAGAGTATACACTCTTTGCAAATAGTGAGCAGTTTTTCTAAAGAACGCACACTATTCATGACATGAGGGGGGGGGGGGGGCAGGTTCTGTCATTTCAGGCAAAAAGCAGCATGGGAAAAGTAGTTGACATTTTTCATGTCATTTCAAATGAATTTGCATCCCTAATAAACACACATGATCCCTATGTAGCAAGAGCATAGAATCAAAGCAAAACTCAAATGACTTTCACAGTTTAAAAAAAAAAGGCCTAGATGGGTATAATCTGCAGAAAACAACAGATACAAGCCTAAAGAAAAGCACAGAGCACCTGTTACAACTCTAACCACCATTCTGGGCAGACAGGAAGGACCATACAGGTCTTTATCTGCCATCATTTACTATTTTACTATATGAACAAAAAAATGGACTTCTTAAATTAGAAAATGTGCCTTCTCTGTAACCACTGCAGAAATCCAGGGGAAGGAAGAGAATGGGACTTGATATACTGCCTTTCTGTGGTTTTTGCAACTACATTCAAAGTGGTTTACTGTTTACATACTATACACAGATATGTATTTGTACCTGGGGCAATGGAGGGTTAAGTGACTTGTCCAGAGTCACAGGGAGCTGCAGTGGGAATTAAACCCAGTTCCCCAGGATCAGAGTCTGCTACACTAACCACTAGGCTACTCCTCTGTAAGGCTTCAAACCACTATACAAAATCTTGTATCTATATATAATTTTTTATTGGAATAATAAGATACATCACAACTTCCAAAGACATTGAGCATAAGCAAAACCAACCAGCCTGAGGTTGAATTATATCTCTCTGCTGCCTTCATCAATTGTTTTTCTGTCATTTCAACTGCAAAGTGCTCTTATCACATGCATCTTCTGATAGACCCATAAGTTAATCATTCTGAGTCGCTGCAGCTTAATGCTGAGTCAGGTATGGAAGGAAGGTAAGGCATGGAATGTGAAATTCATCTAATCACAAAATGTTAAGCTAAACAAACCAAGCCACAGTGTCAGAATTGAGGACAGGTGCCTTTTATTAAGGATCACATCTAGGTAGCTCTTTCATGTCCCTTGTTACCTGAAATAAGTTAGGTATTTATGGGCATGAAAGGGTTAAGCTAGCTAAAATTACTTGGTGGATGAATTACAAAAATACATTTTCTGGCTATGATAACAAAAGGCAAAATGTAAAAGTAATGTAAGCTGCCAAATGCTGGATCACCAGTCATAGGAAGTTTCTAACTCAGTCATGGGATATTCCCAGCAGTCAACCACAATTGTTGCTTAAGTATATTTGGGTATACAAGATTCATCTAATGAAGTAATTAAGTGGAGAAAAAAAGACCTCAGTTTGCTATATAGCTCTTATGACATCCAAAAGCAAAAACCTATCACTGATTAAAAAAAAAAAACTCCATTGTTTATGTTTGCAAAAACATCTTCATTTTAAATTGCATACTTTTATAATTTAGTTTGAAATGATGTAGAACTTGCATACGCAAAGGTAGGGCCGCCGAGAGGGGGGGGGGGGGGCAAAATTCTCCCAGCCCCGGTGCAGGAGTCTCTCTCTTGCTCTCTCCTGGTCCAGATGGGACCCGGGTGATCAAGTCCCGACAAGAGCTGAAGTGAGAAAACTCTGGTGCCAGGCCCCCCTTAAAGGCTGGGGCCTAGGGTTACCATATGGCTCCAGAAAAAGGAGGACAGATTCAGCCAGTCTGTGTTTTACTTCCACTGCTTTCAATGGAAGCAAAACCTGGACTGGATCAATGTGTCCTCCTTTGCCGCTGGGGAGAAACAGACACAGGGCTTTGGGGCCTCTTTTTGGGCTAGCGGGGGTCCTCAGGCCCTGCCAGCAGAGGAATCCTTCCTCCAGCACTGTTCTTCACTCCGCAACTGTAGAGAAAATGTTTTGCTAATATAGGGTTAATCATTCTACAATTTCTAAGTAAATGTAGATTCCAAAAAGAGGAACAGTTGAGCTCTGACCTTGTAAGTAGATCTGAATGTTCTTAGATATGCTTTTGGCCAGATACGGATTCCTTACTAACAGTCTAGAACTGTAACATGTTAAAATGTAAGACTTATATAAGCAGAGGGGGAGATTTTGGAGGCAGACAACCTCCAGACTGATGTTGGATTTTTGTCTCTCTTGCAAGATAAATAAACCTGTTTGTGTCTAAGCCTGTTTGATCTCTTGAGATTCGTGAGTATATAATAATTAATTCTTTTAACAGAAACTTTGCCTACCCTGCAGCTGCTTTTCCCCTCACGCTGCTCATGCTCAGTTTTGATGGAATTGAGCATGCACAACCTGAGGGGAAAAGCAGCCACAGGGGCAGGGCAGGCAATGTGGAGGAATGAACAGCGCTGGAGGAAGGCTTCTTCTGCTGGCAGGGCCTGGGGATCCCTGCCAGCCAAGGTATGTGGAATTGCGGCAGGGAGGGGAGGGGAGGGCATGGCAGCGGCAGCCCTGCCCCAGGCTCAGCTTAGTCTCTCAGTGGCTCTGCACAAAGGAACGGTCACAATATCACATAGGTTTACGGAATACACTTAGCTGAATTTCATATGATTGTTGCTCTTCATTCCAGTATCCAATTAATACTACAAAAAAATAAACGTGAAACCTTCCTGACTCAGAATCCTTGTTTTGCTACTAGCTGAATCAGGGGTTGATTCACTGTTCGCTCTTCTTGAAGGTGCGGTGCCCTTGAAACAGTAACATAATTTTGGGTGGGCCCCGGCCTACCTATGGCTACGCTGCTACAAACAAGAAAAGTAAAATATCAAGCACTTATCTTATGCAGGAAGACAAAAATGGCTTCAGCATAAAAGCTCATCCTAACTAGTAGCTGATGATGCTCCTGGTTTGACAAGGACCCTGTTTTTATATTCTTCAACCTCTTACCCTGCCAGGATGCCATGTGGACATGAATATTTTTATTATTATTGTTATAGACAATGTACACATGTTAAAAATAAATTATAGCTGACCTTATATTCACTGTAATCTCATGTAAGAGGATTATACAACGTTACTCTACTTACAAACTTTTATGTGCACTGAAAGTCCAGCTCACTATTAAAGTAGTTAAGAACTCCATCCCTATGGTGCTCATTTTCAAAGCACACAGACTTACAAAGTTACATAGGTTAAGTAACTTTGTAGGTATGTGCTTTGAAAATGAGCCTTTATACCTTCTAACACACTCTGCCCCTTGTTCCCATTCCCATTATCCTTCACACTGAATAAATGCAAAAATCTTGGTAATCTTCATAGTGCAGCACAACAATACATAGTAACATAGTAGATGACGGCAGAAAAAGACCTGCAAGGTCCATCCAGTCTGCCTAACAAGAAAACACATATTTGCTGCTTTTTGTGTATACCCTACTTTGATTTGTACCTGTGCTCTTCAGGGCACAGACCGTATAAGTCTGTCCAGCACTATCCCTGCCTCCCAACCACCAGTCCCGCTGCCCACCACCGGCTCTGGCACAGACCGTATAAGTCTGCCCAGCACTATCCCCGCCTCCCAACCACCAGCCCCGCCTCCCGATCTTGACTAAGCTCCTGAGGATCCATTCCTTCGGCACAGGATTCCTTTATGCTTATCCCACGCATGTTTGAATTCCGTTACCGTTTTCATTTCCACCACCTCCCGCGGGAGGGCATTCCAAGCATCCACTACTCTCTCCGTGAAAAAATACTTCCTGACATTTTTCTTGAGTCTGCCCCCCTTCAATCTCATTTCATGTCCTCTCATTCTACCACCTTCCCATCTCCGGAAAAGGTTAGTTTGCGGATTAATACCTTTCAAATATTTGAACGTCTGTATCATATTACCCTTGTTTCTCCTTTCCTCCAGAGTATACATGTTTAGTTCAGCAAGTCTCTCCTCATACGTCTTGTAACGCAAATCCCATACCATTCTCGTAGCTTTTCTTTGCACCGCTTCAATTCTTTTTACATCCTTAACAAGATACGGCCTCCAAAACTGAACACAACACTCCAGGTGGGGCCTCACCAATGACTTATACAGGGGCATCAACACCCCCTTTCTTCTGCTGATCACACCTCTCTCTATACAGCCTAACAACCTTCTAGCTACGGCCACTGCCTTGTCACACTGTTTCATCGCCTCCAAATCCTCAGATACTATCACCCCAAGATCCCTCTCTCCGCCCGTACCTATCAGACTCTCCCCGCCTAACACATACGTCTCCCATGGATTTCTAATCCCTAAGTGCATCACTTTGCATTTCTTGGCATTGAATTTTAATTCCAACTAATTAACTATAGGGATTTTTGACACAACCAGAGTCAGTATTAATTTATAATTACTATAGACTCCAGAACATATGAAAATTATTTCACTTTTATTAACAATAAATATCAATCGTCAATACAAACATACATACACTATAATATCTCCCTCAAACATTCACACGCTCCTGCCATCCATCCAAATGCTTTATACCCAAAGTGTACAAATTACAAATTACCTCCCACGAGGATAATACAGCTGGTCATAAATCAATACAGTATACGTGTACCAATCGAAGATTGGTTACCCAATAGATTCATCATGAATACTGGTACAATATATCTTTGAAAAACCTACATATAGTCTGTATTCATTGTTCTTAACGTAGCTGAAACAATTTTGTAAATGTACACCGTATACATGAGTTGTGGAACTGTTCCTCCAACAAAAATGTTATTTCCTGTGGAGGACTAGTGTCACTAAGGACGTCCAAAACCCACAACTTGAGGAGGCTGGGAACGTGTATCCAAGTATGAAAGCATCACATCGCCAGTTCCCCGATGCTGATCGGCATTTCGTCTCCTTCTTCAGGAGGAACCACAGCTGTAACAACATTGATAAACATCACCTTCTACTTATTCTTAGCTATTTAAATCTAATCAATCTCATACAAAATTATTAAATGTTTTATATTTTAAATAACACTTACTGATAATACTATGTTAGGCTGCACACCGAGTGGTAATCGGCCAGACTTCCGCCTTGAACTCGCACCACCGGAAACTGTTGGACGACTTCCGCTATTGGCATATGAGTTAAATACCCTGGATCTCATTAGCGAAACTTGTTTCACACCCACTCGACTTCCAAATTAAGGCCGTGCGGTGTTACTGTTCCCCATGTGTAAATGTATCACTGCTCCAATAATAAAGTCTATAGTAATTATAAATTAATACTGACTCTGGTTGTGTCAAAAATCCCTATAGTTAATTAGTTGGTTGTAACAAATACACATAAGGACATGGCTGCCGTCGGATGGGATTCTAAGGCGGGCTTGTCGGAGGATCGCATTACGGAACTGTTGGGTGGTGTCCGATTGTTCTCTGGTGCACGGGCAGAGCCTGACAGTTCCTGGGATGAAGTGTTTCGGGTCCATAAGGCACTGGTGCGTGCCGAACTTCATTCGGCAGCTCTTATTGAATACTGCCATGTACAACGGGTTCCTAGGGGTCTACGGATTCCTAAGGAGCCCAGATTTCTTGGTAATGACCAGTATGTGGCTAGATGGAATTCGGTACTCACGCAGTGTTCATTGGACCTGATGTTACTCACCATTGATGCCCTTCAAGAAGAGATGCAGGGCATTAGGGAAGATCTGACATATAAACAGAATGCCATGCGTACAGCACAAGATAAAAGCGTGTTTGACAAGAATTTGGAAGAACACAATATGAAAATAGATAATTATACTAAAGAACAACGAGCTATAAAGGTTGCTAAATTTCATCGTGATGAGTATGATTATACCAAAGGATATATATATAGTTGGATGGATAAGAAAAGAAGGGGTCGTAGAGGTAGACCTGGTGGCAGAAAGGTAGCGTTTAAATTATCATCCAGTGAGTCCTCTGGAGATGAAGAAAAATCAAATAAAAGAGTTACTACATCAGTTATGAGGGCGGGCGAATCACAAGACTCTATGGTATTGTTACCTGAGTCTTTTTTGCGCATACCACAGCAGCCCCCAGACACATCTCACAACCCCAAACAGAGCAACAAATCCATCAAGCCCAAACGCAACCTCAGGAAATAAGTACGGTAATTAATATATCAAGTAGCAGATTGACTTCGGTGCAGGAGGAGATCTTGACCAAGGGACTATCTTTTGTTCCTTCAAATAGATATGATCCTTTTGAAACTAGGAGAGGTTTACATAGGTTTTTTCGGGATTTAAGGCTACGTCTTCACTTTGGTAATCCCGTCCAATTAGATAATGACAATAGACCCCTCATTAAACCAGGAGTTAGATCTCGATGGGTGCCCCCTGGAGCGATAGATTCTTCCATAGTGGCTTATCAAAAATTAGTATTGGCAGCGGTAGATGATTTGGAATCTCGAGAACACAAACAAGCAAGCAACCTGTCTCGGGCGCAGCGTCAAAGTATAATGGATTTGGCTAATAATGATAATATTATTATTCAGCGGGCGGACAAAGGCGGATCCACGGTGATCATGGACCGGGACAAATATATACGAGAGGGGATGAATCAACTTCATCAGATACAATATTATACTCCCATTGACTATGACCCCACCATCTGGCTACAGGATCAAATAGAAAAATGTGTTGTGGAAGCAGTGTCAAATGGGGTCCTCACTAAGACTAATCAAAAATATTTATGTCATCCAAGTCCAAAAGTACCGTATATATACTTTGTCCCTAAAATCCATAAATCTCTCGTGGACCCGCCCGGTCGCCCAATAGTCTCTACACGAGACTCGATATTAGAACCCATATCCAAGTACATTGATAAATTGCTTAACCCTATAGTTAAAACAGCTACATCTTATGTTCGAGATTCCATGCATTTTATTCAGATATTAGATCAGATGGATCCCTGTTGCGGTGAGGAGTTTTATATGGTGGGGTTAGACGTCGTAGCCTTATACACTAATATTCCACAAGTTCAGGCTGTACAGTTAGCATGCGATCATTTAACTGATTTGCAATTACCTTTGTCTAAAATAGAGGTGTTAAAAACTTTACTAACTTTGGTGATTGGTCACAATTATTTTCAATTTGATGATCAGTTTTATGTACAGACTCAGGGAGTTGCGATGGGAGCTACAGTCGCGCCTTCCCTGGCCTGTTTATACATGACTCAATATGAAAACACTTTTGTATACACTTCTAGTTGGTACCGCCACGTGGTAATGTGGAAAAGGTACATTGACAATGTCATTTTGTTTTGGTGCGGTCCTCTTAGTGCTCTCAATGCCTTTATCGAAAGCCTTAATGGTGTTGATGTAAACATTAAATTTACCTCTAGAATAGACACCCATGAGTTAGATTTTTTGGATATTAAGATCATTAGAACACTAGAGGGGAGATTTGTTACCACTATTTACCGCAAACCGACCGACAGGAACACCCTCCTTCATTATCAGAGCTTTCATCATAAGGCTCTGAGGAGGGGTGTTCCGGTGGGCCAATTCCTGAGGTTGCGTCGTTTATGTTCTTCAGTTTTCGAATTCAAAGTTCAAGCACAGGAAATGAGTGATAGATTTATAGAACGCGGATATCCAAAGCAGGTTATACGGAAAGCGTATAAAAGAGCGTTATACGCCCATCGTCCCTGGTTGTTTCAAACAGGCCAGGCCTCTTCTAGCAATATTATGGCATGTGTCATTCCGTTTTCACATAGAGCAGTGGGCATCTCTTCAATCATCCATAGGTACTGGCATGTCCTGTCTGTTCATCCAGAGTTCAAGGAAAGCCCTAAAGTGGCGTATGCACGTCAGGCTAATATAGGTGAGTTGCTTAAACGCTCTAAACGTCTAAATAATACAGGTCGACATTCCCCTTGTGGTAGATGTGTGTATTGTCGCTATTCGGTGGATACCAGCGTGATTGACATTCCGCATAGTAATAAAAAATTTTTTTTGAGACAAAATACTACTTGCATTAGTGAAGGTGTAGTATATTGTATCTGGTGCCCGTGTGCACTATATTATATAGGTCATACAAAGAGACAATTGAAGAATCGACTGGCAGAACATGTCAGTAATTTAAGGTTAGGTAAAAAGGAGAACCCGCTGGTGATTCACTGGCAGCGACATAATCACACTATTGAACAGCTCCAATGTGCAGTATTATTTCAGATTGTACCCACTAATAGAAGTGGAGATATTAGTGCTCGTTTATTATTATTGGAGCAGCGATACATTTACACATGGGGAACAGTAACACCGCACGGCCTTAATTTGGAAGTCGAGTGGGTGTGAAACAAGTTTCGCTAATGAGATCCAGGGTATTTAACTCATATGCCAATAGCGGAAGTCGTCCAACAGTTTCCGGTGGTGCGAGTTCAAGGCGGAAGTCTGGCCGATTACCACTCGGTGTGCAGCCTAACATAGTATTATCAGTAAGTGTTATTTAAAATATAAAACATTTAATAATTTTGTATGAGATTGATTAGATTTAAATAGCTAAGAATAAGTAGAAGGTGATGTTTATCAATGTTGTTACAGCTGTGGTTCCTCCTGAAGAAGGAGACGAAATGCCGATCAGCATCGGGGAACCGGCGATGTGATGCTTTCATACTTGGATACACGTTCCCAGCCTCCTCAAGTTGTGGGTTTTGGACGTCCTTAGTGACACTAGTCCTCCACAGGAAATAACATTTTTGTTGGAGGAACAGTTCCACAACTCATGTATACGGTGTACATTTACAAAATTGTTTCAGCTACGTTAAGAACAATGAATACAGACTATATGTAGGTTTTTCAAAGATATATTGTACCAGTATTCATGATGAATCTATTGGGTAACCAATCTTCGATTGGTACACGTATACTGTATTGATTTATGACCAGCTGTATTATCCTCGTGGGAGGTAATTTGTAATTTGTACACTTTGGGTATAAAGCATTTGGATGGATGGCAGGAGCGTGTGAATGTTTGAGGGAGATATTATAGTGTATGTATGTTTGTATTGACGATTGATATTTATTGTTAATAAAAGTGAAATAATTTTCATATGTTCTGGAGTCTATAGTAATTATATATTGAATTTTAATTGCCAAACCTTAGACCATTCTTCTAGCTTCCTCAGATCCTTTTTCATGTTTTCCACTCCCTCCCGGGTGTCCACTCTGTTACAGATCTTAGTATCATCCACAAATAGGCAAACTTTACCTTCTAACCCTTCGGCAATGTCACTCACAAATATATTGAACAAAATCGGCCCCAGCACCGATCCCTGAGGCACTCCACTACTCACCTTTCCTTCCTCCGAGCGAATTCCATTCACCACCACCCTCTGGCATCTGTCCGTCAACCAGTTCCTAATCCAGTTCACCACTTCAGGTCCTATCTTCAGCCCCTCCAGTTTATTTAAGAGCCTCCTGTGGGGAACCGTGTCAAAAGCTTTGCTGAAATCTAAGTAGATTACGTCCATAGCTCGTCCCTGATTCAATTCTCCTGTCACCCAATCAAAGAACTCAATGAGATTCGTTTGGCACGATTTCCCTTTCGTAAAACCATGTTGTCTTGGATCTTGCAACTTATTGGCTTCCAGGAAATTCACTATCCTTTCCTTCAGCATCGCTTCCATTACTTTTCCAATAACCGAAGTGAGGCTTACCGGCCTTTAGTTTCCAGCTTCTTCCCTATCACCACTTTTGTGAAGAGGGACCACCTCCGCCGTTCTCCAATCCCTCAGAACCTTTCCCGTCTGCAAGGATATATTAAACAAATCTTTAAGAGGACCTGACAAAACCTCTCTGAGCTCCCTCAATATCCTAGGGTGGATCCCGTCCGGTCCCATGGCTTTGTCCACCTTAAGCTTTTCAAGTTGTTGATACACACTTTCTTCTGTGAATGGTGCTCTATCCACTTCATTCTCAATTGTATTATTTCCAGTCCATCGCGGTAATATGTTGTGGGATATGCATAAAGGAATCCTGTGCAGAAGGAATGGATCCTCAGAAGCTTAGCCGAAATTGGGTGACGGAGCAGGTGGGGAAAGAGGGGTTGGTGGTTGGGAAGCGAGGATAGTGGAGGGCAGACTTATACGGTCTGTGCCAGAGCCGGTGATGGGAGGCGGGACTGGTGGTTGGGAGGCGGGAAGTACTGCTGGGCAGACTTGTACAGTCTGTGCCCTGAATAAGGCAGGTACAAATCAAGGTAAGGTATACACATATGTTTGTCTTGTTGGGCAGACTGGATGGACCGTGCAGGTCTTTTTCTGCCATCATGTACTATGTATATGTTACTATGTTGTTTCTCCTTTTGCACCAAACAGGGATGTAGCCATGGTGAGCCTAGGCCTGTCCACTTTTACTTCAGGCCAACCCAGCAGCAGCAACCCATTCCTTTGGTTTGTGATTACCAAGTCCCAAAAGCTGAAGATAACAGCAGCCCACCAAATCCCCCATCATAAAACCACAACAGTCTGCAGCAGCTCTCCAAGCTGCTGACAATAGCACCCCAGGCATGCTCAGTTCACCTATATGAACTGAGCAAGTGCAGGGTGCTGACAATAGTGGTTCAGAGTGAGGTTTTATGACAGAAAACAGCATTTGCCTATCTGGCCCATTCTGTGGGCTGAAGCCAGTGGACAGAGCTTCCAGCCATAGTGTGTGAGGGTGACCCTAAATATTCGAAGGCACTATTGAAAACAATAGCAAACTTGGGAAGTTTATACTTCCTGTGTGTGTGTGTTCTTATTTGACAGCATTTTTATTTATTTGAAAGCTTTCCATATACAGTATAACCTGAGTTGTTTTTTTTAACCCCAGGAGGGGTCCTGAGGGGGGGGGGGGGGTGAGCTGCTGCTGTGGGTGCTCCAGAGTGATAAACTTGTTCTTGGTGCTACAGGAGTCCCACAACAGCCTCAAGGCTCAGGCAGAGCCAGGGCCTTTCTTAAAGCTGCCCCCTTCAAAAACCAAGCCTCCTGCAGCTCCAAAAACAAGTGTGCTGCTTCAGAGTCCCCACACCCACAGCAGGACCATGGCTCACACCCAGGAGGACCACCACCCCAACACCCCAGAGGTAAAAAAAACAAAATAAAACCCTTCAGGTTACATATAGGAAGCTTTCAAATAAATACAAAAGCTGTCAAAAAAGAAAAACCATATATAGACAGTCATAAACCTTACAAGTTTGCTATTGTTTTCAACAACATCTGCGAATGTTTGGGGTCACACAATATGGCAGCTGCATGGGGGAGATGGCTTCAACTTTTTGACATCATGCCGTCTCCTTTCATAAAACCTTTGTTCAGAGCACTGCTGTGGTTTTTTGACATAGGCTCAGAGAGCTGCTGATGTCTTCAGTTGGTAGGGCTTGGGGATCCCTGCCAACTAAGGTATTTGTTTTAAATTTGGTAGGGCAGTGGGGGAGACAAAGGACAAACACATGCCCATCCATCCTACTAATTGGCCTACCCAAAATTTGTCTTTTGGTTATCATACTGGTACCAAATGAAGTGAATTGGGTACGACATTAATCAACTTAAATATATAAGAATAGAGATCAAAATACAAGTCAGACATTTTTTACTGGAATAACCTAATAGAAGACTGGCTTGGAATGAGTTTTATGCCCTTCACCACAGCAGTACAAAATGAACTGAAGAAGACAGTTTAACTATCAGCCCAGTTGGGGTATCACCTGAATCATCCTTTCATCCCATTTACCTCTGTCTCTTAGGACTGGAAAGCGTTCCTCAAGCTATATCTTACCAATCTTGGATAACCAGCAGCTGTATATTTGAGGACAAGGCTTACAGTTGCTGATTCTGGACAGATGCAAATATCTGTCTTATAAATGTTTGCAGGTATGTAGAAGGGCAGTCATGTGGAGACATGGTTGCATATTGCTGTCACATCTGATTATATGAGTGGTGGAGGAAAAGGACAGGTAAATAAATATATGTCATCCTTCATGTGCTTTGACATTGACCCCTCTCTTTCCTAGACTCATAGAGTGGTACTCTGAAGCATCTAGAACAGAAGTGGACTTGTTTATTGCATGGCCTCCCTCTGAGTTGCTGTGAGTATTCTTTGACAATGGCATAGCAAGGAACAGGCTGGTTTAGAAGTAGTTGTTAGCATGAGAGTACTGTTATGTGGAGGGCCAACGTTCATATCCTGATCCTGACATTGACACTCCACATGATTTGGATCTATATCATTCTTTACCTTGTGGAAACATTTGTGTAAAGGTAGGTTCATTTTGCAAGGGTTGGGTCTGGGGTCGTGGCTCTAGTTTGGGCCAATGATGTTGCAGCCATGTGTCATGGCCTTTCCATCAACATAATTTTTTGGGGGGGAGGGGAGGTAGGCCTGGATTGGTGCCAGCTGCCAGTCTTGGCACTCTATGTGGTAATGGCTGAAACACTTTGGCCTTTGTAAGCATGTGTGTGCTACCTCTGTGTTTCTGGTTAATTTGCCACATAGTCCCTTAGTGCAATACTGGTGGGCTGTAGTGTTTCAGAGCTTGTGCAACCTTAGCATGTTGTTTGGTTGGGGAGGGCTAAGGCTAGGAATCAAATTGGTGTTTGCCAATGTGCCATTCCCTAAGGGGAATCCCTGTGCTAATTGTGGCCCAACAAGTGTTGGAATGTAAGTACTAGGGACCCATGTTGCAGCTTACTCTAACAGAGTTATCTAGATTCTTGCCTGACCCTACATGCTTCAGTATGAGGTATCCATTTATTAACCAAGCTGTAGGGCAGAGATGGCACTTCCAAAAACCACGAGGAAGACACAAAGAATGGTAGTAGGCACCACCAGAGATTTTCCGCTTTTGCTGACATTTTTCAGTGTAATCTAAAATATCCGTTCCACTCACAGAGTTTTGTCAGCTGTACAGAAGTCCATTTAACCTTTACTCACCAGGTTGGTCAGACTCCTGAGGCAGGCGCTTAGCCGCTGTGTCGAGTCCTTTTGACATATTGCAAATAAACATCACAGACTACCACTCTTTTTGCCCAATTCGGTATCAATAACTAGAGAGCTTGGAGACAGGGCTGGAGATTAACCTCTCCAATTAAATTGTTGTTCCGCTGAACCTGGATTTGCACAGCCCAGTGGATGACTTAAGTAGAGATAACTGCAGCACATATGATTGCCAGGGAGAGAAGGCATGGAAAACAGGTAGAGAGGACTGACAGTAGTCTGAAAAGAAGCCAGAGAACAGATGCAGAGGTAGGAGAGGGGGAGAGAGAATCAGGGACTCAGGGCAGATGGGGGAGGGGTACGTTCTGCTAGTATTTTAGAAAAGGAGGATACATCTTCTTATAAGTACATGACTATTGCCACATTGGGACAGACCAAAGGTCCATCAAGCCCAGCATCCTGTTTCCAATAGTGGCCAATCCAGGTCACAAATACCTGCCAAGATCCCAAAAAAGTTCAATACATTTTATGCTGTTAATCCCAGAAATAAGCAGTGGATTTCCCCCAAGTCATTTTAATAATGGTCTATGGACTTTTCCTTTAGGAAGCTGTCCAAACCTTTTTTAAACCCCGTTAACCGCCTTTATCACATTCTTTGGCAACAAATTCCAGAGTTTAATTACACATTGAGTGAAGACAAATTTCTCTGATTTGTTTTAAATTTACTACTTTGTAGCTTCATCGCATGCCCCTAATCCTAGTATATTTGGAAAGAGTAAACAAATGATTCACGTCTTCCTGTTCCACTGCACTCATTTTATAGACCTCTATCATATCTCCGCTCAGCCGTCTTTTCTCCAAGTTGAAGAGCCCTAGTTGCTTCAGCCAGGGCCGTGCCTAGGGTCTCTGGTGCCCCCCTGCAGACTATCAGTTGGCGCCCCCACCCCCTCCGTCTAGCAGAGCAGGAACAGAAGGGAGCAGGCAAGTAAGCTGGACCTCAGGAAAAAAATAGCACTGTATGTATCCCTCATTGATAAGTCTCTGACTCTAAAGTTTAGCAATTTCATTAAAGCAAAATGTATTTTCATAACACTTCAAAGATTTCCAACTCAAAATAGGAATGCTAATTCAAAATGTGAGCAAAGTCCTCTTAGTTTCCAAAGATTCTTTTTCTAATCTCCTTTGCACCAAAGGATATAATTCAGATCAAACATTTGTCTCTGATCAACTATCTCAGATCAAATATTTATTTCAGATTAAATATTAAGGTTTCCTTGCTTACAGTCACTTAAATCTACCTAGCCTTTATATAGCTTATAGGATTTAAACACTCTTAAACTGAAATTCACCCTTTTCTATTCTTCATAAACTTCAAGTAATCCTGAAATATTCAGATCCTTTTTCACTAGAGAAATCTCAAACTTCAATCTCCACCAACCTCTTTTCATTCATATTTTCTCATTTACCACATAATCTGGCAGTCTTTTATAATTTCAGTCAACACACACAGGAACTCACAGCTGCATGTCTCTCTTGGCCAAACCGACAGTCAGTTGCTGTCTCACTCTGTTCCCTTCCCTGCAGATTTCTAACAAAAGCTGATCATCCAATCAGAGAGCTCTATTTGAATGCAGATTAACATACAGACACTGTAATGGGAATTTTTAGTGAAAAACACTAGATAAACCCTTCGTTTTTGGACCAAACTTCACACTTTTGATCAGAGCCATGCCCTAACATTAAGGCTGTAAACACTTCCATCATTTTTTATTCATAATTATGCAAATGAGAACCTCCCAAAAACAGACTAATTTGCATACGATTTAAACAAATCTGAGCATATGACAACCAAGTACAGACTCCCAGCACCTGAATTCTGCAATTAGATTTAATACAAATACTTTTAAAACTTATTTTTAGCACTTTTAAAATTTCATGTTGTCTTTAATTTGAATGCGGTTCAAGCTCTGAAGCTCACCCTGAGTGAGGAATTAGCCCCAAACCACAGCATATATAGCAATTTGGTTGCATTCTTTAAAATAACTTGAAGAGCCTGCCTGCCTCAGTGAATACTGCTGTTGCTTTTACTTCTGGTTTGCCATGAAAAGGAGGAGGGCTGGGGCGATCGCAACTTCAGCTAAAAGATTTTGCAAGTGAGTGGAAGGCAGGGACCGCAGGGTAGCAGCGCCCCTCGAAGGCAGGCACCCCCCTGCATTGCTTACCTGGCTTACCGCATTGGCACGCCCTGGCTTCAGCCTTTCCTCATAGGGAAGTCATCCCATCCCCTTTATCATTTTCGTCGCCCTTCTCTGTACCTTTTCTAAATCCACTATAACTTTTTTTGAGATGCGGTGACCAGAATTGAACACAATATTCGAGGTGTGGTCGCACCATGGACTGATACAAAGGCATTATAACATCCTCAATTTTTGTTTTCCATTCCTTTCCTAATAATTCCTAACATTCTATTTGCTTTCTTAACTGCAGAGCACACTGAGCAGAGGGTTTCAACATATCATCAACGACGACGCTTAGATCCCTTTTGTGGTCGGTCACTCCTAACGTGGAGTCTTGCATTATGTAGCTTTAATTTGGGTTTCTCTTTCCGACATGCATCACTTTGCACTTGCTCACATTAAACGTCATCTGCCATTTAGACGCCCAGTCTCCCAGTCTCATAAGGTCTTCTTGTAAATTTTCACAATACTCTTGTGATTTAGCCACTTTGAATAACTTTGTGTCATCAGCAAATTTAATTAGCTCACTAGTTACTCCCATTTCTAGATCATTTATAATTATGTTAAAAAGCAGCAGTCCCAGCACATGTCACATATACACAGCAGGTAACTAGGCTTGTGAGCTCTTGGGCCACTGCCGAGGAGCACCAGCGGCAGAAGAATCACCCAAACACAAGACAAGGCAGACCGAAACTGGAACACAGTGGATCAGGGCAAGACTTCACCTACACTTAGCCACCCTTCACCCGGAGTTAAGCAGAGTCAAAGTCACAAAAGAGTAAAAGCACAAAGGCACTACAACAACTCACACCAAAGGAACACCTCTAAAGAACACTGTTGCAAGGCAAACTAGAAACCCTCCCAGGTGATTAATAAAGGCAGCCTACCAGGGAGTTCACCAGGTATGGGTACTGCTTAGTTCCAAAAAACTCCCACAACAATCTGGAAAGCTGGAAGATCCGGACCGGACCAGCATATCTTCTGGAACATGGGAAACTCCAAGTCATCGGTTCACAGCAGCCACCAGGTCTAACCATCAGGGGGCGAGGTGACTGACAGCATGGAACCTGGGCACCACCGTGACAGCACAGACCCCTCGGGAACCCCACTATCTACCCTTCTCCACTGAGAATACTGACCATTTGACCCTATTCTGTTTTCTATCTTTTAACCAGTTTTTAATCCACAATAGGACACTACTTCCTATCCCATGACTCTCCAATTTCCTCTGGAGTCTTTCATGAGGTACTTTGTCAAACGCCTTTTGAAAACCCAGATACAGAATATCAACCAGCTCACCTTTATCGACATGTTTGTTCACCCCCATTTTATCCTATTGCTTATCCCTTGCTTTGTCATAGCAGCTTTGTATTAATTAATCCAGTCCCTCCATACAGTGATTTCCCAATTCTGTTCAAGTTTCCAAATAAAACTCTATTCTACTACTACAGAAGGAATCCAGTGATTTAACAGGAGAATGTCATTCTAGCAGTGAGGAATGATAGGAATTCTAATGACATCATCTCATAATTGCCTTCAGACCCAATGCAATTCAAGTGACTTTTGGGAATGATACAGTTTAGAGGGTGAAGAACTTTTGTGCACTAAAGAGGAGCGGGTCTTGGGTGTGATCATATGTGATGATCTTAAGGTGGCCAAACATGTAGAAAAGGTGATAGCGAAAGCTAGAAGGATGCTTGGGTGCATAGGAAGAGGAATGGCCAGTAGGAAAAAGGAGATGATGATGCTCCTGTATAACATTCTGGTGAGACCTCATTCAGAATATTGTGTATAATTCTGGAGACCACACCTTCAAAAAGATATAATAAGGATGGAGTTGGTCCAGAGGACAGCTACTAAAATGGTCAGTGGTCTTCATCATAAAGGTTATGGGAACAGACTTAAAGATCTCAATGGACCCAATATTCAGACCAAGAGAGGAAACCTGCATAAGTGCTGTGATCGGTGCTGACCCCGTATTTTCAATGCCAGGCCATTTCCAGTGATAAGCATTGAATATCCTTTATGTTTTTTGGCCGGCTCAAATTTAACCAGCTAAGTGAATACTCAACATTGGTCGGTTAGGTTTATAGTGGACAAAGATAGGACTGCTATTTAGGTGGTCTACTACTACTACTATTAAACATTTCTATAGCGCTACTAGACTTACACAGCGCTGTACAAATTAACATGAAAAGACAGTCCCTGCTCAACAGAGCTTACAATTTAAATTGGACAGACGAACAGACAGCTAGGGGTGGGGAAATTGTGGTGGTAGGGGTGATAAGTGAGGGTGTTGAGTAAGAGAGTCATGGTTAGGAGTCGAAAGCAGTAGCAAAGAGGTGGGCTTTAAGCCTAGACTTGAAGACAGCCAGAGACTGAGCCTGACGTACCGGCTCAGGGAGTCTATTCCAGGCATAGGGAGCAGCAAGATAGAAGGAATGGAGCCGGGAGTTAGCAGTGGGGGAGAAGGGGGACGACAGGAGACATTTACCCAGCGAACGGAGTTCACGGGGAGGAGTGTAGGGAGAGATAAGAGCGGAAAGGTACTGAGAAGCTGCAGAGTGGATGCACTTGTAGGTCAAAAGGAGAAGTCTGAACCGTATGCGGAAGCGGATAGGGAGCCAGTGAAGCAACTTGAGGAGAGGGCTAACGTGAGTATAGTGACTGGCAGAATATAAGATGCGCAGCAGAGTTTTGGACAGATTGAAGAGGAGATAGATGGCTGAGCGGGAGACCAGTGAGAAGCAAATTGCAGTAGTCTAGGCGAGAGGTGATAAGGGTGTGGGTAAGGGTTTTGGTAGCGTCCTCGGAGAGGAAAGGGCAAATTTTGTTAATATTATAGAGAAAGAAATGACAGGTTTTGGCAATCTGCTGAATATGAGCAGAGAAGGAGAGAGCGGAGTCAAAGATGACTCCAAGGTTGCGCGCAGACAGGACAGGGAGGATGAGAGTGTTATCTACCGAAATAGAGAACGGGGGGAGAGGAGAGGCAGGTTTAGGGGGAAAGAGGAGAAGCTCGGTTTTGGTCATGTTTAGTTTCAGGTGGCGGTGAGACATCCAGGCAGCGATGTCAGACAGGCAGGCTGATACTTTGGTCTGGATTTCAGCTGAGATATCCGGTGCAGAGAGGTAGATCTGGGTATCATCAGCGTAAAGGTGGTATTGAAAGCCATGGGATGAGATCAGAGCACCAAGGGAAGAGGTATAGATGGAGAAGAGGAGAGGTCCTAGGACAGATCCTTGGGGTACACCGACTGTTAGCGGGATAGATGTGGAGGAGGAACCACCAGAGTATACGCTAAGAGTACGTTGGGAGAGATAGGAAGAGAACCAGGAAAGAACAGGGCCCCGGAATCCAAGAGAGGATAATGTATCAAGGAGTAAGGTGTGATCAACAGTATCAAAAGCAGCAGTTAGGTCGAGGAGGATGAGAATAGAGTAGAGACCTTTAGATTTGGCCAGTAACAGGTCATTGGAGACTTTGGCAAGTGCCGTTTCAGTCGAGTGAAGAGAGATGGTCTGATTTGGCTGCTAAACTTAGCTAGCCAGCGCTTGAATATTTGCAGATAGCTGGCTATATCCCACATTAGCTATGCGCTAACCGTGAATATTCAGCAGAGATAACCGGCTATCTCCTGGCTATTAGTGGTTAGTCACCTAAATGCTATTTAACCGGCCAGGAGCTGTTCTGGCTGGTTAAATAGCACTGAATATTGGCGAGAATATGCATAAAACAGCCCAACAAATGCCTGATCTCTGCAGCACAATAACACTAGAATTCAAAATGCAGAAAACATAACTCTCCCACTGTTCAACATCCTTATGTAGCTGTCCCACATGAACTTTATCTCGTCTCAACATCACTCTGTATTTGTAAACACCGGAGACTGCAAACGCACCTATGGTACGATGTAAGCCACATTGAGCCTGCAAAAAGGTGGGAAAATGTGGGATACAAATGCAACAAATAAATAGATAAATAAATAAATAATTTGAAGAAAGGCAGGAGAGAGGAGATATGATAGAGACATTTTAATACCTACATGGCATAAATGCACAGAAGGCAAGTCTCAGTTGAAAGCATGGGCAGAGTTTGACTGTTTCATTTGCAGGGGGGCAAAATATATATATATGCAAATGAATATACTAATATGGAGGAAGGAAGGAAGGGAGAAAGAGCTGGCTTTTTTGGGATTAATATACCAATAATTTCCACTTGCTGAAAATAACTAAATCAGGTTGTGTACAAACTGTGCTGCTCTTACTGAATATGAATCGAGCAGCACACAGCAGGAAGGAAAAAAAGGCCTCAAAGAGCTCCTAGATACACAAGATCTACCGGAGCTAACCAGATCCCTAAGATTTTCCCTTCATCATCGGCCAAAAAACCTTCAATTTGTGGTCGACTTCCTGCTGCTTTTATTATTATGTATGTCCCTATTTAATTTTTAATATATTTTTCCTTTGTTTTATTTTTTTCTGCATGTGCATACGCTTAGTGCAAGTACAGACACTTATCTTAGAAGTCGGTACTATCTTCCATCAATCGCACTGCGTGCCATGCTGTCTTCACCCTCTTGTCCCAAGCCAGCGGTGACCAGCGTTTCGTGCTGCTGCTTCAGGGTCTTGGTGACAGGGTTACTGTTGGGACAGCCACAGCTCAACTCCACAGTGCTCCACTCGACATGTGTATGAGATATCTCATACATATACATTATGGTTATTCCCAAAAAAGCCAGCTCTTTCTCCCTTCCAGCCTTCTTTCCTCCTTACCCAGCACTCCCTCTTCCTCTCCAGTAGTATTTCCCCACCCCCTTTCCCATACCATGCCAGTGTAGACCTTAGAAATGCATAAGCTCTATATGTCGATCCTTCAAGAGCTGGTGTGTCATAATTTAGGCTCTAAAACCCTTTCTGATGTTTTGGTGCCACCTCAGTAAGGCCAACACACAATCTCTCCACTGCAAAACAATATACAGAAACTTGTGCAAAAACACACTTATAACCTTACCAAACCATAACAGCACTAATTCCAAGGAAAGGATGAGCTACAACCTTATGCATGGAAAGGCAGCACTGTAATAACACCAGGCTCTAAAACACCAGTACACTACCTAGTGACAAAAAAAACAAAACAAAAAGGGCTGCAAATACTACACACTAGCAGAATACTGCACCTTGATCACACATGAAAACACATGACACAAGAAACTAGAAATAAAAAAAAATATGAAGGCAAAATACTGAACTGGAAAGTAACCTCAAGAAGTCAGACTCAGAATGCAGCAATACTAGAAAAATTGAAACTTACATGCAAAATATCACAGATGCACATTTCCAAAAGCTGACATATACCAATTAATAAATTCTGAATAAAATACTTTTTTCTATCTTTGTTGTCTGATCATTTAGTTTTTCTATTCACTTGGGCAGACTGGATGGACCGTGCAGGTCTTTTTCTGCCGTCATCTAATATGTTACTATGTTACTATGTCTTTGGTCCCAGTGTCTTCTGTTTTATGCAGTGTCTTCTTTCCATTTGATATTTTTTCTCTCTATAAACAAGAAAAAGCAACACTGGGCCTTCAAGAAAGAGACAATGGTAGTCCTTTATTGTGAAAAAGGCCCGACACGGGCGGTGTTTCGGCGCACAAGCGCCTGCCTCAGGGGTCAAAGTGTGTCTTCACAATATATGAGCAGGAATGTTCAGACAGTCTGAGTAAATTGCCAGCCACCACTGAGCATTTGTTCAATCCTACCAGACGCTGTCTGTGTGAAAACTGCCAAAAGATAGCAGTATGCACCGAAACACAGCCCGTGTCGGGTCTTTTTCACAATAAAGGACTGCCATTGTCTCTTTCTTGAAGGCCCAGTGTTGCTTTTTCTTGTTTATATTGTATGCTTGTATGCTGTATTACCCTCTCTCTTGTGATTACATATTTTTTCTCTCAACATGTCCACCATCCTCCTGTGTCCTTATGCGTCCTGTCTACCATCTGTAGCCCTGTCCCTATCCTTCCTCCAGTTTCAGCATCTGCCCTCAAAGTGTTCCCATCCAGCCCTTAAATTCAGCAATTTCTCCTCCATCCATATCCAGCATTTATCCTCGTTCCCTTCCCCTCAATCCATTTGCATCTACTTCCTCTGTCTTCCCTTCCCTCCATCCATGTCCAGAATTTCTCCTCTCTCCCTTCACCTCTATCCGTGTGCATCTCCTTCCTGACTTCCCTCTCCTCCATCCATCTATGTCCAGCAACTCTCCATTCTCCCCTGCCCTCTCCTCCATCCATTCATATCCAGCAAAATTCCTCTCCCCTGCCCCCTCCATCCATCCATGTCCAGCAATTCTCTTCTCTCCTGCCCTCCCCTCCATCCATCCATGTCCAACAACTATCCATTCTCCCCTGCCCTCTCCTCCATCCACCTATATCCAGCAAAATTCCTCTCTCCCCTGCCCCCTTTCATCCATCCATGTCCAGCAATTCTCCTCTCACCTGCCCTCCCCTCCATCCATCCATGTCCAGCAACTCTCCATTCTTCCCTGCCCTCTCCTCCATCCATCCATATCCAGCAAATTTGATCTCTCCCCTGCCCGTCCATCTATCCATGTCCAGCAATTCTCCTCTATCCCCTTCCCTCCCCTCCCCTCCATCCATCCATGTCCAGCAACTCTCCATTCTCCCCTGCCCTCTCCTCCATCCACCCATATCATAAGTACATAAGTACATAAGTAATGCCATACTGGGAAAAGACCAAGGGTCCATCGAGCCCAGCGTCCTGTCCACGACAGCGGCCAATCCAGGCCAAGGGCACCTGGCAAGCTTCCCAAATGTACAAACATTCTATACATGTTATTCCTGGAATTTTGGATTTTTCCAAGTCCATTTAGTAGCGGTTTATGGACTTGTCCTTTAGGAAACCATCCAACCCCTTTTTAAACTCTGCTAAGCTAACCGCCTTCACCACTTTCTCCGGCAACGAATTCCAGAGTTTAATTACACGTTGGGTGAAGAAACATTTTCTCCGATTTGTTTTAAATTTACTACACTGTAGTTTCATCGCATGCCCCCTAGTCCTAGTATTTTTGGAAAGCGTGAATAGCAAAATTCCTCTCTCCCCTGCCCCCATTCATCCATCCATGTCCAGCAATTCTCCTCTCTCCCCTGCCCCCCATTCATCCATCCATGTCCAGCAATTCTCCTTTCTCCCCTGCCCCCATTCATCCATCCATGTCCAGCAATTCTCCTCTCTCTCCCCTGCGCTCCACTCCATCCATCTATGTCCAGTAACTCTCCATTCTCCCCTGCCCTCTCCTCCTCCCATCCATATGCAGTAAATTTCCTCTCTCCCCTGCCCCCTCCATCCATCCATGTCCAGCAATTCTCCTCTCTCCCCTGCCCTCCCCTCCTCTCCTGTCCAGCGATCTCTTCTCTCCCCCTGCCCTCCCCTCCTCTCCTCTCCATGTCCAGCGATCTCTTCTTTCCCCCTGCCCTCCCCTCCCATCCATGTCCAGTGATTCTCCCTGCCCTCCCTCAGCTCCCCGACAGCCCCTTCTCCATTCCTTCCTGCCCCCCCCCCCCCCCCGCGCGTTTAACCCTTTTATTTTCAGTGGCAGCGACGGCAGTGAAGATGAAAGCACTGCGGGCTAGCCTCCAGCTTCTCCCTTCCATCACACAGTGCCCTGCCTTCTGCGATAATGTATTTCCTGTTTCCACCAGGGCGGGACACTGTGTGAGGGAAGGGAGAAGCTGGAGGCGAGCCCGCAGTGCTTTCTTCTTCACTGCCATCGCTGCCACTGAAAATAAAAGGGTTAAACGCATGGGGGGAGGAAGGAACAGAGAGGAGGGCTATCGGTAGGGGAGCTGAGAGCTGAGTGTGGGAAGGAGAGAGAGCTGCCTGAAGCATTGCGCCAGCCCTGCGTTTGGGGGGCAATGCCCCCCTTCACCCCCCCCCCCCCCAAATTACGCCTATGGTTGAAAGGAAGCTCTGGAACGAGGAGGAAAGCATGAAGGAAAAAGACAGAAGTAACATGAGGAAATATTTCTTCACGGAAAGGGTGGTGAATTCATGGAATGGTCTCCCGGTGGAAATGGTGAAGATGAAATCAGTATCTAAATTCAAGAGAGTTTGGGACAAGTGCATAGGATTTTATAAGGGAGTGATAGCGAAAATAGATGGCATGGATGGACAGACTGGACAAGCCTTATGCCCCCCCAATATTCAGCCGGCGGCAGTCAGCATTTTGTAGCTGATCATCGCCGGCTAAATTATCCCCCGATATTCAGTGCTGGGCCATGTCCGGGCACTGGCACTGAATATCAGGGGCCAATTTGGGGCAGGCAGGCTGCTGCAGCTTATGCAGGCACAGCCTATATTCAGCCAAGCCCGCATAAGAGTTATGTGGCCCTCGACTGAATATCAGGCTGAGGCTGCATAAGTTTTTTTTAATTATTTTTTTAAACTGAAATCCCCCTGAGCCCCCAAATACATCGCATCCCTTCCTTTCCCCCTCCCAACCTGCATCCACAAGCCACTCCCCCTGCAAATGGTGCCATTCCCCCTGGAGTCTGTGCAGGGTCTCCCCCAAGGCCCAGCTTAATCCCTGGTGGTCCACTGGTGGTCATTGAGGTCAGGAGCAGAGCCTCTTCGCTCCTGCCCCTTGCGGCACCTTTGCAAAATGGCTGCCGCGAGAGGTCTGTTACGGTCTTTTTGGCACAGGTTAGGTGCTTCTGCCTGTGTGTGAATGGCAGTGTGTAGCCACAGGTGGGCCTCAGTGGGCCGGGGCCCATCCACTTAGGGCTCAGGCCCACACAACAGCAGCACATATTTAGTGCTAGCTAGTGGGGATCCCAAGTTTCACCAGCTGAAGACCTCCCCCTGATTAGGGTTACCATATGGCTCCAGAAAAAGGAGGACGGATTGAGCCAGCCGGGTTTTACTTCCATTGCTTTCAATGGAAGTAATTGAGCCAGCCGGGTTTTACTTCCATTGCTTTCAATGAAAAGCAATGGAAGTAAAACCCGGCTGGCTCAATCCGTCCTCCTTTTTCTGGAGCCATATGGTAACCCTATGATAGTGCTGAAAACACTGCTTTCCACTTCAGCAGTCTAAGATTCCTAAGCTGCTGATACTGGCCTCATTGCATTGGAGGGGGGGGGGGGGAGGAGAACACTTGGTGCCCACCCGCATCTTGACTAGGCCCACCCAAAATCTGCTGTCTGGCTATGCCCCTAGTGAATGGACTGCTAAAAAGGCTGAGAGAAACCAGCTCCTTTCTGGGAGGAGAGCTTTGGGTGGATGGCTAGAGAGAGGGAGGGCGTGTGTGTGTGTGTGTGAGAGGGGGATGGCTAGAGAAGAGGGGGCTTGCAGCAGATGGCTAGCAAGAAGGAGAGGGCTGTCCTTTTTGAACATAGCTGGGATTTTCAGTTTTAGCTCGGGTCAGTGTGAAAAAAAAGCAAAAACCAGTTTTTTTCCGTTTTGTACTGCCGAAAAAGGGAGATAAAACAGAAAAAGCATTTATTCTGCCATTCCACCTTGGTTTGTCTGTAAGTTTTTAAGTTTATCAGTCTTAAGCCTGAGCTGTGATTCTTTCCAAGGAGGCACAAAGCAGCGGTGTTCTGCCTTTCAAAGGATCCGCAGAGCGGTGTTCTGCCTTTCAAAGGGTCTGCAGAGAAAATCAGCTGGTTCTTACAAAAGCAGACCCCTGGCATTTTTTCAGCCTTTTAGGGCATGATCTCTCTTCAAAACAGGAGGGTGGCCAGCTCTTGTATTCTTATGTAAGCTAAAAGCAAAAAGGAGGACAATCGGTCTATTCTTTTTCTTTTAAAACCTAAAACGGTTGAGGGGTCACGTGATGCTGTGAGCAGCGGAAGACGTGCTGAGAGAGAGCTGCTCAGGGGACTCCCTCCCTCCGCGACAAATACCTCCTACAAAGTAGTTATTGACAAAACTTGCCGTTGCTAAAGGGGTGAGGAAGCGAATGGACAAATTTGTGGCCAAAACCGAACGGCAAATGCCTGCCAAAACACCGAGAAAAGGGCCGGATCGCTCGCGCCAGAGCGAAGACAAAATGGCGGCTTCCCCTCCGGCTTCGCCAGCACTTCCGGACTTTATTCCCGAGCTAACAGACGCTGTAGTGAAAGCTCTTGACTCCCGCTTTACACAGCTATCAGAACAAATAGCAGGGATGGTCCAAACAACAGCGGAGCTTACTCGTCGGACAGGCGAGCTTGAATGCAGAGTCGCTGATGCGGAGGATACTGTACAGGAGCATGCAGAGAGCATTACTGCATTGAAAGCCCTTACAGAAGCACAGCAATCTAAAATTGAAGACCTCGAAAATAGAGCCAGAAGGGAGAACCTGAGATTTGTGGGCTTCCCAGAAACCATAAAGGATACAAATTTATTGGCATGGCTGGAGGACTGGCTGTTGGAGAATTTCCCAGCGGTGGGCGAGCATGGCCCGATTCGTCTGGATAGAGCGCATCGACTGGGACCGGCGCGGGCCTCAGCAGACAGGCCAAGGACTGTGATAGTGAAGTTTCATAGTTTTACTCAAAAAGCGCAAATTTTGCGATTGTTTAAATCTCAAACAGAGGAACTACAATTTGAAGGCCGGTCGATCCGGATATTCCAAGATTACTCGGCAGCACTGACTCTAAAACGCAGGGCCTACTCAGGAATCTGCTCGCAGCTGGTAAAAAAGAACGTTCGTTTTTTAGTGCAATACCCAGCCACACTGAAGCTGCAGTATAATAATAAGTGGCACTCTTTTGGCTCCCCGGAAGAGTTTAGAACCTGGGTGAGCACGCAGGATGGACTGAGTGATATGACCTGAGAGTATGGTCCTAAAACCCACATGTAAATGGCAAGTTTAATACTGTTAACTGTTTAATGTTAAAGGAGGTATGTACACGCATATTGTAGTTATTGAGCGAGGGGGGGTAGTCCCCGCAAGGCATTAGAAGTGACCCGTGGCCCGCTCTCGATGGGGGTGGAAGCCAGAGCTAGAGAAAGGGGGGGGGGTTCAAAGGGAAGGGGAGAGGGCGGGGATAAGGGGGAGGAGTGGGGGAGTAGTAGATATGCTTGGAGTGAGAGGCAGTATAAATGGAGCGGGAGTAATTAAGAAGATGGAAAGAAAGGAGAAGGAAGTACAGGAGGCCACAGGTCGGGGACAGATACCTCTGGGGGAGGCTGGGCTCCCGGGGTTCGTTCATGATAAGAGAATCAGGAGAGAAAAGATCCATTCCAACATAGATGAAGGGTAAACGTCACTTGAGAATATTGTCATGGAATGTAGCAGGGATTAATTCACCAATTAAACGCTACAAAATCTTATCCCAACTGAAGGCGCATGGAGCTGATATTGCGTGTTTGCAAGAGACAAAACTCTCGGATATTGAACATGCGAAATTATCCCAACAGTGGGTGGGGGAGTGCCACTACTCTTCTTCCGGGAATTGTAGAAGTGGTGTGATTGTACTATTGAAGAAAGGTCTACCCTGCCAGTCCAAATTAATATATAAAGATCCAGAAGGAAGGGTGGTGTTGATCCACTTAAATTTCCAGGGACACCAGTTTTATTTGTGCACAATATATGGGCCCAATAATTATTGCCCAAATTTTTTTCAATCTTTAATTGCATTGGGAATGCAATATACAGATGCCCCTTGGGTATGGACGGGGGATTTCAATCAAGTCATGGATCCAGCTTTGGATAGGTCCTCCCCCAGGGCAATAGCTGCACTGGGAAGAGGGAGGGGTCTCCCCGCGTTATGTAAATCACTACAGTTGGTAGACCCTTGGCGCCTGCTTAACCCTGAGACCCGAGATTACACCCATCAATCTAAGGCGCACCAGACATGGTCACGTATTGATTACATATTAGTGACACATTCCTGGTTTTTCAGAGTGGGGAGGGCATTTATAGGACCCACAGAGATCTCTGACCACGCCATAATTGGGATAGACTTGGACTTAAATGTCAGAGGAATAATTAATACTCATTGGCACTTCCCCTCCTATCTTTATCAGGATAGACAACTCATAGATCATGTGAAATCACGTTGGCAATTTTATGTAGACACAAATGCGCAACCTTGTACCTCACCAATTTTGTTGTGGGAAGCTTCCAAAGCAGTCCTCCGTGGGGAAATAATTGCATTTATGAGTGCACGTGCCAAACGTCTAGCGGCAGGTATAGTTAGATTAGAATCGGCTTATAGAGCTGCAAAGAGATTGCATTTAACTAAGCCCAACAAGGAAAGTCAAGAAAAAATGGCAGCCGCCCTGGTGGCCTTGAACACGATGATTCATGAAAAATATCAGAGACTTCTGTATGCTAAACGATTACATTTTCAAAGATTCGGGAATAAATCTGGCAGATTGTTAGCACATGTAGCTAGAGCCCAAACAACAAAAAAAATTCATCCCGTATATAACTCCCCAAAAAGGATCTCGGCTCTCTCAGCCGGAAGAGATCGCAAACGCATTTAAAGAATATTTTGAGGGGTTGTATGCCCAAGGAGAAGGGCAACAGAACTCTCTGATAAAAGACTACCTGGAAGACGCAGGTATGCCACGCCTGGAACAGAGGGTGCGGGAACAACTATCTCTCCCTATAAGAGCACAGGAACTTCAAACAGCCCTGAAGTCTCTACCTTTAAGATCAGCCCCAGGCCCTGACGGGTTTTCTGGTGAATACTATAAAATCCTGGGTCAAGATCTAGTGGGACCCCTCATTTCGTACTATGAAGCAGTGATAGAGAGAGGATATTTTTCCCCGGGGGAGAATGAGGCCTTAATTACTTTGATTCCTAAACCAGGTAAATCCCATGATCAAGTAGAATCCTACAGACCGATATCCTTGTTGAATGTGGATATAAAAATCTTGGCGAGAGTATTGGCAGACAGATTGGCACAACACTTACCGACTTTAATAGGCGACCATCAAGTAGGGTTTGTAAGAGGCCGTCAGGCCACAGTAAATGTGCGCAAGGTCCTTATGTCTATAGCACATAGCCATTCCATAAAAGAACAGCTGATACTGTTGAGCCTCGATGCTGAAAAAGCATTTGATAAAGTACAGTGGGCCTACCTGTTTAAAGTACTAAATTATATTGGATTGGGGGGCTGGTATATGGAGGCGGTTGCAGTACTGTACTCGAATCCTTCTGCGCGCGTGATCACAAATGGCACTCAATCCACAGCCTTTCAATTACAAAGAGGCACTCGGCAAGGTTGCCCGTTATCCCCGTTGCTATTTTTACTATACATAGAACCGCTTCTCCGAACGATTATTAGGGATCCAGATATTATGGGGATCACCATGCCTTCACTGGCGGTTAAGGTGTTGGCGTTCGCCGACGACATACTCCTGACCCTGACAAGCCCCAGGTCGTCAGCGAGGCACTTGATGGCAGCCCTGGATGAATTCAGTTTCCTTACGGGATTCTCTCTAAATTATCACAAATCAATGGCCCTCCCAATTCAGTCAGAAATTCGAGAGCAATGGGCAGGTGATTTTCCCTTTCAATGGGCACAATCTAAAATTAAATATTTGGGGGTTTATATTCCCGTAGATCTCTCAGAGCTCTATAGATTGAACATTACCCCCCTGAGGCAACAGGCAATTGAAGCTTTTCAAAGATGGCAAGAACTCCCGATTAACTTACTGGGTCGCATTGCACTTTACAATATGGTCCTATTCCCAAAGTGGACTTATGTGTTCCAGATGCTTCCTCTATTACTGCGGACTAGTGAGGGAAATTGGCTACGGAGGAAGCTAAATTACTTTCTGTGGCAGGGAAGGAAAGCTCGGATGCCACTATCTAGAGTAATGCTGCCGCGCTCAAGGGGGGGATTGGGCTTGTTAGACCTAAAATTGTTCTCCATGGCTAGTAACATGAGACATCTGTCAGATTGGTTTCGTTCTACCAAATATTTTTCTTGCACAGAAGCAGAAGTGGCAGCTCTAGGCAAAGTGCATTTTTCATATTGGCTCCAATGCGCCCTCAAGGGAATTACCACAGTTAGGACCCTACAAATATATCTTTTCCCCGATGCGTGCCACGTGGAAGGGGCTAGGTAAGCTTCTCCACATAGATACCAAAGTTTCAGTACTATTACCACTCAAGGGGAATTTGGCATTCCCTGTGGGAAGTTCCTCAATTTCTTTTCAGAAGTGGGCCGCAGCAGGGGTCAAGTATTTATTTCATGTGGTCACGGAACGGGGGGTCATAAAATCATTCGAAGAGTTAAGAAAAGAGTATAAGTTGGGAGCAAATGAATGGCTAGCATACACACAACTGCAACACTATATAAATTCCTTACCCACAGCCTCACTGAGTGCCGCTTCTTGGGAGAAGCTAAACGAACTGCTGGGACTGGATGCACAGTTACGAGTTCCACTGAGGTACTTTCATAGCAATTTGAGAGACTCATTAAAGCCAATTGACTATCAGGTGGTGGTGCTTGCCTGGAATACAGAACTGCGGCTTAACCTCAAGTCAGAACAAATTGGGGTATGTCTCAAGTCCCTATACAAAATAACGGAGAACTCAGCTTGGTGGGAGATGCAGTATAAATTTCTGCTCCGTCTGCACATATCCCCCCATAGGGCATATAGAGCTACTATTAGAGATACTGATACCTGCCCAAAGTGCAATGGTGCTAACGTGCATTTGGGGCATATGTATTGGAGTTGCGCATTGATAAAATCTTTTTGGATTGAGTTGAACACGCACGTATCCCAGATATGGAATAATTTGTGGAAACCATCACCACGACAATTGTTTGATCTCTTCGGAATACAACAGCCGGCCCCGGTGGGATTTAAAGCTTTTTTGAAAAGAGCAGTCTTGATGGCAAAGCATGTCATCTTGCAGTTGTGGTTGGTTGCGGATCGCCCAACCATATCCCACTGGAGGTCAGCAATGATTCAAGCCTGTGCGCTAGAGAAGAAAGGAATAAGGGACCTGGCCTCCAAGCGAGGTGAACAGTTTTGTGACATTTGGTCTCCATTTTGGGACTCTCTCACTCCAGTAGCAAGAAGCAAGATATTGAATTGTTAAATAAGGTTGGGAGGGTAGGGTTGGGGGGGGGGGGGAAGGGGAGGGAGGGGGGAGAAAGGGGGGGTTTAGTTGAGACAAATGTTTAAAAAAGTCAAGCAACTCAAACACTGTACTTGTTTATTGTTTATTCTGAGATTGATGTATATGGATATAGTTTGGATTGCAATAAATAAGAATTTAAAAAAAAAAAAAAAAACCTAAAACGGTTGTCATTCAGTAAAAACAGTTTTAAAAGTAAAGATAAGCATTTTTGAGATTTAAAAATTCTGCCGAGGCTGTAGGGAGCAGTGCTGGGATTTTCTTGGTGTCACTTCCTATCACGTGACCCCCATCCAAGATGGCGGCTAGTAGTGAAAACAGGAAGTGATGTGATGCATGCGGTAGCGGTTGCCATCTTAGAAAGGGTGTATGGCTATGATGTCACTTCCTGTGACATCACCAAAAGGGTGGGTTTGGGGGTGGGACTATGCAAAATGGGCATGGTTTTGAGGGGGTTATGCAAATAAGGCGAGGTAAGGGGAGTGGTTATGTAAAAGGACTGGTTTTATGTGGGGTCAAGACATCATATCCAGTGACATCATCCCTGGGGGTAGAGAGTTGGTGTGGCTTGGGTGTGATTTGGGCAGTTAAATCATCAAAGGGGATGGGTGAGTAGGCATGGGTTGGGCATGTCCTCACTTCTGACTGACTGAAAAGCAGATGCGGGCATGGCACCTGTCAAATTTGACGAAAGCTATAGATATATACTACTCAAGTACAAGGACAGCTATAACATAATGCTAAATAATTAATGACTAATTTTAAAAAGTTGGAAAACACTTTAGAATGCCAAAAGGAACTGTGTAACTTTCCTGTACTGAAGATGTTATGGTTCCAGGATAGAAACAGCAAAGGGTCTGCTTAAAGAAAACATCTTTTGTAGGGGACGAGGTTGCACTAGTTGAACTAGAAGGACTTTCTATACTTGGACTTTGCATATACTTTTGTGTTTGAACCAAAGAATCAGAGTTTTTCTAATGAGCCTAAACTACAACTTTACAGCTTGAACTTGTTAATAGTAAAACCTCTTTGTTAACCAACAGCTAGATAACAATTTGTAGTAGTCAGCAATTCAGGGTTGTAAGGGAGACAGCTAGCTCTGTCAGCGCAGTCTCGTGATCAATACACAGAGGCTGTATTATGTGGATGTGCTGAAACAATACAATAAGTAACATTTCTTGCAAAGTAACATTTTCTGTGAAACTGACGTATTCTTTCTCTGTGAGAACTACAGAACTACTACTGTATTGCGCATGTGCTTGTACTGCGCATGTGCTTGTGTGATGTATGGCATGTGTTATGCACATGATCACTAATGATGTATAAGAACGAGTGTCAGGTGACGCTCGGGGCGCAGTATCCTGAGTCTGAACTTAGTACTGTGTCAGCTACCTAATAAAAGTTACCTTGCTTTGGAAGTCAGCGTCTCAGCCTTCTGATTTACTTGCTGATCTGTCCGGTTACATTTGGCGAGCCAGCCAGGAGGCGGGGCCGAGGACGAGGATATTTCCTCCCCTCCCTGATAGTGGCACGGCTGAGCCGAGACTGACGGTTCTCTCCAGCTGACCGGAGAGTGCGCACCGCTGAGTTCAGCGTCTGGCCACTGTGAGAGAGCTGCACAGGGCTGGGTAGCCTGCACAAGGGGTGCGCGATCCTAGCAGGACAACTTTTTGGGTCTCCGGAGACTTTTGAATCCTGCAGCAGAATCAGGCGAGTATACTCGGGGTAGCAGCTGACTGACCTGGTAAAGGGTCGAAGAGGGATTTGATCACCCCCTTTGCCAATGCCGACTAGGGACTAGGTCCCGAAACCCACTAGGCTCCGGGCGGAAACGGGAGGACGGGTTTCCTGTAAGTGTGAAAGCAGAGTGATTGGCCCTGCGGTTTCAAGCCGGGTGACCGCGTCTTGGCCAGGGCGAGTGTTGAACCTTTTGTGTCTGGTGGAGTGGGACCCCTTACCCCTCTGCTATCCTTTACCCTCCTTCTGTCTGTCTACTATCCTTTGGCACCGTCGGATAGGATGGGCGGGGGTGGGTCTACATCTTTGGATATAATGACTGAGCACTTTAGCGAAGTGTTCGACCAGAAACAATGTTCCAGGGCAGGGATGATACAGCGTTGTCAGTTTATGTGGCCTGGGTTAGGTCGGTCTGTCGACTGGCCGCCAGAGGACACCTTTGCCTATGAGAAAGTTGCCGCTGTTCAGAACATTGTTATAGTTGACGGTAACCCTGGCTGCCCGGAGGATATCCCGTACATAGAGGGGTGGGCGGATGTGGTTCGGAACCCGCCAATATGGACCCAAAGGAAGGTGAAGAAGGCAGCCCTAATGGTGGTAGCCCAGAGAAGAAGCCAGAGGCCCAAGTTGAAATCCAGATCCCAGCCCCTACCTAAGGCAGTGGGAGGGGGTGCTGATGGTCGCTGTGATGTTAGGCCCACCAGTTCGAAGAAAGTAGTCCCCGTCTTAGAGAAACCGGAGGAGGAGGATCCCATGCCCAGTCCGGCGCCGCCCCCTTATAGCCCAATCTATCTGGACCTTACTGAATTAAGAAAGGGGGGAGGGGACACTGGGCCTAAATCCGAGGAAGTGAATTCAGACAGCCCACCTTCACCAGATCAGACAGAGTTCCCAGTAGACCAAAAGCCCTCTAGGAAAAGCCAGAGAGTTCTCAAGGAACCCACCCGCTACCCTGCTACGAGTCCAGTTATAGTTTCATCGGACCGCCGAACCACAGCCGACTTGTATTCCATCAGAAAGGCCATGGTACAATTACCAAATCCTGAGGATCCAGACCATCCGATTGAGTCAGTTGTGTATAATCATGTTCCTTTCTCGAGTTCGGACCTCCTGAATTGGAAAAATCATGGGCCTACATATGAACAGAAACCTGAGCAGCTTATCGAATTAGTGGAGGGCATAATATTTAGCCACAATCCAACCTGGTCTGACTTGAGGCAACTGAGTTCCCATATATTAACTACTGAAGAACGCCGACAGTTGCAACAGAATATGGAAGAGGCAGTTCGGCAGGCACATCCGAATTAACCTGATTTGGCCAATCGTGTCGCTGCCCTGGTGCCCACTACCCAGCCCGAATGGAATCACCGAACTCCAGCAGGCCGAGAGTCCTTACGTCAATATCAGCAGGCCTATTTGGCAGCCTTGAAGAAGGGAAAGCAGAAAATTACCAATATGGGAAAGATTCATGGCATAATACAAAAGAAGCATGAAAGCCCAGGTGATTTTCTGGAGCGGCTTATGGATGCATATCGAAAATATAGTCCGATAGACCCTGAGGACCCAGCCAACCGTCCGATGATAGTAATGAGTTTTGTTACCCAAGCAGCCCCAGACATTAGGAAGAAGTTGCAGAAGACCGAGGGGTTTGAGGGCATGAATATAAGTCAATTGAAGGCGATGGCCGATCGTGTTTTTGGATATCGAGATCAGGAGGAGAAAAGTGAGGCCCGAAGAGAAGCAAGCAGACAGATGCGTGAGAATGCTACTTTGTTAGCTGCTGCACTGGAAGAACACCAGGGACAAAGCAGAGGAGCGGCCGCACCGGAAGAACGCAGGGGGCAGTACAGGGGCAGGGGTCAGAAGTTTCCCCTAGGGAGGAACCAGTGTGCATACTGCAGGCAAGAAGGCCATTGGAAAGCGGAGTGTGGAGAAAGAGGGCAAGGCCGGGGACGCTCGGAGCAGCAGGAGTGGCAAATGGCAGTGGATGCTGTTCAGACGCATACAGCATGAAGACACCGGGAGGGGAGAGTCCCCACTGACCCTCTGGTGGAAATTCGAGTGGGGACGCAACAAATGAGAGCCCTGTTAGACACAGGGGCCCAAAGACCTGTCATCACTACAGCAATAGCCCCCGAGACCAAGGAAACCATACCGATAGTGGGGGCTTCAGGGAAATCCCTTACTGCGCCTCTGTTGAAGGAATGTCAAGTCCAGATTGGAGGAAAAACAGTCTCTCACCAGTTCATACATATACCTGGGTGTCCCGTTCCTCTTATTGGACGGGACCTGCTATTTAAATTGCAGGCCACTCTGAAATTTAAACCCACCGGGGAAGTTGAGACCACTTTTGAAGAACAACCAGTATCCCTTATTTGTCCCGTCCAGGAAGAGTTGCAATTACATGCCCCTCTGGTTGTTACTGCCGCTGACAGTCGATACAAGAAGATACTGCCTTTGCACAGCAGAGGAGGACTCTTATGGCGGGAGTACCCGGGGTCTGGGCAGAATTGAATCCCGGAGGACTGGCTGTAAACGCCACCCCTATCTGGATCGAATTAAAACCCAATGCTCAAATTGTTAACCAGGGCCAATACAGTATATCTTATGCTGCTCGACATAGTATGCAATCGCATTTGCAGAAACTCCTCCAACAGGGAGTCTTGAAACCTACCAGATCAGCCTGGAATACCCCATTACTGCCAGTCAAGAAGCCAGGGACCCCTGAGTACCGACCTGTTCAGGACCTGAGGAAAGTCAATAACCAAGTTGTGGATATAGTTGCTCTTGTACCTAACCCTTACTCCATTCTAGCCCAAGTGCCGGCCCAAACCAGGTGGTACAGTGTCATAGACTTAAAGGATGCTTTCTTCTCCATACCTCTTGCTGAGGAGAGTCAGCAGTTCTTTGCATTCACATGGGAGGACCTACAGACCGGAACTAAACAACAATTTACCTGGACCCGATTACCGCAAGGTTTTAAGAATTCGCCCACTCTGTTCGGGGAACAACTCGCCCATGATTTGAAAACGTATCAGACTGAGTATGGGCCTGTTGTCCAGTATGTGGATGATCTGCTGATAGCCAGGGAAACATACACTGATTGTGCAGTAGCAACCTTTAATCTTCTGAAAACTCTGGAAGCGCAAGGATACCGAGCTAGTCGGAAAAAAGCGCAACTGTGTGAAATCAAGGTTGAGTACTTGGGATTTCGCTTCCGGGAAGGTACCCGGAGGCTCGGTACGCCTTGTACTCAAGCTATTTGTAACCAGCCCATACCAACAAACAAGAAGGAACTGCGGGCATTGTTGGGAGCAGCAGGTTACTGCCGCATATGGATCCTCAATTTCGCTGTTTTGACCCAAGACCTGTATGCCAAACTGAAAGGACCTGAACCCGAGGCCCAACCCTTCCAGTGGGAAAAACACGAATTGAAGGCTCTAGCAGATTTGAAGAAGGCCCTTATATCCCCCCCAGCACTTGGACTCCCAGACGTAACGAAGCCCTTCCACCTGTTTGTAGATGAGAAGAAAGGCCTGGCACTTGGAGTACTAACGCAAACAGTCGGTACTTGACAACGACCAGTAGCATACCTTTCTAAAGGCATGGACAATGTGGCAAAAGGTTGGCCGGGATGTCTACGGAGCATAGCTGCTGCTTGTTTGCTGATCAGAGAAGCCCATAAGCTCACCTTTGGCCAAACGCTACTCGTAACCGCCCCACATACCATCCGGGGCCTATTAGAAAGCCATGGACCCCGTTGGATGACTAACTCCCGGTTAGTCAAGTATCAGGCCCTATTGTGTGAGAATCCAGAGGTGCAGATTCAAGACACCACCAACTTAAACCCTGTCACTCTCTTACCAGCTCCCGAACTCAGGCTACACGATTGTGAAGAAGTGATAGGTACTGTCCATTCCAGCAGACCTGACCTTAAAGACCAACCGTGGCAAGGGGGAATTACACTATTTACAGACAGGAGTAGTCAGGTGATAGCAGGGGTTTGATGAGCAGGATATGCTGTTGTGTCAGAGGACCACATAATAGAGGCAATGGCCTTACCACCCGGAACCTCTGCTCAGAAGGCTGAATTGATTGCCCTAATCAGAGCCCTCCAGTGGGCAGAAGGAAAGGTGGTTAACATTTACACGGACTCCAAATATGCTTTCTTAACCCTCCAGGTACACGGGGCATTGTATAAGGAAAGGGGATTCCTAACTGCAGAAGGAAAGGGACTTACACATGCTACCAAAATCTGTCGGTTGCTTGAAGCGGTATGGAAGCCAAAGAAAGTGGCGGTGACGCACTGTAAAGCTCATACCAGTAGAATGGACCCCATTGCCAGGGGCAATCAGCGAGCAGATGATGCAGCAAAGAAGGCGAGCCAACTTCCTTATTCTTCTGATTCTGGGATGCTACTCCTAATCCATTTACCAACCGAGACACCAACTTATGCTTCATCAGAGGAAGAATGGGCTCAACAGGAGGCACTAGAACTGCGTAACGGATGGTGGGTGCTGCCAGATGGCCGAATATGGATACCTGAGGCATTGGCTTGGACTGTGTTCAAGGCAGCCCATGACCAGACCCACTTCGGCCGAGACGCCCTAGGACGATTACTTGGAAAAACCTACTACATCAACAACCTGTTTCATTGGACCAAGAATGCTTCTAGTCAATGTGTTACTTGTGCCCAGAATAACCCACGGTCGGGGCCAGGCCCAGTTCCTGGTAACATCTTACGGGGCACCAGTACTTTCCAAGTCTGTCAAATTGATTTCACACACATGCCCCCAGCCAAGGGATATAGAGCTATCCTTGTAGCAGTATGTACGTATACTGGATGGATTGAGGCCATACCTGCACAGACTGAAATGTCTAAAGAAGTCACCTCTTTACTTCTCCATCATCTTCTTCCACGGTATGGGTTCCCCAAGCAGATCAACTCTGATAATGGTCCTGCCTTTACTAGCGAAGTAACTCAACAACTCAGCATGAGATTAGGCCTCGATTGGAAGTTGCATTGCGCGTGGAGACCACAGAGTAGTGGGGCGGTAGAGAGGGCAAATAGATCCCTGAAGAATCAGTTAGCCAAGCTCTGCCAGGAGGCTAAAGCCAAGTGGCCTGATCTTTTGCCACTAGCCTTGTTACATCTCCGGTGTCTGCCCAGGGCCACCAGTCTCACTCCTTATGAAATGATGTATGCTAGACCGCCACCCATACCCTCATGTCCCATATCATTGCAAGTCCAAGGTGAGGGTACCCTTATGCGGCAAATGAAAGGGTTACGGGAGGTAGTGCAGGAAATTCAGCAGTACACTGAGAGTGTAAGTCCACTAGTTTTGACCACCCCTGTACATCAGTTTCAGGTAGGGGATGAAGTATGGGTAAAGGAATGGGATGATGCTGATTGTTTAAAACCCAAATGGCGGGGGCCTTCTCTCGTCATTCTAACCACCCCCACTGCTGTTAAGATTGCAGGAAATCCTGTATGGATACATTGGACCAGAGTGAAACCTGCTGCTGCATCGTCACTACAGGGAAAGTGGACTGCCCATTCGAACCAGACTCACCCTCTGCGGATGACTCTAAAAAGGAGTCGATAGTTGTGCTCCACACATATGTCCAGAAATACAGCAGCCACCGTATAGGGCTGATTCTAGAATAAGGAGAGTAACCCTTTAAATAATATTTCCCTCCATCTCTTCCCTGCCATCAAATGATAGTCACACAATACCTAATATGGGGGGGTCTTCCTCTATAGCTACCCCTGTCCTTCAGTAGTCCACACCCAGACATGCCAGAGTTGTACATCCCCAGTTCCGAGTGGACCACATACAGGGGTTATTATGTTTGTCGCCCATACTTCCGTTCACAAAGACTGTTGGTTCCCCCCCCCCCCCCCCCCCACTTCCTGCATAGAGGACAAGAAATATTGGATGGGTGATCTTAAGCCCCACGTATATAGGTTTGGTTCAGTGTGTTCAGGGGCGTGTCATACCTGTCCTAAAGGCAGAAAGAGGATTTGTGCTACTTATGCTGGACAGTGGGGCCTGTCTGACGGGGGAGGGAAACAGGACATGGTACAGGAATTATTAGTGAAGAAAGCTATTGCGCGGGTTACCCGATCTGTCCTGCCCCTCCCTAAGGGAACCAATAGTAGTACCACTTTATATGAATCTGTCGTCCACCTCACTTCTGATTTTGATGATGTTTTTAAGCAAGGGAATAATTTGTTTATTGATCTGACTTCCCGAATAGGTCAGGCACTTAATGTTACCAACTGTTGGATTTGTGGGGGAGCCCTGATGGGAGAATCCTGGCCCTGGCGAGGTTCCCCAATGACTCCTGAACAATTAGCGGCCTGGAATTGGACTAGACGCCCTTCATATGCACAGCGGACAGGACAATGGACTCTTAGCTCTCTGGTGATAGGCCATGAATGTATTTCCCGATATCCTGATGACAATTTCACTAGCCCTGTAGGAGACACTCCTTGTATATCCATCCTTACTGTTAATGGTTCCCAGGTACAATACTGGCCGGCACCTGTCACTTGGTACCCCAGTTCTGTAGCCAACAAATCATGTTCACCTTATAACTTTACAAGTACTATACAACTCTTTAATTGTTCTGGAACTAACCCTTTTCAAGGAGTATCTCAGTTGAGAGGACGCTGGAATAACCCAGGTCTCCAGGGTGCTCGACATTGGCAAGCACCCGATGGGTTATTCTGGATATGTGGGTGCAATGCGTATGCTCGATTGCCAGGTACCTACTGTGTTTTGGTAATTTACCAGATGTTCTTTCCGAATAAAATCTGAAAGAGTGTTTCCTGAGTGCAATAATGTATTAGGTGTGGTTGTAAAAGTGAATTTTCTATCTGTGATTCAGACCAGCAAAAATGTGATGGTGCCATCAGATGAGATGAAATTGGTGCAGTAATGAACCTTGGCTGGTTAGACAGGTCTTTAGAGAGAGGAATTAGGATGACTGCAATAGTTCCATCAGTGAAGCTAAATGATGTTGATGTGGGCGAGATGTCTTTTTCATGTCTTATAGGGAAGAGCAACAGGAACTCTGACATCTCATTGCATTCTTTAAATGTAATGTAATTCCAGTTAAATTAGGGGCAGTTCATTAATTTTATATATTTTATTGTAGATCCCCTATGGGTGAGGTTTATAAAGAGGGTGGTACGATGGTAAAATCACGGTGTAGGGTCACACGCTAAACTCTCACCACTTAGGGAAGGTACAAAGAAAGGTGGGGAAATTCTGTATTTTGTATATTATACAGTATGCAATTCAAGATGTTAAGCGAATTCCCCTAGATGTTACAAAATTTTAATGATGACAATATTGCACACTAACTTTTAAATTATAATAATTTATTGCACAAGATGTTTCTTTTTAACTTTTCAGAAAATGTATCAACTTTCAATCAATAAACTTTCCTCTGAAATTCTCAACACCACAAATCAGATAAGTAGTACAAATAATTACTTTCTCTGTTACTCAGAATTTACTTTAACTATGAAATTTTAACAAGAAAATTGATTCTTTGTGTCAATTGCTTTCTTACAGATGTCCACTTCCTTCACTTTACAATGTAACTGAATCTCAGCATAAACCTCCAGGTAAGTATTTACGTGTAAGTTTAAAAGTCTCCGAAACGGTGTAGGTGGTGATTTTTGTACTTAGCTGCTTCAGTTGAACTTTCTTGTATGATGGTAACTTTTGTCTTTCGTGGTAGTTGGTGCACGTGTTGCTCCTGCGATGGTCCTCCTGCGTTGCCCAACAGCCTCTGTACCTATACTCTGGTTAACCAAAAGAAATTGAAACCCTGTCTCCCTATCCTGTGGGAATTTTTATAGGGATTTTTGTTATCAAAACTGTGGCCAACCCATCTAGAGTAAATAGATAGATAATTAATGTTCCCTTTTGCAGGACCTGCCTTATTACTTTTCCCTGCCTAATGAGGAACACTCTTCCATGTATGCAGTGGTGTGCTGGAGCCGGCTCGCACCGGCTCTGCAGAGCCGGTTGTTAAGTTTTGAAGAATTTTGCGAGCCGGTTGTTCAGCTGTCTCTGTCCGAGTCCCGCCCATCTGTCGACATCACGATGCTTTCCTTCCTCCCCCTATGGCTCCTCTCGCTCTCCGGTCTTCCAGTCCCGCCCATGAACGTCACAACACCTTCCTCTGCTGCACCCTGCGAAGTCGAACCAGTGACTGCACCCTTCCCGCTTCTGTAATGGCTCCTGCAGGTGTTTGGCTCCTGCTTTGTCCGTCCCAGCTTACGGCCGACCGTAGTGCACAGCACTCTTGCAGCCACGGGCTAGTAGCGACTTCTGCTTCCTGCTAGCGCACTCCTCCACACCCCTGCCGCCGCCTCCTTGTCGGGAGAAGAATCTTCGATCTTCAGTTCTATTCCAGCCAGTGTCAGGTAATTAGGCCCTGCGGCGATGTAATATTTAGGGGGGGGGGGGGAATGGGGGATCAATGATCATAAAATGTGAAAAGGAAGTGAGGGGCAAAATAGAACACTGGATGGGAGAGAAAGAGGGCAATGGCAATGGGCATGAATGGCCAAATTTCAATGAGGATATCCTGTGTTTTCTGATGGGTTCGTGTCTTAGTTGTTGTTGTTATAATCTACCATGGGAAGCCTGGTGTTATAAAGTTGATGGAATACATTGAAATTAAATGGAAGTAGAATTAAACTCTCTTTTCATTGGGGCACACATGGAATCAGGTCTTCATCTGTTTTGTAGAAGTTTACCTTTTAGATAGACAAATGGATTATTCTCTTTTGAACATGTTTCAGGGGGAAGTGGTTTTATTAGTCAAAATAAATATTTTGTTTCATGCAGATTTCTTTTGTTTATACATAAATGGGCTATATATAAGCCCAAAATATAGAACAGGAAAAGTTCTCTACGATGACGAATCACAGAAGGCAAAAGTAGAGACTAATAGACGATTCACCACTGGAGACATGAATCCAACAGTCTTTATTATATCAGAGATAACGACCCGACACAGGCCGTGTTTCGACGCTAAAAAGCGTCTGCATCAGGGGTCAATAAATACACCAAGTAATGAATGCAAAACGAAGAGTCCTACTTGTATATGTGTTGTCAACTCACTGATCACGTAGCACCAAACAGAATATGCTGGATACAAACTATTTTTTTTTTTTTTGCTCTGATAGTTTGTATCCAGCATATTCTGTTTGGTGCTACGTGATCAGTGAGTTGACAACACATATACAAGTAGGACTCTTCGTTTTGCATTTATTACTTGGTGTATTTATTGACCCCTGATGCAGACGCTTTTTAGCGTCGAAACACGGCCTGTGTCGGGTCGTTATCTCTGATATAATAAAGACTGTTGGACTTGTTGGATTATTTGTAGTAAATAATTAGCAGATTTTAGTACACACAGCTTCAGCTTTAGAAATGTTAATTTCTTTCTTCATCTCTCTCTCATTCACCCCTGAATAATTCACTGCTGAGTCACTTTAAAGTTGAAGTAACAAAACATCTGTTTACTCACAGTTTGCAGTTAGATTATAATCAGACAGGCTTATATATACATATTACTATACATTTGTATTATCAGCTCCTTCCATGTGCTTAGATGGTAATGGATGCTCACACCACCATAGATCCTCTCAGGTTAGGAGAGAACATGAGCTCCATGTGCTCCATGTGCTGCATGTGCTGCATCTAACCCCCACAGGAAGTTACATAGCTATGTGACCTCTCTAAGTAATTCACATCAGAGGTCACAGAGTAATCACAGAGAAATAATAGGTGACAGGCAATGCATGTAAAATACAATTACATTCCAACAAACCCCTTCTCATGCATAACTGTCATGCAATTATTTATTCATACAAAGTCCAAGCTTTATACGCAGATTCACAAAATGTTCTCTGGGTAACGGTTTGGTCATGATGTCAGCTGTCATCTCACTGGTGTGACAATAGTGTAGACTGATGACCCCTTCTTTCGCCAACTCTCGCACGTTGTGGTATTTCGTTGCGATGTGCTTGGTGCGTGACTGAACCTTGTCATTCTGTGACAGTCGGATGCAGCTCTGATTATCTTCCATTATCTGGATTGGTCTCTTTTCAGCTATACCAAAATCCAGCATAAGTTTTTCAATCCACATCAGTTCTCTGCACGCTTCCGATACGGCCACGTATTCAGCTTCTGTAGAAGACAGACTCACAATACTTTGTTTATGACTGGCCCATGAAATTTGTACATTTCCATACATAAACACATATCCACTTGTGGATTTATAATCAGAATGATCCCCTGCCCAATCTGAATCACAGTAACATATTAGTTTTGGATTACTATTGGCTGAAACCTTTAATTTACAATCAATGGTACCCTTTAAATACCTTACCATCCTTTTAACTGCAGTCCAATCTGATTTGGTAGGTGAGCTGACCCTTCTGCTCAAAATTCCTACTGCATTTGCTATATCAGCCCTGTATGTGGTAGCTAGATATAAAAGCTTACCTATGGCTGATCTATATTGGATGTTATCTGGTAAAGGTTCTCTTACTGTTTCATCCTTCAGAAAATCAGTGATCATGGGAGTGCTTACAACTTGGGCATCTTGCATACCTAAACTTTCAATAAGCTCATTTATTTTCTGCTTCTGGCTTAGAAGATAAGAACCATCATTTTGTTTCTCAATTTCTATACCAAGATAGTATGACACATTACCAAGTTCTTTTATCTCAACATTGAGGTTTAAACACTTTACAATGTCCTTGTACTCTTGCTCACTTTTGCTTGCAATGAGCAGATCATCAACAAAAGCTAAAATGTATGCATATTGTCCATTTGTGCACCTAGTGTACAAGCATTTATCTGCTTCACCTTGCTTAAATCCTAAATTTGTCAATATTTCATGCAATTTTTCATTCCAACATTTTGCACTTTGCTTTAATCCATAAAGACCTTTGTTTAATTTACACACTAGCTGTCTTTGTTTTGTATTTATGAAACCTGTTGGCTGTTCCATGTACAAGTCTTCAGTTATATCTCCGTGAAGAAATGCTGTTTTCACATCAATGTGTTTGACTTGCATGCCTTTTGAGACTGCAATGCTCAGAAGTGTTCTGATTGTCGTGTGTTTCACTACAGGTGCAAACACTTCATCAAAATCTTCTCCATATTTTTGAAGATATCCCTTTGCCACTAATCTGGCTTTATACCTTTCCACTTTTCCTTGTGCATTCCTTTTTAACTTGAATACCCATTTGCATCCTATAGCTTTCTTGCCAGGAGGTAATTTTGTAAGAATCCAAGTATTATTTTTATCCAATGCATCAATTTCTTCTTGTGCAGCTTTATGCCATTCAGCAGCTTCTTCTGCTGGCATTTCTCAATCTCATCCCATGTTAAGGGCTCTTGAGCTTCTGCTGACTTTGTTAGGTAAGACAGTCTTGGGGGTGGAACACCTTTGTTTTCCCTGGATGAGCGTCTGACAACAGGTTGGTCCGACCTTTCCGCATCCTCTAAATCTGAGAGTTCTTCTCCAATTGATTCCCCTTCTCCAACTGTACTGTCTTCTTCAATGATCCTTTCTGTGTCTGCTTCCTCTGCCTGTTCCTCGTTAGGTACAGATGAGTTGCTTTCAGACATCTGCCTTGGTATGGCATTTATATACACTGGCATGTCTATTATGGTTCTAGTTTCATATTCTGGATGATAAGGCTCATCTGGGATAATCCAGCCTTTATCAACCCTTTTGTTTTCATCAAAATATGTAACATGTCTTATGCCAACAATGCCAGTTTTCAGATTCAAAATTCTATATCCTTTGTGTCCTGGAGCATAGCCAACTAAAATGCCCCTTTCTGTTGTGGAATCCAGCTTATGCCTTCTTTGCTTTGGTACATGAGCATATGCTGTACTTCCAAATGTTCTTATGTGTGACAGGTTTGGCTTCCTACCATGCCATGTCTCATGTGGTGTGCGCTGAGCGCCTTTAGTTGGCATTCTGTTTTGTAGGTACACTGCTGTGAGAATGGCTTCCCCCCATAGTCTTTTAGGGAGATTGCTATCTGACAGCATACATCTGGTCATTTCCACAAGTGACCTAAATTTTCTCTCTGCAACAGAATTTTGCTCTGGTGTATAAGCTACTGTTGTGATATGTTGAATGCCTTCTTGTTCTAGAAATGTGCGCATGCTTTGTGAAGTGAACTCACCACCATTGTCGGTCTGAAGAACCTTTGGTTTTCTTTCAAATTTATTGCTCACCATGGCTACGTATTTCTTCAGCATGTCTGTGACTTGACTTTTTTCTTTCAGCAAATAGGCCACACAATATCTAGAGAAATCATCCAAGAATATTAGCACAAATCTGTTATTTCCCAATGATGGGATATTAAACGGTCCACATAAGTCACTGTGTATTAAGTCCAGCACTTTATTACTCCTATTTCCTGTGTATGCAGGAAATGAGGGTCTCATACCTTTTTGAGTAACACAGTCTATGCATTTCTCCATATTACCAGCATCTGCACTTATCTGAATGCCGGTGGCCAGTTGCTTACTGTAAAGATCCTGGATCACCTTAGAATCACGATGTCCCAGGCGGCGGTGCCAGATTTCCAGACTACATTTACCATCATTCTTCCTTACTTGCACCATATGTGAGGCTTCACCTGAAATGCTCAGTTTATAAACATCATTATGCATAAAAGCTTCAGCATACACTTCATCATTTTTAGAGATTGTGCACTTACTGTTTTCAAAATGAATCACAAATCCCTTCTTATCTAATGTAGATACACTAAGCATATTGCAAACTGCTTGGGGAATATACAAGACATCACTTACAGGAATTTCTTTAACTTCATTAGACACTTTGCATTTTAAGAATCCAATACCTTTTGCTTGGATCTTAGCAGTCCCTGCGTTTGCAGTTTTAAGAATACCTTCCTCTGGACACATTTCCTGAAAGAAATCCTTACAATTGGTTAAATGGCATGTGCTCCCTGAATCCAAAATCCAAGTACTTTCATTTGAATTATTATTTACCATAGTCAAAGATTTTTCTGCCATTAGAAAACCCTTGTGTTTATCTTTGTCCTTCATACATTTCCTGGTTTGAAAATTCTTTAGTTCCATTGGCTTAGGTGAGCTAGAGGGAGTGTTTTGTGTTTCCTTACACCATTTAGATACATGTCCCTCCTTTCCACATGAGTAGCAAATCAGCTTGCCCTTGGGTGGAGTTTTCCCATAGCTCCGCCTTCCTCTGTTCTTTGCCAAGAAATTTGTTTCATTTCTCTCTGACTTGCTTTGAGAACACATCTCCTCAGAATCATTTATTATGCATTCCTGCCTTAGTTTTGATGTTGCCTGTTCAAAAGATTGCCCTTCAATGGCCTCATTTACAGACCTAAAAACATCAAACTTCTTTGATAGTGAGGTAAAAAGAAATGCTCTTTTCAATGCATCACACATGGGAATTCCAGAAAGTTCTAGCTTTTGAAATGAAGACATAAGATACATAATGTGATCATTACATTTACTTTTATCCCTTAATTTGGTTTCATTCAACTCTGCCAACCAAATTGGTTGCTGCTTTGCATATGTAGTTGCATACATAGTTCTCAGTTTATATAAAATGTCCTTTGGTGTATCTTTTCCCTCCACTAATATGGCTTGTTTCTCTGAGAGAGCTTCCAAAAGCATGCACTTCACATAATAGTTTGCATTGTCCCATTCAGCCATATTTTCAGCTGTTCTGTCTTGGTCTAAGCATATATCTAATCTTTTTGCTCGAAGGAGACATATGAATCTTAATTCCCACTGCCGATAATTAAACTCAGTTAATCTAGGCACCTTGAGAGAATAGAAAAATGGTGAATTTCTTCCCTCAGCCATTTTCTTAGCCTTCTGTCTGCTGTGTGGGGGGAGAGAGAGACAGACTGAATCTTTCCTTTAAAACTTAAGAGAAAAATGTGGCCTTTTTTTCTGCCTGGTAATATTTCTCTTCTTTTTCAATTCCTGGCCCTGGGCCCATAACCCTTTTGTTGGATTATTTGTAGTAAATAATTAGCAGATTTTAGTACACACAGCTTCAGCTTTAGAAATGTTAATTTCTTTCTTCATCTCTCTCTCATTCACCCCTGAATAATTCACTGCTGAGTCACTTTAAAGTTGAAGTAACAAAACATCTGTTTACTCACAGTTTGCAGTTAGATTATAATCAGACAGGCTTATATATACATATTACTATACATTTGTATTATCAGCTCCTTCCATGTGCTTAGATGGTAATGGATGCTCACACCACCATAGATCCTCTCAGGTTAGGAGAGAACATGAGCTCCATGTGCTCCATGTGCTGCATGTGCTGCATCTAACCCCCACAGGAAGTTACATAGCTATGTGACCTCTCTAAGTAATTCACATCAGAGGTCACAGAGTAATCACAGAGAAATAATAGGTGACAGGCAATGCATGTAAAATACAATTACATTCCAACAGGACTCACGTCTCCAGTGGTGAATCGTCTATTAGTCTCTACTTTTGCCTTCTATATATAAGCCCCTAATGCAGCCCATGTTGGTTTTCTTGCATTTTGTTCTTGTGATAACTTATACTGTGGCAACTGAAAACTCTTATCTCTGGTCGGTAATAAAAGGAGCTCATTGTGAGCACTATCTACCCTAAAAGGTTGTTTTGTGGCTGTATGAAGAATTGTGATATTGAATAAATAAGCATATGTGTGTGTCCCTAATCATGATGCATCCTAAGTTTATATAGTCCTTTCAAGAAATCCAGTTAATCTTTTAACTTATTAGTGGAGCATTACCACAGAGGCTTGTTGGTATGGTCGCATTTTCAATATGGTAATACTACGGCCCAGCTAAGGAACAGCCAGGTTATTTTAAGTTAGTCTTCACTGGACCAAACTTGCTTTCCTTGTGCCATCACTATCCAGCAGGTAGGTAGTGTCTTAAAAAATGGAGGACAAAGGATTTTTTTTTTTTTACATTAAAAGAAGGTAAATTTGGATGTAAGGATTGTTTGAAAGCACGCTCTCTCCCCGGGTATAGCCAGCTCTGCAAATGTTTTATTGGGGGGGGGGGGGGGCGCAGAGGTGGACAGGGGGGGGGGGGCGCAGAGGTGCTTCAGAGAGAGAGCCTGTTGTTAAAAATTTACCAGCACACCACTGCATGTATGTTAATCACACCTTGCAACCAGTCACACATTTCATACCTGACTGCCCTCATACACAGCAGTTCAGCTAAGGACAACAGTCCTGTTTCAATTTTTAATCAGCACCAATTCTCACTGCAGACCGGTGCAAGGTGATCACTACCCTGCTTCGTGGCAGGTCAGTGGGAACACACCAGATTTGCACACTCACCCTTCACCAACAGGCTTCTACACAATTTGTAGCCCCTCCAAACTCAGGCAGACCCCTCAGTACAACCACCCATTAACATATATGCATTGCATTCAAAGTGTCAGTCAAATGCACTGTGGCCACAACTCTGCTCTGAGACAGATCAGTGGAAACACAACAGTTTTCCTGCACACTCACTGTCACTAGCAACCTTCACTTGTTACCAGCAGGCTATTATACAGCTTAAAGCCTATTTCAACTCAGGCAAGCCTTTCTGTATAACCACTTAGCAAATTAACACATATGCACTCCCTCAGTGCCAGTCAGGTGTGCTGTGGTTATCAGCCTGTCTAATCACACAAATTTCTTATACATACATGGGCAGATCATCTTTCATGCAGGTATATCTTCCCTTTACCTACAATCTCTCAGCTTTACTGAATTCCACTCTCTCTGTATCACCAGGTGTTCTGATTCAGTCAAATTATACTCTATTGAGGTTTTCCTCCTCATTCACACTCAATTTTCCAAGCACACAGACAGAGCACCTCTCATACCGGTCCTGTCTCTTCTGTGTCAACAGTTCCTCTCACCTTGTATCAGACAACTCTTTATTTAAGCTCTCTCTCCTGTACAAATCAACTCTTACACACACACAGGTCTGTCTTCTCCTGTGTCTTCAGTTCCTCTGATGGTATCCAGCTCTGCCTCCCCCTAGCAACAGGACTGCAGCTAGGCCATCTGACCTAGCAGCACCAATCAGACGCTAGCTTGTGGCAGGTGAAACAACTATTACAGATTGTAAACTTTTCACAAACTCCATTTTAAAATCAGATTTTCCCATTAAAGTGTATGGAGAAAATGGATTTCCATACAAAATACAAGGTAAATTACATTACACTTTAATAAGAATTATACCATCATCCAGGCCACATTTTTCTGAATCCAATCCATATTTTACATTTTTTAAACCATAAACAGGCACCATTTCACAACATTTGCATGTAACCCCCCCCCCCCCCCCCCAAGTGCCAGCAGACCCCTGGGCAGCCCTAGCAGACCCAGGATGGCTCCTTTACAGGGGACACCCAGCATTTTATTTATTTTTAATACCCCATCTACATTATTATAAAATTATTATTATTATTATTATTACTTTCAGAACCAAAATGACTTAGGGCTTCTTTTGCAAAGCCATGCTAGCAATTCCCATGCGGCAAATGAGAGGAAGCCCATAGGAACTGAATGGGTTTCCTCTCATTTGCCACACCGAGAATCGGTAGTGCAGCTTTGTAAAAAAGGCCCTTAGAAAATAACCTGGATACATCATAAAATAATCTTATTCAAATACCTGCGCAAACTCTGATGTCATGAATTCTTAGCTACTCTAGCTAAGGGCTAGATCCTATATATGACGCCAAAAAAAATCAGCACTGAAAAAAGAGCTATTCTATAAGCCACGCTTAAAGTTAAACATGGTTTATAGAAGAGCACTTACACCCAGGAATCACGCCTAACATTAGGTGCAGTCATTTTAACCAACTGAAACGTTGTGCAAATGTATATGCCTACTTTAGGCATGTATCCCTGTTATTCTATAAAAATACACATTAATTTTAAGAATGCGCCTGTTATGTCCATACCCCTCCCATTTCTGTGCCACTGTTTTCTGATCACATGTAAATTTTAAGCACCGATCCTGTGCCTAAATTTACATGCATAAATGCCAATTAAATCTAGTTTGTGCACATAGTTGCTTGTTAAAAAGGCAATTATTGGCACTAATTGGCTTGTTATTCAATTATAAAATTAGGGGGTAAGCTTTTTCTAAAAAGCTAAGGTGTACTATCACTTGGGCACAAGAATCACTAAACATGTTCCTAGGACAGATTTTTTTTTATTATAATCTATGGAGCCTATTAATCCCATTATCTTCACCAGCTGTTTTATATACAATGGCTCTTGTTAAATACGGTAAACACAGACCATCAACAATATTTTTTATTTATTACATTTGTATCCCACATTTTCCCGCATAGCAGTAGGCTCAATGTGGCTTACAATATGAAACAATATTTCAATATGAAATATTTCAATATGAAACAAGGGATCATAATATCACAATTCCTCATGCACAGCCACAAAACAACCTATTAGGGTGGATAGTGTTCACAATGAGTTCCTTCTACTAACGACTAGATAGAGATGAGTTTTCAACATTGGTACAGTATAAGTCATCACAAGAACAAAATATAAGAAAACCAAGAAAACCAATGGACTGCATTAGGGGCTTATAGCCCATTTAGTTATGTTTAAACAAAAGAGATCTGCATGAAAAAATATTTATTTTTTATTTTGACTTAATAAAACCTGCAGCACAGTTCTTATTTGTAGCTGAGAACACTTACCAATCTTGATCTTCAATCCTTCCCCAGCAGTTCCATTCCAGCTTCCTCCTGTGAGTCACGCTTCCTCTCTGCCCCCTCCCACCAGCTGGTCAACATTTATTATTCCCCTCCCCCTACAGCACTTTCTATCTGTCCAAGTCCCCCTCCCCCCAAGGTCCAGGGGAGCAGCACCTACACTACACCTCTTTCCCTCTAGCCTCCATCGTTCTGCAGCCAGGTCTTGTCTCTCCCCTCCCCCCCCATCGTGGTTCTAGCATCTTTACCTTTCCCGCCCTACCCATGGCCCAGTGATCCCTTGCATTCTACTTGCCTTGAAGTTGACCACCGATGCTGCTACCAGTAGCGGTACTGTAAGGAGATGTCCCATTCCCTCCTCTAATTTGATTAGATTGCCCATCGCTGCAGGTAACAGCACGCCAACATCGGACTACAGCTTGCTTCGGCCTGACGGCATGACGTGCCCCACCTCCTCTAACCAAACTTCCTGCTTCCGCGAGGGTTGGACACATCCTAAAGAAGACTGGTCAGAGAGAGGAGGCGGGGCACGTCATGCCGTCAGGCCGAAGCAAGCTGTAGTCCGATGTTGGCGTGCCGCTGCTACCTGTAGCGATGGGCGATCTAATCAAATTAGAGGAGGGAGGGAGTGAGAGGGAGGATAGACACTGCATCAGGCGGGGCGGGACGGGGGGGACGGGACAAGAGCCTGCCAGTAGCGGCGATCTGAATTAGAGGGACTGCACTGCAGGGAGTGAGTGAGAGGGATAGACGGATGTGGCATCGGGGGGGGGGGGGGGTGATAGAGAGAGAGATGCTTGTGGCTTGCGGCTGGGGAGGCTTAGCCTCCCCAAGCCTCTTATACCGGGCGCCTATGCCCTCAGCCGTCTCTTTTCCAAGCTGAGGAGTCCTAACCTCTTTAGCCTTTCCTCATGAGAGGAGTTCATCCCCTTTATCATTTTGGCAGCTCTTCTTTGAACCTTTTATAATTCTGCTATATCTTTTTTTGAGATACAGTGACCAAAATTGAACAAAATACTCAAAGTGAGATGCACCATGGAGTGATACAGAGGTATTATAATATTCTTGGTTTTATTTACCATCCCTTTCCTAATATTCCTTGCATCCTGTTTGCTTCTTTGGCCGTTTCCACACACTAGGCAGAGGATATCAGCGTATTGGGTACAATGACACCTTGAGCTTTTTCTTGGGTGTTGACTCTCAGTTTAATAAAACATCCATCAAATTCTACTTTTTTAGTATTACTTATGTTTAAACTGTTTTATTAACAATTCTCACAATACAAAGTAATGTAGAATATGCATATAACATTGTTTGAAATACAAAACAGCATTTTTACAACATATTCAACTTCGCCAAACACTTTTCATCCCCATTTTTTCCCCCTTCCCCCTCCCCTCTTGACAATTCCTTGGCCCATGCTAACAATAGGTTTTGAGTGACTCTTGTTCCTAATATCATACTCTTGAATACTTCATTAGGTAAAATAGTGCTTATCACAAAATATCAGTAACTAAACATCAAAGCTCTAGATCACTGCCAAGCTTAGCCATTTACGTCTCACTCAACCCCTCCAACCCCCCACCCAATACCTCCCCCCCTTGCAAGCAGAATTCCACTTTAGATTAAATTAACTACTCCAGGCTATCCGTACTCTCTATTATTCTACTATTTATCAGGCATTAACAAGCAGACTACGTCCCCTTGGACTAAGCATTTGCAGGTATGGTTCCCAAATCTGCAGAAATCGCACTCTACGTTTAGGCGATCGTTTTGAATCCCTAGCCTCCCAAGAGGCCAGGAGATGCACCTGATTGCGCCAATGCCAGTAAGCTGGCCCTTCCGATGAGACCCAGTATTGCATAATGCATTTTCGCGCTACCAAGCTCAGCTTTCTGCATAGCATTATAGCGGGGGCTCCCAATGGGGCAAACGCTCTTGGTTGATCCAACAGAAACTGCCGCTCCGTTCCTTGAACTCTGTTCCCCAATCGAATCAAAAACCCTCTTACCCTCTGCCAAAACATGCGCACCTTGGGGCATTGCCACAATGCATGATATAACGAGCTGGGACCCCCTCCGCATTTAGAGCATCCCGAGTTGTCCGGCCCCAACATATGAGCCAGTTGTGTTCTAGACATATACCCCCGTAAGACCACTCTATAACCACACTCCCTCAGCCTCTCATCTGTTACCAACGCCCGTATGCCCTTCAAGGTAGCTGACACATCCCATGTTGCCAGGGAGATCCCCATATCTTGTTCCCATTTTCGCTTAAGATCAACGTATTGCCTCTGAGGCCTACGCCTAGCCAGTGCCCCATACAGTGCTGATACAGACTGTTTCTCTATCTGCAACTCCTCAATGAAAACCCTTAGCAGCTCTCCCATCCGCCCTCTCAGGGATATTTGGCTCAAGGACTTCACATAGTGTCGGACCTGTGCATAGGCAAATCTATTACCCCAAGCTGATCCCACTTTATCTTGAAGAGCGTCAAATGTTATCATTTCCCCATTGTCCAACAATAGGTGTTCCAATCTTGTGATGCCCAGCCCTTGCCACCTGCCAAATGTCGGGTTATCTATCCCTGCCTCAAAAACAGGATTGCCTACGATTGGGATTTGATCTGTAACGTGTGGTTGGCCCCCCATTTGCCGCATCCACCACTGCCACGCCTCCCGAAGGGGTTGTAGTATGATACTTTTTTTAAGTTTAGAGGGGAGCTGACTTCGAGGTAAGTGGAGCAATGCTAATATATCATAGGGAGCAAAAAAAGCTTCCTCCAAGCCCATAGGTGTATAATACTGCGTGGCATTCACCACATCTACTAAGTGGCGCAGCAAACACGCCTGATTATATAGGAACACATCCGGGATACCCATTCCCCCCTGTCTCCAGCTCCCTATTAACTGATTTTGGCTAACTTTAGGCTTTTTGCCTGCCCAACAAAATCTACTGAAAAGGCGCATCATCCGCTTCAAATCAACTCGCAATAGACGTATGGGTAAAGTTTGAAGAACGTACAACCAGCGCGGAAACAACACCATTTGTACTACATGTATCCGTCCCATTAATGACAGTGGCAGACTCATCCAAGAGTCCAATTTAGTTTTTGTATATTCCAGTAAGATTTTAACATTCAACTGATATAAGTCTAATGTATTCATTGTGAGTCGGATTCCTAAGTATTTAAAGGACTCTCTGGCCCATCTCAACGGAAATTCGGGAGCCCAGTCCCTCTGGTTCACCTCTGGCGAAGCCAGCGCTTCTGACTTGTCTAGATTAATACGGAAACCTGAGTAGTCGCCATATTCACGGAAGGTTTCCAATAACGTATCTAAGGATTCCCTTGGGTTTGTGAGATGTACCAAAATGTCATCCGCAAATGCTGCAATCTTAAACATGTGTGTCCCTAAGCCAACTCCCCGGATCAAAGGGTTTGCCATGATGTCTCTAATAAGGGGATCTAAAACCAAAACAAAGAGAAGAGGGGACAATGGGCACCCCTGCCTCGTGCCCCTCCTAATACAGAAACTTTCCGATTCTATCCCGTTTACTCTCAGGGTGGCACATGGGTTGGCATATAAAGCATGTATTGCCTCAACAAATCTCCCTGAAAATCCATATTGTTCCAACGTGTCAAAAAGAAACTTCCAGTGAACCTTATCAAAGGCCTTTTCCGCATCAAAGCTGATCAGCAATGATGCTACCTTCGCCTGCGAGCTGTGTTCTAGTGATGTCAATATTGCTCTCAAGTTCTTACTCACAGCTCTACCTCCCACAAATCCTACTTGACTTTCATGAATCAACCTTGGGAGCAGCCTCGCCAATCTATTAGCCAAGATTTTTGCCAATAACTTGGTATCATAATTTAACAGGGAGATAGGCCGGTACGATGTCGGCTCTAGAGGGTCCCTCCCCGGTTTCAACAAAACTATTATTTGAGCCCTATTCAAGTCTGGGGGTAACCCTTGTCTCTCTATCACTTGGTTCAAAAATCTAGTAATTGCAGGTATAACCCCTCCTTCCATTAATTTATAGAATTCTCCCCTTAACCCATCTGGTCCCGGGGCTTTTAGTCGTGGGCTGTGAGCAATAACCAAACTGACTTCATCTTCAGTAATTAATTGATTGAGACTATCCAGCTCTTGTATTGTAAGCTTTGGTAGAGCCAGATTTTCTAAATACATCTGGTTTAGCAGACCGTCTTCCTCTGGGGAAGCGTACAGCTCTTGATAAAAGGCCCGAAAAGTTTCACATATTGCTTTGTCTGATGTGTGGAGCCCTCCCCCCCTTTGTCTCAGTGCCAAAATATTCTTTGTCCCTCCCCGGGGGCTAATTATTTTTGACATCAACTTGCCTGTTTTATTACCATGTTTATAGAGCATATATCTATAGTATAACTGTGACTTGTGTGCCCTTTCTTGCAAAAGTACATTTAGGGCGGTCTGAAGTTCCAGCACTTGTTGTTTATCACCTATCGCGTGTGTCTCCCCATATCTCTTCCGTGTCTTACAAAGTTGGGTACTCAAACGCAAGATGTTCCTATCTCGTGTCTTCCTCACAAAGTGTGCATGACTTATCACTTCGCCTCTAAGAACCGCCTTAGCCGCTTCCCAAAACAAGACTGGGTCTTCTATGTGTTCTTGATTATGAGTACTATATTCCGCCCAGCAAGCTTGTAACCTGCCTTTAAGCATTGGATCTGAACTGAACTCCAGGGGAAATTGCCATTTGTATTCCTGTGGAGTTGTACCGCTTGGTATCCATTCTATCTTAACCCAGGCGTGGTCCGACACCATGTACGGTCCTATCTCCGCTGTTGTCACTTCCCCAAACATCTGACGTGATGTCAGAATATAGTCAATTCTCGACTGAGTGGAGTGGGCCCGCGACAGGTGTGTATAGTCTTTCTCACCTGGGTGCAGCACCCGCCACACATCAACCAGGCCCAACATCTGGCTCAACTGTAAGAGGCCTCTATTATTATAACATGAAGAGGCCGTCTCCGGGGCTGATCTGTCCAGAGAGGGGTCCCAAGTTGCATTTAAATCACCCCCCAGCACTATAGCTGCGTGCGGTTGCCTAAGCAAAAAGTTTATCAGAGTTTGATAAAACTTCCGATCATATCTATTTGGAGCATAAACATTACAGATAAGCAGTTTCTGTCTCCCAACTACCACTTCCAATATAACATAGCGGCCTTCAGTATCAATCAGAAGTGGATTAATTACAGAGGCTATGCCTTTTCTAATTAGTATCGCTACTCCTCCCTTTTTACCTTGTGCATTTGCTGCTATACAATCCCCGACCCACCAGGTGCTGAGCTTGGCATGTTCAATCTGGTTCAGATGCGTCTCCTGCAAGAGTGCTATGTCCGCCCTTTGCCTATTTAATTGCTGTAAAATCTTAGAACGTTTGATTGGCGAATTAACTCCGCCTACATTCCACGTTAGTATTCTTACTATTCTTGGATTTGAAAGTGTGTGCCTTTCTCCATAAATGTCCACTGTTGTACTCGAGGGGGACATCCCAGCCTCTGCCCCCCCCCCACTTGCACCTCCACTGTGTCAACTTCATTGTTATGTTCTACATCCTTACTAGTTAAGACTTGTGCCCTGCTTGCATCCCTCTTCCCTCCCCCCCCCCAAACCCTATATCCCTTATTCTCAGGTCCACCAATTAGGACCTTAACTTCCTTACGTCTCTCCCTCCCCCCTCCGCATTATACATTGTTACAATAAACATAAAACATAACTTTCTTGTCAAGCTGAGCAGACACTTACAGGGTCTCCCCCCTCTTACCAGGGGTTCAAATCGGTTCACCCACAGGCCATGTCTGCCATATAGTGTCTTAATTAACAGCAAAAAAAAAAAAAAAAAAAAAAAAAAAAAAAAATCAACATTCAAGTCTAACTCACAAACCATAGGACCTTAACTTTCCAACTGCAGCCTTCTTGCCAAGCTTTCTGCTACTATAATTGGTCCATCTTTGTTCTTGGCTGGGAGATTACTGTAGTGTCATATCTTGACCAATCAGGTCTCCGCTGACCTCTCTGTATGACATTACTCAGTGTTCTCAGAGTGTTCTCTTTCTATGCTGTTCAACTTGCATCTGAAGATAATGTTCCCAGCTGTTGTAGAAATTCTTTAGCCGCCCCTGCCGTCTCATATGTCTTAGTAATACCATTATGCGTGACCCGCAATTTGGCAGGGTATTGTAGTGCAAATCTTATTTTCTTTTGGAATAGCGTTGAACAAACCTCCGAAAACTGTCTCCTCCGTGTTGCTACCCCTGCTGAATAATCTTGGAAACATCTTACTGGGATTCCTTCATACTCCAATGCTTTCCCAGCTCTCAGCAACTTCATCACTTCTTGTTTTTGCGCATAGTTCAAAAATTTTAGAATTACCACTCTTGGCTTATTGGTGCCAGTCATTTTCATCCCGATGCGGTGAGCCCGTTCTATTTGTATCGGCCCCGAGGCTTCTGGGTATTGTAGTTCACTGGCAAACCAGCGTGCCAAAAAAACCTCCAAGCCCCGTTCGGGTAACGTTTCTGGCAGGCCCACCACTCGGATATTATTTCTCCTGGACCTGTTTTCTAAGTCCTCAATCTTTTCCTCCATCGCCTGCAGCTTTTTTTGAGTTATTTCTTGTATTGTCTCCACCTCCGTTACTCTATCCTCAATTTCACTCACACGTGTTTGAAAGCCTGCACAATCCCGAGAAAGATCCGTGAGCTGTTCTTTTACCTTTTCCAGGTTAGTATTTATGGGGGAAAGCCGGCGATCCAACATAGCTTCTAACACTGAGGACATTTCTGAGGTTATTTCGGCGATCCAAGCCGATGACACTGTTGGGCCCGGCGGACTTGCGGGCGGCGCCATCTTGTCTTCTGCTCCTCTACCACGGAGCTTATCTTTATGTACATTTTTCGCTGCCATTACGCCGCCAATTAAGTTAAAGTGTACGTTGCCGGCCTCTCTGCCGTTTCAGGCTGTGGCGAATTTCGTTTTTAGATCGCGGTTTGTGAGCTGATCATGCGGAGGGGGGATTGAAGCCGGAGAGATCTTTTTCCTTCAACCCCTCACGGTCATGACGTCACCGGAAGTCCCTTTTAGTATTACTTAAAGCTACATCTACAAACTCAATTTCTTATTGAACCTTAATACCTCTAATTCTATATCTGGGCACCTGCATTTAGTGCCCTTTATCCCCCAGATTCTATATATGGTGCCCAGATTTGCAAAGCACAAATTTGTGCATACAAATTAATTGCTTAACGAACTCCATGACATTAAAAATTGGGTGCCAGCAACCAATTACTGATGTTATGTTGCACTCAATTATATTTATGCCTCCATCTGGCTATGCGCTATCCTATAAAGCAATGCGCCTAACTCCCATAGCATGAATCTTGAAAGGGGTGTAGCCATGGAAGGAGAATGGGCGTGACGGGGTGTTCCGAACATTTGCACACGTGGAGGGACATAATCGAACGGTGCCGGCCATCTACATGGGCGGCCATCTATATGGCCGGCGCCGCAAACAGCGGTCCCAAACTGTAATATCGAAAAAGATGGCCAGCCATCTTTCATTTCGATAATACGGTTGGGGCCTTCTTTTTTCCATTATCAGCTAAAGCCGGCCATGTCTTAACAACACCCCCGTTCCGCCTCCCATACCCTTCCGAAACTCCCCCTTTAACTTTGGCCGGCTGCGACGGAAAGCAGTTGGAGCTGGCCAAAATTGGCTTTCCATTATACCGATTTCGCCGGCTTCAGGAGATGGCCGGCCATCTCCCGATTTGTGTCGGAAGATGGCCGGCGATCTCCTTCAAAAATAGCTGGATAGTTCTAGAATATTAGGTCAGTACGCCTATCTTGGGTACCAGCATTCAGGGGCGTAGCTACGGGTGGGCCTGGGTGGGCCCAGGCCCGCCAAATCTCAGCTCAGGCCCACCCAGGCAGCCGGCAGCTGTCCGGTCCTCCTCTGCCTAATTTTGTTTTTAGTGCAGCGGCTGCAGCCATTGTACTCTTAGACGCTGGCGCCGCTACTCTGTCGCTCACCTCACTCCCTGAGCTCTGCTCCTCCCCTCCCTCATGCGCAACGGCAGTGGCACCGCAGTGCTGCATGGGAGGGGAGTCTGTGCCGGCTATCGTCGCGTAGCGGTTGCGGTCGCGGTTCCTGTTCCTCCACTCTGCCGGTCTGCCCTGCCTCAGCAGCACTCCCCCGTGGCCCCACAACAAAACACATGGAGCAAGAGCAAAATTATTGCGCTCTGAGTCTGCTCCACTATCTGCTACCACCACCAATGCCCAGCTGCCCAGGCCAGGTAAAACAAATATTTTTTTTTTAAATTTTAACATCCTGTACAGTGTAATGGTGGGTGGGGGTGTGCTCTTCACTGCCTAGGTAAAAAAAAAAAGGCATATTTAATAATTTTCATATACCTTTTTTCACTAGGCAGAGAAGAGCCCACCCCCACCCAGAAGCCCACCAACAATAAATTTGTTATAATGCTCAGGTTGCAATCTAAAAAAGGTTGTATATTTTTCATGTTGATGAGTTCGGGGGGGGGGGGGGGGGGGGGGGGGGGTTGTTCTCTGCAGGGCCCAGGTTACAAATTAAAAAAAAAAATGTTTTAAATTTAATATAGGCAGGTTTCTGGGTGGAGGTGGGCTCTGCAGTGCCCAGGACATAAAAAAAGTCTTATTTAATGCAGCTGTCCTTCATGGTTGGGGGAAGAGATCCCAGACCGTGGGAGGATGGGTAGGGGGTAGGACAAGGCTGATGCTAGGCTAAAGGGCGGGGTTGGGGGTTATGGTAGGGCTTATCTATGGGATGAATGATTGGGAAGGGCTGATACAGTGCTACAGGGGAAAATGGGGAAGAGGGTAAGGTAGGAAGGGCTGATGCTGGGCTATGGAGATGGATGGTGGGGTGGGGAAGGGAAAAGCCGATGCCAGGCTGAAGGGCAGGGATGGACTGATGCCAGTCTACAGGACAATTGCTAATGTTTGGTCCTCTATTCTGTAATTGATGAAAGTTGGTATGTGCTCTGCATGTGACCAAGGTGAGAGATTCTGCTGGCATGTAGGTTGTGTCGGGTTGTATGAGTCTGACTTTTCCAATGGGAAGTGTATCGCTGTTATGTATATGCACTGCTGCATTTATAAAAGTACTGTTATTGGTATTCATGTTCAGAATTGGTGTTGAGATTTGCAACTTAGGCTCTAAGAAGTTTCTTTGCAGGATTTAGTGTTACTTCACAAAGTACCTGACAGTTAAGGGATTTTGTATTGCTATTATTGAGGTGCTACCAGAATTTGAATACATCTTTCCTGTGTATTTATATTCCAAGATCCTGTTGTGTGTTGAGAGGTTTGCCACTGTAGTAGACTTATGTCGGGTCAATTTTAAGATATGGGAAAATGTAATTATATTCTAAAAAATTGGTTTTTCTGTTATGTATGTGGTTTACGCTGATGCAGCTATTAGGGGGAGACTACTTAGAAATCCATCATCAAGTGCATTCTAAGGCCTTATTTTGTAGTATCCCAAGAAACACTACTCATACCTATATACATAGTGCCCACCCATATTAACTCTGGTGGGCCCACCCAAAATGTCAAGTCTGGCTACGCCACTGCCAGCATTTACATCAGGTTTCATCAGGTGTAAGGCTATTCTATAAAGGGGCACAGGCTATTCTATAAAGGGGCACATGCCCTCTACAGAATAGCATGTGATACTGATTTTATCTGGCACTGAATTTTGAGCACCATTTATAGAATCCGGCCCATTATGTGTAAATTTACAAAATCCTAGTAGTTTTATGGGTAAGTATCTACTTATGCATGTATGTGCTTGCAGGGCATCTAAGGGCTATTCTGTAAGGGTATGCATAAGTGGCATAGCATATAAATGCAAGGAGTTGTACACATGGGAGGAGCATGGGCAGGGCTCCCACTTTTGTTCCCACAGCTACATGAGCATCTAGTGCATTTAGGGACCCTCAGTAACACTAAGTCTATGCAAGCAGACACATGTTAGGTGCCCAGATGCCATTACAGAACAGATGAGAGCATCTAAAACAATATCGTAGCCAGATCTCAATTTTTGGGGAGGCCTGGGGAGTGGACTGGGTGAGCATAACCCATGTATTTCCTCTCTGTCCCCCCCCCCCCCCCATAAAGATAATACCCTGGCTGGCAGGGATCTCCATGCCCCACCAGCTGAAGAATCTCCTGGAGTCCCCCAAGACCCGACATATGTCAACCCTGAACCAGTCACTAGCGCATATCCAGTCACTAACACCGGCATGGCCCCCCACCCACACGTGCTCAGTTCAACCAACATCCTCATGCACGTATGCGCAGTGGTGCCAATTGAACTGAGCATGCACAAGAAGTGGGGGGGGGGGGGGGCAGTGCCGGCGTCAGCAGCTGGAAGCATGCTGGTGACTGCTGTGGGGCTTAGACTGGTCACGGAACTCCAGACACAAAGGACTCTTCAGCTGGTGGGGCCTGGGGATCCCTGCCAGCTACATCAATGATGTGCGTTGCCACTGGGTGGGCCTGAAGGGATACTGGGTGGGATCCTGTCCACCCGTGGCTATGCCACTAATCTAAAAGGAGGTGCCTAGTTATAGAATTGCCCCAAAAGTACACTTGGACACAGGGCCGTGCCAAGGGTCTCTGGTGACCCCCTGCAGACTATCAGTTGGTGCCCCCCCCTTCTTCATTAGATGTTTCTCCATTGCTACCTGTCTTTCCTTTAGACTGAAAACTACAGGCCCAGCCAGACCTGACAAAAGGGTCTACCACACCCTTCAATGTCAAGCATATACTAGAAAACTGTAAATTAGCTTACACAGGAAAGCAGTTTAAAAAAATAAACACAATTCCTGCTGTTTCTTAACACTGCTCTCCAGAGAAAGCACTGCCTTTATAAAGAGGCTTTTCAGTGGGACTTAGCCTATTAAAAACTATTAGCATATATAGGAATGGCCAGCCCTTGTAACTGCAGAGACCTAAGCTTTGATTATGCATGTCCTGTCTTTGTTACAGTGGTGGGGGGGGGGGGGGGGTCTCTTCATCTCATTTACACAGTCTGACCTCCCTGGCTCACTGGGAGCCCAGTCTCTTGGAGACTGCTATACATTGCAAAATAAGATAGCAGATGTAAATTCTCAAAGTGGACATATTCCAAACACTAAAATGAAAATAAAACAATTTTTTTCTACCTTTGTTGGCTGGTGACTTTCTTTTTCTGATCATGCTGGCCCAGTATCTGATTCTGTTGCTGGTATCTGTCCTCTTAACTCTGTTTCCAGGGCTTCCTTTCCACTGTATGTATCCCTCATTGATAAGTCTCTGACTCTAAAGTTTAGCAATTTCATTAAAGCAAAATGTATTTTCAAATATCACAAACTCTCCCTATCCAAGCAGAATGTTTTATATAAAAACAAACACACAAAAGAAGCAATCAGATTTTTACTTACCAGCTATTCTACACTATACGTCAGCTAAACTTCCTCTTTGAACCTCAGCCAATTAAATGGATTTTAGCTGTAGCTATGATAATTATGTACACATCATTGCAGTCATGTCCTCCTCTCAGTGTACATGCTCAAAAAACAAAAACTTTGAACCACTTACAGATAACAATTACACTATTTATTTTTTATTTCTCCCCAGTCTCACTTGCACACCTGCCTCCAAACCTGTTCTCTTTAATTTGAACGTTGTTCCAGCTCACCCTGAATGAAAGTTGTTCACACACCAAAGCCATAAATAGCTGCTGGTTGTACTCTTTGAAGCAGCTTTAGCAGAGCAGCCTGTCTGTCTCAGCACTGCTGGGCTACCTTCACTTCCTGATGCTGAAAGGGCAGGGGAGAGAGAAGAATCACAACTTAAGGTAAAAGATTTTGCAAGTGAGTGGCGCCCTCTAGAGGTCGGTGCCCCCCTGCGTTGCTTACCTCGCACGGCCCTGCTTGGACAGCACAGGAACTGAAGCATGGAGGACTGGCTCTACAGGCCTATACTGTCTGAGATGTTGACAGTTGAGGCATGTAGAGCCAGTCCTCCGTGCTTCAGTTCCTGTGCTGTCCAAGTGTACTTTTGGGGCAATTCTGTAACTAGGCACCTCCTTTAAGATGCTCTAATCTATCCTGTAATTGCATTTGAGCATCAAGATGTAACCAGCAGCTATATATTTGAAGACAAGGCTTATAATTGTTGATTCTAGACAGATGCAAAAATCTGTCTTATAAATGTTTGCAGATATGTAGAAGGGCGGTCATTTGGAGACATGGTTGCATATTGCTGTTATATCTGATTATGTAAGTGGTGAAGGAAAAGGACAAGTAAGTGACTATCAGACTCATTTTCAAAAGAGAAGGATGCCCCTCTTTTGACACAAGTCGGAAGATGGGCGTCCTTCTCACAGGGTCGACCAAATCAGTATAATCGAAAGCCGATTTTGGCCATCCCCAACTGCTTTCCGTCGCAGGGACAGACAAAGTTCAAGGGGGCATGTCGGAGGCGTAGAGAAGGCGGGACTTGGCCATGCCTAACACATGGATGTCCTCAACCCATAATGGAAAAAAAAAGGGTGTCCCTGGCGAGCACTTGTACGATATTACCTGGTCCTGTTTTTCTTATGACCAAGGCACAAAAAGGTGCCCGAACTGACCAAATGACCAAGAGAGAGAATCAGGGATGACCTCCCATTACTCCCCCAGAGGTCACTAACCCCCTCCCACCCTCAAAAAATATCTTTCAAAATATTTTCTGCCAGCTGCAGATGTCATATTCGGGTCCGTGACAGCAGTATGCAGGTCCCTGGAGCAGTTTTAGTGGGTGCAGTGCACTTCAGGCAGGTGGACCCAGGCCCCCCCCCCCCACACCTGTTACGTTTGTGGAGGAAACAGTGAGCCCTCCAAAACTCACCAGAAAACCCACTGTACCCACATCTAGGTGCCCCCCTTCACCCGTAAGGGCTATTGTAGTGGTGTACAGTTGTGGGTAGTGGGTATTGTGGGGCTCAGCACACAAGGTAAGGGAGCTATGTTCCTGGGAGCAATTTATGAAGTCCACTGCAGTGCCCCCAAGGGTGCCCGGTTGGTGTCCTGGCATGTCAGGGGGACCAGTACACTAGAAATGCTGGCTCCTCCCATGACCAAAGGCCTTGCATTTGATCGTTTCTGACAGGGCCGGTCTTAGGAAGTGCGGGGCCCTATGCAGACCAATTTGGTGGGGCCCCACCGTAGCCTTGCCCCACCGTAGTCCCGCCCCCACCATAGCCCCGCCCCTACCTCCACCCCATTGATAAGATTATTACATTTTTAGAACATTTTTTATTTATGAAATTTCAAATAAAGACAAATGAAGCTATACTTATACAAAAAAACTGATTGAAATAATAAGCACAATGCTATCATGAAACCTCCCCTCCCCAGAAATGATTCAGTTCAAGTCCACTACAATTAGTAGTTCCAAGTCTCATAACAAAGGAGAATAAAGGAAAAATATTAAGAAAAGATTCAGTACTTTCAAATTCCCCTATTACTCTGTAACCCATATATGCAATAAAATAAAAATGAAATGAAAAGATATACAATAAAATAAAGTGATGTGTGAAATATAATGTACAATATAAAAACATATAGACCACCAAGGTATTAAAATTGTTTTAAAATATATACCACAGCTCTCTGACTCAAGAAGACTCCGACTCTGTCTGTCATCCATAACTGTCTGACAACACACAGAAAAAAAATAAGTAAAAACAAATTGTCACAATTAATACCTTATACACCAATATACCAGCCATACGGAAAATGCAGACCGTCAACAATATGAAGCTAGCAAGGGATCATAATGCCACAATTCTCATGCAGAGCCACAAAACACCCTTTTAGAGGTAGTGTGTCATGATTTAGGCTCTACACCCTTTCTGATGTTTGGTGCCACCTTAGTAAGGCCAACACACAATCTCTCCACTGCAAAACACTATACACAAACTTGTGCAAAAACACACTCATAACCTTAAGAAACCATAAACAGCACTAATTCCAAGGACAGAACGAGCTACAACCTTATGCGTGGTGTGGAAAGGCAACTGTAATTACACCTGGCTCTAAAACACCAGTGCACAACCTAGTGAAAAAAACAAACAAACAAAAAGGGATTCAAACTATACGCTAGCAGAATACTGCACCTTCCTTGATCACACCTGAAAAACACATGAAGGCAAAATACTGAAATGGAAAGTTACCTCAAGAAGTCAGACTCAGCATGCAGCAATACTACAAAAATTGAAACGTAAATGAAAAATATCACAAGATGCACATTTCCAAAAACTGACATATTCCAATTAATAAATCCTGAATAAAATAGTTTTTTCTACCTTTGTTGTCTGGTGACTTTGTTTTTCTGATCATGCTGGCTCAGTATCCGATAGTGCTGCTATCTGTCCTCTTAACTCCGTTTCCAGGGCTTCCTTTCCATTTATTTCTTTACTTTCTGCCTTTCTTCTTCATTTCTTGCCCTACATCCGTAAGTAAAAGCTGGGTCCTCCGCAGACTTGACTGTCCAGTGGATCCAGCTTCTGCCTATTTTCTATATCCATGTGCACTTTTTCTCCTCTCTTCCTTTTCCCTCACCTCATCTCCTTCCTCACTCTTCCCTCGCCTCCATCCATGTCCAGCATTTCTTCTCTCTCCTCCATCCACCCATGTCCAGCGACCCTCCTGTCCCCCCTGCCATCCATCTATGTCCAGCAACCCCCCCTGTCCCCTCTGCCCTCCCCTGCCATCCACCTATGTCCAGAAACCCCCCTCCCATGCCATCTACCCATGTCCAGAAACCCCCCTCCCCTGCCATCCACCCATGTCCAGAAACCCCCTCCCCTGCCATCCACCCATGTCCAGCGACCCTCCTGTGCCCCCTGCACTCAACCTATGTCCAGAAACCCCCTCCCCTGCCATCCACCCATGTCCAGTGACCCTCCTGTGCCCCCTGCCCTCCCCTGCCATCCACCTATGTCCAGAAGCCCCCTCCCCTGCCATCCACCCATGTCCAGCGACCCTCCTGTGCCCCTGCTCTCAACCTATGTCCAGAAACCTCCTCCCCTGCCATCCACCCATGTCCAGCGACCCTCCTGTGCCCCCTGCCCTCCCCCTATTTCCAGAAACCCCCCTGCTATCCCCCCATGTCCAGCGACCCTTCTGTGCCCCCTGCCCTCCACCTATTTCCAGACCCCCCTCCCCTGCTATCCCCCCATGTCCAGCGGCCCTCCTGTGCCCCCTGCCCTCCACCTATTTCCAGACCCCCTCCCCTGCTAGCCCCCCATGTCCAGCGACCCTCCTGTGCCCCCTGCCCTCCACCCATGTCCAGGGACGCGACTCTCCTTGTTCCCCTGCTCCCCCTCCCTCCAGCCACCTGAGCCCCCCTCCCCGACCCGCCAAACGACCCTCGTCTACCACCCGACCCGCCGGCACCTCACCTGACCCAGCATTTTTAAAAAAGCTACAAGCGGCAGTGCCTCCTCGCGTCTGTGATGTGAAAGAAGAAAAGTCGCTTCGTCCATTGGCCGGCCTTCCCTCATGTCCCGCCCTTGCGGAAGTTACATCAGAGGGCGGGACATGAGGGAAGGCCGGCCAATGGACGAAGCGACTTTTCTTCTTTCACAGACGCGAGGAGGTGCCGCTTGTAGCTTTTTAAAAAATGCTGGGTCAGGTGAGGTGCTGGCAGGTCGGGTGGTAGATGAGGGTCATTTGGTGGGTCGGGGAGGGGGGGCTCAGACGGGGGAGGGGCTCAGACGGCTGGAGGGAGGTGGAGCAGGGGAATGAGGACTGGAGAGTCGCGTCGCTGGACATGGAGGGCAGGCGAGCATTGGCGGTGGTAGGAGAGGCGAGGCAGACTTGAGGCGGGCCACGCGGGGCCCTATGCGGCCGCTTCAGTCGCCTCTGCCTAAGACCGGCCCTGGTTTCTGAGATGGGCGTCCTTGGTTTCCATTATCGCCAAAAATCAGAAACGACCAAGTCTAGGGACGACCATCTCTAAGATGACAAAATTTCAAGATTTGGGCGTCCCCGACCGTATTATCAAAATGAAAGATGGACGTCCATCTTTTTCGATAATATGGGTTTCCCCGCCCCTCCATCGGGACGTTTTGCGAGGACGTCCTCAACAAAACTTGGGCGTCCCTTTCGATTATGCCCCTCCACATGTCATCCTTCATGTGATTTTACGCTGAACCCTCCATTTCCTAAACTCATACAGTGGTACTCTGAAGCATCTAGAACACAAGTGGACTTATTTAGTGCACAGTCTCCCTCTGAGCTGTGGTGGGTATTCTTATGGCTATAGCCATATCATTTATAACTGCATTAGCTGCAGCCAAATGTAGTTCCAACTTCCTTTTGTTTTGTTTTACCTCTCCAGTGAGAGCTGAAATTCAATGAATTGAGAGATGAACAATAGCCTCAATTCACTTTATGTGTATACATCTTTATTGTCATGAATAACAAACAATTCAATGCCAATTTTTTTTTTTAAGAAAAGTGAAACTAATATGAATTGCAAAGGCATTTTTGGACATTCTTCACACTATCAGGCCAATGTAGTAACCCGTGAGATTTCTCTTTAGTTAGTAAATCACAGGGCTTTTTTTGAGGGGGTACGTGGGGGTACTGAGTACTGGCACCTTTTCTATTGTCTGCTAAAATTGGCTCATGGTTCCCACGTTTTAATGAATGAGCTCACGCTCTACACATCAATTCTGCCTTGTCATAGATTCTGTGACTGGTTGCAGGTGGCCTGGCTATTGTGAGGTGGGTCCCTCAGTGATCACCCCACCCCTGAAGGGTGGCCTGGCATTTGAGTACTGGCACCTTTTTCACTAGAGTACCGTCACCTTTTTCGTTAGAAAAAATGCACTGGTAAATCATGATATTTTGCTGCAAAGATTACATTGTATGGTTCTTCGAGGCAAGGTGTATTCTTGGTTTTCTGCAAATTTGAAGGGGAGAGCTATACAGGTGAGGTGGAAGGCGAAGGTCTCTGAGGTTTATCCTTTGAATGCTGGTCTCCCACAAAGCTGCATTATTACTTAGGAGCCCTTTTATTAAGCCACATAAGCGCCTACACGCGCCCAATGCACATCAAAATGGAGTTGCCACCGGCTACCATCTGGCTCATTTTCGAAAGAAAAGGGCGCCCAAAAAGCGACACAAAAGGCACATGGGTGTCCCCGTGAAATAAGGTCGCCCAAATACAATAATCAAAACCGGGCCGTAAGGGTGTCCTCAGCGCGAGGACACCCATCTATGGTCGTCCCCACAGGGGGCGTGTTATGGGCAGCGTTACATGATGTGCGCCCCCAGCGTATAACGGCTTGCAAAATGGTTTCGCATGGGTCGGAACATAGGCTTTCTTAATTAGACCTGAAATAAAAGTGACCAGAGTAAGGGGGAAGTTGTCTTTAGACCCATTAGCGATTTTGTGCAGTTGGAGAATGGTGAGAGCGTTGTTTGGAGAGAAAGCTGAATCGTTGTTTGCAGAGAAAGCTGAGAGTTTGTTGAGTACCTGTTACCTTTGTCTGTGTGCTGTAGTCGGAACGTTTTCACCCTCACCTGCCTCATTTGTGTTTTACCTTTCAGCTTTCCCTACCCATTCTAGCCCCCAAACCCAAACACCACTACTCCTTCCTCTATCTCCCCCATCCCCTCTCCCTATCCCTCTCCATTTACTGTCCCCAAGTTCATATTTCATTCCCTTACCTGTTTGTAGTCTCTGTTTGTCTCTTTGTCCTGTGTACTGCTGCAGCATGTTTGTGAAGACTGTCGTTTGCTGCTTGGAGAGTGAGTGGCTAGAGGGTGTGGCAGGAGAGTTTGTAGTGGGTGTTTGTCGGTGGTGGGAGAGTGAGTGGCAGCCTCTGTTTGTTGCTGCCGTGTTTCATCAAGTTGGTAGGGAGAGGTGAGCACTGGTGGCACTACATTGCACCTGTAGTGTGGGGAAATGGAGGCACAAAATGCACAGGTGGCTTACACGTTGGAGGAAGAGGGGAGGCACCGCAGGAGGTACTCACGCCCCAGAGTTTTCAGGCTCCGTAGCAGTTTCCTAGACCTCACTGACCTGCAGTGTCTCACTAGGTACCGCTTTGATAGGGCTGCCATTCAGCACCTTTGTGACCAGCTCAAACCCCTCCTGCAGCCCAGGACACGTAGGAACAACCCCATCCCTGTGCACCTAAAGATAATTGCTGTACACTTGAACATGAAGAGACAGTCCCTGCTCGACAGAGCTTACAATCTAATTAGGACAGACAAACAGGACAAACAAGAGATAAGGGAATATTAAAGTGAGGATGATAAAATAAGGGTTCTGAACAAGTGAACAAGGGTTAGGAGTTAGATTTAATATTTTAAATATATCATTTACGTATATTATTTTCATATATTATATACATTGCTGGAAACCCTCCCCTCCCCCCTGCTACTCCCTGTGTCATGAATAGTGATTTGCATTGCATGTGGTGTTCTCCCCCCTTTCCCTACTGAGGAGCACCACACTGTCCCCCACTTGTGTAAAACAGAGTGTAGTACAGCACAACAGATACCCCAGCTTCCTAATGGTCAACCTACCTGAGCCCTCAGGCTATGCTAATGTGTCAAGGGATCCAATGCCATGGATCCCCTCCTGGGGCAAGAGCGCATGAATGATGCACTCGATGGGGGTCAAGTTAGTGGTGTCATCTGCTGGGGGGTTGGCACCAGCCTTCCTCCTGACATCAGCCGGCGCCACTTTCATTTGTAGTCTTCCACATCCCTGCCACAGTGGAAGGCCGCGTTGAGCTGGTCCCTTACTGCCTCCCATTCTCGCTGCTTCGTTGTAGCAGCTAGCCTCTGGCCCGTGGGAGCAAAGAGATGCATGTGCCTCCTCTGTATTTCTTGAACCAGCAGTTCAACTTCTGCGGGTGGGTGGTTGCTTTGGTGCCATTGTACCAATGTGATGCAAAGAATCAAAATTACGGAGAAGGGCACTTAAATACGCTCTCAGGGACACTCATGTGAGAATGAGATGGGCGTCCCTGAGATGGGCGTTCTAATTTTGATTATCGGCAAAATACCTAAATGACCCCAGCTGCTTTGGCGATTTGGGCATCCTAATTTCGATTATAGGTAGGGAACTATGGGCGTCCCCAGCTGCTCTGTGTTTTGGGTGTCCTCATTTTGATTAAGGGTGATAATGATAAATGTCCACAGCTGCTCTTCCCATTTGGAAGCTTGCATTCCCTTTATTGGCGCCTCTTTAAAACGGCTTTCTCTGTACTTGCACGTTAGAGGTTTTTCTTTAGATTATGGGGTGGTATTTCAAAGCATTTTAGCTCCAGTTATAGTAAACCTTGTTTTTGCCACTGTATGCTTTTGTACACCTGTTTTTTTTAATTTTTTTTTTGGGGGGGGGGGACTTTTTTTGCCAATTCTTGAAAGATAACTGGTGTGTGGGCTTTGCTTCAGACTGGGTGTTAGCTGGTAGCTTAGCATATACTCTGCATTTTCTACATCTGACCAACTCTCCATTCTCTACCCTCCAGGAGCTCCTTGCTGTCTGTGATGTGCTCCCTCACTGCCCCCATTCTCTCTCTCTCCTTTGTTGAAGCAGGCAGCCTCTGGTCCCTTGGAGCCAACAGATTCTTGCACCACAAGTTCAAGGTAAGCTCATACCTCTCAGCTACCTCTTCCCTTTCTGCTATGTAGGTGCTAAACAAACACTTCTTGCATCTTGCAGGACAGCTGGTCAAGAGGATTGCAAGAGACAGCAGTGGACTGTAATTCACTGGACTCTGAGAGCCATGATTGTTTCTACCCAATTCATTGTACAGATGTCTTGTTCTCTATTGGACACAGTTGTGGCTGCCTGTGGGGTGAGAGGGGAAGAGGCCCTGAGAATGGATGTGTGCATCCCTCATGGTCAAGGGCTCCCCATTCTCTGTATGTTCTTAGCATTCAAATCTTACCTCTATTTTCAGGTTCACGTGTATCCACAGCTAGTAGTTTTTCTCCCGCTTTGCACCCCATGTGTCTCCCCACTAGGTTCCATTCTTCTTTATGTGGTGAACCCCAGTCCCCTGTTATGAAGTGCCCACCCATTCTCAAGGTTGTTGGGGATGGGAAGGGGGGGAAGCATATATGCACTGAATGTCTTTTCCACATTATTCAACACAGTCCTACAATCCTCCATAGTTATGGAACAACTGTAACCCCATCCTCAATGATAAAAGTATACCCTACAATACCTCAGAAATTATCTCAGGTATACTTTATCAAAACGAGGGAAAAAGGTGAAAATATTATACACTAACCCCACCTTCCCAATTCTAAATTAGGAGGGGAAAGTTAATCTAAATTTAAAAAAACTCAGTCAAGTAAATGAGTTCATAAGCAAAATCAAATAAGATTTATTTTACACCAGTGTATATATTTTTCTCTTAACATAACATTCTTATCGTATTAAAGAATATTCTCTATTTCTTTTCAGGTTACCACCTCCCAAACAATTAGAACTCTACACAAATTTGTCAGATAAGTATTATACTGGGTGTAATCATAACTTATATTTAAACAAAAATGTATTCATTAAATTATGGTTAAAGTAACTCTATTTTTCAAGCAATGATGCTTTGTGAATATATTTTTTCAGGTTCTCCTTGACGTGCGCAGGTAAGTATGAAATGTATATCAGACTAAACTCCTTAAGTTAATGTCCTTTGCAGTCCCACTCCAGCTTGTAAAAGGTGTTAAAGGCTACTTTAATTTCCTGCTTTCTTGATTTATTCTTCTTTCTTCTCCTTTCTTTTAAATGTTGGGTACCATATGTTTAAATGAAGATCACCTGAACCACTAAACAGGAACCTACTACACTAAACTTCAAGAAATGAAAGGAAGGAAAACCCTAAATTCTACCTAATACAGTGGCCTTAGAAATTAGATATGTCTCCCCAATAAAAAAAAATGGATCATTTTTAATCCCTGTGCTATCCCTCCCACAAAATATTTCGTTAGGAAGTTGAATATATAGATATATATTTTTATATATTTCCAATATCAGAATCTTCAATCTTCAATCATTAAAATCACTTATTGTGATCACAGCATACACTACCATGAAAACTTGAGAGGAATTTCCATTTAATATTACCTCACAATACCAAACAGGCTCAATAGAAATTATTATAGAATTTTCTCTGACACATTGGCCAGAAATATACGATATCAGCTTGTAGAGCAACTCAAGCTTAATCACATCATCAAACCAAATACAGTAGTTTGATTTATTCTAGTGATGTGCTTCAGAATTTACAGCTTAATCACACAGCTCTCAGTCACAGCAGTCACAACTCTATAAGCCTGTTACAAATGTGGAAGGCTTTTAAAATAGAGTGGTTAACCTCAATCACACCTTCCTCAAACAAGTAACCCTTTATATAAACTTAGTTTGTTTGAAAATGGATTTCTTTTCCCCACAGCTGCTCTCAGACTTTTAACACACATCTGTACAGCTTCTAACTCACCTCCCAACTGACTCTACAGGCAGTTTAGAACTTTCTTAACATCACCCCAAGCTCGAGCTTCTGCCACGAGCCTTCCCCACCAAACCTCCTTCTAGCACATCACAGTTACATATCAAAGTCAAATAAAACATTCTTATTTCCCCACCTTTACACAGGTTTGAAACTGACAATAAAATTGGTACCTTTTTATCCCTGGAGCCTGTAAATCTTCCATCTTATTCTGAGCATGAGCTGGATGCCGGCTCGTGACAGTTGTGAGAGTGCAGGTGAAAGGGGATCCGGGAGGGCACAAAGAAAGGGGGTGCAGGCAGCCGGGGAACCCCAACGGGGCAGATTTCATTTGCACAACACCCACATTCAGAAAGCTGGTCTACCGGAGGCAGAGAGGTTGGCCGGGTTAAGGAAGAAGAGAAGGAACTACCAGTCCCAGAATCCTTCTCTTCCCTACCCGGCTGTGCAAGAGTTAGGGGAGGAGATAGAAGATTGGGAAATGGTCTCAGAGGAAGGTGATGAGGGCCAGCTTGAGAGTTTGGGGGCGGGGGAAGTTGGAGAGGAGGATAAAATGGAGGGTACTGAAGGACTAGGGGAGGAACAGATGGAGATTGGAGCCCTGGCTCAAACCCAAAAAGCTGCTGTAAGAGGGTGGCTAGCTGTACCTTGGAGAGACTGGTGGAAGACCGGAGGAGAGAGGCTAAGGCACTGGGGGAAATCTCTACTAAAGAGGAAACAGGTTAAGCCTGTGGGAGAGGAAGAGAGCTGGGCACAATTGAAACCCCAGCCTGCACCAGGTGGGAATAAAGCTGTGTAACCGTGCTGTAAGAAGGTGCAAGAAAGACTGTGTAAACTGTTTCATACTAAAAAGGTCTGGGCTGCAACCTACCAAGCTATTGGGTTTTTCCCTCTGATAATGTACTGTTCCCTAAGTGAAGTAATCTGAGCTAAAGTGAAGTGAAGTTATATGGACTGTTTTGAACCTGAATTTGACTGTGTTGAACCTGAATTGTGCTCTGGGCTGCTAGCCTAAACAACCTGGAGTGAAGGGTGTTTTGTTGATTTGAAGCAAGAAAATAAAAGCTCTTACTTATAAACATTGGGCTTTGAATGTGCTTCTGTGAAAGGAACGGAGGGAGGAGGAAGTCCTGGGAGTTCGCAGGGCCTGGAGCCAAGGCTCAGAGGAGCCAGATTGCTGTGGAGTAAAGGCAACAGTTGTGTGGAGGAAGAGGCAGCTAAGCAGGGTCAAGCCTGGCTGGGTCCTGGATGGGTGACCCAGCTACACAGTGCAGAGCAGGAGGCTCGTGCTCTTCTTCTGCACCCAGCTCCACACTTTCCCCTGCGCATGCAGCACCAACACCGTTGCTGGCCACTTTAATAAAAATAATAAAATGCTTGGAAAGTGCACCAGAGCTCTTTCCTCAGCCTCCCCAGCTCCACGCCGGTCCTATTTCTCTCTTCGGAACCGGCTCTGCAGCTTAAAAGAGCCGGTTCCCTTTAAGCATAGGAGATTCCAGGGCCCTGCATCGAAAACGAGCGTCAGACGCCGACGTCAGACACCGACTCAGGGCCAATCAGAGCCCCAGCTCCCCGGGCTTTCCCTCTTCGCCTCTCCCCGCTGAAACAGCCGATGCCGACGATCCCTGCAGCACCGAACAGCTGATGCATGCTGTTCTGGTGCCACCAGCTCCGGCCCCAGATGCTGCCTCTCCCAATGCTGCTGCCAAAATGCTGCCAAAACCCGCAGCCCCGGCCTCACTAGAAATGCTGGCAGCCCCAGGACCTCGGACTCTTTCTCTTCAGGGCAGCTCCCCCCTTGCGCAGCACCCGCTCCCGTTTCCAACACAGCCCGATATGGTCAAAATTGCCACCTCAGCTCCCCTTCACCCTCCTTAAAAAAACCTGTGCCGCTGTAGCAGGCGAAGAAAGGCCCCGCATCAGCCGCCGCCAGACAACGCGACAGCAATCACCGCTCCACCCCACCACCACCGGAGACCCAAGGTACACTAAATTATTTAATCCCTTATAGGTTACACAACATTTCTAAATTCTATCCTGCAAACTATTTTCAAGGTGGCCACAGGTGCGTGCCTACCATGGCCTTGAGCCCTTAAGTCATGGTGAGGGAGAGTGGTTCTGGTTACAGTTCCTATTCTAAATTACCTGCAGGTGGCTACAGCCTGGTGCCTACCCTCCTTTTCAGCCCCCAGTTCCCTTCATCCACATGCCTTGCATTAGGGCCCCCCTTTTCAGCCCCAGACCCATTCTCCCACTTGCCCCAGGCATGGCCCCATTCTCCCACCTGCCCCCTTCTCAGACCCCAGACCCAGTCCCCGTCCCCTTCTCCCATCTGAGCCCCTCCCCACCCTACCCAGACCCCGTTCCCTTCTCCCATCTGAATCCCTCCCCTCCCAGACCCAGTCCCCATCCCCTTGTCCCATCTGAGCCCCTCCCCTCCTCAACTCACTCCACCCAGACCCTCATCTGAGCCCCTCCTCTCCCCACTCCACCCCACCCAGACCCCTTCTCCCATCTAAGTCCCCCTCCCCGACCCAGTCCCCACCTGCCTACCAGCTCCATCGACAGCCAGGCGACCCTCTTCTCCTGCCACCAGGCACCCAGCCTTAAAAACAAATTGGTGAAGCGCCTTGCATCTGCTCTGCTCTGCTGTAAAGAAAGCAAATCGCCTCATGGCGCCGGCCCTTCAATCACTGTGTCCCGTCCTCGCGGAAATAGGAAGTTACATCAGAGGGCTGGACACAGTGATTGAAGGGCCAACGCCACGAGGCGATTTGCTTTCTTTACAGCAGCGCAGAGCACAGCAGACACCAGGCGCTTCTCCGATTTTTTTTTTAAGGCTGGGTGCCAGGTGGGAGGAGAAGAGGGTTGTCTGGCCGTCGATGGAGCTGGTAGGCAGGTGGGGACTGGGTCAGGGAGGGGGGCTTAGATGGCAGAAGCAGCAAAGCAGCCCCCCCCCCCACCTGCTGACACCCAGGGCGGGGTGGATGTTGGCTGGGCAGGCCTGGAGGGAAAGTGGCTGGGCCTGGGCCCGTCCAGGCCTGCCTATAGCTACGCCCCTGGCCTAGGGTAGACCAAACAGGTCGTACGCACTACCTCAGCCACAAAGCCCTGCACACACACAACAACCAACTAGCTTCACTAGAAAATGGAAGACAGAGCATTCAGGCGGGCCTCACGGTCTATCGGGAACCCACTCGCATAGAGTCGAAGCGTGCAGGCCTCACGGCTGAACAGGAACCGAGTCATACATTGATTTTGCCGCACGTCCATTTTCGGCAAAAAAAAGGCCTTTTTTAAGGGTGCACTGAAAAATGATTTTGTGCATGTCCAAAACCTGTGCCTACACTACCACAGGCCATTTTTCAGCGCACTTTTGTAAAAGGACCCCTAAATGTGTTTGTATAATACTTTTATGTAGTGATTGGCGGTATATCAAGCAATAACAAATAATATTTATCTACACATCTAAAATGGAAAAACATGCACATGGCACGAGGGCATGGTCTGGGCAGGATTAGGGCAAGCCAAATAAATTAACATAGGGGTAAATATATTGCCAGTGGTGGTCAGCATTTTTTGGCTGCCACTAGCATTACCCCTGAATAGTCAACGCCGGGCCATATTCAGACACCAGAATTGAATATTTGGGTTTAGGTGGCTGGATAAAACTTATCTGGTTAAAGGAAATATTCAGCACTTAACTGGAAAACCCAACCAATTAAAGATAGTACTGTATTTTATCTGCACTTGACCAGATAAATCCAACCAAATAAAGACAGGACTTTATCGGCTCTTAACCGGATAAATGCCAATTCCACCACCAGGACACTCACAAACTAAACAGTTTTGTCTTAGGCGCTATCAGGGCATATTCAGTGGAACAACCCAGTTAAGTGCTGCTGAAGATGTCCAATTAGACCCAGACATGTGATTTAAATGAGAAAACAACAGGGCAAACAATCTACAAGATCCAAGATGGTAATGAAAACTGAGCATATCAAATGGATGGTAAAATAAAAATGATTAAAAACATGGAAACAAACAATGCCCAAAGTGCACATTGGGCATTGTTCGTTTGCATATTTTAATACATTTTATTTTACCATCCAAGTGATTTAAATGGACATGAGACTATGCAAAAAATACAGTACCAATAAAATGTACCCAGAAAGCTCTGAGCACAAATGCTCGATATTGTTGCTATCACAGAGATATGGTTCAATGATTGCCATGAATGGGACACAACCATACCAGACTATAATCATTCTAGGAAGAATAGGAATAGTTGAAATGATGGAGGAATGGCACTGTATGTGAAAAATAACATGAAGTGGCTGAAATGCAGGGGACTTGGGGAAAGGAGGAGGCAATGTGGATCATCTTGAAAAGAGAAGCTGGAACCTCTATAACAACAGGTATCATCTACAGGCCTCCAATACCAAAGAGAAGTTGTACAAAGATCTGGTTGTAGATATCCAAAAGTTGGGACTGAAAGGAGAGGTGCTGTTGTTTGGAGATTTCAACCTGCTGGATGCGGATTGGAATATCCCAAATGCAGAATCAGAAAGAAGTAAAGAGATCATGGATGCCTTTCAAAGCACTCTACTCAGATAAATGGTGACAGAACCCATGAAGGAAAGGGCACTGCTGGATCTACTGCTCACGAATAAGAGAAATGGAAAGACAGTGGTCCAAGCTGAAAGGAGCTATAAAAATCACAATGGAACTCTATGTAAGGACAGTTAATAAAAGTAAGAGGAAAAGGAAACTGATATGATTCTCCAACCAGGTGGCTAAAAAAATAAAAGGCAAAAATGATGGCATTCAAGGAATGCAAAAAGAACTCTAGAGAAAACAGAAAAGAATACTTGGCCTACCTCATCCCTCTACTGCTATTGCACTGCCACCAAGTCTGCCCGGGCCTGTGGCCAGCATGAGGCACTTGACACTTACATGGGGGACAGACTTGCTGTCATTAAGAAGACGATTCATACCTGGAGAGCAGGCACACAACACCAGTTGAAAAATGCTGGCCTAGCAGGATCCTATGGGCAGAAGCAAAGTCCACTCTCTCCTGCCCATTGGCTGCCTTCTCAAAATGGCTGTCATGACCCCTCGTGACAGTCTCAGGCTTACAGGTTTTGGAGAGAAAGACAAAGTTGGGGAGCCTGGTCTCCAGTTTATTGGCTTTGAGGGGGAGGAAGGAGGGGGCTTGTGATCAGGGGGAGGAAGGGGAATCACCATCAAAGGTGAGTGTACTTGTTTGTTCTTATGTGGGTCCCTGCTGATATTTAGCCAGGGCATACATAAGTATTTTATGCTGGTCCTGGTTGAATATTGGCTGGGAGCTATATCTGCTCCGGTGGCTTCTATATCACCAATTAGCCCTGGATATTCAATGCCAGTGCCCCATGGCCCAACATTGAATATCTGGGGATAATTCTGCTGACCGCTGCAGGATGAATATTACCGTAACCGGATATTTTTTTCAAGCTAGCTTTTGAAGACTAAGGTTTGGGGCCTAGTGGCCGAAGATGATTCCACTTGCAAACACCTCTGATTTCATTCTACTTTCTTTGCCTCTAGGCATTGTATGTATTTGTACTTATCGTTCCTTAAAATATTCTTGTTCAGAGATGCATTTGGATTTGTAATTTTCTGTTTCTCTCTTTAATAACGATCACTGTTATGGCAAACTGCCATGAAGGCATAGCCCCAGGTGGTATATCAAATGAGAACAAACTTGAAACTATTTCTTATTCTTTATATTGTATTGTATGAACGGTTTATCCTGCATGCCAGAAAGAGTGCTATATCAAGTACCAAATAAACTCACCTCTTCTTTTCTCCCCCAAGTATCCAGTATCATCACTTTCCTACTCCCAGTTCTCTTCTCTCCCAAGTGTCCAACATCACTCCTCTTTCCTAACCTTCCCCCCCCCCCCCCCAATCAGGTATCCAGCATTGTCCCTTCCGTTTTGTACTCTGCCGCCCAGGTATCCAGAATTTCCGTGTTTTCATTTTTACCCCATCATTAAAGCACAGTGTGAGCAGCTGGTGTGGGGCCTTGAACAGATGTACACACTCAAGGCCTGTTCTGAGGGGGTTGGACCGGCTGGCCTTGAACATGCATACCTGCTCAAGACCCTGCATTAACAGCTCTTGCTGTGATTTAGTGCTGCTAACTGCTTCATCAGTGCTGGAGCCACCCCCAGAATTCTGCAGCAATGGGCAGACACTTCACTACCTAGGAGTAGGGCTTTGCTCTGAGGAGAAGCAACAACAGAAATTGCTCAAGAGAGAGAGACACCAGAGGATCAGAAAAGGAGCCTGCAAGCTGAAAGAAGCAGCCATCTCCATGAGACCAAGAGAAATGATAGTCGTAACAGAGCAAATGGAAATTGTGGTGAGAACACGGTAACCAGGAAAGTCTGACAGCAAAGAGATAGCCCCTGATGGAACTGTAATTCTTCTTTCTACTAGAGCTGTAAGTAAAAGACAGTCTCTAGTGTTGGAAAACGTTATTTCTTTTATTTCCAGCTTAATAAGAAAATATTGGGCTGTGCAAACATTTTGAGTAGGCATACTAGGCTAGATTCAGTAAATGACACTTAAAAAATCAGCGCTGAAAAAAACCCTGTTTAAGCGGTATTCTATAAGCCGCGCCTAATATTCGATAAGGTTTATGGAATAGTGCTTAAGCATTATGGTCATGTGTAAATTTAAGTGCGATCATTTGCACCAATGAAAACATGGAGCAAATGCCCGCACCTACATTTACATTTACATGCGGAGCACCCTAATTCTGTAATTACACATGTAACTCAAAACCACTCCCCTGTTCCACCCCAAAATGCCCATGACCGTCCCCTTTCCATGCCCCCTTTTTGGGCTGCTCATAAATTTTAGACGCAAATCATATTCCGAACTTTACGCACATAACACCCAATTAAATCTAATTAGTGCCAATAATTTCTTGTTAGAAAGCCAATTATTGTTACGATTCTGCCCATGTTTCAGGCTCTCAGTTATCTCACTGCCTGGTGGCCGGACCTGGTGGCTGCATTGAACTGGCTGGTTGTTGTCACCCGTTCCAGATTTCAGCCCGGTCTGGATCTTCCAGACTGCCAGATTTGCTCCCATAGTTGCCTGGTGATTGCTGCTGCTGGGCTTATTAGCTATTCTGAGATCTTTCTGCTTTGCCTTTGCATCGCCTAAGACCCTGAGGTTTGTTGGGGTGCTGTTTGCACTTCTGCTCAGTCTGGTTTCTGGTTCTGATTCTTGTCTGTTTTAGTTAGTCTGTGGGTAGTTAGATTAGGTTATTGTTTGTTTGCTAGTCTTGTCTCTGGGTTTTAGTTTTGTGTTTAGTCATTGTCTGTTTGTGTCCTGGTGGCTGCTCTGCAGCTTTTAGTTCTGTGTCTTGTTGTTCAATGTTTTGTTCCCTGTTTTAGTGGCTGCTTGCAGCTTCCTGTTCTGTCCTTTAGCTTATCCTTTCCCTGCCCTGCTGTCCCTGTATATTCCTTTCCCCTCTGACCCTCAGTCCCCGTTCAGCCTAGTTGGTATCCAGTCCTGCCTTGCCCAGTAAGTCCTGCCGGCCACTTGCAGCCAGGGGCTCAACTCTTGGTGAAAAGGTGGCCATGTGCAGGTGAAGTCTCACTGTTTGTCCGAGTTCTGCCTTGCCTCTGGTGTGGGGTGGTTTTGCCTGCCACTGCCGCTCCTCAGCAGTGGCTCAAGGGCTCACAAACCCAGTTCCTGCTTGGGAAACGTGACATTATTGGTACTAATTGGCTCATGATTCAATTAAATTGCATGTGCAAATCAGAACCCCACCTAAATTTGCACACACAATTTTTAGTGACCTTTATAGAATCAGGGGGACTATATATGAGGGCCTAGAGAGGTTTTCTAGCAGTATTATGAATATTGAGGGACACGAGGGCATTTTAGCCACAATGTGGGAGTAGACTTTTTCACTGTGGGAGACAAATTTGGGCTCATTTTCAAAGTACTTGGGGTTTTTATTCCTATGGGCCCTACTACAGATAACTCAAGCTAAGCTTTAGTAAAAATCCCCCCCCCCCCTAATTTACAATGTTCCAATGAATTAATGCCCATTAAGTTGACTATTGTGCACTGAAAAGCAATAACACATAATAAAATGTTTTCATTAAAACAAACATGTGAAATGAGCTTAAAAAATACTCCAAACTTGGGGTGGGGTGGAGGGGTGGATAGAAGCCAGATGAACCAAAAAAGAAACAAAAATGTTTGGTTTCTGCACAGCCCTTCTCTTCAAGGCTCCTATCAGTGAGAGCTCCAGAACACCAACTCAATTAACACGTGGAGCATGAAAAATTCTATAGAAGTGCTCTTTGGCCCAGGACACACATCAAACAGGATATATATGTGCCTGCATTCGGTGTCTTTCTTTCCATTTCTTTCTTTCCATCATTGAGATAGCCGAGAAGGCTTTTATTTGAAAAGAACAAACGGAAAAGAAAATGTGTTCTGGGCTGGTGTTGGTAATTGAAACCTACTTCCCTCTCCCCCTGCTTTTCCCTTCCCCTCCCCTTTCTCCATTTATTCTCTTCTCCCCTTTTCAACCCCTTCTTTCTTTTCTCCTCCTTCATAATGTCTTTAATGGTAATGATATTTATATTAATAATGGCTTCTATTATGTTTTATTGGCCATTTTTTAAATATGCATTTTCCCCTGGATTCTATATATGGCACCCAAATATTGGCACACACATCATAATTGAGTAACGAGCTGTTAACTAGCAATAATTGGGCTCCAATTAGGATCTGTGTGTTTATCTTGTTAAGCGCTATAAAGATCCATTCAAATATTTTTTGCATGCAACTCCAAAGGGGGCGTGGCCATGGGAGGGGAACAGACAGGTCAGGGGCATCCACTAAAGATGTGCGCAGTATTATAGAATTTGGGGGAATTATGTCTAACTTGCATGTCAGGATTTACACCAGGATTCAGTTGGTGTAAATCCTCAAGACCAGAGTCTGACGCGGAAATCGGCTCTAAGTGATATCTATAAATGGCACACAACTCAGAGCGCTGTTTATAGATCAGTGCTGCATGCAGATTTTTTTGGTGCCTACATTTGGATGCCATTTGCCGAATATAGTCCTTTTTGTACAGTTAAAGAAACTTTTAAATCTTAATTAGTGTATTTGTCCCTTTTTGAACTGAATTGTGCTTTACTATAATAAATAAAAAATTCCAACCCCAGATATACTGCTCACTCTTTAGAAAATCTAATAACTACAAAAGCAGTGATTATTATGTAAATGAGGGAAAGGTCTCAACTACTACAGCTATATTCACACATCAGTGTTAATTTTATAGCATGTAGAAAAAGTCATCACCGACTGAAAAACCCTCAAATATTTATTATTTATCCCTATACTTTTTATTGAAAAATTAAAAAAATATATATATATCCTCTAAATTGAATGACTGTGATGTCTAAGTGAAACTAAAAAATAACTTGTTCACTTATTAGAAAAAGTAAAGCCGTTCACTTATCTTGTCATATTCTTTTTTCTTTTTTCTCAATACTGCGCCTGTTCCATCTCAGTACTGTGCCGGTTCCTACGGTCCCGTTTCGAATATCTTCATCAGGGAACCCGCTCACACCAAGGTTTCAACGCCAGGCATGCTTTACGTCATTGTTATCAACGGCTGAGGGGAGACATGATAGAGGTATATAAAATAATGAGTGGAGTGGAACAGGTGGATGTGAAGCTTCTGTTCACGCTTTCCAAAAATACTAGGACTAGGGGGCATGCGATTAAACTACAGCGTAGTAAATTTAAAACAAATCGGAGAAACGTTTTCTTCACCCAACGTGTAATTAAACTCTGGAATTCATTGCCGGAAAATGTGGTGAAGGCAGTTAACTTAGCAGAGTTTAAAAAGGGGTTGGACGGTTTCCTAAAGGACAAGTCCATAAACCGCTACTAAACGGACTTGGAAAAATCCAAAATCCCAGGAATAACATGTATAGAATGTTTATACGTTTGGGAAGCTTGCCAGGTGCCCTTGGCCTGGATTGGCCGCTGTCGTGGACAGGATGCTGGGCTCGATGGACCCTTGGTCTTTTCCCAGTATGGCATTACTTATGTACTTATGTACTACCGTCCGCCTGACCAGGATGAACAGACAGATGCAGAAATGTTAAAGAAATTAGGGACACAAACAAACTGGGCAACAGAATAATAATGGGTGATTTCAATTACCCCAATATTGACTGGGTAAATGTAACATCGGGACAAGCTAGGGAGGTAAAATTCCTTAATGAAATCAAGGACAGCTTTATGGAGCAGCTGGTACAGAAGCCAACGAGAGAAGGAAAAATTCTAGACCTAGTCCTTGGTGGAGTGCATGATCTGGTGCAGGAGGTAATGGTGCTGGGGCCGCTTGATAACAGTGATCATAATATGATCGGATTTGATATTAGGTTTAAAGTAAGTATACATAAGAAATCAAATATGTTAGCGTTTAACTTTAAAAAAGGAGACTATGATAAAATGAGAAGAACGGTGAAAAGAAAACTTAGAGGAGCAACTGCGAGGGTCAAAACTTTACATCAGGCGTGGATGCCAAAGCCTGATGCCTGGAAGCCCAGGCCAAATATATTCCGCGTATTAAAAAAGGAGGACGGAAGACCAAACGACAGTCGGCGTGGTTAAAAAGTGAGGTGAAGGAAGCTATTAGAGCTAAAAGAAAATCCTTCCCAAATGGAAGAAGGAACCGACTGAAAATAATAAGAAACAACATAAGGAGTGTCAAGTCAAATGCAAAGCGCTGATAAGGAAAGCTAAGAGGGACTTTGAAAAAAAGATTGCGTTGGAGGCAAAACACATAGTAAAATGTTTTTTAGGTATATTAAAAGCAGGAATCCGGCAAAAGAATCGGTTGGACCACTACATGACCGAGGAGTAAAAGGGGCGATCAGGGAAGACAAAGCCGTAGCGGAGAGATTAAATGAATTCTTTGCTTCGGTCTTCACCGAGGAAGATTTGGGTGGGATACCAGTGCTGGAAATGGTATTCGAAGCTGACGAGTCGGAGAAACTTAATGAATTCTCTGTAAACCTGGAGGATGTAATGGGGCAGTTCTACAAACTGAAGAGTAGCAAATCTCCTGGACCGGATGGTATTCATCTCAGAGTACTGATAGAACTGAAAAATTAGCTTGCGGAGCTATTGTTAGAAATATGTAATTTATCCTTAAAATCGAGAGTGGTACCGGAAGATTGGCGGGTGGCCAATGTAACGCCGATTTTTAAAAAAGGTTCCAGAGGAGATCCGGGAAATTATAGACCGGTGAGTCTGACGTTGGTGCCGGGCAAAATGGTAGAGACTATTATTAAGAACAAAATTACAAAGCATATTCAAAAGAATGGATTAATGAGACAAAGTCAACATGGATTTAGTGAAGGGAAATCTTGCCTCACCAATCTACTACATATCTTTGAAGGGGTGAACAAACATATGGATAAAGGTGAGCCAGTTGATATTGTATATCTGGATTTTCAGAAGGCGTTTGACAAAGTACCTCATGAAAGACTTCAGAGGAAATTGGAGAGTAATGGGATAGGAGGTAGTATTCTATTGTGGATTAAAAACTGGTTAAAAGATAGAAAACAGAGAATAGGGTTAAATGGTCAGTATTCTCAACGGAGAAGGGTAGTTAGTGGGGTTCCCCAGGGGTCTGTGCTCGGACCACTGCTTTTTAACATATTTATAAATGAGCTAGAGATGGGAGTAACTAGTGAGGCAATTAAATTTGCTGATGACACAGTTATTCAAAGTCGTTAAATCGCGGGAGGATTGTGAAAAATTACAAGAGGACCTTACGAGACTGGGCGACTGGGCGTCTAAATGGCAGATGATGTTTAATGTGAGCAAGTGCAAAGTGATGCATGTGGGAAAGAGGAACCCGAATTATAGCTACGACATGCAAGGTTCCACGTTAGGAGTCACGGACCAAGAAAGGGATCTAGGTGTTGTTGTTGATGATACGTTGAAACCTTCTGCTCAGTGTGCTGCTGCGGCTAAGAAAGCAAATAGAATGTTAGGTATTATTAGGAAAGGAATGGAAAACAAAAATGAGGGCATTATAATGCCTTTGTATCGCTCCATGGTGCGACCGCACCTTGAATATTGTGTTCAATTTTGGTTGCCGCATCTCAAAAAAGATATAGTGGAATTAGAAAAGGTGCAGAGAAGGGCAACGAAAATGATAAAGGGGATGGGACGACTTCCCTATGAGGAAAGGCTAAAGCAGCTAGGGCTCTTCAGCTTGGAGAAAAGGCAGCTGAGGGGAGATATGATAGAGGTCTATAAAATAATGAGTGCCGTTGAACGGGTAGATGTGAAGTGTCTGTTCACGCTTTCCAAAAATACTAGGACTAGGGGGCATGCGATGAAGCTACAATGTAGTAAATTTAGAACGAATCGGAGAAAAAGTTTCTTCACTCAACGTGTAATTAAACTCTGGAATTCGTTGCCAGAGAATATGGTAAAGGCGATTAGCTTAGCGGAGTTTGGACGACTTCCTAAAGGAAAAGTCCATAGACCGTTATTAAATGGACTGGGGAAAATCCACTATTTCTGGGATAAGCAGTATAAAATGTTTTGTACATTTTTGGGATCTTGCCAGGTATTTGTGACCTGGATCGGCCACTGCTGGGCTCGATGGACCTTTGGTCTTTCCCAGTATGGCAATACTTATTTACTACAAATCAAACAATAGGGTATGGAAAAATTTGCTTGCAATAAATAATTACACTATACTACATTTTCGTCTCAACAGAATGATACAGAAAATCAGTATATTATTGGAGTATAATCTGGAGGAAAAAAGAGCCTCACAGAGCTCCTAGACAATATATCAGTCTATTGGAGCTAAAACGGATCTTAGTCTGATCCTCTGTTCATCATTGGCTCTAAAAAAACCCTCCAAGAAAGCATATTAATCATTGCTCACTGACAGATTTAAGAAGATGGCTGTAGTGACAAATTTAATAGTTCCATAAAATTGTTGCTTCACAATATATTGGAACTTAGTGCAAAATAAGCACTTATCTTTGACGCTAGAAGACTTCAGACACACTTCTTCAGACGCTCCAAGCCAACGTGGCCAGCGTTTCGTAAAAAAACTGCTTCAGGGCTTAGGTAGCGCTAGTCTTATGAAAACCGCTTCAGCGATAGTCTCCTGCACTCTGCAAGGATCAGACTAAGATCCGTTTTAGCTCCAATAGACTGATATATTGTCTAGGAGCTCTGTGAGGCTCTTTTTTCCTCCAGATTATACTCCAATAATAAACTGATTTTTTATATCATTCTGTTGAGAGGAAAATGTAGTATAGTGTTAATACTTATTTACTTACTTATTACATTTGTACCCCGCGCTTTCTCACACATGGCAGGCTCAATGCGGCTTACAAATTAGTAACAATAATAAAAAAAGAATTACAAAGTCGTAAAAAGAATATACAGTGTAATTTTATAAGATGCATTTTGCACTTATATGCCACTATACAAATGTTACAAATAAATTATTCTCTTCCTATGAAAAAAATAACATTCTTTGGCCTTATAGCGGCACAGAAATTATTGGGTTTGTGATAGATGCTGTGCTTTAACCCTGAAGATGAGGCTGATAATAGCCCATAGTTTACTATTGTATTGTTGCTACTTCCAGGCCTTTACTAGGTTCCAAGAATAATCAATATGATCCTTAAGAGAAAGAACATTTTGGTAATAAGATTTAAAATGGGATGCAGAAGCACACTACGAAACCAAAATCACTCATATAATTTGTACGTATAAAGCAGTCAACTTGAGGACGGTGCTTCTGGATATCCCTATCGGAGAACACTGAAAACCAAAGAGGTCTTAGAGCACTTCACCACTCCCATCCAATCCCTGGCTCAGCGCAGACATCACTTGTAGAGGGCAGAACGGAAGAGGAAATACAGTGGGAGGCGGGGTGTTCGCTTATCCGGACTCGATAGGCTACGCGCCTGGCTGATGCTGCCGGGAGGCAGAGGCAGACTAGTACTAGGCACTAAGCAGCTGGTGGTGGAGGTGCTCTGGTTGCTTCTGGCTCAGACAGAGGTACCCGTTGCTGGCGCCCTGGTTTTGGAGGTAGGTGGTCTGTAGCGTATGTTCCTGGTCAGGCTTTGCAATTACAGCCGCTGAAGTTAGTTTGTAGTCGAGGTGAGGTCGTGGTATCCCCCCGGTCCCGGATGGCGGCCACACGTAGGAGGAAGGGGCGAGATATCCCCTCCTGACTGAGCCGCGTGGGGGTCCAGTACGGAGTAATGGTCAGGTTGTTTTTTGCTTTTGTTTGTGACTCTAGGATGCGTCTGATTTCCTTTAACTTTAGTTGAGTAATAGTGAGGTGTGCTATTTGAATCTTGTGCGCTAGCTTAAACCAGCTTGTTTTGTAGTTTCTTTGTGAGGTTTTTTTTTGCCAGGACTGATCGAGTCTATTAAGGACAATCTGTAACAAGGTAGCTAGCGCTCTCTCTCACGCTCTCTCTCTCTCTCTCCCCCCCCCCCCCCCCCCCCAAGCTGCGATTCATGGGCTAGGAAGATCAGAAGATTTGGTACAGTTTTATTTGGTGCCCTGCTGTATTATGGTTTATGTGCTGAAAAAAATCCACCTGTTTATTTTCATCAGTTGTACTTAAATAGACGGCCCGAAGCGTGTTACTTTATTTTTACTCCCCTCCCCCTATATTTACAAAGCAATGGCAACGTGCGGCTTTGTAAACAGGAGGATTAAAAAGTAAATAACAGTAATTTCATCCACTTTCCCAATGCATCCTCATTTATAAAACGATATTGTATTTTTAGGTAATTTTACTTAAATACAATTAATTTATTCTATCTTATTATTGAATTGTATTTCCTTTCTTTTTCTGTTTAGTAGGTAATCTGCTTTGTAAATTTATATTGAAGGGTGGTATATCAAGTAATGAACTTTTAGGGGCCCTTTTACAAGGCATGTAAAAATTAGCTGGCACTGCAATTAGCACATGGGTTTGCTGTGCGCTCTAGCCACTTCACCACTTTCTAGTGTGGCTGAAAAATGGCCACCTGCTAATTTCCCATTAGCGCGTGGCCATTACCACCGGGGCCTCTTCCTGGTACCCGATTCGTGTAGGCATGCCTACTCTCCACCCCCAGACATGCCTACTGCAGCTATAAAAAAAATTGTTCCTGTGGGAGGAGCATAGACTGTCGCCCAAACTACTGCGGGATGCCGCAGTGAGGCATATTTTCAAAGCACTTTGGGAGGCTAAGTTCCATAGGTTTCTATGGAACTTTGGGAGGCTAAGTGCTTTGAAAATGAGCCTCAGTGTGTCCCACGGTAGTGCTCTTTTACCGCATGATAGGCTTGTGTAGGTAAAAGAACCCATTAATATTAATAGTGTTTGGCATTTATTTTTGTCTATTTAAAGTATTAATTTCCTGCCAAATTTCATGGCAAGTTATACTTAAATATTTACAAGTAGTCAGGGCTGAACTTGCCACTAGACAGACTAGGTGTTCACGTAGGATGGCATCAGCTGGAGGGTATGGACAGTGGGACAAGAGTGTTGCATCTCATTTCCCTTCGTTTACTACTACTACTATTAACCATTTCTATAGCGCTACTAGACGTATGCAGCACTGTACACATTATATGCAGGTACTTTCTATGTCCCTAGAGGGCTCATAATCTAAGCATTTGTACCTAGAGCAAGGATTAAGTGATTTGCCCAAGGTCACAAGGAGCTGCAGTGGGAATCGAACCCAGTTCTTCAGGATCAAAGTCTGCTGCACTAACCGCTGGGGTACTCCTCTACTCCTCTTTTCTGTTGTTACCTTGCTGCTGCTGCAGTTCTTCCTTTTCTGGATCCAAAGAAGAAACTGAATTTAGTGTTGAGCACAGACCTTGGCGTCAGGGCTCTGCACCATGTGCTGTTCTTCTGCCTCTATCCCCACTCTCTGGGCACTTTCCTGTTTGGTGCCAAAAGGCAGGAGGAAGGGATAAAGGAGAAATGGCATGTTGAATGGGTGAGAGCAAGTTGAAAGGGAGATGATAGACTGTTGTTTGGGGGGGGGGGGGGGGTACATAGCTAAAGGTTCACCTAAGGCATTGGATACCATTGGACCAACAAAATTGTCAGTGAGGTGATACAAAGAAAATACAAGAATGGACATATCCATGTGAACATTTTCCCACAGTTTACCTGTATAACTAAGCAACAGAGCACCCAAGCTTCCATCCTTCACATGTAGAACCCTAAGCTGTGCATGCACTAAAAGTTATTTGCTACTTCAAAAAATAGTACAGACTTGCCTGAAGAGTTGAGTTTTTAGGTACATTTTGCATCCCCCTTAGCTGATTAGAAAAGGCATTACACAGTTATGATATATGGAACAAAAAATGCTCATTCTCTACAAGTGGGTTTTATTCTGACTCATAAATAATGATGGCAGTGCATAAATATTTTGTGAACCTGCACCAAAGAGGATGGTAGGCTGCGCACCCTGGCAGGAGGGCGATTAAACTCTGCAGTTAGGTTGTGTGCTCGAGAGACTGTTTTTCCAAGAGTATAACAATGGTATGTACTTTCTAGAAGGCAGCAAAGATAGAGCAAGGCAGAAAAAATAGGAAATGGGTTTTTAAAATGTTATTTATTTATCACATTTACATTATTATTCAAGCATAGATCTTGAAAATAGAAAAAGATGATTTTAAGTCAGAAAAACAGTTAACAAGGAAATACAATACTATATTATTAAACAAAATATTGATCTATTACTCATCTCTAGTCCAATATCTGGAGGCATTATACAATACTAGAGGAAATTAGAAATCTAAGATAACTTAAGCTTCTAAACTTACAAAAAACGAAAAAGGCGGCTGAGAAGGGCACCCAGGAATAATTACTTTTTACGGAGTTGAAGTTGTTGTTATCCTTGAAATTGGTCTAGGTGACTCCGCCAGTTTAGCTTCCAAGAAAGAGTCCTTAATTATTTGATTAAAAGAAAACATATTTAACTGAATTAAATTTTAGATCACATTTACAAGGAAAATTCAACCAAAATAAGGTACCTATTTGGAGAGCTTTGGGGAGAAGTTTAAGGAATTCTTGTCTTTTCTTTTGTGTGATTTTTGAGACATCTAGGTAAATTCTTATTTTGCAATCCAGGAAATGTTGTTCTGTATGAAGAAAATACTGTTTAAGTACCCAGTCTCTATCAGGTTGTAAAATAAGTCACTTTAAGTGTAGCAGTTGTCAAACCCTTTTTATCATCTTGAAGTATTTGAGTTAAGTTCATATCTAAGGTTTCTACAGGTTGCTCTGTTCTCTCTTCTGTTTGTTGATCTGTCTTACGAAAGGGTTGTATATAGTATATTTTTGAAACTGGAGGGTATGATTCCTCAGGAATTTTCAGTACCTCACTTAGATATTTTTTGAATGTTATCAAGGGTGAAATTGAAATTTGCTTAGGAAAATTTGTTAATCTAAGAGTGTTGAAGCGTTATTAGTTTTCCAGAATTTCAATTTTATTATGAAGGTAAAGGTTTTCTTTTGTAAGGTTAACTTGAATCTGTTGACTATCTTGTATCCTATTAGTGTTTGCTTCAATTTCTTTACCCATTGTTACCATTTTTTTTCCCAAAGCAGTCCCCTTTTCCTTCTCAGAATTAAGTTGCTGATTAAGGAGTTTGAACTTGTGAGAAAAAGAGGTCTCTAAGCCCAACAATGCTTCCCATATGTTATCCAGAGTTATTATTTGAGGTTTACTGGGTAAATAAGACTTACTTAATATGTCCAAACCTAACGTGGAAGTTGTTGCTGGTTGTGCCACAAAGGATCCTAGATCTTCCCCAAAGATTTCCTTTTCTATATCTCCTGCCCTTTCCTCCACGGGGAAGGTCGGCGTTTCTGACCTCGGGTCGGTTCCCGTGCCAGGAGACCCCGTCGATTGTATCGCATCTGGTGTTTCCTGGACCGTCCTCGGGTCTAACACCGGCATGGGAGGAGGGATTCTCAATTCGGGGCTAAAAGATGTTTCGTCTTCAAGTCGGAGAGATGGCAGTCCTCTCCCCAAACTCCCCGACAGCGAAGAAGCTCCCGCCATAGTTCCTGGTGAAAAGAAGCGATCCAGCATCCCTACAACAGGTAAAATAGGCGTTGCGGGGCTGGCGCTTTGTTTACCCCTCCTTTTGGGCATTATGTGAACAGGAAATAAAGAATCTCAGTCAGAGATATGCAGTAAGACGTGGAGCTACTTCTAGCACAGCTTACTCAGACGCCATCTTGTGCCTCCCAGGAAATGGGTTTTAATCTGGAAAGAACTTGAAAAAGAGGTGAGAAGTAAGCTGAAAATACCCTTTATTGCTACTGATAGAGGGTCCAGGTGCCTGCTGAAAAATTCATGTGGTAAGATGTAAAGGAGTTGGGTGGTGCTTTTTGTAATGTGCTGCACATACATTTAATCGTCTGCTAAGAAATTCATAGAAATAGGCCATCGCCTTTATAGTTGACAAATCCAAGAAATTCCATATTAAGCCTAGGCTTTAAACAGATTGCAGGTAAAATGTTTGTTTGAGGATGTGTATGGGCCTCTTGGAGAAAAAGGACACTTCAAGCAGTTTTTAGTTACATAATAGGTAAACAGCAAAGGTCTTACCAACTTGTTTGTTAAAATAGAGAATTATTTGAACTGGCGAATTAATGGGTTTGGCTCTGACTGCACAAGAGTGGCTAATTGATGCTACAACTGTAGTTTTGCTGATTATAATGCTATTATGTTATTTTTAAATAGCACCTTCCACTATGGTGTTCACCTTATAATTTAACACCCATTTATAGCACACACACAGAAGATGAATCAAGTAATATAGGAAGTAGGATGTGGCTGACAAGTGTTTTCTATTTATTCTGCTTTCTGAAAGGGAAGAAAGTTTATGAAGTTTGCAGGGGAAGGTGCCATTTTTTTTTTGGGGGGGGGGGGGGGGTGTTAAGGATTCTGGCCACACCAGATTTTCAGTACATGCCAAGGAGATTAAGAGGATTCCGATGGGTACTTCATTGGGATCCACATGTGGGGAAGCATTTGCATCCCAGAATGTAAACTTAGTACTGCATGGAACTTTCTTTTAAAATTGAACTTAAAACCTATATTGCTAGCAACTGGATTCTATAAATAATTGAACTCGTGGTTAATATATTTTTTAAGTATGTATTTGTATGCAGTTTATGCCTTTCATTTGAACGTTAAGGCAAGTTGTATACATTCAGGTTCAGTAGCTATCCCTCTCCTCTCAGGGCTCACAATCTAAGGGCCTTGTGTAATAAGTATTCTGAGTTACTTGCTGCTTCAGGGCCCAGTTTATCCATTCTGCTCATCCACACTATCCTTTTCTTTTCCTTAGCCTAGGTACTTGTCGCAAACTTTCTTAAGTTCAGATAGTCTTCATCTCCACCACTTCCACCAGGAGGCTGTTCCATGAATTCACCATCCTTTCCTTAGGTTACTCCTGAGTCTGTCCCCTTTCACCTTCATCTTATGGCCACTCATTCCAGAGCGTCCTTTCAATTGAAAATAACTCACCTCCTGTGCGGTTATACCACAAAGGTATTTAAATGTCTCTATCATATCTCCCCTCTCTCACCTTTCTTCCAAATTATACGTTTTGAGATCTTTAGATCTGTCCTCCTATGCTTTGACGAAGACCACTGACCATTTTAGTAACCACCCTCTGGAATGACTCCATCCTGTTTCTATCTTTTTCAAGATGTGGTCTCCAGATTTGTACACAGTGGACCCATTGGGCCACAAAGTATGCCTATTTTTGTGACTTGAATTCTTTGAAGCAAAGAATTTTTGACTTGCTACATTGTAGTGAATTGACAAAATGCCAGTGTAAAAGAATGAAAGATGCCTTGTTCTAGCTGCTAATTGTGAGAACACAGGTGTCTGAACTATCTCAGCGCTGAAGACCTTGAAACTGTTTTTGCAAGTAAAGTTTGGCGTAGTGAATAAGTTGTCGTCACCTGCATCTCTCTTATTGTTGATGAATGCACATGATTGGATTGTGATAAATGATTTCTGATTTATCCAGCTAGCAAAATTAAGCTCTGGTCCAGCCAATCGGAGAAACTGTTGCCAGAGTCCTTATATTTGCACGTAGACTGATAAAGTAAGCAAAGGTGGGGCGTGGCAGAGGGAAGGATCTGGCACCGGCTCAGGCAACCTGTTACTGCTACAGGTGCCGCTAAAGCAAGCAGAGTTGACAGACAGAAGAGGGGGAGGGAGATGAGAAAGCGGTTCTGGACTCGGGGATGTGTATGTGGGTAAGGTGGGGTTGAAGGAAGAAGGAGGTGCTGGACTCATGATAAAGGCTGAGGGAAAAAGGGGATCATGCTGGACTCGAGAGGGCTGGGAAAAAGAGTGGTGTTGGACTCACATGGGGAGGGGCTGAGGGGAAAAAGAGAAATTGGTGCAGGACTCGGTGGGGCATGGACAGGACTCGCTTGTCTTGTACAATACTATAGTTACGTGCATATTTGTGGCATTTAGGTTCAAGCTGGTGTAAAGGAAAGTAGGTGCTTAATTTATTTTATAGAGTAGGTGCCCTGTTATGGAATTGCCTTCTAAATGTAAACAAGAGAGAAGGCTATTGCAGGACTAAGACCAAAAGAGAGCCACAATGTGATAGTAAAGTTGGTAATTTGAATTGGCTAGAGCTGCTCATATGAGACAGTATTAATGCTTGTATGTTTCACAGTTGAACATCATAGGTTCTACATTTGGCAGCATCAACCACATTTGAAACTTTGCAAGATTGTCCACAGTAAATATGTGATATAAATATTATATGGATTCCTATGGATGATGCGAGGGTATTTGTAAGCAAATAGCTTGAAGTAATTGGTTTTAACTTGTATCTCTTTGCTTTTTACAAGATGGTTGTTAAATTGTGCTTGAACATAGGGGCAGTGTTTGCTGTGCAGGTGTTTCATAGTAGATTGTACTAAACAAGTGATTCCCAAAGTGGACGGTTCCACTGCCTGGGGGGGAGGGTGTTGTTGGACTAGTCTAGGGGGGCCTTGAAGGACAAGGTGGCGGCATGGGGACGCTGCACTGTCCTAGGGGGGCGCTGGAGGGAAAAGCACGATTATAGTGATTTTGTTTGCAAGGCAACTAATAAAATGCAAAAGGAGAGTCATTATTTTGTGGTGTTGAGCAATTCTTTAAGGAAAAGGAAATTCCATTTACTAATATACTCACAGTAGCAACTTATGGAGCACCATCAATGATAGGCCACTACTGTGGATGTATTGCTTATTTGAAAAATGTAATGCCAAATGTTTTTTTTTACCATTCATTGTGTGATTCATCGACAGCATCTGGTTGCAAAAAATCTGAGTGATTTGGCTGCATAAATCATTGCACTACGTTATTATTGCAGTTAAAATCAAAGCTCATTCTCTCAATGATCGATTTATTCCGAAAGCTGTATGGAGAAAATGCTCCTCCATACAGAAGTTTGATGACTCTGGAAAGGCAACTATGTGAGCCACTTTTATACCTTTTTTGACACTTGAATTTTTTGATGATGAGGATGCTTTGCTAAGAGACAAACTCAAAGAGATCAGGAGTGACATTGCTTATTTGTCAGATCTTTTTGCAAAGTTTAATGAAATGAATTTGCAGTTACAAGGGAATGACATCAATCTGATTAAGGCCGAGACTGTTACTACATTTATTTCAAAGCTAAGTCTGTTCAACCACAATATAGGACGTCCTAAGTTTTACTGGTTTCAGAACCTTGCTGGTCTAGAAGAGAAAGGAAGGATACAAAATGATGATCTTCAAGTCTGTTGTGACCATTTGGATATGCTGCATAAAGATTTGTATGGTCGATTTGATGACCTTCTTTCGATGGAAATTCCAGATTGAATTATCAATCCATTTTTAAGACTTGAGGAAGTTGGCGCAATAGTGTTGCAATTGGAAGAAGAACTAATTGAGTTACAAAATTTATTTGGAACAAAAACCAAAAACTTATCAACAGTTTTGGTTATAGAATGAAATTTCAGATCGCTATCCTGCACTATGGACAAATAGGATGTTGGAAATGTGATTGTTTTAGTGTGGTGGCCCAACTTCTGACCTAACAAAGAAATTGACTCCAAATAGTTGAACATGAGGATTTAAGGCTCCTACTCAGTAACTTTAAACCAGACATTGAGAAACTGGTATCGCTTTTCATCAAGCCCATTCATCTGATTAAACATGTTCAACAGATCAAGTAGGTACGCTATTTTATTAAAATTGTTTTTCTTTTTTTTAAAAATGTGAATTGCTTTTGTGTTGTAAATTAAATATCAATTCCATTATTATTATTATTAAACAATACTTTATGTTCTTAAATAAAAACATTGACATTTTGAATAATTTGTTTCCTCATTGGGTGAGGGGGGAGCACTGTAATAAATTTATGGAACCAAAGGGGTGGCGGGCTGAAAAGGTTTGGGAATCACTGTACTAAACGCTTCCGAAGAATGGCTTACTACACTGTTCCATTGCTTACACCTCCATTTTGGATCACTATTGTTCCATGTTATTAGCTATTATGCTACACTGTGTTTGTGACCGCTGAATTAGGTGGTTTGCCCACTGCAACACGGTCCCGTGTTGGGTCCCCCTGTATGGTGCTTGCTCAATAAAGACTCATTTTATTATTCAGTTTGGCTGGAAGTCATTTGGTCATCCCCTACTTTCTTCTTTGGTCCTTGGATTTATCATAGGGGTGGTTTTCCTGCTTCTGTTTTTGTTCTTGTTACACTGTTAACAAGTTATGTTGAACTAGCAGACTGGGGTAACCTGTATGGAGTGGGGCTAAAACCCTAATCATGGTGTTACAGTTGCATCAGATTTCCAAGCTGGCTGGATCAATTTGCAAGGTGAAAACCATAGTTAACACCAGCAGTAACAAGCAAGAGGAGTCTGGATATGTTTGTGCAGTGGTCTGTTTGGTTATATAGATGTAACAAAACTTAGAGGGAGGGAATGAGAGGGGCTTGATGTTGAATTAAGGCTTGTAAGTATCTGAGAGAGATGCCAGAGACAGTAATAACTTACAAGTGGAGTCTGGGGAGGCCAACACCTATGCTAAGTAAAATATAGAGACCAATAGTAGAAACGGGTTTTGAGCACTGCTCCCTATAAGCTGAGTGGGAGTCCTCCATCTGCATGCCAATGTGTGTGTGTGGGGTTGCTGTTTCACTATCACGTCTTCAGTAGTGAGGGACAGGCATGTTCTGCAGACACCAGGGAACCTGCTTTTCCCTAGAGATTGAAAACGCAACATTGAAACACCACCCCCTACTGGTGGCAGTGCAGTTAAAGGACACCTGCTCAACTTAAAGGGAACAGTGGCTATGAGGACTGAGTAAACCTAGAGACAGAGCAGGTGTGGAGCAGACTGGGTTGGTGGTGGATGGTGTCTTCCAGTCACTAAGGGCCTCATGACCTTGCTGGAAGTTTTGGCAAGTGGTCTTGCCAAACTTCCAGCAAGGTCATGAGTAAGTTGTCTTACTGGTTTTGGTGATTATTTGAATTGTTGCAAAGTTTGATGGTGAGATGAAGGCAGGGAGTTTTATCCTTATCCTCCCAGGAAGGTGAAGAACCAGAAGATGACAAAAATTGATGGGGGCTGTATTAAATGCCTTCTGTTGGTCCCCATCAGACAGTTTTTAGGAAATTAACATGTCATGGAACAGGAGGTGATGTACTACTGTGGACCACAAACTTGGTTAAAAGGAAGAAGAGAGTAGGACTAAATTTTTTTTTTTTTTGTTGTCGTTACATTTGTACCCCGTGCTTTCCCACTCATGGCAGGCTCAATGCGGCTTACATATTGTATACAGGTACTTATTTGTACCTATGGCAATGGAGGGTTAAGTGACTTGCCCAAAGTCACAAGGAGCTGCCTGTGCCTGAAGTGGGAATTGAACTCAGTTCCCCAGTACCAAAGTCCACCACCCTAACCACTAGGCCACTCCTCCACTAAGGTTAGTTTTCCCAATGGAAAGGGGTAAAAGTGGTGGAGTGCCACATATTTAACATATTTGGCAAAGGTGTACTTGTAAGTCTCCCAGTTAGTCACACCGCAGTGAGAGAATAAAGCAAAACATATAACTTGCACATACACAATGAATTATGGAGGTAATGGCAGACATCTTTTGTATACATAATTAGTCAGCAGAGCCCCATAACTAGGAGCGCATCCCCTGCTACCCCCCCCCCCCCAAAAAAAAAAAAAAGAAAAGAAATGAGCACTTTGATTTGGCACTCCTTGGAGTCTGAGGCGAAGCTTTGCACTTCTGGATGTGAACTTCTGATTTCTAGATTAGTTTTACATTGTATCTCCGTCTGATTGGATTTAACCAAGTTTTTAATCACGTATGACTCCTGGGTTTTAACTAAGGTTAGGTTCAAGTAATGGATCATAGAGCTTTCTGCAAACCTTCCTCTCTCCCTACAAACATTTTCAGAATAAGAGGAGAACATTAGGAAACAAGACCCAACTGAGTACGATACTTAACTAAAGAAATGTATATTTCTGCTTCCAATTTGTCCCCATGACAGGACTTAAATTTAATATGGATAAGTGCAAAGTAATTCGTACATGGAAAAATAATCTTAGAGTAGATGAAAAAGTGTTTGTGACACAGTTCTTGGATGCTCCCCTCAGCTCAGGATACTAAAGAGCCTGCTGCAGATCTTCTCTAACAGGGATATAGTGTTTCAACTTCTGTATATACACCTTTTGCAAACGAGAAATACAGTTAATTATAAGGAAATCCAATTTGTTTTAAAGATGTATTTTAAACCTGCAAATCTAGGCACCTCCAGGACCAATACATCTACTGGAACTATACCCTAAAGAACACTCACCAAGGATAATGAATGTTTACAGATGCAAGCTTTTCCAACTGTTAAGGTATTTTTCCTCTGGCTGTTTAGTCTGTGTTTGGGGAACTGACCTTAGAAGCCTGAAACACTGCCTTGTAAAATATTCATTATCCTAATCAAGGTGTTGTCTGCTTTGCCTAACTAAATGGAGTTTCTTTAAAGAAAGAAAACCCACACACACACACGTGTATATGCATGCAAGTGCATCATGAGAAGGAGTCTTTTCTGTCCATGTATTTTGTATACTGAGAGCTAAAGAAACGTAAAAGAAATATTGGTACAAAAAAGAAGGAAGCATTGTGTAACTGATGAATTCGAAATGTCTGTGTAGATCACACCACTAAAATTGCCACAGTGTGTCGGACTGAACATTGACACCCCCACCCAAAAAAAAAAAGGCCATCAAGTTTGAATTAGAAGTTTGAGGAGACTGGACCAGCCCCATGGCTATATGGTCATGCTGCCATTTGGGAGGACTCCAATTTATCCCTTGAGTCACATCTTTCATACTCTGGGATTGTTGGGGATACTGTGGAGGTAGCATTTTTAGCTCCTGAGAGGAAGGCAGTTTTGGTCATTGTTAAAGATGACACCTTGTGGCTGGGCTTAAACTCTATGGTGGCCATTCAGTAAATTGGTGCCTCAGTTTAGGAATCTTGATAAGATTCTATTATAGAATACTAGCTTAAGTTGGCACTGGTGCACCCTCTTATGCCATGTCTATGGCAGGCATAAATTGAGTGTGACTATGTGCATAACTGGAAGACATGCCCATGACCCACTCACATATGCACCCCCCCCTTGCAGTTAAGTGCAATGGCTCATAGGTACTACCTTATAGAATAGCATCTAGTGCACATAGGCATCTAACTGTCAATCATTGGCATCTTTGATGCACCTAAGTGATACATACCTATATGTGTTGGTGAATAGATAGGTCCCTCTTCAACTTAGAAAGTTCTAGAAGGAACCCAAGTGCATTGCTGTTGGCTTCAGGACCATTGTTGCACTGAACAGACCAAGTATTGGGGTGGGGGGAATAGAAAGTGGGAGTAGAAATTTCATAAGAACATAACTTCAATTACATAGCTTCCCACTATTCTAGAACCTGTGGGATAGTTGTATTCATCAACCAGCAGGTGGAGATGTCTCATCTCAGTTTTCAGTTCTACCTCTCTCTTGGCATCCAGTCCAGCTCCTCAGTATTGTCTATCTCCAGCAGGTGGATGGACACACTTTTCCGCTTCTGGTTATGAGGGATTTGGTCAACTGGTCCCCAGCTGAGCTTTTGTTGGTGGCTTGAGTCTGCAGAGTCATATCTGGAGGTCTTCAGATCCCTGTCTGTGGTGCCCCACGAATTGACTTCTTCCCTTCCTTCACCTCTCCCTTGTTTCTATGGAGCATTCCTTTCCACCACAACAGCCTTAAAAAAAGAGAGGAGAAGGAAATAGGTTTACTGGAGATCGGTCCTGATTCTGTCTCATCTGGGTTAAGATTTGTAGAGACTGAGCTTGGGGGGAGCAGCTGGCAGTAGTAAGTCTGACTAAAGTTTGACTCAGAACCACTTGGAGGGCTACAAGTTCCACTTGGTACAAGGGAGGGATCCTGACTTGTGACTGTGTGGTGCAGCGCTTGTGATAGGATGAATGGTAAACCCCATGGAGTCAGATAAGTGCTGTTTCTGCTGTGGGACACACCCGCAGCCAGCATTGAGGTGATGCAGTGTGTACAAACTGGGAATCCCGTGAGACGTAGAGGAAACGCCCAAAGATGGCGGCTGCTCATCTTTGGATTCAGTGCAGCATCCGAATATGCTGGGGTCTTTGGGCTCTCTGGCAGGGCTAGTGCACAGTTTGATGCAGGAGAGCGTGGGAACAGTTGCTATGTTGGGGCTGACTGACGGTGAGGAGCAGCCACTGTCTGATCATTTGCGGAATACTGCTGCCATTTACAGCCTCGGGGCCCAACAGAGCATTCAGCTGCATCAGGATCTTTGTTTTCTCCAGAGTTTATAGCTCTTATACCAGGCCTATTTGCTGAAGCAGGAACAGTCAAGAGTTTCTCCAAGGTGCTTCAGTTTCTTGCCCCACTGCCCCTCTGGCTCCTAAGAGATCTCATTTAGACCTCCAGGAGTGAGCAGATGAGACTCTGTCTGCTTCTTGCTTCTTATCTGATGTGGCCTTCAGCTACTCAGAGGAGCCATCGATGAAAGAGCCGTTAGAGGAGGGAGAGCTCCCATCTGAGGAGGAGGGGATGATCCAAAGACTGAGGTTGTTTATATAAAGAGGCTATTTCTGAGGCACTGGCAGTGCTTTCCATTGAGGAGCCTTCTTCGGCATCAGGAGTTCCATCTTCATCGATCGTGAATGGGCTTAGAGGTCCTTCTAAGGCCTTCCCGATGCATCCAGACATTCAGGACCTGATTACAGCCGACTGGGTCTCACCGAACGTGGGGCAGAGTTGAAAGAATCATGGCTCACTTCTGCCTGTCAGTTCTGGAGGAGAAAGATTAAATTGCAGCTTCCCAGGGTGGGCTCTCTGGTTACGTCTGACTAAGAAGACCACCTTGCTGGTGGAAGGGGGCATTGTCCTACAGGATAGGAAGCTAGAAGGTTCACTAAAACAAGCGTTTGTGGCCTCTTTGGGCCTTAAAGCAGCAGTGTGCAGCTCATTCATGACAAGAGAATGCCTGAAGTGGCATCAACAGTTGGCAACACAAGACGTGTGCACAATAGGAAATGTGGCGAGAGGATTTTTCTCTGCTGATTTTTTTTTTCTGCTTTGTTGTAAGCTCTTCTGGGTCCTTCTGGAGATTGACACAGAAATCAAAATGTAATGTAGTATAATGATAAATGTAGTGTAGTGATGATAACTTTCTGCAGAATAGAAACATTGAAATATTTCCTGTGTATTCCTGAAAAATAGACTGACCAGGATGTGAGCAGCTGCTCTAGATGACTCCCGTGTTGCTTACATGTGCAGTTTCTTCTTGCCAACTTTCACCTGTAAATGGGTATTAACCGTTCCCTTTTTACTAGTCTTGGCAGTGTTCCTGGCTTTTAACGCCCACTGTTCCTTGTATTTTGCATGCCAAACATGCTTTAATAATTAAGTTAATTTAAATTCATATCTCTCAACATGGTAGCTAGGGTGAGTGTACATGCCTACTTTTTATTTATTATTATTTTATAGAAATTTTTTAAAATTATACCCAAGCAAATATGCTTGTACAGAAAAGTGATATGATAAAAATTAACAAGAAAAAAACCCAATAACAATATTGGTTACCTTAAAAAAAAAAAAAAAAAAATCAAGTCCTCAAGTTTGGATCCAAGATTTCAAACAAAAGGGAAAGTAAAGAACAGTAGACAATAATTAGGAAAATATACCTAAAGTACTCAAGAGCCTATGGATTAGCCACCTGGCTGCCCACTATATGTTTTGCCACTACGACCTCTCGGAAGACCGAGATGAGATGGTTCAAAGAAAACAAACCTCATAGATTAGTTACTTGCCTAATTTACTGAATAAATAGTGAATGTATATAGCTGACTTCTGATGAAATATAGCACTCCCTATTTTAAAACCTAGGACCCTATTTACTAAGGTGCGCTAGCGTTTTTAGCGCGTGCACAAAATTTAGCATGTGCTGTGTAGGCGCCTGTAGAAATATTGTGGGTGCCTACACAGCGCATGCTAAAAATGCTAACGTGCCTCTAGCGCGGCTTAGTAAACAGGGCCCTTAGAGTTTAAGTTCATTATATGCATATCTCACTTGAATACAAGTCCTATTGCATTTCTAACATTTACATAAAACTATTCCTTTTTAAGGGATGAAGATTTTCTAGAAGAATCTTGAATATTTTATTTGTTGTCCTGTTCTTTTTGATGATATGCATATGAAAGTTTACAAAGCTTATAAAAAAATGTTCAGACTTTTTGTACTAACTATAATCAAATAGGTTAGTTAACCTAGACCTAATATAATATATATTTCTATGGTGTGGTTTGCAGTTTTAATTCTGTAATCTCAAATGATATCTAAATTTATAAATGAATTTACTCCATTTGTGCAGCCTGCTGAGTTTAAGACATTCTTGTATGAAGTATTGCAAAATTTCCTTCTATAGAGCTTGGATCCATACATCTATCTAGATGGGAGTTAGGATGTAGCAGATACAACTAGGCAGATTTTTACATCTGTTGGTTTAGCAACTCCAGAATTCAGATGGTGAGGTAGAACTGGGGCAGAGAGATGCTGTTGACTAGAGCAAGAAACACTGCAGAGACCTATTGGGTGAGACACCTCTGTGTATGGAAGTACATTGTACCAATGAAGTTCAGATGATTACAGAGTGTATGTGAATAAGTACACTCTGCCAAGTCTGCAAGAATGCAACTCCCATGCCTGTAGACTCTTCCTGGGAGTATAACTTGTTCTGTTGGATTCTATGTGTGGGTGGTGGTTGGCATTCTTTTAATTGTATATTATTTCCAGTAATAGTTCTACTCACCAGTTGAGGCAAACAAGAAAATTTGAAGGAATCAAATTTTAAAGATTATTGAGGAGACTATTGTCCTTTAATGGAATATATTTAAACCTCATGTATTAAAATATTTTTGCACTTACTACAAAATTGAATTGTTTTTGGACAACAGGTGGCTGATTTTATTGAAGCCAACCCAACACAGACTGTGTTTTCGGCACTTTGCCTGCGCCAGGCGTCTCTCATAAATGTACTTTCAAAGCTGAATACTCTCTTTCCTTAAAATGTTGAATACTTTTTAAGTTCATCAGCTGGTGGTTTCTGGATCATATATTTATGGAGCTCTGACTTAGGTAAGGTGCCAAAACACAGTCTTTGGGGTCTGCTTCAATAAAATCATCCTTGTGAATTAGTCTATCATCTTCTAAGGCCATTTCCATCTTTTAGCTTATGAGACTGCTTTGTGGGATTGAGATCCCTCTCTATTTTCTTGTTCTAAAGAAGTTTTGTACATCCACCCCTAATGTGTACCGTTTGGTCCAAACAGAGGGACCTATCCCAACAGCAGCAAGGCTAAAGAGATTAGGGCTGTTCAGCTTAGAAAAGAGATGGATGAGGGGAGATATGATTGAGATCTACAAAATCCTGAGTGGTGTTGAAAGAGTAGAAGTAAATTGATTTTTTTTTTTTTTTACTCATTCCAAAAGTACAAAGACTAAGGGACACTCGAAGTTACATGGAAATACTTTTAAAACAAATAAGAGGAAATGTTTTTTTCATTCAACGAATAGTTAAGCTCTGAATTTCTTTGCCGGAGGATGTGGTAACAACGGTTAGCATATCTGGGTTAAAAAAAAAGACAAGGGTTAGACAAGTTCCTGAAGGAAAAGTCCATAGTCTGCTATTGAGACAGACATGGGGAAGCAACTGTTTGCCCCAGGATTTGTAGTATGGAGTGTTGCCACGATTTGTGTTTCTGCCAGGTACTTGTGACCTGGCTTGGCCACTGTTGGAAACAGGATACTGGGCTAGATGGACCATTAGTCTGACCCAGTATGACTACTCTTATGTTCTTATGTAGCTCCTTCAGCCAACTACAGGGTCTGAAAAGGCAGCATTGCACATTCTGCATCAATCCCTAGAATACATCACTTGTTGGGAAATGAGAACAAACCAATCTGCTACAAATCTGTACAGAGAAACTGCATGCTCACAGCATACCTCACCTTGGTCACATAGGCAAAATATGGATACAGCCTTAACAAATACAGAATACCCACATTTTAGAAATAGCTATATGAAGAAAGCTGTGGTATAACAATGGAGAAATAGAAAAACTGTTCCTTTATGCTAAAGTTTTTCATTCTAATACATGTGCAAAGGAGAAAGTCTACTGCACATTTAGACCCTACAACTTTTATGACCTCTTGACTCAGGCACTGTGCGTCGAAACACAGCCCATATCGGGTCATTTTTGGAAGATTTTTGTCCAAGTTGTATGATGAAACGATTTTTTTAAGGCTCTTGGTGCTTTCTTTTGCTATTTGGACTTTGTTCTGTACTTTGAACCCCCTCTGTGCTGTGCTGCAGTGTACCATGTGATCACCAGATTCAAAGTGATGGATGTCAGTCCATTTTGGTTCACTGACCTGCAACAGATCAGGCTGTGTGCATTCCATTTCATCCTTGAGCCAGTCCAGCTTTCCTTAGTTCATGTTTCATACTTTCCATGTCCTATTATGTAAGATGTCTTTGTAGCTTCTGGCTCTCATTTCATGCACAGATATATCAGCAGTCTTATGCTCTGAGGCCTTGATGCCCTGACATAAGCGTAGGTGCTAGTAGCCATTAGAACCGTACTAGTGCCTTCATTTACCTGCACAGAACTTTCAGAAGGGTCTAGTGTGTGAAACAGTGGTTTATCTATGTGGGGCCACGGGGGCCTGGGCCCCCATAGATTTGGCCCTGGACCCCCCTGCCGATGACCCTCTTGAACTTCCCTCCTGCTGCCAACCCTTCCCCGCCACCGCCGTGGGCTACCTTTGCTGGTGGGGGACCCCAACCCCCGCCAGCCGAGGTCCTCTTCCAGCACAAGGCTTCGTTCTGTTTCTGAGTCTGACGTCCAAAAACATATCAGTGTTGTAGAGCACAATTTTCTCTTTCAGATGATACTGTTCACAAGCTGATTCAGGCAGACTCTTATTTTAATAATTGGCTTTGAACTTTGGTACATTTCACCATTTGCGCTGACAGTGCCAACTTTGAAGAGATCCTGCAGGGCGGTTATAGATGCTTGTTAGTTGCAAATCTGGCAGTATTATGTCCAGCACAAGCATAATGCTTGTTCAAAATTTCAACTCCGTATCTTTGTTTGCATGGAAGTTGTTGCGGTCTGAATATTGGTCTAAATATGTTCCGATGAGTCACGACCAATTTTGATGCACACTTTGAGTCAACTTGTTTGACTGGGTTTTGCATCCATAACGTTAAAATGTATTTCATCGGAATTAGCATCAAAAACTGTACTGGATTTGAATTTTTTAGCCATTCTTATAAATGTGTTTGGATTTTATTAGACCCAAAAAAATGGCATTTTGGTAAATGTCGCGCTCATGGACTGACAACCTTTCAGAAAAGGGGGTCTAGATCTGCGACTATTGCAGTTAGAGACCTCAAATTTTGGGAAACTTCGTTTAACACCTGACTCGCGCCACAGATAAAATTTGAACAAAATTGGAGAATATGATGGTGGGAACTTTTTTAATTTTAGACCACTTGGCATGGAATGACTCTACTGAAAAATATCCTCGGTATTACTGAATATATATCAAGTTAACAGAATGGTAAAATACGCCTCCTTCCTCTAAAACAGATAATTTTGTGAATTTATGTAATATTTTTTTTGTCACAACCTAACGGAAGTACTCGTTATTGGCACAGTTGGATTAATTGTGGCTTACTTACCCCTCCATCCCATTCACATACCACTACTGCTTCTTTTTTTAGTCCATTCCCCAACCCCTTTCTCCATCCCTTCCCCCCGAATGCACTCTTCTCTACTCTTATCCAGTCTACTGGGTATAACATCCCTCTCTTGGGTCTGATTGAGGCTAAAAATTCTACCACTTTCTCCTGGGACCTTGAACTGGAAAGGAGAAGGCTGGAAGAACCATAGAGACTGGGAGCAGGGTGAGAAGCAAGTATCAGAATAATATCATTTGAATTTAAAATGGTTTTATCAGTTTTTCTGATAAGTGAAATCATCCCAGTAATAGAAATCCTAAAAAGTTTCAAGTCAAAATCTACCTTAGATCAGCGGTTCTCAAACTTGTCCTGGGGAGCCAGTTGGGTATTCAGGATATACTCAGTGAATAATGCTTGAGAGAGATTTGCCTATAATGGAGGTAATAAGCATTCAAATCTCTTATGTATTATTCATTGTGGCTGTCATGAAAACCTGACTGGCTGGAGATCCCCTACGACAGATTTGAGAACCACTGCCCTAGATCCAAATACAGTTTTTTATTTTTGTTTTTTGTTACATTTGTACCCCGTGCTTTCCCACTCATGGCAGGCTCAATGCGGCTTACATGGGGCAATGGAGGGTTAAGTGACTTGCCCAGAGTCACAAGGAGCTGCCTGTGCCTGAAGTGGGAATCGAACTCAGTTCCTCAGGACCAAAGTCCACCACCATGTTTAGTATCATGGTTGCCTTCATTGTGAACAATGTTGGTCATGATAATCTTACATTAGTTGTGATTTATACGCACTAGCTTCTGAACTGCCCCTTGGGTGATTTTGATGAGGCCATGAAGGTGGCCAATAAGTCTTTGAAATGTAGAATTTTCACTTTTTGGTGCCAGAAACCTCTCAGAGAAGAGAAATTCAATGTTTCATTTGTAGATCTATTTGGGGCAGACATGTTTGTATGTATATATTTTTTTTCTTCAAATTGGATGCACACCTCCTTTTATAGCTCCAGTTTTGTTCAGAGAATATGTCTCAACAACCTGCTTTGTCAAAATATCCTATTCAGGAGGGATTCATTCTCTTATCAGGTCATCATCATATCGGTAGCATTTTGGTTGGATAGAGGTGTGGTATGTCTTGAGCTGCTACTGTAATGCTTGAAATGTTCTTTTCTCTTTTGAAGAATTGATGCGTTATCCTAATCTATTGAATAGATAGGAATGGGCTTGAGTGTAAATTTTAAGGGGCTTCGACGTTAGCTTCAGAACTTTTAGTACAAGAAAAGTGCTGGGCAGACTTATACGGTCTGTGCCCAGAGAATGGCAAGGACAAATCAAACTTGCGTGTGTGTGTGTGTGTGTGTGTGTATATATATATATATAATAATTCTCACCTCCAACGTTCTAATGTGCCTGGTACCTTGGCTCCCTCGGAGGTGGTCTGCTAGGCAGTTTAGAATGCACTGATGTCAGTGATGTCACTGACAGCTGATTCTAAGGCAAGGGGAGGAGTAGGGAAACACGCAGAGCCTGCCTACCTCCTGCCTACCAATCAGCTCTCAGTGCCCCCCCCTCGGCGCAACACCCAAGCCCCTCCGCCCTGGCGCAGCACCCAAGCCCCTACCCCCCCCCCCCCTCGACGCATCACCCAAGACCCTCCCCGGCGATTCACCAAAGCCCCTACCCCCCCCCCCTCGGGCACATCAACTCCCTCGCCACCCACAGCCGCCAATACTAACGCTGTCCGGCCGCTGCTGCTTCTCCTGTGGAGCAGCAGCGGCTGGAACAAAAAGAAAAAAGCCAAAAAACGATTTTTAACCTGAAACGCGGCTCCGTAGACAGTCATCTGGCATTGGCTGTCGTCATTGCAGCCGCTCCCCTCCATGTCACTGCCCCTGCAGGAAGACCCCGGAGGAGCGCAGACGGGAGAGGAGGAGCGGCTGCAGAGATGACAGCCAATGCCAGATGGCTGTCTATGGAGCCGTGTTTCAGGTTTAAAATCTTTTTTTTGGCTTTTTTCTTTTTGTACCAGCCACTGCTGCTCAACAGGAGACGCAGCAGCGGCCGGACAGCGTTAGTATTGGCGGCTGCGGGTGGCGAGGGGGTTGATGTGCCCGAGGGGGTGGTAGGGGCTTGGGTGATGCGCTGGGGAGGTGTAGGGGTTTGGGTGATGCGCCGAGGGGGGAGGGGAGGGTCGCTGGACATGGGTGGCTGGAGGGGGACAGGGGGAGGGGAGGGTCACTGGACATGGGTGGCTGCAGGGGGAGAGGAGGGTCGCTGGACATGGATGGCTGCGGGGGGGGGGCAGGGAAGAGGGAGGTGGGGAGGGGGTCCTGAGACCAGATGGGTGGCTGCAGGGGAGAGCAGGGGAGACAGAAGGGACGCTGCAGGGGGGCAGGGGGAGAGGAGGGTCACTGGACATGGGTGGCTGCAGGGGGGCAGGGGAGAGAGGTGGGTCGCTGGACATGGATGGCTACAGGGGGGGAAAGGAGAGGAGGGTCATTGGACATGGGTGGCTGCAGGGGGGCAGGGGAGAGGAGGGTCGCTGGACATGGGTAGCTGCAGGGGGAGAGGAGGGTTGCTGGACATGGGTGGCTGCAGGGGGGGGAGAGGAGAGTCGCTGGACATGGGTGGCTGCAGGGGGAGCAGGGGAGAGAGGAGGGCTGCTGCACATGCATGGCTGCAGGGGCAGAGGAGGGTTGGTGGGGAGGGGATCCTGAGACCAGATGGGTGGCTGCAGGGGGGGCAGGGGAGACAGGAAGGACACTACAGGGGGGGATTACCTTGCTAGCGCCCGTTTCATTGCCTACCGAAATGGGCCTTTTATACTAGTATATATATGAAGTATCACATATCAAGTAAAATGAGTTTTTCCTTAGCGTCCCTCCGGACCGGCCCAGAATGTGACTGATGGGTTGTGCACACCTTCCTGTGACTCTAGCGAGCCAGTAAGAGCCCTTGCCAGCTAGAGAAAGATCCAGTAATCTCAGTCTCCCACAGGTGGAAGGTGGTGAGCCCTTTAGTCTGTCTTTTTCTATTCTGTACTTTATTTCTCTTTGTTGTAAAAGGTTCTTTGTATGGCTGAATTAGTTCTGTGAATCTTTATTAAAAAACTTGTTTTGCATAGGCCTGTGGGGGTCTCTTAGTGCCTCGGGGGTGTTACACTCGGGGGGGGGGGGGTGAGTCCCTCCCCCCATATCCCCTCTGATATTTTTTGGTGCTGGGCTTCTTTAGTTATTTGGAACGCTCACATTCCGTTTTGATGTCCAAGTGGCCGAGCCTAGAAAGGTGGATTTGCTGGCTAAGGGTATTCGCAGAGCAGGTAGGTCTTTTCCTATACATCAAGGTATTAGGAATATTATTCAGGCTCAGTGGCAGGTTCCTGATTCTGGTTTTCAGCTTGCTAGATCTTGCTAGATCATGCTTTATCCAGTTCCTGACTTGGATAAAGACCTTTTGTGCCCTCCAGTAGTGGATGTGGTAATTTCCACGGTTACCAAGCGAAACACAGTGGACGGTGGAACGGCTCTGCGAGATACCCAGGATTGCCGTATTGAATCTTTTCTGAAGAATTCCTTTGATGTTTCTGCTCTGGCAGTGCAGGCTGCAATTTGTGGGTCCTCAGTAGCGAGAGCTTGTTTCCGCTGGTCAGAAAGAGTTTTGGACCGTTCTTCAGATGATCTTTCAGCTGCTGATGCTGAAGTGGCAAAGTTGGAAATGGGTTCGGCCTTTTTGGCAGATGCTCTTTATGATTTGCTTTGGGCTTCTTCTAAGTCTATGGCTCTCTCCTTCGCGGCCCGGCACACTCTTTGGCTGCGTGGATGGTCGGCGGATGCGGCTTCAAAATCCAAGCTTAGTAAGTTTTTCCCTTTAAGGGTTCTTTTCTGTTTGGTGAAGAATTAGACAAGCTGGTGCATAGCCTGGGTGAGGCTAAGGTTCCAAGGTTACCTGAGGATCGTCCCAGAGGTTCTGGCCTTGGTAATTTTTTCGGTCGTGGTTGAGGCCGTGATTTTTGTTATCGGCCGGGCAGTTTTTCCAGTTCAACGCTCCAGATTTTTCCAAAGGACTCAGTCCTTTCGGGGAGGTCGTAGAGGAGGTCTGAAGGCAGGGAATTCCCTTTCCTCTTCCTCCCGTCCTGAACAATGAAGGTTTGCGGGCCCAGCCTCTAGTCCAAGTGCATGGTTGGCACAATTTCAGGGGAAGTGGGCCCAGATTATTTTGGACCAGTGGGTACTAGAGGTTATTCGCGATGGGTGCGCCTTAGAGTTTGCTCATCCTTTGTCAGAAGCTTTCCTACAATTTCCTTGCTGTTCTCGCATCAAGGCCAGAGCCATCAGAGATACTCTTCGCATACTTCTGGACCTCTGAGCAATTTGTCCAGTTCCTTTGGCGGAACAGCGCCAAGGCCGTTACTCCATTTACTTTCTGATACCCAAGAAAGAGGTTTCCTTCTGGCCGATTTTAGATCTCAAGGTGGTCAATCGAGCTCTCAAGGTGCCCTCGTTTCATATAGAGACTTTGCGGTCTGTCATTGTTGCGGTCCAGTCCGGGGAGTTTCTGACTTCTCTCAATCTTACAGAAGCCTATTTCCATATTCCTGTTCGTCCTGCACATCAACGTTTCCTCTGTTTTGCAGTGCTAGGTCAACACTTTCAGTTTCGGGCTCTTCCCTTCAGACTTGCGACTGCTCCTCGTACTTTCACCAAGGTGTCATGGTCGTAGTAGCTGCGGCTCTCAGAATGGATGGCATTTTAGTCCATCCTTACTTAGATGATTGGTTGATCCGGGCAAAGTCTTACCACGAGAGCGTTCAGGTGACAGCTCGTGTGGTAGAATTCTTATAGTCCCTAGGTTGGGTAGTCAACATGCAGAAGAGCTGTCTTCAGCCTTCTCAGTCGTTACAGTATCTGGGAGTCCTGTTCGACACGAGGCAGGGCCGCGTGTTTCTTCCGCCGGCCCGTGTCTTCAAGCTGCAGTCTCAGATTCGTCAGTTCTTGCAGAATTCGAGACCGTCGGCAAGGGACTATCTACATGTTCTGGGATCCATGGTGGCAACGATCGAGGCAGTGCCTTGGGTCAGGGCTCACAAGAGGACTCTACAGATGTCACTTCTGTCGAGATGGTCATCGCAGACGGATTCTCTTCATCAGAGATTACCACTTTCACTTCAGGTGAAGACCAGTCTTCGATGGTGGCTTCGAGAGGCCAATCTGACCAAAGGTATGCCTCTAGATCAGCCCAGCTGGACAGTTATGACGACAGATGCAAGTCTCCAAGGCTGGGGAGCTCACTGTCAGGGACAGTATGCTCAGGGTCTGTGGTCTTGTCAGGAGAAAGTTTCCTCAATCATCCTGTTAGAGACCAGAGCAATTCGTCTGGTGTTCCAGGGTTTTGGGTGATGTCAGACAATGCCACTGCGGTAGCGTATATCAGTCGGCAAGGAGGGACGAGGAGCCTACCATTGGAGCGAGAGGCATCACTGCTGTTTCAGTGGGTGGAGGTCCATCTGGTAGCACTATCAATGACTCACGTGCAGGGGTCCTAAATGTTCAAGCAGATTTTCTCAGTCATCACTTGCTTGATCTCGGAGAGCGGTCTCTAAGCGAAGTGGCGTTTCGGCAACTGGTCAGTTGTTGAGGGTGACCCAGGAGGGATCTATTTGCCTCCACCTGCAATGCAAAACTTCCTCTATTCTTCAGTTGTCGCATGGATCCCAAAGCGCAGGGCGTAGATGCTCTTCTTCAATCCTTGCCAACCGATCTTCTGTATGCCTTTTCTCCATGGCCTCTGATAGGGCGTCTTGTTCAGAAGGTCGAGACTCACAGGGGGCATCTGATCTTAGTAGTACCGGATTGGCCTCGCAGACCGTGGTACGCCAACCTGCGGCGTCTTCTGCAAGATGTTCCCTTCAGGCTTCCGGTCACGCAAGATCTGTTGACGCAGGGCCCGGTGGTTCATCCAGATCCGAGTCGATTCTGTCTTACGGCCTGGCTCTTGAGAGGGCTAAGCTGACTGAGAAAGGTTATTCCGCTGAGGTCATTGCTACTGTGCTTCACTCTCGTCGCAGTTCTACCTCTTTGAATTATGTACGAACCTGGAGGATTTTTGAGGCGTGGTGTAAGGAGTTTAGAGTTTAGTCTATCTCCTTTTCGTGCATCTGTTGCGCAAATTTTGGATTTTTTGCAGTGTGGTTATGACAAAGGTCTTGCTTTGGCTTCTCAAAGTGCAGATTGCAGCTTTGACATGTTTTCGTGGTTGTGTCCAAGGGAGGTCTTGAACTAGTCATCCGGATGTACTGCGTTTTTTTTGAGAGGGGTTAATCTCCTTCGTCCCCCGTCTCAATATTCTTTTCCTCGTTAGGATCTGAATTTAGTGCTTTCGGTTCTTACTTAGCCTCCCTTCGAGCCTTTGTCATCCTGTTCTCTGAAAGACTTGACTCTGAAGACAGTATTTTTGGTGGTCGTTGCTTCGGCTAGGTGAGTTTCGGAGTTGCAGACGCTGTCGTGTAGATAACCGTTTTTGGAGTTCTGCCAATCGGGTAGTTTTGCGGCCAGTTCCTTCCTTTCTTCCCAAGGTTGTGACTCGTTTTCATGTATCTCAGCCGGTGGTATTGCCTGTGTTAGGTTCTTTCTCCGGGTCGGAGGAGCAGCGGCGTTTGAAGCGTTTGGATGTCAAATGGATGTTGAAACAGTATATCAAGTCTTTTGATGACATTCGGTGATCTTATCGTTTATTCTGATCGGAGGTTCACGCAAAGGGTTTGGGGTCTCTAAGCCCACTATTTCTCGGTGGCTTAAAGAAATGATTGCCTCAGCTTACCTTCTTTCTGGGAAGCCTGTTCCAGAGCATGTTAAGGCTCACTCTACAAGAGGTCAGGCAGCCTCTTGGGCAGAGCATTGTCTGGTGCCTCGGGAGGACATTTGTAGGGCAGCGACTTGGTCATCTTTGCATTCTTTTTCTAAGCACTGTCGCTTGGACGTCCTGAGTCATCATCAGGTTGCTTTCGGAGCGCACGTCTTGACGGCGGGGCTACTAGGGTCCCTCCCATAATTTCACTGCTTTGTTACTTCCCATCAGTCATGTTCTGGGCCGATCTGGAGGGACACGAAGGAAGGGTAAATTAGGCCTTACCTGCTAATTTGCTTTCCTTTAGTCCCTCCAGACTGGCCCAGATCCCTCCCTTCTGGTATCTGTGTTTTCAGGGGTTAAGAGAGATTTCTTTATTCGGAGCTGTGTTGCTAGTTTTGCAGTTCATTTCTGTATTCAAAAAAAAAAAAAAAGAAGAGAAAAGTATTTTTCTGGTTATCTAAATGACCTGTTACGCAGGGGAATAATATGTCTGTAGACACTCACCCTATGTTGGCAATGTGCCGCTGGCTGCTCAGGTTTTTAGATGCACAGCACATTTATTTCTTCTGTGGCTTTACTTCTGCTTTGTTACTTAATTACTGGATCTTTCTCTAGCTGGCAAGGGCTCTTACTGGCTCGCTAGAGTCACAGTTTTTTTTCTCAGTCTCCACCTGCTGGAAGGCCTGCACAACCCATCAGTCACATTCTGGGCCGGTCCGGAGGGACTAAAGGAAAGCAAATTAGCGGGTAAGGCCTAATTTACCCATCTTGTTGGTCAGACTGGATGGACCGTAAAGGTCTTTAACTGCCGTCACTTATAATGTTACTATATGTTACTACTGTTTAATATTGGCTAAGTAACATTGTGTGTTTTATCTGCTTCCACTAGGTGTTTGGATACATACTCCGTTTTTTTCTTGAGTGCTATCATACAGAGATTCTGGCATCCCAAACATATGGGTCCATTGAAATCCAGCACTCAAAATATAGTATAAATGTCCAAAAATAACTGGGGAAAGTGGGAAATTGTAATTACAAATTGAGCTAGAGATGATGGTTTGCATAGTCCTATGGAGGACTCTTGTGCTGCTTTCAGACTTCATTTACGTGGATCTTTATTCCTTGTTTAAGCCCAAAATTCAGCAAGATATGAGTGACTCCTGATGGAGCTTTTTTTTTTCTCCTAAAGTTCTGGGTGGTGAATGTATATTGAGAGACATCACAATAAGTTATCTGTTCATAGAGCACTTATGAAATCTATTATAAGTACATTATAATTACAGATTTTGTTGACCTTGCTCACCTTCTTCAACGCCTGAGCTTCCAGCCTATTAAAAACCTGCCTCAGGCATGGCCATTGGAAAGAAGAACGTGCACCCATTATCTCTGTATATATTAACAGCATTTATTAATCAAATAACAAAACACCCAATAGGTAGACACTTTTTTTTCCTAGTGAGTGGTTTTTTTTTTTTTTGTGGGTCATTTAAAATCCACTCACCAAAGTACCCTTTTCTTTACAATACTACACATCACTCTTCATACAGAGTTCTCCTCCTACAAGAAATTTCATTCTGGTCTAAAGATCCACCTTTTTCACACAAGCCTTTGGTGTTGCTGTATGTGTTGTGGACACGCGATAGAGTGGAGTTCTTGCCTGTGGTGGGTTTTTTTTTGTTTGTTTTAACCATGAGTTTCCTTTCTTTTTGTCGTACCTCACTCCATTTTTTTCTCCTCTTTCCTGTTAATTTGGTATTCCTTGCCCCCTTTGTTTTTTTGTAATCCACTTTGATTTGTAGGCCCTGAAAGGCAGTATATCAGGAGACAATAAACATAACCACAAGAATGAAATTTCATTTCTCACAGTTTATCCCTAAAACATCAATGTATTTGCTGGTACCACTTGGTTAAGAACTAGTAAATGGAGAGGGCAGATCCAAGATGGCACTAATAAATGCAGGAGGGTAGATCCAGTGATGCCTGACACTGAAGCTTCAAAAGCTTTTCCAGTTAGCTATAGGGAAACAAAGGCAAGTTTAGAACTTGCGTCATAGAACCATTGGCAGTTTCTTCTATAGGTCCTATGGGACAGTTTGTCAAGTGTCTTGCTGCCATGTTGGAATCCAGAGGTGCTGTATCACTCGAATTGGAACCAAAGACAGGTGGGCCTACTACATGTCTGGATGCAAATATCATCCTGAGCCCAGGTGAGCAAGTTTATCGCCGCAACCATGGCAAGAGGTTAAAGAGGAAGTGCTCCCAGTATTGGTCAGTGCGGTGGAATGGTTGGAACTTCTGGTTTTACATTTGTGTCCATGGAATATCAGCCCTAGTGAACATCGGACTTATCAGTCCGAAGGCAGTGGGGGAAAGTTCAACTCATCCTGAGATAGTAGCACCGTACAGATTTGGACTTTAAAATCTGGAGCGGCCTCACAGTGTAATTTCTTGCACACTGCTAGTCAGGACGAATCTGAGTAAGTATTTTCATTTGTTTTGGTGAAACATAAAGGTTTTTTGTTTTTTTTTACCTTGAGTCCATCTGGCAACCAGTGGCAGTGGGAGAATTGCTTTCATTTCAGATTCAAGGTGGTGGAACAATTTTGCAATAAGACAGTGATATACATGAACTTTAATTTAAAATGCAGCAATGTGAAACTTGGCAACGGGAGCTTGTAATCTGGGTTCATGTTTAATGAAAGATAATATATGAATTCATTTGTAACACAAAGGCGCTTGACCATATAGCTAGGAGAGTTAACCTTTGTTACAAGTTTCCCATGTTCTCCATTAGTATCTGTTGCTTCTGTGTTTAAACCATATATGTGGAGATATTGAAGATCCCTAATTTCACATTTCCTCCATTGGCTAAGGTGTTTTATTTACAGTTTTCAAGCAGGAGGATGTTTTCTTATACTTCTAAATCTACTCAGAAAAAGAAGAGATCACGTTTTTGATAATGTGGGAAGGGATAACAGATATATATATATATATATATATATATATATATATATATATATATATATATATATAGTAATTCTCCTTAGAAATACATTATTAAATACAGTATTTAGGCATTCAATATATCTTTAATTCCCTTAGTTGTTTGCCCTTTACGCTGGAAAACAGGAGTCATGTACCCCTGTCTGCTCATTCTGATCTGGAGTCTGGAGATTTGGTCTGTTGTTCATTATGCTATGTTTATACTTAACATTAACAGCAAGAAAAACTAAAATTACCCATGTTTGGTGATAAAGGAGTCTTATGCATTTCTTCTTCTATTGTGCATTATTTTTTAATATTTCAAGAAGCTTTGCTTTTTCTGTACAAATGTATATACAGGGGAAGATTAAGGCATTGTGTTAAGGTAAAGCTTTTAGTCTGAAACATGATTGGAATATTGTTGATGAAGAAAACGCTTCAGCAAAGAACATCAGCAAAATTCTATATGGGCTTGAATCAACTAAAGCATGAGGACCAGATTATCTACTTCAAAACTGCTGAGGGAGTTGGCTGGTAAACTGGCAAAACTTGTTAAATCAGCATGTGATGAATTACTGATGCGAATTGTAAAATGTCACGTTTCTTTACACAAGCACAAAACTAGGAGTGAGGCAAAAAAACAGCAGCCAAATATACATAACCAATCTTAATTAACAAAAAGCACCTTGTATGGCAAGACCCAACACAGGACTGCGTCCCGCCTGCTTCAGGGGTCCTGTGGTCTGTCCACTACAGTAACGGATACTGAAGCAAGGTACTGTATTATCACTGCATATTAGATGTTGACGACAGTCTTGATATATAAAATGTTGAACTCCAGGTAGCAATACAACTAGCAGAGCTCTCATTAACAGTGCTTTGGCACAATTTTGGACGCTGGAAAAGCTGGTTTTCAGTTGTATATTTGCAGTGTTATTGAGGGCTGTGTTCTGTATATTAAGTGGTTCATGTTGGAAGGTAGATGTACTCTCAGACTCATTGATTAACATATGCAATGCACCTGAAGCAAGTGCTTGTGTTGCTGAAACATGTCGGGCCGATTGTTATTTTTTTGATTGAAGTCTGGACCCACTCACACTGATATTGATGTTTTTGAATAAAGTCTTTTTAATTTAAGCCTATGAAGAGCCATTAAACTGCTTCTTTTCTTCAGTTTTAACCATTTTTACACAAACAGCTATTTATATACAGGTGATTGAAGCTTTCTCATGAATTCAATAGTGCAGCAGTGAGCAAATCTTTTGGGTTGTGCTCCTCCCACCCTGTTCCATCTATGTAGGATGGAGGCTTCCTACCAGTCTAACTCTCTTGTACTCTGTCCTCCCTCCTTCCTCTCTCCATCAGTTCTCTCTCATACACCATCAGTGTCTGTCTGTCTCTGTATTAACATAGTGTTAGACCACAAATCCAAGCCCAGCATCCTCTGTGGGCCAGTCAAGGTCACATGTATCTATGAAGATCTCAAGGAGTAGTTAGATCCTTTCATTATTGCTCATTTCAAGAGATAAGCGGTAGCTTTCTGAAATCTGTGCTACTAGTAATGGTTTATAGACTTTTTTTTTTTCTTATAGGGATTTGTCTAAACTCTTTTTAAACCTAGCTATGCTGTCTTGACAACAGTCTCTGACAACTTTCCAGAGTTTAATTGTGCAGTAAGTTTTAAAAAAATGCTTTCTCTGGTTTGTTTTACAGTGTTACCTGCTAGTTTTATGGACTCTTTGTCTTAGTGCCATTTGAACGGGTCAACAGCCACTTCAAAGTGTTCACATCGCTCGTGATTTTATAACTCCATGATATCCCCCTCCTGGCTGTCGATTCTCCAGGCCAAATAGTTCTATCCAGCTTTATCCCATTTTTTTTTTCAAAAGGAAGATGTACCATCCCCTTTATCATTTTGGTTGCTTTTCTCTGTAGAATTTTATAGTTCCATTATTTTTTGAGATAGGGCAACCAGAACTGATAAGGTACAGTCGCACCATGGATCAATAAATACATTATGTTTTCAATTTATCCTCCATTTCTTTCCTAATTCCTAACATTCACTTTTTTTTTCCGCCTTTGTCACACACATTTGAAGATTTCAACATATTGACCACAATGATTCCAAGTTCCTTTTCCTATCAGTGGCTTCTAATATGGAACCTAGCATTGTATACCTAGAGTTAGCATGATTTTTCCTTTGCACATGCCCACATCAGATTTCATATGCTATTTGGATGTCCAGTTCCCTGGTTTCATAAAGTTATCCTGGAACTCCTCACAGTGTACTTGTGATTTAACAACTTAGTTGGATTTGCAGATGATAAAAAATGATTCAGTATCACTCATTGCTCCCTTTTTTCCAGATCATTTATAAATGTCAAAAGAACTGGTCTCAGTACATATCTCGAGGCACATCATTATGTACTTTATTTTCCCTCTCTAAGGGCCCTGTTTACTAAGCCACGCTTTAGCATGTGCTAATGATAGACACCCATTTTGTTACTATAGGTGTCTCTAGTGTTAGCGTGTGCTAAAAGGTTTGCACAGCTACAGTACGGCTTAGTAAACAGGGCCCTAAGTGAACCGATCATTTAGTTCTACTCCGTTTCCTATCCTGTGACTTTTAATTTCTTAAAGAATCTCTCATGAGGAAGTTAGTGTATTTGGATTTGACAACATCAACTCATTCACCCTTATCTATATGTTTGTCAACATCTAACAAGTTGGTAAGGCTAAACTGTCATCTTAATTTCTGATGTTGACTGAATGTTGGTGGGCTGTCTCTCTCCACATGGTAAGCATTTTGTTGTTTTTTTTTTAGAATATATTTTCATATTTTGCCTGGCACCAATGTCTGTTTCTGGATCACCTCAGAAGCTTTAAAAAAAAAAAAATCGCATTGGCTGCCCTTCAGCCCTTGAATACTGTTGCCGATTTTAATGATAACTAGTAATAGTTCTGCAGTTTGATATTTTAGGTTCTTTCGGAGTTATTGAGTATATAGCATCCATTCTGATGATTTGTTACTTTTTAGTTTGCTAGTTTGTCTTCTAGGTTCACTGCGATGATCTTCAGTTCATCTCGGTCATTACTATTAAAAAAAGGGTTTCTCCTTGGTAACTGCAGTAAAATTTTAGTTTAGAATTTCTGCTATGACTTTGTCCCCTCTGAGTGGCCGTTTTACTTCTTTGTCTTTCAGTGGAAAACCAGCTACCCTCCCTCTTGCTTTAAATATACTTGAAAAAGATCTTTATTATAAATTTGTCTTGTAGCTTTTTTTTTTTTCAGGGGGGCAGGTGCTCAGAATACTAGATGGTGTGAGTTATAATTTTTTTTTAATGAATAAGTATTTTTTTGTCCTGCCTTATTTGATCTTCAGCTCTTTAAAAAAAAATTTTAATTGAATGGAATGCTTTTGATGTGTGTTTCCAAGATGGTATTTTTAAAGTGCCCCATGCAAACGTTTAACCTTTGCAACTACTTTTAGGCTTTTGTTTTCTAATTTCTTCATTTTATCAATCTCCATTTTTAAAGTTAAGTGCAGTTAAATGGTATTGCTGTAGGGCCCTTTTTCCAGTGGTCATATCTAATTTGGTTGTGTTGTTAGTATTACCATTGCCCCTTGCATCAGGCCCTGATTTCTAGTGAGGACTAGATCTAAAGTAGTTACCTCACTCATTGGTTCTAGGACCCGGCTTCATGTGCCCAGGTATTGTGATGTCTCACTAGCATAATAGGAAAAGCAATCAGGAACTGGAAAAAATACGTTTGAATTGTGATTAGAAATGATTTCAAGAAAGTCAAACAAAATAACAGTTTCGAACATTACCTACCTAAATTTCAGTAGACTGGAAATGATACAGGCAGATGGAATAAAATGAAGAATCCATATATGGATGTCTGACTCCATGACAGAAAATAATGGCTTGTGAGAAGCAGCTTAGAGTCTTGGTGGAGATCAGTCTCTCTCACTAAGAGGGGATCAAGAATCTATTACAGAGTTTTGAGAGAGTCTGAAAAGAGAGGGTAGCCTAGATAATTTGTTCTTTGGTTTATTCATGGAAAGGACCCAAGCATATCAAATAGGCTAAACAATTGAGAATAAAGAGAGGTGGTGTAGTTTGTATTTTGAATGTGTTAAAAATGGGAGACTAGAAGTTTAGTGGAAATAGAAAAGCATTTTTACAGATGCAGGTTACCTTTAGGTGGCCATTTTAGTGGCTTCAGCAACAGCAAAGTATACTGAGCACACAAAAAATGTACATCATGATGTGAATAAGAGAGTTTAGGTAAAGTGTCATGGGCCATTTTTGTTTATGACAAGTTAAACTTTTTAAAAATGTTTTTCCTACTTTACAATGTTTATATTCCGTGTATGCCTGTTGAGTTCAACGAGGATTACAATACAAAGAGGGGCATAATCGAAAGGGGCCGCCCATCTCCGGGAACAGCTACGAGAAGGGGCGGGCCCAACCGTATTATCAAAAAAGATGGGCGTCCATCTTTTCTTTCGATAATACGGTTGGGGCCGGCCAAATGCCTAGGATTTGGGCAGATTTGAGATGGCCAGCCTCTGTTTTCGGTCATAATGGAAACCGAAGGTGGCCATCTCAAAAACGAACACATCCAAGGCATTTGGTCGTGGGAGGGGCCAGGATTTGTAGTGCACTGGTCCCCCTCACATGCCAGGACACCAACCGGGCACCCTAGGGGGCACTTTTAAAAATAAAAACAAAACATTAAAATACCTCCCAGGTGCATAGCTCCCTTACCTTGGGTGCTGAGCTCCTCAAATTCTCCCCACAACTCTACACCATTACCATAGCACTTATGGGTGAAGGGGGGCACCTAGATGTGGGTACAGTGGGTTTTGGGGGGGGGGGGATTGGAGGGCTTCCATTTACCACCACAAGTGTAACAGGTGGGGGGGGGGGGGGGTTGGGCCTGGGTCCACCTGCCTGAAGTGCACTGCACCCACTAAAAACTGCTACAGGGACCTGCATACTGCTGTGATGGAGCTGGGTATGACATTTGAGGCTGGCATACAGGCTGGCAAAAAAACGTTTCTAACGTTTTTTTTTTTTTTGGTGGGAGGGGGTTGGTGACACTAGGGGAGTCAGGGGAGGTCATCAAGTGCTCAGACCACTTCACTCCTTTACTAGTGGAGCCGCACTAGCTGTCCACTGTTAGTAGGTTAAGATTTAAAATATTGATGTTAACTTAATTTACACTTTGCCTGAGTATCCTCTTATTGACCTATAAGTGCATTCACTCTGCAGCTCCTCAGTACCTCTCCACTCTCATCTCTCCCTACATTCCTCCCTGGGAACTCCGTTCACTGGGTAAATCTCTCTTACCTGCACCCTTCTCCTCCACTGCTAACTCCAGACTCCGTTCCTTTTATCTTGCTGCACCATATGCCTGGAATAGACTTCCTGAGTCGGTACGTCAAGCTCCATCTCTGGCCATCTTCAAATCTAAGCTAAAAGCCCACCTTTTTGATGCTGCTTTTAACTCCTAACCCTTATTCATTTGTTCAGAACCCTTATTTTATCATCCTCACTTTAATATTCCCTTATCTCTTGTTTGTCCTGTTTGTCTGTCGTAATTAGATTGTAAGCTCTGTCGAGCAGGGACTGTCTCTTCATGTTCAAGTGTACAGCACTACGTTCGTCTAGTAGCACTTTAGAAATGATAAGTAGTAGTAGTGGAGTCAGGGGAGGTCATCTCCAATTCCCTCCGGTGGTCATCTGGGCAGTTCGGGCACTTTTTTGGGACTTGGTCGTGAAAAAAAGGGTCGAAAAAAAAGCGGACCAAAGTTTCGCTACTGCCGCCCTTCTTTTTGCGATTATCGGCCGAGGGTGGCCATATCTTAAGCACGTCCTGGCACGCCCCTGTCCCACCTTCGCTACCCTTCCGACACACCCCTGGGAACTTTGTTCGTCTCTGCGACGGACTGCAGTTGGGGGCGCCCAAAATCGGCTTTTGATTATACCGATTTGGTCGCCTACGGGAGAAGGGCGACCATCTCCTGATTTGGGTCGGAATATGGCCGCCCTTCTCTTTCGAAAATAAGCCTGAAAGAGATCTAGGAATAACCCAGAGAACTACATCAATTTTCACAGAAATAAACAAATACAGGGGTCCTTTTACTAAGATGTGCTGAAAAATGGCCTGTGGTAGTGTAGGTATGGGTTTTGGGTGCGCACAGAATCATTTTTCATTGCACCTGTAAAACAAAAAGTCCTTTTTAAAATTTATGCCGAAAATGGACGTGCAGCAAAATGAAAATTGCCATGCGTCCATTTTGGGTCTGAGACCTTACTGCCAGCCATTGACCTAGCGGTAAAGTCTCGCGCCGTGACCGGGCGGTAATGACTTATGCGTGCCAAATGCCACTTGGCACGTGTCCAATTTGCGTGGCAGAAAATAAAAATTGTTTTTGGATGTGCACCAAAAATGAAATTAACACAAAAGCCACGTGGTAGCCTTGTGGCGCACGTTGGGCGCGTAGACACTTGCGCGGCTTAGTAAAAGGGCCCCACAATTACCTTAATAAAGATATTGTCTAAATAATCATTTTTCAGAGATTTGAAAAGTAATCACTCAAGTATCTAAGGTCTCTAGTAAATCATTCCACATTATAGTATATGAGAGAAAAAAAAAGACTTAAAGCTCTTCATACATCTATCTTGGATGATGGGCAGTGTAAAAAAAAAAAAATCATAGAATCTCTCAAGTTACTTCTCAGAGGTAGAAAATAATACCAAGGAAAACATGTACTGCAGAGCAGTACTGTGTAAGATTTTAAATGCCGTTATATAGATCTTGAAAATGATTCTGGCCTTTATAGGCAGCCGGTGGGTTCTCACCAGCAAAAGGGTTGCTATGTCAGATTTCCCAGCCGCATAAACTAGTCTGACTGCTATATTCTTCAGCGTTTCTAAATTTTTTAAAAGTGACTAGTACAACCCGCATGCAGTAACCCAACTGGCTTTTAAGTCTGAATCAATAATTTAAATTACGTATACATGAAACGGTTTTGAACTCTCCTTAAACATCTTAGACCTAAAAATATTTTTCTTTAAGAGTTGGGCAACATGTTTGTTAAAAAGATAAAGTGCGACCGCACCTCGAATATTGTGTTCCTTGTCATCAAGCAGATGAATCCATTACGAATGGGTTGTGTCCATCAACCAGCAGGGGGAGATAGAGAGCACTGAAAAACCATAGTGCCTCATGGCCAGCTAGCTCCATCTGCCTCTTCAGTATTCTCTATCTCCCCAGCAGGGTGGACGCAGCTTATTCAGCTCCTTCAGACATCTGCCTGGGGTGGCTCCTGTGTTTTGGCCAGTTGTAGCAGGGGTGTTGTGGCTGGTGGTGCCCACTTTAAAGGCACATAGGTTCGCCCTTTCCCTGCCTTACCCGGCCCCCGATGTGGATGTAGACACATAGGTTTGCCCTGTCCCTGTCTTTTCCCACACTCTCATTTGTGGATGCAGGCACATTGGTTCGTCCTTTCCCTGCCTTTCTCACTCTACTGATCCTCCAGAGTTGGAAATTTGCCTCTATCACTGTTGCCTCTAACTTTCCTCACAGCGTAAAAAAAAAAAAAAGTTGCGTCGCGCTTTGGTGCTGCGATTGCAGAAAAGAAGTTTTCTTCTGATTTTGCAACGTGACCGGAGCTCTGGGACTCGGTCTGGTGAGGTAAGAGTGTTTTGTAGCTCCTCCGGGGAGGGCCCGCGATCGGGACGCTTTTGGCGCGAATCCGCCATTTTGAATTTTCCGCTGTTTTTCGGCGATGGCTGCGGAGGTTGTTAAGCGCTGTTCCCATTGTGGCAAGCGCAGATCAGCAGCAGGGCTCTGTAGATCGTGCTCTTCAGACGTCAGAGCTGGCACAAGCATGGCGAGGGATGTTTCTTCCCGCTCAGTGGAGCTGGCAGCGGGCGCCATTTTAGACACGCCGCATGGCGCGACCCCCGCTGAAGTGGAGGGGTTTGAATCTGGAGGGGAGCCTCGTGTGGAGGCTAACAGGGGAGCTTCTAGCCCCAGTCTGGAACCGGGAGGCCAGGGTGAGCCCTTCTCCCCTGAGTTTGTGTTACTGCTGCATAAAGCATTCATGTTAAAAAGAGCTCTCCCGCAGGGGTCTCATTCGGCCCTACTAACTGTTCCCCCTCCAGTGGAGCTGGCCTTGGTTTGCCGTCAGGCGCATTTTCCCCTCACAGCGGGCCTCAAGACAAGCGCAGAAGGGTTAATTCCCCTTTAGAGAGTGGCTCACCCCCCTTCTCTCCCCCATGGTCGGGATGTGAGGATTCTGAGGGGTCTGGCAGGCCCTCATGGTCTGAAGAGCCAGAGGAAGGTGCAGGATTGCCACCGGATCCAGATGATCCTTCCGTGGTGAGGATTTTCCACTGTGACGAGCTGCCAGTGCTTATTTCTGATGCCCTGCAGGCCCTCTCTATTGAAGATCTTGGGAGTGGCGAAGCCTCCTCTGGTAATCCAAGGATGGCAAGTACTAAGAAGCCTGCTCGAGCCTTTCCTTGGCATGACTCCATCCAAGAGCTTATTTCGGCTCAATGGGCTGACCCCGAGGGGCCTTTGAAAGTCGCCAGGGCAATTATTCCCTCTAAGTGAGGTGCATGTGGTGCGCCAGCAGTGCCTAAAGTGGATTCCCTAGTCACGGCTGTGACAAAAAGAACTACCCTCCCAGTTGAAGAAGGAGTTGCCCTGAAGGACATGCAGGACCGGCGCCTGGAATCAGCTATGAAACGTTCCTTTGAAATTTCAGGCCTATCCTTACGGGCGTCTGCATGCAGCTGTTATGCTGCCCGAGCCTGCCTCACTTGGTTACAACAGGCAGTGGAACAGCCTGGGGATGGAGCGGAGCCCCTTACTCAGGTGGCACCGCGGATGGAGTCGGCCTTGTCTTTTTTGGCTGACGCTGTTTATGATCGGGTCAGAGCTTCGGCTAAACAGATGGCTGTAGCAGTGGCAGCTCGCCACCTGTTGTGGCTACGGCATTGGGCTGCTGACATGGCTTCTACCCTTCCAAGGCCTTCTCCTATTTGGTGAGGAGTTGGAGAAAATTATTAAAGGCCTGGGGGATGCTAAACCCCAGCGCTTACCCGAGGTTAGGCCGCGGCCTTCTTCCAAGGGTCAGGCGGTTCCCTCCTCTTACAGACCTCGCTTCCATGAAGCTAGAAGGTACCGCCCGGGGCGTTCTGCTGGGTTCACTTCTCGTGCCCGCTTTCAGCAGAGGAACTCCTTTCATTCGGACAAGCGCTCCGCAGCAACTGGCTCAAGGCCTGAAGTTCAAGGGCGACCTTCTCAATGATGGTGCGCCGGCCCTCTCCTCGATTCCTTCAATAGGAGGACGTCTTTCCCTCTTTCTCGAGGAGTGGGTTAAGATTTCCTCACATCAGTCGGTTTTGAACCTGGTCAGAGATGGCTACAGAATAGAATTCAATGCCCTGGTGAGAGGCGTGTTTCTGGAGTCTTGATGCGGTTCTGCTGTCAAACGGGCGGCGGTAGAGGAGACCTTGCAAGGCTTGATTCACCTAGGGGCGGTGTCCCCGGTGCCTCCCGCCGTACATGGCGCCAGCCGTTACTCCATTTACTTTGTAGTGCCGCGAAAAGGCGGGTCTTTTCGGCCCATCCTCGACTTAAAAGAAGTCAACAAGTCTCTAAGTGCGGCATTTTCACATGGAAGCCCTGCACTCTGTCATTGCGGCGGTACAGCCAGGAGATTTTCTCACGTCTCTGGAACTGAAAGAAGCTTACTTGCACATTCCTATTTGGCCCCCGCACCAAAGGTTTTTGCGGTGATGGGAAAACATTTCCAGTTTCAGGCCTTGCCTTTTGGCCTCGCCACAGCTCCCCAGGTAATGGTGGTAGTAGCTGCCTTTCTCAGGCGAGAGGGTATTCGGTTTCACCCGTACCTAGACGACTGGCTCATCAAAGCGGACTCGACAGAGGAGAGTCATTAGGTAACAGCCAGAGTGGTCTCAGTACTTCAATCTCTGGGCTGGGTCGTCAATATAGCCAAATGTCACCTGACCCCCTCTCAATCTGTAGAATATTTGGGGGTCCGTTTCGACACGGCCTCGGGCTTTGTTTATCTACCCGAGCAAAGGCAGTGCAAGCTTCAGAATCGGGTCCGTCTGCTCCTGAGGATGCCTCGCCCCCGCGCTTGGGACATTGTCCAGCTGTTAGGGTCGATGACGGCCACCTTGGAAGTGGTGCCGTGGGCGAGAGCACACCTGAGACCTCTGCAGTGCTCCCTGCTTCAATGATGGTCTCCAATTTCTCAGAATTATCAGTGCAGACTCACGTGGCTCCCTGCGGCCTGGCTCAGTATGGAGTGGTGGCTCTCAGACAGCATGCTGCGACGAGGAATGCCGCTAGCACTCCCCGATTGGTGCCTGGTGGTAACAGATGCCAGCCTGAAGGGCTGGGGTGCACATTGCTGGGGAAGGCATGCCCAGGGTCTCTGGACACCTGAGGAGTCGGAGTGGTCCATCAATCGCTTAGAGTTGAAAGCGATATTCCAGGCGCTTCTGGCCTTTCACTCGACCCTGGAAGGATTGGCTGTCAGAGTTCTGTCGGATAACATGACATCAGTGGCCTACATAAATCGACAAGGTGGCTCTCAGTGCAGAGCACTGGCCGCGCAGATTTGCCACTGGGCCGAGCTACATCTGCAGTTTCTGTCAGCAGCTCATTGCAGGTCAGAGCAACGTGCAAGCCAATTATCTAAGCAGGCATCAAATCGACCCAGCGGAGTGGGAACTGGCAGACGAAGTGTTTCTTCAGATCTGTGCCAAGTGGGGGACGCCTGTAGCGGATCTTATGGCCTCAAGTGCAAATGCCAAAGACCCGTGCTTTTACAGCAGACAGAGATCCTCGCTCGGCGGGGTTGGATGCCTTGGCTCAACCCTGGCCTCAGGGCCTCCTGTATGTGTTCCCTCCTGGGCCCTTGATAGGGCGAGTACTCCTGCGGATTCGGCTACATCAAGGAGAGGTGGTTCTCATTGCCCCGGATTGGCCAAGGAGGCTGTGGTATGCTGGTAGAGGCTTCCCTTCCTTTGCTTCTGGTACCGAATCTGTTGTCACAGGGGCCGGTGACCATGGAGAGGACGCCTGCCGCTTTGGTCTTATGGCATGGCTATTGAGAGGGTGCAATTGAGAGACAAGGGTTATTCCAGTAAAGTCATTTCCACTCTCCTACAGGCCCGCAAGCGTTCCACATCCGTGGCTTATTGTCCTGTTTCTGTTGTGAGTGAGCCCTTAGGTTCCCTGAGGCCCCGCAAGACCTCAGAGGACAGCCGTGCACCCCGAATCTTCACCCGCGGCGACCGCCGTTCACCAGGGGTTCAGCCCCCAGCTGCAGGCGGCCAGCAGGACTGCTGGAACCGCGGGGTGACGACTGGCCTGGTAGGTAGTCAGCAACACAGTCTCTGAAGGGCAGCTAGCAAGGGCGGCTAGCACTGAGGAGAACACAGTCTCTGAAGACAGCTAGTGAGGACGGCTAGCACTGAAAAGGGACACAGTCTCTGAGGACAGCTAGCAAGGACGGCTAGCACTGACGAGGAACACAGTCTCTGAAGACAGCTAGCAAGGACGGCTAGCACTGACGAGGGCCACAGTCTCTGAAGACAGCTAGCAAGGACGGCTAGCACTGACGAGGAACACAGTCTCTGAAGACAGCTAGCAAGGACGGCTAGCACTGAAGAGGGCCACAGTCTCTGAAGACAGCTAGCAAGGACGGCTAGCACTGAAGAGGGCCACAGTCTCTGAAGACAGCTAGCAAGGACGGCTAGCACTGACGAGGAACACAGTCTCTGAAGACAGCTAGCAAGGACGGCTAGCACTGAAGAGGGCCACAGTCTCTGAAGACAGCTAGCAAGGACGGCTAGCACTGAAGAGGGCCACAGTCTCTGAAGACAGCTAGCAAGGACGGCTAGCACTGAAGAGGGCCACAGTCTCTGAAGACAGCTAGCAAGGGCGGCTAACACTGAAGATGACACAGTCTCTGAAAGCAGCTAGCAAGGACGGCTAGCACTAAAGATGACACAGTCTCTGAAAGCAGCTAGCAAGGATGGCTAGCACTGCAAAGGAACACAGTCTCTGAAGAGCCAAAACTCCGAGATCCACTGCATCGGCTTCTGACAAAAGAAACGAAAGCACTGGAATCCTCCAGTTCCTCCGTTTAAATCTTGCGCCAATCCGCCCCCCCCCCCCCCCCCCCCCCCGGAAGAGGAGCCAACTACCTGGTCCTGGCAGACAAAGGAGCGCTCGATTGGCCGGCCTGCCCTGCAGGCGGAGTTTCAGTGCCGGCGCACCAATCCGGTGCGAGGAGGCGGAGCTTCCACGCCGATCCGCTCCGAGCCAGGGCGACACCGGCGACGCCATCTTGGCCGGCGTGCTCCCTTCTCCGAGGCCAGCGTTCGCTCCAGCGGGTCGCCGGCCTCGGTCCGACCCGCGGCAGCGTCGGCTGCATCGGAGGTCCGTCTCCGCCACCCTGGACGCCGCGATGCCCGAGGACCATCGCTTCCCCCAGCGGGAGCACAGGTAGGGGCTTGAAACACGACACTTATGCCAGGATTTGGCGCCAGTTTGAGGCTTGGTGTGCTTCTAAAGCGATCACACCCATGCAAGCTTCTGTCTCGCCGATACTTGACTTTTTGCAGGATGGTTTACAAAAAGGCCTTGCCTATAATTCCTTGCGTATTCAAGTGGCAGCCTTAGCATGTTTTCGAGGGAAGGTTGCTTGCCTCTCTCTGGCTGATTATCTGGATGTGGCATGGTTTCTTAGAGGGGTGCTTCGGCTCCGTCCTCCCGTGCGGGCTCCGTGTCCAGCCTGGAACCTGGGGGTTAGTTTTAAAGGCCCTTCAGTGTTCGCCCTTCGAGCCACTAAGGTGAGCTTCAGAGAAGGATGTGACCCTAAAGGCGGTCTTTTTGGTGGCCATTATATCGGCGAGACGGGTGTCTGAGCTCCAGGCGCTGTCCTGTCGAGACCCTTTTCTGCAATTCTCAGAGTCCAGAGTTATGGTACGTACGGTGCCTTCCTTCCTGCCTAAGGTGGTTTCAGCATTTCACCTAAACCAGCCTATTTTCCTGCCTTCCTTTTCCAGAGAGGAGTTTCCGGAAGCCTTTGGGCAATTGCACCTCCTAGATGTGCGAAGGGCTCTGTTGCAGTATCTGCACATGTCAAATGTTTTTAGGACCTGTGATCATCTTTTTGTTCTGTTGTCAGGTCCGCGCAGAGGGTCTCCAGCGTCTAAAGCCACTATAGCCCATTGGCTCAAGGAAGCTATTTTTTCAGCCTATATGCTGTCTGGCCGGCCTCCGCCTGAAGCTTTCAAGGCACATTCCACAAGAGCGATTTCCTCTTCTTGGGCTGAAACTGGAGCACTCTCTCTTCAAGAGATATGCAGTGCAGCGACATGGGCTTCTAAGCTCTCTTTTGCCCGACATTACAGGCTGGATGTGGCTGCCAGGAGAGATGCGCATTTTGGAGCACAAGTGCTGGCGCGTGGTGTGGCTTGTTCCCACCTTATCTAGGGATTGCTTTGTTACATCCCATACGTAATGGATTCATCTGCTTGATGACAAGGAAGGGAAAATTAGGTTCTTACCTTGGTAATTTTCTTTCCTTTAGTCATAGCAGATGAATCCATGAGCCCTCCCTCAGTGATTCATTGTGTGATTGATGTTGTTTTATGTTCAGTTTTTCCTATAGATACGTTCCCTCAATGGGATAAGTTGGAAAACAGTCTGCAGGATTTCTGTTCTGTTACAGGAGGTTGAGTTTGTCCCTCCTTTGAATTACTGCTCCTGTTCTGGGGCGTTCATCCGCTGTGAGGAAAGTTCATGTTATGCTACTTTGCGGTGTAATACTGCTTTGGAAGCTTCAAATACTGAAGAGGCAGATGGAGCTAGCTGGCCATGAGGCACTATGGTTTTTCAGTGCTCTCTATCTCCCCCTGCTGGTTGATGGACACAACCCATTCGTAATGGATTCATCTGCTATGACTAAAGGAAAGAAAATTACCAAGGTAAGAACCTAATTTTCCCTTCAATTCTGGTCACCACATCTCAAAAAAGATATAGTGGAATTAGAAAAGGTACAGAGAAGGACGATGAAAATGATAAAGGGGACGGGACAACTTCTCTATGAGGAAAGGCTGAAGCATCTAGGGCTCTTCAGCTTGGAGAAGAGACGGCTGAGAGGAGATATGATAGAGGTCTATAAAAAAAAATGAGTGGAGTGGAACGGGTAGACATGAATCATTTGTTTACTCTTTCCAAAAATACTAGGACTAGGGGGCATGTGATGAAGCTATAAAGTAGTAAATGTAATACGAAACGGAGAACATTTTTCTTCACTCAATGTGTAATTAAACTCTGGAATTTGTTGCTACAGAATGTAGTAAAGGTGGTTAGCTTAGCAGGGTTTAAAAGGTCTTGGGGAAAATCCAGTTCTATTTCTAGGATAAGCAGCATAAAATGTATTGAACTTTTTTGGGATCTTGCCAGTTATTTGTGACCTGGATTGGCCACTGTTGGAAACAGGATGCTGGGGTTGATGGACCTATGGTCTGTTCCAGTGTGGCAATACTTATGTATTTATGTACTATCCAAAACAATGCCAAGGACTTTTGTATCAAAATCCAGTGGGAAATTTGATTGCATTAATGACCAGATTTTGCTAGCAGTCTGACTCGATGGATAAGATACATAAAGAATTTGGTCTTTTTAAGCTTTAGCTTTAATGTGCAGTTATCCATTTTTCAGCTATTATTATCACAATATTCTACTCTAGTTCTTGTATCAAATGTAAATTTTGGAATAAGAAGTATCAAGATGATATCTGCATAAATAAAATGTTTTGATACCATGATTTTCTAGTTCATTTTCCAAGTGAAAAAAGAACCATATTACATAAAACAGGTGACAGTGGGGAACCTTGAAGGACTATTTAATTACAAATACTCTCCAATTTCGATAATCCACTGTGTGGGAACAGCTACTTAACAAAGCATTCAGTGATATCCCTTAAATCTTCACCAGTTAATAAAAATGGAAGGAAAAAAGCCTCAGAGCCTGTCCAGGGGCATAGCAATGACTTATGCCGGGGAGCTACAGGTCAGTAACTTCATAGGCATAAAAAACCTTTCATTGAATAAGTTTGCAGTTTAATGAATGGAAATGTCTATGCCTATGAAGTTACTGACCTGTAGTTCCCCTGCATAAGTCATAGCTATGTGGCTGGGCAGGCTCTGAGGCTCTCTTTCATTTTTATTAACTGGTGAAGGTTTAAGAGATATCATTGCATGCTTAAGTAGCTGTTCCCACATAGTGGATTATCGAAATTGGAGAGTATTTGTAATTAAATAGTCCTTCAAGGTTCCCCACTGTCACCTGTTTTATTTAATATGGTTCTTTTTTCACTTGGAAAATGAACTAGAAAACCATGGTATCAAAACATTTTATTGTGATCTGTTTCTCTACTTTTGCTTATTTTGGTTGAACCTTGTAGGACCCCACATCTAATAGACCATGAGGCTAAAAAAAAAAGTTATTCATTTTTACTGTATAAGTTCTGGAAGTAAAAAAAAAAAAACATCAAACCATTTTAAAACAGTATCTACAATCTGAGTTTCCTGAAGCAAATTACAGTAAAACCTGATTTACATAGAATTGTGCTGCCAGGTCAAACAGGGTCTGGCAGCCTTTACTCAAAACAAGCTCTAACCTCTGCTACTAATGTGCCAAGAACCATCTCCGTGCTATAATCCCTCTTAAAACCAGATTGTGTGATGACCATTGCTTCCATGATTTTAGCGAATAGAAGGATTGACGCCACTAGGCAGTTGTTAGAAACTGATAATTTTTCTTCAGTGGGTATAAGAGATAATTGGGGGGAAACACATTGCGTAAGACCAGAATTTAACTATAAATAGTTTACTTTGTATTTTGTTCTTTGGTAGTCTCATAAAGGGCAAATCTATCTTTGTGCTCTAGTTTGTGCCATACACATGTAACTGCCAACAGAATTGGCACTTGTGTACGTTTGTGCACTTTATGCTATTCTATAAAATGGTGCAAATGTTAACACATTAAACCAACTATTAATGCACATGATTGAGTTTACTTGCAAACACCTGTAACATATTGAACAACTTGTATATATTAATGCAAAAACCTGTGCTAATGAGCTCATGAGAAGCAGAACAGCTACATTTTTGATTAACTGATCTTTGCTAATCCAACCATCCGGCATATCCAACAGACCCCCCCCCCCCCCCCCCCCCCCGTGACGTCATTGCGTTGATTGTAATAAGTGTGCAGGTTCTCTTCCAGTTTTCTGATTTCACATGCTACAAGGAAGCCATGTTTGATCTCTTACTGGTTAGTGTTAATAAACAATATTTTAAATACAGATACTCTATGCTTGTTTTATGTATAAAGTATGTTTTCTGTACATTTTTTAAGGGGTTATTACTTTCTATATTAACTGACTTTTCACTTATCTGACAACGGCTCGGTCCCATTTATCATAGAAACTGCACTGTACTTTTGATAAAGGTAAATATTTTTTGTTGATTACACTAGATATCTCTGCTGCATTTGATACAGGAAGCCATGATATTTTGCTTAATCGATTGCAGGAAATTGTTTTGGATGGCATCGTATTGAGGTGGGTCTTCTCTTTATCTGAGAGGAAATTTTGTGACATACAGGGAAAAAAAATCAGATCTTAAGAATTACATTGTTCTACAGGGTTTCCTCAAGGGTCCTCCTGTCTTTCTGCAGTACTATTTAATATATTTATATTGCCCTTATGTAAACTGTTTGGGATTACAGTTTAGAATTTATGCTGAACACATCCAGTTTCTGTTAAGTGTAGATCAGTCATTTTGAAGAATGTTTTGAGATCCTGCAACTCTCTTAATTCCATTGGACAGTGGATGAAAGGGAGTAGATTGCTAAGACTCGGTTTCTCGGTTTCCCACTGCTCAGACTATTCTGAATTTAGGAGTTATGCTTGATTCTGCTTTAACCATGAAAGTACATGTCTGTAAGATTATTCATCAAGTTTGGTTTTTTTTTTACGCTTAAGAGTTATTCGTAGAATAAGGGATTTTGTTACTGAAAAAAATTTCAGAACTGTAGTACAGAGTACTGTTCAGTTTTTGATTACTGTAATGGGCTCTTGATTGAAATTTCAAAAAAACCTTAGGAAAGCGTTGCAAGTAGCACAAAATGCTACAGTGAGAGTCATTACTGGATGTTCTTGGTATTCTTATTTAACAACAATATTAAAAGGATTACCTTGGCTACAGATTGAGCAGCGAATGCGTTTTAAAATATTGTTGATTTTTATGGCTTTGACAAGTTGTGTGTTGGTAATGGTATCTTCTAATCTTAAGATTTATCAAAGTCCACGAGCCTTGTGGTCTGCACATAGACGGTTGTTAGATGTACCTTCCATTCTCTCGGTTAGACTTGAAAAATATAAATCATTAATTTTTGGTATTATTGGACCAAGACTATAGCACTCTCTGCCACCTGAGATAAGGGAAATGCAAACTTTGGGAGTCTTTAAGAGAGAATTGACATTTTATTTTTATTTTTCAACAGTTTTATGGAATAGACTGATGTTTTGCTGTGCAGTCTGAACTGAAAAAAATTATGGCTCAAACTAAGTATTATGAGGTCCTTTTACAAAGTTGTGCTACCATTAGTGGCACGCTGAATGGAAAGAAGCCTATGGGAATAGAATGGGTTTCTTTGCATTTAGCACCGCTTTGTAAAAGGAGCCCTATTTGCTGTAAAATCTGAACTGGAAAAAGAAGTATTGAAATAAGACCCCTCTGATATCTTGTGGGTTTTTATGAAGATGTGTATTTTTTGGTTTTATATCGTTGGTTACTTTTGAGTCCTTTTTATTCTGTATGTATATTGTTCTCCCCTTAGAATATTTAGATAATGCAGAAAACAAATAAATACATAATTTAGCAAATAAAATAACAGCACAAAGTTTAGCCAGTTGGCCATTAGGTTCAATAACTTAACTGCTTCTTAGTTGTGTTATAAGTATTTGCAGTAACATATATATTAATGCACTTAAGCTTGTAAATTAATACATAACTCGTGCATTTCATTAATATGGGACATTAATGCACTTCAGTTACATAGCCTCATAGATAAAATTTTCAAATTCTTGAACTTCTGTAAAATTTTATGTGGGTGATCTTGCTTCACGTATCAAGGCACGTAACTAACGGAGCAGTATTTGTCTTTCTAATTTACAGTTTTTATCCAGTGTAATGAAAACATGTTTAAAATGCAGTACAATTAAGGATTACAAAGATACATTTGAATTGTACTGTTGTCTTTAATTCTTCAAGCAGCCTTGGCTGTGGTGCTTTGATATTTGTACAATTTTGTTAAATGTACTTTCTATCTTAATCCTTAATTCTCCAGTGCTTAATTTAATGTTGTGCTTTAATAAATATGAGAATATTTGGTAATGGAATCTCTTAATTCAGAAACTCTTGTTTCCAGTGTGATCTTCATTAACTTGGTCACTATAGTTCTTTGTCCCTTGATATTTGGGCATCATCAGTATGCTGGTGCTGGGTTGCTATCTTGAGACTTGCTGTTGTGCAATTTAGATTGTGCTGTGTGGATCATAATTAGCATCTTTGGAATCTGAGCTAGTTTTATTTACTTAAAAGATTTGTGTCCTGTTTTGCAGTGCATACAAAACAGAACAAGTTAATAAGATAAACATGAAATCCAGAATGCAGAGTACAAACACTGTACAACCTTTGCTAAGACAAACATGACAGCCAATGAGTAAAAGAAAAATAAGAAATGAAGAAAGATTTGAAAACAAATTCCTGATTTAAAAAAATAAGCGTTCAGTTTTTAATTTCTTGAAAACCAAATCAATCGGTAATCTGTGTTAAATTGTTAGGAAGCTCATTCCTAACATCTGGAGCAGTGGTGAAACACTTTGAGTAAGCATAAGTCTTGTAGAGTTGACTGAAGAAACTACATCCCTTCATGAGCTCAATGAGTGAAGAGGGTGAGTGGGAATGCGTCAAACACAAAATCATGGAATAAACATGATCATAGGCAAAGGTCAGGTCATTGATCTTGCAAAGATTATAGTTGTACCATCTAAAAGAATGATGAGGAAAATATGAATGGGGCATAGACAAGAACAGCGGTTTTTTAAATTTAATTTTTCAGAGAATTGGTAACCAGTGCAAACTCAGGAGGATAGATGAAATATGTTTTACTTAAAAATATTTTTATTGAAAATTCTCCCAAAATACAAATTATGTAACCGATAGCAATCAAATTCCCAAAACGAGCATCCAGAGTACCATTGTTTATCTAGGTACGGGATAACATATACAAAAAATATTTCTTCCAACTGGTCAAAAGAAACATAATTTTTTTTTAATTTAAGAAATTTATATTCTACTTCATCTAAAATACTTGGTGCGTTAACATTAGCAAAATTCGCCCTTTCCTCTCTGAGCACACCACCCGAACTCTCATCCACTCTCTCATTACCTCTCGCCTTGACTACTGCAACCTACTCCTCACTGGCCTCCCACTTAGCCATCTATCCCCCCTTCAGTCCGTTCAGAACTCTGCTGCACGTCTTATCTTCCGCCTGGACCGATATACTCATATCACCCCTCTCCTCAAGTCACTTCACTGGCTTCCGATCAGGTACTGCATACAGTTCAAGCTTCTCCTACAAACCTACAAATGCAGTCGATCTGCAGCCCCTCCTTACCTCTCTACCCTCATCTCCCCTTACGTTCCTACCCATAACCTCCGCTCTCAAGACAAATCCCTTTTCTCAGTACCCTTCTCCACCTGTAATATATTTATAAATGATTTAGAGATGGGAGTAACTAGCGAGGTAATTAAATTTGCTGATGACACAAAGCTATTCAAAGTCGTTAAATCGCGACAGGATTGTGAAAAATTACAAGAGGACCTTACGAGACTGGGAGACTGGGCGGCTAAATGGCAGATGATGTTTAATGTGAGCACGTGCAAGGTGATGCATGTGGGAAAAAAGAACCCGAATTATAGCTACGTCATGCAAGGTTCCACGTTAGGAGTTACGGATCAAGAAAGGGATCTGGGTGTCGTCGTCGATAACACACTGAAACCTTCTGCTCAGTGTGCTGCTGCGGCTAAGAAAGCGAATAGAATGTTGGGTATTATTAGGAAAGGTATGGAAAACAGGTGTGAGGATGTTATAATGCCGTTGTATCGCTCCATGGTGCGACCGCACCTTGAGTATTGTGTTCAATTCTGGTCGCCGCATCTCAAGAAAGATATAGTAGAATTGGAAAAGGTGCAGCGAAGGGCGACTAAAATGATAGCGGGGATGGGACGACTTCCCTATGAAGAAAGACTAAGGAGGCTAGGGCTATACAGCTTGGAGAAGAGATGGCTGAGGGGAGACATGATAGAGGTATATAAAATAATGAGTGGAGTGGAACAGGTGGATGTGAAGCGTCTGTTCACGCTTTCCAAAAATACTAGGACTAGGGGGCATGCAATGAAACTACAGTGTAGTAAATTTAAAACAAATCGGAGAAACTTTTTCTTCACCCAACGTGTAATTAAACTCTGGAATTCGTTGCCGGAGAAAGTGGTGAAGGCGGTTAGCTTAGCAGAGTTTAAAAAGGGGTTGGACAGTTTCCTAAAGGACAAGTCCATAAACCGCTACTAAACGGACTTGGAAAAATCCAAAATTCCAGGAATAACATGTATAGAATGTTTGTACGTTTGGGAAGCTTGCCAGGTGCCCTTGGCCTGGATTGGCCGCTGTCGTGGACAGGATGCTGGGCTCGATGGACCCTTGGTCTTTTCCCAGTATGGCATTACTTATGTACTTATGTACCACCACCAACTCCAGGCTCCGCCCTTTCTGCCTCGCCTCACCCCATGCTTGGAATAAACTCCCTGAGCCCATACGCCAGGCCCCCTCCCTGCTCATCTTCAAATCCTTACTCAAAGCCCACCTCTTCAATGTCGCCTTCGGCACCTAACCACTTTACCTCTATTCAGGAAATCTAGACTGCACCAACTTGACATTTTCTCCTTTAGATTGTAAGCTTCTTTGAGCAGGAACTGTCCTTCTTTGTTAAACTGTACAGCGCTGCCTAACCTTAGTAGCGCTCTAGAAATGTTAAGTAGTAGTAGTAGCTTAAACATACATAATCATACATAAGTGAAATATTAAGTTAAAACTATACCAAAAGCAACAAAATAAGAGCTCAAATATAAAAAATGAGGCATTGCTCCTACTTCATATAAATCGAGTGCTGATTTTTTTTTTTTTAACTGAAGAGCTTTTGTTATATCTTGTTTAATGGAAAACCTTTTTAAATAGTTACATCTTTAGTTAATTATGAAATGACACTAGCTGTAAGTTACTTAACTCGGTACACAATGTGTTCCATAGCCATGGACCTGCCACCTTGAAAGTGCTAGAATGAAGTTCTTGTAGGCTTACGGTATGAAATAAGAACACAAGAATTAGCCATACTGGGTCAGGACAATGGTCTATATAGTCCAGTAGCCTGCTTCCACCAGTGGCCAATTCAGGTCACAAGTACCTGGCAGAAACTCAATTAGTAGCAACATTCCATTCTTCCATATCTTAGGTGTATAAAAATGTTTGCGGTAACATTTATGTTAATGCACTTAAGTGTGTAAATTAATGCATTACTCATATGTATTTAATTAATATGGGCCATTAACACACACTAACAATTGATGGCGCATTTAGTAGATTATTTACCGTTTACAGTGTTTGTGAAGGGCGATAAGATTTTTTAATATTGCTGCTATGGTAATGGAGGATGCATTATTCAAGGCCTTGTAGATCAGCAGCAAGGCCTTGAATTGAATCCGTTGAATCTTAGGAAGCCAATGTAGATCAGATAAAATGGATGAATTATGGTCGTACTTTGAACACCCTGACACCTAGTATTGTTGGTGTGTTCTGCGCAATCTGTAACACATGTAAAACCTAAGCTGGAAACCCTAGATACAAGTTAAAATATTCAAAATGTGGCATTTTTGTCGTGCTTTGAATCACTAGATTAAAGCTTTCAGGGATTAGAAAATCATGCAGTCTGCGTGCCTAAGATTGAGATCTAAGGATGAAGTAATTTGGAAATCAGCCATTTAGATCCCTGAGGCAATTCTGAGTCAGACATAAACCAAGTGGAAATGTAATTAACCTGAAAAAGATGCTCGTATTAAAATGAGTGTTACTCTTCCCATTATGCCTAACCTTGCTAGATTATATGGTTAACTGAATCAAAGGCTGTAGAGGTGTCTAATGTGGAAGGAACAGTCTCCACATCAAATATATAAACAGCAACAGTGGAGATGACCAAAGAAATAAGGGGGGGCAGTAGGTGTGCACTTTAAAATCCTTTATTAATTATTCCAGAGGACGTGACACGAATGGTGTTTTGGCCACAAAGGCCTGCATCAGGAGTCCACAAAAAGATCTAAAAAAAGACCAAACAATAAGAATTTTGTAGTTTTAAAGGAAAGTTTTACAAACATGTAGCAGTTGCTCAAAGGAGTAATTTTATGAATTGATCAACATAACATATAAAACTAATAATTAAGATAACTTGCCTGAGCCAAAAAATATAGGTAAGAAAAAAGGATAAATATCAATGCAAATGACATGAGCCAAAAAAATATGGAAAAAATGTGCATTATTGGCAGAGTACACATAAGGAGTAAGTTAAACAAATTCAATTATGAAATCATATTGTATTGCTGAAAGAATCTATGTGATGAATGTTTTTATTAGTTACATCCTGAAAAATCTGCATGGTAAACATTTTCACCTAAGTGTATTCTTATAAGCGGCGCCTTGATTTAGGCGCGGTATATGGAATATGCTTAGTTCATATCCCAGCGCCTAAAACTACGCGCCTCTATTTAAACCACTGAAAACGTGGAATAAATCAGGGCCGCCAAGAGTCTGAGCCTGGCCCGGGGCAGGGCCGTTGCTGTGCCCCCCCCCCCCCCCCCCCCCCAGGACTGCTGTGTAGCCAGACTTCAAAAATTGGGGGGCTAGAGCCAAAAGTGTGGGAGGCGCCACATTTTGCTCCACCTCCCTGCCCCCATCACAGCTTGGCTGGCGGGGGGGGGGTCCCCAAGCCCAGCTAGCAGAAGCCTTCCTCCAGCACTGCTCTCTGTCGCATTGCCTGCTCTATGGCTGCTTCCCCTCAGGTCACGCACCCTCAATTTCATCAAAACCAAGCATGCGTGACGTGAGGGGAAGCAGGGCAGGCAATGCAGCGGAGGACAGCGCTGGAGGAAGGCTTCTGTTGGTGGGGCTTGGGGACCCCCGCCAACCAAACCAAAGGCCCCAAAGCCAAACCCAATTTGGGATCCTTTGTCTGCTTTTCCCCAGCCTCTAAGGGGGCCTGGCGCTGGAGTCTGTCTTTCTCCTGCTCCTGTTGGGATCTGGGTGATTGTGTTAGTGCAATCACCTGGGTCCCGTCAGGAGAAGATGAGAGAGAGACCCCGGCGCCAGGCCTCCCTTGGAGGCTGATCCCGGGGGAATTTTGCACCCGGTCTAGGCGGCCCTAGCGTAAAGCCCTGTGTGTAGATTTATGCACATTGGGCCATATTCTATAACTACACATGTAAATTTTAGAACACTCATGAAACGACCAATTCCCCGCCCCTAACCATGCCTCTTTTGAACTGCCCGCATTAGAATTTAGGCGGAGTTCATTACAGAATATGCTTAGTGAGCTGTGCATGTAAATTCTAATTATTGCCAATTAGTGCTCATTATTGCTTGTGCTGTTATCAACGCTTACTAACTTAAGCCAATTAAGTTACATGCATTGTTATGGAATATGCTTAGGTTTCGGTGCAGAACCCTAGGTGCACTATATAGAATCCAACAGTTTGTGTCTCAAAAACTAAATAAGGACGTGAACATTCTTCTTGCATAAACACAATAAAACCTAATTGAGCCAAAATGTTAATTAGTTCTGATATGTATAAAGAAAGTATGTATGTGTGTGTGTGTGTGTGTGTGTATATATATATATGTATGTATGTAAAATTTAAACATACTGTGTTTACCCATTTTAAGGTAGCCCAATAAGGAAGAAAATGCAAATTTGTCATCAAATATCCGATTGAATAGTGATGACATATATTATATAACTGTTATACTATGGAAGTAGTGATATGTGTGGCAAAAAAATTTTGTAACCAGAATCACGAGACTATGAATTACTACGAAACAACTATGAACTGCAAAAAATACTTCTATTAGCAATATAGCATGGTCAAGAGTAGTATTATGCATACCAACAAATTATCAGAAAAAACACTGTCAAGGAAACATATATAACAAAAGGATAATTCCAGGAACAGATATTGAATACTTCTACAGTGGGATAATCTGATCTAGAATAGAATAAAAATACTGCTGTTGGCGGTATGATGAGCTCGAGAATAACGCTATGTAAAACAACAGTAGCACTTAAGAGCCCCAATCTAAAAAATGTCCATGAAAAGTTAATATAAAAGTAATGGCACAACCTGTCAGTTGTTCAAGATAGATCTACCAATACCAGTCATAATAGAAAACTGAAAGCCCATTTCCCCACCCATAGCCACGCCCTTTTTGAACTGTATGCATTTGATTTAGGCGCAGTTCAATACAGAATACTCTTAACGAGCTGTTTGCGTAAACTCTAATTACTGCCAATAAGTGCTCATTTAAGTACTGTTATCAATGCTGATTAGCTTGTTAAGCCAATTAAGTTATGACCGTTGTTATAGAGCACGCCTGGCTTTCGACGCGGATCTCTAGATGTGCTATGTAGAATCTGGCAGTGTATGCTTATGTGGAGGTCTCAGCGGTATATCAAATGCGCTAAACAAAAATAGGGTCATTATTCAGAATTTTTTGTGCTGTAATGCAGTCTAGTGTAATGTCTCTCTTGCTTTTATATGCACCAAAACTATATATGAAAACTTAGAACTGTATTTAAAAATACCAGTATGACATGGTTATCTATCTGATTTCAGGTAATGCTGCAAGAATATCTGTCCAATGACCTACACCAGCCGTCAGGCAGATAAAAGGTAACCCAAAAACAAAACAAACAAAAAACCTTATACATTTTTGGCATGGGAAGTGCTTGTGTTTAATGCTGTCTTTTCCGTTTAACATAACCTGAGAAGAAATAGAACGTGATTTGAAATGGGTCTAAATAAAAACATCCTTTTTAGACCTGGATGTTTCTTCCTGTTTTATTATTGCTGTTGGATGTCCTAATTTTGGGCCCTCCCTTGTCCTGGCCAAAATACGCCCACAACACACCCTTTTGCTATTTGGACGCACTTCAGTGTAGGAGGTCCAAATTCTGCCATTCCAACATTGCAATTTTGGACATTCTCAGCAGACGTCCATCTGCTTTGAAAATGAGCACCTTAATGTTTGAAGTGAAAAAAAAAACATGACGCAGTAAGAAAAACCTTATAGCAACAGAGAAAGTGTTCTCAGGAAGTATCAAAAAAAAAAAAAAAAGGACTACGCAGGAGAAATAGAGATAAGATTTAGTATCGAGAACTCCTCTATTAAGGGAAAAGAAGCAAACTTTTAAAACTTTATAACCACATTGTGGAACACGATAAGATCTACCAGGCTGTCTCTTGCAGCATAAAAAAAAATCTGTTTCTGAGTTTTAACGAGTTTTAACGAAACCGGGCAACAGATTAGATTGCCAAATATAGCATCTTAATTCTGAAAGTCTCAGAAACAGTTTTAGAAAGAGACTAGAAAGCAAAAATAAAACAGCAGTTTATAAATTCAGCCAAAAATCATGTCAGTAAGGGCAACATTCAATTGGAAGATAAAACAACAACAGAATTTTAGTCAAGAGCTATAAGTAACCCCCACATTGACAAAAATTCTGGTGGCGTGTTTAAATCTAACGCTGGGTCACCAATGTTGTGAATTGAGGGGTCCCGAGCCCCCCCCCCAAGAAGGCTGGAGTGACCTTAAATCTGACTCCATCTCTAAATAGCACTAGTACTGCGGTAATCAAGGAGTTGTGAAGTTCTAAAAGGAATTGCACTAAAGGAGACGTTAGGTCTAAGGAAAAGATACCAGCCTTATGACAAACTGGATTTAGATTACAAGTTATAGAATACAGTGAAAGACAACCTGATACAGCAAAAGCATTTATACTTACAGCCTTTCATCATTAAGTGAAGCCCACAAATCATCATTTGGGATGAGGAGTTTATTTACCAAGATACAAGTCAAATCAGTGATTGACAACAGGCACGTACAATCAATTAATTATAGGAAATAATAATCCAGCTGCAAACAGGTGTTAATTCCTAATCTTTTATAATTTCTTTTACCAATTAGAGGTTTTACAAGGGAAAGCAATTAGGTAATTTGTCAATTCTGCTGGACACATTGGTTTCCCTTGGAGAGAGAGAGTGGCAACCCTTTTCTCTCTCTAACTTAAACCAGGAAATACCCTGATTTTTATAGGTGCCCTCAGGATATGGATAATATGACAGTAGATATACCTGATTGGATCTATGCTAATGTCATGGTTGTCACTGATTGGCTCATGCTAATGAGTAGCTTCTATCTTGTTAACATGGTTTTGTCTTTAGCTCGCTTGACCACAAATCTTAAGCAAGACCCTGCATCCAGCTACACCTTTCCTTTCTCACACCATGGCTGACCACAATCCTGCTCACAGGAAAGTCTCATTTCTCAACTTGTTTTTCTAACTTACATTAGAGAAAATTCCACTTTGCAACAGATACGGCTTCCATTTTGTGCTGAAATCCTCCATTTTGTTTCCATATCTATTGACCTAACTTTTCCTAATTTAGCTTATTTAGGCCTCAATCCGGGCTACAAACTAGGCCATACTTTTCCAGTAAGCTCCCAGTTATGTCAGCTATCAGATTTCTGACTCAGCCAAGGTCTGTAATGGCCTGAGCTCTATGACTGGGCCCTCCACCATTCCAGTGGGGGGTCTCTGGCTGTACCATAATTATACATTCCCCACTTGTCACCCCATCTGGGGGGGGGGGGGGGGTGACACAAAGCTCGTCAAGCTTGTCATCATCCATTCCAGAAGGAGGCAAGCTATCAAACGAGAGGGCGAGTTTTGGTCTTACAAATTGCTAGAAGGTATGGTGCAAGATAGGAAACTTCATTCTCAGATGATATATTATTTGGGGCGTATGGAATTCCCGTTATATTACCCAATCCCTTGGGCCTTAATCCTGATGTCATCTCTCTTGAGACTTACTCAAACCTGTAGTGAGAGAGGTTTTATGAATGGGACAAATCCATGAGTTCATCTACAAAATCTCATGAAGTATAGGTATGTGGGTAATAGCAATTTCAGGTGGATCATGCTAATAAATACTTTCAGGTCTTTCTATGGCTTCTATTGTATCTGTTGCATAGTGCATGGGGAGATAATCTAATGTATCTGTCTCAGTGGTCTTTGGAAGGAATAGTGGTTTTGATTAAGCATTGTTATGGGCGCAACAAATATATGGTTAGTACTCTGATTGCAGGCTGTTTTAGGTTGTAGTTATTCAGAATCCTTAAACAGGTCGGAATTCCTGGACCTTACTATTACTCATCATTGGCATCCAATCATGAGCACTAAAAAGTGGATAGCAAGTATGAGGTTGCCTCATACAGCAAAAATGGTCAATCCTAGGAAAATTTATATTAACAAAGGTCATGCATGGATCTTGACATATGCATAATGACCTGGAAGTATGGGAAGCATTTTATATATCCGTTACCCCACTTGGAGCTTAGTCAAACCTACAGAAAGACATGCAGCTTAAGTAAGCCTACACCAAAGTTAAACAATTGCATAACTGGTTGATACTAACAGGGTTTACACCTGCATTATGATATCTTAGCCAGTATTAGGGTTTGTTGTTACCCCTGTGTCTGAGCAATATCAACTTCAATTTAAATTACATAAACAGAAATGGCAGAAAAGAGTTTCAAAACCAATACAACAAGAGAAAATAAAGGCAATTATAGTCCAATTCTGACTGTCCATTCATAATAGAGAGTTTGTCATTAGCTAGAAAGGGAATAACAAAAAAACAAAATAAAATTGAACTTTTCAATCAGGATTATTGCTAAACTGGAAATAAAACAAAATATGAGTCTATAATGTCCATAAACAGCAACAGTAAATCTCTAAGTAAGTATCAGTTGGTTCTGAATTCTCTTTCATCGATCATGGTTGAGGTGGTGGAAGCGCTGAAGAATCTGGATGGAGATCTGGAAGATCTAACAGGGCTGGATTTTCACAGCGACTTGGGCAAGAAATCAGTAGAAGTGACAGTCGCTGCTGACCAGCTGAAGGAAGTGGCTGGTCTTGAGACTTGTGGTCCAGTAGTTTGCAAGGTGTAAAGATTATTGCCACGACCTTGGAGGATCTAACATCATTTGGGCCTGGATAGATTTTGAAGACGTAATACTTGCGGTGTACAAACTTGGATTTTTCCATGTCGTTATCCTAGGCATGCACAATCATAATTAGTCCATCAAGAGTCAGAGGTTGGGAAAGGAACAAGTTAGTCTCAAGGTATTGTATGATACCTAAATATCTATAGCCTCTATAACATGTGATATCTGCTAATACATTGCTATCTCTTGGTGGACATTGGCAGCCTGAATTGAATAAGCAGAAGTAATACATATATTTCAAGAAACATGCTAACATGAAAATACACTGTTAATTAAATGTAATACCAAAAGGGAAACCATAAAGGCCATTTACAAAGGACTCGACTGAAGTAATTAAACATGGGAAAATAAAATTGAAGGAAAGATGAGTCCATTAATAGCAATAGTGGAAATGAAATTATTTATCTCCTGATTAATTGGGGTCAAAAGGCAAAGTCTCATATTGTTCAAGGAACAGGGTCCGCAGATTATATCCCCACTTCTGGCTTGCATAATGTGCATAATGTGCAAGACAGATTGGTAATTACTACTAAGAGATGATCAAATAACAATGGTTAAGTATATGGAACAAAAGAAAAGGGTACCAAAAAAACCCACAATAAAAAATTTAGAGATGATGTTGATTGTTCAAATTATTGATGTATGGAGGGTCAGGAACATGGTGCACAAAAATAGTCAAAAGGCACGGGCAATGCGTTGCAATCTATCGCCAGTAGGTATGGAATCTTCACCTGCGATGACTACCATTCACCAAGGGTTAGGCCCTCAGCTGCAGGAGGCCAGCAGGACTTACGAGTTAGATGATTCAGAAAGAAGGGTAGCTTAGGAAATAGTCATAGTCAAAGCAGAAGACTAATGTGCAGAAATTTAAAACTCATAACTAGTCCAGGTGATGGAAGTATTTTCTGGAATCACGGTCGCTGTCTGTTGTAACAGAGAGCTTATATGTAAAGTGCCATGTAGGTTCTGGAAAAGATGAGCCTGCAAAAATATTTAATACAGTAGAATATTTAAGAGCATAACCAAGAAGGTCTAAATTAATTACATCATTTGGACAAAAGAAAATTCTCATTGGAGAAGTTGGCGCTTCTTTTTCTTGCCAGAGGTCAGTGGTAGCAGAAGTACCAAACTGGAATAGAGGCGGTAGATCAGGAATTGGATTAGCAGTCTTCACTCAACCTACAGGACTTAATAAATAGAGCTGATATAAGAAGTAATATCTAGTAGTCAAATCTCAGCACAGGACCATTAGAAAGAAAAGTCAAAGAATGCATTGTTAATTCCTTGGGGCACCAGTAGGTGGAGCATAGTCTCAATATATAAAATCACAAGTTACAAGTAGAAAAAAATTTTTTCTCTGTAGATTAGATGTTACTGGCACAGGAAGTCAGCAGAGTCTGAGGAAACATTGTGGTCAGAGTCTGCTCCAGGAAAATACAACAGCCTTTAATATGATATTTAGAGAGATAGAGAAAAGCCAATATCAGAAATGTAAAAACTATATATGTCTATGAGGCCTCCTCACGTGACCTTTACAAGGTTTAAATAGGTCAAATGAGAAGGACAATAACCTATAGTCCTCTGTAATAGTTCAGAACCAATTTGGAAAATGAAAATTATATTAAATTCTAAACTGATCCTTTCTATGCTTTCACAATTTGGGCCCTAAATTATGACAGCATATCAAGATTCACATTCAGAAGGATAGCTAAAAATAAGCTTATATATTCCCAGGAATCAATTTACAATTTAGAGTATATTTTAAATACAGAGGAGGAGCCGCTTTATAAGCAGGAGACAAGTAGGAGCATTTCTTAAAACATTGTAGTAAAATTCAAAATTCAAAAATCAAGAATATAACAACAATTTTTATTAATGCAATAAATGCACACAATTGACCATTAGGATATGTTCATATAGACCAGTATGATAAATGGAACAGCTTGTAAGCCTACATTGTAAATTGAATTCTAAACAAAGAGTAGCAGGGATAACACAGAATCACAGAAAAACCCATCTAGTTATTAAAAATCTGAAACACGTAATGAATTCCTGTATCATATACTGAGTTCAAAGCATTTGTAAAGATGAACTTTAGAGAAAATAAGAACTACAAGGGTTAATCTCTGTCATTCGGTCCTAAGGAAATCACGAAATAACGGTGCTTCCTGTGTCTAATTTGAGTTTACTGCTCACTGCAAGCATTGGATATTATGGTGACTGAAAATAGGACTATACATCAAATAAAAACTGTAAGTTTAAGTTTTCGTATTAAAACTTCATGCTGGTGTAATTAGTCTTCATAGAATTAATACTTCAGGAGAGGAAAAGAAGGTTATTAATTTATCTGCTTCCAGAGGTACGGTTCTCAATAAAAAGGAAATTGGCAATTGTAGCTAGTCTGATCTGAACATAGCTCTGAAATAATAGCAACCTGAATTTCTTTAGTTCTGATTTACCAGTTAGTTATGTTATGCAAGGGTTAATCTCTAAACCCTATTGCATAGATAATAAGGCAGGCACTGTAGTATTATGGAATCCGGAAATGAAATTTAACTGTGCCATTTGGGGTTTGAGAACCAAAAATGCTGGAACTCTATACAATAATATATCTTAAAACTATAAATCTTTAAGAGGCAGGGAAGGAAGTTTGAAAGTAGTAGATAAGACGTGAAAAGGAAAATTAAAACAGTTAATTCATTATTACGGAACACATCCCCAATAAAGAGCCAGGAAGTGAACATCAGCACTAGTTATTTTAAACAACGTCACAAATAAACAGTGTTTTAGATGGCATATAATATAGAACCTTTTATAGTAAATATCTGGAATAATTATGCAATTTTCAAAGAACACATACACGGACGCACACCTATAAAATTAAAACTGTAAGTGGATCTCTTTTACTAAAAAGTCTGTCATATGACAAGTATGTCCGGTATATCTGTCTTATCCAGATTTAGAATCCGGATGTGAGTACCGGAGCTAACAAAGATAAATTATCGTAAACCCTTAATTTATTTATAGCTACTAGAACTAAAAAGTGCTTGCATTTCTAGTGAAAGCAATTTACCGGAAGTAAATAACAACAATCTATTTAATATCATATCACAAATTAAACAAACATTGCTTAAATGAAATAATATACAATCCTGGAAAAAAACACTCCTTTGAGATTTACTACCACTGCAGTTGATAGGCAATCTTGCGGAGTAACCTTAAAGCACTAATTTAAAACTAAAGAAATGATTCCTTAATAACTAGCTGGTTTAATATATGCCATTTACCACAGGACACACAGGAACATATAGACATAAAATTAAAACAGTAACCTAATCCTGATAAGTAGAAAACTTAAAGCTTAGAAGAGGAAGCGAGATATTTCTAGATGTAGTTTAAAACCAATCATTGGAATTGTGCACGGTTAAGGAATTGTTTAGGGTTTCAAAACAAAAAATATAAAAATAAATATTCCAGTAGCCAATCACAAGTCACAGCACACAGACAGAAAAGAAAAGGAAAACCACACTCATACACATACACAGTTATTGTCCCACATACAGAGGTGTCCCTGTGTATTGAGGACAAAATCTTAATCCTAAATTTGGTAAAATAAAGCATTTAAATTAGAGCTAATCCAACAGGCCATGAAAGTATACAACGGCAAGCTTAATAGTAACACATGCAATAAATGAAAATATACTCACAATTCATGCAATGTACTCTCCAGCGCAGAAAATCAATTGAGAGAGAGGACAGCATAGGCGTAGTTTGACTGTTTCATTTGGGGGGGGGGGGGGGGCAAAGAATGGGCGGAGCATATTAGCATATCATTTGCATATATACATATGCAAATGAATATGCTAATGTGGAGGAAGGAATTGAATTTACAGGCAAAATATCACAGATGCACATTTCAAAAAGCTGACACATTTCAATTAATAAATTATGAATAAAATACTTTTATCTACCTTTGTTGTCTGATCATTTAGTTTTTCTATTCGCTTTGGTCCTAGTGTCTTCTGTTTTATTCAGTGTCTTCTTTCCAGTAGGCTTCCCTCTGCTCCCCACCCCTCGCAGTCCCATCCATCTCTTGCTCCTTCCCTCTGCTCCCCACCCCTCGCAGTCCCATCCATCTCTTGCTCCTTCCCTCTGCTCCCCACCCCTCGCAGTCCCATCCATCTCTTGCTCCTTCCTTCTGCTCCCCACCCCTCGCAGTCCCATCCATCTCTTGCTCCTTCCCTCTGCTTCCCACCCCACCCAGTCCCATCCATCTCCTGCTCCTTCCCTCTGCTTCCCACCCCTCCCAGTCCCATCCATCTCCTGCTCCTTCCCTCTGCTTCCCACCCCTCCCAGTCCCATCCATCTCTTGCTCCTTCCCTCTGCTTCCCACCCCTCCCAGTCCCATCCATCTCTTGCTCCTTCCCTCTGCTTCCCACCCCTCCCAGTCCCATTCATCTCCTGCTCCTTCCCTCTGCTTCCCACCCCTCCCAGTCCCATCCATCTCTTGCTCCTTCCCTCTGCTTCCCACCCCTCCCAGTCCCATCCATCTCCTGCTCCTTCCCTCTGCTTCCCACCCCTCCCAGTCCCATCCATCTTCCCTCTGCTCCCCACCCCCCCCTCGAGGTCCAAGATGGTGACTCCGTTTACCCCCTCTCTTCCTCCCTCCCTCCCTCCGCCGCAGGCAACAGTCTTCAGCTTTTTCAGCGTTCCTGGCAGCGGTAGCGATGTACACGCTGCCTTCGGTCTGCCCCGGAAGCCTTCTCTTCAAGTTCCTGTTCCCACCTATGCGGGAACAGGAACTTGAAGAGAAGGCTTCGGGGCAGAGCCAAAGGCAGCGTGTACATCGCTACCGCTGCCAGGAACGCTGGAAAAGACTGCTGCCTGCGGCGGAGGGAGGGAGGAAGGAAGAGAGAGGGGTAGACGGACACGCTCCTCTCCGTCCGCTACTCCGCTTGGCTTCCCTGCCCTCTCTGTCTGCGTCCCGCCTTCCTCTGACGTCAGAGGAAGGCGGGACGCAGACAGAGAGAGCAGGAAAGCCAAGCGGATGGAGAGGAGCGCGTGCGTGCATGTGTTTTGTTTTTTTTTTTAACGGCGCGGCGGCGCCTCATCGTCGTTTGGGGGGGCATTGCCCCCCCTCGCCCCCCCCCCAATCTACGCCTATGGAGGACAGGTGGCGGGATCACTACGCCCTTCCGAACTCTCGGTGGCATAGGGAGGTCAACCGCAAAATAGAAAGGTTTGTTTCGGATGGAAAGTCTTTACCAGAGATCTGAATAGATGTCAGATCACCAGTATCTGGTGTTGGGTGCGGAGAGGAAGATATGATATAATGGGTAGTGAACAACATCACCCAATATGTATAATAACGGGACCTAGTGAGCAAGTGGTCTACAAATAAGCTTCAGACCTGTAACATGCTATAGAAAAATGAACTAGAGTAATAATATATATATTGACCAGACCTAGAACCTGGTACAAGGTCAGTGGTTGAAAAGGTAGCTTCAGGGATAACAGGGAGACCTAGAAATGATAATGTGCTAACAGTTTACAAAAACATGCAATGATTATCCTGATAGTAGAACATGCTGAGACATAACACAATCATACTCACGCATCTGCTAATGTACTCCAACATAGGGACCTAAAATAAAAATTACTAATTGGCGGAAAGCTCCACGCTTTGACCGCAGGTGACATTAACAGAGAAACAAAAACTAAAAAGTATTCAGTGTCAGCTAGTATATGTATCCTACTCTAAAAATACTGCCTTCCAGAGTATGCTTCTATAGAAATTGACCATGGGATTACACTCGCCATGAATTTGGCATGGGATTACACTCGCCATGATATGGGATTACACTCGCCACGAATTAAGCATGGGATTACACTCGCCATGAATTTGGAATGGGATTACACTCGCCATGATATGGGATTACACTCGCCATAATGAAACCCCAAAAAGCGGGGGAAGCTAAAACTCCTGAAAGATTTCAGAGAACGGCGAAAATAAGTTCCCTAAAATCGGAGGGAGTGATCTGATGGGTCTTCGCCGGTTAGGAAAAGGGGAATACACTCGCCAAACTGTCACTAGCCCCCAATAGATGCTTAAATATACGTCTAGAAAAAAAAAATTAAAAGGCCCTAGTCAACCTGTACACAATTGCAACTCAAGGCGTTAGACGTCTCTTTATTGCCCCAGCGCGCATCTGTACTAGGTAACTCCTATGTGGGCAATAATCCAAAATAGTGGAAGCAGGCCACTCCGAAAAATGGAATGGAATTTCTGCTCAAAATCTAGTAATTGAGATACTGTCATCCATCGAAGGGTCTCTGACCCTCAGATGGGTGTAAGCCCCAGGCATCGATATCAAAGCCAATGGTTATAGCGTGACACTGGTACATAAGAAAGTAATAAAAGTATAGCATATCCCAGGGAAAAGCCCTGAAACCTACTTCAGAGGTGGTGAAATAAGAGGATAAAAAATAATAAAAAAGGGACGAAGGGATGCAATATTTTTAAGCAAAACTAAACACCTGTAAGCAAAAATGAGCACTGCAATTCAAGCATGAAAGTCTGAAAGAAAAGTGACATGCACTAAAGAGGGAAGTGGGTGGGACATAAAAATTGATAGACAAGCATTGCGAACCAATGAGCAAGCAGCTTAGTATAAAGCTGAGCTAAACCTAACGCTGGCAGATAGCTCAGAGAAATGGATTTAACATACCAATCAATTAGTACATGAGAGACACAAAAAAAAAAAATTTGAAAGCCCTGTAACAGCATAGTGAGCAAGTCTTATTTAAGCTAAAATAAAGGATAGCAAGGGAAAAAAAAGTGTAAAACCACTAGAGACTGAGACAGAGCAACCATCAAGGAAGGGAGGGGCAGTGCTGGAGGAGAGTAAGTAAGAGAAGAAAGTTTTAATATGAAGGACGGCTAGGCACCTGCTGAAAAAACTGCTAAAACAATCACCAGCTAAGTGTTAAATGTTAAAAGCAATCATCAAATTGTTCATGCAATCCCGACCATGGGCTCTACCCACTTGAAAAATAGAATGTAAGAAAGCCCCAGGTAGAAACAAATTGAAATCTCTAATCTTAAGAAACAACTTCAGAAGTTCAGGCTGACAGGAAACTGTTGCCAAGCAATAATGAGCGTCTTAGAAACAGTTTCTACAGGACTGCAACAAAAGGGGAAGTGAAAAAAAAAACATGACGCAGTAAGAAAAACCTTGTAGCAACAGAGAAAATGTTCTCAGGAAGTATCAAAAAAAAAAAAAAGGACTACGCAGGAGAAATAGAGATAAGATTTAGTATCGAGAACTCCTCTATTAAGGGAAAAGAAGCAAACTTTTAAAACTTTATAACCACATTGTGGAACACGATAAGATCTACCAGGCTGTCTCTTGCAGCATAAAAAAAAATCTGTTTCTGAGTTTTAACGAGTTTTAACGAAACCGGGCAACAGATTAGATTGCCAAATATAGCATCTTAATTCTGAAAGTCTCAGAAACAGTTTTAGAAAGAGACTAGAAAGCAAAAATAAAACAGCAGTTTATAAATTCAGCCAAAAATCATGTCAGTAAGGGCAACATTCAATTGGAAGATAAAACAACAACAGAATTCTAGTCAAGAGCTATAAGTAACCCCCACATTGACAAAAATTCTGGTGGCGTGTTTAAATCTAACGCTGGGTCACCAATGTTGTGAATTGAGGGGTCCCGAGCCCCCCCAAGAAGGCTGGAGTGACCTTAAATCTGACTCCATCTCTAAATAGCACTAGTACTGGGGTAATCAAGGAGTTGTGAAGTTCTAAAAGGAATTGCCACTAAAGGAAACGTTAGGTCTAAGGAAAAGATACCAGCCTTATGACAAACTGGATTTAGATTACAAGTTATAGAATACAGTGAAAGACAACCTGATACAGCAAAAGCATTTATACTTACAGCCTTTCATCATTAAGTGAAGCCCACAAATCATCATTTGGGATGAGGAGTTTATTTACCAAGATACAAGTCAAATCAGTGATTGACAACAGGCACGTACAATCAATTAATTATAGGAATATAATAATCCAGCTGCAAACAGGTGTTAATTCCTAATCTTTTATAATTTCTTTTACCAATTAGAGGTTTTACAAGGGAAAGCAATTAGGTAATTTGTCAATTCTGCAGGACACATTGGTTTCCCTTGGAGAGAGAGAGTGGCAACCCTTTTCTCTCTCTAACTTAAACCAGGAAATACCCTGATTTTTATAGGTGCCCTCAGGATATGGATAATATGACAGTAGATATACCTGATTGGATCTATGCTAATGTCATGGTTGTCACTGATTGGCTCATGCTAATGAGTAGCTTCTATCTTGTTAACATGGTTTTGTCTTTAGCTCGCTTGACCACAAATCTTAAGCAAGACCCTGCATCCAGCTACACCTTTCCTTTCTCACACCATGGCTGACCACAATCCTGCTCACAGGAAAGTCTCATTTCTCAACTTGTTTTTCTAACTTACATTAGAGAAAATTCCACTTTGCAACAGATACGGCTTCCATTTTGTGCTGAAATCCTCCATTTTGTTTCCATATCTATTGACCTAACTTTTCCTAATTTAGCTTATTTAGGCCTCAATCCGGGCTACAAACTAGGCCATACTTTTCCAGTAAGCTCCCAGTTATGTCAGCCATCAGATTTCTGACTCAGCCAAGGTCTGTAATGGCCTGAGCTCTATGACTGGGCCCTCCACCATTCCAGTGGGGGGTCTCTGGCTGTACCATAATTATACACTTGCTTTTTCCAGGTATTGTAAAGATTTGTAAGCATCCTGTCTAGTAACGACCCCTGCTGGGCAGGTTTCATTTTCAGCGATTCTCCCTGCAAGGCAAGCAAGGATCTTCTTACTTCTCAATCAGTATCCAGCAGATTGAAGTTGTTGCAGTAATACTTTTCCTTTTATAGCAATTTTGTGCATACTTTGAATTAAATTTCTATTTTTACTGCCTGTGAGAGAGTTCTGTATATCTCACCAACACAAGATAAACCTATAGTGTGGCCTCCTGACTTCATAAACCTTAAGTTATGTTGCTTTAACACTTAAAAAATTATTGCCAATGTTCCTCCCTATTTTGTCCTTCTTGGATAGTTTATAGCCTAGTATAACTATATCCCTGTCACGGTTCTTCATGTTCCATGTTTTCCTGTGAATATGCCACTAAATCTATGTCAGCCTTTTCCATTATTGTCTCTAGATCCATAACTTTGTTTCTTATACTGCGAGTGTTTGCATGCAGGCTTGCTAGATGCCAGTCTTGTTTTGCTCAAATATCCAATTAACTGAGAGAATCTAGAAGCAATAGCATTGCGTTTCTTCCCAGCCCCCACCTCTTTTTCAAATTGTTATATGGAGGTGGCACTAGAGAATGACACGGGGACGGGGACAGAGCTCACGGGGACAGGGGACAAACTTTGTCCCCGTGTCATTTTCTGCTTTGAAGCCTGTTAATGAACTGGATTCTTATTTATGTTTAAGTGATGCCTACAAAGATATTTTGATTTTTTGGAAAAACAAGCAAACATACTGGCCACAACTAGCAAAATTTGTATGGGAGATCCTGTACATCCTGCTACCAGCACATCTTCTAAGAAAACAACTTCTATTCCAGTAAGGACTGTGGAAGACAGGAGAGCTAGATTGAATCCTGAGATTGTTGATGATTTCTTATTTATCCACAGATTAAAAAAACTTAACAGTGCTCTTTGTAGGGCATATTTTTCCCCTCTAGGGCATATAGAATGGGTTGTATTTTATACCCGTGGACGTTTTAATAGTGTGAATTAGGATTCCTTGGTGTAGTAGAAATCACCTATTGTTGGGGTTGGAAGGGTAGAGGGTGGTGGTAGGAAGGAGGGTTATTATAGCTGCTCATTGTTATTATTCTCTATTTGTAATTTATACACAACAGTTGCACAGCATATTGTTCCTTTTTTTATTTTAATAAAAAGATTTAAATATAAAATCATATGTGTTCGAGGCTTCTGCAGATGAGGACAGAGCCCACGGGGATGGGGTGGGGACGGAGACAGAACTCACGGGGACGGGGCAGGGACGGAGACAAATTTTGTCCCCGTGTCATTCTCTAGGTGGCACTAAAAGTTACTTTCTGTTCTACTGTGGCTGTATGCCAGTTGCAGAAGTAGGAAATTGCAAAGCAAATTTGTCTGTGGTTTTAATTCAAAGCCGTTAAAGGAAATGGCCCCGAGTACCTGAAGGATAAAGATGGTCCTCTACACACCTCCAAGGACACTAAGGTCCTCTCAAGGCTATCACTAACCACACCCTTTCCAAAAGACATTACACGATGTGATACCCGTAAGCGAGCCTTTTCAGGAGTAGCCCCCACACTCTGGAATGCACTCCCTGAAAGGCTCTGCTTAACACAAGACTATCTCTACTTCAGGAAGCAGGTGAAAGCTTGACTCTTCAACCAGGCCTTTAATGGAATAAGTTACTAACTTGTTAGTCTCACTTACACACAGAAAGTGTGACATGGGCTGCACATGCTACAGCAGGACATGTTTATCCACTTCTACCCTAGCTGAGATATTTAACCATCTCTCTGACCTCATGTGCACCTTTCTTTAAATTAGTCGCCTTATTTTCTAACTCCTCTTATTCTTGCCTACTATATGTTCCATCTTTGCTTATACCTTACTCTGCCAATTAAAATGTTCTATTACATATTGTGTTGACATTGTAAGTAGTATACTATACCATACGTTGTATTATTTGAATACTAGTGAGAAATGCCCGTTTCGGATAAAAATGAATCGGGCGCTAGCAAGGTAATCCCCCCCCATCCTCCTCCCTCCCTCTCTCCCTCCCTCCCGAGTTCCAGACCCCCCCTCCGTCCCTCCCTTCAGATTTCCACCCCCCTCTCCCTCCCTCCATCCCTCAGTCACTTGGTAGCGAGTTTGTGATTAAAGTTCGCAGCGCTCTCCCCACTGCTGTCACTGAATGTGTGGGACTCCCCGCTGCTCACAGAATCTGTGGAACTCGTGCGTTGTGCCTTCCCCGCCCCGCCCTCTACGTCATCGCGTTTTGACGCGAGGGCGGAGGTACAGTGACTGCAGGCCCGCCCCGCCCTCTATGTCATCGCGTTTTGACGCGAGGGCGGATCTACACTGACTGCAGGCCAAACCGGATATCTCTGGCACCTCACGTTTCCGGCTTGAGGCTTCATTGGAACGTTGGAGGTGCCTTTTATATATATAGATTTTTACTGCTTTAATTGTCTATTGCTAATGTTTGATTTATTCTTATTGTACACCGCCTTGAGTGAATTCCTTCAAAAAGGTGGTAAATAAATCCTAATAAAGAATAAATAAAATAAATTAATAAATTCAGTTGCAAGTTGCTGTGTGTATCCTAATCATTAGATGTATTGTATGGCCTATTGATGTTTTATACTTTGATCTGTACCCTCCAGCTCCCCCCTCCCTTCCCTCCTTTTTCTCTTTTCTGCCTATCTCTTTCTTTTCTTAAGTTAATTTTAACCCTAGATATGGATAGTTACTTCTTACATGTGAGGTCTGGTATTGCCTTACTTTGTAAAATGTTACTTGTTATGTTGTGAGCTCTTGATTGTATCTGTCTCTCGAAAATCAATAAAAGAAATTAAACTCTAATTATTATCTTGTTATCACCTTTATGTGTTTGTATAAACTGATGCACTGTTTTGCCAGCCATCTTCAGAAATCTCCGTAATTGTCAGTAAGGATTTTTGCAAAGTAGTGAATGTAATTATTAAAAAAAAATGCAGGTGTGACTGTACTAGAGTTCATTCCCCCTTTTACTCAAAATGTGGGATCAAGCTGATTCAGGTTAGGATAGTAATGAATTTTGAGTGAGTAAAGCAGTTGATTGAGCCCAAAAAACAAAAGTTGAAAGTTTGAATAATCTTGATTATTCCCACACTATTGTTTGTACTGGCTTCATTTTTTCTTTGTGCATCCTTTAAGCTGATGGTGGGGTTTTTTTTTTTTTTTTCATTTTTGTTTGTTTTTGCATTTACTTTAACAGAGAGCTGAACTTGGTCACATAGAGATCTAAAGGAGCATGGCCGACCTTATTCGATGGGTCAGATATCAATGGCAGTGTCTTTTAACTGCGGAGGGCAGGACTTTCAGCAGCAGCCAAGAGCATTACTCACAAAGTGGACTGGGCAAGCCAAATCGGCCACCAAAGCCAACTGGCAGACACCGAATAGTTATTCCCTGCCTGGGGCACTTCAAGGAGGAATATGAGAAGATCTCCAAAGCATATATGAACAACAAAATACGCACTACAAAATATACTTTATTGAATTTTATACCAAGAAACCTGTTTGAACAGTTTCACAGGTATAGTATTTCTGCCTCTTGCAATGAAGTGTTTGCTTTGTTCTATAACTCTTTATTCTTATTGCTCTCTTATTTAATACATATCTATCTATCTATCTATCTATCTATCTATCTATCTATCTATCTATCTATCTATCTATCTATCTATATCTACTTAGTATTTCATTTTAACTTTACTGTAAAGTTTGATGTAAATGGACTGTAAAATGATAATGTTTGAGTATACTTTTTAACTCCTTTGCTGAAATGCCTAGCAATGCAATGTGGTAGACCTCTATGATAACAATAAGTAGGTCAAAGAAATATTTGACTCATTTTGGGGTTGGTCTGAGACTATGTTCTTGTCTCTGTTCTCTAATTCTCTTTTTGGGTCCTATCAGCGAGTGGCCCACAGAGCTCAAGTAGCTAGTGGGACACAGCTAGTGATAAGAGAACTGCTGTCTTTCAAACAGAAAGGAGTTATTCCTACTAAGTCACTATTCATCAGACTCCTGCAATGAAAGGGTCTCCCCTGACAGAATTGTGCTGCCTGTAATAGAGGTGACGCATGACGCTTTCTAAACCTATCTCCAGAAAATTATAAAGGAGGCATTGTTAAAATGAGAGGATTTCTTTATCATTGTTATTGTGAGGGAGTGGGTAGTACAAAGGGTTTCCTTAACATAACTTCCTCACTGAAGTGTGCCACTTTAAGTATAGACATGTTAGTCTGTGTAGCCAGAAACGCAGGGCCCAAGCAGAGAGAAAGAAGTTAAAAGCCCTTTGGCAGAGCAGAAGGGGGAGGTCCCAAGCAAGAATCCTCCCTCCCATGGTGGTCTTGACTTGGCTGCAATACCTGAGGGAGTTCCGGGGAAGAGAGTGGCCCTAGCTCAGATTCTTGCACCCTGTTTTACAAGAAGTCTCAAGTCAGTGCTTCCAGGGATTGTGTGAGAGGTAACTGAAGACTAGCAAAGTAGGCCAGTTATCCTTTGTCTGTGGGAACTGTGAAGACATGTCAGGGACCAGGCTATTGAAACTAGGACTGTGCTTGAAGAGATTTTATTAGTGGATGGAACTCTTCTCGTATGAAGAAAGACTGAAGAGGTTAGGACTCTTCAACTTGGAAAAGAGATGGCTGAGAAGGGGATAAGATTGAGGTCTACAAAATCCTGAGTGGTGTAGAATGGGTAAAAGTAAATCAATTTTTTTATTCTTTCAGAAAATACAAAGACGAGGGGACACTCGAGGAAGTTACATGGAAATACTTTTAAGACAAATGGGAAGAAACATTTTTTAACTCAGTGAATAGTTAAACTCTGGAACTTATTGCCAGAGGATGTGGTAACAGCAGTTAGCATATCTGGGTTTAAAAAAGGTTTAGACAAGTTCTTGGAGGAAAAGTCCATAGTCTGCTATTGAGATAGACATGCACGAAGCCATTGTTTGCCCTGGGATCGATAGCATATGGAACCTTGCTACTATTTGAGAATCTGACAGGTACTTGTGACCTAGATTGGCCACTGTTTGAAGCAGGATACTGGGCTAGACGGACCATTGGTCTGGCCCAGTATGGCTATTATGTTTTTATGTAAGTACAGAGCCTGTGAGGAAACGGGGCGGCTATTGCCCTTCGGTCCTGGAGCCTTTAGAGGAGGGGGAGTTCCCCTCGGGAGACGGGGATGACCCTTGGGTACTCCGGCTTTTTCAAAAAGATGAATTGGGTGCGTTGATTTTGGAGTCCGTATTGGCTCTCTCCATATCTGAACCTTGGGGGGATTCTTCAGGTTCCCAGCAGTCTGGTCCCATGCGGCGGCTTAGGGGTCCTTCTAAGGCATTCCCGATGCATCCAGATATTCAGGATTTAATCTCTGCAGAATGGAATACCCCCGAGGCGGGTCTGTGAGTGGGGAGAGCCATGTCCCGTCTCTACCCTTTGGTTCCGGAGGAAAGGGAGAAGTTGGGCTTTCCTAAGGTGGATTCTTTGGTGACAGCGGTCACCAAGAAGACGACCTTGCCTGTGGAAGGCGGGGTGACCTTAAAGGACCTTCAGGATAGGAAATTGGAGCAGGCCCTGAAATAGGCCTTTGAGGTGGCTGCCTTGGGCTTGCAGGTTGCGATTTGCAGTTCCTTTGTGGCCCGTGCCTGTCTGCAATGGCATCAAAGGTTGGGGGCCATGAATGGCTCGCAGGAGGCTAGGATAGAGGCAGGTCTCGCTTATCTAGCGGACGCCGTGTACAACATGCTTAGGGCTTCAGCCAAGGCGACAGTTGTGGCTCCGGGTGTGGTCTACGGATGCAGCGTCCAAAGCCTGGTTGGTTAAGCTGCCGTTTCGGGGGAAGTTACTGTTTGAGGACTTGAGTAATCTGATGAAAGAGCTCAGAGAGTCTAGACCCCAGCGGCTGCCTGAGGACCGGCCTAAGTCGTCTGGTCGGCAGTCCGGGTTCTCTCGTCTGTTTCAGGACAGTAAGAAATACAAACCAAGTCGCCCGGCCTTTGGGCAATGGCCTAAGTTTCAGCCCTGTCAGTCTTCCTTTTAGGGGGACAGGAAGGGGACCGGTAAGTCAGGTCGGACAGGTCCTCCTACCCGAAAGTCACAATGATGGTGCATTGGTCCACTCATTCAGTCCGATAGGGGGACGTCTTCAGGTGTTCCAGGATGCGTGGGTCTCCATCACCTCAGATCAGTGGGTGCTGGACATCCTATGCGACGGTTTCTGGTTATAATTCTGCCGCCCGGTCGCTCCTCTCTTCTTACAGTCTCCGTGTCGAGGTTCTGTCCGAGAGGCACAAGTCAAGTCCACCGTTCAGGCATTACTGTCTCTTCAGGCCATTGTGCCCGTGCCGCTCGACGAGCGCGGACAGGGGAGGCACGCCATCTATTTCGTGGTCTCCAAGAAGGGAGGCATGTTCCGGCCCATTCTGGACCTCAAGAGTGTCAACCAGTGCCTGCGGGTTACGCACTTTCGGATGGAAACCCTCAGGTCCGTCATTGCCTCCGTGCGGGAGTTTCTCACCTCTCTCGATCTCAAAGAAGCGTGCCTTCATATTCCAATTTGGGGCCTCCATCAGCAGTTCCTTCGTTTTGCGGTACTGGGTCATCACTTCCAGTTTCGGGCGCTCCCATTTGGCCTTGCTACGGCCCCACGGACCTTCTCCAAAGTGATGGTAGTGACGGCAGCCATCCTTCGGAAGCAGGGTGTTCGAATGCACCCTTACCTGGACGACTGGCTAATTCACGCGTCGTCCTACCAGGACAGCTTGGAAGCGACTTCCACGGTTGTCAGGCTGCTTCAGTCCTTGGGATTGGTGATCAGTTTTAAGAAGAGCTGCCTGATCCCCTCTCAGCGCCTGGAATACTTAGGTGTTCTATTCGATACCCAGCGGGTTCAGGTCTTTCTGACTGACCCGCAGTGGTTGAAGCTGGTGAGGTAGGTACGTTCCCTCCTGTTGGCCGCCAGGCCACGGGTTTGGGACTACGCCCAGCTTCTAGGGTCCATGACAGCGGCCATGGAGGTAGTCCCTTGGGCGCGAGCTCACATGCATTCGCTTTAGAGGTCTCTGCTCTCTCGCTGGTCTCCGGTGTCGGAGGCTTACCAAGTCAGACTTCCTTGGACGTTGGAGGCCAGACGGAGCATGAGATGGAGGCTCTGCCCCCAGTCTCTGCCTCGGGGAATGTCCTTTCCCATTCTGCAGTAGGAGGTAGTGACAACGGATGCCAGCCTGTCGGGCTGGGGGGACCAGCTCAGGGTACGTGGTCACCGCAGGAGTCCCACTGGACCATCAATTTTCTGGCGCTTCGGGCGGTGCAGCTAGCTCTGAAGTCGTTTCTCCTGTTCCTTAAGGGGACAGCAGTCCGAGTCTTCTCCGACAATGCGATGACTGTAGCTTATATCAACAGGCAGGGGGGGACCCTCAGCAGCTGTCTGGCCAGGGAATCCGGCCTCTTGATGGTCTGGGCGGAGCGGCACGTGTCTTACCTCTCAGCCACCCACATTGCTGGGGTCCTCAATGTAGAAGCTGACATTCTCAGTCAAGTTTTGGATCCCAGCGAGTGGGAGCTGTCTGCCACGGTGTTCCAACTAGTAGTGCGGCTTTGGGGCCTTCCTTGCATGGACCTGATGGCCACGAAGGACAATGCCAAGGTTCCATAGTTCTTCAGTTGTCGCAGGGAGCAGGATTCATTAGGTCTGGATGCCCTACTTCATGGTTGGTAGAGGGAGTCCTGTATGTCTTTCCTTCTTGGCCGATGTTGGGCCGTCTGCTGAGAATTGTAGCGACTCATCACGGCAGAGTGATTTTGGTAGCTCCAGACTGTCCCAGGTGTCGTTGGTATGCCAACCTCATCAGTCTTCTGGATGGGCAGCTGCTGCAGCTTCCGGAGGAGAAGGTGGTCTTCTCCGGCAGGGACCAGTAGCCATGAAAGATCCCTCCCACTTTGGTCTTACGGCCTGGCACTTGAGAGGTCTCATTTGAGGAAGAAGGGCTATTTGGATTTGGTTATTACTATCCTGCTTGAGGCTCGCAAGCGGTCTACTTCTTCGGCCTATGCCCGTGTCTAGAGTATATTTATTTTTGTTATTTTTGTTACGTTTGTACCCCGCGCTTTCCCACTCATGGCATGCTAAATGCGGCTTACATGGGGCAATGGAGGGTTAAGTGACTTGCCCAGAGTCACAAGGAGCTGAAAGGGGAAAGGGGTTTGGATCCCTTTAGCGCTTCAGTGGGCAGCATCCTTGATTTTCTGCAGCAGAGGATGCACAAGGGCTTAGCGCTGGGGTCCTTGAAGGTCCAGGTGGTGGCCTTGGCCTGCTTCCGAGGGCACTTGCACAGTTCTTCGCTGGCGGCTCACCCGGATGTGGTCCGTTTTCTGAAAGGAGTGGGTCGTTTTCAACTGCCCTTCCAGGCTCCCTGCCCTGACTGGGATCTCAGTCTGGTGCTTGGAGCGCTTCAGCGTCCTCCCTTTGAGCCTCTTCATCAGGCTTCCCTGAAGGATCTTACTCTGAAGGCGGTATTTTTGGTGGCTATCGCTTTGGCCTGTTGCGTTTCTGAGCTCCAGGTGCTCTCTTGCAGGGACCCCTTTCTCCATTTTTCAGAGGGGGGGGGGTGTCTCTACGAACAGTGCCATCTTTTCTGCCCATGGTGGTCTCTGAACTTCATTTTAATCAGTCAGTAGACTTGCCTTCCTTTCGTCGGCAGGATGTGGGGAGCTGATATGCGTCTTTGTGGCTTCTGGATGTTCAAAGAGTTCTTATCCGGTATCTGGAGGCGACTAACGAGTTTCGTCGCTCAGATAGATTGTTCGTTTGTTTGGTAAACAGAAGTTGGACCTAATGGCCTCCAAAGCATCCATTGCCCGCTGGTTGAAGGAGGCGGTGTCGTCTGCCTACCTCCTGGCAGGGAAGGCTTCGCCTTTGGGTTTGAAGGCCCACTTGACTAGGTGTGTGGCGACGTCGTGGGCAGACACGTCTTTGTCTTCTCCGGTAGACATTTGCAGGGCAGCGACGTGGTCGTTGTTTTATTCTTTCAGCAAGGATTATAGGGTGGATGTTGCTGTGCGGTCAGATGCGTCCTTTGGGGCGGCGGTCTTAAGAGCAGCAGGGCCGATGTCCCACCCTCGCAGGAATTGCTTTTGAACATCCCACTTGTCCTGGAATAGTGGGATAGAATGTAATGGAAGGAGAAATTAGGTCTTACTTGATTATTTTATTTCCATTAGTTCTTCACATTATTCCAGGAGCCCTCCTGGTGTTTTCGGCCTATTTTGCTTCAGACTGCCCTGCTCACTCTTCTGGATCCTGTTATTGGTTTTGGGGGTTTTTTGCCTTGTTTGTTGGTTGGTTGCTGTTCATGCATTTAGGTTGGTTTTCTGTTGGCTTATGTACAATACTGAGGAACTGGGCAGCTAGCATGTGGCTAGGTAGTAGTGCTCAGTTCTGGATTTTCTGTCTCCACCTGGTGGTCGATGGACATAACTACCTACTTGTCCTGGAATAGTGTGAAAAACTAATTGAAAGAAAATTATCAGGTAAGACCTATTTTCTCCATATAAGCACACACTATTATATTACTTTGTGCTTTGAATGGGAATTTACTTTTCATTATATATAATTTTGAGACTAGCCTTGCTGCAGCGGTTAAGAAAGGAAATAGAATGTTAGGTTTTGTTAGGAAAGGAATGGAAACCAAAAATGAGTACATTATAATGCCTTTGTATTGCTTCCTAATATGTTCAATTCTGGTCACCGCATCTCAAAAAAGATATAGTAGAAGTAGAAAAGGTACAGAGAAGGGTGACGAAAATGTTAAAGGGGATGGGATGAATTCCCTATGAGAAAAGGCCGAAGCTGCTAGGGCTCCTCAGCTTGAAGAAAAGAAGGCTGAGGGGAGATATGATAGAAGTCTATAAAATAATGAGTGGAGTGGAATTGGTAGATGTGAATCGTTTGTTTACTCTTTCCAAAAATACTAGGGGGCATGCAATGAAGCTACAAATTTAAAACGAAATGGATAAAATGTTTCTTCACTCAACGTGTAATTAAACTCTGGAATTCGTTGCCAGAGAATGTAGTAAAGGTGGTTAGCTTAGCGGGGCTTAAAAAAGGTTTGGCCAGCTTCCTAAATGAAAAGTCCATAGACCATTATTAAAATGACTTGGGGGAAAATCCACTTCTTATTTCTGGGATAAGCAGTATAAAATTTATTGAACTTTTTTGGGATCTTGCCTGGTATTTGTGACCTAGTGTTACGTTTGTGTTCATCTTGCCCTCTGGTGGCCAGAACCGGTGGTTGCTGTGGACTGTCACCCGTTCCAGATTTCAGCCCAGTCCGGTCCAGATCTTCCAGGCTGCCGGGTTTGCTTGTGCCGTTTGAGCCTGCACAGCACCCGTAGCTGCCTGGTGATTGCAGCAGCTGAGTTCCAACTGCTTTTGGGCTTATCAGCCATCTTGGAACATTTCTACTGGCCTTTGCATTGCGTCTAAGGTCCTGGTATGTTGGTGCTTGTTGCACTTCTGCTAGTCCAGTTTGTCTGAGATTCTTGCCTTGATTCTTGCCTGTTTCTAGTTAGTCTGTGTTTGGGTTAGTTTAGGTTTTACTTGTTTTCCTAGCCTTGTTTCTTGTTTGTATCTCAGTGTTTAGTTTCTGTTTGTGTGCTGGCTTGTGGCTGCTTGCAGCTTTTAGTTCTGTGTCTTGTTAGTCAGTGTTTTGTTCCTGTTTCAGTGGCTGCTTGCAGCTTCCAGTTTCTGTCCCCTAGCTTGTCCTGTCCCTGCCTTGTGTTGTATTGTGTAGCCCAGTTTCCTGCCTTGCTGCCCATGTTCCTTCCTTTCCCCTCTGACACTCAGTCCCTGTGCTACCTAGCTGTTATCCAGCTCCTGCCCTGTCCTGCAAAGTCCTGTCGGCCACCTGAAGCTGGGAGCTTAACTCCTGGTGGAAAGTGGCCAGGTACAGGTGAAGCCTAACTGTTGTCAGAGTTCTGCCTTGCCCCTGATGTGGGGTGGTTTTGCCTGCCACTGCCGCTCCTCGGCAGTGGCCCAAGGGCTCACAACCCAGTTCCAGATTTGAAAACGTGACACCTAGATAGGCCACTGTTGGAAACAGGATGATGCTCCATCTAGACTACATCTACTGTAAAGTTGCTTATAAATATGAGCCTGCTTGCACTGTGCATACTTTTAAGTATGAAGTAATTTCATGAAAGCCCTTTTGCGGATGTAAAACTGTATTTTGTGCACAAAAAGGTTTTATAAAGTGACCTTCACAATGACCATGTTTGCCTCAGTGAGTGAAAAAAACCAAAATTTTCTTTGAATTTAAAATGGTTTGGGTTGGGTTTTGTTTGTGTGTGTGTGTGTGTGGGGGGGGGGGGGGGGGGGGGGTAGATGTTGAAAAGAAATTATACCTAAGAGGATGAGAATGTTTGGGGCAAAACAATTCTCTGAAAATTTAATGGAACAGGTTCAAATTTGGTATTTGGGGAGGTGGGGGGGGGCCTGGTGAATAGATGTATCAAGTTTAAAAATTTGCCAGATTGGACTAGGGATTCCAGGGGGAAAATATGTCCCAATGCATTTCTATAGCAGAACCAGCATAAAAACTTTGACACTCTGAAACATTTCAGTTAGGGAATTATTTATTTCATTCCTGGTCTCTCATAGATAGGTTGAAAATAATTCCACGAGACACATTTTGCATCCTTTCTCCATTGTTCCCACTCCGTCCATGCTGCCACACCTATCTCTGCTGGCCTAGATTTCGGAAGTTCGGATGTGTATTCCATTTTGCTTGTTGTAAATTTTATTGTGGAACTTGGTTACTGAAACAAATGGTTTACAACCAATTGCTAGTGATGGAAAACATGGCAATACCTGTTTTCTTGGGTTGGTGATACCCTTTGGTTAAACTGTGAAATCCATTCTTTGAAATTTGTTGACATTGACATCAAATGCATTAGATATATTATCACACTTATTATTATTATTATTATTATTCTTTCCAAACCAACTTAATGTTTGCCTACCTGTTAGCTTCTCCAGGTAAGAGGTATTGACACACACACATGCGGAAAGGTGAAAAAGAATTTCATAAGCCATGCTCTGCATGCTTTCCTCACTTCCATCCCCCCCCCCCCCCCCCTTTGTCCCAGTACTCAAAGGGTTACTCTTTTAGCAGCAGCTGCTAAATGTATGAGTTCCTGTCTGATTTTCAGGAGCATTATATTGATTGTGCTGTTGAATCTCTCAGTTCTTTGGCACCATCTGGATCTTGCTAGGGAAAATTAGGGCAGAGGTGTAAGTGTTTGGCCTAACTGTACATATAGTGGTGATATTCAGCCACACTCTGTAGGGTTAATTTAGGCCTACAAAGAGGAGTTATAAACTAAATCACTTAATTATAAGTATAGTATCTGAACATTGCAGGGAAACTTATAGCTATTGGTGATGAATGCTTTCTATGTATAGTTAGTGCTTCACTAAATATAAATATGTGTTTATTTTTGTTTTAACTACCGCAGCCATAGCCAATTCTGTGATCATTGTCTTTTAAAAGGCTTTTTTATTTTTTGATGGTTTCTTTTTTCTTTGTGCCTTTTCCTCTTGCATAAGATTATTTGTTAAACTCTTCTTCACAAAGAGTCTGAACTAGAGATATTTCAACTTCATACTTTATGCCAGAGTGCTTAGATTGTGAAATTGGGTTGTCTGTCAGTGGTTTTCAACCCAGTCTTCAGGGACCAACTGGCCAGTCATGTTTTCAGAATATCCACAATGAATATGCATGAGATAGATTTGCATGCACTGCTTTCTCAGCGTGCAGATCTCTATCGTGGGGATTCATTGTGAATATGAAACAAAAAAGTGAGGAGAATGAGTGAGGATATCAAGAAAAATGTGAATAAACATTTTTCTTGGTATCCTCACTCATTCTCCTCACTTTTTTGTTTCATATCTCACGTTCCGTGAGGGATTTCACCTCCTTTTTGTTTTTCCTTTGATTCATTGTGAATATCCTGAAAACCTGACTGGCCAGTTGGTCCCTGAGGGCTGGATTGAAAACCACTGGTCTAAGTCATCACTTTGAAATCCTTGGAGCTGTGTGTGATTGAATTATCCTGATTTTTGGCTGAAAGCAGGGGTGGATTTGTGTTTTCTTCAGTGTAAAAGGAAAAGGAAGCACAAAGAGTCTTGTAGAATGAAAAAAATATTTTTTTCTTCTCTTCTTCCATGCAGGTTTGTTTTTACCGTGACAGTGGGAATATTATGCCTAATATACTGAATTGCTAATTATTAATGTTATTGAATCAGATCTGACCATTCTTAATTCTGTTTTTGTTTTCAGAGCGGCCAATTTATATTTCCTGTTTCTAGTGGTCTTGAACTGGGTTCCACTAGTAGAAGCCTTCCAGAAAGAAATTACAATGATACCACTAGTGGTAGTAATTACAATTATAGCTATCAAAGATGGACTTGAAGATTACAGGAAGTACAAAATGGATAAGCAAATAAATAATATGCTAACTAAAGTATACAGTAGGTAAGTAATATATCTACAGTATGTTAAACGGCTTAGTTAAGCAAGTCTGACAGAGTGAGTTTAAAGCATGAGCCAGGTGAGGCACCAGGGGAGTAGCTGCATTGAATGAGCCCAGAAAAATTCCTAGGGCTTCCCAGTGGTAGGGGCCACCTGCAATTGCACCCTCCTTCAAGTCTGGTCTTCCGCTGCACCCAGATCTGTCCTCTGTAGCTCCCTTCCCCCACCCCATGTGTTGGCCCCTCCAAACTGCTGCAGTAATGAAAACTGGCTGTGTCTGGCCAACCGAGCCTTTGCTCTGCTGTGTCCCGCCCACAGAGACAACCAGTATGTTTTGGGGAGGGGGGCTAGAGAGAGAGGCTGGATCTGTTCTCGGGGAAGGGGGATGGAAAGAGACCGGATCCATGTGGGGGGAGTAAGGAGAAGAGAAATGGAGAGAGATCCAGGTAAGAGGGGGTGGAGAGAAGGTGGGACCCACACAATAGGGGGAGGGGGAAGAGATGCTGGACTTTGGGAAGGGGGTGGGAGCATAGGGAAGGGAGGGGGAGAGAGGTTGGACTGCTGGTGGAGTGGAGAGAAGACAGACTGGACTAGAGATGGTGGACCAACGGAGGGATAAAGAGAGATGCCAGACCATGGAGGGTGCAGGAGGAAGGGAAGAGAGAGGAGAGGAGAGAACCAGAGGGCAGATGCAGGCCATGAAGGATAAGGATAGTGAAACAGAGGGGAGACACTGGACAGGACGAATAGGGACACACAGGGAAAGATAGATAGTAGACATAGAGTTGAAATGTCAGAAAGGCAGGAGATCCTGGATAGAATTAAGAAAAAAACAGGAGACTGGGTCCAAAGCAGTGTTCAGACAACAAAAGTAGAAAAAGTTGTAATTTGTCAGCTCTGGGGAAATGTGTATCTGATTATCTTACATTTCAGTTTCTATTTCTGTTACCGTCACAGGTTTTCTGTATAGATCTGAAATGCTTGCGTTTTGCAGGATTTGTTTACTGGAGCTCTTGAAGGGGCTCTTCCCGTCCCCACCACCTTGGGAGAGATGATGTTACTGTGGGCTCATCTGAAATGTTTCTGCCCGGGGACCAATTCAGTCCTAGCTATGCCACTGTGAGGCTCTGAAGCTTAAAGGTGCCAAAAGCCTGCCTCGCTGGCTCACCCTTTACATAGGCAAAAGCATGTTGCTTTACCTTCACCACTGTGCTCTTCTCCCTGTGCTGCTGCCATCACCACAGGTTTAAACATGAGAGCAGGTGCTTCCTCTTCTTATGAGAAACAAGAAGTACCTGTTTCTGTGTTTAAACCTGCGGCAGTGCTGATGGCAGCACAGGAGCGAGAGCAATGCATCACGCTCTCGCGCTGAATATCTGTGGTTAGGCACTTAAATGCTATTTAATAGGCTGGTTAAATAGTTTTTAATATTGGGAGAGTTGTTTATAGTGCTGTCAATAATATAAAGAAGACCTTAACTATAATTATATTAGCCTGCTCATGGTGCTGAATTTCTGGCCATTGTTTAGTGCACCCCTTGGTTCTCTTCAGTATGGGCACTCTGACTGATCCAGTAGAAATGGTGGAATCTATGGTTGCGCAACCAATATAACAAAAAAAAAGTGTAGAGGACAATACAAACCAATATTCACAAAATCTCGACAACAAATATATTCATGAACTTCCCTACATAAATTCTTAGGGAGTTTTCCAATATCAGTTCAGCCAAGTGGCACTATCATGCAGCAGAAGGAAAAAGCCTCAGAATTACAAAGGGCAATGAAATTTGTGCCTCAAACCATTCAGTCATTGGCAAAACAAAAGACCCCTTCTGTCTGTTATTGAGTTTTCTCAGTGTGTACATCATCATAACAAAAATGCAAGAGAACTTAAAGCTGAAAAACTAACTTTTTCAGTGAAGGCATTTAGGGTCGGATTTGGGTATCTGTAATTCTAGCCAATGACGCCAGCGGCTCACTGCCACTGCTTCAGGGTATTTGGTCTTGATCAGAGCACTAAATCTAACTGTCGTTTACATTTTCTGTGCAATTACGGTTGTGTGATAAAATTAATAACCAAAGTCTGTTAAAAGCTATCCTCTCCTGGATGAGGTGTATATTTGACTTCTGGTTTCTATTCTAATATTTTTAAGAGATTTTTTTTTTCTTTTGCTTGTATCTTTGTTTTGTACAAGGGCTGAAATAAGATATGCCTTTGGCATATTTAAGAATGACCAACCTTCATTTAGTAGTTTCCTCTAGTATGCTCTACTTTTTTACCTTTTATTTTTTATTTGAATTCCACCTTCTTTATATATGGGCAAGTTTAATAGAGTACATTATATGAGAATAAGTTGATATTTTGTGTATACAGTCTAATGTGCTTATATGGCTTTAAGAAGAATTTTTGTGTTGTGTATTTTTACCTAACCAGTTTATTCATTATTTATCTATTTATTATTTATGTTATATCCCCTTAGTATTTCTTTGTACGTATTGCTGATGCCTTTATTTTGCCCATTGTGCGTTCGAAAGCATTAGAGTGAAAATAGCATTAATATTACGATGACATACTTGTACATACAACACCACAACAGATTGGGGGGGCGGTCAGCTGTGTTCAAAATGATAGCTAAAAATGAATTTTAAATATTTTCTTTGAACTTGATGTAATTATGATTTGCAAAGATAAATAAAAAAATGTTTCCCAAAAACAAGAAACCAAGGAAACGCCATAGTCTTGTCTGTGTTTACTTTCCAATATCTTATGTGTTCTCATGAGAAAACTCATTTTGTGTTTTCAGAAAAGAGGAAAAGTATGTGGACACTCGGTGGAAAGATGTTATTGTGGGGGATTTTGTCCGCCTTTCATGTGATGAGATTGTTCCTGCAGATATGGTGCTTCTCTATTCTAGTGATCCAGATGGAATTTGTCACATTGAAACCTCCAGTCTTGATGGCGAGACAAACTTGAAACAGAGGCAGGTGGTGAAAGGTTATGCAGAACAGGTAAAACTGCCCTATCACCTATACTAAGGTATTATAAATAAGGGGGAGGGGGGATAGAGGGGAAAAGGCAGCTTGACACAGTGTTTTCCTCCAGATACATTGGAAACTTCTGCTGTACCCTGCAGAGTAATGAGAGGAACTGTGGAACATACAGATAAGACTGTTTAAACATTCCTTTTCAAGAGTTTTGATGCATCATGGAGTTTTTCCATAGAAACAGAATAAAAACAGTAATGGCCTAAATATATTTTTTATTACATACCTTCCCGTTCTTTGCTGAAAATTGTTTACAAACAGCAGCGTGTGAAGAGAGCAACTAGCAGCTTCTCCTCCAGTGGAGGATGTGAAACAGTATAAATTTACTCCCAAAAGAATTAAAAGAAGAAGAAAAAAAGAACCCTGTCTGATCACTTCATGGAATTCATGGAACCCTTTCTCTTTCTAGTTTTGCATATTTGCCAGGTGGAGGTGGTGGGGGGAGGGGGGGATCACTATCTTAATTGTTTTCAAAAGAAACCCATCAAGGAAATGAAAACATCAACAATACAATACAAGTTTAGCTGTTAACATTTTCTTTCTCTTCTAAGATGATACAACATCAATTATTAACATAAAGATCCAGCTTTTCCCACATTGATATCAGTGAAGCTTTCACCAGTCTCTTCGCCTGTGCCGCTGCCTCATAACTCCAGTAGAAACAAAGCATTTCACCAATAAATCATCTCTAGGTTCTCTGCACCCTTCTAGTTGTTCACAATTAATTGCTGTAGTTAGCATAAAATAAAACAGTGGGGCTTCACCCTTGCATAGTTTGGAGAGAGCAAGACATTTCTACACTATAAGTTGGTAGGTTATAGGATCATTAAATCCCCAAATTTGATGACATCTCATCTCCAAAGTTCTAACAATGGATAGTAAAAGATCACAGCGCTGCGTACGTCTAGTAGCGCTATTGAAATGATGAGGAGGAGTAGTATAGTAACAGTAGATGACATCAGAGAAAGACCTGTACGGTCCATCCAGTCCGCCCAACAAGATAAACTCATATGTCTACTTTATGTGTATACCTGACCTTGATTTGTATCAGCCACCCTCAGGGCACAGACCGTAGAAGTCTGCCCAGCAACCCCGCCCCCAACCACTAGCCCTGCCTCCCACCACCGGCTCCGCCATCCAATCTCCGCCAAGCTTCTGAGGATCCATTCCTTCTGAACAGGGTTCTCCTATGTTCATCCCACACACCTTTGAATTCCGTTACCTTTTCATCACCACCTCCCACGGGAGGGCATTCCAAGTATCCACCGCTCTCTCTGTGAAAAAATACTTCCTGACATTTCTCTTGAGTCTGCTCCCCTTCAATCTCATTTCATGTCCTCTAGTTCTACCGCCTTCCCATCTCCGGAAAAGGTTCGTTTGCGGATGAATACCTTTCAAATATTTGAACGTTGTATCATATCACCCCTGTTTCTCCTTTCCTCAAGGGGGTATACATGTTCAGGTCAGCAAGTCTCTCATACGTCTTGTAACGCAAATCCCATACCGTTTTTGCAGCTTTTCTTTGCACCGTTTCAATTCTTTTTACATCCTTAGCAAGATACGGCCTCCAAAACTGAACACAATACTTCAGGTGGGGCCTCACCAGTGACTTATCCAGGGGCATCAACACCTCCTTTCTTCTGCTGGTCACACCTCTCTCTATACAGCCTAGCAACCTTCGAGCTACGGCCACCGCCTTGTCACATATGTACCAGTATCAGCATTACCAAACCAGCAAACGTTTCCTGTTATATCTGAGAATTTACCTACTGCTGTCATTTACTATGTTACTATATATTACATCACTGCTGTGCTCTTGGGGTAGAGGACAGGACCCTTGTGGAACCGTGTCTCATTGTGTGGTAATTCATATTGTCAATATCATACTGATTTTTTCACTGTTTTCAGTCATAAGGTTGTATGATATGTAATGCTGGGAAAGAAATGTTTATTGGAACAATGTTAATAAATAGTGCAAAGAGTTCTTGGCTTTAGAACATTTTTTTTCCTTTCAGTCAATAATAAATTTGGAAGAATAACCCCAGTGTCTGACATTGCCTAAACCAAGAGATATCACTAAAGAGGTTCATATTCTTTAGTATTCAAGGACCTTCATTATCTTGAAGGAGTAGCCTAGTGGTTAGAGTAACAGGCTGATAAGTAGAAAAGCCAGGTTCAAATCCCACTGCAGCGAGCAGAATGGAGATGATATCAAAATTTTCCAGCAAAATACAAAAACCATGAGTAGAGTAGGGATGGGAAGAAAACAAGGGCCCTGTTTACTAAGCCGCATTGTAGGCAAATTAACATTTTTAACGCACATTAACCTTGTACTTGCCTACAATATCCCTATAGGTGCCTACACGGTTAGCGCGCGCGCAAATTGTAGGCGCATTAAAATCACTAATGCGCCTTAGTAAACAGGGCCCTAAGAAAGTAATTGATATGGGGAGAAAATGGGGAAAGATTAATGCTCAGGTAAAAGAGGAAAGTAGAGCTGTAAATTTAATTGTAATTTTGTTTTTGTAACTTAATAAATTTGTGAGTTTTGTATTAAGGTAGTATATAAAGTTTTATTAATAACAAAAAATATGACAGGGAGCCAGGAGGGTGAAAAACATGAACTATTTCTTTAAAAACTTACGAGATCAGAATCCTAAAGCTTCTTGAACCATTTATGGCTCCAAGGACCTGCACATTAGTGGCTTTTCATGGTACATGAGCCTTGTTTAAAATCATTTTGGCTTGAGCTTTCTACCTTCGCCATAATCATGAGACTTAAATACAAGGATTCCACTATAGAAGTTTTAATAGGTATTGTATAATAGAAAACTTTGTGTACGTTGTCTGCTTTATGGCACTAATTCAATTCTGTCTCCATCCCCTCCTTTTCCTTTTTTTTCTTCAAACAGCTCTGTGATTTTAGTTGGCCATTGCTAACTCAAAGGATATCATGACTTATTTTTTTTAATGTGAAATAAATTAATGTTCGTGTTTTTTTTGTTTTTTGTTTTAATTTAGGCGTACGAGGTTGACCCTGAGAAATTTTCTGATAGAATAGAGTGTGAAATTCCAAATAATGACCTCAACAGATTCAGAGGCTTCATGTAAGTAGTTTGAAAGCATTCTCAAAATGTCAGTTTGGCTTATTTTGTAGAAGCTCTGGTCATTTCATTGGAAAAAAAATTTTTTTAATTAAAAAAAAATGTTTGTAGTTCTTCACAGAGACTTAGGTTAATTACCTGTTAGTACCTGATGGAGAAAGCAAGAAAGTAGTTTCCTTATTTGGCCACCTGTGTTTAGTAAACCTTTAGAGGCAGATGCAGCAACCAAACGTAAAAAAATCTAAATCGTTAAAGTCCCTAACGATTTTAAAATAACGAAAAATGCACCAAAAAAAAAAGTCACACATGCTGAGATCGGTATTGAAACGTACAATGTACCAAAGAATCACAATACACATCGTTAATCAGCCCCCAAATCATGCGCAGAGCAGCCAAGCGTTATGTTAGCTGCTCTGCGCATGCCAAACAGTCAAAACACAGTCAAATCACAAGCACATGGCTCCCAAATCAAAATAAAAATTAAAAAAAAGGGTCGGGAGGGGGCAAGGGCGCTCATCAGGAGCGTCCTGTACGGACAGCCTTGCCCCTCCCCCCCCCCCCCCCCCCCCCCCCCCCCCCCGCGCTCGCCACTTTCCGCCGCTCCCCCCACCCCGAAAAAGCAAAATGCTAGCTGCCCCGGTCCCCCTCCCTTCCTCACTACTCTGTCACCTCAGCTCCGCCTCTCGACATCCTCCGTCCTGTGCCCCGCCCCCTTTTGGGGTCGTCGCCGCCATTCCCCTCTTCCATCGGGCCCCCCTCCCTCTTACAGGGCCCGTGCAGCGCCTCTCTCCTCTGTCCGAAGGCGCTGCACGGGCAAGAAGAAAGCTGATGGCTGCCTTCGCCCAGCTTCGATGGCGCGTCTTTCTCCTGCTGGGCCCGCCCCTGTCTGACGTCAGTAACCTACGTAGGTTACTGACGTCAGACAGGGGCGGGCCCAGCAGGAGAAAGACGCGCCATCGAAGCTGGGCGAAGGCAGGCATCAGGCTTTCTTCTTGCCCGTGCAGCGCCTTCGGACAGAGGAGAGAGGCGCTGCACGGGCCCGGTAAGAGGGAGGGGGGCCCGATGGAAGAGGGGAATGGCGGCGACGACCCCAAAAGGGGGCGGGGCACAGGACGGAGGATGTCGGGAGGCGGAGCTGAAGTGACAGAGTAGTGAGGAAGGGAGGGGGGCAGGGGCTGCTCGAATTTTGCTTTTTCGGGGTGGGGGAGCGGCGGAAAGTGGCGAGCGCGGGGGGGGGGCAAGGCCGTCCGTACAGGACGCTCCTGATGAGCGCCCTTGCCCCCTCCCGATCCTTTTTTTATTTTTATTTATTTTTGTTTTTCTGACGTCCTTTGGACCAATCACAGCGCTTTTAGCTCTGCTAATGCGCTGGGATTGGCTCAAAGTTTGTTTATTTTTTCTCATAATGATTTTTCCTGCCACAGAGCTGACCTAACGAGTGGTCCAGACCTCTCGTTAGTTTTCCTGCCTTTTTCCTGCGTAAAGGCAATCGGAAAAGGTTAGTGCATGTCGTTTCAATGGGGTTTTCACACTAATTGCTCATCTCCATTCCGTTTTCGTTAGCTGCTGGCTTCCTCGGTAAAAGCCCTTTGATGCATGCAACGGATCAAATTTTCCTCGTTGGAGAGTCATTAAAGGCTCATTTAGCTTTAGTGCATCTGCCTCTTAGAGACAGGGCCAAATTAATTACAATTCAGGCAAACTTTATTACTATCCAGTCTTTAAATAAATAAGAATGCCCAAAATATGTTGAAACTAAATCGGATCTCAGCAGTTCCACTTGCACAGTGGTTCCCAAACCTGATCCTGGAGGCACCCCATATAAGTACATAAGTATTACCATACTGGGACAGACCAAAGGTCCATGAAGCCCAACATCCTGTTTCCAATAGGGGCCAATCCAGGTCACAAGTACCTGGCAAGGTCCCATAACAGTACAATATATTTTATGCTGCTTATCCTAGAAATAAGCAGTGGATTTTCCCCAAGTTCATTTCAATAATGGCTTATGAACTTTTCTTTTATGAAGCTATCCAAACCTTTTTTTAAACCTCACTAAGCTAATTGCTTTTACTACATTTTCTGGCAACAAATTCCAGAGTTTAATCTTTGAGTGAAGAAATCTTTTCTCTGATTTATTTTAAATTTACTACTTTGTTTACTCTTTGCAAAAATACTAGGACTAGGGGGCATGCAATGAAGCTACAATCTATTCACATCTACCCATTCCATTCCACTGAATATTTTATACACCTCTATCATATCTCCCCTCAGCCATCTGTTCTCCAAGCTGAAGAGCACTAGCCACTTTAGCCTTTCCTGATAGGGAAGTCATCTCATACCCTTAATCTTTTGTCGCCCTTCTCTGTACCTTTTCTAATTCCACCATATCTTTTTTTTTGAGATGTGGTGACCACAACTGCACACAATATTTGGGGTGTGGTCGCACCATGGAGCGATACAAAGGCATTATAATGGCCTCATTTTTGTTTTCAATTGCTTTCTTAGGCACCGCACACTGTGCAGAGGGTTTCAACGTATCATCAGCGATGACACCTAGATCCCATTCCTCGGTGGTGACTCCTAATATGGAAACTTGCATCACATAGCTATAGTTCAGGTTCCTCTTTCCCACATGAATCACTTGGCACTTGCTCACATTGTCATCTACCATTTGGATGCTCAGTCTCGTAAAGTCCTCTTGTAATTTTTCACAATTATCTTCTGATTTAACAACTTTGCATCATCATCGAATTTAATTACCTCACTAGTTACTCCCATCTCTAGATCATAAATATGTTAAAATGCAAATGTCCCAGCACAGACCCCTGGGGAACCTCACTCCACTATCTACCCTTCTCCATTGAGAATACTGACCATTTAACCCAACTCTGTTTTCTATCTTTTAACCAGTTTTTAATCCACAATAGTACACTACTCCTATCCCATGACTCTTCAATTTCCTCAGGAGTCATTCATGAGGTACTTTGTCAGATGGCTTTTGAAAATCCAGATACACAATATTGACAGCTCACCTTTATCCACATGTTTATTCACCCCTTCAAAGAAATGTAATAGACTGGTGAGGCAAGATTTCCCTTCACTAAATCCATGTTGGCTTTGTCTCATTAATCCATGCTTTTGAATATGCTCTGTAATTTTGTTCTTTATAATAGTCTCTACCATTTTGTCTGGCACCAACGTCAGGCTCACCAGTCTATAATTTCCAGGATCACCTCTGGAACCTTTTTTTCAAAATTTGCATTACATTTATGAATATTTACAAGAGAGATTTGCGTGCAGTGGAGACAGTGTATTCAAATATCTGTCTTGAATATTCATTGTGGGTATCTGAAAAACCTGACTGGAGTGCCTCCAGAACAAGGTTTTTGAACCACTAGTATAGCATTTTCAACCTTCAAGAATTATGCATTCACCTCCTCATTGATCCGATAATCTAATTTAAATTAGTGAAGAATATTCATTAAAATATGAAAAATGTTAAATGGTCAAACATTCCCATACTTTAAAATCTTAAATTGTACTCATCTGAAAAATGATTAGCTCAAATCAGTTGGGGACCAATTCCAACATGAGTCATGTTTTGCCCTCAGGTTGTCTCAAGCTAAAATAACAAACCATAGATTAGCCAGGTTTCAATACTCAAATCATTGGCTATACCTTTAAGTGGCACCTTTATACATATGCCTCTGGATTCCATTTAGGTCGCCCAAAGTTGTGTGTGCAGTTTTGGCCACAGTGGAGGAGTAGCCTAGTGGTTAGTGCAGTGGACTTTAATCCTGGGGAACTGGGTTCATTTCCCACTACAGCTCCTTGTGACCTTGGGCAAGTCACTTAACCCTCCATTGCCCCAGGTACCAAAACTTAAGATTGTGAGCCCTCTAGGGACAGAGAAAGTGTATGCATATAATGTATACAGAACTGCATGCATCTAGTAGCACTATAGAAATTATTATTATTATTAGTAGTAGTAGATGCCAGGTCCGCATCTAAACTAATTCATTAATGAGGTGATAACAGTTGGTTATTGCTTGGAGTTACGCACACATTTACCCTAGGTGCTATTCTATAAAATATGCCTAAATTTCATAGCATGCAACTCCAGAGGGGCATGTCCACGGGAGGAGCACGGGCAAACAGGGGGCATTCCCATAATTTATAGAATACTATGGAATACTATAAATTCCATGCCAAACTACCATAAATTTGAGTGCCAGCATTTACACCAGGTTTTGGCAGGTATAAATGCTGGTGCCCAAAGTTAGGTGCAAAATCCATGCTAAGCTAGTCAAACATATAAATGGCGAGTGACCGTACTCACCCGCAAATGCGCAGTAGAGACTTCCCTCTCTGTCCCGCCCCCGCGTCAATACAGAGGGAAACCACGAAGGGGAGGGAGGGAACCGCCTACGTCGCTACCGCTCCCCCCCCCCCCCCCCCCCCCCGAGGACGCCGCTACCACTCCCCCACCCGGAGTTGCCGCCGCCGCCCCCCCTCCACCCGGCCCAAGCACTCTCTTCAGTATTGAACTTACCTCGCCGACACGCAGCAGGCAGATCAGCTGAGCTCCCGTCGGCCTTCCTTCCCTGCCTGTGTCCCGCCCTCGCCAACGTTACGTCACACGAGGGCGGGACACAGGCAGAGAAGGAAGGCCGACGGGAGCTCTGCTGATCTGCGTGCTGCATTTCGGCAACGTAAGTTCAATAGCGAAGAGAGGACCCGGGCCGGGTGGAGCGGCGGCGGCGACTCCGAGGGGGGGGGAACCGTTAGCGGCGACCGAGGGGGGGGGGCCTGCAGCGGCGAGGGGAGGGGGCCTTGGAAAAACCCCATACTAGCTCATTTTAACGGGCTCAACGGCTAGTATTCTATAAAGGGTTCTGTATGCGGGGCGCCCTTAAAGAATACTAGCTTAGCACAGATCTTCCCGGTGCTGAACTTTGGGAGCCATTTACTGAATTCCATCCATGATACTGTGCCAGTGCTAGAAGTCTGCTGTAGCTCTACTCACCAAACAAGCCGTCTGTCCGTCTGTCTGCCTACCTGCCTGGCTGAACAGTGAAGTGTACATACAGCAATGCCTAAAGAATGCTTCTGTGTCTCTTTAGGCACCTTAACACCAGCTGGCATAAGGTTTCCAGTGGTAAGGGCACACTTGATCAGTGTGCTATTCTTTGAACATTACAGGGAATAGGAAATGACTTCATTTGGCTACATTAGGATGCTATTTGCGCTGAACATGGGTGAGCTCATTGTTTCCGGCGGTAAGGGCCTCTTAGCATTGTGTGGAGGTTAATGCGGGCACTAGGCTGACGCTAATGGTCTCTTGAGCCCTCGTTTGCTTCTGAGCACTGGGGCCTCTGTACCACTTGTAGTGCACATAGAACATAGGCTGGTAGCCCAAGGTACAAAGGAATACTATAATGAAAATGAGGCTTAATTGTACTCTGGAGCACCAGCCTAAAATCTTTGTTGAAACATAATCCCTTAATTTTCTAATAATAGTTTAAAGAAAATAGTCCTAATTACACGTTTTAATTGAGGAGGTAAGGATAATGAAGAATCAATAGCACCCCTAAATAAAGGACCTAAGTTAAGATAGGGACAGCACATTGATCAAACTGAAGATTTTTTGAACAGGCTATTATCCTTGATTTACTTAAATAATATCTGAATGTTTTTCACATTCAGTTGGAAATGGTTGGCCAACATCTATTTATTTTTTTTAATTAGCATGATGCAATGCATCAAATTTTCATCACTGTCTGGTTAAACTGGCTAAAATGCCCAGTTACATTGGTACTGCTGGATATAGTTAAAGTTAATATATTAAAAAAAAATATATCCATATATCTAGTTATCTTTAACCAGTTAAGGCACCACTGAATAATGACCTCCAAGTATTTATTTCACTGTGGATAGAATATTGTTTGAGATGAGAAAACTTCCTGAGGACAAATGTTATTCTATCGCAGTAAAAGCAACAAACGTTTCTTGTTTTTGGATGGTAAGATGTAAATTAGACAAGTTAACATTATTTAGAATATATTTTTGCTTTGCTACTATAGTGTGATCTATAATGATACGCTGTCATTGCAGGAACCATCAAAAGAAGGAACGAGTTGGTCTCAGCAAAGAAAATTTGTTGTTAAGAGGATGCACTATGAGAAATACAGAAACTGTTGTAGGCATTGTGGTGTATGCAGGTCAGTTTAATAGATTTCCTTAGCTGCCTTGCAGAATGTTTCATAGTTTTTCTGATATGGATTACAAATTTTAAATTTCCCAAAGTACAATGTTTTGGTGAATATTTGCTTTATGATACATAGGGAGCCAATGTAATAGTGTGCCAGCCTTAACATGAATTTTGAACAGTGACAGAGGTTTAGCTGAGGTAGGTGAGTGGGCATCAGGGGTGGGTTAGTATGTGGGTGGATAATGATGGAATCTTTCTGGTCCCGGAGCAGAGAGCTGGCTCAGGGGTTCCAAGTGTGATGATATTTCAATCCATTAGAAGTCATTGTTAACAGATTTTCAAGGAATGGATTTTAGAATTTAACCACAGGGTACCAGTGTCCTATAGCAATAGGTATTAGTTGGGTAGTATACATAGCAACCATTAAAAAAAATACACAGTTCAGTAGGTTTCACAGTAAAATTAACAACAAAGTAAGTAAGATATAGATCTAAATCACTAAGAGACAGCACATCAGATATGGTGGGTGCTTGGTGTAGAACACATACAGGGGTCCTTTACTAAGCTGCAGTAAAAGTGGCCTGTGGTAGTGCGAGCGCATCTTTTGGGTGTGTGCTGGGCCATTTTTTACCACGTCTAGGAAAAAGGGCCTTTTTTTTTTTTTTAGGGTTTGGAAAATGGATGTGCACTAAAATTGAAACCAGTGCATGTACATGCATAGGCCCTTATGGAGCTTAGTAAAAGGCCCTACTGAATTATTTCCAATTCTTGTGTCGGAATAGAGAAGAGGGAGAGGCAGTTTGAAGGAGCAATTCTCTATTTCCACTGTATCCAAGTTACTCTGCTGCACAAGCTGGAACTGTTTTTCATGCATAAACATATCCATTTATGTTTGAGTTTTTCCTTGGAATCCCCATTCCATTCTGGCGCATTTTTGAACGCTTGTGTCCTTTTCACAGTTTTTCCCCTCCATATGAAGCTTGTTCCAGTTCTATTAAATTTTCAGCATTATTTTGCTCCAGGATTGGTAGACAGACATTTTCAAACTCAATTTGGAAGTACCGCCCGGCTACCTTGTGCCCCGGGCAATAATTCCATTTTTTAAATGCGTCGGATACGTGGTGTCAGAAAATATTTTTTATTTTCTACCGCATGGCGCTAACTGGGCGGTAATCAGCAGTGTACATGTGCTGACGATTACTGCCCGGTTAACACATGAGACCTTACTGCTAAGTCAATGGGTGGTGGTAAGGTCTCAGGCCCAAAATGGACATGCGCCAATATTTATTTTGCTGCATGTCCATTTTCGGCCCCCCCAAAAAGCCTTTTTTTGCAGGCGTGCTGAAAAATGGGCCTGGGCACGTCCAATACATGCGCCTACAACAGCGCAGGCTATTTTTCAGCGCACCTTAGTAAAAGGACCCCTTAATTTCTTTTCAGTATCTGTTGGTTTGAAAAGCCTAAAAATAGTAGTAAAGTTTGTGCCCTTTTAGACTTTACTACCTTTAACACATTGCCCTGTGTAAAAATGTGTGTTATCACTCAGATTTGTAGATTTGTTTTAACATGGATTTTTTAAAGCTGATATTTTATATAAAGTGCCACATTTTATAAGTGCAGGATGTTGACTACAACATGTTAGATATACAAAAAACAAACAAACACAAATCTCATTGTCAACTACTAGTACAGTAAGTATAACACACTTTCTTTTACTATTCAGTAAAGATTTAAGAAAAAAGTGCTGGTACATTAAAATATCGTTAGTTTACTGCATCTCAGACACTAATGCTTTTTATTAGCACATGAGTAAATTAATCATGCTGTAAAATGTACTGTACATTTTTAACATAAATCCATCTGGCCCCAAACTTATAACACATTTTATGTTCTTGTCCATTCCAAGTTTTATTTTGTTTTTTAAGCATTTTAAAATTTTACTTTAGAGATGACATCCAGGAATCTAAAAGTGTACATAGAGTATCACAGACTGAAACTTCATTTATTGTTCTAGTATTTTTATGTATTTATATTTGTTTTACCTATTTTGTGTTTATATGTATTATTTTTTAAATTTGTGTGTTCTTTTATAGCCTTTCTGAGTGCAATTGGGAGGGTGGGCTAAACTTGCTTTAGCATTACTATGGTAAACGTGCTATTTAAGTATATGAAATGCTAGAAGTGTGTTATTGTTCCAGTATTTAATATTGCTTATAATTTGCTTCTTCTTGAAATGTTTTGAAGCTAGAATGGTTTTCTTTTTTTTAATATTAGGTCATGAAACCAAAGCAATGCTGAACAACAGTGGGCCACGCTATAAGCGTAGTAAGTTGGAAAGGAGATTGAATACAGATATCCTGTGGTGTGTTTTGCTTCTGGTTTCAATGTGTTTAGTTGGAGCCATAGGTAAGTGCAATTTAATTAGTACACATAACAAAGAGAACATATTTCAAAATACCTTTTTCTTTTAGATATAATATTCTTGAAAATGATTGTAGTAACACAAGGTTCATTTCTAAACTAAAGCTATTCCTAACAATAAAATGTGTATTTCACAGTAATCGAAACACAATTATAAAATCTTCATACAATAAATTAAAGAGTAAAATGTATCAACAGCCCCCATCATACTTAAACATGTAGACTCATACAGTCCAGAATTATATATGGATGTTCTGTCGTAAATTAAATCAGGAAATGCATGCATAAACAACTGGTTTAAATTTCTTGCTTAAAAAAAAATTACATCTCCATTTCAAATTAAATCAAAGCATTCTAAAATGGAGGGACACTAACAAGTAAATGCAATGTTCTAATCAGCAAAGGTGCTCATTTTCAAAAGAGAAAAACATCTGAAAAACGTTACAGCTGGCAGAAAGATGTTTTTGTGAGAAAAATGTCTACGTTGCAATTTTTTGAAACTTTGATTTGAAATGTTTTTCTTTTCAGTTCATCCAGATTTCAAGGGGCTGTGTTGGTGGCGTGTATTTAGGTGGGACTTGGGCATTCCCAAAACTTAGATGTTTTTCTGCCATAATGGAACAAAACCAAAACATCTGAGGCAAAAATTGAGATGGTATTGGCTAGAGCAGTTTTAAACACGACTAAGTTACAAAAAGGCATCTTGACTGACCAGATGACCACTGGAAAAATTAAAACATGACCCCCCTTAATCCCTCAGTGGTCACTGACCCCCCTCCCCCCCCCCCCCCCCCCCCCCCCCCCAAAGATGTGACAGTACATACCAGGCTTTATGACAGCTTCAGATATGATGGCCATTTCTATTACAGCAGCAAGCTGGAGTAGGCTAGTGGTGAGTGCAGTGAACCATAGAGAAGGGGACCCAGGGCTGTGTCCCACGCTCACTGGTACACTTGTGGTGGAAAGTGTAAGCCCTCCAAAAACCACTAAATGCCTGCATTGCCCCCAAGGCTGCCACACTACTCTGCTGGGATGTCTGTCTGGCTAGTCTTCTGACAACCAGACATCCGAATGGCTTGTTTTCATGTATTTTTCCCTAGGGTGTGTGTTTATTTATTTATTTTTAAATGGTGCCTAAGAAAGACATACTGAGCACGAAAATGGGTAATTTTTGAAACAAAAAAAATAAAGATTTTTCTGGTTTGAAAATCGCTTTTCTTCGTCACTTGATTTTTGGACACTTTCTCACAAAATGTCCCAAATCGGACTAAGATGTCATATCGAAAATGCCCCTCCGTGTAAAATATTCCTTATCTACTATAATAAAACTCACCCTCAACGTTCTGAGGACACTGACGTCAGTGAAGCCAAGCCCTGACTTCCTTCAAAAAGGTTCGAAGGTTCGTGGTGGTGAAGCCACCAAAATTGCTCCGGGCCCCGCCCTCGAGGGTGGAGCAATGGCAGAACAACGAACGGGGAGGCAGGGGGGGGGGAATTGCTCCGGGCCCCACCCTCGAGTCAAACGTCATGACGTTGGGGGCGGAGCAATGGCAGAACAATAAAGGGGTTGGCCAGGGAGGGAGGGGGGGTGTTGGCGACGAAAACCTTGCTAGCGCCCGTTTCATTTGCTCTGAAACGGGCCTCTTTTACTAGTTTTATATATGTAAATTATTTTAACTGCCTTAAACAGTAATGCTAGTAATCAAGTTTCAGTTCAGTTTGATATACCTCAGATCAACAAAGTCAGCTAAATAGTGTACAGTACTATGAAGAAGAGTACAGAGATATGTAATACTGTAAAGCCGAGAAAAAGAGGAAGATAAGATTAGAATTTCTTGATATAGAAATAAAGATAGAGAGAGAAAATTGAGCCATGCTCCATCATACATCCTGGACCCTCTCTGTTATTTATCTAATGGCGAAATTTAAAAGTTTTAGTAAATATAATCCCCCACTCGGTCAGCACCCAGTTGAAGCCCTTTGAAATTGGTGTCACATGTTTATTATTTTTTTGCTCCAGAAGGAATCCCTGATCCTGTTTTTCTTTTGATACAGCTACTAACTTGATATGACTGAAACTTTTCTTTTCTAATTAGGATGGTTTGTGCATATGTGAATTCTTTGTTCAGCCTGTCATATTAAAAACCATGTTGTAACAATCATGATGATCTTCTTTTCTGTGTCCTAATATCTGTTTTTGACCTTAAGGGTGAATGCTAACGCCCATAAAAAGTACTTTTTGCAACTTTTTGTTGCCAGTAATGGGCTAGATGCTGTATATGGTGCCTGAAAATTTTGCGCAGAAAAAAATACGCCTTGTTCTCTAAAGTATGCTTACTTTTTATATAATAAGCTTAATTTTCCCCACGGTATATAGAATACGCCGAGCGCCTCTCCACGTGACCAAATTTAGCCATGGCCATTTATGCTGTGTTTCAGTTGGCGTAAATCCTGATGCCTAAATTAGACGTAGAGTGGGTGTATTCTATAACAACTTGCATAGATTTTAGAAATGTCCATACTCTCCCATGGCCACGCCCCCTTTTCAACTGTGCGAGTTGTGCGTGTAAATCTTAATGCCAATTAGTACTTATTGCTTGGTAACATCCAATTGACAGTACTGATTGGCTAGTTAACCAATTAAGTTGTGCGTATTGTTATAGAATATACTACGATTTCTGCATGGAAATTAAGGCATGATATATAGAATCCGGCAGAATGTGCCTATGTTGGCATTTAAATGAAAGAAAAGTTCTGTGCTATGTACATTTTTCATTTTCCATCGAATCTCACTCCCTTTCTAATTTTCTTTCTTTTTGAGGCTTTTTGAAGACTGATGTGAAGTTCAGGTCTTGCATTCACATCCTGTCTAAACACAGCTTCTTGGAAAGATGATAGGTTTAGAATGTCCTTTCTCAATGGTTTCTGTAAACAATCAAGTCCAGTACCTTCCAGGCTTATTTTAAAGATTTAGTTTGTTTTCCCTGTTTTTTTGTTGTTGTTTTTTAACAAACTCGGATATAAAGGGATTTTTTTTCCCAGCAAAAACATCCCCCTCCTTTACCATTGGTTTTTGTTAGGGATTGGATCATTTTCAGACTTTTGTTCCCAAATTTTGGGCTTTATGGTTTCACACATTTGTGTTAACCTACAGATTAATGCATGGTAAAATGTAATGTGTATTAAATTGATTTAGTAGGTACTAAGTTTTTTTAAGATTGTCTAATGAATACACACCCCTATTTACATTTATTAATCGCCTATACTCTGATTCAGGTAATGTAGAAACAAAAATTCCTGACTTCTTATTCAAGGCAGCTCTTAGGATGTCCCATGTGTGCAATTCTGTCTTAATAGAAAGTGGCATTGCTTACCTTCATAGATTGTGTGTGTATGTATACATACATGGAGATAGTAGTTCAGGCATGCTATCCCTTCCACTCGTATGAGGAAAGGAGAGGGTAAGAACTGTTAAACTGTTAGAGGTTTGCTTATCTATAAAGCCCTGGGAAAAGTCATGTTTGGGGCAGAGCATAGTCAGATGACCCACATGTAACTTGGTATGACTAAATTGTTTTAGAAGAACAACTATTACAGATTAGAAATTTTGTTGTTCATTATTCTTCTGTGTATTTTTTCTGTTATTGGTTCCTAAACTCTTACAAATATGTTTTGAAGGTCATGGATTGTGGTTAAGTGCCTATAGAGAAATTCCACTTTTTAAAGTTCCTGAGCCAGATGGAAATCATACTCCTCCAGCATTAGCTGGGTTCTATATGTTTTGGACAATGATCATTTTATTACAGGTAATTTCACTATAGTTTCAAAACAATACTTTATAGCCAGTATTAGAGCTTTTATCCTTGTTTCACTGAATACTTTCTTATTATCTTGGTAGATTTTGATCCCCATATCCCTCTACGTTTCAATTGAAATAGTCAAACTGGGGCAGATTTATTTCATTCAGAATGATGTAGACTTGTACTATGAAAAGTTGGATTCTACTATTGAGTGCCGTGCTTTGAATATTGCGGAAGACCTAGGACAAATCCAATATATTTTCTCCGACAAGACTGGCACTCTTACAGAGAACAAGATGGTTTTCCGCAGGTGCAGCATTGCAGGAATGGAATATTCCCATGAAGAAAATGGTAAGAATCAAAATTTCATTAGTGAGGCATTCATTCTAAGGCTAATGTAGATGAAAAGAGGAGAGAGAATTAACTCTGTTACTTAGCTGTGGTGTGGAAAAATTGCTTGTATTTCAATTTGTTATAGAAGTAGATGGGAATGAAGGTGAAATATGGTCTCTTGTTTTTAAATTTCAAGGTTTTAGAGGTAAAAACAAACAAAAAAGGCAACAGTCTCCTTATATGGTAGAATAATAATAAAAAAGGTAGACTGATAGAAAACATTAACACATGAAATAATTTATTGGTGTGAAACAAAAAAACAAACCCAACGTGGCCACGTTTCGCCCTCAGGCTGTGTCAGGGGTCAAAACTAAAAAAACAAGGGGTGATGGGATTCCCCTTCTTAAATACTTTTATTTAACAACAGTACTTTTTTTGTTACATTTATACCCCGCGCTTTCTCACTTATGGCAGGCTCAATGCGGCTTGGCTGTCTGTTCCACATTTCAAAGCTTGTATTGCTGCACACATACTGCCCAGGCTGAAGATTTGTGACTTTATCTATTTGTTCATCATCACAAATTTATTAAGCTGGAATATTCACCTGAGATGGTACAACCAAACTGATCACAGCGCACAATAAATGATTGGACAATCAATGAATAAAATACGAATGAGTAAATAATTATATCAATACTTTTAAGCGACTATTAAGACTTCATTTCCTAGAAATGAAGAAAAATTAGCGCATCAAGCGTACTAAATATAACATACTTTGACCTGAGTAAATGGCTACTTAATGGTGGCATTGCAAAACAAAAACATATCAGTGTTGTAGAGCACAATTTTCTCTTTCAGATGATACTATTCACAAGCTGATTCAGGCAGGCTCTTTTTTAATAATTGGCTTTGAACTTTGGTACGTTTTACCATTTGTGCTCACAGTGGCAACTTTGAAGAGATCCTGCAGGGCGGTTATAGATGCTGGTTAGTTGCAAATCTGGCAGTATTATGTCCAGCACAAGCATAATGCTTGTTCAAAATTTCAAGTCCGTATCTTTGTTTGCATGGAAGTTATTGCGGTCTGAATATTGGTCCAAATATATTCCGATGAGTCGCGACCAATTTTGATGCACACTTTGAGTCAACTTGTTTGACTGGATTTTGCATCCATAATGTTAAAATGTATTTCATCGGAATTAGCATCAAAAACTGTACAGGATTTGAATTTTTTAGCCATTCTTATAAATGTGTTTGGATTTTATTAGACCCCAAAAATGGTATTTTGGTAAATGTCGCGTGCTCATGGACTGACAACCTTTCAGAAAAGGGGGTCTAGATCTGCAACTATTGCAGTTAGAGACCTCAAATTTTGGGAAACTTTGTTTAACACCTGACTCGCGCAACAGATAAAATCTGAACAAAATTGGAGACATGATGGTGTGAGGGTTTAGACCACTTGGCATGGAATGACCCCTAGGTGTTTGGGTTGGAGCCATGCTGGTTTTAGTAGCTGTTCATACTACTGAGGTACCTTGTGGTTGGTTATAGGAGGGGATAGATGATAGATGCGTACTAAATGGGGAGTTTTGCATACTCTACTACTCCAGAAGGTGTAGTACTCCAGAGGTGTGATGGGTCTAGTCAATAAGGAGGACTCAGGAACAGTGAGCAAACAAAGTGACACCTTGGGTCAGGAAATTGCGTGGTGTCTTCTGTCTGTTACTGGCCACCATCTCTTTGGGTTGAGCTCTCTGATGCTGACTGCTTGAAATACAGAACCTGGAGTAGAGTACAGATTACTAGGAAATTTATAAGAAGACTTGATCGTATCAGGGGCTGATAGATTTAGGGTGCTTCTACTGAGAAGTATCAGGGTTGGGAATGTAGGAAGAAAACAGCAAGGAAACCATGTGGTGCACACTCTTCATTTTCAAGGCAACACTATGTAGGTGCAGACCAGGCTCTGGTAAAAAAAGTCAAATAAAATTCACAGAAACAAGATGTCCCCCAGTAGGAGTATGGAGCAGGTGGCAGTGACCAGCCTTTTTGGTAGAAAATACTTCTACTGATAGGACAAAAGGTTCACCCTAGTGCCATTCCCTTAGGAACTAAGCCATCTGTACACTAGTAGTGGAACTTCACAGGAGAAAGGTCACAAAACTCTCTTGGATTAAGAATGATATCCTTCAGGCAGCTACAACACGTAGCTGATAGTGTGGACAGGAATAATTGGCTAGACTGGATGGGCTCATTGGTCTTTTTCTACCTTCATCTTGTATTTGTTTGATGCCCACAAGGTGCATGAAATACACATTTATAGCAGTTTAATATCTATGATACAATTGTAACTAAAGTGTTTTACTTTTGTAATTGTGTTATAGAATACAGGACTCCAGAGAGGTAGAATAAATGAGTCTTTATTGTCAAAAAAGCAGATACAATGGACTCTACACAGTCCTATGTTTTGGCAACAAATGTCTTGCTTCAAGAGTCTAAGTATCTGTTGAACTTTTTCAATGTTTTTCCACAGAGATAATGAGGCATATTTTCAAAGCTCTTAGACTTACAAAGTTCCATAGAGGCATATTTTCAAAGCACTTTGGGAGGCTAAGTTCCATAGGTTTCTATGGAACTTTGGGAGGCTAAGTGCTTTGAAAATGAGCCTCATTGTAACCTATGGAACTTTGTAAGTCTAAGTGCTTTGAAAATGAGCCCGCACATGTCACAGAAAAACAACTATTGTAGTTGGTCCAGATCACTATACAAAATGCCAAAGTATCATCCCTTTCCTACTTTGTTGGAAAGTATATTCTCCGTAGGCTTCCTTCCTTGTTAGTCAAGTGATAGAATGCAGGGTTTCATAAATGATACCACTAACACAACCTTAGGGGCTGCCTTTTGATTATTTATTAGGATTTATTTACCACCTTTTTGAAGGAATTCACTCAAGGCAGTGTACAGTAAGAATAGCAGTAAAAATATTCAAATAATACAAAATATGGCATAGTATACTACTTTATGACCTGACACATAGATCAACTACTGTTACAACAGGAGCAACGCAGCATTTTCAAACTCAACACTGTTCAACCTACAGGGCTGAATACAGAAATTGATTATTCAGTATTTTTTTTGAAACTATTGTCTGCCACCATGCCCGTTTCCTGATGCGCTCTCTTTGTTTTATGATTTGTTTTCTTTTTTTATGAATTGTTTTTTGTGTGATGTTTGTTTTTATCATGAGTCTACATTTCATGTCCAGTCATTGTGATGAACTTTCAATTGAGTATTCAGTTCTGTTGAGAAATTGTCACTTGTCACCCAGCCCGTTTATTATCTATTATTCTTTATGTCGTGTCTATTTTTATTGTTATGCTATACACATTCTACATTTTATGCTAAGTTGCATTTCTTCTTTGTCACAAAGCTCATTTTTTAATTGCATTTTTATGATGTGTCTGTTATTAATGAGATCTTTTGTCCTCCGTGGATTGTATTTTATCTTTTTTATTATAGTTTTACATATGTTCATTGTACTTTGACCTTTTATATGTCTGTATAATTTGTTTTTATGGCTCATCCATTATTTTATAAATTAAGTAAGGGTCTGTAATATACCACATAATTTTATTTTGTTCATTTGGACTGACCGCCACTTTGTTGGCATCTTGGTCAAGTGCACTTCATTTGATGGTTTATAGTATCTATCACCATCTACACTCTCTTAGTATATCAACTATATTTGTTAGCAGTGCACTCATTCATTTTGGTCCTTTCATATTCATTCACACCTGTTTTTATTTCACACACATCACTTCTGGTTATGAAGTGCACAGCAACTCTCACACTCCTATTCCATCCTGTTCTTATACAGACATTCTATGTTTGATGACACCAGCACACTGTAACTTGTCGCTTCACTCAAAGACGAGCAGTTTGTTCATTCTTCTGGAGCCTCATTTTCAATCTTTGTTTTAAAAGGCCTAGTGCGCATGTATGCATCTCTAGTTTTTTTGGCATGCATTCATGGTGGTTTGTATTGCATCAAGTCAATGCTTCGCCCTTTCTAAGGTAAGGTCAGTAGTTTTGGGGTTTTTTTTTTAAACAGCTGTCCTATGGGATTTAATCTCCTTTTTGCGCGATGCCGTTAGTGCTTCTCACTGACATATCAGTCGAGTGATTGCCGTGAATATCCAGACCCAGTGGAGAGACATGGTTTTATTAGGGTGATTTTTCCAGTCTGCTCAATGTTGCGATTGACAGACTCTGGTAGAGAACGATGTTTGTGTCAGAGCAGTGTTTTCAATTAGAGCTTTGCAGTTAGTGCAAACATCATACTGACAACTTCTATGTCCCATGCAGTATGCTGCTCATTTACTGTCCACATCGGCGACTGTTAAGACGGTTATTTCCCATCTCTTTATTACTGATTATGATACAGTTTAGAGAGCAGTAATGTATGTTTTGCACTTTGCCTACATCAACAATTATAGTGCCTTATATCTTCTCAGGATTTTTGAGTGCAATAATCATTGATTTTTAGTTATTTATTCTCCTTAAAGAGCGGATTGATAACTCTGACTATTTAAGCAACAGCTTATATTATTTATTTAACACATTTATATCCCACATTATCCCACTTAGTTGCAGGCTCAGTGTGGCTTACACAATACCGTAGAGGTAGACTCCGGTTCAATAATACAAATACATACTACATATTAGGTGTGCTGTCCTGTTGGTAAGCCTTTTTTACATTAACCCATCAGTTTCATCTGTCAGTTACCGGTTTGTGCTCTCCATTCTGTCACTTGGTTATCATCACTTATTCACAACATTTAACTTTAATGAATATCGGTACTTCTTCACACATGCACATATTGTCTCCACAATGTATGTCGCATTGCATCAGGGTGCATTCAAGTCATTATTGTCTAGCCAAGGTTTTTTTTTTTTTGTGCACAATCTTCATTTTCCATTAAATTCTATGTAACTTGGTTTTTGGTCACAGTACAGTATTTGTTATTTTGATGGTATTGTATATATATTTTATATTTATTGTCTGTATGTTTAAAAATGTTTTGTTCATATTTTAGAATTGATCCCCGAGGCAAGCATTGTTTTACTCTGAAACATGGCCCCTGTCGGGTCATAAATAAAGTACACTTCTACCTTTTCTTGAGAGGCCTTTGTGCTTCTTTTTTGGATTGCTTTGCTGTGTACTTTGACCCTCTCCATTGTATGCTGTATAGTATACTACTTAATGTCAACACAGTATGTAATAGAACATTTTGTCAGTGTAGGGTATAAGCAAAGATGGAACATATAGATAGGTAAGAGAATAAGAGGAGTTGGAAAATAAGGTGACTAATTTAAAGAAAGGTGGCAGAATGGGTAGGTTAAAAAAATTAAAAAAAAGCTAAATTCATTGTGTGTTGGACTGTTTTATTCTTGCCACCTGAATTTAGCTTTTTTTTATTTTTTTTTAACCTACCCATTCTAAAATGATAGACAAGCAGTTTGGGAAGGAGTAGTATATACACTGTGTTCAAGTATTGTGATCTTTATGTATAATTTTGTATACTCCTTTTCATTTTTGAGTATACCCAGGTATCCTAGTAATAAATGGTATTCAGTAATGATTGTGTATATAACAGAAATGTTTTAAAGTAGCAGTGTGTGTAAGATTTTTTTTTTTCTGTGTATAGCCAAGAGGCTGGAAACCTACCAAGAAATTGACTCTCAAGACGAAGATATACCAGATGCTGCATGTGGTCTTCTAAGCAATACAACTAGACAGAAGACAAACAGCTGCTGTGGAGCAATAAGCAGTCCTGTGAGCTGCAAGTCTTTGAATAATCTATCTGACACCAGTTCATTGCTAAGCAGGGAAGGAGATGGAGTCAGTAGCATCCCACGTTGTAGACATGTAGCCTTCAGTAGTCCCATGGTGAGTAGTTATTTGTGAAGCAATAGAGGTTGTTCCCCAACAGCCTGCTGAAGTAATTTATAAAAGGCCCCTGTTTGATTTATTTTCTTATAAGGGTAGATTTAATGAATGTCTTTGTAAAGGAATTACATCTCCATTGATATATATATATTATATATATCATATACACGCATTTTTATATTTACTGAAAGCCTTAAATTTGATATATGTCATACACATCATCCCAGTCAGAAGGCCAAGACATCTGAGATTCATTTGTTCTTACATGTGACTCTGATCTAAGGCACACATGGCATAGCTTTCCTGTAGTTGGAAACTAGTAAGGATGGGCATTCAAACCCTTTTTGTATTTATTTATTTTTTCGTTTAAAAAAAAAGTCATCAAAAAAGTGCACTATTGCACATATACCCCCAGATTCTATAAATGGTGCACAGATTTACGCTTGCAGAAGTGCACTCTTTTCTGAGATGAATGCAATTAAATTTGATAACGACAGTTGGCTCCAGTTATTGGGTATGAGTGAGAAATAGGCAGATTGCTGGGGTAAGAGGAAGGCAAGAGAGACTACCGGGCATGAAGAGGAAGGAAAGTGGTCCAAAAAATAACAGTGAAATGATTCTCCTGCTTTCAGTGGTTGGAGATCCCTGCTCTAGATGCAAAATTCCACCAGCATCATGATATGGGGCTCGGTTTGTAGATACCTTTCCTAATTTGAATTGGATTGTGGAATTGCTAAAAATGTTGTACATGCTGGAATATTTTCTTCTTGTACTTACCTCAATTTACACTTTCCCAACTGCAAAGGTATTAAATACAAGACCTCCTATGCATCTAGTTTCTCCTTTTTGGGCAGCCAGCTTTGGAACGCTCTGCCAAGATCCATCCGAACAATCAAGGACCAGCTACCATTCAGAAAAATGTTGAAGACCCATCTCTTCAAGAAAGCTTACCCTAATGCCCCAACTTAACTTTTTAAACCCACATGATTCCTGCCCCGACAATTATTATACCTTTGACTATGTCTCACAGTCTCCTTATGGTCATTCCTCAATCTCTTCGTCTCCATCCTTCCTACTCTTTACCCCTCCCAATCTCTTCTCCTTTTGCTCATCCTATCTTTGTTTACCTCTCCATGATCAATTTACATATCCTCAAAACCCCACTACTACTATGTTTATTACAACTTGTAACATTCTTCTTCAAGACTTTGTAATTCTATTTACTATGTAAGCCGCATTGAACCTGCTATGTGTGGGAAAGCATGGGGTACAAATGTAATTAATAATAATAATATTTTTTTTTCTCAGTTGAGTTGCAAGCTGTTTGTGGCTCTTAGATAAAATAACGTCTGAAAACAAGGCTGAAATTAATTAAATAATCATGCTTTGTTTATGGTGTAATGAGAGGTCCCATGGACTAATCAGGGGAGAAACAAATAATCTGGGCTGGCCTTTCCCTACAATCTGTCCCTTGATGTATTCATGCTTTTATATGTTTTGTGATCCACTAACACCAGCAGAATATAAATGTTTAAGTAAATCAAAGCACACAAAAGATTAAGGGGTGTGAGTTAGTGACAAACTGAGACCAATCTGGTTATGAAGGAGATATTTTTCCTGAAAAGGATTAAGATCAGAAAGCAAATAGCATGTAAGAGGAAAAGCAGAGGTGGTAAAGAAGAGTGGTAGGGAAAAAAAACAAAACAAATAAACCCATTAAAAAAAATTAAAGAATAAGGCTTAAACAATGTGGTGTTAACTACCATGAAACCATGCATAGGTAATTTCCTAGGTATCTTTATTTTGGCATGAGATAACAAGTCATAAGGGCCAAGAAAGCAAAGGTCTTGAGAAATACTCATTGTAGTCATTCCAATCAATTAGAAATAAGGGATGTACAGTGTTTTTGACCAATGCTATGTGAAAAGAACAGAGGCTTTCTCTGTACAACAAAAAGTTAGCATAGCAAGGTGTTATCATTCAGGGAAAAGTAAGTGTATATTTTTTGGTATGTTACGAGCCATTGGTGAAATTGGCCCAGCACACTGGACAATTATTATTATTATTAGCATTTGTATCCCACATTTTCCCACCAATTCGCAGGCTCAATGTGGCTTACATTTGCCGTAATGGCGATTGCCATTTCCGGGTCACAGAATACAAAAGTCGCTGCATTAAGGTGCATGCATATGTGGTAGAGAGGAATACATTGTGGTAATGCATATTAATTTCTATGTGATAAATAGGAATGTAACATACATTAGGTCATCGACTGTAGAGAAATTATTCAACATAAGGGTCAAAGTGAAACTATATTCAGCATAAGGGTTAAAGTGAAAGAGGTCAGTCAGGTGATAAGAGTTCGGTTTTTCTAGTTCATGTGTAGTCTTTATCATTATGTATTGAGGATGAATATTATTGGTATGCCGCCTTGAATAAATCAGTTTTCAGTAGCCTTTGGAAGATAGTTAAATCTTGCGTTGTTTTAATGGCCTTCGGTAGTGCGTTCCATAGTTGCGTGCAGATGTAGGAGAAACTAGTTGCGTATATAGATTTATATTTTAATCCTTTGCAGTTAGGGTAGTGGAGATTGAGGAATGAGCTTGCTGATCTTTTTGCGTTCCTAGTGAACGATTTTGTGGACCAAGGTGCAGACTTTGAACGCAATACGTTCTTTTAGTGGAAGCCAGTGCAGTTTTTCTGTTAGGGGTTTGGCACTTTCGTATTTCGTTTTTCCATATATGAGTCTGGCTGCTGTATTTTGAGCGGTTTGAAGCTTCTTGGTGATTTGTTCTTTGCATCCGGCATAGATGGCATTACAGTAATCTAGATGGCTTAGTACCACTGATTGTACTAGGCTTCGGAATACTTCCCTTGGGAAGAAAGGTTTGATCCTTTTAAGTTTCCACATTGAGTAGAACATTTTCTTTGCTGTGTTTTTCGCATGGTCTTCAAATGTAAGATTTCAGTCAATTGTGACTCCCAGAATTTTCAGGCGGTCTGAGACTGGCAGGGTGTAGTCTGGGGTGTTTATTGTATTTGGTTTGTTTGTGCTATATTGTGAGGATAAGATGGGACATTGTGTATTTTCTGTGTTTAGCTTTAGTTGGAATGCGTCCGCCCATAAGTTCATTATTTGTAGGCTGTGTTCAATTTCTTTTGTGATTTCTGGTATGTCTTGTTTGAGTGGGATGTATATCGTGACATCGTCTGCATAGATGTACGGGTTAAGTCTGTGGTTGGATAGTGATTTGGCTAGAGGTGTCATCATTAAATTAAAGAGGGTTGGTGAGAGTGGTGATCCTTGTGGTACTCCGCATTCAGGTTTCCATGGTGTTGATGTTTCTGAGTTTGCAGTCACTTGATATGTTCTTGCTGTTAGGAAGCCTTTAAACCAGCTTAGTGTGTTACCTCCAATCCTGAAGTAGTCTAGGATGTTTGTGAGTATCTGGTGGCTAACCATGTCAAACGCGCTGGACATGTTGAATTGTAGGAGCAGTACATTGTTCCCGTTTGCAATCAATTGTTTGAATTTGGTTATGCGGGAGGTTGGATCGAAATCCTGACTGTGATTCATGTAGTATTGTGAATTTGTTTAGGTAGTTAGTAAGTTGTTTGGTTACCATGCTTTCCATTAGTTTAACTGTCAGGGGGATGGATGCTACTGGTTGGTAATATCTGTGGCAGGTAAAAGAAAACCTAAGTAACAAGACAAGCTTGAAAACTACCGACCAGTCTCTAACATTCCTTTCCTGGCAAAACTTATAGAATGAACAGTCTGCAGTCAGCTCAGGGACTGGCTAATTAAAAGTAACTGGCTTAGACCCATGTCAGTCTGGCTTGGCACAGTATTTACTTGGTTCAAATCCTATCTGTCAGATAGACAGCAATCAGTTCCGTTCAGCAACAGCACATCATTACCTTGGACACTGGACTGTGGAGTACCACAGGGATGTATACTGTCTCTCGTTTCATTTAATATCTAACTAAGCATCTGGCTGAGCTGCTTCAGTCAATGGACTCAAAAGTCTACATCTGTACTGATGTTGTGCAACTACTCATACCCACTGAACCAGATCTACCCACAGCTCTGAGTAAACTGACTGCCTGCCTAACCACAACTCAGGAATGGGTAAACAACAACAAACTGCCTGAACCCAAATAAAACAGAGATTCTTTGGGTACCAAACACAAGTGGACAAAATACCCAACTTCAAAATACCTTTTGTGAAGTATGAACTATAAAATCACAGGTCAGGAATCTTGGGATGCTGCTAGACTCATCACTCACTCTGATCCCACAAATTCAAACAACCTTCAAACATTGTCTCTATCATCTACAGCAGCTACGAAATCTCTCTCCATATATTGAAAAGGTGAGTCTGACCACAGTGGCCCATGCCATGATAACATCTTGGCAACTACTGTAATGCCCTCTACACTGGCCAAACCAAAAAGAGTTTATCTGCTCCAACTGATTCAGAATTCTGCAGCATGACTGATAGAAGGCTGCAAGCCGCGTGACCACATCACACCCTTCCTGTAAAAGCTACACTGGCTACCAATACCTTACGGGGCTAAATTTAAAACTCTGTTTGATTTTCAAGGTCCTCAGACAAAATGGACCAGAGTACTTAGCCCTTTACACTCCTTTAAGACTTCTAAGGTCCTCTCAAGGATCATCACTATCTGTACCCTCATCAAAAGAAATTGTATGATGCGATACCCGCCAGTGAGCCTTCTCAGGATTAGCCCCTGCGCTCTGGAATGTACTTCCAGAAGAGGCTATGTATAACTTGAGACTACCTCTACTTTAGGAAGCAGATGAAAGCCTGGCTCTTCTCTCAAACCTTTAATGCATAGGATGACTGACTATACACTCATTCTGCACCTAGACTAGTTTGCTACACACATTGTAACTTGGATCAGTTCCTTATCTCTTTGTTAACTATAGAAAGAATGTGCCTTGAGGTTAGCTAACCATCAGATTATCCCAACTGACACATCTTGTTCCCATCATATATCTGCTTTTGGTTGTTCAGCTGTATGATAAGCCATATTGTAGAAAATCTTCAACATTATGGTAGTTGAGTGTTCTAGTGCAAGCTTATTAGGTATATCATTAGTATTATGCTAACATTGTATTATATCTGATATTTGAATGCCATTTATTTTTGATACTATTACACGGTAGTTCTATTAGGTTTCAATTTACTGTTTTCAAGTTTACCTCATTTGTTTATTCTTGGTTATTTTACTATTATGCTGTTAACAAAATTGTAAGTTTTATGTTAAACTGTACCTGCTGTACACTGCCTTGGGTGAGTCTCTTCATAAAGGCAGTTAATAAATCCCAATAAATAAAACCATAACAGCAAAAGAGGAATAAACTAAGTAGTATGAAACATAATAAACTTTCTCACTGGAACAGCCCTTGCTTCTAGAGCATCCAGTTTTGGAATACTGACAGTCACAACCTAGAAAGACTCCAGTTTTCTCCTGGACCAACATGGTTATTATGAAAGCCATTTTATATTCTTTGTTACTTCTGTAAAACAGTTATTTTGAATCTAGCTGAAATAAGCATTTATTGGGCTCTATCTTTTTGATTAATAGGAAAAAGATGTTATTCCAGACCCATTGCTTCTAAGAAAATTGTACCAGATAAAACCTCATTCACCTGCATTATCAGAAGATACTAGTGGAGAGCTGTTCTTGGAAACCATGTATATTATGGATTTCTTTCTTGCTCTGACAATCTGCAATACTGTAGTGGTTTCAACTCCGAATCAACCCCGACAAAAGGTAAAACAATTGCCTCCAAATGGAGCAGCAATATATATTTTTTACTGTTGTGTATGCAAGGAGAATAGACATAATTTGAAATATATCATTCTCTATTTGTTCATCAGCTTATAAAGGCTTCAGAACTATTGGTAATGCTGTATAGTCAAGCAAGTTAGTGTGAAATTGAATGTATAGCTAGGAAAACATTGCAGAAAAAGTCTTGCTAGTTATTTTTTGTCTGTAACTTTGGCAACTATACAGTGAAAAAGCAGAAGATACCCCAAGTAGCCAGACAAAGAAACAACACAAAAAAGAATGGGGAACAACCACTACAGTTCCAACTCAAGGGCAATGTTTATTAAAAACACAGAAAAATATATGCACATGGACGTAAAATAAACACTTGACACAGTCCGGCATTTCACACTGCTTGTTTAGTACTATGTTTTTCCAACGCTGAGAAATTGTGTTCAACACTAGACGCCTTTATCTAGTTAAACTGCACATCCATCTATAGTTTAGTGGACTATTGTAAGATAGTTTTCTTTTTACCATTTGAGCCTGTGATTGTCTACCACACATTGCTGTTTTTATAGTTTTGACTCCTGAAGCAGGCACCGACTGCACTGAAATGCAGGATTGCGTTTGCGTCGGTTTAAGTCCACATGCATAGTACTTTTCTGTGGTTTTAATAAACGTTGCCCTTGAGTTGGTATTATAGTAGTCGTTCTCCATTTTGTTTGTGTATGCGTTTTTCTTTGTAACTTTGGCAAGATAAAATGGATATTAAATTTCATGAAGATTTTTCAAAATGGTCCATGGAAATACTTCTAATAAATATCTTAGTACTTATGGTTTTGGTTTTACAGCATTTCAGTGGTATATTAACCCTACTCCCAAAGCCCCAAGTCTTCCCATTTTCGTATAGGATTAATCATTTTCCTCAATAAAAGCCTTTATCTCTCTTACCCTTTTTCCTGTTGGTATGCTAAAATAACTAAGGGGCTGATGTACTAAAATGTCTTGATAATGGTGTTCTGTGTGCATATTAATGACTAGTCTTAAGATGCAAATTAAGTTTTTGATAATTTCTTTGTGTTGCAGTGTGTGGTTTGTTTTTTTTTAACCCATTCACTTTCTTTTTTTTTTTTTTTTGCTGCGCCACCAATAAGTCTTGTATGTGTGTGGTATTTTGTTTTTCTCAAGAATGAGTGTGGTCTTTCCTATGACCTTTGGAGTTCCTTTTCATATTCTATTTTTTTTTTAATGTTTATTTAGTCAGTAGCAAGCAGCGACAACAAAAAGTTATAACAAAGTACCATCATATCCTCTATACATGCTTGCTATAGTTTCAGTATTATTCCCCCTCCTAACCCCCCCCCCCCCAAACAAAAATAATAACAACAAATCCCACATAGGTGCCTCGGTCATGGGTACTGGAGGTCCAAGATAGAGACTAAAGAAAAGCTCTTATAGAGTGTGATCATGTTGCCGCCAGGCCATATAAATATCCCTTTTCTTATGATTAAAAAGAAGTCTGCCGTATTTGGAAGCCATTAGCTGAGCCATCAGGCAGTAGTAGTCCAACTTTTAAGACAGTCTCCACAGACGGAAGAGCAGGTTGTTTCCAGAGCTGAGCCAAGCTGCCGTAAAAACTTTGCCATCATGTGGTGTTTTGGGATTCCCACAATCTTATGATGATGTAAGCAGCAGTCAGTACCTAGTGGGTACATGACTGGCAAAAATGTGTTAAGTGCCTTCCAGAATGTATGCACTGCTGAGCCTGTCCACCAAATGTGGAAGGAGGAGCCCCCACAATTACGCCAACATAATGGTGAACCAGTTTTATATATTTTAAACAGTCTCTCCGGAGTATAATACCAAAAATCTTAAACCATTTTCAATCATAGGAATAGCGATAGAACCCTTCAGTAGATATTGAGAGATTTTATCCCACTGTTTGAGGTCATATGTACAAGTTGATAGTGTTTCCCGTGTAGAGGTTGTTTCGTTATAGAATCAGTGTCTGTAAATAGCGCTGCTTATACCCCATCCACCAGTTATAAGTTTCAGATTTAAGCTCCTCAGTGATAGCACCAGAAAGTATGAAGAAAATGGGAGACAAGTTCTTCCTTTATCCAACCTGGAACGTGGGTTGCTTTTTTTTTTTTTGTATTACTGTATCTCCAGCTTCTTTGGTCATCAGTTATGAAGGGACCGAACCACTTTTATTGGTTAGAAGAAATTGAGCCCCCTCCCATTGTTAGATCTTTGACACCTGTGATATACACTGGATATGCAGACCTAGAAGGTCCACCACCCCTTGCTCCCCCAACAAATGTGACTAACATAAAAAAAAACCATATATCTGAACAGTGATGACAACACAGAGCAGGAAGTGCGAGGGTCTGACACGCAATCATGTCTTGAAAACAGCACATTACAAAACTCTGGCCATAGTTGGCAGAGGCGGCAGTTGTATGTTTTGAAACGCCCCTTGGAATTGAAGCTAAGTTTTTTTTTGTTTTGTTTTTTCAGTTTTTGTTTGTCACCTTTTTTTGGGTATCCACACTCCTCCCTGTGAACTCCGCTCTCTGAACAAATCTCTCTTGACGTCCCCCTTCTTCTCCACCGCTAACTCCAGACTTTGTTCCTTTTATCTTGCGGCACCTTATGCCTGGAACTGTCTTCCCGAACCCATATGTATAGCTCCATCTCTACCTGTTTTTAAATCTATGCTGAAAGCTCACCTTTTCACTACTGCCTTTGACTCCTAGCCGCTACTCATTTGCCCTCCTCCCCCCTGTTCCTCTTTACCCTGTAATTCCCTTGCCCGTAATGTCTTGTCTGTCTGTTTTATCTAGATTGTAAGCTCTTTGAGCAGGGACTGTCTCTCTGTCAGGTGTTCAGCGCTGCGTGCATCTGGTAGCGCTATATAAATGCTATCAGTAGTAGTAAAGAACCCTGGAGTCTTAGACATACTTCAGAAAGGAGTTTTTTTTTTTTTTTTTATACCAGTAACGTGAACCCAGGAATTCCCACCACTTTGAAAGAAATTTAAATAAGTGGGTGGGAGGGGTTCTGAGACTTTTTCCTCCTGCAGACAGAATTCTCCACAGCTCTCAACTTGATTGGCTTAAAGCATTAGTCTTGATTTTGAGAGAGTATTTTACAGAAGATAAATTTAGGACTGTCATTTGTTTGCCTAGATTTATGAGTCAAGTGCTAAAAATCCGTGCTAAGCTCATAACTTCTTTTCCCTGCCCTAAATCTGCTTCTGTTGCCACCCACTTTCTGTACTCCTAAATTTAAGAGTTCACTGAAATTTTGAGTAAACATTTATACACTCAGCCTTAGTAAATTTTCAGAGGCGAATTTATGAGCATAACTCTCAAAGGGGTCCTTTTTACTAAGGTGCACTAACAAATTAGTGTGTTAAATGTCATGCAGCCCATAGATATACAGTGAGCTGCGTAACATTTAGCACGCACTAATCATTGGCTCGTGCTAAATTTGTTAGATCACCTTAGTAAAAGAACCCCAAAGGTGGGAGCATAAATCCTTATCAGGCCACTATTTTTTGAAGAAATATATTTTAAAAGGCTTCTTTAAAATGTTCTTTGAGGAATCTTGATTTAAAATAAGATTACAAAAGGTATCAAGGTACTGTTGATGTTTTTGAAATTAAAGACGTCTTTATTAAATAATGAGAGATAATACATAGTCAATCACAACAGCATATGCAAACATAAACAGCAGAAAAGTATCATAAACCCCCATATAATATTAAATAGAACACAATATTATAACTTCTATATTTTATAGTAATTTTTGTAATATAACCCCCAAATGCAATTACAGTTAGAAGGAAGGTGTAAAAGAAGAAGAGGAAGAAAAAAACCCCACCCCTGCCTCCATAAAATACTGTGCTTAAAAGGAACAATGTGAAATAAAAGGCTCCCAAATCACCTCCCATTTAGATATAGTTTTACAACGAATAGCCCTCAATCTTTCCATTTCACAAATATACCACAACTTATTCAACCACTTAATCAAAGAAAGGACTTGTGGGGTCTTCCAATAGGTAGCTAGTGTTACTCTAGCTGCTGACATAGCATGGCAAACAAACAGTGACTGAGATGTAGCTAGACCTGGAGGTTTACCTGGAAATAGAAAATATTCAGGTGACCACCTAACAGGTCTGGAAAGCCAACACTGGAGTCTAGACTGAATCACTTTCCAGAAAGCTTGCACCTTTACACAAGACCACCAGATATGCCCCATAGTACCCCTCTGACCATACCCCCTCCAACATAAAGGTGAGATCACAGGAAAGATATGATGCAAACAAGCAGGGGGAGGGTACTGTTGACGTTTTTAAACATTTTTATTGAAATGTTCTACCTTGGCAACTAAAACTGAAATGTTTACACTTTTTTTTTTTTTTTGACAGATGCGAGTGCCTTCACTATTCAGAACACCAATGAAATCTCTTGAAGAAATCAAGCAGTTGTTCCAACGCTTTTCTGTACCAAAAGTCAACTCGCCATCTCTTTCAAGTGGAAAAGAGCAATCATCAGAAAGCCCTGGAACTTTAGCGAGTAGATTTTCTTTTTTTAGTAGGATGAAGCAGGCTTCACCTGTCACAGATGGGACGTCCCAAAAACCTAATGAACTACAGATCGCTAGTGACCAGCCACCTGTAGAAGAACTTATACCCAATGATATAGCTAACATGGACGCCTCAGTAGCTGCAGGCAGCAGCTGTGTTGATGCTGGGTCATTGTTTGAATACTCTTCTGCATTCAAGCTGTGCTATGAAGCAGAGAGCCCTGACGAAGCTGCTTTAGTTCATGCTGCCATGGCGTATAAATGCACATTATTGGCCAGGACTCCTGACCAAGTCACCATAGAGTTAGCATCTTTAGGACCTCTAACATTTCAACTTTTGCACATCCTACCTTTTGACTCGGTAAGGAAAAGAATGTCGGTAGTTGTTAGGCATCCCCTCTCCAACAGAGTGGTGGTATACACAAAGGGTGCGGACTCTGTTATTATGGATTTGCTGTGCACTTCCTCAGGTACGTGTAATGCTTTATACAGTATTCGTGTTTTTGCATTTCATACTGGTACCTTGCTGCATTAAGGGGCCCTTTACTAAAGGGTTGGCATGCAACAACGAGATTGCCATGCACCAATCCGGAACCACTGCAGGAGCTCGGTGGTAGTTGCCATGCCCAGCGCATGCCATTTTTGATGCTACAAGAACCTGTGGTATTCGGGCAGCACCACGTGCTGCTCAGTTAATCGCCAGGTTAGTGCAGGAGCTCCTACCTCCATCTCAATGGGTGGCAGTATGAACTCTCTACTGAAATGGCCGTGCGGTAAGTGGTTCATTTAACAGGCGGCCATTTCTTTTCCTCAAGAATGGACAGCCTTTTACCTGCGGCAGTAAAAGGGGGCCTCAGCACGTCAAAAATGCTAACGCAGGCCCCATTTTAGCGCAGCTTTAGTAAAAGGGGCCCTAAAAAAAATTTACTGAACATTCCTTGAATAGTCCTTTTAAAGTGTCCTTTTTCAAACTGTGATCACAATGTATTTTAATTCAATCACAGTGTTATTGAATTTACCCATTTTCTGTTAGAGGTGGAAAACAAATTAGAAGAAATGTAGAATCTGTGAAACTTGAATTTATTAAGATCCACATACTACATACGCTATTTGCATACATATGCAAATCTATATATATAAAAGCACCACTGAAGCCTCCAGCCAGAAGTGTGAAGCGCCAGAGATATCCGGTTTCCCCATGAGTGAGGGAAAACAGCACAGCACGAAATCCCTCTCTCTGTAACAGTGAAGGACTCAGAGGGGGGAGGGGGGAGAGAGATGCCCTCACTCTCTCTGTAACACAAACACAGAACAGCAGGAAACTTAACACTGAAGGACTGGAAGGGGGGAGGGGGAGGGAGAGAGGGCAGGGACACACACTCGGACTGGAAGGGGGGAGGGGGAGAGGGCAGGGACACACACACTCCCACATGCACACTCTGAAGAAAACCTTGCTAGCCCCCCGTTTCATTTGCATCAGAAACGGGGCTTTTTTACTAGTAACCTATAAAAGTCCAAGTGGACTGCTCAACACTGGGGCTTAAAACAGGTTACCTGATGCTGATATTCTAACACTACAGGAGGTTAACTTTTATTAGTCTTCTTTGGCCCTATTAATTCTCATCTCATGGACCTGAGAACCTCCCTTCTGCCCTATTCCCAGTCCCTGAAATATTGCACAGGACATCTAAGAACTTACTCTTCAGAAACCTACTTTCTTGAGTATCATGGCAGCCTCTGGGCCTGACCATTCATTCACAAGCATATTTCTTCTATCCCCACCCCTAGTACAAAACCCGTAGGAAGGAGGGACACCTATTCTACCAGTGTTCTCCATTCTGCTCATGGATCTGCTCCCTCACTTTTTTAAACAGGCTAGGATAATAGAAACATGAAAACCTTTTTTTTTTTTTCACATTACATTTTATGAAAGGCAAGAGAATGCAATTATGCGACATAAGAAAAACGGTCTAAATGTTAAAGCACCCCTTAAATGGTGCTGCACAGGAACTGTAGTTATAATTACTTCTGTTTAAGGTAGGAAAATTATGTTTTGGGGCTCTCCAGGAGTTGTATATGTGAAGTGAACTAATTTGAAGGGGCCTGACCATGGGCAGTAGTAAAGTGTGTATGATGGACCCTGGTATGTTGCACAAGCCATCAGTTTTCTTTTTCAGGGGTGCGAGGGGGGGGAATATCTGTTATGAAGGGCCCAAATATCTGTCAGTATTCACCTTTCAGAGGTCAAAAATGTGTTGGATGAATAAAAGCTATTGTCATTAGTAAGTTGTACTCTGGGGTCATGCTCTTTATCTTGTAATCTAACAGGGTTGCCTTTTGGAATTCACAATTATATGTTCCTTTATATGCTTCTGATTCACAGGTAATGACATATGCGGATCTAGCATTTCACTGTTGGTTATACATTTTTTTTCTATTTATCCTTCATTTGTATTTTTAAATTGATTGAAGACCCAGTTTTATTCATTTTTCTAAATTTCCTTTGCTATTTAAAATTGTCCCAGATTTTTCTTTCATTTGGCTGTTTGGTTCAGATGCTCTAATCAGTAATTTCATGAAATAACAAGCTAAATGTTCTAGTAATTGAACTTGGTAACATTACAGTTCACAGTTTTGTATAATTTTTTTTTTTTTGTAATTCTCCATTATGAATGTAGTTTGATTTAATAGGATTTATTGGTATATGTTGCAGAAGCCTGCACAGTTGGCGATTGAAGAAACTTGTACCTTAAACCTGACAGTTCATTCAAGGCATAATGTACAAAAGAACATAAGAAAAGCCATGCTGGGGCAGACTGCTGATTTCTGGGATAAGCATCATAAAATGTTTTGTGCTTTTGGGGGATCTTGCCAGGTATTTGTGACCTGGATTGGCCACTGTTGGAAACAGGATGCTGGGCTTGTTGGACCTGTGGTCTGTCCCAGTATGGCAGTACCTATGTAGACTGATGATCCTTCAAGCCCAGTATCCTGCTGCCAATCCATGTCACAAATACCTCCCAGATAGTAGCAAGATTCCATGCTACCAATCCCAGGGACAGTAGTGGCTTTCCCCATTTCTACCTCAGTAGCAGAATATGGACTTTCTCCAAGAACTTGTCCAAACCTTTTTTAAACCTAGATACATTAACTGTTGTTAGGACATCCTTTTCCATAGCTTAACTATTCTTTGAGTGAAAAAAATATTTCCTCCCATTTGGCGGTTTACTCATTAACTACTGTGAACTGAGTGCAGATCTATTGTGCTTGTTGCAGTTTTTATTGACCTTTTCATGATCGGTTTGATCAACACGTGAAATTCTCTTATACAACAGGACTGTGACTGTTATTTTTGATACCTTCTGTGTATGATCATCAAGGATTCTGATTATTTTTGACCCCTGACACATGCGTATACGTGTCGAAACACAGCCCGTGTTGGGTCTCTTTAATAAAGAACTCTTGTTTGTTCCAGTCCTGAAGGCCCTTTTGTGCATGTCTTTGGCGGTATATAAGTCCCATTCCCTTTCCCCTTTCCTATTTGTTGTAAAATATTACCATGTAACTTCATTGAGTGTACCCTAGTCTTATTACCTTTCGAAAGAATAAGCAATCGATTCATGTTGCCCATTCTACACTATTCAGGGTTTTGTAGACCTCTATCATTTCGTCCCTCAGCCATCTCTTTTCCAAGCTTAAGAGCCCTAACCTGCTAAGCCTTTTCCTTATATGACAGGAGTTCCATCCCCTTAATCATTTTGGTTGATTACCTTTCAACATTTTCTAATTCCACAATTTACCTTGACCAGAATTGCACACTGTATGCAAGGTGAGGTCGCACAATGGAACAATACAGAGGCATTATAGTGTTCTTTGTCTTATTTTCAATGCATTTACTAATAATTCCTAGCACTGTCTTTGCTTTTATGGCTGCCACCGCACACTGGATGAAAGATTTTGGTGTATTGTCCACGATGACACTGTGGCGAAACCGAGGGCTTCCATGCTTTGTGATTTGTAATTCTGCCCTATAACACTTTTCTTCTCTTTAGTGTATTTCCCTTATTTGGCCAGCAGGTAGTTCATGTCCTCTGTAGCAGAGGTCTATTTACATTGTAGTTTAACTTCCCCAAAGAAAAGAAGAAAACCCCTGAAGGGAAAAGTAACCCCTCAGTGCCACTGGCCAAACACCCTGAATGTGCTAGAACTCCCCAGTCTCAGTTGGGAGTGTGGAGGGAGTAGACCTCTGTGCTGAGTCCCTGTTCAACTCCTGTACTTTTCCTGACCTCCCCAGGTACTAGGGTAGTAAAAAGTGTTCAGCTAGATTTAACACCTGTTACTGTTATTTAAAACTTTTAACGTTCACTGTTCTACTTTTTTGATGATAAACCTAGTTAGATCTGGTGCCCTGTACTGACTGAGAATCCTGCCAGTTTGTGTTCTCGGTCTGTGGGTGTTTTCTAGGAACTGTGGGACCCCTGGGAATGTGGCCCTCAGTGCCCCTAGAAACCACCGAGGAAATAACTTGTGGGTGAGAGAACTTGCCCAGAGGCAAGTGGGACCCAGCAGATGAGTGGAGGGTATGCCAGTGTAGGCACAGGTACAGGCAGTGCTGGATAAGACCTTCCTGGTTGTCACAGGGTTATCCCCAGTTGGGTGCTACGAGTAACCCTAAGGCATTAAGTGACAGACACCTAAATATTTTTGTTGAGTCCAGACTCAGATGGAACCTAACATCAGGTAACTTTGATTTGGATTATTTTTTCCAAAGTACATCACTTTGCATTTGTCTGCATTAAGTTTCATCTGCCATTTGGATGCCCAGTCTTCCAATTTCCTAAGGTCTTCCTGCAGGTTTTCAGTCTCCATCCATTTTAACCATTTTGATTAGTTTTGTGTCATCTTCAAATTTTAATCACCTCACTCATCGTTCCCATTTCTAGATAATTTTTAAATGTTAAATAGCAGCAGTCCCAGTACATATCCCTAGGGCACTTCACTATTCACTCTCCTCCTCAGAGAAATGACCATTTAACCCTTTGTTTTCATTAACCAGTTCCTGCTCCACAATAGAACCTTGCCCCTATCCCATGGCTTTTAATTTCCTTAGGAGTCTCTCATGAAGAACTTTGTCAAAAGTTTTCTGAAAATCTAGAAATACTATATCAACTGGCTCACCTTTATCCATATGTTTATTCATGCCTTCAAAGAAATGAAGCAAATTGGTGAGCAAGACTCCCCATGGCTGAATATATATTGACTGCCCATTAAACCATGTCTGTCTGTGTTCTGTGATTTTATTCTTTATAATTGTTTCCACTGTTTTGCTTGGCACAGACAATTGGGCTTTCTGGTCTGTAATTTTCCGGATCACTTCTGGAGTCCTTTTTAAAAAATCGGTGCCCATCATCTGTCTTCAGGTACTATGGACGATTTTAATGACAGATTACATATCAGTAACAGTAGATCAGCAATTTCATGTTTGAATTCTTTCAGTACTCTGGGTGTATACTATCCGGTCCAGGTGATTTACTACTCTCTATTTGTTGATTTGGCTCGGTATATCTTCCAGGTTCACTGAGGTTTCTTTCAGTTCCTCTGCATTGTCACCCTTGAAAGCCATTTCTGGTACAAGTAGGTTCTTGCATCTTCTTCAGTAAAGACCAAAGCAAAGTATTCATTCAATCTCTCTGGTATGGTCTTGTCCTTCCTGAGTACCCCTTTTATTCTTTGATGTTCCCACTGATTCCCTCACAAACTTTCTGCTTCTGATATAGCTAAAAAAAAAAAAAAAAGTTATTACTATGAGTTTTCACCTCTGTGGCAAGCTTCTCTTCGTATTCTTTTTTAGCCGTCTTTACCTGTGCTTTGCATCTAACTTGCCAGTGTTTGTTGCTTCTTGTTTACTTCGTATCCTTTTTCCATTTTATGAAGGTTGTTCTTTTGGCTTTAATAGCCTCTTTCACTTCTCCCTCTAACCATGCTGTCTGTCATTTGCTCTTCTTTCCACCTTTATTAATATGTGGAATACATCTGGTCTGGGCTTCCAAAATGGTATGTTTAAACATTGTGCATGCCTGACTCAGTCCCAATGCTAGCAGCTGATCCTTTTAGTGCTTTTCTTTTTAACCATTTTCTTCATTTTATCATAGTTGCACTTTCAAAAAATTAAATGCTGCTACAGTAGATTTTCTTATTGGCTTCTCTCTAGGTATTGTCAAATATGATTATGTGATGGTCACTGTTTCTCAGCGGACCCAACACTATTACTTCTCGTACTGAGTCCAGCATTCCACATATGCCACACTTCATTGGGCATTACATGTGGTTTTTTTTTGTCTATTTTCCTCTAAATGGTGTTCAGTGATTGCATGTTGTGTTATTAGAGATACACAGGGGGATTCACTGCCCTGGGAACAAGGAAGCCCCCTGAACACTAGTGTGTCGCTCATATTTATGTAATACATATTATACAATAATCTGGAAACTAATTACTATCTTAGCACATCCCACGAACCAATCATCTACCTTCCTATTCCATCCACATCTGACTTTTATCCTATCAATTTTCAGTCCATACCCTAATTCTTAGAATAGCAGTTAACGCCACCCCACCTGACCCAGAGTCACAAACGGGCTCATTTTCAAAGCACTTAGCCTCCCAAAGTTCCATAGAAACCTATGGAACTTAGCCTCCCAAAGTGCTTTGAAAATATGCCTCAAAGTCATTCTATCTTCACCTACCTACTAGAAACTTCTCTCCCACGATACCTTCTGTCACAAATTCCATGCCCCCCCCCCCCTTCATGCTACTTTAGCAGTTTTTTGTATCACATATCCAAACTATGTTATTTTTTTACTGTACCAACTGACCTTGTGGTTGAGCTAGCAGACTGTTCTCAACTGCCCCTTTTCACTATCTAGATAGTGGAGTGGAGGAGTGGCCTAGTGGTTAGGGTGGTGGACTCTGGTCCTGGGGAACTGAGGAACTGAGTTTGACTCCCACTTCAGGCACAGGCAGCTCCTTGTGACTCTGGGCAAGTCACTTAACCCTCCATTGCCCCAGGTACAAATAAGTACCTGTATATAATATGTAAGCCGCATTGAGCCTGCCATGAGTGGGAAAGCGCGGGGTACAAATGTAACAAAAATAAAAACAAAAAATAATGTGGTTTCAAACTGTATGAAACACAGGCAATCTTAACCTAAAGATTAATATAAATCTAAATATCCATTACAGTTATCGTAATTACATTGGAGCATTCTATATGCATGTACTTATCTTCTAAAAGCTTGTAACAAAGATCACAATCAAATTCTTAAGCTGTCTTGTACAGTATCTTGCCTTAGACATGACCTTAACATTGGTCAGCAAAAATACAGAAAAAACAGGTTTTTTATTCCATTCTCATGATGCACCTCCCTCCCCAAGATCTTCTATAACCGTTTCCACACTCACACACATCTGTCTCAGTAAAAGGTCCACTTCCCCTTCTCCCATCGCTTGCCCAACAAATCACGTTAAATGCGTAAACATGTTTTTGGGTCCTGTCTAGTCGGTATGAGTGTGGGGTCCCATGGCTGTCCTTGCACAATTTCACAAGGCCACCCACAGCCTGATCTAGTTAGCAAGGATTGAAAACAGCACACAGAATAATTAGAAATAAATCTACAGGTAACCCTTGTTTCATTATTCAGAGGGGTACCCTGACCATACAGACATTAGGAGTCCCGAGCCCTCGCCCCTCCCCCCCCCAAAGTTCCCTTCACTATTCATTTTTAATGTTTGTCTTTCTGAAATGTGTTTTAATGGATTTCTGTAGTCTTGTTTGGAGACACGGTGAGAAATTGAATGTTTGCACGAAGAATCGCTTTCTCATTAACTTTGATATCGTTTGTTGTTCTACCTCCTATAGTACCTTAAGCATTTTAAGAGAGGTTTCAAGTTGCCTGGGATGTTTTTTGGCATTGTGTATACACTGCTCCCCATCTGGAAAAGGCCCTCTGCTTTGCCAGTTTGATTCCCAACGGTAGTATGGTGCTATTTTCAACCGGGGTGATAATGGGGCAAGAGTGGCTAGGGATCACTCCTATCCCCCACGAACTATGTAGATGGCATAAGGAGTCCCTATGTAGAAGGGGAATTGTGAATTGAGGTGTTAGAGGGATTTGGGGGGGGGGGGGTATATGTGGTTCATGGACCTATCCTGTTTACTTTCTCCCTAGGAGCATCAGGTCATTCTACAAATATGGCAGTTTACAAGGTTAAATGCAAGCTTTGTTATTCATTTTGCATAACATTAATTAAGAGTCTTATTGCTTAACCTCTGCTGTGCTAAAAAGAATTGTGTGTTAATGGTAAATGACACACAATGTTGTCATTTTAATGCACATTTGGCAAAAAAACGTGGTGTTCTCTTAATGCTTGTTAGTAGCTACCCATCTTAAGGAGATGGGAAATCCATCTTGGATTTAGAAGCCTGAGCTGTCAAACCTTGTTCTTGTAGGAAAGAGGCCTTAATTTTATTTCAAGTATTCTGTTTTCAGGGAACCCAGAGGGTTTAGCCTCATCCTGAACCTGGGATATTTGTAACACTTTCCATGGTAGCTAAGCTGAGTTGCAGTTCATTCATCGTTCCATGGATCCTCAACTCTGCTTACCCAAAACCTTTCTAGAAAACTCTAGAGATATTACTCTACTTCATACAGCTCAAATCATGTGGTCTTTATAGGTCATTTAATGTTGCCACGCAAGAATTGGCATTACATGTAAATAGTTTCATTCATCATGGTCATGAATAAAAGTGCACTAACATGGCTACCACACCTTTCTAATCATGGTCATGTAAAGTATGAGTTCATATAATCTTTTTTATTTATGGGTGTAATTGTTCATGCGCAGCAATTAGAATGATTTTTTTTGTTTCAGATGCTGACAAAAAAGAAATGCAGCAGATGGAAATTAAAAAGATAACTCAGGAACATTTAGATGAGTATGCCAAAGGAGGCCTGCGAACATTGTGTATTGCTAAGAAGGTGAATATGAAATGAATTCTGCTTCCAAATGTGAATTTTATAGAAAAATAATTTTTATTAATAGAAAAATATACAACCAAACAACAAAGGAATACAAAAGTATGCTAAATGGTCAAAAAGAACAAATGTTCCGTGACAGATAACCGTTACAGATAATTGTAAATGTTAAACTGACTAAAATTACTATATTGTTATCACAATGGTAGAAATTGGCAAATGGCTAGTGTTCATTCAGTAGTGACATGTTTTGCTGTTTATAGCCATAACAGGTTAGTCTACATGTACAGTCAGAATTCTTCAGGAGTGTTTTTATTTATAGTTGGGAAATCAGTGACATCTGCTGTGCTGGTAATATTCATTTACATGCATGCTGTCAATGAATGTTTGCATAATTGAAATAGATATTGGCACCCTTAGAAGGTATAGCATAACCAGTTTGATCATGCCTGATCTTGTTTAATGAGCTGTATTAGGAAACCTGATACTGTCATGCAGTAGATCAGAGACACTATAATTACAGAAACTTTTCATGAATGCAGCTAAAACCTTCTGGGAGTCATTTGGTTATTACAGTGTTAGCATACACTCCTGTATTATCTGCTACAATGCCCATTTTATTCCTGTAGTATTCGCAACGAATGATGCTTGCACTGACCATTAGTAAATGACCCCCCTCTGTGTATTATAATAGGATATGCTTTATGCTCTTAAAGGAGGGCCCTGCAGGAAGAATCAAGCTGAGTTATAGTGACAAAACCAAGGCTTGATCAGTGGGAATTCCTTTTGCTTATAGATTATTTTTTCTAGTTCCTATACAATACAAATGTAAAACTATGTGCAATAGAAGAGTTCGTAAAGCTGATATCTAGTCATGTATATCAGAAGAAAATGAAATGTGATCAGGAAAACTAGAATCTTTCCTTGTAATTAGTAGGTATGGATTGAATAGGATATTTCAGGATAGAGTTTTGGTCTCCTCTATACTATAAACTCTGTTTGACCTATGAAAAGTCTCTACAGGCCCAAGATACTTGATTAGCACTAATAGTATAAGTCTTACTACTACTAATCATTTCTATAGCGTTACTAGACATAGGCACTGTACACATTATATGCAGGTATTTTCTCTGTCCCTAGAGGGCTCACAGTCTAAGTTTTTTTTGTTTGTTTTTTTGTACCTGGCGGGTTAAGTGACTTGCCCAGGTTGCCAAGATCAAAGACCGCTACACTAACCATTAGGCCACTCCTCCCTCTGCAGCCAGGTCAACCTCTCCAGTGATGACTACGTGACAATTATTTTGTTAGGTTACAAAAATTAAACATTTCTTTTGAAGAGAAGATAACTGAATGAAACTAAACCATGGTTGTGGTTTTGTGTTCTCCCGCTTTTCAGGTAATGAATGAAGCCGAATATGCTGAGTGGTTGAATTCACACTTCTTGGCTGAAACCAGTATTGACAATAGGGAAGAACTACTGCTCGCTTCTGCCATGAGATTGGAAACCGGATTGACACTGCTAGGTGTGTATAAGGCACTTCATTTTAACATATTTTTGTCATGCCACAGTGAATGTTAAACATTCAGGACTCATTCTCAACATATAACAAATTTTACAAGGTCCACTGCATGATCAGGTAGCTTCAGATTTAAGTCATAATGGGCTTTTCATAGCTAGTACAAAAATGACACACAGTATGGGAAGATAGCAAGCATGTCTCTTTCAATATGTTCACAATAAATGATTTTAGTATCCATCTTAAACAGTTGTTATACATAATTTGGTTATAAAAACAAGAACTGTTGGACCCTCAAAGACTACAATCAGTTTTTGCTTATTAACATTTGAAGCCCTGATTATACAGTAGGGGGTGGTTGATCTGCAGGATGACGTCAGGTTAAAATGATCCTGATTATATTATCCAGATAAACTTTGTATTTATAGCAGTCTTAACTGGGTAAGTCCAACCAGATAACCTGTCCATAAAGCCAGGTAAGTAGGGCTGCATAAATGGCTGTCTAAAGCTGAGTTTAACAGGGCAATGCTGAGTGGCAGTGCTCCTGTCTAAATCAGGGGTTCTCAACCCAGTCCTCAGGACACACCTATCAGTCAGGTTTTCAGGATCTCCACAATGAATATGCATGAGATATATATTTGTATACAATGTAGGCAGTGCATGCAAATTATTTCATGCATATTCATTGTGAGTATCCTGAAAACCTGACTGGCTAGGTGTGTCCCAAGGATAGGGTGAGAACTGCTGGTCTCTAACTTTGTCTGAAGATAACTGTACCCATCCAGAGGGGTTGGAACCTAGGGCAGATGCAACTTACTGGGCCTAGGGGGAGAATTTGCATCTGTACTTATTCTGAATGTGAATAGTTGCCTGTCAAAAAGACAGACAGCTGAATGGGTCTTAAGTTCATAATGATCTATTCCAAAATTAAAGTATGCCAGTACTTAGAAAATGAGGTAGGTATTCATAGCAGCAAAATTTCTCTACCGAGCAAAGCTCCTATGTTATGCAAAGTTAATAGAAAGTCCTAACAAACCTAATACCAGTAGTCACAAGGTCTGCCTTGCACTTGCAAGACTAACTGACGTTATCTAACTAACCTCAGCACACTAAGATAAGAAGCAGCACAGCCATGCAATCTGTCATAGGCAAAAGAGGGTGCCAGACTCTGGTCTGAAGAGGCTGTCACAGCTCTGTGTTGTCAGAAAAGAAATGACTGATTCTGCCAGGTTTTTGGCTCTGGTAGGACAAGCTGGAAATCTTTTTACAAGATTATCTCTTGAACAAGAAACACAGAAAGTAACAGTGCTACAAAGCATCATAAGGTAGCTCAGCATTGAAAGTAACATATATTTTATTTTTAGACCACAATAAAATATAGGGGGGAGTAACACAGAAATAAAGGGAAAACAAAACCAGTAAATCCCTAATGAAGAAAAAGTATTAACAGGAGACAGCCACCATTCTCTAATTATACTATATATATTAATTTTCAATATCTTTTTCATATCTAGGAACTAGCGTAATTGCTCAGAAATAAAAACAAAAAAACACATTTGGTTCCTCCAAGTCGTACAAGACATTTACACGGATAAGACAATAGATCTTGCTTTGTTTAATGAGTGTTATTTTATTTTATATTGTATATACAGGAGGAAAGGGGATTTTATTTTTTCCTGACTTCTTGTCAAATAGTTAGAAATAAAAGTTGGAGCGTTGGAGTTTGGGAGATTTATTTTCTACAAAAGAAGTTGTAGAAAATTTTAAACCAACTGGGAACTTTCATCCTATGTAAGCATTCAGAATGCAGCCAAAATTCTCCTGAAGTTTTCAACTCTCTCATATCATCCCATCCACTTCCCCACCGCCACCCTAACTTTTGTGTCCTCTTTAAAAAATCACAACTTCTGCTGGTCTATTTACTTGTGTGCTTCTTATTGTTGGAAAGTGTGCAAGTTTAAATTATTGTCGTCATTAATGTTTTGTGATAATAGGTGCTACTGGGATTGAAGACCGCTTGCAGGAAGGTGTTCCAGACACCATTGAGGCCCTGAGAAAAGCAGGAATAAAGATTTGGATGTTGACAGGAGATAAACAAGAAACCGCGGTCAACATAGCTTATGCATGCCAGTTATTGCAGCAAGATAGTGTGATTTTCACTCTCAACACACAGACTAAAGTGAGTAAGAAATTCTGTTTGAGGCTAATCTGTAGCATTTTTTTCTCATACTATATGGAATATGTGTGGACTGACTTAGGGGCTATTTACTCTTTCACACACAGTTTCTTTTTTTTTTTTTTTTTATACTTTTTCTTCAAAACAATTGGCTGTAAATGGTGACTGTTTTGTGCTTAAACCTAAGGGACTCTTGCTGGTGTTTGTATGGGAATCGTAAATTTAAGTGTTTATAAATCATTGATAAAAGCTTGTAGTTTGAGTACATTAACTGTGTAAGCAACATTCATTTTTTCTTTTGCTCCATATGGCATCCTAACTATATTGCGTGCAGGGAATACTCTTACTTTGCAGTTAATTGATTGCCTTTAATCAAAACCATTTCTTTTTCTTAATTAAAGTTGATATATTGAAACTAAACCACATTCAGTGATGCAAAAATTTCATTTATTTGATGATTGCACCCTCTGCTGGAAGTCTTGGGGGGTTTCCCCCCCTGGAGGCCAGTATTTTTGAATTCAAGGTTTGACCCTTAACTTCAGTTCTGTCGTTTTCTTTGTCTGATAGAGGCCCTCGTTCTAACAATCACTTGAACCTCTGCCTCTCATCAGCTGTTTATATTAGATATAAACACATTTATTCTCTCCTGATTTCTTATCAGTCCGCAAAGATCTGGAACTCGTTGCCATCTGCCATTAAATTAGCAAATTATGTGAGTTTTCAAAAGAAACTGAAACCTTTTTTTTTTTTTAATTTAATCAGCTTTTTTTTTATTTATTTATATTTATTAAGATTTTCCATTATATTACAAGACAATCTTCTTGTTCAGGTAAAGTATCTAGTAATTTACAAAATTGTAAAATAATAATAAAACAGGAAATAAAAAAAAAAAAGTGAAGGTTAAGCTTCACCAAGGAAAAATTATACTCAAGTCCATAATTATGATCCAAGATTTCAGGAAAATAACGGAGACAAATAGGAAATTATCAATAGAAATTATACAAAAGTTGTTAAGTAGAGCACAATTATATTTAACGCTTTTCCATTTTCACTGAGGTTATAAGCGAGGACACATGAGACGGCTCTGTAAATACATATTTTTTCTCCCTAAGCCTTACTATGCACTTGCAGGGGTATCTTAAAAAGAAGGTACCCCCCAAGTGCAAAATCTCAGGCCTAAGGAGTAAGAATTGTTTCCTTCGTCGTCGAGTCTCCTTAGAGACATCAGGAAAAAGTAAAACTTTTAAACCCAAAAAGGGTTTATCTTTATTACGGAAAAACAAACGAAAGATCCAGTTCTTGTCTGGTAATAATGCCACCGTGGCCACTAATGTAGCCGCAGTTGCCAATTCGGTATCAGAAGTCTCAAGTAAAAGAGAGACATCAATCGGAGCTTCGGGTAAAGAGGTTCCTTTCCCAGGAATATAATACACCATAGACATTGGTGGCAGATTCTGTTCAGGAATTGATAAATTTTCACGCATATAGCGTTTCAGCATATCTATAGGAGTTACATTTTGAAGTCGAGGAAAATTAATAAATCTGAGATTATGATTTTTGGTATAATTATCAAAAGTTTCCATTTTGTCTCTAAGGCTTGTCAAGTCTTTCACCATAATAGGTTGTAAAGTTTCAAGTTTCACAAGTCTCTGATCCAAATTGGTAATTTTCCCATTTAAATCTTTAATCTGTTGCTCTTGTATCCCTAAGTTACTTTCCAAAGATTTTACTTTAGGGTGAAGATCATTAATCTGCTTAAGGAAAACTTGTCCCAGATTGGAAACCAAATCCCACAAAGCTTCAAGTGTCACATCTTTAGGTTTAATCATAAATTCTTTAGGTAATTCAAACCTTACAGGCTGGTTTGTGTCTTCGCTTTGCCCCTCAGCTTCTCTCCCCTCGGTTTGCAGCGTTTCCACAGGCAAACTGATCTCCAATCCTACCTCCGTAGTAAGGGAGGCTTCGATTCGGCGTTCTTCTGGGCCCCTAACCTCTATGGGAGTAGACCCTGTCGAATCCAGGAGGAAGGAACTGGCGCCAATCGGCTGGGGAGGAGGAGTGCGTTCAACGGGGCTTAGAGTCACTTCAAGTCCAGAGAGCGCCAAATTCTCCATTCCGCCGGCGCGTACATCTGGTAACAAACCTCCTTCGCGATGGGCTCCTTGCGATCTCAAATATCGGTCCAACGGACCAGGTAAGGAGGGTGTTAGCGGGGAAGCCCTGCCCGCTATTCGTCCTCTTCGTTTCGGCATGTTTAGGAGCTTGAGTCGCTGCGACCTATCAGCTTGCGGCCATCTTGGATGGCATACAGCAAATTTAATCAGCTTTTTGAAGATTAAGTGCCCAGTTTACTAAGCCACGCTGTACGTGCACTAACATCTGTAGGTGTGCTAACATTTTGGCACATGCTAATGCTAGAAACACCCATCCCATATATTCCTATGGGTGTCTTTAGCATCAGCACACGCTAAAACGTTAGCAGGCCTACAGCGTGGCTTAGTAAAAAAAGGTCATACATTTTTAAACATTAATTTTATAAATTCAGATTTTTCTCTGTTTACCTCTTACTGTTGTTCACATTAAAACCTCCATAAGGTAAATGTGGAATATAATTATTTTGTTTTGATTTTGCTCACTTCTTTTTCAGTAGTAGCTCAAGTTGAGTTACATTCAGGTACACTGGGTATTTTCCTGTCCCTGAAGGGCAATGGAGGGTTATGTGACTTGCCAAAGATCAGAAGGAGCAGCAGTGGGAATTGAACCGGGCACCTCTGGATGTCTGGAACGGTGCTCTAACCACTAGGCCACTCCTCCACCCCATAAGTTTAGAAGATCACTTTAAGATCATTGTACAACTGACTATTCTATCACTTTTAGATTATGGAAACTCATTAGATTTGGGTCTGTCTTCCAAGCAACTTTCTAGAATTCAAATGATTCAGAATTCAGCTGCTAGGCTTATCTTTCAGAAAACTTGGTTGGCTCATACAAGTCCTTTGTTGGAAACATTGCATTGATTGCCTGTAAGGACTTTGGTCATTTTAATAGACTTAGTTTACTAAAGCGCGTTAGCGTTTTTAGAGCGCCTATAGGGATATTGTAGGCGTGTACATGGTTAACACGTGTTAAAGACGCTAACGCGCCTGTAACACGGCTTAGTAAACAGCGCCCTAAGTTTTTGGAGGGTACTTGTCCTGAAGGTGGATCACAGTTGGTGACCATGTTAAAATCTAGGACAGTCTCTAGACGATTTAATTGTTTACTGTTAGCTTTTCTTTCAAAAAAATAAGTACAGTTTAAATCTGCTTTTTCTCAATCATTTTTTTCCTTAGCTGTTCGAAATTGGAATGATCTTCCTTTTGAATTATGCTTGCTGGGGAGTTATCTTCTATTTCGTAAAGCCCTAAAAACATATTTGTTAGGCCTGGGGGGTTTTAATATTTGCTTTTTGTTATGTTACTTTCTTGCAATTATGCAATTACTGCCGTTTGTTAGGTTTTTTTGTTTGTTTTTTTTTATTTTAAATTGAATATAGCTCGCCTTGAATTTTATATTAGGGAGTTGGCAAGAAAGAAATCCCTTTTAACAACAAGTATTGTATTGGAGTTTTCTAATGTACCAATATAAGGGATTCTTGTACATAAACGTTTCATGATCACAGTGGTCTCTAACCTTCAATTAATTTTGAAAAAGAACTTACTAAAATATAAACTAATGCTTTTATTCTTAATATTGCCATACCTATGCATCTTTCCAGGGGTAAAGCACGTTTATACAGCTATGGAAACAAACTTTTAGCTTTGACAGATCAATGTTTGAAGAGTTATTGAATATCTTCAAATTCTTCCCCCTCCCCTCTCCTCCCAAGGATGCCTGTGAAGTCCTAATGAAGAGCATTCTAAAGGAAATCCAAAATGATAATCCTGTCAGCTGGGTCAACCCACGTGCACGTAGGGTTCTATCCACAGAAACTCCAAAGCAGCACTATGGCTTAGTTATCGATGGGAAGACTTTAGAATATGCGTTGCATGAGAGCTTGCAAAGTAAGTTCCTGGAACTGGCAGAGAGGTGTCGAGCTGTTATCTGCTGCAGAGCAACTCCATTGCAGAAAAGTGAAGTGGTGAAATTGGTTCGGAACACCTTGAAAGTGATGACTTTAGCAATAGGTAAGTCAAGTACTCTGTTGTAGTCCTCTATACATTAGGAAAGTAGTTTAGGGGAACTGTTTTCTCACCAAGAAAAGGGGTTAGTCATGTTTCTACTATATGTACATTTGATGGTTATATATTTACTCTCACCCGGTTCATTGTGATACTCTAAATGACTTCTTTGTGTTCATATTTTTATTTACCATGCATCATACTAATAAAATAAGTTCTATTAGTAACTAACCACATGAAACATTTTCTAGTTTACCAATATGCTTTTATTAATGCACACCAAGAGTGCCACACACAAAAAGCACCAATTGCCAATAATCAAAACAAATCATTCAACTCACCTTGTCCTTAGATTGATAAGAATTGGCACATTGGTTCTGCGATACAACACAGATTGCATTGGAAAATATGTTAATAGGAAAAGGTGATTTGCAGTCGAATGTAATTGACTGGGGAGGGCTAGAGAATAAGAGCGGAGGAAAAGCAAATTTAAAGGTAGCCAGGAAGATGAGTTGGGCAGCAGTGCTAAATTCATAAAAACATAGAACCAGTATCTGTTGGAAGGCATTACTATCACAGACATTTTGGAAACGTTAGGCACTGTTTATACATGCAAAATGCTAGTCTGAATAGCAAAGCTCAAGAAGTCACTGCTGCCATGTGTATACTCTTGGCTTCAATTGTGGTTTGGGTGCATATGTGTCTATGTAGTGTATATGTATTTCCTATTTTTAAAGGGCAGTTCACACATACCTCTGATTTGCCCATCAGCTTTTATACCTGCTGAAAGTCTTGCATAAGAGTCAGCTAACTGCTCTTTTGATCCTGAGCTTTGGAGGAATGATTTACGGGACAGTTGTGCTTACTCCTTTTGTATTTAAAACAACTTCGTAAATCAAACCATTTGAGTTTTGGAGCTCAGCTCCTTAATTGGAGTCATCTTCAGTGTGCATTCTGGCAAACTCTGTCGCCTTCCCATATACAGAGCTAGAGCTGCCAAGTTACCTGGTCCCAAGAAGGAGATTTTAGGTCAGCCTTAGATTTGTTACAACCTCCTCCAGAGGGAATAATCCGGGACTAGAAATACTGTACTGCAGTGTTTCCCAAGTCCGCTCCTGGAGTACCTCTTGCCAGTCAGGTTTTCAGGATATGCCACAATGAATATGCATGAACTTGATTTGCATAGACTGCCTCCATTATATGCAGATCTCTTTCTTGCATATAATACATGCATATACTTCATTGGGTTATAAGTTTAAAATCTGAACTGGCCAAAATGTCTCGCTCCTAGAACTGAGTAACTTAACTTACATATATAGAGCACTGAGTGATTGCATTCTTCTATTGAACATTTTTTTGTAAAATGGCTGTTCTGCTGTATTTGATGCTAAGTACATGTTTTCCCATGGCCTTATACATATTTTACAAAAAGCTATACATTCAGTAAGTTTTTCTGTAAAGTATACTGCAAGTTGTGAATGTCCTGACTTGGATGTTACTTTTCCAACCTAGTATCTATATCAAGGGTGTCCAACCTCTGCCCTTGCCAGGTCGGGTTGTCAGGATTTTCCCAAAGAATATGCATGAATTACATTACATTTCCGTCATCTCTCTACCCACAACTATGCTTCAGAGTGCTTATAGAATTCAATACAAGATTCTTGTACTTACATAATAAGTCCTGATACACTGATTCTCCCTCATCTTTCTTCTCTGAGAATACCCATAAATAAGCACGGATCCTACAAGGACGTGTCTATGTTCCCCCAAGTCGATCTGCCCACTTAGGGTGAGTAGGACAGTTTCTGTGCTGTGGGCTGGATGGAAGCCTGATTGTGACTCATGTAGAATGGAGAATTTTTGTATGTAGATTTGAGAGGTCACCCTGTTTTCCATCAATTTAATTAGTAGAGGAATGGAGGTGATGGGGCGGTATTTGGTGACATCGCTCGCTGGTTTCTTAGGATTTTTTGGTATTGGTGTAAGCAGTATCTTACCATGTTCAGTGGGGAATGAACCTTGGTGTAACAGAAGGTTTAGGTGGGAGGTAAGATCTATGATAAAGCGTTCTGGGGCATTTTTCATTAAGTAGTTGGGGCATGGGTCGAGATGGCAGTGAGATTTGGAAAGTTTGGTGAGTGCCACAGAGACTTCTTTCATGGTAAGGAGGGTGAAGTTTGTCCATGAACGGTCTGCTGGAATTTCATCTCCATAGGGGTCCAATTCGTCGAGAAAGGAATCAATGTTAGTACAGTCTTGTGGAATTGTGCTGCAAAGATTGGTGATTTTGTTATTGAAATAATTTGCCAGCTGGTCGGCCGGTGGGAGGTTTGTGGAGGATGATGTGACTGGGTTGGTATTAATAAGATTCTTTATGAGTTGGTATTGTTCTTTATGAGTTGGTATTGTTTTTTATGCCATGATTCTCATCCTCCTTTTATATAAACATAGGAACTTGGCCATTTCTGTTTAGGCTTTTAGATTGTCCAGTTTGGTTAAGTGTGTTCCCAATATGAAGGGTTGTTTTTGCTGTAAAGAGAGCAGAATGTTAACAATCAATGCACATGACAGACTTCAAATAAATCCCAATAAAGCAGTTTATTAAACTACATCCTTTCAAAGCTGAGAGCTAAGAAATAATTATATAAGCTCAATTTAAAGTGCAAGTTCCTAAATAAACATGATTTAATTTGTTTCCTACTGCACCACTTTCCTAAAATGTAAATTGTCTGTCTTGGCTTCAGTGGCGTAGGAAGGGGGGGGCGGGGGGAGGGCGGTCCGCCCCGGGTGCACGCCACTGGGGAGTGTCGGCTCCGCGCTGGTGCACTGCCCTCTCTGCCCCGGAATAGGTTACTTCCTGTTCCGGGACAGAGAGAGCAGTGAATCAGCGCGGAGTCGACACACCCCAGCAACGTGCAGTCTGGGCGGATCGGCCCTCCCGCCCGTTCCTCGCCGCAGGTATGCGCTCCGGGGGGGGGGGGGGTGCGCAGCGGCGACCCGCCCCGGGTGTCAGCTCTCCTCGCTACGGCTCTGCTTGGCTTATGCTTTGAAAGGTAGAGCATTCCACAAAGTTTATGTGATGAAAGGGAATGATTTGTTCAGGCCTTTACCAATCTCATCATCCTGAGGGACAGGATACAAAAAAGTACCAATCTTTTAGTTTTAGAGTTGTTGCAGTCTTCTTATAAAATGGTGAAATCTCTGTTCACCAGAATGCTATATATTCTACTTAGGCCACTGTACCTTTTAACCCTCAGCAAAAACTGGGAAGAGTAGACGAGATAGGAAAATATCCTGTGCCAATATAAGCAGTTGCAAGCTGTTTGCCTTTTTCTGTTTAATATATTCGAGTTGAGTTCTGGAGCAAATTAAAGTTATAAATATAATAGAACTGATTGGGCCATGTGTGTTGAACTATAAAGGCCATGAGTTTCCACAACATTCCCTACTTAGGTGTTCACAAGTCTTCTTTGGTCTCCCTCCATTCTGAGATTGCACATTTTTCTTTGTCATACCTTTTTTCACTTCTACTTTCAAAACATGCAACTTGATCAACCTATATACATATCGCCTTCACTCCTAGACCTATCTGACAAATTGGAGTTCTCCACTCTTACTTGGACAGTGCAGTCTTTGACATTAAGATGATTATTCTCCATAATTTTAAAATGGGGGTGGGAAGAAAAACCAAACAAACCATACTTTCTTCATTTTTTGTAAGGTGATGGTGCCAACGATGTGAGCATGATCCAAGCTGCAGACACTGGAGTGGGGATCTCAGGCCAAGAAGGCATGCAGGTACAATAAAAGAATAGTAATAACTGAGGCATACGTTTATAATGACAGTCAAACTGTAATATATTCCCAGTACAGCCAGAGCTCTATAATAAACTATAAAATCCCGTCTGCAGGTGGATATTTTTATAACTCACAAGCCCTGTTTTTTTTTTTAGCATTTGTAATTGAAGTGCCTTGGTCAACTAATCTGGCAGTAGAAGATATAAGATTAGATTAATAGGCTTTCAAAGAGTCTTTACATTGAGCACTTTTCAGGAGGAGACTATTTCAGGCTTATGGGTGGGTTTTGTTTTACAAGATTTGTCTGTTCTCCCAGAAATATTTAATGTTGTAAAGCTCTTATGACCTGAAACTTTATGTAGCATAGAAGAAATATTGTAGATAGGGCCCCTTTTACCAACTGCAGTGAAAGGGGCCCTACGGTGGTGTCAGCATGCGGGTTTGCTGCATGCCCCCTTTTTACTGCTGCTGGTGAAAGACTTTTTTTCTTGTTTTTTCTTTGAAGGAAGCAAATGGCCATGCGGTAAGTTAAACACTTGCCGCCTGACCATTTCCTGGGGGAGCCCTTACTGCCTCCTGCCTGATTACTGCCAGACAATTAAAAAATATATTTTGCAGCACCGGAGTTGGCATGTGGCAAGAGTTGGAACTATCGCCGGGCTCCCCCAGAAGCCCGGCAGTAGGGCTAAATCACTGCACTCCAAGCCCAGCGCTACCCCCAACGCCCTTTTGTAAAAGGGCCCCTTGATATAGTAGAATCATGCAATAAATGAGCTTACAATCCAAGCATTATACTAACAATGCTAAAGATTCCTTCCTATAATTTTCAGTGTTCATATCCCGTATAAATTACAATTATTACACCTAATAACTGATATTTTAAGGTACAAGAAACATGCTGTGTGTTGCTGTAGAAATACCTTTGTGTTATGATTTCAGGCTGCTATGGCAAGCGATTTTGCAGTGTCTCGTTTCAAGCATCTCCTCAAGTTGCTACTTGTTCATGGTCACTGGTGTTACACAAGACTTGCCAATATGATTCTGTATTTTTTCTACAAAAATGTGGTAAGTAGAAGTTATTGGTGTTTCTGGGAAAGAGGTAGGTGAGGTATTCCTAACTGTCATAGAGCCTAATCATGCTACCTAACCCCCCTGTTTACAAAGCCGTGCGGCATTGCCAACACAACCCATTCAAAGTGAATGGGCTGTGTCAGTACTGCACCGCCAGTCACTAGCGTGCGTTTGTAAACAGAGGCTTAAATTTATCATCTCCATCAGTTTGAATCACTGATAGTATCTCAGTGAACTTCCTATGTAACAGTGTCTTGATTGTGATTCATTGCTGGAGAACATGGTGAAGGCGGTTAGCTTGGCAGAGTTTAAAAGGGGGTTAGACGGTTTCCTAAAGGACAAGTCCATAAACCGCTACTAAATGGACTTGGGAAAAATCCACAATTCCGGGAATAACTTGTATAGAATGTTTGTAAGTTTGAGAAGCTTGCCAGGTGCCCTTGGCCTGGATTGGCCGCTGTCATGGACAGGATGCTGGGCTCGATGGACCCTTGGTCTTTTCCCAGTGTGGCATTACTTATGTACTTATGTGATGACTTTTTATTGGATGAATATAACACCTATCCAGAAATGATGTGCATGAGCTTTCAAGACCACCACCCCTTTCAGGTATGAGCAAAGGACCTATGTGGTCTCAAACTCACCTACAATGTTTTTCAGTTTTCTAATGATTGGCCAGTAAAAGGTCTCACAACCATAATGAGTTTCAGTCCCATGACTTCAGCATATCATGATTTATTAATTGTACTAGTGACATTGAATATTTTTCTTAAATTACTGCCTCTAACAGGTTGAGGGTCATCTGGTCCTCTACATCTTCAATCCTTCTTTATTTACTTACTTTTGATAAAGATTTTAAAGGTAAATAATACAGTAGTAACTAAGAATACACTGGAACTTAGCACTACACTCCCTTTTTTGTGGCTGTCCAGCTTGGATTCCTTTTAACCTGCTGAATCTGCAAGAAGATTTGGGTTTTATGAAACTTGTGTGTGAATTTTCTACCTCTAAGTGCAGCTGCTTGACTGTTTTGATTGTTTTGTGTAGGCACTTTTTGGCAATTCCACAACTAACGGAATGACAGTGATTAACATTCTGCAAATTTTAACCAGATCATCAGTGATATATCTGTACAGATTGACACATTGTGTTTGCGCATTGTAGTTGACCCTTCTTGTGGGGCTTTAGTGAACTTCAGTTCTTCCCTTTTCATTTGATGATCAACTTTGTCAGAAGTTTCATGTCCGTATCTGGTGGAATTTAGCACTGCTGATCTTCATTATTCTGTGAAAATGCTACTCTTATTTAAAACAAACTGTATAATCATGTAGTCACACCTTTCTGATGTGAAAACTGTGCATATATTTATAACTAAACCTGTTCAAATCTAGCGCTCCAACTATTGCATGAAATGCTACCTGCTTTTACGTGTTGAGCATGACAAATTAAAGAATGTCTACATTATCCAGTGTAGAGGTGTGTAAGTCTCAAGATTTGACTAACTTCAAACACCTAAAGCATAGGCGTAGTTTGACTGTTTCATTTGGGGGGGCAAAGAATGGGCGGAGCATATTAGCATATCATTTGCATATATACATATGCAAATGAATATGCTAATATGGAGGAAGGAAATGAAATTTACAGGCAAAATATCACAGATGCACATTTCAAAAAGCTGACACATTTCAATTAATAAATTATGAATAAAATAAACTTTTATTTACCTTTGTTGTCTGATCATTTAGTTTTTCTATTCGCTTTGATCCCAGTGTCTTCTGTTTTATGCAGTGTCTTCTTTCCAGTAGGCTTCCCTCTGCTCCCCACCCTCCCAGTCCCATCCATCTTTTGCTCCTTCCCTCTACTCCCCACGCCTCCATCTTCTGTTCCTTCCCTCTGCTCACCATCCCTCCGTCCCATCCATCTTCTGCTCCTTCCCTCTGCTGTGCCTGACCTCTCCCAATCCCATCCATCTCCTGGTCCATCCCTCTGCTCCCCACCCCTCGCAGTCCCATCCATCTCTTGCTCCTTCCCTCTGCTCCCCACCCCTCCCAGTCCCAACCATCTCTTGCTCCTTCCCGCTGCTCCCCACCCCTCCCAGTCCCATCCATCTCCTGCTCCTTCCCTCTGCTCACCTCCTTTCCCAGTCCAATCCAATTCCTGGTCCTTCCCTCTGCTCCCCACCCACCCCTCCCAGTCCCATCCATCTCTTGCTCCTTCCCTCTGCTCCCCACCCACCCCTCCCAGTCCCATCCATCTCCTGCTCCTTCCCTCTGCTCACCTCCTTTCCCAGTCCAATCCAATTCCTGGTCCTTCCCTCTGCTCCCCACCCACCCCTCCCAGTCCCATCCATCTCTTGCTCCTTCCCTCTGCTCCCCACCCCTCCCAGTCCCATCCATCTTCTGTTCCTTCCCTCTGCTCACCATCCCTCCGTCCCATCCATCTCTTGCTCCTTCCCTCTGCTGTGCCTGACCTCTCCAAATCCCATCCATCTCCTGGTCCATCCCTCTGCTCCCCACCCCTCGCAGTCCCATCCATCTTCTGTTCCTTCCCTCTGCTCACCTCCTTTCCCAGTCCAATCCAATTCCTGGTCCTTCCCTCTGCTCCCCACCCACCCCTCCCAGTCCCATCCATCTCTTGCTCCTTCCCTCTGCTTCCCACCCCTCCCAGTCCCATCCATCTCCTGCTCCTTCCCTCTGCTCACCTCCTTTCCCAGTCCAATCCAATTCCTGGTCTTTCCCTCTGCTCCCCACCCACCCCTCCCAGTCCCATCCATCTCTTGCTCCTTCCCTCTGCTCCCCACCCACCCCTCTCAGTCCCATCCATCTCTTGCTCCTTCCCTCTGCTCCCCACCCACCCCTCCCAGTCCCATCCATCTCCTGCTCCTTCCCTCTGCTCACCTCCTTTCCCAGTCCAATCCAATTCCTGGTCCTTCCCTCTGCTCCCCACCCACCCCTCCCAGTCCCATCCATCTCTTGCTCCTTCCCTCTTCTCCCCACCCCTCCCAGTCCCATCCATCTCCTGCTCCTTCCCTCTGCTCCCCACCCACCCCTCCCAGTCCCATCCATCTCCTGCTCCTTCCCTCTGCTCACCTCCTTTCCCAGTCCAATCCAATTCCTGGTCCTTCCCTCTGCTCCCCACCCACCCCTCCCAGTCCCATCCATCTCTTGCTCCTTCCCTCTGTTTCCCACCCCTCCCAGTCCCATCCATCTCCTGCTCCTTCCCTCTGCTCCCCACCCACCCCTCCCAGTCCCATCCATCTCCTGCTCCTTCCCTCTGCTCACCTCCTTTCCCAGTCCAATCCAATTCCTGGTCCTTCCCTCTGCTCCCCACCCACCCCTCCCAGTCCCATCCATCTCTTGCTCCTTCCCTCTGTTTCCCACCCCTCCCAGTCCCATCCATCTCCTGCTCCTTCCCTCTGCTCCCCACCCACCCCTCCCAGTCCCATCCATCTCCTGCTCCTTCCCTCTGCTCACCTCCTTTCCCAGTCCAATCCAATTCCTGGTCCTTCCCTCTGCTCCCCACCCACCCCTCCCAGTCCCATCCATCTCTTACTCCTTCCCTCTGCTCCCCACCCACCCACCCCTCCCAGTCCCATCCATCTCTTACTCCTTCCCTCTGCTCTCCACCCTCCCAGTCCCATTCATCTTCCCTCTGCTGCCCCCCCCCCCCCCCCCCCGCGAGGTCCAGGATCGTGACTCCGTTTACCCCCTCTCTTCCTCCCTCCGTCCGTGCAGGCAGCAGTCTTCTTCAACCTTTCTGTGCTCCTGGCAGCGGTAGCGACGTATACACGCTGCCTTCGGTCTGCCCCGGAAGCCTTCTCTTCAAGTTCCTGTTCCCACCTATGCGGGAACAGGAACTTGAAGAGAAGGCTTCGGGGCAGAGCTGAAGGCAGCGTGTACGTCGCTACCGCTGCCAGGAACAAGAAAGGCTTAGAGAAGATTGGTGCTGCCTGCGCCGGAGGGTAGGAAGAGAGGGGGTAGATAGACACGCTCGTCTCCGTCCGCTTCGCTGCTTCCCTGCCCTCTCTGTCTGCATCCCGCCTTCCTCTGATGTCATTTCCTTTCGGGCGGGACGCAGACAGAGAGGGCAGGGAAGCAGCGAAGCGGACGGAGACGAGCGCGTGCCTGCTTGTTTTTTTTTGGTTTTTTTTCATTCTAGCGCCAGTCCACGTCCTCGTCGTTTGGGGGGGCATTGCCCCCCCTCGCCCCCCCCAGTCTACGCCTATGACCTAAAGTGTGTCGTGATCAGTCAATAATACACATCTGTTAAGAGGTACTTAATTTTCAAAATTACATTTCATCATGATCTAATATTTGCAGCCTATTTACCAGTATGGCCCATTGCAGCAAGTTTTACATCAACACTTGATGCTTGGAAAGATTACACATACAGCTTTAATTTGCTCTAAGAAGAGTTCTTGTGTGGTTGAGGATGTAGTAGGCCTGTCTGACTAACAGTTGACAAACCTATCTGTGTTCAGTGGAAATCTTATTGATAGCATTAAAAAATATACTAATTGTCATCAATTTGAGAGCAAACATACCAAGAAGACCCCACTTATAAAATTTTTCATTACATTTTGCCATAGCTATAACATGTTTTGGTTTTGTGTTTGAATTGTCAGGCCTTCGTTAATCTCTTGTTCTGGTACCAGTTCTTCTGTGGTTTTTCGGGAACATCAATGACGGAGTCTTGGATGTTGATTTTATTTAATCTTCTCTTCACTTCTGTGCCACCTATCATTTATGGCATTCTTGACCAGGATGTTTCTGCAAAGATCCTCTTACAGTTGCCAGAACTCTACAAGGCTGGTCAAAAGTCAGAGGTAAGAACTGCACTGGATCGTAGCAGTATTACATTGTCATAATTGGTGTCCACTTTGCTAGTTATATGAAGTAATGCTTCCACCTCCATAATTCTTCAACAGATGGCAGCACTGATGAACTACATGTGTTCCTTTCTTCTTTGAAATCTCTTCTTTCACCTCAGTTGGCAAGAAGTGTCTGTGTGAAGAGGCTGTTTGCTATCGTTTGTGACATGGAAGCATGCAGTGAGCACTTTGCTGGTGCAATTTAAGCAATGTGCCGTAATAGAATTTCTAACTGTTGAAGGTGTTCCTCCAATTGAAATCCACCATCACATGCAGGTTGTTTATGGTGACATCTGTGTTGATGTGAGTACTATGTGTCACTGGCCCAAAAAATGTATGATCAAAGTGGATAACCCATGACAGCATCAGATGCATATCACACAGGAAAGGTTGATGAATTCATGAAAGAATATCAGAGGATCACTGAAAGGGAAATTGCTGAAGCACTTGGCATGCGACAGTGAATTACAGTTAGAATTTCTGACAGTCCTTCCATCACGGCACACTGCTCAAATCGCACTGATGAGTGCTCACTGTATGCTTCCGTTTCAGAAGCAATAGCAAAGCAGCCTCTTCACAGAGACATTTGTCTCCAACTGAAATGAAGGAAGAGATTTCAAAGAACAGATGAACATGTGTACTGTATCAGTGCTGCCATCTATTGATGAATTAAGGGGAAGGAGGCACTCGTATGTTATTCAGCAAACTCTCTTTATACTGAATTTTTTGCAAAGCAGAACAAGTACAAAAGGTACACTCCCACAAACTGTGGTGGTGGTTGTGTTGTAACTCTGGAGTTCCTGAAATGACTATCACAAGACTTGGTAGTACACTACACTGTTAAATCACACCAATGCACTACCTCCACTGCATGCAAATCTATCTCATGAATATTCATTGTGTGGTACCCTGAAAACCTGACCTGTGGTGCCTCTAGGACCAAGTTTGGGAACCACTGCAGTAGGCTACTCCTCTGACCTACTTACTGCTTTGTTCAGAATGGCTACAATACCTGCAGCTGACAGAGCCTGGTTTTCCTTTCCAGTTCCTTTTTCAGAGGAGAAGGAAGGGGATAGCAATCACTGGGGGATTGAGGAAAGGGGTCTTGCCAATCCCTCCAGTGGTCAGCTGCTCACAGCATTTTTGTAAATATTTTGGACGTGACTGAAACAGGACTAGATAAAAATGTCCTTTTTAGACATGGACGTTTCTTCCTTTTTGAAAATCCCTGTTGGACGTCGTATTTTTAGGCCTTCCCTAGTCCCACCCAAAACACCCACAACATGCTCTCTTGCTATTTGAATAAACTGCAGTATGAAATATCCAAATTTTGGCTTTCCAAAATCAGGATTTGGATGTTTTTAGCAGATTGACAGTTTTTAAGGTATTTTAAGACGTCCATCTGCTTTGAAAATGAGCGCCTTTAGGCGCTAGGATTATAGAATTAGGGGTTAAGCATTGCACATCTCAGTTTAAGATCCTTTGCTTTGTAAGCAAGAAAATCCTGGAAAAGGACCGCTGTCAGCTGACAAAGGCATATATGGAGTAGATACTTCACCATTCACAAAAGTGTTTATGAACAACTAGAAAAACTGAAAGTGGACAAAGCCATGGGGCCAGATGAGATACACCCAAGGATATTGAAGGAGCTCAAAGAGGTTCTGGTAGCTCTCTTAAAATGGGAGAAACCTGACTTAGGACAGAATACAGATGAGATGATGGAGAGACATAGTGGATATGGCTTGATTGATCAGGATGAGGTTTGGGGGAGCAGCTGGGTAAAGCTTATCCAAGATGGGAGGGCAAGATATGCTGAGGGAGAGAAAGTGTGTTGGAAAAGCAAACTTCAGTTTAGACCAGGGGTTCTCGGCCCAGTCCTCAGGACACACCTAGCCAGTCAGGTTTTTAGGATACCCTCAATGGTGGCAGTGTATGCAAATTTCTCATGCATATTCATTGTTGGATATCTTACAAACCAGACTTGGTGTGTCCCAAGGACTGAGTGGAGAACCCCTGGTTTAGACCCATGTCACTCTTGAGTGCATCTGAGCAGCTGGGCTGGCTGCATCATTGAAGGAAGATCTGTTTGCCCCACTGCCCATAGCACCACCTGTTTTAAGTGATAGTCCTGGCTGTTGCCTTAAGTTGTTTTGTTTTGGTTTTTTTATATGTTTTTTTTTAAACAAAGTGGCACCTACTTGAGAAATAGTGAAGATCACTGTCCTGGAGAGTAGTCTAACATAGCAACAATACTATATTATTGCCCTAACATAATTAAATGACGGTATGATTTTATATTATTTTGTGCCACACAACTATATACTGAAAATTCTGAATAAACCAATCTTCCTGACTTCTTTAGTGCCCCTTCCATTTTCTTTTCAAAACTCTGTGCTGTTTACTTGCTAACCTGCCAGTTTATGAAACCCCCTCAACTGACCAAGAAAATATGATACTGAATATTTTAAAAGTTCTACTTCACATACAATAAAAGTCATAAAAAGTGAAGAATATTTTATTAAACTTTTTTTGAATCTGATACAGAATAGGAAGAAGCTTTTGAAAAATATTATTTGAGAATTCAACAGGGGTAACAACCCATCATTGGCTAATGCACAAGCTTAGACCTGTTCTTGAGAATATTGATCTTTGTGATCCTAGAATAGAGTTTATAAAATTAGGTACACTACTTGATGTAGTGTCTTAATAAAAATATGTACAATTAACATGGACTCTTGCCACCTTTTGGAATTCCGTCAGGATGCTGAGCTAGACGAACAGTTGGTCTGGCTTAGTATTGCAATATTTAGGTTCTTATTTTTAAAATTTGATGATATATAAATTTACAGAAATAAATTGTTTAATTTACTTTTGTATTTGAAGGCATACCTACCATCAACCTTCTGGATCACCATGATGGATGCTTTTTACCAAAGTCTAGTGTGCTTCTTTGTTCCTTACTTTGTAAGTATAATAGCTTTATTTGCATACGTTAGCTGTCTTATGTTCCTATATATTAGGGAATGTTATACAATCTGATTAGATCATTGAAACGGGGAGTCCTGGGATTTTACCTCTGTTATTGGTGTGTATGTGAGATGTATGCTGAGCAATTGGCTTTTTATTTTATGAAAAAGGCAGGTTCACAGTGTCGTGCTAGTGAGAAAGGTGACTGTAATTGCCTGATGACTGTTCCAAAATTTTATAAAATGCCACTCATATGCTGGAGCTCTATCCTGCTGCTGTTCCACAGCTGCCCTGTTTCTTTTCAACTGTCAGATGATCAAGTGTGGGTGATGTGTATCTCATTGGAGAAGGGTCAGTAAGGTTAAAATTAGCAAATAAATACGGTAGAATAACTGTGTTGGAAGTAAACGGTTATTTGATTGTTATTAATGTGAAAGAATCTGATGTAGAAACATGGCTTAAGGTACTCGGTACCATATTGTACTGTTTTTCACATCAATAAAAATGATTTAAACATAAAATTAGCAAATAAAATGTTGATAGTTATATAACTGCCTTCAGTAGTTAGCATTGTGGCAAATTGTCGACTGCCTTATTTGTGATGCCAATGCTCAGTGATGAAAGAGTGTAACCTGCATGAAATAGCAAGTGAGGCTCTGGCTGCCTTGATGGGCAGACTGAATGGACCAGACAGGTCTCTATATGCCATTATTTACTGTGTTTCTATGTTAGACCAATCAGATGGGAACAATTCTAACGTTGAACACATTTTGACATTTCTGAACTCTCTCTGCTTGTGATCCTTCTATTAACTATCAATAACTATGGGCTTATCTAAGCAGGTTTCTGAGCATTGTTGTGAGTTTTGGAATCTGTATTTAAGTAAGAGTAGCAAGGGCTCTCTTGTATAATTTATTCAGGTGGTATAACTTATAAAGTAGATATATATATATATATATATGGTGTCTGACAAAAAAAAAATTGAACTGCCCCCGATGAAGCATCTTCTTGCCAAAATATGTCAAGCTGAATGAACGATTATATACATACCTGAAAAAGCCACCCTTTTGTACCTAAATTTGGTTGAGCCAAGTGGCTTCCTTGCTGGTTTTCTTTTGCTAGTAACATGGACACCTGAATGTGGAGTACCACAAGGATCACCTCTCTCACCAACCATTTTCAACCTAATGATGATCCCTCTGGCAAAACTCCTATCAAACCATAACCTCAACCCATATATATACGCTGATGGTGTGACAATATACATCCCCTTCAAACAAGACATTAACGAAATCTTCAACGAAATCAATCAAAGCCTACACATCATGAACACATGGGCAGATGCATTTCGTCTGTAATTAAATGCAGAAAAAACTCAATGCCTGATACTCACCTCCCAATACAACACAAAGGAATTCACCACTATAAACACACCAAACCTAAACCTTCAAATCTCAGAAACGCTAAAAATCCTTGGAGTCACTATCGACCGCCACCTAACTCTCGATACTCAAGCTAACAACACAACTAAAAAGATGTTTTACTGCTTGTGGAAACTGAAAAGGATAAGACCATTCTTCCCAAGATCTGTCTTTCGCAGCCTAGTGCAATCCCTCGTATTCAGCCATCTGGATTACTGCAACTCACTATATGCAGGTTGCAAAGAGCAAACACTGAGGAAACTTCAAACAGCCCAGAATACGGCAGCCAGACTCATCTTTGGAAAGCCAAAATATGAAAGTGCAAAACCATTACGAGAGAAACTGCACTGGCTTCCACTCAAGGAACGCGTCATTTTTAAAGTATGCACATTAGTCCACAAAATCATTCACGGCGAAGCCCCAGCCTACATGTCTGAGTTAATAGACTTACCACCCAGAAACGCCAAAAGATCATCCCGAACCTTCCTCAGCCTTCACTTCCCCAATTGCAAGGGCTTGAAATACAAGACGCTACACGCGTCAACCTTTTCTCACATGAGCACGCAGTTTTGGAATACACTGCCGCGCAACTTAAGAACAATCCATGAGCAAACTTCCTTCCGCAGATTATTGAAGACCCATCTTTTTGAAAACATTTACGGAAAGAACCAAAACACATAAAGTCCACACTTACTGTTCATTAATACATCATACATCCACTTCTGAACTCTCATTCCCCGTAATATCACATCACTCATACCTTTACTCACAGAAAGATATATACCATATGTCTTTAAGCCTTATTATCGCCCTCTAAGCTCCCATTGTCTCCTTCCAACGTTTCAATGTTTGTGTTCCATTGTTACATTCCTTAACGACACCTCGATTGTCTCGCATAACTCTGCACAATGTAATCCATAACCAATCTGTAACAAATTGTATTTCCATCATTTATCTCATATTGTAAGCCACACTGAACCCGCAAAAAGGTGGGAAAATGTGGGATACAAATGCAATAAATAAAATAAAATAAATAAATGAAATCCTGCAAAATTCAAGAGAGATTGGAGTGGCCCCAGGCATCTGATAAATCAACAGTAGCGAAATCCCACAAGTATAATTAAGTTGCAGTGATTAGCATTCTGACACTACAGGACCTTCCAGGGTCAAGCATAATGATACTCTGTGTACAAAGTAGAAATCACTGCTAATGCCAATCGCGCCACCCCATCCACGAACTTAAAACGGAATAAACAGCTGATAGCCTGGCTAGTATGGCAGTGATGACTTCACACTACACTTATGGTTGATGACTTGATATGTTAACCAAATCATGGATTAGTGCCATGTTGAGTATTGGACAGCATTAAGTGACGAGCAATTGGTTTAACCAAGAATAGTATACCCTGAGCTTGAATCTAAAGAGTTCTCAGGAAGGGAACAAATATAATGTTCCCGATGCAGTTTAGTTAATGGTTCAAAAAAAAAAAAAAAATTGGTGATAGTAACAGCCTTGGTCTATATGTGAGGAATCACCAATCCTGGAGGCCCCAGTGACTCAGGTCACCAAAAGACAGCAGAAGGCATCCTTATCTCAGTTATGATAGGCAGGTGACTATATAAGGTGGTACTTAATGTTATTCAGGCAGTCAGCCCAACTGCAGAGTTAAGGAGCAGGACAGTGGTTGGGCCCTAACACAGCTGCTACTACTACTACTTATCATTTCTATAGCGCTAAAAGGCATATGCAGCGCTGTACACCAAACACAAAAAGACAGTCCCTGCTCAAAGAGCTGATGAGAGATGGTGGCAGATATAGTGCCTTGGGCTTGCAGCCTGCTGGTTAATGCTTTCCACAATCCAGCAATAATTAGGATTGTTTTTCCTATATGCATCACTTCGCACTTCTCCACATTAGAATTTCATTTGCCACTTTGATGCCCAGTTCCCAGGTCTAATAAGGTCCTTCTGCAGATTGTATACCACATAGAACCTTATGTTTGGAATCTACAATATATCAAGTTTTAATAAACAGTGACATCTTCAGTCTGCTTGTGTTTTGACAACTTTGAATAATTATGTGTCCTCTGTAAATTTACTTTAAATGTCTTCTGAAAATCTAGATACACAAAAATAACCATTAAATAAACATTTTCACCATGATACATCCTGCATTAATTTTTCAAATTGTTAGCTATATGCTTAATAAAACTTGAGCACAATGTAACATTAATGTGGTTTATCAAATCTGCTTACAGTAAGGTGCTTTTTTTAAGGTTAAGGTAATATATGAGAATACATGCCTTTTTGTTATTTTGCAGACTTACTGGGGTTCTGATTTAGACATCTTTTCTTTTGGAAATCCTATGAACACAGCAACCCTGTTCACATCATCATTGCACCTTCTTACTGAGAGTAAATCTGTGGTGAGTAGATGACGCCCATCTTGTACAGTAATAGATGCAACAAAATCTGTTTATGCTCAATTCTTTCATGGCTTTGTGCTGCAGAATATGTGTAGTCAGTACAGTAAGAACAATTTTTAATAGAGCGATAACACCCAAAACTGAAAAAAACTAAAGCATATATTGGAGAGACAAGAAAATTCATGGTGGTGAATAAAGGGATGACCATAGAATGAACAAGACCTGTGACAGCATAGTAGGCACGCATGAATGGACACCAGACTGTGTTGACTAAGTTTCTGTGAACAAAACGTACGAAAGCTAGTTGAAAACGTAGTTTATTTAGGTCTTCAGTATATATTCAGATGGTATCTAGCCAGATGGTATACAGTTGCCATGTTAGTCTATTTGAATGTGTGGAAATAGTCAGCTAATTAACTGGTACCATTTCTTGAGTAGTTGTCAGGAGTTTTTGACTTGATGAAAGGACTAGTATTTCCAAAAGCTAGTCGAGAAATGTAGCAAGTTCTTTTAAAAAAATATACCTTGTATTTTTTTTTTTAATTGACCTTTATCTTTGCTTATTACCAAATCAAGAAAAGAGTTCTTCCCTAGTTTTGGGGGGAAAAAATGTTCAGAGATTTGCCCTAATTACCGATGTGGTGAGTAGTGCTCTTGTATGTGAAACATTAGGTGAGATTGTGATCTGTCTTTAGTGAAACAGATCCATAATTATGGTTATGAAGAATTGTTTGTAGTGTTAATTGGCCAGAGATGTATGATGATTTCTTCTTAGTTTCTATGTACACAGATCTGTTACACAATAAGGCATTTGAATTTGATGGACTCATTATAGTAGATCAAAGAATTGTATGCACCCTGGTTAATTGTAGAGAGTACATTCAGTATGAAATCTTTCCAGGAAAAGCAACGCAGTTCCTTTAAAAAAGGAAAAAAAAACCCTTATTGGATATCTGAAGACGTGGATGTAATAGGAGGCATCTTTTTCTTAACACTCTTTTTGAAAATATTACTGTTCTAACCTGTTTTTCCTATGTTTTGAATTGTAGACCTGGATACATTTATCCATCATGATTGTCAGCTTCGTCCTCTACTTTCTCTTTGCACTGGTTTTTGGAGCAATCTGTAAAGTTTGCAGTCCTCCAGCGAACCCCTACTGGATCATGCAAAAGCACATAGCAGACCCTGTCTTTTATCTCGTCTGTACCCTTGCTACTTGTGTAGCTCTTCTGCCCAGGTATTTTGCTGTTTTTTTTTTTCTCTCTCGTCATGTCACTCTTTAGCTCTTGGTGGTTTCTGCCCTATTTGTCCCTAGTTGTATTAGATTTCAGGCAAAAATATTCTAATAATTAGATGAAACTGCTCCCAAGAGATATTCGCTTGACCATAAGCCTGTATGTACTACTGTAAAAAGAACTGAAAATATGCATGAACAGAGCAGCATTAAAGGTATCCCAAAACTGCCTAAATGGTGAAATATTGAGTTTTAAATAGATTTCAAGGCCTACATTACCCAATGTGAGGTTAGCCATTTTTTTGTAACAACATTTTCACTATGGGGGTAATTTTACTAATTATTTTCCACATGTATTTGGCGCCACATTTTTATAAGAACACTTTCTGCATGTAGAATATGATTTTCACAACTGTATGTGTGCATAGACACTCCCAGGGGTTTAGTTTCAATTCTGTGAGTACAAATGCCAATTTACACCTACAAAGCATGTACAATTTTGTGTGTGAAGATTTGTGTGCTGCTGGGGTTGGTTCTGGGTGTCTATTTTATAACACTGTCCTTTCTCAACTTTGACGTAATCATTATTTATAAAATTATGCCCTATAAACAGAAAAACATGTTCCCTGGTTTCTTGAGCTACTACTGAAAAAAGGTGTGAGCAAAAGCCAAAATAAATATAACAGATCCAGATTAAAGGCAGCCTGAATTTTGATTTCGGTTTTGGTTATTGAGCCGAAACTGGTCCAAAATCCTTTTCTGCTTGGTTTTGGTTTCAACCACAGCCATGGTTTCAGTTTCAGCCAAAACTGACTGTGTGTTTTCAGTGGAAGCCGAAAATGTTGTGCTTTGTCCTGTTTATCTCCTTCCCTCCCACTTCCCTCCGAGCAGGAGCCTTTCCTCCTGCCCACTAGTAGAGGCTTCCCTCGGGCCTATCTTACAATCCCTGGCATTCTAGGGGTGTGCTGGCTGTGCTTTCAGAATGGCTTGTCATGACCTCTTGTGGCAATCTGAGACTGCCACAAGAAGTTACAACAGCCATTTTGAGAGTAGAGTTGATATGAGCAAGAGTGGCTGGGACTCACTCCTGCCTTGACTATACCAGTAGACCACAAGGGATTGTAAGGTTGTCTTGGTGGTGGTGGTGGTGGGCTATTTGCCCCTCCCCCCCCAAAAAAAAAAATCACGTACCTAGCTTGCCCCCCCCCCCCCCCCCCCCCCATGGTTGCCATCCCAACTATTTATCTGGCTGTCACTCCAAATGTGGCACAAAGTCAACCATTGTAAAAGCACTATGGCTTTTGGTTTCAGTTTTTTCATTAGTTGATGTCCATAGGTGCAGAAACTGTTTTACTTGGAGGTAAAATATGATCTCTCCTTATTTAAATTATCTATATAGTCTGGCTTGAATACTATTTGGGTGATTCTAAAGAATTTCCATGTTCTGTTGGGTATGATGAAGATGCAGCGTTTTAATCAAACTTGTGGCATGCAGAAGCTAGATTCTATGAGAGAGGAATTTGCAGTGATTTGTTTTCAAGCTCATTTACTGGTCGGCTTATAGTGTTAATAGGGAAAGGATATTACAATTAAATTAAGTTTATATATTGGAAAATAATAATTTAAGAAATGTATTGCTCTTGATTGTAATTTTTCAGAGCATATAATCCTCGCATTCAGTAATATCAATGTGCTTTATTTTGGATTGTACATCAGGCTAATATAATGTCACCAGTGTCTGGACTCCTTTACTCTAGTAAGAATTTGTATCATGCTTGTCCTTTAATTGAATACTCTGAATCAAAAATCAAAAAATGACCCACTCTGACTTCAAAAATATGTGTAAACAACAAGGATATGATTTAACGGAAGGGAAAAGCCTCAAAGAGCTCCAGATCTACTGATCTATAGAGCTAAAGATGATCAAATCGATCTGTTCTTCATCGTTGGCTTAAAAACCTTCCTAGTATATAGAAAATTACTGTGTGAAAGACATCAAACCATCCAGGACACCAGACAGTCCATGTGCATTGCATCAACCAAAGGTACACATTGCTTGTGATCATTAATGTCAAAGTCCAACACAGCGTAGAATACAAAAACTTCAGAAATGGTATTTAGCTCAAAAAAACCTTAAAGGTCATCTCTCCTGAAGCTCTTGTTCCTGCATCAGCCAGTCCCTCAGTCATGGGGAAATGATCCAGAGGTTTGAACAATGTGGGTATCCATCGAAAGTTCACAAGGCGGCCAAACGGGCATTTAATGCCCAGCGTGAATGGTTGTCCATGTCCAATAGGCAGCAAGAACCCCGTAGGCTTACGTGCATACTACCGTACACAGACAAGTGCATGTCAGTTGAAAAAATAATCAAGAGATTATGGACAATGTTGGCAGTGCTTAAAGAGTTCCAGGAAACACCTAGGTTCACTTACACACTGGGGCGCAATATGGGGGAGATTATGTCCCATTATAAGATGATGAAGTGTAGGCAGACGGATGATTTACCAGCTGGGCACACAGTATGTGGTGGGTGTTTGTACTGCAGGTACAGGATGCAAATAGTCTAGTCTTGAACAAGAGTGAAAACAGTAAATTATGACCCTGAGAATGGAGAGTACAGGAGAGGGCATAGGATGACAAAAGTGCAGATAGGTAAGAGTTCTGAGTTCCAGTTCTCTAGCTTCCCTATGTCCCTGTATCTCCACCCCACCTCCTCCCCCTCTTCTCCTTCCCCAGCTCCTCTTTCCTAGCATCCACTGATCTGTGTTCTTATCCAGTACTCATTTACTCTCCTGCTTCCTACCCTCCTACCCTAGCATCTATTTCTCTGTCCAGCTTGTCCTGCATATGTTCTTGCTCCTCCCCTTCCTTAATTCTCCCCAACATCTGCCTTTTCTATCTACCCTCGTCATTCTCCAGTATAAGTTCACTCATCCCAACACCACCATCAGAATTTCTTTGCTCTTCTTTGAGTTTATACTTGCATTTCCAGTTTATGATGCTCTACAGGTAAAACTGTTTAATTGGGATTCATTTGAAAAGATGATGTACGTGTCTCTTTGCGTGACTGATATCTTGTTTTGTTTCAGGTTTTTGTACAGAGTTCTTCAATGCACCGTGTTTCCAACACCACTGTTGAGAGCTCAGCATCTTAGGAAACTGACTCCTGAGGAATGTAGGGAGTCAATCAGATAGTGGAAAGCTATCAATGTTGAGGACCACACTTTTGCTGCTAAGGCAGAATATTTAAATCCAGCGAATGGCACCATATGAGGAGAAAGCATAACTGCTTATGGTTTTCCAAAAATGTTGACACCATCTTCTGTCAGAAAATAGAGAAGAAGACTTTCCTCATATCCAGAATACCTGAAACAGAAAGGAATAATAACGGCTCTGTAAGGACAGTGTCCCCTTTCTGACATCTCCGATTTATCCATTTGCAACATCATTGGAAATGTCTCCCTCTTCCTTCTCCACTTCTGAACAGAGAACATTCAATTTGAATTCCGGCATAAGTGAATTGGACAGTGCAGTATATGCTGATCAACAAATATGCAAAACTCCTCATACATCATGTGTTTGCAATCCTCAAAGGACCAAGTAATTTTAAACTTATCAGTGGATCTTGTTTTAAAATAATGAAGTCGTGCTAACTTTTAAGAGTATTGGAAAGAAATGACAGACCAGGAATTTTTATCTGGCTCCATAAAACACTGGAGGAGAGAAGTCATTTGGTTACTTGTAGCAGGTTTTCTCTAGTTCTTATTTTATTTGCAATGATTCATTACAGCTGGTATGTGATGAGCAATGAGTTATGCAATGCAAGTGCACCGTAGTATTCTGTCAGAATCCTTTGATATCTTTATAATCATTCTTACAAAACACTATGATTTCTGTCAAGCTCTCATACTGACTTGAACAAAATCAGAAATGCCGAAAACCTTCAAATGTCCCTACCCTGAATATTTCAGTAACTAGTATTGATCATTTAGTACTCAAATTTATTTTTGTAATGAACCAAATCTAAGCATCAGTATTTAATGTGTATCAGTATATTCAATTGTCATGCAAATGGAAATTTTGCAGGAAGAATCGATTAATTGAGCTGTGTTTGGGTGCAATATCCTTTACATACATCTCTACCCCTATTTTCTTTGGGGAAACAATGCTCAAATGTGAGATATAGTTTCTAGGTAGCCAATGGAAGGAGCAATTGAGCAAATAGAAAACCATTGTAAAATCATAACCTAGTTTCTTCTTCTCTGAAATTTTACCCTTGTAACATACCATCTAGTTTAAAAACATTCTTGCACGAGGACATTTTTGATGATAAGAAAACACGTAAATTTCATTGTAGTGTGTGACTTTTTAATGAAGAAAAGTGTGTTAAGAATCCTTTGTGATAAAGATTTAAAATACATGACTTGAAAGCATCACCTTAAAAACCCAGCATAAGGTTTAAAGTAGCTTTTCAAATTAAAACGTGCAAACTAAGGAATTTGGTCATCTTGGTCAGTAATGATTTTTTTTTTTCAACCTGTGTTTTAAGTATATTGTTGGGTTTGCAAGGAAGCTGTGTAAGTGATTACATATAAAATTTTAAAATCTTAATTTGAGGACAATCAGGTAAAAAAGAATTTACCTTATCACCAAAACTTTACATTCTCAGATATATTTGTCTTTACTCATTGGTGGGGATGTTGGCAATAGTCAAAGTGAGCACAAGTAATGAGGGTTGCATTTCTGTGTAGTGGATTATTTTTTTTGTCTTGTTGGTGCTTTAATTTTGAAACTACTGAGGTCACTTATGAATAAACAAATCCAGTAGAATTTGTTTTGCTGCATGTATGTGGTGACCCTCTTTAGCAAATAATTAGTATTTGAAAATTCACATTACTTACAATATAGAGCGTTGGTTTGGTCAAACGTTTATCACAAGATGCTTTCAGAGTAGTTTGATTGGCTTTAGGTGACAGTTCTCTAGGATGGGTCTTTACTTACATCAGTAGATAAACTGTAGTTGACATTTAGGAATCTCGAGACAGCTGTGTCACGGTCGACTAAAACTGTAGATGAATCAAGTAAAAAGCTGTTACTCTTGTGTACTGCGGCTTATAATTTAATTTTTCTTTTTTTTTATTATAGCAAAGGTCAAAACTTACTGTACCTGTAGAACCCTAAAAAAAGATCCCCACTTGGACACTTTCTTCTATTTAGCATAGAGCAAAAGAGCCTGGTTTGCAAAAGACAGTTTTTACATTTAGTATCTAAAAGCTATTCTGATTGCACTGAAGTGATCTTTTCCCAGTGGGTGTGTTTGCAGTTGGCCTCAGTGCTGTGTAGGGCAGTTTTTAGCAGCAACCTAGAGAAAACTGCTTTAAGATCATTTGTCTTGGTCATGAGGTTTCCACTGCGGGATTGTAAATAGATCTGCTGTGATAAGTGTTGAGGGCAGCAGAAAGAAACATTTTGTTGTTTAAATATTGTTTTCAGCAGAATATTTTCTATTTAAAGAAAATGATGGTTTTCAAGAATAGTCTGGACTGAACAAAAGTGAGTAATGTTATTTATCCATTCATTTCGGAGCATATTTTCAAAGTAGTTAGACTTACAAATTGACAAAGGGGCTTATTTTCAAAGAACTTGGACAAAAACAACTATAGGGAACTATGGTACTTTGTGTCTGAGCGCTTTGAAATTGAGCCCCATGGTAACCTGTGGAACTTTGTAAGTCTGCTTTGAAAATGAGCCCTTTTGTGTACTTCCTTTGAAGAGGATTCCAAACTCCCTGGGGCAGTGAGGACTACAAGGTAAATTGTCTGTAAATTAAGTTGTAATAATTCATTCTTGTACTGCATTTTTTAGACCCAAACTAGTGAGCTTTCTGTACTGTATTTCTCAAACTATTAAGTGCAGTTCTTGCTATAGCAATTTCAATTTTTGTACTTAAAAATTATTTCTTAATTACTTCAGGAGTGGTGCTGAAACTTAAGAGGACGTAAACATGACACTGGAACAGTGGAGTTAATGCATACCGTTTTACAGAGCTTTAGAGAACTTATACCTGGCTAGACAGAAAGGTTTCCCCACTTCACAGCAAAAAACAATTGGCTGTATTGGTGGACATAAAAAAATGTGTTTACTACAGAGATGCTAAGTGATCCAGTGGCTAGTACTTGAATTAAGGAATCTGTTCAACAGTACGTGTGTCAGAATTGGTCACAAACTCTAGTCCTCAAGGGCCACAAAGCAGTCAGGCTTTTAGGATATTGCAAATGACTGTGGACAGATTTGCATGCCCTTCGCCTCTGACAATACAGATCTTTCCCTTGCCATAGTTATTAGGGATATCTTGATAACCTGACTGGAGGTTGAGTCTTGTAATCAAAAGGGATATCAATAACTTGACTGGCCTAAAGTTTCCCATGTCTCTGTGAAGACTGAAGATTTACCTCCCAGTAGATTTATGGCCTGTATTGTGCATTGCTGTGAAATGACTCAGTAAAAAGTATCCTGAAAAAAAAATTACTTCTGTGGGAGTTTGAACTGGACAGTGAAGCTTGCCTCTACAGGTTATGTGAGAAGAGGTTAGCTACTCAGTGAGGGTGGAAGATATTTTAAGATGGACCTATATCAAGAATGCTGTTTTATATTTAATATTTTGTAAATACTTGTAAAATGACATTTTATTTTTATTTATTGAGAATAAAGAAAAAGAACATGGTTGTACTTGTATATTTAATATGTTTCTTTGGTAATGCCTTTGAAGGAAATGCCTTGAAGTTAACTGTGATGAGATGAAACCTATTTTTTTTTTTTTTTTATTACATTTGTACCCCGCGCTTTCCCACTCATGGCAGGCTCAATGCGGCGGGCAATGGAGGGTTAAGTGACTTGCCTAGAGTCACAAGGAGCTGCCTGTGCCGGGAATCGAACTCAGTTCCCCAGGACCAAAGTCCACCACCCTAACCACTAGGCCACTCCACCACTCAACTATTTGAGATTTTGTGCCTGCATTTCTGATAGCAGCCATTTTACAGAGTACAGAGAACATGATGGCAGAAAGAGACCATATGGGTTATCCTTTCTGCCCATCCAAACCAACTCTCTAGCTCTGTAGTCTCTTCCCTTTAGAGATGCTCTCTGCTTGTCCCTTGCTCTTTTGAATTCAGATACTGTTCCAAGCATCTACCACCCTTTCTGTAAAGTAATATTTTCTTAGATTACTCCTCAGTCCATCCTCTTTCACCCTTATCCTATGGCTTCTTGTTCCAGGACACTTTTCCATTGAAAAAAGCCCACTTCCTCTGCATTTATACCTTGGAGGTACTTAAATGTCTTATTGCACTTCCCTATTTTTCCTTACTTCCAAGGTATACATACTCTGTTCTTTAAGCCTATCCCTGGGTCATAGAACACTTTAGTGACTTACCTCTAGACCACTAATTTTCACTATTTTTCAAACGGGCCACTGGCCAAAAATTTAAAAAACAATCCTCTCCTATAGTCTCTTTGGTGGGTTCCCCCTCTGATGCAGTCACCCTGATTGCTCAGACATATTCAGTGTGACTAATGTAACTAAAACACACTCCCCCATCCTATCTCTTTTTCCCTAAGCTTATCCCCGTGTTCAAGACTAAACTCTACCCACTGCTCTTCCTTTTTCTGTCTGGTTCCATCTTTGCAAAACTTACTATCCCTGTACTCCAGCTCATATCCCTCCAGCACTGTCCCTCAGTTTCTCTCCACCCCCACACAAAACATACTTTCTCCTTCTTTCTCATCCCAGCCAATCTCTATTTGCCCCTGACCTGCCTATAGCTCATTTTGTTTTCACCCCCCCCCCCCCCCCCCCCAAAAAAACATTTGTTTTAACTCCTATTTATAATTTCTCTGGAGCTTTGTCTGCCATCTCTGGAACAGTTATTCTGCCTTCTTACAGCACCATCTAGGTCTTCCTGAGTTTGAATCACAAGGTGCCTAAACACCTGCATTGCACTTTCAGTCCGATGAAAATAGGATAGGAGTTTAGGTGATATGCAGCTCAGGTTCACTGACAGCTGCATGATGCATGTAAAGCAACTGATGGAGGGTAATGCAAGCAACATTTAAGAAATATTTTGGTCCCTGGAGTAGCCTAGTGGTTAGTGCATAATCCACTCTGTTACACTTGTGGTGGAAAATATCAGCCCCACAAAACCCACCAAAAGCCTAGTCTACCCCACATATAGGTGACACCTGCAGCCATAAGGGCTATTTTAGTAGTGTATAGTTGGGTACAGAAGGTTTTGAAGGATTTTCCATATAATGGGATAATGGTGAGATATGTACCTGGGAGCTTTAAGGTGAAGTCCACTGCAGTGCCCTCTAGGGTGCCCCACTGCTCTGCTGGGATGTCTTTGTGACCAGTCTAGTAAGAATGCTGGCTCTTTCCACATCCCAATGGCTTGATTTTTTTGTGTGTTTTTCACTTGGATATGGGTGTTTTGTTTTGTTTTAAATGGACCAAAAAGATAAATGCACAGAGCACATTCCTGGGCAGACTTCTATAGTCTGTGACCTGATCATGGCTGGACACATTCATCTTCAGTAATTGGAGAACAAGGCCAATACCAGGCAGCTGTCTACATTCTGTTCTCTGATCGTGGCTCTACAGATTTGGATGGGCTAGAGTGGGGCTTCGATGACAACTTCAGTAGTTGGAGAACAAGGCTAGTCTCGCAGCCTTCTATGATCTGTGCCCTGAAAGTGGCATGGACAAGTATGCATATGCAGTATTGCATCATACCTTATGCTATGAGTTTATCTTGTTGGGATGACTGGATGGATCGTACATCTAAGATGTAAATGATCCAAACTAAAGGTTCATGATGCTGAGTTCCCATATTAGGGGTCACTACCCAGCCAAAGAACCTTGATGTCACTTAGGACAAGAATAGAAAGTAAAATAAAGAATGTCATTGTGCCACTATATTGATCTATAGTACAACTGCACCTTGAATGTTGTGGGCAGTTTTGGTCCCCCCATCCTAAAAAAAAAAAAAGATATAGCAGAACTAGAAAAGGTATAGAGAAGGGTGAAGACAATGATAAAGTAGGTGGAAAACAGAGGCTAAAGAGGTTAGGGACCTTCAGCTTGGAGAAAAGATAGAAGTTAGAAGACCAAAATCATGAAGGGTAGAATGGGTAGCTAGGGGAACATTTGGTTACCTTTTCAAATCACCCTAAGCCTAGGGGACATGCTAGGAAGCTAATAAGTAGCACTTTTAAAGCATAGTGAAGGATGTTATTTTTCACTTAATGCACAACAAAGCTGTGAAATTTAACCAAAGGGTATGGTATAAACAGTTAACACAGTTGAGTTTCCTGAAGAAAAGGTAAATCTCTCATTATTAGCTAGATAGATCTGAGAAAGCCACTGCTCCGTAGGTATACACAACAAGAATCTACTTTTCATGATTTTGCCAGGTATTGTGACCTAAACTGGCCACTTTTGGAAATGCGATACTAAACTTGATGGATCTTTGGTCTGACCCAGTATGTCAGAGTATGAAGATGTGGACAGTGTGCTCAGTGAGTGCTTCCATCTGCAAACTTTGTGGGAGGTGGGGGAGAACAATTTTCCAATGGGTGAATTTGAATATGGCCCCCTAACTTGTCATATAATTAACTTTCTGGATAAAATTAAAATCTGTAGTGCTCAAACCAACAAAACTGTACAAGCTTAACATAATCCAAGTTGCTATAATTCTTCTTAAGTCTCTCAGGTATCCTTTGATTATAACAACAGTAGCAGGTACCCATTGATACTGCTTTGTCTGTTCATGCCCCTTGCTTCTGTACAATCACCTCTCCTCAACCTAACCACATCATTTTTTACCCAAACCTGTGCCCTCTCCCACCATCCTGTTTTTAGCTTCAACCTTAGCACCAGTCTCAACACAAATCTAGCACACTCTGTCTGTGACGCTTCATCCCCAGACACACACTCAATCTCTCCAACCTGCCCCTCCACCAGTCATACTTTCTTAACTTGTACAATGGTTACAATTTCAGGAAGAGTGTATATAATCAAATTATTTTAAAAAGTTTGGTTCTTTATGGTAAAACTCAGTTGTGCCTATTTGAAGAGGAGAGGTTTCAGAATTTGTAAAGAAAAAAAAACACCCACAATTCAAGAAGGATAGTTATTGGCCTAAATGAAAAGTTGGGACAGGTACCATTAAAAAAAAAAAAAATTATCATTTCTCTGCTATAATCAACCTTTCATGACTCCTTCAAAAGCACACAAGTAACAGAGGAACCATGGAACATAAGATGAATATCAAATTGGCTAAAAGTTTGTACTGTTGCTTTAAACATGAGTAGAAAATGTGCAAGCTCATGAAATATCCATGGTGACATAGCAGATGAAGGCAAAGACCGTGGCCCATCCAGTCCCTCCAGCAAAGAGACTTGTAGCTGTTGCTCTGTAGTCACTGTCATGTTTTCACCTTAGGTTGTTAACTGTTCCTCCATGCAGGTTACACCCATACCTTCTAAGAAGAACAGTTATTGGGCTGAAATGTCACAGTGCGTTTTTCCATTCTCCTGTCATTTAACATATCCTCTGTGTTGATCGTATACTTGCAGTTTCCCATTGCAAGTTTCTAGCTTTAACCATATCTCCACAAAGACCATATCTGTAATCTAGCAATAACAGGTACTGCACTAGTGGGAAAGGTGATGCATGTCTTTGAAGACAGACGTGTTCCATTTGCAATGATGATATGGGACTACATACTTTTTGGGTTGTCTTGTAGCCAGCACCGGAGTAATTAAGTTGGGAAACTAGTTTTTGTTGACAGTTTACTGTGTATATTACATGAAAATTACAGAAGACAAGGTATCCTGTAGTCTGAGAAAAATGAATAACTAATACCACTGTATGCTCTTCTTTTGAGCTTGCATATTCAGATTTTGGAGAGACGTTGCCTAGAGAGGCTTGGTGGCTTTCTCTGTTTTGCCTGTTAGCGCTTCACTCTTACCTCTGTTGCTATGGGGAAGAAAAGGGTAAGAGGTGGGCTCTCCCTGAAACTGGAGTAGACAACTCTGAAGGCCTTCTAGACCCCTGCTGCAAACTCAGAAGTTGAGGGGTCCTTTTACTAAGGTGCGCTGAAAAATAGCTTGCGGTAGTATAGGCACAGGTTTGGGGTGCGCGCCGATCCATTTTTCAGTGCACCTGTAAAAAAAGGCCTTTTAAAAAAAATTTTGCCAAAAATGGATGTGCGGCAAAATCAAAATTGCCGCACATCCATTTTGGGTCTGCAACCTTACTGCCAGCCATTGACCTAGTGGTAAAGTCAAATGCTGTAACGGGCTGGTAATGACCTGTGCTTTTCTGATATGTGCATCTGAAAAAAAAATATTTTTCGGCTCTGTGTATCAGATGCGCGCCAAAAATGAAATGACCGCAAGAGATATGCGGTAGCCAGGCGGTAACTCCATTTTGGCGAGTGTTGGGCTCGTGTAGACACTTATGTGGTTTAGTAAAAGGGCCCCTGAGTCTGCTTTGAAGGTGACACTGGGAGACTTGGCTGAGTATAGCATAGATGGGGTTTCAGCACCGAACAGAGGATTCCCCCCCCCCCCAATAAGAGCAACCTTTTCAAACTTATTGGAGGTGCTAAACCCAATGGAAACTGGCTCTTCGTGGACACAAACAGTTTATTCAATGTTGGGTGTGCTCAAGCACCCATAGAGCTGGTTCTTATGTACACCCCCCCCCCCCCCCCACACACACACACACACACACTCACACTTTGCAACCGGAATGGAAACTGTCAAGAAGTGGTGCAGAGAATGGCTTTTGGAATGGGTGAGACACTAATATCTGGCTTGGAGGGATCTCCTGCAGCAAAGTCATCTCCAATAGCCACTGATGAAACAGCTAGTAGCCATGCTCCTATTGGAGAACTGAGTAAAGCTTCCTACAGTATCCCGGGGTATAGTGAGACCTGCTAATGTGACTTTGGAGTCGCAGTGGGTAGGAACAGACCAAAAAAAAAAAAAGACCAGCTAGTCCAGTAGAAAAGTCCAAATAAGCTTCGAAGTGGAGGGATTAAAAATTGTGCATGCCTTGGCCAAATTTTGCCCAATAAGGGCTCCCTCAGAGACATAAGGTACTGTAGAATAGAGCACAGTGTGTCCGGTGATCTGCTTTGTGTGCATGTGACTTTTAAGCTAGTGTGTTGGTATATACTACATTAAGCCACTGAGGCAGCCCTTATCAGGCGAAACTTGGTCAAGTTGGGCACAGTTTAATCCCTCCACTTCTGTTGCTAATAAATGCGTTTTTGGACTTTCCAAACTGTCTGTCTGAACAAATGATGCCTCCAAGTGTGAGAACTTACAATTTATCTGTATCAGGGAGCTCAGCCCAGGTAGAAATGTGAGATGAACATAAAACATTGGACGTGACCAATTATTTTGGACTCCTCTCTTGAAGTAATAACTCAAAGAGTGACTGTGGTAGTGACATTGCATTAGAGATGGCCTGTAACTTTGTATTATGTTTATTCTTCAGACACATGCAAGAGCAGTTTTGGGGATCTATTATTCAAATATTTCCTGACTTGTCTAAGGCAACACAGGGAAGAAGGCAGGAGTTCTTGGCTAGGCACTTTCTTCTTGTTAAAATTGTCTTCTAATTGTTTTATGCTTTTTTTAGGGTAAATCTTATTTTTTTTATGTATTTATTTATTTTAATTTTAAACAGCTCTTAGATTTCTTGAAACAGAGCAGGGCTGAAAGCTTTGGTTGTATCTCCATAGGTATAAATGCTGGTAATCAGCTGCAGGATAATTATGGAATTAGTCTCTGTTTCTTTTTTTTAGTTTAAATTTCCTAGTGGTTATTTTGAGTATAGTAAACCACCCCCTTAATTTTGTGGATGAAGTTGTTTTCTTCATAGTATTCTTATGTTTCCTTCACTTAATGATGTGAATAAAAGTGTATGGAATCAGTCAAGAAGCTAGTTTTGGTTGACAGCTTACTGTGTATATTACAAGAAAATTGCAGAAGACAGGGTATCCTGTAGTCTGAAAAAAATGAATAACCAATGCTGCTGTGTGCTTTCTTGAGCCTGCTTATTCAGATCAAATGTGGCACCATTCTGAGAGGTTATTGATACCAGCAACGTGCTTCTCCATGAAGGCTGACCACTCCACACAAAATGCACGCATTTGCTAAACTGTCACCATATTTGCCCATCCAGCGGTGGGGGAGAAGGGTGCAGATAGATTTACCCAGTGAATGGAGTTCCCGGGGAGGGGTGTAGGGAGAGAGAAGAGTGGAGAGGTACTGAGGAGCTGCAGAGTGCACTTGTAAGTTTATAAGAGGAGTTTGAACTGTATGGGGAAACGGATAGTGAGTCAGTTAAGTGACTTGAGAAGAGGGCTATTATGAGCATAGTGACACTGGCAGACTATAAGTTGTGCAGCAGAATTTTGAACAAATTGAAGAGGAGAGAGATGATTAAGTGGGAGACCTGTGAGAAGCATTAGCTTTTAATTTAAGAAGCTGTGATCCTACTCCACATGCCCTGGCATAGGAGTAAAGTTCATTACATAGTAACATAGTAGATGACGGCAGAAAAAGACCTGCACGGTCCATCCAGTCTGCCCAAGAAATGTGCCACTTTTTTGTGTATACCTTACCTTGATTTGTACCTGTCTTTTTCTGTGCACAGACCATACAAGTCTGCCCAGTACTATCCCCACCTCCCAACCATCAGCCCCGCCTCCCACTACCGGCTCTGTTATCCAATCTTGGCTAAGCTCCTGAGGATCCATTTCTTCTGAACAGGATTCCTTTATGTTTATCCCACGCATGTTTGAATTCCGTTACCATTTTCATCTCCACCACCTCCCGCGGGAGGGCATTCCAAGTTAGTTGCTGTTGAGACTTGGAAGGAGGAGGAAGTGCTGCCAGAGGCTCTGCAGGCTTCCAGGGGGAAGGGAGTGAGGCCTAGCTCCTTCCCCAGAAATGAGGAAGGTCCCTGGGGAGCAGTCCTCAGGAAAGCCCCAGGCCAGGGGGTCTCCTGGGGCCAGGGACCAGAAGGCCAGGAGAAGTAGTTCCCTCTCTGGCAGGACTCCAGAGAGGAGGGAAAGGAGCCCTGTGGATCGAAGAGTGCAGGCTTCCATGGGAGGAACCCAGACCAGTACCCCCCTCACAGTGGCACGCCATCTAGCAGGTGAGGGGGGGAGAGAGCTGGGGGAGGCCCCAGAGAACAGCAGATCGGAGGAGAGAGAGGAGAGAGCAGAGGTAATGGAGATCTGCCGGGAGGCCCTACCGGTGTCAGAGGAGGAGGACAGTGACTCCTCAGAGGAGGAAGATTTCACAGACTATAGTCAGGATCCAGAGGACCCGACCAGTGGCCTGATTCAAATGGTGAGAAAAATAAAAAGCACAGAAAAAGAGGTGGTAGAGTTGGGGAAACGGGTTAAAATGGCAAAAGCCCTGTGCAAACTAGCCCCAGTGGAGCACCGCAAGACTTATACTGTTGCAGGAATTGAGATAGGAATTTGTGATGCTTCAGGAGTCAGACAGCACACACCAGTATGAGAGAAAAATCTTCTTTATTTGCCAGCAAACAAAGCAAGACATCAGTTCTAGCTCTCTTCTCCTCTGTCTCAGCTCTCTGTGTCTTTGTCTCAGCTCTCTTCTTCTGTCTGTTCCTTCTGTCCTTCTCTTTCTTCTGAGCTCCTTCTGACGTAAACTGCTTCTGCTCCTACTTAAATAGGGTCCTAAGCCCTCCTCCTAGCCTAGCCCCCTTTACTCCCAATTGGTTAAGAAATTGATTGGCTACCTTGCCTCAACCAATCATTACTTTTGAAATATCAGTTACATAGGTTCCAGACATCCTAAACTGACCTCTGACCTGGGGCCCCTTAAGCCAGACATTTGGTCTCCAGTCTCTTACATGTTATTATGATTGATTTCTCATATTCCTAGTACTAACTGCTAACTAAACTCTGGCATTCATTAAAGGGGTCAAAAGCCAATCTTACTTAATAGCATACATATCAGGTTATTACTTCCAGGAGGCCAGTCCTACACTTAGCTATAATTAATCAAGGAGAAGAGAGCTGACTAGCCCTGACCTCGTTCACCTATCAGCTTATACATTGAACCAGCCAGAACTATGGCTAAGTCAAACCACATGTTGATCTCCTCAACTGCAGTCTTAAACAGCAGACAAAGAGTAATACAGAATTTAACAGATATTCTACACAGACACAAACCTTATTAATTTACACAGAATACAACATATTCTAAAGTAAGCATCCTTATAACACATATTCTAAATATCAAAAACTTGTAAATACTAATCTATTGCCTCTCTCTCTCTAAATAGTATTTTCTATCTAAGCATTTTAAACTACAATTAATCATATGTCTGGCTCATTCCTTTATTCATTCATAATAGTTTACAGCTGTGCCAGCTAGCATTGGCAATTCACAAGGGACAGAGTTTCATTTCTCACTGACCTTTCCTAACCTTAGCTCGGCCAAGCTAGACATTGAAATAATATGAACCATCTGGCATACCTTCACTTTAGTTGCAAAGTAAAAAGCTAGAATTCAAACTTCAAGCTTTTAATATCATTTCTTATGTATCAGAGTTAACACTTTCTTTGCCCACTGCCTCATTCCCCCCTTTGAGACTAAAATCAGCTTATGCAGAGATAAGTCTCACAACTCAAACTCTGGAGATTATAGTGATCCTAACTAGGAATAGACTTGTGAATCACCATTACCCTACTTGTTAAGGTTCGACGGCATACTGCCGAAGCACATGAGGCCAGGAAACAAAACAACAACCCTGCTAAAACTAAGACTATTAGGGAAATGAACAAGGGACGTATCCAGGAGGTCAATGACCACCACCAGGAGGTAAGGTCTAATCCTCCTCGGTAATCCTCCACATTAAGGCTGGCCAACTGTAGGACTTTATCCATGGCATGCCTAACTACATGCGTCCTATTTATGACAATAGTACAGCACTCTGAAGAATTTAGCACTGTGCAGAGACCACCCTGAGCTGCAAAGAGATAGTCAAGGCCCATACGATTATACCTAGAAACTATACTTAATTCATTAATTTGATCCTGCAATGCATTGACTACCACGTTCAGCTCATGAACTAAAACATGGAGTAGGGATTGAAGTCTCCGGGTAGCCATACCTAGTTCAGTAATACCCGCTACCGGGCCTCCAATTGGAATCCAGGCCGTGGCAGAAAGGGCTACAAGTCTCTTTTTAGTCAGAGGATAAGTAGAATTGATATACTGGAGGGCTAATTCAATCGCCTCATCCTCTGTGGCAACGGAGGAGGGTAAGGACAAAGCCTCTCGCTTAGAGCGGTGCGGGGATAGTGGCTTAAGAGGAATAACTTTAGGAAAATAATTCAAGGTTACCAATACACAAAAATCATATGTGGAGGGAAGAACCATGTGGAGGACATTATCACAGAGCCAGTAATGACCAAGGAGAGGGTGAGGAAAGTTCCCAATAAATGTTGGCTCAGGCTGGACAGGGTACTTAGGGTGCCCATAATGCGAGCCCCTATCCCAGGGGGAACGAAGACGAAATGGAGACTTTGCACACCATAGGCGCCAATCCCCAATTGTGACAGGCTGCTCATTTGTTAGTAACTCTTCATACCCCGGGGACTTATGAAAGTAGAAAATAAGCTTGGACACTATAGTCTTCTCAGTGGTACGCTTAGGAGCCAGATAATCACCTGGGTCATAATCTACAGGTATGGTAGCAGGGCACATAGGAGTACCTGGAGAAACTACCCACACAGATTCTCCTTTTTCTGGGAGAACATTAGTATAATTACAGGGAATGGGAAGAACAGTTGAGATGCTTCTTGTTAAACAAAACACTCCAGAGGCTGGATAGGGAGACGTAAAAACTGGCCTTAGAGAAGATTCAGAGGGGGAAGTAGCATTATAAAAGGACCACCAAGTATAATCCTGGCTCCAAGGGCCTGAACTCGAAAAATAGGGAGGTATAAGAGCTGGGAGTTGCACAGGGACAGGTACAGCTGGGACATCTGTGGTATAAGGAGAAAATCGGGAACACACAATACAAGGGGAAGTAATCTTTGCCTGGCTAATTAGTTCCTGGACAGAGTGTAACCAAAGGTTGGAGCGAGTTGGGGTATTAGGAACAAGGAGGCAAGGAGTAGAAAACAACAAAAGCATCCAAACTACTAACATTTTCTTTCTTCCTAATCTAAAACAAATACAGCAAACTAATTAAGCAATAATATTTCAACAGTCTGTGCTAATCACAGATTACTCTCATATAGTGTTCTCAGTCTTTGAGTTCTTATACCAGTTGGGATAGACCCTCAACTGATAAGGATCAAGCTTTCAAATTCCAAGAAAGCCAGAATCTGGACAGAAAGAGTCTCAGTATGAAGCCGAAGTTCAGCAGCTCCTGCAGTATGCAGTTGACCCTTCTTTTCAGCTAGTAGATTCTTTGGTTCGGGTCAGGCGCAACTTCAATGGCTCCGCTGGATCACTTTCTGCTCTCCACTGTCTAGGCTCCGTCTGATCCGTGCTGGGCTCAGTCTGGTCAGCAGACTTAATTCGAGACCAATGGACCCATGGAGTAATCCCTGCGACCTTCACAGCTGTAGGAGTAGAAAGCAAAACAGTAAAAGGTCCTTTCCATCGGGGCCCCAAAGGCTGGAGCTTCCAGTCTTTCACCCAAACTCTATCCCCTGGCAGGAAGGAATGTACCTGAGCCTGGAAGGGGACAGGGTTTATTTCTCTCACATAAGACTGAAGCTCAGAAATTATCTTACCCAGGAGGGCTACCTGCTCCTGCACCTGGGCAGACCCTAAAATCCCTATGTCTCCCTTAATTCCCTGTAAAATGGCTGGGGGCTTCCCATACACAATTTCAAAGGGAGAGAGGGCTGTTCCTTTAGTTGGGGTGCATCGGAGGCGGAAGAGGGCTAGTGGCAATGCCTGTGGCCATTTCAATTGGGTTTCCTGACAAATCTTTGCTAGGCTATTTTTCAAGGTTCTGTTTGCCCGCTCAACCTGCCCTGAACTCTGGGGACGATAGGCACAATGCAATTTCCAGGTAATGCGCAATGCGCGGGACAGGGCCTGAAGTGTAGCTTCAACAAAGGCGGGACCATTATCTGAACCTATGGCAAGGGGCAGTCCATACCTGGGGATGACATCCCTAAGGAGGGTTCGAGCTACTTCTGTGGCTTTCTCAGTGACTGTAGGATATGCTTCCACCCACCCAGAAAAGGTACAGACCATGACTAAGAGGTATCGGAACCTACCACTCCTGGGCATTTCTGTGAAGTCTATAACTAGGGACTCAAAGGGTGTTAGTCCTCTAGACTGAACTCCTGGTGGAATACGGGGTCCCTGACGAGCATTATTCTGGGCACAGAGAGTACATCGGGCAGAGGCAGTGGCAACCAGACTATCCAATCCTTCCAGCACCACTACTCGATTGAGTAGGCGGGCTAGTGCTGTTTTCCCTAAGTGTGATAGGTCATGAGCTTGAGACACTACAGGCCAAGCTAGGTGGCGTGGCACCAGAACTCTGGTATCAGGGAGATGTAACCAGCCATCAGGTCTCCTTACTGCACCTTCTTCTTGAGCCCATTTCTCTTCCATTTGGGTATACATAGGTGTCCATTCTTGCAATCGAATTTGGAACAGGGGAGTCACAGTACTTGCTGGGGGTCCTCGAGCAGCTTCTTTGGCCACCCGATCAGCATGGCGGTTCCCTCGGGCCACTGGAGTATCTATTCTTTGGTGTCCCCTGCAGTGAATGACAGCTACCTTCTTGGGGGCCCAAACAGCCTCTAGCAGCTGAAGTATTTCAGGTCCATACTTAACAGGTTGGCCTGCAGCATTTATGAGTCCCTTTTCCTTATACAAAGCTCCATGAGCATGTAGGGTTGTGAAGGCATATTTGGAATCAGTATAAATGTTGGTTACCAGTCCTGCTGCTAACTCCAGAGCTCGTATGAGGGCCACAAGTTCTGCTTTCTGGGCTGAAGTTCCTTGGGGCAGGGCTCTCGCTTCTATCACCTTGTCCTCTGTCACCACAGCATAGCCTGCCAGTCGCTTGGAGTTCTCCACATAACTGCTTCCATCTGTAAAATAAATTACATCTGGGTCCCTCCACGGAACATCTTTAAGATCTGGTCGACTGGAGTACACTTCATCCATAGTTTGGATACAGTCATGATCTGGTGGTCCCTCAGATGCTGGCAAAAGAGTAGCAGGATTGAATGTAGCCACTGTTTCCAGGTGTATCCGTGGATTCTCACACAAGCTGGCTTGGTACTTAACCATGCGGTTATTTGTAAACCAGTGGTTGCCCTTATACTCCATGAGGGTGAGAACTGCATGGGGGACTTTAACAACCAGTTCTTGCCCCAAGGTCAACTTATCAGCTTCCTGGACCAGTAAGGCTGTTGCTGCAATGGCCCTCATGCAGGCTGGCCATCCTTTAGCCACTCCATCCAGCTGTTTAGACAGGTATGCAACAGGCCTCTGCCAGGATCCCATCATCTGGGTCAGCACACCTAGAGCAACCCCCTGTCGCTCATGGACATACAGTGAGAAAGGTTTCTCCACATCAGGAAGGCCTAACGCAGGGGCTTGGAGTAGGGCTTTCTTTATGGCAATGAAGGATTGTTGAGCAGTAGGTCCCCATTCAAATGGTTCCTTTTCACCCCCCTTTGTGGCTTGGTAAAGGGGTTTCGCCATCAATGCAAAATTTGGAATCCAAATTCTGCAGAATCCAGCTGCTCCCAGGAATTCCCTAACTTCTCTTCTGGACTTGGGTTGGGGAATTGCAGCTACCGCTTGCTTCCTACTAGCATCCAGTCTCCGACTTCCCTGGGAAATGCAAAAGCCCAGATACTTCACTTCTGACTGACAAAGTTGGGCCTTTGAGCGTGAGACCTTATAGCCTGCATCCAAGAGTAGCTCCAGCAATTCTCTAGTAGCCTCAAAACACTCTTCCTGGGTCACTGCTGCAATCAGGAGGTCATCTACATACTGGAGTAAAACTCGCCTGGAAGGCTCAGATTTAAAAGTCTTAAGGTCTTGCCCTAGGGCTGTCCCAAAAATGGTGGGGGAATTCTTGAACCCCTGTGGCAGGCGGGTCCATGTATACTGAAGCTTCCTTCCTGTTACTGGGTTTTCCCATTGAAAGGCAAAAAGCAATTGACTAGCGGGGGCCACCCGAATACAAAAGAAGGCATCTTTTAGGTCTAGTGTTGTGAAATGGGTAGCTCCAGAAGGTATCAATCCTAGCAGGACATATGGATTAGGCACTACAGGGTGTAATGAGATAGTGGATTTGTTGACCACTCGTAAGTCTTGGACTGGCCGGTAGTCCTCAGTCCCTGGCTTCTGAACTGGCAATAGTGGCGTATTCCATGGAGACTGACAAGGACGAATAATTCCATGGGATAACAGACGATTCAAATGTGCTTGAATCCCTTCCAGAGCCTTTCTGGGAATTGGGTATTGGCGAAGATGGATTGGCCGGGCATTTGGAAGTAAATCTACATGTACAGGAGGAATATTTCGGGCCAACCCTGGGGGATTATCTTCTGCCCATACCCCACTGACCTGAAAGCTGTCTGCCAGGGGTAGGTCAACTTGGCCATGCGACTGATGCAGCCGCCATTCTTCTTCAAGAGGGCAGCAGAAACTCAATATACCCTTAGGGCTGGATGTTGGGGGCCGAAAGGAGACTGAAGTCTGGCCATCAGAGTCAAAAGAAATTTGGGCCCTAAGCTTGGACAGCAGGTCTCGACCTAACAAAGGGATTGGACAGTCTGGCATATAAAGGAATTCATGAGTGACTATGTGTGAGCCTAATTGGCATCTACGGGTTGTCAGGAAGGGCCTCCGGTTCTGCACCCCCGTGGCTCCCACCACTCGGACAGTTTTTCCAGACACAGGCGCTAATCGCTCCGTCACAACAGAATTTTCAGCTCCTGTATCAATCATGAATGGAATTGAGCGGCTCCCTATAGTTAGCTTGACCATAGGTTCCTGGGAGCCCAGTTTGTAGGAACCCGGTCTGTCCTATTCGTCCCATTCTGCCATCTCGGCTATCCCGATGATGTCAGATTCAGGAGGCTCATATCTTCCCTCTCGAACTCGGCCTCGGCTTCCTCGATCTCCTGGTCCCCTTCTCAGTCCCTGGCGCCTCTGGGGGCATTCATCTTTCCAGTGCCCTCTTTCCTTACAATAGGCACACTGGTCCCTCTCCAATCTTGGTCTGGGATTCTCCCCCTTGGCCGGGATTGATTGAAGGAATCTCGGGGCCTGACTGGTGGTCCGGGGTCCCACTTTGGCTTCCCATTAGCTAGAGGTCGACCTCGGTTAAGGGTGGAATTAGTAATGGCTGCCGCTAAAAGGTCGGCCTTCTTCTGCATCTTCCGGTCAGCCTCTCGGCGCACCTCCTGATCTCTATTAATGAAAACCTTGGTTGCGATCTCAATTAGCTGGGTGGTATTCATCCCTGCGAATCCCTCCTGACGCTGCAACTTCTTCCGGATATCTGGCATACTCTGGGCCACCAATGCACTATTCACCATTCTCTGGTTTTCTTGGGCTTCAGGGTCAAATGGGGTGTATGTTCTGTAGGCTTCAATTAGTCGCTCTAGAAAGGCCCCAGGGGATTCAGTTGCCCCTTGGAGAATTTCAGAGACCTTTGCCAGATTAATGGGCCTCTTTATGCCTTTCCTCATACCTTCCAGCAAGTCCCGGCAATAGCCAGACAACAGTTCATAGTGCTGCCCATCATTTGGATCCCAATCTGGAGCTGCGCGAGGAAACCGAGCTCTAACCCATCCCTCTGGGTCCTGTGTCCCCCCGGGGACACGCTCTCGCGTGATGGCCTCAGCATTTTGCAAAATCTTCCGCCTCTCCTCAGTTGTGAAGAGGGTCAGGAGAAGTTGTTGACAATCAGTCCAGGTTGGGTTATGGGTGGCCATAATGCTAGCCACTAGGTCCACCACTGCCTGAGGCTTTTCAGTATAAGAGGGGTAATGCGTCTTCCAATTCAGGAGATCGGTGGTTGTGAAGGGTACATACTGATAGGCCTGTGCCTGTATAACCTGACCCTGATTATTAGGATCTGGTCGAGTGGTAGTTACCTGGCGGAGGGGCAGAACTCTCGAGGAGGTGGGAATGGAACCTGAGGTAGAGCTAGGAGCTACCCTCCTATCATGCTCAAAGGTGATTGCAGCAGGTCTAACCCATTCAGTGGAGGTAGGTTGAACCCCTGAGGGATGGGGAGGGGTACTCATAGACTGAGAGGTGGTCACAGGTGAGTCAGTCCATTGAAAGGGATGCCGGGCCCCTGATGAGTGGGTAGGGGTATTAGAGGGAGAGGCTGGGCTGTCAGGAGTTGAGGAGTCAGGGAGTGGAACCCAAAGCGGGTCTTCAGAGGTTAACAGGAGAGGATGTGGCACAGAAGGGTAGAGGCCGGGTGAAAAGTCCAACCTAGGGTGTGGCAGGTTTGGCACAGGAGGGGAAGAACTATCCGGAGAAGCCTGTGCTGGAGAGGCTTGAGCTGGGCGGCGTGGATCTCTGGGGGTAGCACGGAACCCCAACAATGGGCCATAAGGTGGTGGCTCAAGGTCTGAGGGGTCATCAGAGAGTATGGGTTTCTCGGACAGGGTAGGGGCGGAAGCCACCGATTGGGTGGTAGGCTTCCTAGGGCTCTTTCCCTCTTCTAGTTTAGATTTTCTAATCTTTCTTTGAACACGGCCTAACATGAATTTTACTGGGGATCCCATATAAGTTTTCAACCAGGGGGGAGGGTCAGTCACAAGGCTGTCCCAGGAATCTATATAAGGGAGTTGTTCAGAATATTCTGGTTCTCCTACAACTATGCTGTAGACCTTCCGGATTACTTCAATATCTAAGCTGCCACTAGGGGGCCACCCCACTCCCATAGATGGCCACTCAACTTCACACAAGGTTCTTAGAGTACTTGAGCTTAAAGTCTGTCCATAGTCATTAATTAAAAATCCTTTTTTGAAGTTCTTAAGCATACAGTCTAGGGGGGTATCAATTTGTCTAGATGATGTCCCACCCATAATGCTTACAGTTACAACACACAAAAAGGGAGGGAATTTTTGAAAGTGCAGTAAGGGGTCTGCACTCTCGAGACACTAGGTAGACAGACAGCAATCGCTTCCTTCCGTTGCTGACCAATTGAACTCGCGTTAATTGGAAATGCAGCTATAAGAAGTCCGCACTCATTAACATTCAGGCATCACACATTCATTCAGTACAGAAAATCCCACCCAACAATTTCAGATTTCTCAGATACAGATAAGCTCAAGCGTTTTCGCTTCTAATCTCCTCTAGATTAGAAGGTACTAGGGCCTTCGCTGAGAGTTGATCAGGCTCTCCTTCCTCAATTTGTTTGAGGGGCTGATTTACAATTTTCTAGCTAGAATTACAATACAAAATACAGAATACATACCCGGCGAATGTTCTCCAGTCAGTTGGGTGCTGGGATTAATGCAGGATTCATCCCACCGCTGCCACCAAGAATTGTTGCAGGAATTGAGATAGGAATTTGTGATGCTTCAGGAGTCAGACAGCACACACCAGTATGAGAGAAAAATCTTCTTTATTTGCCAGCAAACAAAGCAAGACATCGGTTCTAGCTCTCTTCTCCTCTGTCTCAGCTCTCTGTGTCTTTGTCTCAGCTCTCTTCTTCTGTCTGTTCCTTCTGTCCTTCTCTTTCTTCTGAGCTCCTTCTGACGTAAACTGCTTCTGCTCCTACTTAAATAGGGTCCTAAGCCCTCCTCCTAGCCTAGCCCCCTTTACTCCCAATTGGTTAAGAAATTGATTGGCTACCTTGCCTCAACCAATCATTACTTTTGAAATATCAGTTACATAGGTTCCAGACATCCTAAACTGACCTCTGACCTGGGGCCCCTTAAGCCAGACATTTGGTCTCCAGTCTCTTACATGTTATTATGATTGATTTCTCATATTCCTAGTACTAACTGCTAACTAAACTCTGGCATTCATTAAAGGGGTCAAAAGCCAATCTTACTTAATAGCATACATATCAGGTTATTACTTCCAGGAGGCCAGTCCTACACTTAGCTATAATTAATCAAGGAGAAGAGAGCTGACTAGCCCTGACCTCGTTCACCTATCAGCTTATACATTGAACCAGCCAGAACTATGGCTAAGTCAAACCACATGTTGATCTCCTCAACTGCAGTCTTAAACAGCAGACAAAGAGTAATACAGAATTTAACAGATATTCTACACAGACACAAACCTTATTAATTTACACAGAATACAACATATTCTAAAGTAAGCATCCTTATAACACATATTCTAAATATCAAAAACTTGTAAATACTAATCTATTGCCTCTCTCTCTCTAAATAGTATTTTCTATCTAAGCATTTTAAACTACAATTAATCATATGTCTGGCTCATTCCTTTATTCATTCATAATAGTTTACAGCTGTGCCAGCTAGCATTGGCAATTCACAAGGGACAGAGTTTCATTTCTCACTGACCTTTCCTAACCTTAGCTCGGCCAAGCTAGACATTGAAATAATATGAACCATCTGGCATACCTTCACTTTAGTTGCAAAGTAAAAAGCTAGAATTCAAACTTCAAGCTTTTAATATCATTTCTTATGTATCAGAGTTAACACTTTCTTTGCCCACTGCCTCAATACAAAGGAGGTAACCCGTTTACTCAAGCTTCTTCAAAAGAAAGAACATTTGCTGGGGGCATTGAAAAAGGGCCCTGGGAACCCTCAGAGAAGTTTACATCAACAGAGAAAGAATGGCCTTGGGGGGAAAAGCCCTGACAACCTTCAAAAAGTCACAACAGCAAACAGAGAAGGAGAGTAGGAGCTCAGACCTTGGACCCCAGAACACCCAGGGGCCAGAGGAGCTTCCTGGGCCCAGTACCCAAAAGACATTACAGTATATGCAGTACCTTGCTAGTCAGTCTCTGGCAGCTTCTGAAGCAAGCAGGACTGGAGGTGGGGCTGGAGAGGCATGCTCGTTAAGGGAACCTGAGGTTGGAAAAACTGAACAGGAAAAAAGTTTTAAAACCCAGACTTTTCATCTTGTAGAAACAGGGGCTGGAAGTTCAGGAGAGAGACTCTTTTCTACACCAGTGGAAGCAGAACTGAAAAACTTACTTGAGCAAGAAGCAAGAGGTCAGCAGAGGCAGTTGCAGCCACAGGTTTTGTGCCCATTGCCTGCAGCAGGAGTTGAGAGCAGCAAACAAACACTGACTCCATTGCAGCTGGGGAGGCCCCGCCCACGCAGCACTGAGGGGCTGGAGGTCACGGCCAGGCAGGCTGCAGCACTGCCAAAGACTGAGAATGGTGAGGTTTTAGCAGAGGAAAACCTGGTGACAGAGAGTGCTGCAGCTGGACAAACAGCAGGTGAAAAGGAGGGGTTCTCGATAAAGAAAGCACTGGAGGATCAGGAGTGTTTGCAACAAACCAGCCTGGCAGCAGAGGCTCCAGCCAATCGGGCTGTGGGAGCAGGAAAGACTGCAGAACAGCTACAAAGGCTGGCAGGGGAAATAGCTGCAGCGTCAGAAGATTCCCCATGTGTGAGAGGGCAGGCACTTCTGGAGTGTGGGAAGCCTCATCCGCTTGGCGAAACAGCGGGGCTGGAGGATCCGAAGGAGCAGAACGTTGGAGGAAAAAGGGACCCGGTCCAGAGAGCAGGTTTTGGGCGGGAGGGAGGGGTGCTTGCCTTGCCATGCGCACCAGAAGTAAACTTAACTGGTGGTACTAGGGATTCTGATTCCGGCCAGGCAGCGGGGTGGTTGGCTCTGGGGGGAGGGGTTGATTCGACGGGAGGGGGGCAGGGGCACTGGGAGGGGACCAGTTATATAGGGGAACCTGCTCTCAAAGTTCCTATGGACCAAATCGATAGGGAGACAGGCAGGGTTTCTGTTGCAGGAGGCATTGAACTGATGGACACTGTGACTACAGGGGATACGAGTGCTCGGGGGGTGAGGGGTGCAGGGGACCAAGGTTTGCTGGTTGAAGGGGTACAAGGCATGTTGGGGGGAGGGATAGGGAGGGAGGGGAGGGAGGCTGAGAAACGGGGAAGGCAAGAGAAGGAGGATATGGTGCATCAGGAGCGGGGGGGTCCCCGCGCTGCAGAAGGGGGGGGACGGTGGGGTGGGGGTCCGTCCTTTGCGGCGGTGGTGGGTGGAGGAGGTGGGCGCAGGGGAACTAGGGGGGTAGGGGGCAGCGGGGAAGGATGGGGAGGGGGGTGGGGGGGAGGCCAGGTTCCCAAAAGGAGGAATGTGGTACAATTGAGATGGGTGGGGGAGGGGGGGATGCCAAGCAGGGATGCGGTCCTGAGATTGGTCCTTGGTCTAGGATTCCTCCCAGAGGACCTCTATGCCTGTATTCATCCGGTGAATATACCAGAATACGATGTCAGCTTTCTAACCCAGCGAGGCATGGAGGTCTTCTGGGAGAGATACGAAGGGGTACGGGGGAGAGGGGACTGGAAGAACTACCGGGCCGTACCGATCAGCAGACCCGACCTGGTGCAAGTAACCCTTCTTGTTCGAAATGAGTCTCTATCAGGGGCGGACCTGGCCTTCTGGCTACAACGGTACGCAGAATTGCATACCCCCTTGTCCAAACTCCCGGACCCCAGTAGGGTGTGGGCTGGAGGTTGGGGTGCGCAGGTTAGGCTGAGGCAGGCAGGGCATGTCACCCAGCACATTCCCTCCTCGGCGTTCATCGGCAGGGATCGGATTCTCTGCTTTTATAAGGGGCAGCCACGGCAGTGTCACAAGTGCGGGTCGTTTAGACATTTTAGTATGTCATGCCCGGTTGTGCAGTGTGGAAAGTGCGGGTCTAAGGAGCATCCCACGGAGTCCTGTATGTCTATTCGGTGCAACTTGTGTGGGGGTCTGGGGCATGCATTTCGAGCCTGCCCTTGGGCCTCCCATAATGGGGGTGAGGAGGAGATAGATAGGGATGGTTCAGGTCAGGGGGAGGGGGGAGGGGAAGCAGACCATGATCAGGTTCCCGGGGCGGGAGGGAAAGGGTCCAGGGAAGGACAGGGACAGGTAGAGGGGGGGGGCTTGGGGGAGGGTCGGAAGCGGCAGGAAGGGGAGGATGAGGGCTGGACGCGGGTGTCCAAGAAACAGCGGAGAGGAAAGGGGGGAAGGGGGGTGGGAATGGGGATAGAAGTAGGGAATAGATTCAGGGGTTTGGAAGAGGAGGGAGGGGTTGAGGAACTGGCTGGTGAGGAGGTAGAGGATGGGGGTAGCCGGCAGGACGGGTTGGGAGGTAGGGGAGAAGGAGTGAGGGGAACAGCGGGTAAGAGGAAAGAGAAACGGGGGGGGGAGGGTTTTGATGGACAAAGAGGGGGGAAGGGTTGGGGGGAGGTGGGTGGATCGGGGGAGGTGACGGCTGATGCAGGGAGGGCGGGAGAGGAAAGGAAGGTAAGAAAGGATGTAGTAATGCAGGCCCGTGAGGGGAGGGAGGAAGGGTCGGAGGCGGGATTGATGGGAAGGGTGGAAGAAGAGGAGGTAGTAGGGGTGGAAGAGGGAGGAGAGGAGGGGGGCAGGTCGCTTGATGATCCCCAGGGAGGGAGGGAGGTGGGTGAAGACAAAAAGAAGATAGGGAGGAAGAAAGCAAGGGTGGGGGAAGGGATGTTTAAGCTAGGGGTCCGGGATTGGGCGGAGGAGGAAGAAGAGGGTGGAGGGGAAGGGACCACGGATGATGGTGTGGAGAGAAGGGAAGGCAGCCAGGAAGGCGGGGGGTGTGGTAGCGAGGACTGATGGCGGGACTGCTATTGGTGTTCGCCACACTTAATGTGGCTAGTGTCGCCTCCCAGAGGGCAAGAAGCTTGGCATTTGAGGGCCTCTCTGCTGTGGAGGCGGACTGTTTCCTCCTCCAGGAGACCCGGTTGCAGACGCTAGAGGACATCCGGCGGGCAAAGAGGGCCTGGAGATGGGGACCCTCTATTTGGGGTCTGGCCGGGGAGAGGTATGGGGGGATAGGCGTCCTCTTTAAAACCAATAAAGTAGAGATTCAGAGGGTGGTGGAGCTGGGTATTGGTAGGTGTTTGGTGTTGGACGTAATATTGCGGGGGGTGGCCTTGCGGGTGATTAATGTGTATGGACCGCAAAGCAAACAGGGAAGGTCTGCATTGTTCAACAAAATTAAGCCTTACCTATACACTTCAAGGCAGTTGGTGTGGGGAGGAGACTTCAACACTATCTTACGGAAAGAGGATAGTGGGGGGCGGGCACCACAAGTACGTTATGATGGGGTTCGACTAGCGGGGATTATGAAAGGAGCAGGGCTGGTGGATGTACATATTGCACTTGGTGGTGGGAATCAGGGTTTCACCTTTTCACGGGGCACCTGTAGGAGCAGAATTGACCGGTTTCTAGTTCGGGAAGGGGCATGTAGGCAGGCACCTAGGGTGGTGGAAGTAGATTTCTCTGACCACAGGATGGTGATGATAGAGTTGGGGGGAGGGGGGGCGTGCAAGCTAGGGAAAGGGTTGTGGAGATTGAATCTCAAATGGTTGAAGGAGGGGGTGTTGCACCAGGAGTACCTGGAATTCCTAGCAGACCAGGTGTCCATTCAGGGTGTCTTCCCTTCCCTCAGGGACTGGTGGGAAGTACTGAAACACCGCACCAGAGGGTTTTTTCTCCGTCAGGCAAGGCGGGAGGGAAGGGAGGCCACCCGGTTGGGGATCGCCCTGAGAAAGCGACGGGATAATATAATTTCCCGGGGGGGGAGGAGGGAGGATATTGAGGTACTGCAGCAGGAGGTTGAAAGAGTACAGTACAACCGCTACTCTTCCCTCGTCTACGAGCGGGACTTCGGGAAGCTGCTTGGTCCGGACCCGTATGACTGCTGCAAGGAACGAAGGGAGAGGAGGGTGGTGGTGGGGTTTAGGGATGAGGGGGGGGGGGGTGCTCCAAGAATCCAGGGAAGGTATTTTGCGGGTGGTGGGGACGCATTTTGGGCGGGTTTTCTCGGACCTACAGTTGGGGACAGAGGCCATGGGAAGATATATTGAGGGGACCCCGGGGGTGGGTAACTGGGGGCCCCATCTTCAGGTCTTAACGCAGCCATGGACGCTGGGTGAGGTGGAGGAGGCCATTGGGGCCTTGCGGCGCAGAACAGCGCCGGGGCCGGATGGACTTCCGGCGGAGTTTTACCAACGGTTCAGGGACCAGCTGGCGCCGCTCTTGCTGGAACTCTGGGAGGAGGCGCGAACAGGAGGATCCTTGCCAGAGTCTATGGGAGGATCAGCATTGGTCCTCCTTAGCAAAGGCAAGGATCCTCAAGACGTGGCGAACTGGCGACCAATAGCACTATTGAACAGCGACCGGAAGATCTTCGCCCACATGCTTCATGCTCGCATGAGGAAGGTCTCCGGTGAAGTGCTAGCAGTCCCGCAGAGGTGTGGGGTCCCAGGAAGGGGGGTGCTGGAGGCAGTAGCCTGGGTGAGGGAGGGCTTGGAACATAGCCGGGTGGGAGATGGTAGGTTGGTCGTGGCCTTGGACCAGGACAAGGCTTTCGACCGAGTGCAGTGGGAGTTCTTGTGGAAGGTCCTGGATCACTATGGCTTCCCGGGGGAGTGGATCGCACAACTGCAACTGTTGTATGCTGGGGCGCGATTTTTTCCCCTGGTGAATGGATGGAGGGGGGCGGAGGTGGGGGTCACGGCAGGGGTGCCCATTGAGCCCCCTGCTGTACGCTTTTGCCATAGATCCCCTGGTGCAGAGGCTGGGAGGGGGGGGGGGAGGGAGGGCTCAGAGGGGTAGAGGTTGGCAAAGGGAACGTATTGAGAGTCATCGCTTATGCAGACGATGTCACCGTTTGGGTGGCAGACCAGAGGGAGGGGAGGATGCTGCGGGAGACCCTTGAAGAATATTCCAAGGCATCGGGGTCACGGGTAAACCTGGGTAAGTGTACTAGCTTGTGGGTGGGTCCAGAGGAACGGCGATTTAACCTAGGGGGCGGGTTTCCTGCAGGGATTGAAAGAATGCGGGTGTTGGGAGTGTATTTTGGGGGGGGGGGATTACGGGCGGGAGAGTTGGGAGCAAAAGATATCGGAGGCAAGGGAAAAGGTGGATCGTTGGAAGGGGTGGCGGATGTCCATGGCAGACAGGGTCCGGTTGTTGAAGACCCAGATAGTCCCCATGTTTCTCTTCTTGAGTTACATCTGCCTTTTGCCGGAATGCTGTTTCACTTCATTGTACAGCGTGTTTTTTCAACTTTTGTGGGGCAACAGGATGAACCCGGTAAAACGCAATATTACTTACCGGTCACGGGAGGAAGGGGGGGTGGGGATGGTAAACCCTGTCCTGCTATTCTCCTCCCTGTTCATCCAGTTTAACCTTGGGCGGGGGGGAGGGCCGGAGGCCCCAGGGTGGGCACAAAGTGTTGTGCAGTGGTGGGAGGGATTTTGGGGCCCTTGGTGGGGAGGGGGGAAGGTGGGGAGGTTGCGGAAGGGTTTCCCGGAGGGGGTAGGCTACTACAAATCCTTAGTAAAGCTGGTCCGGTTGTGGGACATTACATGGGAGGAAATAAGGGCGGGGCAGAGGGAGAGCTGGGTGGAGCGGGTTCGCTCCCAGCATTTCTCATCTCCCCTGACTCTTAGGGATGCTCCAGGGCCCGTGCTGAGGCAGGGCCTGCGCTTTATTTCATCTAGACGACTCCCGAACAAGTACAGGGACATTGCCTGGCTGTCCCTTCACGGTAAATTATATGTTAGGGCAAATATGCACCGAAGCATGCAGGACCGAAACTGCCCGAGGGGGGAGTGTGCTGGTCAGCTGGAGACGATGGACCACTTCCTTATGGTGTGTCCATTCTCCAGAGCAGTTTGTGGAAGAGTGGCCGCCTTGTTGGCCATCCCCAGCTTCACGTCCTACACCTATGCAGACTGGGTGTACGGGAGGCAGCAGGGGACGGGGCGGCTGGAGCCAGGTACCGCCTTCCTCATATCAGTCATTATCAGGTACTGCCTGTGGGTGGCTCGATGCGGGGTGTCTATGCGCCAGGAGTGCAGGTCGGCTGAGCAGGTTTCCTGGGACATTGTCCGAGCCGTCCAGGAATTGGCACGCTGGGAAAAGGTGGAGGGGGGGGTACATAATTTTGGGGTTTGGTGGAAGCATGTCCGCTTGAAGTTGATTTGAATGTATGGTGTGGGGGGGATTTGGGGGGGACGGGTTTTATCGGGTTTGTATTTTTTGTATAAAAGTGTAGTGGGGCTGGTTTTACAACGGCATGATGTAATGTCTTGAATATTGGTTTTTTCCGTTTTATTTAATAAAGGAATTCTCCAAGCATCCACCACTCTCTCCGTGAAAAAATACTTCCTGACATTACTCCCATGGTATGTGCAAAACAAAACTATTTGGAGATATTGTCCATAAGTGATCCTTCTTTCATCATAGAATCCACATACTTTGATCATATCTACAGATGTGTGCTGCTGCATTCCTTCATCCAGAGCTGAGTGGACTATAACAATGCTTGGTTTCATGGCATGACTCTCCATTCTTTACATCAGTTACAATTTATTCAAACCACTGTAATTAAGCTGCTTTGTCATGCTTGTAAATTGGTCTCTCATCACTGGATACCAGATGCACTTCAGATCAAACTTTAAAATGCTAATTCTGACCCTTCAAGCCCTGGATAAATGCTTTCCTGTTTATATGTCTGAATGTATCATTTCCTATGCTCCAGCTTGTAACCTTAGACCTGCTTAATTTAATCTCCTGGCTATTCCTCCACCTCTAAGCATATGGCTAGAAGCCACTTGTCATTGCACATTTAACTATGTAGCCTTTTCTGGAACTTCCTTATTAAGTCTAAGATCAGAATCAAACCTGTCTCCCTATTTTGTTGCCAAGCCTTCAGCACATAATTTCTACCTCTATACTCTTTCAGTTTGACTATACAGTTGTTCTCCTTAATTGAGTTGCATCTGAGCAGATTGGGTCATCTGATCCCACTGCCTACATCTAACTTGTATTATCATGTTTCATCTTATCTTATAAATTAAGACTACTCGCGTCTCTGAATTTTTGTTTGATTTTTTTTTTTTTTTTGTACCTAGGTTCTCACCTTTGGATACTACCTTTCTGAACTTTTTTGTGTAACATGTTCCTTGTGTTTTTATTGTCCTTCACTATTCATTATTGCTTTGGAAACCCCCTTGATGCAAACCAGGGAAAGATGGGATAGATAAATTAAACAAATTAAAACTGCTTCTCACTTATGCCAAAGTCACTTCACCCAACAATGCTTCTGCTGCAAAACTTGGGCAGAAGATTTCCTGTTGTACCTGATTGTAACCCACATTGACCTGAGATTTGAAAGGTGAGTAATCATATTTAAAATCCAAGTCTATTAAGTTTATTTGCCACTAGTGTCTTGGACCAGTCACAAGTCAAGAAATACAAATGGAATCTGTGATTATGTCCACAGAACTGTATTCACTCCTGATTAAAGGACAAGACATACATCATGAAACTCAGCAGCATGCCAGCAAGCATCAGATTGTATAGCCCAAAGACTCTTACAACTTGTATGGAGTAGATCAACTTTATTTTTAATGGAGATTACCTTGAAAATGTGACAGAAGAAAAATATCTGTGGGAATTGCATATGTACAGAATCTACTGTAATCACAATTATTAGACATGTCTGCTGTTTGGCTTCTACTTCTCCATTTCACAAGAGACAGTATGATCATCAAAGTGGGTGGATTACAAAGATTTATGTTTTTAGCATATATTCACACACACATAGAAAAGCAGTATAAAAATACATTTATAAAATTAAAGTTATTCTCTTTGTATGGAATGTTATAGCAAACACAGTTGTAAAATATTTCTTTACTAAAGGCATTTGTGATGACATTCAACAGCTCACTTCATTAAAAGGACAACCATATAATGATTTACCATAGAATGTTTAGGTTGCTTCTACCTCTTTCTGTGTACAGTGTGCTGAGGATCTCATGTATCAAATGCTGCTAGAGAAAAATCATGCAACTGGTTTTGTTGCAGGTACTAGGGTACTAAAGCGTGGCATGTCATTTGTCTCTAACTCAGAAATTCAAAACCTAGTCCTCATGACACACCTAGTCAAGCTGGTTTTCAAGATATCCATAATGAATACACATGAGATGAACTTGCATGTACCTTCACGGTATGTAAATCCATCTCGTGCATATTCATTGTGGATAACCTGATTGGCTGGGTGGGTCCTGAGAATTGGGTTGAGAACCTGTGGTCTAACTTAATATACAAGGCAAGGTCAATAAATATAAGTTTTCAAACATTGCATCAATAGAGTTTACAAAAATCACTTTATTAGCTGCCCCTCATTCTTTTTCTTGTACCACCAATTCTGTGAAGTCCTTGTTCATGTTTTCCTGCACTAATGAGGGCATGGAACTGTTTCTTGATTTTATTGTGTACTGATTAATGCAGAATTGCTTGGTATGCATTTTCTTTCCTTTTTTTTTTTTTTTTGTAAGAGTGTGTTTTAATTTTACAGCAATTGTATTGATTAATTGTTTTAAGTATATTTGTACTTGGTTTAGTTTTTATATTTTAAACCAATTTAATACTATGGCACTAAACAATAGTATTCAAATCAAATCTTGAAAATCTGAACTGAATTCCTGACCTTGGCTTCTGCTCCTTTGGTTGCCTGGGTCCAGCATGGCTCCCGGAGTGGGGGAATAAGGTCTCCTTGATTTCACACTGGGAGCATATAATAACCTGCCTGTGAGGTACATGAGGCTTGTCAATGTGATGGCTCGGTTATTTGGGGGAGGATTTATTGAAATAGAGAAAATGCAAGACGAGACAGTCCATGGCACCACAACCCCTCCATTGAACTGGAACCCCAACAGAACATGAAGCAATGTCTACTTTCTGATAGCAAACAGCATTCTGCTGTGTAGAGCAGAGCTGGTGAGAGCCCATTTCTTATGAAACAAATTGATAATACATCACCAATGTAACTGTTTTGTTTTATATTGCGAATCTCTAAGTCTACTGTGTAACGTATAACTACCTTCATTCTGTTTGTTTTTGTTCATCTCGAATATAGAACATTTGAGAGTTTGCTAAATCTCATGAGCTAATACCTGAGATAAGCCAAACTCTCTGTACTGTGCCAGTTTCATGCCATGTGATCTTTAAAAGAGAAACAGAAACTGATAAGGGTTGAAAAGAAAATATCTGAACTTGGGTCTTGGTGCTAACAGGACTCGCCGACTGAGAAAGGTTAAAGGTTAGAGCATTAATGTTTTGCACTTTTAGCAGAAGTGCAATCTGACTCTTAATAGTCTTGAAAGGTGCATTGTTTGGGAATGGACTAGAAAATTTTCATTTTGTATCATTTCCCATATGCATAACTGGAGAACATCTACACAATCAAATCAATTTAAATACAAAAGAATATTGTTAAAAAAACATGAAGGTGCTCAGAATCTTACATGTTTTAGCAATGGACTGAAACCCAAGATTTCAATCACAGCACTAGTCTGAATATTGAAATATCAAAGCCAATGTGTAAATAAATATAAATGATTGAAATTTGAAAGAAATGGTATCTGGAAGCTGGATTTGATCATTAAGTTATGTGCAAATTCCAGTGCTTCACACATTTGCTGAGATCAGCAAATGAGTGAAGCACTGGAATGGACACTTTATTGAATATGGTCGTTTGTCATGATCACAATGATTAATTTGAAGAAGTAGCTGAATCAGCATAAAATGTGAAAGAAACAGCATCCAGTACCTGGATTTGAACATTAAGTGCAATCTTTTATACGCATTGACTTTGATATTTCAATAGTCAAGGGACTGGTACTGTGATTGAAATCTTGGGTTTCAGTTAGTTGCTGAAACAGATGTAAGATTCTAAGCACCTTCACATTTTATTTTTAAACAATATTCATTTGTGTTTAAATTGATTTGATTATGTAAATTTTCTCCTTTTAATCGTATGATCAAAACACAAGGAGGGCAAGAGGGTATCAAAATATCAAACAAAACAAGGCAACCTCTTGTTATAAAGACTGGAAAGTACTTCTAATACTAAATTTCTATGAAATGCAAGAAAATATATAAAAATGAGAAAGGGAAAGAGCCTCTGTGCCCACACCCTCCACCCTGTATTTAATTTGTAAAGGGTAAGAAGAAAAACCGTGGGTCAAATGTCATAAAAAAAAACCCTTATCTCAATTGTTTTTCTTGCTAAAACATCATAGAAAAAGCAACAGTGGATCCAAAAACATCTGTGAATAAAAAGTAAACTTCTAGGTCACTCGTGAAGATAAGCGTGACTGACTTTTCCTGCACGTTTATTTTCACGAGTGACCTAGAAGTTTAAGTTCTTTTTACTTATTCACAGATGTTTTTGAATATCTAGTAATCTTAGGCAGAACAATTAGAATATAGTATCTCCAATACATTTAGAATTTGATTAGGACAAGCGTCACTTCTGGGAATGTTTGTTTTATTTGTTTTGCGTTTTTCATTATAGGAGCAAAGGAGGGGTGCACTCTTTCTGAAAAAGTGCATACGATGCCTGCGTGATCACTTTGCAAATCGTGTGCACTCTCAGAAGAGCATGCAGTTATCACGCTATTTTATTCTGCTCATTTTTGTTCACTAAATATGATTATGGATATGTCATTGACATTCCCCATATCATTTCAGACAAATGCCCATCCCTAGCATTGCTTCACTTTAAACTCAAGACCAAATCTTGGCAAAAAGTACTTTTTGTGTGTGTGTGTTTCTGAGATACCATCTGGTCCTCTACATATGGCCAGCCTGGTCCCCCCATTGCTGGACTCCTATGGGCAGTGTGAGAGTTCTGCTTTGGTTTTACGGGAGATAATTCACAGAGAGTGAAAACCATCCTTCACTCTCTACTCGGAACTAAGGATAACAGACTATCCTATCCTTAGCACTTAAAAATCCACTTTCTAAATAGTGCAAATAAACGCACACAAATGTCAGTGGTACTAAATACTGCTTTGAAAACTCATTTCTAATTCTGATGGCTTTATACAAAAAAAGGATATCTCACAGTAGCTGGTAGCTTAATTATATGTATTGTTTTTTCAGTCTATACAGTAATGTTAAATCTCCTAACCCATGTTCTTAGAAGGCAGAATCTGTATATTCAGAGTTGCCAGAGCATTAATTTTGAGTCCTTTATTTCTTCAGTATGAAAAAGTATCCTGTGAGTTCATACAGTAATGAATGGCAAGCAAAAATCAGAAGCACTTAATCTATGTTTATACTGGTAACACGGGTCCTATACTTTTAAAGTTTTCCAAAATAGTTACAAATTCTGCCATGTCTAAGATGATCCAATGGGGGAGGGGAAGCCATACCTCAGTTTTTCCAAACATTCAAACCTTTGGGGCCCTGTTTACTAAGCCGTGCTGTAGGTGTGATAATGTTTTTAGTGTGTGTTAACACTAGCGACACCCATAGGAATATATGGGTGTATCTAGTGTTAGCGTGTGCTAAAAATGCTAGCGCACCACAGTAAACAGGGCCCTTGGTAATTTATGGTTCAGCAAAGAGGTAGTAGAGAGGGTGAGCTTTACGCAAAGTTACCTTTTTATACACCTATCACTCAAATTTAGAAAGACAGTTATTCAATGTTGCTGGCAGTTATCGACCTCTCCATGTATTTAAAATTTATATATGCATAATATCAGGTCATTTACGGTGGGGTTTACTACGCCGCTAGTGTGGCTGGCTGTGCGCCAGTGCTGATACAGCCCATTCACTTTGGGCTGTGTCGGCAATGCCACGCGGAAGCCGCTAGCATGGCTTAGTAAACAAACCCCCTAAATTGTTAAAAGGCCAGATAATATCTGTATATTTGTGGGCTGTGTATTTATTTAATTGTGACATTCAGCTGCTATAAATATACATTATGTACGTAGAGGGGTATTTTTGATAAAACGTCCAAATCAGAATTGAGATATCCTGCTCATAGCATCCAAAAAATGTCAATCTCTCAGCCATAATCGAACAGGAAAAATGTTCAGATGTTTTGTTCAAAAATACATGAGAAGGATGTTTTTGTACTGAAAACATCCAAAAATAAAGTGCCATTTTCCAAAGTGAAATGTCCAAATTATGAATGATAAAAAAACAGGGACAAGAATGTCTGGCATCATTTTCACAAAAGTGGCCACAGAAATGTCTCTGCAGAGCAGATGGGGAGCCTAGTGGTCAGTGCAGTGGACTTTGAACAATGTCATCCAGGTACAAATTACACCTTAACTCTCCTATTTTATATTGAGAGCTCTCGAGAAACAGAAAAACACCTACTGTACCTAACTGTATACCGCTATAATAGCCTTCAGATATGCAGGTGTCTCATATATTTAGGTACAGTAAATATTTTGTCATTTTTTGGAGGACTCACAATTTCTACCACAAAATAAATAGTTACAGGGGGATTTGGACCTAGGTCCCTTTTTTTTTTTTTTTTTTTACTGACCACTGCACTGATCACTAGGCTACTCCAGGGACCTGCTTGCTGCTCTATTAAATTTGCCTATTGTATTCCTTTCCAGTTTCACTTTTAGGGGAGAGGAAAGGGGATCAGGGATTAAAGAGGGGTCATGCCTTAATCCCTCCAATGATCAGCTGCTCAGGGCATCTTTTTATACCCTAGACATGATTGAAACCGATCTAGATAAAAATGTCCTCCTTTTTTGCCTTGGCCATTTCTTCCCATTCAATTATTGCTGAAAGATGTCCTAATTTTGGGCCCAAGCTAGTTACACCCAAAGTACACCTTCAACATGCCCCCTTACTATTTAGATGAGCTGCAGTGTAAAAATGGCCTATTTCTGACTTTTGGAAAGCGTGACTTTGACGTTTTCAGCAGATGGACTTTTTTTTTTTCCTTGCCATTTTGAGGTGCCCATCTGTTTCAAAAATGAGTGCTTTAGTTTAGGTCTGCTGAATAGCAGGCCTAATAAAATAAATCATGTTGGCATGGTTACCAAAATATGCATCTATCTGGCACTGTCACCTGTTTGACTAGCAGCACTGAATATATGGATTACATTAACTGCCAGTGTCGGCATTTAACTGAAGCCAGTGACTGCACCAGTCACATATTGGGCCAATATAAATCAGATGTGTCCTAGCTCAGGCACATCCTGCTGCAAGTCAAATAATTTTATAGTAGAATAATTCTGTGCTATTAACTTATATACAACAACAAACTATATGACCCTTTTACTAAACCACAGTAAAATTTGTAGTTAATGTGGCTTAACGTGGGAATAGACCATGAGGTAGTTGCAAATTTTATGTTGCAAGCAGTGAGGGTGAAACAAACATTTTCTAATCCTGGTCTAGCATTAAAGTGTCATTTAGCACACGGTCCCTGGTCACTGTTAACACAGGAGAACTTACAGCTTCCTATTTAGAAGGTGATAAGTGTTCCTCTGTTAAGGAGGAAATTCTATAAATGGTGCACAAAAAATTCAGCTCAATGCTGTTCGACAATGGCCATTCAGAGACAAGCGCCCATTATACAATACCATTGAGTGCCAATTTTGGTTCCCAAATTTAGGTACCAGGCCTTGTGCCTGCTGAAACCAGGGGTAATTCCCAGTGCCCACTTTGGGCACACATCCTTGGTATTCTATAACACTGTAGGAATTCCCCTGACCTGCCTATGAAACACTCATGGCCACATCCCTTTTCAGTTGTGCATTATGGAATTTGGCTGCACATTGTTATAGAATAACGCATAGCAGGACATGCTCATAATTCCAAATTGATATCAATTAGTGCCATTAGCACCCAATTATTGGCATTAATTGGATTCTGAGCTAATTTCATTGAGCACACATCTTGAATAGGCACCCAATTTTGCGTGCCATCCCCAAGATTCTTTATATGGTGTGCTGAGTAGTGCGTGCAAATTTATGCGCACAGCTAAATACTAATTTGCTTAAGGAGCCACTTAGTCATGATAGTTGGCCGATAATGACCAATTATCAACACTGATTAGAATTTATGCACGCTTCTTTCTAGGGGTATTCTATAAAGAGGAGCGTGTAAATTCCCATATGTGCAGCCTAAAAGGGGGCATGGTCATGGGAGGAGTGTGGACATGTCGAGGGCCATCAATCAGATGTGCGCATGTGATTACTGAATTCGGGCCTACGCGCCTAGATTTAGGCTCAGGCGTTCACACCAGTTTTTCAGTAGCATAAATGGGTGTGCCTAAATCTAGGAGCATCCACCCGGCGTAAGCATATTCTATTAAAAAAAATCTGAATGTAGGCGTGGCTTTTAGAATATGTGTAGGAACATCCAATGAATATGCCTAGATTTTAGGTGCCCTCTACAGAATCGGGTCCTATATATAGAATTTGGTGGTACATGTGCATTAACCAGTTAGCCCACAGTAAGTGTAATGTGCTAGCTAGCTAATGCTTCCACTCATGCCATGCACCTTGAGAAAAACTTAGTAATGCGTAGTTTAACACTTCGAAACAGGCAAACTACCACAAAACCCTTTAAGACAGTCGTGCAGTAACCTGTTTCTGCATGATAATTGTACATTAACCTGCAAATTCTATATAGTGTGGCTAGAGTTACACACTCAAATCTTGGCATATTCTGATTTGTGCAACCAATTCAACTGGTTAACAAGCCAATCAATCTCAATAATTGTTATCAAGCAATTATTGGAACTAATTGGCACTAATTAGAATTTATGTGCACTACTCGCTAAGCATATTCTATAAAGTAGTCTACATAAATTCTACTGCATGAATCTGCATGTGCAGCACTGCGTATGCTTTGTAGCGCTATAGAAATGCTAAATAGTAGTAATAGTAGTAGTAATCTCAAAATTGGGTACAGCCATGGGCAGGTCTTGGCTGTTCCTAAAATTTAGGTGTAGCCTGTTTCACACCTAAAGTTATGCTTTAACATTTACGTCAGCTTTTCATTGGTATAAATGGATGTGCCTAAATTTTAGTCATGTGGATGGGGCTATGTATATTCTGTAAACCATGCCTAACTTTAGGTGCAGTATATAGAATGAGTAGGCGCGTTTTCCATCTGCGCCAATTTCGGTGAAAAATATAGAATCAGGCCCTAAGTGTTTAACGCACTTTAATAAAAGGGCCTTTATATTAGTAAAGCATTACTCTTAGGATGCAGTGGTATATTGTGTCTCTAAATATTTCCAAGTATCAGGTCATGGGCCAGCATCCCAGACCTGAAGGAGACTATCAACCTCTCTGGACTCCACATTACTGCCATGAGTATGATTGAGTTTATAAAACCCTGGCTTAGGGGAAAGCAATTAAACAGTTGCAAATAGGACCCATAACATAATGTAAGAGAAAGCCCCTTGGCGATTTCATAGACTAGTCTAATAGCTCTAGCCACTAACCGAGGTTAAATCGTGCCCTTGCACCCCTCCCCCCCCTTACTGGAGCCTTGGCCAAAGACTGACTTAGTGTGCACTTGCCATTTTCCTGTCTCTTCAAGAAGATACTAGGAAAGAGATTATACAGCTTGATTTGTTTGATACATTAGTCAATTTCTGAAATTCTTGCACAATACTGTGAAAGGCAAAGGGAGAAAATTTACAAAACAGAAATTACTTTTGGACAAAAGTAACCAAAGATCAGCAAAGTCTTTTGTATCTGTAGCTTTTCATAGCGAAAGACTATTCCAAAAACTTTCAAAAAACAAATCTTCACAGTTCTAGTGCCAAGGTGTTTAACATTTTATCTATTGGTGTGAGGACACTGGACCGCCACTAGTTTAGTAGAAAGGTGTGGATGTAGATTTGCCTTTCAATCCATTCCACAAAATGAGCTACGTTGCTATAAACACCAGGTCCTAAAACCTTGGAAAAACAGACTGATCCCCATGATGTTAGGCCAAACAGTGTCCACCGGCCTCCAGGCTGCTCACAGACGAGAGGACCTCCACTGTCTCCCTGGGATTAAGGAAAATAGTGGTGGTTATTTTGTGATAGCTAGGTTTGTGTAGATGAATCATATATTACCTACTGTGAAACTCGAAACTGTTATCAGAAGTTTATAGTCATTTATAGATACTGCACTCAAAACATATAAAGGGCAATCCTGTAACTGGGTGTCTGACTTATGCCCCACTTGCACGTGTAAATGTACAAAAAGCCTGCACTTTCACGGGTAAGTATACATATATGCACACAAGTGGTAACAAAGGGCCAGATTCTTTATATGATGCCTAAAAAAAATGCACGGTAAACATTTCCGCCAAGAGGTATTCTATAAGCGCTGCCTAAATTTAGGTGTGGTATATAGAATACACCTAAGTAGAACTACATGCATCCATTTACATCAATGAAAACATGCTGTAAATCCTGGCACGTAGATTTACATGCACTAGGCCATATTCTATAACAGTGTGTATAAATTTTGGAACGCCCATTTCCCTGACTATAACCACGCCCACTTTTGCCTGCGCATGTTAGAATTTAGGCATAGTGCATTATAGAATACGCTTAGGGAGTTGTGCATGTAAATTTTAATTTTTGCAATTAGTGCTCAGTGCTTGTTAAGTTCTATTAAGAGTGCTGATTAGCCTGTTAAGCCAATTAAGTTACACACACACACATTGTTATAGAATCCACCTGGATTTCGGCACGGAACTCTAGGCACACTATATAGAAGCTGGTGGAAAGCGACTAAAAGCTATTCTGTAAGGGTACTTATAAGTGGCATACAAAGGCTGCATTCACATGGGTTTAAGGAAGGCTGCCACCTATTTGCACAGATTACAGTGTCCACAGTTACATCAGGTCCACTATTCCCTCTAAGCTGAGCGGGAGTCCAGCTACAGTCCTGCCAGTGGGTGCTGCTGTTTCACTATCACATTTTCAATAGTGAGGGACTGGCAAGTTCTGCAGGTTGCAGGGAACCAGCCTGTCCATAGAGATTGAACACACAACATTGAAGCACCACCCCCTACTGGTAGCAATACATTTGGAGGACACCCACTCAGCTAGAAGGAACAGTATCTATGGCTGGTATTATTGCAAGTGCCTAACTTTTAGATGTGCCGCCGATGCAGGGTTATGCTAGTATTCTATAATAGAATCTGAGCACCTAGATGCCTTTATAAAATGGGATTTCACCCCATGGCATCACATAAAAGCTTTTTTGTAGAGAACTTTTTCTAAAGTGTATCATTATGTAATACATCAGGGGTGAAAATGATTTAAATGGCCAGGAGAGGCTCCTAGCTAAACTGCTTGTCCAGGGCCAGCTGGCTTATTCAGTGGCACTTAACCAGATAGTGCCACTGAATATACCCGGTCTAAGACAAAACCAGCTAGTTTGTGGGAGTTCTGGGGGCAGAGACAGCACTTATCCAGATATGTTAACAGGACTGTGTTTTTGGCGGTGCTGTCTTTATCGAGTTTGACTTATCTGGTTAAGTACGGACCATGGCTCTTAACCGGATCAATTTTATCTGGCCACCCAAACCCAGATATTCAATGTTGTCATCCAGACATAGCCTGACATTAAATATTTAGGGATAATGCTGGTGGTAGCCAAAAACATACTGACTGCTCTCTATCAGTCTAAATCAGGGGTTCTCAACTCAGCCCTCAAGAGACACCTAGCCAGTCAGGTTTTCAGGATATCCACAATCAGGGCCACCGAGAGACAAAGCTGGATCCGGAGCAAACAATCTTAAGGGCCCCCGTGCCCTCCTCCCGTGCCCCAGTACCCCTTGCCATGTCCCCACAACCCCCTCCCATGTTCCCTGCCCCCTCCCTCGCAGTGAGGCACAGATGGAAGTTGTGTTTTGTGGATCTGATCTGAACTCTGAGATTTCTGTTGCCTTTGTTTGAAGGAGCCTCAGCATGGCATGGGCTGCAGACAGTTCACCTGCTCCAGAGCATGCTGGGGCTCCATCGGGCAGGGATGGCAAAAATCTCAAGAGTTCAGATCCACAACTTGTTTGTGTACTCACTACTCAGTAAAGTTCAATAAGATCAGGAAATGGAAAAAAAGCATTATCTTACAAAAATTATGCTTATGTCGTGTCCTGGCCAGGACTTAAAGTGACTTGGGAGACTGCTGGATTATCGCACCGCTACAGTCAGATGGATATGGATTGGAGCAGCCATAGGAGCTAGAGGAAGTACATCATGGTCACAGGGCCCGGCCACGCGCAAGAGAAGCAGGAAGGAAGGATGATGCCAGAGGAGGAGAACCTGCAACAGCAGTGCTACGTTAATGCAATAGCGTAGCACAGGAGGAAACCACTGAATTGCAGGCAGCCTTCTGCCTGCTCGGCTGCCTTGCGCCAGTGCGGCATCACGGCACGGCTGAACTTTAAATGGAAACCGGCAATTTTGTATTTCCGACGCAGCAGCACAGCATGGGCCTCCCTTTGAGGCCGAGCCTGGGGAATTTTGCCCCTCCTCTCGGTAGCCCTGTTCACAATGAATATGCATGAGATCAATCTGCATAATCTGCCTCCATTGTATGCAGATGTCTTTCATGTATATTCATTGTGGGTATCCTGAAAACCTGACTGACTAGGTGTGTCCTGAGGACTGGCTTGAGAACCCCTGGTCTAAATACATCAGTAATCTAAAATGTTGAAAGTTGCTGAGAGACTAATAACCAGTAGAACAGGCTTGGTCACAATGGAATAAAAAGTCAGTTGTTTTACAATCCTGAGAGAAAGGGACAAAGCACAGTTACTTTGACAGCTATCTGAAATAAAAACTGAAAAGCCAAATATGAGGATGTCGTCACACCAACCTGTAAACTGTGCTGACGTGATCTAATTATCTCCATTTTGCTTATGTTCAGGATTTAAATAGCATTTTATTGTACTGTAATCTGTATGGTATGTAGAACTGCAGAGTTTTGCTTTGTGTCAGATCAATCATATAATACAAATTTGAAGCAGACTATTATGCAACGATACTTACCATACAGGAATCTACTGTTCCAGCTTCATAGCCTGCACACAGCATCCTGGAGGTGATAGTTTTCAAATCAAAATAAGACTGACACTGTTCCAGTGAAATAATGCGAACTTCCCCTTCTTGAAGCTTAAATGGCACTAAGTTGAAAAGATAATATATATAGATTAGTTGTTAATACCCAGGGATAGAATGTTTTCTACATGCATTCTTTGAGGCTTTTTCCACCCACTATTATTAATATATTAGCAGATGTCTAATGCAGATTTCAATCTAATTGAGGATTGTATTTAAATGATATTTTGTGTGATTATTTCATCCTCTACCCAAACATTGTTTCTATAGCGGTCGCTCCTGACCACTGTCAGGCCCGGAAATGCAGTGGGATTTGAATCAGGCTTCTCTGGTTCTTAACCTGCTTCTCTAACCATTAGGCTACTCCTCCACCAAATAGTGGGGAGAGGGATGGCTTGAAATGAGATACAGAGAGGCACTCAACTCTCCCTATTACCTTTTCTTTATGCATTTCTTTGGGCTTTTTTGCACCTTTGTCATCTGGATTGTTCCCATGTGTGGTTCCTGTAACTTGAGTTGCCTGGGACAGAAATTACTATTTTTGTTTTTGTGTGTGTGTGTGGGGGGGGGGGGGGGGGGGTGTCAGTAAGCATTTCCTCTTTATCAAGGTTTGTGTCTTGTGTGTTGATTTGATAAATTGATAAACAATTTTAGAAAACCCTCTGTTTTATTATTGGGAATGGTTTTGAAAAGTGCCCTCTAAATGATGAATTCAGATGATGAGATGTTCTGGTTTGAAAATGAGAGATTTACTTACTTTTATTGCCCATGTGGCCCCACCCTGTGATGTAGCAGTAGGTATCTGGTTCAACGGAGTGCTTCTTGTTGGGCAAACAGATTGGCCTCACATAACTGGTCACATTGATGTCAGTATCCAGTTTGACTATGCTGATATCATAGTCCACCACTGCTCTGTTGTAACGGGGATGGAGGATAATCTTCTGTACTAAACGGGTCTGCATGAAATCAGATGGATGATCCAAGTTGTTGATGCCAAATACGACTTTCCATACAGCAGCATTTTCTCTCCTAGAGTGAAAATAACAATATAAGCCTTTCAAACAAACTGTACTTTAAGGGAGGGTACAATACCATACATGTACAGTTTCAAAATGATTTATATGGGTACAAAGCAAGTCATTTGCACTAATCAGTTGTCTGAAAATTGTTCTCCCTCAATTTGTCTAGAAGTCCACTGTCTTGACAGAAGATGTGTCCCTGGGGAATGTTTAGGCTGAAGGAGAAAAAGTTCGCATGTAAATCAAATTTATAAATCTATAGGTGCACTTGTAGCCCAAAATTGTAAAATAAGCAGGTGCAAATGGTACTTTGAACCCATGGCAGTTTTCAAAGTGAAACTCCTTACATACTTTCCCTTTGAAAATTGACAGAAAGACTGGAAGTAAAAATGCAGGTAATTCAAAAATTGACCCCCATATTGCATATGCTACCATCAAAACATGGCTGATTTCTCAAAGCAGCCATTTCACATATATGCAGTTTATCCTCTACCCAGTTTTTCATTTCAAAGTAGCTGCTATAAACACATTTCAAGGCATTGACTATGTGGATATATTCAGTTCAAACTCCTGTTACTAACTGACAAGTGCCTTCACTCTGCAGCTCCTCAGGACCTCTCCACTCTTCTCTCTCCCTACGCTCCTCCCCGGGAACTCCGTTCATCAGGTAAATAAATCTCTCTTATCTGCACCCTTCTCCTCCACTGTCAACTCCAGACTCCATTCCTTTTATCTTGCTACACCATATGCCTGAAATAGTCAGTACATTAACCTCCATCTCTGGCTGTCTTCAGCGTCTTTTTCAGGCTGCTTTTAATACCTAACTCCTATTCACTTGTTCAGTACCCATGTCTGTTGTGTCATTCCCACCTTAAGTATTTGTCCTGTTTGTCTGTCCTGATTAGATTGTAAGCTCTGTTGAGCAGGGACTGTCTCTTCATGTTCAAGTATACAACGCTGCATTTGAGATGTACTTTGTAAACAGAATATGAAAAATGTACAAGTGTGAAGACTTTTACAAGGCATTCAACAGTCATGGTGTGGGTTAATGATAGCACAGTTTGAAAACTAATAATAGAATCACTACACTCACTGGGCAAGGTGATGAAGTTGTCCCAATGTGTGTTATATGTATGTGTTAGTGTGTGTTATTTCATTGCAGGTCTCAACTTATGCAATGAGACCTGATTACCAATAACATTCAGTAATGGTCTTAGCGCATGTTAGCTGATAACTTCTGGCTTCAAAATCAGGGACCCTTTTACTAAGCTGCATAAGCATCTACAGGCGCCCTAAAATAGAGTTACCACATGGCTACCGTGTGGCTTTTGCGGTAATTTTATTTTTAGTGCGCATCAGCTACATTCACCTGAAAATATTTTTTATTTTCTGGCGTGTGTCAGCTACGCGCACCAAGTGGCATTTGGTGCGCATAGGTCATTACCGCCCGGTTACCACATTAGACTTTACTGCTAGGTCAATGGCTGGCGGTAAGGTCTCAGACCCAAAAATGGACGCGCAGCAATTTTCATTTTGCCGCACGTCCATTTTCGGCAAAAATTTTTAAAAGGCATTTTTTTACAGGTGTGCTGAAGAATGATTCTGTGCGCACCAAAACATGCATCTACACTACCGCAGGCCATTTTTCAGCACGCCTTTGTAAAAGGGCCCCTATATAACAATTTTGTTTATATGAATTAGACTTTTTCTGAGCTATTATTAAAGTTCAAGCTTTAACCACTAGAGGGATGCTTGATCATCTTTATACCTATGTACCCTGCTCACAAAATATTAAGTTTATTGTTATGTATCATAAATACACCCACTGTAATGTTCTGTATCTAATTTCCAGAAGTTACTTTAAACCAATAGGTTGGTATCAGAAATAGCTTTTGCCTTTAGATACCTATGAAAATGTGTCCTACAAAATGGAAAACATGGACCTCTGTAGATAAGAAGCCAGAGGGCTAATGTCTTCACCTTCTTTTCTCTTATTTTGGTATAAAATTACAGATGTAGGGCTAGATTCTATATAAGGCGTAAAAAAAATTTGTTGCTGAAAAAAAGCGCTATTCTATAAACTGTGCGTAAAGCTAGGCACAGTTTATACAATAGTGCATAACAAAAACATGATGCAAATGCCCGCATCTAAATTTACATGTGGAGCTCCCATATTCTATAATTACATGCGTAACTGAAAACCACACCCATGATCCACCCCGAAATACCCATGACCCTTCCTCTTTCTGTGCCCCCTTTTTGGTCCACACGTAAAATTTAGGCGTGGATCTCAGGCCTAAATTTATGCACATAAGTTCTAATTAAATCTAATTAATGCCAATAATTGCTTGCTAAATTGGCTCATTAAATAATTAAATTGCATATGAAAATTCAGTGTGCACCCAAATTTGCATATGCAAATTTTATAGAATTTGGGGGTTAGTGTGTGCTAATGTTGTTAACATGTATTATTAAGAACAAGATCCCAGGAGTCCTTTTACTAAGGTGCGTTGAAAAATGGCTTGCGGTTTTGTAGGCGTGGGTTTTGAGCGAGCAACAATCCACTTTTCAGCACTCCTGTAAAAAAAGGCCTTTTTAAAAAATTTTAGCCGAAAATGGACGTGCGGCAAAATCAAAATTGCTGCGTGTCCATTTTGGTTCTGAGACCTTACCACCATTGACCTAGTGGTAAAGTCTCACGTGGTAATCGGGTGGTAATGACCCACTGCGCCAATGCCACTTGGTGTGCATAGCTGATGCGTGCCAGAAAATAAAAAATATTTATCGGGCGCATAGCTGACGTGCACCAAAAATGAAATTACCACAAGGGCCATGCAGTAGCCGTGCGGTAACTCCATTTTGGTGCACGTTGGGTGCACATAGACGCTTACGCAGCTTAGTAAAAGGGCCCTCCAGTGAATAAAATGTGACCTGCAGTAAAATAATGTGCATTAATGGTGTTAGCATGCATTTGAAACTCAGCTGTTACTGTAAGCCCTCTGGAAACAGGGAAACTACTTACTACTACTACTACTTATGATTTCTATAGTGCTACTAGACGTACGCAGCGCTGTACACTTGAACATGAAGAGACAGTCCCTGCTCGACAGAGCTTACAATCTAATTAGGACAGACAAACAGGACAAACAAGAGATAAGGAAATATTAAAGTGAGGATGATAAAATAAGGGTTCTGAACAAGTGAACAAGAGTTAGGAGTTAAAAGCAGCATCAAAAGGATGGGCTTTTAGCTTAGATTTGAAGACGGCCAGAGATGGAGCTTGACGTACCGGCTCAGGAAGTCTATTCCAGGCATATGGTGCAGCAAGATAAAAGAAACGGAGTCTGGAGTTAGCAGTGGAGGAGAAGGGTGCAGATAAGAGAGATTTACCCAGTGAATGGAGTTCCCGGGGAGGAATGTAGGGAGAGATGAGAGTGGAAAGGTGCTGAGGAGCTGCAGAGTGAATGCACTTATAGGTCAATAAGAGGAGTTTGAACTGTATGTGGAAACAGATAGGAAGCCAGTGAAGTGACTTGAGGAGAGGGCTAATATGAGCATAATGACACCTATTCTACCTGAATATAACCTCCCTTTCTTCTTTCTGGAAACTGATGAAAACGCACTTATTTCATCAAGCATTCCAATAATGATGACGATAAATATAATTAGCAGTTTAAGAGGTACTGCTTTGTGTAGTGTTAGAACTGTTGGAGTTGAATGATATTAAGGGCCCTGTTTACTAAGGTGCACTAATGTTTTTAGTGTGTACTAACCGTGTAGACGCCCATATGGGCATCTACATGGTTAGCGTACGCTAAAAAGGTTAATGTGTCTCTAGCGCAGCTTAGTAAACAGGGCCCTAAATGTTTTGATTTGATTGTGATATTTATGTATTGTTTTAATTTTATGAATGTTTTATTATAAGCCACTTAGACTGCATAGTTAATGCAGGGTATGTGATAGATAAATAAATAAAACTCATCTTTAGCTACTATTGTTTATTATTTACAAACTTCTTAGTATACTGCCTAACAAGGGGACGCTCAAGGCGGCTTACAGTCAAATTTTGGAAAAGAAAAGGAACTACAATTCTTTAGCAATGTCACTACATTCTTGTTACTGGAGAATGTAGTGACAGCAGCTGGCCTTACGGAGTTTAAGGGGAGTTTGGACAGATTCCTGAAGAAAAAGTCCATTGAACATTATTGAATATATATATTTTTTTTTTTTGGGGGGGGGGGTTGCCGGGTTCTTGAAGCCTGGATTGGCCGCTGTTGGAGACAGGATGCTGGGCTTGATGGACCCTTGATCTTTTCCCAGTAAGGTGGTGCTTATGTGCTTAAAAGAGACATGAGACAAAAGAGACCAAAAAAAAAGAATCTGATCAGCTAGTCCGTCGGACCACCACTGCGGCAATGGTAAGTTGTTAAATAGGACTTGATCCCCCAAAGCCCAACTGGAAAAGGTAGGTTTTTAGTGCCTCTCTGAATTTCAAGTAAGTGGGTTCCTTATGCAATTAAGGGAGCAGGGAATTCCATAGAGAGAGGACAGTGCAGAAAAAAGCACAATTTTGTGTGAAATCAAATTGAGAAGGAAGACTGAAGCAGTGGCGTACCTAGGGTAGTTGACACCTGGGGCCAGTCATTTTTTAACACCCCCCCCCCCCCCCCCCCCCAAATCCAGTACTAGGCATACCGAGAATACAAAACATCAGGACCTATAGAGCGATTCTACCATACCATAAGCAGTAATTTCTACGAGTCACACAAGGAAAAGGAAAGCATCTTAAACACTACAGTGAGCACTAGAACATCAATTCACCTATTGTAAAATGAAACCAGACAGAATAATACAGATCGTCGATCCTGCACAGTCAATGCCAACTGAAAGCCATGTCTTTTTCACAAACACAGATACACCCTAATCCACTATAGAATAAGTAGTAATATTTAAACTTTCTATTTAGAGATTCAAAATGGCCGCTGACTAGTTCGGACGCTCAGCAAAGCTCCGAGAAGAAAAATGCCAAAGAGAAGGGGCCGCTTGTCCTCCGCCGCTGCCCCTCCACGGCAAAATCCTCCTTTTCAATCCACAATGATAAATTACCTTCGTGGAGCACAGATATCAGGAACATCGGGAGCAGGTCCGCTAGGTCGACCGGGTGGAAATGGAACCATTTCGGAGACCGTTGGACTGGAGCTATCGCTCAGCCCTGATGATAGGGCGCCTCCCCCGCAACCCTCGGGAGCGAGCACGTCGACGCCGGATCCCAGCAGGACGCCACCGAAGAGTGTAGTCGTCCACAGGGCCGAGGAGGAGAGTCGAACTGCGGACAGTGTGGACCTTTTTTGTGACCTAGGTGCCTCTCGAGGGGGAGATATGACATCTAATAATCAGCACCAGATGGAAGCTGTGACCGGAGATAAGGCACAACAGACCGCTGTTGTAGCTGCAGAGGTACAATTTCCTAAATTTCAGAAACCTACTGAAATTACATTAGAGACTCTATACACTTTGATTGTGGACTTAGGGAGTTCCTTAAGTCCACAAATTAAACAATTATCTCAAGAAATGTCTAAAATGGACCAAAAGGTTCAACAGACTGAACTCAAGGTAGAGACAATATCGAATCGGCAAGAAGAATTGGAAAAACAAGTGAAAGAGGTTCATTTAAACCAAGAGACTATCATTAAAGACTTAATTTCCTTGAGGAGACGTACTGAATTCTTGGAGAATGTAACCAGAAATAATAATATCCGCTTTTTAAATTTTCCAAAAAAAGTTGGCGTTTTACCAAGGGAAATGCTTAGAAAGTATATTACAGAGATACTTGGCGCTTCAGAGGAAATGGTTCCACCATTCACACAAATATATTATTTGCCCCTGAAGCGCCAAGTGCCTCAAGAAAAGTCAGAATTAGATATTTCACTGATACTGGAATCCTCAGATACTGAATTAGTCCAAGCTTCTACTTTAATTGCCACAGTAGCCTTGTCGCCAGATAAAAACTGGCTGATGAGACTTTTCTTTCAAAATAAGGATAAGAGTTTCCTTGGTTTAAAAGTTAGTCTCTTCCCTGATGTGACTAAGGAGACTCAAAAACGTAGACAGCGATTTTTACTTATGAGGCCTGGTGTAATTCAGTTAGGAGGTACGTTTATTCTAAAGTACCCATGCAAATGCCTAGTTAAATATCAATCCAATAAATATGTGTTTTATGAGCCGGCACAGCTTTCCTCATTTTTAACTGAAAAGGGACAAGGGAGTAATTAACTTAGAACCCTATATATTAAGAGAAGATATCTTCTATGAGCACCCGATAAAGGAAAGCTTCCTTAATTATTTTCTTTTGGAATCCATAATGTAATTTTTGAATCTCATAAATGTGGACTTTAATTAACATGCTGTAATTGTTTGAACATTAATTGGTTTCCGTACATAGTTGAACAGTGATGTTATTTACTTGAAAAGTTTATTTTTGCTTGTTTTAATATATGTAAATTGATAAATAAAGAATAAAAAAAAAACAAAAAACTTTCTATTTAGACAAAAATTAAACTGAACCCCCAAGATGCCAGACTCTGCATACAATGGAACACCACAGAAACAGAAAACGTCCCCTAGTACTGTGCAAAATATAAAGACAGCAGATGTAAATTTGAAAAAACTAACAAATACCAACCACCACTTTACAAATTAACAAATAGAAATAAAACAAATAATATCATTTTATTGGACTAATACATTTATCTTTCAGAGGCCAAAATCTCCTTCCTCAGGTCAGTACAGTATAGTGCTGTTACAGTATCTTATCCTGACCTGAGGAAGGGGCTTTTGTTCTCTGAAAGTTAAGTCAAAATGTATTAAAATTAGTCCAATAAAAAGATGACCTTATTTACATGTTCTATTTATAAACATTTATTAACACAGCTACAATACTATATCCTAAAGCAAAATAATTAAAATATATATTTACAGTTTGTTGTCTCTGGTTTCTGCTTTCCTCATCTTCTTTTCACTGTCTTCCTTCCATCCAGCATGTCTTCGCTCACTCTCTGCCATCCAGTGTCTGCCCTCTCTAATGTCCCTTCCATCTAGTGTCTGCCCTCTCTCTCTGCCCCTTCCATCCACTGTCTGCCCTCTCTCTCCCTTCCATCCACTGTCTGCCCTCTCTCTCCCTTCCATCCACATCTGCCCTCTATTTCTGCCCCTTCCATCCACCATCTGCCCCAGTCTGCCATCTCTCTCTCTCTCCCTTCCATCCACATCTGCCCTCTATCTCTGCCCCTTCCATCCACCATTTACCCCAGTCTGCCCTCTTTCTCTCTTCCCCTTCCACCCACCATCTGCCCTTTCTCTCTGCCCCTTCAATCCGTCTGCCCTCCCTCTCCCATCCATCCAAGGTCTGCCCTCCCTCACGCTCCCCACTTCCATCCAGGGTCTGTCCCCTCTCTCTCTCTGCCCCCTCTTTTCAGCCCCCTTATTCTATCTGCCCCTAGTTCTAGCCCCAGCCCACATCTCCCACCTGCCCCCCTTTTCAGCCCCACTATCCCACCAGTCCCCAGCCCTTTTCTCCCATCAGTCCCGAGCTTCAGCCCCAGCCAGTTCTCCCTGTCCCCTTTAAAGCCCCCAGTTTCAGCCCCTGCCCCGTTTCAGCCCCCAGTTCCAGTTCTAGCCCCCTTATCCCAAATACCCTCATTTTCAGCCCCCAGTTCCAGCCCCCTTCATCCACCACATGCCTTGCATCCCCCCTTTTCAGCCCCAGACCCATTCTCCCACCTGCCCCAGGCATGGACCCATTTTCCCTCCTGCCCCCTTGTCAGACCCCAGACCCCTTCTCCCATCTGAGCATTCCCCTCCCCAATCCCCTTCTCCCCTATGACCACCTCCACCCTCCCCAATCCCCTTCTTCCCTCTGAGCACCCTCACCCTCCCCAATCCCCTTCTCCCCTCTGAGCTCCCCAATCCCCTTCTCCCGTCTAAGCACCCTCCCCAATCCCCTTCTCCCCTATGAGCACCCCCACCCTCCCCAATTCCCTTCTCCCCTATGAGCACCCCACCCTCCCCAATCCCCTTCTCCCCTCTGAGCACCCTCCCCAATCCCCTTCTCCCCTATGAGAACCCCCACCCTCCCCAATCCCCTTCTTCCTTCTGAGCACCCTCACCAATCCCCTTCTCCCCTCTGAGCCCCCCTCTCCCATCTGAGCCCCCCTCCATCGAGAGCCCTGAGCCCTCTTCACCCTAAAGCCACCACCCTGCTTTTTATTTTTTCAAATCCGTGCAGCGATGCAGGCAGCGCCTCACGTCTGCCCTGTATGAACTGAAAAAAGGAAATCGCTTTGCTGGCGTCGGGCCTTCCCTCGCTTGTTGTCCCGCCCTCTTTTGAGGTAACTTCCTATTTCCTCGAGGGCGGGGCAACAAGCGAGGGAAGGCCCGATGCCAGCAAAGCAATTTCCTCTTTTCAGTTCATGCAGGGCAAACGCGAGGCGCTGCCTGCATCGGCGATCGCTGCACGGTTTAAAAAAAAAAAAGCTGTCGGCTCTCGCGGAGCACCCCCCCACCCACTGACACCCGGGGCGGACCACCCCCACCCCCTTGGTACGCCACTGGACTGAAGAGATACTTAATCGGCATTTATAGGCAGAATGTAGTAAATGAGTAGGTTCATGGGGGGTAATTAATGAAGACACTAGTGATAAAGGTGTGAGCTAAAACCAAATCAATAAAACTTTTCTCAAAAATAGTTATTCATCCTGCCTAATTATATCTACTGTAGATAATCACAAAATTATATTTGACTTCCAAGCTGGAGAGATGTTTGATTTAAGTTTGTTTTCTCCTCTTTGTCACATTTGTTGTGAACATGCAAAAAACTCTAAACATGTATATATGTTGTACAGCTAGTCCACTGAACATATTGGAGGAAAGGAGAAACAGGGGTGACATGATACAGACGTTCAAATATTTGAAAGGTGTTACTCCACAAACAAACCTTTTCCGGAGACGGGAAGGCGGTAGAACTAGAGGACATGAATTGAGATTGAAGGTGGACAGACTCAGGACTAATGTCAAGAAGTATTTTTTCACAGACAGGGTGGTGGATATGTGGAATGCCCTCCCGTGGGAGGTGGTGGAGATGAAAACGGTAATGGAATTCAAACATGCGTGGTATAAACACAAAGGAATGGATCCATGGAATCTTAGTGGAGATTAGGTGGCGACGCCAGTAATTGGGAAGCAAAACTAGTGCTGGGCAGACTTCTACGGTCTACACCCTGATCGTGACTGAATAGATAGGGATGGGCTGGAGTGTAAATTTTAAGGGGTTTTGATGTTAGCTTCAGAACTTAGTAGAAGAACAGTGCTGGGCAGACTTCTACGGTCTGTGCCCTGAGAATGGAAAGAACAAATCAAACTCGGGTATAAAGTATCACATACCATGTAAAATGAGTTTATCTTGTTGGGCAGACTGGATGGACAGTACAGGTCTTTATCTGCCATCACTTACTATGTTACTATGAGGGGAATAATCGAACGGCGCTGGCGAAATAGATTGCCGGTGATCTATTTTGGTGGTGCCGCAAACAGCTGGCCGGAACTGTATTATCGAAAAAGAATGCCAGCCATCTTTTCTTTCGATAATACGGTTTGGACTGGCCAAATGCCAGAGTTCGCCGGGTTTCAGATGGCCACTTTTGTTTTTCGGCGATAATGGAAACTAAAAGCGGCCATCTCAACCCCGGCTAAATCCAAGACATTTGGTCATGGGAGGAGCACTGGTCCCCCTGACATGCCAGGACACCAACCAGGCACCCTAGGGGGCACTTCTAAAAATGTTTTAAAAATATACAAATAGCTCCCAGGTGCATAGCTCCCTTACCTTGGGTGCTGAGCCCCCCCAAATCCCCCCCAACCCCACTCCCCACTCCCTACAACTCTACACCACTACCATAGCCCTTAGGGGTGAAGGGGGCACCTACATGTGGGTATAGTGGGTTTTGGGGGGGGGGGTTGGAGGGCTCAACACTTTCCACCACAAGTGTAACAGGTAGGGGGAGGATGGGCCTGGGTCCACCTGCCTGAAGTCCACTGCAACCAACAAAAACTGTTCCAGGGACCTGCATACTGCTGTGGGTGCTTTTTTATTGAGCATTTAGAAAAATAACTTTCAGAGAAAAACGTTAAAAGAAAAAAAGAGGAGGTTTATAGAAACGCCCATGATGATGAAGTTGTAGCCTTTACCCCATGTTGTATTTGTGGGAGGGGCTTATTCTTGAGGCGATTTCCTCCTTTAATCAGATAAACTCTGACTTACTTTTTGACAACTGTGTTCTGTACTTATAAGTATAGTGAAGAAGAAGTGGAACCAGTCTCCCTGTGTATATATCTTTAGGGAGGTGGGTATGACATTTGAGGCTGTCATACAGGCTGGCAAAAAAGGTTTTTATTTTTATTTTTTTAGTGTGGGAGGGGATTGGTGACCACTGGGAGAGTATGGGGAGGTCATTCCCCATTCCCTCCGGTGGTCATCTGGTAAGTTGGGGCACCTTTTTGAGGCTTGGTCGTGAAAATAAAAGGACCAAGTAAAACCGGTGAAATACTCATTAACACCGCTTTTGTTTTTTCCATTATGCGCTGAAGCCAGCCATCTGGTAGCCACGCCCATGTCCGCCCATGTCCCGCCTTCGCTATGCCGCCGACATGCCCCCTTGAACTTTCGCCGGCTCAGCAATGGGAAAGCAGCGATGGTGTCAAAAAAGCAGCTTTCGATTATACCGATTTCACCGCTTTTGAGAGATCGTCGGCCATCTCCTGATTTATGTCGGAAGATGGCCGGCGATCACTTTCGAAAATAAGCCTGTATGTCACTTATCCAGTTACAGGCCTGCTAACTGGATAAGTGCTAGCAAGAGGGATATTCAGTGGCACTAACTTGCATAGAATATGTAAACTGCTTTGGTTGTACCACAGAAAGGCAGCATATCAAATCGGTGACTTTTTACCTTTACTCTCACTGAATATGTCCTCTGACTGCCTTGTCATTATCTGGACAGTGGAGCCAAATTCAGACTGCTAACCAGATAACAAACAGAGGGCCTTGTTTACTAAGCCACACTGTAGGTGTGCTAACTCTTTAGCATGCGCTAAAACTTAGCATGTGCTAATGGTAGAGATACCCATTATATTCCTATGGGTATCTCTAGCATTAGCGCGTGCAAATTTTTAGCACGTGCTATAATGTTTGTGAGCCTACAGTCTCGCTTACTAAACAGGGCCCTGACAGCAAAAATGGCTGTCCTAACTTTGAGGACCTTTTACTAAGCTGCAGTAAACTCTGCTGTGAAGAAACAGTTTGTTTTAAGACTATAAAATGTATTGGATATTTCCCTGTTTTAATTATGTCTGAAGTATGTTTCTCCTATTTGGCCAGTAGATGGTGCATGTTTATGCTTCAATCTGTTACATGAAACTGAGTGTTCTTTTTGTTTAACAAACGCAGGAAGCATACAGCAGTTTACGTTTAAAACTTGTTGACTGGGCTCTGATTGGCCTAGATTTTGAACTTATCCAGTAGTGCTGCTGACTGTTACTTTAGTCTTAGCCTGGAAGAAGAAAGAGACAGATCTTTTCGATAAGGGTCTGAGAACAATTATATGTCCTGATCTTCCCAGGTGCTGTTTAGACAGTATGCAAATGTTTTAGTTAGTTTTCTAATTGATCTATTTTTCAGTTACTTGTTACTGTTAGCCAATTGCACATTTTTGTCCACTGTTCCAAGTTCTGCCTGTCTGAATTGATAAAGAATCCTGGTGGTTTGTGTGTTGGGTCTGTGAGTGCATTCTGGGAATTGTGGGACCACTGGAAATGTGTCCCCAGAAACCTAGAAATCACTGGGGATAATTTGAACGCAGGAGACTCGTCCAGAGGCAGTAGAGCACAAGTAGCAGGTGCAGGTGGACCTGAGCTGTGCTGGGGATAGACTCTCTAAGTGGCTGCGGGGTAACCCCAGGTGGGTGGCTAAGTATTTTGTGACAGCTAGTATGCGCTTACCACAGCTTAAAAGGGTTTACCGTGGGACATCCTGTGGTAAGTCTGAGATTAGTGCTCATAAATCACGAGCTAAAAAATATTTTCAGTTTTTTTGCAGAAAGGGCATGTCAGAGGTTGAGGGTAGGTGTACCAGCGTACTGCATGATTAACATGTGAGCCATTACCGTCTATAAAATAGGTGTCAGTAAGTGTCATACATTAATTTGTTTTATTGAGCACACACTAATGGCAAAATTAGAGTGTGGCCATTAATTTTTTTAAAAAAAGGAAATCAGCCATTTTACTACTGCGGTAGAAAGTGGCCTTAGCGTGTGCAACAAGGGTGTGCTAAGGCCACTTTTTTCCTCCACCTTTGTAAAAGTACCACTTTATCTAGTTCTCTATTCAATTAGTGATCTAAATATCGCCACCAACCAGTTAGGACATCTGGGTCCGTGCTGAATTTGGATATTCCACACAGCCACTATCCGAGCCCTAGCTCCAAATATCTAGTAGCATGTTAACTGCAGTTAAATATTGGGCCTATTGCTTTCAACCACTATTCTTTCTGTGGTATTGTTGTTTTGCAATGTATAGTTTCAGGCATTAATGCTTCTTTCTAGTAACTGCATTTTGCCATCAGAGAAAAAGGTAGATGTGATCTCATATGGATAATTCTTATGACTTTCTAATCATAAAAGCTCACAAATCTGCAATTATTCCTGTGGTTAATAATAACAAAAATGCTTCATTTAGTCTTACCCTTCAAAGCAGTGTGCCACAGTCAAGACCCATTTCTTCCCAATCAGGACACAACCACAGATATGCCCACTTGGCTCGCTTTGTAGTGAACACTGCCATGGCCAACGGCCTGGTCGACTGGTCCTGCCACCGAGGATTCGCTTATTCATACGAGCTGCAGGACGGCGCCCACAGTCTAGAAAGGATTGGACAGAATGTACAGAGACTGCTTTATTGAAAAATATTAACAAAACCTGGAGTTGACCATCAGGATAGGCTTTAACATTTTATTTAACACAAAGGATATTGGTTTGGAAAAAAAACAAGTTTGATTATACAGTACAAGGACAATTCTATAACTAGGTGACTGCGGTTACACGTCCCTTGCATGCAAAAATGTAAAGAAATTAGCACTGATACATGTAAGCACTGTTCCCTGTAAGTGGAGTGGGAATCCTCCAATTGCATTGCTGCCAGTAGGGGGTGGTGCTTTGATACTGTGTTTTCAATTGCTAGAGGCAGGCAGGTTCCCTGGAGTCCTAAAGAGCTTGTTGTCCCTCACTATTGAAAAAATGATAGTGAAACAGCACCACCCACTGGCAGGACTGTAGGTGGAGGACATGTAAATGCAAGGGGGCGTGTACATGGGAAGAGAATGGGTGGGGCTCATAGTTACACATGTAAATAACAGAATACTGTAAGTTATGCAAGCCTCTACTGCATTTATGTTAATACCGTTATGCCAGGATTATGGTTGGTGTAACTTTGGCTGCGTAAATGTTAGTCGAGCCAATGCTAGGTTACACTAGTCTTCTATGATCAAATTATATGTAGTGACAGCAGCTGGCCTTACGGAATTTAAAGGGGGGTTGGACAGATTCCTGAGGGAAAAGTCCATTGAGGATTATTAATTTATTTTTGGGAGGGGGTGCGGGGTTCTTGAAACCTGGATTGGCCGCTGTCGGAGACAGGATGCTGGGCTTGATGGACCCTTGGTCTTTTCCCAGTATGGCAGTGCTTATGTACTTATGTACTTATGACTACTCCCAGCACTAAAATAATTTCAACTCAATTCACATTTCACAACTTGTGTGTCACTTCTTCATAAATCTTATACATTACGGAAAGAAAAAGTTTTGAGGACCAGTCAGTGGTGGTTGTTTCCCTAAAGTAACTTATTGGGAAAAACAATGAGCCCACCAAATATTGTCATCAGTCCAGGTTTATACTTATAGTTTTATACTGCCTTCTCTTTATACTGTTTTCTCAATGAAAAAAATATGCATCCCTATATCTGCAATTCATGAGGAAATTCAAAGAAAACTTGCATCAAAATTCAACTTATCTTGTTTTATGTTGTTTGCCAATAGAGGCAGAGGAAACGCCTTCACTAAAAACTCATTCAACAGTCATCAGGAGAGCACCGCCGACATAACTATGTTTTGCCATCTGCCTCAGGGCACTCAGTCTCCTTTGCTGTCTAACTTTCACATTTTTGATGAAAGTAGTCATAATTTGATAAGTTTCAGGTTCCCCTGCTATTAAGAGGTTTTGGTTGGACCTGCAATATACAGTATTCGATAATGGCATCTGGGCACCGAGATGTCATTATAGAATAGTTTCTCACCATGCTGCATCAGGGCACCTAACAGCAGGCACCCAGTTACAGAATTGCTCCCTAGATGCAGAAGCAGAACACTAACGTTATTCAATTATGAGGCCTATAGTATTTACGAAAGCCTGAATCAATGTGTGACAACTTGTGTTTAAGCATTTTTATAAATAGGCCTCCCAGTTTGGTAAACTATAATATCTGCAGAAAAATTAACTGCTCCTGGGGAAAAGGTCATTTGATGAGTCAGGATTCAAACTCAAGAAATCTGTTATTACAAATGACTTGCATCAGAAATTTTCTTCATATACAGCTATAAATTTCAATCTAGATTTAGGACTCAGAACACAAGAAATTATTCTCTGAAGACAAGCAAATTCACCAAGTTGCACAAGTGGGTTATAAGACTTTGCTCAGTACCAAATGTGCACAAATCTTCCAGATAGTTCTGGAAAGACAACAGCATTTCATTACCTATGTTAAGAAGTGCCTGGGCTGCAGTACTTTTGGTTCACTTAAACCACTGGATATGTTTCTATTTTTTCAAGGCATTGCATAGCTTGAGAAGTGATCCTTCTTTCCTTCTGGAACTCCACTAAAAACTTCTAGAATTGCCCTTCCTATGCTTTTTTAAAAAATGAATCATCATTACCAGTAGGCCTGATACTCAAATTTCCTACTCAGGTTCTTCCATCAAGAAAAAAGTTTCATTATTTGACATTGCCTTATTGACTTTGTTTGCAATGTCTGAACAGCAGGTCAGTGGCTTACTATTCTGTGCCAAGTGTAAACCCCAAGGGCCAGATTCTCTATAAAAAATCTGCACACTAAACTTTCTGCATAAGCGTATTCTAAAAACAGCACCTAGATTTATGCGTGGTATATAGAATACGCTTAGTTGATATCCCAGCACTTAAGATGTGTATCAATTTACACCAGTGAAAACAAGGCATAAATCCCTGTGCACAGATTTACACGCACTGGGCTATATTCTAAAACTACGTGTGTAAATTTTGGAATGCCAACAAAATGCCCATTTTCCCGCCCATAGCCACACCCCTTTTGAACTGCACACATTAGAATTTAGGCACGGTTTGTTACAGAATACACTTAGCGAGTTATGAGTATAAATTCTAATTATTGCCAATTAGTGCTCATTATTGCTTGTTAAGTGCTGCTGTCAACGCTGATTAGTTTGTTAAGCCAATTAAGTTACCCATGTTGTTATAGAATATGCCTGGATTTCAGCACGGGTCTCTAGGTGTGCAATATAGAATCTGGGGGCAAAGGGGTAATTCCCTATAGGTTGCAACTTAGAAAGTGCATACTTATAATGTGACTCAGTGTGGTGCATTTTTCCATTCCTCTATAAACAGATTCAGCTTCATCCATTTTGCTAGGTAAGCAACGGTATGTGGATAATGGTGCATGTAGGGGCTGAAGGATAGTAAAGATTGATATATGAGACATTTTTGTGGTTAGGGATATATGTTACTTCTATGTATGTAGAGAATGTATGAGCCTCTTGCAATATATCTCTTTTTATGTGTCTGTATGAGGCTGATAAATGGAGGGTTTATGTGAGGAAGTCTGTGTGTGTGGGTGGAAAGTAGTGGCATTTAGGGGGAGTATATGTGAAGAGTTTGGGTGTAGGAGGGACTGAAATAGAGGGGTGTGTGTTTCTGAGAGTATCTGAGAAAATGTAGGTGAGACTGAGCTGGAATTTTCTCCACCTACCTGCACTTTCCTCCTTTCCCCATATTTCAACCATTCTACTCTTTTCCTCCTCTTCGTCTGCTTCTGCCTCCCTCTTATATTTCTGTGAAGAAACAGTGTGTTTTAAGCAGTGGCATAGCCAAGGGTGGGCTTGGGTGGGCCCAGGCCCACCCACTTTGGGCTCAGGCCCACCTAGTACCAGCATAGCTATAATGTGGCTGGCAGGGATCCCCAAGCCCCAACAGCTGAACTCCCAACAACTGTCCCTCCTGCATACCTTGTAAATAGCAGATCTTCGCCTGCAGTGAGCAGTGACTGATGCATACCGCTCGCACCGGCCCCATAGCCTTTGCTCTGATGTATTCTTGCCTAGGCAGAAACAGGAAGTTGCATCAGAGGGAAGGGTATGGAGCCAACATCAGCTGTGTGTATTAGTTGCTGCCTGTTGCCGGTGAAAATCTGCTATTTAAAAGGTATGCAGGAGAGGGAGGATATTTGAGAGACCATGTGGCATGCAGGTGAGAGGAGAGACCACAACATCTGTGGGATGAGGCGGGGTTCTTCTGCCCACCCATCTTGGGCCCAGGCCCACCCAAAATTGGGTGTCTGGCTATGCCCCTGGTTTTAAGCCTGTAAAATGTATTGGATATTTTCCTGCATTGATTATGTTCTGAAGTGTATTTCTCCTATTTGGCCAACAGGTGGTGTTTCTTTGCTGTAAAGCTGTTTCAGAGAACTGAGTGTTTTTTCTTTAGTTTGACACAAACAGGAAGAAAGTAGCAGTATATATTTGAAATCTTGTTGACTGGGCTCTGATTGGCCCAGGAGCTCATCTCATTAGGTCTGTACTGGTTTTGAGTTCAGTTTCAGCCCGGAAGGAAAGAGAGACAGATCTCTTTGCTGAGTCTGGGTGAACTATTACTACTACTACTAATCATTTTATAGTGCTACTAGACATACGCAGTGCTGTACACATTATATGCAGGTACTTTCTCTGTCCCTAGAGGGCTCATAATCTAAGCTTTTGTACCTGGAGCAATGGAGGATTAAGTGACTTGCCCAAGGTCAAAAGAAGCTGCAGTGGGAATTGAAACCAGGTTGCCAGGATCAAAGCCCCCTGCACTAACCATTAGGCCACTCCTTCCCAGGTACTCTTTAGACAATATATAGATGTTTAGTTAGTGTTAAAACTATTTCAGTTATCTGTTATTGTTTGCTATTTGCACAGTTTTTGTTCATTGTTCCAGTGTGAGAATAAAACATTTCTTTGTTCGTTCTGCCTGTATGGACTGATAAAGAATCCTGGTGGTTTGTGTGTTGGGTCTGTGAGTGCTTTCTGGGAACTGTGGGACCACTGGAATTGTGGCTCCAGTAACCTAGAAATCACTGGGGATAATTTGAGAATGGGAGACTTGTCCAGAGGCGGTTGTGATCCAGTCAGCGGGAGGAGGGTGCTAGTGTAGAGCACGAGCGGCAGGTGCAGGCGAATCTGAGCTATACTGGGGATAAACCCTCTAAGTGGCCGCAGGGTAACCCCAGGCGGGTGGCTAGGTGTTTCATGACAGCTTCCATCCTTCTTTTACCTCTCCTCTTCCTCCCACCGCTACTTTACTGCCCTGCCAGTTCAGTGCTGCTGGGAGAGATTGGGAGAGGGAGCAGGAGGGGGAAGATGGAAGAAGGGTGTGTCCCTTGGGTCTCTGCTGGCAGAGGTAGAAGAGGAAGGACTTCAGCTGCTGTTGCCAATACTGCATCTTTGGGTAGTGGAGTCTTACTTCCCGATCACCCCCTCTGCTTTAGTTCCTGCCTGGCTCCTGAGTAGGAATGTGCATTCTTTGCCATTCAATGGCTCATCAACATACCTTAAATTTAGTGCATATATGTTAACCTATGAATTAGTCTGATCAATTAACCCATAACAAAACCAGTTTTAACGAGCATTAAGAAATGTTTTATTGAATCAAATGTGTGAAATAAACCAAAAATGTGTCTGAATATTATGACAAAAATGCCAAACAAACCAAAATCAAACTGAAATGTTTTCCTAGTGAACATCTCTGCTGTGGAGTCTTTAACTGGTGGAGGAGTGGGAACCTTCGTTAGCTCTTCAGGGCCCTGTTTACTAAGGTGCACTAGAATTTTTAGCGCACACTAAAAACGCTAGCACGCCTACAGCGCGGCTTAGTAAACAAGGCCCTCAGTGCCTGCCAGTGGAGGGTTCAAACTTCCTCCTGCTCTTCATTTACTACAGCCATGGTCATTGCCACTTTTCACTGGTTCTTACATCTATGCTGCTGCACTTTCTACCGGAACAAGTGTGTGAAAATTTGCCTGTTCACCAGCACAAGTTCAGATCACTTTTCTCCAGCACAGCGTTTGGAAAACTCCTCTGGCCCTTTAACAGCTACTTTTGTAGCTCACCACTAATCTATTACTGCCCATGCACTTCTGCAATTAAACCCCATGCATATGGACAGATAGACAGACTGATTGATAGGCCAAGGATTGCCATTAGGTGATATCATTGAAGCAAAATGTGTCTTAAAATGGCTTGTAAAACGTGGACTATATTATTTAGTGAAGTTTTTTTTAACTTAATTAACTGAGTTGTCCAGTGCAATCAGCTTGTAATAGAGAATGTAATGTTTTATAACAGGTACAGTGTAACTCAATACAACTAAAACATTTTATACTTTCTCATAAATGTAAGAAAAATGGATGGAAAGAACAAGGGAACGCATTATATTATTTTTATATATCCTTACACAGCATGATAATATTCCCTAAGCACCAACATTTTATTTCTAAGGAGCGTTCAGAAGCAGCAGCATACATTCATTGTTATTAACCTATAAATCAACGTAAAACACATTAACCTGCCCATTGTTAAAATTATCCAATGACATTCACAGATGCTCCCTAACAGATTGGAGTAATAAAAATGTAAGAGATAAAACAGATGCAAATTCTCATAAACCACAAGGAAAAGGCAAAACAAGGATCAGACTTTTAATATATCTCTGTCTAGAACAGTCTAGCTACTGATGCTGATCTCTCTCATTCTTTCTTTTTAACCTTTATCTAGAGGATAAAACTTTCACTGCCAAAATTCCTGCAGAACTGAAAATTCACAAGCACATTTTGCTGTGATCTTAGCAAAACTATATTTTTACCGTAGGTTACCCAATCCTAAGGTGATTAATAATAAGGACTACATAGAGTAGTACTTTAATATTACATCAAGCAGTGAATACAAGGCACCCTCTCTGGTAAGAGCTGGCTCTCTTATTTTGAGGACTAATTATAGGCCACGTCCCTGGATTAAAATTCAGACTGGATAAAATGGGATTGGAAAAACAGAGGGCACATCATTAAATATGGTCATTTATCTATGTAATGCATGGCATCAATAGAAACAGCAGTAATATATTTTGTGATAGAGAAACAAGGGTGGACGGTAAGTTTGGCGACTTATAAAATACTGGATTGTGTTGTACTTAACATAGTTTTGATTTCTAGCTTTTCACAAGCCTATATTTCAATAAAGGTTTCCTGGCAGAAAAAAATCTTTGGCAAATTAGTTTTACTCGGTGGCAGATTTATACCCCATCTTTCATTAGGCATGTGGACAACTGTTGGCCCTACCCCCAATGTGCCATGTGGCCTGATGTTGGCAACTATCCTGCAGACTGGTACAGTCAGAACAAAATGGCTACTAGATTCTGCAGTTCAACATGGTCCTTTTAGTTTAAAAATCAATATGGAAGAACAGCAACCATAGTGGCAAGTCTGTTGTCTTCAAAATTGTCAATTTGAAGATGCCAGTTTGTGATGACTCACTTTTGTTCTCTGTTCATTATATACTTTTAATCAGCCTCAGTTTGCTGATCACATGAGCTCGATGCTCATTATTGTAAAAGCATAAATTGATTTTATTGACCCTGACTAAGGTGCTTGACATGTTTTGCGTACCCTGTAGTTTGGCAGCATTTGGAAAGACCGCACTATGAAAGTTGTATGTTCTGTGAGTGATTGTTTTATTTATTGTTTTATTTTTGTGCTTTGTTTTTGAAAAATGTTCATAGCTCCCTGAAGCAGTGATTAAACCATTTTTAAAGAGGAGGTTTTATATGTCAGTGATAGCATCTGAGCCACTGTTCACATTTGCAGTCCATGCTTTTTGAGCCAGCTTCAACATTTGTCATTTGAGCTCTGTGAGTCTTTCTCCTCCTCTCTAATACTTATTCAGTAGATAGAAATTTGGTTATACAAGGAGGAGCTTTCTCTATAGATCCTGATTTGTTGGTCAATACTCCACACTTCTTCCATTTAGCCATAGTAGGTGCTAAGTCATAGGATGAGAAGGTAAAAACATGCTTATGCAGCATTACCCACATGAGAGTATTACCCATCAGGTGTGTGCTGAGGGACAAAAGCTTGAGGACCCTCGATCTACAGTGGTGGAAATAAGTATTTGATCCCTTGCTGATTTTGTAAGTTTGCCCACTGACAAAGACATGAGCAGCCCATAATTGAAGGGTAGGTTATTGGTAACAGTGAGAGATAGCACATCACAAATTAAATCCGGAAAATCACATTGTGGAAAGTATATGAATTTATTTGCATTCTGCAGAGGGAAATAAGTATTTAATCCCCCACCAACCAGTAAGAGATCTGGCCCCTACAGACCAGGTAGATGCTCCAAATCAACTCGTTACCTGCATGACAGACAGCTGTCGGCAATGGTCACCTGTATGAAAGACACCTGTCCACAGACTCAGTGAATCAGTCAGACTCTAACCTCTACAAAATGGCCAAGAGCAAGGAGCTGTCTAAGGATGTCAGGGACAAGATCATACACCTGCACAAGGCTGGAATGGGCTACAAAACCATCAGTAAGACGCTGGGCGAGAAGGAGACAACTGTTGGTGCCATAGTAAGAAAATGGAAGAAGTACAAAATGACTGTCAATCGACAAAGATCTGGGGCTCCACGCAAAATCTCACCTCGTGGGGTATCCTTGATCATGAGGAAGGTTAGAAATCAGCCTACAACTACAAGGGGGGAACTTGTCAATGATCTCAAGGCAGCTGGGACCACTGTCACCACGAAAACCATTGGTAACACATTACGACATAACGGATTGCAATCCTGCAGTGCCCGCAAGGTCCCCCTGCTCCGGAAGGCACATGTGACGGCCCGTCTGAAGTTTGCCAGTGAACACCTGGATGATGCCGAGAGTGATTGGGAGAAGGTGCTGTGGTCAGATGAGACAAAAATTGAGCTCTTTGGCATGAACTCAACTCGCCGTGTTTGGAGGAAGAGAAATGCTGCCTATGACCCAAAGAACACCGTCCCCACTGTCAAGCATGGAGGTGGAAATGTTATGTTTTGGGGGTGTTTCTCTGCTAAGGGCACAGGACTACTTCACCGCATCAATGGGAGAATGGATGGGGCCATGTACCGTACAATTCTGAGTGACAACCTCCTTCCCTCCGCCAGGGCCTTAAAAATGGGTCGTGGCTGGGTCTTCCAGCACGACAATGACCCAAAACATACAGCCAAGGCAACAAAGGAGTGGCTCAGGAAGAAGCACATTAGGGTCATGGAGTGGCCTAGCCAGTCACCAGACCTTAATCCCATTGAAAACTTATGGAGGGAGCTGAAGCTGCGAGTTGCCAAGCGACAGCCCAGAACTCTTAATGATTTAGAGATGATCTGCAAAGAGGAGTGGACCAAAATTCCTCCTGACATGTGTGCAAACCTCATCATCAACTACAGAAGACGTCTGACCGCTGTGCTTGCCAACAAGGGTTTTGCCACCAAGTATTAGGTCTTGTTTGCCAGAGGGATTAAATACTTATTTCCCTCTGCAGAATGCAAATAAATTCATATACTTTCCACAATGTGATTTTCCGGATTTAATTTGTGATGTGCTATCTCTCACTGTTACCAATAACCTACCCTTCAATTATGGGCTGCTCATGTCTTTGTCAGTGGGCAAACTTACAAAATCAGCAAGGGATCAAATACTTATTTCCACCACTGTATATGGAGTGTATTGGCATCTACTACTACTACTACTTAACATTTCTAAAGCGCTACTAGGGTTACGCAGCACTATACAATTTAACATAGGACAGTCCCTGCTCAAAGAGCTTACAATCTAAAAGACACGTGAACAGTCAGTCTGATAGGGGCAGTCAAATTGGGGCAGTCTGGATTTCCTGAAAGAATATGGAACAAAGAACACTCTGGGGCTCATTTTCAGAGCAGTTAGACTTACAGTTCTATAGGTTACTATGAAGCATATTTTCAAAGGACTTAGACTTACAAAGTTACATAGCAACCTATGGAACAAAGTGCTTTAAAAATGAAGCCCCTATGTAACTAAGTCTAAGTGCTTTGAAAATACACCTCTCTGTGTATTTGATTTATTACCTGATAGTGGTGATATAAGAAACTTACAATTCTGAATGTGTTGACATAATTCAACTCATACGAATTCATCACTGCTCTGCTTATTTTCACTTGTATCAGTAGCATAGTAGACAGTGGTAGATACACTATCTGAGTCATCTACTCTAACTTGTTTCCATCTAAACTGCTTACTCCTGGAGGAATTGTGTGCAATGGGGCTGGAGGTTGGGAGGCGGGGATAGTGCTGGGCAGACTTATACGGTCTGTGCCAGAGCCAGTGGTGGGAGGCAGGGATAGTGCTGGGCAGACTTATACGGTCTGTGCCAGAGCCGGTGATGGGAGGCGAGACTGGAGGTTGGGAGGCAGGGTTAGTGCTGGGCAGACTTATACGGTCTGTGCCAGAGCCGGTGGTGGGAGGCAGGGATAGTGCTGGGCAGACTTATACGGTCTGTGCCAGAGCCGGTGGTGGGAGGCAGGGCTGGTGGTTGGGAGGCGGGGATAGTGCTGGGCAGACTTATACGGTCTGTGCCCTGAAGAGCACAGGTACAAATCAAAGTAGGGTATACACAAAAAGTAGCACACATGAGTTGTCTTGTTGGGCAGACTGGATGGACCATGCAGGTCTTTTTTCTGCCGTCATCTACTATGTTACTATGTTACTATGAGTTAGGTGCCGAACGCAGCATTGAAGAGGTGGGCTTTAAGCAAAGACTTGAAGATGAGCAGGGAGGGGGCTTTGCGTAAGGGCTCGGGAAGGTTGTTCCAAGCATAGGGTGAGGCGAGGCAGAATGAGCGGAGCCTGGAGTTGGCGGTGGTGGAGAAGGGTAATGAGAGGAGGGATTTGTCCTGTGAACGGAGGTTTTGGGCATGAACGTAAGGGGAGATGAGGGTAGAGAGATAGTGAGGGGCAGCAGACTGAGTGCATTTGTAGGTAAGAAGGAGAAGCTTCAACTGAATGTGGTATCTGATTGGAAGCCAGTGAAGTGACCTGAGGAGAGGGGTGATATGAGTATATCAGTTCTGGCGGAATATAAGACGTACAGCAGAGTTCTGAACAGATTGAAGGGGGGATAGGTAGCTAAGTGGGAGGCCAGTGAGGAGTAAGTTGCAGTAGTCAAGGCGAGAGGTAATGAGAGCGTGGACGAGAGTTTGGGTGGTGTGTTCAGAGAGGAAAGGGCGAATTTTGCTGATGTTAAAGAGGAAGAAGCGATATATCTTGGCTATCTGCTGGATATGCGCAGAGAAGGAGAGGGAGGAGTCAAAGATGACTCCAAGGTTGCGGGCAGATGAGACGGGGAGGATGAGGGTGTTATCAACTGAGATAGAAAGTGGAGGAAGAGGAGAAGCGGGTTTTGGTGGAAAGACGATGAGCTCGGTCTTGGACATGTTCAGTTTCAGGTGGCGGTTGGACATCCAGGCAGCAATGTCGGATAAGCAGGCTGATACCTTGGCCTGGGTCTCCGCAGTGATGTCTGGTGTGGAGAGATACAGCTGGGTGTCATCAGCATAGAGATGATACTGGAAACCATGAGATGAGATCAGGGAGCCCAGGGAAGAGGTGTAGATTGAGAAGAGAAGGGGTCCAAGGACAGATCCCTGGGGAACACCAACAGATAGCGGGATGGGGGTGGAGGAGGATCCATGAGAGTGGACTCTGAAGGTGCGGTGGGAGAGATAGGAGGAGAACCAGGAGAGGACAGAGCCCTGGAACCCAAATGAGGACAGTGTGGCAAGAAGTAAATCATGATTGACAGTGTCAAAAGCGGCAGATAGATCGAGGAGGATGAGGATGGAGTAGTGGCCTCTGGATTTGGCAAGGAACAGGTCATTACAGACTTTAGAGAGTGCTGTTTCTGTTAAATGTAGAGGGCGAAAACCGGATTGAAGTGGATGGAGGATAGCATGAGAGGAGAGAAAATCAAGGCAGCGGCTGTGAACGGCGCGCTCAAGTATTTTGGAGAGGAAGGGTAGGAGGGAGATGGGGCGGTAGTTGGAGGGACAGGTAGGGTCAAGTGATGTTTTTTTGAGGAGAAGTGTAACTACGGCATGCTTGAAGGTGTCAGGGACAGTTGCAGTGGAGAGAGAGAGGTTGAGGATATGACAGATGGCGGGGGTGACAGTATGAGAGATGATGTTAAGTAGGTTGGTGGGGATGGGATCAGAAGAGCAGGTGGTGGATTTCGAGGAGGAAAGAAGGCGAGCGGTTTCCTCCTCGGTGATGTCGGGAAAGGAGGAGAAGGAGGCCTGGGTTGATTGGTTGAGAGAGAGGGTTGAAGGGTGAAGAGGAGGAGATGGCTTGGTAGTGAACTCAAGATTGATCTTTTGCACCTTGTCGCGGAAGTAATCGGCCAGTGATTGAGGAGATTTGCAGATATAAACCAGACAGTCTTTTTAGTCCCCTTTATTATTGTTATTAATTTATTATTTGAAATCTCAAACTTGCTTTCTTTATTTCATGGCATTTATTGTTTTTCCAGATGCCTGCAAACTGCTTAGTATGTGATTAGCGATAGCTCATATAAATTCAAAACTTTACGGAATGCAACATTTATTAAACTTCAGTCAGTTGGGGTTTGAAACTGCCTGGAAGTCTCACTGTCAGCACCAAAGCTTCTCTTCTTTCTTTTAACTGGACCCCATGACAGTCTCATTACAGCAGATTTACAAGAGTATGGGATGTTAGCAAAGGCCACCCCGGATTAACTGAGATGCCAAAATCATTAGGCTTAAACTCGGTATTAATCCCTCCAATAAAATTCCTTTTATCACACTGTTAAGTGAACACAAATGTACCAGTGAATTAGATTCTTTCCCCTTACCTTCTTTTGTACAGAGAAGAGCAATCCTTTGTCTGCTTTGGCATAGTTGTCTGAATATAGAGAAAGAGAAAATCATTAAAAAATATATAATTACCTTTGCTCACCTTATACATATTTTCAACTACAGATTGAGCATAATAACATTATCGGTCTTATTTTCGAAAGTGATGGGCGCCCATATTTCGACCCAAATCGGGAGATGGGCACCCATCTCGCAAAGGCGCCCAAATCGGTATAATCGAAAGCCGATTTTGGTTGTCTTCAACGGCAATCTGTTGCGGAAATGGGCAAAGTAGACGGGGGAGTGTCAGAGGCGTGGTGAAGGCGGGACTGGGGCGTGTTTATTGGCCGAGGAGAGATGGGCGCCCTCAGCCGATAATTGAAAAAAGAAAGGCGTTTTTACCGCGAATTTGGGTCACTTTTTTTGGACCCTTTTTTTTCACGAACAAGTCCCAAAAAAGTGCCCTAAATGACCAGATGACCACCGGAGGGAATCGGGGATGACCACCCCTGACTTCCCCCAGTGGTCACTAACCCTCTCCCACCAAAAACAAAAACAACTTTAACAACTTTTTTCCAGCCTGTATGCCAGCCTCAAATGCCATACCCAGCTTCATCACAGCAGTATGCAGGTCCCTGGAGCAGTTGTTAGTGGGTGCAGTGGACTTCACCCAGGTGGACCCAGGCCCACCCCCCTCCCCCACCTGTTACACGTGGTGGTAAATGGGAGCACTCCAAACTGCCCCCAAAACCCACTGTACCCACATGTAGGTGTCCCCCTTCAGCCATAAGTACTACTACTACTACTTGATATTTCTAAAGCGCTACTAGGGTTACGCAGCGCTGTACAATGTGCTATGGTAATGGTGTAGAGTTGTGGGCACTGGGTTTTGGGGGGGATTTGGGGGCTCAGCACCCAAGGGAAGGGAGCTATGGAGTTGGGAGGTATTTAACTTTTTTTAAAATTGTTACAAGTGCCCCCTAGGGTGCCCGGTTGGTGTCCTGGCATGTGAGGGGGACCAGTGCACTACGAATCCTGGCCCCTCCTACGACCAAATGCCTTGGATTGTTCGTTTTTGAGCTGTGCGCCTTCGGCTTCCATTATTGCTGAAAAACGAAACCGCCCAGCTCAAATCCGCACAAATCTGATGCATTTGCCCGGCACAAACCGTATTATCGAAAAAAAGAGGGACGCCCATTTTTTTCGAAAATACAGTCTGTCCCGCCCCTTCACATACCCGTTCTTGGAGATAGACGCCCATGTAGATGGGCGTTTGCGTTCGATTATGCCTCTCTATGCCAACTTGTGACAAAGCACAACAAGAGCTGAGTTGTGACTTATACAACATGGAGACTAGGTTGGCCACATGGCTCTAGTTTTGCTGTCCAGGCTGGTCCAGTCCTGGCTTTATGCTATACCATACATAGGCATATAGGGAAATGAGAACTATAAGCACCTGCACACAATGGGATAAACCCTGGACCAGGTTTGCCGTACTAGTATGAAGGGAGCCCTTTGAAAACTATAATAGAGACCTTGTTACTTTTGGTTTTTCAACCCAGTCCTTGGGACGCACCTAACCATTCAGGTGAATTTCAGGATACCCACAATGAATATGCATGAAATAATGCTTGTACTACCTCCAATCTAGGCAAATCTCTCATGCATATTCATTATGGGTATTCTGAAACCCTGATTGGCTAGATGTGTTCCAAGGTCGGGTTGTGATCCTCTGGGCTAGAACCACTGAAATACCATAGCATGAAGACTTTCTCATCTGGTTGGTTTTACAGCGATAAAACCTTGTGGCTGAAGAATGTTTTGATTAATTTTTTTTTCTAATTCCAACAAACTTCAGCAATCTACATGACAATTACCAAAATTATTATTATTATTTTGCCATAATCACATAATAGTAGTAGAACGCTCTTAGTAAATTAGTCATTATGGACTAGATTCTATATATCACACCTAAAAATTCAGCACTGAAATAAAATTTGCTTAAGTTCATTCTATAAAGTACGCCTTTACACCAGCTTGCCGCAGAGCAATTCAGCTCTACCGCCAAGCTCCTGGGGAAGCCCGGCGGTAGTTCAAGCTCTTAGCACGTGCCGTTTTCAGCACTAGAAAATAGTTTTGTATTTGGAGCCCTTGCCGAAAATGGCACATGGTAGGAGCCAGGGGCGTATCTGCGTGGGGCCACAGGGGCCTGGGCCCCCGCAGATTTCGCCCTGGACCCCCCCTACTGCCGCCGTGGGTACCTTTGCTGGTGGGGGACTCCAACCCCCAACAGCCGAGGTCCGCTTCCTCCTGCCGCTGCGAGGTTTTTTAAGTTCATCGGGATTCGTCCTCCATCACTCTGTGCTGCTGTTCAAAGAAGCTGCTAGCTGAATGCAGTTTCGGACCAGGGTTGCCAGGTGGAAAATTTTTTTCCCACCCAAACCAGCCTAAATCCAGCCCAAAACCCGCCCAAACTCAAACCCCGCCCCTGACACCCCCACCCCCGCGTCATCACCCCTGCCCCCGCCGTCATCAACCCCACCCCCGCCGTCATCGGCCCCGCCTCCCCGTCACCAGCCCTGCCTCTCTTGTCATCGGCCCCGCCTCCCCCGTCATCGACCCCGCCCAGAACATCACTAACCCCGCCCAAAATGTCACTAACCCCGCCCCCCCGTGGCCAAAAAAAACGCCTGAAAATCGCCCAAAAGAAAAAAAAAGAAGCCCAAAAAACCGCAACCCGCCGCGGGCAAAAATTTCCCGCGGCGGGTCGCAGAAAACTGCCCAATTGGGCGGTAAAACCGCCCACCTGGCAACACTGTTTCGGACTGAGTCTGACGTCGCTGCTGCACGTTGTACATGAGTCTGACGTCCTGCACGTACAACGTGCAGCAGCGACGTCAAACTCAGTCCGAAACTGCATTCAGCTAGCAGCTTCTTTGAACAGCAGCACAGAGTGACGGAGGACGAATCCCAATGAAGAACTTAAAAAACCTCGCAGCGGCAGGAGGAAGCGGACCTCGGCTGGTGGAGGTTGGGGTCCCCCACCAGCAAAGGTACCCACGGCGGCAGGGGGGGTCGGAAATGGCGGCGGCGGCGGCTGGAGGGGGCTATAATGTGCCCCCTCACTCTGGCTTCGGCCCCCGCTACCGCCCCTGGTAGGAGCCAGATACGCCCCTGGTAGGAGCCAGAACTTCCGCCGGGCTCCCCCGGGAGTTTGGAGGTAGAGCCGAATTGCTGCATGGCAAGCTGGTGGTAGGCCCTCCATACGCTTGTAAAAGGGACCCTAAATCTAGCCCTACATTGTTAGTGCTTAGTGTGCAGGAGAGACTGGACCAGGGTGCAACTAGACAGAGAGGTGTGAAGCAGAGCCAGCGGTCTGCCAGTGACCTCCTTTTCCTCTTCTTTATCCCCCCCCCCCCCCTTTCCTATTGATTATTGTAGTTTTGTTTCGCATCTCTGTGCTTCCTTCCTCCTTTTGTTTGTTCTTCCTATTTATATTTCTTTTTGGATTTTATGAACCGCTCAGATGCTCCTTGATGGGGAGTATATCAAGTGTCTAATACAACTGAAACTTGCTGGCTCTTAGCAGCCTCTGCCGATTCATCCCTTGTGTTCCTGATATATCAAAGGTTTCTCTCATTTTCTTCTGATGGAGATATTCTTTAATAAAAATGGTCCATGTACACATTACGGTGTAAATTACAATGAAGAATTCTCTATTACCTTGAAACAAAGGCTGCTTTGTCTGGAATGAGTAACTGATTGAATTTCTGAGGATTTCCTCTTGGAGCAGGGAACTTTGCTGCAGTTCTAATAATTTTTCATGAGACACACTGGAATTTTACTTATAATCCTCCTTGCCATAATATGTGGCTCCACTGAAGTCCAGTGAAACTGATGTGCACAAGAGTCCTGGGTACCATATACAGTATGCAGTGCTTTTTTTGTAGAAAAAAAGGTGCCGGTACTCATTATGGCCGGGGTCACCACATATGACTCCACCCCTATGATAGCCACACCCACATTAGCCACACCCCTTATACCAGCCATGGCGCATATAAGCAGACATCATTGAAAATATACTAGTATAGGAGAAAAACTAACGTGATTTTTTTCATTATAAATAATTTCTGTAAGCTGTTACAGCTCCAGTATACCCAGTGCAAAATAAGACAGAAGATGTAAATTCTCAAATTGGACATATTCCAAACACTAAAATGAAAATAAAATGATTTTTTTTCTACCTTTGTTTTCTGGTGACATTGTTTTTCTATCCATATCCAGTCTCTGATTTTGCTGCTCTCTATCTGTTCTCTTAACTCCGTTTCCAGGGCTTTCTTTCCATTTATTTCTTTACTTTCCTCCTTTCTCCTTCATTTCTTGCCCTACATCCATAAGTAAAAACTGGGTACTCCTCCATGGAATTGACTGGAGGAGGTATAATGTGGATCCAGCTTTTGCCTATTTTCTCCATCCATGTGCAGTTTTTCTTCTCTCTTCCCTTTCCCTCATCTCCATCCATGTGTATCTTCTTTTTTCTTTCCTCCCCTCCATCCATGTCCAGCATTTCTCCTCTCTCTGCCCTCCCCTGTATCCATATAAAGTAATAATTCTCTCTCCTCTATCCAAGTCCAGCATTTCTTCTCTCTCGCCACCAACCCCTCCATCTATCCATGTCCAGCAATTCTCCTCTATCTCCTGATCTCCTCTCCATCTATTTCCAGCATTTCTCCTCTCTTTCCTGCCCTCCCCTTCCATTCATGTCCAGCATGGCTCCTCTCTCCCCTCCCCTCCCCTCCCATGTCCAGTGATTCTCCTCTGTCCCGTGTCCTCCCCTGCCATCCATGTCCAGCAATTCTCCTCTCTCCCCTTCCCTCCCCTGTCATTCATGTCCAGCAATTTTCTCTTCCCTGCCCTCCCCTCCATGTCCAGCATGTCTCCTCTCTCCCCTTCCCTCCATGTCCAGCAATTCTCTCTTCCCTGCCCTCCCCTCCCATCCATGTCCAGCGATTCTTTTCTCTCCCCTGCCCTCCCCTCCCATCGATGTCCAGCGATTCTTCTTCCCCCAGCCCATCCTCCTTCTCCCAGCCCATCCTCCTCCTCCACTGCCTGCCTGCCAGCCAGTGAAGCGATAAAGAAAGGCTGCCAGCATTGGACTAAGCAGCGTGAACGGTGCAGCGATTGAGAGAGGCTGGCAGTGTCGGAGTTTCCCTCTGCGAGTCCCGCCTATGCGGAAACAGGAAGTTGAAACAAAGTAGGCGGGACTCGCAAAGAGGGAAGCTCAGACGCTGCCAGCCTCTCTCAATTGCTGCACTGTTCGTGCTGCCGAGTCCATAAAAAACAGTAAGTAGGGGAGTGAGAGGAAGGGTACAGGACTCGCCGGGGAAAAAAAGGTGCCATTACACCATCTAACACTGTACGCAAAAATGTTTCTGTATAACAAATAGGTCACTGCACACTAGTAAGGACATACCCTACTTCCTGAGTCTTGTGGTATCAGAGTTTGATGAGACATACATTGGTGCTAAACTTACAGAACACGGAACATGTATACCTGCCTTTTACATGGTGTAAGTATTGCACCTAAATGTTGACACAGGGCCCTGTTTACTAAGCAGCATTATAGGCTCGTTAGCATCTTAACGCGCGTTAACCATGTACACACGTTAACTGTGTATGCGCCTACAATATCCCTTTAGGCATCTACACAGTTAATACACGCGCTAATTGTAGGCACGTTAAAAATGTTAACGTGCCTTAGTAAACAAGACCCTTAAAGTTAGGTAGTTATTTGGTAGTAATTAGATTTTGTGTATGCAGCTTCCTGTGTGCCATTCTATTACCCTGCACATCTAAATTCTCTAGCATGCAACTCAAAAGGGGCGGGGCCAGAGATGTTCCAAAAAATTGTATACAGAGTTATGAAATATTGCCATTCCTTCACCCAAATGGCAAGAATGGGGCACTAGCATTTATACCATGTTTCAGCTGGCATTTTATTTATTTATTACATTTGTACCCTGTGCTTTCCCACATAATGCAGACTCAATGCAGCTTACATAGTAATTTGAAATACAAAGTTAAGAATAGAATTTTCAATAAACAGTAGTAAAACAATGTAAAGTCAGGCTTAGTAGCGTATGATAAGTTGAGCTACATAATATATGACTAGGATAAAAGAGGGTAGACAGGATAGGTGTCACGGTTGTGGCCATGCCGCGGGTCTACACTCACCTCTCCTTCCAGTGACCAGGTCCTGTGGCTGCTGTGGACTGCCTTCTCCTAAACATGTTCCAGAGATCATTCTAGTCTTATTCTGATGTTCCAGCATTCTAGCCTCGCTTTGGTGTTCTTGCAGCCAAGCCTTGCTCTGGTGTTCCTGCTGCCAAGCCTCATTCTTACTCGTGACATCATCAGTAAATGCCTTTATAAAGCGCCTAGAAACCTTCATGCTTTGCCTTTGTAACAGAGGTCTTCAGACGAGTTCCTGTCTGTGTGTGCTTGTTGCACGTCTGTCCTGTTTGTTCTAACCTTGCCTGCCTTCAGCTTCAGTTCCAGTCCTGCTTGCTCCCAGGGCCGCCGAGAGGGGGGGATAGGGGGAACAAAATTCCCCAGGCCTCCGGGGGGGGGGGGGGGGGCCGGCGCCACTGCCATAGTCCAGCTTGCCCGCCCTCCGTCGCTCCCTGGCATTGAACTTAAGCGCCTCACCTTTGAAAGTGCAGCAAGCAGCAGCAGACCACTCCTTCCTTTCGTGTCCTGCCCTCGCCTGACGTTACTTCCGCGAGGGTGGGACACGGAAGGAAGAAGTGGTCTGCTGCTGCTTGCTGCGCTTTCGAAGGTGAGGCGCTTAAGGTCAATGCAGAGGGCCCAGGGGTGGAGAGAGGGCCCGGTGGAGGGGGGGCCCGGCGACTTTGGGTGGGGGGGCCCGGGGCGGCCTTGTTCTGGGCCTGGCCCAGTCTCTCGGCAGCCCTGCTTGTTCCAGCCCTACCTGCCTTCAGCTTCAGTTCAGTCCTGCTTGTTCCAGCCCTACCTGACCAGCCTCAGTTCAGTCCTGCTTGTTCCAGTCCTTCCTGCCTTCTGCTTCAGCTCCACTTCTGCTTGTTCCAGTCCTGCCTGTTTCCAGCTTCAATTCCAGTCCTGATTGTAGCTTCAATTCCAGTCCTGATTGTACCAGTCCTTTCTGTTTCAGTCTTGATCTCTGTTTGGATGGTTCTCCTGCTGCTGCCAGTCTCCGGCAGTGGCCCAAGTGCTCACTACTCCTGACTCCGTGACAGCTCTAAGCGCTATTCTAAAAAGACTGCTCAACTGAGAGCGCTCTTTTTAGAATAGCGTTCCATGCTGATTTTTTTATGGTGCCCATATTGGGCGCCATTTACAGAATCCAGGCCTTTATGCGCAAAAAATCATTCACTTTTGCTTCTAATCCACTCTGTTCTCAGATGTTTGGAGTTATTTTGAAGATGTCAAACATTTAGGAGTCCTTTTATTAAAGTGAACTAAGGGGCCCTTTTGCTAAGCTGCGGTAAAACAGGCCCTGCACTACTGTCGGCAGCCGTTTTTGCCGCATGCTGATGCCCTCTCTACGGCAGCGGGTAAAAAGGCCGAAAAAAGAAATGGCCATGTGGTAAGATTGCACTTACTGCGTGGCCATGCGGGGGAGGAGCACTTGCCACGGTAACTCCCTGCTGTGCGCTGGCGGTGGAACTATCGCTGGCACCTGCGTTGGGCCGGCGGTAGTTCCGCATTGCCGTATAGTAAGCCCATGGTGGGCTTACTGCTGCTTAATAAAAGGGCCCCTTAATGATACGATTCCCATAGGAATATAATGGGCATCTTATCATTTAGTGAATTCTAATCATTAGTGTATGCTAAAACCATTAGTGCACCTTAGTAAAAGGATCCCTCAATGCTCTGCTTTTGCCTGAATTAATGTTTTTTTTTTGTGCTTCTGAAAACTTGTGCTCTTTGCCCTACAGATCATTCCGTCATTGTTTCTGGATAAATAATCATCCAAAGGGAAAAAAAAGAGCATGATTAAATATATAGGAGTAGTTTTAGCATGTCAGAAACTGTCAAATTGAAATATAAAGATATTTGGGGAAGAAAAGAGAAACTTGGAATTCATTTACAATGTAGGAAACTCTTTTTTTCTTCATCACTGTGAAGTTGACCCAAGCCTCTCGCTAACATCTTATTTCACTTAACAAGTGTTTAGAACAAAATTCAGTCCTCCAATTTTGCTTTGTACTGTAGCATTAGCTCAGGTAGCTATTTCCAGTTCTGGAAAAGTGACAAGACCACAGGCCAGAAGTGGAAATGAAAGAAATCGTAAATGTAAGTCAGCTTCAGCCACTCAGTAATAAATGTGTGCAGGAAGTATTAGAAGCCATCTGGTAAATGGAAAGGTTGGAGTCCAGGAAAGCAGGCTGGTGATTTCTTTCCATTACATGTGATAATTTGATACACTGGAAGTTATAAGGTTGGGGATTTGCTGAACTGTCTGAGACTTCTGCAATCAACTGGAAACAATCAGTGCAGGAAGGGAAAGGGAACCCAATTAAGAGTCGGAATAGCAGCAAAACGAGAATGGAAAGTACTGCTTTGCCAAACTAATACTAGAGCTTGGCTTCCCATACCTGTCCTAGGAGATCCCAAAACTAGTTCAATTTCTAGGATATGCACACTGAGATAAATCTATATTCATTGGACACCCTGAAAACTGGACAGATCTGGGAAAATCTATGGTACAGCGCCAAAGACTGCATATCTAATGAATGCATGAAATTACAATTAAATGGATTATTCATTGCAAATTTGCATATAGTAGTGTCTTTCCTATGGTAGTTCAGTTTAAAACACAGAAATTAGGGGGGGGGGGGGGGGATATTGAAAGTGATTAACTGACCAGAGGCCCAGATGCACTAAACTTCCCGCAATTACCTCTTACCATACTGATCCTCATTGCCGCTCACCGATTTTTAAAAAGCTGGGCATGCACGAAGAAAATCACATGCAAATGAGCTGCTCACTGTTAGCTCATTTGCATGCAATTTCCTCCATGGGGGGGGGGGGGGGGGAGCCAGTTGGGCAGCTAAGTATGCACAGAGCAGCCAAGCTGCATGTATGAAAGCCTTTTTATTTTGTTTTGGGTTTTGTTTTTTCCCCCGCTCTTTCTCCCGGTGCCTCAGTGCTGGTTTGGTCTCTCCTCCTGGGATCCCTCGTCTTCTCTTCGCTCCTCCAGCAGGGAGCCTCCCAGTGCCCCCGATCATAGGTGTGCTTCTGCTGAGCCAGCTCTTGCTACAGCCTCTACAGGTTCCCCTTGCATTGCCGTTTCTATGTCCTGCATGGGTCCCACATGCTGCTCCCTGCTGGGCACCTGAGCCCACACCCCGGGCCAGGGAGATCGGGATCTCTCCTCTTCCCTACCTCTTCTCTCTGCACCGGCAGCCCCGACACCGCAGAAAACTTTTTCTATTACGAGCTGGCATTTCCGCTTTCGAGCCTGATCATTTTTCTTTCTGCTTTTGGATCATCGGGCCACCCACTCCAGAAAAACCAGCACAGAAAGGGAGGGCCAGGTGGGGCTTTGTGCTAGACTGGAAGCACTGCGGGCAGGCAGTTCAGCATGGGTCCGGATCTTCAAAGCACTGATGGGCTGGGTTCTTCCCTCCACCCCTTCCCTCCACTGTTTCAGCTGTCATTCTAGGGAGTACCGGCAGGTCCTGACCACCCGTTAAATTTTCCACAGTATAGGTAGAAGCTGCTTCTGTGCATCATGGGAAAATGGCTGTGCATCGCTTTGCATGCATATTTGTATAGTAATTAGCTCATTATAACAGCTTTGCATACAATTTTCATTTGCTGCTACTGTGACAGGAAAAGAGCTTGGAGAACCCTTTACTTTTTGCTTGCTAAACTGGCTAGAACCAGTGTAAAAACCACGTTGCTGGCTCATTAGGTTTTGTGCATCTGGGCCAGAAATGACTCCTAGCCAGCTAAATTCACTTGTTTGGAGCAAGCAGCACTTAACTGGATAGTGCTACCGAAAATGTTCGGTTAACATCCAACATGAAATCGGCCATTTGGGGGGGGGGGGTGTGTTCTGGGGTGGAGTTGCACTTGGTCAGTTAAGTGCTGATATTCAGTGCTTAACCAGCCAAGGTAACTGAATAAACAGGACCACATAAAAGTCAGTCCTATCTTTATGTGGTGCCCCATAGCCGGTTAACTGTTGAATATTGTACTTAACCGGCTATGTTTTTGCTGGCTCCGTTTACCTGAAAATTCAATGGCCCAACACTGAATTTCTGGAGATAATGCCAGCAGTGGTCAGCAAAAGGTTGATCACCTCCGGCCAAATATTGGGCCCCATATTAATAAATTAAAACAAAACAAAGGAGAATATAAGATGATGCCTTTTTATTGGACCAGCTTTTGGAACTGTAAGCTCCTTCCTCAGGCAGGAAATAATGAACAAAAGATGGTGATATTAAAATATATATAAGTAAATCATAAAACAATTCCAATTAAGAGGTAAAAGGGGATCAGGAGGCGGGAGAGATATGGATTGATGATAAGAAAGTGACAGGAGTAGACTTTCTTCTTATAAGTTTTCAAAGAATCTGATCAGCAGTGACTTCCATTTCTGAATTATTTTACAGTTTTCTCCTACTACCCTGATCATGAGGTCATTGATGCATTGCTTTGGTCCTGAGACATGCTCCCTCACAGAGGTGTCATCTTGCTCTGCGTTGTAGTATCTGATGTGATATCAATATTAATTAATTTTTATCTTTAACATCTGCTTCGTCTCCCTAACATAGCATCCTTCTTCATCTTTTCAGCATTAAATAATACATATTTGAAAACGAGTATGAGTGGGATCCTTTTTTTATATTAAATGTTTTTCCCATGTGGGTAACTAGGGTCCTATGATATGTGCTGGCACAGTTTGCTGTTTGGTACATTACAGGGACTTGTGTGTCTCTCTCTCTTTTTTAAAGCGTTTTCATTGTTTTTGGTGATTTTCAATCATTTTTGCTTCAATCAGGTAATTAGAAAGTCAGTATTGTTGGATTATTTGTAGTAAATAATTAGCAGATTTTAGTACACACAGCTTCAGCTTTAGAAATGTTAATTTCTTTCTTCATCTCTCTCTCATTCACCCCTGAATAATTCACTGCTGAGTCACTTTAAAGTTGAAGTAACAAAACATCTGTTTACTCACAGTTTGTAGTTAGATTATAATCAGACAGGCTTATATATACATATTACTATACATTTGTATTATCAGCTCCTTCCATGTGCTTAGATGGTAATGGATGCTCACACCACCATAGATCCTCTCAGGTTAGGAGAGATCATGAGCTCCATGTGCTCCATGTGCTTCATCTGCTGCATCTAACCCCCACAGGAAGTTGCATAGCTGTGTGACCTCTCTAAACAATTCACATCAGAGGTCACAGAGTAATCACAGAGAAATAATAGGTGACAGGCAATGCATGTAAAATACAATTACATTCCAACAAACCCCTTCTCATGCATAACTGTCATGCAATTATTTATTCATACAAAGTCCAAGCTTTATACGCAGATTCACAAAATGTTCTCTGGGTAACGGTTTGGTCATGATGTCAGCTGTCATCTCACTGGTGTGACAATAGTGTAGACTGATGACCCCTTCTTTCGCCAACTCTCGCACGTTGTGGTATTTCGTTGCGATGTGCTTGGTGCGTGACTGAACCTTGTCATTCTGTGACAGTCGGATGCAGCTCTGATTATCTTCCATTATCTGGATTGGTCTCTTTTCAGCTATTCCAAAATCCAGCAAAAGTTTTTCAATCCATATCAGTTCTCTGCACGCTTCCGATACGGCCACATATTCAGCTTCTGTAGAAGACAAACTCACAATACTTTGTTTATGACTGGCCCATGAAATTTGTACATTTCCATACATAAACACATATCCACTTGTGGATTTATAATCAGAATGATCCCCTGCCCAATCTGAATCACAGTAACATATTAGTTTTGGATTACTATTGGCTGAAATCTTTAATTTACAATCAATGGTACCCTTTAAATACCTTACCATCCTTTTAACTGCAGTCCAATCTGATTTGGTAGGTGAGCTGACCCTTCTGCTCAAAATTCCTACTGCATTTGCTATATCAGCCCTGTATGTGGTAGCTAGATATAAAAGCTTACCTATGGCTGATCTATATTGGATGTTATCTGGTAAAGGTTCTCTTACTGTTTCATCCTTCAGAAAATCAGTGATCATGGGAGTGCTTACAACTTGGGCATCTTGCATACCTAAACTTTCAATAAGCTCATTTATTTTCTGCTTCTGGCTTAGAAGATAAGAACCATCATTTTGTTTCTCAATTTCTATACCAAGATAGTATGACACATTACCAAGTTCTTTTATCTCAACATTTAGGTTTAAACACTTTACAATGTCCTTGTACTCTTGCTCACTTTTGCTTGCAATGAGCAGATCATCAACAAAAGCTAAAATGTATGCATATTGTCCATTTGTGCACCTAGTGTACAAACATTTATCTGCTTCACCTTGCTTAAATCCTAAACTTGTCAATATTTCATGCAATTTTTCATTCCAACATTTTGCACTTTGCTTTAATCCATAAAGACCTTTGTTTAATTTACACACTAGCTGTCTTTGTTTTGTATTTATGAAACCTGTTGGCTGTTCCATGTACAAGTCTTCAGTTATATCTCCGTGAAGAAACGCTGTTTTCACATCAATGTGTTTGACTTGCATGCCTTTTGAGACTGCAATGCTCAGAAGTGTTCTTATTGTCGTGTGTTTCACTACAGGTGCAAACACTTCATCAAAATCTTCTCCATATTTTTGAAGATATCCCTTTGCGACTAATCTGGCTTTATACCTTTCCACTTTTCCTTGTGCATTCCTTTTTAACTTGAATACCCATTTGCATCCTATAGCTTTCTTGCCAGGAGGTAATTTTGTAAGAATCCAAGTATTATTTTTATCCAATGCATCAATTTCTTCTTGTGCAGCTTTATGCCATTCAGCAGCTTCTTCTGCTGGCATTTTCTCAATCTCATCCCATGTTAAGGGCTCTTGAGCTTCTGCTGACTTTGTTAGGTAAGACAGTCTTGGGGGTGGAACACCTTTGTTTTCCCTGGATGAGCGTCTGACTACAGGTTGGTCTGACCTTTCCGCATCCTCTAAATCTGAGAGTCCTTCTCCAATTGATTCCCCTTCTCCAACTGTACTGTCTTCTTCAATGATCCTTTCTGTGTCTGCTTCCTCTGCCTGTTCCTCGTTAGATACAGATGAGTTGCTTTCAGACATCTGCCTTGGTATGGCATTTATATACACTGGCATGTCTATTATGGTTCTAGTTTCATATTCTGGATGATAAGGCTCATCTGGGATAATCCAGCCTTTATCAACCCTTTTGTTTTCATCAAAATATGTAACATGTCTTATGCCAACAATGCCAGTTTTCAGATTCAAAATTCTATATCCTTTGTGTCCTGGAGTATAGCCAACTAAAATGCCCCTTTCTGTTGTGGAATCCAGCTTATGCCTTCTTTGCTTTGGTACATGAGCATATGCTGTACTTCCAAATGTTCTTATGTGTGACAGGTTTGGCTTCCTACCATGCCATGTCTCATGTGGTGTGCGCTCAGCGCCTTTAGTTGGCATTCTGTTTTGTAGGTACACTGCTGTGAGAATGGCTTCCCCCCATAGTCTTTTAGGGAGATTGCTATCTGACAGCATACATCTGGTCATTTCCACAAGTGACCTAAATTTTCTCTCTGCAACAGAATTTTGCTCTGGTGTATAAGCTACTGTTGTGATATGCTGAATGCCTTCTTGTTCTAGAAATGTGCGCATGCTTTGTGAAGTGAACTCACCACCATTGTCGGTCTGAAGAACCTTTGGTTTTCTTTCAAATTTATTGCTCACCATGGCTACGTATTTCTTCAGCATGTCTGTGACTTGACTTTTTTCTTTCAGCAAATAGGCCACACAATATCTAGAGAAATCATCCAAGAATATTAGCACAAATCTGTTATTTCCCAATGATGGGATATTAAACGGTCCACATAAGTCACTGTGTATTAAGTCCAGCACTCTATTACTCCTATTTCCTGTGTATGCAGGAAATGAGGGTCTCACACCTTTTTGAGTAACACAGTCTATGCATTTCTCCATTTTACCAGCATCTGCACTTATCTGAATGCCGGTGGCCAGTTGCTTACTGTAAAGATCCTGGATCACCTTAGAATCACGATGTCCCAGGCGGCGATGCCAGATTTCCGGACTACATTTACCATCATTCTTCCTTACTTGCGCCATATGTGAGGCTTCACCTGAAATGCTCAGTTTATAAACATCATTATGCATAAAAGCTTCAGCATACACTTCATCATTTTTAGAGATTGTGCACTTACTGTTTTCAAAATGAATCACAAATCCCTTCTTATCTAATGTAGATACACTAAGCATATTGCAAACTGCTTGGGGAATATACAAGACATCACTTACAGGAATTTCTTTAACTTCATTAGACACTTTGCATTTTAAGAATCCAATACCTTTTGCTTGGATCTTAGCAGTCCCTGCGTTTGCAGTTTAAGAATACCTTCCTCTGGACACATTTCCTGAAAGAAATTCTTACAATTGGTTAAATGGCATGTGCTCCCTGAATCCAAAATCCAAGTACTTTCATTTGAATTATTATTTACCATAGTCAAAGATTTTTCTGCCATTAGAAAGCCCTTGTGTTTATCTTTGTCCTTCATACATTTCCTGGTTTGAAAATTCTTTAGTTCCATTGGCTTAGGTGAGCTAGAGGGAGTGTTTTGTGTTTCCTTACACCATTTAGATACATGTCCCTCCTTTCCACATGAGTAGCAAATCAGCTTGCCCTTGGGTGGAGTTTTCCCATAGCTCCGCCTTCCTCTGTTCTTTGCCAAGAAATTTGTTTCATTTCTCTCTGACTGACTTTGAGAACACATCTCCTCAGAATCATTTATTATGCATTCCTGCCTTAGTTTTGATGTTGCCTGTTCAAAAGATTGCCCTTCAATGGCCTCATTTACAGACCTAAAAACATCAAACTTCTTTGATAGTGAGGTAAAAAGAAATGCTCTTTTCAATGCATCACACATGGGAATTCCAGAAAGTTCTAGCTTTTGAAATGAAGACATAAGATGCATAATGTGATCATTACATTTACTTTTATCCCTTAATTTGGTTTCATTCAACTCTGCCAACCAAATTGGTTGCTGCTTTGCATATGTAGTTGCATACATAGTTCTCAGTTTATATAAAATGTCCTTTGGTGTATCTTTTCCCTCCACTAATATGGCTTGTTTCTCTGAGAGAGCTTCCAAAAGCATGCACTTCACATAATAGTTTGCATTGTCCCATTCAGCCATATTTTCAGCTGTTCTGTCTTGGTCTAAGCATATATCTAATCTTTTTGCTCGAAGGAGACATATGAATCTTAGTTCCCACTGCTGATAATTAAACTCAGTTAATTTTGGCACCTTGAGAGAATAGAAAAATGGTGAATTTCCTCCCTCAGCCATTTTCTTAGCCTTCTGTCTGCTGTGTGGGGGGAGAGAGAGACAGACTGAATCTTTCCTTTAAAACTTAAGAGAAAAATGTGGCCTTTTTTTTCTGCCTGGTAATATTTCTCTTCTTTTTCAATTCCTGGACCCTGGGCCCATAACCCTTTTGTTGGATTATTTGTAGTAAATAATTAGCAGATTTTAGTACACACAGCTTCAGCTTTAGAAATGTTAATTTCTTTCTTCATCTCTCTCTCATTCACCCCTGAATAATTCACTGCTGAGTCACTTTAAAGTTGAAGTAACAAAACATCTGTTTACTCACAGTTTGTAGTTAGATTATAATCAGACAGGCTTATATATACATATTACTATACATTTGTATTATCAGCTCCTTCCATGTGCTTAGATGGTAATGGATGCTCACACCACCATAGATCCTCTCAGGTTAGGAGAGATCATGAGCTCCATGTGCTCCATGTGCTTCATCTGCTGCATCTAACCCCCACAGGAAGTTGCATAGCTGTGTGACCTCTCTAAACAATTCACATCAGAGGTCACAGAGTAATCACAGAGAAATAATAGGTGACAGGCAATGCATGTAAAATACAATTACATTCCAACAAGTATTGGTGGATCAGGGAATATCTTTCAGTGGTGACCATAGTTCTGTTATGACTTTTCTCTGTTTTTCCAGCTCTGGATTGTTTGTCACAACAAGGGAGACTCTCTCTGTGGTTTTTATTACTTTGCACTGCAATAGGTTTTCCTGTGTGTTTTAAGTGAAGAGACAACCTTCCTAGAGAGGATTTTGGGGTTGTAGTGTTTTTGTTTGAAGTACTCAATCAGGAGGTTGAGGAGTCCATCTCTGTCTTTTAGGTTTTGATGAATATTATGTATGTGCATTGTAAACCACTTAGAATTGTAGATTATGCGGTCTATAAACTTTATAAATAAATAGTGATGTATGGTTTGGCTACAAATTGTGAACAATTTTATATATGAAGGGTGGGAGCTGGAATTGTGAAGCTAGCTGCATATGTCAGCTGGTCATTTTGAATTTGATTGAAAGATGGGATGTACTAAAAGAATTGTGAAACTTTGAGAGTATCTTCTCCAAATCATAAAAATGTCATCTATCAATAATATTTGGAGGGCATAAGGGAGAAATTATAAACATGGGCTACTATTAAGATGGGTTATTTTACTGTTAACCCCAGATATTAGTAACTAGGTCTCATTGCATAAAATGGAACCTGTGCTAAAATAATAATAATAATAAAATTATTTATAACCCACATTAGGATGGGCTGGAAAGAGCTTTGACAACAATTACAGTTCTGGCCAGACTTTTACAGTCTGTGTCCCAGAAATGACAAGACAGATTGACTGGACTGGGCTTCGACAGAAAGTCCAGTAGTTGGAAGGTAAGGACAGGGCCGGGCAGACTTCTATGGTCTCTGTCCCAGAAATGCCAAAGAAAGACCATGATCAAGTATTTTATATATTCATTGTTGATTTGATCATGAATTGATATTGGGCAGACTGGATGGACCATTCAGATCTTTATCTGCCGTCATTTCTATGTTACTATCCAGCTCATAATCGAAAGTGATCACCGGCCATTTCCCGACACAAATCGGGAGATGGCCGGCGATCTCGGAAAAGCGGCGAAATTGGTATAATCGAAAGCTGCTTTTTTTGATAGCATTGCCGCTTTCCCGTCGCCTCGCTGGCGAAAGTTCAAAGGGGCGTGTCGGTGGTGAAGCAAAGGCGGGACATGGGCGGGTATGCGCGTGGCTACCAGATAGCCGGCTTTCGCCGATAATGGAAAAAAAATATGGTGCTAAGCAGAATTTCGCCGGGTTTACTTGGTCCTTTTATTTTCATGACCAAGCCTCAAAAAGGTGCCCAAACTGACCACATGACCACCGGAAGGAAGCAGAGATGACCTCCACGTACTCCCCCAATGGTCACTAACCCCCTCCCACCAAAAACCCCCCACTTTAAACACTTTTTTTTCCAGCCTGTATGCGAGCCTCAAATGCCGTACCCACCTCCTTGACAGCAGAATGTGTTCTGTCCTCCGACAGTCTTTTCCTGCTTGTGATGTGGCTCTGGGGTGAGTGTGACACCTTTTCTGTTATTTGCACTGCAGAGTTACATCAGCAATGCATTGTGGTGGGTGTAGGTATTGGTAGTTGGTAGGCTCTACTCCCCTGGTGCTTTCCTCCTGCTTACTGGGTCAGTGTGCCCTGTTTTGTTTCCTGTTGTAGTCCATGCGGTAGTGGCCATTTTTGTAAGCCAGTTTTAGTTCCCTTTCCTGTGTTACCCATGTTAGAGAACGTAGTTCTTACCTTGAATGGTGCTGAAAGAGGGCATTGTACACCATTGTGCCAGCTCTGACCTACTGCTAATCTTAGTACCAGGGGACTCTTTGCCAGTGGGGCACAACCTCTGATCTGCAGTTAACTGTGGGTAAACGTGCTTATTCAAATAAAGGACTTTTTCAAAGAGATTAGTCTTCAGGTATTAAGTTATGCAGCAGCAATAAGTCCTAGAGGCTTTATGCAGGTCCCTGGAGCAGTTTTAGTGGGTGCAGTACATTTGTGGATAGTGGGTTTTTTGGGGGGGTTGGGGGGCTCAGCTCCCAAAGTAAGGGAGCTATGCAAGTGGGAGCTTTTCTGAAGTCCTCCGCAGTGACCCCTAGGGAACCCGGTTGGTGTCCTGCCATGTCAGGGGGGCCAGTGCACTAAAAATGCTGGCTCCTCCCATGGCCAAATGCCTTGGATTTGGCCGGGGTTTGAGATGGCCGACATAACATTCCATTATCGCTAAAAAATGAAGCCGGCCATCTCAAACCCCAGCCAAATCTAAGGCATTTGGCTGGCCGGAACCGTATTATCAAAACAAAAGATGGCCGGCCATCTTTTTCGAAAATACAGGTCTGGCCAGCTGTTTGCGGCACCGCCAAAATACATCGCCGGCCATGTATTTCGCCAGCGGCTTTCGATTATTCCCCTCTATGTTAGTAATCCAGAACTAGAAAACATCTTCCTCTATTTCTGGAGGATTAATCACTAAAAGAAATATTTCATGTCACTCCCCCCCCCCCCCCCCCCCCCCCCCAATTCTAACCTTCTACCAACCACCTAACCTGAAACAAAAACTTATTAGGAGTAAACTTCAAACAGAACCCAAAATAGCAGAAAATGACACAAAACATTACAAGACACCACACTGTAAGTTATGCCTGCATAAGTCAGAGGACTTTACAGCTATCTACATCGGAAAGCCAATTAAAATAAAAGGCTCAGATTAACGCTTCTCTATAAATATAGCATATATGATCCAATGCAAAAAAAAAAATGTGATAAGAGATATTACTTTAGAGAAACAAGCCAAAAATTGAGGATGTGTATCAATCTTCATAGATATAAACTATTAAAGAACAGAATAGAACAGGTGAGCATTTATCAAAGGAAGATGGCTTCCAAAGGACCTTACCAAAAAAAAAAAGTGCTTACAAACGTTAGGAGCACAAAGGAACAGAAAACCATAGACCCCCCATGCTCAGAAGCAAATGCCAGCACTAGAGGCCATTAGCCCTGGACTAGCACCCACATTTGATCCCACAGAATGCTCAGAGCTGACGAGTGCGTCAAACAATGAGCTCACTGGCTCTGTGCACATGATCATGCAAATGAGGGCCTCCTGCATTCCTCCCCAATGCTCAGCAGGCAGCATGCAAAACAAGGGCGCTCCTCCCATGGCAAACCCTATCCAAGCTCAGATCTGGCATTACGGTTGTGCCAAGCAGGGAAGGAATAGGTAGACCAGTACTGCTGGCTGTCACTAGCCTTGGTGGTCCAATGGACCCCAGTCCCCCCATCCCCCCCCAAAGACATGAGGGCCTGGTGGTCTAGTGGCTGCAGTAGAAATGGCTTTAGTATACAGAAAAGACCCACATAAGGGCATGCTAAGGCCACTTTCTGTTGCAGCTTTGTAAAAGGACTCCTTATGACCTTAGTACATAAGAACCCTCATTTATCAGAGATGCTTCCAAGGCAGTGTTACAATGAGGAGTACAGTCCCACACAAGCGTTTGTATTTTCCAAACTATGTGGAAGAAGAACTCTGAGGAAAAGGAGACATAAGTGTCTGCAGATACTTTTTGTTTCGGCAGTTTTCAGTATGAATTTACATGTGTACTTTCTCTTTGAAAATACTGGTACAAAATCAACGGGTAAAACGTATTCACCAGCCTTGCTGCAGTATGAAAATGAAAAGTACTCTCGAAAGTGGTGAAACCAAGACTTTTTAAGAAGTCCAAGAGGTGTTCAAAATTTTAAAGAACTTAAGAACATAAGATTAGCCATACTGGGTCAGACCAATGGTCCATCTAGCCCAGTATCCTGTTTTCCAAACAGTGGCCAAGCCAGGTCACAAGTATCTGGCAGCAACCTAAATCGTAGCAATACTCTATACTATAAATCCAAGGGCAAGCAGTTGCTTCCCATGTCTGTCTCAATAGCAGACTATGAACTTTTCCTCCAGGAATTTGTCCAAATCTTTTTTTAAACCCAGATACGCTAATTGCTGTTACCACCTCCTCCGGCAAAGAGTTCCAGAGCTTAACTTAAGTTGCACATCTATGCACAGAATTTGCCAGCTGTGATCACTGAAATAACTTGCAGTGGGCAGAGTCAAATGTAATTTGGTGCAAATCTTCCTTGTAGCTATAAGCTTAGAGCTCTTCCGTGCTCATACATCATTCAGAAGACAAAAATTCATCTTTTGTAGCACAGAAGAAAATAATCATTTAACATGCATCAAAGATGGAACATTTTGGCAGCCTCTCTTTTTAATTTTAGTTTAATCAATTCGTAGTAAGAGTTCAGGGACTGGAAAAATCATCAGGAAGATATGGATGTTAAGTTACATGGAAATGACTCTAAATTACTAAAACATTTCTAGAAATGAATTTCTGGAACACAGGAATCAAGAACACATCAAGGTTCTTTTCAATGTAAAACACGATGAGATTGTATAAGGGTAAGGGGTAAGGATAAAAGAATTTAATATACCACCTTATTGTGCTACAATATGCTTTAACTAGCCATTAAGCCCGTTAAAACGGGCAAGATTTGTGTTTTGCAAAATGTAATAATTCTCACCTCCATCTATCCATGTCCAGCAAACCTCCTCTCTCCCCTGCCCTCCCCTCCCCCGATCCATGTCCAGCAACCCTGCTCTCTCCCCTGTACTCCCCCCCCCCATGTCCAGCAGCCCTCCTGTATCCCCTGGCCTCCCCCCGTCCACCAACCATCCTCTCTCCCCTGCACTCCCCCCATATCCAGCAACCCTCCTCTTTCCCTTGCCCCCCCCCCCCCGTCCACAACCCTGCTCTCTCCCATGCCCTCCCCCCATGTCCAGCAACCGTCCTCTCTCTCCTGCCCTCCCCCATATCCAGCAACCTTCCTCTCTCCCCTGCCCTGCCCTCCACTCCCCTCCATCGATCCATGTCCAGCAACCCTGCCCTCCCCCGCATGTCCAGCAGCCCTCCTGTCTCCCCAGGCCTCACTCCGTCCACCGACCCTCCTCTCTCCCCTGCCCTCCCCCCATATCCAGCAACCCTCCTCTTTCCTTTGGCCTCCCCCCCTGCTCTCTCCCCTGCCCTCCCCCCATGTCCAGCAACTCTCCTCTCTGCCCTGCTCTCTCCCCATGTCCAGCAACCCTCCTCTCTCCCCCTTCCCTCCCCCCATGTCCAGCCACCCTCCTCGCTGCCGCTCCCTCCCCCCTCCGTGCCGAGCCCCCTGCACTGACATGAGAGTGCCTCTCACCTCCATGTGAAAGCGCTACAGGCAGCAGCAGGTCGCTCTGCTGCTGCCTGCAGCGCTTCCACACAGAGGTGAGAGGCGCTGTCATGTCAGTGCAGGGGGCCCGATATGGAGGAGGGCGGGAGCGGCGGCAGTAATGACGTTGGTTGAGGGGGGGTGGAGGTTGGTGCACCAGCGATGTTGCTTCGTCTCCAGGCTCCAGCGGCAGGCGGCAGCGGCAGCGGCCGTTTCCCTCTCTGTTCCGCCCACTGACGTCATCACGTCTTGACGCGAGGGCAGGACAGAGAGGGAAGTCTCTACTGCGCATTTGCGGGTGAGTCGGTCACTTGTCATTTATATGTTTGATACTGTAAAATAGCAGCATTGTCACAACACAGACTGTTTTTTTGCTATCAGTGGTTATGAGATCTACTATTTCAGTTTGCAAGTTTAGATGCTGTGGTTGTATGACTAAGTTTTTTGTTGTTGTTGACATTTTGACATTATTATGACACTTTTGAATAACTAATACATGGGTTAGCTCCAAGCTATCTGTCTAATTTATCTCTATTGAAAGGTCCTCAATCAAGAAATAACCTTTTGCTTCTTTTTCTGTCAACAAATAAAATATGATTTAAATGATTTTTATTGCATCTTTTGTCTATCAAGCAGTAAAATTTAGAATTCTCTACCTTTGTCATTAAGAACAGAATCCTATTATGTAAGACTAAGGGTTTCTTTTACTAAGCTGTGCTAGTGATTCCCGCATGGCAAATGAGAGGAAACCCTTAGGAACTGAATTGGCTTCTTCTCGTTTGTTGCGCTAGATTCGCTTAGCGTAAGAGGTCCTTAGGAAACTATTAAAATCCTACCTATTTAAGAAATTCTTAAAGATTTATTTGATTACACTTTATTATTGCACAGTTAGGGATGATTTTTCTCCTTTTTAAAATAATTTGTATTGTAATGCGCACTACGCTTTTGGGCAAGTAGCAAAATAGAAGTTCTCGGATTGTATTGAATTGTTTAGGATGGCAATTGCCATTCCATACAAATTTCCCCCTCTATGCCTTTTTTAAGCATGAAAGTCATTTAAGTTTTGCTTCTATACATTGATTCCATCCTCTTGATATGTAGGTATCCTTTGTGTTTGTCCCATGCTTTTTTGAATCTCTTTGCTACTACCACTTCCAGGCAGCTACCAGCCTTTCCATAAAAGGGAAAGGGAAATGGGACTTGATATACCGCCTTTCTGAGTGTTTGCAACTACATTCAAAGCAGTTTACATATATTCAGGTACTTATTTTGTACCAGGGGCAATGGAGGGTTAAGTGACTTGCCCAGAGCCACAAGGAGCTGCAGTGGGAATCGAACTCAGTTCCCCAGGATCAAAGTCCACAGATATTGTGTATAAACTTACTTCCTTCCAATTTCATTTAATGTCACCGAGGGCCCTGTTTACAAAGGTTTGCTAGCGTTTTTAGTATGTGCTAACCATGTAGATAGTGCAAGCTTACCATGTAGATGCCCATAGCATTGCTATGGGCATCTACACAATTAGCGCGCGCTAAAAATGCTAGAGTGCCTTTGTAAACAGGGCCCCTAATTATTGTGAGGGGCGTTTTTGAAAAGTCATCTGTCAGAATTGGGATGTCCTCCTTATAACATCCAAAGAAGTCTTTCTCACAGCCAATTTTAAATGAGAAAAACATCCAGATTTTCTGTTTGAAAATGGCTGTGAGATGGATGTTTTTGTGCTGAGAACAGCCAAAATGAATAGCCATGTTCCAAAATGAAATGTCCAATGTATGAACGGCAAAAAAAACAGGGATAGGACATCTGTCTGGCATTATTTTGAGAAATGGCCACACAGACATCTAGGCAGTGCAGAGGGGTAACCTAGTGGTTAGTGTAAAAGATTTTAAACCAACAGACTCTGGTTCAAATCTCACTTTAACTCTTTTGTTTTGTAATTGTGAACCCTCCAGGTACAGAAAATTGCCTACTGTACCTGAATGTACACCACTTCAATAGCCTTCAGGCTTGCAGGTGGCTCATATACAACAGGTATATTTCTGTTTCTGGAGAGCTCACAATTAAAAAGAAAATTGAATTAAAGTAAGATTTGAACAAGGGTCCCTTGGTTAAAAGTCCCCTGCACTAACCATTAGGCTACTCCTCACACTTGCTGCCTGCTTTTGTCAGAATGCCTGTAATATCTGAAGCTATCATAGAGTCTGGTTTTCCCAGGGCCGCTGAGAGGGGGGGCAGGGGGGACAAAATTCCCACCTCCAACATGCTGCTAACATGCCCCCTTTTGATTTGGATGCACTGTAGATGAACTGCAAATAAAACATCTTATGAATGAGTTTCAAAAATAGCGATTTGGAAGTTTTGGGAAAACAAACGTCCAAATGCCACTTTGTGCCTCTTTTTGGACATTTTTCTGTTTCAAAAATGAGCCCATAGGCACCCTGTTATGAAATTCTTAATTCTGGTTCTTAGTACTTGAAATTGTCTTACATGCAATAGTGGTCCCACTTACCCCTTTACAAGAAGTTCATGAAATGTGGAAGCATTTTTGTTCTTCCAGTCCGAGTGCAGACGTAGCCAGTTCTGACGGTTTCGCTGGTCATGATCTTCTATGGTTTCTGTCATATATGGTCCCCTGAAATCAATGAACATTTTTGTAAATCCTAATGCAAAGCCATAACTGAGCTGTAGTACATAAGTATATAAGTACATAAGTATTGCCATACTGGGACAGACTGAAGGTCCATTGTGCCCAGCCTCCTGTTTCCACAGTGGCCAATCCATGTTACAAGTACCTGGCAAGATCCCAAAACAGTACAATACATTTTATGCTGCTTATCCTAGAAATACCTCACACACAATTCAGTCGAACACCAAAAGTAATGCAGTTAGTAAAGTATTGTATTTTTAGTTTTAAAGTAGGGAAGTCTCATAAGTCGCTAGGGTTTCTGTTTCTGTAATACCCCTGTTTTGTGACAGTTGTAATCATCGACTTACCCTACTACTACTACTACTACTACTTGACATTTCTAAAGCGCTACTAGAGTTACGCAGCGCTGTACAATTTAACATAGAAGGACAGTCCCTACCACCCTCCTTGGTCACTTTTAGTTGATTTTTGTTTTTTTCCTAGAAATAAGCAGTGGATTTTCCCCAAGTCCATTTTAGTAATGGCTTGTGGACTTTTCATTTAGGAAGCTAGCCAAACCTTTTTTAAACCCCACCAAGCTAACTGCTTTTACCACATTCTCTAGCAAAGAATTGCAGAGTTTAATTACACGTTGAGTGAAGAAAGGAGCTCTGATGTTGGTTGTGTCCAATCTATCCTATCTCCAAATTCACAGCTAAAAATATATTTTAGTGTTACAATTATACATCTCAGTTAGAAATAATTTGTAATGAGCCAAGGAATTAATATATATATATAGAAGTTCATGAATTCCATTCAAGTGTTTTGGCTCTTGCAGATCAAACCCTATTAACAATTTTCTACCTTGCTTCAGAATATATTCTGTCCCAAAATATAATGATTCCTGTGACAGACCGTAAAAAATCTTTCCATTCGGGGATGGAAAATTGGGGGGCGGGTGTCCTAAATAAATAAATAAATAACTTAATATGAAGAATATTTTGGAAAGGTGTTTTTAAAAGATTCAGAATGTCCCTATTCAACTAATTTTCTAAAGGGAAACAGAAGGTCCCATGAATAATATCTGTGTCTTAAAACATATACACTTTTCCCAAAAGGATTATTAGTGTTCTATATTTATGGGGGAACTTGGTTGCTTTTGTCAGTTTTGCAGGTTGACTGACAGCTGAGAAAAGAAAAGGTGACAGATATTTAGCTAGTATCTAACTTGTCAAAATCTCATTCATTTTAAGAAGCTTTTAATGACTGCTTTAGAGGAGTGAAGGAAGAAGAATGTTAATAACTTTTTCCAGAGGTATGAAAATGAATATGTTTAAAGGGAAAGGGGGAAAGGGGAGGAGACTTGATATACTGCCTTTCTGTGGTTACAGTCAAAGTGGTTTACATATTACAAAGGATCTATTCATTCTTTATAAAATCTTTCCAACATACTGTATGGGATGTTGCAAAAACTAAGTAAAAAGGGGTGGAGTGGGGAGGAATAACGCTCCAAGGGAGGGACAGAAAGTCATCAAATTTAACTTGCAGAATAAAACAAGAATATCATTGCAGAAAAATCTGAAAACCAGAAATATCAGGTCTGCATTTTATGAAAATGAACTTTCCTACTAAATTCCGTTTGATTTACCATGAGAGGCAACAAGAAGATATTGGGAACACTCATTTCAAGAGACCCTACCCCAACACCCTAAAGCAGTTTGGCTTGGAAAAAGAGGACAGCAGAGAGGAGAACCAAATAATTTGAGAGGGATGCTGTACCCCTTTTACAACACACACAAACAAACCAACCAACCAACCAACCAACCATCAATGCCCCTTCAAACCTCCCACATGCTTGCATTACATGCCTACTCTCTAAATAGCCCTGCAATATCTTCCCAACCCACACACCCTGCATAATCCCATACTGCAATTATTTTTGTTGAAGTCACAGAAACAGTTTTTGTTAAGAAAAATTTGGAGACACAATACATTCCTGATGCAAAAGCATTAATAATTATGAAAAATTAGCCAAAGAAATTACTTAATATAATAGATATCTATGATTTTTCTCTTCTTTCTGCAATCTCTCAGCAACTTTTAGATGTTTCTTTTGAGTACAGACCCTAAACTAAGCTGGCCATCATATGGTAGGAAATTCTGTGAGGGAAAAATTGGATTAGTAGGATCAGGAGTGGGCCTACCATTAGGCCATCTGAGGTGGGGACCTCAGGTGATACTCTTCAGAGTTCGCATTGCCTCCCACCCTTACTTCCCCAACCCCTTTCCAACAATTTACATTTTCTTTCTCATTTTCCAAAGGCAGTGGCAGTGATTCCAAGAGGCTGCTCTGCTGCCGGTCCCAGCCCCTTCTGTCCGCTGTGGCCTGCCTCTGAGGAAACAGGAAGTTACATCAGAGAGGTGGGCCGCAGTAGAGAGAAGGGGCTGGGACCAGTGGCAGGACAGCCTCTGGGAATCACTGCTGCCACCTCCTTTGAAAAAATAAGAAAGAAAAGGTAAATTGGTGGAAAGGGGGCTGAAGAAGGAATGGGGGAAGATGGCAGATCATGGCGGAAGGGTGGTGGTGGTGGCAGCAGCTCATTCCTCACCTCTGGAGTGGGGGCAGTGGTGGGGCAGCCATAGCGGACATGGCGCCTCATTCCATGCCTTGGGGGAGGGGTAGCAGCAGCAGCTCATTCCTCATCTCAGGTGGCAGATTGTCTTGGGCCATCCCTGAGTAGCATGGTCCCCTTCTCATGTTCTGAAAAAGGCTGGTTTAGGAAAGTTGTGCATTTCCTCTGCCCCACCACCATGTCGTGTGGGGGAAACAGCAAGATGTGAGATAGACAGTGAAGGAGATGACCTGGAATAGAGCACTCAACAATATTCCAAGACTACTAACTGCAGGCATAGGCTCATTCTTCACGCTCAAGACAGTTTGAGTAATTTTAACTAACCTCTGTCCTGATCGTAATATGTTAGTCATAAATCCCAGTTATTAATTAGTTAAAATTACTTCATCTTCTAATAACAGAATCCAAATGAAAAACTGATAGAAAAGAAATATCTGAAGCAAATTGTCAAAGAAGTAGAAAAGCATGTATTGCAAGAACCATGCCATTTCCTCCTACAAATCTAGTTTAGAAAGCATTCCTCGGCATTTTTTCCCCATTTATTTTAAAATTCAAAATGTTTATTTTTAGAAATCTAGGATCAGCCAAACACTACTCCAAGTTAGGTAGCGCATACAAGATAGTCCAACTCAGAATTCAAGACTAGTCATGACATGATCTAAACATAACTTTTCCATTTTCAAAACTACATTGATATTGTCCATGGAAACAGTACCCACAGAAAAGCAGGCACAAATCTCTGAGGGTAGTGTGTACTGAATTCGCTCTGAGGAAAGAGGGGAGATGAGCAGGGCCGTGCCTAGGGTCTCTGGCGCCCCCCTGCAGACTATCAGTTGGCGCCCCCCCCCCCCCCCCGCAGACTATCAGTTGGCGGCGGCGGCCCTCCCCCCCCCCCCCCCCCCCCCGTGAAAATGATTGCTCACCACTTGCCACATTGACGGGAATTGTCAGCAATATTCTTAGAAACAAATTGCTATACATTGCAAAATAAGATAGCAGATGTAAATTCTCAAAGTGGACATATTCCAAACACTAAAATGAAAATAAAATGATTTTTTTCTACCTTTGTTGTCTGGTGACTTTCTTTTTCTGATCATGCTGGCCCAGTATCTGATTCTGCTGCTATCTGTCCTCTTAACTCCATTTCCAGGGCTTCCTTTCCATTTATTTCTTTCTTTCCTCCTTTCTTCTTCATTTCTGGTCCTCAGCTTCTGCCTATTTTCTTCATCCATGTGCAGTTTTTCTCTTCTCTTCCTTTTCCCTCATTTCATCTCCTTCATCTCTCTTCCCTCCCCTCTATGTCCAGCAATTTCTCCTCTCTCCCTGAGCCCTGCCCTCCCATCCATGCTCCTCTGAGGCATATTTTCAAAGCACTTTGGAAGGCTAAGTTCCATAGGTTTCTATGGAACTTTGGGAGGCTAAGTGCTTTGAAAATGAGCCTCTCTGTCCCCTGCCCCCTCCATTCATCCTTTTCCAGCAATTCCCCTCTCTCCCTGAGCCCTGCCCTCCCAATCCATGCCCATCCATGCTCCTCTGTCCCCTGCCCCCTCCATTCATCCTTTTCCAGCAATTCCCCTCTCTCCCTGAGCCCTGCCCTCCCAATCCATGCCCATCCATGCTCCTGTCCCCTGCCCCCTCCATTCATCCTTTTCCAGCAATTCCCCTCTCTCCCTGAGCCCTGCCCTCCCAATCCATGCCCATCCATGCTCCTCTGTCCCCTGTCCCCTCCATTCATCCCTATCCAGCAATTCCCCTCTCTCCCTTCCATGACCCCCCCTCGCATCCATGCTCCTCTCTCTCCTCTCGCTCCCATGTCCCATCATGTCCCAGTTGGCCTGGCCTGGCCCGCCCTCTTCTCCCCTCCCCCTTCGCATCCATGCTCTCGTCTCTCCCCTGCCCTCCTGCTCCCATTGTTCAACTGCCCGCCCTCTTCTCTCCCCCCAACATCCCTTTTCTTTTTTTTTCCTTTTTAAATTTACCTCCATGGCAGTTCCTGCAGCGCAGCGTCAGTGAAGGAGGCGGCGCTCCCGACGTCTCTAGCCTTCCCTTCGCTGTGTTCTGCCTTCTTCTGACGTCAAGGAAATGATGTCAGAAGAAGGCGGAACACAGCGAAGGGAAGGCTAGAGACATCGGGAGCGCCGCCTCCTTCACTGACGCTGCGCTGCTGGAACTGCCACGGAGGTAAATTTAAAAAGGAAAAAAAAGAAAAGGGATGGGGGAGGGGGAGAAGAGGGCGGGAAGTTGAACAATGGGAGCGGGAGGGCGAGCGAGGTGAGCATGGTGCGGCGGCGCCCCCCAGAGGGAAGCGCCCCCCTGCCATGCTTACCTCGCTTACCGTGTTGGCACAGCCCTGGAGATGAGTAGAATGTCTGAGCAGTCTGTTCTGGTGCCTGTGCTAGTGCAGGTACTGGTGAGTATCCTTATGGAAAATATCCTTAAGGATGATATTACAGAGGGACCAATCTGTATTTCAAAAAGGCACCAAAGAACCACCTAGGGGCCCTTTTACTAAGATGTGTAGGCGCCTACATGCGTCCAATGTGCATCAAGTTGGAATTACTACCCGGCTACCGTGTGCCCCAGGCAGTAATTTCATTTTTAACGTGCGTCTGATATGTACGTCAGAAGATATTTTTTATTTTGTACCTCATGGCGCTAACCGGGCAGTAATTGGCAGTGTACGTGCACTTGACAATTATCGCTCGGTTAACATATGAAACCTTACCGCTAAGTCAATGGGTGGCAGTAAGGTCTCAGGCCCAAAATGGATGCGCGCCAATATTTATTTTGCCGCACAACCATTTTCAGCCCCCCAAAAAGGACTTCTGCAGGCACGCTGAAAAATGGACCTGCACGCATCCAATACATGCACCTACAACAGCACAGGCCACTTTTCAGTGCACCTTATTAAAAGGATACCCTATTTGCCTGTTAGAATACTGTCGTATGAAGGCAAATATATTAATAGGTAAGACAACTTAAACCAGCCATAGAGCTGTGTAAATGATCATGCTTAGATGCTAAAAAGTGCACACAGTACAGTGTTCCATATTTTAGGTGAATAATTGTGTGCCCCACCCATTTCCACCCAGACTCCTCCCACATAAAAAAACATTCTTCTTCATAGTCCATGCCATTGCATTTAGGAACCATTTTATAGAACAGTGTGTAACCGAAATATTGGCATTTACATGTGTATGAACACATGTATAGGTTTGTATTCTGGTCATATATGTGTGTCCTAGCTACCTATATGTTGGCATCCTTCATATAGAATTACCCCCCTAAAAGTCTATTGCCCAATATTACAGTAAAGGTTCTTGGAAAAAAATAAATTTATGTGTTCTGAAAGCTAGAGGTCAGTTTGCAACAAATATGTCATAATGGCATATCATGAATGGACTAGTTTAATTGTACCTCACCTGCCATATTTATGGAGAAAAAAAGGAGGATATATAAAATAAATAAAAATGGTTCCTACCTTTGCTAAAGAAATATTTAATTATAGCAAATGTGTCAATGGCTTTTAGTTAATGAACACACATCAAACAGAGACAGACTTACAGCACAGCACAGCAGTAGATAATTTGAGTTTGGCCAAGTCTGAGCCCAAGCACACTTATCATAAGAGCAAATATCCCTCAACAACTTTGGCTTTTGAGATATGTGTGAAACGCTGCATGACATACGCTTAAAGTTGTGCTGCATGAACAAAATTCCTTTGACAGATTCAACCAGCAAGGAGAGAGGAGATCAGAAATGCCTTTCTCTCTCTTTAGCACCCCTATGTGTCCAGACTGACTAATAGGCCAGAGATAGGTTCTCTGATTATGTGGGTAGGTGTGCTGATCATAGGCAAATAAAAGAAAAACAGGATATTTTCCTAAAAAATGTAAAAACCTGGAAGACATATCTGAAGAAGTCCAAAAGCAGGACATGTCCTCTTAAAAGAGGACGTATGGTAACCCTACATTCGGTCACTGAACATATGTAAGATTCCTATCTGTTTCAAATCGGAAAGTCTCATGACTTTATCAAACATGGAAGGTTTCTATAAGGTTTTAAACTATGCAACCTTATCACACAGCATGTGAATGAAAAGAGAAGGCCTGAATCAGGCTGCAGCACTCACTGTCCTTGGTGGCACAGGGAATTCAGGAACTGTGACGGCCACTTGGGCTCAGGGAGGAAGGGAGGCAGGACAATTACCTCACTGGAGCCACCCACCCAGGCCCCAGGCCTGCAAGGGCATCCTAAACTACCTAAATTGTTTAATGGAAGGCATCAGGGTCTGCTAACAGGAGAAACTGGGGTAAAAGACAAAATTTAAGGGCACATCTATAAGCTGTGGAGCCATTTTAAATCCTCAGTGGCTTCTGTACTATTCTTGTCTGGGAGAGGGGGATTTTACAAATCTAAGGTCCATAACCTTAACCACTCCTTCAGAGTACAAGTAGACACACCACATAGCCTCAATAAGTTGGGATTCTTTCAAAAAATAAAGTTTACTGAAAAATTCAGGCAGTGTGAAAATTAGGATGTGGAGGACAATTTTATAACAGGGAACCTAATTAACACTGTTATTTAAGATGCCTATTTTAAGCCTGTCCTTTAAAGAAAAGTAGAGTGTAGCCTAATGCTTAGCACATTGAGCTTTGACCCTGGAGACTTGGTGGTCAAATTCCCACTGCAACTCTCTGTGACCTTGGGCAAGTCTCTTAACCCTCTATTGCCCCAGGTATATAGAAACATAGAAACATGACGGCAGATAAAGGCCATATGACCCATCCAGTCTGCCCATTTTCTGTAACCCCTAATTCTTCCTGTTCCTAAGTGATCCCACATGCTTATCCCATGCCTTTTTAAATTCTGGAACAGTCCTCGACTCCACCACTTCCACTGGGAGGCCATTCCACGCCTCCACCACCCTTCCTGTGAAATAATACTTCCTTAGGTTACTCCTAAGCCTATTCCCTCTTATCTTTGTCATATGCCCCCTCATTCCAGAGCTCTCCTTCATTTGAAAAAAGCTCTCTTCCTGTACATCAATGCCCTTGAGATATTTAAACATCTCTATCATGTCTCCTTTCTTAGAGTGTGAGTCCTGTAGGGACAGAAAAAGTACCTGCATATGTCTAGTAACACTATAGAAATGATTAGTAGTAGTAGTTTGGTACATGATGGGATAGTCAGTAGAGATTGTTAGTAAAGTTGCAGAGTAAAAGAGATGGTATGAATGGAATTTTAAACTGAATATGATTGTATATTGTTTGTATAACTTTCAAGTGTTTTGTTCTGTAATATGCCTTGGGTAAAGGTGGAATTGAAGTAAATAAATACATAAATAAATAAAATTAAATTTTTAAATACCAGTGCAAGTGGTATGTGCCCCAAAATGTTAAGAACACAGGTAAACAACAAGCACACATCAACAAACTCATTTTGGAAAAACATAGTCTGGTGTGGAATTGTACATTATTTTAAGACCACAGCACTGTGTCCTTAGCCATAAAGGCCCTGAAGCACGACTCCCCCTGTCCTGCCCCCCCCCCCCCCAAAAAAAAGAACCAGGGAGCTAGCAGTTCCCATATATGCCCCCTTATAATACAAGGTTTTAGAAAGGGGGTTACAGTTATAATTTATTCAACCCCATTTCCATGTATCTATAGATAAAATTTTATTTGCTTTTCTTAGATCTAGTTAATTCATCCCACTCTAAATTCTATAATTGGAAGGAAAAAAAAACAAGTCTAGACAGTGGTGTTCCCTGCTGAATCTATGTCTTTCCTGTCCTTTACTGTCTGTACAGACACTTCTCTGGCTCAGATTCATGTAAGAGTATCTTCTTCAATACTATTTTATTAGTCAAGTGCTATACATAGTTGGTTGAGGAGCAAGTTAAAGTGAATTTTCTAGAAGAACCATATGGAAATGCTCTCAGTATGACTGACAGACCTAACTAGACTCTAAAGTCTTGCCCTTGGACTCTCTATGTTGCATGCCTCATTTCTCACAGTCTCTTTTGGGCTTATTAAATAATTATCACACCATGATCTACTTGCCAGAATGTGCATAGGGCTTGCTAATAAGCACTTCTGAAAAATAGCTGTCTTTCCTTCAAAGTAGGGGTATTTTTGCAGGAAACAGCTCCTTGATCACTTCCTACACTTACTTCTAATAAGTACACACAGATGTGGTTTTTTGTTACTTTCCAGTTCTTCACCCACTATTTTTGCTTTTTTACATATAATACCATCTGTCTCTCTTCACGATGAGAATTAAGCCAACCTCCTTACACTGTTATACTCTGTGTTTAAGCAACTGAGCATACAAGGGAGGTTAAGAAACATTAGTTAATTAGAACACGACAGATAGCCATTACTTTCAGTACTGCTTTCTTTGTGTGTCTGTGGAGATTTTTAGATTTATGGCAATGAAGGGCACACAGTACAGCACAGATTAGAGGTAGACATGCCTTTATGTAATACAGATCTACTTATGACTACGTTTCAATATAAAGCACACCTTATTCTAGTGCTCTTGTGCTTTTCCACAGAAGCAATGGCCATTATTAAACAGAGATAATAATGGCAGATATGGCCTATCTAACTTGCCCATGCATATTGTCTGCTATCTCTTCCTCTCCTTAAGAGATCCTTGGTGCTTGTCCCATGCTTTCTTGAATTGTTACAGTCTTCATCACCTCCTCCAGGAGGCTTCTCTACACATCCACCACCCTTCTCCATAAAGAAGTATTTCCTTAGATTATCCTGAATCTATTCTCTTTTATCTTTATTCTATGCTCCTCATTCCAGAGCTTTTTTTCAGTTGAAAGAGATTAGCCTCCTGTGAATTTATACAATAAAGGTATTTAAATGTCTCTATCATATCGCCCCTCTCCCGCCTTTCAATCATAGTAAACTGCAGAGAATACCTTCTCCTGCTTTAGACTTAATCCCGCCCACCCTACCCCTCTACCCACCCACCCCTAGAGTGACATGTCTTATATAACCTCCCTATCAACCCACTCATTACTTTACCTCACCCATTTCTATTCTTCTATCACCTTCTCCCACTACTCCAACCAGAGTTACACCTAATCACACTGACCACCCTTCAACATCTTCAGTCCTTCTGTGACTGTTCTCTTGTGCTTGACTGCTTAAATATTTTAAATTTAAATGCTTTACTTTTTGTCTATTAGATTGTAAGCTCTTTGAGCAGGGACTGTCTTTCTTCTGTGTTTGTACAGCGCTGCGTACACTGTGTAGCGCTCTAGAAATGTTAAATAGTAGTAGTAGTAGTAGTAGTAAACATATTGAGGCCTGCTATGAAATAGAGTGGAAACCAATGACATCAGTTGACCCCTTTGAGACAAAGACTAGTTTGTAAGGCAGTGGCCCTCATATCTGTCCTAGAGGAACCACAGCCAGTCAAGGTTCAGGTTACCCACAATGAATATTCAAGAGATAGATTTGCATGCAGTGGAAGAGGTGCTTGCAAATATAACTCATGAATATTCATTGCATATATCTTGAACCCAAACCCAAATGGCTGGGGTTCTTCCAGGACAGTTTTGAGAACCATTGTCATAAGGAATCATCTTTTCTTAGCACCACAAACTATATTGAATATTGACTGCCAATGTTCTCTCTAAGTTGAGTGGGAGCCTTCCATCTACATTCCTGCCAGTTGTGGGGGGGTGCAGTTTTAGTTCACATTTTCATTAGCAAGGGGCAGGTAAGCTCTACAGAACTTCAGGGAACCTGCCTGTTCCTAGTGATTGAAAATACAGTATTGACATACCTCCCTCCCTCCAAGCAGGAATGCAGTAAGAGGACTCCAGCTAAGCTTAGAGGGAACATTGACTGCAATCCAAACTTTGTGTGGGAATGAGCCCACTCCTAGTAGATTCAAGTGCTTGTCCATAGTAGCCTTTGCAATCTTTTTGTCATCCAAAATGCAGGAGGATATCATAAAGGCATCGGAAGTAGGTGTGGTGAAATTCAGACAATAATCATATTACTTGATATCCAGGACCCAAAGTGATACACCCTTTTGTAGATGCCTGCTCATAAAGACTATCTCTTTTGGCAGAACATGAAGCTCCATATCATCCAGCATTATCACTCTTTGACTTTCTATTTCATAAAAGGGCTGAGAGTTTACTTTATATTGGTTTGACTGAAACAAGAACCGCTTTCCTGGTTTGTAACATCAAGCATTCTAGCTAAATTCATCTAGGACCACACACCCCAACACCCATGATGCAGAAAGCCTGGTACATAATTAAAATAAAATCTGAAGTAAAGCGAAGGTGACCAAAGACAACAGAGATGTTCTGTCCAGGATCCCTAACTCTAGTGGAGATGTTTCCACCTGGTCTGTGCTCCTCTGACATCAGCTGCTATGCCAGTGCCTGGTTCTGGTGGTAGATACCAAGCCCCAAACTTAGGTACACAGGCACCTGACACCCAGGTTTGTTTCAGTCTTGCCTAAGTCTTTTAACCTAAAATATGAGAAGAAAAATAGAAAAAAAAGTTAACCTATAAAAGACACATTAGTACTACAAACTACTGACCTTACCCTAAACCCAATTGATTGCAGGCCAGTTGGCTTAAGTCCTCCTGCCATTCATCAGCACATACATGGTAGTCAGCAGCTGATTTGTGTATGGTCAGAAATGTTGTGGAGTTCACACTTTTAGATAGACTCACTGGAAAAGAGAGAAAATACACTTTTTTCACACTCCTTTTTATCTGTAGAAAAATAAAGACTTTCATAAAGATGATAGCATTTCCTTGTAATTCTATTAATTCATTATTATTGATCAGTCTTCCACAAGTATTTTATGACTAACTTAAGATGTACTTATGTACTCTTGAGGAAAGAGAAAATTCTAGACCTCTATTCCTAAGCTATCTCAGTGGTATGATGGAATGGAGATGAGCTTAGATGTCTGTCTCTATGTAAAGGGGGTGTTCCCATCCATTAATATTTTAGAGGGAACTATAAAAGCCCATTTGGGAGTCTTTTACTAAAGATTAGCTCGAGTTATCTGCAGCAGGGCCCATAGGAATAAAATGGGATCTGCTGCAGATAACTTGAGCTAACCTTTAATAAAAGACCCCCTTTGTGTTTACAAGGAGAGGGCTTGGAGTTTACTACTGAAGAATGAGGCAAACTCCTGTTTTTTTCTCCCCCCAGAGCTAGCTAGTCCTGAAATCAGAAGGGTAGCCTCTCACAATGGATTGGCCCACTCAGGAAAATGGATTTAGTAGAGTCCAGGCTTAAATGGCCTGGAGGTTTGGACATCTAGGGGAGTTGATGAAAATGTTCTAGCAAGATGTGTTTTGGGACAAAGACAAGGTACATCCCAAGGATTTCAAGGGATATTTCTAAAGGAGCCTGTTGGGATAGAGAAACCATCTGATATCCAGCGCTATTTAACCAGTCAGAATGGTTGCTGACTGATTAAAAACACTTAACTGGCTATCCACCGATATTCAGTAGGGGATAACCAGCTATTCCCTGCTGAATATCCATGGTTAGCGGCTAGTGGCTAGCCAGTTATATCGTGCAATATAGCCAGCTATCCTCTAATTTTTAAAGCGGGTTTAGCAGCCATATTTGACTGCTCTAAACCCTTGAAAATCTTTGGCCAGATTGAGGATAACTGGCTAAGTCTGAATATCGAGTTAGCTGGTTATCTTCAAAATGGTCAAAAATAACCCGGATATTCAATGCCGGTCACCGGAAATGGTATTGAATATCAGCTTAGTGCAGACTGCAGGAGTTAGCCCATCTAACTCCCATGGTTTGAATATCAGCCCCACAGAGCATCCCTTTAGGCTGCCTGAAGATATTTTCAGTCAAGACTTGTGGTACTTAGACCAGGTGCATTGCCAAGGTATTGGAAGAGAAGTTTGGAGTTTGAGCATTTTTTTCTGTACCTTTGCCTAGGATACAGCACTGAGGAGTAAAAACATTTTCAGGACCCTAGGGTGCCCCACTGCTCTGCTGGGATGTCTGTATGGCCAGTCTACTAAGAATGCTGCCCCCCCCCCCCCCCCAGACATCCCAATGGCTTGTTCTTGTGCATTTTTCCACAGTTTTTTTTTTTTATTTTATTTATTGAATTTACAGTTTATTACAAGTACAAAACTTGAAATAGATAAAGATGATTACAGATCAAAATTCAAAGGAAAATAAAATATTACAAATTTGTTTAAAGTATTAAACTATTCACTCATCTTGAGTCCACAATTTACTCAATTTCAAGGTAAATTAAAACATCAATATATGAATTGATCTTTTCAAAAAAGGAAAAAGGTGGCTGAGAGGAAGTCCCAGGAACATTTATTTCTTATTACGGAGTCGAAGTTGTTATAGTCCTTGGCTGTATCACCGAAAATTCAGCAAGCTTAGCTTCTAGAAAAGAGTTTAACTGTTCTGAGTCAAAGAAAACATATTTAACGGAGTTTAACTTAAGAACAAAGTTTTTTTTTTTAAATAGTCCTAAAAGATAGATGCACTGAGCACAAAAACTTCTAGCAAATGGCCATTTTTGAAACAAAATTTGGACATTTTTCCTGGTTTGAAAATAGTCATATTTGCTACTGAAGTTTTGAACATTTTTCACAAAATGTCCAAAATCGGACTTAGACATCATATCGAAAATGCCCCTCATAATTTATTCATTCCATTTATACTCCCTGAGGAAACTTGAGATGAGGAAGAAAGTTTATTTTAAAGTAAATTGTTCAAGGAGAAATTGAGCCGAATGCCTCATAGCTCATTGCTTGAAATTCATGGACTTTTTTTTTTCACAGACTAATTTTTTTTTAAATCACATGACAAAAACCTACCATGGACTGATGGAAAAATCCACTGATCAAACATACAGAACAGATGAGTTATAGTGGATTTTTCCTCAATGGCATCATCAGATTGCATCGGCAAACTGCAGGGAAATGAACCAACCAAGTCTTGCATCATGGCACTTCCACTTCAGTGCATTTCATTCATATAATGTACATTAAGATAATAAGCTTTTAAACTTGGGCTGAATACATGCCTTGAGTTTCAGAAAGTGGAACCATCTGAGCTACAGCACCAAGGATACTTTAAGTTCTTTGGTCTTGTATCCTTTGAGGCTGTGCATAACATAAAAACATAAACAATTAAAATGTGCCATGCTGAGTCAGACTAAAAGTCTATAGATCTCAGCTTTTCTTCTCCTACAGTGGCCAATCCAAGTCACTAGGTGGTGCTCGGCAGATCCCAAAGTGTAAATCCATTCAATACAGCTGCTGTTATCTCTGCATTCCAGTTATGCTTCTCACCATGTTTATTTATTTATTTTTATTTATCATTCTTGATATACCACAAGGGGGCCCATAGGGCAGCTATGCAGTTTACAATATCAGGCCATAATATAAAAAGAAAAATAAAGAAAGTAAAAGGAGGAAAGAGGGGTATGCAAGAAGAAAATTAGAAAAGCAGAGTGTGTATGAGAGCCTTAAGGTGGAGAAGATCAAACAGCTAGAGAGGGTTTTTTTTATTTTTTAATAACAGCATTTATATCCTACAATTTTCCAAACTTGTTTGGTTCAATGTGGCTTACAGTGATTATAAAATGGTTTACAAGATTGCTGTGAGGTTCACAGGATGGGATAAAGGAGTCAGAGTGAAGAGGGCTTTATTAAAAGAAGAAACAGTGAACAGGAAAAGCCATTACTACAATTTTATAGGGGGAGTCAGATCCTGGGTAGGGTGAGAGAGAGAAAAAAAACTTCAGTTGTTGGTCGCTGAGTAGAATTTTCTACATAGGAATGTTTTGAGTTGTTTGCGGAAGTTGAGGTAACTGTCTATGCTTCTACGGTCTTTGGGAAGTGAGTTCCATCAACTTGTGCATTGGTATGAGAAACCTGCCGAATATACCGATTTATATGTGAGTTTTTGACAGCTAGGGTAATGTAGTATCATAAGAACATAGCATAGTAACATAGTAACATAGTAGATGACGGCAGAAAAAGACCTGCACGGTCCATCCAGTCTGCCCAACAAGACAACTCATGTGTGCTACTTTTTGTGTATGCCCTACTTTGATTTGTACCTATGCTCTTCAGGGCACAGACCGTATAAGTCTGCCCAGCACTATCCCCGCCTCCCAACCACTAGCCCCGCCTCCTAACCACCGGCTCTGGCACAGACCGTATAAGTCTGCCCAGCACTATCCCCGCCTCCCACCACCGGCTATGGCACAGACCGTATAAGTCTGCCCAGCACTATCCCTGCCTCCCAACCTCCAGTCCCGCCTCCCACCACTGACTCTGGCACAGACCGAATAAGTCTGCCCCGCACTATCCCCGCCTCCCAACCTCCAGTCCCGCCTCCCACTACCGCCTCCAGAATAGCCATACTGGCTCAGACCAATGGTCCATCTAGCCCAGTATCCTGCTTCTCAACAGTGGCCAGTCCAGGTCACAAATACCTGACAGAAACCCAATTAGCAGTAACATTCCATACTACTAATCCCAGGGCAAGGTTTTGTTTTCAAGCTCCGAAAATTATGGGCTATAAGAACTTTATTAATGAAAGAGGATTTCAGAACTATAGCACAGGAGGTTTTACTACCACACTTGGACTACTGCAATTCGCTCTACTCCCAGATTTCTGCCAAACAATTAAAGCGACTGCAACTGATGTAAAATACATCTATTAGATTAATAAGTGGTATTGGACATTATGGAAGTGTATCCCCTGTATTTCACATCTTTCATTTGTTGCCAATACAAAAACATATCAATTTCAAAATTCTTTGTTTAATATTTAAATCAATATTTGGTTTGAGCTCTGGGGGGTTGAGCAAACTGTTGGTATTTCCATCTGTAAAAAATATTTGTCTAAGTCTGTTTTAGAAGCTTCTTTTCCTTTTTAGGGGGGCTAGAGCATGGAATTCACTTTCTTTTGAAATTGAGATCGGTATCTCTTTATCTTTCATTTAGGAAATTGCTAAAGACATATCTACTTGAGAAATAATTCCATTTTGATTTTTTTATTTATTATTTTATGTGTAACTAGCCGTTGAGCCCGTTAAAACGGGCTGGTGGGTCGCCGTCCCCCTCCCCCCGAGTTCACCGCCCCCCTCCCCCGAGTTCGCCACCCCCACCGCCCCTCCACCCGGCCCATCTCTTCGCTATTCAACTTACATCTCCGCAGCAGGCAGAGATCAGCTGAGCTCCCATCGGCCTTCCTTCTCTACCTGTGTCCCGCCCTCGTGTGATGTAACGTCAGCGAGGGCGGGACACAGGCAGGGAAGGAAGGCCAATGGAAGCTCAGCTGATCTGCCTGCTGCGGAGATGTAAGTTGAATAGCGAAGAGACGGCTGGGTGGAGGGGTGGCAGCAGCAGTGACTCCGGGGGGGGGGGGGTGGGTACCAGTGGCGGCGAACTCGGGGGGTAGCGGTGGCGACCTCAGCGGTTCCCTCCCCTTCGAGCAGTTTCCCTCTCTGTCCCACCCCCCATCATCACGTATTGACGCGGAGGCGGGACAGACAGGGAAGTCTCTACTGCGCATTTGTGAATGAGTACGGTCACTCGCCGTTTATATGTTTGGTTAGTTTGGTTAATGGGTAATTTTGAATTGTAACTTCCTCTTTTATGTCAGAATTTTCTTTTTTTATAAACTGCTTTGAATCCTTTTTGGAATGTTTGTGGTATGTAAAACTCTTATAGTATAGTATAATATAGTATAGTATAGCAGTGACTTCCCCCATGCCCATCTCTATAACAGACTATGGACTTCTCCTCTAGGAACTTGTTCAAACCTTTTTTAAACCCAGATATGCTAACTGTTGTTACCACATTCTCTGGCAACATGTTCCAGAGCTTAAGTGAAAAAATATTTCCTCCTCTTTGTTTTAAAAGTAGTGGCCCCTGGTCATTGTATTTTTTCAAAGAGTAAAAAATCTACACCATTCAGTATTTTATAAACCTCAATCATATTCCCCCCCCTCCCCCAGCCATCTCTTTTCCAAGCCGAAGAGTCCTAATCTCTTTAGCCTTTCCTCATATGGGAGGAAAGATGAGTTTTTAAGAGAGACTTAAATTTGAGAAAAAAGGGCTCCAATCAAAGATGAGTGGGAAGTGAGTGCCAAAGGGAGGGGCCAAGGTAGCAGAAAACAAATTCCTGGTAGACATTCAGGTCACTGGGGGGAAGAAAGAGTAAGAAAGTTTGAAGTGGAAGAGCAGAGAGTATGCAGGGAAGCATAAGAGATCAAAAGGTTGTTGATATAGGCAGGAGCAGACAGAAAATGATCTTTAAACACAAAAATGAGAATATTGGATATGGGGTGAGACAGGCAGCCAATGTTCAGCATACAGAAGAGGTGTGACATGATCAAAGTGACTTGCACCATGTAAAAGCTTTACAGCGGTTGACTGAATGTGCTGTAGATGCTTAAGGGAAGACAGCAATAGTCCATGTGGGAAATTACGAGGGCAAGAAAAAGAGTGAGAAGTAAAGGTGGGGAAAGAAGGGAACGGAGTGGGTATATGCAATGTATGGCAAAGAAAGATGAACGAATCACTATGTCAATTTGCGGTTTGAAGGAGAGCATGGAGTCGAAGGTAACGCCAAGGATTCTGTGTTGCAAAAGAGCAGGGAAAGATTATTCAGAACAGGGGATAGGGAAGTGGAAATAAGGGGGTTGGGAAAGTGAATGGCCTCAAATTAGGAAGAGTTCAAAAGCAGTAGTTGCTTGTGAAACCATTGAGAAACATGAGTGAGACAAGTGTTAAGAGATGAGACAGGAGTGTTATATTGGATGCGGTAGAAGATCTGAATGTCATCAGCATAGCAGTAGAGTGTACAGCCTTGCTCCAGAATGATTGTAAGCAAAGGGGCAAGGAAAATATTAAAGAGAGTCAGGGATAGAGTGAAACCTTGGGGGACTCTAAAAGACCTGGAAAGATAGGAGAGAGAGAGAGAGTGCCCTTGTGAGTGAGCTGAAAAGTACGATTGAAGAGATAGTCAGAAAACCAATACAGTACTGAACCAGATATACCAAGGGAGCAATGCTTGCAGAGTAGAAGGGGGTGATCAACCAGACTGAATGCCAAGGAGAGGTCTAGGGAGATCAGAATGACAGACTGGCATTGGTCAAGAATACAACGGATGTTATTGTGAAGAGCAAGGAAAAGGGATTTGGTGTTGTGGCCATGATGAAAACCTGCTTGATATGGATGGATTGCAAGATGCTTATAAATATATCTATGGTCCCGTTTATCACTATTCCTTGTAGCTCACTTCTAGGGATATGCATTGGCTTTCCCCATATCTATTTCACAAATAATTGATTTTGGATGTTTCCTCTAAAAACCTGATGCATTCAAAGAATGCCACAATGATATGAGCTGTGGTCTGTGCTGTTTAACATGCTCATTAGTGATCTGGAAATGGAAGTAACAAATGAGGTGATCACATTTGCAGACAACAGAAAAATATTCAAGTAGTTAACATGCAAACAGATTGTTAGGAACTACCAAAGCACCTTGTCAAACTGGAAAATGGGGTTTTTTCAGGAGTAATTTCTTCAAGTGGGTTAGTTTTGCGCATTCCATGACAGGAATGAACCTCATTCCTAAGCCAGGGCATGTGGAGTATGATCCCGTCTCTCAAATTTACATTGAACTAACCAATAAGTTGGAAAATGTGGGATACAAATGCAGAAATAAAAAATAAAATAAATAAAATCCCTCAGATGTTGAGGTAGTTTGTTGATTGTTACCAACTATGAACCCTATTTGGAATGTGGGAGGAATATAAAAGATGGATAGAATAGAACAGAATTCCCTCTCTTCATATGATTCACTTAGGACCAACACCTCTATAATCGATTCCGTTCTGGTGTTTTCTCTTTTACCACTTTTTAGTAAAGCTTAGTGAACTAATGAAATTAGCGCACTCTAAATGCTAAGAGGCCTATTTTATGCCTATGGGCTTCTTATCAGTTAGTGCGCACTAAGTTTTAATAAAAGAGCCCCAAAATTTGATCTGCCATATAAATATCCAGTTTTCCAGTCCAAAGGTCCTTTGCTAGATCATGATTGTCTGCATTTTACCTGTTGAACATTTTGAATCGTTTGCAAATTTGATCACCATACTCATAGCTCCCCTTTCTAGATCATTAATAGGCATATTAAATAGCACTGGTCCCAGCTCAGATCCCTTGCACTAAAAAAATGGACCTTTTAATTAATTGCCAATTCATAATAAGGCATCCTCTTTCATAAGAAGCTTTCTGAAAGTCTTAACTCTTTTCATCGACTCCTGAGCTGGATTCTAGGGTTTGTTTGTTTTTCTGTTAGCTTTTGCATTATATTTTTTAGTCCATGTTTTGAAGCACATGAATGCTCCAGACTACTGTGGGTGCAGAGTATTTTAGTTCAAGGTTAAGGCTTACCGCAGTTCCATTCGTCTGAACTATCCCTGCAGTCCAAGTGACCATTGCACCATTGATCACGGGGCACACAGTCATGATTGGCACATTCAAGCTCATCATCTTTACAGGATGCTGCCAGGACAGGAAGAAACAGAAAATGACTGAGAAAGACAGATTTTAAATCTAATATTGGAAATACTGGCTGTATAGTAGTTGAAAGTATTTTCCCCTCGATCACGTTTCATACCTCTTGCTTCTTTTCTCAGCTTGACTATTACAGTAGTCAATTAGCTGTTCTTCCTGATTCTATACTTCACTTGCTTCAACTTTTATACAGTTCCGCTGCTTTAACAATTCACAGTGCTCCTCATTGTTCTCATGGAATTCTGTTACTATTTTCTCTACACCCCAGTTAAGATTCTAGATACTTACAAATCAGGACTGGTGATAAGTATGCTGGGACCCAAAGTAGAAATTAAATAGGGGAGCACAAAGCCCACCACTGCAGGCTGTATCTTATTCAGTTTTAGGTAGGCTTGGGAGCCCAGGACAATTGCCCTGTTAGCAATGCACCCTTCCCCCCCCCCCCCCCCCCCCCAACAGCAACCCTGCTGCACATATAGTTTCTCATTATCTCTCTCATCTATTCCATTATTCTATTCCACATATTGCTCTCTGCTCACAATCACACACTTTGATCTGTATCAAAAGCAAAAAATGTGTGGCTAACTTTTTTACGTTTTCCCTTTTAACACTCAGCCTCAGGGTACTGCCCCTTTAACTGTTTTCAGGTTAAACTGTAAATGACTTTCTTTCAGTTTGATTATTCTTACATTTAATATGTTGTGTTTATTTCTACTATGATTTTGTTTTATTCATCACTTAACTGTTTACTATTCAATAGTATGCTTTTGTATTTTTGTCTCATTGTAAGTAAAATTGTTTACATGTTTTCATCTGACGATGTTAGTCAAAGATCATTAATAACAAGATTGCTAGAACAGAAGCTACTAATCTATTCTGTGAAAAGGGGAAGGGATTTTAGAATTTCTCTCTGCTCACAATCATGCTCTTTGATCTGTATCACAAGCAGAACATGGGTGGCTAACTTTTTAATGTTTTCTTTTTTAACGTTCAGCCTCAAGGTGCTTTTTTATTATTATTATTATTATTTTTAGTTGTAGCTCAAGGTGCCTTCTGTAGTAGTTGGGAAGTAGGAATGGTGCCAAGCAGACTTCTATGTTCTGTACCCCATAATTGACAGTGAGAGACAGAGATTAATTATACCAGTGTTTAATCATGAAGAAGTGGAACCTGTGCAGATTAAACTCTAGCCACCTTGTTCGGCAGACCTGAAGGTCTTTATCTGCTGACATTTACTATGTTTACTAAGGTGAGTTACATTCAAGTACAGTAGGTAATTCTCTGTCACCAGAGGGCTTACAAAATAAGTTTATACCTGAGTGAATGTAGCAGCAGTGGGATTTGAACGTGACTTCCCTAATTCTCAGCTTACTGCTTTAACCATTAAACTACTAGCTACCTTCTTTGCTTTATGACCTAACCATTCTATCTTTTTCAAGTATTATATAATGACTTTCCCCCCAGGGAAGAAATAACAACCCTTCATCATTCACTACTTCTGTCCCATAATAGTTCTTATTTCTCATAATTATATAAGGCTGAGACATGAAATATTTATATGGTTAGGAATTGTATTAGTTTTAGAATCTGAGGAATGAGACTCTGAAGTATGATGAGATGGAGCTGCCTTGCTTGTTGGTAAGGTGAGAGACTTAAAGAAGATGAGAGAGAGAGAGAGAGAGAGAGAGGGGGGGGGGGGAGATTTTAAGAGGATCTACAAGAAGAAATATATTACAAGGTAAAAGAATTAGGAGACAGAACCACCACAAAGAGATGGTGCTTGCTAATTGGGTGTTCTTGTGTTGCTGTTTGTGTGTTTCAGGTGTCCCTTGCTGGGTCAGAATCCAGAGCTGATCTCCAGTCCTAAGTATTCGCAATAAGTGGTCATGTTTTATGTGTGTTGATTTTGTACACTGCCTGGAATGTTCAGATAGTGTGGTTAATAAATATTTTAAATAAATAAATAAAGTGGACTTCCTCTTTGACATTATTTAATCATATCCTAGCCTGATATTTAGCTGGGGCCCTCATAAAGATAAGCAGGTGAATTTAGGGAAGCTTTTGAGCTCTTCTAACTCCATCCGCTTACCATATGCAGGATTTAGCTGAATATTGCCAGCCCTCGTATAAGCCCTGGCTCCTCCCCAGTGCCACCCCTTGGCCCACCCCTGACCGACCCAATTTTTGGGGGACCAATCAGATGCGATATTCAATGACACTTCCTGCTTTAGTGTCGCTGAATATTTGTGGTTGGGTGGCGACAGGTGATTTAAGTGGGCAGGAGAGGCTTTGAATATCGGCCTCTAAGTCACATAATTGAAAATGGGGCATGGCCGTTGGTGGGGCATAGGCATTTCTAACATCTATGTGCATTATTATAGAATGCACCCATTCTGCGCTTAATTAAGGCATCCAGTTTATACCAAATAAAATGTGGCATAAATGGACACGACCAAATTTGGACACGTGGAGAGTCGCTCAGCATCTTCTACATACTGCATGGAATTTCAGCCTATTCTATAAAATTTAGGCATACTTTGCAGAATACGCCTAGGCGCAATTTTTTTTTCCGTGCAGAAATTTAAGGCGCCATATATAGAATCTAGGCTGGTAGAGATATATGTAGATGCTGATTTGATAGCATACATGTGTATTTCCTAGTACTTACACATTGCCAGATTTCACACAGTGTATACAAGAAGAGCCAGCAATGGAGTCATGTGAAATAACTGCTTTTTATTTTATTTTTAAGGTGGTATTAGACATAACCGGGAACGCTTGATTGACCTCAAGTCACTGGAGGCAACTCCAGGTCCAAACAAGCAGACAGCTGACACTTACACCTGCCTCAGAGGAAGTATAAATACCAATAGAGAAATTTTAAATAATATACATGTATTGCTGAACCAAAAGGGAAATACATGTATAGTTTTATAGACCACTCAAACCACACTCCCTTAAAATCTATTCATTCCATAAGTACATAAGTAATGCCATACTGGGAAAAGACCAAGGGTCCATCAAGCCCAGCATCCTGTCCACGACAGCGGCCAATCCAGGCCAAGGGCACCTGGCAAGCTTCCCAAACGTACAAACATTCTATACATGTTATTCCTGGAATTTTGGATTTTTCCAAGTCCGTTTAGTAGCGGTTTATGGACTTGTCCTTTAGGAATCCGTCCAACCCCTTTTTAAACTCTGCTAAGCTAACCGCCTTCACCACTTTCTCCGGCAATGAATTCCAGAGTTTAATTACACGTTGGGTGAAGAAAAATTTTCTCCGATTTGTTTTAAATTTACTATACTGTAGTTTCATCGCATGCCCCCTAGTCCTAGTATTTTTGGAAAGCGTGAACAGACGCTTCACATCCACCTGTTCCACTCCACTCATTATTTTATATACCTCTATCATGTCTCCCCTCAGCCGTCTCTTCTCCAAGCTGTATAGCCCTAGCCTCCTTAGTCTTTCTTCATAGGGAAGTCGTCCCATCCCCGCTATCATTTTAGTCGCCCTTCGCTGCACCTTTTCCAATTCTACTATATCCATGACATCAACACCTATAAACAGTGGCATTGTAGCATTATTATGTACACGTGTATGCCTATATATATATAATATGAAAACTATATATGTAGATAAAGATCTATCTATTTATGATACATTAACTGTTTTGTTGATATCTATCTCTCTATCTACATAAATATATAATTTTTTTTTTAAAGGATTTTAAGAATGCTGGCTATTTAGTATCAATAATCACACATGGAGAGAAGGAACTTATGCTTTTGAGGAGTACTTATAGTTTCAGAATATAAGATGAAAATACTTACAGCAATTCTTTTCATCCACCTGATCGGGGCAGTCTGGAAAGCCATCACAGATCATGGTGTGTTTAATACACAGCTTATTGGATGGACATTCCCATAAACCTCTTTGGCTACAACCTGGAAAGAAAGGCAATAGCTTTAATTCCATGTAATAATTGTATTGTTGTTTTTTTTTTTTTTTATTTGAACACCTCTTGTACTGATCTGTTTTATTGTGAACCACTTTAAAACTCAATTTGTTCTAAGTGGTATATCAAGTAATTAAATCAAATCAAAATCAAAGTGTTACAGACAAAAAACACACATCTATAACATGGGGAGTAGAAGGGGGGAGGGGACACCTGGACATAAAAGCATTCATAGAAAACAATTTAAATATCTGGAGGTATGTTTTGCCACCAAGGGCCATGATGGGTACTGCCAAGCCATATATAAGGAGCAAAGTATTCACCGGGTGGCTTTCAGAGAGACCTTGCAGTGGAGAGGGTCAACATACACAGTACAAATACATGTATCGGAGCGAGATGCCAAGAGTTTGGCGTGATTTCTTGGCATCTCCTTCTGTTACATGCAATTTTTTCTACTTCAGAGCTGATTATTATTGTGAAGAGCTAGAACATGATTAACCCCTGAGGCAGGCGTTGTCTTACACTGAAACACAGCCCGTGTTGGGTCATTATTAAATTATACTTGTTCCATTCTTGAGAGCCCTTTGAGAGAGACCTGTCATTTTCCTGTGCTCAGATTTAGAACAGAAAGGAAGCATTATTTCCTCACATAAAATGTAATATATGTGGTTAATAGCCTCTAGAAGGAAGTGAAAGGGCAAACATATCTTGACACCAAGTACAATGGGGTCTTTATCTGCCTGTATAGCAGCTCGTGTTCCTATGATTCAAAATAGAGACAATATTTTTATTTATTTATTTATTTGTTTCATTTGTACCCCACATTTTCCCACCTATTTGCAGGCTCAATGTGGCTTACAAAGTACCATCAAAGGTGTTTGCCAAGTCGGTTGATAACAAATACAAGGTTGTATAGTGATCGTATGAGGTAAATGTGGAGGGTTGGAAGGGATGAAGATTGTGTGTTGTCCAGTACGATCATAGTCATGCTGTGTTGCTGGGTGAAGAGGTTTACGTTGGGTCGTTGGGGTAGGCCTTTTTGAAGAGGTTGGTTTTTAGTGATTTTCTGAAGTTCAGGTGGTCGTGGATTGTTCCGGGGCAGAGAGAGCAGGGAACCAGCGGAGCCAACGCAGCTCCCAGCGGCGTGCACTCGGGGTGGACCAGTCCTCCCACCCCCCCTCTTTCCTATGCCACTGGGGCGAAGAGCTCGTAAACTCAGGTACTCCGCCAAGGATAACTCCGCCTCCTCAGGGGAAGGGGAGCGAATAGAGAAGTCACTTTGAGTTCCGGGAAAGGCGGATTGGCTGAAGTGGCTGTCTGTTTGGCCATCTGAGGCGGGGCCTCGGGAGCTGGGAGTGCAGCTCTCGGCGTCGCTCTTAGGGAGTACAGCGCTCTGCCAACTGTTCTGACAGCGAGAGTGTCGATATGCCGAGGGGGGGGGTGTCGTGCTGCACTCTGGGGGGGGGGGGTGTGCAGCGCGAACTGCCCCGGTGGCAGCCGCCCTTGCTACGCCACTGGTTCCCAGACTCTGCAACAGCGCTCCCTGTGCCTCCTCTCACTCCACTACCTCGGCGAGCGTCCGAGCGACTGGCAGCTCCCCCATGGGGCTGATCTGGTCCTCGGTGATGGCCCGCTCGGCAGGGTGACGGTGGGAGCCTCGGTCGGCAGGGTGGGAGCCTCGGTGGCAGCACTCGGTGGTGGCAGGCTTGGCGTCCCCTGTTCGGCTGCGGCTGCGACCCTGGACAGGGTGGAGGTTGCGCATGGTGCTCGGCAGCTGCCACACCACGGCCGGATGCCTGCAGGAAGCCTGCGGGAGTAGGGTTACCATATGGCTCCAGAAAAAGGAGGACAGATTGAGCCAGTCTGGGCTTTACTTCCATTGCTTTCAATGGAAGCAAAACCCAGACTGGATCAATGTGTCCTCCTTTTTCTGGAGCCATATGGAGGGGAATAATTGAACGGCACCGGCGAAATAGATCGCCAGCGATCTATTTTGGCGGTGGCGCAACAGCTGGCCGGAACCGTATTATCAAAAAGATGGCCGGCCATCTTTTTTTTTCGATAATACGGTTTAGACGAGCCAAATGCCTTGGATGTCGCTGGGTTTGAGATGGCCGGTTTTGTTTTTCAGCGATAATGGAAAAAATGTCGGCCATCTCCAACCCGGCGACATCCAAGGCATTTGGTTGTGGGAGGAGCCAGCATTTGTAGTGCACTTACATGCCAGGACACCAACTGGGCACCCTAGGGGTGAGTGTGGAGGACTTCAGAAACAGCTCCCACATGCATAGCTCCCTTACTGTGGGTGCTGAGCCCCCCCCAAACCCCCTACCCACAAATGTGCACCCACTAAAAGTGCTCCAGGGACCTGCACACACTCAGGCCTCTAGAACCTGTTGCTGCTGTATAACCTTGGCACAGCAGTTGACACCTGAAGACTAATGTCTTTGAAAAAGTGCTTTATTTGAATAAGCACGTTTACTCACAGTTAACTGCAGATCAGAGGTTGTGCCCCACTGGCAAAGAGTCTCCCTGATACTGAGATTAGCAGTAGGTCCGAGCTGGCAGAATGCTGTACAATGCCCTCTTTCAGCAACATTCAAGGTAAGAACGTTTTCTAACGTGGGTAACACATGAAAGGGATCTAAAACTGGCTTACAAAAATGGCCACTACCTCATGGACTACCGGAAACAAAACAGGGCACACTCTGACCCAGTTAGCAGGGGGGAAAAGCACCATGGGAGTATAGCCTAGTACCCCACACCCACCACAATGCATTGCTGATGTGACTCTGCAGGGCACCTAACAGAAAAGGTGTCACACTCACCCGAGAGCCACATCGCAACCACGGAAAGGCTGTCAGATGATACAACACATTCTGCTGTCATGGAGGTGGGTACGGAATTTGAGGCTGGCATACAGGCTGGCAAAAAAGGTTTTCATTTTAACTTTTGTAGTATGGGAGGGGGTTGGTGACCACTGGGGGAGTAAGGGGAGGTCATCCCTCATTCCATCCGGTGGTCATCTGGTCAGTTGGGGCACCTTTTTGAGACTTAGTCGTGAAAATAAAAGGACCAAGTAAACCTGGCCAAATACCGCTTAACGCCACTTTTTTTTTCCATTATCGCCGAAAGCCGGCCATCTGGTAGCCACGCCCATGCCCGCCCATGCCCCGCCTTCGCTTCGCCGGTAACACGCCCCCTTTAACTTTCGCCGGCGAGGCGATGGGAAAGCGGCGATGCTGTTAAAAAACCAGCTTTTGATTATACGCTTTTAGCCGCTTTTGCGAAATCGCAGGCGATCTCCCGATTTGTGTCGGAAGATCGCCGGCGAAAAGTTTCAATTATAAGCTGGATGGTAACCCTATGCGGGAGGCTCTGGCCCTCCTATACAATCCGTTACACTCTCGGGTGAGTCTGTCCTGTGTGGGGCCCGATTGTTTCTGGCCAATTTCCAGCCCAGGTCACTGGAGCTAGCTGCTCTCGTGACCCTTAGGCGGCGGCCATCTTCCTGATAATAGAAAGATGTGAACTTTTTTTTTAATTATTATTTTAATTATGCGTTTTAAAATCTTTACACGATAAACATGCAATGGAAATACATTGAAAAGATTGAGTACAACTTAATAAAGTAACATGTCAAGGTAATATTTACATCAATTTTTTAGATCACAATAATGTGAGGGGGGTGATTATATAGACTAGGAGATCAAAATAAGAGTATTCTAGAACAACATAGTAAATGGCCTGGCCTGTATTTCCCATTAAATTGTCTAAATATCAGTTGACCTTCTCTTGCTCCTTTGGTTTAATGGATAGCTTTTTCATTTCTAAGATTCTTTAACAATTTCATTAGAAAAGACTAAACAGGAATCATTAATGCAAACGGAACAAATGCAGCAAGAGCTGAAAAATTTAAAAGCTACTACTGAGGTTTTGACAACTGATAAATCTATGATACTTAGGAAAATAGAACAAATAGAGAACTTTAACAGACGTTTGAACTTGAGAATATTGAATTTTCCTTTTGTACTGGGAATTAGCTCAGTCGATCTCTTTAAAAAATACCTACAGGAAATATTATTATATCCAGCTTCAGCTACACCTCCATTTAATAAGATTTATTACTTGCCGATACTTTTACAGTCTGAAGCTAGGTCTAATGGCGCAGAATCAATATTCTCAAGGAATTTGTCTTTAAACCAATAGAATACACAAGGAATTCAGGATATTTCAGCATTACTAGAAGAATCAATTTCTGAAGTGGCACAACGTCGAACTTTAATAGTTTCATTCGTATTTGAACAAGACTTGAATTCTGTTATGAAGATATACTTCAAAAATTCTTTAAAAACATTTTGTGGTCAAGAATTTGGATTTTTCCAGATGTTACTAAAACAACACAAGATAGAAGGAAACAATTCTTGGCTCTTAGAGAAGAGACAAGGGCTTTGGGTGCAACATATCTTCTAGCATATCCTTGCAAGTGTCTAGTAAAATATATGGGTAGTAAGTATGTTTTTTTTTTAACCAGCTCATCTTAAAACAAACAAAATAAAAGATGTGAACTTTTTTATATAACACCATGCAGACAGAAAGCACTATATATAAGTGGTATATTATACTGGGGAGGTTGAGTCACTAAAGGTTGGTACTTAGAAACGTTTCTGAATTACTTTGTTGTATGAAAATATTTATATTTGTTTTTTTAACTGAGCATGAATTAGTGGACCCCCTTTATTTGGACGTTTAGCCCATGTTGATAACTTCCCCTCCCCCCAAAAAAACATTTGAGTACACTGATGCCCTCCACTCCCTTTTGATAGAGCAAATTGGTTCAGCAATGAAGTCTAATTTTTTCACTTAACATTGTATAATCATTTCTTTAAAGCAATTTTCATGCTATTTGGGAGGAGTCATGGAACGTTGCAATGTGACTGCTTTATAGCTGTAGTTGGAGTTCTGCATCATGGGACGCCTGGAATCTGAGCCACAGTAATTTTTTTCTTTTTCCCAGTGTATGCCCACTTGAAGGTGAGTAGTTGGGTTACACTGTGAGTGGCTGACATTAAGTTTAATGCAAGTGTTGTTTTATTGTTGCCTGTTACTTAACTTTCTGCTTTTCGTTTGACATTAGTTTATATTACTGCTTATATTTAGGCTCATAATAATCATGGCCTTTTTTCTCTTGGTCAAGTAGCTGCCACAGTAATGATGCCGTGATCCAACTAAGGGGTCCTTTTACAAAGCTGCAGAAAAAAGGCCAAAAAATGGCATGTAACTAAAAACAGCGAAGATGACACAAAAAAAGGGAAAAAAAAAAAAAGACGACACAAAAATAATGATAAAACTATGGATTTATTAAGGTGGTATGACTCGACACAGCTGTGTTTCGGCCCAACTGGCCTGCGTCAGGAGTCTGTTACACCATGTGCCTATTCTCTGGTTGTATCAATATTTCTGTGAAGAATGTTCTGTTAAACGATACCTTATTGTAATCACTCTCTCTTAAAAACGGCTATGTGCGCAATCTTGCAACAATCGCTATAAAGAACTATGGCTAGAAACCGTCTCACTGGAGTAGCTGCAGATGAGCTTCTCATTCACTGGCAATCGTTTGACAGAACATTCTTCACAGAAATATTGATACAACCAGAGAATAGGCACATGGTGTAACAGACTCCTGACACAGGCCAGTTGGGCCAAAACACAGCTGTGTCGAGTCATACCACCTTAATAAATCCATAGTTTTATCATTATTTTTGTGTCGTCTTTTTTTTATTTTAATTTTTTTATTATCCTTTTTTTGTGTCATCTTCGCTGTTTTTGGTTACTGTTGTTTTTTTGCGAAGACTGGTTTCTTCTGTGTTTTGGATAGTGTCGATCAAAAAATGGCATGGCCATATGGTAAGATTTCACTTACCATGTGGCCATGCAGGAGGGGAGAGAACTTAATGCCGACCAATGAAGTGGCTTTAAAGGCTCCCGCGCTAACTTGGCAGTAACTGGGTAGTGTGTAGCGCTGCCCAATTACCACCAGGTTAGCGCGGAAAATGGGAAAGGGAAATGGGACTTGATATACCGCTTTTCTGAGGTTTTTGCAACTACATTCAAAGCGGTTTACATATATTCAGGTACTTATTTGTACCGGGGCAATGGAGGGTTAAGTGACTTGACCAGAGTCACAAGGTGCTGCAGTGGGAATCGAACTCAGTTCCCCAGGATCAAAACCCACTGCACTAACCACTAGGCTACTCCTCCACTAGCAACATTCGATGTAGAAGCCTGCCGTTGCAGATCACCAATGCGGCCGCGCAGGCTTCTGTTTCTGTGAGTCTGACGTCCTGCACATATGTGCAGGACGTCAGACTCACAGAAACAGAAGCCTGCGCGGCCGCGTTGCTGATCTGCAAGGGCAGGCTTCTACAAGGAATGTTGCTAGTGGAATAGCAACATTCCATGTAGAATCTTCAAATAGTAGCAACAGAATCTCAATAGTAGCAACATTCCATCTAGAATCTCCAATAGTAGCAACATTCCATCTAGAATCTCCAATAGTAGCATCATTCCATCTAGAATCTCAAATAGGGAAAGGGAAATGGGACTTGATATACCACCTTTCTGAGGTTTTTGCAACTACATTCAAAGCGGTTTACATATATTCAGGTACTTATTTTGTACCAGGGGCAATGGAGGGTTAAGTGACTTGTCCACTGTCACAAGGAGCTGCAGTGGGAATTGAACTCACTTCCCCAAGATCAAAGTCCACTGCACTAACTACTAGGCTACACCTCCACACACTGTGGCTGGAACTACCACCTGTGCCTGCGTTTGGCCGGCGGTAGTTCCAGATTAGTGTGTGGTAAACCTGCATTGGGCTCACTGATGCTCTTTAAAAGGGCCCCTAAGTGTTTAAACAATGATACCCTTTTACTAAAGTGAGCTAAGTTCTGGGCTTAATGAGCTATAATATGGGATTTTACCATTATGCAAAGCCCAGATCTAATGTGGCACCTAGAAGGGGGCATGTCCTATATTTTCCTATTGAGGTCATGTGGTAATGTTTGCATCAACACTTAATGAGTGGAACTAATGAGCTCTCCTATTTAGGAGGCAGTAAGTCCCTCTGTGTTAACAGCACACTAGTCAGTTAGGGGTAAATTCTATAAATGGTGCCTAAAAGATAGATAATCACCATAAAAAATGCTTAAGCAGCATTCTATTAGCCATTTCTAAAGCTCTGTGCAGTTTACAGAACACACACACTTAAGTGGAAAGTCATGCGTAAATTTATGCACGGAGCACCATTATTCTGTAATTACATGTGTAACTTAAAGCCATGCTCCCATTCCACCCTGAAACACCTATGACCCTCCCATTTCTGCACTCCTTTTTTTGAAACCCTAAATGTAAATTTAGGTACAAATCCCGTGCTTAACTTTATACACCTTGGTCCAAATTAAATCTAATTAGTGCTAATAATTGTTAAAAAAGCCAATTATTGGCACTAATTGGCTTGTTATTCAATTAAATTGCAAGTACAAATTTGGAACGCGCCTAAATTTATGCGTGCAATTTTTGGCCATCTCCAACATGTTAACTGCAAGGAGCACTCCATGCCCATTCTCTACCCATGCTCTACCCAGTAACACCCCTTAACCAAAAACTACATTAATGTGCAACTTATTGCATACTAATGAAATTTTCAATATAAATGTTTATGTTTGTGTTATATCTATACAGCAACAAAAACAGGAGTGGGAACGAATCCAGGCACTTCAAACACAGACCAAGGAGCACCTAATATGAGATTACAACTTTTTATTGATGACTCTTAATGATGACTTGACAAGGCACCATGTGCCTGCCTCAGGAGTCTCTTAAAAGTATTGTATTATAAAATTAACAGTCACAAATGAGTCTGTCTTCAGAGACTGAATCGCTTAAGGCGGTTTTGAAAATGACCAGTTATTAAGAAAGTAATGGTCTCAAAGATTTTAGCTAACAACAAGTGCGGGTTAATGTTCCAGTTATTAACTAACATTTGCTCCTTGGTTGTGTTTGAAGTGCCAAGATCAGTTTCCCACTCCTGTTTTCTCTGCTGCGTGTTTCCCTACGGGATTCTGGTGTTCTTTCCGCATCTGTGGTTTGTCTGCATTTGTGTTATATCTATAGCAGCTCAGCTCGTTTTGTGCATAGCTGATTGAAATAGACCCTGGACCCCCTAAGTAGTGTGAACGAAACTCGCTGAGTTGGGTTTCTGGGACCACATTATAGTAAGTGTCTGTGCTCCAACAGTGTTATAATGCCTTTGTATAGCTCCATGGTGCGACCGCACCTTGAAGTGTGTGCAATTCTGGTCACCGCATCTCAAAAAAAATGAGAAGGGCGATGAAAATGATAAAGGGGATGGGACGACTTCTCTATGAGGAAAGGCTAAAGTGGATAGGGCTCTTCAGCTTGGAGAAAAGACAGCTGTGAGGAGGTATGATAGAGGTCTATAAAATAATGAGTTGAGTAGAACGAGTAGACGTGAATCGCTTGTTTACTCTTTCCAAAAATACTAGGACTAGGAAGCACACAATTAAGTTACAAAGTAGTAAATTTAAAACGAATCAGAGAAAATATTTCTTCATTCAACATAATAATATGTAGTCAGCGGTGACCAGCCATAACTATATGGATAGAATCAATATTCATTCACTATCTGGATAGACATGTTGTTTAATTTAGGACACACTTTTTACATACCCCTTAATTGGTTAACTAGCTAATCAGCACTGCTAATTGGAAGTTAACAAGCAATCAGCACTAATTGGCATTAATTTAAATTTACTTGCACATCTCGCTAAGGGGGATGTTTACTTAAGCTTAGCTTGAGTAATCTGCAGCAGGGCCCATAGGAATAAAATGGGTCCTGCTGCAGATAACTCGAGCTAAGCTTTAGTAAACAGGGGGGTAAGTGTATTCTGTAACGTGAAGTGCGTAAATTCCAAGTCACATAGTTGAAAAGGAGACATGGTTATGGGTGTGGAATGAGCAGGTTGTGGGCGTTTTGAAAATCTAAGTGCATTATTATAGAATACACCCACTCTGTGCCTAATTTATGTGTTGGGATTTAGGCCAAGTAAAACATAGCCTAAATGGACACAACCAAATTTGGTTGTGTGGCAAAACACTTGGCGTATTCTATATACCACGTGGAAATTTAAGCCAATTCTATAAAATGTAGGCGTACTTTAGAGAATACGTCTAGGTGTATTTTTTTTACCATATAGATTTTTGAGGCGCCGTATGTAGAATCTAGTCCAATATGCTTAATTATAGTACTTAACCAATCTATATGATACTAAAAGATGACACTGACTTTTTAAAGCAGAATTAGCCGAAAATATCCTCATACTGTTTCTGCAAGCAACAGTATGCCAGTTATATAATGATTACTACTGGTTACCAATCACAGTTAGGGATCAAGGAAGACTGTTATTTTCCTATTTATATTGATTTATTGGCATCTCTTGATTGAATCATTATTAAATAAATAAGCTTTTCTTAAGACCAACCATGTCTACTTCTAATGATCTGCTATTCCATCTTTGAACAGCACTTCAAAAGATTTGACATTTTGCAGCTTTCTAAACGTTCATTCTTATGCAGACAGCACAGCTGCTGTCTCCTCAAAAAGTGACTTTAATCAATTCAGATGGACTTCTTAATAAATTAAACATGATATTCCAGGGAAAAAATATCTAGAGTCTTCTAGTAATGCCCTGTATTTTATGTTCTATAAAAATTAGAAAAGAAAGTTTTAACACATGCTTCTTTCTGGCCCATCCGTTAGTAAAAGACCTGATTAACTATGGATTTCTGAAAATTTCTGAATGCCCATGAATTACCTATTTTTAGACATTTTTTCACAGTACACTGCATACTGTTTACTTTGTCCTTAGACCTGGCAAAATTCAACCCTACTTGAACTGGGCTGCAATTCTTTGTGAGGGACAATTTTCAAATACTTTTTTTATGGGCAACTATGCAGTTACCTGGATAAAATTAGCATTGAAAATTACCCTCTCCTTCGATGGGTAAAAGTATCCATGCTGTTTCAGAGCCAGTGGTGTTCCTTGGTCGTCTGCCACCCGGGGTGGATTGCCACTGCGCCCCCGCCCCGGGTGCAGCATTGTTTCCCCCCCCCCCCCCTGGGTGCAGTATGACACCCCCCCAGTGCATCACCTCCAAACCCCCCAGGTGCACTCTTCTTGCCTGCTGGGGTGCTGGGAGCAGCTGCGCTGCTGTCGGCTCCGCTGGTTCCCTGCTCCCTCTGTCCCGGAACAGGAAGTAACAGCAGAAGAAGAAGGGAACCAGCAGAACCAACAGCTGTGTGGCTGTTCTCTGTACCCCTCCTGCAGCATGCACCGGGGGTAGACTGCTGCTGTTCAGAGCACAGATTGTAAAAGGGCAGAGGTGATGTAAGAAGAGTGAAAATAGCAAGAAATCTATAGAGGTTTTATATTGAAATCTCTCCACCCAATATTCAGTGCTATTTAATTGGCCAGGAGCAACTCCTGGCCAGTTAAACAGTATTAAGCCTGCTAAGTGCTAATATTCTACGCAAGATAGACGGCTATCTTGGCTGAATATCAGCACTTAGGGGGAGATTCTATATATGGCGCCTGGAAAATCCATGTGGAAATCATTTTCACCAACGCGTATTCTATAACATTCAGACGTAGTGTATAGAATACGCTTAGTTGATATCCCAGCAACTAAAACTACATGCATCCATTTATGCCAACGAAAATGTGGCATAAATCCCTAAGTGTAGATTTTCGCAGACTGGGCCATATTTTATAGCAATGCACGTAAATTTATGAAACGCCTATGAAATACCCATTTTCCCGCCTATAACCATGCCCCTTTTTGGATGTGTGCATTAGAATTTAGGCGTAGTGAGTTACAGCATATGCTTAAGTGAGTTATGTGCGTGAATTCTAATTAAATGCCGATTAGCTTGTTAAGCCAATTAAGTTACGCACATTATCATGGAATATGCCTAGATTTAGGCGTGGAATGCTAGACACGATATATAGAATCTGGAAGTTAGCGGCTAGCCTGGTCATTGGCTATGTTGCATGATATAACCGGTTAGTGCCAATATTCATTGGCTGACCGGCTAAGTTTAGCAACCAGATAGATCCACATAAATAGCAGGTCTATCTTTGGCCGCTATAACTTAGACAGACAGGCAATGAATGTTGGCTTAACCGGCTATGTGCATAGTGGCCAAAAAAAAGCCCTCAGAAATTCAATGCTGGTCGCCGGATACAGCGCGGCATTGAATTTCTGGGTTCACCGCTGACCGAGAGAGGCAGGCCAGCTAACTCCCAAGGTCTGAATATTGACCTCTCTATGTATGCTTTATAATGCTTACTTTGAACCTTGAGGTGCTCTTATAGAGCAAGCCTGGGACATGTTAGCAGAGCACTATAGGGAAGCCCGAATCGCTACTGCCTGTGATACATGTGGTTTGAATGAAAGGCAACCTAGCTTGTTAAAGAGCACCAATTTAATTGGAAAAACAGTTTTTAAGAGGTCCTTTTACAAACCTGTGGTAAAAAGTGGCCTGCAGTAGTGTGGGCACGTCTTTTAGGTGCATGCTGGGACATTTTTTAAAATGGCTGAGAAAAAGGCTACTTTTTAATGGGCTGGGAAATGGGTCTGCGCTAATATTAAAACTAGTGTGTGCCTATTTATAGTTTGAGCCCTTACTGCCACCCATTGACCTAGCGGTAAAGGCTTATGCACTACCCGTGTGGTAACTATGCAGCGCGTGCCAACGTGGGCGCGCTGCCACTTATCGCCGGGAAAGTTCCCCCCAGGAATTTTTTTTCTACCATGGGATTTAGCACATGCCCAAATCAGATTTACCACCGGGTGCATGAGCTACCCCGACGGTAGTGCCGATTGGGTGAATGCTACCCACGAATTAGCCCTCCCGCACCTTTGTAAAAGGACCCCTGAATGAGTTATTTTTGTACCTTAGTTTTCCTGTGCCCATTACTGGGCTACTTAAATTCATTCTATCAGCATGTGACTGGAAAAATAAAATATTGGTGGGCTACGTAAAGTGACTGACCAACGAAGTAGGGAAGGGATGTAGGCCAATCAAACACACGTAGGACTCCAAAGGTAGAATAAATACATGTCTTTTTTGTGAGAAAGCAGATACCATGGACTCACAAAATATCATGTCCTTTCATTGGATTTTGAAAAACAATGAGATAAAACCTTTTTTAAAAAATCACAAAATTCATATACAGCTTCAATTAATGAAATATTAAACATACACTTTAGGCATTATATCAAAATAAAGGGCCTTGTAAAATTGTTCACATCCTTGTACATTTAGATTGGTGCACTTAGATGTACAAGGGAGTGAAGAATTTTACAAGGTATCTTTAGCATCAGAATTTAAGAGCATATGCGATAAAGACAGATGTTCCTTACTTGTAGGGAATTGAAGGTACTCTCTGGTATCATATAGGAAAACAAGGTATATAAGTAGTCTGTGGCATGTAATAAGAATTGAAAATAAGCAGACTAGATGGGTATTATGGTCATTACTGGAGCTCATATTCCACGTTGCTATGTTTCAACTTTCTTTAAAGAGTACTGAACGTTTTATGAAACCTGGAATTTTGGTTTTTTTTTTGGGGGGGGGGAAGGTTCATGGAATTGTCTTAAAACTTTTTTGATGAAAAATTCATAAAGTTCAATATGGAAATGTATAAGTTTTGTAGGAAATTCAGGAAGTCAGTGGATGACCTTTTCTAACCAAGTTGGAATAAGTCCCCGAGTGGGGGTATTTTCTCCTTCTATTAAAGATGGTGGGCACTCACCAGCTCCAGTCTCCAGCTTCAAGTTCCTTCGGTTAGTGCTCTCAGAAGTTGAAAGCTTCACTCTGAGGTGAATCTGCCTGAAGATTTGAGTCCAGTCTTCCCGTGACCAGACCTTGTGCTTAGATCATACCATGCCTCAAAGGGACAGCTCTAGAGCAGGCTGACCTCTTTGATCAGTTCACTTAGTATAGCAAGCATTCTGTTCTGCTCCTTGTGGTTCCAGCCTCTGTGTGTTTTTCTTTCCCTATCCTTCCCTTAGGCCCCAATGATCAGAAGCAAATGCAGACACTAGAGGCCCCGCATTTGCTTGTACCCCAAGATTAGAGCCGGTGAGCATGTGAAATGTGCTCGCCGTCTCGGATCACAAATTACATGCAAATGCATGCAAAAGAGGGTCTCCCACATTCCTCTTTAATGATCAGTGGGCAGCGCACCAAACAAGCTCGCTGCTCCCACTGTAAATCCTATGCCAGCTTGGAGCAGCTTGGAGCTGGCATTAGGGTTTCCCAGCAAGGGAGGAATGGGGGAAACTTTCTCCCAGACCTATCAAACCTAAGCCAACCCCCGCCCCCCCAAACACTAAAGAACCCTGGTGGTCCAGTTGGACTGCTACTCCCCCCCCCCCCCCCCCCCAACATTGAAAAAAATGATCTGGTGGCAGTGCCGTAGCTGGGTGCCTGACACCCAGGGCGGGTCGCCGCTGCGCACCCCCCCCCCCCCGGGTGCAAGGCATGGCGCACCCCCCCCACGAAACACACCCTACCTTTCAGCGGGGGGCAGGGGGGAGGGTCGATCCGCCCCCAGTGCACATCACTGGGAGCTGCGTCGGCTCTGCTGCTTCCCTGCTTTCTCTGCCCCGGAACAGGAAGTAACCTGTTCCGGGGCAGAAAGAGCAGGGAACCAGCGAGCCGACACCCCCCCAGCGCGTGCACCCGGGGTGGACTGCCCCCCGCCCCCCTTCCTATGCCACTGTCTGGTGGTCTAGTGAGACCTCCAGCCTTCCCTCCCTTCCTCCATCCCACCTCGAACCCCCCCCCTCCCATGGCCTACATTGTCCATAGATGGAGGAGGGAGGAACTAGCACTCCTCCCTCCTCAAAATGGTGGCACTCTGCCCTATCCGGTGCATCCCGGGATACACTAGGTGGGGTTTAACCCTTATTTGGAAGTTAAGCCCCACCCAGCATATCCCAGGATGCACCAGGCAGGGCACCACCATTTTGAGCAGACACCTGAAGACGAGGGAGTGAGTGCTAGTAGGCCACGGGGGGGGGAGAGGGGCGTGTTGGGTGCCGGTTGGGACAGAGGAAGGGAGAAAGGGCTAGCGGTCCCACTAAACCACCAAGCCATTTTTTCAATATTGGGGGGAGAATCAGTGGTCCCACTGGACCACCAGGCCATTTTTTTCAATATTGGCAGGGTGGGGGGAAATAGCAGTCCCACTAGAGCACCAGTGTTCTTTAGTGTTTGCGGGGTGGGGGGGGGGGGGGTCCACTGGACCTCCAGGCCTTGTAATTGGGGGGCGTGCTTAGGTTTGACAGATCCAGTAGAAAATCCTATAAGCAGCTTTTTAATTTGCAAAATTAAAAATTACGCTTTTTAAGTTACAAAATTTTGGAAATTCTTACCAGATAATCTTAGAAATATTACTAACTATACTCTGTTTAAGATAAGTGTGAAGACGCTACTGTTTCAGATTTATGTGACAAAGAAATAATCTGATTATAGTTACTTTTTATTTTGTCATTATTATTATTATGTGATACTGCTTTAAGTTTTAAGTATGATTTTGTATTTACATTATGTAACTTTCTAGACTATTGTGTTCTACAATCTTGCTGTAATTCACTGTTAACTATATTTATGGGTAATGGTGGGCTATAAGTGAACTAACTATAACTGTCAAACAACTTCTGCTGGAGGATTTCCCCACAGAACTCACCATCCCCGTAGCAGCAAAATAAACCCTCTCCAATACTGAACATATTATAAAATACAATGAAACTCCACAAAAGTCATTCTGTATCAGAACTTACACAGTACATATAAAGAAAAAGGCAGAACCGTTAATATTCATAATAGGCTTTAGAATATCAATACATCTACTGGGAAGGCTAAACAAACTGGGGGCTTCTTTTACAAAGCCGTGCTAGTGATCCCATGTGGCAAATGAGATGAAGCCCATAGGAACTGAATGGGCTTCCTCTCATTTACCGAACAGGAAGCCCTGAATTACTATAGATCCTTACATAGAAACTCTATTGTAATAGAATACCTGGCCTTGGGTCATGCACACTGAACAAAGACAGACCCTCAGAAGTACAGAATAAATTTCCACCATCTAAAAATAGAGATTATGTAGATAAAAATTAAACTGAAATCCTAGGATTTACACCAGGTCTGGCACAGAAATCTGCTCTAAGGGGGTCTTTTACTAAGCCGTGGTAGCATTTTTAGCTTGCGGTAGAAATCAGCTGGTGGTAAATGCTGAGACACTCATAGGAATATAATGGGCTTCTTGGTGTTTACCGCCAGCTGATTTCTACCACAAGCTAAAAATGCTACCACGGCTTAGTAAAATGCCCCCAAAGTGCTATTCTATAAAGGATGTGCACCCTTAATAGAATAGTGCTTAGAATCAATTTTTTCCAGCACTAAAGTTTGAGCACTATTTATAGAATTCCCCCACACTGCTTATAATATAAAGATAGCAGATATAAATTCCAAAAATTGAAGTGTTCCAATCACTAATCTAAAAAGAAAATATTTTTCTACCTTATTTTTTGGCCACTTTATTTCTAATTATCTTGCTCCCACTCTCTGGTTTTTACTTTCCTCTGTCTGCCTTCTCTTAATTCTGTTCCCAGGTTCTACTACCCATCTACAATTTATTTTCTTTCCTCCTGTCTTCTCATCCTCCCCTACATCCATCTTTGGCATTGATCTTTCATTTTCAGCTTCCATTCATTTTCTGTTTCTCAATGCACTGAAATTTCAGCCTCCTATTTTCTGTATAGTCTTCAATCTCCCTCTTTTTTCTTCATCAAACTACAGATATCCATCTCCTTTAGCCTAGTCCTTCCATTCAGGATCTCACTCTTTCCTCTCAATTCCTTCTCCATTCTTTCTCTCTCTCCATCTCTCCAAATACTGATTTTCTGTATCTACTTTGCTTTTCCTGTCTTATGTCTAGCATTTCTCTTTCTCTACCTCTCTCCTGTGAAATATAAACAATTGGACTGAGAACGTTTTATGTGGAAGGAGCAAAGTTGTGGAATCGGCTCCCAGATCAAATTTGCCTATTGAAGAACTATGGTCAATTTAGAAAATGTGTGAATGCATTCCTTTTTAGGGAAGCCTTTGGTATTGATCTGCAGGCTTAGAGGTGTTTGCTATCTGTGATTTTTGTTTGTTTTGTTATTGATCTGTTTTTATTGTGTATGTGAAAATTGTAAACTGCCTAGAAAGTTTGATAGCATGGTATAGAAACTGTGTAATAAACAAATAAATAAATAAATAGTCCAGCATCTTCCCTTCTCTACCTTCCCGTAGTCCAGCATCTCCCCTTCTCTTATGTTCCCCCTGCCCCATAACCAGCATTTCTCCCTCTCATCCCTTTCACATCCATTCTTGTAATCCAACATTTTTTATGCACTCCCATTTCTCAGCATTTTCCCTTCTCTTCCCTTTCTCTTGCTTTGTGTTCAGCATTTCCCCCTTCTCATCCCTGTCCTATTCCCCATATCTAGCATCTCTCTTCCCCATCTCCCCCTGTATTCCAGTATGTTTTCCTTCTATACCATCCCATAGTCCAGCATAGTCTTTTCTTCCTCACACCCATGCCTGGTTTCTCCCCTTCTCTTCCTACTCCCCTTATGTTTAGAATCATCCCCTCATCCCTTCCCCCTGCTGGAGCTTCTCTTCGCTTCATCACTGACCCTGGCATTGAAGCACTAACACCCTGTTTTGGAGGGTGCAAGACATAGCAGACTTTGAGCATGTGCTGTGCTGTGCCAACTACTTTTAGTGCCCCTGTTCTTATACATCATAACTGTCCCCAGAACTGTTCCACTCTAGGCATATGCCTAGTCCACCTAGTGCTAAGACTGACCCTCTGTTTTATGTAATATACACATAGGCATTCTTGGGAGCAGAAGTTGGGTGGATCTAGGCCAGGTTTGCCAGATAAATAGATAAGTTAGAAAATATGTGTGGACCTGAAAAAGCAATTTCCTATAAAAACTGTTTTATGCAGATAAATGTTTTTCTTATAATTATTCAAGTATCATGTTAATATTTATGTCATAGCTGAACTCTCAAGTAGAAAATATATTTAGCACAAGTTCAATTGCCTCGGAATGGGAGCATTAGTGAATCAGGTCCTAAAACTAGGAATGTAATCAGATTAAAAGATATCTCGAATAGCTGAGAAGGGGTTGGAGTCATAATCTGAGGTACAGTAACCAGAGGGGTGGGCAACAATGGTCCTCAACAGCCACAACCCAGTCGGGTTTTCAAGATTTCCACAATGAAAATGCATGAGATTGATTTGCCTGTACTGCTTCCATTGTATGCAAATAGATCTCATGCATAGTCATCGTGGCAATCTTGAAAACCTGACTGGGTTGTAGCCCTCAAGGTCTGTGGTTGCCCACTCCTGCGTTAGATGATACAGCTGGTCAGTTGATCCCCTGCACCTTGGAGCTTAGACATTCACAGTTAGTGGAAGAATAGCACACTGATGCCCTGCCCAGTATGGTGTATTGGCACCCTCTTCTCAACCAGCCTGGCAACCCCGGGTGGTTGCCCAAATCATCCCTTTCTTCCAATGGTCCTGCCTAAGACTCTTGGATGACTGTTGGAATTTCAGTGATATCAAAAATACATGAGTTATGGAAGAAGTTATTTCTGAAAAAGGCATTCACAAAAAAGAAATTTAGTGATCTTTGACAATGTTCCTTGCACAGAGAGAATACCAACAAGCCACAGAGGGCACCTTGTGGAGCTTCAGAAGCCTTGATGGTTCTTCTGTTAGAACATTATCTGTGAAAAATGGAATTCCCCTCTGACAGCTGTAATTTCCTACTGCCTTCTGCATTACATATTTGTGAATTCTAATCAGAACTTGATTGCCAGGAGCATTACATCCAAGCACAGCACAAAGAGTTCACCTCTAAACAGGCTTTTTATTAAGGAGACTAAGGGGTCCTTTTATTAAGGTGCGCTGAAAAACGGGCTGCGCTAGTGTAGGCATGTGTTTTGGGTGCGCACAGATCCATTTTTCAACACGCCTTTAAAAAAAGGCCTTTTTAAAATTTTTGCCAAAAATGGATGTGCGGCGAAATAAAAATTGGCGCGCGTCCATTTTGGGTCCAAGACCTTTCCGCCGCCCATTGACTTAGCGGTAAGGTCTCATGCGGTAACTGTGCAGTAAATGTCCATGCGCGTAGAATGATGAATACTGCCCGGTTTCTACTGCATGCAGGAAAATAAAAATTATTTTCCAGTACGCATAGCAGAAGCACGTAAAAAACAAATTTACCGCTTAGGCTATGTGGTAGTCAGGCGATAACTCCAAATTGATGTGCGTTAGGCGCACATAAGCACCTACGTGGCTTAGTAAAAGGGCCCCTAATATTTTGCAGTTAACACAGATTAATGGGCATAATTAACATGTTGTAACTGCCAAGCCCAGTGTTAACTTTTCAGGATGTTCCCCAAATTTTGCTGTTCAGTTAACGCAGAGAAAACATTTTTTTTTTACTTCGTGTTAACTTAATTACAGATTATGCAGTACAGTCAGCTACCCCTATAGAAGTGGCGCTAACTGCACCATGTTGCCTGCTATTTTAACAGTTAATGCACAGTAAATTCTGTATTAACTAAAGTGAAGTCTCCACCCACTCTCTATTTATTCTCCGCCCCCTTCTGCATTAGCTGTTAACATGGAAATGACCATGCATTATCTGTTAAGGTAGAGCATGCAGGGGGGAATTCAAGAAATGGTGCTCAAAATGCAGTGCTGGAAAAATTTAGAATAGCGCTTAGAGCGGATTCTCATGCCCACTCTGGAAGCCGGACTTATACCAGCTGGCAAGGAAGCTGGGCACAGATGGAGGAGTAGCCTAGTAGTTAGTGCAGTGGACTTTGATCCTGGGGAACTAGGTTGATTCCCACTGCAGCTCCATGTGACTTTGGACAAGTCACTTAACCCTCCGTTGCCCCAGGTACAAATAAGTACCTGTATATACTATGTAAACTGCTTTGAATGTAATTGCAAAAACCACAGAAAGGTGGTATATCAAGTCCCATTCCATTTCCTATAACAGTGTTGTCCAGTCCTGGAGTACTCCTTGCCAGTGAGGTTTTCAGAATATCCACAATGATTATTCATGAAAAAGATTTGCATATAATGGAGGCAGAGTATGCAAATCAAGTTCATGTATATTCATTGTGGATATCCTAAAAACCTGACTGGCAAGGAGTACTCCAGAACTGGACTTGGGAAACACTGTTCTCTACAGTGCACCCAACTTCAGAATGCTTCTGACCCGCTCATGCTCCTTCCATGGTCACACTTTTGGATTTGGGCACTATTGCACTATTGAATAGCGTGCAGTCAGATGTGTGTGCAAATCCTAATTGGTACCAATTAATGTCAATAATATCTATAAAAATGCATGGCACCAAGGACAAGAGACTAGGCCATTTTATAAACATACATGCACAAAAAAGAACAGATTTACATGAGACATGTCTCTCTCTCTCTTTACCATCCCCCCTCTCTGTATATAGATAGATAGATAGATATACACATATATAGATATAGATATAGATATAGATAGATATATAATCACACATACATGTATATATAGTGCTATTTTATAATCAGCGACATCACTCCTGTGTTATGTGGTCAATTTTACAAACATTCATGCACAATAGACTTGAAGATGGGTGCCTTCTTCAGAAAGACAAAACTTTGTCACAGGGAGGTACATTTGTGACCCAGAAAGGTGAATAAATCTCAGCCTCAGACACTAACCAAGTGCCATGTCCATAAGACAATTTAGTCTAGGATTATGCATGACTGAGTGGGAGTAAATGTTGATGGGTAAAAATGCTAAGGTAGAAGATACTGCTGTTATAAAATATGGGGTCACCCAAATCATGCTTCCTTTCACTATATATAAGTGTTACCATATACATGTATAAGTAGTACCTTTCCTAAAATCGCCACAAACATGTATGCCATTTCACACATGTCAATGCATTTTATATGTGTGATTAGCACACAGGGTTTCTAAAATTATCTCCTAATTCTCATAAAAATGAATTTGAAAAGATGACTGAATAGTCTGGGTGCCTCGTTCAGAAGTGTTCTAATGTAGACACAAAGGACTAGATTCTGTATATCACGCCTAAAAATTCAGCACCAAAATGAAATTTGTCTAAGTTCATTCTATAAAGTATGCCTTAATTTAGGCATACTTTATAGAATAAGCCTAAATTTTCGCATGTTTTATAGAATATGCCAAGCGCCCATATGCCTGACTAAACTTAATCATGGGCAGTTATGACAAGTAAAACCTGGTATAAAGGCTGATGCCTAAGGGGTCCTTTTATTAAGATGTGCCAAAAATGGCCTGCGCTGTTGTAGGCGCATATATTGGACGCGCATAGGTCCATTTTTCAGCGCGCCTGCAAAAAAAGGCACTTTTTTGGATGAAAATGGATGTGCGGCAAAATAAAAATTGGCGCATGTCCATTTTGAGCCTGAGACCTTACCGCCACCCATTGACTTAGCGGTAAGGTCTCATGCGTTAACCGGTTGGTAATCGTCAGGGCACGTACGCTGCTGATTACTGCCCAGATAACACTACACGGTAGAAAATAAAAAATATTTTCTGCCTCTTGTATCGGATGCGCATAAAATATGTAATTACTACCTGGGGCATGTGTTAGCCAGGAAGTAGTTCCAAATTGACATGCATTGGACACATATAGGCACCTACGCGTCTTAGTAAAAGGGTCCCTAAATTAGATAAAGACTTGGTGTATTCTATAACAATGCACATAGATTTTAGAAATGCCCACGATCCACTCCTTCCTTGCCTATGACCATGCTCCCTTTCAAGTATGTGACTTAGAATTTATGAGTAGCATGTTATAGAATAAGCCTAGACAGTTCTATGTGCAAATACTAATTAGTGTCAATAATTGCTTGCTAATTGGCAATTATCAGCACTGATTGGCTTGTTAAATTAGGTTATGCGCATTGTTATAGAATATGCTTCGATTTCCACGCAGAAATCTCAATACGATAAACAGAATTTGGGGGAAATTGAGGAAAATCTTATTGAAATCACAGCCCTTAACTGAGACTTAAAAGCAAACCAATGTCAATAAATATGAGAGGAAGGAAAAGCTAAATAGTAGAATAAAAATAACTTTTTTACAACACTTAGGGTAAGGGGATGAGCAATGGACCTGGACAGAGGTCAAAAATTTTAAAAAGCAAACATGGGCTTTACCTACCACAGTTTTCTTCGTCACTGTCATCTTCACAGTCTGCATGGCCATCACACCTTCTGGACATCAAGACACACCTCCCCGTGCGGCACTTGAAGTGGCTTGGAGAGCACTCTGTCAATGTCAATGAAATAAGAGTCACCGAGTGAACAAAACTCTTCGTAATGATTCTTCCATTGCAGGCTATGGTCTTCTAGGAATCACATTTCTCAGCAAACAAATATGATGCTATTTCTCCTTACATGTTCCGGTTACACTGGCTGCCAGTGGAGGCCACATTACAATTTAAGGTCTAGGTGCTTTTTCCTGGGGTATTCTCCAGGCTATTAATCATTTTTTTATTTTTTAATAGGAATCATGGCAGAGCTGCTAGAAACTTATTTCTGTTAGATTTTCCTTTGCGCCCTCACCAATCTTTGTTAACACATCAGGCAGCTTCTAGCTGGAATTCTCTTCCTTCTTTTTTTGAGGCATAGAGAACATTATTCTGATTTTAAGAAACTGTTGAAAACTTTCCTTTTGGAAAATATGTCTCTAATTCATACATGCTTATTTCTAATTCAGACTGGAATTATTTTGTGTGATTATCTGGAGTATGCTCTTTTCCTTTATGTTATCCGCTTACAACTTGTTGGTAGTAGCGGGTTATAAGACCTTAATATAATGTAATGTAATCCCTACTGCCCTAGTTTGGTGGCAATTAACTCCCCCCCCCCCCCTAATATTCAGTCAGCAGTGGACAGCAAATTTAAAGGAGCTGACCACCATGGGCTGAATTTGATGTGGATGCTCAATAACAGGCCTAATATGATCACTGGCACTGAATTTCAGAGTTACGACTTTATCTGGGTAATGGCAATTTTCAGACTGGTACCTGGATAAGTGCCTGGATAAATTTAGGACCACCTTTTGCTGTCCTTACTTTATCTGGAAACACCAGAAGAGGAACGAAATGTTCTGCAGTGAAGAAGCAGTCCAAAGAAGAGCAGAACACACATCTAATATGATAAAAAGGCTTTATTTGTGCCACTCTGTAAAATGTCCCGATGTGGCCACGTTTTACCTCACTAGAGGCTGCATCAGGGGCTAAAACAGCTATTGGCACATACACACAATACAGCTAAAATCCAATGAACGCAGCAACAAACAGCCTTGCAGCTCACAGGGTTGTTAGAAACACAGCAACTGTCTCTCTCATTCAAGAGTGAATGAATGAGAGAGACAGACATGGGAAGCAACTGCTTGCCCTGGGATTTGTAGTATGGAGTGTTGCCACAATTTGGGTTTCTGCCAGGTACTTGTGATGTGGCTTGGCCTCTGTTTGGAAAACAGGATACTAGGCTAGATGGATCACTAGTTTGATCCAGTATGGCTACTCTTATGTTCTTAGAATGTGGTGAAAGCAGTTAGCTTAGCGGGGTTAAAAAAAAAGGTTTGGATAGCTTCCTAAAAGAAAAGTCCTTAAGCCATTATTAAAATGGACTTGGGGAAAATCCACTGCTTATTTCTAGGATAAGCAGCATAAAATATATGGTACTGTTTTGGGATCTTGCCAGGTACTTGTAACCTGGATTGGCTACTGTTGGAAACAGGGTACTGTGCTTGATGAATCTTCAGCCTGTCCCAGTATGGAAACACTTATGTACTTATGTAATGGAGGTTTTATGACCAGTGATGTTTTCACTTGATTAAGCTACTTGTTATTTATTTTGAAAAGCTTTATCAGTCATTCACTGGGGTCTTTTTCCATATTTTCCCCCACTCTCGCTTCCATTGTTTTGATTATATTTTTTGTTCTGAATGTTTTTTGGTATTATGAACTATTTTGCATTCAGCTCCTAGTTGGGTGTAGCCTACCTTTGGGTATATATCACAAAAAAGGGGGGTCGAGAGTATTAATACTATGTAACACCGCAATTTCTCTCATATAATGGCAATAAGTACTTTCATAAGACTAAAGTTCTGTGAAGTGAATAATTTACATTTTTTGAAAAAAAAGGGGAAAAGCCTCCGAAAAGCCCAATCACCAATCCAAAGAGTCGTTAACGAATCATTAGAATAGGGAAACAAAGTACAGAATAGGTTTTAGAAGTAAGCGATTATTTGGTTACTTTTATTTCCTACAAAGTTACTGTGGCCCAGTATTTTTGCAAATAATTAAAGACACACACCTAGTGTGGTGATTATTAAGGCTAAGGAGTTAGGGTATTGCTTCCATTTTATTTGGTTGAAGTTGAGGTTAAGGAAGAAGAAGCGGAATGGGAGCACGAAAAACCTTGAACACACACCAGGCCCCCACGCAAGAAAGACAACCGAAGAAACAACTACAAAATCAATTACAGCTAAGTGGCAACAGGGTTAAAGGCCAAAGAAAAGACAGATACCAGATTTGTAAGTATGTGATACTATGGGTAAAAGGAAAGTGGAAGTCAAGGCTCAAGCAGACTGTTTAGCTCTATTCAGGAACCAAGGATAGATTTGTAGTAATTGGAGATTCCTCTCCCTTTTATAGTGGACTTTTCTTCTTCTGGAATAGTTAGACCTACTCTGAAACCTCTTTGATCCTGTCTCTAGGTCACTTACACCTCCTCCTGGAGGTGCCCAGAATGTCTCTTTCTTCTTAGATCTGACTTTATCTGGTATGAATACCAGATGGAGGCTTATGGATCTCTTCATATGGATTCCAGCAATATCAACATCTTAGATGTAGAACCACATTTCTTTAATAGTGTTTGACCCCCCCCCCCATACAATGTGTTACATATTTTGTATCCATACTTTGTGCTATATACTATGTAACCATACATTGTGTTATCTCTGTAATACCTTGTATCCATGCTTTGTAAGCCGCACTGAACCTGCTATTGAGCGGGAAAGAGCGGGGTATAAATGCTACAAATAAATAAATAAATAAAGATGAGGTTTGAGGAAAATCAAAGGGCTATTATATCTTCACCGGCGTCAAAAAAACCCTTATTTGTATTGTTTAAATATAAGGTATATTTGTATTGTATATGAGGTCAGCATTTCTATATTTAAACAATAGAAATAAGGGGTTTTTGACGCAAGTGAAGATATAACAACCCTTTGATTTTCCTCAACCCTCGTCTTCATTAACGACTCTTTGGGTTGGTGGTTGGGCTTTTCAGAGGCTTCCCCCCCCCCCCTCCCTTTTTTTTTCAAAAAATTTTAAATTATGCACTTCACAGAACTTTAGTCTTATTAAAGTACTTATTCCCATTATATGAGATAAATTGTGGTGTTACATAGCCTAACTTTGGGTGCCATTTAGTGAATCTGGCCCTGACTGGTTAGCAGACTGAATATCTCAACTAACTGAGTAAATTCCAGCACTGCCTCGACTCCTCTTCTGTACCGTCCTGATGGTTACACTGGATTTTCAGTGGCACTATCTGGTTAAGCGTCACTGAATATCCAGTTTTGCCCCAGTTAGTGGGATTTAACTGGATAGAATTCTTTCACCCTGGTTACATAGAGAGGCATTTTCAAAAGAAATGCCTTGAACACACCCCTTGACTTAGCGGTAAGGTCTCTTGCATTAACCATGCGGTAATCACCTACGTGCGTCAAGTCGGAGTTACAACCCGATTTTAGCTGCACGCCAGAAACAAAAATGAAATTACCACAAGGGCCACGTGGTAGCTGGCTGGTAACTCCAAATTGGCAAGCGTTGGGCGCATGTAGGTACCTAAGCGGCTTAGTAAAAGGGCCTCTAAGTTAATAGCGGACAAAGATAGGCCTGCTATTCATACTGTCCAAGTTAACCACTAAATTTAGCCGGTCAGCACTGAATATTGCTGGTTATTGTGCAATATAGCCATTTAACTTTTTGGCACTGACCACACATATACAGTGGAGATAATCAGTTATCTCAAGCTGAATATTCACGGTTAGGCGCCGAAACTCTATTTAGTCGGCCAGTGGCTGTTTCTAGCTGGTTAAATAGCTTTGAATATCAGGGAGGATTGTCTTTTATAAAATATATGATGCATGGCAATTCATGGCATTATTTTTGTGTCTTCTAAAATGCTTTAAGTTGGACTGCATCCAAGGGAGGCAGTACAGGAATGTTAATATAAGATAAAACACCATCCTGCTTATAATCGAACGAGAAAAACGCCCAAGTTCCGACCTAAATCGGGAGATGGGCGTTTATCTCACAAAAACGAATAACGCGGTATAATCAAAAGCCGAATTTGGACGCTTTCAACTGCACTCCGTCGCGGATGCGGACAAAGTTGACGGGGGCGTGTCGAAGGCGTGTCGAAGGCGGAACTGGGGCGTGGTTATCGGGCGAACAGAGATGGGCGCCCTTTCGCCGATAATGGAAGAAAAATATGCGATTTCAGCGAGAATTTAGGGCACTTTTCCTGGACCCTGTTTTTCCACGAATAAGGCCCCAAAAAGTGCCCTAAATGACCAGATGACCACTGGAGGGAATCGGGGATGACCTCCCCTGACTTCCCCAGTGGTCACAAACCCCCTCCCAGCACAAAATATGACGTTTCACAACTTTTTATTTTCACCCTCAAATGTCATACCCACCTCCCTGGCAGCAGTATGCAGGTTACTGGAGCACTTATTAGGGGGTGCAGTGGACTTCAGGCAGGTGGACCCAGGCCCATCCCCCCCCTACCTGTTACAATTGTGCTGCTTAATGCGTTAGTCGTCCAACCCCCCCAAACCCACTGTACCCACATGTAGGTGCCCCCCTTCACCCCTTAGGGCTATAGTAATGGTGTAGACTTGTGGGCAGTGGGTTTTGAGGGGGATTTGGGAGGCTCAACACACAAGGGAAGGGTGCTATGCACCTGGGAGCTCTTTTACCTTTTTTTTTTGTTTTGTAAAAGTGCCCCCTAGGGTGCCCGGTTGGTGTTCTGGCATGTGAGGGGGACTAGTGCACTACGAATCATGGCCCCTCCCACGAACAAATGCCTTGGATGTATTCGTTTTTGAGCTGGGCGCTTTCATTTTCCATTATCACTGAATAACAAAAACGCCCAGCTCACAAATTAGCGAATAACATATGGGCGTCTATTTTTTTCAAAAATACGGTTGGGTCCGCCCCTTCACGGACCCGTTCTCGGAGATAAACGCCCATGGAGATAGGCGTTTTCGTTCAATTATGCCCCTCCATATATCATACTTTTAAAGAAACGGCCATTCTTATTCACCTGCAAGACAGACAAAGCAGAACTCAGCATTGTTGCCAGCCTCTGCATTTTTAGCTCATTTGTTCTCAACCTTGCACTGGAGGCACTTTAAACTAGTCAGGTTTTCAGGATATCAGTAAGGTATATGCAAGAGACTGATCTGCATGCACTGAGTCTCCACTATATACAAATATAGCTCATGCATACTTATTGTACATATCATGAAAACCAGACCAGTCAGAGGTATACAGAACAGGGTTGAGAACCACTGCTTTAGCTGATGGGGGATAATCTATTTTTCTGTGCTGGATGGTAGAAAATAACTTTAGCTATAGGCAGCAATTTAGTAATCTAAATTACAGAGCTGTCACTTCCTCTGCCAGCCAGGCTTGAGAGTGTGTACTTACTGACTCACAGTATGTCCTTCCTTTGGTCGGATCTGATGATTCTTTGGCCCCAATGGCAGCCTTTGTGTGGTGCTGAAACATGCTACCTCTCTACCTGATGTAGTTGGTCCACTGTTCATTTGTGATGTCATATGACAGGAAAAAGAAAGTAATGAAGTTGTTCCTTCTTTTAAAGAGACAACTCATGGTATTAAAGAAATAGAATCCTACAGCATAAAGTCATGTTCACTAGGCCTTTGGCACACTAGTTCCTTTAATGGTGCGCTCCAACTGCATCTTTCGTTTGATACCTGATTGCAGTTTGCCTTCTTCTGGGCTACTTTTTCTGAAGATTTGGCTACTTGAGTGGAATAAAACTGTTGGCAACACTGGCAGTAAGTTGAAAAACATTTACAAGAAAAAGAAGGGCATTGCTTTACACGCCATACCAAACTGTGATCTGAAGAATTGAAAAAGAATTGAAAAAGAATTGAAGCGGTGCAAAGAAAAGCTACGAGAATGGTAAGGGATTTGCATTACAAGACGTATGAGGAGAGACTTGATGACCTGAACATGTATACTCTGGAAGAAAGGAGAAACAGGGGTGATATGATACAGACGTTCAAATATTTGAAAAGTATAAATCCGCAAACGAACCTTTTCCGGAGGTGCGAAGGCGGTAGAACAAGAGGACATGAAATGAGATTGAAGAGGGGCAGACTCAAGAAAAATGTCAGGAAGTATTTTTTCACGGAGAGAGTAGTGGATGCTTGGAATGCCCTCCCGCGGGAGGTGGTGGAAATGAAAACGGTAACAGAATTCAAACACGCGTGGGATAAACATAAAGAAATCATGTTCAGAAGGAATGGATCCTAAGGAGCTTAGCCAAGATTGGGTGGCAGAGCCGGTGGTGGGAGGCGGGGACAGTGCTGGGCAGACTTACACGGTCTGCGCCCTGAAAAGGACAGGTACAAATCAAGGTAAGGTATACACAAAAAGTAGCACATATGAGTTTATCTTGTTGGGCAGACTGGAAAACTCTTTTATTGGAAAAAACTAAAAACAAATAACATACAAATCAAAACCAAGCCCCTAGCTATACACGGTCCTCCTATCTATGTACACCCCCTCCCCCTCCTCAATAGTACAGTGGAAACTGTTTATTAGAAAGACCAAAGAAAAAAACCGGACATGCAAATCAAACCCCAGGCTCCTAGCTAGACATGGTCTGCCTATCTATGTACACCCCCTCCTCAATAATACAATGGATCAACCCCCCCCCCCCCCGACCCCCCACAACCCCTTCAGACAACTGGCACACAATCCCCTGGGAAGCATGTCCCCTCATGGCGGCTTAAGCCTCACGTGTCTCCACCACCTCGAAGCCACCCCCACCCCTTTTTCCACCCTTTCCCACTTCGCCGCTTCCTGCACCGCCCTTACCACATCCCAGCTGACTACCTCCGCCGGCCGGACCTCCTGGTACAGGGACACCCTGCAGCGCGCCATCCAGAGGCAGTACCGCAATATCACCGAAATCAGAAAGCGTGTTACCGGATCCCCGCGTCCCTCTCCACCCTCTGGGCCATACACCCAGTCCGCATAGCTGTAGTTGCGGAAACTGGGGATCTGCAGCAACGAGGAAACCCGGTCAGAGACCTGGACTGTAAATGGGCACCTCACCAGGAAATGCTCCATCGTCTCTTCAGTTCCAGCACATTCCTCCCGTGGGCACCCTCTATCCCGCACATTGCGATATTTCAAATTTCCTCGGACGTACAGTCTACCGTGAAAGGACAGCCACGCCAGGTCTTTATACTTCACCGGGATGCGGTTCGAAGCAATCAACCGTAACCCCTGCTGCATCCGTGGGGCCGGCGCGTCCCTCAGCGCCAGAGGAGCTGAGAACACCTGCGCCCGTACTCTGTCCATCCAGACCCCCCGTTGTCCTGCCTTCACCTCCCCCACCGTCAGCCCCCACACCCTCACCAATTTCACTAGGGTCTTGCAATAACTCACCCCCCCCGGAGCCCCCCTTCGCAGTGCCACTACCCTCCCCCCCTCCCGCCATAGGTCCCAATATCTCGGCCACCACTGCAGGACACTCCTAGCCCACCCCGGTGGCTCCCGCCCTACCGCCCTCCCCAGATTGAACTGCAGGAACAAAGCGCTGAAAAACAGGACTGGGTTTATCATGCCCACCCCCACCTCCCTCCTAGGCAGATAGGTAACATTCCGTTTTACCGGATTCGTCCTGTTGCCCCAGAGCAGCCGGAAGAACACCCCATACAAGGCCGTGTACCGGCTCTCCGGCAGCAGGCAGATGTAACTGACGAACAGAAACAAAGGAACTAAGTGTGCCTTGATGAGCTGTACCCGCTCCCCCATGGTCATTTTCCACCCCTTCCATCTATCCACCCTCCCCTTCACTTCTTGGAGACACCTATCCCAGTTGTAGAGCCTATAATCCCCCTTCTCGAAGTATATTCCCAAGACCCGTATACGTTCCACAGCTGTAGGAAACCTACCTCCCAACTCAAATTGCAGCCCCTGATCCCCAACCCACAGGCTATTGGACTTTTGAAAATTGACCTGCGACGCTGTTGCCTGCGAGTATTCCTGGATCAGGTTCTGCAATCTACCTCCCTCCCTCTGGTCCGCTACCCACACTGTAACGTCATCTGCATACGCCACGACCCTTAACTGGTTATTGTCCCCCACCTCCACCCCTTCCAGCCCCTCCGCCCCCCCCCCCTTCTCCAGCCGTCTTATAAAAGGGTCGATGGCGTATGCATACAACAGCGGGCTGAGTGGGCACCCCTGTCGGACCCCTGCCCCTACCTCAAACCCCTGCCCTCTCCACCCGTTAACCAGGGGAAAACACCCCGCATGCCGATAGAGTAGCTGTAATTGCTCTATCCAACCCTTCGGAAACCCATAGCGCTCCAGAATGCTCCATAGGACACCCCACTGCACTCTATCAAACGCTTTTTCCTGGTCGAGTGTTACCAACAGCCTACCATGCCCTCCCACTCTACTGCGTTCTACCCCCTCCCGCACCCACGCTGCAGCTTCCAAGACCCCTCTCCCTTTAACCCCACATGCTTGCGAGGCTGCTAGCAAATCCCCAGACACCTGCCTCATTCTCTGGAATAGCATTCGCGCAAAGATTTTTCGATCCGTATTAAGCAGTGCTATAGGCCGCCAGTTGGCCAGCATCGCCGGGTCCTTCCCCTTACTTAGTAGGATAAGAGCCGCCTCTGTCAAGGAACTAGGCAAGGAACCCTCCAACTGGGCTGCCCCCCATACCCTCACCAGGATCGGCACCAGCTGCTCCTTAAAGGCCTGGTAGAACTCAGTTGTTAGCCCATCCGGCCCCGGCGAGGTCTTCCTGTGGAGCGCCCCGATGGCTTCCTCCACCTCCTGTTCTGTCCACGGGTTCAAGAGGGCCTGAAGCTGGGGTCCCCTGTGACCTATCCCCGGGGTTCCTTCCACATAACACTCCATCTGCTCCATATCAATCTGCTGGGCTGAAAGGAACGCCGCAAAGTGGTCCCTCACTGCCCCCAGAATCCCCTCCTTGGTGTCCTGCAGGACCCCCTGTGCATCCCGCACCCCCTCCATCACCCTGCGCGCCCTCCGCTCCCGGCAGCATGCGAAGGGGTCCGGGCTACACATTTTCCCGAAGTCCCGCTCATACACCAAGGAGGTGTAGCGGTTGTACTGTACCTGCTCCAGGAGTGCTTGGAGATCATGTATTTCTTCCTCCCTCCCCCCTTGTGAAATCAATGTGTCCCTCTTTTTCTTTATTGCCATGCCCAACTTTGTCCTTTCCCTCCCCTCCCTTCTCGCCTGTCTGAGAAAGAATCCCCGCGTTCGTCTTTTCACTGTATCCCACCACTCCCCCAATGACTGAAATGCCCCCTGCACTGACACCTGATCTTCCAAAAACCGGCGGTACTCCTCCCGCACCTGCTCGCTACCTAACCACTTTAAATTTAGTCGCCATAACCCCCTCCCTGGCCTCTGCGCTGCCGCCCCCCCCACCTGAAGGAGGACCATGTGGTGGTCTGAAAAGTCCACGTCCACGGTTCGTGGACCCCCCAGACAAACCCCCTTCTTTACCAGGAATCTATCGATTCTACTTTTACACTGCCCTCGAAAGAACGTGAACCCCTCCTGTTCCTCACAGAAGGCCACATGCGCGTCTACCAGCTCCGCCTCCCGCATGATCCCTGCCAGCCTCACCCCGTCATAGCCCACCTGTACCGATCGTCCCCCACTATCCTTTTTCCGCAATATGGTGTTAAAATCTCCCCCCCAGACTACTTGGCGCGAAGTGTATAGGTAGGGCTTGATCTTCCCAAAGAGGAGCACCCTTTCCTTCTTACTTTGGGGCCCGTACACATTCACCACCCTCAGTGCTCTATCCTCCCAAATCGCATCCACAACAAGACATCTCCCCACCCCCAGCTCCACCACTCGCTGAATATTCACCCGGTGGGACTTAAATAAGATCCCCACCCCACCATACCTCTCCCCCGCCAACCCCCACACCGAGGGACCCCACTTCCAGGCCCGCCTTGCCCGCCTGATCACCTCAATGGACCGCAGCCGAGTCTCCTGGAGCAGGAAGCAATCTGCTTGGACCCTCGCGAACCAGTCATACGCTAAACCCTGCTTCTTCGGAGAGGCGATGCTGGCCACATTCAGCGTGGCAAATGTCAACACTAAGCCTGCCATCCTCATTGCGAGTCACGGGTCTGCTCACTCCCAACTTCTTTCCTTATCTCCTGGGATACCCCCTTCTTACCCTGAAGCAGGTCCTCTGCTATGCGGTCTACATCATCCCCTGCCAGATCCCCCTCCCCCCCCCCCGCAGCCGTCCTGTCTGCACCTTACCCCCCCCTCCCCCTTTCTTCCTTCCTTTCTTCTTTGCTCTATCCGGACCCACCCCCTGATCCCTCCCTCTCCCCTCTTCACCCCCGCCCCCTACCTCCTCCTCCGAGTCCTCCACCTCCCCCAAGTCCTCCAAGTCCTCCAGATCCTCCTCTAGCTCCACTCTGTCCCCCCAAGCCTGCACTTGGGCCTTCACCACCTGCCCGGCCCCCTCAGCTTTCCTCTTACTCCCCTTTCCCCTCCCTCCCTCCCTTCCCTCTTCCTCCTCCCTCACCCCTCCCCCTCCCCCCAGAGCCTTCCCGCCCTTCTTCCTACCACCAGTACCCTCCTCCAGTGCTTCCTCATATTTCCGTTTGCCCTCTCCAATCCCCCCTGCCGCCCCCTCTTCCTCCATTAACTCCACCTCTTCTCCTTCCCCCTGTTCTTCCTCCTCCCTCCCAACCTCCCTATCCTCCTCCTCCTCCTCCAACACCTGAAATCTGTTCCTCCCCCTCTTCCCCTGCAGCGACCCCTCCCTGCCCACCCCTACTTTCCCCCCCCTCCGAAACTTCCCTTTCCTCTGTGGCACTTGTACCCACTCCCCCTCTCCCCCCTGCTCCACTCCTGACCCAGCCCCCTGCCGCCCCCCCTCCTGCATCCCCTCCTTCTCCCCCCCTTGCCCCTCCCTGCCTATCACCCCCTGCCCTATCCCCTCCTCCATTACCCCCCCTCCCCGTCCCTTCCCCCACATATCCCACTCGTTATGGGCCGCCCTAGGGCAGTTCCGATATGCATGGCCTAACCCGCCGCAGAGGTTGCACCTGATCGCGGTGCAGTCCTCTGTGGCATGCTGATCCCCGCATCTTCCACACTTTACCACTGGGCATGACATGCTGAAGTGCCTAAACGAACCACATCTGAAGCACTGCCGCGGCTGCCCCTTGTAAAAGCACAGTATCCTGTCACGACCGATAAAGGCAGCCGAAGGAATGTGCTGGACCACATGGCTCTCCTGTCTCAATTTGACCAGGGCTCCCCAACCTCCTGCCCAAACCCTGCTTGGATCCGGTAACTTTGTAAGTGGGGATCTCAGCTCCGCGTACCTCTGTAGCCAGTAGGCTAAATCTGCCCCAGAGATAGACTCATTTCTCACGAGCAGGGTGATCTGCACCAGGTCCGGCTTGCTGACTGGAATGGCCCTGAGGTCCCGCCACTCCCCCTTTCCCCTCACCCCCTCGTACCTTTCCCAGAATATTTCCATCCCCCTCTGGGTCATGAAGCTCAAGTCATATTCTGGGATGTTGATGGGGTGTATACACGCGTAAAAGTCCTCGGGTATAAACCCCATCCCCATCACCAGCCTCAAGACCCGATCCCTGGAGGGCATTGCCCCCTCCCCTATCCATTTGAGCTGTACCACATTTCGCCGCTTAGGCAGCTGTCCACCCCCTGACCCCGCTCCCCCCCAACCCCTCCCTGGGCCCTCAAAACCACCCGATCTCCCCCCCTCCCTCCTTCCCCCTCCCTGGACTACTGCCGCAAAGGACTTGGACCCCAGCCCCCACCGCCCCCCCTCCACACTTGTTCCAGCCCTTCCCTCTGCCTCCCCCCCCTTCTGTCCCTCTGCCCCTCCCCTCATCCCTCTCCCTTCCTCAATATCCACCGCCCCCTCCCCCTCCCGTTGTCCCCCGTCCCCTTCCCTCTCAGACAAACATCCAGCAACGTCCATAGTCAGTTCTGCGGCTTGGGCTGCCTCCAACTGATTGTCCTGCCCATCACCACTTCCTGGAACGTCCCTGCTCGTCCCTGCCACTGCAGGCTCCAGCCTCTGGGCTAATCGCCTCCTCTCCTCTGTCTCCTGGCGATACTCTGGCACCTGCCCAGTCAGGTCTGCAGCTGGCGATACCAGACTCCCTGCTCGCTCTGCCCCCGAACTCCCTCCAACCTCCGGCACCAGGGGCGAAGCCTCCGGAACTCCGCCGCTCCCCTTGGCTCCTCGCTCCCAGCCGTCCTGCTGGCAGGTCTGCTCCACCACCCGCTGCACATCTGTTAGACTTGCCATGTCCACTTCTGTAGTCAACGAAAGTCTCTCAACAATCGGGTTACTTCCCTCTTGCTTCTGGTGCAGTCCCTCCTGCGTTCTCCCAATGGCTGGCGCTTCCCGGGGGCATGGCTTGTCTGTTCCTGATTCCGCCACAGGCTGGCTGTTAGCACCCCCCGATTTCACCTCTTGTAATGGACAGCTGGTCAAATGAGCTCCCAGCTGCTGCCCGCTCCTATTCCTCTCTCTCCGACCCCTCTCCTGTAAACCGCCAGCTACTCCATGCTCAGGGAAGACATCCCCTGCTCCCGGACTTCGTGGGCGGGGCTTCTCCAGATGCCATGCTGCTTCGGTTTCCACTTCAGTCATTGCAGACCCGGCCAAAAATACCGGAGTCTGCCTCTGCTGACCCTTTTCCAACAGGGCCTCCTTCACGGCAACTGTCTCTGCTGTTTGCACAACTGCAGGTAAGCCCTCTGAGACTTCGACCACCACCTCTGTAGAAAACAGGCTGCTACCTGCGTCTCCCTCTGCTGCCTCCATTATCTGGAGTTTTGAAAAGTTACTGAGTTCTGTCCTCCCCTCCACAGGTAGGATCTCTACTCCAGCCCCCACCTCAGAGCCATGTCCTGCCGCTGCCTCCTTATCCTCTGGCTGCTGGGTAAGTGCTCTAGACTGTGTTGCCAACTGTCTCATGTATTTTAAAGTGGGGTCACCTCTGAACCCAGACAACTCTTTTGAGTCTAATGCTGCTGAAGACACTGAAGCTTGCTGCAACTGTAGTGTTCCTGAACCCCCAGACTGTGGTATTGAAGCCATCCTTTCTCGGTTAACATAGAGCTCCCTCAAAGGATTCACAGAGCCCTTTTTTAAACAGTTCAACAAGTGTTCTTTTTTCCCCAACAACTTTGATATCCGGGCTTCCTCTTTAACATACATTTGTCTGTGCTCCGCTGGGGCAAATTTACACATAGTTCTTGCCATTTTCAGACGTTTTCCTAGCTCCACTACTTCTTTTTCCACCAGCTTAATTCGTCTTACAATATTTACCACACTACTTGCTGGATCATCAGGGTCATAGCTCACTTCAAGGAACTCCTCATCTGACGATCCACTCTCCTCACTCTCACTCTCAGCTGCCTCCAGCAAAGGCTTCTGGCAAACTTCCATCGCCTCTTCCTTCTCCCTTCCTTGGAAGCGCCCTTCTGGGGCCTGTACTATCTTCCTCCCCCCTCCACTGTCTTCTCGCTTACCTTCCGCAAGCTGGGCCATGGAGGGGGAAATGCTCTGGTGGCCTCCACTGGGCTGCTTCTCCCTTCGGTCCACTGGACTCCTTTCCCTTCTCCCGGTAGTCAAACCAGGGAGAGAGCCACTCCTTTCGGCCTTCTGGTCCCGGGCCCCAGGAGGCCCCATAGCCTGGGACTTTCCTGAGGCCTTCTCCCCAGGGACCCTCCTCATCTTTGGGGAGGGAGCTAGGTCTCACTCCCTTTCCACTGGAAGTCAGCAGAGCTCTCTAAAACACCTCCTTCCTCCTCAGCAGACTGGATGGACCGTGCAGGTCTTTTTCTGCCGTCATTTACTATGTTACTATGTTACTTCTTCTTTGACCAACAACATTGGAATGGGGTGGGTCATGGGATCATGACCTGATAATCAGCAACTATGAAGACATGGATGCAGAGGTGGAAGCTACTTTGATTGACATCCCTAACCTTGCCCCTGTCCCTGACCAAAATGGAGATTTTGAGCATCCTTGATCAATGAGTAATCCTGAATCAGCAATAGCAGCTGTGATGATCACGAGCTGTCTTACATCCTGATCCTCAATATTTGGGGCTAAGCATCCTCTATAGGCCAGTGAGACAACCCTGCCAAGTCTTTAATAGGCAGTGGTCCTTACTTCCAGGCCTCATACAGCAACTTTCCAAATTAAAGGCTTTAATGTTTCTCAACACAAAATACATGATATTTATTTTATTTATTTATTTTATTACATTTATACCCCGCGCTTTCCCACTCATGGCAGGCTCAATGCGGCTTACATATTGTATACTCCATATCACTAACTTAGGGTTCTTTCTTTTCTCTTTTCCAAGCTACAAGATCTACAAGGTCATTCTTTACCTTAGAAGCAATCCTTCTCTAATATAATCAGACAGCAGATACTTCTATTTTCCCTTTTCATTTCCTGGTCTGGATGCAGAAAAGACCTTTTCTTTTCAGTGCCATCCCATAATTTGTAGAATCTCAAAAAAGGGCAGTTACGCATGTAACTGATTATTAGTGTCAATTAACAGCAATTATAGGCAATGATTGCTTGTTAATATAATAGCTGCCAGCGGGTATTAAGTTACATGCACACTGGACACTAGTCTATAACTTGCACATACAACTTTGTGCATCAAGGACTAGATTCTATATATGGCACCTGAAAAATCAGTGCCAAAAATACTTACGCCTACATATATTCTGTAAACTGCACCTCGATTTAGGCACAGTTTATAGAATACACTTAGCTGGTTTATAGAATATGCCTAACGCCATGCCTATACCTAACACTAGGCACATCTATTTACGCTAAACAAAACTTGGGGTAAATACCAGCGCCTAAGTTAGGTGCAAAGCAGGTGTATTCTATAACTGTATGCTTAGATTTTTGGAATGCCCACAGTCTGCCAATTCCACACCCATAGCTATGCCCCCTTTTTGGCAGTGCGCATTAGAATTTATGCACACCACTTTATAGAATATGCCTAGCAAGTTGTGCATGTAAATTCTAATTAATGCCAATTAGTGTCAATAGTTTTTTTATTAAGTGACAATTATTGGTGCTGATTGGCTTGTTAAGTAATCAAATTGTTCATGGAAATCCAGAGTATGACCGGATTTGCAAGTACAATTTCAGTCGTATTATATAGAATACGGGAGCACATGTATAATTGTACGCACAGGTTTATAGAATTGGGGGGGGGGGAGTGTCTAATTCAAACTGCTCGCATGTCACAAAGCTAAAGAGCTGTATGGAGGATAAAGGGCAAGAGTCTCCTTTTCCCTATTATTTTCAATGGGTTTCTAACTTTAAAAAAGGCAAATTATTTACTAGTGAGCTCAGAGATAAAGCTGAAATCTGCCTGGATCATAGAGAAGAAAAGAATATAGATTGACAGCCTATGGAAGGAAACCAATTCTCACACAGCTGCCATGATGATGAGTAGAAAATCTATGTGACCACTGCTAGGGATAGTGATGTAAACATCTGAAATGCTAGGGTGTGATATATTTGTCAGATATATTTTAAGTGGATACAGATCTGCTGTTGCTCTGTTACTAGGGGCATAGCTAGGTGGGGCCACGGGGGCCTGGGTCCCCCAAATTTCCTCTGGGCCCCTGGTTGGCTTTAGGGGGTAGCCAAACCCTACCAGCTGAAGACGTTGCTGCATTGCCTGCCATGCTCTGTCTTCCCCTCACATCAGGCACGTTCCCTTTAGTGAAATTGAGCTGGAGACCAGCACTGGACGAAGCCTTCAGCTGGCGGGGGTTGGGGACCCCTGCCAGCCAAGGTATTTGTGGCAATGGAGGGGGGCGGCGGCGGAGCGGTGATCAAAATGTGCCCCCCACCTTGGGCTCTGGCCCCCTCTCACCTTGAGGTCTAGCTACGCCCCTGTCTGTTACTACTAACAATTAAAAGGATTTTGAAACCACTTCTTATATTAATCTTGACTGTACTGTGGGTTGAATTACCTTAACTTTCCAGGATGTCTTACATTTTTCTAATAAGCACTGGTAGCTAAAGCAACCTGTCACAGTGAGAAAAAATAGGAGTAAAGTAATCCAAGTTCTACTCATTGCTAAAATGACTTAAAGGAGACACATTACATGGCAACTGAAATCCAGGGAAGACATGCAAGAGTCCATCCTTCCACTAAGGAATCTGTTCACGTCTTCCAATCCTGTCTTTATCAATACTAATAGAAAAATACATTAGGAATATAGGTATGTAGCCCAAAGGTTTCGCTTGATTTAGTTTCCCAAGCTGTTTACAGGCATTTTCATTTTATTTGCCTTGTTTTGAAAGCAATATCATTAATACTGCATAGTCTTTTGAAAGAGTGTGCACTATTAGGAAATTTATTTATTTATTTATTTATTTATATCACAGTTTGTATACCACTCTGTCTCATGTACTAGGCGGTTCACATAAACTGCACACATAATAATTAAAACAAACATGTCTCAACATAAATAGCTCCTCAATTTTCCTTCCAGTCAATCATTCCTACATGGTTTACAAATCTATAACATAATCTCTAGTCATTTAGTCTCTACATTAAAAGCCCCTTGAAATAAGAATGCTTTTAACTGTTTTTGAAACTGTACATAGTTCTTAAAAGTACGAATCTTTTCTGGAAGCATGTTTCACAACCTTGCCCCCTCCACACAAAACATTCTTGTTCTGTTCTGTTCTCATCCAGGTATACATGCTTAACAAATAGCTAAAACAGAGAGACTGATGCGGGGAATAAATTCTCAATAGATTTCCCAATGTGGGTAGAGCCTCATTATTTACACATTTTTGAATAAGGGTCATAAGTACATAAATGTTGCCATACTGGGACAGATTGAAGGTCCATCAAGCCCAGTATCCTGTTTCCAACAGTGGCCAATCCAGGTCACAAGTACCTGGCAAGATCCCAAAACAGTACAATACATTTTATGCCACTAATCCTAGAAATAAGCAATGGATTTTCCCAAGTCCATTTTAGTAATGTAACATAGAGGGGCATTTTCGAACGGGGACACCCATCTCTGACGATGTCCCTGCGAAGGGGCGGGGCATCCTGTATTATCAAAACAAGATGGACGTCCATCTTTCGTTTCGATAATACTGATGGGGACGCCCAAATCTCAACATTTAGGTCGACCTTAGAGATGGTCGACCTAAGTGTTGAGATGGTCGATCTTAGAGATGGTCGTCCCCGGTTTTCAGCCGATAATGGAAACCGGGGACGCCCATCTCAAAAACGACCAAATCCAAGTCCTTTGGTCGTGGGAGGAGCCAGCATTCATAGTGCACTGGTCCCCCCTCACATGCTAGGCCACCAACCAGGCACCCTAGGGGGCACTGCAGTGGACTTCAAAAATTGCTCCCAGGTGCATAGCTCCCTTACCTTGGGTGATGAGCCCCCCCAAACCCCCTACCCACAACTGTACAACACTACCATAGCCCTTAAAGGGTAAAGGGGGGCACCTAGATGTGGGTACAGTGGGTTTCGGGTGGGTTTTTGAGGGCTCACATTTACCACCACAAGTGTAACAGGTAGGGGGGATAGGCCTGGGTCCGCCTGCCTGAAGTGCACTGCAATACCCACTAAAAACTGCTCCAGGGATCTGCATACTGCTGTGATAGAGCTGGGTATGACATTTGAGGCTGGCATAAAGGCTGGGTGAGAGGGGGTTGGTGACCACTGGGGGAGTAAGGGGAGGTGATCCCCGATTCCCTCCGGTGGTCATCTGGTCAGTTCGGGCACCTTTTCGAGGCTTGGTTGTGAAAAAAATTGGACCAAGTAAAATCGGCCAAATGCTCATCAGGGACGCCCTTCTTTTTTCCATTATCGGCCGAGGACACCCATCTGTTCACCATGCCCCCATACCGCCTTCAGTACACTGCCGACATGCCCCCGTGAACTTTGGTCATCCTCGCAACAGAAAGCAGTTGAGGACGCCCAAAATAGGCTTTTGATTATGCCGATTTGGGCGACCCTGAGAGAAGGACGCCCATCTCCCGATTTGTGTCGGACGATGGGCGTCCTTCTCTTTCGATTATGCCGCTGATAGTAACATACAGGCTTATTTTCGAAAGTGATCACCGGCCATCTTCCGACATAAATCAGGAGATGGCCGGTGATCTCGGAAAAGCGGCCAAATCGATATAATCGAAATCCCCTTTTTTGATTCCATCACCGCTTTCCCGTCGCCGAGCTGGCGAAAGTTCAAGGGGGCGTGTCGGCAGTGTAGCGAAGGCGGGACATGGGCGGGCATGGGCGTGGCTACCAGATGGCCGGCTTTCGCAGATAATGGAAAAAAAAAGTGGCATTAATCAGTATTTCGCCGGGTTTACTTGGTGCTTCTATTTTCACGACCAAGCCTCAAAAAGGTGCCCCAACTGATCAGATGACCACCGGAAGGAATCGGGGATGACCTCCCCAAACTCCCCCAGTGGTCACCAACCCCCTCCCACCCTAAAAAACACAATTATAAACATATTTTGCCAGCCTCTATGCCAGCCTCAAATGCCGTACCCACCTCCATGACAGCAGAACGTGTTCTATCCTTTGACAGCCTTTCCCTGGTTGTGATGTGGCTCTCGGGTAAATGTGACACCTTTTCTGTTATGCGCACTGCAGAGTCATGTCAGCAATGCATTGTGGTGGGTGTAGGGTATTGGGCTACGTGATTGCAGTAGATTCTGTTAAATGCTCACGCTGTTGGAAGTTGGTAGGCTCTACTCCCATGGTGCTTTTCCCCCTGCTAACTGGGTCAGAGTGTGCCCTGTTTTGTTTCCGGCATGATGCCAGCTGAATATCAGGGGCATATATTTGTTTTTAAAATCATGCATTGTACCAGAAGATTGGAGGGTGGCCAATGTAACACCCATTTTTAAAAAGGGTTCCAGAGGTGATCTTGGAAATTACAGACCGGTGAGCCTGACATCGATGCCAGGCAAACTGGTAGAGTCTATTATAAAGAACAAAATTACAGAGCATATTCAAAAGCATGGATTAATAACACAAAGCCAACATGGATTTAGTAAAGGGAAATCTTGCCTCACAAATCTACTAATTTCTTTGAAGGGGTTGTAATTCCCTATTAGTTTGGGAATACTAAGAGAGTAAGACCCTGTAGAGAGTCACTGGAGGAGTAACTGGGAGGTCCTCAGGTGGGAGGAAGCCCAGCCCAAGGGAAGTAGCTTTGGAATAAAATTTAGAAAGAAAGTGCACTGAGAGAGAAGAGTGACAAGAGGGGAGGAGTTAGAAGGAGATAGAGAAGTGTTTGCTCTTTAGAGGAGTCTTTGGTTGCCTGATGGTCCTCTGCCACTGACCTGGGGGAATAAAGAGGAATCCCATTTTTAAAAGAAGCAGACCATTGGCTGTAAAGAGGAGTTGTGGCTCAGTAAAGCGGCAACTGTGACAGAGGAGAGCTATGGATCGACAGAGGAGAGAACAAGCCCAGGAGTGTGGGAGTGAAGCCAGGGAGTGCCCATCCCAGGACCAGGGAGAGCCAATGCAAAGGTCACCTTGGAGGGAGGTCAGGTCAGGAGGGTCTGGACTTGTAAAGGTGAGGAGCACAGCCTTTGCGACAATATTCTCTAGGATAGGAATGGATAGGAGTCTTCTGAATATGTATATAGCCCGTGGAAGAAAGTGCCTCTGTAAATATACCTAAGGAGAATAGTGGAAAAGTTGTTCTCTCCAGGAATAACAGAAGTCTAGGAATGAATCATGCTGGAGTTTATTAAGTGACTGTAAGAAGATTAAATTTAAAAGTCTGCCTTTTGCAGAGGTTGCAATAAAAGTTAAATTTCTTATTAAGCCTTCTGGAGTACAGTGTGGCTCCTGGACTGAATAGCTGAGTGGAACCCAGAACTGGAAAAGTGTCTCCCAAACACCTGGATCGCTATTCCAGACCACTGACCCACCTCAGCTTGACCATAAGTGGACTGGAAATGAGGTACATGATAAGAGTGGCCTGAGAATGAGTGACAACTATGAAGTTTGTGAGCAAATGATTTCTTTTGTGGCCCAGGGCTAAAGCCAGTGCACAGGTGAGACCTGAGTTACAGGGTGAATGAGCATGTGGATAAAGGTAAGCTGGTCGAAGTTGTGTATCTCGATTTTCAAAAGGCATCTGACGAAGTACCTCATGAACAACTCCTGAGGAAATGAGAAAGTCATGGGGTAGGAGGTAGTGTCCTATTGTAGATTACGAACTGGTTAAAAGATAGAAAACAGAGAGTAGAGTAGGGTGAAATGGTTAGTATTCTCAGTGGAGAAGGAAATACTGTGTGCAATCTGGTCACCACAGCTCAAAAAAGATACAGCAAAACTAGAAAAGGTACAGCGAAGGGCAACAAAAATGATGAAGGGGATGGGACAACTTCCTTATAAGGAAAGGCTAAAGAGGCTAGAGCTTTTCAGCTTGGAAAAGAGACAGCTGAGGGGAGATATGATAGAGTCTATAAATTGCTGAGTGACGTGGAAAAGATAGATGTGAATTGCTTGTTTACTTTTTCCAACAATATAAAGACTAAGGGGCACGCAATGAAGCTACTAAGTAGTAAATTTAAAACAAACTGGAGAAAATATTTCTTTACTCAACGTGAATTAAACTCTGGAATTTGTTGCCAGAGAATGTGGTAAAAGCAGTTAGCTTTGCAGGGTTTAAAAAAGGTTTTGATAATTTCCATAAAGAAAAGTCTATAAGCCATTATTAAGAGGGACTTTTGAAAATCCACTGCTTATTTCTAGGATATAACAAAATATTTAAACACACATGAATACAAGTGTATTGCTTCTTCAGCTTATTGAGAGTGGAGTAGTCTCATATATAACACACGATAAAGATTATTTGATTTTTCACCCAATGACTGGGTGTATTATCTGTGTGTATTGTCTAATCATTGACTTAACCTCCACCACCCTTTGCTAATCTTATATATTATTTCTAGGATAAGCAGCATAAAATCTATTTTACTGTTTTAGGATCTTGGTACATACTTGTGACCTGAATTGGCACAATGGAAACAGGATACTGGGCTTGAAGGACCTTCGGCCTGTCCCAGTATTGCAACACCTATATTCTTACGTTCTTTACTATTCATGTGGCAGATAATGCAGAATAGTCAAAAGATGTAGCTAATTGTACTGTGTATTATCTGCCTTGCAATTAACACTGGGTAGTGACTTTTTCTGCATAGCAGCATTAACAAAAATGCTAGGAATGCTCCTAACAGTTAATACAGAGGTTTTGCACATTATTTTTGGCTATCACCACATAGTAACTACAAAACCTTAGTGCAACTTAGTAAATAGGCTAACGTGAGGTAATTGCTACATTCACATTTCTACAAGCGAATGACATCCAGCAATTTATGGAAAAAGAATCCCACAAATAAATTTGACCTCTAAAGTCATGCCCCCAAAAGCATTTAACTGGCCAGGATTGGCACCTGGCTGGTTAAATGCCCTATAACCAGCTATCTGCCGATTTTCAGCCTCACTTTAGTGGCTATATTTGGCCACATGAATATGTGGGTTATCTTTGACTGGTTAGAAGATAACCAGCAAAGTCTGAATATCAACAAAGCTGGTTTATCTTCTAACCGGCTAAAAATAAACTGTGTATTCAATGTCGGTTACTGGAAACGGCCTAACACTGAATATCCGGGTTTAGCGGTGACTGTGGGAGTTTGCCGGGCTAACTCCTGCAGTCTGAATATCAGCCCCATGGTTTATATCACTGGAACCACCACTAACCTTCTACATCGTCATCTGGCATTAGGCAAGTTTGGTTATCTGACTTTTCCTCTGGAAACTGTGAGCAGTCTGTGTCTTCTGGCCACTGCAGACCTACAATTCCAAGCACAGACTCACAGCGCTCCTTGGAAAGCTCACATAGGGACCTTCAAATAAGAAAAAGAGACAGGGCAGGTTAGCAAACACACAGTGGTGTTACCCGAGTCATGAAACACCTTATCTACAGTAATTCTATGAAGTCTATGAAACAGAAAAATCAACTATCACTTTCTCTTTATAAGTAATCATAAGATGATGTTAGATTAGAAGGATCCATCAGAGATTGTTACCTTTAAAAGCTTTTGCTTTCTAAAAGGATAGACATCTATTAAAAACAAATTTAAACAATCTCACAGAAGTTCCTACAAAATGAAAACTGAAAAGAAATGAATAGTTAACAAAGGAATACAGGGCCAATTTGATGATGATGATGTATTATGATACTGGAAAACATGTGGGTCAATTTTCAAAAGGATTTAACAGTATAGCAGCCTTCGCTATATATAAAAGTCTATCTTATTTATTATTTATTTATTAGGATTTATTTACCACCTTTTTGAAGGAATTCACTCAAGGCGGTGTACAGTAAGAATAGATCAAACATGAGCAGGAGGCAATTAGAGCAGTACAAATATTCGAACAACAATACAAAATATGGCATGATATATACACTACTTGCAATGACAACACTATCCTGCTTATAATCGAACGAGAAAAACGCCCAAGTTCCGACCTAAATCGGGAGATGGGCGTTTTTCTCACAAAAACAAATAAAGCGGTATAATCGAAAGCCGAACTTTGGACGCTTTCAACTGCACTCCGTCGCGGATGCGGACAAAGTTGACGGGGGCGTGTCGGAGGCGTGGTGAAGGCGGAACTGGGGCGTGGTTATCACCCGAACAGAGATGGGCGCCTTTCGCCGATAATGGATACGTTTGTAGCTAGAATTTAGGGCACTTTTCCTGGACCCTGTTTTTTCACGAATAAGGCCCCAAAAAGTGCCCTAAATGACCAGATGACCCCCAGAGGGAGTCGGGGATGACCTCCCCTGACTCCCCCAGTGGTCACTAACCCCCTCCCACCACAAAAAAATGATGTTTCACAACTTTTTACTTTCACCCTCAAATGTCATACCCTCCTCCCAAGCAGCAGTATGCAGGTCCCTGGAGCAGTTGTTAGGGGGTGCAGTGGACGTCAGGCAGGTGGACCCAGGCCCATCCCCCCCCCTACCTGTTACAATTGTGCTGCTTAATGCTTAGTCGTCCAACCCCCCCAAACCCACTGTACCCACATGTAGGTGCCCCCCTTCACCTCTTAGGGCTATAGTAATGGTGTAGACTTGTGGGCAGTGGGTTTTGAGGGGGATTTGGGGGGCTCAACACCCAAGGGAAGGGTGCTATGCACCTGGGAGCTCTTTGACCTTTTTTTTTGTTTTTGTAAAAGTGCCCCCTAGGGTGCCCGGTTGGTGTCCTGGCATGTGAGGGGGACCAGTGCACTATGAATCCTGGCCCCTCCCACGAACAAATGCCTTGGAGTTATTCGTTTTTGAGCTGGGCGATTTCATTTTCCATTATCGGTGAAAAGCAAAAACGCCCAGCTCACACCTTGGCGAATAAAACATGGGCGTCTATTTTTTTTGGAACATACGGTTCACTCCGCCCCTTCACGGACCCGTTCTCGGAGATAAACGCCCATGGAGATAGGCGTTTCTGTTCGATTATGCCCCTCAATATGTACTAGAACATTATAATTGGTAGTGAAGGGTAAGGCGAAGTTGTAACATATAGATGAGTAAGAAAGTAGGAAGAATTAGAAAGTAAGGTGATTGATTTGAAGAAAGTTGCACGTGAGGTCTGAGAGATGGTTAAATATTATCTCAGCTAGGGTAGGAGTGGATAAACACGTCCCGCTGCCCTATGTGCAGCCCAAGTCAATCCTTGTGTGTGTGAGTGAGACTAACAAGTTAGTTACTTCTTCCGTTAAAGGCTTAGTTGAAGAGCCAAGCTTTCACCTGCTTCCTGAAGTAGAGGTAGTCTTGTGTTAAGCGGAGCCTTTCAGGCAATGCATTCCAGAGTATGGGGGCTACTCCGGAGAAAACTCGCTTGTGGGTATCACATCGTGTAATGTCTTTTGGAGAGGGTGGAGTTAGTGAAAGTCCTTGGGAGGACCTTAGTGTCCTTGGCGGTGTGTGGAGGATCATCCTATTCTTCAGATACTCAGGGCCATTTCCTTTCAGGGCCTTGAAGATCAGACATCTTGTAATTTCCAGCGGCATTATCCCCCAAATTCTTTATATGGCACTTGCATTTCCATGCAGAATTTGAAGAATATTCTATAACAATATGCATAACTTAATTGGTTAATTAGCTAATATGTGCTGTTAATTGGATGTTAACAAGCAATTAGCAGCACTAATTGGCACTGAGATTTAAGTGCACAACTCGCTAAGTGTATTCTATAACATGGTGCACCTAAATTCTAAGTCGCATAGTTGAAACGGGGGCATGGCCATGGGCGTGGCATGGGCACTTCTAATATCTATGTTCATTATTATAGAATACACCCATTCTGTGACTAATTTAGTTGTTTGGATTTACAACAAGTAAAATGTGGCGTGAATAGATGTGACCAAATTTGGACACATGGAGAGTAGCTCGGCGTATTCTATATACCATGTGGAATTTAAGCCTACTCTATAAAATTGAGGTGTACTTTGAGAATATGCCCACGTGTAATTTTTTTCACGCATTGAATTTTCAGGTGCCATATATAGAATCTAGCCCTATAGGGACAGGGAACTCACTGGAGTCACATGGAGATATCTCTTCTCATGTTTCAAACCTGCTACGCTGCTGGTGGCAGATGAAGTTGAGGAACACACTGGAGGAATGAAGGAACAAAATTCTGCTGCTGCTAAGGGCATATCAGTGAGGCAGACAAAGAGTGCTCTGAGCCAGTGCCTTGCTTGCTCACCCCTTAAGTTGGCTCTGGTGAGGCACGTCTGGGAATATTCAGGAGGTGTACACTTATGACCTGGGTTCTGACTGGGCTTGGAATAGATGTGCATAAGTCACATGGAACAATTTATGGCTTAGTATAGGCCTAATTTATTAATAGCAGCACTGCTGATAGAGGGCTGCAAGTAGCATGTCTGCCTCCCACCCTTCCATCATAAACTGTACTGGATACCAGTACCTTACAGGGCCAAATTTAAAACTTGATCTTTGATTTTCAAGGTTCTTAGACAAAATGACCAAAGTACCTAAAGAACACATTAGCCTTACACATGCCTTTAAGGTCTCTTAAGGTAGGGTTACCATACATCTGGTTTTACCCAGATATGTCCTCTTTTTGAGGACATGGCCGGTAACCGGGTGGGTTTTGCAAGCCTGCCCATTTGTCCGGATTTGCGGACAAACGGGCAGGCTGGCGGGCGGACGGGCAGGCGGGCCTCAGGGTGTCCTATCCTCCCCTTCTTTATCTTAGTGTGGTGCCCTGCTAGTCTAGTGGCCTCTTTGGGGCAGGAAAAAGCCCCCTCTTTCCTGCCTTGCGCGTCTGCAGACTGTCTTTCTCCCAGTGCCAATTCATAATGGCTGCTGGGTAAGTGCCACGCAGTAAAAAATAGAAACACACCAAATTCAGAATTACCAGCCAGGGCATGCGGTAGCTGAGCTATAATGATGATTTGGCGCACACTGGACACACGTAGGTCCATATGCGCCTTTGTAAAATGGTCCCAAAGAGAGGGTAAAAAAAACCCTGACTGTTCGGCTCTACTTTTACTTCTTCTGGTCCTTAAATAGGGCAGAACTAGTTCCTTTAGCCCAAATTTTTGGTGCTGTGCTGTCACAAGGCCTAGAGCCCTGCAGGTTAGTGAATTTGGCTTCTTTTAATTGGAGAAGCTCAGATTCCACAATATGTAGTAGCATGGGGGGTGGCCAAGCATGGAGCCTCGATAAACAATCACACCGAGGCTTGCAATTAAATCAAAATACTCTATTCAAGCAGAAAGTAAAACTTGTTCTCTTCACAGGCAAAATAAGATAAGGATTAAAATTTCTAGGAAATTCAAAAAATAATTTTCTGCACTCCTACATCTAGGCTTCACAGTTTAGACAATATATTTCAAGGCATTTAAGCTAGAAGGCGGGGGTGGCATATAGAAACTTGGCATTTCGCCCATTAGATTGTAAGCTCCTTTGAGCTGGGACTGTCCTTTTTTGTTAATTTGTACAGCGCTGTGTAACCCTAGTAGCGCTCTAGAAATGTTAAGTAGTAGTAGTAGTAGGCAGGTCACTTCAAGTGGTCACACCCAGCTAAAGCTAAAGAGAAGATGTGACAGTAGAAAGCAATGAAAACAACAATCTTAGCAAGTCACTTCTTACCAACACAGCAGGAAGTGAGACTAAGCAAAAAACCTAAACAGAAGACAAAAATGCCACTGAAATGTAGATGGAAAGCGATGACCACAAATGCTCGCATTCTAAGCAATAAAGTTCATGACCTGCAAGTCCTGATGTTAGAGGCAGACTTAGACATTGTTGAAATCATGGAGACATGGCTCAATGATTCCCATGAATGGGATGCAAACATACCAGGCTATAATCTATTTAGGAAGGCTAGAGATGGCCGTAAAGCTGGAGGAGTAGCTTTGTATGTGAGAAATGATATCGCAGCAATTGAAATGACAGGGGCCTGGGGAAAGGAAGAAGCGATATGGATCACCTTAAAAAGAGACAATAGAACCTTTGTCCACATGAGTGATGTCTACAGACCTCTAACACAATCAGAGGAACTAGATAAAGATCTGATTACAGATATCCAAAAGTTGTGAAAGAAAAGAGAGGTGCTGTTGCTGGGAGATTTCAGTCTGCCAGATGTAGATTGGAAAGTTCCATTTGAAGAATCGGAAAGAAGTAGAGAGATCGTGGATGCTTTTCAAAGTGCTCTACTCAGACAAATGGTGATGGAACCCACGAGGGAGGGAGCGACGCTGGATCTGGTGCTTACAAATCGGGATAGTGTGTCAAATGTCTGAATGGGTGCACACCTGGGCAAGAGTGACCATCAAACAGTTTGGTTTGATATAACAGCTGAAGTGGAGGGCAGCCACTCAAAACTCAAAAGTCCTGGATTTCAAGCATGCTGACTTTAGTAAAATGGAGGAATACCTGAGGAAGGAGCTGATGGGCTGGGAGGACATACAAGAAGTGAAAGGGCAGTGGTCCAGGCTGAAAGAAGCTATAAATATGGCCATAAGCCTTTATGTAATGAGAGTAAATAAAAGCAAGAGAAAAAGGAAACCAATATGGTTCTCCAAACAAGTGGCTGAGAAAATAAAGGCTAAAGAGTTGGCGTTCATGAAATACAGAAAAACTCAAGAAGAGGAACACAGAGAGGAATACCGGATGAAACTGAAAGAAGCCAAGAGAGAGATACGTCTGGCGAAAGCGCAAGTGGAAGAACAAATGGCTAGAAATGTAAGGAGGAGCGACAAAAATTTCTTCAGGTATATTAGTGAAAGGAGGAAGACTAAAAATGGAATTATGAGACTGAAAGATGCTGCGAACCGATATGTGGAGAATGATGAAGAAAAAGCAAATTTGCTAAACAAATACTTTTGTTCTGTTTTCACTGAAGAAAATCCTGGAGAAGGACCACAATTGACTGGCAAAAGTACATATGAGAATGGAGCGGATATAGCACCGTTCACAGAAGCGAGAGTGTATGAAGAACTTGAAAATCTAAAGGTGGACAAAGCCATGGGACCGGACAGGATCCACCCCAGGATATTGAGGGAGCTCGGAGAGGTTCTGGCAGGTTCTCTTAAACTCTGGAATTCGTTGCCAGAGAATGTGATAAAGGCGGTTAGCTTAGCAGAGCTTAAAAAAGGTTTGGATGGCTTCCTAAAGGAAAAGTCCATAGACCATTATTAAATGGACGTGGGGAAAATCCACTATTTCTGGGATAAGCAGTATAAAATGTTTAGTAGTTTTTTGGGATCTTGCCAGGTATTTGTGACCTGGATTGGCCACTGTTGGAAACAGGATGCTGGGCTTGATGGGCCTTTGGTCTTTCCCAGTATGGCAATACTTATGTACTTATGTAGATTTGTTTAATAAATCCTTGGAGATGGGAGAGATTCTGTGGGATTGGAGAAGAGCGGATGTGGTCCCTCTTCACAAAAGTGATGAGAGGGAAGAAGCCGGAAACTACAGACCAGCAAGCCTCACTTCGGTTACTGGAAAAGGAAAAGGAAAGGATAGTGAATTTCCTGAAAGCCAATAAGTTGCAAGATCCGAGACAACATGGTTTTACCAAAGGTAAATCATGCCAAACGAATCTCATTGAATTCTTTGACTGGGTGACCAGAGAACTGAATCAGGAACATGCTATAGATGTAATCTATTTAGATTTCAGCAAAGCTTTTGACACGGTTCCCCACAGGAGGCTCTTGAATAAACTTGACAGGCTGAAGATAGGACCCAATGTGGTAAACTGGATTAGGAACTGGTTGACGGACAGATGCCAGAGGGTAGTGGTTAATGCAATTTACTCGGATGAGGGAAAGGTGAGTAGTGGAGTGCCTCAGGGATCGGTGCTGGGACCAATTCTGTTCAATATATTTATGAGTGACATTGCCAAAGGGTTAGAAGGTAAAGTTTGCCTTTTTACGGATGGCACCAAGATTTGTAACAGATTGGACACCCCGGAGGGAGTGGAAAACATGAAAAAGGATCTGCAGAAGCTAGAAGAATGGTCTTATGTTTGGCAATTAAAATTTAATGCAAAGTGATGCACTTAGGGAGTAGAAATCCATGGGAAACATATGTGTTAGGCCATGAGAGTCTGATATGTACAGACAGAGAGAGGGATCTTGGGGTGATAGTGTGACAAGGCGGTGGCCGTAGCCAGAAGGTTGCTAGGCTGTATAGAGAGAGGTGTGACCTGCAGAAGAAAGGAGGTGTTGATGCTCCTGTACAAGTCGTTGGTGAGGGCCCACCTGGAGTATTGTGTTCAGTTTTGGAGGCTAAGGATGTAAAAAGAATTGAAGCGGTGCAAAGAAAAGCTACAAAAATGGTATGGGATTTGCGTTACAAGACGTATGAGGAGAGACTTGCTGACCTGAACTTGTATACCCTGGAGGAAAAGAGAAACACGGGTGATATGATACAGATGTTCAAATATTTGAAAGGTATTAATCCGCAAACAAGCCTTTTCCGGAGATAAGAAGGCGGTAGAACTAGAAGACATGAAGTGAGGTTGAAGGGGGGCAGACTCAAGAAAAATGTCAGGAAGTATTTTTTCACGGAGAGAGTGGTGGATACTTGGAATGCCCTCCTGCGAGAGATGGTAGAGATGAAAATGGCAACGGAATTCAAACATGCGTGGGATAAACATAAAGGAATCCTGTTCAGAAGGAATGGATCCTCAGAAGCTTAGCAGAGATTGGGTTGCAGCACCGGTGGTTAGGAGGCGGGGCTAGTGCACCAGCTGTGCAACCCACCAGCTGTGTGGGTTGCACAGCTGGTGGTACCGATAGGAACAGAACGCCATAGCGATTGGACTTAAAGCTAAGTGTTGTCTGCAGGGTACTCCGGGGCTGAACACGAACTGACGCTTTGTATATGAAGTTGATAGAGACACACACACTGTTTAGATAAAATTTGAGATTTATATACCTGGCACAGCAATTTGGAGAATAGATGTTGATGCTGATATGTGAAACAATGGAATTTTTTTCCTAGGCCAAATGATGGGAAACCGAGCTCAAACCTTATAGTCTGCAAGTCAGACTGGTTGAGCGGCTAGGCTGAGGCTTTTTTTCTCCATCTTAAGTGGATGTGAGGTAGCTTGTTATCAGTGTGAGTGACAATACTAATTACACACAGCTGGTGCAAGGCTGGGTTTTTGATTTTCTATTTATTGAGACAAGCTAGAGTGAATTATAGATACAAATCAAGGTCAGGTATACATATAAAGTAGCACACATGAGTTTATCTTGTTGGGCAGGCTGGATAGACCGTACAGGTCTTTCTCTGCCGTCATCTACTATGTTACTTCATTGATTCTATTTCTGCTTAGATTGGATCATTTCACTATTATTATGCTGTTAACAAAATTATAGGTTTTATGTCATGCTGTACACTGTTTTGAATGAAATATCTGCATATAGGTGGTTAATAAATGCAAATAAATAAAATATTGACTTTGGACACTATCACTTGTAGCTGGAAGTATAACATTTTTAACTTTGTTTTGCTTTTTACTATAGTTGCCAATCTGTGTAACGTCACTGCATTTTGTTTCCTTGGGTTCACCTCTTTAAATAGTTGTATGTTCAGGACAGCTTTACACACATGGATTAAATAAATAAATATTGTAGGATAAAGAGAAGGTGAATGCTTGGTGTTAGAATACTAGCTACTAGTCAGACTGAGTCCATGTAACTACCCTCCTCAATCTCTCTCCAGGAAGGTTAAATTGTAGCCCTTGAGTAAGTATGCAAATAAGCAGTTTCACTGTTTTTTACCACCTCATTCACATTCCGCAATATGCTTATGTATTTATTTATTTATTGAGATTTATTAACCGCCTTTATAAAGAGATTCACACAAGGCGATACACAGCAGGTACAGTTTAACATAAAACAATTTTGTTAACAGCATAACAATAGCAAAATGACCAAGTATAAACATAAATACAATAAATAAAGAAAACTTAAAAACAGCAAATTGAAACCTAATAATAGGACTACCATGAAACAACACATCCAAGAGAAGGACGCCCATCACAAAACCTGAAGAAAATCTGAAGAAAAAAAAATGTCCAAGTGCTCGTTAGGGACATCCTTTCAAGTGCCTAACACTTGGACGTCCTTCACTCAAAAAAAAGGACGTCCCTGATGAGCACTTGGACATTTTTATTTCTTCAGATTTTGTGATGGGCGTCCTTTTCTTGGACATGTTTTTCTTAAGACTAAGGTGCCCGAAATGACCACCACTGGAGAGAATCGGGGATCGGGACTTGCAAGGACGTCCAATCAAAACTGGTGTCAGCTAACCGTGCTGTGATTGGCTGAGAGAGACCTGGAGGGGCATAATCGAAAGGGACGTCTAAATAGTTTTGATTTGGGCATCCTCGCACGTCCCGATCCCCGATTCTCTCTTTCTAGGGTCCCGCTCTCTCCCTCTGCTGCACAAAATGCCTGGCAATTTATTGACAGCTATTATACACGGAGCTTGTCTGCAAGTATGAAGCTGTCTTTGGCATGCGCAGAACAGCCAGCATAACGCTTGGCAGCTCTACGCATGCTCAGCTGGCCGACTGGCTTCCCCTCCTTAGGAAGGAAATCGCGTGCAAATGAACTAACAGCAAGCAGCTCATTTGCATGCGATTTCCTTCATGCATGCCTGTTTTTTACTGATTCGCTAAGGGATCAGTAAGGGAAGGGCTCTTTCCGTGGAGTTAATGCATCTGGCTCTTAGTTGGGATAAATAAATGGGTGGCTAAACTCAAGGCAAGTTCTTTGTACAGTTAAATAAGATATGGGGAACTAGTCTAAGGTACAGGGTGTGCAGTAAGTTAGTCAGTTTTAACTTACTGAACCTTAACAGTACAAATTAATTAAAGGAAAAGTGAAAAATGTCTCTGATTATTGCATATGTTTTAGAAAAATAATGGAGATTAATGCTTCATGTTACTAATAAATCTAATCTACACCAGACAGACACATTCTATAAGAAATGTTGGGATAGAATTTAGAATTATATATTGCACTTAGACTGAGAAAGTGCATCACTGTTGCATTAGCTGAATTTAGTGGAATCCACACAGGAAAAGACAGGTCAAGTGCATTGATTTGTCTGTGTTGTTCAGTGTAATTAATCACTGATATATTTCACCAGGGGCATGTTGTTGTTTTCAAAGGCAGAAACAGCAAACTTTTGAGAAAATATTTTACCCCACCGTTTACTAAGCCACGCTAGCCGCTGCTGTGTCAGCATTACCGCACCAAGAGTTGTTAGTGCGACTTAGTAAACAGGGGGGTTCGTCTTGTAATATTCTATGGAAAATCACTATGGATAGTAGCTGAATTTGATACTCAAACTGATAATTAGGGGATCTGAGTACCCACGGCTCTCTCTGTGATAACTTATCACCTCCCCTCTCTTCCTTTCCTCCTCAGTTATTTCTTTCTCCCTCTTGTGACCTTGTATTTTGTACTATTGTTTGCTTATTAACTATTGTACGCCACATTGAGCCTGCTCTTGGGTGGGAATACTGTGGGATAGAAATGTCATAAATAAATAAATAAATAAATAAGAGTGCTTTTCTGCTATGGTTCTTCCGCTTCCTCAAAAATGATAGATATTCAAGGTAAAAACAATATGCAAATTGTTTTTAAAATAAATTAATAAATCCCTTACATCTTCGCTGTGGTTATCCTAGAATCCAGACCTAGATGAAGATCAGAAGGACTAGTATTCATGGTCATTGGAGTGTAGAAATCTACTGCAACAGAATTTAACTTTTGAATGGGTAACTATAATAAAATGAGGAAAATGGTTTAAAAAAAACCTAAAAGAAGCAGCTGCAAAGGTTAAGCATTTAAATCAGGCATGGATGTGGTTTAAAAATACCATATTGGAAGCCCAGACCAATTGTATTCCACAGATGAAAAAAGGTAATGGAAAGGCAAAACAACGGCCGATATGGTTAAAAGGTGAAGTGGAAGAGGCTATTAGAGCCTAAATAACATCTTTCAAAAAATGAAAAAGGATCCAATTGAAGAAACAGGAAGCAACATAAGCACTGGCAAGGTAGATGCAAAGCACTGATAAAGAAGGCAAAAAAAATTAAAAGAATCTTGCTGTAGAAGCAAAATCTCATAAGAAGATTTAAAAACATATCTTTAATTGTTTGTAAGACATTTCAGCGCAAAGTCCTAGGGACAAAGCCAGGGCCGCTGAGAGACTAGACCGGACCCGGGGCAAGGCCGCCCCGCCTCCGCTCCCCCCACTGTTGCCGCCCCCCATTGCTCCCCCGCCACTGCAGTCCGCGGTCTCACCTGCCTGCCTCCATGGCTCTGAGCCCCCTTCATTCAAAGTGGCAGGTGCAGATCACGTCTCTTCTGGCCTTCCCTCCCTGTGTCCCGCCCTCGGTTGATGTAACTTCCGGTTTCTGCGAGGGCGGGACACAGGGAGGGAAGGCCAGAAGAGAGGCAATCTGCAACTGCCGGTTTGAATGAAGGGGGCCCGGAGCCGTGGAGGCAGGCAGGTGAGACCGGGGACTGCAGGGCCAGCGGCCTGACCCCGGCGCCGGGCCCCCTTGGAGGCCCGGGAAATTTTGCCCCCCCTGCCCCCCCTCTCGGCGGCTGGCACTCGTCCTAGTGAATTCTCAATGCACTTGCACAGGAGAAGGAAGGACCAAACAATAATCATTTAGGGGTCCTTTTACTAAGCCACGTAAACGTCTACATGTGCTAAACACACACCAAAATGGAGTTACCGCCCGACTACCGCGTGGCTCTTACTGTAATTTCATTTTTAGCGCGCATCCGATACGTGCATCTGAAAAATATGTTTTATTTTCAGACACACGTAGCGGATGTGCGCCAAGTGGCACCTGACGTCTGTAGGTCATTACCGCCCAAATTCTTTACCGCTAGGTCTATGGCTGGCGGTAAGGTCTCAGACCTAAAATGGACATGCGGCAATTTTGATTTTGCCGCACGTCCATTTTCAGCAAAAAAGGTCTTTTTTACAGATGCGCTGATAAATGTTTCTGCGCACGCCTAAAACCTGTGCCTACACTACCACAGGCCATTTTTCAGCGTGCCTTTGTAAAAGGACCTCTTAATGACCACAAAGTTTGTGCAGGGACATAGGGTATGGTAAGATTAAATAGATAATCCGGGGAGCCTATGCGCAATGCTTGGAAGGTCAATAGCAAAACTTTAAATTGTATTCTGAACCAGCCTGGTTTCAAAGTAGGGAAGAAAAGGAATAGGCAAAACTGCTGGGTCAGAAAAAAAAATGTTGATTGTGTTTCCATGCTGTCACTTGTCACAAACTTTCTAACTTTCATATAAGAAACTGTACTTAAAAGGTAGTAGGAATCCAAATGCACTCAGAGGCCACTTGTTACAAATGATTACTTTGCTTCAAAATGTTTACACCTTCTTGGGTTCACACTCTTCACCAGAAAAGATAACATTCAAAGCAGGACAACAAAACAGTTATCTGTAAATCATGTACTCCGTTTGGATTCTAACACATGAACTTTTCATTAGGACTTTATTTTGCATAGGAGCTATTTTTCTGTGCAAAGGAACTCAAGGACAGAAATCAGACACTGTACCTGCAGGGTGGGATTCGCTGAGTTGTTTGAGGATCACACTTTGGTACCAAAATAGTGCATGCAAAGAACATCAGATACTTGTAGCAGTTAGTCTGAACCAGCGCTGGGAAGAGGGAGGACTCCCAGCTGATGGATGATTCTTTCTGCGTTCTGTGTCCTAAATAGTTCGGGAAATGGGTATAGTTGTATGGTAGGTTCATGCACAATTCCAGAGTAATTGGTTCACACTGGCCTAACATAGGGAAAACAGTAAAGAAAAACAATTAGACATTCATAATGTATCATTTCAAAGAGATTTCCCTTGAGTTTCTTTTTTTTTTTTTTAATTACTCCACCAGGAGAATTTGATTATCACGTTTCTTCCCATTTCCAAATTCAACACTAAACACTAAGGGACCCTTTTACTAAGGTGCACCGAAAAATGGCCTGCACTGGTGTAGGTGTGTATTTTGGACGCACGCAGGTCCAATTTCTCAGCATGCCTGGAAAAAAGGCCTTTATTTTTTGTGGCCAAAAATGGACATGCGGTAAAATTAAAACCAGCACGTGTCCATTTTTGGCCTAAGACCTTACCGCCACCCATTGAGTTTGCGGTAAGGTCTCATGTGTTAACCAGGGGCATAGCCAGACCTCGGCGGGAGGTCCAGAGCCTAAGGTGGGGGGAGCACATTTTAGCCCGCCGACGCAACCCCCTGCCACTTTCGAGACCCCCCCTGCCACCAACCCTCCCCCGCCACTTTCAACTCCCGCCGCCGCAAGGTACCTTTGCTGGCGAGGGTCCCCAACCCTCGCTAACCTTAGTCTTCTTCAGCGCCGGTCTCCGGCGTGTTCGCTGATCTGTGCTGTGAGTCCTGACGTCCTGCATGTTTCTTTAAGTGAAAATGAGCATGCTCGGTTCCACAAAGGAACGTGCAGGATGTCAGGACTCACAGCACAGATCAGCGAACGCACCAGAGACCAGCACTAAATACGACTAAGGCTACCCCCGCCAGCAAAGGTACCTTGCGGCAGCGGCAGCGGGTGTCGAAGGTAGAGGGGGCCAGGACTAAATCTGTGGGGGCCCATGCCCCTGTGGCCCCACCTAGCTATGCCCCTGGTGTTAACCGGGCAGTAGTCGTCAGCGCGCTTAAACTGCTGATTGCCACAGGGTAAGCGCCACGCGGTAGAAAATAGAAAATATTTTCTACTGCGTGTTTTGGAACTGCATCAAAAATGGAATTACCACCCGGGGCACGCGGTAGCCGGGGGGGGGGGCGGGTAGTTCCAATTTGATGTGCGATGGACGTGCATAGATGCCTACGCGTTTTAGTAAAAGGGCCCCTAATAGTACTGGCTGGTACTTGAGCATGCTACAGCTATACTGGAAGGTGCTCATAACAAAACATCAAGCATCACAAAATGCAAAGGAAGATATCAAAACGAATTATTACTCCCACAGAGCATACATCCTTTACCAAAAAATTTAAAAGTTTGGCATCTTTTACACAATGGAAAAGATTTGCGTGAAGGGCTATTACAGACATTCTCCAAGAATAATCTATTTTAGATACCTTGTAAAAGCAACATGTGAAACATGGTCCATGTTGGGACCCAAGAAAGATGTGGTGGGGTAAAAACAAAAATGAAGCATGCAGTGGACATCTCAGAAGAGCTGAGGGTCTGTGATAGTATAGGTGTCTCTAGTGTTAGTACATGCTAATTTTTAGCGCACGCTAAAAATGCTAGTGAGCTTATAATGCAGCTTAGTAAACAGGGTCCTAAGTGGGAAGTTACCAATGTGGGTTGACATTAAGATGTGTTACTTTACTGTTAATCTCAGTCATTAGTAACTAGTAGGTCTCATTGCATAACATAGGACCTGCGCTAAAATACCATGAATTACTGGTAAAATAACCCATCTTAATGGTAACCCACATTGATAACTATATCCCTAAATGTGGTACTTGATTTATTATTATGAATACATTCGAGGTGAACTGTACTGCTTGAGCTGGCTCTGGAGATGTTACTTACCACAGTTTGTCTGGTTTTGGTGTGTTTCACAATTGAGACTACTACCACAGGAACCTGAACAAGTAGAGTTAATGCACTTCTGATCCCCTTCACATGGTATCATATCTTCAAGAAAAGAAAAGAAGCTCACTTATTTCTGCTATTGGTCAAGGTGATTCCAACACAATTAATAGCATCATATTGATGGCAGTAAACAAAAGCAACTTAAGTGACTTCCAATTAGCCCATCACATTCATTAGGAAAATGCAAGAGCATATTTAGAAAGCTAAGAGAAGGACTTCGTATTAAAGTTCTAAACTATATCATGTGAATCGAGAGGTCCTGGGTTCAAATCCCAGATGATCCCCCAATTACCTGTAGTGGAATGCAGTGGCGTAGCGAGGGCGGCTGCCGCCCGTGGTGGTTCGCCACTGCGCACTCCCCCCCCCCCCGGGTGCAGTATGACACCCCCCTCGGTGCATCAACCCCCCCCCTCAGCACATCACCCAAGCCCCCCCCCCCCCCCGAGTGCATTCTTGCCTGCCGTGTGCACGCCGCTGGGGGGGGTGTTGGTTCCGCTTGTTCCCTGCTCCCTCTGCCCCGGAACAGGAAGCAGGGAACCAACGAAGCTGACACCCCCCCCAGTGACATGCACCCGGGGCGGACCGCCCCCACTGCTCCACCCTTGCTACACCACTGGTGGAATGTGCTTAGGAAAGTACAGTTAATCACAGAACTTAGTAATACTCTGCCAGAGAGAGAAATTCACCCAGCCTTGCAATTCTCTGGACTCATGTGTCTAGGGAATGCTACTACAGAATACCAAAACAGGGTTTGTTTTCCACTAGTAGTACTCAATGATTATATATATATATATATATATATATATGTATATATATATATAATTAGCAAAATGGCAACCAAGTACACAAAATAAATACTGCTAGAATTACACAAAAATGCCTAAGAATAATAGAAAAATAGAAATCTGCATATATATTCTGTTACAATACTAAGAATTATGCCTGAGAAGAGAATACTAAAAGCCATGCCCATGGGTGCTAACACAGCCTTTGGCAAACTAGAAATAGTAACTATCTGTCCCCAAACTATAGGACTTCACCATCACGTCACTTGCTTCTTAGCTGGATTGCTGGATGTAAGGCCAGATTCTTTCCATCGACTTCAGCTGCTTAAACAGCGACTCTACCAGTAAACATATGGTTTGTGCAGAGATAAGTTACAGATCTCACCAGCACCGATAGCTGGTATCTCACACAATTATCAACTAACACTTCTCTGTAATGCTGTTATACAGAGAGATTCAGTACTTAGAAGGCACAGAGAGATAGTCTCTCTCCAGAGCTATGAGCAGTGTCTGTCCTGGTCTCATGCCAAAAACTCTTCTTTGTTCTTCTTCAAGTTCGGTACTAGACCCTTGTCCACTGTCTTCAGGTGACTGTTTTGGCCTAATCAGATCACGCATTCGTCCTGTCCAGCAGATAAAATACAGGCCTGGAGAACAATGATGTCCATAGTTGATTCAGGCACACTCCCTGTTAGTGCTGGTGATGACCAAGGGGCCCACAAGCCTCTTATCATACTTGTGTCAGTGTAAATCTATCTTGTTACCAACTTCACCCACAAAGATGAAGTGCAAATATTCTCTGTCATGTTAATGTGTCATTGAGCTGGCAGGCAGTGAGATGCAGGAAACATTCAGGCAGCCATATCAGTATTGCTCTGAAAAGATGGCTCCTGGCCTGGTCAGAGTTTGGTTCATAGGTCTCAGTGTGCAAAAGTTGATACACCGGGGACACCCCTACAGGTCTACAATGTGCCATGACAAATACAGAGCTTAGAGATAATGATTCATTCCATTACCCTGTGATCCTCTCTGACAAATTTCATTGCACATTGAATACAAATAGGTCAGGCTTTTAATGAGCCTTTGGTTAGGTTTGTCCAACTAATAGATTCGTAGCTGATTTGTTAAAAGAAGACACAAGTCTATCAAGTCAAATTTTCTTCTTGTTTCCTAGTCATTTGTTCTACCTGGTAATGCAGGAGAAGGTGGGGAAACACTGTGAGGTCAATATTCAAAAACATATATGCAGTTGGAAGTAGCTTTTACCACATAAGTGATTTTTATTTTAAAAAACACAACAAATCCATGATAATTGAATGAGTAATTTTGACCATGATGGGGGTCAATTTTCAGCTGGCAGCGGTGAGTGTTTTTTTAGCTGCCGGCAGCATTATTCCCGGATATTTGATGCCAAGCCATATCCGGGCACAGGCATTGAATATCCTGATTTATGTAGCTGGCTATCTCAAATGCAGTTAAGTGCGATATTCAGCATTTAACCAAATATGCGATACCATTTAAAGATAGCACTGACTTTTATGCAGTCTGATTTGACTGCTAAACTTAGGTGGTTAAGTGCCATTATCAGCACTTAACTGTAATCTGGGGTGTTTATATTTATGGGTTTGTTCACATTGTGTTTGGATGATAGGATGAGACAGTGTGTTTTTTCGGTATTGAGTTTTAGTTGAAATGCATTTACCCATGAGTTCATGATGTTCAAACTTAGATTGATTTTGTTGGTGATTTCAGTTGGATCGTGTTTGTAAGGAATATATATAGTGACATCGTCTGCGTAGATGAAAGGATTAATGCCTAGGTTGGAAACGGACTTGGCTAGTGGGGTCATCATTAGGTTGAAGAGGGTCGGAGAAAATGGTGATCCTTCAGGAATTCAGCAGTCTGCTTTCCACGGTGATGATATGTTTGTATTTGATTTTACTTGATATGTTCTGGTGGTTAGGAAACCCTTGATCCAACTAAGTATTTTTCCACCAATCCTGAAGTAATCCAAGAGTCTTAGTAGTATATTGTGGTTTATCATGTCGAATGCGCTAGACATGTCAAATTGGAGGAGAAGTATGCTTTTTCCTGTAGCTATTTCTTGCTTGAATTTGGCTAGGAGAGTAATTAGTACTGTTTCAGTGCTATGGAGAGGGCAAAATCCTGATTGTGAGTCATGTAGTATAGAGAATTTGTTTATATAATTAGTAAGTTGTTTGGTTACCATGCTTTCCATCAGTTTGACTACCAGTGGGATAGATGCTACTGGGCGGTAGTTGGTGATTTCGTTTGCTTTTTTCTTGGTATCTTTTGGTATTGGGGTGAGTAGGATATTGCCATTTTCCTTAGGGAAGAGACCTTGTTGGCGCATGTAGTTTAGGTGGGATGTGAGTTCAGCTATGTAACAGTTGGGGGCAGATTTTATTAGGTAGCTGGGGCAGGTATCCAATTTGCAGTGAGTGTCAGAGAATCTATTAATCACCTGGGTAACTGTTTCGGCAGTGAGGAGGGCAAAGTTTGACCAGGTTTGGTCCGCTGGGTATTCTCCAAGGGTTGGGTCTAAACTGTTTTTTCCTACTCGCCAGGGCCCTCGTTATTGGTGGGTAAAAAGCCCCCAGACACACATGGCCATTGGTAGGGAGCCCTTACCGCCACCCACTGAGGTGGCAATAAGGGTTCCCGTGCTATCCCAGCAGTAACCGGGCAGTGCGCGGCGATACCTGATTACCGCCGGGTTATCACTATGCAAGCCATTTCCCAGGGTTTTCTTTTTCCTCCGGAAATGGTGCATGCTTGGGGCAGAACTTCCGCCAGCGACTGCGTTGGGCCAATGGTAGTCCTGGAAGAGCGAGCACTAAGACTGCTCTGTAAAAGAGCCCTTTTATGTCATCGGCAAATTTAATTACCTCATTAGTTATTCCGATCTCTAGATAATTTATAACTGTTAAAAAGCAGCGTTCCCAGCACAAACCCTTGGGGAACCCCGCTATCTACCCTTCTCCATTGAAAATGCTAACCATTGAACCCTACTTTCTGTTTTCTATCTTTCAACCAGTTTTTAATCCACAATAAGACATAACCTCCTATCTCATAACTTTCTAATTTCCTCAGGAGTCTTCCATGAGGTACTTTGTCAATTGCCTTGTGAAAATCCAGATACACAATATTGACTGGCTAGTTAAGAACCCCTGTTCTAGTCATTTATGCAAGTGGCCCTTTATGCATCTTGTAGAATACACCACACTTTGGGCATACTTGGCTAGTGGGGGTATATGCTTGACAGATGGAATGCACAGTTACACATGTAAATTATAGCATTCTATCATTTACCTGCATACATGCTAACATTGAGGCAAGGGCATTTACACCAGCTATAGCGCTCTGTGGTAATGTGATTGAGGGTGTAGCTTGGATTGGGTACAAGCTCTGTCATATGCACAGGGTTACAAGCAAGCAAAAAAAGGCTTTATTGTTTGACTCAACATGTGCCTGCTGTTACTTCACAGGCTTTAATCCAGCACAAATACAGTCCCTTTATTTCTTTCTGGTTCCTCACTTATCACTGTCAGTGCTCTTTCTTTAGGGCTGGCTTTCAGCCTAGCCCAACACAGTGTCTATTCACACTCTCCTGGGTTTCTACTGGGCATTCATCAAAAACAAGTACTTTCTGACTATAATTCAAGGTGTCTTCTATCTGTCAAGTCTTCCCACAACAGCTCTGAAGCCTTAAGCTTGAGAACACACCACTTTCCTTACCCTTGGCTCAGGTACTGTGCATTCACCTTGAATGGAGACCTCTTCCCTTAGGTTCTCTTCTCTGGAGACCTCTTGCCTCAGGGCCTCCCTTCTCTCTCCCTCCTGAAAACTGCTGTATCAGGGCCTCCCTGATCCACTCTACTCCAAGGTTTTTAACTATCAACTTGCCTGAGCCTCGCCTCTCTGACATGGCAGGTTTAGCGACACCTGCTGTAAGGTGGCTTAAACATAACCTCAATGAGGGAGTGTTCCTTGGGATATCTGCTGCTGTACCATTCACTCCCTCACAGGCTCATGTAAATGATTACACCTTAATGTACACATATTTTCAGCCATTTGCACTAGTATTTTATAAGCAAAAGTTGAGTGCTAATTTTCTTTACACCATAACCAGTGCCTATAGAGAATTCCCTGTTATAGTCTTACCCTCTGACATAGCTGCTTCAAGTTATATGTGGATATTCAGTGGTGCTTATTGACAATTAGACACAATCCCATCACAGTGGATTGCTATATCTAACTATGGATTATTGCCACTCCTTCTATTTAAGGTCAATTCAAGTCTTAAACAGGTTATACTTTCTACATTCTGGAAACATGTCTTAGTGCATCCAATTCTGAAAACTGGTTTGTCTGACGCATCTGCTCTGTCAAGTTTTAGACCTATTTTTTCTAATCTGTGTGATCTAGCAAAAGTTACAGGACAAGTAGTACTAGTGCAGTTTAATAATTACAGTCCAGCCAATATTGTAGAAGCAGGAGGATAGACAAGAGGATGAAAATGGTCTTGGCAGTTACGAATGAGATACTCTGAACTGAAATAGGTTGTAGTCTGTACTATTGAGGGTTAGATCAACTTATAAGGAGAACTTCATTGCCTGTTGGTAATGTAACCCTAGATTAAGTTGGGCAAGGGGTTGTCTCTTAGCTATGAAAGGTCCTGATTAGTGGCTAGGATAACGAATCCACTTAATAGATTCAAATACTGAGGCAGGAAGCCTGTACTAAGGGAAAGTCAGTTGGGTGAATTATATATTCATTGTCTGTTGAAAATCACTCCAAATTAAATTAGGCAACAGGATTACATACAGATTTGAAGCCGACGGTGAAGCATCCAACTAATTTTGTGAATAAAGCTGATAAATAGCACACCAGTGTCCTGACTCCACTATGGGAAAAGGGAAGAATTATGAACTCAGGAGTGCGTGTATATTTGCTACCATGTACAGCAGGAGCAGCCATTTTAGAAACATGTATGGGAGACCGAAAGGAGTCCAAGAAGGCAGATTAGCTCAGCTTTACTCTTTCATTGTTTAGTTTCCTGATTCCTTTTTCCAGTTTGCCATGCCTTTGAAGCATAAGATCTGGCATCTGTCAGTAGCTCAGACTTTGACTCTGGTTCAAAAGAAGATCTTTGCGTTCATCAGTCATTCCTCAGCTCCCGGAGATGTGTCTCCCACTACCACCTCTGAAGAGAGACAGCTTTGATGGGGTGGGATTTCTCCTTATGAGCACAATATGCCACTATGCCCAGCAGAAAGTTCCTTTACTGTGGAGGCAACTGAATTATGTTCGTCCCTTGGACTCTGAATTGCTGGGGTTGGGAAGAGAATCAAGGCTGTAGTAGGTGTTGTGTATTCTAGTCTGAGTGAAGAATCATGCTCAAGAAATGAACTATTGCTGGTGCAGAATGGTCCTCCCACTGGGGCTATCAGTGAGGATGGAACTGCATTTTAGAACATCTGTGACCTCAGCCCCAGGGATTTTGCAATACTGTTGATCTAGTATGGGGGGTGGGGAATGACAGAGGGCATATGGTCTAGGTTACAAAAACTGGACTCTGAAATTTCTAACTATGCTAGTGATCTTACTGCTCCACTGGGCAGGGTGGACTCAAGCAAAATCCCAGCATAAGCCTACAAAAGTCATGGCTATAGTACTGAAGTTGAAAGCTGTTGTTAAGCAAGTTCGAGAGTTTAATGCCACTGTAGATCAGGATAAGATTTTACCATATCAGAAGACTCAGCAGATTGAGAATTTTAAACATCACTTAAATCTTCCTTTTGATAATTTCCTCAAACCACTGGGAGTAGCTCCAAGGGATCTGTTTAAATAGTATCTTACATAGTAACATAGTAGATGACGGCAGAAAAAGACCTGTACGGTCCATCTAGTCTGTCCAACAATTTAAACTCATATGTGCTACTTTATGTGTATACCTGACCTTGATTTGTTTCTGCCATTTTCAGGGCACAGACCGTAGAAGTCTGCCCAGAACAAGGCCCACCCCCCATCTACCTGCTCCGCCTCCCCCCACCGGCTCTTGTGGAGGTTCTTCATTTTCTGTCTGATGCGTGCTTCTGAGTTCGTGTAAAACCTAATGAGGAAATACATATGTATTCTCTTTATAAACTAGAGAATACATGTGCAGATTTTTGGCCCCCAAACACAAACAAACCACACCCCTGATATGCCCCTTGAAATATCTGTATTTATTTTATTTATTTATTTATATATATATATTTTTAATTTTATTGCATTTGTATTCCACATTTTCCCACCTCTTTGCAGGCTCAATGTGGCTTACAATACATCATGAATACTGGAAATACATAAGAAAATAGACATTTAGTATTACAGAAAGATATTGAGGAACATGTATGGTGTGAATCTCCAAATATAAACAGTGGCTTTCGGAAATCACCATTTACATGTCACTTTTTACATATGGAAATGCCTCTAAAACAAGAGTTCCCAACCTAGTCCTCAGGACACACCCAGCCAGTCATGTTTTCAGGATACTCACAATGAATATGAGAGAGAGAGAGAGATTGAGAGAATGTATTTCATGGATTTATATCCCGCTTTAAAATCAAAGTAGGTTACAATAAAAACATTCACAATATAAAACATATCCATCAGACATTAACGGACATATTGACTCATAAATCTTAAGCACTATAAACATATTAGAAAGACTAATCTTACATACAAGAGCTGCTAAGACAGACAAATCTTACATACAATGGAGGCAGTGCATGCAAATTGATTTCATGCATATTCATTGTGGATATCTTGAAAACCTGCCTGGCTGGTTGAGAACCCCTGCCCTAAAATATGGGCCATTAATCTTTGTGATCCTCTGGAACCTCTTCATTCTACTTCAAAGACTACTGAAATACCCTAAATCAGCTCTTCTTCCTTTTCGTACTAAGGATAAGTAAAGGATTTTCTGACCCCACAATCAATAAGGAAACCAAAAGAGGAAAAATTTAGGGCTTCTTTTGATTCCTGCACGACGAGTAAGAGGAAGCCCATTCAATTCCTATGGGCTTCCTCTCATTTACTGCGCAGAAATTGCTAGCAGTGGAGGAGTGGCCTAGTGGTTAGGGTGGTGGACTTTGGTCCTTAGGAACATGAGTTCAATTCCCACTTCAGGCACAGGCAGCTCCTTGTGACTCTGGGCAAGTCACTAAACCCTCCATTGTCCCTTGTAAGCCGCATTGAGCCTGCCATGAGTGGGAAAGTACAGGGTACAAATGTAACAAAAATAAATAGCATGGCTTTGTACAAGAAGCCCTGAGGAAGAGGTGAAGCTGTGACCGTTGATTTGGACTCTGCCTTTATAAACTTTAAAATAAATAGTACTTGTTCAAACAGTGTAGCTGAAGTTGTGGAGTTTTACATTTAGATGGGATAACAATACATGAAAAATATTGTGTTACTGATTTGTTTAAATAACACTACAGCTGCTACACAGTCTAAAATTCTGTGATAAAATATGTATGAAATCACAGACTTTATTACTACTACTACTACTACTATTTAGCATTTCTATAGCGCTACAAGGCGTACGCAGCGCTGCACAAACATAGAAGAAAGACAGTCCCTGCTCAAAGAGCTTACAATCTAATAGACAAAAAATAAAGTAAGCAAATCAAATCAATTAATGTGAACGGGAAGGAAGAGAGGAGGGTAGGTGGAGGCGAGTGGTTACAAGTGGTTACGAGTCAAAAGCAATATTAAAGAGGTGGGCTTTCAGTCTAGATTTAAAGGTGGCCAAGGATGGGGCAAGATGTAGGGGCTCAGGAAGTTTATTCCAGGCGTAGGGTGCAGCGAGACAGAAGGCGCGAAGTCTGGAGTTGGCAGTAGTGGAGAAGGGAACAGATAAGAAGGATTTATCCATGGAGCGGAGTGCACGGGAAGGGGTGTAGGGAAGGACGAGTGTGGAGAGATACTGGGGAGCAGCAGAGTGAGTACATTTATAGGTTAGTAGAAGAAGTTTGAACAGGATGCGAAAACGGATAGGGAGCCAGTGAAGGGTCTTGAGGAGAGGGGTAGTATGAGTAAAGCGACCCTGGCGGAAGACGAGACGGGCAGCAGAGTTTTGAACCAACTGGAGAGGGGAGTGGTGACTAAGTGGGAGGCCAGCAAGAAGAAGATTGCAGTAGTCTAAACAAGAGGTGACAAGGGTGTGGATGAGGGTTTTGGTAGAGTGCTCGGAAAGAAAGGGGTGGATTTTACGGATGTTGTAAAGAAAGAAATGATAGGTCTTGGCAATCTGCTGGATATGAGCACAGAAGGAGAGAGAAGAGTCAAAGATGACCCCAAGGTTTCGAGCTGAGAAGACAGGGAGAATGAGAGAGCCATCAACAGAAATAGAAAACGGGGGGAGCGGGGAGGTGGGTTTGGGGGGGGAAATGAGAAGCTCGGTTTTGGTCATATTTAATTTCAGGTGGCGTTGAGACATCCAGACAGCAATGTCAGACAAGCACGCTGAAACTTTGGTTTGGATGCAAGGTGAGATATCAGGGGTAGAAAGGTAGATTTGGGAGTCATCAGCGTAGAGATGGTAGGAAAAGCCATGGGATGAGATTAATGAACCAAGGGAAGAAGTGTAGATAGAAAAGAGGAGGGGACCAAGAACAGAACCCTGAGGTATGCCAACAGGCAGAGGGATAGAAGTAGAAGAGGATCCACCAGAGTGAACACTAAAGGTGCGGAGGGAGAGGTAGGAAGAGAACCAGGAAAGGACAGAGCCCTGGAATCCAAATGAGGACAGGGTATCGAGAAGTATGCTGTGATCGACAGTGTCAAAAGCAGCGGAAAGATCAAGAAGAATGAGGATGGAATATTGACCTCTGGATTTAGCCAGTAATAGGAATGTAACTATACATCCCTGAGATGTAGTTAAGTTTGCATGAAATTTTGCTTCTGAGAAATGTTTGCTTGTAAACTTATTGCTGAAAGGCTAATGAACTCATTTGCATGATATTTGATCTAATTGGTGATCTACTATAAGTTTTGTGAATTGTTTCACAAATACAAAATTATGCATGATAAATATTTGGAGTCAAATCCAACTAACTAGCCACCTGAGCATAACATGTAAGTCCATTTCATAATTCACTTCTCTTTTTTTTTACCTGCTATTCATATAACTTCCATTAAAGTGCATATTAATTTCACCTGCATATTTGTTCAGATTGTGTATCCATTCAATGCAAACTTTTAAACTACTATAACATTATTCAGTTTTTATCCAGTTACATGTCTTATTGTTCTACATTATTGATACATTTATAAGAACTGTCTATTATCATATAGTTTCTCTTATGGAACAGAAGTTATAAAACATTGTTATTTTGTATTGTATTTGGATGTTTGTTATCCTTAAAAACTTAATAAAATTTACTTCAATCGATCTTTTATGGACACATATTTTTGTGCAAGTATTTAAAACTATAACGTGTTAACATTTTTGTGCATAAAACACAGGTTCACCTAATCTGAGAGGCTGTTGGTTTGATTTAAAATCCCTTTATTACATAACGTGAAGGTCAAGATAATCACAGGTCTGCTGAACAAGGAGCCTTTTGTAAAACATGTAAAGGGAGGTCAGCAAACACACATGTATTTGCCAGCATGTACAGCAGGAGCAGCCATTTCACAAACCTATGAGTGCAGAAAAGCAGTGGCATCACTCGGCATCTTCCACATATAGATACTAGTGATTATTCGTTGAAGTGACAATTTTGACACCTTCAAATTTAAGTGCAGGCAACTGTTCATATAAGGGCCACATTTAAAATATATATATATATACGTATGGGTAGAACATTTTGAAAAATACCCCTGGAAGATAAGCACAGTTACCCCATCTATTACTCATTTCAAAACATGGCCAAAACAAGCACTTTGATGAAACCTATGATGCTCATTTTCAAAGCAGATGGACCTCTCAAAATGCCTAGAAAAAACCATCAATTTGCTTAAAACTTACAAATCTCAATTTCGGAATGTCAAAATTTGGATATTTCATACTGCAGTTCATCCAAATAGCAAGGGGATGTGTTGTACATGTGTTTTGGGTGGGACTAGGGAAGGCCCAAAAGTAGGACATCTAACGGCAATTTTTGAACAGAAAGAAATATCCATGTTTAAAAAGAAGGATGTTTTTATCTAGACCTTTTTCAATCACGTCCAAGTTACAAACAGGTGCTCTAAGCAGCTGACCACTGAAGGGATTAAGCATTGACTCCTCCTTAATCCCCCAATGGTTGCTGTCCCTCCTTCATCTCCCCTGAAAGCAAAACTGGAATGGAAAACCTTTCCTCTATATCAGCTGCAGGTATTATGGCCATTCTGAACAAAGTAGCAAGTTGGTCAGAGGAATAACCTAGTGGTTAGTACAGTGGACTATAAACCAAGGGAAACAGGTTCAAATCCCACTATAACACTCTTAATTTTTTTTCTGGGGCTACTACTACTACTACTTAACATTTCTAAAGCGCTACTAGGGTTACGCAGCGCTGTACAATTTCACAAAGAAGGACAATCCCTGCTCATAGGAGCTTACAATCTAAAGGACAAAAAATGTGCAATCAATCAATTTGGGGCAGTCTAGATTTCTTGAATAGGGGTATAATGGTTAGGTGCCGAAAGCGACATTGAAGAGGTGGGCTTTGAGTAAGGATTTGAAGATGGGCAGGGAGGGGGCTTGGCGTATGGGCTCAGGAAGTTTATTCCAAGCATAGGGTGAGGCGAGGCAGAAAGGGCGGAGCCTGGAGTTGGCGGTGGTGGTGGAGAAGGGTACTGAGAGGAGGGATTTGTCCTGTGAGCGGAGGTTTCGGGTAGGGGCGTAAGGGAAGATGAGGGTAGAGAGGTAATGAGGGGCTGCAGATTGGGTGCATTTGTAGGTTAGTAAGAGAAGCTTGAACAGTATGCGGTACCTGATCGGAAGCCAGTGAAGTGACTTGAGGAGAGGGGTGATATGAGCATATTGGTCCAAGCAGAAGATAAGACGTGCAGCAGAGTTCTGAACGGATTGAAGGGGGGATAGATGGTTAAGTGGGAAGCCAGTGAGGAGTAGGTTGCAGTAGTCAAGGCGAGAGGTAATGAGAGAGTGGATGAGAGTTCGGGTGGTGTGCTCAGAGAGGAAAGGGCGAATTTTGCTGATGTTATAGAGGAAGAAGCGACAGGTCTTGGCTGTCTGCTGGATATGCGCAGAGGAGAGGGAGGAGTCGAAGCTGACTCCGAGGTTGCGGGCAGATGAGATAGGGAGGATGAGGGTGTTATCGACTGAAATACAGAGTGGAGGGAGAGGAGAAGTGGGATTGGGTGGAAAGACAATAAGCTCGGTTTTGGCCATGTTCAGTTTCAGCTGCCGGTTGGACATTCAGGCAGCAAAGTCAGATAAGCAGGCCGATACTTTGGCCTGGGTTTCCACAGTGATGTCTGGTGTGGAGAGATAAAGCTGGGTGTCGTCAGCATAAAGATGATATTGGAAACCATGAGATGAGATCAACGAGCCCAGGGAAGAGGTGTAGACTGAAAAAAGAAGGGGTCCAAGGACCGATCCTGAGGAACTCCAACAGAGAGCGGGATGGGGGTGGAGGAAGATCTATGCGAATGTACTCTGAAGGTACGGTGGGAGAGATAAGAGGAGAACCAGGAGAGAACAGAGCCCTGGAACCCAAATGAGGACAGTGTGGCAAGAAGTAAATTATGATTGTCAGTGTCAAAAGCAGCGGAGAGGTCAAGGAGGATGAGGATGGAGTACTGACCTTTGGATTTAGCAAGGAACAGGTCATTACAGACTTTAGTGAGTGCCGTTTCTGTCGAGTGTAGAGGGTGAAAACCAGATTGAAGCAGATCGAGGATGGCATGAGAGGAGAGAAAATCAAGGCAGCAGCTGTGAACGGCACGTTCAAGTATCTTGGAGAGGAAGGGTAGGAGGGAGATGTGGCGGTAGTTGGAAGGACAAGTAGGGTCTAGTGATGGTTTTTTGAGGAGTGGTGTGACTACAGCATGCTTGAAGGTGTCGGGGACAGTTGCAGAGGAGAGAGAGAGGTTAAGGATATGACAGATGGGGGGGGGGTGACAGTAGAAGAGATGGTGTTTAGTAAGTTGATGGGGATGGGATCAGAGGAACAGGTAGTGCATTTCGAGGAGGAAAGAAGGTGGGCGGTTTCCTCCTCGGTGATATCGGGAAAAGAGGAGAAGGAGGCCTGGGTTGGTTGGTTGAGGGAGTGGGTTAAAGGGTGAGGAGGAGGAGGTGGCTTGGTGGTGAATTTGAGATTGATCTTCTGCACCTTTTCCCGGAAGTAGTCAGCCAGTGATTGAGGAGAGATTGAGGGGGGGGGGGGGGGTGGGAGCGGAGGGCACTTTGAGGAAGGAGTTAAGGGTGGCGAAGAGACGATGAGGGTTGGAGCCGAGAGAATTAGTCAATTGGGTGTAATAGTCTGTTTGGCAAGGAATAGGGAGGACTGGAAGGAGGATAGCATGAATTTGTAATGAATGAAGTCGGTATGGGTGCGAGAGTTCCTCCAGAGGAGTTCAGGAACAGAAAAGTACTTACTGTACCTCAATATATATAAGACTCCTACAAGCCTGAAGGCTATTGAAGTGTTGTACATTCAGGTACAGTAGGTATTTTTCTGTTCCTTGAGAGACCACATTTACAAAAATAAAAATGCTACAGTGGGAATTGAACCTGTGTCCCTTGATTTACAGGCCACTGCACAAACCACTAGGCTACTCCTCTATTCTGCAAGGACATCTCTGTGACCATTTTCAGAAGAATTATGCCAGACAAATGTCCTTGTGCCTTGTTTTCCCCTGTTTATAACTTAAACATTTCAGTTTGTAAAATGGTTGTTCAGGGTGGATGTCTCCAGTCTAAGGATGTCCTTCTCATGTATTGTTGAACATGAAATCTGGATGTCTTTCTGGTTCGAAAATGGCTGCAGGGTGGACATTGTGTGTTGGACCTTTATTTGGCACTTAGACGTCTTTTCGAAAATGCGCTCTATATGTGCCTCAGAACTGGTACAAAAGCTGAGAATTTTAAAAATTATAAATGTGTATTCTCATTGTAGAATGAAACATCTACAAATATACAGGCCACTATTTTCACATGTAGATGCTTCTAAAAATGACCTTCTTAATATACTAAAGCTGAAAATGGCTTACCTTTATTTTCACGGCAGTTTTCTTCATCACTTCCATCCTTACAATCATTATCTCCATCACAACGGAAGGCACTAGGGATACATTGTCCATTATTGCATTCAGTCAGACCTTGGCTATGGCATGCTGGGAAAAGAAAAATAGCTTTCATAATAGCATAGTAGAGGATGGCAGAAAAGGGCCAATTGGCCCATCTATCCTGCTCAGTTTTTCTTATCTTCACTACTAAGTAGATATCCCAATGGCCAGTCATTGACACTTGATCAGTATCACTCCTTATCTTAGATGGTTCTTGTTATCCTTCTTTGGTTGTCTACCATCCTAGGTAGATGTGCATACAAGTTTCTGTAATTTATCGAACACCCAAGTCCCTCCCACCCCCATATCTTACCAGCAGCTTTTTAATAATCTAAACCAGGGGTCCTCAAATCCAGTCCTTGAGGTCCACAATCCAGCCTGGAGATGGGAATAACTAGTGAGGTAATTAAATTCGCCGATGACACAAAATTATTCAGGGTCGTCAAGTCGCAGGAGGAATGTGAACGATTACAGGAGGACCTTGCGAGACTGGGAGAATGGGCGTGCAAGTGGCAGATGAAGTTCAATGTTGACAAGTGCAAAGTGATGCATGTGGGTAAGAGGAACCCGAATTATAGCTACGTCTTGCAAGGTTCCGCGTTAGGAGTTACAGATCAAGAAAGGGATCTGGGTGTCGTCGTCGATGATACGCTGAAACCTTCTGCTCAGTGTGCTGCTGCGGCTAGGAAAGCAAATAGAATGTTGGGTGTTATTAGGAAGGGTATGGAGTCCAGGTGTGCGGATGTTATAATGCCGTTGTATCGCTCCATGGTGTGACCGCACCTGGAGTATTGTGTTCAGTACTGGTCTCCGTATCTCAAAAAAGATATAGTAGAATTGGAAAAGGTACAGCGAAGGGCGACGAAAATGATAGTGGGGATGGGACGACTTTCCTATGAAGAGAGGCTGAGAAGGCTAGGGCTTTTCAGCTTGGAGAAGAGACGGCTGAGGGGAGATATGATAGAAGTGTATAAAATAATGAGTGGAATGGATCAGGTGGATGTGAAGCGACTGTTCACGCTATCCAAAAATAATAGGACTAGAGGGCATGAGTTGAAGCTACAGTGTGGTAAATTTAAAACGAATCGGAGAAAATTTTTCTTCACCCAACGTGTAATTAGATTCTGGAATTCGTTGCCGGAGAACGTGGTACGGGTGGTTAGCTTGACGGAGTTTAAAAAGGGGTTAGATAGATTCCTAAAGGACAAGTCCATAGACCGCTATTAAATGGACTTGGAAAAATTCCGCATTTTTAGGTATAACTTGTCTGGAATGTTTTTACGTTTGGGGAGCGTGCCAGGTGCCCTTGACCTGGATTGGCCACTGTCGGTGACAGGATGCTGGGCTAGATGGACCTTTGGTCTTTCCCAGTATGGCACTACTTATGTACTTATGTACTTATGTTTTCAGGATTTCCACATTAAATATGTATGAGATCTATTTGTATGCAATGGAAATAGATCTCATGCATATTCATTGTGGAAATGCTGAAAACCAGGCTGGGTTGTGGACCTCAAGGACTGGATTTTGAGGACCCCTGATCTAAACAATTACTAAACCTATAGAAGCTGTTGTCAGTGTTCCTCTATCCAGGTGCAAAATGTCCCAGTGGCCTTACTGAATGATACCTGGAGGGGCATAATCGAAAGGGACGTCCAAGTTTTGTTGAGGACGTCCTCGCAAAACGTCCCAATGGAGGGGCGGGGAAACCCGTATTATCGAAACAAGATGGATGTCCATTTTTCATTTTGATAATACGGTCAGGGACGTCCAAATCTTGAAATTTAGGTCGCCCCTAGACTTGGACGTTTCTGATTTTCGGCGATAATGGAAACCAAGGACGTCCATCTCAGAAATGACCAAGTGCAAGCCCTTTGGTCATGGAAGGAGCCAGAATTTGTAGAGCACTGGTCCCCCTGACTTGCCAGGACACCAACCGGGCACCCTAGGGGGCACTGCAGTGGACTTCATAAATTGCTCCCAAGTACATAGCTCTCTTACCTTGTGTGATGAGCCCCCAAAACCCCACTACCCACAACTGTACACCACTATCATAGCCCTTACTGGTGAAGGGGGGCACCTAGATGTGGGTACAGTGGGTTTTGGAGGGCTCGCTGTTTCCTCCACAAATGTAACAGGTAGAGGGGGATGGGCCTGGGTCCACCTGTCTGAAGTGCACTGCACCCACTAAAACTGCTCCAGGGACCTGCATACTGCTGTCACACACCGGAGTATGGCATCTGAGGCTAGCATAGAGGCTGGCAAAAAATATTTTGAAAGATATTTTTTGAGGGTGGGAGGGGTTAGTGACCACTGAGGGAGTAAGGGGAGGTCATCCCCAATTCTCTCCGGTGGTCATCTGGTCATTTTGGGCACCTTTTTGTGCCTTGGTCGTAAGAAAAACATGACCAGGTAAAGTCGTCCAAGTGCTCATTAGGGATGCCTTTTTTTTTTTCATTATGGGTAGAGGACATCCATGTGTTAGGCATGCCCAAGTCCCGCCTTCGCTTCGCCTCCGATACGCCCCCTTGAACTTTGGCCGTCCCTGCGACAGAAAGCAATTGGGGACGTCCAAAATTGGCTTTCGATTATACCGATTTGGACGACCCTGTGAGAAGGACGCCCATCTTCAGATTTGTGTCGAAAGATGGGCGTCCTTCTCTTTCGAAAATGAGCCCACTGGTCACCTGCCAGAATTAGATTAGTTGGGCTTTTGCTGCTTCCCACTTGGCCAATCTCTGGCCTGCAATGTAGATAGCTTGTCTTGTTTTATCCAGGCTACGTTTTCTCCTTTTCTGTTCTCCTGCCTCTGTTCTTAAGGGACTGAAGGTTGGGTCTTTGCAATAATGTCACCTCTTAACCTTGTTCCACTGTCCAATATATCTGTCCCAATATCTTTGAATTTTGTCATGGTTTTCATTGCCATTTCCTCTGCCAGCAAGCTAGTCCAGGCATCTACCACTCTCAGTAAATATTTTCTCATGTTTCTTCTGAGCATACATCCCTGTATCTTTAGATCATGACCTCTTGTTCTTAAATTTAATTATTTATGCCTACCTAGAGGTCATCTGAGATGATTACTCCTAGGCAGCACAGTACCAAACTATAATTGTGCCTGGACATTTTCGTTTTGTCCCATTATGACTGAAAAACAAACACCCAAATCCCATCCTTAACACACCCCTAACATGTCCCCTTGAGATTTGGATGCACTGCACATGAACTACATGCGAAAATGTTTGGATAATGGGTTTCAAAAATACCAATTTGGTCGTTTTGGTGAGAAAAAAACATCCAAATGCTGTTTTATGCCACTTTTTAGATGTTTTTCTATTTCGAAAATGAGCCCCATAGGAACCTATGGAACTTTGTAAGTCTAAGTGCTTTGAAAATGAACCCCATAGTGTCTGATGTAAATTGTAACACTTCTCACAGATATTTTTCAACCACCTCTACAGGTGACAATAGAAGAGATTTGGGAAAATCCACAAATCCTAAATTCAAACACCTCAACTGATTCTCAATTGCTTCTAATTTACCATGAATCAGACATTTATCTTTAACCAGATTTATCTTTGAACAGATTGTAACTCTTTAACCTGCCTTCCCCAAGTCCCCCAAAGAAATAGCAGAGTAATTCAAACCCTCCTTGGTCTCCATCACCTGAGTTTGCAGCAATTTCACTTTCTCACCAACTTGTCCACATGATCTGACATAGATCTCTCCAATCTTCCAATGGCAGCCAAACCTTCTCTCCATCCTACCCCTAATGTTCCAACCTGGATCTCACTAGGCTTTGAATCAACAGTGTGGTGCTCTTACCACTCCCAGGGAATACACCAACACCAGGGGTGTCCGATGCCTCAGAAAGCACAGGATCAATAGCTGAAGCCACACCAGGCACCAAAGTTGTTCCACTGTCCGGCCCCAGTGCCATGACACCTTCCGACGAAGCACCAGCTTTGTAAACTTTGTCTGGGGCCTCACTTCTGGGTATCGGGGGAGTACTGCATACCTCGGAGCTGAAGGAGTAACCGCTTCCTTTAGTTTGCACAAGCTCTCCTGCACTACGTGCAAAATCTGAGGTTACTTCTGATGCAAGAACCACAAACCGGTCTAAGGTCAGCTGTCTGGGAGGGGTACCAGCATCATCCTCAGCGGGAAAGGTACGTGCCTTGCCTTTCCATTCCCCATTGGGTCTGGCTCCACTTACAGACAGTCTAACCAGCAGAGCTCACTTCACCGTGTCTACTCCTGCCACCATCTTATCTCCTCCCCCCCCCCACCCCCCATGGGTCTTCTTTCAGTGGTTCACTCACTTCATTTACACTGGTGATTTTGATGACATCCAGAATGTCAACTATTTCTTTGTTGGAAGGTGTTTTGCAATTCTGAATATCACCTACACAGTGGAGGAGTGGTCTAATGGTTATAGTTTTTTTAATTATTATTATTATTTATTACATTTGTACCCCGCACTTTCCTACACAATGCAGGCTCAATGCAGCTTACATAGTAATTTGAAATACAAAGTTAAGAATAGAATTTTCAATAAAACAGTAAAAACAACGTACAGCAGGTTTTGATCTGGGCAACCTGGGTTTGATTCCCACTGCAGCCCCTTGTGATCTTGGGCAAGTCATTTAACCCTCCATTGTCCCAGGTACCAAAATTTAGATTGTGAGCCCTTTAGGGACAGAGAAAGTATCTGCATGTGTACAGTGCTACATATGTCTAATAGTGCTATAGAAATGATTAGTAGTAGCACCTAACTGGCTGGAATCATCAGTCTATGTTTGAGTGGCTGTGATCTGGAAACATTAAGCCAATTCTGCCAGCTTTGATGCATTTTTGCTCGTCTTCTTCATTTTCTGAACATAACCCCAGATAGTTTTTGTTTTTCAATTGACTCATAGTAGTGGTAATTTAAGTTTGCAACACACTCCTGTTGCAAATGCTCTAACATGAGAGCAAAAAAGCATGTTGTAGTCTGGGAGAAATGTTGAGGCATACCAATACTGAGTTGGTTTCAAGCAACTAAGGAGCTTGGAAGCAGTTGTCCATCAGAAAGCTGGAAGCTAATGAGGTTTGTAAAGAATAACAAAATGAAACTAAATGTTATAATATAATCTAATAAATTGATATCACTGTCAACAGATATGAAAGGATGGATTTTACAGTTTAACCACAGGATGCCTGTTTCAAGGCAACAGGTATCGATGTGTTTCTCCATCAGAACAAAGCCTTACACATAGAAACTGAAGGTGAAAAGGAACAGACTCAGGAGTAATCTGAAACTTTCTTCTCTGCCCCACCAAGTTAAGGACACACCTTTTCCAATGGCAGTAATTATGACCTGCTGTTTGCTGCATATTTTCTTTTTTTTTTTTCATAGTTTGCTATATTTTATCAGTGTTTAAGTTTTGGATTTATGTTAGTGTATTGGTTGGTTATTATTGCATGATTGTACATCTGGAATTTTTACCACTAATATAATGCTGGCTAGCAACAAAAGATGAAAAAATATAGTTGAAGTGAATTTAACAAAAATAAGAAACATATATTTCGAGCAAATTGTTTCATAAACATATAGATTCTCCTATTTGCTTAGGAAGATGCTCTAACTCTAAGCTTAATGCATTATGCTAAAAGAATAAAAACTTGGATTGATGGGAATAAATTACACTATGGGCCATATGGGAACAGAATGGCAGCAAATAAGGTGGAAGGCTATTCCAATGAGAAGTGGCTTGATATCCAAAACTACTAGCAAAAAAATTCTTATGCTTAACCTTTTGGGGGTTAAAATAAAGAAGCACTAAAGACCCTCTAGAATCAACGTTAGAATTTCTTGATAAGAAAATAAGAGCTCTTGAAGCAGGAGCCAACACATGCAGATTAGAAAAACCAGAGAACATGCATGTATTGGTAACCAATGTAATTGCAACAGCAATGGCGTAACCCTTTCAAACTTGGGTAGTTTGACAATCAAACAGGCAGTAGTTTTTAACAAAGTCTAAATTTTTTTGAATTACCAACTCATTGCATCCCATGTAGACTATATTACAGAAGTGAATATGGAACAGTAGCATGGTCTGAATGATCAATCTAAATACCTCTGACAAAAGCTTACATGTCTCAATTTCCACAACACCTTAAAAACTCTACTTGCTATCTCCTGAGCCTGAGCTTCAAAAGTGAGATATCTGTCAAAGATTACTCACAATATTTTCAAAGTAGACTCCAAAGGAAAAATCACACATTAAAATTTAGATCGTTCTCCATGATTTTATTAAAGTGACTGCTAAATAGCAACAACTTGGTTTTCGTCTTGTTTAATTTTAACTTAAATGTGGCAGCCCATTCCTCCAATATTTCTAACCCCAGTTTTGTAGTGGAAGCTACACCTGCAATCTTACCCTCAAAAGGAATAAACAAAGTGATATCGTCAGCATATGTTAGTAATCGAAAACCATGTCTGAGATTTTGCGTCCTAGACGCATCATCATCAAATTAAACAAGATAGGTGACATGGGGGACCCCTGAGGCATGCCATAGCCCGGGATCCATTCCTCAACAGATACTCTATAATATCTATAGGTCAGAAACTCTTTAAACCAACTCAAGACTGAACCACTAATACCATAGTAATCCAAGATGGTTGACAAGGCCTCATGTTCCACCAAGTTGAAGGCACTCGACATGTCAAGTTGCATTAGAACTCTCTTTCCTAAACTGACCTCTCTCCTAACTTCTGCCACTAATGTTGCCTATACTGTCTCCGTATTGTACCCTCTCCTAAAACCTGACTGAAAATAGTGCAAAATATCATAATGGGTCAGATAATTGGTCAGGTGCTCCAACAGAGAGCTAGAAGCATCGGGTCTGTAGTTTGACTTTATCCCCAATTGCAATGTAGGATTCTTAGGAATGGGTGTGAGTACAATATGACTCTTTGCCTCTGGAAATTTGTCTTCAGCCAGCAATTTTATAATTTTTTGATGCAAAAAAAACACAGAAACAAAAGTTCACCACATCAGCCCTGCAATAAGTGGGCTGGACAAATGTCCAGTGGACAATGGGACCTGGTGTACTTAAGTAGATATGTTCTAACTGAACTAATGGATGGATTAGAGAATATCTCCTAGCATCTATCGACATAAACACCATCCATATCATAGTCTAACTCTTGAATACAATCTAATGGCTGCAATTTTTAAATTGTAATTTCCTTGCTTGCCTTTTCTATCTTAGTCTTAAAATTTATGGCGAGCGTGTCCACAGATGAACAGAGTCACTAGATGCTATTAGTTCTCTCAAATTGGCCATACTATTTACCGGACAGTACAGCTTTTGAAATCCAGATGATACCTGCACACATAATTAGAGTAATAAACAAGATGGCTGCCTAACCGGCTGAACGGCAGAGAGCTCTGAGCGTTTGGGGAGAAAAACTTATTCCTATTTTCTTAATAATGCCTCATTCCAAAAGAAAGGGGAAGCTAAGGTTAGATCCTCAGCCTACCTTGACGTCTTCTCCGGCCCAAGCGTCTCTTGAGCGGTACTTCGCCGGTTTTTCCAGGTTCCAGAGGGAGGAGGATCCCATAGCGGGAGCTCTCGGAGAAGCGCGATCCCCGCTGGGAGAGGAAACCTCCCTTTCACCACCATCAACGTTCTTGATTCCTCCGTGTCCAGCGTCGACGGCGTCCCTGGAGGGAAACCCCGCCGATCCCGGAAGTGTATCGGCAGGGGTAACCAGTGAGGACCCGGGTATGCAAAAGTCGACTCTGAAGCCTGAGGGAACTTGTCTTTCCTCAGTGAAAAATCCGGAGGTGACACTGGAAACGATTGGGGTGATGTTGGACCTGATGAATTCTACACTACAAAAAACCTCAGGTGATGTGTTAAATTTAAATGCCAAGTTTGAAGAGCTAAAAGTAACTGTTGAATCTGTTAAAGATAATCTAACAAAGCAAGTGGCTAATCTTGGTAAAGAAGTAGAATCATTTAAGGAGTTTAAGACTATGTTTGTTAAAGATAATATGGACATAAGAAGAAAAATTGAACAATTAGAGAATCATAACAGGCGGCTTAATCTCCGTCTGTTAAATTTTCCTAAGCTATCGGGGGTAACTCCGATTGAAACATTTAGAAGATATTTGAACGAGATTCTCAAAATTCCCCTGGACGCTATTCCTCCGGTGAACAAAATTTACTTTATTCCTAAACCAAAAGGGGAACTGCGAGGAACAGAAAATATTACTCCGGATCTGCAAAACATTTCTGACATTTTGGAACAATCTTCAGAAACAATACTTGACAGAGCTACATTGTTGATTTCTTTTGTTTTTGAACAAGACTATAATAACATATTAAGACTGTATTTTCGTAATATTAAGGCTCAATTTTGTGGTTCTAAGGTCTGGATTTTTCCAGACGTAACTAAACAAACACAACAAAAAAGAAAAGCTTTTCTTACTTTGAAACAGAAAACAATTGATATTGGTGGTTCTTTTTTCTTGGCATATCCATCTAAATGTGTGGTTAAGTTAGGTCAGACTAAATATACTTTCTTTTCACCGGAACAACTGAAATCGTTTCTAGACATGAAACAGTTGAAGTAATTTATAACCTGGAGTAAAAGCAGCTTTTACTTGATAATAATGTTGATTTCCTTTTCTTTTGAAACTTCTCTGACTCTATCACTCCCCCCTCAATTTTTGAGGTCTAAGGAAGGCTAAACTATCTTTCTCTTAAATGTATAATTACCTTTTAATCTTCTTGTCCATTGTAAGATTTATTTTTTGAAGTTTTTTTTCTTTGTATTTACTGGCAAAACATTGGATGAGAATGTTATGTTGTATATTATTTGCCTGTGTTTCAAGCAAGGATTACCTTGTTAAATGTATAACAAAATTATAAATAAATAAATAAATAAATAAAAAATTAGAGTAATAATTTAATTTTCCTTGTTTCATTTCAAATTTATATTCATTAATGGCCTTTCACCAGGCTGTCTTGTTTAACTCTGTAGAATCTTCATGCCATACTCTCTCCAACTTCCTACAATCCCTTATAAGCACCAATAAGTTCTCACTAAACCAATTCGATTGCTTTTTGCCTATGCCTCTCTTAAATTGAATAGGAACTAAGGGGTTATTTACTAAGCTGTGGTAAAAGGGGGCCTGCACTAGCGTCAGCACGTGTTTTTGATGTGTGGCCATTTCGGAGGAAGCATTTACCACCACCCATTGAGGTGGCGGTAAGGGCTCCATTGCTAACCTGGCGGTAACCGGGCAGTGATTACCGCTGTGTAAGCACCGGTGCTACAAAAATAGAAAATATTTTTGTAGCGCCAAAAATGGCACATGCTGGGGGTGGGAACTACCACCAGGCTCCTGTGGTAGCCTGGTTATAGTTCCGGATTGTTAGGCGGCAAGCTTGTTGCCATTCATTAGTAAAAGGGCCCCTGAATCATCTAAAACTTGACCATAAATATTGTCCTAACTCTTTATGAAATCCTCAACTTCATTCTGCTGCATTAAAATATCTATTACCTTATTCCAAAACATCTGGGAAACAATTTTTCCTCAAATTTCAAGCTGATGAATCAAACCACCCTTAGGTCTCTGGATTTTTTCTCTAAAATAAAGTGCAAATTGCAGTTTAAAATGGTCAGACCAAATAGTAGACTCCCAGGCCCAGTCATTAACAATAAAATCATCCATAGAGTCCAGTCTAACTGCAAAAAGATCAACTTGATGACCTTTATCATGAGTAGGTCCTGTACCTAGAGCCACATAACCCAGATATTTCAACATATTAGACTATTTTTGCAGCAGAATCTTCTGCCTGCTCTAAATGAACATTAATGTCCCCCAACAATAAAATATTTGCAAAGCTCATGTTGGCATCAGACATAAAATCTCTGAGATTATACTGTGCTATGTCGGTGAATGAGTATTGCAACCTCAGCTAATTCAAGATGAAGTCCCTATGTCATGTGACAGGGCTTGCAATTTGTCAGCACCCCATTGGTACTTCTCTATAAGAAGTGACCATGTGGAAACCGCTACAGTGCAAGGCAGGTTTTTTGTTGCCCTGCAGCTCCTCAGTGCCTCCTCTCCCCCACTAAAACTAACTCTCTTCCACTGCTCATTCATGCATGCTGCCTAATGCTGCATCTACTTCTGGGCTTGCATTAATGAATCTCTCTTAGCAGACAAATAACTGTCACTTTAAGGTGGTTTACTGATTAGACAGCAGAGAAAGTAGTGCAAAGTCTGTGGTGGCAGCTGCTTGCTTGTACAGACTTGTGTTCTTTCCTTCTCCTCCCCCACCTTCCCCCTCATTTTTTTTGCATCATCTTTCATAATAACTGAGGATATGATTAACAAAATGAGTAAGAAATATCTAGATAGATAGATAGATAGATAGACGTAATTTTATTATGTATAGACAAGGCAAGTAGAAGCATGGAAGGCAATTTTCCACAGGGCACCTACATTTACGTTCAATTGAGCACACTAATTTATAGAATAGATGCACATACATGTGTGAATGAAATCACAAATAGACATTTACACACATGTGCACTTGGTGCTGTTCTATAAGTCTGGTGTACTAGTCACATAGCATGTAATAACAAATGTGCTGTACCAGTGGGTGGAGCATGGGCATGTCATGGGTGTTCCATTATAAAATAGTATCAGATGTGTGCATTGCAAGGCGTTCTTTGGTGTGCCAGCTTATGCCTGCCATTGATCTGGCGTAAGCTGTTGCATTTAAGATTTGGCACACCAAAGCTGCTTTGTTCCACTATTCTGTAATGGGTTAAGCTCACCTTAATGCCATTATAGAATCAGCACTAAGCACAATTGTTTGTCAGGCCTACATTTACTGTTCCCTCTAAGCTGAGTTGGAGTCCTCCAGCTGCACTGCTACCAGTGAGGGGTGGTGCTTCAATATTGTGTTTTCAATCATTACAGACACGCAGATTCTCTGGAGTCCCGCAAAGCCTGTCTGTCGTTTACTATAAAAATATGATAGTGAAACAGCACCCCAGCTTCCCCCCCCCCCCCCCCCCCCCACTGGCAAGAGTGTAGAAGGAGGGCTCCCATTCAGCTTAAAGGGAACAGTGCCTACATTTAGGCATCACTTTATAGAACTGCCCAAAGAGAATGAAACACAATGCAAACCATATTGCATCACACAGACAAGCCACAGTACAGTTCTGCCCCCTCACAGCTGGGGAGGCCTGTTATTAGCTGACAGGGTGATGTCTGGGCAGTCCTGGCACCTACTCAGTCCAAGATGAATCCTCATGCAAATTCAATCCCCTTGTATATTTTATTCTTGTGAAGATAGCTCACCAGCCCCCCCCCCCCCTCCCCTCCCCACCCTTTCTATGCTTTCTTCATCTGCCAGATGCATTGAAGGCTGTTGTTCATCATGTGCTGAATTCACCCCTAGGGCAAATCTGTTTCTTCTTCACATACCTTCATGTTTATGCTAGTTTCACACAGGCCAGTTGGTAACTTTGCATTGGAAAAAAAGGATCATACCTATTTTTCCGCACATGTCCACAAAATAAATTATATCTGTATCTGTATCTATCTCTCTCTTACATATATCTACATACAATATCTATCTATATCTATCTATCATCTAAGATAGAGAGATAGAGAGATAGATAGATGGATTGATTCCCTTCTCTAACCTGTAACAGGAGGCTTCTTGCAGCCTGGACTGATTTATATCACTGCTGAGTGCCAGATGTTAGATGGACACTCAGACCGTCACTGTTGCTGCTGCTGCTCACTCTGGTACACAATGAAAGGATGAAGAGCATGTCAGGACCTGCCACCCTTCCTTGTTGACTCCCAACTTTCTAACGTAGAATAGAGAGCTACATGGGAATGGGGATTGTGGGAATCCTAGGGAACCCATGGGATTCCTGTGGGTATGGAAGAAGTTGCCATGGGATTCCCACAGGGATGGAAAAAGTTACCATGGGATTCCTGCAGGGATGGAAGAGGTTGTCCTGAGATTCTCACGGAAGTATAGCCAAAATCTCTGGTGACTCCAGAATGTGGCATGGAATGCACTATGAGAGGCAACTGAAGCACCAGAATGAGGCTTGGAACATACAGAAAGAGACAGTTGGAGTGCCAGAATGAGGCCTGGAATACCCAGAAAGACAGCTGAAACACCAGACTGAGGTTTGGAACACTCACTGATTAAATAGTGGATATCATCCAAAAAACCACTGGAAGCTGTTGGGGTTGGGAGGAAACAGAGGGATGAGAGTAAGTAAATAATAGCATTGACTCTTATGGGTATAGGTGGTGATGGAGGAAATTAATTGTGAGGATAGGTGGGGATGGAATGGATCTTAGCTGGTACCAGTAGGTACGTGTTAGATTTCATTGGGGATGAGCAGGGATGGGTGAAATTTCTATTCCCAGGCAACTCTCTAATGTAGAACTGCAGCACAGCACAGTGGTCTGTTGGAAATTTGAAAGTCAATCACAGAGGGCGGAAGAGTCCCACCTCTACCCTCACTCTTTCTTTGAGAGCCATAGTAAGTGAGCAGCAGTGATGGCTATAGTGGTGAAGCCTGCTCTGTGCCAATGACAGGAGACTGAGTAGGTTGGGACTGGGAGCAAGGGCACAGAGTGAAAGTATGATGGGGTACACAGTCATACCAAAGATGGTGCAACAATTTTCTGCCCCTCCATAACTGTGCCCTGTGCAGCCACACTACTCACACTGCCATTGGTACGGTACTGCTTCTAGATCTTTTTTTATGACTTCCAGTTCACATCCTTTAAGTGGTACACAGACTAATAAATATTTCTATCTTAAAAGCATAATTTTACATTTTTTCAAGTCTCCATTCATTTTTTCATTCTTTCTGACCTGTTTATTCTTTTTAAAATTTTTGTATAATCTACTAAAAAGCATATGTGTCCACCGACTTCCTCAGTAATATTACTAATAAAGATTTTAGAAAAAAGAAACAACTCAAGTACCAAACTCTGGGTTCCCCTACTCATCATTTGCTGCACTAAAGTGAACTTCATTTACATCACAGACTGCATCCTGGACCTCAACCGGTTCCTACAATTAGCTTGCATTTTTCACTCGCCTCTTTTCCTATAGTTCTTTTTTCAAAAACATCTGCTTCCACCATCTTCTGGCATACATATGCAAAATTTCAACTGAAATTATATGCAAGAAATTAGATAACTTACAACAGTTGACCTCATCTGATTTGTCTATGCAGTCATGATCTCCATCACACACCCAATCAACTGCTATACATCTTCCATCTCCACATCTGTGTTGTTTCAAAGGATTACAGTCTGAGCAAGAACAGAATACAGGGGGGAAATGAATGATGCAGAAAATGGTTCCTACTTTGCTTAAGTGATTATTATACTATAAGATCTAATTAATAAACTGCATTAACATGCATTAAACCTTGGTAATAGCCTTTAACTTGTGTTAATGTTTCATTAACACCTGTCACTGTGCATTAACATCAATGCACATTTTTTGTATTAGCAGATGTTTGCACTTATTATTATTTATTTGGATTTTGCTAACACTTTTTCAGTAGTAGCTCAAGGTGAGTTACATTCAGGCACACCGGGTATTTTTCTGTCTTACAGGGCTCACAATCTAATGGCCAAATATTGGCATATACATGCATATTTGCACATTTATGTAATTTAGCAATTTTATGTATATAGATCTCTCTCTCTCTCTCTCTCTCTCTCTCTCTGTGTATATATATATATATATATATATATATATATATATATATATATATATATATATATATATATATATATGAATATGAAACCAAAATGCCTTGTCAGTTCTACTTTTCTTATATTTTAGTTTATTTATCATTTCTGTACAAGAACAGTATATATATATGTGTCATTAGATCTATATGTTATTTTTATTTTTTTATTGATCCATACTGTGTCAAGATTTCTTTAATGTATTTATTGATTTTCTTTAATATATATGCGTTTTTAGACTCCTGAAGAAGGCCTTTTTAGGCCGAAACATGACCTGTGTCAAGTCTCGGAATTTATAATAAAGCCAACAGTTTTTTGAACATCATCTGCTGCTCTTTCTTTTGTCACCCTCACTATGATTGACTTGCATAATGCCAAGCACCATATATAGAATTCCCTAGTATGAAATGTTGCCTAAATTAAAGTGCCAGAATGGGGAACACTTAGCACTAATTCTGTAATAGCATTGAGGCACGTCTAACCTGTTACAGAATACAAGCACAAAGCTGTTTTGGTACACTGACACTTAGGTATGACCACTTGCGCCAAGTCAATGGTTGGCTTCAGTTATCACAGCTAAGTGCACCATGCAATGCGTGCAACTAACAGTATTCTAATTGTCGACGGGTCCATGACACGCCCATACTCCGCCCATAGTTCCAGCCCACTTTCAGTTACTCACTATGCAAGTTGACCAACAATTTTAGGGGCCCTTTTTACCAAGCTGCAGTAAAAATCGCCATGCGCTAGCGGTAGGGGCCATTTTTGCCACGCCTTGTGGCCCTTTTTACTGCAGTGGGTAAAAAGGCTGAAAACAGACATGGCCATGCAGTAAGAGTGCTCTTACTGCATGGCCATGCAAGGGGGACCACCTACCACCACCCACTGAGGTGGCGGTAAGGACTCCCGCACTAACCGGGTGGTAACTAGGTAGTGCGTGGTGGTAACTGGGTAGCGCGTGGCACTGCCTGATTACCGCCAGGTCACTGCCTCGGTAGAAAATAGTGGCCTATTTCCCCTAGCACCGGAAATGGCACGCGCTAGGGCTGGAACTACTGCCGGTGCCCACGTTGGAGTCAGGCCTACCCAGGCCTACCCAGTCAGCAGCAGAGATACAGGCCAAAAGCAGGAGAAATGAAGGTGGTGCCAACATCCACACTACCTAGTGCATATCCAGGTTAACCTCAGACCCCACCAAAATACCAGTTCTGGCTATCTCACAATTCCAATGTGTAGGTAACATGTAAATGGCATTTTTAAATCATCTCATGTGTGTTTTCAGCAACATTCTGCCCACAGAAGAAGCAGGTGCAAGCCACCAACTATATATACTTAACACAGTGACATAGTAAATGATGGCATATAAAGACCAGCATGGCCCATCCAGTCTGCACTGAAGGGGGTTGTACCCATGACTGTATAGGTTATCCCTACTTTTTTCGTTAGGGTTCTGACACCCGGTGCAGGCTGCCCTCACCTTCTTGCCTCTTTTTTATTATTTAAAGTGTGAAAGTTATTTAAGGTTTACTGTGAGTGGGAATTCTCTATACCAGGGGGTTCTCAACCCAGTCCTCAGGACATACCTAGCCAGACAGGTTTTCAGTATATCCACAATGAATATGCATGAGATAGATTTGCAAATAATGGAGGCAGTGCATGCAAATTTATCTAATGCATATTCATTGTGGATATCCTGAAAATCTGACTGGCTAGGTGTGTCCCAAGGACTGGGTTGGAAACCCCTGCTCTATACTTTTCATAGAAGTGCTTATCAATCCAGTCCTTAGGGCACACCTAGCCAGTTGGATTTTCAGGATATACACAATGAATATGTATGAGACAGATTTGCAGATATGCAAATCTAACTCATGCATTTTCACTGTGGATATCCTGAACACCTGACTGACTAGGTGTGTCCCAAGGACTGGGTTGAGAAGCACTGTCATATAGGGAACCTTTGTGTTAATCCCTCACCTTTTTGAATTCAGGCACTGTGGTAAAGCATTCCAGCCATCCTTCCACTGCCTCTGTGAAAAAGTATTTCCTTACGTTGCATCTAAGTTTCCTTTCTTGCAGTTTCATTTCTTGCACTCTGGTTCTATTGCCTTTCCATTTTTGGAAAAGATTGTTTTGTTCCTTACTTTGTATATGCAACCAGTTTCAAAGGTGAAAGGATATGTGTATTTCCACTTTCAGAAGTGATGGAAAGCAGACAATAAAAAAACAAGCATAGCCTTGGTTCTAAGGTGGACAGTCTGAAAACTGACCCTTTATGTTTTATTGAAATTTTGACATAAACAGATGCCATAACTGCAATAATGAAACCACTTTATTTTGGTGCAATCTGACCTATGCGGTATGAAATATTTAGAGGTTAATTCTAATAAGGTTGCTGAAATTTAGGGCGTCTTTTGCTAAGCCACAGTAGAAATCAGCTGGCGGTAAAAGCCAAGACGCCCATTTTATTCCTATGGCGTTTACCACCAGCTGATTTCTACTGTGAGCTAAAAATGCATCCACGGCTTAGTAAAAGACCCCCTAAGGCATTAGGCTATATATGTGCTAATCGCAAATTCTATATTGGCATTAATGTGCATAATCGCTGTTACAGAATACTAGTGTGTATTTACACACCAAAATTTAGGCTTGGCCACTTACGCCATGTTAATGGCTGGTGTAAATGACTGAGACTAATGGGGGAATTCATCAAGCAGCATTTAGGCCTTAAGTCAAGTTATTTGGCCCTTAACACGACATAAACAACCTTAATTCACTATCAATTATAATGTTCAATTACATATTGTGTTGACATTGTAAGTAGTATACTGCCATACTTTGTATTGTTATTTGAATATTTTTACTGCTGTAATTGCCTATTGCTCATGTTTGATCTATTCTTACTGTACACTGCCTTGAGTGAATTCCTTCAAAATGGCAGTAAATAAATCCTAATAAATAAATAAATAATGCCAGTTGACAAAAATTTAAGCCATTGTAAGTTAAGTGGTAATGAAATGCAAAGCATACAAATGCATGTTTTACATCTCATTACTATGCAAATACCCTAATGTGATTTATGATGATACACTGCAAGTTGCATTAGGGTCCGAAAATCATGGTAAAAGAAGCCCAGCTTTTTGCTGCAACCTGATGCTCCAGGGACACCACAGCAGGGTCCTCCTCTGGCTTCTGGGCCCCCACCACCAAGAGGTAATATCTCTTTAATATTCTTTTTATGATAATTACAAGTTGGGAAAACTCAAATATTCAGAGATACATTCTCAAAAACCTCAAAACTGTGGGAGCACATTGAGCTCTTAGGAAGTAATTTTAGAATTGCCCAAACAGATGAAAAACACTTGTGTACTTTTCATTTTGTAGACTTTGCTGGACTTTCAAAATAAAAATACATGTACATTTTCACTCTGAAGATTATCCCAGCAAAAATACCCAGACACAGATACCTTACACGTACAGATTATTTTTCCGAGTTAACTTATGCACATACTTTTGAAAATACAAAAGAATGTATCTAGTTGCAAACGTTACCCCCAGAAACATTGCCACCTAGAGCAAGTAAAAGTACATGGAAAATGAACTGCATACACGCTTTTCCCTGCACATAGGGGAACTATTAAAAAAAAAAAAGAATTTCCATGGGTAATATTGTATTGACACATGGAAGTGAATTCTATATATGACACCAAACAAATTGGCACTGAAAAAGCACTATTCTATAAACCGCACTTAAAGTTAAGAGCGTTTTATAGATTAGTGCTTACGCACGGGAATTGCACCTAACTTTAGGCGTGGCCAATTGCACAAACTGAAACGTGATGCAAATCATCATGCCTAAGTTAGGCGCCTATCTTCCTTATTCTATAACTATGGGTGAAAATTTTAGGAATCTCCCTTCTGCCTATGACCCTCCCATTTCTGCGCCCCCTTTTTGAACTTGCATGTAAAATTTAGGTGCAGATCCCGCATCTAAATTTATGCACGTATATTTCAGTTAAATCTAATTAGTGCCAATTAGTGCAATTTTTACCAACTTTTATATAATTCAGGGGATGGTGCCTATGGGGCTCATTTTCGAATGAGAAAAATGTCCAAAAAGTGTAATAAAGCACCATTTGGATGGATTTCTTCTCAGAATGACCAAGTCTGTATTTTCAAAACCTGTTTTGCAGATGTCTATCTATGCATTTTGTCTGCAGTGCATCCAGATCACAAGGGGGCATGTCAGGGGCATATTAAAGGTGGGATTAGGGTGTGCCTAACACTTGGACATTTTCCAGCCATAACGGAACAAAACCAAAATGTCTAGGGTGAAAACTTCAATGTTTTGGTCTAGACCTGTTTTTACAATAAATAAGACACACAAAGGTGCTCTATATGACCAGATGACCACTAGAGGGATACAGGAATGACCCCCCCCCTTACTCCCCCAGTGGTCAAACCCCCCTTCCACCCCAAAACGTGAATAAAAGTAGTGCACTGTAGACAGGTGGACCCATGCCCATATCTCCCCCTACCTGTTACACTTGTGGTGGAAACTGTGAGCCCTCCAAAACTCACCAGAAACCCACTGTACCCACATAAGGGCTACGGTAGTGGTGTACAGTTGGGTATAGTGGGTTTTGGGTGGGTTTGGAGGGTTCAGTATACAAGATAAGGGAGCAATGGTGAGATGTATACCTGGGAGCATTTATATAAAGTCCACAGCAGTGCCTCCTAGGGTGCCACATTGCTCTCTTGGGATGTCTGGGGGACCAGTCTGCAAAAAATGCTGGCCAGGCCTACATCCCAATGGCTTGATTCAGGAGTATAGCCAGCCTTCGAGGTAGGAGGAGGCGGCCTGAGGCCCAAAGTGGGGGTCACATTTGGTTCACTGCCCCACCACTCCCACCACCGACGCCCTGCCACTGCTGTACATATCTTGGCTTGTAGGGGTCCCCAAACCCCACCAGCTAAAGCACCGCTGCCGCACATACCTTAGCTGGTGGAGGTCCCCAACCCCCACCAGATGAAGCCTTCGTCCAGCACTGGTCTCTGGCACCGCCGCATTGCCTGCCCTGCTCTCTCTTCCCCTCACATTTGGTATGCTCATTTAATGAAATTGAGAATGTGTGCATGTATACCATATATGCATATATCCTAGTATTCCAAACATTTATGTGCATAATGCAGATGTACATGTTAGCACTTACGCTATAGAATTGCCCACAGTGGCTGAATATTACCACTATTCGTATAGTTACTAGAGGTGACCACATCCTATATATAAAGAACAGATTGCAGACCAGTAGGGGTCAGTCAGGTGTTTATTAGATTACTGCAACACTTGTATTAGTGGAAAAATAATGCCCGACATGGCAAAGTTTCGTCTTATGGTTTGCATCAGGATCAAAAAGATCAATGTGATGTGTGAGAGACTTCACCACAGAGGTATACAGTATGTGCTTCTCGCTCAATTTCAGAGAGGTCTGCTATCTGTTCTTCACATTGGATTCTGCAAACCATCTGCCTTGTTGTTTTATGGCACATTCTATATGTATTCAGCTCCACCGTGCTGAAAAAAAAAATATTTTTTTAAATTACTTTTTAATATTTTTTTAATGCCACAGCTGGGGTTTAAAAACTGCAATTCCTGCCGCTACTGAAAACTGACTTATATGTTTGTAATAGAAACTTTGCAATAGAAAAGTTTTGGATGGTTATATAATAGAAAGAACTCCTCACATTTTTTTGATGCTCATCATCTAAAATTATGGGTCCACAGTTTCATCAAGCTAATCTTTTAAATGATTTTTTGTAAGAAGATCCACTTAGTCCTTCACCCTTATGCCCTTCTTTCAGCTTTTGTCAATCTGATCTTTTTTCCTGTATGCAATAGAAGTGACAACTTGTCACCTTCGTTTCATTCTGTCCCGTGGCCTCACATCTTCCTTAATAAAATCAGTCAAAAATCAATATCTACACCATGATCCACTTGTACCTGGTTGTGTTTTATTAAATGCCTTCAAAACATTTTTTTATTACAAATCTTCTGTTACAGAGATAGAGATTTGAATTAGTGGGTTTAAAAGAAATATATCAGGTGGTTTGACTGTCGATCTTTTCCACAAATTATAGAAGGGTAATACTGACCAAAGGGCACAGAACTTTTCTTGATATAAATAATATATTGGACTCAGGCTTACCACAGATCTGCTCATCACTTAGGTCTCCACAGTCATCGTAACCATCACATACAAAGCTATAATTAAGGCATTTCCCAGTATTACAGCGAAATAAGTTCTCACTACAATCTGTAAAACAAAGTAAATATAAAAATGAAATTTCAGTAAACCATCTTACTATCTTCAATAGCCATACAAATTCAGGAGGTCTACCTGTGCTGGCCTTCGCGGTGTTCCTTCTTCAATGATCTTCTGTCAGACGCATGCAGAGGAACTTCAACAGAAGATCATTGAGGAAGCAACACCGCGAAGGCCGACAGAAGATCATTGAGGAAGCAACACCGCGAAGGCCAGCACAGGACTTCGGCTGATGGGGGTTGGGATCCCCCATCGGCACAGGTACTCCACAGCGGCGGGGGACGGTTTTCGCCGAGAAGGGGGGTCGACGGGGTCGCGGAAGGGGGGTACAGGGAGCCGTAACGCGGTGCAGGGGTGAAAACGGAGGGAGGGCGGAGTCTGGAACAGCGAGGGAGGGGGGGGTGGCCTTGCTAGCGCCCGTTTCCTTCCCTTCAGAAACGGGCATTTTTTTTCTAGTAATTTATGAAGGGAAAGTATACACATACATTCCCTGTGAAGACTGGACCTGGTCCAAACCTTTACACTTAAGTGTTGATTATAATCAGTCCATGGCAGTGAGTGGCTTATATGCCACTTCCAGCTGTAGGCTGGCCTAGCTCTAGATATTCAGTGCTGAGTAATGTGTAGCCTCTCCTACCCTTTTTTCGTTCTGGGCAGCGAAAAAAGCATGTACAAATCTGAAAACACAATCTATGTGCAATCTTTTCTGATCTCACCCAACCCCCCTGATCCCCACCCCCACAGAACACCTTCACTCAAACAGGCTAGAAGCATGTGTGCTATAGTACTCCACATATACTCTTACCAGGCTGAATGAGGGCAATTTCCAGCCAGCCAACTTAGCAAATTGTTTTCGGAATACAGATTCTAATTTAAATACATGCTGTTGGAAATTGCATTCTCTAGACACATAAGAAATGGCAGAATGATCAGCGATTTGTTGAAGGCCTGGGACAGCTTTCTCTATTAACTGAACAGTATTGTAAAAGGCTAGGCTTCCAATGAGTCTGCTGTAGATTTGCACACAAATTAAAATATCGAAGATCTATTGTACTGTTTATTTCACTTTCATTTTGTCCTTGCCCTTCAATACTTGGATCTGCAAGGGCTACCGTAACTTTCACAAGAAACATCATGGGGAATGCTGTCAAGGTTGAATCACTGTCGGAAATGGAAGGGAAAGTGAACAAGAGAGCCCTTACCCCAAAAGCATTTCCAGCATGCAACTGAAACTTCAGTCATATTCCCCCAGATTCTATATAGGGCGACCAATTTTACGTGCCCAAATTTGGGTGCCATCCCAAGATGCACGTGTATCTCAATTGATGAACTAGTCAATTAACTCTATTAATTGAATGCTAATAATTACTGGTACAAAAAACTTCAATGCTAATAATTAGTGGTACAAACAACTTAAATTGTGAGCCCCCTAGGGACAGAGAAAGTACCTGTATATAATGTGTATAGCGCTGCGTATGTCTAGAAGCACTATAGAAATGATTATTAATAGTAGTGGCATTAATTGGAAATTGCAAATGCATCTGTCAGAATGCTATTCTATAACATTGCACGCCCAAAACTCATAGAGGACACCCCAAAAGGGCGCATGGGTGGATCAGGAGTGTTCTCACAAGATCACACAGTGTTATAGAATTCAGGTGATCCACACCAAACCTGTATGCCAGGATTTACACCAGGTTTCACTTGGTGTAATTCCTCATGCCCAAAGTGGAGCGCAGGGAATCCGAGCTAAGCGTGATTCCCTAAAGGTCAAGTGCCCTTTATAGAATCACACTTAATGAGGGTTTTTTTATGGCTAAATTTTGGCACCATATACTGCACCCAGCCCAATGAGTACAATATAATTCCATAAACGTGTTTGCCAGAACTGATTTTTTCAACTTGTCTGGCCTTTGCTCTTTAACACTTTAATACCTTGCTCAGCATTGTACCATGAAACCTATATTCATGCAAGCTAATATTGCTGAAGATATGGAGGAGTGGCACTGTATGTGAAAAATAATATCAGAGTGGCTGAAATGCAAGGGATCTGGGGAAAGGAAGAAGCTATATGGATCATCCTGGAAAGAGAAGAAGGAACTTGTATCTACAAGGGTGTAATCTACAGACCTCCAGCACAAAAGGAGAAGCTGGACAAGGATATGATAGAAAATATCCATAAGCTTGGTATGAAAGGAGAGGTGCTATTGCTAGGAGATTTCAACTTGCTTGATGTGGATTGGAACATCCCATCAGCAGAATTGGAGAGATGTAGAGAGATTGCGGATGCCTGTCAAAGTGCCTTCCTCAGACAAATGGTAATAGAACCCAAAAGAATTGACTCTGGATCTAGTGCTCACAAACGAAGGAAGTGTTTCCAATGTCCGGGTGGGTGCCTACCTAAGCAAAAGTGATCATCACACGATATGGTTTGATATAAGAGCAAAAGCAGAGTGCAGATGCACAGAACTCAAAGTAATGGATTTCAAACATACTGATTTTGGTAAAACTGGGGAATACCTGAAGAAGGAGTTGATAGCATGGGCAGGCATAGGCAGCGCCGTACCAAGGGCGGGGAGGTGGGGGCGGTCAGCCCCGGGTGCACGCCGCTGGAGGGGTGCAGAGAGCAGCCGCGTGCCTGTCGGCTCCGCTGGTTCCCTGCTCCCTCTGCCCCGGAACAGGTTACTTCCTGTTCCGGGGCAGAGGGAGCATGGAGCCAGCAGAGCCGAGAGCCGCACGGCTGCTCCCAGCAGCCAAGAATGCACTGGGGGGGGGGGGTGTTTGATGCGCCGGGGGTGTGTCATTGCACCAGGGGGTGTGTCATTGCACCAGGGGGGTGTCGTGCTGCATCCGGGGGGGTGCTCATCGGCGGTCCGCCCCGGGTGCAAGCCGCTGGAGGGGTGCAGAGAGCAGCCGTGTGCCTGTTGGCTCAGCTGGTTCCCTGAATCGCATCAGGGCTGATAGAAAACGCCTGTTACTCCAAAGCGAACAACGCTGGATATTCCGACTCAAGTTTTTAGCTCCTACAGGACTCAACGGTAAAATAGAATGGAGCCATTTTTTCTAAACATGTACTACATTTTTTTCTAAACATGAACATGTACTATCCTGCAACACGTAGTTTTCTCTCTTTTCATTGTGGTTCTACTACACGATACTTGATTGTTAATTTAGTCAGCTAAATGTCAAATAGTGCTCAGAGGTATACACATAAACACCCCCGCAAAGCTCAGTACTGATTGGCCAACTAGAAAGTATGGCATCTGATGTAATCAATCATAAAGGGCAGCCATTTTCGCGAACAAACTTGTCTTTCTCTGAGTCACCATAGCGGAGGTAAATATAGCGTGAAGGCTTTGTAACAGACACCGACGCTCATACAATAGGTAACTTCTTTCCCTTTCTCACCAGATATTAACGGAGACCACAGACCCTGAGTCAGGTCATCGAAACGCTGCCACCGTAGGTCGTGGTCAGAACTTAAGGTGCTAGAAAGACCGAAAGACTCGAACAAGAAGAGAAACGAGCAAGGAACAAGCAAGCCACAATATAAGCTAAGTAAATTCAAAAGATCCATCAAGATTGCATGCTCAAGATAGATATATATAAAAAAACATACAAAGCTATTAAGCTAGAGGTTTTTTGGCTGATGATGAAGCAGTCCAGCCCCCGAAGTTAAAATAGAGCTGGGGGCTTCTCGAGGTCTTTTCCTCTTTAAATACGTGCAGTGTTCAAGCTAGGATTGCTTCAGCTTGACATAAATGTACTTCTGTAAGTAGATTCCCCTAATTTTCTAGATATAAATGTAAGGTGTGCCAATACTGGGTTACACTAGCGTTCTATAATAGAATCAGGGCACCCAAAAATAGACTTTAACTGTGCAATATCAGGGCATCTAAAAGGAGGCCCCACTAAAAGAATTGCACCCAGTGTGCATAACTTGCTTTAACAGGTTAATGCTATGGATGTGCACAGCACAGGAAAAGAATACTCAGTCTGTTTTCAGATTTCTGACATTTTGTCCCAATTTTAAAACACTGTTTGGAATAGGAAATAAATTAAGGATTTGATGACCTATGCTACAACCAAAGCCGTTTACATTTATTATATGCAGGTAATTTATCTGTCTCTAGTGGGCATTACTGTATTATTAGAGAGACTTCTAGAATCCAGGGGCCCAATATTTAGATTGCAGGAGTTAGTCGGGCTGTCTCCCACGGTCGATGCTGAGTTCAGATATTCAATACCAGGCCATTTCCAGTGACCTGCATTGAATATCCAGTTTATTTTTAGCGTTGGCTGGTTAAGTTTAAGCCGGCCAAAGATATACCCTCTATTTCGGCGGCCTAGTTTGGATGCTAAACTTAGCCGGCAATGCACTGAATATTAGCGGATAGCCGGTTACATCGCACAATATAAACAGATATTTGCTAAGCACTAACTGGCAATATTCAGCAGGAGATAACCGGCGATCTCCCCCTGAATATTGCCGGATAGCCAGTTAAGTGCCATTTAACCGTCCAGGAGCCGTTCCTGGTTGGTTAAATGGTTTTAAAAATCAGGCAGCTGTTGTATAAATCACATAGAGGGGCATTTTCAAAAGGGACGTCCAAGTTGTGATGTGGACATCCTTGTAAAAGGGCAACATTCAGGGGTGGGGAAACCCGTATTTTCAAAACAAGATGGACGTCCATCTTTCATTTCAAAAATACCGTCAGGGACGTCCAAATCTTTAAATATGGACGTTTCTGACTTTCGATGATTTTCAAAACCAAAGACATCCATGCCAAAAACATTCTAATGCAAGCCATTTGGACATGGGAAGAGCCAGCATTTGTAGTGCTCTGCTCCCCCTGACATGCCAGGACACCAACCGGGCACCCTAGGGAGTACTGCAGTGGACTTCAGAAATTGCTCCCAGGTACATAGCTCCCTTACCTTGTGTGCTGAGCCCCCACAAAATCCCCCCCAAACCCACTACCCACAACTGTACACCACTACCATATCCCTTACGGGTGAAGGGGGCACCTAGATCTGGGTACAGTGGGTTTCTGCTGGGTTTTGGAGGTCTCGCTGTTTCCTCCACAAATGTAACAGGTAGGGGGGGTATGGGCCTGGTTCCGCCTGTCTGAAGTGCACTGCAGAACCCACTAAAGCTGCTCCCCGGACCTGCTGTCATGGACCTGAGTATGACATCTGAGGCTGGCACAACATATTTTGAAAGATGTTTTTTGAGGGTGGGAGGGGGTTAGTGACCACTGGGGGGAGTAACGAGAGGTCATCCCCGATTCTCTCCAGGGGGTCATCTGGTCATTTCGGGCACCTTTTTGTGCCTTAGTCATATTAAAAACACGGCTGGGTGAAAACGTCCAAGTGTTCGTCAGGGACGTCCTTGTTTTTTTCAATTATGGGTCAAGGACGTCCAAGTGTTAGGCATGCCCAAGTCTCACCTTCGCTACGCCTCTGACACGCCCCCTTGAACTTTGGCCGTCCTTGTGATGGAGTGCAGTTGGAAATGTCCTAAATCGGGTTTCAATTATACCAATTTGGACCAGGGGCGTATCTGCGTGGGGCCACAGGGGCCTGGGCCCCCGCAGATTTTGCCCCGGACCCCCCTACCGCCGTTAACCCTCCCTCCCTCGCCTATCGCCGTCACCTACCCCAAGGTCCACTTCCTCCGGCTTTTTAAAATATTGCTTCAGCAGGCGGGGGACCCCAACCCCCCGCCAGCCCAGCCGCGATCTTTAACTTTTTCATCCTCGTCGTGCAGCGCGCTGTGAAAGCTGCATGCATCTTTAGTTCCAGTTGGATGGAGTCTGACGTCGCAGCACGTTGTGTTAAAAGTATTTTTACAAATACAGCAGAGGGTAACCAATTTTTCCTGCAGCATAATTTCATAATTTTTTTTCACCAGATACAAATATGATATGGAAATAGTCATGAAAATGAGGATTTATTGCAATTTCTAGTATATTAATGAGGCATATCACCTGAAATAGAAATAGTGTGATAATTTGTCTAAATTGCAAAATTAAGCATTCAGGTGGTATTCATTAGAGTAAGATAAGCTGTGAAAGGCACTTCGCAAGGGAAATAACACCAGCTGCAGTGAGGCATTAGAGTCTGATTAACCTATATGAAGCTGACAGCTTAGAGCAACTGTGAAATCATTTGGTGGATGTAGTTATGCAGAAAGAGAGAGAGAGAGAAACTAGAAGCTTCAGTGGTAGGATGAGCCATAAATCTAGAATTTTAAAGTTTTGGAATACTCCACTGGGACCTTTGGACCAGGAAATCCAAGTGAAATATACACTGTTACCAGGGCTTTTTTTGAGGGGGTACTCGGGGGTACTGAGAACCGGCACCTTTTCCATTGTCTGCTAACATTGACCCATGGAACCTAAGTTTTAATGATAGAGCTCAGGCTCTACACACCAATTCTGTCTTGTCATAGATTCTATGACTGGTTGCAGGGGGCCTGGCTATGATGGGATGGGTCCCTCAGTGATCACCCCACTCCCGAAGGGTGGCCTAGCATTTGAGTACTGGCACCTTTTTTGCTAGAAAAAATACGCTGACTGTTACAATAGTATTATAATGGGATAACATTCAGCCTGCGGCAGTAAGTGGCAAGCAAGGCGCTTCCAGCCATTGGCTGGCCTAACCCTGGATATTCAGTCCTGGGGCACGTGTGTTTATTTTTATGTTTATTAAAAGCTTACTTTATCGCCAATCTTGGCGAATGCCAAATTGAGCAATTTACATAATTAAAATATCAATAGAACATAAAGGAAATAGAAAATGAGCTCTGTTATAAAAAAGGAAAGACATGGACACCAAGAAAGCACCAAACACACAGACAATAGGGTTTGCTGGTGATGTCAATCCTCTCCCCGTGATGCTAAAACTCAACCAAAATCATTTGAAATAAATGAGTCTGAAGCTTTTATAGAAAGACTCAGATCGTAAATCAAGGGGCAAATTATTCCATAGTCTTGGGGCCAGGGGAAAAAAAGTACAATTTCTAGTTACCTCTCAAAAGCAGTCTATAATCATTAATAGAACACAATAACCATTGTTAAAGCTGCAAGATAGTCTGAGATGCTGTCACAAAAAGCAAGAGTAAAGATTTTATATTGTACTCTGTATTTTACAGGGAGCTGATGAAGTCTTAAAAATAGCTGTGTGATGAGGTCCCTGTGTTTTGCCATACAAAGAAATCAGGCAGCCGTATTCTGTAATGACTATAAACATTTCAAGTTTGTATGAGAAATACCCACATAGATACTATTATAGTAGTCCAAATGTGAAGTTATATAAGCATGGTAGACAGTCTGTAAGATTCGAAGTTCAAAAAGTTCCGAATAGAGTGTACTGACCCAGACGTTAACTGGGAATCAGCTGATAATCAGACTGGTGCCTGATTACCTTTAGCACATAGTTTTACCAAACTGTGCTACTGATTCCCTCACAGCAAGGCCAACGAAGCCCATTCAAAGATGGGCTTTGTTGGCATTACCATGCCGGGAATCTTAGTGCGGTTTAGTAAAAGGGGCCCAAAGTTAAGTCAGCTGTTTTGCTGTCCTAACTTTATGCATTTACATAGCTGGTTACAAGACTGAATATCGCTGCTAACTGGCTAAGTTGGCGCTGTACCCATGCTCCGCTCTGGCCCGCCCCTAACTAGGCAGTTAGGGAATGGCTGGTTAGCAGTGATATTCAGTGGCACTACTCAGTTAAGTGCCACTGAATATCTGGGACTTGCTAGCTCAGTGGGGTTTAACCAGGTAGGAACCTCTGCTGCCCAGTTAAACCCTTCTGAATATTGACCCCCATATATTTTTATGAGGTTTTGGTGGACGGGGAGACCTGGTTTCCCTCACAGCCAAGGGTCAAGCTGGCCTTGATTTTGTCAGCCTCCCACACTCATTACATATTTTAGCCAATGAGTCATTTCAGTCTGCTGTCGCTATAGTAAGTAGAATATCTCAGTTATGATCAATGATAGACAAAACTACCTGTGGGGGAAGCAAATACTGTCACAAAAAATCAGTTATAAATAAATATTTTGCTTTGAAAGGTACAAATAAGGAGAAAACAAATCTCAAAACGTTTGTCACCCACTAGCCCTATAGCATCATGTCTACCTGACCCAAGAATTTTAGAACTCCATCACTCTTACAGCAACCCTTTTTCTCATATTTTCTCTATACCTCACACTCTGCAAGTTCACATAATGACCTCTTGTTCTTGGAGTTCCCTTTTGTATTGAAAATGTCCCCTTACCATGCTTGGCTGAAGCACATCATGGGGGAGATTGTATATATGGCGCCTAAAAAATTGGCGTGGAAATCAATGCCAACTAAGTGCATTCTATAAGTAGTGCCTAGATTTAGGCGTAGTATATAGAATATGCTTAGTTGATACCTCAATGCCTAAAACTACACACCTCCAGAATTTAACCAATATTACAGAACCATCTCCCTGTGCACAGATACCATCCATATTTTTCCCAGCACCCATAGCATCCACCATTTTTACAGCCCCCCCTCCCTGAACCCACACCCAGCCCTCCTTTCTCCCTTCCTTCCTGCACCCACACATAGCATCCCCCCCTTTTAAGCCCTTCCCTCCTCCATACAGAGCATCTACCCTTTTGGCAGCCCCCTCCCATCCACAGCATCCCCCCTTATTTTACAGTCCCTCCCTCCCCCACACATAGCATCCACTTTTTTTGCAGCTTCCTCCTTCATAACATCCCCTTTTATTTGCAGCCCCCTCCCACCTACAGCATTCATTTTTCTTACAGCCACCCACAGCATCCCCCTTTCTTTACAGCCCCTTCCTCCCCCAAATATAGCATACCCCTTTTTTGCAGACCACTCCCACCCACAACATCCCCTTCTTTTTTACAGCCCTTTCCTCCATCCAGCCAACCCCACACTCACCCATGAGGTAGGAGGAGGAGCTGCAGCAGAAGAACCTTTTTGGGGCAGGAAAGAATTCCACTCTTTCCTGCTTTGCTGCCACCGTTCTCTCACTGGTGCCGTGCTTTTTCCAAATGGCTGCCAAGATTTCAAGCGTAGTCTCATGATATTACCGCTTGATGTCTTGGTGGCCATTTTGAAAAAGCACAGCAGCAGCAGGGCAGGAAAGAGTGAGGTTCTTTCCTGACCCCAAAGAGGCCACTAGACCACCAGGGCATTCTGTACTGAGATAGGCTGGAAGAGCGGCAGCGAGCAAGCAAATGGCAGCAGGCGGGCAGGGGGAAAGCGCAGATTCTGTGCAGAAATGTTGAATTCTGCGCAAATTCTGTGCTCCACAGTCATGTAGAATTCCGGCAGGAGTAACACAGTGGTGGCCCAAGACAATCTGCTGCCTGAGGTGAAGAATTAGCTGCCACCCTGGCTCCTCCTCAGCTGCCCCCCCCCCCGCCATGATCTGACATCTCCCCCCTTCCTTCCCCAACCCCCTTCTCAAAATGTATCTTTTCTTTTCTTGTTTTTCAAAAGGCAGAGGCGACAGCAGCAGCAGTGTTTCCCATAGTCTGCCCTACTTCTGGTCCCAGCAACTTCTCTCTACTATGGCCCTCCTCCAAGGAAACAGGAAATTACAACAGAGAAGCAGGCCGCAGTAGAGAGAAAGGGCTGGGACTGGCGTCAGGGCAGCCTATGGGAATCGCTGCTGCCTCTATTGTTGCCACCTTTTAAAAAACAAGAAAAGAAAAGGTAAGTTCGGGGAAGGGGGTTGGTGAAAGAAGGATGGGGGTGAGGCAGCAGGCCACTTCAAAAGAGTGCCACCTGAGGCCCCCGCCTCAGGTGGCCTAATGGTAGGGCCACCACTGCATGCACACATGCACTGCAAAAATCATTTACACTTGTAAATATCAACATTTACATATTCAAAGCCTGAGTGATGTTGTTATATTTTTGATCATTTTTTTTGTAAATTTTTTGCTTGGCTTTTGTGCTATTTTACAGATTTGCGTTCAATGAGCCTTTTGTAAAACAGCCTGCAAATTATAATTCTCCAACCCTTTTCCTGCCTAGACAATCTATGCAAAATTGTTCCTTTAATCCACTATTCTATTGCTATTAGTGACTTTTAATTTCTAAACCCATGTAGATTAATTGGCTTAAGCAGACAGAAGCCTGGGAATGATATGACTTACTGCAGTGTGCCTCATCACTCCAGTCATCACAGTCGTTGTAGCCATTGCACAGCAGTTTCTTGGAGATGCAGATCCCAGTAGCACATAGGAAGGTCTCCTGTCCTCCGCATACCACTGCAGGAAGTGGAAACAAGCGTGGGTGAATTTACAAACTGAGAAGACCCCGGATGCCTTATATTCATCAAGTGGTCATCTAATTCAGTATTTCTCAAGGCCGGTCATAGAGTACCCCTTGCCAGTCAGGTTTTCAGGCTATCCACAATGAATATGTATAATAGAGGTAGTATATGCAAATAAAGTTCATGCATATTCATTGTGGATAGCCTGAAAACCTGACTGGCAAGGGGTACTCCAGGACTGGTCTTGGGAAACATTGATCTAATTCATGGTCTTGAGGATGCTCACGCTCCTCATAAAACATTCCCATCGTGGAAATGTATTGATTGGTATATATGAGCTTCAGTGGAGTTGGGGTGAAAAACCAGTTTAACAAAGTACATGGGATAACAATTCTTCCCCTGTCACAAAATTTGTAACACCTTTCCTGATGGTTTCTGTTAATTCATGCTAATCCAGTCAACACATGATAACTGCTGCAGATCCATGCAGTTGTATTTTCCACTCTTTCAAACCTATTCGATATGCATTAGGGATCTGCCACTGCCCCACCCCTTAGTTGTTTTATGTTTCATTTCTTTTTTTTTTTTTGCTAATCGGTTGTTGTTGTTTCCTTTCACCTCACGCAGAAATTTAGAGATTGATTTGCATATTCTGCTTCCACTGTTTTTTATGAATTTGTATGTATAAAATGTTTACAAGTATAAATGAAACAGCAAATAATACAAAATATACATCTCTAGTGTATGTGCTTCTTTCATTTAGTCTTGTATTCATATCTGCAATGTACCCGCAAAGACTCAAACATGTCATGTTTGATTTTTGTCCAATGAAAGGTACTACAATAATGCATTTGAAGACGTTTCTTAGAAGGAAAAATTCCTAATTTTGCTTAAATATGGAAATATTTCTCAGGTGAGGGGTAAGGGTCCTAGGTATGTAGAGTGGCATTTTAGAAATGATGTACAACTAAGAATATGGACGTCATTTCTCATGTATTTTAGAACAGGATAGATGAGAAATGGATGTCCATGTGCTGGTTACAGTTTATTCCAAACTTTCTATACTGCCCCTACTAACTAGTAGAACTGAGCAGTGTACAAATACTATAAAAAAAACAGAAAGGAAGATAAGAAAAGAACTACAATCCATGATAGGACAGAAGACATGCAAACAAAGAAATTTAAAAAACATACAAACCATAGTATTGAAAAAGGAAGAAATGGTGAAAGTACAATTAAATTAAATTAATAAAATAAGTAAAATTTAACAGAAAGCTGCATCGCAAAGGAAAAGCCTTTACCGATCTCCCTGATCAATGCCAAAAGCCTACCCCAAAAGCCATGTCTTTAGTGCAATTTTAAAATCTTTTAATGAAGAAATACTGCAATATCCAAATTTTGAACAGAGCAAAACAAGGGACATAGATGTTTCTGTGGCAGCATAGGAAGATCCATATTACAAAATAGCCACTTAAGTGTCTATGTAGAGCTGAGTAGTAATCTGTCCCACATCAGCTGTTTGTGATTTTTTTTTTTTTTTACAAACTTTTGAGCCCTCCAGGGACATAAAATTCCTACTGTGATCTGAAAGTATATGAAACTGCTATTGAAACAGTTTACATTCAGGTACAGTAGGTATTTTTCTATCCTTTGGAGGGCTCAAAATGTTTTTTTAAATAACATAGAGCTGAGGTGGAATTTGAACCTGGGTCCCTCAGTTTTCAAGCAGCTGCACTAACCATTAGACTACTCATAAAAAAGAACTTATAGGTGTATAATAAGATTGTATAAAAGTTATAAATAAAATAAAAGAAACCCTTTGTCCAGAAAAGAGAACCACTTTAAATTTAAAGTAACATTTAAAGATCAAAGATTTATCATCTTCAACTGAAAGAACAGCTATTAAAGTGGCCCCAGAAGAAAAGTCATTAACTGATGATTCCAAAAATTCTGAAATGTCTAAATTATCCACTGATAGTATCGAGTCCATGCTACCTTCCTCCACATTCTCATTCTTCTTCCCAGTTGGTAAATAATACAGCTCAGAAATTCCTATTTCTTCTGGTTTCACGATATTTAAAGCATTTTCAAATACCTATTCCAAAGTTCCTGAGGGGCCAAAAATCTTGTCTTAGGGATATTTGAAAGTCTTAAATTCCTACTTCTATCCTTAACAAAGAACCTGCTAGCAGACTGAAGAGTTCTAAATTGAGTGGACAGTTTCACCATATGACCTTCCAATTCAGACATTCTACCATCCTCACTGATAGTTTGGCCACAGTCTGCTCAGAAAATGTTGAAGCCAGTGAAATTGTTGAAGCTAGGGAACCCTTCATTCTACAAATAACTTAACAAACTTCTTCCAAGGTGGCCTTACCCAACTCAGGCTGCTTCAAGTCCATTCAGGCTGCCACCAAGATTACCATTGGCAGTGAAACTGGAGCAACTGAAGATATGAAACCAAGTTCAGGAATTCCAACATCTGCTCCTCTCTCACTGGGACTCATCAAGATCGCTTCTGTCCCCAAAAAATCTTTCCTTCCAGCAACTCACTCACAGATGCCAAAATCAGGCTACCGATCTCATCCTGCATCTTTTCTTCTGCTTTTGTCCAGGGAGTGCTTCTGGGTCATTCAAAGGTTGCAGGAGTGTTGAATGGCCACCAGAGCTCAGCGTAACTTCTAGCTTCTCCACAAAGCACTCCTTAGCTCCTTTTCCAGCCTCATTCTTCCCAAACACACTGCAGGCCACATGGTAATCTTTCAGCCCCAGACTGGGGTCTTAGAAGCAGAGGAAAAGCATTACCTGGCCTTTCTCTTCTTCTCCATCACAAAGGAACAGAGTTGGGCATAGTATGAAACAAACTTAAAAGATCATGAGGAGCAATGACTCATGTATCTTAGCTGGGTGCCATCTTGGTGAGGTTGGAGATTTCTTCTGGTTCTGACACACATATCTCAAATTGGGAAGCAGCGGCATTAGACCATCTACGTGAGGAATTTTGAGATATATGAAAAGGCTGAGCACCATGAAGCTGTAAATTACATGGAGCAGTATCTGTAATGTTACAACATATTTGCAGTTGATTCATGCTGCCTTCAATATCATGTGCTCTCAAGGCTCCTAGCATATAGAAAATTTTCACATAAAGCAATTTCAGTGCAAAGAACATTTCTTTGGAAATGGGATGATGTGTTACTCAGTGTAGTTTGTTTTTTGAAGTCTGAATCCACTTCAGTGAATCTGTAGGTATGAGCTAACGTTCATAATCTTGTTATGTAGGCATCTATAGATTAAGAGGCAATCTGTTTCACTGTCGCAGAAAGGAACTGCGCATGCATGACTGACAAGTATATAGAAATATTTTGTCAAAGCCATTTTACTTGTGGTAGAGGTGGCTTTATCAATATCTGAAAAATCATATCAGACCGAAATTCAAGCATAATGTAGAAACATAAGAACATAAGAGTAGCCATACTAGGTCAGACTAATGGTCCAACTAGGCCAGTATCCTGTTTCCAATAGTGAACAAGCCAGGTCACAAACAGGGCTGCTAAGAGGAGGGGGGAAGGGGGGACAAAATTCCCCGGGCCTTCAAGAGGGGCCAAGTCCCCGGTCTCACCCACCCGTCCTTGGCTCCATCAACAGCCCCTCTCCGTCCGCCACCGGGCCCTCTGCATTCAAATCGGCAGCACCTCACCTCCGTGTGAAAGCGCAGTGGCAGATCTCCTCCCTTTGGGCCTTCCCTCCCTGTGTCCTGCCCTCATCTGATGTAACTTCCTGTTTCCGTGAGGGCGGGACACAGGGAGGGAAGGCCCGAAGGGAGGCAATCTGCCGCTGCATTTTCATACGGAATTGAGGTGCTGCCGATTTGAATGCAGGGGGCCCGGTGGCAGACAGAGAGGGGCTGTCGATGGGGCTGGGGGGTGGGTGGGTAGAGACTGAGGACTGCGGTGCCAGCAGCCTGAGTAGCGATTGGGCGGGTGGCGCCGGCAGCCTTGGGGAGGCGGGTCCGGCTCAGTCTTGGTGGCCCTGGTCACAAGTACCTGGCAGAGACCCAACTCGTGGCAACATTCCATGCTACAAATCCCAGGGCAAGTAGTTGCTTCCCTATGTCTGTCTCAAAAGCCTTTCACTTTTTATCTTCAACAGACCTTCAAGGAAGTGTCTAATCCATTTCCTCCAAAGTGGTGGACTAGGAGCAATATATTCTGCCATGTGTAAGAGATTTGGTGATCCTCATTGCCAAATGTTATGTTTTCCTCTTTAAATTACACAACAAACTTTTGCATCATACAATGTTCTTTATTACACTCTGTCTTAAAGATTCTGCCACACAACAGCATGATACATCAATGCCCTATTTCCTTCTTTCTGACCTTCCACCTCCTGAGGCTAGCTAGAGGATAGCACAGTGCTATCAGTATCATAGGCGTCACATAGATACAACAAACGTCCTTCAGCAGACCCAACAGAACTTCTCTGATTGCCCTTAAACTCCTAGGATACATCCCATTTGGACCTATGGCTTTGTCTACTTTCAGCTTTGTTAGCTGTATACAAACACTCTTTATAAAAACTGCTACCTCTACCTCACTCCAATATGTATCCTTGCCAACAGTCAGTTGTCTGTCTCCAATGCCTACTTCAATAAATAACAAACAGAAATATTTGTTTAGCATTTCGGGGGGGGGGGGGGGGAGTTCTCTTGTCTGTACACATTGCTCTTTGTTTCCTCTTGGTCATCCAATTCTACCTCTCAGGGCCGGTCCTAGGGTTTCTGGCGCCCTCCTGCAACTATGGCTCCGCCCCTGCAGTAGTCACACCCCTTTTACCAGCCATGACATCATTGAAAATATTACACCAGTATAGAAGAAAATAATGTGTTTTTTTTTTGTTTTCATTATAAACAATTTCTGTAAGCTGTTACAGCTCCATTATACTCAAAATGACACAAACCAAATTAGCATACAGACCATGAATTATGAGAACAGTCTTGCCAACTCTGAAAAACAATGTGTTAGTAAAATCTCAGAATCTAACAAACAGATCCCTATTCAGACACTTGGCCTTGCAGTCACACATGCAGAACAGAGATAGCCCCTCTTCAAATTCTTCAAAAATTAACCTGAAATTCTAAGAACTTAGACTCTGCATGCAGCACAATACCAGAAAAACAGAAACACATTGCTATACATTGCAAAATAAGATAGCAGATGTAAATTCTCGAACTGGACATATTCCAAACACTAAAATGAAAATAAAATGATTTTTTTTCTACCTCTGTTGTCTGGTGACTTTGTTTTTCTGATCATGCTGGCCCAGTATCTGATTCTGCTGCTATCTGTCCTCTTAACTCCATTTCCAGGGCTTCCTTTCCATTTATTTCTTTACTTTCCACCTTCATTTCTTGCCCTACATCCGTAAGTAAAAGCTGGATCCTCCGCAGACTTGACTGTCCAGTGGATCCAGCTTCTGCCTATTTTCTTTATCCATGTGCAGTTTTTCTCCTCTCTTCCTTTTCCCCTCATCTCCTTCCTCACTCTTCCCTCCCCTCCATCCATGTCCAGCATTTCTTCTCTCTCCTTTCCCTCTCCTCCATCCACCCATGTCCAGCAGCCCTCCTCCCCACCTGCCCTCTCCTTCATCCACCCATGTCCAGCAGCCCTTCTCTCCCCTGCCCTCACCTCCATCCACCCATGTCCAGCAACCCTCCTCTCACCCCTGCCCTCCCCTCCATTCATCCATGTCCAGCATTACTTCTCTCTCCCTCCCCTCTCGTCCAGCAGCCCTCCTCCCCCCTGCCCTCTCCTCCATCCACCCATGTCCAGCAGCCCCCCTGCCTTCCCCTCCATCCATCCATGTCCAGCATTTCTTCTCTCTCCCTTCCCCTCCATCCATGTGCATCTCCTTCCTCTGTCTTCCCTCCCCTCCCCTCCATACATGTCCAGAATTTCTTCTCGCCCCCCTCCATCAATGTGCATCTCCTTCCTGTCTTCCCTCCCGTCCCCTCTATCCATGTCCAACAATTCTCTCCACTGCCCTCCCCTCCATCCACCCATGTACAGCAATCCTCCTCTCTCCACTGCCCTCCCCTCCATCCATGTCCAGCAACTCTCCTCTCCCCTCCCCTCCATCCACCTGCTCCCCCCAGCCCCAGCAGCACCCAATTCCTGAACCCCAATGCCAACACACTGTTCTTGCTCCCCCCAGTCCCAGCAGCACCCGATTCCTGAACTCCAAATATCAGAAGAGTCCTCTCCCCCTCCCCTCACCTTGTAAGTGTTATTATCCAGACTCGCCTTGTAAGTCTGCCATGGGAGGCAGCCCTCCACCAGTAATGACTCCGAATCCCTCGGGTCCCTGAGCGCCCCAACCCCTGCCAACAACAGAAGAACCGCGTTCAAGCTCACAGCGCCCATAGCGCAACCACCACAGCCCTCAAGCACCCTATCCGACACCTCTTAGGCTGCTGCATTCTATAGGGCCGCGGACACGTCAATCTCTGAACGCCGTGCCTCATAGGAGCACACGCACATCAATCCCCGCCTCCAACAATTGGTTCCACCCCCTGCCCGCTCGCTAATGTTTACCCATTAATCACTTGCGAGACCTTCGATTAAATACCGGAGCAGGAAACCGAAGGCAGGGCTGCTGTCAGGGTCCGGGAGCTGAGGTAACCGGTGAGGGTAAGCATCGCGCGGCGGCGCCCTCCTGCCATGCTTACCTCGCTCACCGGGTTGGACTGGCCCTGCTACCTCTGGCCTTCCTCCTTTTACTAATATACTTAGAAAGTCATCGTGCTTTACCTCTTTGGCTATCCTTTTTTCTAGTCATGATAACACCTGAAAAAGTCTTGCAAAGCAGTAATAAAAGAGACAAGTTGGTTTATAAACTTCCCACTAATGTAAGCATACATATGGAACTTTGTTCCTTGGTAAATCAAGTCTAATTTTGACCTATATATCATTAACACTCTTAGCCACAACAGTTGCTATCAGCTTAACTGAGAGGATACTTTATGCATCTAAAAAATCTGTAAGCAGAGATTCAGGTTCATACATATTTAGAAACTAATGAACATTACATTGCAGTTGAGAAGCAATCCTTATGTTTTTGGAAGTCAAAATATCAATACAATCTTTTCCTCTCTAAAAGAATAGATTTCTGATGTTAAATATTTCTTTGAGCAGGGACTGTCTTTTTGTGTATGGTGTACAGCGCTGCATATGCCTTGTAGCACTATAGAAATGATAAGTAGTAGTAGTAAATATTTCAATCCTTTTATTTTGAGAGGATTTTGAAAAGAGTAAAAAACCTGAGAGCTGAGGTTAACTGAAAGTCTACTGGCACACTGCTCTTGTACATTCATGTTTGTGTATTTTCATTTTGATTTATTCCTAGTGAATTGAGAAATGTCTATTCAGTAAGAAAGGAGCAGATTTCAAACATATGCTTCAACTGTCATGCCAGGGAAGCTACATGCCAGCAAATCAAATTAATTATGGGACCAAACCATCTGGTGTCCAGACAATCACCTGCAATTTGAGATAACATTGATTTCTCCGAGGTTTATAGGCTTACTGTATTGTTGCTACTGATGTTCTTGCAAGGCAAATTCATAAAAGACTATTTGTTTTTACAGCAAAAATAAAAACATAGAACACATCTGCTTTTGCAAAACATTTACTAAAATCTGTCAAAGTTAAGGAGGAATTATTTTCAGTGGCATAGCGTAAAATGGAGGATTCTTTAAGGTTTAGTATTTGGGGGTTTGCATTTTCGTAAAGAAAGCAGGCATAGTGCGTGAAACAACTGTCAGGAGTAACTTTCTTCTAGTTATATTATTTGTCTTTTTTTCTTTACGCAGAATATTTAGTGGGGGTGGAGGAGAGTTATCAATGTAGGCTACTGTTAAGATGAGTTATGTTTCCACAAGTCGTGCTATTTTAGCAGAGGGACATTGCATAAAACTGCAAGCAAACCATGAATTCAAAACAGAGACATGTAGCACAAAACTGGTTGCTGTTGATCCAACTGAATGCATGTGCTTCATTGCGCATGCACAACTGCTTAACCAGACAGACAGCACAGGGGTGCAGGTCCCAGTCTCTCTCAACTGCCTCGCATACATGTTCTCACCAAAGTAGGGCCCGGTCCATAGCCCTGTACTAGTAGTAGCTGAAGCATGGATTTGTAAAGAGGCACAGGACCATTCATGGACATTCCTCTCCCAGGCCCCACCCCTCCAGTTCTCTTTTTGAGGAAAGATACACTGACAGCTCTTTTCTGTCATTAGGTCTTGGAGAGGCCTTTATATTGTGCACGAGCCTGGAAGGTGTGTTTTTTGGGAAGGTTCAGGTGGGAGGGCCAACTCATTGCCACCCCTTCAGTTGAAGGGTAATGGCACCACTGTGTCACAAAAGTATGCAATCTTCAAATTGTTCATTTTTGCTGACAGGCTTATGTGGCTTTCAATAGATAATGTCAACTTATTTTAATAGCTTACAATCAAGTGACATCAATAAAATAAAAAATAATACTGTCTTTTTGTACCTAATTCCGTTGCTCTGGCCATCATCTTGTGATTTGAGGACATTACTGTATTCAAATCTTTCTCAAGCTTAAATGCACTTTTTCAAAACACAATAAAAAAAAATTGCTATATATGTTACTGAAGAACAAAACATGATACTTGATTGACACGAAATATGGGAGAGCTTTATTTTTGTAGTGGAAGCTTCACATTTTCCTTCCTAGCTTTGTTGTGTTAGGTGAGCTGGCCAACACATTTTGCTCTAACTTCAAAGCAGTTCAGACAGCTGGAGCCTGTTCAGTGCTGTAGAATTTACTTGGCACACAGAGTAGGTAGTAAAAACATGACCTTCTGAAGCTTTGCTTTCCTTACACATCATGTAAGCCTGCTATACAATTAGTCTGAGTATCAATGAATAGCAGGAATTCAGTAAACTTACAATATAGTGCACTGAAACACTGAAAGCACACAAAAGTATACAGAGGAAAAAAAGCCCTATAAATTACCATAAATAATCCATGCTTCCTTTTCATCCCAAGTGAAAGCCTGCTCTACTTCGGTTACATAAAAGAAGCTGAACACCTTCATATATACTCTTCCTTGCTTTTACATTGATGGCATTTCAGAATTACTATAAAATGCCATGCTGAACTATAAGAAAAGTATGACCACAACTGTGGCACTTGAATAGAGACAGCAACTTGCATAGTTCTCTGAAAACTCACCTACTTCATTACTGATTTTGGCCTTGCCAGGAGATTGTACTTGGACAAATGTATAGTAATATGTTTTGTGAGTTCAAATCTCTTTATTAATTTTAATAAAAACAATACAACAAAATACAATACCAACAGCATACTGTGATATAATAATATCCATCTTACAGATCAGTGGTTTTCAACCCAGTCCTCAGGGACCACCCAGCCAGTCGGGTTTTCAGGGTATCCGCAATGAATATACATAAGATAAATTTGAATGCACTACCTTCTTGTTCTGCAAGTTTCTCTCATGCATATTTTAGAGAAGTTCTGGTAATACAAGAGGGAATGGCATATTTCCTGTAGGTAGGATTTTTCTCCTTCCTTCTAGAAAGACATCTAAGTCACAGCATTTTGATGCTATTGAAAATTTGTAAATAGATAGATTGACTCTTCCAAGGCTTTTTGAAGAAACACCGGGGAAAGAACACAGAAGAACAAAGGACCGAGATCAGTGAAAACATCCAATTGAGACATGCTTCATTAACCTGACATTTAAATGTTCCAACCAAGAATGAAAATTAGCAGTTGAAGCTCAAATACTGTGGAAATATGAAGAAAACAGAAAAGTGAGATATCAAAATAAACTGAGAGAGAAACCAGACCAATTCTACAGGAAAATGGGAAAGATCTTAAATACAGTGAAAATACCACCAACTAAAGCTGAACCATAAACATTCATAGGGACGACTTCCCTATGAAGAAAGACTAAGGAGGCTAGGGCTTTTCGGCTTGGAGAAGAGACGGCTGAGGGGAGACATTATAGAGGTATATAAAATAATGAGTGAAGTGAAACAGGTGGATGTGAAGCGTCTGTTCACGCTTTCCAAAAATACTAGGACTAGGGGGCATGCAATGAAACTACAGTGTAGTAAATTTAAAACAAATTGGAGAAAACTTTTCTTCACCCAACGCGTAATTAAACACTGGAATTAGTTGCCGAAGAATGTGGTGAAGGCGGTTGGCTTGGCAGAGTTTAAAAAGGGGTTAGATGGTTTCCTAAAGGACAAGTCCATAAACCGCTACTAAACGGACTTGGGAAAAATCCACAATTCCGGGAATAACATGTATAGAATGTTTGTACATTTCGGAAACTTGCCAGGTGCCCTTGGCCTGGATTGGCTGCTGTCGTGGACAGGATGCTGGGCTCGATGGACCCTTGGTCTTTTCCCAGTGTGGCATTACTTATATACTTATGTACTTATTCTGGAGAAGCTTACACAATGACTCTGTAGAAAGTGGCTATCCTGCATATACATAGGAAAATCTGGAAAAGGCAAATATCAAAGTTATATAATGGCTTGATGTAGCAACAAAAGAGCTGGAAAATAGGTTGAAAACAGCCCTGTCCTATATGCTATGAACAACTTTTGGCTTAACATCACTCCAACAAGATCTAATGCATTGCAAACAACAGTTGATTAGGTAGCCAGACTTAACACAACAATGGCTAAAAAAAAAAGGCAGAATTCTTCTTCTTTCAAAGAGAGATCCACGTAGCATTCCCAAAAATTGCAGACCCATAATTTTTGTACTTACAATCTATAAGCTATTCACTGCAGTAAATGTTGATAGAATATATGATTATATCAACACTAATAACATCATGGTAATAGAACAGAAGAGTAATAAGAAGGAAGCATCAAACATATAAACGGCGAGTGACCGTACTCACTTGCAAATGCGCAGTAGAGACTTCCCTCTCTGCCCCGCCCCCACTTCAATACGTGATGATGGGGGCGGGACAGAGAGGGAAGTCTCTACTGGCATGCTGCAGACGTCGGAACCGCTCCCCCTCCTCCGGAGTCGCCGCCGCCCCTTCACCCGGCCCGAGCAGCACTGTAAACTTACATCAGCACACAGCAGCAGGCACATCAGCAAAGCTGTCATCGGGCTTCCTTCTCTGCCTTTGTCCCGCCCTCACCGACGTTACGTCACACAAGGGCGGGACACAAGCAGAGAAGGAAGCCCGCCCTGACGGCAGCTTTGCTGATGTGCCTGGCAGGCATATCAGCAAAGCTGCCGTCAGGGCGGGCTTCCTTCTCTGCCTGTGTCCCGCCCTCGTGTGACGTAACGTCAGCGAGGGCGGGACAAAGGCAGAGAAGGAAGCCCGACGGCAGCTTTGCTGATGTGCCTGCTGCTGCGTGCTGATGTAAGTTTACAGTGCTGCTCGGGCCGGGTGGAGGGGTGGCGGTGGCGGCGGTGACTCCGGGGGGGGGGCTCGGAACCCCCCATTCCAAAAGTAGCCCGTTTTCACGGGCTCAACGGCTAGTATGAAACTAAGGGATCTTAGAGAGGAGAAACTGAGAGCTTTAGTCAGAAGGATATAGCTTTACCCTGTACCCAGAAAACCCTTGTCCCAAAGGACTGGTGATTAGAGAAATGGATCACAACCACAGATAAAGTGTGTGGAGTATTACAGTGTAACTATTGCTGTACAACCTCAAAAATACTATATCAGCGATTCCCAAACTGTGCACCGCAGCACCCTAGTGCGCCTCAGAAAATCCTACCCTTCCTCCCACTGTCACTCGAACTGTTCCCCCCAATCCATCTTCTGCCTCCTCTCTCTCTCTCCACTCTCCCCACATACACCCATCCCTGCCACTGCTGCTGATGCTTTTCTAGATGAGCAGCAGAAGTGACAAAGCAAACTGCAGCCACACAGCGCCAGGCTCTTCATACACATGGCTGACAATCCTGCCCCCTCAAACATCACTTCCTGTTCCAGGGCACAGCCAGCAGCTGCATGTATGAAGAGTCCTGTCCCATGCATAAATCCAAGCGTTGCTTACAGAATACACCTAGGCAGAAATGTTTACCGTGTGGATTTTTAAAGCACCATATATAGAGAGTTCCCCTCCACCCATGTCTTTGAATGGTTGTTTGCAGGGACTTCTACACCTGGGTCTTGAAGGGAAATCCTTTCCCTGGAGAAAACCTGTACCCTTGGAGAAGACTATGGGGCTCATTTTCGAAAGAGAAGGACGTCCATCTTTCGACATAAATCGGAAGATGGATGGCCTTCTCCCAGGGACGTCCAAATTGGTATAATCGAAACCCGATTTAGGATGTCTCCAACTGCACTCCATCGCAAGGACGGCCAAAGATCAAGGGGGGCGTGTCAGACACATAGCAAAGGCGGGACCTGGGCTTGCCTAACACTTGGACGTCTTTGACCCATAATCGAAAAAAACTAGGACGTCCCTGACGAACATTTGGACGTTTTCACTTGGACCTGTTTTTCTTACGACTAAGGCACAAAAAGGTGACTTAAATGACCAGATAACCACCAAAGAGAATCGGAGATGACCTCCTGTTACTCCCCCAGTGGTCACTAACCCCCTCCCACCCTCAAAAAACATCTTTCAAAATATGTCATGCCAGCCTCTATGCCAGCCTCAGATATCATACTCAGATCCATGACAGCGCATGCAGGTCCCGGGAGCAGTTTTAGTGGGTACTGCAGTGCACTTCAGACAAGCGGACCCAGGCCCATACCCCCCTACCTGTTACATTTGTGGAGGAAACAGCTAGCTCTCCAAAACCCACCACAAATCCACTGTGCCCACATCTAGGTGCCTGGTAGTTGTTTTAGAGCAGAGCCCTTTGGCAATGAGCACTTTTAGCTTGCAGATGCCCAGAACGGATATGTTTATGTTTATTACAATTTGCTATACTGCCATTTCTGAACAGACAGGTCAAGGCGGTTTATAAAATAAAACTAAAAACTAAAAATATAAGTTAAAAACACAAAGAAAATGGAATTCCACTATGATAGGAAAGAAAACACACAAATCAAGGTCACTCATCACTTACAATTAAATAAAAACAGCTGAAACTCTGATCAGGAAAAATCACCACTGAGATATTTCAAAGGCAACAGAAAAATAATAGGAATTTGTAAGGATTTAAATTACTTAAAAGAAGGTTCAGAATGGATAAAGGGGAGTAGATCATTCCAAAGCTTTGGACCAAGAAAATAAAAAGCGGTGTGCCTCGTAGATTCAAGATGAGCTAGTTTGGGTGCTGGAAGAAGTAAACAGTAAGAATCAAAGGAACGTAAACATCTCAAAGGAGTGTAAGGAATAATCAAAGAAGAAAGAAAAAAGGAAGACCACAGTGATGAGTTGTGTGAACCAGACAAAGAATCTTGAATAAAGACTGATAGGGAAAAGGCAAGCAGTGAAGGCGAAAAAAACAAAGGAGTAACACGATTGAAAAGTTTAGCTCTACGAAGAAAATGGGCTGCAGAGTTATGGAGTATCCTAAGTATTTTTAATTGAGAGTTGGAGAGACCTGCAAAAATAGAATTACAATAAAGTTTAGAGATAATAAAAACATGTACCAGAGTATGTAAAGAGGCAAAATCAAAATAAGAGTGAATAGAATGAAGCCTACGAAGAGAACAAAAGCTGAACTTAAGAACAGAAGAAATGCGTTGAACGAAAGACAATTCCAAATCTAAAAGCGAAAAGATTGGACAGGTTGCAAAACTTGTTTGAAAAGAAAAAGGAACTGTAGGAGTCGGAAGAAAACCAGTGACCCAACAAGCAGGTGTCTTATCAGTATTTAAAATTAGTTTGTGAGTAAAGAGTCAAGATTGAATTGATCAAAGACAAGACTGGACACGAGTGAAGTCAATTTGGTATTGAGAGAAAGGGAAAATCATAAGGATATCATCTACATAGATATATTTATTTATTTATTTATTTATTTATTTGTTACTTATATCCCACATTTTCCCACACATGCAGGCGCAATGTGGCTTACAGAGAATTACATAAGAGTACAAACTTAACAGCTTAGGCAAGCATAGAGAAGTAAACATGGGGGAAGAAACTAACAAAGTGAACTAAGTAGGGTAAGGGACAAGGGATGTTTTAATCAACATGGTAAATTGAGGGATAAGTCTTAGCAAAGAGGAATGTCTTTAACAACTTCTTAAAAAGGGCATGGTCCACTTGAGTTTTAAGGTGGCGAGGTAACGTGTTCCAGTATTTGGGACTCCAGTAACGGAAAGACGAGGCGAAGATTTTCTTATACTTGACTCCCTTACAATTCGGGAAATGGAGGTGAAGATAGGACCGAGCAGCAGGGTTGGCATTTCTAGGCGGAAGGTCAATCAAGGGGAACATGTATTCCGGGGCATCCCCATAGATGATTTTATGTGTTAGGGAGCAGATCTTAAAAGTAATGCGCTCCTGTACAGGTAGCCAATGAAGTTTAAAGCGTAGGGGGTCAGCGTGTGCAAAACGCCGCTCGTTTAGGATGAGCCTCGCCGCGGTGTTCTGAGCCGTTTGGAAAGTTTTCAGTAAGGAGGCCTGGCAACCCACATAAATACCACTACAATAGTCCAGGTGGGATAGGACAAGCCAGTGGACAAGGGTACGGAACAAGTCTCTGGGAAGGAGGTATCTGATACGTCGAAGCCTCCACATGGCCTGGAACATTTTTTTGGAGAATAGGAGATAGAACTGATCCTTGAGGAACTCCACAAAAGAGTGGTGAAGGTGCAAGTCGTAGATCCCATGGAAACAGAGAAAATGCATCCTGAGAGGAAGGATGAGAACCAAACCAAAGCTCTGTCAGAAATACCAGTATCTGAAAGATGCCTATGCAGAAGACAATGGTCTACAACAACAAAAGCCACTGAAACGACTAGTGAGAAAAGAAGAGAAATTTATTTTTTTCAAAAGAAAAATGTAAATCAAAGAAGTTAGAACTGATTCAGTATCATGACAATGGCAGAATCCAGCTTGACGAGGATGAAAAACTAAGGTGTCTTCAGAGAATGACTAAATATGGGAATAAACCACTCTTTCAAGCAGCTTAGACAAAAACATCCAAGTTTGAAATGGGACGATAATTAACCTGGTCACTTGGGTTAAGATTAGTTTTTTTTCACAATGGGATTAACCAGAGCATGCTTCCAACAAGATGGAACCGTACCTGAAAACAAACTGTTATTGATCATATCAAGAATTGAGGGTAAAAGATTGTGACAAGGAATAGAATACCAACTTGGAGGAATGGGATCCAGTGAGCAGAAGGTCAGCTTAGTGGAAGAAAAAAGTAGTTTGCGAGAGGATATTGAAAGAAGTGGAAAAGAAGAAATAGAAGAAGAGAGAATAGAACCAGATTGAATCATTGGACAGAGCAAATGAGGGGGTCAAAGAAGCTAGACCAGTGGTTGATTGAGGAAGAGAAGCTACAAGTGAGGAAATCTTTTGTGAAAAATCATCAGCAAGAACATCAGCTGAAGGAAACAAAGAAGAATCTGAATTAGAGCATTGAATATTGAGACCTGAAACAAGTCTAAAGAGCACTTTAGTGGGAATACCCGGTGAATTCAAAAGTTCCTGGAAATATGACTTCTTGGCTTTACTAAGCCGGGCATTATAAATTCAAAGTTCTTGTTCACAGAGAAGACGCACATCGGGGGTATAGTGCTTATGTCAAAGACGTTCGGCATGTCTAAACCTTTGTTTATAAGGTCTAAGAGTTGCATTATACCAAGGGGATTTAGGGTGTGAACAGATTGGACCAGACTCAGGCCAAGATAAACATTCAACAGCCGTTCTAAGGCTGGCGAGCCATCTGGTTGCTTGATCTTCAAGTGAGAGAGAAGAAAATGAACTAGAGGAGAAAGGTGGACAAGTGGTAGGATCCAGTGAGTGGCTATTCAATGAAATATTATGTGATACAGAAAAACCAGAAACAGCAGCAGCCCTCCTTAAGGCATCAAAAGAAGAAACAAGAGAAGGCCTAAGAGCTAGCAATAGATTTCTGGCCCTAAGTTGTCCTAAGGGGCCTGTAGTTGGAGAATTGGAGAAAGGATTTGAACATGCAAGCATCTCTGCAGATTACTGCTGGCTTACTTTCTAAAGTGACTTTAGATTTGGTTTGGAAAGTTACCAATAGTAACCAGCAAGCTTAATTATATGGCGACAACTCTTACAAATGGCCTTAACAATGTCCAGGAACATCAAGATTTATTTCAGTCTCATGCAGCACAGCTGGAGAGACTGGCCAAGCATGAAGTGGAGTATAAAGGGAGAAGAGTGAATGTCATCAAAGATTCCTCTGTTATTTTCTCTCATTTGAAAGCTTTTGAGAACTATCAAAGGTGCTTGAATCTTAGATTACTTAATTTTCCTGCTTCCAAGATATTTTTACCCTTAGAAATGTGGAAGATGTATTGCCTTCCATCACAGCTATCCCTCCAACATCAAGAGTATTTTAGATGCTTGGGGAAAATGAGGAGATTTCAAGGACTGCTGGAGAAGAGACCTTGTCAACAAATGCTTTGAAGTTGACACAATATTTGGAACAATCTAGTAAAGAACAGATCGGGACAATTATATTTTAGGTATCCTATCTCTTGGAACCTTATCGTGTCTAGACTTTGAGACTTTTTTCCATCATAAAGCTGAGCTGTTTCTTGGTCAAAGTGTAGGTATTTCTGGATGTTTCCCAGGCTCGTAGACAATTCTTTTATTTCAATACACCAAGAGCATGTAGTTTTAGGACCCAATTCTCTTTTATATATTCCTGATAAATGTATGTTGAAGCTATCTAGTGAGAGGTTTATTTTTGTGAATCTGAAAAAACTGAGAAGTTTCTTAAATGCAGGGTGGGTGATGATTAATGTCTAAGAGGAGAAACTGAAAAATGCAGGTTATGGTCAAGTAAATACTGGTAGCCATCACTTTGCTTATATTTTCTTTCTTTTAGATTGTGTTCCATAGAGTTCTGTATGGATTCGATAGATAGATAGATAGATAGATAGATAGATAGATAGATAGATAGATAGATAGATAGATAGATAGATAGATAGATAGATACAGTGGGGGAAATAAGTATTTGATCCCTTGCTGATTTTGTAAGTTTGCCCACTGATAAAGACATGAGCAGCCCATAATTGAAGGGTAGGTTATTGGTAACAGTGAGAGATAGCACATCACAAATTAAATCCGGAAAATCACATTGTGGAAAGTATATGAATTTATTTGCATTCTGCAGAGGGAAATAAGTATTTGATCCCCCACCAACCAGTAAGAGATCTGGCCCCTACAGACCAGGTAGATGCTCCAAATCAACTCGTTACCTGCATGACAGACAGCTGTCGGCAATGGTCACCTGTATGAAAGACACCTGTCCACAGACTCAGTGAATCAGTCAGACTCTAACCTCTACAAAATGGCCAAGAGCAAGGAGCTGTCTAAGGATGTCAGGGACAAGATCATACACCTGCACAAGGCTGGAATGGGCTACAAAACCATCAGTAAGACGCTGGGCGAGAAGGAGACAACTGTTGGTGCCATAGTAAGAAAATGGAAGAAGTACAAAATGACTGTCAATCGACAAAGATCTGGGGCTCCACGCAAAATCTCACCTCGTGGGGTATCCTTGATCATGAGGAAGGTTAGAAATCAGCCTACAACTACAAGGGGGGAACTTGTCAATGATCTCAAGGCAGCTGGGACCACTGTCACCACGAAAACCATTGGTAACACATTACGACATAACGGATTGCAATCCTGCAGTGCCCGCAAGGTCCCCCTGCTCCGGAAGGCACATGTGACGGCCCGTCTGAAGTTTGCCAGTGAACACCTGGATGATGCCGAGAGTGATTGGGAGAAGGTGCTGTGGTCAGATGAGACAAAAATTGAGCTCTTTGGCATGAACTCAACTCGCCGTGTTTGGAGGAAGAGAAATGCTGCCTATGACCCAAAGAACACCGTCCCCACTGTCAAGCATGGAGGTGGAAATGTTATGTTTTGGGGGTGTTTCTCTGCTAAGGGCACAGGACTACTTCACCGCATCAATGGGAGAATGGATGGGGCCATGTACCGTACAATTCTGAGTGACAACCTCCTTCCCTCCGCCAGGGCCTTAAAAATGGGTCGTGGCTGGGTCTTCCAGCACGACAATGACCCAAAACATACAGCCAAGGCAACAAAGGAGTGGCTCAGGAAGAAGCACATTAGGGTCATGGAGTGGCCTAGCCAGTCACCAGACCTTAATCCCATTGAAAACTTATGGAGGGAGCTGAAGCTGCGAGTTGCCAAGCGACAGCCCAGAACTCTTAATGATTTAGAGATGATCTGCAAAGAGGAGTGGACCAAAATTCCTCCTGACATGTGTGCAAACCTCATCATCAACTACAGAAGACGTCTGACCGCTGTGCTTGCCAACAAGGGTTTTGCCACCAAGTATTAGGTCTTGTTTGCCAGAGGGATCAAATACTTATTTCCCTCTGCAGAATGCAAATAAATTCATATACTTTCCACAATGTGATTTTCCGGATTTAATTTGTGATGTGCTATCTCTCACTGTTACCAATAACCTACCCTTCAATTATGGGCTGCTCATGTCTTTGTCAGTGGGCAAACTTACAAAATCAGCAAGGGATCAAATACTTATTTCCCCCACTGTAGATAGATTATAGGCTAATTGGGTATAATGATCTATGCTTAATTATTATTTTTTTTTCTTGAAATTTATTATGGTGGTTATTTCAGAAGTCCTATTCATATATTGGACATCTGAAAATCAGAATTTAGGCATCCATATTGTATGGACATACAAATCCTGATATTATAAAGCCAAGGTATGGATGTCTAAAACTGCAGTATGTCCATATGATTAGGAGGCATGGTCTGGGCAAGTTTTGGATGGGACAAGGGAATGGCCAAAATATGGACATCAAATTCCAGCTGCAGTAGGGGAAAGGATGTCCATATCCAAAAAGATAATCATCTGTATTTAGACCTGGAACTTGGCACATCCAGGTTACAAATAGGTGCTATGATTAAGCAATTCTCCACCAGATGGAGTAAGGGAAGTCACAGAAGATATTTTTCTGTCCTCAGGAGGGCTCACAATTTAATAGGAAAACAAAATTAAAAAAGCTACAGTGGGATTTGAACTTGCAATCTCTGGTTCTTTGCCCTGGCTCTCTCCCAGCTGATCTCTAACCATTGGGTTATTCCTCCACATGGCTGTATGTGGTCATTTTATAATATGGACATTCCTATGCTGCTGCCACAAAGATGTCCATGTCTCTTGTTTTGCCCATTAATAGTTTGGATGTTGTGGTTTTTAAAATGGATGCTCATGCTAGACATTGCCAGCACTTGGATGTCCATTTCTCATGTCTTTTATAATGGGCTGTATTTGGGCAAATCCTGTTCTAGACTACATAAGAAGGACATCCTTATTATAAGTTGGACATGCCTTTTCATTTGTATTTGCTGTTCAAGAAAATGTTTTCTTGACTTGTGTTTTGCCAGAACTGGGTTCGTTATTCAAATAAAGTTGCACTCCTAAATTAGTACTAAGTTATACTCCTAAATTTGTGCTCTATTTTCAGCCAAATGTAGGAGCATAAATATTCAGCTGAGAATTCATCTTAATTTAGGACTTAAAAGTTATGCTTACGATGTAGACCTACCATTCATTTGCCTAGATTTATGAGCCTTTTGTCCGAGTCAAGTGTTGAAAATCTGTGCTAAATGCCTACTAGTAAATTTTCAAAAAGACCAATTTAGAAGCATAACTCTCAAAGCCAGGGCAAAAATCTTTTGAATATCAGACCCTTAATAAATATGGCCCCCTTTTATCAAGCCACGCTAGCGGCTGCCGTGCGGCAACGCTGACAGAGCCCATTCAAAGTGAATGGGCTTTATTGGCATTACCGCACCAGCAGCTGCTAGTACAGCTTGATAAAAGGAGGTCTGTATGTAAAAAAAGAAAAGAAATGTCAAACCTTCACACATACATTGCTTTCCTTGTTCTTGATGTGGAGAGAAACAGACCTTGCTGGTATTCTCATAGTCAATTTTGTTCTGGAACTGAGAACACTTCAGGAACTCAGGCCATGAGAAGTTTACCATTTCGAGCACAGGTTCACATCCTTCTTTAGCAGCTTCACAGAAGGATTGGCAGGGAAGGAGTTCATGGCTAGACAGAAAAAGAGAAAACAGATAAAGATAAAAAGATGTAGAGAAGAGTCTTGTTTTGTTTCGTTAAGGTTCAAAAATGTCTTCACTGTCACTCTTTTCTCCCAATAAAATCTCTTTTTAATAAATATTTTTCTGAAAAACTAGGTCAATGTCCTTGTTCTATACATATCTTATATCTTACTAATGTTTCTCATTGTTATCTGTAGATGGTAAAATTAAGCTAAATGCCCGATATTCAAAAAAAGCTGAGCTCCTAAATTTAGACTTCAGATAATGTCCTATTTTGATCTAAACGTAGGAGCCTACAATGTCAATTGAAAATTCATCTTAATATAGGAGCTTAAAAGTTACGGGGTAGAGATTCAAAGCAGTTTCAGTGGACAGGAGAGGCTCTTGGCTATTTAAATCATTTGGTTGGGGCTAAGTGTGAATATTGTGAATATTTCCCCTAACTGCCCAAGCTGAAACTGGCTAGTTGGTCTGGCGATGGAGTTACGGTGGGCCAGAACTTAGCCAGTTAGTGGAAAATTTCAGTCTGCTAACCAGCTCAGAAACTGTATAAAAGATAGGACAGAAAAAAGTCCCTAACTTTACAAAGTGAGTTAACTGGCCACTGGACTGAATATGGCCATTGCCCAGTTAGCCTCCAGGTAGTGGCAGAGAAGTTCAGACTGCCCCTTCATTCTGATCCTCTCTCCAAGCCCTCAAACTGCAGCACCTTCCAATCCGGGCTGACCAGCATTGAATATCCAGGGTGGGGGGGTTAACCCCTAAAAAGTTAACTGGTTAAGCCAATTAAAGATAGGCCTGCTATTTTTGTGACCTGTTATAACCACTGAACATAGCCAGTTAAGTGCTGAATATCAGCGCCTGACAAGCTATGTCACATGATATAGCCAGTTAGTGGCTAGCCGCAGATAATTAGAAGGAGAAAACTGGTTCTCCTCCACTGAATATCCATGGCTAAGCATATGCTATTTATTTATTATTAGGATTTATTTACTGCCTTTTTGAAAGAATTCATTCAAGGCGGTGTACAGAAAGAATAAATCAAACATAAGCAATAGACTTACAGCAGTAAAAATATTCAAATAACAATACAAAGTATGGCTATAGTATACTACTTACAATGACAACACAATATGTAATAGAACATTTTAATAGACAGAGTAGGGTATAAGCCAAGATGGAACATATACAGGGCCTCTTTTACAAGCCACGCTACTGATTCTCGGTGTGGCAAATAAGAGGAAGCCCATTCAATTCCTATGGGCTTCCTCTCATTGCCGTGCGGGAATCGCTAGTGTAGCTTTGTAAAAGAAGCCCATAGATAGGTAAGAGAGTAAGAGGAGTTAGAAAATAAGGGGACTAATTCAAAGAAAGTTGCATATGAGGTCAAAGAGATGATTAAATGTTATCTCAGCTAGGGTAGGAGTGGATAAACATATCCTGCTGCAGTATGTGCAGCCTGTGTCACTCCTTGTGTGTGTGTGTGTGTGTGTGTGTGTGTGTGTGTGTGTGTGTGAGACTAAGAAGTTAGTTACTTCTTCCATTAAAGGCCTGGTTGAAGAGCCAAGATTGCACCTGCTTCCTGAAGTAGAGATAATCTTGTGTTAAGCGGAGCGTTTCAGGGAGTGCATTCCAGAGTGTAGGGGCTACTCCAGAGAAGGCTCGCTTGTGGGTATCACACTGTGTGATGTCTTTTGGAAAGGGTGTGGTTAGGGATACCCCTTGGGAGGACCTTAGTATCCTTGGAGGTGTGTAGAGGGTCATCCTGTTCTTCAAATACTGGAGGCCGTTTCCTTTAAGGGCCTTGAGGATCAGACAGAGTTTTAAATTTAGCCCTGTATTGTACTGTAGCCAATGAAGTTTTTACAAAAATGGTGTGATGAGGTGATGTCGCTTGCAACCTTCTGTGAGTCTTGCTGCAGCACTCTGAATCAACTGGAGCTGGTGCAGACCTTTTGTATTTAACCAGTCAGCGGCCGTGTCAGGCCGGTTAAATAGCTTTGAATATTGGGGGGAGGGGGGGTGCTTAACTCTAAGACTCTTATACACAGTCACTCTAGATTTCATTGACCCAGCACTAAGGGGGTAATTCTATAATTGGGAGCCTCTCTTTAGATGCCCAAGTGCCATGCATCTGAGTACTCAAATTCTAATAGAGAATGCCAGCACAAGCTGTATCAGGGCACCTAACATCTAGACCTGACATAACTGTGGATGCCTAAATGTGACAAAGGGCGTACATAACTTACAGTATTCCATAAGTGGTATGCATAAGTGGCAGCACCGCCCATACCGTTTCCATGCTTTGCCCATGTGAATTGTCCCCTTGCATTTACACACTATAGCAGTAGTTCCCAAACCTGATCCTGGAGGCACCCTAGCTAGTCAAGTTTTGGGGATATCCACAATGAATAGTCATGAGAGAGACTTGCATGCAGTGGAAGCAGTGCATGCAAATATCTCTCATGAATATTCATTGTGGATATCCCGAAAACCTGACTGGCTAGGGTGCCTCCAGGATCAGGTTTGGGAACCACTGCACTATAAACTAGATTCTGTAAATGGTGCCCAGTACTCCAAGCTGGGTGCCCTTTATAGAGTAGTGCATAGCACCAGGATCTGCACGCGACTGTTGGAGTGAGGATTTACACCAACTGAAACCTGGTGTAAATCCTTATGTGTAAATTAGGCATAGAACCCCCTTGTGTGTAAATTAGGCATCTTTAGCGAACACCCCTGACCCGCCCATGCTCCCCCCATGGCCATGCTTCTCTCCAGTTGCGCGCTAAAAGATTTACGTGCACAACTTTATAAAACCATCTAATTTAAGAGGACCACGTACTTAATTGTGTGGGGATTAACACATAATCAAATAATCAGAGTATCCCTAACACCTAAAATTTAAGTCATCTTTTTCTAACTCAATCCTTTCACAGTGTGCTCATTTATACAGTCATCATTTTGGCTAATCGGGAATATTCAGAATCTTTAACAGCGCAACCATCCAGGTCATTTTTCAATGTAATGATGGTGCTGTTTAACTCGTCATAATTTTACCCGTTTTCTTATTACTTTATTATTTAACCAATAATATAAAACTTTTCTTTCCAACTTCTCAAATAGTAAACTTCAAGATAAATAATTATAACTTAGCTTTCAAGCAGCTGTATATAGCATTGATTCTCCAACTTCAAACCTCCGCCAACTTGGCCAGGTTTCGAATTTCTTCATCAGGGAAGAGGTTTGCGTTTCTTTTGGTTTGCTAAGAAGGAAACACAATCTATCAAAAAAATGTCCCCAAAACACTTAAAGTTACCTAATACCCACTCACTGTGAAATTACCGTCTTAGATATTGCTTCAACATCAAAATAAAATGGCTGCGGCGTCTCTTCTACCTCAGCACTTTAAATAACCACAGCTGAATAAAGTCCACCAATTGCAATGCAACCACATCATATCCGAACCCACCAATCATAAAGAAGGGGGTGGAAAAAGTCATATAGTCTCACAGGTATGAATCAAATTAAAGACCACCAGTCTATTTCAGAATTTAGTCCATAGGGATATAACGAATGCAGCTGAAAAATCCACCTTTGTTCTTTATAATTTAATAAAGATTCAGGATTACCACCTTCCCATCCTAGCTGAATGTAGTCTATAATTCGCCACCTAATATCTTCAATTTGATGATTTTTTTCTATCCAATGTTGGACTATAGGTGCAGTCAATACTTTATTTTTTATCCGTGACTTATGCTCATTCAGCCTGATTTTAATCGGTCGGCTTGATCTGCCTATATAGATCAAATGGCACGGGCATTCAATGATATATATACCATTATATGAATTGCAGTTAGTTCGAGCCCTCGCCACTATTGGTTGTGTAGATCTGGGAGGTGTCCAAGATGTTCCTTCGATCGTAAACTGACACCATTGACATGAATTACATTTAAAGTGTCCCAAACTCACAGGATCCGATACAATATAATCCAATCTCTTATAGGTCAGCATCTCACCTATCGTTTTCCCTCTTTTGAACGCACAGATCGGATGGTCTTCAAAGCAGGAATGTATCTGTAGCATTTTCCAATACCAATGTATACTTCTATTAATATTCGAGCTCAAAGTAGAGTATGGAATAACCAAAACCAATTTATCTTCTGCCTGTCGCACAGTGTATTGTAAAAGCCAGTCCCTGCAGGCATATTTTGCTCTACGATATGCCTTTTTAATAACTGTGATAGGATATCCTCTATTCAAAAATCGTGTTGTCATCTTATATGCTTGATCTTCAAACATCACCTCTTCAGAGCAAATTCTTTTAATTCTTAGGAACTGGCTAATTGGCAGACTGGCTTTAAGATGGTATGGATGAAAGCTTGAGAAGTGAAGCAAAGTATTGCGCATAGTAGGTTTCTGATACAAATTGGTACATAAATGTCCATGTTTTTTATATACCCAGACATCCAAAAATTCAATGCCTGTCAAATGTGACTTAGATGTAAATTTCAAATTACTTTGATAAGAATTTAATTTCACCATGAAGTTTTGCAGAGACTGAGGAGTTCCATTCCAGATGAAAAATATGTTGTCTAAAAAACGCTTCCAAAGAGAAATCTGTTGAAATTCTCCTGATGAGTAAATAAAGGAATCCTCAAACTTAGCTAGATACAGAGTTGCAATTGAGGGGGCTAAAGACGCCCCCATCGCCACACCTTGAATCTGTTCAAAAAACTCCTGTTGGAAAAAGAAGTAATTTTTTTCAATCACCAGTTTTGCTAATTGCATCAAAAAGTCTTTCGGGATGCGTTGAGGAGATGAACGCATATCCAATATATCCGCAATAATTTGTAAAGCTTCTCTCTGAGGAATCACAGTGTATAAAGAGGTGACATCCACCGTCACTAAAATGGAATCCTCAGTTACTTGGACAGTTTGCAAAGAGCGCAAAAAGTCAGTAGTGTCTTGAAGAAAAGAGGTAACTCTACTAGCCGCAGGTTTTAAAAAAACATCCAAAAACTTTGACAGAGGTTCAAGAACAGTATTACATAGAGCCACAATAGGGCGGCCAGGAGGATTATCGATATCTTTATGCACTTTTGGTAAAAAATAAATCCTAGGGATATTTGGGTATTCCTCCAAGAGGAAGCGAGCCTCCCTCGATGTTAATATTTGTCGTTCTACTGCCTCAGTGACTAGATTCTTAATAAGATTTTGCAAAAAAGAAGTAGGATCTGACGACAATCTTCTATAAGTCATTTCATCACCCAGTTGTCTTTGCCCTTCATAAAAATATTTTTGCTTGTCCCATATCGTGACAGCCCCTCCTTTGTCGGCTCGTACAATAAGTACTTCAGATTGATTTTGCAAAGATGTCAATGCCTCCCGCAATTCTCTAGATAAATTCTGAAATTTAAAACCTAATTTGTATTGATGTTCCATAATTTCTAATTCATGCAAAATGCATCTTTGAAATGCCACAATACTGGGATCCAAATTCTCATAAGGCATCCAAGTAGACTTTGGTTGGACTATCGAAATATCTGGAATACTCGGATGATCATGAAAAAAATTTTTTAAATGTAGTTTTCTGAAAAATTTATATAGCCCCACCCGTGTCTTAAATGGATCATATGACACAGTGGGGACAAACCCCAGACCAAGATGTAAAAGTTTATCCTGAGCAGATGTCAGATGCATAGATGATATATTTACAATCACTGATTCTGATTCGATCGGGCTCTGGTCTGATAATATCGTCCTGGACCAGGAGGATTGTTGTAATATTCCTGTTGTTGAAATCGCACCTGCCGGGGTTTCCTCCCTCGACTGAATGGACGTCGATTGTCTAAAAAAGACTGCGGTCCTTGTGAAGCAGCCACACGTGGTACAGATCTTCCTATACTATCCCCACTCGAATCACTATCTGAAGGAGGGCCACTAAACACTGTGTCTGGCCTGGTTTTCATAAATCGTTCGTTTTGCATCCAATAATAAACGTGATTAGTAGTATAGTCTTTCTCATCACGCTTAAATTTTTTAATCTTAAATTGCTTGATCGATTCTCGGGTGGATTTAAGTTTATCAGACATCTCTTGTTGAAGTTTTAAATAGTCATCTGGGGGGGTCTTCTGTTGAAGTTGTTCCGACATCTCCAACACTTTAGCTTTAAGATCCTGTTCCACTGATGCAGTAGTTTCTACTATCAGCAACATAAGATCTCTACTACATCTGTTTAGAATTGCATTCCATTTTTTAATAAAGTTTTCATCATAGGTAAATAGCGATGGTGCTTTTTGAATTCTTAATTCTCTAGGGATCATATGACTTTTAATATATTGCACCATTGTATCCCCGACAAAGGAGGGGCTGTCACGATATGGGACAAGCAAAAATATTTTTATGAAGGGCAAAGACAACTGGGTGATGAAATGACTTATAGAAGATTGTCGTCAGATCCTACTTCTTTTTTGCAAAATCTTATTAAGAATCTAGTCACTGAGGCAGTAGAACGACAAATATTAACATCAAGGGAGGCTCGCTTCCTCTTGGAGGAATACCCAAATATCCCTAGGATTTATTTTTTACTAAAAGTGCATAAAGATATCGATAATCCTCCTGGCCGCCCTATTGTGGCTCTATGTAATACTGTTCTTGAACCTCTGTCAAAGTTTTTGGATGTTTTTTTAAAACCTGCGGCTAGTAGAGTTACCTCTTTTCTTCAAGACACTACTGACTTTTTGCGCTCTTTGCAAACTGTCCAAGTAACTGAGGATTCCATTTTAGTGACGGTGGATGTCACCTCTTTATACACTGTGATTCCTCAGAGAGAAGCTTTACAAATTATTGCGGATATATTGGATATGCGTTCATCTCCTCAACGCATCCCGAAAGACTTTTTGATGCAATTAGCAAAACTGGTGATTGAAAAAAATTACTTCTTTTTCCAACAGGAGTTTTTTGAACAGATTCAAGGTGTGGCGATGGGGGCGTCTTTAGCCCCCTCAATTGCAACTCTGTATCTAGCTAAGTTTGAGGATTCCTTTATTTACTCATCAGGAGAATTTCAACAGATTTCTCTTTGGAAGCGTTTTTTAGACGACATATTTTTCATCTGGAATGGAACTCCTCAGTCTCTGCACAACTTCATGGTGAAATTAAATTCTTATCAAAGTAATTTGAAATTTACATCTAAGTCACATTTGACAGGCATTGAATTTTTGGATGTCTGGGTATATAAAAAACATGGACATTTATGTACCAATTTGTATCAGAAACCTACTATGCGCAATACTTTGCTTCACTTCTCAAGCTTTCATCCATACCATCTTAAAGCCAGTCTGCCAATTAGCCAGTTCCTAAGAATTAAAAGAATTTGCTCTGAAGAGGTGATGTTTGAAGATCAAGCATATAAGATGACAACACGATTTTTGAATAGAGGCTATCCTATCACAGTTATTAAAAAGGCATATCGTAGAGCAAAATATGCCTGCAGGGACTGGCTTTTACAATACACTGTGCGACAGGCAGAAGATAAATTGGTTTTCGTTATTCCATACTCTACTTTGAGCTCGAATATTAATAGAAGTATACATTGGTATTGGAAAATGCTACAGATACATTCCTGCTTTGAAGACCATCCGATCTGTGCGTTCAAAAGAGGGAAAACGATAGGTGAGATGCTGACCTATAAGAGATTGGATTATATTGTATCGGATCCTGTGAGTTTGGGACACTTTAAATGTAATTCATGTCAATGGTGTCAGTTTACGATCGAAGGAACATCTTGGACACCTCCCAGATCTACACAACCGATAGTGGCGAGGGCTCGAACTAACTGCAATTCATATAATGGTATATATATCATTGAATGCCCGTGCCATTTGATCTATATAGGCAGATCAAGCCGACCGATTAAAATCAGGCTGAATGAGCATAAGTCACGGATAAAAAATAAAGTATTGACTGCACCTATAGTCCAACATTGGATAGAAAAAAATCATCAAATTGAAGATATTAGGTGGCGAATTATAGACTACATTCAGCTAGGATGGGAAGGTGGTAATCCTGAATTTTTATTAAATTATAAAGAACAAAGGTGGATTTTTCAGCTGCATTCGTTATATCCCTATGGACTAAATTCTGAAATAGACTGGTGGTCTTTAATTTGATTCATACCTGTGAGACTATATGACTTTTTCCACCCCCTTCTTTATGATTGGTGGGTTCGGATATGATGTGGTTGCATTGCAATTGGTGGACTTTATTCAGCTGTGGTTATTTAAAGTGCTGAGGTAGAAGAGACGCCGCAGCCATTTTATTTTGATGTTGAAGCAATATCTAAGACGGTAATTTCACAGTGAGTGGGTATTAGGTAACTTTAAGTGTTTTGGGGACATTTTTTTGATAGATTGTGTTTCCTTCTTAGCAAACCAAAAGAAACGCAAACCTCTTCCCTGATGAAGAAATTCGAAATCTGGCCAAGTTGGCGGAGGTTTGAAGTTGGAGAATCAATGCTATATACAGCTGCTTGAAAGCTAAGTTATAATTATTTATCTTGAAGTTTACTATTTGAGAAGTTGGAAAGAAAAGTTTTATATTATTGGTTAAATAATAAAGTAATAAGAAAACGGGTAAAATTATGACGAGTTAAACAGCACCATCATTACATTGAAAAATGACCTGGATGGTTGCGCTGTTAAAGATTCTGAATATTCCCGATTAGCCAAAATGATGACTGTATAAATGAGCACACTGTGAAAGGATTGAGTTAGAAAAAGATGACTTAAATTTTAGGTGTTAGGGATACTCTGATTATTCAACTTTATAGAACAGCACTTAGCAAGATGCGTGCGTAAATCAAAACTGTTGCCAACTAATGCCAATAACTGATTGTTAGCACCCAATTACTGGTGCTAATTGGCTTGTTATTCAATTAAATTACATGTGCAAATTGGGGGTGTGCCCAAATTTATGCACAATTTTGAGTGCTATATGTAGAATCCAGTGGTATGCCATTTATGCCTGCTCGTCCAGAATAGCACTTCGCTGCTGTGTTGCCACTCGCATGCATGTACGCTTACAAGTGACATGTAAACGTGAGCATCCAGTGAAAGAATTACCTTTTAAATGTGTGCAAAGCCCCAATGAAATGAATGCACTTGATCCAACCCTTGATCTTCGTGTAAGAACTGTGGCTCTGCATTCCCTCTACTTCTCTCCTCACCCCTTTTCACTGGAACAATCTACCACCATATATTAAAAAAGCTACTTTCCTTGCAGTCTTCTGATGCAAACTCAAAGCATGTCTCTTCAAAATGGCCTCAACAAATGCCTCGGCCCTCTGTTTTGTGTCAGTTCATTCATCATCTGACTCTGGCATCCTAAATTCATGTCACAGTTGATTTATTTTGAGGTATCCTTGGTACACTACCACATAATGCTCGAAATGAACAAAATGGAAACTTCCAGTCTCAGAAGACAAGGTACCATCTGCCTAGTCAGGCAAAAGTGCCCACCTGGGATAAAAATCCATTTTAGAGGCAAGCGGGTCCAGAGTCCATACCTTGAAAGAGAGAGCATCCATTTTGTGCCAGGGATAGAGTAGTGACTGATGTCTGCAGATCCCTAAAGCAGGAGTGTTGGTTCTGTGATCTGTCACTAGAAAAGTCTTTTGAAGGTAAACCATATTCAGTACCTACATAGGCCCCAAACTGATTTGTCTAATCAGATAAGCAGCTCTGCCTACTTAAACAATAAATTCCAATGCACTTAACACAGGAGAGCTGTGCTGCATTCTAAACAATAACCTTGTGAAGACACTAATCATTCGTATTCCAAAGTCAGTGCTGGGGCCGGGGCCATTATACTGCACATTTTCCAATGCAGCAGCTAAAGTGACATACATACAAAATCTGACAAGATGCTGACTGAGCATACTGAATCCCTAGGCCTATCTCTGAATCACGTAGTGATCACTGAACAGCCAGTTCTGCCAAAAAAAAAAAAAAGCAATATACGTGAAAATTGTTCAGCTCCACATACAGGATTTGAATGCAAAGAAAGTATTTGTAAGTGCCTTCATCTGAGAATGTGTTGAGATCTCAAATGGCAGGTCTTTGGCTGTTTGAAAAGTCCTCAAGCAACACCAGTGTAGTTTATTAATAATGCCAACAGCTAGTGGGAGAATGCTGGGTCCCTGCCCTGGAGCCAGATGCCTTCACTTGGCTTCTGTTTTATTCTTTCATCATGTTGATAGTAAGTGGCTATATTCATCCAATGACCAGATTGCCCAGCTGAGACAAGTACTCCCATAGCACCTTACAAGAACTTTATTTAAAGGGCGATCTTTATCTTCCATGGTGTGCGTAAAATAGCCCAAACTATTGGATAAACCAACAATCAGTAGGATTCATCCTCCAATTTTGATACAATACTTGTTTTTGCATAATGATTTTTGTAAAAACATCTAGAATACTGAATAGGGATATGCACAAGCCAAACATTGAGGGGGGGGGGGGGTCAGTTTGTTGGGCCTGTTTTCCTGATTTTTGAACTTTTTTCACATCACTTCACACATTCATTTTAATAAGAAATATTAACATGCCTGAATTTAATCCTAATGTCCCAAACACTTTCCTGAAACTTCCTCATCAAGCTCACATCATAAATAATTTGCAAAACCACAATCAGCATTTAACATACCAAAGCTGATTTCCAGTATTAATTTGAGCATGCAATTTTTTTTTTTTAGGGATCCTCAGAATATCCTGCAGCACACACCATTTGAAATCCTCATTTCTTTACACTAATTGTGTGGCGCAAATCGTCATTGATCCACTGGAGTTTTTTTCCCCTTTCTTTTTAAGATGCTGTCTATCATCCTCAAAAAGCTTTTTTTTTGTAGCTAATCAAAAGTTACTCCAAGTGAATGGGGCTGTGTTGGAATTAATACAGGGCAGCCACTAGCGCAGCTTAGTAAATGGGGTGGGGGGGGGGGAGTCTATCTGTCAAGCTAACTGGGCACAAGTCTGAAGATGGGTTGGTGCCTCGTTAATTTCAAGATGACTGCACATACCTGGATTTTGAATACCAGAAGTCAAATATGGCCCAACGTTGAATATCCAACCTCAGTTCAGCCTGCTACGGTAAGCAACGTAAAAACCACTGACCACTGCCAGCTCAATATTGACCACATTCCATGTATTAGCAGCTGTTAAAAAGTTCTAACACACATCAAACATTTTTATTAAAACAAATGTGTGAAATGGACCAAAAATAAGGGACCTGTTTATTAAGCCATGCTATAGGCATGCTAACGTTTTTAGTGCACACTAAAGCTAGAGACACCCATATGGGTGTTTCTAGCATTAGCACGCACTAATTTTTAGCGCACACTAAAAATGCTGAAAGTTTGAAACTCTGAGAAAAAAGTGAAAAAGAGCTAAAGATGAACCAAAAACTTTTGCCCTGTGCACATCCCCTCTTACCCATATATGCAAAAGATGTTACTTATAGATTTGAAACAAGTATACCAGGAAAGACTGTATATTAAATTAAGAAACCATAAACCATTTAAGTATACAAAAACTGTCAATAAAGATGATGGAATAATTTCCTTTTCGAGGGGAACAAGTAGTTTCCACCATACACCTTTTCAGACTACCAGATCAGTCAGATCAAGGGCTGAAATTCAAAGCCTTTGGCATTTCTTTGATATTACTCAAGGATTTCCCCCCCCTCCCCCCCCGTTTTATATCTCTTCCCAATCTGTCTAGCCCAGTGACTGCAGTGACAGTCCTCCTTCCAGAACCCTGCAGTCATAAGCCTTAAATATGACCACTAATGATTACCATTATGCAATGACCAGGGCACCCTCTTCCCAGGGGCAGTGAAGCCTTCACAGTATAACCAACTTGGAACAGAAAACTTGGCCTGGGAATTGAACCCAGGTCTTCTGAGCAACTGGGTATCCTGTAGAGAAAATTTCAGATTAACAGCAGTACTGAACAGGCCCAGACCATGTTCATATGCTTATTCTTACTCATGGCATTAACCAGCATAAATCATACAGTAATACTATGTCTGTCTTCTAGGCCAAGCATCTCTACAAGTGTTAGCTCCTGTAGCAAGTTTGGCAGCCTTTCAAAGGTCAGCTTTGATTAGTAGGTTTTGAAAAATAAAGGTTCAGTGTTGTTGTGTTCTGATTAGATATTCAGGACTCAAGTCTGCCATGACTGGTTCTAATCATAAACTGATTTTGGTTCCCAAATACCTGTCACCACCATCACTGATGCACTCGGGAAGAGCCAGGCTACAACCAAACAGCATGATGTGTTGATAGCAGCTGAGGCGGTTGAGATAACTGAAGAACTTGAGAAACCTGTCTATTTCAATACTTTTGACAATGGAAGGAGAGGGCGTTCGAGTGGTGTGGTTATACGGCAGCATGTGGCATTGGCTGTAGGTGACATTGATGCAAGCACCTGTGAAATTAAAACAGTCACATTTAAGATACATGAACAAATCACAATTGTCACACAGCACCAGTCAAATTATCTTCTAAAATGAGTTAGGAACAAATCAAATGTACTCTACGGATGATAAACAGGTCCTGACCTCAGATTTAGATATAGGCCTTCTTAGGGCAATTTTCTAAGGGTTTAGAAGCCTAATTTTCAAAGTTAGGGCCCGAATTGGTCCTTTGAAAACTGATTAAGGCTGAATTGCCCTAGGTATCTAAATTTAGGGCTTTTTTTACAAAGCCGCTGACTGCAAAGAAGCCCATTAATTTCTTATGGGCTTCTTTGCATTCAGCTCACGCTAATCAGTAGTGCTATTTTGTAAAAGAAGCCTCAAATTGAGGGTAGCATGCACATATGCAAAAACTACCATGAGGAACCTAAGCGTGCCCCACGCTAGTGCATTTTAACCTGTGGTAATCACGCGTTAGTGCTTACCGCAGCTTAGTAAAAGGGTCTCTAAATCTAGGCAGAACTAAGTTTAAATACACAGTTTTAGGTTTCTTTAATTTAGGTGATTTTCAGTTCATAAACTAACAACTGAAGGGCCTCATTTACTAACAGTGTTTTAATGAGCACTAATGTGAGTTATGTGGTTAATAAGTAACTAGCTCCCATCCTGAATAATGGTGCTTGTATTTAATAACATATAACTTGCATTAACACAAGTTACCACAGGTTCATAAATGAGGCTGTAGCTTTGGCTAAAAACAGGTGCCTAAATTTAGGACCTCTCGATTGTCCTTTCAAAACTAACTGGCCAGGAACATTTTAGTGCCTAACCACAGATATTCAGTGGGAGATAACTGGTTATCTCCCGCTGAATATCTGGCTATATCAAATGACTTAGCCAGTTATGCGCTGATGATCAGCGCCAAAACTGGCTATCTTCAGCAGTTAAAATAGGCCACATAAATAGCAGGCCTAGGTTTAACTGCTAAGCACAAAGGCGCAGGAGGGCCAACATGTGAGTAGTGTGCGCCCAATCGACATGGCTGCCGGGGTAGCATGTGCACCCAGTGGTAATTCTGAGTTTGGCACATGGTGAATCCCATGGTAGAAAATAATTTTTTTATCATGGGGAGCGTTCCTGGCAGTAACCAGCAGCATAACCACATTGGCATGCACATTGTGTGGGTAGCACATGAGCCCATATTTATTTATTTAGATTTACTCACACCTTTTTCAGTAGTAGCTCAGGGTGAGTTACATTCAGGTACACTGGATATTTCTCTGTCCCAGGAGGACTCACAATCTAAGTTTGTACCTGAGGCAATGGAAGATTAAGTGACTTGCCCAAGATCACAAGGAGCAGCAGTGGGATTTGAACCGGCCACCTCTGGATTGCAAGACTGGTGCTATAACCACTAGGCCACTCCTCCACTCCGTACCACTAGGTCAATGGGTGGTGGTAAGGGCTTAGGCTGTAAATAGGTGCACTAGTTTTAATACTAGCACAGACCCATTTCCCAGTCCATTAAAAAAATACTTTTCCCCAGCCTTGGTAAAAAATGATCCAGTATGCACCTAAAAGATGCACCCACACTACCAGAGGCCACTTTTTACCACAGCTTTGTAAAAGGACCCCTTAACTGGTTAAATCTGAATATTGGCTTAACTGATTAAGTTTCCACAGTCAAAAAAGAAACTAGATATTCAATGCCAGTCGCCAGAAATGGTCTGGCATTGACTATCTGGGTTTAATGCCAGCGGCAAACAGCAAAAGCGCTGCCTACCACCAACTGAATATTGGAGGTCAGTTTTTAGGGTTTCAAAAATTGTAAATTTAGATTTTTTATCAGGGATGTGCATAATAAATATTCAGGGGTGAAGCTATCAATTTGGGCTACTGTTAAGATGGGTTATTTTACCACAAGTTGTGCTATTTTAGTACAGGGACTCATTGCATAAAATGAGACTGAGCTAAAATAGAATGACTTGGGGTAAAATAATCTGTCTTAATGGTAGCCCACATTGATAACTTCTCCCCTAATCTACATACAGATAATTGGGAGAGAACTCCTTGCAATCGGCCAAATAAAGTATCTCAATCAATTAGTGCAATCATAGGTTCCAAGATTTAACAGTCCATTTCAAGATCCCTTATATATAATCTTTTTTATAGTCAAATAATCAACACCAAATAAAACAAATTGATGTATCAAACATATTAAGTCATCACTATAATAGCTTTAATCTTGATGTCTTCACATTTTTTAATAAGTCCACTTTTCCTGATAGTCAGCCACAATTACCAAGAAAAAGCAACACTGGGTCTTCAAGAAAGAGACAATGGCAGTCCTTTATTGTGAAAAAGACCCGACACGGGCCGTGTTTTGGCGCACAAGCACCTGCCTCAGGGGTCAAAGTGTGCCTTCACAATATATGAGCAGGAATGTTCAGACAGTCTGAGTAAATTGCCAGCTACCATTGAGCGTTTGTTCAATCCTACCAGACGCTATCTGTGTGAAAGCTGCCAATAACTAATATTGTCAGGGAGCCTAGTTTCCCTTTCAGGGGTGAGAGAGGGGGACAGTAACCACTGGGGAATTCATGAGGGGTTAGGCCTTAATCCCTCTAGCAGTCTGCTACTCAATCAGGGCACCTTTTTATACCCTTGACATGATTGAATCAGGTCTATCTTAGAATGCCTTTCTTTTATGACTTGCACATTTCTTCATGTTCTATTATCGCTGTTGGACGTCCTAAATTTGGGCCTTCCCCCTAAACACACACATAACACATCTCATAGGTACATAAGTAGTGCCATACTGGGAAAGACCAAAGGTCCATCTAGCCCAGCATCCTGTCACCGACAGTGGCCAATCCAGGTCAAGGGCACCTGGCACGCTCCCCAAACGTAAAAACATTCCAGACAAGTTATACCTACAGTGTAAGACGTCCAAATTCTCATATATTCAGCACCACTGTCCATAGAAGTGGAGGTGCTGAATCTGAATGGACAATGATCACCACCACTTCTATGGACAGCAACGATATTTAGACCCTATCCATACAGTTTTTATGCTATCTTAAGAACATAAAAATAGCCATACTGGGTCAGACCAATGGTCCATCTAGCCCAGTATCCTGTTTCCAACAGTGGCCAATCCAGGTCACAAGTACCTGACAGAAGCTCAAAAAGTAGAAACATTTCATGCTACCAATCCCAAGGCAAGTAGTGGCTTCTCCATGTCTGTCTCAATAGCAGACCATGTGACTTTTCCTCCAGGAACTTGTCCAAACCTTTTTTAAACCCAGATAAGCTAACTGCTATTACAACATCCTCTGGCAACGAGTTCTAGTGCTTAACTATTTGTTGAATGAAAAAATATTTCCTCCTATTTGTTTTAAAAGTATTTCCATGTAACTTCATCGAGTATCCCCTAGTCTTTGTACTTTTTTGAAAGAGTAAAAAATTGATTCACCTCTACTTGTTCTACACAGTGGTTTGTAGAGCTCAATCATATCTCCCCTCAGCTGTCTCTTTTCCAAGCTGAAGAGCCCTAGTTGCTTTTAGCCTTTCCTCATATTTATCAATCGATCTAATCTATAGGTTATAAAATTCATGATTGCACTGTATTCTTCTTGTTATTAAAATGTTTTCATTTAAATTACCTGTATAACTGATAGTATCGGGTTTTGATACTATATGTTCTATGTAATTTGAAGTGGTTATCAAATGTTTCTGTTCATTGTAAGCCACATAGGACCTGAACTTGTCTGGGATTATGTGAGACATAAATGTCATAAATAAATAAGTACATAAATTTTGGTGGCTCCTCTTTGAATCTTTTCTAATCCCGCTACATCTTTTTTGAGATACGGTAACCAGAACTGAACACAATACTTTCCTATATAGATAGGGGCAATTCTATAAAGGTTGCCAAAATTTGGGTGCCAAAATGCAGGACCCTGGGCATAAATTCTATACTGGCATCTGGGCACCCAGATTCCATTATAGCAAAGAGTGTAAGTCAGCATTTGTGTGCTGTCCCTTATATCCTATAAGGGTAAGGTATTTGATATACTGACTTTCTGTAGTATGATGAAAGCAGATTACATTTATTATGTGCAGGTACCTTTCTCTGTCCCTAGTGGGCTCTCAATCTAAGTATTGTACCCGCAACAATAGAGGGTTAGGTGAGTTGCTCAGAGTCACAAGGACCCACAGTGGAAATCAAACCCAGTTTCCCAGGTTCTTAGCCCACTGCACTAACCACTAGGCTACTCCTCCATTCTAGTACAAGACAGGTGTAAATATGAGCAAGTAGCTTAAAATAGTCTATAAGTTATGGGGCTGCTAGCCACTTAAATTGCTTCTTTGGGCTAACAAATCATTTTCAGCGGCACTTAACCATTAACCCCGCTGAAAATAACCGTTTAGAACCAAACTCAAAACTGGCTATTTGGGGGGCATTCTGGGGCAGTTAAGTGCTGATATTTAGAATTTAACTGGCCAGGTTAACTGCATAAAAGTCAGTCCTATCTTTGGGGGTCTTTTACTAAAGCTTAGCTTGAGTTAACTGCAGCAGGGCCCATAGGAATAAAATGGGCTCTGCTGCAGATAACTTGAGCTAAGCTTTAGTAAAAGACTCCGTTTAGGCGGTAACCCATACCTGGTTAAGTGCTGAGTATTGCACTTAACTAGCTATGCGTTAGCTGGCTCCGCAAACCCAGAAATTTTAATTCCAAGGCCCAGACATGGCCTGGAATTGAATTTACAAGTTTACTGCCAGCAGTGGTCAGCAAAATGCTGCTCACTGCTGACTGAATATTGGGCCCTTTTTGCCTAAGTGTGGGACCTGCCAATGCCCCACCCATATGTACGCTCCCTTGCTGTTGGAGTGCTATGCACGTTGCATGCTAACCTTGTAGAATAGTGCTTAAACCTGTGAATGTAACCTTTATCTGCTGGTGTTCAATAATCTTAGCGTGTAAATGGCGCTCACATTTAGGCGCTCATATTACAGAATGAGGAGGATAGTGGCTAAATAGAGCTACTCCATTGCTCAAACAGATACACTGGCTGCCAATCAAAGCAAGAGTGAGGAGGAGCCTAGTGATTAGTGCAGTGGACTTTGATCTTGGGGAACTGGGTTCAATTCCCACTGCAGCGCCTTGTGACTCTGGGCAAGTCACTTAACCTTCCATTGCCCCAGGTACAAATAAGTACCTGTATATACTATGTAAACTGCTTTGAATGTAGTTGCAAACACTACAGAAAGGTGGTATATCAAGTCCCATTACATTATCTTTTGCTGTAAACTTTCTCTTTCCTTTCCCTTTCATTCCTGTTTTTATTTTTGTTTTAGTTGCTTCCTGCACTGGCTGGCTGAAAGGGGGCTGCCTGTTCCCTGCTGTGCCTTTTATACCCTTCCCGCCCCTCCTCTTTGTCCCTGTCCCTCACCTTCTTAACCCTTTCCTTCCTTTTACCTGCCCTCTTCCCTGACTCAATCTCTGTCTATCCCTTCTTTCTTTTGCCCCTCCCCCTTCCTTCCTCTGTTCCCCTGGCCTTCTGCCGTTTGTGTACGGCATTCCCTTAAAAGGGGTCTGCCTTCTTCTATTTCATTGTTTGTTTCCGTATTTTATATTATGATTGTTAATTTGTAAGTCCTCCTGATATTATATTATGATGTAAGATGGTATATAAAGTCCAGTAATAAACAAAAACATAAGCGGGAGAAGCAGCAGCACACAGTCCTGCTTCCAGTTTTCCAGCAGAGAATCTTGGAGATAGTAAGGCAAGGTCAGCCTCCTGTCTCCAAGAGTTTGAGAAAGGAGCTGAAGAAAGAGGAAGCAAGCCTCCTTTTTTTTTTTGAGTCCCTGTGGTAGAAGCAGAGAGTCATATAGTGAAGTCCCTGTAGTACTGCTTATGGCATTTCGTAAGAGCAATATCTCCAGATGGGTTCAGTTCTTTTAAATTTACTGCTAACGCTCACTGTAGTGCTTGCATCCTGCCAAAAAGAGCTTCCCTCTGGAGTTCCTAATATGTAACATATATAGAAACCTTTCCAGGTGTGCTTGAAAATTCCTTTTCATCAAGTCTGTGGCATAGGTAGCTGTCCCTGAGGGATCTAGCAGTGAAGTGGAGAATAGCTTCATTCTGAGAGAGTAAACCTCTCATTTTGGAATTATCATAAGTCATCGTCACTAATTGGTCACATGATCCCTTCCCACTCTCTTCCATGCACTTTTTGAATGTTATACAGTTGTGGATGCTGATTTATTTCAAAATAGTGAGTTGCTCATTCATTCCAATGCCCCATCAGGCCAAACCTCCTCCTAAGATCCACTGGAACTGAAATAATGCTCCATTTTACAATGGATGATGCAATGTACATATAATGCGCTGCCTAACAGCATGATCAAGCTTAACTTTTGAATCTGTTGTGTTTGAAAATTGAAATGTTTTATGTACCTTTGAAAGATCCTTCTGTAATACTAAATGTCTATTTTCTTATATATTTCCATCATTCATGATGTATTGTAAGCCACATTGAGCCTGCAAAGAGGTGGGAAAATGTGGGATACAAATGCAATAAATAAATTATGCATGCAGCTTTATAGTATCTCACTTTAAAGTAAGGACCATTGTTGAAAATTTACCCCATAATATCTGCATCGCATAAGATATCAAGCCACTCAGCCTTAGCATAAATAGAAATAACCACTCATGCAAGGTGAGATACTGATGTATACCTTGGAGTGATCAGTTTGATGGTCTCAAGGTACTGATACAGTATTATAAGGTAGTAGCCAGAGAGATACATTGGGAGAGACATAACCAGTAAAAACAAATAGTGACAATATATCTGTTCAGGTCATCGGTGAGACTTCACCTAAAATACTGAGTCAAATTTTGGAGGCTGTTCCTACAAATGGATAGAGGTAGAATGGAGAAGGTCCAGAAAGGGCTACAGAAATAATACATCAAAAGTCATGTGAGATGAGACTTTATAACTGAAATATATATACTTACAAGAGAGACATGGAGGGGCATAATTGAACAAAAACGTCTATCTCCATGGGCGTTTATCTCCGAGAACGGGTCCATGAAGGGGCGGACCGAACCGTATTTTCGGAAAAAATAGACGTCCATGTTTTATTCAACAATTTGTGAGCTGAGCGTTTTTGTTTTTCAGTGATAATGGAAAATGAAAGCGCCCAGCTAAAAAACGAATAAATCCAAGGCATTTGTTCGTGGGAGGGGCCAGGATTCGTAGTGCACTGGTCCCCCTCACATGCCAGGACACCAACCGGGCACCCTAGGGGGCACTTTTACAAAAACAAAAAAAAAGGTAAAAGAGCTCCCATGTGCATAGCACCCTTCCCTTGGGTGTTGAGCCCCCCAAATCCCCCTCAAAACCCACCGCCCACAAGTCTACACCATTACTATAGCCCTAAGGGGTGAAGGGGGCACCTACATGTGGGTACAGTGGGTTTGGGGGCGGTTCGGAGGGCTCCCATTTACCAGCACAAGTGTAACAGGTGGGGGGGGATGGGCCTGGGTCCACCTGCCTGAAGTCCACTGCACCCCCTAATAACTGCTCCAGTGACCTGCATACTGCTGCCAGGGAGGTGGGTATGACATTTGAGGGTGAAAATAAAAAGTTGTGAAATGGCATATTTTGTGGTGGGAGGGGGTTTGTGACCACTGGGGGATTAAGGGGAGGTCATCCCTGATTCCCTCCAGTGGTCATCTGGTCATTTAGGGCACTTTTTGGGGCCTTATTCGTGGAAAAACAGGGTCCAGGAAAAGTGCCCTAAATTCTAGCTAAAAACACATATTTTATTTCCATTATCGGTGAAAGGCGCCCATCTCTGATCGGCCGATAACCACGCCCCAGTTCCGCCTTCACCACGCCTTTGACACGCCCCCCATCAACTTTGTCCGCATCCGCAACGGAGTGCAGTTGAAAACGTCCAAATTCGGCTTTCGATTATACCGCTTTATTCGTTTTTGTGAGATAAACGTCTATCTCCCGATTTGGGTCGCAATATAGGCGTTTTTCTTTTTCAATTATAAGCTGGATAGGGGTATAACATACACTATTGAATACTTCAGATAAATATAACATACAAGGAGCAGTGAAAGAGTAGTCTTGGGGTTAGAGCTGATAATTAAGAGTTCAAATCCCATATCTCCCACTGATGGTGCTTGTAACTTTGGACAAATCATGCCACCCTCCAGTGCCGCAGGTATAAACAAAGGGGTCCTTTTACTACGCCGCGTAAGCGTCTACACATGCCCAACATATGCCAAAATGGAGTTACCGCCCGACTACCGTGTGGCTCTTGTGGTAATTTCATTTTTGGCACGTATCTGATACGGGCATCTGAAAAATATTTTTTATTTTCGGATGCAGGTAATGGACATGAACCAAGTGGCATTTGATACGCGTAGGCCATTACCACCTGGATTCTTTACCGCTAGGTCAATGGCTGGTGGTAAGGTCTCAGACCCAAAATGGACGCGCAGCAATTTTGATTTTGTCGCATGTCCATTTTCAATAGAAACTTTTAAAAGGCCTTTTTCACAGGTGCGCTGAAAAATGGATTGGTGCATGCCCAAAACCCGCGCCTACACTACCGCAAGCCATTTTTCAGCGCACCTTTGTAAAAGGACCCCTTAGATTACATGTCTTCTGAGCAACAGAGAAATGCCTGCTGTACCCAAATGTAGTTCACTTTGAGTTATCATTGAAAAGCAAAAGAGCTAAAAAAAAAATGTATAACCACATGAACCTACATTTTCTTTTTCAGAGAAAAGAATACTCAGATCTGTCTCATGAATATTCATGGTGGATATCCTGAAAACCTGACTGGATGGGGTGCCTCCAGGACCAGGTTTCAGAACCAATGCCATATCCTCTTCTCCCCAATTCAATTATAACTAAACAATAAATTACATAGATCCCTTTCATGTCATATCTGTTATTCTCCTTCCAAGTTCCCTAAAAGGTTTTGCTTATTTGAACAAAAGAATTACCACCCCCCCCCCCCCCCCCCCCCCCCCCCATTTCTACTTGCTTTTTGAATACTATTTTTAGTTTAGCAAGATAAGTAAAAAGAGTTGAGATCCTTCTGTTTCTTTAATGTTTCTTCCCCCTTCCTTCTTTCTTTAAATAAATGTTTCAGAGAATTATATGAAAAGGATGGGGGAAGGGAGGTGAAAGAGCTTGCTGTGTCAGGAGTCAGAATATTTCACACCATTCACTGTAGAGTTGAAACTGCTAATAAAGGACCTGTAAAATATATCTGAACTTTGAAACTAGGTTTAGCCCTGTCACTGCAGTACCATTGTGTAATACTTCACTACGGCATATGCACCTCCTGGGACCAAGAAGTGTCATACAATGAATATTTATATGGTATTTCCAACATCTGTACACTTAAAGCGTCAGACATCAATGCATTCATGCTCATTCATACTTGTACAATGGGGGTCATTTTCAAGTCTTTTTGCATATTATTTGTGCTGGAATAGGCACTTATAAAATTGCCCGAGGGTATACACATGTAAAAGTCCATCTGGTCAATTTTCAGACAGTGGTGGTCAGCAATATTTTACATGCTGACCGCCATGGGCAGAATTAGCGCAACCTGCAACACCCTCACATAGATCTCTCAATTCCATGTAAGCCAGTTTGGTAACATAAATGTCTGTGTTGTCTGATGCTGCTACAGAGCCCAATATCTTGGCTAGTGTCATTTCTGGGGGGGGGGGGGGGGGGTTTAGGCAGGGGGCGGAACAAGAAAAACTCGGAGGTTAAGTGGTGGCCTGTCCTAATCCCTCCAGTGGAGCACTGCACAAAACACTTTTCTAAAACCTAGATGTCCGGGGTAGTAGATGTAAGTCCCATTGTTGATCTTTTTGGACATAAATGGGAACACATGTTTATTTTTCACCCTGCCCTAGTCTCATCCAAACACACCAAAGGCTTTTAGATGTGTAACATCAGGAGACTGATCCTTGCAACTAAAAATGTGCGCATAAATTTTAATTAATGCCAATGGTACTGCTAATGTACCTCTGCTCGGAGGGTACACCTGGAGGATTACAGGAAGTTGTACCTAAGTGGAATATCATATAGAAAACTTGGGCTGGAGACCAGAGTTTTCCTGAGAGGAGTGGAGGGATCCTTCACAACTGGGAAAGACCAAAGATCCATCAAGCCCAGCAACCTGTTTCCAACAGTGGCCAATCCAGGTCACAAATACCTGGCAAGATCCCAAAAAAGTACAAAATATTCTATACTGCTTATCCCAGAAATAGTGGATTTTCCCCAAGTCCATTTAAAAATGGTCTATGGACTTTTCCTTTAGGAAGCCGTCCAAACCTTTTTTAAACTCCACTAAGCTAACCACCTTTATCACATTCTCTGGCAACAAATTCCAGAGTTTAATTACATGTTGAGTGAAGAAACAATTCTCCAATTCATTTTAAATTTACTACATTGTAACTTCATCGCATGCCCCCTAGTCCTAGTATTTTTGGAAAGCGTAAACAGACGCTTCACATCTACCCGTTCCACTCCACTCATTATTTTATAGACCTCTATCATATCTCCCCTTGGCCGCCTTTTCTCCAAGCTGAAGAGTGCTAGCTGCTTTAGCCTTTCCTCATAGGGAAGTCGTCCCATCCCCTTTATCATTTTCGCCGCCCTTCTCTGCACCTTTTCTAATTCCACTATATCTTTTTTGAGATACGGCGACCAGAATTGAACACAATATTCGAGGTGCGGTTGCACCATGGTGTGATATAAAGGCATTATAACATCCTCATTTTTGTTTTCCATTCCTTACCTAATAATACCTAACATTCTATTTGCTTTCTTAGCCGCAGCAGCACACTGAGCAGAAGGTTTCAACATATCATCAATGACGACATCTAGATCCCTTTCTTGGTCTGTGACTCCTAATGTGGAACCTTGCATGACGTAGCTATAATCTGGGTTCCTATTTCCCACATGCGAAAAGAGAGATACCGGATAGGAGGGGAGAGATTAGTAAGCTCGACCTAGGAGACAGACCTTGGGGTGTTGGTGTCAGAGGATCTGAAGGTGAAGAAACAATGCAACAAGGTGATGGCTGTGGCCAGAAGGATGCTAGGCTGCGTAGAGAGGGGTATAACCAGCAGAAGAAAGGAGGTGTTGATGCCACTCTACAAGTCATTGGTGAGGCCCCATTTGGAGTATTGTGTTCAGTTTTGGAGGTCGTATCTTGCTAAAGATGTAAAAAGACTGGAAGCGGTGCAAAGAAAAGCTACAAAAATGGTATGGGATTTGCATTGCAAAACTGTACGAGGACAGACTTGCTGACCTGAACATGTATACCTTAGAGGAAAGGAGAAACAGGGGTGATATGATACAGACGTTCAAATATTTGAAAGGTATTAATCTGCATACAAACCTTTTCCGGAGACAGGAAGGTGGTAGAACTAGAGGACATGAATTGAGGTTGAAGGGGGACAGACTCAGGACTAATGTCAGGAAGTATTTTTTCACGGAGAGGGTGGTGGATATGTGGAATACCCTCCCTCGGGAGGTGGTGGAGATGAAAACGGTAATGGAATTCAAACATGCGTAGGGTAAACACAAAGGAATCCTGTTTAGAAGGAATGGTTCTGTGGAATCTTAGCAGAAATTGGGTGGCGACGCCGGTAATGGGAAACAAAACGGGAGCTCGGCAGACTTCTACTGTCTACGCCCTGATTGTGACTGAATAGATAGGGATGGTCTGGAGTGTAAATTTTAAGGGGCTTCGAAGTTAACTTCAGAACTTAGTACAAGAACAGTACTGGGCAGACTTCTACAGTCTGTGCCCTGAGAAAGGCAAGGACAAATCAAACTCGGGTATACATATAAAGTATCATATACCATGTAAAATGAGTTTATCATGTTGGGCAGACTGGATGGACCATACAGGTCTTTATCTGCCATCATTTACTATGTTACTATGCATCACTTTGCACTTGCTCACATTAGATGTCATCTGCCATTTAGACGCCCAGTCTCCCAGTCTCGTAAGGTCCTCTTGTAATTTTTCACAATCCTCCTGCGATTTAACAACTTTGAATAACTTTGTGTCATCAGCAAATTTAATTACCTCACTAATTACTCCCATCTCTAGGTCATTTATAAATATGTTAAAAAGCAGCGGTCCCAGCACAGACCGCTGGGTAACCCCACTAACTACCCTTCTCCATTGAGAATAATGACCATTTAACCCCACTATCTGTTTTCTATCTTCTAACCAGTATTTAATTCACAATAGAACACTACCTCCTATCCCATGACTCTCTATTTTCCTCTGGAGTCTTTCATGAGGTACTTTGCCAAACGCCTTCTGAAAATCCAGATACACAATATCAACCGGCTCACCTTTATCCACATGTTTGTTCTCCCCTTCAAAGAAATGTAGTAGATTGGTGAGGCAAGGTTTCTCTTCACTAAATCCATGTTGACTTTGAGGGGCATAATTGAACATCGCCGGTGAAATAGATCGCCGGCGATCTATTTTGGCGGCTGCGCAACAGCTGGCCGGAACCGTATTATCGAAAAAGATGGCCGGCCATCTCTTTTTTCGATAATACGGTTTAGCCCGGCCAAATGCCAGAGTTCACCGGGTTTGAGATGGCCGGTTTTGTTTTTCAGCGATAATGGAAAAAATGCCGGCCATCTCAAACCCGGCGAAATCCAAGGCATTTGGTCGTGGGAGGAGCCAGCATTTGTAATGAACTGGTCCCCCTCACATGCGGGGGGCACCCTAGGGGGCACTTCTAAAAATGTTTAAAAAATACAAAAAAAGGTCCCAGTTGCATAGCTCCCTTACCTTGGGTGCTGAGCCCCCCAAATCCCCCCCAAACCCACTTCCCACAACTCTACACAATTACCATAGCCCTTATTGGTGAAGGGGGGCACCTACATGTGGGTACAGTTCATTTTTCAGTTCTATCAGTACTCTGGGATGAATACCATCCGGTCCAGGAGATTTGCTACTCTTCAGTTTGTAGAACTGCCCCATTACATCCTCCAGGTTTACAGAGAATTCATTAAGTTTCTCCGACTCACCAGCTTCGAATACCATTTCTGGCACCGGTATTCCACCCAAATCTTCCTCGGTGAAGACCAAAGCAAAGAATTAATTTAATCTCTCCGCTACGGCTTTGTCTTCCTGATCACCCCTTTTACTCCTCGGTCATCTAGCGATCCAACCGATTCTTTTGCCAGCTTTCTGCTTTTAATATACCTAAAAAAAAGTTTTATTAGATCCTGCAGTGCCTGCTAGAGTCTATCTGTTAATGCTGTGGTACAAAGTTTTTAAAACTAAGGGGAAAAGACTATGGAGCTTAGTTGATAAAATTTGCTTTTTTATATTTTTATTTTGCCCATCACTAACCTACAATTCCTCCTTTAAACTCCAATCTTTAAGTTCCCAAAGCACAAAGCAAAATAGTGTTCACTTATCAGAGAAATGTCCTCTTCTCTCAGAACTTCTCAGAAAGTAGTTAGGGCTCTTCAGATTGGAGAAAAGATGGTTGAGGGGAGATATGATAGAGGTCTATAAAATAATGAGTGGAGTGGAACAGGTAGACATGAATCATCTGTTTAATCTTTCCAAAATAGGGGGCACACGATAAAGCTACAAAGTAGTAAATTTAAAACAAATCGGAGAAAATGTTTCTTCACTCAACATATAATTAAACTCTGAAATTCATTGCTAGAGAATGTGGTAAATGTGGTTAGCTTAGCGGGGTTTAAAAAAAGTTTGGACAACTTCCTAAAGGAAATAGACCATTATTAAAATAGACTTAGGGAAAATCCATTGCTTATTTCTGGTATAAGCAGCATAAAATGTATTATACTTTCTTGGGATCTTGCTGGGTATTTGTGACCTGGATTGGCCACTGTTGGAAACAGGATGCTGGACTTTATGGACCTTTGGTCTGTCCTAGTATTGCAATACTTATGTACCCTTCCCATGCTTTGCCCATGTGAATTGACCCCCCTTGCATTTACACACTATAGCAGTATTTCCCAAACCTGATCACTGGAGGCACCCCAGCCAGTCAGGGTTTTGGGATATCCACAATGAATATTCATGAGACAGATTTGCATTTACTGCTCTACGGGTCCCACATTCCTGTGTCTGTCTTGTCTGTCTGTCTGTCTGCCTACCTGCCTGTCTCCCTCCCTACTACAGTACCTTAAGTGATCTCTACAGGCCTGCAATGGGGCCTTCTCTCTTCCAGGTCCTGCCTTCTGATGCAACTTCCTGTTTTGTGAAAACAGGAAGTTGCAGCATAAGGCATGACCCAGCAGAGAGATGGCCCCAGAGCAGGTGTGTATTGATCACTGTCAGTTGCATAACTGTGCTACCGCAGTGGGAAGGGGAGGAAAACAAAGTGTCAGACACACGGGAGGGGTGGAAGGGGAGCTGCTGGACCCATGGGGGGAGGGATGCTGGTGGGGTGGGAGGGGGCTGCTGGGCCTGCAGGGGCACTGGAAATGCAGGAGGGGGCTGCTGGACCCAAGGGTGGCTGGGAGGAAAGGAGGAAGGTGCTGGACTCATGGGAGGGCTGGAGGAAAGAGTGAGGTTCTAGACTGCAGGAGGGGGCGAGGGGAGGAGGGGAGGAGGGAAGGCTAGCTGGCTGGAGGGAGAGAGGCACTGGACCAATGGGGGGGCTAGAGGCTGAAGGAAAGGGAGAGAGGCGCTGGATCCATGGGGAGGCTGAAGGGAAGGGAGAGAGGTGCTAGACCCATGGGGGGAGCTGGGGGGAAGGGAGAGAGATGCTGGACCCATGGGGGGGCTGGAAGGAAGGAAGGAAGAGAGGTGCTGGACCCATGGAAGGCTTGGAGAAGGGGGCAGGAAGAGAGGCATTGCACCCATAGGGGGGCTGAAAGGAAGGGAGGGAGAGAGAGGTGCTAGACACATGGGGGGGGGGGGGCTGGAGGCTGGAGATGCACTAGACCCATGGGGGCTGGAGGGAAGGGAGAGAGATGCTGGCCCCATGGGGGGATGGAGTGAAGGGAGTGAGGTGCTAGACCCATGGGGGGCTGGAGGGAAGGGAAAGAGGCCCTTGACTCGTGTGGAGGCTGGAGGCTGGAAGAAAGGGAGAGAGGTGCTGGACCCATTGAGGGGGGCTTGGGGCAGGAAGAGATGCTGGATCCATCAGGGTGCCCTGCTAGAAAGAATGGAGAGAGGTGCTGGACCCTTGGGGGGGGCTGCAGGAGGGAAGAGAAAGAAGGGGAGGGAAGGAAAAGAGATGCTGAACCAAAGGGATGAAGGAAGGGGAAGTGAAATACTGAATACACAGTGGAGGTAGAGAGGGTGACACATTGGTTTGGGGGAGGAAGAGGGGGAGAACAAGGAGGTATTACTACTACTACTACTATTTAGCATGTCTATAGCGCTACAAGGCGTACGCTGTATTCTGTATTCTGCAGGTATACAGAAACAGAGGGGATATGGTGGGCATAGAGGAGAGCATAGGGACAGAAACAAAAAGGGGAGATGCTACATGCAAATGGTATATGGACATAGAGGGGCAATGCCAGATATGGGAGGGGAATATGGACACAAACAGAAAATGCTAGACATGGGGGAGAATAGGAACACAGTAGGGAGACGCTGGACTTGAAGGCATGGGGACACAGAGGATGGATGATGGACACAGATAGAGGGGATAGGGACATAGAGTGCTGATTATGAATGCTGGGAGATGGACACAGAGAAGAGAGATGTTGAACATGGGGAAAGATAGGCACACAGAGATGGAAGATGGATGGTGAGCATGGAGAAAGAAGAAATGACAAATGGGCAGGAGACCCTGGTGAGTGAGTTAAGAGAAGACAGAGGGAAACAGAAACTAGAGCCTGGGACCAATATGATTTAAAAAAATAAAATGATCAGGCAACAAGAGGTAGAAAAAAAATCATTTTATTTTCTATTTTGTGATTAGAATATGCCATATTGAAAAGGATATCCTGCCAGAGCTGTTGTTAGACATGGCTGGGGCTCAGGGCAGAAATTTGGGAAGGGACCCTACCAGGCCATGCCTTCTTCAGCTTCAGGCTTAGGGCTCTCTCTGGCCAGAAGCAAGTTGTCCTAGTTGCACTCCCCTAACACCATCCCTGGCATGTGTCACCTTCATATTTTGCACAGTATAGGAGGAAATGCATCTCTTTCTATTTCTTTGGTAGTGTACTACATATATGACTTATTGAGATTTTGGTTTAATTTATGTTTATCATTTTTGGTCAGCTATTATATATTTGGAATTTGTGTTCTGTGTATGTGACCAAGGTGTTCTGTTAACATGAATTTTCTATGTAGCATTCTGTAGTAATTTGGCTTGTTCAGTTTTCCCAATAGTGGAAGGGCTATTTGTGATGGGGGAGGGAAGACAGGGGTTTTGTTGATCCTTGTTCTGTATTGGTTGTGATTTATAAAAAAAAACAGTTGTACAGAATATTGTTTCTTTTTATACTTTAATAAAATGATTTAAATATAAAATCATATCTGTTCGAGGCCTGTGCGGATAGATCAGGCAGTGCTCACAGAGATGGGGACAGTGCTCACGGGGACAGGGCAGGGATGGGGATGGATCAGGGACGGGGACCAGTCCCTGTGCCATTCTGTGTAGTTAGTGGCACTGATTACGGTATATGTATTCACCGTTGACCACTACTGCAGCTATCCATGTAGCTTAGGCATGTTGTTCAGCTGGAACATCACTATTTAAATGGTAGGTTTGAGTTGCTGCCCTTGCTTCACTCTAACGTCATCCTTCCATTATACAATAGTAATATGGAGCAGTAATATGGATTTTCAGCCCACTGCTATCCATATAGAGGCTAAAAATCCATGGATAGGTGACTTGTATATTTACCAGCTGCTGGCAAATATGTCTTTTGAAATTTGTTTTTTCATATTCTAAATTGTTCAGCATCATGTTTTAAACGGAACATTGAAAGGTTGAAGAAGGTGGAGGTGGACTGCATTGGTGGATCCAACACTAGGCTCTTGGGCCTTTGTCAGGACTCCTCATATAACCAGACACAAAGATGTTAAATTAGTAAAATATTGAATTAGAGAAATATAAACATCATGCTTGCAAGACTCAAGCGGAAGACAAGACATAAATTGAGAAGATATAGCAAGCGGAAGTGAAAGAGAACATGTAAAAAAGGCAGGTAAGTGATACGAGCTGAATAAATGCTAAATAATCCCAGAAAATTGTGATGTGAACTATATGGAATAAACGAAAAATGCAGGCAAAGCAAGAGGGATAAACAGCCAAAATCTTATACGTGTTTGGTATAGGGGTTAGGGCTTTTTTCCCTGAATACAGGGAGCATGGGTTTGATTCCCACTGTGAGTGTTTGGGGTTACTATCTAAATAGAACATTACCATAGTCTAAATTATGTTCTTATGCTCCAAATTGATTGCCCATAATATGTACGATGATTTTATCTAGTTCTCATTTTATGCATGCTTTGTTATGTGAATGTTTATATATATGTTTACTGGCAGTTGCTACACCACCCTTCTTCATAGAACACCAGTCTACAATCTAACTAGAAAAGAAAATGAACGCCATTACAAGATAGGAAAGGAACAGGAATACAAGAGAGAAAATTAAGGAGCAACGGTTCAGGGAGACTGGAGACATAAAGACCAAGTAGTCTCCTGCACCAGCTCCCAAACTACATTTACTGCTCTGTAAAGACAGATGAGAAAAAGTGTGTTTTAAAAGCTGCTCTACGAAGCATATAACAGAGCTCCGTTCTTAGAGGGGAAAGAAGCTTTTTCCAGAAGGAAAACACTGCAAAATAAAATGCTCTTTGCCTTGTTGATTCTAGCCTGGTCTTTGATACAGGCAGTACAGTAAGTTCATAATCATGTAGAGAACGAAGTGAGCTAGTGAGGTAAGGTAAGACAAGGTACAGGTGCAAAGAACCTTGTGCACTAAGACTAGAATTTTAAAAAGAATTCAGAATTGTACAGGAACCATTAATGCTGAAATAATAGTGAGATGACATGATCAAACTTGCGTGTCCAGCATTTTGAATGGTCTGGAGTCATCTGATCTCAAAAGCGCTGACACTGGCATCACTTTTCCCTCTAAGCTGAGCGGGTGTCCTCCAATGCATTACTACCAGTAGGGGGCAGTGCTTCAATATTGTGTTTCCAATCTCTAGGGACAGGCAGGTTCCCTGGAGTGCTGCAGAACTTGCCTGTCCCTCACTATTGAAATTGTGATAGTGAAACAGCACCTCCCACTGGCAAGACTGTAGGTGGAGGACTCCCGCTCAGCTTAGAGGGAACAATTTTGCAATAATTAAGATGCATGGTAATGAGAGTACATGCAAGCATACATTGGGCTGTATGGTCAACGTAAGTCTGAACAGCACAAAACCTGCAAGAAACTGTGGAAGTGAGACTACACAAGCGATGCGACCTGAGGGGTGAAGGAGAGCAGCTCCACTAGGGTATATATATTTATATGGTGATTGATGTCTGATTATTATTAGTTCCAATGTTTACTAGTGATCTTGCCAGGATATTACATAGCACAGAATATAAATTTTTAAACAAATAAAAAAATTATCTTTGGTATCTCGTTGACAGCATGCTGCAAACACAAGTACTCTTAATGAAGGCTGTCAGTGCTGCAACAGATTTTTGCTGATCTATTGCTGATTGTTATCTTTAATTTTAATTAAAAATGTTCAACCTACAAAACTAGTTTTTAAGCTTTTATTATTGTTAAAACTAATCATGGTTTTCCCATACATACAGCTGAACACTCTTGTTCCATAAACACTTCAGGTTTTTCTCTTTTATGAGTTCAGAAACTATTTACTCCCTCATGCACTGCAGTAGATCCCCTGGGAGGTTGTTATCATTTAGTTAAATGTCTGTAAGCCTCCAGACCTTAGGGTCCCAGTAATTAAATTATGAGCAACTACATGAACTGTTCCAACTCAAAAGGGAATGACAAAACAAAACTGTCAATCTGAGTGATGATGGAAATCTTTTTCATGCTGTTTTTAGAAACAGAGAAAGATATAGGCAGATAAAAGACCATATGGAGGGGCATAATCGACCAGAAACGCCTATCTCCATGGGCGTTTATCTCCGAGAACGGGTCCGTGAAGGGGCGGAGTGAACCGTATTTTCAAAAAAAATAGACGCCCATGTGTTATTTGCCAAGGTGTGAGCTGGGCGTTTTTGCTTTTCAGCGATAATGGAAAATGAAATCGCCCAGCTCAAAAACGAATAAATCCAAGGCATTTGTTCGTGGGAGGGGCCAGGATTCATAGTGCACTGGTCCCCCTCACATGCCAGGACACCAACCGGGCACCCTAGGGGGCACTTTTACAAAAACAAAAAAAAAGGTAAAAGAGCTCCCAGGTGCATAGCACCCTTCCCTTGGGTGTTGAGCCCCCCAAATCCCCCTCAAAACCTACTGCCCACAAGTCTACACCATTACTATAGCCCTAAGAGGTGAAGGGGGGCACCTACATGTGGGTACAGTGAGTTTGGGGGGGTTGGACGACTAAGCATTAAGCAGCACAATTGTAACAGGTAGGGGGGGGATGGGCCTGGGTCCACCTGCCTGACGTCCACTGCACCCCCTAACAACTGCTCCAGGGACCTGCATACTGCTGCTTGGGAGGAGGGTATGACATTTGAGGGTGAAAGTAAAAAGTTGTGAAACATCATTTTTTTGTGGTGGGAGGGGGTTAGTGACCACTGGGGGAGTCAGGGGAGGTCATCCCCGACTCCCTCTGGGGGTCATCTGGTCATTTAGGGCACTTTTTGGGGCCTTATTCGTGAAAAAACAGGGTCCAGGAAAAGTGCCCTAAATTCTAGCTACAAACGTATCCATTATCGGCGAAAGGCGCCCATCTCTGTTCGGGTGATAACCACGCCCCAGTTCCGCCTTCACCACGCCTCCGACACGCCCCCGTCAACTTTGTCCGCATCCGCGACGGAGTGCAGTTGAAAGCGTCCAAAGTTCGGCTTTCGATTATACCGCTTTATTTGTTTTTGTGAGAAAAACGCCCATCTCCCGATTTAGGTCGGAACTTGGGCGTTTTTCTCGTTCGATTATAAGCAGGATGGTCATCCATACCATCTACTCTCCCTACCACTCCCTTGGATATCCTATGAACTTGTCCCAAGCTCTCTTGGATTCAGATACTGTTTTTGTCTCCACCACTTCCACTGGGAGGCTGTTCCATGAATTCAGCACCCTTTCCCTGAAGACGTATTTCCTCAGGTTACTTCTGAGTCTATCCCCTTTTTACCTTACATAAGTACATAAGTGTTGCCATACTGGGACAGACCGAAGGTCCATCAAGCCCAGTATCCTGTTTCCAAGAGTGACCAATCCAGGTCACAAGTACCTGGCAAGATCCCAAAACAGTACAATACATTTTATGCTGCTTATCCCAGAAATCAGTCATGGATTTTCCCAAGTCCATTTTAATAATGCCTTATGGACTTTTCTTTTAGGAAGCTATCCAAACCTTGTTTAAACCCCGCTAAGCTAACTGCTTTTACCACATTCTCTGGCAATGAATTCCTTTATCCTATGCCCCCTCGTTCCAGAGCTTCCTTTCAATTGAAAGAGACTCACCTCCTGTGCATTTTTGCCGCACAGGTATTTAAATGTCTCTATCATATCTCCCCTTCTCTCACCTTTTTTTCCAAAGAATACATATGTCTTTATATCTGTTCCCATATGCTTTATGATGAAGAGCACTGACCATTTTAGTAGCCACCCTCTGGACCGACTCCATCCTGTTTATATCTTTTTGAAGGTGCGGTCTCCAGAATTGAACACAGTATTCTAAATGAGGTCTCACCAGAGTCTTATACAGGGGGATCATCACCTCCTTTTTCCTACTGGCCATTCCTCTCCCTATGCACCCAAGCATACTTCTAGCTTTCACCACCACCTTTTCACCCTGTTTGGACACCTTAAGATCATCACATACGATCACACCCAAGTCCTGCTCCTCTTTTGTGCATTTCATTCAAGCAATAACGCCTTTTTCGAGAGGGTCTGTTTATCCATATGTCTGTCTATCAATCCATACACAAGATTTGTATCTGCAAACAAACCTAAGTGTATAGATAAAGGGATAAGAAAGAATATGCCAGGAGCAGAAAGCAGTGGGGTATAAGGGAAATTAATTGGAAACCTACAGCGGTACCAGGAGTAGTGGTACAACTTTTTAGTTGGAGGGGCCAAACAAATCAATCTTTAACGCTGCCCCCAAACTTTCTAGTTCCAGGTGCTGTGTTGGGCAAAATATTGGTTGGGATATGGCACTCTCTTCTTTGGAAGTTTGATCCCTAGTAGTAATACCCAGGGCTTTTTTTGAGGGGGTACTGGCGGGTACTGAGTACCGGCACCTTTTCTATTGTCTGCTAAAATTGACTCATGGTCCCCAAGTTTTAATGAAAGAGCTCAGGCTTTACACAACAATTCTGCCTTGTCATAGATTCTGTGACTGGTTGCAGGGGGCCTGGCTATTGTGGGGTGGGTCCCTCAGTGATCACCCCACCCTTAAAGAATGGCCTAGCATTTGAGTACCGGCACCTTTTTCACTAGAAAAAATGTACTGGCAATACCACAAGACTAGAGATTTCAGTTCTATTTTGAACCAGTGCCGATAAGTCAGGAACAACCAGGTTCATTCCTATCCTCCCTGCTAGCTACTGGAGGTACCAGAAGGGTTGGATGTGGAAGGGTTTATGTTGGGGGGGGGGGGTTATGGAGGTAGGAGGATTTGTAATGGGGAGGGGGAGTCAGCTTGGAGGCTGAAGGTGCAAGTCTTCCAGCAGCAGCCCCTTTAAGAAGTTGCACAGGCCAGCTTTAGGTCAAACACACACTGGCCTATTTACTTTGCAGAATAGTAAACTGCTTTGCTTGATTTTGCTGGCTTAGCATCTCATTATTTCTAAACCTGTACTAGGTTAAACAAATCATACATTAAGGGCAAGTAATGCATGATTTTGCCATTTAATGTAGGTTATTTGGAAAACATGTGTGATATTCCCTTAAAGCACATTAATAAGTGCCTGTCTGGGAAGGTAACTCACATTAATAAATCTAGCTCTGTGATTAAGTCCTTTAGGGACAGGAATTACCAGAATGTAACTTGTCTTGAACTACTGATGGAAAAGTGTAAACTAAATCCAAATAAATTAACTTACCATATCCATAAAGGGGTGCTCATATTGCAGTAAAGTGAATAACGTAACAACACCTCAGAGAGGGATGTTCCTAAAATTGTTTATTATGCACCTATTTACCATTACTTTGGTGCCCAAAGAGCCTTTTTCCAAACTCACAATGGCATATAAGATTATTAACCTAACTATCAAAAAAGCTGATCTCTAAATAGGTAAATTAGCACTTGAATGCATGCATCTAAAATCTGTTGGAATTTATACTGTTAATTCTGTGATAACTTCAGATTTTATAAGTTGAAAAAGTGCGTGCTTTAAGCATTGCACAAAAAAGATGCATGTTGGTGGGTGTGAGCGTCACGTATGTCAAGTTACATGGAAATACTTTTAAAACAAATAGGAGGACATATTTTTTCACTCAACGAATAGTTAAGCTCTGGAACTCTTTGCCAGAGGATGTGGTAACAGCGGTTAGCATATCTGGGTTTAAAAAAGGTTTGGACAAGTTCCTGGAGGAAAAGTCCATAGGCTGTTATTGAAATGGACATGATCTGCAAGGGCAGGCTTCTACATGGAATAGTGGAGGAGTAGCCTAGTGGTTAGTGCAGCAGAATCTGATTTTGGGGAACTGGGTTCAATTCCCACTGCAGCTCCTTGTGACTCTGGGCAAGTCACTTAACCCTCCATTGCCCCTGGTACAAATAAGTACCTGAATATATGTAAACCGCTTTGAATGTAGTTGCAAAAGCCTCAGAAAGGTGGTATATCAAGTCCCATTTCCCTTTCCCTTACATATTAAGACCATTGCACAAGCACAGCACCTGTGGTAGGTAGAGTTCTCTCTGTCTATACAACAGTGTTTTAAATTCAGTTTCTCAATGTGCACCTTAAGGGACCCTTTTACTAAGATGATCCTTACCAACGATTATTATATATTGACCTTGTTTCCCATTATCCTTATTGCTATCCCTAATCTTTTCCTCTCCATCTATTCCTCTCCATCTTCCTACGCTCACCTCATAATGCCCATTTCCTTCTACACCTAATTCCTCTTTTGTTCAAGTTACTTATCCATTAACCCCATTAATATTACGTCTTCTACAAATTGTATATTCTTCCTACGACTTGTAATTCTTCTTATTGTTACTATGTAAGCCGCATTGAGTCTGCCATGTGTGGGAAAGCGCGGGGTACAAATGTAATAAATAAAATAAATAAATAAGATGTGCCGAAAAATGGGCTGTGCTAGTGTAGGTGCGTGTTTTGGGCACGTGTAGATCCATTTTACAGTGCACCTGTAAAAAAAGACCTTTTTTTAAAAGTTTTGCCAAAAATGGACGTACGGCAAAATTAAAATTGGCGCGTCCATTTTGGGTCTGAGATCTTACCCCCAGCCAATGATTTAGCTGTAAGGTCTCACACGGTAACCATGCGGTGATCGTCTACGCACGTAGAATGACGATTACCGCCAATTTTTTGCCGCGCGCCAGAAAATTAAAATATATTTTCTGGTGCATGTGGCAGACGTGTGTGAAAAATGAAATGACCACAAGGGCCACACGGTAGCCAGGCGCTAACGCAAAATTGATATACGTTGGGCGTGCGTAGGTGCCTACGCGGCTTAGTAAAAGAACCCCTCAATGTATTTTGAAGCACAAAAGTAATACATCTGAAACTCATTTGCAAAAAAAGCAAATGAGGATTGACTTGTCAATCTGACAGTGTTAGAGGAGGAAGAAACACTGACTACACTTGAAAGGAAAGACACATGGAACGAGTTCACTTCAGACATAACAATAATGCTGTTGGAACAGTACGTGGTGTCTAAGAAAGATGAAATAGTAGAAATATATACTTCACATAACGGCATGGCTACAAAGATTCAATAGCTCTGCTTCAAAGGCTAGAACAAGCCATAACCTGCAGCTTACGATAGAAATTGAACTGCCTGTCAAGTACAGGATTTCAACTGAGAAAGCCACTGTTAACATGAATAATTGCTGGCAGATCCATTGAGCAAGATCCCGAGTGGGAAATAGAGCAATAAGGTTATTCCAAGGAGAAGAGAGAGAGATGTAAGTTACTGGAGAAAAACAACCCTACAGCAAATTGGGAAAACAGAAAGAATAAAACTCTTGGCATCGAAAGAAAAATATGTCTTTTAGAAAAACTATTGATTGGAGATGACGTTTTGAAAAAAAACTTTCATTGCAGTTTGTTGTTTCTTGTTATTGTCATTCAATTTCCTTAATAAACAAATCTGAACATAGAAAAACTACTGAAAGAATAGTAAAACAAAACAAGTTTCTGACAAACATAGGGCTGTGGGGTTTAAAAGGAGAGAGTGCACTGCCAGAGAGAAGTAAGACAAATGTGATCCAGACAGGGAAAGCAATTCCAGAAACCAAACCTTGTAACTGTGAGGATATAGGGGAAGCCAGAGAGGCTGGAACCAGATTATTAAGCTACATACCAAACACCAGTGATGTGTAGCAAGAATATTATAGAGTTAATGTTCAGAGATAGACTAAAAGCATAGGTGGGTTTTCATAATATGTATATATTTAGTCACGTAGAAAAATACACAGGGGGAGGGATTTGGGGAGAAGTAATTGCAAACCACTGGTATATAGGTACTGTCACAAAACGCCTAGCCACCTGTCTGTGGCTATAACCCCGCAGCCACTTAGAGGGTCTATTCCCAGCACAGCTCAGGTCCACCTGCATCTGCCACTTGTGCTCTAAACTAATACCCTCCTCCCAGCGACTGAGTCCCAACCAGCTATGGGTGAGTCTCCCGCTCTCAATGTGTTCCCCAGTTACTGGAGCCACACTCCCAGTGGTCCCACAGTGCTCAACTCATGTTATTTGCATGTGTAAATGGAGCTATTCTATAATAGAGAATGACACAGGAATGGGGACCCGCAGTAACCACGGGGATGGGGTTGGGGACAGAGCTCTCGAGGACGAGTTCAGAGCCCTCGGGGATGGGGCGGGGATGGGGAAAGAGCCCTTGGGAACAGGGACAAACTGTCCCCATGTCATTTTCTACTTTGAAGCCAGTTAATGAAATGGACTGTTATTTATGTTTGAGTGATGCAGATGATATTTTGATTTTTTGGAAAAACAAGTAAATATGTTGGCCACAGCTAGCACAATGTGCATGGGGGATGCTGTGCATTCCTGCTACCAGTACATCTTCTAAGAAGACATCTTCTATTGCAGGAAGGACTGTGGAGATTGTTGATGACTTATTATTAATCCACAGATTAAAATATCGTAGGGTGCCCCGATGAAAGAGCCTCTCCCCCACAGCCGTGTCCTTAGCCCTGTAAATGGAGGAAATGACGGGGCCAATGCGACGAGAGGCAGAATGTGATCCACGAGGAGCTGAGGGGAGTTTAGAAATACAAACTCATCTAATAAGCACCGGAACGGCGGTTACAGCAGCGGGAGAAACAGAAGCTACAAGTATAAGAACTTTGAGAGAAAATTCCATTCAGCAATTTGAGGAAATGAACACCCAATTTACTGCCTCATTTTCCATGCCCTCGGAAGTCACTTTAGACAGTTTATGGTGTTTAATAGCCGATTTGGGTAAAACACTATGCCCTCAGGTACAGAACATTAGTCAAGATGTGACTGTTTTAGAAGCAAAAATAAAGAAACGGATGAAGGCTTAAAATCTTTGATTTTGGATGTTCAATCACAAGAAAAAAATTTACCACATATGCAATCGCTTCAAAGTAATATGGTTAAAGACTTAACTAATTTGAGGAGGAAAACGGAATTCCTTGAAAGTTACTCAAGAAGTAATAATTTGCGTTTTTTGAATTTTCCACAACTATTTGCTGTTTCCCCTCAAGAAATGTTAAAGAACTACTTTAAAGAAATATTGGAGGTTGCGGAAGAGAATATTGCTCCCTTCTCGCAAGCATATTATTTGCCTGTTAAAAAGGAAAGTAACCAACAAATGTCAGAAAAACAGTCATTAGATGTATCTGCACTTCTTGAATCTTCTAATACAGAACAAGTCACAGCAGCCACCTTGTTGGCTACAGTGGTGTTGGCGCCGGATAAAAATTGGATAGTGAAGATGTTTTTTAAAAACAGAGAAAAGACTTTCAGAGGTCTACAAATACAGATATTTCCAGATTTATCAAGGGATACTGTAATGTAAAAAGGAATCACCCTAAATTTATGCATGTAAATTCCAATTAAATCCAATTAGTGCCAATAACTGCTTATTAAAAAGCCAATTATTGCTGCTAATTAGCTCATTATTTAATTAAATTGTGTGCAAAAATTGGGCACGTGCCCAACTTTGCACACATAATTTTAGGTGACTTTTATAGAATTAGACGGTTAATGTATGTAGCATGTATTTGCAAGGGGGTTTAGACGGAGATGGAGCATGTATGGGACATCAGCGGGGCTCTCACTTGCACATGTACATAAGAACATAAGATTAATCATGCTGGGTCAGATCAATGGTCCATCTAACCCAGTATCCTGCTTCCAGCAGTGGACAATCCAGGTCATAAGTACCTGGCAGAAACCCAATTAGGAGTGACATTCCATGCTACCAATGCTGAGGCAAGCAGTGGCTTCTCCCATGTCCATCTCATTAACAGACTATGGACTTTTCCTCCAGGAACTTGTCCAAACCATTTTTAAACCCAGATACACTAACCGCCATTACCACATCCTCCGGCAGACAGTTCCAGAGCTTAACTATTCTTTGAGTGACAAAATATTTCCTCCTATTTGTTGTAAAAGTATTTCCATGCAATTTCATTGAATGTCCCCTGGTCTTTGTACTTTTTGAATGAGTGAAAATTTGATTCACCTCCACCCGCTCTACACCACTCAGGATTTTGTAGACTTCAATCATATCCCTCCTCAGCCGTCTCACTTCCAAGCTGAAGAGCCCTAACCTCTTTAGCCTTTCCTCATACAAGAATAGTTCTGGAGCGTTATTCCGTGGGGGCGTGTCAAGATGGCGGCATAATTGGAGGTCAGAGAAACGCTCCTACTTGGTTGGAACTAATACAGTTAATTTTAAGAGTTATGCCGCATACAAAACGTAAAGGAACTGTGAGAATGGTGCCCCACCCTCCTCAACTTCCTCGCCAATTCAATCAAATATAGAACGTTACCTTACCACGACAGCTCAAACTACTAAGAAATGGATCCCATAGCGAGGGAGATCAGAGAAGGTGAATCCCTGCGGGGAGAGGAAATTTCCTTGTCACCACGTGGATCGATGTTACCACCGTGTCTGGCATCAATGGCGGCTCTAGAGTGTTCCCAACACATTGCCGGAAGCGCGATGGTTGGGCCATCCATTCTTTTTGTTTCATTTGTGTTCAAACAGGATTTAAATTCAATTATGAGACTCTATTTTAAATATGCTGACAATCTTTGGGAGGGACAAAAGGTGTGGATATTTCCAGATGTCACTAAACAAATCCAACAAAGAAGAAAGGCTTTTCTAGCTATGAAGAAGAGGGGAATCCTTTTTTCTAGCCTATCCATGTAAATGCATAATTAAATTGGATACAATGAAATATGTATTTTACTCTCCAGATCAGCTAAAATCTTTTCTAGATATGAAACAACTGAAATGAACATTTTAATATAGTTTTAATATAGTTTGAGATATGCTGAAATGTTTAAAAAGAAATTTACCTATAATAATCTTCTCTATTCATAATGCCCCCCTAGGGATAATAGTGGTCTAAGAAAGTGAAAATATGTTATTTGGCTTAAATTAAACAGATAGTAAATTAATCAGTAATTCTTGGATAACTGTGAATTTAATTTAAAAATTTCTGCTTTTTTCCTTATTCATTCATATTTCCTTTGTTAATTTAAGCTGATGATATCAACTGTGTAAACCTGTAAAATTTCAGCCTCAAGTATGAACTAATTATGTCTTTAGAAACATCAATAAAAAGAAGGAGGAAGTGACGTCACGGTGCTTGATGGCCGCTTGAATTCTTAGCTCCTCACTCTTCCCCCAGAATTTCGCTAACTTTGGCCGCTTTCCAGCGAGATAAAGCTAGAGCCCGACAGGGGAACAGCAGTGGGAGTCATGAGCAAATCGGGGGCTGCTTCCAGAAGGGACGGCGAGCGCCATTCCGCTCGACAACAGGGAAGGAGCTCGCAGCGCCACGTGTCGCCGGCAGGGCCTTCAGGGTCCGATTCGGAATCGGCACTTTCTCATGCAGAACAGCGGGAGCAGAGTCCCAAACAGCGAGCTTCCCATAGCTTAGCGAAAAGTTTGGAAGCAATCAGGGCAGAAATACAATCGTCTAAGGAGGAGATCCTGGAAAGGATCGATACCATGAATGCGGATATTCGTGAGCTTGGAGGCAGAGTAGAAGAATTGGAGGCTCGCGTCGACGACCACGGAGAGCAGTTTAGCACTGTGGAAACAAGGCTTACTCAGGTGTTTGCAGCTTGCGACGATCTTCAGTACAAGATGGATGATCTGGAGAATCGCGGCCGCCGTAAGAATCTCCGTTTTAGAGGAGTTCCGGAGGCGCGAGATGGCGAAGACGTTCCCGCCATTGTGAGTCTTTTGTGTGGTAAGCTGATGGGAGCCGAGTTGGATCCTCGTGAAATCGCTATAGAACGTGCACATAGGGCCTTGAAAAAACAACAGGATAATCGCCCTCGTGATATAATTGCCAGATTTGCTTCATATCCTTTCAAAGAAAAAGTTTTGCAAAGTGCTCGTCAGTTGGGCACAGTGGAATACAATGAGGCTCGTGTGGGGGTGTTCCAGGACCTCTCGCTATTCACGCTGGCGCAAAGAAGAGCTATGAAGCCAGCACTCGACATTCTAATTAAAGAAAAGATTTCCTATCGTTGGGCTTTCCCCTTCGCGCTCTGTTTTACTGTTAAAGGTGCAGCATGTCGGGTGAGACAGTTGGCGGAGGCTTGGAAGAAGCTACATGAAGCAGGTTTGACGCAGCACGCCTCGCCTCCGGTGGAACTCGCGTCTGATACTAGGGAGAAATTGCAGCGATGGAAACGTGTTTCTCGTAGGGGGAAGTGAACAGTATTATCACTCTGAAGTTCCTTACTATGTGACTTTTCTGCTAGCAAAGCTTGTGGGTGCTCTAACACTTGGACTTATCATGTGTTGTCTCCCCCCCCTTTTTTCCCTCCCCCCCCCCTTTTTTAGTTTTGTTTGATGTTTTCATAATCTGTTTTAGAAAATGTGTTTGGGGTGGGGGGGAGAAGGGATATGGGAGATCGTTTAGATAGCTTTATAGGAGGGAGGGGGCTTGTGTGGAGTGAGTGGGGGGTTTTAATGCTTTGTATGATTGCTGTTATAGAGTGGGCTTGAAGTACACGTAATGGGGAGGATGTTGAGTGAGACTTTAAGGTTGGGTTAGCTTAAATGCTAGGATTGGTGTGTGTGAGGCGGTTTAAGTGTTAAGATAAGCGGGGGTGAGTGGGGGGGGCGGTTTGAGTGTGCCTTGGGGTACTGTGACTCCTTGCTCCATTTTCCTAGGCGGGAGGACAAGTTGGGTTCTCTGCCTGGTGGTAGTGGTCAGGGGGGGGGGACTTGGGGGGGAGGGGAGGGGGAAGGGGGTATGGCAGAAGGGGGGGGGATTCCTCCTCGTCGGAGGCTTTTGTTTTGGCTGGGTTCGGGGGGCTCCCACTGTTCCTGTTGCTCTCACTTTGCTAGTTCCACATGTTCTTTGCAGTTGCTTTGCCTGGCAGCGAGTAGACCATACTCATGAGTAAAGCCTTAAAGTTTTTGTTTTATAATGTCAAAGGCCTTAACTCGCCTCAAAAACGCCAAAAAGTTTTCAGGGAATTGGTGCATCTGGGATCTCATGTGGTGTTCCTCCAGGAGACTCACCTGCGAAGGGATCATGAGCGGTACCTGACCTCGCCTCATTACCCGACGGTTTTTTGCGCTTCTGCCTCCGATGGCTCTAAAAAAAGGGGAGTTGCGATATTGTTACATTCGTCTCTGCAGGTCCAAGTGGGCAAGGTGCAGAGGGATACAGAGGGGCGATTTTTGTCTGTACATCTTACAATTGATAATGAGGCTCTTAATCTGGTTTCCTTATATGCTCCGAACGAGGGACAAGTAGGATTTTTCAAGAGGATAGTGGGTCGTATCATTTCTTGTCCTTCGGGTAAGTTGATTGTCGGGGGGGACTTTAATGCTACTTTACATCCGGACCTTGATAGGTCGGGTCAGTCATCTGCAGCGGATGGTCAATTATCTAAAGCCTTTAATCAGTTTGTGCGAGATATTGGAGTAGTTGATGCATGGCGGGTCATACATCCACGAGTTCGGGATTACTCGTTTTTTTCCCATTCTCACGATACTTATTCGCGAATTGACTATGTGTTGCTGGACATTTCATTAACTCATGCTGGATGGGAGGCGGACATTGGCACTTGTACTCTTTCAGACCATGCTCCAGTTTGGACCTGCTTACCCTCCCTTGGGAGGGAGGACAGGGATAGGAGGTGGACCTTAAATACCACCCTATTGAGGGATGAAGAGATACTTGGGGGCTACAGACAGCTCTTCAAGGAGTATATAGAGTTTAATATTAATTCGGGCCCAGCCTTGGGAGTGGTCTGGGATGCCCTGAAGGCTGTTTCACGGGGGTATTTCTTACAGAAGGCTGGCTCTAGGGCTAGGCAACAGCGGGCTGAGGTGGCGGGGTGTTTGTCCCGTTTATCAACTCTTACAGACCAGCATAAGACTTCACATTCGGTGGCCACATTAAGAGAGATTCAGGGTCTTCGTTTAAAACTAGATCACATTTATTCCACTCAATTGCAATTTGTTAATGCCAGGTATCAGTGCTCCCAATACCTTCAGGCTAACAAACCCAGTAGGGCTTTAGCAATCAAGTTGGCACAGCGAAAAATCGATCGCACTATTTTGAAAGTTGGGGATGGCAGGGGTGGATATGTGTCTTCCTCGGGAAAAATACGTCAGCGCTTCCAGGAGTTCTACCAAGAGCTGTACTCCTCTGATATTAATCCGTCTATGGAGGAGATGAGTAACTTTCTCTTGGCCCACTCCCTTCCGCAACTATCTGTGGCTCAGCAAGAAGGATTGGACGGTCAGGTCACTGTGGAGGAAGTGTCGCGGGTTATTAAAGCTTTGCCATCTGGGAAATCACCGGGTCTTGACGGCCTGCCTAACGAATTTTACAAGACCTTCCGGGGGGAGTTGGCCCCTCTGCTGACTGAGCTTATTAATGCAGTTTTATCGGGAGAGGATTTTCCTTCTTCCATGCAGGAAGCTTGGATTGCGGTGCTCCCAAAGCCTGGTAAGGATAAGACGGAATGTGCATCCTACCGTCCAATTTCTATATTAAACTCTGATGTAAAGATCATAGCGAAGGTGTTAGCCAACCGACTAGCAAAGGTCTTGCCCTATTTAATACATCCAGATCAGGTAGGCTTTGTCCCTGGCAGACAAGCTATGGATAATGTTCGTCGCATGGTTCATCTGATCCATATATCAAAGAAGAATAAACTCCCGGTCTGCTTGTTGGGCTTGGATGCAGAGAAGGCCTTTGACCGCGTTCACTGGCCTTTCATGCTCCAGGTTTTAGATAGGTTTGGGGTGGGGCCGGGGTTTCGCAGGTGGGTGGAGGCTCTTTATCATCTTCCGAGCGCGTGTGTCCGTATAAACGGTGGCAATTCGCAGGGGTTTTCACTTTACCGTGGTACTCGACAGGGGTGCCCACTATCCCCGATGCTGTTTGCCTTGGTGATGGAGCCTCTGGCGGTTTCTATCCGTTTGGATCCCGACATAACAGGAATTGTGGTGGGTCATCAGGAGTATAAATTAGCCCTTTTCGCGGATGACGTCATGCTCTCTTTGACTAGACCTTTGCTTTCCCTCCCGAACCTTATGCAGAAGTTGAGCGCTTACTCCAAGGTTTCGGGGTTTAAATTAAATTTGAGTAAAACTGAGGCCTTGGCTATGGGGATTGTGTCTCCGGTTTTGGACTCTTTAAAAGCAAATTTTTCTTTTCGTTGGGTTACAAAAGGTCTCAAATACTTGGGGGTTACCATTACGCCTGGGCTTGAGAACTTGTTTTCGGCCAATTACCCTCCTTTGTTAACATCCATCTATAGGGATCTGGATAGGTGGGAGAATATTGATTTATCCTGGTTAGGCAGGATTGCTTCGCTAAAGATGAATGTTTTGCCTAGATTATTATATATCTTTCAGGTACTACCGTTGCGGATTTCCAGGAGCTACTTATCCAAGTTGCAGGATCGGTTGATTAGGTTCGTCTGGTCTAATAAGCGTCCACGCCTGCCTAGGGCGTTGCTGTATGGGGCACGGAAGAAGGGAGGGATGGGCGTTCCTAACATCTTGTGGTATTATAAGGCTGCTCAGGCGCGATCGGCCCTAGAGTGGTTTCAGGCTCACCCTCAAAAGTTGTGGGTACATATGGAACAGGCCGAGATAGGGCCTCGCTCTCTTCGCTCCTTGATATGGCTTCCTAATAGGTTTAGAGGCTTGGGCGGCGATCTGAGTCCTTCCATCGCGTCCACCTTTTATTACTGGGATGGCCTTTTCTCTAAGTCTGAGGGGAGGCTTTCTCGGTTCTCGCCTATAGCTAATAACCCGCTTTTTTCTCCTGGGCTTCAGCCCGGGCCTTTTACTCGCTGGGCTTCCCTGGGATTGGTGTCTTGGGGCCAGCTTTTTGATGATGATCGCTTGATTTCATTTGACTCACTCAGGGAACAGTTTTCGCTTCTGCCCCAAGACCAGTTTGCGTATACACAGCTTCGGCATTTTCTGTCTTCTCGAGAGATTCGCTCGATGGTATTGCGGGATGATTCTTTTCTTGAAGATCTTTGCGAAGATTCCCGGACTACCAGAGGTCTCATTACTTGCCTTTATTCTCACTTGAGTCAGCAACTTCGCCCCAGCTTACTTCATAGGGAGCGCTGGCATCAAGAGCTAGGGGTTACCTTTGATGAGGCTGACTGGGCGGTATGGGAGAACGGCTGGGCGAGGGTATCTATAGCTGTTCCCTTTCAGGAAAATGTGCTAAAAGTGCTTTATAGATGGTACTTGACACCTGCGAGGCTGTGCCACATGTTCCCGGATGCATCTCCCTTGTGTTGGCGAGGATGTGGCCAGAGAGGAACTATGGGTCATATTTGGTGGTCTTGCCCAAAAGTTAGGGCATATTGGAAATCCATCCAATATAGATTACAACGCTGGTTCCGGAGGCCGGTAAAGTGGTCTCCGGAATATTTTCTTTTTTCTAAAAAACCACCAGGCCTTACCAAATCTCAGGGGCTATTGACCAGGCAGGCCATGTTGGCGGCGAGAGTGGTGTTGGCAACATATTGGAAGTCTCCCGAGGTCCCTTCAAAAGTGCGTTGGCTGAACAAGCTGTGGTACATTTGTGAGCGGGAGAGACTTCGCTCCGAGCAGAGTCGTACTGTGACGAAGTGGGAGATCTTGTGGGAGCCCTTCTTGAAGAACTGTTCTTGTTAATAGGCCCGGCGGGGGGGAGGTGGGGGGGAATGAGGAGATGACAAGGTTAGTGGGGTTCTGCTGCTCTGAGGGGTGGGGGGGGGGGGTTTAGGGGGGGGGGTGGATTTTGTGGGTAAGGGTTGCGGGGATATTTCTAAAACTGTTGAAAAAAGTTGAAGATACTGATTGTTTAGGGTTTCTTGTTGACATTTGGTACCAAATCTTTTCTTCGGGCTGAGGTGATAAGCCCTCGTTGGATTTCATGTGCTGATTTTGTTCGATGGTTTTTTTGCTGATGATTGTACATTTGTCAATGTTCAATAAAATCTTCCAGAAATTAAAAAAAAAAAGAAACATCAATAAAAATAGTACTCAACTTGCTGTTTTCAGGCTGTAGAACATGGAAAAACATCAAATCTGTGAAAAAAATTTGCAGAGTCCCTTCCTCGGGAATTTATCCAAACCATTTTTAAATCCATCTACATTAAGGGCTAGATTATATATAAGGTGCCTAAAATCTAGACATGTCTGAAAAAAAGCATTTAGCAGTATTCTATTTAATGCGCCTAAAGTTAGGCGTGATATATAGAATAGCACATAGGGCTGGGTAACGTGCCTACATTTAAGCGCAGCTATTTACACCACTGAAAACCTGGTGTAAATACCCACACCTAAATGTAGAAACATTCCCCCGAATTCTATAACAATGCGTGTAAATTTGAGAAATGCCTCCGATACGCCTACACTCCTCCCATGTCAGCAACCCCTTTTCAGCTATACGTGTTAGAATTTACATGTGCCTCTCTTTAGAATAGGCTGTGGGTCCTATTTCTGCTCAACTCCAACCAATCCAACCAATCTGAGGACCTGAAGACTATAGCTGAAAATATATAAACCCTGAGACAGCATTGGGTTGGCCAGGAGGTTTATATATTCTATCTTACAAGTGAATTTAGGGAAATAAATCCTTGCTATATCTGCAAGGATACAGCAATAAGAAGCTCAATTGATGCAAGACAAAGAAAATGTCACATGAGGAAGAAGGTATGATGTAGTGCAGAGGTCTGATTCACTAGAGCAGGAGTTCACAACCCAGTCCTTGGGACAGACCATGCCAGTCTGGTTTTCAAGATATCCACAATAAATATTGTAACCAGGTACCTCTATGTGCAGCCAAGGATAGAACAATCTCCTCCAGCCACAGGCTCCCGGTACAGTCAAGAAATAAATGTCCACCAGCAACTTCAATCTTAAGGACTTTATTCCATGCAGGTTTCTAGTAGACCTGATACACAGTTCCAACAGCAACATTCACCTTCAATCTTAAGCACATGTAAGCCACCTGAAAGTGTGTGGCAATTAGTCCCCTTTAAGCAGTAGGCTATCAGCACATATCAGGATTCAATACAGGCTCACAGTCAGCTTCAGTCTGGGCTCTTTATCCAGGGCACAGTAACAGTAGTTCAATTCCAAATAAAAGCAGTTTATTCAGTTCATCATCACAGTTAAACCACAAAGCAGAGGTTACTACCTTCTACTCTCTTTACTTTCATAATAGGTTCCATACTTTAGGGACTTCTCATACCCAAGGGATTCCACCCTGCATCTGCTTCACTGGTAGATTCAATACTTTAGGGACCTCTCTTACCCAAGGGTTTTCAGCCTGCAACTGCTTCTCTCCCTTGAGACTCCTTCCCAACTGCCTAACAGGCAAGCTGGCGGGCAGATGGGCAGGTGGGCCTCAGGGTGTCCTATCTTCACCTCCCCTCCATTACCTTATTATCCTGCCCTCGTGTTCTAGTGGCCTCTTCGGGGCAGAAAAAAGCCCCCTCTTTCCTACCTGGCAAGGCTTCGCGAGACTTCTGCAGAAGTCTTGCAAGGTCACTGCTTGAACTCTTGGCAGCCATTTTGAAGCGGTGCCGGGAGCAAGACAGGTCTGCAACTGCGCTGGGCCAATAATGGAAAAAAGAAGGCCGGCCCTGATGAGCATTTGGCTGGCTTTACTTGGTCCTTTTTTGTTCACAACCAAGCCTCGAAAAGGTGCCCGAACTGACCAGATGACCACCGGAGGAAATCGGGGATCATCTCCCCTTACTCCCCCCCAGTGGTCACCAACCGCGTCCCACCCCAAAAAAAATTAAAAACCATTTTTTTGTCAGCCTCTATGCCAGCCTCAAATGTCATACCCAGCTCTGTTGTGGGTAGTGGGTTTGGGGGGGGGTTGGGGGGCTCAGCACCCAAGGTAAGGGAGCTATGCACCTGGGAGCAATTTGTGAAGTCCACTGCAGTGCCCCTAGAGTGGCCGGTTGGTGTCCTGGCATGTGAGGGGGACCAGTGCACTACAAATGCTGGCTCCTCCCACGACCAAAGGGCTTGGATTTGGCCGGGTTTCAGATGGCTGCCATTAGTTTCCATTATCGGTGAAAACCAATGGCGGCCATCTCTAATGCTGGCGATCTCTAAGGGTGGCCCAAATGTTGAGATTTGGCCGGCCCCGACCGTATTATCGAAACGAAAGATGGCCGGCCATTTTGTTTCGATAATACGGTCGGGTACGCCGCTTTACGGGGCCATCATTAGAGATGGCTGCCCTTATAGATGGCCGGCACCGTTCGATTATGCCCCTCAATGTTACTATGTTACTTAACCAGCTAAAGCCTAATTTAAAAACAGCTATTTTGGAGGGCATTCCGGAAGCAGTCAGCACTTGGCCAGTTAAGTGCGGATATTCAGCACTTAATTGGCCAAGGTCACCACATAAGCAGGACTGCATAAAAGTCAGTCCTATCTTTATGCAGTGCCCCATAGCTGATTAAGTGTCGACTATCGAACTTAACTGACCATGCATTAGCTGGCTCCAGAAACCCAGAAATTCAGTGCTGAAGCCTGGACATGGCCCAGTGTCTGTCAGCAAAACACTGAGTGCCTGTATGAAATGAGTCACCACTGAGGTCTGTAGGGTATTTATCTCCTGACATATTTGAAAGTTGATAGTATTGGGTTTATTGAATGTAGTATTCGGAACATTTACACACATAGGAGGGGATTCTATATATCACGCCTAGTTTTCCACAATGAAATCCAGGTGTATTCTATAACAGCATGTGTAACTTAATTGGCTTAACAAGCATATCAGCATTGATAACAGGTCTTAATGAGCACTAATTGGTAATAATTAGAATTTACATGCACTGCGCCTAAATGCTAATGCACGCAGGCAAAAAGGGGCATGGTTATGGACAGAGAAATGGGCATGTCATGGTTGTTCCAAAATTTACATGCACTGTTATAGAATATGGCCCTAGGCACTAGGATATCAACTAAGCATATTCTATATACCGCACCTAAATCTAGGCACTGCTTATAGAATACGCTTAGCCAGAAATGTTTTTCATGCAAATTTTTCAGGCGCCATATGCAGAATCTGGCCCATAATTAGCACATAAATGTTAGCACTTACTTTACAGAATTACCCCCTTTTGAGGGCAATTCTTTAACAGGGTGCCTAGGATAGAAGTGTAAACAGGCACATATTTCAAACCTATTCTATAAAGAAACGTAGATGCCTCCTTTTCTTTACAGAACATGAGTGCAAGTGGCAGCAAATGGGCTCGCATTTATGGCTTGAACACTTACACTAGCCCATCATTTCCAAAACCGTGCGCCACAGCAAACTCAGGGGTGCCGCGGCACATCTTGACCTCCCTCCCGCCACCCACAATCCAGCATCGCACCCTACTTTTCCCTCCCGCAGGTCTGGAATCTGCCACTTCCTGCTTCTTCCCCCTCCACAGCTGCAGTGTTTGCAGCTTACATTTTTGGGCCGTCCGTGATTCACACAGGTACTGCGGGGACTTCCCTCTGCCATGTACGGCCTTCAAAACAGGAAGTTGCATCAGAGAGGGCCTGACGTGGAGGACTGGGAAGGCCCCCGAGTGCCTGCTTATGTGAATCGCGAACGGCCCAAAAATGTAAGCTACAAGCACTGCAGCTGCGGCAGGGGAAGGAGAAGGAAGCGGCAGTGATCCTGGACCTGCAGGAAGGAAGGTAGCTAGCGATGCTCAATTTGGTGAAGGCAGAGGTGTGCTAGATTTATAGGAGGAGAGGGGCTGCAGGGAATGGTGTGCTGGATTTTCTGGGAAGAGGGGGCTGCAGGGAAAGAGAGACCTATGTGACCGGGGGGGGGGGATGCGGAAACCCATGTGGCTGGGAGGGGGGGGGGGTGCGATGAAAAATTGCTCAGACACTAAGTTTGGGAACCCCTGCACTAGCCCTATAGCTGGTGCCCAGAAATTAGCCAGAACATGTGTTAATTATAGAAGAATATAATTTATGCACATATTTTCATGTTCCACCCATGTGCATGCCCACCAGCAAAGTATGCACAATCAAAACATATTCTATGAGGTCATTTATGCATGCAAGTGGCCACATAGGCACGCAAATGACTACAATACCATCATTTGTGTGAGTCCCCTCCGCACAAAGCTAGGAAGCGCCTTATATGATTACCCTTATGTTCTTAGATCAAATTACTTGGCACTTACTTTTAAAAGTATGTGACACACAGCTATAGGAAATTCATAATCATTTAACAGTAGTAACTTTTTTATGGGAATTTCTATATGACTACCGTTTACAATAACAAATTTTGCAGGTTGGAACATTTGGATTCCAAACTGCAGGTGTGCTGACTTATTCAGCTTTGGATTCCATCATCTGAACTGTGGAGGGTTGTGCTTACTGTCTGGGTTCTATTTCGTTCTTCTTTTAGGCAATATAATTTCTTTCTTACCTTTTGTCATTCCATCACCAGCTGAACTGACTGGATTTACTGTTGATGTGGCTAAAGGCCAGTCAAGTGTCTCAACTGTTGTGTCACTGAGCAATGATTTCATTTTTTCATTAGTAACTGACCAGTGATCGTCAACCATAGCTTCTTTGGTCACTGTACCATCATTTGTAGAATGAATTGTGGTGTCTTGAGTAATCAGAGTCAAAAGATTTGGGTGTAAAGTATCTCCTATTGTGCTGAAAGTTTTAAGAGTTTGGTCGTCATAAGACAATGTGCTTGCAATCCAAGATGGAGAATGACTGTCAAGATCTATGGTGGGTATCGTATCTGAAGCATTTTCAGCCATATTTGTAAATGGAATGTCATATGGGTGGAGATCTCCATTGGCAGTTAGCAGATCACTACCATTTGAAACAAAACAAGTTTTGTCTATCACACCTAGAAAGAAACAGATATTCAAACTGTCATTCATGGTCAAATGAATTTCTGTAAAACAAAATGTCTGTCAAAATCCTCAGTTTATCACACATTAAAGCTTCTATACTGGAACAGACCAAAGGTCCATCAAGCCCAGTGTCCTGTTTCCAACAGTGGCCGATTCAGGTCACAAGTATCTGGCAAGATCCCAAAAGAGTAAACCAGATTATATTGCTTATCCCATTATAAGCAGTGGATTTTCCCAAGTCCATCTTATTAATGGCTTATGGACTTTCCTTTTAGGGAACAGATCAAACTCATTGCTTTTACCAGATTCCCTGCAACGAATTCCCTGAGTGAAGAAATATTTTCTTTGATTTGTTCAAAATTTACTACTTAGTAGCTTAATTGTGGGCCCATGGTCCTTGTATTTTTGGAAAGAGAGATAAAAAAAAAAAACCTGGAAGTCCCTACCAACATTTGTGGTTAACACCTACTGCTCTACTCAGTTCCATAAAGCCTCAAAATCTGCATTATTATTTACTTACTTACAAGACCAATCTAAATTAAACATTGTATTAGCACACTGTAAATGTGCTCCTTACTATGTAACAATATCTCATCTGATTATGTAACTGTCATTCCAATGTAATTGTCTGGTTTCTTTTGCACTGTAATCCACTTCAAATCTTTAGAGGTGTGAGCAGAATATAAATCCTTGGTAAAGTAAAGAGACTGGAAAAAAAATCACAACTGTCATCCAAAATACTCAGTTGGATAATGCAAAAATGACTTTGCCCCCCCCCCCCCCCCCCCACCTTGGAGAAATTCTTCCCTATACCCATGTTGTGGAGTAGGAGGAGCATCTTGACCACACAAGTCTGTCTGCTCTTCCCTACCTCCTGTGCATTATGTTTCAGTCAGAACTTACCTGCAGTTTCCACATCTGCCAGTTTTCTTCTGCAGTAAGTTATGTAACAGGCACAACACACTTGTTTGCCTAGGGCCCAACAAAGGGTTAATCCTGCCTGGCCAACAGACTCAAAATTATGCTGAGTCAGTGCCAACTTAGATTGCCAACAGGATCCAGAATTGACCAAGAGGGTTGATCCAGTCTTGGGTTCATCCCACTGTATGAGGGACTTTTAGTCTTGCTTTTCTTAGGGAATACAATGGGGAAGTCAGAACTACAAGTCCCTGCATACAATGGGGCAAACTGAGGATTGGATCAACCCCATCAGGGGAATCTGAATCCAGTTGCAACCCTAGTACCAACTCATATTTTTTAACCATATTGGGGTCAAAAGTGTGAAGCACTATGCCAGTGTCAATTTGGCAGCAAAGGGTAGATTCAACAGGAAGGGGGAGACGTGGGCTCCGGAGGACTTCTGGATGGTCTTGTTCCAGTCAAGAGACTGAGGTAGCGTGGAGTGGGATTGGGTTGGTATGGATTGAAACACTCTTCTTTCCAAATGCTCAAGGCAAGACACATTTCAAGTACAATAGGTAATTCCCATCCCAGAAAATTTATAATCTAGGAGATCAATTTAAAAAGCTGAATTATGGCAGTAAGGTACATTATTTATAAAATAACATTTATTTATTGCAATAGCATGCTGTTTGCCAATAACATAGCTTAATACATAAATTTTCTTCCTAACACTCATTAAAAATGAAGCACAAGCAAATGTATACAAAGCAGATCATTATTTTTTAAAATGAATAAGACAAATTGCTTTAAACTTCATACATGGAGTTATTCATTGAACATTAAAACCACCTGTCTTTAGGGAGCACCAGCCTGCTGATATCCAAGGTGATGCTAACTCCCTTATATGGTAGGGAAGCCCCACCTAGTATATCCCAGGATGCAGTGGGCAGGGTGCCACCATTTTGGAGGTAGCGCTGGAAGGCGGATGGAGTGCTAGATCACCAGGGTGGGTGGGAAGTGGGATACGAATGCCCACTGGGCCACCAGGAAGTTCTTTTTTTCTGTCGGGGGTTAGGGGGACTAGAGATCCACCGGACTTCCAGCCCTCCTGTGCCCTTGTGTCGGTGTCCGGGGTATGTGGGGGATTGGGAGGAGCACTAGGCCACCAGGGCTTTAACTATTGGGAGATCTGGGGGTCCACTGGACCCCCAGGACTGACAGTGGCAGCCCAGGTTGACAGTCACAGCCCGGGCTGCCTGGTTTGGACGAGGGGGGGGGGGACAGAGAGGGAAGCCTTAACCCTAACACTAGCTCCGACCTTGCGCACGTTTAAGGTGCTATTCTGCACGTATGATCAAAGTGCTGTTCTCTGATTATACAAGTGGAATACAGCAGAGCTATATTTAAATGAGTTCTGTGGTATTCCCTAGCGTGCTCATTGTTTGTCGCACCGGGGCCCTCTCATCATGCCATGCTGGTAAATGCGTGCATTACTCCAGTGCTAGTGGCCTCTAGCTCCTGCATTTACCTTTGATCATCGGCCCACTAGGGATAGTTTTAAATGGGCCACAGGCATAGGAGCCAACTTTTCAAAATGATTGAGGGTGCTGAAATTTTTTGTTTTTTACAGGTGGTGCATTCCCCCCTCCCTCTCCTCCCTCTGTCCTCTCCTCCCTCTCCCCCATCCCTCTCCTCTCAGTTTCAGGCCCCCCTCTCCTCCGAGTTCCAGGCCCCCCTCCCTCCGAGTTCCAGGCCGGCCCCCCTCCTCCGTCCCTCCCTCCCTCCGAGTTCCAGGCCCCCCTCCCTCCGACTGCCAGTCCCAACCCCAGCCCTACCTCTTCTCCCACAACAGTCCTCCGCCAGTCCGCCCTCGCCTTCCTGCATGCCACCCAGAATTGTAAAAGTCATCTTACTTTGGGGTCCCAGTGGCAGCAGTGAAAGGCAAGCAAGCTCGACGCTTCAGCCTTCTCTTCTCTCTCAACTCTGGTCCTGCCCTCATTTCCTGTTTCCGCAAGGGCTGTTTCCTGTTTCCTGCTCGCCTTTCACTGCTGCCGCCGGGACCCCGAGGTAAGATGACTTTTAAAATTCTGGGCAGCACGCAGGAAGACGAGGGCAGACCGGCGGACGACTGTTGAGGGAGACGAAGGCGGGCACCGGGCAGGTCGGGCTGGCGAAGGGAACTTCCGGTTCCGACTTCTGGTGGGTGAAAATATTGGGGGTGCTTGAGCACCCACAGCACCCATGGAGTCGGCGCCTATGGCCAGAGGGAAAGTAGATGTCAGTCTGCTCCATATGCAATTGGACTCATAGAAATGGCTACTATGTTTCAAGGTCACTATTGTACAAAGGTTATATCTCATTTCACCTAGGGTTACCATATGTCCAGTTTTACCCGGACATGTCCTCTTTTTGAGGACATGGCTGGGCAACCGGCTTGTTTGTCTGGATTTCCGGACAAACGGGCAGGCTGGTGGCCGGGCTTAATGGTGTCCTATCCCCTCCCCTTACCTTACTCTACTGCCCTAGTGGTCTAGTGACCTCTTCGGGGCAGGAAAGAGCCCCCTCTTTCCTGCCTGGAGTGCTGCCCTGCATTCTCTCTCTTCCCTTGCAATGCTGACAGTCCCAGCGCCGATTCAAAATGGCCACTGAGAGCTGAAGCTACCTTGTGAGACTTCTGCTCTGGCTCTTCAGGTAACTATTTTCATGATCATTACATGTTTGCATCGCCCACATTGTCCCACTGTACATTCTGCATAGCCCTCTTCCTCAATCCCTTTAAAAGCAATCAAAGTTACAAGCTCCCCACCTCCTCCACACTCCAAGTACCTACAGAGGCACCCCTGATAGATAGTGGGAACAGAAGACATGAGTGTGTGACTGACTTTAAGATCTGCAATGGTTTGAGGATGGGCAACACAGCAGGATGTAAGCGCCTTTCCTGCTTGCAGAGGGTTAGGAGAGCTTAGGAAATCTTAGTAGCGTTAGGGAGCTGAGGAGGTCAGCTATGCTTCTGGTAGTTATAAGCAGCCTTGTGTTTGGAGAGGATGGGGGTAGGGGTTGTTGTTCTGTCATGATGGTAGGAAATCAGCATCAAGGCAGCTTTGTTGTGTTCGTCAAAATGTTCTTTTTTCAATTTATATCCCAGCATGAGTTCAGGCATAATTGTATTGATGCAGAGTGAAGATGTGTTGTCTGGATTGTGTTTACAATCTGTGTAAGAGCTGTATTTAAAAAGAAGCAGTTCAAAGAGGGGGGAAATTGTTTTTTGCATTCACAGCATAAAGCAACATGACATTCACAACTAATGATAGATAAGCAATTTACTGTCAGCAGATCAGTCTAAAAAAATATTGCCTCATATGTTCAGCAATTTTAAGTAATTATTGGATCATGTATTAAACCTGGAAGCCACCTGCTCCTTAGCTAGTGTCAACATTTCACAAAGCTGAGAGGTCAGAAATAAAAACTCCCCAGAAGTTAGAATTGGGCTAAAATTTATGACCTACGATACTTTCATAACCTGCAACCACAATCTGCTCATAAAGAAGGAAAATGTGGCAAACTCCATGATATGTGTGCGCAAACATAAAGGTGGAAAGTTACAGTCCGGCTGATATTTAGCCCATGGTGTTTAGCTTTTTCTAATGCTGACTACAGTGGGTAGAATTAGCTTTGGATATTCAGTGCATTGAATATCTGGGGCCAATTCAGCCTGTGTTACCTTTTGGGTTTTATGCAGGGCCTGACCAATATTCAGCCGTATCTCTTCAGGTCCGGAATCCCCCCTTAAGATTTTGATCCTCCTCCCTCTGTCCCATCACTCCCTGGACTGTGAAGCCCCTTCCAATTCACCTCCCTCCTTCTAAATCGCCCCCCTCCCACCCACCCACCACGATCCTTTAGGGCCTATCTGTACCTGATCCCAGGTGGTCTGGTGGGGAATGAGTAGGTATGATGCCCACTCACTCCTGCCTGTCGTGGCTGCCTCTGCAAAATGACTGTTGCTACCTCTAGTGGAAGCTTCATGGTACTATTGAAGTGCAGCAAGGCTGACACTAGAGGTTGCAGCAGCCATTCTGCAGAGACAGCCACAATGGGCTGAAGCAAGTGGGCATCACTCCTGCTGCTCCCCTTCTAAACCACCAGGGATTGGGCACAGGTAGGCCCAAAAGGATTCGGGGGGGGGGGGGGGAGAGGGTTGGCTATGGTTTTTCAGGGAGGGAGGGGGATTGGAAGGGGCTTGACAATTGTTTGGGAGGCTGCAAGGGGGATTGGAAAGGTCTTGACAGTTGTTGGGGGGGGGGGGGTGTGAGAGGGAGAGAAGGGGATCAGCGGCGGAATCCCCACCATGGAAAAGGCCAAACTAGGGCACGAGCACCACTGTGTGTGGCATCCTGACCGCACAAGGAGCCAAATGGAACCAAGATTCTGAGGCGGTATGACACCAATTGATCAACTCTGCCGGATCAGCAGTGGAAGTCCCAGGGTCCCACTCAACCAACTGCTGGAACAGAGCCAGTGACCAAATTAGAACCGGAACACTGGAAAGGCGAGGCGCTGGGTGAGTTTGATGGTCGGAACTAAGCCCCAGAGATCTCACGTGACCTTACCGAGCCCAGATGGAGCTGAATTGCTAGATCAAAGCGGCGCCTAAGCACACACCAAGGCTGGGTGAGCTGACTGGACGAAACTGAGCCCATTGATCCCACTAGGCCATACCGAGCCCAGATGGAGCTAGGGCAACGTGGCGCCTAAGGACACACTTAGGCCAAAAAAAACATAATCCATCAGGCTGGACATTAGGAAGAGCCCAGGGACTAATCAGGCTGGATCTAAGATAGAGCCCTCGGGACCCCATGAAGCCAGCTGCTACATCAATCCCAGACAAGCCAGGAGGAGACAGGTGAGAAGCAAAGACTGGAGCATTAATAATCACAGTCAACTGGAGCTCCACCTCCAACCCAGGAGGAGCAAGAGGGGAGGACAAAACTGCAGGACCTTGACTGATAAATCTCCAATCCCCCTACTAATGCCTTGGGACCCGAAGCTACAGCAGAGATCAGGGCAGAATAACCTAGAGAGCCTATCCAGCACTTACCCATGTGCTTGCACCAAGAGAGAAGTTAGAAGAGTGGAGGAGGACCACGACTCGAGACAATGGTGGACAGCGGGACAGAACACCCCAAAGAGCCAACCCAGTGCATGCCCGAGTGCCCACATCAAGGGAAAAGCCAGAAGCATGGAAGACCCCACACAAAACTGCTAACAGCCAGCATGGTCCCCTACAGAATGTGCTGCACAGGGACAACAACTGCGGGTGACCACTGGAGGCGGGTGACCAGGAAGCCGACTCCAGGTAAAGAATGAAACTGAACACCACCTGAACTCACAGAAGTACAAATACTCTCACACACACATATATACTAAAAAAAAAAAAAGCAGGATAAAACTAACAGAATAACAGCCCTGGGTTGACTAATTCACACCACCAAGAAGATACATAATGAGGGTGAGACTGGCCAAGCCGTACCCTGCGTGACCTGTCCTAATCACTATACCACTCTTCATCTCACAATGAGGTGGCCTCTAATACTCTGCCTAGCCCTCTTGGGCACCATGATGGGCAAACTACATGAAGATGTTGACACTAAACAAATTCCAGTAATCTGAAACTTACCCAGGAAACCCAATACCTGTAAACAACCAAGACCCACTAGCAGATGCCTTCTTGAGATCTCTGACACCTGGACATAGAGTTCCAAGCTCAGTTATGCCCACAGCCCCCTCACCAAGCCCAATGCTTGACCCAAAACCCACAGCCCGCTCACCAAGCCCAATGCCAAAACACGCTCTCTTCTGAATATGACCAAACAACCCTCTTGCTCAGACCACAGCTAATCCAACTCCTGCACCAGCAATCTACATCAATGCAAGATCCATAGCTACAAGACCTTATTAATAAGGGAATTATTAGAATCGTCCGATCTAGATTTTTTGTTTATCTCTGAAACATGGCTCACAGAAGTCAACAACCCAATACTACCCCACCTATACCCATCTGGATACGACATTCTCCATTCTCCAAGACTAAATAAATAGGGAGGAGGTCTTGCACTCATTTGTAAGAGCTTTCTACACATACTCCAAAGGTGCAATTCAGATCACCCTACTCCTTATCTACTGTCCACCAGGAGCCTGGACAAAGGTTGAACCTACCATACTGGAGGTCATCTCATCCACTATGTCCAATACCCCAGAGTAGTTGTCCTAGGAGATTGAAACCTACATCTGGAGAATGATGGGGACACCAACGTTCATAACTTTAAATCATTCTTGAGAACAACTGAACTCACTATACATGGGGGAGGTCCAACCCATGAACTAGGCCACTCTTTAGACTGCCTTACATCTTATCTCACCAACCTGATCAGTACTTTCACATGGAAGCCTATACTATGGACTGATCACTTCCAACTGGACTTTACCATCAATATCTGCCTATCAAACCACCCCAATCACAACCCTGTACAGCTAATAACCACCAGAGGAAAAAGCAACAAACCCAGGTTCTGGAATGAACTAAAAAAACTCCCTTACCCTTGACAGCCCCACGCAAGAATCTGTAAAATCTGACTGGGGCTCCAAAGTCAAAACAGTGCTAGATAAAATAGCACCACTCACTACCAAAAAGGTCAAAGCTACTCAAAAATTAAAAAAAAATGTTTATTGGTCACACTTTCCGGAAATTTATGGACGCTTGTTTTCAGTCATAGCAACCTGTGTACCCCATTGGAACTTGATTCTGTCAAAAGGCTACCTTGTGGGGCTGTAGCAGTATTTCATAGTACTGTAGCTTAGACCATTGGCAGGTAATGATTTACAAAGAATAATTACAGAAAGGTTCTGTGGAATCTTAGCGGAGATTGGATCATGACGCCGGTAATTGGAAACAAAACGGGAGCTGGGCAGACTTCTACGGTCTACGCCCTGATCGTGACTGAATAGATAAGGGATGGGCTGGAGTTTAAATTTAAGGGGCTTCGATGTTAGTTTCAGAACTTAGTACAAAAACAGTACTGGGCAGACTTCTACGGTCTGTGCCCTGAGAAAGGCAAGGACAAATCAAACTCGGGTTTACATATAAAGTATCACATACCATATAAAATGAGTTTATCTTGTTGGGCAGACTGGATGGACTGTACAAGTCTTTATCTGCCGTCATTTACTATGTTACTATGTTACATATAAAGTATCACATACCATGTAAAAACTCCAAATGAAAATACTACAGCAGTCCAGTGGGCCAGGATATCCTTGACAACAAAAAACTATTCATCCTAGTTAGGAGCCTAACTTCCATCCACTCTCCTGATAAAGAGCAACAAATATGCCCCTCCGAATAAAACTTAGCTGACTACTTCAAAAGCAAGGACAACCAAACTAGAACAGACCTAGCCAAATATAACCCAAAAGAAAAAAAAACTTAAAAGACTATAACTCAAAAGCCAACCTCACCCTAAACTCAGGTCAGGGTATTAAAGCAAACAACTATGAGAATCATCCCAACCACTATAAACTGAAACGTAAAATCACTTTTACTAAAATGCTTACGCTCACATTGCTTCCTAGATCATTGCCCGGAACTCTTGTTCCAAACTGCCCCAACCGAGGCTATCCAATGGCTAACAGACTGCCTCAACAGACTACTAGATTCTGGCTCTTTCCCCTCAGACATGGGCAAAATCATCCTCACACCACTATTAAAGGAATCCAGATTAGATATAGCCTCTGCAACAAATTATCGCCCAGTAGCAAGCATACCAGTCTTTACAAAAGGTTGGAATCTTAAGTTAGTAAACAATTCTCCAAATATCTGGGCACATTTTCCAAATTACACCAGTCCCAATTTGGATTCAGATCCGCATATAGCACCAAAACCCTGCTTTTAACACTAACAATGTATGCCAAACAATATCTATGTAAGGGGGATCAGGTGCTACTACTTCAGTTCGACATCTCAGCAGCATTCAATGCAGTGGACCACGTAATGCTACTGGATTGTCTAAATCAGAATGGAATTACTGGACCAGTCCTCAATTGGTTCAATGAATTCCTCTCAAACTGAAGCTACTCAGAGAAACAAAACAAAAACCTTTCCAAATTCTGGATTCCGAAATGCGGGATTCCCCAAGGGTCCCCACTCTCCTCCATCTTGTTCAACTTATTCATGTCTTCCCTCAGCTCTATTCATCTGGGATTGGGAGAACTATTACTATCATACGCCGATGACATCATGCTCCTTCTACCTTTGACACACATACCAAGATCCAACCCGATCGGCATCAATCGGAATGAACACTATTCAGACCTGGGCCTTAACTAACAAGCTGAAATTGAGCACCCAAAAGACTAAGATTCTCTGGTTCTGAAATCAAGGAGCCAAGGTCCCAACTTCAATAACATTTTCCCAGATGAATCAGGAGCTAGAGTGCTTGGAGACGTCCTTGATTCCTCCTTATTATTCATATCCCATATCAACCTACTTTGGAAATCCCTCTGACCCCCCTCCCCCCAACACAACTTCACAGGGGGCTGGAGATCCGGTGGACCTCCAGCCCTCTTAACTTCCTCTCGCATCCCCCAAAACAAGCCCTGGTGGCCCGGTGGGCCGCAAATCAAGCTCCCCCCCCCCCCAATATGGTGGTCTAGCGGCCCTCTTCCCCACCCCTCATTACTTTTGTTGGAGGAGGGAGGTAGTATATTCCCTCCTCTTCCAGTGCTGCCTTGAAAATTGTGGCGCCCAGCCCTGCCCAGTGCATTTTGAGATGCACTGGGCAGGGCTTCACACCATACAAGAGAGAACTCTTTTGGGGGGGATGCGAGGGGGGTTAGGAGGGCTGGAGATCCACCGGATCTGTAGCCCCCTGTGAACTTGGTGAGCCCCCCCCCCCCCCCATGTTGCTGGTTTGGGGTGGGGTGGTCGGGGTTCCTACTCCTGCAGGGGGGCTGTATTGGGGGAATGGGGGGCCTGCTAGCATGCAAATGCATGCTGGACAGGGCTCACCATTCCTCCCCAATGGTCTGCAAACCCTAATGCCAACTCTGAACTGGCATAGGGTTTGCCACGGACAACATGCCAATGTTTGGCGAGCTGCCTGCTGATCATTGGGGAGGAATATGTTTAGCATGCATTTGAATGCTACTTACTCTAAGAGCCCTGTTTAGCATGCATTTGCATGCTAGTTGCCGTCCGAACCCGTGAGCATGTTGTTTCACGCACTCAGGGGCTCTGATCATGGGGCAGTAGAAAAAGAAAGGTGTTAGTATGGAGCTAATAGCCTCTAGTGCCTACGTTTGCTTCTGATCATCAGCCCATAAGTGTGAGTGTTTACACTGGCTGTATAACCAGAGTAAGTGCTAACATCTAAAAACATACTTGCAAATATACCCATTTACACTGGTAATCTATAAAGGAAAGGATCCTATAGACATCCCTTTACAGAAGTACCCTCTAAGCATATACTACTGCATATTTACCTCTGCCCAAGCTTCACCCAAACTCCGTCCCTGAGTACACCATCCCACATTTGAGCCATCTTGTAAATTCAAGAAAAACATATTGAGGCCAATATTCAGCCCACAGGAGCCAGGCCGGCTTAAGTCCCATGGTCGGAGCTCAGCCCGGATATTTAATGCCGGGCCATTTCCAATGACCAGCATTGACTATCTGGGGGGGGGGGGGGGGTTGGCCACTATAAACTTAACCAGCTAAGGACTCCTTTTACTAAGCAGTGGTAAGTCCAACATGGACTTACCGCTCGCTATAACGGAAGTACCACCAGACTACCGCAGCAGAAGGGCGGTACTTCCCACCCCTTCCATGCCATCATTTCCAGTGCTACAAAAATGTATTTATTCTTGTAGCGCCGGTCTGTACCCGGCTGTAATCGGTCAATGCCGTATGCTTACCGGTTACCGCTGGGTTAGCGCAGGAGACCTTACCGCCACCTCAATGGTTGGTGGTAAGGGCTCCCCCCCCCCCCCCCCCAAATTGGCCACATGGCAAGTGCTTCACTTGCCGCCTGGCCATTTCCTGCAAGAAAGCAAGACCTTTTCTTTTACCAGCTGTAGCAAAAGGGGGCCTCGGCGTGCATGTAAAACATGTGCCAACGCCAGCGTTGACCCCCTTTTGCCGCAGAAAAAAAGGTCCTAAGTTATTATTCAGCACTGGCCAGTCAAGTTTATAACGGGCAAAGATAGGCCTGCTATTTCAGTGGCCCAATTTGGTCACTTAACTTGGCCAGCGAAGCGCTGAATATTCACGGATAGCCAGTTATATCGAATGATATAACCGGTTAGCTGCTATCCCCCAGATACTATATATCACACCAAGATTTCCATGTGGAAATCTAAGCATATTCCTTAACCATGCACATAATTTAATTGGTTAACTATCTAATCGGTGCTGTTAATTGGATGGTAACAAGCAATTATCAGCAGTAATTGGCACTGAGATTTACACGCTCAACTTGCTAAGTATATTCTGTAATGTGCTGCGCCTAAATTCTAAGTCGCATAGTTGGAAAGGATGCATGGCCATGGGCGGGGCATGGGCTTTTTCTACAATCTATGTGCATTATTACAGAATACACCCGCTCTGTGCCTAATTTAGGTATCAGGATTTATGCCAAGTAAAGCATGGCCCAAATAGACGTGAACAAATTTGGTTACATGGAGAGGCACTTGGCGTATTCTATATACCACGCGGAAATTTAAGCTGATTGTATAAAATTTAAGCGTACTTTAGAAAATATGTCTAGACGTGTTGTTTTTTCACATGGATTTTTCAGGTGCCATATATAGAATCTAGACCTATGCACTGCAGGAAATTACTGGCTATCTCCAGCTAAATATTTGTGGATAGCCAGTTAAGTGCTATTTAATCAGCCAGGAGATTAAAAATATCTGCCAGATTATTACTGTTTGTTAAGCAAGTAAGCAAACAAGTAAGCCAATACTGGTAAGCAAGCCGTTTTCTTAAATATCAAAGTCCATAATGTTCTCGCTGTTCCATTGAGTTGACACTAGAGATGTGCACAGGGACATAATCTGGTCCCCATCCTCACCCGTCCCCAGTCAGTTTGGATCCATCCCCACTCTACCCTCAGTTGATTCTTTTCCATGCCCACCTCATCCCCCAGCATAAATGCATCTTATTTCACCAACACTGCAGATTCCTAAAGATTTTCCATGGTCCCCGTCCCTTCCCCTAGTGTCTAAAGAAGGCATTATGCAAATTCTAACATACACTTCCCACTTTGCGCAATAATATCTAAGGGAGTAATTTTATGAACTTTTTACTGTATGTAAAGGCCCTTTTTATATACAGAAAAGACCTCTGATAAATTGCACTGGCATGTACATTTATAAAAATAAGATACATGTTTTAACATAGGCCATCGGTAGGCATTTCTGGGGGCATACTATGGACAAAGCAAAGACAGAGTTGTGATGTACATATGTATGTAGTTATAGTTTATTGAGGGGTCCTTTTACTAAGGTGCACTGAAAAATGACTTGCGGTAGTGTAGGCGTGGGTTTGGGGCGCACGCTGATCCATTTTTCAGCACACCTGTAAAAAAGGCCTTTTTTAAACTTTTGCCAAAAATGGACGTGTGACAAAATCAAAATTGGCGTGCATCCATTTTGGCTCTGAGACCTTACCGCCAGCCATTGACCTAGCAGTAAAGTCTCACGCGGGGTGGTAATGACTTATGCATATCAAATGCCACTTGGTGCACATCTGAAATTTTTTGAATGCACGTATCGGACACACGCCAAAAATGAAATTACCACAAGAGCCACGTGGTGGCCGGGCAGTAACTCCATTTTGACACGTGTTGAGTGCGGGTAGACCCTTACACGACTTAGTAAAAGGATCCCTGAATTTGCTTAACCGCCCTAGCTGCCTGGGCACAGCAGAGCTGTGTAGAAAACTAAAAACATATAGAAAGGGAAAGGAACTAAAAACAATGATAGGCCAGATAAGCAAGCCCACCAAAAGGGAAGATAGGTACAAACACACAAAAGAAAACATTAAAACACATAATCAAAGGCAGGGGTAACTCAACCTGACTGACTGACTGCAGACCCTGAGCAACCCTAATCCCCAAAGGCTTGTCTGAAAAGTCGAGCATTCAGGTTTGTCTTAAAGCTTTTAAGAGACAGATCACTACACAAGAAAGGGGGCAGAGAGTTCCAGATGTGGGGAGAAAGGAAGAAGAAAGTTCGGTGTCTGGTCGTTTCTAGCTGGGCAAATTTGGAACTTGGTAGAACGAGACTGTGGTCATTTACAAAATGGAGGACCCTCGCAGAAGAGTAAGGGATAGTAAAATGGGAGAGATAGTCAAGGGTGCCGAACCTTAAACATCACACACAAATTTACACCATCTTTGGATCAGTATAAATTAGTGTGAGTGCACACTACTGAGGCTAGTTTGGGGTGTTTATCTTGTACAATCACCTAGGCATCTAGTTGTGGGAGGCGGGACTGGAGGTTGGGAGGCAGGGATAGTGCTGGGCAGACTTATACGGTCTGTGCCAGAGCCGGTGGTGGGAGACAGGGATAGTGCTAGGCAGACTTATACGGTCTGTGCCAGAGCCGGTGGTTGGGAGGCGGGGCTGGTGGTTGGGAGGCGGGGATAGTGCTGGGCAGTCTTATACGGTCTGTGCCCTGAAGAGCATAGGTACAAATCAAAGTAGAGTATACACAAAAAGTAGAACACATGAGTTGTCTTGTTGGGCAGACTGGATGGACCATGCAGGTCTTTTTCTGCCATCATCTACTATGTTACTATGTTACTATGTTTATAACTTAGGTTTAAAAGAGGTGCTCTGTTATAAAATGATCCCCACACGTGCATAGAATCATAGACTGGAGATTCTTCTTTCATTGACAGTTCAACATTTCAGCCTAAAGCTAGAAATCTTCTTGTTTATCTGCACTTTGGTACTGGGATAATTCTTCATGCATTTTCACAACTTCCACATAAAGTTGTCCCAAGGGGGAACATAACTGCAGCCATGTCCTCACTTTGAGGTTTCCAAGCCTCCTTTGCAATTAAACAAAACAATTCTGAATGAGTTCGTCTTCTCAAACAATGAATAAAGAAAAAACTATGTTATTCATTAATGACCTTAGCAGCTGTGCTGGTCTTTAAAAAGTAGCTTTTTTAAATGGTCTTTCTGCACTGTGGTTTTAATGGACCACAGTGCAGAAAGAGATTACTCTGGGAGTTCTAAAAAATTGACTCTTGATATTCCATCTATAAGGAAAATAGAGTTGAGAGCTGTTTGTATTTCAGGGTCTGAGAATCTGGAATAGCTTGCCAGTGTTAATAGGGTTGATACATGATTATAGCCCCCCCCCCCCCCTAATACAGGGGCAGTGCATGTTGTGATTAACTCCTTCATAGCCAATGAGGAAACGAAAGAGAACAGAAAAGGGCGGGACTGAGCACCGGCTGACACACTTACTTGCAATGTTATCATGGCAACAATTGTGGGCAATCAGTAGTACATCAAGTCAAATAAAAGACAAGAGAACAAGCTCCAAAACAAGCTACCCACGAGCATAGAAAAAAAAACGCAACTTCAAAAAATAACAAGCCCAAACTCGCAGGAAGTAAGCTAGGTTGGCAACACAATGAGCTGTACTTGCAAACCATGCTGACCAGGATCAGCTATATTAATAGTCATCCTGTTGTCTTTTTACAAAAAGCTCTGGAATGTGACAGCACCCACTAACAAATGCTGAGGGTCTCACTTCCTTCTAACAGTGGCCTTTGTTAAGGCATACCTCATGACTGAGACTCAGCAATTATCTGATGAGCTCATCATCAGAATCTCTAGTCAGGAATGCTATTCATCTGTCATATCCTTAATACTTGTAGAGCTTGTGCACTTAAAATAAGGCGTTACACATATGGAAGCAACTTTATAAAGCTTTTTCTGTGCATAAAGCATTTTTATACAGAATATGGTTCTTATAGAATTGAGAAATGTGCATGTGTAAAAAGTGGGTGTACAGAAAAAGTGTACTTACTTTTATGTAATCTGTGTGTAGCTATTGAGGGGGGGGCACATTTTGGACCTAGCAGGGGTGGTGGTGTGATGTATGCACGTATTTTATAAAATACACCTATACACACAGAGAACGTGCAAATATACACCTTCTTCAGACCAGGTGTAAATTTCTGCATGAGGGTTTATGTGCTATTGAGGCTGGTTCTAGGTTCATATTTTATAAAGACACATTAAAAAGCTAGCATGGTTTTTATCAATGACCTCTAGGGTAGAGGTGTAGCCAGATATGGTATTTTGGGTAGACCTGAGTCCGAAGTTGGTGGGCACACAATTTCCTCCCCCCCCCCCCCCCCCCCCGACATACACACACACTCACACACTTTCTGCCCCCACCCCGGCCCCTGCCTCAGCGAACCACAGCACATAAATACCTGAAGTGACAGGGATCCCCAAGCCCATCAGCTGGAAGAGGCCCTCTGGTGGCCAGAACTGGTCATTCTCCTACTTGATGCAGCCGGTGGCACTGTCCACGCGCTGCTGCTGCCGCACCGACCTCTTCCCTCCCGCATGTGTTCAGTTTTTGTGCATGCACAAAAACTGAGCAGGCACAGGGGTGCGTGGTGACAACGCATGGATAGTGCTGCCAGCTGCAGCAAGTAGAATGACCTGTTCTGTTCCCCGGAGGACCTCTTCCTGCTGAAAGGGCTTAGGGATCCTCACCAGCCATAAAAAAGGTGCCAGAATTTTGAGTGGGCCTAAGCCCAAACCCTCCCATAGCTATGCCACTGCCCTAGGGTATTTTGTCTTTATATGGAAGGCCAACCCATAGCGGCAATACCACATGATTATCACTAGGAGTCATCGGCACCATTTTACATCCATATCAGGTAAGTCCCAGGTGTCCTACGTGTGTCAATGGGGGTTGAAGTGGTGGGGAGTCAGGTTGGAATGAGAAAAAGAAGCTTTGCATAGAAGGTGGTGCTTTATGATAGGTTTGGGTTTGGGGGGGCCAAATCAAGTAGGGGGTCATTTTGGTGTGTGGGATCAGATTGGGTGGGGGGTCTTTGGGGAGAATCGGATCAGGTGGGCAGGTCTTCTTGGTAGGGGGGATCAGATTGGGTAGGGAGTCTTTGGAGAGCATTGGACCTAAGGGGAGATCGGACAGGGGGATTGTGACTTGGGGGTATCAGACCGGGGGTGCGCTGCCATAGCAGTATTGTTTATTTTATTGAGCTAGCACTGCATTACATGCTTTACAATCATAGGAGAAGAACTGACATCAAAGGATCAAAAAGTGACGTTGCTATGAACGCTTGGCCCCCACAAGCCAGACTTTTCTGACACCTCTTGCTTAAAACCCAAAAAGTCACAAGGATCATGAGGCCCCACTTTCACAGTCTGTATTCATACTGAAAATCAAGATCAAGTGAGCTTTTGCCCTTCTGCTCCATGGGAGATTTCTGTCCTCCCTGAGTTCACCTTAGGACACCTGCATTATGGTTTGACAGGTGTACCGCCCCAGTCAAACTCCCCACCTACCAACGTCCCCAGAGTGGGTGGCACCCAACAGGCGCCGGGTGCTTGGAGCCAGAAGCGAGAGCCCCTTAGTGCTCCCCCCTCCTCACCGGGTAAGTGAAACAATGATAAGATAGCGCAAGAGCACCCACACTATCTGCACCTGCATGTAACATGGTACCAATGCGTGTCTGCCCTGTGTAATAGATGCAAGGCAGATGTTGGGCATAATTCCTGCATTTATCACACAGGTTTTGCACTTACCCTGTGCTAGCTTTTGCACGTAATGTGTGGTAAATGTAACCACTTAGCACACTTTAGTAAGAGAAACCTGTGTTACCTTTAGAAAACACCTTTCCCCAACTTAGACATAACAACCAGCATGTTATAAAATTAGCCTTACAGGTAATCTCAGGGCACCTATGCAAAATGTCCTAAAAGGTAACTATTTTATACCTATTTTGGTAAATGCACTAAAAGGGAGTGAAACAAGTTATAAACTTAGCTTATCTAGCAGGATCATACAAATATTTAGAATAAAATTTGGCATAAAAAAAACAAAAAAGCATATAAAAACTCGAGTTGAAACAATGCTCATGCTTTAAAATGTCATCATGTGCCTGCAAACGTTATAAATGATCAAAGAAAAAATGTGTTTGCAATTAAAAAAGGAGCAGTGTATTTATTTAATATAAACATTTGAAGGAAGTAAGGCTCCTGCACATAGCTTGTCCCAAGTTTAAGCAGAAAATGTCATCTATGGGCAGATGGCTTGTTTAGGTAAAAATGCTCTTGATAAAACTCAGGTTCAGGTAAGTTATTTGGATACTTTTAACCAGATAGTCTGCAGAGTTTACTGGGCAAGTCCTGCCAAATTGTTCAATTAAAATGGGGGGGGGGGGGGGGGGGGATAGGAAAGGACAGGCTTGCTTATTCTGTTGTTCTGTTTTTAAAATGCTCTGGTGGATTGTTTGACCCCAAGTGAAATGAATGTGCATTGTACTAGTACAGTGGTCTATTCCTTGTTTCACATTTGAAAATTTCTTGATGTACCTTTTCTTATTTTTCTTTTTCAAGTGCTTAATAAACATTAACCCCCCCCCCCCCCCACACCGTTTACTAAGCCATGCTAGCGGCTGGTGGTGCACTAATGCCGACACAACCCATTCACTTTGAATGAACTGTGTCGGCGTTGCCGCACGGCAACTGCTAGCGTGGCTTAGTAAACAGGGGGGGTTAATGTTTAAAAAAAAAAAAAAGAATTTAAAAAACCACATTTTGTCTCTGCAAATTCCAAAGTTACCCAGACAAACCTTTTGAATAAGTTTTAAGTTTAAATATTCGTGTTCCGCCTATTCCTAGGTGGATCACACGTTGTACATATATACCGGCCAATATTCAGCACTATTTAACTGGATATTGGGCCCATAATTCTTGTCCTGAAATGGTAAAAAGTAAATGCCAAAACAACTATAAATATTGTTCAACTACAACTGTAGCTTTTTCTTTGTGTAGCTGTAGTGCACAAACTACTGTTTTTTATGCTCATTACTTTAAGCTGGTTATACTTCAATGAAAGCACTGAATTTTTTTTTAATGTAAAATATATAAAATGAACATCTTCTCAACAGTTTCTACCTGACTAGATGCATTACAGGTAAGGATGTGCGTGGCCAAAAATATTTTTGAAATTTTCAGATATTTTCATGATTTTAGGGCTTTTTTTTCCAGTTCATTTCACACATTCAGTGTAATTTTAAACATCTTAACATGAAGTAGAACTTTTAAATGTACAAGAATCAATTATACACACATTATTTCATAGGTTAATGCATGTTAAGTCAATTTTGCATGCGCCGAGGGCTCTGTTTACTAAGGCGCGCTATAGGCGTGTTAGCATTTTTAATGCATGTTAATGGTTGACATGCGTTAAATGTTAATGCGCCCATAGGAATGTATAGACACATTAGTATTTAACATGCCTTAACTTTAAAGGTGCGTTAAAAATGCTAACGCACCTTAGTAAGCATACCCCTGAATTTTTAAGGCATGCAAATGAACTGAAAACTCATCAAGGAAGGCACATTCCTCATTGTAAGTGAAGAACAAGGATGTGTGAGTCTTGCAGATGTAATTTCATGAAAGGCAATTTGCCATCACTGCAAAGCTAGCTATATTTTAGACATTAACAATAAGGGGAGAAATCTGTGCAAAAGCATGAAAATCTAGATTCTAAGTAATGTGAAATTCCATAGAATATTGCAGAATTTACTGTAACACCCTGTAGTCAGAAACCAACAGTTTTCTGTGTAACTGGGACCAACATTATTGCACTACATTATGCACTACAATCCTGTGCATTTCTTGTGAATTATTTTGTTAAAACAAAGTTAGTGGATGGGAAGGGGAAAAGTGACTACAAATCCACAGAGATAAAACTGGCATTAGCTTTCTGTTTCATTTTTGCCACAGACCTTTCCAGATCCCTAGTTATGGTGTTTGTGAATAAAGCTGGCAGAAACCATGTCGGCTTGGAAAAGAGACGGATGAGGGAGGTTATGATTGAGGTTGACAAAATCCTGAGTGGTGTTGAACAAGTAGAAGTAAATCGATTTTTTACTCATTCCAAAAGTACAAAGACTAGGGGACACTCGAGGAAGTTACATGGAAATACTTTTAAAACAAATAGGAGGAAATAGTTTTTCACTCAACAAATAGTTAAGTTCTGGAACTCTTTGCCAGAGGATGTGGTAACAGCGGTTAGCATATCTGGGTTTTAAAAAGGTTTGGATAAATTCCTGGAGGAAAAGTCCATAGTCTGCTATTGATCAGACATGGGGAAGTCACTGCTTGCCTTGGGATTGGTAACATGGAATGTTGCCGTTATTTGGGTTTCTGCCAGGTACTTGTGACCTGGCTTAGCCACTGTTAGAAACAGGATACTGAGCTAGAGGGACCATTTGTCTGACCCAGTATGGTTACTCTTATGTTCTTAAATATGGGTATAGAATATATTCGAGAGACAAACACACTTATTAACAAGCAAGTCTGCAGCCTGATGCTCCCAGGCAGTGTGAATAACACTGACTGTGAGGTTGATCACAAGCAATGTTATTCATATACTGCTGGAGTGACTACCTAGCGGTACTGAGCAACTGCAGGTTAGTCACTCCTGTGGGAAATTAAGGTGTGAAGGTGTTCCTAAAGTGAAGGTGTTCCTAAAGTGGGATCAACATGAGAACTGATACAGCATTCCTAGTTTTATATTTTCAAAACTACACACTTTGTTCTGGTCAGAAAAATTATCCATAGAAAAAGTAGCCTTAAGTCTTTACAAGTACTGTTTTATCATTAGACTAGTAAAAAAAAAGCCCTTTTCTCATTGAAATGAAATGGGTGCTAGCAAGGTAATCACCTTCTGCCATTAATGTTTTTAAGGGAAGTTCCAGCGTCCCCCCTCCCTCCCAATTCCAGGGTCCCACCGCCCTCCCTCCCAGTTCCAGGGTCCCCCCTCCCTTCTTTCCAGTTCCAGGGACTTACCTCGTCAAGGTTATGGTGGCCGGCAGCAGCGGTAAAAAGCGTGCAGGCTCGGAACTTACTTCAGTTTTCCCTTCTCTGTCTCTCAGCTCTGGTCCCGTCCTCATTTCCTGTTTCCGCAAGGGCGGGACCAGAGCTGAGAGACAGAGAAGGGAAAACTGAAGTAAGTGCCGAGCCTGCATGCTTTTTATCGCGCGAGGTAGGATGACTTTTAAAATTCGGAGGGAGGGAGCCTGGAACTGGAAGGGAGGGAGGGACGACGACCCTGGAACTGGGAGGGAGGGGGACCCTAGAATTGGGAGGGAGGAAGGGGGGACGCTGGAACTGGGAGAGAGGGGGGACGGACGACGACCCTGGAACTTGGAGGAAGGGAACCATAGGCGGTCAGTGGCCCAACTGTTTGGGGACGCTAAAGGGGGCGGGGTTATGGGTGGAGCCATGGGCGGAGCTTATAGCCACAATTAACACAGAAAAAAAATAAGTAAAAATAAAATAGTCGCAATACCTTTTATTAAATTTAGATATTAGATATGTATCATATGTCAAAGAATAAAGTGGTTGCTCAAAGCATATACTAACCACAATCGCTCAACTGCAAAACACTATGCACAAATTTGTGCAAGAACACACTCAGAACCTTACTGTACCATAACACTAGGCAGACCCTAATACACCAATATACCACCCATATAGAAAATGCAGACCGTCAACAATATGAAACAAGGGATCATAATATCACAATTCTCATGTAGAGCCACAAAACACCCTTTTAGGGTGGATAGTGTTCACAATGAGCTCCTTTTATTAACAACTATATGTAGATCCTTCAAGAGGTAGTGTGTCATGATTTAGGCTCTAAAACCCTTTCCGATGTTTTGGAGCCACCTCAGTAATGCCAATACACAATCTCTCCACTGCAAAACACTATACACAAACTTGTGCAAAAACACACTCATAACCTTAGCAAACCATAACAGCACTAATTCCAAGGACAGGATGAGCTACAACCTTATGCGTGGAAAAGCAGCACTGTAATTACACCGGGCTCTAAAACACCAGTACACAACCTAGTGAAACAAAAAAAAAAACAAAAAAAAAGGGCTGTAAATACTACACACTAGTAGAATACTGCACCTTGATTACACATGAAAAACACATGACACAACAGATATGAAGGCAAAACTGGAAAGTTACCTCAAGAAGTCAGACTCAGCATGTAGCAATACTAGAAAAATTGAAACTTACATGCAAAATATCACAGATGCACATTTCCAAAAGCTGACATATTCCAGTTAATAAATTCTGAATAAAATACTTTTTCTACCTTTGTTGTCTGATCATTTAGTTTTTCTATTCGCTTTGGTCCCAGTGTCTTCTTTCCATTTGATATTTTTTCTCTCAACATGTCCACCATCCTCCTGTGTCCTTATGCGTCCTGTCTACCATCCGTAGCCCTGTCCCTATCCTTTCTCCAGTTTCAGCATCTGCCCTCAAAGTGTTCCAATCCAGCCCTTAAATTCAGCAATTTCCCCTCCATCCAAATCCAGCATGTCTCCCCTCCCCTCCATCCATGTGCATGAACTTCCTCTGTCTTTTCTCCCCTCCATCCATGTCCAGCATTTCACCTCTCTCCCTTCCACTCCATCCGTGTGCATCTCCTTCATTTGTCTTTCCTTCCCTCCATCATTGTCCAACATTTCTCCTCTCTTCCCTCCCCTCCATCCATCCATCCATGTCTTTCTCTTCTACCCTTCCATCCAGTGTCATCCCTCTTTCTCTCTCCATCCTTCTACCCATTACCCTCTCCCAATCCTTCCGTCTATTGTCTCCCTCTCCTTCCATCCATTGTCTCCCTCTATCTCCCCTTCCTTCTAAACAGTTCTCTCTCTCTCGACCCTTTTCCATTCAGCATGTCCTCTCTATCTCCATCCTTCCAGTGTCTTTCCTCTTTCCCTCCCTACCCTTACGTCCAGTGTCTTCCCTCTTTCTGCCCCCTCCTTCCAGCATTTTCCCTCTTTCTCCCTCCTTTCATTCAGCATTTCTCCGTCTGACAGCTAGGGTCTCCCCCAGTTTCTCCCCAGCAGCTTCTCTCTCTCTCTCCTTCCCATGTCCCCTCTTTCTCTCCCCATCTTTCCACTAATCTCTCTCTCTCTCCTCTTCCATCCAGCATCTTCTCTCTGGCTCTCCCATGCTCTCTTCCATGCCCCCTCTTTCGCTCCCCATCTCTCTCTGGCTGTCCCCTGCTCTCTTCCATGTCCGCTCTTTCGCTCCCCATCTCTCTCTGGCTGTCCCCTGCTCTCTTCCATGTCCCCTCTTTCGCTCCCCATCTCTCTCTGGCTCTCCCATGCTCTCTTCCATGTCCCCTCTTTCTCTCCCCATCTCTCTCTCTGACTCTCTCCTGCTCTTTTGCATGTCCCTGGCTCTCCCCTGCACTTTTCCACTTTCTCTCTCTCTCCTCCAGCGTCCTCATTCATCCCACCTTTCTCTTCCCTCCCCTTCTTGCTCCCATCACTCTCACTCCTTTCTCCACCCCCCTTTTCCCATTCCCTACAATTGCTTTCCTTCCTCCCTCTTCCCCTTAGATATGGCACCTCACATCCTCCTCTCTCCACCCTCTTTCCTTTTGGTCTGGCAGCTGGCTGGCATGATGCATCGCTCCCCCCCCCCCCCCCCCCCCGGACTAGTTTGGTATCGCTCTCCCCCTCCGCTCCTGTCATGTCTTTAAACGTCGAGGATTCCTTCCGGTAGCAGCAGAATCGGCAATGATGTAAGCGCTGCTTTCAGCCTGCCCCAGAAGCCTTCTCTGGCCAGCGTCCCTCCTACGTGGGAAACTGTACAGAGAGTGCTTCCGGGGCAGGCTAAAAGCAGCGCTTACATCATTGCCGATTCTGCTGCTACCGGAAGGAATCCTTGACGTTCAAAGACATGACAGGAGCGGAGGGGGAAAGCGATACCGCAGTAGTCGGGGGCGGTAATGATCGTGCAGTCCACGCACCTGTTGGGGGGAGGGAGGGAGGGAGATGTTCAAGGCAGCGGGAGCTGCACCCAGGGCGGTCCGCCCCACCCCGCCCTTGCTGCACTTCTAGCTGGGGAGGCTTAGCCTCCCCAAGCCTCTTATACCGGACGCCTATGGAGGGAACGAACTTCCGGTGGATGAATATTATATGCAGCCTTCCCTTCCCTCTGAGGGCGGGGCACTGAGAGCAAGTGTGAGGCTGTGGTTGGTCTCTTCTCCTTCTGACGTCGCGTTTCTTTCCTTGGCAACTATACAGAGTTCTCTCGAGGGCGGGGCGATTACGAACCCTACGAACACTACACAGCTTCACTGCCACACTGACAGGGAGTCAGCTTCAGAACGTTGGAGGTACGAATTATTATATTAGATGATTTTCAAAGCAAAAAGTATTGCATAAATTTATGTTTGGAAACTGATATAAAGACCCAAGGGCTTTGCAAAAGTGTAAGCAAACTGAAAGCTGTCCAAATGAATGTCTGTGGGGTTTATGGGGTAAAATCTAGGAAGAATTTCTTCTAAAAGGCAGCAAATAAATCCTAATAAAAAAAAAATAAAAATAAACTTGTAGTTATTTCTTTCAAAGTGACACTTCTACCCTGACATGCTAATCGATTACAGTGGTAATATTTCCCTCTCTATTAGGAGGATAGCACATGCCTGGAATATCTGAGATTTTTCTCAAACTTAGGGACCCTCTGAGGAGCCCAGGTTCCCTAAGCTAGTCCCTAATGGAGCCTAGCAAGAGCTAAGTAACTATCTGGGAGTAGAAAAACCAGTAGTGGAGTTATTTTTACCTTTTGTGGCTGCATAATGCTCTAAATTGACCCAACACATTTAGGCATAGTCTGTCAGGCTGACTGTGCTGGAGTGCTATTTTAATAATGCTAGCAATTTGGGCAGCTAGGCCTATTTACAGTACCAGTACATGTACATATTTAGAACTGCCAAACAGTTGTCTTTCTCTACCACTATGATTTATGGCTATTTTAAAATTAATCTTGCCCTGGAAATAGAAAGTATGTTTAGAGATTGTTGCTTAGGATATTGATCTAAGAATAGGTTTCTGGCAATGGAAACTATTCCATAGAACTCTAATTAAGAGCCTTACTATTATAATATCCCTAATTAGACACTTTCATAGATGCACAAGGATAAGGTTTAGAGCACTTCATTAACCCAGAAAGGTAAAGTATATAATTATCAGATTTGTGTGTATATTATGTAGCCTCTTCTTTTAAAAACCTCATTTGGGAAGAGGAATCCCTGGCATCAAAACCTGGATGAAAATAGACCAGGGGGAGGGTGGAACTTGAGACTTGCTACATGGGAGATCCTTTCCCAGATTAAAAATAACAGTTTATTTTTATAATGCCTTACTAACTAAAGAACTCAAGGTATAACAAAACATTGAAAAATAATACAATAACAACAGTATCAATGTACAGTACAAATATATATTTATTAGGAAGAAACTTTCCTTTATCTTTGGTACAGAGGATAAGTTTAGAACAATAGACATTCCTCATTACCACCACCAAAAGTCCCTTGGTAGACCCTACCCATATACACACCCCAATCCCATCACCCACCTTATTAGGGCCCATGATGTTTAATGGAAGTAGGAATGAACTCACAGTCACCCTTGCTCATCCTGGCCCCAGATTTAAAATGGTGGCCATGACTCCAAGTGGTATTCTCATGGTACAACCTGTCATGGCCCTGGCTATGCCCCGCACCCCAAATCACCTGGCCTCAGGTCAAGGAGGGATTCCACAACCTCCGTAGCGGGCTCTTGTGTTGGTCCTTTTGCACAGCAGGCTGCTGGCACCACTGCCTCCAGCACCTTCGTGCACTCGTTTGCTCCCTTTCTGTGCCTGTGGGTGCTGGCTTCCTTAGGCACCCGCATGTGCCAGCAGATAATTTAAAGGGCCTGAGGTAGGGAGGACTCAAAACCCTGCTTGCCGACATCTTCCCGACAGGCCTATTTTAGGGGCCTGAAGGTTTCCTGATGTTGCCTTCACAACAGGTCATCTTGCCTGAGTTGTTGTGCCTGCAAGTCCTGGCTGCATGTTCCTGTCTCCAGTCTAGTCCCTGCATTGCCTTGCCTACGACCCAGCCTAGATTCTGCCTTGCCTTGTCTCCTGCCTAGCCTTGACTCCAACCCTACCTAGAACCTGTCTTGCCTCCATCGCTGCCTAGACCCCACCTTGCCTTGTCTCTGTCCCTGCCCGGAATCCGCCTTCCCTCCATCTTCCTCTGTCTCATCCCAGATCCCAGGCCTGCCAGGCCTGCCTCCAAAAGTTCTTTACAGAGCCACTCCAGGTCCCGGTCCTTCTGGCCCTACCCCAAGAGCTCTTCTCAGAGTCACCCCAAACTTCATTTCTGCTGGATCTGCCCCTAAGAGCCTGTGTCGGAAGCTGTGACTCCCCTACCACTGGTAGGTGCCTGCCCTGCCTTAGAGTTGGGTTATCCAAAGCTTCTTCCGGTGGCCCAATAGCTCACCCAACACCATGGTGACATTTCCACTAGGAGTCAGGTTGCCAAATAAGGGCAGGACCAGGAGGAGCAGCAGCGATTGGGGATTTCCCCTACTCCTAGTAGAGGCCAGGGACCCCACTAAGGCTGGCCATGAGATTGGGGATTGAGGGGAATCTATCAGATGGTTCTCAAGTAAGGTAGTGACTGTCTACCAGTGGGGAAGATTAGTGCTGCAGGATTAGGGTGTGCCTGAGGCTAGGGAGCAGAGATTTTAGAAATGCTCCCATGCACATGTTGGCTAGAAGAATATATTTTGGGGGAAGGGGGTTGTGTGTTTTTTTTCCCATGTACAGCTTTGTAAAATCATTGGACATGGGGAGATATGAACCTGCAGTCTTGAAAATCCATACCCATATTTTACATGAGGCTCTGTGTTTGGCAGAGGTTTCGCAGGATGTGGCCTGAACCTCTCAATCCTGGCCTGAAACTATTAATCCTGACCTGAACCTCTCAATTCCCATCTTCATGTCCTATGTAATACTGAGTTCCACATAGCATAGTAGCACAGTAAATGACAGTAGACAAAGACCAAAATGCCCACCCAGTCTGCCAACTGCAATTTGTCCACCTTGGGTAGATGTGCATACCTGTGTTATAGCCACAGGGGGGCGGGTCTTGGAGGCCAGAGGCCCTCCAATTTGGATTCAGGCCCTCCAAAGTCTGCTAGTTTGGCTGGCAGTGGTCCACAAATCCTGCCAGCAGAAGCTTTCCTGTGACAATATTTGCCATCGTGCTGCCTTCCCTGCTTCCCCCTCCCTCGCATGCATGCTTCACACATGCTCAATTTCACTAAAACCAAGCATGTGCACCAGGGCAAGAAAGCAAGGAAGGCAGCGTGGTGCCAAGTATCACCACAGGAAGGCTTGGGTTTCCCTGCCAGCCGAGGTATGTGGTGTTGTGGCGGGGGTGAAGAGCAGCGGGGGAGCAGGGCAAAATGTGCCCTCCTCCACTTTGGGCTCAGCCCCCGAAATCAAGGTTTGGCTATGCCTCTGGTGCATACAGTTTCCCATATGGAACACCCTGATACTTTTCTCCCATGTCCTTCACCTAAACTATTAAGAAGTACATTGGGGCCTTTTACTAAGCTGCAGTATGTTTTCTTGCACATACCACACTTTTACAGCAAAAATGAGTGCACGGTAAGTGCAAAGCTGTGCTTTAACTGCTGGGGGTATGCCACGCTTTCTGAATTCAGCTGTTTTAGGGAGGGGGAGATTCAAGCATCCGCCACACCCTCTGTGAAAAACAAAAAGCTATGTTCTGCCCTCAGGATCATTGGCCTACAACTGCTGCGCAGTTTTGTGGGACTAAAACCTTAAAGTTTGTTTTTCTTACATTTGAGGACTTATTCCTATTATTGTTTTAGGAGTTTATTCTTTCCTTTAATCCTTTTGTGTATATTATTGGAATTATTACTAAGTTTGTGAGGATTAAGAAAAAGTGACAGGTCAGATGAAAGACATATGTGTTTATTGAATGTAGTTCTAAGGAAAATTGTGATTTCATTCTGTCCTGTATTTTATGCTCACTTCAAGAGAATATCTCCCTGTTCTCCTTACTGCCCAGTTGAAGTGAGACCTGATAAGTGCAGTGAAGAAAATGAAGATATGCTGATAGGAGATGGGAACCATGGCTACTGCAACAGATGCTGCCTTGTACCTGAAACTTAACCACTCTCTTTGTCCAGAGGTGATAGCTTCTGGATTGGGGAATGGAACACTGAAAGTGGGAGCATAAGAGATACCAGCATGGTTAACCCACATTCTGATACTGCAACTTGTGCGCAGCCTGAAGAAGTCCAGAATGACCCAAGTCTGACTGGTTGAAGCCTTTATAAGAGAACATGTGGATAGTAGCTCTTTCTAGAAGTGAAGAGTTTGTTAAATCTTTTTTTATAGATGCAGTAAGCGCTCTCTCTCTCTCTCTCTCTCTCTCTCTCTCTCTCTCTATATATATATATATATATATATATACTGTGCAATCCGCTTAAGTGCAAGGGTCTGGGACCAAAGAAATGCATGCAGTTAACCGGAGCATGCACTTAACCGTTGTGACCCAAAGAAGCTTGACATCTGATAAACATATGTACAGTACTGTTTATTATTATTATACGTACAGTATACAGTCTCCGTTAACTGACATTAGGCTTACTTGAAGTAATCAGTTATAGTCCTCTGTACACTATTGGGTCTGTGAGTTCCATAGACTACGTCTGCCAGACGGTAAAAACTGTCATAGCACTGACATCCAGTGGCCTCCAGATAGGCCCACACGGTGCTGAGACTCTCCAGCGCGCTCTTGCAAAAGTGACAGGAGGAGGTTGTTGAATTTCGTCAGCATGTGCCTCGCTGATCATTTCAACATCTGTTTCATCATCAGCCGTTGTTGCCTGTGTGTAGGCACATATCTCGACATCAGTGCTGTCGTCAGCTGTTTGTAGATCGTAATCAACAGCTACGTAGCGATGAAACTCCTCTTCAGTAACACCGGCTGGGATGTCAATAACCTGCTCATCTGACGCGTTTGCAACAGCTGCATCTGTTTCGTCCCTCTCCACATCCTTAACAAAGCTTGCCTGCTTGTAGCAGTTCACAATGGTTGCCTGTGTAACATGATTCCAGGCTTCTTTCTGCATATGTAGGGAATCCAACAGTGATAGATTAAGAGCCAGTTCAACAGCACGTTTATCCTTGCCAGTCTGGTCATCCATAACGCTCATCAGATGACGTAGCACAAAAGCCCGATAATGTTGTTTGAAATTGGCTATTATGCCCTAATCCAGATCCCACCCATGCGTAAGCAGGAAGTTGCATCAGCGGGGTAGTATTCAGCAGAGACAAGGCTCCAGGTCAACCAGGCAGTGACGCGTGTTACTGCTAGAGCTGCTGCAAGAGTAAGGTTTGAAGAATGGCCAGAGAGGGAACAGAAGCTGAGAGAGGTAGGACTCGCAGAGGAGCGGGAGGGAGATGATGCTGGGTTCGGATGAGGACGGAGACAGCATGAAGAAAAAAAAAAAGTTGAAGCTATTTAGGTTATTCTGTTTCCCCTTCCCGCGCAGCTGTCTTCGCCGTTAAACCCAAAACAAAATCAAGCAAACTTATGAGCTGCTGCATCCACATTATTGTTCTTTATTGTTGGTAGCATTTTAATTTAATCTCACTTATATTTTCAAACATGCTAGCTTGTGCAGCATACGGATGTACATAGAGGTAGTACTAATTTCTTATAAATCGTACTTGGTGTATAATTTGGAGGGGCTGGTTACAGGGACACCCTCTTGCATGTGTTATATTTGTGCAGAGATTTGTTTCTCTTGGTAAAGGGCCACTAAAACAGATATCATGTTATAAAATTCAGGTGCTGCATCCATGTTGTTCTTTATTGTTGGTAGCATTTTAATTCAATCTCACTTATATTTTCAAACGTGCCAGCTTGTGCAGCATACAGATGTACACAGAGATCAGAGGAAGTATAGTAATGGAATAGCTTTTCATAGTGTAGTAATTTGTTATAAATCATAATCAGTGTGTCATTTAGAGGGGCTGATTATAGAGATACCCTAGCATGTATTATATTTGTGCAGAGATCTTTTTTCTCCTAGTAAAGGGCCATTAAAACAGATGTCATATTAAAAGGATCAGGTGCTCAACATTCAGAGTTTCTATCTATCTATCTATTTATGTACTTACTTATTTATGACATTTAACCCTGTTATTGGTGCAGAGATGTTTTTTTCTCCTGGTAATGGGCTTCTAAAACTACTACTACTACTACTACTACTAAACATTTCTAGAGCGCTACTAGGGTTACATAGCGCTGTACAATTTAACAAAGAAGGACGGTCCCTGCTCAGAGGAGCTTACAATCTAAAGGACAAAATGTCAAGTTGGTGTAGTCTAGATTTCTCGAGTAGAGGTGTGGTGGTTAGGTGCCGAAGGCGACATTGAAGATGTGGGCTTTGAGCAGTGATTTTAATCAGGTTCTCTGTCTATTTATTTACTTATTTATGGCATTTTATCCCACATTAAACATGAATTAGATTGGAACATGGGAGCATTTAAAAAAAAAATTCCCGGCGACAGTAATGCATGACCCCCCCCCCCCCCCCCGGCTCTCTCCCTGGGTATAGCCAGCTCTGCAATTTGGGGGGGGGGGACACAGAGGTGGACCAGGGAGAGAGCCTATTGTCAAAAATTTACCAGCACACCACTGAGTATAGCATTCAATTCTGGTCACCATATCTCAAAAAAGCTATAGTGGAATTAGAAAAGGTTCAAAGAAGAGCGACCAAAATGATAAAGGGAATGGAACTCTACTCATATGAAAAAAGGCTAAAGAGGTTAGGGCTCTTCAACTTGGAAAAGAGATGGATGAAGGGAGATTGAGGTCTACAAAATCCTGAGTGGTGTAGAAAGGGAATCAATTTTTCACTGTTTCAAAAAGTACAAAAACCAGGGAACACTCAATGTAATTACATGGAAATACTTTTAAAACAATAGGAGGAAATATTATATTTACTCAAAGAATAGTTAAGCTCAGGAACTCGTTGCAAGAGGATGTGGTAACAGCAGTTAGCATATCTGGGTTTAAAAAAGGTTTGGATAAGTTCCTGGAGGAAAAGTCTATATAGTCTGTTATTGTGATGGACATGTGGGAAGCCACTGCTTGCCCTGGGATTGGTAGCATGGAATATTGCTACTATTTGGGTTTCTGCCAGGTACTTGTGAATTGCATTGGCCACTGTTGGAAGCAGGATACTGGGGTAGATTGATCATTGGTCTGACCCAGTATGGTTATTCTTATGTTCTTTATATTCTAAACTGTTTGTTATTATAAACCACTTTAGAACTAAAATTGTGTTAAGCTGTAAATTAAGTCAATAAATCAAATGAAATCACCAGAGAGAGGTCCATGAGCAGAGTGAGGGTGACCCCTGAATTTATCTGGTTAGCAGTTAGCCTTTCCTAACTTTATCTGGTTAGCTATATGGACAGAATGCCACTGCTATCCAGACAATGTCAGCAGTCAATGCTGAATACTTATATTCAGTGCCAGACATTAACCAGGTACCTGCACTGAATATCCAGATTTATTTCAGCCAAAATGACCATCTTTTTAAAAAAAAATGCTGACTGTTCTGGCTGAATTTTGAGCTGAATGTCTTTAAAAATGCTATTAGTAATACATGAACTGGATGTATAAATGTAGCAGTATTTTAAGTTCATTCATGCATTCCTCATTAGCAACACAGTCACCCCACGCTCAAGAAAGCACAACTTTAGTTTTCCCAACTCCTGCATAATTTATTCAGTACCCAATTAATGGTACAGTGATTCCTAACTCTTCATTTACTTTCCATTATATCTATCTTTCTATATTTATATATAGATAGAAACAGGGGCCCTTTTATTAAGCCATGTAGGTGACTTCGCAATGCCCAACACACAACAATTCGGAACTACCACCCAGCTACCGCATGGCCCAAGCAGTAATTTCATTTTGTATGCACATCCAGTAGGCGTACTGGAAATTTTCTGGTGCACGGTGCTATCCAGGCAGTAATTGGCATTGTACGCACACTGACAATTACTGCCCTCTTAATGCGTGCGACATTACTGTTAAGTGAATGGGTGGCAGTAAGGTCTCAGGCCCAAAATGGACATGCACCAATTTTCATTTTCGGCCCCCCAAAAAAAGAGCTTTTTTGCAGGCACACTGAAAAATGGACCTGTGTATGTCCAATACTCACACCTACAACATCCCAGGCCATTTTTCAGCGCACCTTAGTAAAAGAACCCCACAGGTAGTTATAAATGTATGAATTTAACTACAAATTAGCTTTAACTAATTTCCAGAGATTTCCAACTTCTAATTATCTAGCACAATGTTAGCTAATATACTCTTGCTAATAAAAACATTTATGTAGCTTCTGCTGATGGTGCCTTGTTAAATCTGGATAAAATACATTTTCTAGTTACAACTCACCTACAAAAGTAAGCAGGATAACCAATAACAGGATGAGAAGACAGATACACGGAATCAGTATTAACAGGAAAAGCCGGAGGTACTTGGCAGATGCCAGCTTTTGTGAACAACCATTCCCCATAATATCTTCATCTGTTCGTAAGACCTGAAACAATAAAAAAAAAAAAGAGAGTCAGCAGGGTGAGAATTCTGGTCCAACCCAGCCTCCTGACACACATAGGAGCAAATTCTATGAATAGCGCCAAAAAATAACGCGCTATCTAAAAATGGCACTGAAAGTTAGGCACCATTTGTAGAATATGCTTAGCGCTGGGATCAGCGCCTAACTTAAGATGCAAAGATTTACACCCTGGTGTAAGTCTTCACGTCTAAATTAGGCACGGATTCCCCTTATTCTATAACAGCACACATAAATTGTATGAACACCCCTGATCCACCCATAACCCTCCCATGGCTGTGCCCCCTTTCTAGAACTGCACATAGAATTTACATGCGGGTCTCCGTGACTAAAAAATGCATATGTAAATTTCAATTAACGTCAATTCGTGCCCATAAATATTAGCGCTAATTGGTTCATTATTCAATTAAATTGCGTGTGCAAATTGGGTGAACGCACAAATTTGAACATGCAGTTTTAAGCGCCATTTCTAGAATTTCAGGGATAATACGAGGTAGAAGCTGAGCAGTAAATACATGGAGGGTATTCAAGCTAACAATCTACAAAGCATGTGTAACAAAAGACATTAATCTTAATGCCCTTATAGAATGAGTGTTAATGCAGGCATTAAATAATGTTCTTGTGTAGCATACATTATCTGCATGTTTGTTAACTTACCAAATGGTAATTAAATGCACATGCAAATTAATCCATTAAAACTGAATTTTCCTCAAAGGCTGAGGTGCCAAACTGAGTCCTGGAGGGCAGCAAACCAATTAATTTATCAGAGTATTCCTACAGACATAACAAGGGTGAAAGTAAGGAACTTTCCAAATGACCAAGGCAAACAAGGAGTAAGAGCATTCAAAAGTTTATTTTGCCAAAGTAAACTGACCCAAAAGACCCTATACGGGCCGTGTTTCAGCACAATGCCTTCCTCAGGGGTCAAGCTGGTTCAGATAAATCAGCTTCGCAGAGAATGTAAATGGAGATAACCATTAAGATACTGGAACAAAAAATGCTTCTAATTTCTTTGAGATCACCGGAACCATCTTGATTAATTCATGATGACTCGGTATAACTAATCGGTTTTGTTGTGCAGACCTAAGTGCTCATGAGGGACTATAAGGAATAAAATGACGAAAAAGATAAAGGGGTTGTTCCGCGCACAAGATTTTAAAAACAAACAGGATGAATTTATAGGATGAGAAAAGGGGTAACATGATCATATTTATGCGTATTAGAGATGAGGCGGATGGCAGTATTTTAGATAATCTGTAAGTGACGGAGATTTTTGACTTGAAGGCCTTTATGCAAAGCATTGCAATAATCCAATTGAGAAATAACCAATGATTGAACTAATATATTTATCACCAGTGGATGGAGTAGACAACGAACAGAACGAATGAGACGTAATTTGTAAGAGGAGTATTTAACTACCTGGAAAATTTGTGGGAGAAATGAAAGTTTTGAATCTAGAAGTATTCCGAGAATACTTGGGGCACAGGAATGTTAGCAATGTATACAAATTTATCTGTGCAATATTCATCAGTGATATCCTGAAAACCAGACTAGGTTGATGGTTCTCCGGGACAGGATCATTGATGGGCCTACCAGCATCCTGAGCAGCTGTGGGTGGGGGGGGGGGCAAGAACCAGTAGTGAGGGCAGAACCCCTTCCAATAATATCACAGCCCATCAAGAGTTCCCCTCTGATGACCTAGTGGTCATGTACTACGGAAAAAACTCCTATCCCTCTGTAGCTAGAACAGCATCATGAAGTGCTGGCACCCCACCCCCTGCTAAGGCTATAGGCACCCCTCAAGTCAGACACTCCAGGTAGTCACCTGCCTTACTCCCCCCGCCCCTCCCCCAATGGCCCTACTTCAGGACTGTAGTTTGACAACCCTGTCCTGAAGTGATGGATAGATATTAATGCTGGATCCAGTCTTAATACCTAATAGCCTTAATATGCACTATTATCTGAAGATCCCAAACAAAACCTTCCTTCCCTCCTAGTATAGTCATACCTCTCTTCTCTACCAATGCACTGGACCAAAATGAAGCCATCATGCCTGCAACTACCTACCTCCTACCCAGTGTCAGATTTAGGCTTTTGCAACTTCTATGTACTGTTGCTGCTGTTAGAGACAACTCAGATAGCAGGGAGCAAAACATCTAAGACAGAGCCCCATAGTTTGGGTAGATTCTAGGGTATGAATTAGTCTACCAGGACAGAACGAACAGATAGATGAAGAAATGTTAACAGAAATTAGGAAAGCTGGCAATCTAAGCAACAGTATAATAATGGGATGATTTCAATTACCCCAATAATGACTGGATAAATGTCACATCAAGGAGTGATGTAATAAATGACTGCATCTTGGATCAACTGGCCCAGGAGCTGACAAAAGGGGCAGATATTCTAGACATAGTTCTTAGTACGAGAGGTAACAGTATTGGGACCACTGGGAAACAGTGATAATAACATGATCAAATTTGAGCTAATATCTGGAATGAAGTCACTAAGGAAATGTACTGTAGCCACTTTTAATTTTTGAAAGAGCTACTATGATAAAATGAGGAAAATGGTTAAAAGAAGCTAAAAGGATCAGCTGCAAATGTTAGGATTTTAATCAGGCATGGACATTGTTTAAAAATATCATCTTGGGTGCCCAGACCTGATGTATTCCACATATTAACACAATGGTGAAAAGAACAGCAAATGACAACCAGCATGGTTAAAAGGTTAAGTAAAAGAGGCTATTAGAGTAAAAAAAGAAAATCTTTTTAAAAATGGGAAAAGGATCCAAATGAAGAAAGTAAGAAGCAACATAAGCACTGGCAAGTTAGATGCAAAGCATTAATACAGAAGGTTAAAAGAAAATATGAAGAGAAATTTTACCACAGAAGCAAAAACCTGTAGTAATGATTTTTTTTCAGGTACATCAGAAGCAGAAAGTCTGTGAGGGAATCCATGGGATCATTAGATCTTGAAGGAGCATAAGGGGCACTCAGAGAGAACAAGGCCATAGCGGAGAAACTGAATGAATTCTTTGCTTCGGTCTTTACTGAAAAAGATGTAAGAGATCTACCTGTACCAGAAATGGTTTTCAAGGGAGGTGATGCAGAGGAACTGAAAGAAATCTCTGTGAACCTGGAAGGATCACTGAGCCAAATCAACAAATTAAAGACTAGTAAATCACCTGGACTGGATAGAACTCAAACATGAAATTACTGATCTGCTGCAAGTGATCTGTAACCTCTCATTAAAATCGTTCATAGTACCTGAAGACTGGAGGGTGGACAATCTAACACCAATTTTTTAAAAGGGTTCCAGGGCTGATCCACAAATTACAAACTGGTAAGCCTGATGTCGGTGCCGGGCAAAATAATGGAAACTACTACAAAGAATAAAATTACAGAACACGTAGACAAATATGATTTAATGGCACAGAGTCAGCACGGATTCAGCCGAGGGAAGTCTTGCTTCACCAATTTACTTCATTTCTTTGAAGGCATGAATAAATGGGAAAACATGAGCCAGATGATGCAGTGTATCTAGATTTCCAGAAAGCTTTAGACAAAGTCCCTCATGAGAGACTCCTGAGAAAATTAAAAAGCCTTGGGATAAAAGGCAATGTTCTGCTGTGGATTAGGAACTAGTTAATGAATAAAAACAGAGGGTACAATTAAGTGGTCATTTTTCTCAGTGGAGAAAGGTGAATAGTGGAGTGTCACAGCGATCTGTACTGGAGCCGATGCTATTTAACATATTTCTAAATGATCTGAAAATCAGATTGGCAAGTGAGGTGGTTAAATTTGCAGATGACAGAAAACTTTTCAAAGTTGTTAAAACACATGTGAATTGTGAAAAGTTGCTGGAAGACCTTAGGAAAGTGTAAGACTGGGCATCTAAATGGTAGAGGAATTTTAATGTGGACAGATGCAAAGTGATGCACATCAGGAAGAATAATCCAAATCTTAGTTACTTGATGTTAGCGTCCACCTTAGAAGTTAGCATCCAAGAAAAGATCAATACACTGAAATATTCTGATAAAGGAGATGGAACTTCTCTCATATGAGGAAAAGCTAAAGAGGTTAGGGCTCCTCAGCTTGGAAAAGAGATGGCTGAGGGGGGATATGATAGAGGTCTACAAAATCCTGAGTGGTGTAGGATGGGTAAAAGTGAATCAATTTCTTTACTTTTTCAAAAAGTACAAGACTAGGGGACACTCAATGAAGTTGCATGGTAATACTTTTAAAACAAACAGGAGGAATTTTTTTTCACTCGGCAAATAGCTAAGCTCCGGAACTCATTGCTGGAAGACGTGGTCATGCAGTTAGCATATCTGGACTTTAAAAAGGTGTTTGACTTTCTTTATCTGCTCATGAGTCCTATTCTGAGGCCTATTGGTTGGACACACAGTTACTTGTGCTGTTGAAATGTTTCCACAAGCACTTACGGGAATTGATACCTGAAATTGATTATGCACATTATATGGGTCAATGGAATGCAGACTTGGGTTTATCCCTCTCTGAAGAATGATTTAAAAGATGTGTTCTTAATAGAGGGACAATTACATGGAACGTAGCACATAGTGAGTTGCAATATGAATTTCTCTTGAGATGATATATTTCTCCTCACAGAGCCTTCTTGGCCATGCTTAGACCTGATTATGTATGCTTAAAGTATCAACATGGTCAAACTACGTTGGGCCATATGTTCTGGACCTGTCTGTTGCTAAAGGAGTTTGGGCTGGGTTATCTATGTATGTGGGTCATCTCTGGAGACATCACCGGATCCCAGCAACTAACATGTTTTTTGATGCTGTGCATCTTGTGAGACCCTTGCTGAAGAGCTACCTCGACTTTGTCATGCTGTCCATTTTATTGGGGAAAAAGTGTATATTGCACAAGTGGCTAGAGAAAGACATTTCGACAGTAGGCCAGTGGCATTTGTTAATGATACAATTTGTTGCCATGGAAAGATGTTTGTTTAACAGAATGGACTCGTCATTAGGGCACCAATTTCAATTGCACTGGGAACCTCTTTGGAACTCTCTTACACCAGTAGATCATACTCATTTGCTTAAGTGGAGGAGTAGCCTAGTGGTTAGTGCAGTGGACTTTGATCTTGGGGAACTGAGTTCAATTCCCACTGCAGCCCCTTGAGACTCTGGGTATGTCACTTAACCCTTCATTGCCCCTGGTACAAAATAAGTACCTGAATATATGTAAACCGCTTTGAATGTAGTTGCAAAAACCTCAGAAAAGCAGTATATCAAGTCCTATTCCCCTTCCCCTTAATTAGAGTTAGTCGATGCTATCATCAGAATATGGTTTTAATGTTGAGGATCATGGGTTGTGGTAGGGGAGTTTGGGGGTACTGTTGTTGGGTTTGTATGTTAAATTTCCAGATTCTATACTACATTCTTTATGTTGATTGTATTGTTCTGTTGACTTTTAAAAAAAATAGAAAATAAAAAAAAGGTGTAGATAAGTTTCTGGAGGGAAAGTCCATAGTCTACTATTGAGGTAGACATGAGGGAAAGCTACTGCTTGCCCTGGGATCGGTAGCTGGAATCTTGCTACTATTTAGGATTCTGTCAAGTACTTGTGATCTGGATTGACCATTGATAGAAGCAGGATACTGGACTAGATGGACTATGGATCTGACCCAGTATGACTATTCTTATATTCTTATGTTCTTACATTTCTGAAGCCAATTGGCAAAACATTTCCATCTTTTACAGTGCATTAGAAACAGTTTTCCAACCTTGCTTGTGTCCGTATAATTTGTTTGGCATATTTTGGTCAATGAAAGGGAACACAAGTATCAGCACAAGGAAAGATTTTGGAGGCAGGCAAAGCAGCGGGAGCTTTAGGAACTGGGGAAAAGAGGGGAAGGGAAACCATAAATGGGATCAGACAGTAAGAGGACTAGGGACGGGAGGAGGAAAACTGAAGATGGCGAAGATCGAGGAAGGGGCAAAGAGTAAGAGAAGGAGGATCTAGAACCTAAGCAGGGAAAGAGAGAAAGTTCCTGGGATTCAAAAAAGAGAGGAGGAAGAATCTGAATGATCATCATCATCATTTATTTGTTTTGTATGATTCCAACTGGCAAGAGCACAAGGCAGGTTCCAATATGTTTAATTTTATATCCAAAGTACATACATTCCAAAATATACATCTGGAGGTAGTGTATGCAATAAAACACAATAAGGAACAGCAGGGAAGAAAGAAAACAGCAGTGAGAGTGATTGGAAAAAAATAGCAGTGTGGGACAGCTGGTAAAATGGAAGGAATAAGAAATGTGGGAAATCTGAAATAGGGGATAATAAGTAACACGGAAGGAGATGGGGACTTGGGGATTCAATATGAAATGTGGCTAGAGCTCCATAACAACTGTTTAAAGGGACTTATAATCAGTTTCTACATATTAATACCAGACGGTTTTGCTCCTATTTCTCAATCAAAAATCACGCTAAAGGCTAAGGTTTTCACTAGTTTACCAAAGATTAGCAAATTCAGTGGTAAAGAACTCCAGAGGACTGAGACAGATTCTGAAAAGGACAGGGTTGGTTTTTTTTTTGCAAGTATTTGAGGCACATATGTTTGGGTATCAGCATGACTAAACAGACCTAAGGTACAGTGAGAACATTTCTGACGGTGAGGTGATGACATAAGTAGAGTGACCTTAAAGGCTAATCCAAGGATTTTGAACTGGGTTTGAAAAGATTTTTAAGATAGAGGTAATCCTTTCAAATGTCTTTGCATTCAACAGAATATAACTTGCAGCATTTTGAATAAGTTGTAGGCATCGAATGAGTTTTATAAAATTATCCCCGTAATACTTAGAGTTACTCAAACTTCTGTAACATACAGGCCACCCTCACGCTAACATCTGCTAACAAAGAAGAAAGCTGACAGAAGCTGATGAATATATTGGCTCCTCAGAGACAGGATTAATATCAACAGTTCTTGTAAAACTGCTCGCTCGTAATAAAATTACAAGGCCGTGGTAATGTTCTCAGTTTTCCAAAATAACTGGAGACAGGAATGTAGGAGAAGACATTTATCTAACTATCTACTTATATAGATAGTATACAGCAGGTACAGCTTGACATAAAATTTGGTTAAACAGCATAACAAAAGTGAGGAGTGGCCTAGTGGTTAGGGTGGTGGACTTTGGTCCTGAGGAACTGAGTTTGATTCCCAGCACAGGCAGCTCCTTGTGACTCTGGGCAAGTCACTTAACCCTCCATTGCCCGCCGCATTGAGCCTGCCATGAGTGGGAAAGCGTGGGGTACAAATGTAATAAAAAATAAAATAAGTATAAATACACTCAGGGGGTCTTTTATGAAGCAGCGGTAAGCCCAACACGGGCTTACCTCTCGTTAATCCAGAACTACCGCTGGGTTACCGCAGCAGCCCGACAGTAGTTTCCACCCTCAGCACGCGCCACTTCCGGCACTATAAAAATATTTTTTAATTTTGTAGTGTCGGTGTTTACCTGGCAGTAATCGGGCAGTACCGTGCGCTGCCCGGTTACCACCAGGTTAGCACAGGAGCCCTTACTACGACCTCAATGGGTGACAGTAAGTGCCTTCCCCCAAAATGGCTGTGTGGCAAGTGGTTCACTTGCCACATGACCATTTCTTTAAAAAAAAAGACAGTCTTTTACCTGTTGTGGTAAAAGGACTCCTCAATGAGGTAAACTTAGATATTACAAACTAAATCCTAGAAATAAAAGTAACACGATACAGTATCAGAAATATACACATTAAACAGCACAGTAGAACAATAATAACAGAAATATACTAAATGTCAGTAGAGTAGAAAGGGTACATCATAACAGACAGCAAGGAAGAACATTTATATAACATAAATATGATACTCAAGATGTCTACATATTACAAATGACACACCCTGAATTGGCACACATTAGAACAATCTAATAACAAGTCGCAGCTACCTGGACAACTCTGGTCTCTGCCCCAGACCACTCCAGCACTATCCAGATATGGTTGGTAAAGATATTCAGCTGCACAATCTTAATAGTGTCGCTGAATATCTGTTTCAATGAGACTTGTTCAGGTACCAGGTGCTACTGTCCAGATAAATCCATTTATAATTTGGCCTTCAGGTGAATTGCAGGGGATGCTGTGCTACAGCCACAGCCACTGCTGAAAAAGGATGCACTGTGCTGGAATTGAGATAGCAAGATGATGCATAGTCCAGCAGATAGTAGAGAGGGGCATTTTTGATATGATATCTAAGTCCAACTTTGGAAGTTTTGCAGAAAATGTACAAAATCTGAATAGGAAAGAAGGTCATTTTTGAGAAAGAAAAACATTTATCTTTTTCTTTTTTCAAAAATACCGTTTCAAACAAGATTTTGTGCTTTCGATGTTTTGTTTTTTGGTCCATTTTCAGAAACAAAAAATGAATAAGTACAAAATGTAGAGATTCATGCCATTGGGATATAGGAGGAGCCAGTATTTTTAGTACACTGGTCCCCCAGACATCCTAGGAGAGCAATGGGGCACCCTTCTGTCCCTTCATGAAAATGCTCCTAGGTGCACATCTCACCTTTGCTCATTTATCTTGTCCCCTGAGCCCTCCATAACCCACCCAAAACACACTGAGGGGCATAATCGAACGGGGACGACCATCTCTAAGGGTGCCCATCTCTGAGCATGTCCCCGTGAATGGGTGGGACATCCCGTATTATCGAAACAAGATGGGTGTCCATCTTTCGTTTCAATAATACGGTTGTGGACGCCCAAATCTCAACATTTAGGTCGACCTTAGAGATGGGCAACCTTAGAGATGGGCGACCTCGGTTTTCGCCGATAATGGAAACTGAGGACGCCAATCTCAAAAACTACCAATCCAAGGCATTTGGTCATGGGAAGAGCCAGCATTCTTAGTGCACTGGTCCCCCTGACATGCCAGGACACCAACCAGGCAACCTAGGGGGCACTGCAGTGGACTTCACAAATTGCTCCCAGGTGCATAGCTCCCTTACCTTCGGTGCTGAGCCCCCCAAAACCCACTCCCCACAACTGTACACCACTACCATAGCCCTTAGGGATGAAGGGGGCCACCTACATGTGGGCACAGTGGGTTTTGAGTGGGTTTTGGAGGGCTCACCTTTACCACCACAAGTGTAACAGGTGGGGGGATGGGCCTGGGTCCACCTGCCTGAAGTGCACTGCACCCACTAAAAACTGCTCCAGGGACCTGCATACTGCATAGAGGCTGGAAAAGAATGTTTTTTTAATTTTTTGGGTGGGAGGGGGTTAGTGACCACTGGGGGAGTATGGGGAGGTCATCCCCAATTCCCTCCGGTGGTCATCTGGTCAGTTCAGGCACCTTTTCGAGGCTTGGTCGTGAAAAAAAGGGACCAAGTAAAGTCGGTCAAATGCTCAGCAGGGACGCCCTTCTTTTTTCCATTATCGGCCGAGGATGCCCATCTCTTAACCATGCCCCCGTCCCACCTTAGCTACGCTGCCGACACGCCCCTGTGAACTTTGGTCGTCCCCACGACAGAAAGCAGTTGAGGATGCCCAAAATCGGCTTTCGATTATGCCAATTTGGGCAACCCTGAGAGAAGGACGCCCATCTCCCGATTTATGTTGAAAGATGGGCGCCCTTCTCTTTCGATTATGCCCAACTATCTCCCACTGTATACCACTACAATAGCTCTTATGGGTGAAGGGGACACCTATATGTGAGTACAGTAGGGTTCTGGTGACTACGGGAGGGGTCACAGTTTCCACCACAAGTATGACAGGTAGAGGGAGATAAGGTCCTGGGTTCCCCATTCTATAGTGCACTGCACTGCACTGACCACTACACTACTCCAGGGACCTGAACGCTGCTCTAATAGACCTGACTTTGACATCTGAGGCTGTCATAGAGGCTGGTAAGTCATATTTTATTCACATTTTTGGGGGGTGGGAGGGGGTCAGTTACCACTGGGGAGGTATTGGGGGTTACTCCTGATTCCCTCCAGTGGTCATCTGGTCATTTAGGGCAGCTTTGTGTGCCTTATTCATTCTGAAAACAGGTCTAGACTAAAACGCCTTAGTTTTAGTCCTGGATGTTTTTTTGTTTTGTTCCATTATGGCAGTAAAACATCCAAATGTTAGGCACACCCTAATCCTGCCTTTGAAATGCCCCTGACATGCCGCCTTGCGACTCAGATGCACTGCAGATGAATTGCATAGATAAACATCTGCAAAATAGGTTTCGAAAAGACCGATTCAGACGTTTTGAGACGAATAATGTCCAAATGGTGCTTTATGACACTTTTTGGACGTTTTTCTCTTTCGAAAATGAGCCCCAGAGTCAATTATTTTCTTATCGCTCTTTCTTATTTCCTTTGGGTCCCAAACTTGTTTACAGCGCTGCCTGCGTATGCCTTGTATTATTATTATTATTACATTTGTACCCCGCGCTTTCCCACACAATGCAGGCTCAATGCAGCTTACATAGTAATTTGAAATACAAAGTTAAAAGAATTTTAATAAAACAGTAGTAAAACAATGTAAAGTTGGGCTTAGTAGTGTATGATAAGTTGAGCTAGATAATATATGACCAGGATAAGAGGGTAGACAGGATAGGATAGTGTAATTTGGGAGAAAGGGTAAGGAGGGATAAAATTAAGGAGAGATGGAAAGAGAAGGATGGGAGGTTGGTATTTAAGTCAGAACAGAACTGTAGCGCTATAGAAATGATAAATAGTAGTAGTAGTAGTAGAAAGAATTTTATAAAGCATTTTCTCCTGCCCTTGAGAGATTCCTGTTTCTACCACTAGGGGAAAAAGTTTAAAGTTTCACTGACTTCTTCCTGTTTCTCCTGGCATAGTGCTAAAGCCAGGGAGATAATCTTCACCAAGCTTTCAACCATCTTCACCTCTCTTATATAAATGGAACTTGCTTCCTGTCCCTTCCAGGACAAACTCAAGAGCCAAAACTTATTTCAAGAGCTCTGCACTATTTCCTACTGCCAGAAGTCAATTATTGTGCTCCTGAAAGAGAAGGTGGCGAACTAGAACATTCTCTTCATCTAGAAATGTATCCACCCTTTTCCAAGGCTATTTACACTGTAGTTGGGTCTGAGACATCCTTTTACTAAGGTGTGCTGAAAAATGGACGCGCGGCAATTTTCATTTTTCCGCACATCCATTTTTGTAAAACATTTTAAAAAGGCATATTTTACAGATGCGCTTAAAAATGATTCTGCATGTGCCTAAAACACGTGCGCATCTGTAAAATATGCCTTTTTAAAATGTTTTACAAAAATGGATGTGCGGAAAAATGAAAATTGCCGCGCGTCCATTTTGGGTCTGAGACCTTACCACCAGCCATTGACCTAGTGGTAAATTCTCACAAGGTAACTGGGCAGTAATTACCTATGTGCTTCAAATGCCACTTGGCGCGTGTCCAATATGTGCGTCCGAAAATAAAAATTATTTTTCGGAAGTGTGTATTGGATGCACACCAAAAATGAAATTACTGAAGAGCCACGCAGTATCTGGGCGGTAACTCCATTTTGGTGCACGTTGGGCTCGTGTAGATGCTTACATGGCTTAGTGAAAGGGCCCCTGAGATTCCTGTGGATAGCTAAGAAAGAACTGAATCCCTACACATTGCACGAGATTTAAGGATCAAAACATGGAACATTTCTTCATGCCAGTTTTCTTGCACAATTTTGGAATACTGCATTGATTGGACAAGGATTCAATTTCCTATAACTTGTGGAAAGGAAAAAATTCTATAGAAAAATTCATACAAGCAAAATTTGTGTAGCTCTTAAGCTTAGCATGTCTAGGCGAAAGTCTTTCAAAGATTTTTGATGTATACATTTGCTTGCATGATTTTGTTCTGTTAATATCTCCTTTGCTGAAGTGGCAGGAAATGAAGCTGCCGGAAATTGAAGCATATTCTATAACAATGCGCGTAACTTAATTGGTCAACTAGCTAATCAGCGCTGCCAATTGGATGATAACAAGCAATTATCAGCAGTAATTGGCATTAAGATTTAAGTGCAGAACTCACTAAGTGCATTACGTAATGTGGTACATGTGAATTCTTAGTCATATAGTTGAAAAAGGGGCATGGACATTAGCATTTCTAAAATCTATGCATGTAGTTATAGAACACACCCGCTCTGTGCCTAATTTAGGCATCAGGATTTAAGCCAAGTACAACATGGTCTAAATGACCACAACTAAATCTGGTCACATGGAGAAGCGCTCGGCATAATTCCATGTACCACGTGGAAATTTAAGCCTATTCTATAAAGTTAGGTATACTTTAGAGAATACGACTAGGCGTATTTTTTTCCGCACAGAATTTTCTGGTGCCATTTACAGAATCTAGCCCAAAAGGGCTCACATGCTAAGCACACTCTAATTGGTTATCATGCAGCAATGTAGCTGTACTAACCAGTGGCATAGCTACGTGGGGCCAGGGGGCCTGGGCCCCGTAGATTTGGCCCTGGACCCCCCTGCCGATGACCCGCCCAATCCCCCCTCCCGCCGTCAACCCACCATCACCTGCCTTTGCTGGCGGGGGACCCCAACCCCCGCCAGCTGAGGTCCTCTTCTTCTCGCAAAAGGCTTCCTTCTGTTTCTGACGTCCTGCACGTTGTAAACAGGATACTGGGCTAGATGGACCATTGGTCTGACCCATTATGGTTACTCTTATATTCTTATGTTCTAATTTCCATCAGAGGCTGTGTGGGGCCAGCAGTAGTTCTGGGTTGCCACACAGCTTAGTAAACAGGGGGGTATGTTTGTACCTGAGGCAATGGATGGTTATGTGACTTGCCCAAGTTCACAAGGAGCAGCAGCAGTGGGATTTGAACTGGGCACTTCTGGATAGCAATACTGGTGAGGCCACTCCTTCAATGTGTAGAATAGCAGCATCCAGCATAACTACTCAGCATAATTGCACTGTTAAACTAGTATTCTATGATGGAAAGCAAAGCAGGCACCTACATTCCTTTACAGAACAGGTTCCTAATTATAGAATTATCCATTCAGGCCCAAACCATCAATCTGATCTTCTGCTTCATGTGGCTCTTTATCAATGGAAATAATACTTTGTTCAACCGGGTATTTGTGACCTGGATTGGCCACTGTTGGAAATAGGATGCAGGGCTTGATGGACCTTTGGTCATTCCCAATATGGCAATACATATGTACTTATATGTACTTATGTACTAACCAGCCAGAATTATTACAGATCTTACCCAGAACAATTTTTTCTGGATTATGCAGTACTAAAAAAAAAAAATTTTAAACATGCATATGTACAATGAAGAACAGTGATTTAATCAACTGAAATCTTTTCTATATAGTCTCAGGAACTGAGCTATGCAGGGAAAAAGACAAATATTAGAGTTTATAATGACAATAGAACATGGAACTTCACTTAAATCGAAAGAGCAGTAACATTTTAAAAAGTACTAAAATGACATTTAAAAAAAAAAACTCCTTGAAAAATTTACCAAGGCAAGCTACAATTGGCTCTTATTCAAGGTTCCATTCATCTTCAGAAGATTGCAATAAATTCTACTAACTACCCTGGATAGACAGTTCTTGCTGAGCAGCATTTCTATCAGTTTCAGGATCTCACTCGCATCTTTCAAGGACTTTTCATTAAATGTCATGCTGTTCTTCTTTCAGTCATCTGGTTGATTTAAGTCTTTACCTTGTCATTATGGACTAAATTCTATACATGACATCTAAAAGATGCTGCTGAAAAAAAAGCGGTAAGCGCTATTCTATAAATGGTGCTGAAAGTTAAATGCAATTTATAAATAGTGCTTAGCGCCGGAAACCATGACTACTTTTAGGCACGGCCATTTATACTGATGAAACCCTGGTGTAATCCCCCTTGGCACAGATCCCCCAAATTCTATAACAATGTGCATAAATTAAAGGAACACCCCAGATCCACCCATGACCCTCCCAAAGCCATGCCCCCTTTGTGGACCTGTGCCTAAATTTACATGTGTAAATTTTAATTAAAGCCCATTAGCACCCACAATTGCTTGTTAAAATTCCTATTACCAGGCTAATTGGCTTATTATTCAATTAAATTGCGTGTGCAAATTGAGCTTGCAATTTAAAGCATCATCTATAGAATTCAAGGGTATATTTTCCACTGCATTTCTCAATTTTTTAAAATTACATAGCATCAGTTCCACTCCTCCAAAACAAGAAGTCCAGAGGGGGAGGGAACAGGCGGGCATTGCGCCCTCCAGCCCTAACGCCTTCGGAGCTGTTCTGGTTGGAGTATCACAACCCCAGGAGAGAAGGAGAATTTGGGGGATGCCTTGACTCCCCCCCCATTCCGACGCATATAGTTAGAGCAGTGGGTTGAGAACAGGGGAGCTGGGGGGGGGGGTCACATCGCACTGTGGCTCCCTATACTCATGAGCAAATCATTTAATAGTACACTCTTTCAGGTACAAACTTAGGGGGTGGTCTTTTACTAAGGTGTGCTAGCATTTTTAGCTGATGATAAAAATCAGCTGGTACTAAACACTGAGACACCCATTACACAACGCAACAATGATTTTGCTACTGAGAGAAAAACATGTGATTTATACTAAATTGAACCCACCGATTCCAAACATGAACTCCGAATTTGCCTGACACGTCTAGATTTTAAGTTATATATGCAAAGCCTATTCACTTATAATATTAATGCATTATATATTGGAAACATGGAGAGAGGTTCCATAAAGACATTTCTACAATGAAGAACAGATATCAAGGCCGCTGGAATCCCAACATGATGGGGGACTACTGCTGGTTTTTGCAACGGGAAATATGACCGGTCACAAACGCAAAAGAAAGATGCCTGAAGCACTTTTAACAGTACTGGGTCTTGCTGAAGTAAGACTTTTAAACTGGAATACGAGACGTTTTTGAAATTTTGTTATTCCATTACGTTTTCATATACTGTTTACTCCGAAAACTTTGATGTAGATCAGGTAATTGTTGGAGTAAAACTCGTTCTGTAAAAAAGTATTCAATGCTTTCCAAGTGCTTATTAATTCATTTGGGCAAACTTATGCATAACAAAATTCCTGACGTGTTACAACAATTCTGAGTTCGGATTTGGAATACGCACACTGAATTTAGTATAGGACAAATGTTTTTTGCCCAGTAGCACAATGAAAATTTTTTTTTTTGTTGTGCTGTGTTATATTCCTTTGAGCATCTCAACATTTAGCACCAGTTGATTTTTAGCATGAGCTAAAAACACTAGCACACCTTACTAAAAGACCCCCTTAGATTGTGAACAGGAAAATAACTATTGCGCCTGAATGTGACAAAAAAAAAAAGTACTGACACATTTATAAGGATTTAGCTGATACCTTTTTCTATTGTACCTCAATAGAGTCACATTCAGGTACAGTAAGTATTTTCCTGTCCCTGGGGCCCCTGAGTAAGTTTCTACGTGAGGCAATGGAGGATTGAGTGACTTTCCCAAAGTCACAATGAGCAGGAAGGTATCAGCCTTTTGCTCTAATCATTAGGGTACTCCTCAATATGCATGAAGTAAATTTGCATGCAGCGTCACCACTGTGTGTAAATTCATCTCAGGCTTATTGCGAACATCCTGAAATTCAGACTGCCTGGGTATGTCCCAAGGACATACTACTACTACTACTAATCATTTCTATAGCACTACTAGATGTACGCAGCGCTGTACACATTATATGCAGGTATTTTCTTTGTCCCTAGAGGAGCTCACCGTTAAGTTTTTGTACCTGGGAAATGGAGGGATAGGTGACTTGCCCAAGGTCATAAGGAGCTGCAGTGGGAATCGAACCCAGGTTGCAAGGATCAAAGCCCATTGCACTAACCAACTAATACATGTAAAAGTTGGTACTTACATGTGTAAAATACTGTTTTCTCAGTTCAGGGCTAGATTCTATATAGTGCCTAAAACATCAACACCCCCCCCCCCCCCCCCCCCAAGTAAGTGGTATTCTATTAGTTGGCCAAAAATTCAGTATGGTTTATAGAATTACACTTAAGTGGAGAGGTCATGTGTAAATTTAGGTACGGCCGTTTGCACCGATGAAAATGTGGTATAAATGCCTACACCTAATTTACATGTGGAATTCTACAAGTACACGTGTAACTCAAAACCACACCCCAATCCACCCTAAAACACCCATGGCCCTCCCATTTCTGCACCCCCTTTTTTGGGACTGTGCCTACTTTATGCGGCTAAGTCCCAATTAAAATCAAATTAGTGCTAATAATTGCTTGTTAAAAATCCAATTACCACTATTTGGCTCATTATTCTATTAAATTGTGCACGCAAATCAGGAACGTGCCTAAATTTGCACATGCAATTTTTGGTGACCTTTATAGAATCAGGGGTTAGTGCACACACTAAGCTTTAGTAAAGGGCCCCTAAATCTATCTATCCTTGAACAAAGCATAGAGGGGTGTAGATGAGCGCCTAAAATTTACACATGGTCCAAAAAAGGGGGCATGAAAATGGGAGGGTTGCAGACATTTCGGAGCAGATTGGGGGCATGGTTTTGAATTACATGCGCAATTGCAGAATAATGGTGCTCTGTACGTAAAGTTTAGGTGTGGGCATTTGCACGTTTTCATTGGTACAAATGGCCATGTCTAATTTTATGTGCAACCTCTCTGCTTAAGTGTTAATTCTATAAACCGTGCCCAATTGTAGGTGATGGCTTATAGAATACCAATGTACATGGGTTTCTTTCCATGCCGATTTTTTTAGGCACTGTATATAGAATCTAGCCCTAAATGTTATGTGTCCTATGAGCTACTTGGCATTTACCACACGCTAATGGCTGTTAGCCTGCCTAAGCTTTAGTAAAAGGCCTCTTATGGACCCTTTTACTAAGCTGTGTTGGCACCTATGCATGCACAACGCATGTCAGTTTGGAACTATCACCCGCTACCCGCGTGGCCTGGGTGGTAATTTAATTTTTTACCCGTGTCTGCTACGTGCGCCAGAATATAACTGAGCGGTAGTAAGACATTGTATCTACCCCTTAAAAAGGGGTTGGACGGTTTCCTAAAGGACAAGTCCATAAACCGTCTTCTAAACGGACCTTGGAAAAATCCAAAATTCCAGGAATAACATGTATAGAATGTTTGTACGTTTGGGAAGCTTGCCAGGTGCCCTTGGCCTGGATTGGCTGCTGTCGTGGACAGGATGCTGGGCTCGATGGACCCTTGGTCTTTTCCCCAGTATGGCATTACTTATGTACTATGTAACATTGTATGCGCTAGAAGATTACTGCCTAGTTAACGCGCAAGACCTTACCGCTAAGGAATGGGTGGCATTCAGGTCTCAGACCCAAAATGGATGCGCTCCAATTTTTTAATTAGCTGCACGTCCATTTCAAACAAAAAAAGGCATTTTTTACAGGTGCGCTGAAACATGGATCTGTTGACGCCCAAAACACGCACCTACAGTAGCGCAGACCGTTTTTCAGCGCACCTTAGTGAAAGGACCCCTTAGTTAATTACAAGTACAACTTGAACCTAAAAATAAGGTACACATGATCAAAAATTAAGCACAACAAAACAATCTAAAATAATAAGGAAATGAATAATCATTCCAGTTCATACAGAATATTGTTCATATGAATCTTCCCTATAAGCCCTTGATACAGGAAAGTAAGAAAACATATAAATTAATGAGGAGATTCACAAAGAAAACGCTGTTATGTTGCCTATTCATTCTTCCACTGAATATATTTTTATAACCATAACCGCTGACCTCCATCTCTTCCTCAAAAGAAACGGTTTTGAAGAAGAATCTTAAGCTGACTAGCTTCATAGGAAATATCTATGATATCTCAGAGAAAAAAAAACAGCACCAATGGCCAAGCCTCCTGAGCTTTGAATGTAATTATTTAAAGAACATAACTTTGCAAAGGTCTGGGAATACCCAGATCTTATGACCCAGAGGAAGCCTATATCTAAAAAAAAAAAAAAAAAAAAAGGTTTAAGTAATCTGTCTCAGTTGATTCTCAGATAAAGGATTCTAGGGTTTCATGTTCAAAAAGTTTCCACTAAGGATTTATCAAAACCTTGGTAAGATTTAAACTGGTCTAGCAAACAAAAACAGCACAATACCAACCAGTGTACAGAAGATCAAATAATTTAGAGAGCAACCTTTTAACTACAGTCCTGGTTGGTATTGTGCTGCTTTTGTTTTTGAACCTAATCTTTATTTTAGCCGTCTTTGAGCATCTCTTTTTCTATATAAGATTTAAACTGTAATTAAGAGTTTCTCCCTCCACTGTTTTGCCAGTAGAGAATTCATCTACTAGAAGATAGGAAATCTTGGTGGTCACTGGAACAGGCTCCCTCTGGTACATTGAGAATCTCCAGGAGATACCCTTCATCATCTTTCTAGATGACAGAAGAGGAAAGTTAGGAAATTAGTCAAGTTGTAATGCTTTGCCTGGTGTCCAAGTCTTTCCATCTTACCTTGCAAAATCCTTCCATTTTCAATCCCTTCTATGTAATGAGCACATGACAGTAAAAAGCAAAGAGATAAACACAGGCAAAAAGGATCACTGAACACCATGCTAACTAAATATTAGCTCTATCCACCTTCTGATGGTCCTTTTTATAAAAATTTACAGAGATTTTATTGAAAAAAGGGTACTCACTTGAGTTTGATATATATTACAGTCCCTTGTTAAATAACATTTAAAACCACAATTAGTGCTAACAAATCTTTGTGTCATGATGGGAGAAATACATTTCATACTCTAATGACTTTGTAGGCAAGGGATGTCCAACTATCAGTGAAAACAGAAAAGGTCTTGGGAGGTCTATCTTCAGAATTTATCTCCCAGAGTGTCACGGATATCAGGAATAGAAGTGAACCCTTGTGCTGATCCAGGGACCAGCAGTCAGAAGCCCAATGCTTCACCTGCGGTGACCACCGTTCCCCAGCGGTTGAGCCCCTGGGTTCAGGTGGCCAACAGGACTTAGGAAGTCGGGCGAGAGAGAGGACTCGGGCTCAGACAGAAGGAGGCGAGGACAGAGCTATGCAGAAATCAGGTCCAGGCAGTGGTCAGGGCAGGCAGCAATCCAGCAGAGGTCATGTCGGGCAGTGTTCAAGGCAGGTGGCGATCCAGCAGAGGTCAGATCCAGGCTGTAGTCAGATCAGGTAAAGAACAACTGAAAGTGCACCAGACTCCAAGAAGGTAGTAGCTGAGGCAATGAAGTAGTGAGAAGTTCCTGGTTTTAAAGTGAAGGTGTCTGATGTCAGAGTAGGTGTGCCCAGAGCGCAGGTGCGCTAAAGTGTAGGCACACCCAAAGAGTAGATGCACCCAAACATAAGTGCATCCAAAGTGTAGGCACGCTAAAGTGTAGGTGCACCCAAAGTGTAGACGCACCCAAACATAGGTGCGTCCAAAGTGTAGGCGCGCTAAAGTGTAGGCGCACCCAAACATAGGTGTGTCCAAAGTGTAGGTGCGCTAAAGTGTAGGCACACCCAAAGTGTAGACACACCCAAACATAGGCGCACCCAAAGTGTAGATGCACCCAAAGTGTAGGCGCACCCAAAGTGTAGGCACGCTAAAGTGTAGACGCACCCAAACATAGGTGCACCCAAAGTGTAGATGCGTCCAAAGTGTAGTACCCTTCCATAAGAGTGAAACAAAGAAGAAGCAGACTCCTGTAGATGTATTAAACATCAAGATCTACTACAGGATAGACTAGTACAGAGCTTTGAAGAAAGAGGGGAACAGGATCATAGGCAACATAGTTTCAAAAGGAGAAAATCTTGCCAGTTATGTTGATGTCTTTGACGACATAACAAATTTGCTTGAGCAACGGGTCTCAGAGTGGTGATCAATTGGGTGTGAAGAGAAAGTCCTCTTCATTGTCTTGAGAAGATGTATATTTTCAGATGATATCAAAACTTATGACAGAGCAGACATGCCAAATAGGATAGGCAAGTTGAAGCACGTCATTAACAACTTGAAAAAATGGTAAAAGGTATGGCAGCTACGTTTTAATCCAAAACTATATCCAATTTCGGCTACAGAATATAGAAATTCAAGGACTAAATATTTTTAAGGCAAAGAGCTATCAGCCATCCAACCAGAAATAGACTGGGGGGGGATGGAGAGGAAATTGGGATTATCATTTCTGCTGAACTCAAGGTAATCAGTCAATAGCCCCAAAAATTCATGCATCTCCCGTTCTGCTTCTGAATGTCTGTGGTTAATAACACTGATGCCTCTCCCATATTGCTCTGATTGTCTACAGTTTGTAAAACTGATGCCTCCCCCACTCTGCTCCTGAATGTCCGTGTTTTGTAAAGCTGATGCTTCTACCATTCTGCTTCCGATTATTTATGATTTGTAAAACTTATGCCTCTCTCATTCTTCTCCTGAATCAATAGAGCAAAGAAACTGGCCATTCACACTGTAAACAAGGAGCCAGAGGATGAAGTAGTAACACTGGTTTAAAAATTATTTTTTAAACACTACATTTTGGTTGACTGATAATTAAAACATAATAAATTATTGTGATGGCCCTTTTTTGTACTGATCTGTACTTTATCAGCGAGGAGGAGATAATGGTGCTTATTTTCAAAGCACATACACTTACAAAGTTATGTGGAGGGGTATTTTCGATATGACATCTAAGTCCGACTTTGGACGTTTTGCAAAACCTGTCCAAAATCTGAATAGGAAAGAAGGTCATTTTCAAAAAAAAAATTCTATCTTTTTTTTTTCAAAAATACTGTTTTCAAACAAGGTTTTGTGCTTTGGGTAGTTTGTATTTGGTCCATTTTTGAAAAAAAAAAAAAAAAAGAATCGAATATGTGCAAAATATAGAAAATCAAGCCATTGGGATGTAGAAGGAGCCAGCATTTTTAGCAGACTGGTCCCCCAGACATCCCAGGAGAGCAATGGGGCACCTTAGAGGTCACTTCCGTGCACTTCATGAAAATGCTGCCAGGTACACATCTCAACTTTACTCCCTTATCTTGTCCCCTGAGCTCTCCAAAACCCACCCAACACCATAGAAAAACATTTTAAAAATAAGTTTTGAAAATACTGATTTGGATGTTTTTGTGAGAAAAACATCCAAATGCTGTTTATGCCACTTTTTAGATGTTTTGAAAGTGAGCTCCATAGTAACCTATGTAACTTTGTAAGTCTATGTGCTTTGAAAATGAGCCTCAATATCATTCAACATTTTTTAAATATGCAACTAAGTTGTTACTATTCTTATTAATCAAACTATAGACGAGTACTAATGTACTAATCCACCTCAAAACCAGGCAGGAATCACACTGGCATGTGAAGGTCAAGACAGCAGGAACTATATTGGAAGAGTAATATGGACAGTTATCAAAATACAATGGGTAGAGCTTTTATTCCTAAAAGAGCCTAATAAGACAATAAAGATGATGATCCAACCTAGGAATAAGATAAAAAGTGATAGATAGATAGATAGATAGATAGATAGATAGATAGATAGATAGATAGATAGATAGATAGATAGATAGATAGAGATAGTCCTAGCATCTTCTCCGTCCCTCCTCCATAAATTCAGTGCCCTGAACAGAGACATGGGCATTTCCTGCAGCCACTATTTTTAACCAGCTATTTTCACTTTCAGAGTTTCCAGTCCAAGGGTCAGGGGACCATGCTTAGATTGGCAATCTGAAATCTCATCTGGGTTAGAGAGTTATTCTTAGCAGTCATAGATAGAAGGCTCAGGTATCTCCCAGTGCCAGCAGATGAAGAGAGTTAGAATGTTTCCCTAAGTCTCTCCCGAGACCTGAAAGTGAGGCAGACTTAGGTGGTGGTGGGGAAGGGAGCAGGGGGAGATAAATGAGGGTATATAGAGACTAGACAATGCTGCAGCTTTATAGCCCTCTAGAGATACCCAGATATTGTGCTGTTGGACCCTGTTAGTAAATAGCAATGTTAATTTAGTGAATAATCTATCACTGAGCTCTCTTCTTAATAATTTTCCATGTCCATCCTGTTCAAAGTTACTTAGATTTTATTACACAACACCACAAGAGGCTCTTCAAGTCTGTAAGAAACCACAACATACAGAAACCACAGCAGACCAGGAGTCCAGGGAAATCTTTATTAAAATAGGCCCAATCTGTTGATAGAATCTTTTATCAAAACAAAAATGATTCTGCATCAGTACAATTTCAGCCAGAGACATCACCCAGAAAATCTATTGATTCTGTATTGGAACCACTTTCCTTTTTCATAGATAAGTTTCTTTGACCACTGGTTCCTCTTATTCCCTCTTTTATAAGGGACTCCTCAGATATGATCAACAATGTGAATCAAAAAAAGATCGAAGAGGAATGTAACAAAAGTAGATGACGGCAGATAAAGTCCTGCATGGTCCATCCAGTCTGCCCAATAAGATAATCTCATTGCATTTGGTATGAAGTGATACATCATATCTATACCTGATCTTGATTTATGCTTGCCTCTTTTAGGGCATAGACCAGAGAATAATGTCCGGCACTGGCCTTGTTCTAAAATTTCTGAAGTTGTTGTCAAAGCCCCTGAATAGCTCCACTCTAACCCATTCAAACCTATTCAGCCTCGATCAGGGCACAGACCATTGAAGTCTGTCCAGTTCCTACTTTCCTACTTTTCCTACTTAATCTCCTAAACTTCTTTGGATCTGATCCTTCTAAATAGGATTCCTTTGTCTTTGTCCCATGCATTTTTGAATTCCATTACTGTTTTCATCTTTACCGTCTCCCACAGGAGTGCATTCCAGGTATCTACCACCCTGTCAGTGAAAAAAATATTTCCTGACATTATTCCTGAGTCAGCTCCCTTTCAACTTCAATGTTTTTTGGTAACACTTGATGTGGAATAGCTATATACAAACATTCTACAGGATGCCGCTCTTAACATCATTCGCGAGACTTTGTGCAACAATCCATATCTGAGAAGAATACTGGTTGAATTCTTGATGTCTCTGGCTGAAATTACACTAATGCAGAATTATTTTTGTTTTTGATAAAAGATTCTATCAACAGATTGGGTATTTTAGTAAAGAAATCCCTGGACTCGTGGTCTGCTCTGGTTTCTGTTTCTTTAAATTTTATTACTTCACAGAAAAAAGGGACATCAAGGCAGGGACTTTGACTTGTTCCCACTGAAAGGAGTGAATTTTATTTATTATATTGCATTTGTATCACACATTTTCCACCTCTTTGCAGGCTCAATGTGGCTTACAATACATCATAGATAGTGGAAATGAGAATAAATAAATCAAGAATAAATTAACATAGACATAAAGGGGTTGCTATTTAGCCCATGGCAGTAAGGGGCCCTTACTGTTGATGATCATGGATTGTTGGACCAATTACAGGTTGGGTTTTGTTATAACATCGAGACTGTTTTGATTTCTGTTTTGGATTGTATTCGTCATAGTTTTGATTGCAGTGTGGAATTCTTGATAGTTACTTTGGATATTTCTGCAGCTTTTTACATAAAAAGATCACAGCAGTGTACAAAATTAAAAATAACAAACATTAAAACATCTCAGAAAAGAACTACAAAATCAGATAGAAAAGCATTATTCATACAAGTGCAAACACACAGATCTCATTATTATCAATGGGGCTATTTACTAATGTTCATTGCATTGCAATATTGTACATGAAAGTGCAATAATGCCTATTGAGGGCCTCTTTTACTAAACTGGCACATTTGCCGCACAGAGAATCACTAGTACGGATTAGTAAAAGAGGCCCAAAAGCAGGTCAGTAAATATAGCCCTTAGGAGTCTTTTTGCTAAGCTGTGGTAAAAGGGGGCCTGCGCAAGCGTCAGTATGTGTTTTTGACACACACTGAGGCCCCCTTTTACTGTAACAGGTAAAAGACTGACCATTTGGGGGAGAAAGAAATGGCCGTGCAATAAGTGAACCAACCACTTACCGCATGGCCATTTTGGTGGGTAGCAGGGGCGTAGTTATCATGGGGCCACGGGGGCATGGGCCCCCATAGATTTGGCCCTGGACCCCCCTGCCACGACCCTCTCGACCCCACCTTCCCGCCGCCAACCCTCCCCCACCACCGTAGCGTACCTTTGCTGGCGGGGGACCCCAACCCCCGCCAGCCGAAGTCCTCTTCTTGGCCGCGCAGCATTGCTTGCTGAATGATCTGATCAAGTTTCTGTGTGTGCGTCTGACGTCAGACGCACGCACAGAAACAGATTCAAACTTGATCAGATCATTCGGCAATGCCACACAGCTGAGAAGAGGACTTCAGATGGTGGGGGTTGGGGTCCCCCGCCAGCAAAGGTACGGCGGGAGAGGGTTGGCGGCTGGAAGGGGTCAGCAACGCCGCGCAGCCAAGAGGACTTCAGCTGGTGGGGGTTGGGTCACCCGCCAGCAAAGTTACGTGGCGGAAGAGGATTGGCTGCGGGAAGGGGGGATCAAGAGGGTTGCGGCGGCGGCAGCGGGGGGGTTGGCGGTGGTGGGGGAGAGGCTAAAATGTGCCCCTCACCTCGGGCTCTGGACCCCTCTCCCATTGAAGTCTGGCTACGCCCCTGGTGGGTAGCCCTTACTGCCACCTATTGAGATGGCAGTAAGGGCTCCCATGCTAACCCGGCAGTAAATGGGCATTGGCGATTACCACTGGTTAAGTTCCGGCACTACACAAACCTAAAAATTACTGTAGCACCAGAAATGGTGAGCACTGAGGAGTGGGAACTACTGCCGGGCTCTTGTAGTAGCCTGGTGGTAGTTCTGGTTTGGCACACGGCAAGCTCATTGCCACGTGCCAACCCTTTAGTAAAAGGGTCCTTAAGTTTGCACCTCAGGTAGTAGAGGGTGACATGATTTATCCAGAGTCACAAGCAGCATCAGTGGGAGAAGCAGGATTTGAACCCTGCCTCATAGCCTGCTGCTCTGCCAATCCTAAACCCTCCCAACCTATAGGGCTTAAGGACTCATGTAGGAATTTTAGGTTTTCTTTTTAAAACAAAGAGTTTGGAAATAGATCCATTATTTTTTTGTTTTATCTTACATCCTAGAAATAAGGAGTCAGAGAATTACTGGAATATCTATTTTTCCAAAATAATAAAGGGGGGTGGTTTTATAGATACCCACACTGGTAAAAAGTGTCTATGTCCTTTTCATTTAGAAGAATTTTCAAAGTAAAAGTAAATGATTGTCAACTGCCTTGAATGACTATGTTGAAATATGGCTTTATATAAGCTTTGATAAGTAAATTAAATAAAAAGCGCTAGCCCACATTCACGTCTGTTAATTTTTGTCAGCCATTTGTGTGGAGAAAGGGCACTGCAGGACTACTGACAAAATACAATATTCAGAATGACGCTGGGGAATTTGTGGATTTGTACCTCCCTTGTAAATGCTCTGCTAGCAATAGAATTATTGGACCTAAGGACCATCGAAGAGTTCTTTAAAAAAAATGTTGCCGGGTTACTATAATCCCTAAAATGATAATGGTGCCATTAGTTTTCTCTTTGTATAAGATTTATATTTTATGTTAGTTATGTTATTGTATTATTTTGTGTTATCTGTTTAATGTACTGTATTATTAATGTACTCATTAATTATGTACGTAATTGTGTGTTACTCGTTCTTGGCATTATCAGGACAGCGGGCTAAATATATGCGTAAGTAAATAAATAAATACTTTTTCCCAACTAAAATATGGGCATAGTTTTAAAAATTCAAAAGTATGCACAATGTTTGCAATGCCAGTGACAACTTAAAAAGATTTGTTTGACCCCTGATGCAGGCTTTGATGCCGAAACATGGCCGTGTCGGGTCGTCATTTTATTATTAATAAAGGTTTTTTGGATTTCCTCTTCAACTCGTCCTCACTTTTTGTGTCCATTGCTTTTGCTATACGTGAGGATTCTCCTCTCTGCTTTTTGTTTTCTTGTTTAACAAGCAATTATCAGCACTAATTGGCATTAAGATTTACACGACAACTCGCTAAGGGGCCATTTTACTAAGCTACGGTAAAAAGTGGCTTGCAGTAGTTTGGACACGAGAAATTGGCATGCGCTGGGCCATTTTTTACCGCAGCTTGAAAAAAAAAATACTTTTTTTTATTGGGGCAGTAAATGGCCATGTACTAAAATTAAACGTAGTGCGTGGCTATTTACTGCCTGAGCCCTTACTGCCACCCATTGACCTAGCAGTAAGGGCTCAAGCGTTACTTGCATGGTAATCATGCATCACATGCCAATGTGGCAACACTGCCAATTACTACTGGGAATGCCCCACAGTAGAAAATAGAAAAATATTTTCTTCTGCAGGAAACAGCGCATGTCAACTTCGAAATTACCGCCAGATGCCCACACTATCCAGTGGTAGTGTCGATTTGGCCTGTGCTACCTGCACGTTATCCCTACCGCTGCTTAGTAAAAGGACCCCTAAGTGTATTCTGTAACATGGTGCACATAAATTCTAAGTCACATAATTGAAAAGTGGGCGTGGTTATGGGAGTGGAATGGGCGGGTCATGGGCATTTCTAAAATCTGGGTGCATTATTATAAAACTAGTGGAACCATGCCCGTTTCCTCAACAATGAAACAGGCCCTAGGAAGGCTGTCATGTAAGCTTTTTTTTTCTCTCTCCCCTGCCCTCCCCTCCACGTCCAGCAATTCTTCCCTCCCCTCCCCTCCATGTCCAGCGATTCTCCTCTTCCCTGCCCTCCCATCCGGGCCCAAGATTCTCTCCTCTACTGTCCTCCCATCCCATCCATGTCCATTAATTCTCCTCTACCCTGCCCTTCCCTCCCCTTCTCCCCTCCCTTCCTCCCCTCGACGTCCCGCAATTCTCTCCCCCCCTCGATTTGTACCTGAACGTTCTGGCTGGCTGGCTGGCTGGCTGGCTGGCTGGTGCTGGCTTCCATTCCGTTCGTAACATCCCTCCTGATGTCAGCTCGCCTCCAGTGTTCCCTTCCCTCTCACTGTTCTGCCCTCTGATGTCATTATGTCTTGACGCAAGGGCGGGACAGTGAGGGGGAATGGAACGCTGGAGGCTGGCTGACATCAGGAGATGTTATGAACTCAGGCAGCCAGGAGATGTTACGAACCCAGGCAGCCAGACATGGAACATTGGAGGTGCAAATTATTATATAGGATACACCCACTCCATGCCTAATTTACACGTCCAGATTTACACCAGGTTTTAGTTGGTGTAATTGACCACTACTAAATTTAGTCACGCTGAGCAGCACTCGGTATATTCTATAACATATGCCTAAAATAAAGTGTACTTTATAGAATGTGCTTTGATTTCTGCGTAGAAATCGAGGCGCAATATATATATATATATAGAATCTAGCCCAATAGAATATGATGCACATGTATCATTAATGGTTGTCAGCAGCCAATTCTGACACTGATTGAATTATTAATCAATTAATTTACTCGTGCAAATTGGCTAGGTGTGCTGATTTTCACGCTCAACTTTAGTCACCATTTATAGAATTCAGGTGTTTGTGTTTAAAATAAAAAGGAATAATACTGTATCTCCAGCTTCACCTTTTCTGTGAATGTATGTGACAAACCATTAGATTAAAACACTGTTCAACAGCAAGTGGGATGGCACAAGGTGGGAGAGTGGCACATGGTAGTACAGTGCCTCGCCTGACCTCTTAAACAACACTGAATATTAGGCCCCTGGTTGTGTAGAGAGGATTTTTAGACTCTTTCCGATCTAGGTTTCTCCACTGTTCTCTATTGTGAAGTAAGCTACTTGTTTTATATTATAATGTATTCTATGGGCCCCTTTTACTAAGTTGTGGCAAAAGGGGGCTGGTGCTGGCATCAGTGCTTGTTTTACATGTGCGCCGGGTCCCTTTTACCACAGCTGGTAAAAAGGAAGTCTCACTTTCCGACAGGAAATGGCCAGGTGGCAAGTAAAGCACTTGCTGCCCGGCCATTTCAAGGGGGAGTCCTTACCGCCACCCACTGAGGTGGCGGTAAGGACTACCATGTTAACCCAGCAGTAAACAGACAGCATGCGGCACCGCCCGATTACCACCGGGTACATTCCGGTGCTCGGAATGACATCACTAGGGGTGGAAAGTACTGCCGGGCTACTGTGGAAGCCCAGCGGTACTTCCTGTATAGCGAGCGGTAAGCCCACGTTGGGCTTACAGCCACTTAGTAAAAGGGGCCCTTTGCTTGCTATGAATATTATAGGCCTCTTATACTTAGCCACACAGGCAATTCCCAGTGTGGCAACTGAAAGGAAGTACATAAATTCCCATGGGCCTCTCATTTGCCATGCAGGAATTGCAAGCATGGCTTAGTGAAAGAAGCTCTATATGTATTAACACAAAACAGAGAGGCTCTTTGGATCCGCACCACGAACAGATACAAGAAGCAGGTCCAGAAATGGTAAATACAAATCCCTTTATTGAAAAAAATCACCAGACATGGCCACGTTTCACCCAAAGGCTTCATCAGAGCTAATGCTACAAAAACATATGAATTTGCAAGCCGAAAATCAATACATAAAAACATAAAAAAAGTATAAAACCATATGAATTAAAAATATGTACAAAATACACACATATATGAATAAAAAAAAGAATTGCAGAATGTATATCCACATCTAGAAACATGCATCCAAAGGCAATAAACAGATAAATAGAGCATAACAAGCCTTATATAAATGCATTATGGAATTAAGGGGGTCTTTTTCTAAAGCTTAGCTTGCGTTATCTGCAACAGGGCCCATTTTTTTCATATGGGCCCTGTTGCAGATAACTCAAGCTAAGCTTTAGTAAAAGACCCCCCTATGTGTATAAACAGTGAGTGTGAGCTAAAATCATAAATTTCTGGTGATGCAGGCACAGTGATAAGTGTTGTGATCATCATACTGTCAAAAAGGAACTTATACCTAATAGGGATTCAAAAAGGTCTCATTCCTATTAGTCAAGTCAAATCTACAACAACCTACAAAAGCCAATAGGTTGTAAGGACATAAAAATGTAAAAAGAGAGGAACAACCAAAATAAAATGTAAAGACAAAGTTATTTACTAAACGGTGGTTTTTCTTCAGAGAGAGAGCATCTCCACGGATAAGAATAGCAATCTACCAATGTAGGCACAGCTACAGACCTTATACATACTCCCCGGGGGGGGGGGGAGGGGGGGTCAAAGGTCAATTTTAATTAAGACTAATTGGAATACAAGTATTCTTTTAAAAAAAATCCAATGCAATAATTAAACCAGTATAACGGAGACAATGAAATTCATTCAGCAATACAAATCATAGAAAAGCATTGCAAAAAGTGCTTTAATACTATTTAAAAAATCAAACTCTCAAGACATTATAATTTGAAAAACTGAAAGTAACACAACAGAGAGCAAGCTATGGCAACCTCAAACACTGTGGATTCACATGAATCATTAAAGAAACTTTAAAATATGATTCAAGCAGTCATCTTTTTGCATTCCAGTGACACAATGACATCATTAGAACGCAAATGTCGAAAAAATATTACAAAAATGCACGACAGTTGGAATAGACAAATAATCTTAAAACACTTGAAAATCTCATAAGAAGTAGCCCCACAATTGCATAAAAGGTGAATAAATAATAAACAAAAAATATTAAAGCCAATATTTAATACCTAACTGCATCAAATAAATATCCAATATAGAAATATCAAATAGACTATGCTGTCTAAAAACACATGGCTCCATAAAAGTGATTTAATAATAAAAATATTACAGCCAGCAATTCATACCTTAGAATTTAATCATCTGTCAAATAATATAATCAAAATATTGCATAAACACTGGCATCTTATCCCAACTGTTGACGCATTTTTGAATAAAGAATTGTTGATAGCTTATAAAAGAAGCATGAATTTAAAGGATATGTTAGTGCCGTCACTGTTCCAAAGGAATGTTATACTTAAGAAAGACAAACCACATAGACATTTTCCATGTGGCAAATGCTCAGTATGTTCTGTTAATCCTGCTACTAGATTTATTGTACATCCTGTCACTGGTAAAGGGTTTGTTTTACAACAAGTTTCCAACTGTAGAACTGAGAAAGTTGTGTATGTCTGTTACTGTCCCTGTATGAAGTTTTACATAGGGAAAACGAAGCGTGCTCTTAATAATAGAGTTATTGAGCATCACAGTACAATTAATAGGAAAAGTATGGACAAACGGTTGGTGGAACACTCAGTGAAAATGAATCATGCATTTGAAGACTCTGGGCCCTGTTTACTGAGCTGCACTAAGGTCGTGCTGGTGTTTTTAGCGCACGCTAAACGCTGAAGACACCCATATGAATATATGGGTGTCTCTAGCATTTAGCAAATGCTCATTTTAGGCGTGTGCTAAAAACATTAGCAGGTCTTAGTAAACAGGGCCCTTTAGGTTCCTTGTATTGCGTAAATTGGTTGTTCCATTGAGAGGAAGTAGTGTGTGAACAATTTATTAATCAGATTGGAGCAGAAGATGATCTTTGAATTCAGGATAGTTGAATCATTGAGTCTGAATAAAGAATTAGACCTGCTGGCATGCTTTTAATTATAAGAACAAAGAAATTCCTTTGAACATTTTCTGCATCATCAATATGTATTTATATGTTTTTGCATATATTTTGACGTGTTGGGTAAGCCTTTGCCCTTTTTTTTGTAACTCTCATAGGGGTTCTTTTTGCTAAGGTGCACCAAAAAGTGGCCTGCGCTGGTGTAGACGCATGTATTCGACACACACAGGTCCATTTTTCAGCGCACCTGCAAAAAAGGCCTAACGCATTAAACAGGTGGTAATGGTCTACTTGTGTACAATGCTGCTTACCGCCCAGTTAGCACTGCACGCTGGAAAATTTCTGGTGCACTTGGTGGATGCACGTAAAAAATGAAATTACAACCTGGACCAAGCGGTAGCCGGGCGGTAGTTCAAAACTGACATACATAGGACACGCGTAGGCACCTACATGGCTTAGTAAAAGGGCCCCATAGCTAGTTGCTTTACTGTGTAATGATTTGTTTTATTAATGGTGCAGTGATCTTTTAATGTTGTTTCTGTCAAAAAGGACTTTTTTAAGTAGTGACCACACATTACTTATTTCAGTATATTAATTTAATTGATCATTTTAGGTAGTCTACATCCTATTAGCTAATTGTTATTTATCTATGTGGATATTTATTTGATGCAGTTAGGTAGGAACTGCTGGGCTTTAATATTTAATATTATTATTCACCCTTATGCAATTGTGTGGCCACTTCTATGAGGTTTTCTAAGTGTTTTTAAGATTATTTGTTTATTCAACTCTCTAATTTTTGTAATCTTTTTTTTTAATTTTAAGATGGCTCCGCTTTCCAGTGACATCATTTCCATTCCAATGACATTATTTGAATCATTGGAATGCAAAAAGATGGCCGTTTAAAACTCATATTTTAAAGTTTATTTTTAGCATTTTTCAAATAATTCCATGGTGTTTTGAAAGCAAACCACAGCTTGCTCTCTTTTGTGTTACTTTCGGTTTTTCAGATTATAATGTCTTGAGAATTCAATTTTTTAAATAGTATTAAAGAGCTTCTGCAGTGCTTTTTAAAGGATTTGTATTGCTGAATAATTTCCATTGTCTCCTTTGTATTGGTTTAATTAATGTATCGGATTTTTTTTTTAAAGAAAACTTGTATTCCAATTAGTTTTAATTAAATTTACCTTTAACCCTCCCCCTGGGGAGTATAAAGGTCTGTAGCTGTACCGACAATGGTAGATTGCTATTCTTATCCGTAGAAGATACCATCACTCTGAAGAAAGACCACTGTTTAGTAACCCCCCTCCCCTTTACAAAGCCACGCTAGTGTCTGTTGGTGTGGTAATGTGAATGGGCTGTGTCCTCAGTATCCGCATGGCAGCCGCTAGCGCGGCTTTGTAAAAGGGGGGGGGGTAAGTAACTTGGGGTCCTGTTTACTAGGTGCACTAGTGTTTTTAGGAATATTATGGGCATCTATAGGGTTAGCGCTCACTAATGTTTAGCACATGCTAAAAATGCTAATGTGTGTCCTTATAACCTATTTTCTTTTGTAGGTCGTTGTGGATTTTGTCTTGCTAATAGGAAGAGACCTTTTTGAATCCCTATTAGGTATGTGTTTCCTTTTGACAGTATTATGATCACAACACGACACTTATTCATTGTGCCTGCATCAGCAGAAATGTGAGATTTTAGCTCACACTGGGGGTCTTTTACTAAGGTGTGCTCACATTTTCAGTGTGCGCTAAAATTGGGGTGCACGCTAAACATTAGAGGCACCCATAGGAATGCATTGGTGTCTCTAATGTTAGCGTGCATTCAATTTTTTTTTATTTTTTAATTTTTGCATTTTAAATCATATTTTCAAGGTTATACACTTGATCCGGTAAAGTGTTATATAATTCACATTAGTCAAGTAATATAATATAATATACACATTGCTAACACTCAAGTCCACATAAATTGGGTTCCAATAAACAAATTAAGGAGGAATGAAGGGAAAGAAAAGAAATTTACAAAACTTAATCAGCACCTAGAACAGAAGAGAAAATTAATACAAAATTAAACTCCTTCAGATCTTTTTAAGGTAATGAATGATGTTAAATGTGAAGAGTCCATAAAGGCATATTTTAGTGATTTGTATTGAATGATACATTTACAAGGGAATCTTAAATAAAAACTCCACCAAGTTGGAGAACGGCAGGTTTTAACAATAAAAATTGTTTCCGCCTTCTCTGGGTCTGTTTTGAAACATCAGGAAACAAATTTATTTTCAGGCCCAGGAATAACTTATCCCTGCTCCTAAAAAACAATCGAAAAAGCCATTGCTTATCGGCACTAAGGCTACAGTAGCTACCAAAGTAGCCGGATTAACTAATTCAGTTTCGGAAGTTTCCAGGAGGGCAGTCACATGTAAGAAATCTTTTTGCTCCTGTTGGGCCAATTCTTTTTGAGGCATATAATAGACCTGAGCAAAGGGAGGCAAACTTGCTTCAGGAATTTCTAATATTTCTTGAAGATACCTCTTTAACATATCTACTGGTTTCACCATTTTGATCTTCGGAAAGTTTATAAATCGAAGATTATATTCCTCATGTAGTTATCATATATTTCTGCCTTTCTTCTCAGATTAGATATATCCTTTAACATTACGCGCATTCAATTTTAGCGCATGCTAAAAACGTGAGCGCGCCTTACTACTACTACTATTTAGCATTTCTATAGCGCTACAAGGCGCTATAGAAAAAGGGGGTCCCTCACTGTTAACACACTTTGCTGCTCTATTAATTCCACAATGCACTGATAAATAGTCTATTTATCTGTTTATTCCCCTTGAATGCATGTTTCTAGATGTGGATACACATTCTGCAATTCTTTTTTTTTATTCATATATGAGTGTATTTTATGTGCATATTTTTAATTCAATGGTTTATACTTTTATTTATGTTTTTATGCATTGATTTTTTACTATACTAATTCATATGTCCTGTAGCATTGCTCCTGATGCAGTCTTTCAGCGAAACATGGCTATGTCAGGAGATTTTTTTTCAACAAAAGGGATTTGTACTGTCCCCATTTCTGGACTCGCTTCTTGTTGTATATTATTTTGTATTTTAGGTTTTTCCTTTAGAGCTTAACAATCTGCCAGGAGCCCTTGTAGGTTAAAAAGAATAAAATTGCAAAATGAAATAAGACATTTACCACAATCTCAAAAGATATCCAGCTATAATATCCACCCCTCCCCCTTTCAATAGGTTTCTGATATATATATAGCATTGGGGGAAAATGTCTTTTGAATTGACTGGACAGTGGCTCAGAGAAAACTACACTTACTGTGCCCCTGAACACCAGACTGGCCATCCTGGCATTAAAGTCAGAAGCTGACATTAAACACAACTTTCAACATGGGGTTAATTCTTTCCATCTTGTCTGGCCTTTAAACCAGCTTTAAGGGTAAGGATCATTATTTGCAGTAGCCAACAAAGGCAGCTGCCAAAGGAATTCATTTTGAGCTCCCTCCTACTTACTGGAGGGCAGCTCCTGCATTCCCATGCTGCAGAGGAAAATAAAAACAAAACAAAATAAAAATGTGTACTCATTCATTCTTTCCTATAAACCTTTATGCATACATATGCTTTCATTTAGATACACAGATTCGAAACAAACTTATATTGAGGGGGGGGGGGAAGCTATCAATGAGACACTGTGCTAAAATAGCATGACTTGTAGTAAAATAATTCAACATCAAAAACAGTTTGAAAAATACGTTATGTAGATGTCTCTCTTTGTTATTAGAGAATTAGTTTGAAAATCCCTGGTTCAATATATAATTTGTAGTAAAATAACCCATCTTAACGGTAGCCCATGGTAATAACTCCCCCCCCCCCCAAATATGCAAATGTTGCTCAATACTTTTTATTTATGTATTTGAATTTCTGTAGCATCATACCAAAATTGTGCTGCATGTAACTTATAACAAATAGCATGCTCTTAAAGGAGATAATACAGTAGCATATAACACAGTACTATAACATGTACATGCAAGCAAAAAACAAATAAACAAACACTGTAAAACTAGAAATAAAATTAAACAGAGAAAAGCAGAATCTTGACTTCAATACATATTAAAAACAAACAAACACTAATTATTATAGTAATCTGCAGTTTAGTAGCCCTTAAGTCTCTGGAAGCAAACGATGAGGAAAAGCACCCAGCTGAATTAATTATTTGCCTACTTTCACTTTGGAGGCAAATTATTGAGCAACAACCGAGGAGAATAATATTAGTAACTTTGATAATTTTTCATTCGCGGGAATGAGCATACATGTTCTGAATTGAGAGGCTGCTCAACTTTCCTCAGCTGGACCAGAAATTGCCACAAAAAAAAAACCTAATTTAAAAAGCAAGTTTGGTTTTCAAGGTAGAGGAGGACTGAATCTACATGCAAGCACTTTGGGACTGTGAGTGATTTGTCTGGTCATTAGCATATTCGAGGCCACTATTGATAAAAGCATTGGGATTACAGCTGCAACCTTCTAATCTTTCGTAGATGTGGGCTGACGTTTGAAACGAATGTTGTCTGCCAGTAATCGTGCCCCCTCTTTGCACATAGGGGTAAATTCTCAAACAATCACTGTTAGGCACTGGAATGATGCACAATAAGGGTTAAATTCTGTATATGGTGCTTAAAAAATTGGCGCTGAAAAAAGCACTGTTCTATAAGCTGTACTCAAAGTTAACCATGGTTTATAGAATAGCGTACACGCCCGGGAGTCATGTCTTACTTTAGGCACAGCCGTTCTATAACAATGAGCCCCTTTTAATAAGCAGCAGTAAGCCCAACATGGGCTTACCACTCTGCTAAACCAGAAGTACCGCCGGGTTACTGCAGCAGCCTGGTGGTACTTTCCCACCCCTAGCAAGTTGTCATATCCGGTGCTACAAAAATATATATTTATTTTTGTAGCACCAGAGTGTACCAGGCGGTAATTGGGCAGTTCTGTGCACTGCCTGGTTATCTCCGGGTTAATGTGGGAGCCCTTACCACCACCTCTATGGATGGCGGTAAGGGCTGTCCCCGAAATGGCCACGCAGCAAGTGCTTACTTGCCGAACGGCCATTTCCTGCAGGAAAGAGAGACTTCCCCTTTACCCGCTGCGGTAAAAGGGGGCCTCGGCACATGTGAAAAACACACGCTGATGCCAGGGCAGGCCTCATTTTGCCACAGCTTGGTAAAAGGGGCCCCAATGCTTATTATTTTAAGAATTCCCCTGTTATGTCCTTGACTCTCCCATTTCTGCATAACTTTTTTCAGATCACGCCTAAATTTATATGTGTAAATGTCAATTAAATCTAATTAGTGCCAGTAATTGCTTGTTGAAAAGCCAATTATTGGTACTGTCTCATTATTACATTAAATTGCAAGTGTAAATTGGGCACACACCCAAATTTGCACGCACAATTTTTGGCGACTTTTACAGAATTATGGAGAAGCATGAATTCTATAACATAAGTCTGCATTCATGTGCCTAAATTTAGGCACACGAAAAGACGAGGTAGGGGAACAGAATCGGGCTCTTCAAAACAGATCAAAGATGCTCGATATAAAATGCAAATTTTAATAAAAGGATGACTCGACGCGGTACCATGTTGCAAAGATTTGGTTGTTCAGCACCAGCGTCCACTTGAAGACGTTTTTAGTTGTTCGACACTGTGTCCGCTTGAAGTTCCTTCTTTAATATATTCTTCACATGATCCAATTGTAATTGGTTTTGTTGGTTTACACTACCTGTCTCAAGTGCATAATATGTTTATATCCACTATGCCATTTAAGTGTATCACAATGCCACATGGTGTCAACATAGTGCCAGATTATTTTTTCATTTTTCTCATTTGCACCTTTTCATCATATTGTTCTGTTTTACAATAAGTCTGAATATTATTTTCAGCATATGTATTTTCCATCCAGTGTGCCTTAACTCTCACTCACAGCCACATCTCTCACCAGTTCGATTCGCCATATTTTCTGTACCACTCTCTCTAGTCACATGCACACATAAGCCATTTACACAGTTAAAGTGTCTTCATCATTATTCACGTGCGTCCTTTTGCAGTTTTTCCTTTTATGACACATCCTTGTCAATGTTTTTCACATCACATTGCATCCATATTTATGTTTTTTCAGACCACAACATTTCAATTTTGAAATATAACAATAAGTGATTGTCAGACACATTCACCAAGGTTAGTTCTTGCATCAGAATTATTCACACATATATACTTATGGTTTTGACACATATATACAACAGCGGCATAGCTACGTGGGGCCACGGGGGACTGGATCCCCTCCCAAATTCCTCTGGGACCCTGTTTTGCTGGCAGGGGTCCCCAACCACTGCTAGCTGAAGTCTTGTCTAGCACTGGTCTCTGGCGCCACTACATTGCCTGCCCTGCTCTGTCTTCCCCTCACGTCCGGCACGCTCCTTTTAGTGAAACTGAGCATGCTCAATTTCACTAAAAGGAGCATGCAGGATGTGAGGGGAAGAGAGAGCAGTGCAGGCAATGTGGTGGCGCGGAGACCAGCGCTGGACAAGGCTTCAGCTGGTGGGGGTTGGGATTCCTGCCAGCCAAGGTATTTGATGCGGCAGTGGGTTGGGAGCAGCAGGGGGGGTGGCAGACCAAAATATGCCTCCTCCCACCGCGATGTCTGGCTGCGCCCCTGATACACAGTTTTTGTTCCTTTTTAAGAAGCACCTTCAAACCTTAGCATTGGCTTCTAAATTATAAAATAGTTTTTCCAGATCACTTGTTTTACCCTTTATCAAAACATTTGCTTATCCTCCTTTTTGCACTTTTTGAAACTGTATTCGATTTGATTGTTTGATTCGTAACTCTTTTATTTTTATCTTTATTTTTTATTTCTAATTTGAATTTGAATCGTTTCTTAGCCCTTTATTGAATATTTAATGTTTACGTTTTTCTGTTCATCTTTTTCTGGTATATATTCAAGACGTTTACATTTGCTATTATTTGTAACTGTGCAGACTCCTGAAGAAGGTACTTTCAGTGCCAAAACATGGTACCGGTGTTGAGTCATCTTTTATTAACATTTACATTTTATATTGAGCGTCTTTGGTCTGTTTTGAAGAGCCTGATGCTGTGCACACTCCTCGTCTTTCCATGTGACTCTCCGTGGGACATTGGCGGTCTTTCCACTTCTTTAACTTTAGGCACAAGCAGATATGCCATTCAATGCCTAGATTAAATGCTCACACCTAACTGTAGGCAGTTAGACGTATACAATACTATTTTAGCTACTATTTATTTATTTAAAAGATTTATAACCAGCAGATCTACCGCCCTGAGCAGGAAATAATTTATATTCATAATAATACATGTACAGTGACATACATCAAACAAATATCTGCTAATAAAAACCATCAAAATCAATAACATTCAAACAGTCCAGAACTTGCCCCTAAGAAGAAATATCAAATGCTCCTGAAACTACAGTTTTTAAAGCCATTGCACTACTCTACACACAATGGGCAACCAATGCAAAGAAACAAGAGCAGGAATGATGTGTTCAAAACGGCTCATTCCCAGAAGTACATGGGCCACAGTATTCTATAACCTGCATATGCATCTGCCTGACACGCCCCTAAACCGCCATGCCCCTCCCAGGTCCACACCCCCTCCAAGCTGCACATTCCGGCCAATTACAGCCTGTTATTGCTTGTTAATTCCAATTATGGGCTCATCATTTAATTAAGTTACACAGGCAACTGACCTGATTCTTTAACTTGTGCATGCAAATTTGGATGCTGGTCACAAATTTTGGTGTGCAACTTTCTAGAATTTGACGGACAGCGTGCACTCTTATCCCCCTAGAACAGTGCAAACTATTGTGCATATGTTAACCATTACATATTCTATCAGGAAAGAGTGGGTATTCTGTGCAAAGAATATGACATTTGTTTGAAACAAAAAAAAAAATTCTAAATGAAAATGGCACAAAATTATTAGGTGCTTATCCCTAATCTTTAGCATACTGTTAAACTTTACCCAGGCAGCAGGAGCCTGAGAGGAATTCGGCACAAAAGCCTAATCAATAACTTTGCTTACTGTCCCAATAACTGAATATCAGTTATTTTTATTTAGGGGTAACTGGCATGTTAATTCCTAGGTTGGGAATTATAAGAGCAGCGTACTCATGTATTATTATTTCAGAATAGGAAGCTGCTTCCAAATTTGAAAGCCTGAAATATCTTGGACTTCCACGAATTCAAATCTTGTTACATGTATCCTTTCTTCATCCTCCAGTAGTAAGACGGAAAGTTTCCTGCAGACCCTTCAACCAAGTCCTCAGGACTATCGTAGGCTTGATGTTTGATGCCATGTCTAGCATTTGTCGTCTTGCATCGGCAGAAGTCAAACCTCAGAATGCAGGATGCCAAATGCTAAAAAGCCAAGAGCGGCTGAAAGTGTGCTTGCTGGCTTGGTATTGGATGTCAGGTCCAGTTGGAAGTCCTGCTGAACACCCCTTACTGGTCCCAGACTCAGCTCCTATTAATTGCAGGTAGTAAAGTGTGAAATGATTCTTGAGTGCATTAAAAAAAACACAACAAAACAAAAAAAACAGCCAAACAACCATCTAATACATGTACTTTTCTTTCCTGTTTTAAAACTCTTTCATCGTGTATTCAAAGATATATCTGAAATTCTTACAATGCGAAAAATAGTGTAGGCAGCTATGGAGTTTACTACTGAAACCGGCACGCTGGTTTTCAGCAGAAGGAAGTATCGTACAATAATATGGGACCAGTTTTGTCTAGGATGCAAAAATCCTGCCAGGTAAATTGAGGGTTTATTTCCTTTTCTGATCTTTAAATATGCGGTTAAAAAGAAGTTTTACTCAGTTGGTGCAAGGGTAGGTTTAGTTTAACCAAAATCTAAGCTTTACGGTTTCTCTTCCAAAGAGAAAGCAATCTCAGCTCTAAATCTGGATTAATGCAGACATAAAATATTGCTCTTGAATTTATAACAAATAAAATCTGATATGATCATGTTGCACACAGGTGAACTAAACTGAAATACCAAATCAACAGGATAGCAAATCGCCTCATTAAAGTACCGCTTATCCCCCTCCCCCCCCCACCCACCCCCCCCGAAAAAAAAAATACATTATTCCCTTTCGGACGTCAACTAAAACTTTGGATCGCACTATGCCACTGAATTCGTCATAGAAATAAAACACGTTCATCCCTAACATAAGCTCATTTTTAACGATTTAGATCTGTGGTCTTTTTTTTAACAGCCCCTGAATGCAATAACTCACTACTGCGATGAAAGAAAAAGCGCTGACTTAAAATACTGAAAGCCAGCGTGGTTTCCAGAAACAGCACCTAAGCAGCTGCTCAGGACTGTGTGCACAATCTAGAGATAGCCGTGTGCTGGCTTCTAGCTCTGCGCTTACCCGGCTCCTGCAGAGACTGGCTGAAAGCGCTCTTCCAGAGGCAGAGAAGTAACTGTTGCATGGCTAACGTGCCCGGGCTGCTTTCATCCCCTGCTCTCTCTCCTGTGTTTCCTCCTCACACGCCAGAGGGACGCAGCTGGCTTCTCCTCATTCAGCAGGCACATGTCAAGCTCAAGGAGGTCTTCAACATTTTGTAGACTGTAAACCTGGGTGGGGAGCTGCCACTGCTGTGCTCCTTTCCCTCCCGCCTCCTCCTGCTGCTGTTGCTGCTCCCCCGCCCCCTGCTACCAGCCCTGAATTAGAGAACAGAGCTGTCAGCATCCCCTGCTCCAGCTATGTACACGTGTATGCAAGAACAAGAAAAGAGGTAATAAGGAGATGAGAGGATGATTTGCTTTGAAGGGTGGGGGGGGGGGGGGTTAAGTAAAATAACTCAACAAGGATATCAATGCACACTGAGAAACATAGTAACATAGTAGATGACGGCAGAAAAAGACCTGCACGGTCCATCTAGTCTGCCCACGATAAACTCATATGTGTATACCTTACCTTGATTTGTACCTGTCTTTTTCAATGCACAGACCGTATAAGTCTGTCCAGCAGTATTTCCCGCCTCCCAACCACCAGTCCCGCCTCCCATCACCGGCTCTGGCACAGTCCCCGTAGAACTCTGCCCTCCCCTATCCTAGCCTCTCAACCACCAACCCCTCCTCCCCCCCCCCCCCCCCCCCCGCCACCCAATTTCAGCTAAGCTTCTGTGGGATCCATTCCTTCTGCACAGGATTCCTATATGCCTATCCCACGCATGTTTGAATTCCGTTACCGTTTTCATGTCCACCACCTCTCCGTGAAGAAATACTTCCTGACATCTTTCCCGAGTCTGCCCCCCTTCAATCTCATTTCATGTCCTCTCGTTCTACCACCTTCCCATCTCCGGAAAAGATTCGTTTGCGGATTAATACCTTTCAAATATTTGAACGTCTGTATCATATCACGTTCAAGGATAAACAGCATGAACCATGAGTGTACTGACTTGCTAATTATAAACTGTAACTTTTGTGTGCATTTTGAGGTATTTAAGAACTGTCAGCCTTAGCAGCAGAACAGTTTGAAGTCTGCAGGAGGATGGCGGGAACTGTCTAAAGGAGAGGTCCCCACACCTAGCTAGGGAAACCCCTGCTGGGGTGTGGCTATTAGAGGTAGGACTGTAGCAGTAATGTCTGCTGGTGCAGCCAGGGCCCTGCAAGGGTTTCTGACCCCCCCCCCCCCCCAGCCTATAAATCTGTGCCCTCCTCCCTCATTAATATTAATAGCAGGTCACACACCCTTTTCCCCAAACTCCTTTACCTCCTCTATTTGTTCACACCATGCTATTTAGCACTTTCCAGTTTATGAAAATGGGGATTAATTCACTGATGTCTAACTGGTAAAATACATACGAACATAAGTGTTGCCATACTGACCGAAGGTCCATCAAGCCCAGTATCCTGTTTCCAACAGTGACCAATTCAGGTCACAAGTACCTGGCAAGATCCCAGAACAGTAAAACAGATTTTATGCCGCTTGTCCTAGAAATAAACAGTGGATATTCCTAGTAGCAGCCTGGTTCAACAGCTTTCTAAGAACCACATCCTACCTTGTGAAGATGTCCAATCAGTTTTCACCCTCCTGGATCTCTGAATATGGGGAGCCACAGGGTTCCCCGATATCACCAATGTATCGATGGCACCACTTAGCAGGAAACTGGAAAAAATGGAATTTAACCCATTTATATATGCCAGCTCACCTTTACTATCTACCTACCTTACAACAACATCAACGAGATACTGGATAAAGTTATAAAAGGGCTGGACCTTGTGGAACATTGGGCCACAACAGTCAACTAAATCGAGTCAAAAGCAAACTCTTGGTTTTATCCAGTTTGCACAAACCCACTATTTACCAAAACATCACAATAGACCAACAAATGTACCCAATCGAAACACAACTAAAAATACTAGGAATTATTCTCGACAAACATCTGACTCTTGAAAAGCAGGTTTCTGCAGTCACATCAAAAAGCTTCAAAACACTATGGAAACTGAGAAAAATTAGAGACTTATTTCCCCAGACAATCATTCTGTCTCATAGTACGGATGCTGATACTGTCCCAACTAGACTATTGTAATGCAGCATACGTAGGGTGTAAAGAACACTTACTAAAATCCTACAGATCATCCAAAACATGCAGCAAGATTGAGATGCAAAAAAATCGAAATATGATAGAGCATCCTCATTACTCATAATGATCCCCATCAAGGCCAGACTATTTTCCAAAACCAGCACGATCATCTATAAATACTATTTGACATGTCCCTAGATTACATGCTAGACCTGATAACACCATCATGAAGAAATGCAAACCCACAACAGGGATTACTTACTACTTCACCTGCCCAACTGTAAAAACATATGGAGCAGAGGAGTGGCCTAATGGTTAGAGCCATCCAGAGGTGGCCAGTTCAAATCCCACTCCTGCACTTAACCCTCCTTTACCTCAGGTTCAAAAATAGATTGTAAGCCCTCCAGGGACAGAGAAATACCCAGTGTATCTGAATGTAACTCACCTTGAGCTACTAGTGAAAAGAGTTGTGAGGAAAACCCAAATAAATAAATATGCTACAAAGCAGAATTTGGGCACTAAATGTTCCTAAGGTCATAGGAAGCATCACAACTACCTCCACTAGAGATGTCCCTTTTCAAGAAATTCTATGATTAATCTATACACACTAATAACACCTCCTTATCATTCTGTAATAACATCAGTTACAAAGTTATGTGGTACAAACACACCAATGTAATCTCTAATAAGCCACATTGAACCAAAACTCATTTTTTTTATAATTGTGGGATACAAGCATGAATAAATACATAAATAAATAACGGCTTATGGACTTTCCTATTAGGAAATTATCCAAAAAATGTTTAAAACCCCGCTAAGCATACTGCTCTTGCCACATTCTCTGGCAGCAAATTCCAGAGTTTAATTACATGTTGAATGACGAAATATTTATATCCGGTTTGTTAAATTTTACTACTTGGTAGCTTCATTGCGTGCCCCCTAGTCCTAGTAATTTTGGAAAGAGTTAACAAGTGATTCACAGCTACCTATTCCACTCCACTCACTGTTTTATAGACGCCTATCATATCTCCCCTCAGCCATTTCTTCTCCAAGCCGAAGAGCCCTAGTTTCTTTAGCCTTTCCTCATAGGGAAATCATTCTATCCCCTTTATTATTTTCATCACCCTTCTCTGCACCTTTCCTAATTCCACTATACCTTTTTTTGAGATGTGGTGACCAGAATTGCACGCAGTATTCAAGGTGTGGTCACACCATGGAACAACAGAAAGGCATTATAACATTCTCATTTTGTTTTCCATTCCTTTACTAATAATCATTGACACCTATTGCTTCTTAGCTGCCACTGCAAAGTGGGTAGAAGGGTTTCAACATATCATGAACAATGACACTTTTGCACTTTTCCTGTGTAGTCACTCCTAATGTGGAATCTTGCATCACATAGCTATAGTTGGGTTCCTCTTGCTCACATGCATCACTTTGCACTGTCTCACATTAAATGTGATATGCCATTTGGATGCCCAATCTCCCAGTCTTGAAAGGTCCTCTTGTAATTTTTCACATCCTCTTGCAATTTAATAACTTTGTGTCATCAGAAAATTGAATTACTCACTAATTATTTCTATCTGTAGATCACTTATGTTAAAAAATCAGTGGTCCCAGAACAGACCCCTGTTGAACCCCACTATCTACCCTTCATTGAGAATATTAACCAATTAACTCTACTCTCTGTTTTCTATCTTTAGTCAGTTTTTTAATCCATAATAGGGCATTACCTCCTATCCCATGACTTTCTGATTTCTCAGGAGTCTTTATGAGGTATTTTGTCAAATGCCTTTTGAAAATCCAGATACCACAATATCAACTGGCTCACATTTATCCCACCCTTTCAAAGCTATGTAGTAGATTGGTGAGGCTAGATATCCCTAGATAAATCCATGTTGCCTTTGTCTCATTAATCCATGCCTATTATTTATTTATTTATTTATATTTTGCTCACACCTTTTTCAGTAGTAGCTCAAGGTGAGTTATATTCAGGTACACTAGGTATTTCTCTGTCCCTGGAGGGGCTCACAATCTAATTTTGTACCTGAGACAGGTAAGGGTTTAAGTGACTTGCCCAAGATCACAAGGAGTAGTAGCAGGATTTGAACTGGCCACCTGTGTATCTCAAGACCAGTGCTCTAACCATTAGGCCACTCCTCCAAATATATACTCTATAATTTTGTTCTTTATAATAGTCTCTACCAAGTGTCAGCAATATTCTTAGAATGATATTCTTTACAGCATATACCTCAGCCTTTAGTTTATATCAGGGTTGGAACCATGTATTAAACTTAATTGACTTGAATACATGGTTCCAAACTTAGAACATAAGAGTAGCCATACTGGGTCAGACCCATGGTCCATCTAGCCCAGTATCTTGTTTTCCAAACAGTGGCCAAACCAGGTCACAGGTACCTGGCAGAAACCCAAATTGTGGCAACACTCCAAAGTACAAATCCCAGGGCAAGCAGTTGCTTCCCATGTCTGTCTCAATAGCAGGACTATGGACTTTTTCTTCAGGAATTTGTCCAAACCTTTTTAAACCCAGATATGCTAACTGCTGTTACCACCTCCTCTGGCAAAGAGTTCCAGAGCTTAACTATTCGTTGACTGAAAAAATATTTCCTCCTATTTGTTTTAAAAGTATTTTCATGTAACTTCCTTGAGTGTCCCCTAGTCGTTGTACTATGGGAACGAGTTAAAAATCAATTTACTTCAAATCGTTCTACACCACTCAGGATTTTGTAGACCTCAATCATATCTCCCCTCATTCGTCTCTTTTCTAAGCTGAAGAGCCCTAACCTCTTTAGCCTTTCCTCATATGAGAGGAATTCCATCCCCTTTATCATTTTAGTCGCTCTTCTTTGAACTTTTTTCTAATTCTGCTATATCTTTTTTTAAATGTGACCAGAACTGAACGCAATACTCAAGTTTATACCAGGTTTGGAAAACATGAATTAAACTCTCCTGCCTTTGACCTCACAGAAAAAAATCTCCATCTACATGCTGCTCATGCCCACTACACACAATCCCTCCCCACACATCCACATATACTCCCAACAAATCTTACACGTTTACTAAACCCCCATGCATACATTCATACACATATACCAACTTCTCCCCACCAATACCACTCTTACTTCCATACATCCGATTCTCATACACCCCCATCCTTCATACATCACTGCACACACACGGTTAATTCTACATCCCACTACACAGTGGTCTTCGTTAATTGTAAGTCATACTTGCTTGGGGTCCAAAAGGCTGAAGGGGAAGCAGATAAACATCTTCCCACAACACCAAATAATATGTGCCGGCATTCATCCCCACCAGAAAACCTGACCTCAGTAAGACATGCAGTACCCAGATAGCTCGTCTTCAAATACGGGATAAGTGACTACAGACACAGTACTAATGTAGACAGAAATTAAACTGAATTCCCAAGTCCCCAGACTCTGCATGCTGCACAACACCAGAGAAATAGAAAAAAATGTATTTCCTCCTGTACAGTGCACAGTAAGAAAGCAAGTGTAAATTCTGAAAACTGACATATTTCAATCACTAAGCTAAAATAAAATCATTTTTCTTACCTTGTTATCTGGTGATTTGATTTTTGTAGTCATCTCGTTCCCAATCTCTGTTTCTCTTCCCTGTTAATGCTCTTAAAATAACTCCTGCCCATTTGCTATTTATTTTCTCTCATCTTTTTTTCTTTACTTCCTGCTCTACATCCATCTGTGGCACTTTTGTGTTCATATTTCATCTATTTTTCTACCTCCTTTAGTTTTAGTTTTCCATCTTTCCCCTTCCCCTCTATTTATGTACAACATATGCTTCCTCTTTATTCCCTTCCATCCATGCCCATCCCCTTCCTCTCTTCCCTTCCTTTCCCTTCCATCCATGTGCAACTCCTCCCTCTCTCTTCCCTTCCCCTCCATCTACATACAGCATTTTCCCCTTTCTATCCTTTCCTTCTCCTCTATCAATGGACAGCATCTCCTCCCTCTCCTTTCCCCTCCATACACATCAATTCCTCTCTCTTCCTTTCCTCTCCCCTCCATCCATGTGCAACTCCTCCCTCTCTCTTCCCTTCCCCTCCATCTACATACAGCATTTTCCCCTTTCTATCCTTTCCTTCTCCTCTATCAATGGACAGCATCTCCTCCCTCTCCTTTCCCCTCCATACACATCAATTCCTCTCTCTTCCTTTCCTCTCCCCTCCATCCATGTGCAACATATCCTTCTCTTTTTCCTTCCTTCCATAAGCAGTTTCCCCTCCTCTTCCCTTCCCCTCCATCCACAGCATCAAGAGGGCATTTGTACACAAGATGGGATAATGATGTCCACCATGCCTGCTCCTATAAGTGAAACAGTGTGATGTGGAGTAGCCACTACCAACTGGAGTGAGTCTGTATCCTCAGGTCTGTAGCAGTGACATAGCCACAGATGGGCCGAGATAGTCATGGGCCCACTTACTTTGGGTTCAGGCCCACCCAGCAGCAGTACACATCTATCTTGTTGGTAGGGATTCCCAAGCCCTGCCAGCTGAAGATATCCTCTTCCAGATCCCCTCGTGAAATTGGCAGCATACTTCCAGCTGCTGATGCTGGCACCCCTCACAAATACTCAGCTCTTGCACATGAACTGAGCATACACAGGAGGTGCCAATGCAGTGGCTGGAAGCATGCCATTGACTTTTCCACTGCTCAGACAGCCCAGGAGGCTCTGGCAGAGGATATCTTCAGCTGGCGGGGGTTTAGGAATCTTTGCCAGCCAAGGTATTCATTTTAAAGCAGAGGGAGTGGAGGCAGAGAGCAGAAATGCATGAGCTCACTGGTCTGCAGTAGAGTACCAGGAAACCAAAGTATCTTATATTTTGGGAAAACATGGTGAATCAAACTCTGCATGGCCTGTCATGAACTAGATGTGCACAATAAATTATGTTGAACTCTTCCTACATGACCCCGTTATTACCAGTGTGTTTTTTTCTAGCAAAAAGGTGCCGGTACTCAAATGCCAGGCCACCCTTCACAGAATCTATGACAAGGCAGAATTGGTGTGTAGAGCCTGAGCTCTTTCATTAAAACTTGGGGACCATGGGTCAATTTTAGCAGACAATGGAAAAGGTGCCAGTACTCAGTACCCCCAAGTACCTCCTCAAAGAAGCCCTGGTTATTACAACCATTCTTCTAAGAAACATGGCCACTGGGCAGAAAGGGGAGAAAATACTCAATGGGTGGCAGTAAGTGCTCCCACCCACAGTGGGAGCACAGCAAGTGCTTTACTTGCCACATGTCCATTTCTTTAAAAAAAAAAAAAAAAACTACCTTTTACCCGCTGTGGTAAAAGGGGGCCTCAGTATGTGCCAAAAACATGTGCTGATGCCAGCACAGGCCCCCTTTTGCTGCTGCTTCATAAAAGGACCCATTAACTAGTTCATACATGTGCATTCCTGCATGTATTTTAGAAAAAAAAACCCTCTATATCAGTAGATCTTTTGCTAAAATACTATCATAGTATCATAGTAAGTAACGGCAGATAAAGACTATCTGTATTTGACATGTTCTGACCTGAATGACTCAAATCCAATTTCTTCATTCTATCTAAATCGGGGCTGCTCATGTCTAAGGAAGGCTAAGAAAATTCAGCGAAGGGATGCAAGGGTTTTTAAGAGCCCCAAAACCCGTAGAGCATGTCTGAACTGATGTCAATCCCAAATCTCTTATGTATAAAGGTCATTCAGGAAAAATAAGGAAGCTAGAGATTTTCCAGAACTAATATCCAAAACTTCCGTTGTTTAGCAATAGATAATGGAAAAGAAAAGCAAAAGACAGTTAGTTTTTATTTATTTATTGCCTTTTTGAAGGAATTCACTCAAGGTGGTGTACATTAAATCAAACATGGGCAATAGATAATTACAGCAGTAAAAATATTCAAATAACAATACAAAGTATGGCATAGTATACTACTTAACACAATCTAAATTACGGGAACCACTGGTTTAAATCTAATTCCTTATTCTATTTCCCAGTTGGTACTTGAGTATTGCTCTCCCAGCAGATGTCTAAATTACTACAGTGATACCTCGGTTTTCGTCGATAATCTGTCCGAAAACAATCGGCGAAATCCGAAACCGACGAAAACCGAGGCAATTATTTCCATATGAATCAACACTGGAAAGCAATGGAATTATTTGGCTAGACGCGCGGGGTGATGCTCACACAACGAGAAAAGCCACACTGAGCAGGAGAACGCGTGGGTCGCCCTTTGTTTTCGCAAAATTAGCAGCGAGGTCACATGGGCATGCCGATGAAATCCGAGGACAAATTTTTCGCAGAAAAAAATCGATCAAACCTGAAACCAACGATAACTGAAGTCAACAAACTGTTCCTGCCAGCTCCTGCCGATAGAGGCTTTAGAGTGTTAAAAGAAAAAACTGGCAGGAGCTGGCAGGAACAGTTCAGGGTATTGACTTCAAAGTTTAATTGATAAAACCGGCAGAAACAGCTGATGTTAACGATACTGGAAAGCTAGCTGAAGAAATCGGCAAGAACAGCTGATAAGAATGGTATCGGAGAGCTAGCTGGGAGGAGAAATTACCACTTACCATCTATATAACAACCTGACAGAAAAAAGAAGGACTATTGAATATAAGTGTACTCATAGCGGCGTGCACCCAGGGCGGACCGCCCCCACCACCCCCCCTTGGTACGCCACTGATGCACCCTTCCCATGTCCTGCCCGGATGCCACTCATGTGCATGCCCACATCCAAACTGTGCACCTTTGCATTTAGGCACCATTTTGTAGAATAGTGTATTATTGGAATATTGTCATTACGTGCATATGTGCGCACATGAGTATATGTACCAGGATTCTAGTCATTAACACATGTTCTTGGTGCCTACCTGCTGGGTCCATCTTAATAGAATTATTCAATATATGACATATGATGGATCAGTACTTGTAGAAATAAGTAACAGAAAAATCTAAAAGCAGAATCACAGCCAAACAGAGAAATATATACGAGTAGGCAAAAATAATTTAGAAGTTTAGAGATCTGGTTGTTTACTATGTACAGCACCACATATGTGTAGAAATCACATTATCAAAATCTACCTCTTCCTTTCTGAACACACTGACAAAACCTGTTTCCACTCTTTCATTATTTCACACTTAGACTACTGCAACCTGCTTCTCATAGGCCTCCCACTGATCCATCACTTTCCACTTCAACCTATTCAAAATTATGTTGCATAGCTTAACTTCTGCCAGTGTCACTTCAACACTGAATTCCTCTTCTATCTAAACTCACTTCATTAGCTCCCCATCCATTTCCACATACAGTTTAAACTTCTCTTATGCACCTACAACTGTATTCTGCAGCTCCTCATTACCTCTCCTCTCATCCCTCCTTGAGATCTCCACTTGTTGGGTAAGTCACTCTTATCGGAGTCCTTTTCCTCCTCCACCAATTTCAGGCTCTGTTCTTTCCACCTTATTCCAGGCATATGTAAGAGCAAACTTCCTCAGTCAGTGCGTCATCCACCTTCTCTGATCACGTTCAAATCCAGCCTGAAGGTCCACCATTTTGAGGTTGCTTTAAAGTTTTAGGGACCCTTTTACTAAGGCGTGCCTAAAAGTGGCCTACGCTGGTGCAGGAACATGTTTTGGACATGCACATGTCCATTTGCTCAGCATGCCTGGGAAAAAGGCATTTTTTTTGTGTGCCGGAAAATAGACATGTAGCAAAATTAAAACCAGCATGCGTCCATTGACTTAGCGGTTACGGTCTCATGTGTTAAGCGGCCAGCGTGTGTAAACTGCCGATTATTGCCGGATAAACACCACGTGGTAGAAAATAGAAAATATTTTCTACCACATGTTTTGTGCGCACATCAAAAATGAAATTACTGCCCGGGGCATGCGGTAGCTGGGCAGTAGTGCCAACTTGATGCACGTTGGACATGTGTAGGCGCCTACTTGCTTTTGTAAAAGGGCCCCTTAATCCCATATTGTCCTGCTCATATTCTTGTTGGTTTTAATAATTTTCCATACGGAATGAAACTCCTTAATTCTCTTGTCTTGTCTTTTTTGAATAACTCTACAAAGCAGGGAATATCTCTTAGATGTAGGTGTATAGCATGTGCATGTCTACTAGTTCTATTGAAATGATAAATAGTAGCAGCAGTTCTTGGATTCAGATACTAGAGGCTCTTCCACCCATCCACCACCCTCTCTGTAACAGAACTGATTTCTCCTGAGTTACTAATTTTCACCTTCAGTCTATGGCCCCTCATTGCAGGGCTTCTTTTAAGCAGGGGCAGTTTAATGTCTCCATCTTATCTCCCCACTCCTTTCCTCCAGAATATACATATTTTGATTTTTAAACCTGCCTTATGGTGAAGACCACTGACCATGTTAATAGCTGTCCTGCAGACCCACCTCATTTGGTTTATATCCTTTTCAAGGATATCTTGTCTGTCTTTTAACTGTCTCTCTCACTTCAACAAGATGCTTAATGATGTATATGACTGCCAATTTCCCATGAAGGACAACAACAATTGGTATATTTTCAGTGTTTGGCATTGTGTTCATATAATGACTATTTCTGCTGTGCAGCTGCTATAAAGTAATAACAATAATCATAATAATCATAATAAAACAGTCTATAACAGCTTGAAATTAAATCTGTTTCTCAGAAGCTACATTTTCTTATCTCATATTGAATGCAGAAGCAGTGCTGAGCTATTTCACTTATGATAAGAGCTTTTTCCTCTGGAGATTTTGCTGTTTGTTCTGAAGTATAATAAAATATACTGAATAGGTAGTCTTGACCTGTAAGTCTTTTCTGGGAAGCCTCAGTATTGGAAATTACATGTAACATTGAACTTGCACAAAATCTGGTCTGGAGAGTTGGGGTGGGAAGAAGTTTCAGTCTTGCAAAAAGGCAAGAGGATGGACACGCCTATGACAATTAATAATTATTCACTGGAGGTACAATCTTGCACTGGGTATGGAGAGTGGGAGCTTTAATATGGGAATGTTTTGTTTATTCAGACACTTGATCACAAGACACAACAAGGTGGTTTACAATATTTGGTACTACAAGAGAGAAGAAAATGGAACTTTAGTGGTTGTGGGGAGTAGGGCTGATGAGCAGTACTGGAGATATCTGGGCACTCAACCAGGCGCCTTAAGCCCTTGGAGTTGTATTCTACAAGTTGTTAAGGTTAAATTGAGATGGTTCTGTACAACTTTGAAAGGCAAGATGTGCTGTGTATATTTCCTAAAGCATAGGCTCAATCCAGATGATGCCACCCAACAGTAAGAAGAATCATCCTGCTGCAGGTAAGTAACTTTGTTTACCCTGCACAGCATGGGTGGCTAATTTACAAAGGATAAGCAGCATAAAATGGGATCTTGCCAGGTACTTGTGACCTGGATTGGCCACTGTTGGAAACAGGATGCTGGGCTTGATTGTCCTTTGGTCTGTCCCAGTATGGCAACACCTATGTATTTATGTATTTATATAACCCCCAATGTTGCCCTAGGTTTCTATGTCCGAGTCCTAGGAACTCAAACTTCAAACTCACACTGCATCTGGTGCAGTAAGGTTTCAGTGGAAAAGACCAGAGCCATGTCAAACTGGTGCATGTGGGCTACAGGACCACTGGCGTCACATAAATAGGGCAGGCTACACTCTAGCCTGCAGCAGCCCTCCTTCCTGCCTTTGTTGCTGCTTGGGACTCGAGGTTCCTTCTCTCCCAAGTCCCAAGCAACAACAAAACAAGGAAACAAACCCTTGCTCTTCACACACCAGTCTACTCAATCCAGCTTGTTTTTAACTAGTCTCCAAATATCAGGGAGAAAGAAGCATTCTGAGGCCGGTTTTAAAGCAAGAATGATTGGTCTCATCTTTGAAAGAAAGGGGCAGGGCATTCCAAGAAGAAGGGGCAAAACAGACAAATGTGGAATGGCTTTAGTATCCAACCGGAGGTTGGGGGGGGGGGCAATGAAAGTTGGTTAATAAACCAAGATGGCCAGATAGAAGAATATGAACCAAAAGTTTAGCTACGTAAGCAGAAAAGCAGAACAATTAACCCCATGAACTAAAAGAAGCAACTTATAACAAACTCTAAAGACAATAGGTAAACACAATGAAGATTCTTCAAAATTGGGGAAATACGGTCATATCTAGTGACCCCTAAAACACAGGGCTATAGAGTTGGTCCACTAAACCTTCAAATCTGAGTCCAACTTCTACTATGTATAGAAAATCTAAGAGGAATTTGATTAATTACAGCCTTTACCACAGTCCCATTTCTCGCAGTACTGCACTGCAGGCACAGGGACCATAGTAAAGATTTTGCTTAAAAAAGTAAGTTCTGCATTACTGGCAAATTCTGCACTGCACAGTAGCGCTATATTCTGGCAGAAATACACCTATGTCATAAAACTGCCTCCTAAGGAATAGATTTAATAAATGGCTCCCAAAGTTAGAACGGGATGATCCATGCAAAGCTAGTTTTCTGTAAAAGGTGCTCTGAATGGTGTGCCCTTTATAGAATACTAGCCTACCACGCATTTTGTGCCTAACCTTGGATGTGAGCATTTAGGCCTGGCAAATATTAATACCCAAATAATGGCAGTTAGGTGAGCAGATGCAGGTATCTATACATTACACCTAATTTCTGGGAATGTCCCTGACCTGCTCATGCCCCTCCTATGGCCACACCCCTTCAGAGTTCCACACTATGAAATTTAGGTGTGCATGTTATAGAATAGGGTGTAACGCATATCCATGCATAACTCCTAATTACTGCCAATTAAGTGCACGTTAAAAATTGATTTTTAGCACCTAATGTTATGGGGAATTCCTTAACAACTGGAGTAACAAGAGGAAGAGGGAGCAGCTTTGCAATGTTATGGGGAATCCCTTAATAACTGGATTAACATGAGGAAGGGGGTGCTGCCAAACAATCTACATTGCTTCAGATCTGGATGGATTCAACTTCAGGCCATTCTGGTAGAGCTTGCATGTCATGAAACGCCTAGCCACCCACCTGGGGTTACCCCACGGCCACTTAGTGGGTCTTTCTCCAGCACAGCTCAGGTCTGCCTGCACCTGCTGCTTATGCTGTACACTAATACTCTCCTCCCACTGACTTGGTCACAACTGCCTCCCACCGACTTGGTCACAACCGCCTCTGGGCAGAGTCTTCTGCTCTCCAATTATCCCCAGTGTTTTCTAGGTTACTGGAGCCACACTCCCAGTGGTCCCACAGTTCCTAAAAAGTACTCAAAGACCCAACACTCAAACCACCAGGATTCTTTATCAGTCCAGACAGATAGGCAATAAACTAAATATTGTTTATTGTCTTTTAAAAATCAAACAGTGGAACAAAATAGTACAATTAGCAAACAATAACAGGTAACTGAAATATGGATCAATTATAACACTAACTAAACATTTGCATACTTCCTAGAAAGTACCTGGGGAGATCAGGACATATAATTCACCGAGCTTCAGCAAAAAGATCTGTCTCTCTCTTCTCCCAGGCTAAGACTGAAGCAACAACCAGCAACAACTGTAATTTCAAACTCTAGGCCAATCAAAGCCCAGTCAACAAGTTTTAAAAGTATACTGCTCATAGTACTGTAGATTCACTTCTTCACTAAGTGAAACTAAAAGGGGGCATGCACTTTTCTGAGTGGAGGAGTAGCCTAGTGGTTAGGGCAGTGGACTTTGATCCTGGGGAACTGAGTTTGATTCCCACTGCAGCTCCTTGTGACTCTGGGCAAGTCACTTAACCCTCCATTGCCCCTGGTACAAAATAAGTGCCTGAATATATGTAAACCGCTTTGCATATAGTTGCAAAAACCTCAGAAAGGTGGTATATCAAGTCCCATTTCCCTTCCCTATAACAGCTTTAACATAAGACATGCACCACCTGCTGGCCAAACTAGAGAAATGCACTTCAAGAGTTTTAAAAAAAAGGCAATTTTACAGGCCTAAAACATACTGTACTGTCACATTGCAAAAATCCATTTCAAATCTCCTCTCTCAAGAAACTTGACCCTGATCCTTAGATCTGTTTTATACTTACTAAAACAAACCCTGTACCCAATACCTGATTTACTTCCCTGTATCCAATACCTTATGATACGCAGGGCTAAATTTACTAAAAGATGCTACTACATTCCTGCATGTCAACATGCTTTGATGTGCATTATTTACTGACGGTCCCATTTGTACAATCAGACCTACTTACTAATTATGCATATTAACTGCATTAACAGAATTTAGTAAATCTGTTCCATGATGCCACATTTATCAGTCATTCCCTACCATAACTTCAGCTTTTTCAGTTGAAGATTTGTGAAAAATGCAATTATCCAATCATTCAACTAATTCATTGACTCAATCAAAGGCAATTTTGAAGTAATGCTAACAAATTCAATTATTCACACACTTTTCAATTTAACTTTTTCAACGTATTATTAACTGTTTGAAAACAACCTCACACAGTTGGAACTTTGTAAATCATACTTTGCAGAACTGCAATAAAATATGGCATAAAACTTGAGGGGAGAAAGGAAGCACAGAAAGCAGGATTTTGTTTCACATACATATTGTTAGAGTTTCTGGATCACTCTTCTGATAAAAATATAATATTGCACAAGATTATTTTCAAATTATTTGTAAACTTCCAGGGTTGAATTCTATAAATTGCGCTCAGAAGTGAAAGCCAATGAGGATCAATGCTAAGCGGGATTCTATAAAGGGCACACACCTTTTATAAGAATCAAACTTAGCACCAATTCCTGCAACTTACCTTTGGGCACCAGACTTATGCCTACTGAAACCTGGTGTAAATGTTGGCACCCATGTTGGGCACGCTGAGTATATAAGGTCTGTAGCTGTACCTACAATGGTAGATTGCTATTCTTATCCGTAGAGATACCATCACTCTGAAGAAAGACCACTGTTTAGTAACCCCCCTCCCCTTTACAAAGCCACGCTAGTGTCTGTTGGTGTGGTAATGTGAATGGGCTGTGTCATCATTACCGCATGGCAGCCGCTAGCGCGGCTTTGTAAAAGGGGGGGGGGGTAAGTAACTTGGGGTCCTGTTTACTAAGGTGCACTAGTGTTTTTAGGAATATTATGGGCATCTATAGGGTTAGCGCTCACTAATGTTTAGCACATGCTAAAAATGCTAATGTGTGTCCTTATAACCTATTTTCTTTTGTAGGTCGTTGTGGATTTGTCTTGACTAATAGGGAAGAGACCTTTTTGAATCCCTATTAGGTATGTGTTTCCTTTTGACAGTATTATGATCACAACACGACACTTATCATTGTGCCTGCATCAGCAGAAATGTGAGATTTTAGCTCACACTGGGGGTCTTTTACTAAGGTGTGCTCACATTTTCAGTGTGCGCTAAAATTGGGTGCACGCTAAACATTAGAGGCACCCATAGGAATGCATTGGTGTCTCTAATGTTTAGCGTGCATTCAATTTTTTTTTATTTTTTAATTTTGCATTTTAAATCATATTTTCAAGGTTATACACTTGATCCGGTAAAGTGTTATATAATTCACATTAGTCAAGTAATATAATATAATATACACATTGCTAACACTCAAGTCCACATAAATTGGGTTCCAATAAACAAATTAAGGAGGAATGAAGGGAAAGAAAAGAAATTTACAAAACTTAATCAGCACCTAGAACAGAAGAGAAAATTAATACAAAATTAAACTCCTTCAGATCTTTTTAAGGTAATGAATGATGTTAAATGTGAAGAGTCCATAAAGGCATATTTTAGTGATTTGTATTGAATGATACATTTACAAGGGAATCTTAAATAAAATACTCCACCAAGTTGGAGAACGGCAGGTTTTAACAATAAAAATTGTTTCCGCCTTCTCTGGGTCTGTTTTGAAACATCAGGAAACAAATTTATTTTCAGGCCCAGGAATAACTTATCCCTGCTCCTAAAAAACAATCGAAAAAGCCATTGCTTATCGGGCACTAAGGCTACAGTAGCTACCAAAGTAGCCGGATTAACTAATTCAGTTTCGGAAGTTTCCAGGAGGGCAGTCACATGTAAGAAATCTTTTTGCTCCTGTTGGGCCAATTCTTTTTGAGGCATATAATAGACCTGAGCAAAGGGAGGCAAACTTGCTTCAGGAATTTCTAATATTTCTTGAAGATACCTCTTTAACATATCTACTGGTTTCACCATTTTGATCTTCGGAAAGTTTATAAATCGAAGATTATTATTCCTCATGTAGTTATCATATATTTCTGCCTTTCTTCTCAGATTAGATATATCCTTTAACATTACGCGCATTCAATTTTAGCGCATGCTAAAAACGTGAGCGCGCCTTACTACTACTACTATTTAGCATTTCTATAGCGCTACAAGGCGCTATAGAAAAAGGGGGTCCCTCACTGTTAACACACTTTGCTGCTCTATTAAATTCCACAATGCACTGATAAATAGTCTATTTATCTGTTTATTCCCCTTGAATGCATGTTTCTAGATGTGGATACACATTCTGCAATTCTTTTTTTTTATTCATATATGAGTGTATTTTATGTGCATATTTTTAATTCAATGGTTTTATACTTTTATTTATGTTTTTATGCATTGATTTTTTACTATACTAATTCATATGTCCTGTAGCATTGCTCCTGATGCAGTCTTTCAGCGAAACATGGCTATGTCAGGAGATTTTTTTTCAACAAAAGGGATTTGTACTGTCCCCATTTCTGGACTCGCTTCTTGTTGTATATTATTTTGTATTTTAGGTTTTTCCTTTTAGAGCTTAACAATCTGCCAGGAGCCCTTGTAGGTTAAAAAGAATAAAATTGCAAAATGAAATAAGACATTTACCACAATCTCAAAAGATATCCAGCTATAATATCCACCCCTCCCCCCTTTCAATAGGTTTCCTGATATATATATAGCATTGGGGGAAAATGTCTTTTGAATTGACTGGACAGTGGCTCAGAGAAAACTACACTTACTGTGCCCCTGAACACCAGACTGGCCATCCTGGCATTAAAGTCAGAAGCTGACATTAAACACAACTTTCAACATGGGGTTAATTTCTTTCCATCTTGTCTGGCCTTTAAACCAGCTTTAAGGGTAAGGATCATTTATTTGCAGTAGCCAACAAAGGCAGCTGCCAAAGGAATTCATTTTGAGCTCCCTCCTACTTACTGGAGGGCAGCTCCTGCATTCCCATGCTGCAGAGGAAAATAAAAACAAAACAAAATAAAAATGTGTACTCATTCATTCTTTCCTATAAACCTTTATGCATACATATGCTTTCATTTAGATACACAGATTCGAAACAAACTTATATTGAGGGGGGGGGGGGAAGCTATCAATGAGACACTGTGCTAAAATAGCATGACTTGTAGTAAAATAATTCAACATCAAAAACAGTTTGAAAAATACGTTATGTAGATGTCTCTCTTTGTTATTAGAGAATTAGTTTGAAAATCCCTGGTTCAATATATAATTTGTAGTAAAATAACCCATCTTAACGGTAGCCCATGGTAATAACTCCCCCCCCCCCCCCAAATATGCAAATGTTGCTCAATACTTTTTATTTATGTATTTGAATTTCTGTAGCATCATACCAAAATTGTGCTGCATGTAACTTATAACAAATAGCATGCTCTTAAAGGAGATAATACAGTAGCATATAACACAGTACTATAACATGTACATGCAAGCAAAAACAAATAAACAAACACTGTAAAACTAGAAATAAAATTAAACAGAGAAAAGCAGAATCTTGACTTCAATACATATTAAAAACCAACAAACACTAATTATTATAGTAATCTGCAGTTTAGTAGCCCTTAAGTCTCTGGAAGCAAACGATGAGGAAAAGCACCCAGCTGAATTAATTATTTGCCTACTTTTCACTTTGGAGGCAAATTATTGAGCAACAACCGAGGAGAATAATATTAGTAACTTTGATAATTTTTCATTCGCGGGAATGAGCATACATGTTCTGAATTGAGAGGCTGCTCAACTTTCCTCAGCTGGACCAGAAATTGCCACAAAAAAAAAAACCTAATTTAAAAAGCAAGTTTGGTTTTCAAGGTAGAGGAGGACTGAATCTACATGCAAGCACTTTGGGACTGTGAGTGATTTGTCTGGTCATTAGCATATTCGAGGCCACTATTGATAAAAGCATTGGGATTACAGCTGCAACCTTCTAATCTTTCGTAGATGTGGGCTGACGTTTGAAACGAATGTTGTCTGCCAGTAATCGTGCCCCCTCTTTGCACATAGGGGTAAATTCTCAAACAATCACTGTTAGGCACTGGAATGATGCACAATAAGGGTTAAATTCTGTATATGGTGCTTAAAAAATTGGCGCTGAAAAAAGCACTGTTCTATAAGCTGTACTCAAAGTTAACCATGGTTATAGAATAGCGTACACGCCCGGGAGTCATGTCTTACTTTAGGCACAGCCGTTCTATAACAATGAGCCCCTTTTAATAAGCAGCAGTAAGCCCAACATGGGCTTACCACTCTGCTAAACCAGAAGTACCGCCGGGTTACTGCAGCAGCCTGGTGGTACTTTCCCACCCCTAGCAAGTTGTCATATCCGGTGCTACAAAAATATATATTTATTTTTGTAGCACCAGAGTGTACCAGGCGGTAATTGGGCAGTTCTGTGCACTGCCTGGTTATCTCCGGGTTAATGTGGGAGCCCTTACCACCACCTCTATGGATGGCGGTAAGGGCTGTCCCCGAAATGGCCACGCAGCAAGTGCTTTACTTGCCGAACGGCCATTTCCTGCAGGAAAGAGAGACTTCCCCTTTACCCGCTGCGGTAAAAGGGGGCCTCGGCACATGTGAAAAACACACGCTGATGCCAGGGCAGGCCTCATTTTGCCACAGCTTGGTAAAAGGGGCCCCAATGCTTATTAATTTTAAGAATTCCCCTGTTATGTCCTTGACTCTCCCATTTCTGCATAACTTTTTTCAGATCACGCCTAAATTTATATGTGTAAATGTCAATTAAATCTAATTAGTGCCAGTAATTGCTTGTTGAAAAGCCAATTATTGGTACTGTCTCATTATTACATTAAATTGCAAGTGTAAATTGGGCACACACCCAAATTTGCACGCACAATTTTTGGCGACTTTTACAGAATTATGGAGAAGCATGAATTCTATAACATAAGTCTGCATTCATGTGCCTAAATTTAGGCACACGAAAAGACGAGTAGGGGAACAGAATCGGGCTCTTCAAAACAGATCAAAGATGCTCGATATAAAATGCAAATTTTAATAAAAGGATGACTCGACGCGGTACCATGTTGCAAAGATTTGGTTGTTCAGCACCAGCGTCCACTTGAAGACGTTTTAGTTGTTCGACACTGTGTCCGCTTGAAGTTCCTTTCTTTAATATATTCTTCACATGATCCAATTGTAATTGGTTTTGTTGGTTTACACTACCTGTCTCAAGTGCATAATATGTTTATATCCACTATGCCATTTAAGTGTATCACAATGCCACATGGTGTCAACATAGTGCCAGATTATTTTTTCATTTTCTCATTTGCACCTTTTCATCATATTGTTCTGTTTTACAATAAGTCTGAATATTATTTTCAGCATATGTATTTTCCATCCAGTGTGCCTTAACTCTCACTCACAGCCACATCTCTCACCAGTTCGATTCGCCATATTTTCTGTACCACTCTCTCTAGTCACATGCACACATAAGCCATTTACACAGTTAAAGTGTCTTCATCATTATTCACGTGCGTCCTTTTGCAGTTTTTCCTTTTATGACACATCCTTGTCAATGTTTTTCACATCACATTGCATCCATATTTATGTTTTTTCAGACCACAACATTTCAATTTTTGAAAATATAACAATAAGTGATTGTCAGACACATTCACCAAGGTTAGTTCTTGCATCAGAATTATTCACACATATATACTTATGGTTTTGACACATATATACAACAGCGGCATAGCTACGTGGGGCCACGGGGGACTGGATCCCCTCCCAAATTTCCTCTGGGACCCTGGTTTTGCTGGCAGGGGTCCCCAACCACTGCTAGCTGAAGTCTTGTCTAGCACTGGTCTCTGGCGCCACTACATTGCCTGCCCTGCTCTGTCTTCCCCTCACGTCCGGCACGCTCCTTTTAGTGAAACTGAGCATGCTCAATTTCACTAAAAGGAGCATGCAGGATGTGAGGGGAAGAGAGAGCAGTGCAGGCAATGTGGTGGCGCCGGAGACCAGCGCTGGACAAGGCTTCAGCTGGTGGGGGTTGGGGATTCCTGCCAGCCAAGGTATTTGATGCGGCAGTGGGTTGGGAGCAGCAGGGGGGGTGGCAGACCAAAATATGCCTCCTCCCACCGCGATGTCTGGCTGCGCCCCTGATACACAGTTTTTGTTCCTTTTTAAGAAGCACCTTCAAACCTTAGCATTGGCTTCTAAATTATAAAATAGTTTTTCCAGATCACTTGTTTTACCCTTTATCAAAACATTTGCTTATCCTCCTTTTTGCACTTTTTGAAACTGTATTCGATTTGATTGTTTGATTCGTAACTCTTTTATTTTTATCTTTATTTTTATTTCTAATTTGAATTTGAATCGTTCTTAGCCCTTTATTGAATATTTAATGTTTACGTTTTTCTGTTCATCTTTTTCTGGTATATATTCAAGACGTTTACATTTGCTATTATTTGTAACTGTGCAGACTCCTGAAGAAGGTACTTTCAGTGCCAAAACATGGTACCGTGTTGAGTCATCTTTTTATTAACATTTACATTTTATATTGAGCGTCTTTGGTCTGTTTTGAAGAGCCTGATGCTGTGCACACTCCTCGTCTTTCCATGTGACTCTCCGTGGGACATTGGCGGTCTTTCCACTTCTTTAACTTTAGGCACAAGCAGATATGCCATTCAATGCCTAGATTAAATGCTCACACCTAACTGTAGGCAGTTAGACGTATACAATACTATTTTAGCTACTATTTATTTATTTAAAAGATTTATAACCAGCAGATCTACCGCCCTGAGCAGGAAATAATTTATATTCATAATAATACATGTACAGTGACATACATCAAAACAAATATCTGCTAATAAAAACCATCAAAATCAATAACATTCAAACAGTCCAGAACTTGCCCCTAAGAAGAAATATCAAATGCTCCTGAAACTACAGTTTTTAAAGCCATTGCACTACTCTACACACAATGGGCAACCAATGCAAAGAAACAAGAGCAGGAATGATGTGTTCAAAACGGCTCATTCCCAGAAGTACATGGGCCACAGTATTCTATAACCTGCATATGCATCTGCCTGACACGCCCCTAAACCGCCATGCCCCTCCCAGGTCCACACCCCCTCCAAGCTGCACATTCCGGCCAATTACAGCCTGTTATTGCTTGTTAATTCCAATTATGGGCTCATCATTTAATTAAGTTACACAGGCAACTGACCTGATTCTTTAACTTGTGCATGCAAATTTGGATGCTGGTCACAAATTTTGGTGTGCAACTTTCTAGAATTTGACGGACAGCGTGCACTCTTATCCCCCTAGAACAGTGCAAACTATTGTGCATATGTTAACCATTACATATTCTATCAGGAAAGAGTGGGTATTCTGTGCAAAGAATATGACATTTGTTTGAAACAAAAAAAAAAATTCTAAATGAAAATGGCACAAAATTATTAGGTGCTTATCCCTAATCTTTAGCATACTGTTAAACTTTACCCAGGCAGCAGGAGCCTGAGAGGAATTCGGCACAAAAGCCTAATCAATAACTTTGCTTACTGTCCCAATAACTGAATATCAGTTATTTTTATTTAGGGGTAACTGGCATGTTAATTCCTAGGTTGGGAATTATAAGAGAACGTACTCATGTATTATTATTTCAGAATAGGAAGCTGCTTCCAAATTTGAAAGCCTGAAATATCTTGGACTTCCACGAATTCAAATCTTGTTACATGTATCCTTTCTTCATCCTCCAGTAGTAAGACGGAAAGTTTCCTGCAGACCCTTCAACCAAGTCCTCAGGACTATCGTAGGCTTGATGTTTGATGCCATGTCTAGCATTTGTCGTCTTGCATCGGCAGAAGTCAAACCTCAGAATGCAGGATGCCAAATGCTAAAAAGCCAAGAGCGGCTGAAAGTGTGCTTGCTGGCTTGGTATTGGATGTCAGGTCCAGTTGGAAGTCCTGCTGAACACCCCTTACTGGTCCCAGACTCAGCTCCTATTAATTGCAGGTAGTAAAGTGTGAAATGATTCTTGAGTGCATTAAAAAAACACAACAAAAACAAAAAAAACAGCCAAACAACCATCTAATACATGTACTTTTCTTTCCTGTTTTAAAACTCTTTCATCGTGTATTCAAAGATATATCTGAAATTTCTTACAATGCGAAAAATAGTGTAGGCAGCTATGGAGTTTACTACTGAAACCGGCACGCTGGTTTTCAGCAGAAGGAAGTATCGTACAATAATATGGACCAGTTTTGTCTAGGATGCAAAAATCCTGCCAGGTAAATTGAGGGTTTATTTCCTTTTCTGATCTTTAAATATGCGGTTAAAAAAGAAGTTTTACTCAGTTGGTGCAAGGTGTAGGTTTTAGTTTAACCAAAATCTAAGCTTTACGGTTTCTCTTCCAAAGAGAAGCAATCTCAGCTCTAAATCTGGATTAATGCAGACATAAAATATTGCTCTTGAATTTATAACAAATAAAATCTGATATGATCATGTTGCACACAGGTGAACTAAACTGAAATACCAAAATCAACAGGATAGCAAATCGCCTTCATTTAAAGTACCGCTTATCCCCCTCCCCCCCCCCCCCCCCCCCCCCCCGAAAAAAAAAATACATTATTCCCTTTCGGACGTCAACTAAAACTTTGGATCGCACTATGCCACTGAATTCGTCCATAGAAATAAAACACGTTCATCCCTAACATAAGCTCATTTTTAAACGATTTAGATCTGTGGTCTTTTTTTTAACAGCCCCTGAATGCAATAACTCACTACTGCGATGAAAGAAAAAGCGCTGACTTAAAATACTGAAAGCCAGCGTGTTTCCAGAAACAGCACCTAAGCAGCTGCTCAGGACTGTGTGCACAATCTAGAGATAGCCGTGTGCTGGCTTCTAGCTCTGCGCTTACCCGGCTCCTGCAGAAGACTGGCTGAAAGCGCTCTTCCAGAGGCAGAGAAGTAAACTGTTGCATGGCTAACGTGCCCGGGCTGCTTTCATCCCCTGCTCTCTCTCCTGTGTTTCCTCCTCACACGCCAGAGGGACGCAGCTGGCTTCTCCTCATTCAGCAGGCACATGTCAAGCTCAAGGAGGTCTTCAACATTTTGTAGACTGTAAACCTGGGTGGGGAGCTGCCACTGCTGTGCTCCTTTCCCTCCCGCCTCCTCCTGCTGCTGTTGCTGCTCCCCCGCCCCCTGCTACCAGCCCTGAATTAGAGAACAGAGCTGTCAGCATCCCCTGCTCCAGCTATGTACACGTGTATGCAAGAACAAGAAAAGAGGTAATAAGGAGATGAGAGGATGATTTGCTTTGAAGGGTGGGGGGGGGGGGGGGTTAAGTAAAATAACTCAACAAGGATATCAATGCACACTGAGAAACATAGTAACATAGTAGATGACGGCAGAAAAAGACCTGCACGGTCCATCTAGTCTGCCCACGATAAACTCATATGTGTATACCTTACCTTGATTTGTACCTGTCTTTTTCAATGCACAGACCGTATAAGTCTGTCCAGCAGTATTTCCCGCCTCCCAACCACCAGTCCCGCCTCCCATCACCGGCTCTGGCACAGTCCCCGTAGAACTCTGCCCTCCCCTATCCTAGCCTCTCAACCACCAACCCCTCCTCCCCCCCCCCCCCCCCCGCCACCCAATTTCAGCTAAGCTTCTGTGGATCCATTCCTTCTGCACAGGATTCCTATATGCCTATCCCACGCATGTTTGAATTCCGTTACCGTTTTCATGTCCACCACCTCTCCGTGAAGAAATACTTCCTGACATCTTTCCCGAGTCTGCCCCCCTTCAATCTCATTTCATGTCCTCTCGTTCTACCACCTTCCCATCTCCGGAAAAGATTCGTTTGCGGATTAATACCTTTCAAATATTTGAACGTCTGTATCATATCACGTTCAAGGATAAACAGCATGAACCATGAGTGTACTGACTTGCTAATTATAAACTGTAACTTTTGTGTGCATTTTGAGGTATTTAAGAACTGTCAGCCTTAGCAGCAGAACAGTTTGAAGTCTGCAGGAGGATGGCGGGAACTGTCTAAAGGAGAGGTCCCCACACCTAGCTAGGGAAACCCCTGCTGGGGTGTGGCTATTAGAGGTAGGACTGTAGCAGTAATGTCTGCTGGTGCAGCCAGGGCCCTGCAAGGGTTTCTGACCCCCCCCCCCCCAGCCTATAAATCTGTGCCCTCCTCCCTCATTAATATTAATAGCAGGTCACACACCCTTTTCCCCAAACTCCTTTACCTCCTCTATTTGTTCACACCATGCTATTTAGCACTTTCCAGTTTATGAAAATGGGGATTAATTCACTGATGTCTAACTGGTAAAATACATACGAACATAAGTGTTGCCATACTGACCGAAGGTCCATCAAGCCCAGTATCCTGTTTCCAACAGTGACCAATTCAGGTCACAAGTACCTGGCAAGATCCCAGAACAGTAAAACAGATTTTATGCCGCTTGTCCTAGAAATAAACAGTGGATATTCCTAGTAGCAGCCTGGTTCAACAGCTTTCTAAGAACCACATCCTACCTTGTGAAGATGTCCAATCAGTTTTCACCCTCCTGGATCTCTGAATATGGGGAGCCACAGGGTTCCCCGATATCACCAATGTATCGATGGCACCACTTAGCAGGAAACTGGAAAAAATGGAATTTAACCCATTTATATATGCCAGCTCACCTTTACTATCTACCTACCTTACAACAACATCAACGAGATACTGGATAAAGTTATAAAAGGGCTGGACCTTGTGGAACATTGGGCCACAACAGTCAACTAAATCGAGTCAAAAGCAAACTCTTGGTTTTATCCAGTTTGCACAAACCCACTATTTACCAAAACATCACAATAGACCAACAAATGTACCCAATCGAAACACAACTAAAAATACTAGGAATTATTCTCGACAAACATCTGACTCTTGAAAAGCAGGTTTCTGCAGTCACATCAAAAAGCTTCAAAACACTATGGAAACTGAGAAAAATTAGAGACTTATTTCCCCAGACAATCATTCTGTCTCATAGTACGGATGCTGATACTGTCCCAACTAGACTATTGTAATGCAGCATACGTAGGGTGTAAAGAACACTTACTAAAATCACTACAGATCATCCAAAACATAGCAGCAAGATTGAGATGCAAAAAAATCGAAATATGATAGAGCATCCTCATTACTCATAATGATCCCCATCAAGGCCAGACTATTTTCCAAAACCAGCACGATCATCTATAAAATACTATTTGACATGTCCCTAGATTACATGCTAGACCTGATAACACCATCATGAAGAAATGCAAACCCACAAACCAGGGATTACTTACTACTTCACCTGCCCAACTGTAAAAACATATGGAGCAGAGGAGTGGCCTAATGGTTAGAGCCATCCAGAGGTGGCCAGTTCAAATCCCACTCCTGCACTTAACCCTCCTTTACCTCAGGTTCAAAAATAGATTGTAAGCCCTCCAGGGACAGAGAAATACCCAGTGTATCTGAATGTAACTCACCTTGAGCTACTAGTGAAAAAGGTGTGAGGAAAACCCAAATAAATAAATATGCTACAAAGCAGAATTTGGGCACTAAATGTTCCTAAGGTCATAGGAAGCATCACAAACTACCTCCACTAGAGATGTCCCTTTTCAAGAAATTCTATGATTAATCTATACACACTAATAACACCTCCTTAATCATTCTGTAATAACATTCAGTTACAAAGTTATGTGGTACAAACACACCAATGTAATCTCTAATAAGCCACATTGAACCAAAACTCATTTTTTTTATAATTGTGGGATACAAGCATGAATAAATACATAAATAAATAACGGCTTATGGACTTTCCTATTAGGAAATTATCCAAAAAATGTTTAAAACCCCGCTAAGCATACTGCTCTTGCCACATTCTCTGGCAGCAAATTCCAGAGTTTAATTACATGTTGAATGACGAAATATTTTATCCGGTTTGTTTAAATTTACTACTTGGTAGCTTCATTGCGTGCCCCCTAGTCCTAGTAATTTTGGAAAGAGTTAACAAGTGATTCACAGCTACCTATTCCACTCCACTCACTGTTTTATAGACGCCTATCATATCTCCCCTCAGCCATTTCTTCTCCAAGCCGAAGAGCCCTAGTTTCTTTAGCCTTTCCTCATAGGGAAATCATTCTATCCCCTTTATTATTTTCATCACCCTTCTCTGCACCTTTCCTAATTCCACTATACCTTTTTTTGAGATGTGGTGACCAGAATTGCACGCAGTATTCAAGGTGTGGTCACACCATGGAACAACAGAAAGGCATTATAACATTCTCATTTTTGTTTTCCATTCCTTTACTAATAATCATTGACACCTATTTGCTTTCTTAGCTGCCACTGCAAAGTGGGTAGAAGGTTTCAACATATCATGAACAATGACACTTTTGCACTTTTCCTGTGTAGTCACTCCTAATGTGGAATCTTGCATCACATAGCTATAGTTGGGTTCCTCTTGCTCACATGCATCACTTTGCACTGTCTCACATTAAATGTGATATGCCATTTGGATGCCCAATCTCCCAGTCTTGAAAGGTCCTCTTGTAATTTTTCACAATCCTCTTGCAATTTAATAACTTTGTGTCATCAGAAAATTGAATTACTCACTAATTATTTCTATCTGTAGATCACTTATGTTAAAAATCAGTGGTCCCAGAACAGACCCCTGTTGAACCCCACTATCTACCCTTCATTGAGAATATTAACCAATTAACTCTACTCTCTGTTTTCTATCTTTTAGTCAGTTTTTAATCCATAATAGGGCATTACCTCCTATCCCATGACTTTCTGATTTCCTCAGGAGTCTTTTATGAGGTATTTTGTCAAATGCCTTTTGAAAATCCAGATACACAATATCAACTGGCTCACATTTATCCACCCTTTCAAAGCTATGTAGTAGATTGGTGAGGCTAGATATCCCTAGATTAAATCCATGTTGCCTTTGTCTCATTAATCCATGCCTATTATTTATTTATTTATTTATATTTTGCTCACACCTTTTTCAGTAGTAGCTCAAGGTGAGTTATATTCAGGTACACTAGGTATTTCTCTGTCCCTGGAGGGGCTCACAATCTAATTTTGTACCTGAGACAGGTAAGGGTTAAGTGACTTGCCCAAGATCACAAGGAGTAGTAGCAGGATTTGAACTGGCCACCTGTGTATCTCAAGACCAGTGCTCTAACCATTAGGCCACTCCTCCAAATATATACTCTATAATTTTGTTCTTTATAATAGTCTCTACCAAGTGTCAGCAATATTCTTAGAATGATATTCTTTACAGCATATACCTCAGCCTTTAGTTTATATCAGGGTTGGAACCATGTATTAAACTTAATTGACTTGAATACATGGTTCCAAACTTAGAACATAAGAGTAGCCATACTGGGTCAGACCCATGGTCCATCTAGCCCAGTATCTTGTTTTCCAAACAGTGGCCAAACCAGGTCACAGGTACCTGGCAGAAACCCAAATTGTGGCAACACTCCAAAGTACAAATCCCAGGGCAAGCAGTTGCTTCCCATGTCTGTCTCAATAGCAGACTATGGACTTTTTCTTCAGGAATTTGTCCAAACCTTTTTTAAACCCAGATATGCTAACTGCTGTTACCACCTCCTCTGGCAAAGAGTTCCAGAGCTTAACTATTCGTTGACTGAAAAAATATTTCCTCCTATTTGTTTTAAAAGTATTTTCATGTAACTTCCTTGAGTGTCCCCTAGTCGTTGTACTATTGGAACGAGTTAAAAATCAATTTACTTCAAATCGTTCTACACCACTCAGGATTTTGTAGACCTCAATCATATCTCCCCTCATTCGTCTCTTTTCTAAGCTGAAGAGCCCTAACCTCTTTAGCCTTTCCTCATATGAGAGGAATTCCATCCCCTTTATCATTTTAGTCGCTCTTCTTTGAACTTTTTCTAATTCTGCTATATCTTTTTTTAAATGTGACCAGAACTGAACGCAATACTCAAGTTTATACCAGGTTTGGAAACATGAATTAAACTCTCCTGCCTTTGACCTCACAGAAAAAAATCTCCATCTACATGCTGCTCATGCCCACACTACACACAATCCCTCCCCACACATCCACATATACTCCCACAAATCTTACACGTTTACTAAACCCACATGCATACATTCATACACATATACCAACTTCTCCCCACCAATACCACTCTTACTTCCATACATCCCGATTCTCATACACCCCCATCCTTCATACATCACTGCAACACACACTGGTTAATTCTACATCCCACTACACCAGTGGTCTTCGTTAATTTGTAAGTCATACTTGCTTTGGGTCCAAAAAGGCTGAAGGGGAGCAGATAAACATCTTCCACAACACCAAATAATATGTGCCGGCATTCATCCCCACCAGAAAACCTGACCTCAGTAAGACATGCAGTACCCAGATAGCTCGTCTTCAAATACGGGATAAGTGACTACAGACACAGTACTAATGTAGACAGAAATTAAACTGAATTCCCAAGTCCCAGACTCTGCATGCTGCACAACACCAGAGAAATAGAAAAAAATGTATTTCCTCCTGTACAGTGCACAGTAAGAAAGCAAGTGTAAATTCTGAAAACTGACATATTTCAATCACTAAGCTAAAAATAAAATCATTTTTCTTACCTTTGTTATCTGGTGATTTGATTTTTGTAGTCATCTCGTTCCCAATCTCTGTTTCTCTTCCCTGTTAATGCTCTTAAAATAACTCCTGCCCATTTGCTATTTATTTTCTCTCATCTTTTTTTTCTTTACTTCCTGCTCTACATCCATCTGTGGCACTTTTGTGTTCATATTTCATCTATTTTTCTACCTCCTTTAGTTTTAGTTTTCCATCTTTCCCCTTCCCCTCTATTTATGTACAACATATGCTTCCTCTTTATTCCCTTCCATCCATGCCCATCCCCTTCCTCTCTTCCCTTCCTTTCCCTTCCATCCATGTGCAACTCCTCCCTCTCTCTTCCCTTCCCCTCCATCTACATACAGCATTTCCCCTTTCTATCCTTTCCTTCTCCTCTATCAATGGACAGCATCTCCTCCCTCTCCTTTCCCCTCCATACACATCAATTCCTCTCTCTTCCTTTCCTCTCCCCTCCATCCATGTGCAACTCCTCTCTCTCTCTTCCCTTCCCCTCCATCTACATACAGCATTTTCCCCTTTCTATCCTTTCCTTCTCCTCTATCAATGGACAGCATCTCCTCCCTCTCCTTTCCCCTCCATACACATCAATTCCTCTCTCTTCCTTTCCTCTCCCCTCCATCCATGTGCAACATATCCTTCTCTTTTTCCTTCCTTCCATAAGCAGTTTCCCCTCCTCTTCCCTTCCCCTCCATCCACAGCATCAAGAGGGCATTTGTACACAAGATGGGATAATGATGTCCACCATGCCTGCTCCTATAAGTGAAACAGTGTGATGTGGAGTAGCCACTACCAACTGGAGTGAGTCTGTATCCTCAGGTCTGTAGCAGTGACATAGCCACAGATGGGCCGAGATAGTCATGGGCCCACTTACTTTGGGTTCAGGCCCACCCAGCAGCAGTACACATCTATCTTGTTGGTAGGGATTCCCAAGCCCTGCCAGCTGAAGATATCCTCTTCCAGATCCCCTCGTGAAATTGGCAGCATACTTCCAGCTGCTGATGCTGGCACCCCTCACAAATACTCAGCTCTTGCACATGAACTGAGCATACACAGGAGGTGCCAATGCAGTGGCTGGAAGCATGCCATTGACTTTTCCACTGCTCAGACAGCCCAGGAGGCTCTGGCAGAGGATATCTTCAGCTGGCGGGGGTTTAGGAATCTTTGCCAGCCAAGGTATTCATTTTTAAAGCAGAGGGAGTGGAGGCAGAGAGCAGAAATGCATGAGCTCACTGGTCTGCAGTAGAGTACCAGGAAACCAAAGTATCTTATATTTTGGGAAAACATGGTGAATCAAAACTCTGCATGGCCTGTCATGAACTAGATGTGCACAATAAATTATGTTGAACTCTTCCTACATGACCCCGTTATTACCAGTGTGTTTTTTTCTAGCAAAAAAGGTGCCGGTACTCAAATGCCAGGCCACCCTTCACAGAATCTATGACAAGGCAGAATTGGTGTGTAGAGCCTGAGCTCTTTCATTAAAACTTGGGGACCATGGGTCAATTTTAGCAGACAATGGAAAAGGTGCCAGTACTCAGTACCCCCAAGTACCTCCTCAAAGAAGCCCTGGTTATTACAACCATTCTTCTAAGAAACATGGCCACTGGGCAGAAAGGGGAGAAAATACTCAATGGGTGGCAGTAAGTGCTCCCACCCACAGTGGGAGCACAGCAAGTGCTTTACTTGCCACATGTCCATTTCTTTAAAAAAAAAAAAAAAACTACCTTTTACCCGCTGTGGTAAAAGGGGGCCTCAGTATGTGCCAAAAACATGTGCTGATGCCAGCACAGGCCCCCTTTTGCTGCTGCTTCATAAAAGGACCCATTAACTAGTTCATACATGTGCATTCCTGCATGTATTTTAGAAAAAAAAACCCTCTATATCAGTAGATCTTTTGCTAAAATACTATCATAGTATCATAGTAAGTAACGGCAGATAAAGACTATCTGTATTTGACATGTTCTGACCTGAATGACTCAAATCCAATTTCTTCATTCTATCTAAATCGGGGCTGCTCATGTCTAAGGAAGGCTAAGAAAATTCAGCGAAGGGATGCAAGGGTTTTTAAGAGCCCCAAAACCCGTAGAGCATGTCTGAACTGATGTCAATCCCAAATCTCTTATGTATAAAGGTCATTCAGGAAAAATAAGGAAGCTAGAGATTTTCCAGAACTAATATCCAAAACTTCCGTTGTTTAGCAATAGATAATGGAAAAGAAAAGCAAAAGACAGTTAGTTTTTATTTATTTATTGCCTTTTTGAAGGAATTCACTCAAGGTGGTGTACATTAAATCAAACATGGGCAATAGATAATTACAGCAGTAAAAATATTCAAATAACAATACAAAGTATGGCATAGTATACTACTTAACACAATCTAAATTACGGGAACCACTGGTTTAAATCTAATTCCTTATTCTATTTCCCAGTTGGTACTTGAGTATTGCTCTCCCAGCAGATGTCTAAATTACTACAGTGATACCTCGGTTTTCGTCGATAATCTGTCCGAAAACAATCGGCGAAATCCGAAACCGACGAAAACCGAGGCAATTATTTCCATATGAATCAACACTGGAAAGCAATGGAATTATTTGGCTAGACGCGCGGGGTGATGCTCACACAACGAGAAAAGCCACACTGAGCAGGAGAACGCGTGGGTCGCCCTTTGTTTTCGCAAAATTAGCAGCGAGGTCACATGGGCATGCCGATGAAATCCGAGACAAATTTTTCGCAGAAAAAAATCGATCAAACCTGAAACCAACGATAACTGAAGTCAACAAACTGTTCCTGCCAGCTCCTGCCGATAGAGGCTTTAGAGTGTTAAAAGAAAAAACTGGCAGGAGCTGGCAGGAACAGTTCAGGGTATTGACTTCAAAGTTTAATTGATAAAACCGGCAGAAACAGCTGATGTTAACGATACTGGAAAGCTAGCTGAAGAAATCGGCAAGAACAGCTGATAAGAATGGTATCGGAGAGCTAGCTGGGAGGAGAAATTACCACTTACCATCTATATAACAACCTGACAGAAAAAAAGAAGGACTATTGAATATAAGTGTACTCATAGCGGCGTGCACCCAGGGCGGACCGCCCCCACCACCCCCCCTTGGTACGCCACTGATGCACCCTTCCCATGTCCTGCCCGGATGCCACTCATGTGCATGCCCACATCCAAACTGTGCACCTTTGCATTTAGGCACCATTTTGTAGAATAGTGTATTATTGGAATATTGTCATTACGTGCATATGTGCGCACATGAGTATATGTACCAGGATTCTAGTCATTAACACATGTTCTTGGTGCCTACCTGCTGGGTCCATCTTAATAGAATTATTCAATATATGACATATGATGGATCAGTACTTGTAGAAATAAGTAACAGAAAAATCTAAAAGCAGAATCACAGCCAAACAGAGAAATATATACGAGTAGGCAAAAATAATTTAGAAGTTTAGAGATCTGGTTGTTTACTATGTACAGCACCACATATGTGTAGAAATCACATTATCAAAATCTACCTCTTCCTTTCTGAACACACTGACAAAACCTGTTTCCACTCTTTCATTATTTCACACTTAGACTACTGCAACCTGCTTCTCATAGGCCTCCCACTGATCCATCACTTTCCACTTCAACCTATTCAAAATTATGTTGCATAGCTTAACTTCTGCCAGTGTCACTTCAACACTGAATTCCTCTTCTATCTAAACTCACTTCATTAGCTCCCCATCCATTTCCACATACAGTTTAAACTTCTCTTATGCACCTACAACTGTATTCTGCAGCTCCTCATTACCTCTCCTCTCATCCCTCCTTGAGATCTCCACTTGTTGGGTAAGTCACTCTTATCGGAGTCCTTTTCCTCCTCCACCAATTTCAGGCTCTGTTCTTTCCACCTTATTCCAGGCATATGTAAGAGCAAACTTCCTCAGTCAGTGCGTCATCCACCTTCTCTGATCACGTTCAAATCCAGCCTGAAGGTCCACCATTTTGAGGTTGCTTTAAAGTTTTAGGGACCCTTTTACTAAGGCGTGCCTAAAAGTGGCCTACGCTGGTGCAGGAACATGTTTTGGACATGCACATGTCCATTTGCTCAGCATGCCTGGGAAAAAGGCATTTTTTTTGTGTGCCGGAAAATAGACATGTAGCAAAATTAAAACCAGCATGCGTCCATTGACTTAGCGGTTACGGTCTCATGTGTTAAGCGGCCAGCGTGTGTAAACTGCCGATTATTGCCGGATAAACACCACGTGGTAGAAAATAGAAAATATTTTCTACCACATGTTTTGTGCGCACATCAAAAATGAAATTACTGCCCGGGGCATGCGGTAGCTGGGCAGTAGTGCCAACTTGATGCACGTTGGACATGTGTAGGCGCCTACTTGCTTTTGTAAAAGGGCCCCTTAATCCCATATTGTCCTGCTCATATTCTTGTTGGTTTTAATAATTTTCCATACGGAATGAAACTCCTTAATTCTCTTGTCTTGTCTTTTTTGAATAACTCTACAAAGCAGGGAATATCTCTTAGATGTAGGTGTATAGCATGTGCATGTCTACTAGTTCTATTGAAATGATAAATAGTAGCAGCAGTTCTTGGATTCAGATACTAGAGGCTCTTCCACCCATCCACCACCCTCTCTGTAACAGAACTGATTTCTCCTGAGTTACTAATTTTCACCTTCAGTCTATGGCCCCTCATTGCAGGGCTTCTTTTAAGCAGGGGCAGTTTAATGTCTCCATCTTATCTCCCCACTCCTTTCCTCCAGAATATACATATTTTGATTTTTAAACCTGCCTTATGGTGAAGACCACTGACCATGTTAATAGCTGTCCTGCAGACCCACCTCATTTGGTTTATATCCTTTTCAAGGATATCTTGTCTGTCTTTTAACTGTCTCTCTCACTTCAACAAGATGCTTAATGATGTATATGACTGCCAATTTCCCATGAAGGACAACAACAATTGGTATATTTTCAGTGTTTGGCATTGTGTTCATATAATGACTATTTCTGCTGTGCAGCTGCTATAAAGTAATAACAATAATCATAATAATCATAATAAAACAGTCTATAACAGCTTGAAATTAAATCTGTTTCTCAGAAGCTACATTTTCTTATCTCATATTGAATGCAGAAGCAGTGCTGAGCTATTTCACTTATGATAAGAGCTTTTTCCTCTGGAGATTTTGCTGTTTGTTCTGAAGTATAATAAAATATACTGAATAGGTAGTCTTGACCTGTAAGTCTTTTCTGGGAAGCCTCAGTATTGGAAATTACATGTAACATTGAACTTGCACAAAATCTGGTCTGGAGAGTTGGGGTGGGAAGAAGTTTCAGTCTTGCAAAAAGGCAAGAGGATGGACACGCCTATGACAATTAATAATTATTCACTGGAGGTACAATCTTGCACTGGGTATGGAGAGTGGGAGCTTTAATATGGGAATGTTTTGTTTATTCAGACACTTGATCACAAGACACAACAAGGTGGTTTACAATATTTGGTACTACAAGAGAGAAGAAAATGGAACTTTAGTGGTTGTGGGGAGTAGGGCTGATGAGCAGTACTGGAGATATCTGGGCACTCAACCAGGCGCCTTAAGCCCTTGGAGTTGTATTCTACAAGTTGTTAAGGTTAAATTGAGATGGTTCTGTACAACTTTGAAAGGCAAGATGTGCTGTGTATATTTCCTAAAGCATAGGCTCAATCCAGATGATGCCACCCAACAGTAAGAAGAATCATCCTGCTGCAGGTAAGTAACTTTGTTTACCCTGCACAGCATGGGTGGCTAATTTACAAAGGATAAGCAGCATAAAATGGGATCTTGCCAGGTACTTGTGACCTGGATTGGCCACTGTTGGAAACAGGATGCTGGGCTTGATTGTCCTTTGGTCTGTCCCAGTATGGCAACACCTATGTATTTATGTATTTATATAACCCCCAATGTTGCCCTAGGTTTCTATGTCCGAGTCCTAGGAACTCAAACTTCAAACTCACACTGCATCTGGTGCAGTAAGGTTTCAGTGGAAAAGACCAGAGCCATGTCAAACTGGTGCATGTGGGCTACAGGACCACTGGCGTCACATAAATAGGGCAGGCTACACTCTAGCCTGCAGCAGCCCTCCTTCCTGCCTTTTGTTGCTGCTTGGGACTCGAGGTTCCTTCTCTCCCAAGTCCCAAGCAACAACAAAACAAGGAAACAAACCCTTGCTCTTCACACACCAGTCTACTCAATCCAGCTTGTTTTTAACTAGTCTCCAAATATCAGGGAGAAAGAAGCATTCTGAGGCCGGTTTTAAAGCAAGAATGATTGGTCTCATCTTTGAAAGAAAGGGGCAGGGCATTCCAAGAAGAAGGGGCAAAACAGACAAATGTGGAATGGCTTTAGTATCCAACCGGAGGTTGGGGGGGGGGGCAATGAAAGTTGGTTAATAAACCAAGATGGCCAGATAGAAGAATATGAAACCAAAAGTTTAGCTACGTAAGCAGAAAAGCAGAACAATTAACCCCATGAACTAAAAGAAGCAACTTATAACAAACTCTAAAGACAATAGGTAAACACAATGAAGATTCTTCAAAATTGGGGAAATACGGTCATATCTATTGACCCCTAAAACACAGGGCTATAGAGTTGGTCCACTAAACCTTCAAATCTGAGTCCAACTTCTACTATGTATAGAAAATCTAAGAGGAATTTGATTAATTACAGCCTTTACCACAGTCCCATTTCTCGCAGTACTGCACTGCAGGCACAGGGACCATAGTAAAGATTTTGCTTAAAAAAAGTAAGTTCTGCATTACTGGCAAATTCTGCACTGCACAGTAGCGCTATATTCTGGCAGAAATACACCTATGTCATAAAACTGCCTCCTAAGGAATAGATTTAATAAATGGCTCCCAAAGTTAGAACGGGATGATCCATGCAAAGCTAGTTTTCTGTAAAAGGTGCTCTGAATGGTGTGCCCTTTATAGAATACTAGCCTACCACGCATTTTGTGCCTAACCTTGGATGTGAGCATTTAGGCCTGGCAAATATTAATACCCAAATAATGGCAGTTAGGTGAGCAGATGCAGGTATCTATACATTACACCTAATTTCTGGGAATGTCCCTGACCTGCTCATGCCCCTCCTATGGCCACACCCCCTTCAGAGTTCCACACTATGAAATTTAGGTGTGCATGTTATAGAATAGGGTGTAACGCATATCCATGCATAACTCCTAATTACTGCCAATTAAGTGCACGTTAAAAATTGATTTTTAGCACCTAATGTTATGGGGAATTCCTTAACAACTGGAGTAACAAGAGGAAGAGGGAGCAGCTTTGCAATGTTATGGGGAATCCCTTAATAACTGGATTAACATGAGGAAGGGGGTGCTGCCAAACAATCTACATTGCTTCAGATCTGGATGGATTCAACTTCAGGCCATTCTGGTAGAGCTTGCATGTCATGAAACGCCTAGCCACCCACCTGGGGTTACCCCACGGCCACTTAGTGGGTCTTTCTCCAGCACAGCTCAGGTCTGCCTGCACCTGCTGCTTATGCTGTACACTAATACTCTCCTCCCACTGACTTGGTCACAACTGCCTCCCACCGACTTGGTCACAACCGCCTCTGGGCAGAGTCTTCTGCTCTCCAATTATCCCCAGTGTTTTCTAGGTTACTGGAGCCACACTCCCAGTGGTCCCACAGTTCCTAAAAAGTACTCAAAGACCCAACACTCAAACCACCAGGATTCTTTATCAGTCCAGACAGATAGGCAATAAACTAAATATTGTTTATTGTCTTTTAAAAATCAAACAGTGGAACAAAATAGTACAATTAGCAAACAATAACAGGTAACTGAAATATGGATCAATTATAACACTAACTAAACATTTGCATACTTCCTAGAAAGTACCTGGGGAGATCAGGACATATAATTCACCGAGCTTCAGCAAAAAGATCTGTCTCTCTCTTCTCCCAGGCTAAGACTGAAGCAACAACCAGCAACAACTGTAATTTCAAACTCTAGGCCAATCAAAGCCCAGTCAACAAGTTTTAAAAGTATACTGCTCATAGTACTGTAGATTCACTTCTTCACTAAGTGAAACTAAAAGGGGGCATGCACTTTTCTGAGTGGAGGAGTAGCCTAGTGGTTAGGGCAGTGGACTTTGATCCTGGGGAACTGAGTTTGATTCCCACTGCAGCTCCTTGTGACTCTGGGCAAGTCACTTAACCCTCCATTGCCCCTGGTACAAAATAAGTGCCTGAATATATGTAAACCGCTTTGCATATAGTTGCAAAAACCTCAGAAAGGTGGTATATCAAGTCCCATTTCCCTTCCCTATAACAGCTTTAACATAAGACATGCACCACCTGCTGGCCAAACTAGAGAAATGCACTTCAAGAGTTTTAAAAAAAAGGCAATTTTACAGGCCTAAAACACACTGTACTGTCACATTGCAAAAATCCATTTCAAATCTCCTCTCTCAAGAAACTTGACCCTGATCCTTAGATCTGTTTTATACTTACTAAAACAAACCCTGTACCCAATACCTGATTTTACTTCCCTGTATCCAATACCTTATGATACGCAGGGCTAAATTTACTAAAAGATGCTACTACATTCCTGCATGTCAACATGCTTTGATGTGCATTATTTACTGACGGTCCCATTTGTACAATCAGACCTACTTACTAATTATGCATATTAACTGCATTAACAGAATTTAGTAAATCTGTTCCATGATGCCACATTTATCAGTCATTCCCTACCATAACTTCAGCTTTTTCAGTTGAAGATTTGTGAAAAATGCAATTATCCAATCATTCAACTAATTCATTGACTCAATCAAAGGCAATTTTGAAGTAATGCTAACAAATTCAATTATTCACACACTTTTCAATTTAACTTTTTCAACGTATTATTAACTGTTTGAAAACAACCTCACACAGTTGGAACTTTGTAAATCATACTTTGCAGAACTGCAATAAAATATGGCATAAAACTTGAGGGGAGAAAGGAAGCACAGAAAGCAGGATTTTGTTTCACATACATATTGTTAGAGTTTCTGGATCACTCTTCTGATAAAAATATAATATTGCACAAGATTATTTTCAAATTATTTGTAAACTTCCAGGGTTGAATTCTATAAATTGCGCTCAGAAGTGAAAGCCAATGAGGATCAATGCTAAGCGGGATTCTATAAAGGGCACACACCTTTTATAAGAATCAAACTTAGCACCAATTCCTGCAACTTACCTTTGGGCACCAGACTTATGCCTACTGAAACCTGGTGTAAATGTTGGCACCCATGTTGGGCACGCTGAGCCAGTATTCTGTAAAAACACATGCAATTGAATAGGTTTGCGTAAAATTCCATGAGCAGTATAAAATTTAGACTTTGATCCATCAATGTATATATAAGTAAAGTTCCGCAATATGTGAACTCTATCAATACATATGAATCACGTTGAGCTTTGTGTTCCATATCAATGAATCAATTAAGTGTGCCTGTTTGTCGTTTAGCAGAGAAACACGGAATTGTACCTTTTCAATAGCCAGGGGGAATTTGTGGAACCATCTTCCAGGTTATTTAAGACTTGTTCTGGCTATCGACAATTTAAGAAACTGTTGAAAATGTTTTACTTTGTACAAGCTTTCATTGAAGGATAAAGGAATGGGTCTGTTTCTTTGGCAGTTTTTTTCCCCATTATGTTTTTGATGATTAAGATTTACGTGATTGTTATTGTCTATTATGTATTTTTTGATATTGTGAATGTTTTATATTATCACTCACTTTGACGGTAAAGCGGGATATAAATCTCTAAAATAAATAAATAAATGAATTTCTCGGAATGTTCCTGACCCACCCATGCCGATCCCATGGCCACACTCCCTTTTGGATTGCACATTATCGGATTTGGAAACAAGGCATTATAGAATACTGCATAGCCAGAGGCACATGCAAATCCTAATTGCTGTCAATAATCTTCAATAATTCATTCTTGGAATCCAGTTATTGATAATTGATTGCTCATTAAGCAATTACATTCTACATGCATCTCAGCAGCATGCCCAAATTTGGACATCACATATAGAATCCAGGGATCAATAAATAAAAATGAATAGAAATGTACAAATAAAAATTAGTAAGGAAAGAGCTGTAGACCAAGAGTAAGATGAACAATAGAATTGCTTAGGAAAAGCAAGCAAATAAAGAATGGATGGAATTTTATGTAGATGAGCGCAAAGTGATGCACAAAGTGAAAAATAATCGTTATTATAGGTACACAATCTAAGGTTCCATATTAGAAGTAACCATCCAAGAAAAGATGCAGAGAAGAGCAACAACGATGCTGAAGGAGTGGAACAATTCCAGTATGAAGTCAGACCAAACAAGTTAGGCCTCTTCAGCTAAGGCAGGAGTTGGTAAAGAGAAGTGAGGCTATGGAAGTCCCTACATTCATCGAAATCCTGTTCCAATTGTGCAGTCTTTGCAACAGTGGGAACATCCTTGAGCCTCCTTACTGCAAATGGAGCATAAACAGATTTTGTTTACAAATTTTATTTTCAATCTCATGCCCACGTAATCAAAGGAAAATAATATTTTTCTGGCGTCACAGATATGGACGTTCTACAAGAAATGCAAGAGCTTGTTAACATTCTCTGGGGATATAAGTAGCTGCACTATGACATCAGAAAAATAAGCATTTTCTGGGTGAATTATTGATGTGCAAGTTTTTACATTTCAGCGTTATGGGGGAAGTTTACAAAAGTCTGGTAAGTGTATAAGACTCTGGTGAGATCTCATCTAGAATATTGTGTAGAATTCTGGAGACTGTACCTTCAAAAAGATATAAACAGGATGGAGTTGGTCCAGAAGGCGCCTACTAAAATGGTCAGTAGTCTTCATCATAAAGAGTATGGTGATAGACTTATAAATCTCAATGTGTATACTTTAGAAGAAAGACGGGAAAAGGGAGATATGATAGAGACATTTAAATACTTATGTGGCATAAATGCACAGGAGGCAAGTCTCTTAAAAGGAAGCTCTGGAACGAGGGGTCATAGGATGAAGGTAAAAGGGGATAGACTCAGAAGTAACCTGAGGAAATACTTCTTCACAGAAAGGGTGGTCAATTCATGGAACGGCTTCCTGGTGGAGATGAAAACTGTATCTGAGTTCAAGAAAGCTTGAGACAAGTACATAAGATCTCTGAGGGAGAGGAAGAGATGGCATGGATAGGCAGACTGGATAGGCCACATGGTCTTTATCTGCCTTCATTTTTCTCTGTTTCTATGTGTTAGCACTTTCCATACCTTAAGTGCAAAATATCTGGCCAACAGTTACCATACAGGGATGATGGCTAGTGTGCAGCCCATGTCCAATGCTTTGGTAGATAACAAATGCACTCACCCTATCTCCCAAAAGGTTTGATGCGGGCTCTGCACTAACTAAAAAAAATACCACAAGCAACTCAATGACACCTCCTGATCTAATCCTGCAAAGCCAGCTCTCTCTCTCCAGATCCCCCAGTCAAAGGTTTCCACTCTAGACCCTCCCCCTGAAGACAAGTCCCACCCCCCCCCCCCCAAAGGTATCCCTAGTCATCTAGTGGACAGAACATGAATAATCTCCTTCTGCTCCTGCTCCATGGCGCAGTAGCACTTTTAGCTCACACTGATTAGCACGTTCTATACATTAGAGACGCCCATAGGAATATATGGGCGTTTCTAGCATTTAGTGCACACTTATTTTTAGCATACACTAAAATCACTAGCGCGCCTTTGTAAAAGGCCCCTTTAGCTGAACAGTGCTTCCAAACCCATTCTCTGCCCCTGACACGCCCCCTCTGAAAAAATATAAAAAATAAATACCATGCAGTTAATATACACAAACGGCAAAACTAACTCACAAACACTTTAGTACAAACTGTGTTAGGCCGTTTTTCCTGCATTAAGCACACATTAGCACTTAACACAATTCAGTTAAAGGGCCCCGGTGTTAATTTCAAACAAAATAAACAGCAATACAAACGTTACTCAAATTCATAAGACTGACAGGCAAACAGTTTCACCCATATGTAATGAAATACATAATTTAGGCACCAAGCCCAGATCATTTCTACTTGGTACAAGGAACTCACCAAAGGTATTAATTCAGGGAAGTGCGCACTTATAAACTATGATGATTGATTCAGTTTTAGGTTTTTTTTTTAACTAAAGATTTACATCTTGCTTAAGTACTGTAAATTACAACAGCTGGGAGATAATGTGTGAGAGCTGGGATTGTGATGGGAAAGGTTCAAACATGATTTGCAAACTGGTCGATATGTGAATGCCAGGTAGTGACTAAGGGGCTAATGGTAGTGCCATGGACAATGACTGAACATGCAGCTTCTACCATGAAATTAGCAAGGCAGTAAACTGTGGTAATGCAGTAAGCTAATGAGATGTAAATTCAAAGCACACAGAACTTATACACTAATCATGGAAAGCTTGCCAGACACCTGCACAAAGGTTCAGCAGTGAGGATAGCTCCACTTAACAAAAGTACCAGCAGACATCTGTGCAGGAACTGGAATATGGCTCTGCACATAAATATTAGCCTCACAAACATTTCTTAACACATAAACCCCTGGATTCTATATATGGAACCCAAATTTACATAGAAACATAGAACAATGTAGGCAGATAAAGACTATATGGCCTATCTAGCCTATTTACCATCTTTCCCCCCACCCTGACCCTTATATTCCCTGTTCTGTTTCTCATACGTTCATCGGGCACTTTCAACCCTCTGTCTCTTACCTCCAATCCCAAGTCCCCATTTTCCTCATCAAAGTTTTCAAGGTTCCAGGTCCCATACAAAGCCCCAGTCTCTTTCCCGCCCCCCCCCCCCTCCTTCAGCCCCATCACAAATTTCCATTCTTTTTCTCTCCCCTTCAGTCCCCAATACCTGACTATCCACTACTCAATCTTTGACTCAATCACTGTGTCCTTCTTACTCCCACCTATCCTTACTCTCACCTCTCTTCATAGCTGTTCCTGTTTGCTTGCCTGCAGGGTCTCTAACCCCCTTTCTAGTGAGATCCTTGCTCCAAACCCTGCTGTTCCTCTTGTCACCTCCTTATCTTCTTCTTCATGCAGAGTTTATATCAATACAGAAGAGAAAGTAGAGGAACTATCCAATACTGCAATTATCTCGGAGTTTTGGGAGTCATACTTGACTCTTCATTATCATCACTCATAAGTGAATTTTTTATGGATGAACTTTTCTTTTGAAATTGAGACAACTAAGACTAATACGTGCATTTTTCACCCAAAAACATTTGCTTGTGTGGTTCAAATGTTAATATTACCTCATTTAAGGGCCATTTTACTAAGGTGCATAGGCACCTACGTGAGTCCAACATGCACCAAATTGGAACTACTACCCAGCTACCACGTGCCCTGGGTGGTAATTCTATTTTTGACACTCGTCCAAAACACGCGGTAGAAAATATTTTCTATTGTCTACTGCGTGCTGCTTACCTGGTGGCAATCGGCAGTTTATGTATAGTCTCAGGCTGAAAATGGAGGTGCGCTGGTTTTAATTTTTCAGCATGTCCATTTTTCGGCCACAAAAAACATGCCTTTTTTTCCAGGTGCACTGAAAAAATGACCTGCATGCATTCAAAACACGCGCCTACACCAGCGCAGGCCACTTTTAGCGTGCCTTAGTAAAAAGGCCCCTTAGATTATTGTAATGTCTTATACTTAACTCTTAATACTTTATGCAGAGAACGGAGGCGAGATTGATTTTTAGGCTTAACGAATTTACCAGTGTTTCTAACTATATGAAGATTCTGCATTGGTTGCCAATAGCTGAATGTATTCGATTTAAAGCTTTTTGTATTTTATTTAAGTAATTCATTGCTTGGCACCTTATTTTTTGATTAATTCAATCTCTTCATCTCTATTTGGCTCTTCTTCAAGATTGATCAAGCAGTTACTTCTTTGTCCCTTATATTTCAGTAAGATTCATTTTTTTGTTTGAATATTTAACACTATTTTTGGAATTGTACTGATAACCTTATGGAATTCTCTTGCAGTTGATGTCAGAGTGAAATTGAATTACTTACGTTTCAGGAAAAAATTGAAAACTTATCTTTTAAGTGTTATGTCTTAAAATTGTATTTATACTTTTATTGATAATTTTATTTGTAAATGGCAATGAACTCTTCATCTGGGATACAGCAATTAATAGGCAAAACATTGACATCCTTGGATTTAAGTCCCTCCCCCCTAACTATGCATGTCTTAGGTTTTGATGGATGTATGGTTTGTGAACTAGTACTTTGCATTTCCAGCAATATTTGTACATTTGTTACTTGCTTTCCCATGTTTTCTGATCTGATTCTTTATCTGCTGTTTCTTTTGCCACATATTGTTGGCAAATTTTCATTCTTCTGTTTGCTGGAATGCTCATCGAAAATTTAACAATGGAGATCAAGTCTGGTTGTTTATCTTCATACATCAACATTTCTTGCAGATTTGGGTCGGTTGAGACCTATGATAAAGATCACACATATGGAACTACTGTCTGTAAGACCCATTGCCCCTTTGGCACTTCAAATGTACTGTCTCACCATACACTAAATTCTTATAGGATAATATCATGAGCATGAAGCATTTCTCCAAGCATCCAGTTTTTCAAGGTATTTATGGGAGCAGGTTACAATTCCAAAGGAATTGGAATCTGATTAATTGCTTCTATCTTATTCTGTGCAAGTGAAGCATTTTTCAACACCAGTTATTGGTGCCTGCACTATTTGTTGTAATCTTTCCTCTCAGTAATTTGTGCTGGATTGTCTTTCCTCCCTCTGCGCCTAGATATTTATATACATGTTGTTGCTCAAGTTTCTGTATGACACCATCCTCAGGTTGAGAGATGATATCAGTTTTATTTAGTTTTCCTTTAAGGAAGGTTGCTTTTAGCACGTCTAGTTCAAAAGGCATTTTGATGTCATCTGAGAAGCTTTTTGACTACTTGTTCTATTAAATGACTATCACAGGTGGTATGATGTAATACATTTTTCATCTAGGAAACAACGCCAGTAACAACAAACAGGACAAAACTGCACTTGATAAACTAAAACTGAATTGGCTAAAACAAGATGTTAAGGGGAGAAGATACCTCAGATGACTTTTACATGCCCTATGACCCAGTCTCCCACTACGAGAGTTAAAAGTGTTAGCTGAAAGAAGGGGGGGAAGAAGTATGAGCCAAGGTGATGGAAAGAGAAAACGTGTGGGTGGGTGTGGGCTTCAGGGGAGGGGAGGGAGAAAAAGAATGCCAGAACGCAGGGAGGAGGGAACATATGCCGTGGAGGGAAGAGAGAGAGTTGGGGAGGGGGAAGGATAGAGTGTTTAGGAGGGAAACAAAAAAACACATGTGGATGGGTGGTCTACTAGGTAATTGGATGTTTCAGCATAAATTAAAGCTAATGTTGATAAAACTAAGCTTCTACAGTGGTGGAAATAAGTATTTGATCCCTTGCTGATTTTGTAAGTTTGCCCACTGACAAAGACATGAGCAGCCCATAATTGAAGGGTAGGTTATTGGTAACAGTGAGAGATAGCACATCACAAATTAAATCCGGAAAATCACATTGTGGAAAGTATATGAATTTATTTGCATTCTGCAGAGGGAAATAAGTATTTGATCCCCCACCAACCAGTAAGAGATCTGGCCCCTACAGACCAGGTAGATGCTCCAAATCAACTCGTTACCTGCATGACAGACAGCTGTCGGCAATGGTCACCTGTATGAAAGACACCTGTCCACAGACTCAGTGAATCAGTCAGACTCTAACCTCTACAAAATGGCCAAGAGCAAGGAGCTGTCTAAGGATGTCAGGGACAAGATCATACACCTGCACAAGGCTGGAATGGGCTACAAAACCATCAGTAAGACGCTGGGCGAGAAGGAGACAACTGTTGGTGCCATAGTAAGAAAATGGAAGAAGTTCAAAATGACTGTCAATCGACAAAGATCTGGGGCTCCACGCAAAATCTCACCTCGTGGGGTATCCTTGATCATGAGGAAGGTTAGAAATCAGCCTACAACTACAAGGGGGGAACTTGTCAATGATCTCAAGGCAGCTGGGACCACTGTCACCACGAAAACCATTGGTAACACATTACGACATAACGGATTGCAATCCTGCAGTGCCCGCAAGGTCCCCCTGCTCCGGAAGGCACATGTGACGGCCCGTCTGAAGTTTGCCAGTGAACACCTGGATGATGCCGAGAGTGATTGGGAGAAGGTGCTGTGGTCAGATGAGACAAAAATTGAGCTCTTTGGCATGAACTCAACTCGCCGTGTTTGGAGGAAGAGAAATGCTGCCTATGACCCAAAGAACACCGTCCCCACTGTCAAGCATGGAGGTGGAAATGTTATGTTTTGGGGGTGTTTCTCTGCTAAGGGCACAGGACTACTTCACCGCATCAATGGGAGAATGGATGGGGCCATGTACCGTACAATTCTGAGTGACAACCTCCTTCCCTCCGCCAGGGCCTTAAAAATGGGTCGTGGCTGGGTCTTCCAGCACGACAATGACCCAAAACATACAGCCAAGGCAACAAAGGAGTGGCTCAGGAAGAAGCACATTAGGGTCATGGAGTGGCCTAGCCAGTCACCAGACCTTAATCCCATTGAAAACTTATGGAGGGAGCTGAAGCTGCGAGTTGCCAAGCGACAGCCCAGAACTCTTAATGATTTAGAGATGATCTGCAAAGAGGAGTGGACCAAAATTCCTCCTGACATGTGTGCAAACCTCATCATCAACTACAGAAGACGTCTGACCGCTGTGCTTGCCAACAAGGGTTTTGCCACCAAGTATTAGGTCTTGTTTGCCAGAGGGATTAAATACTTATTTCCCTCTGCAGAATGCAAATAAATTCATATACTTTCCACAATGTGATTTTCCGGATTTAATTTGTGATGTGCTATCTCTCACTGTTACCAATAACCTACCCTTCAATTATGGGCTGCTCATGTCTTTGTCAGTGGGCAAACTTACAAAATCAGCAAGGGATCAAATACTTATTTCCACCACTGTATGTATTAATAGTAAATCAGATTTTATTCCTGATTCTATCCATATTGACCAAACTGAATATAAGCTATCAACTGTAATAAAGATCAATGGAAGCACAAGTTGCCTCTTTAGTGGAAAAAAATCTTTTTTTCTTATGAGAAAACTAAGCTGTGTTCATAGCTATTTTGAGACAGTTTCATTTTGTTTATTGAGTAGAGAGATGTGGTAGCCGCATTAGTCCACTTTTAAAGGTAATCAATAGAAATACAACAAAATAAAACATGGAAAAGAAAATAAGATGATACCTTTTTTATTGGACATAATACATTTCTTGATTAGCTTTCGATGGTAGCCCTTCTTCGCCAGATCAGAAATAAGGAAATGTTGATAGTATATATAAGTGAACTGGAGGAGACATTTCTGAATACATACCAGACCAAACCCCTAAAATACTACTGGTACATCGATGACATTTTTATGATTTGGACTGGGGGGGGGGGGAGGAAACAAACAATTTTACAGTTCCTTCAATACGTACCATTCTACAATCAGATTCAAAATTGACTACTCCCCAGAAAAAGTCAATTTTTTGGACACCACAGTCTCAATCAACAATGGCTATATACAAACATCCATATACAAGAAACCCACAGACAAGTGCAGCTACCTCCACAACTCCAGCTTCCACCCTTCAAATACAAAAAGATCCATTATTTAAAGCCAAGTCACGAGATACCACCGTTTTTGCTCTGACCCAGGGGACAGAGATTGAAAGATGCAGTCAGGATTTTGAAGTGTCTAACAGAAAGGCTACAACTCTAAAATAATCTCCAAGAACACTGCCTCCTCCCTCAAATCACCCAGGGAAAACCCTCTACAGTACAAGGAATAGAAAGCCACAAATATAATCCCCCTTGTAGTGACATAGAACCCCGAGCTGGAAAAATTAAGAAAAATCAAAAAAGACCTACAGCCACTACTCCAGGAGGATAAATTACTGAAAGAGATATTCCCACCCCACCAGTGCTGGCCTTCCGACAGCCACCCAACTTAAAACACAAGCTAGTTATAAGTAAGCTCCCAACACAGACTCAAAAAGAAGAGTGGCACACATCCTTGCAATATATCCAGCTGCAAACTATGCCAAAACATTTCACAGGACCCCACGGTCATTCATAAAAGGAAGAATATTTAACATTAAGAAATCCTTCACATGCTCATCTTCCAATGTGGAATATATCATTCAGTAAACAAGTCAGATGCTAAAGAAGAGATTTAATTTACAAAGACATCATATGAAAAATGTCAGTACCAACCAGGATGTCACCTCTGTGGGGCAGCACTTTACAAAACCAGAACACTGTACCAGTGATTTTATGGTGAAAATACTGAAATGGAACTTTAAAACAATACAGGGATGTAAGAACTTTCAAGTCAGAATGATTAAATATTTTGACACCCACCAGACAGGACTTAAAGATCTAGGTTTTCTAGCCCATTATAAACCATAAAATTGTGCTGCTTTGTCACGCTCTTATCTCCATGCATGTCTCCCTCATCCACCCAGTTCCCCCTGTCTCTCACCTAACCCACCCTCATCCTGTTAGATGGTCACTGAAATGCTTTGATGTTTCACTTATATATATATATATATAGTCATCTATCAACATTTGCTTATTTCTGATCTGACAAAGAAGGGCTACCTTTGAAGCTAATCAAAAAATGTATTAAGTTATGTCCAATAAAAAAGGTATCATCTTATTTTCTTTTCCATGTTTTATTTTGTTCTATTTCTATTGATTACATTTTGTTTATTGATAAAGGCTCTTTTCTCCCAACTAGACTATTAGAATAGCATACTTGGGATGTACTAAATCTCAATTAAAAATAATTCAAACCATCGAGAACACTGAAGTACGTTTGAAATTTGGTTTAACCAAATACAATCATGTTTCTTTTTATATTAAACTTGGCTGCCTTCAAGGCCAGAATTCTGTTGTAATTGGCCTGTTTTCTTTTTAAACTATTGTATGGTCTAGTCCCCAATTACCTATATTTGCACTTTCAGTTTGCAGTTTCTGGTATTAGTGGGATATAAGCTTGTATGGTGTGGTAAGTACTGGCTTCTGAAGTACTTACACTTTTTAATTACAAAGGAAAAAAAGTAATCATTATATTTATGTGCATGGCTGCCAGTTCTGCCCCCACCGATGTTGTGCACAACTTGGAGGCTGAAGATGGTGGCTATTTCTGTTCTCTTCGGCTTACTGAACTTGATCCTCATTCACATTCTCACCCCACCACTGCTGTCGATCGTGGCCCCTTGGCATCTGTGTATGTGGCTAATGATTCCACCCCCTCTGATATGGACTTCCTGTTTGGGAGGGGCGTTTCTGGCAGAGCAGCAGTTACACACATGGAGGCCAAAGATAGTGACTATTTCCATTCTCTTCTTCAGTTTGTTGAACTTGATTCTCATTCACCATTCTCACCCCTGTGGCTGCTGCTGATCACAGGGTTTTGGCTTTGATGCCAAGGGTAAGTACTGGAGAGAAACGATGACACGGATGAAAAAGGGGGGGGGGGGTGCCCAAACGCTTCCAGTTAAAAGTTCATATATACATGATTTTGTTTGGAACTGACTTAACATAAGTACTTCATTACATAGTACGCAAGAAAAGTTATTCACTACAAGAACAAAGAACCATGTCCCTTTTGTAACTCATTACAGACAAAGGTACTGAAAAAAAGTAACTAAGTAGTGTAACTAAGCATTTCTACTTCCTTACAAACCAGCCCTGGGAATTAAGGACAAGCAGTCAAACTCATGCCTGGTTAAAGGGGTTTTTAAGTGAGAAGAACTGAACTAAGGACTGGAGATTCTTTACCCCTTTGGATTTTGGAGTTCAAGCATCACTGCTGCCCAGTGGCATACCAAGGGCGGGGTAGTGGTGGCAGTCCACCCCAGGTGCACACTGCAAGGGGGTGCAGGAAGCGGCTGTCAGCTCCGCTGGTTTCCTGTGCTGGAACAGGAAGTAACGTCAGAGGGAGTAAGGAATCGGTGGAGCTGACAGCTACATGACTGCTCCCTGCAACTCCAGGAAGTGATGCGCTGGTGGGGGTGAGGGGGTGGGGAGCTATGATCCGCCCTGGCTGGCAGCTGACCAATGCCAATGGTGCTGACCCCACATGTTGATTTGATTGAGGAGCTAGGAACCGTAATTTTATATGTATGCTAATGACATCCAGTTATTGTTTCCTTCACAGAAGCGAATCAATTCATAATATCCCTTTGCAATTAGATAATAAATGTCACGACTCAAACATCAACAGATTAATGTATCACCTGTATGGTGGCCAATTATGCAAATCAGAAACAGACATGAATGTTGAATTTTCAGTTTCTGACTGCAATTACTTTTTTTTCTATTACCTAGGAATTATATTACCACCCAAAAGTCTACAGTAGTATTAGATTTTTGTTATTTAACATCAAGGTTACTATGATAAACACCATATAACATATTAGACTTCCCACTTTCATTATATTCCAGTCCTCTCCCTTCAGAAAATACCTACTTAAATGATAGGGCTAATACTATAAAGTAAATATAAATAGTAGTAGGGGATAATCTTATACAAGATGTGTAAATGTATTCTCTCAGGATGAATTTTATAATCAACACAAACAATATTTTACGTGCTAACCTAAATAAAGTTTTAATCAACTCTGAACAGCAAATCTACACTGGGATAATGACAGAACACAATCAAAGAAGATTCTTTCAATGTGGATTTTGATCCAACTAGCAAATAACTATATACAATTTTATTTTAATATTTCCAGAATTTTATGCCATACTTTACATACATCATCTGGCTAACATGAAGTGAGCCATTTTATCTGACGATATCAACCCTGACTTCCATTATATTTCTCTTCAGTATCTTTCCTTTGAATAGCTTGCTTTTTTAGAAATAACTATCACAGACAAACATAATAGTGAAAAGACAAACCCTGTGACAGCTGGATGGTAAATGCACATATTGCAATCTACAAAGCATATAATTACTTTTCAGTGAATGTGGTTCTTTTTCATAGACGTTCCTTACCCCCCCCCCCCCTCCTTTTTTTTTTTAAGAACTATTTTACAGGAGTAAGCTACGAAGCTCAAATAAAATATACACAGTATTCTATTATACAAAGGCTAATGATTAAAGGAGAGTTCCATGCCCTCAATGTAAGGCAACTTATTGTCCAAGCTAGAAGAAAGCAACACAGCACTTGATAAGTTTTTGACCTATGCAAATTATATAGGAATTTATTTTATGAGAATTCAGTGTTGATGCTGCAGCTAGACACATCCCATCCACACAGACAGCAGCAGAGTCGTAGACTCATGAAGCGCTCCAAACAATGGGAAGGAAGGACCATTAATATCACTGGTCTGGTCACTACTTCTGGTAGCAAATAGAAGCTGCCAGTAGTAGTAGTAAAATATCTTTCTAATTAAGACTAGTCCCAATTAATTTGGGTCTCACTACTCAGTCACAGTAGCATATTAACTAGTCCAACAACACAAAATACACACACAAGGAAAAAGTATTACAAAGTACAAAATAAAAAGAACTACCCAAGTTCTTGGAAAAATATTTAATACAATAAAAAGTGATCACATAATCCAACGTGGCCATATTTCAACAGGAATGGCTGCATCAGGGGTTGATAAATCTAACATAGCTTTTGCTGTATCAGAAAATATTAATATGTAATGACTTCTTCAGAATGGAATGTTCAATGGTGCACAGACTAAACTGTCATAAATCACTGAGACCAGCAAGAATATGAGACTTATACACCCCTGATGAAGCCATTCCTGGTGAAACAAGGCTACGACTGGTTAATTGATAATTTTTTATGAATAAATATTTTTACTAGGGCTGTACCAAATATTCATATTTGATTCAATTAGGCCACGAATACATTAGTCGTACTCGGCTGAATAGTAATTTAAATTCAAATACGAATAATCCGGGGCTCTACCGTGCTATTTGGTGTACTTGCCCCTCTGCCTTTGGTGGTGGTATTAATTAGCCTGGCAAATAAGCTGCCATGAATATCGTGAATGGTAGTCACCATTCGAAAGAGAAACAGATAATTAAGTGTGTGTGTGTGTGTGTGTGTATATATATATATATGTTAAAAAACCATCAAGTCTCATCTCAAGAGTGAGTGATATACAAAGCAAACACAGCAAGAGCTACACCAAACACAGGCATCAGGACATAAGGCTTGTATTTCTCCCACAAAGACTGTTCAGCTTCTACATATTCCTTTCTCCTGTTCTTCTTTCGGCGACCTCGAAGTCTATTTTCAAAAGCTTCCAGTTCAGCCTAAATAAGGAGTGCAAGAATCAAATTATATTGTCAATATTAACATACTAATATTAAAAAACAGAAATTCAACCACTGATGACACTATAGGCCCGATTCATTAAGATTTGCTTCCAATTTCTGTTATCTATAGGAAAAATAAAGCTTACTTATTAGATCAGAGGTTTTCAACCTAGTCCCCGGAGCACACCCAGCCAGTCGGGGTTTTCAGGATATATCCAAAACCCGACTGGCTGGGTGTGCCCCAAGGACTGGGTTGAAAACCCCTGTATTAGATCAAGGCATATGGTTCTTATACTGATCAGCAATGAAATTTGTTAACTTTGTAATGCTTGAGTATTTTCATAGCTCTTGCATGTGGTCAATACTGCTGATTACAGAAAAAACTATGGACCTAATTCAGTTTCTTTTCCTGAGTGAAAATTAAAAAAAGACTGATTTATGTTTTCAGTAAAAACAGCATACGAGATTGGGAGAGAAGTATACTTCTACTATAACAAAAACCATGCATATTTCATAGTTTTCTTAAGACTGCTTTTCCTGAACAGCTATCTGAATCTTTTCTCATGCAAGAATCTAGACAAAACTGAGCAGGGCATGCTGGAACTATGGTTCACTCAACGTGTAATTAAACTCTGGAATTCGTTGCCAGAGAATGTGGTAAAGGCGGTTAGCTTAGCGGAGTTTTAAAAAGGTTTGGATGGCTTCCCAATGGAAAAGTCCATAGACCGTTAGTAAATGAACTTGGGTAAAATCCACTATTTCTGAGATAAGCAGTATAAAATGTTTTGTACTTTTTGGGATCTTGCCAGGTATTTGTGATCTGGATTGGCTACTGTTGGAAACAAGATGCTGGGCTTCATGGACCCTTGGTCTTTCCCAGTATGGCAATACTTATGTACTTATGGTGAATCTGCCTACAAAACGTCAGGCATACCTGTGTATGGTGATCACCTTCAATTTATGCACAGGTACATACAGGGCAAAAGCAAAATATATATAATTGCAGCTTTCTTGCCCAAAGATTATTTAGAAAGGCCATCTGAGCTAAACTTGTTAACAACATGGCAGGATGTTTGCCCAAAATCTTCTCTATTTAAGGAGACAAAATCTAGTTGTGCTATCTTTCACAGAAAAAATTTACTTAGGTACAAATTTGTGTATGTTTTTCTGGAATTTGGAGGAAATGAAATTTTAGGTCAGAAGAGGGGCTATTTTGAAAATATACAAACAAACTCATTTGTGAGCTTTTGAACTGTTTTGCCTAAAGCAGTGGTTCTCAACCTAGGCCTTGGGGGCACGCCCAGTCAGCTGGGTTTTCAGGATATTTACAATGAATATGAATGAGACAGATTTACATACCAAGGTAGTGCATGCAGATCTCATATGCTTATTCACTGTGGATGTGTGGATATCCTGAAAACCTGACTAGCTGGTTGTACCCTGAGGACTGGGTTGAGAAGCACTGGCCTAACTTCAATCTGGCCCTAAACCGGTAAATAAATGTTTGATTTTGAGTTTTAGGGTGGTGGGAAAGGCAAAGGGGTTGTAAGGAAATGAACGAGAGGATAGTGATTACAGGGGGTAGAAATATAATAATGTGGAGTAGATTGAAGATGGAAGGGAATGGAAGGCTGGGGAAGTGAGATGAGGAATAGGAGAGCTAGTGGGTGAAAGAAGGAGATGGAAATCTGATAGGTATCTGAAAAGTAAAAAGAAGGAAAGGGGTTAGAAAGAGGGTGAAATCTGAGTGGACAGAGAGCAGGAAAGAAAAAAAAAGAGAAGAAAGAGCTAAAATGGAACAATATGTCAGAAGCAAGTGTAGTGAGGGAATGGAATGAGAGTGGAGAAAAGAAATGAACAGCAGCTGCTTGAAGGAGAATTAACAGAAAGACAGGAAAGTGGAAGAGAGAAACTGAAATCCACATGATAGAAAAAAAATGATCAGACAACAAAGGTAGAAAAGGCATTTTACTTTGAATTTATTAACTGAAATATGCTAGCTTGAGAAATGTGCATAGTGGATGTCATTTTATTGTGTTCAGTAGAAAAAGAAATGCATTTCTATTTTTATTTCTCCACTGTTGCAGTACATGGCGAGGTTCCGGGTTGTTTTTGTCTACATATTTTTATTTCTATTTTGTGATCCCTTGTTCTGTATTTGGTGAGGGTCTGTCAGTGTGATTGTAATGGTAGGTGGGAAGAAAGAAGGGGAGACAGTGAAGAGAGGGAAAGGGCAGGGCTTCTTTATTCCCTTTTACTAAGCTTGGCACACGGCGGCAGCATCCTTGAGCTACTGACAACTCAGCATGTGTGGGATGCCAGCATTGATGCTTCCTGCTAAGCTTGGTAAAAGGGAGTTCTGGCCGTCTTCAGAGGAAGTCTTCAGCTGACAGAGCTCTGGGATCCTCGTGAGCCAAAGTATATTTTGAGTTGGGAGGTGGAGGGGTGGAGAGTTGGGAGGTGCTGGGGAGGGGCAGAGAAAATTTTTGTGCCCACCCACTTTGGGCTCAGGCCCACCCAAAACTGGCTGTCTGGCTACACCACTGAGGCAAGCACAAATCATCAAATCGACTTATTTTCAAATGAGGAATCAGTATCCCAGCCTCAAAATATCCACTATAAAACTATTCAGTAGATGGCTCATGCTAAAATACTGACATCAAGAGAATTACTTCATTTTTGTACAGTATACCTGCTGTCTGCGTTTCTCCTCTTCAACAACAGCTTTTTCTTCTGCAGCTTTAATCTACAGATGGAAAGAGATAAACATACTCAGAGAAAGAGAGAAGGGTCATGTGGGTGACTAGCATAACAAAAAACAAATCTAAGTGTTCTGTAGTCAAAGTTGTGCAATTGCCATGCAAGCCCATCAAATGTAAAGAATTCAAAATTGAGGAATGAGTAGTTCCCCTCCCCCAACCACCTTGGCTGTTTTATCAGCTCTGCCACCTTTCCCCACTTTCTTTACAGCTTTGAAAACAGCCCACTGCAATGCAATCTGGAACCTACTAGTTTGTTCACATTGTTATTCTTCCACATTTGCACTGATCCTTGGAGGTGAAAGTGGAGTGAAGTTGGGAGTGAAGTGGGAACAGCCTTTCAAAGCTAGTCACAAATGCATTGTTAGTCCGGTACAAAAAAAAAAAATAGTATGTACACCATTGACCTTCAGGTTGGTAAGAACATGAAGAATTCCCTTTCATTTTATTTGAAATTTATCAATTGTTTTTCCTAAATAAGTACAAAGGAATGGCATCATATTTGGTCTTTGAAAGTTACTCAGTTTTGGGCAAGAGACTGTGCTGCATACCTCCTATAATAGGTTGCCTGCCTCTGATGTACCTAAAACAGTGGCTCCCAAACCTGGTCTTGGAGGCACCCCAGTCAGGTTTTCAGGATATCCACAATGAATATTCAAGAGAAAGATTTGCATGAACTGCCTCCACTGCATGCAAAGCTCTCTCATTAATATTCATTGTGGATATCCTGAAAACCTGACTGGTTGGGGTATCTCCATGACCAGGATTGAGAACCACTGGCCTAAAACCTCTTCTTCCTTTAACCTTTTTTGAAATGAAGCCGAAGTTCACCATCCATCAGCTAAGTCACATCACTAATCTTTACTGTAACCATGTGATTCCTATATATTCCAAGTAAGGGCAATCATTTCCTAACACAGTACTGGATCCAATAAAAATCCTGCATGTGCTGAAGGCATGTTAGTGCATGTCCCACAAGAAAATCATGTTCCAGACAAAAACAAAGTGAGGAAAAAGGTGAATTCATAGCCTGAAATAGTTCAGTTACTGTATTTTACTTTACAATCTTAGTATGATATAATCAGGAACCTGCCTGTATACCGAGACTTAAGTCACCAGCAAATGCAGTTGTGCTGCCTCTGTCACCTTGCTATCACACACTGCTGACACATCAAACCCTACCCTACCTGTTGTTCCCCCCTATTCTCCCTGGTGACAGTCTATGGTTCACTGCATGTTCAGGCAATATAATTGTGCTATGAACTACGCATTTTGTTTTCACTAGTCATGTTAGCTATCGAAAGGTGGTCAAAAAATATATTTAAGCCATCATTTTATATAAATGTTTATTGACCTTTATTTTCATGCAATCAGATGGCATAATATACCCATCACAGTAGTGAGGGCAAATATTTTCCAGGGTGAACATGCTACGTACCAGCAGGAATAGGTCTGCTGAATTTACCTCCCCCTTACATGTCATGTACAGTAGAAGTCACAGACATTGCTAAGTGATTTTCTGTATATAAAACATATGCCTACAAGTCCAGGAGCGTTAGAATGGCATGTATCAGTAGCTGAGGATGTGGGGACTAAAGCGGAAAAACAGCTGGCAGTGCTGGAAAAACAGGTGTAAGGGTAGGCCGACAAGCTTAAAAAATGGTCCTGGAGGGACAATCTTCGCATCGTCAGCCTGCCGGAAACTTTGCCAGAATGCACTTTACCCACATTAAGAGCGCTGGCTCATTGCAGAATTTGCCCTGATTGACAGTGTGGGACTCCTCTGCCTTAAGTGCACTCACAGGGTGGGTCAACTACAAGATGGAGACAACAGACCCAGAGTACTCATCATTAAGGTGCACAATTATGTACATAAAATGGAGATATTAAATGGCTTTCATCAGAAGCGAGACTCACTCATCTATGAGGGTATACCGTTGAGGATTTTTCAGGACTATTCACTGGCATTGGAGGAATGACGGCAAAATCTTTCCCTGATATGCTCTGTGCTTCATGACCTGAAGGCTCGCTTTATGCTGCTTTACCCTGCGCTGCTTAAAGTGTATCACCAGGGGACACTGGCAAAAATTTGACACCCCACAGACAGTGCAGGGATGTCTGAAGGAATTACACCATCTACTACATGACTTGTCCTTGCGGGAGTGGTGTGAACACATGTCCAAGGAGAACAAGGTTTACTTAAAGTTTTTCATTATGGTTTTCTCCTTCTTCAGGTTGCCGGGTGGGGAATAATTCTTTTGAGGGATCATATTCATGTTGCGTTTTATTACTGTTCTGTGTTTGCTGGCGGGGTGTGGGGCCCTTTGCATATGTTTTGGCTGTTACTCCTACTCCATGTTTCAGTAGTGGGGAATGAGTGGGGGGAAGGGAGGGGGTTGTAAGTTGTGGGTGGGGTTTTGGGTGAGCTGCTGCATGAGAGTGGGATTGCGCGGAGAAGGGTTTGTACAGAAGTGACCAAAGGTTGATAGTTGGTGGGCCCTGGCTTTGGGTGAGCAGAGGTTCGTTTCTGGGTGAGGCTGGGCACCCGGAAGCAGAGAACATCGTACATACTACTGATAGTACTTGTCTTGCAGGTATGTTGACATGGAGTGGTACCTCCTTTAATACTGTTAAGCTGGTTTTCTAGAATGTATGAAGAATCACCTCTCTGATTAAGCGCACTAAAATCTTTGGGGCATTGAAGTGCCATGGAGCTGATATTGTATGTCTAAACTCGGCTCTCCCACACAGAACAGCAAACATTATAGAAGCACTGGGTGGGGGAGGTGTTTTGTTCACCCTCATTGGGGTGTGTGGGGTGGGGGTAGGGTGGCTGTGCTGGTCTGAAAATCCTTGTCATGCCCTGTTAGGCAGATTTTTCAAGATTCCAAGGGCCAATATTTGGGGGGGTTAATTTGAACCTACAAGGGTCAGGGTATTAGCTGGGGTGTATGGCCCGGTCCCCAATGAGATCTCTTTTTACCATCAGTTACTGTGTCACCCTTACTTGGGAATCCCTATGATCATAGCAGGAGATATGAATCTGATTATGGATCCCTCCCTGGACCGGGCTGAGAAGAGAAGATTCTGAGCTCTTTTTGTGCGGCTTTAGACTTAGCTGATCCCTGGTGATTGTTGCACCCGGAGTATGTCGATTTTACCCACCTATCTCAGGTACAACAGATTATATTTTTGTACACAGTGCCTTGTTTCCCCATGTAGCCTCTGCCAGGACAGGGCCTAAGGTCTCCAATCATGCCCTGATATGGATCAAACTGGATGCAGTTCCCTATTTTTCTCAGCGATTAGGTTGGAGGTTTCCTTCATATTTTCTTCTCCAGAGTATACGAATATTTGTAGACGCAATGGGCAGACACTTAACATAATGATCTGCAGCACGTTGTTCATCCGGAATATGCGGGGGGAGGGGGGCTATTATAGCTTACGTGTGTGCACGGAAAACGCACACTGCCCAGGAGAGACTCGACTTGGAATGCAAACTAAAAGTGGCTAAATGCACATATATTGCTCGCCTTTCACCGGTCTCTTGATACTCTCATAGCTACCAGAACTGTGTGGAATGCCTTAATTCATGAATGAATGTCCCGCGTGTTGATGTATAGAAAACAAATTCTTTCTGTATGGTAATAAAGTGGGGAAAGTGTTGGCCCAAATGGCACGTGCTTTTTTGGGGGGTGGGGGTGCTCTAATTATAACCCATCTATCCGGGCCAAGGACAAGCATCTCACCACCAAAATAGAGGACAGAGGTTTCGAGATCATTTCTGAAGCCTTTACGCAGAAGACGTGGCTGCTGCGGCCTCCCTGGACCGGATTCTTACATATTTTCAAATTAATTTTTCTGGCAGTTATGTTTTGCTTCTAAAGGACTACAGAGCACTACTTTGTTACAGGTTGCATTTATCGGAGTGTCAAAAACAACATTTTGTTAGAGAGAATGTTTATGTTTATTAGGCTCTTGATATAACCACCTTTCACAATGAAAAATCAAAGCTGTCACATTTAATACAAATATCAGTAAGGAAAAGAACTCCAAATACGAATAGGAAAGCATAACAAAAGTAAAGTAATGGAGAGGATCTCTCAGAAGAGGGAAACAGGGAGAGAATTCTACTGTAATGGAGCTACATAAAAATAAAGGAGTGTATAGTAAGGTCAAGGTGAGAAGGGTAAGGGTTTCGGGATTTGATATACCACCTTTCTGTAGAACAATCAAAGCATTTTACATTTATTATATGCAGGTACTTCCTCTGTCCCTAGTAGGTTCACAATCAAAGTTTTGGACCTGGGGTAGTGGAGAGTTAAGTGACTTACTCAGAGGGTTGAGTGATTTGCCCAGAGTCACAAGGAGCTGCAGTGGGAATCAAACAAAGTTACCCAGGTTCTCAGCCCACCGCACTAACCATTAGTTACTGGGATAACAAGTGGGATGATAAGACAGTGCTTAGTAGAGAAGCACAGTGCTCAGGAGGGGATATATGGGAAAATTAAAGGGGACAAATAAGACAGGGTTGCTGAGAAAAGAATCTTATGGGTTACAGTCAAAATCTTGTAGCCTATAAGCGATGGGAAACCAATGATGGCCAATAAGCGCTGGAGTAACACAGTCATAACAATGAGCATGAGCAAGGATGTATTCTGAACAAACAATGAGAGAGGATGGAAGGCCAAAATAAATAATATTATAGTAGTCTAATCTGGAAGCAATCAAGGAATACAGAAGGGTAGCCCAACTAGACTCATCAAGGCAACTATGAACACACTGGACATAACATCAGGCGAGAAAACTAAACAACATAATTTACAGGTGCAGTGAATGAAAGCTGGTCCAAAGTGAATCCTAAATATTTAAAACAGTCTACCAGGGTCTGGGTGGTTCTACACAGGGTAGGGGCAAGAGATAGCTTGAGTGGCCAACCGGTAATCCAAGAGGCAATGGTTTTTGTGGGGCTGAGAAGATGACGGTGGGACTTCAGCCAATCATCGACAGAATTGAAACATGACAATCATGGATAGGTCAGGGTTATAGGGATGCTGAACTGAAACTACAAATATGTCATCCACACAGAAATAGGCATTAATGAAGCAATCATGAATCAAGGAGGCAAGGGGGTTGGGGCCAACTGAACCCCCAAGGGACACCACAGAGTAAACTGAATGGTGTAGAAACAGAGGATAGTGTTGCAACAGAAAAGGTTCTGTTAGAGAGAGAGGAGGCAAACCATTGGAAGACTATGCCAGAGATCCCAATATCTGAGAGCCGAGAAGAAAAGAGTTGTCAACCAGGTCAAAGGACACAGTCAAGTCAAATGACAGCAAGTGACTATGACAAAGGTTCTTAAGTTAACAGAGTTGCACATGGAAAAGTATGTATTGAAAATTGGGATGAGTCTTCCTCTTGAATGAGAAAGTTACCTAGAAAGACTCCACTTTGGGTACATCTTCCTGTGTGCAAAGCAATGAAGATTTGAGATATCTGTGGAATGAAACTAGATAATTGAATTGAACAATTGTTTAAGACAATGCTTATGGAATGATGACTGCTTCTGTTGCCTGTATGCTGACATCTGAGGCCTTTGACCAAAAGGAAAGTACTCCATGCACTTTGTTTGGCATCACCACAGAATAAGTTGAATTAACGATGTTTGTTCAGTAGCTAAAACGCAAAGCAACAGAAGGTAAAAATTATCCATCATTAACTGAAGTGCTAGGCAACAGCAGCATAGGCATTTTCCCAAATGTCAATGCCCTTTTAAGAGCACTTACCACCACTCTGCCAATGACAACCTGCACTGTGGAAAGGCTCTTTTCTACTGCAAATAGGATCAACACAGCAACAAGAGTCTAAATGCTCACCAGCTGCATCCATAATCTGTCACTTTAATCATTTAAGAGGGAAGTGTGTGATGGGCTATGATAGCATTATTGATATATTCAACAGGAAAAGACAGCATCTCATTCTTACTGAGGATGGTGTTTCAACAGCACAAATAAGATACAGCCATCAATTGCTTTGCTCTGTCCCTTCATGCAGCTTTGGAATTGTAGATTAGCCCCAAATTGTTGTTTACTTTCTTTAGAGATTCACAGGTCCTGCCCATCAGGTACATTTTAGGAGTCTCTGGAATCCGTGGTTTTTTGTTCCCACTTTTCTTCTCTCAAGGAGTCAGTACATGCCACAACTGTATAAACCAAGAGCTAAAATGGAGCCTTATAATCACATATGTAATGAGGCCTTTCAGCTTACCCCAGTATTCAAAAGGGATTCAAGAAAAAAAAATGGTCAGTCAGTTTCAATCCTTAAATCTGGAGAAATCTGGAGAGAGCTCTGATGAATACAAGGATAGCTGACAAATTTACCAGAAAGATACAACAGAATTTGCAAAACAAGAGAAAGTTCTTTAAAGAACTAGACCAGCATAGAAAGATAGAAACTGGCTAAAACACATATACAGTGGGACATATAGAGTTACTTCAGAAACAAGTAGATCAAAACTGACACTGGAATGTTTAGGAAGATGAGAATTTCAACCTAAAAGTTAGATTGATAATTGCAGCAAATGCTATGGACTACAAAGATGGTCCTTGACCAACATCAGAAAAAAAAGACCCCCCCCCCCCCCCCAACAAAAAAAAAACAAAAAAAAACCCCCACACACATATGTGATTCTTCCAGAAAAGGTACCTGACCTTAAGAGTCTAGAGACTTGAAAGGGAATTTTGTCAGCTAGGTGAGCAGCACACTAATATACCACAAGAGGTTTTATTGGAAGCCTCAGTTAAAGCAACACCTGCACAGTGAAAGGGGAAGAGGATGAGATTTGATATAATGCCTTTCTGTAGTTACAGTCAAAGAGATTTATTACATATTATATATAGGTACTTATTCTATATCTGGGGCAATGGAGGGTTAAGTGACTTGTCTAGAGTCACAAGGAGCTGCAGAGGGAATTGAACCCAGTTCCCCTGGTTTTCAGGCTACTGCACTATCATTAGGCTACTTCTCCAGATGAGTTCCATTTTATATGATAGTGATAAACCAACTGCAAGGTAGTAAAGCAGAACAAAACTGATTTAAAGCTAAATTATGGCAGATGCTGAAGGCACTGAAATAGCATTTGTGTGGAACATGACAAAGTATCAAGGGTTTAGCCCTTGCACCAGATGACAATTCTTCTTCATGTAAACAGTAAGGCTGCCTGTTTTCTACTTTCTAGAAAACAAAAAGATTTTACACTATATTTGAGAAAGTGAGGGATCTTATCTCTTCAACATCCAGACAGAGGGCCACACACTGGATGCTGGGCTGGATTAACAGTCCATGGTACTGTCTTACTAGAGCTGGGGTACAGTACCCTCCAACTTGATTAGCTTCTTTAAGGGTAAATTCAAAATAAGTCGAAGCAAACCAGTCTCAACTGAAAGGGAGGAATGAGGAAGTTATCACAAGCCCCCTCAGAGTTTTATTAAGTTCTTGGCTACCAACAGTATGAAAGGAGATGCATATAAAATATCTGCCCATCAGGTCTTTTCATTTTCTATATTTCCATAACTTGGGACAAGTACAAAGAATCTCTAAGGAACAGGAAAGGATAGTAGATACTATGAATGAGCAGACTGGATAGGCCATATGGTTTCTGACTGCCTCCATTCTATGTTGCGATGTTTCTAACAATGAGTGTGACTTCTGCCAGTCTTCCTTAACTTCTGGAGCACAACAAGTATCTTCATATTCTTAGCTGTTACAAACAGGTCCATCTCCTTCTGAGCAAACAGATATTTCCTGACTCAGGCACTGCTTGTTGGGGAGGGGACAGATGTTAAGACTGTTTGCCAAGATAGTGTCTTCTCCTGCCAGGTAGTTCTTAGACATATTCCATGATGGCCCAGGTCCACACTTTGACCACTTCTTCTGCCCTTTTTAAAAATTTAAATTTTTGCATCAGAATACAAACAAAATAACGCATTCATTCCTGCTTGTGCTGGTAGAAAATGACCACCTCACTACCTTTTTTCAAACTAAGACATTTTATCAGCCATCTAATTTCTGAAAGATTCAGAACTGCCCCTTAAGACTAGCAGGCTCAAGTGCAATCTATTTTACTAGAGAGGCCTAGAGCCCTCATTGGAAAACCCTCATAGGTGGGTTCTCCAAATGAGGTTGAAAGCAGCTGCAGTAAAGAAAGTAGGAATTTGAAAGGAGTTAATCTAGGTCAAATAATAATAATATGCATGTAATTTTACCTGCAATAGGGGAAAGTTTTCAAGGAGGCAGGGTTAGGATAGGTTTTGAAATACATGCATACTTCAGAAATTTTAAAAGTGCATATGTTAATTCACTTGGAAAAAAATACCAGCATAAAACAGATATACTTATATGTATAAGTACTTGTTCCTTGGGTATTTTCCACATAAAAGTGCATGCGTACTTCCATTTTGAAAATTGGCACAAAGAGTGGGCAAACAATTGCTAGCAAACTTTGCAGATATGTGAGCAACTTGAAAATTGCCCTCTATGGGAGTAATTTTACAACTACAAGCACCTGTAAAAAAGGAACAAAAAAACCCAAATGTATGCATAAGTTTCCCTGTGTGAGCTTTGGTGAATTTTCAAAGCAAAAGTATGCACAAGAATTCCTTGGGATAATCTTAAGAACATAACATCATAAGCATTGCCATATTGAAACAGACCGAAGGTCCATCAAGCCCAGCATCCTGTTTCCAACAGTGGCTAATCAAGGTTATAAGTACCTGGTAAGATCCCAAAAGAGTACAATACATTTTATGCTGTTTATCCTAGAAATAAACAGCAGATTTTCCACAAGTCCATCTGAATGACGACTTATGGACTTTTCTTTTAGGAAGTTATCCAAACCTTTATTAAACCTCACTAAGCTAACTGCGTTTAACACATTCTCTGGCAACAAATTCCAGAGTTTAATTACATGTTGAGTGAAGAAATATTTTCTTTGGTTTGTTTTAAATTTACTACTTTGTAGCTTCATTGCATGGCTCCTAGATCCTAGTATTTTTGGAAAGAGTAAACAAGCGATTCACATCTACCTGTTTCACTCTACTCATTATTTTATAGACCTCTATCATACCTCCTCACAGCTGTCTTTTCTCCAAGCTAAAGAGCCATAGCCACTTTAGCCTTTCCTCACAGGGAAGTCATCCCATCCCCTTTATCATTTTCGTTGCCCTTCTCTCAACCTTTTCTAATTCCATTGTATCTTTTTGAGATGCAGTGACCAGAATCGCACACAGTATTCGAGGTGTGGTCGTACTATGGAGCGATACAAGGGCATTATAACATCCTCATTTTGTTTTCCATTTCTTTCCTAATAACATCTAAACATTCTATTTGCTTTCTTAGCTGCCGCTGCAACCTGAACAGAGGGTTTCAATGTATAATCAACGATGACACTCAGACCCCTTTCCTGCTCTTTAGCGTGCAAAAATTGACAAGGTTACTTTACTCCAGGGGAAATTATATGCAAAAAATTAAAAATTCTGTACAGTTTCCTCTGGATTCTATATACATTGCCTTAATTTCTACGCAGAAATTGAAGCGTATTCTATAAATGCGCATAACTTAATTGGTTAACTAGCTAATCAGAGCTGTTAATTGGATAAGTTATTATCTGCATTAACAGGCATTGAGATTTACGCACACAACTTGCTAAGTATTCTATAACATGGTGCGCCTAAATTCTAAGTTGCATAGGTGAAAAGAGGGTGTGGCCATGGGCGATGTGTGGGCATTTCTAAAATCTATGTGCATTATTACAGAATACACCAATCTGCGTCTAAATTTAGGCATCAGGATTTACACCAAATTTGATTGCATGGAGAGCCGCTCAGCAAATTCTATAACCTGCATGGAACTTAGCCTATTCTAAAAAATTTAGGTGTACTTTAGGGAATATGTCTAGGTGGGTTTTCTTTCCGTGTGCCTCTTTCAGGCACCAAATATAGAATCTAGCCCTTTATTTGTAATTTATTTGTGCAGCATTCCCTTATTATAAGGGTTGGCATCTCCCCCAGGCATGAAATACCCCTCCCCCCACCGCAGTTTCCTCATGCACTTTCATGCAGACCTATTCCCATAGCGCTCGCGCACACACACATGCACACACCTCTCCCATCCACCTTTTTTTCCAACCCCCATCTTTGCACCCACATGCCATCTACATTTTACCACCTCCCCACAGCCCCACCAGCACAAAGGTGAGACACCAGGAAACATATGATGTAAGTCGGCAGGTGTAAGCTACCAACGATATATCACTTTTACTGCATTCTCTTTAAAGGGGACCGAAAGTTACACCTTCAATAAGACTAATAATGGTCCAGTCATCGTCCTCATTATTGATCCCCAGTACCCTACTCTAATTCGCATGGTGTAAAGTACAGGGACGGGATTGCTTCCTGAAGTATTTATACAAACAGGAGAGCAATCCCTTGTTGCCCCTGGAAACCTCACAAAAATCTTCCAAAAAGGAGTCAGCACTCAGGATATATTTGGTGCCATTAAAAAATGTTGCAATTGTGTATATGCGTACTGGTCAGTGACAGGAAGATGATAATCAGTCACTAAGGTGGGAAAGGGGACAAATGCCTCCTCATCAAAAAGCTGTCCCCATGTAGCCAGCCCATAAGAGGCCCAGCGAGAAAAAAAATCCCCCAAAGCAAGGCCCAGAGGGAATAGAGCGTTATGGGCTATAGGAGTAAGACGAGATAAGACCAAATCAGGTTCAGAAAAAAAAAAAGCATCCAAGTTAGTAAAGGAGATATAAATTGTAGAACAAAGTCCCACAGGTAGGTGGCAATATCAACACGGAAATGGGCAAGGGCCTACAAAAAACCGCTCCAAATGAACCCAAAGTTTATGTCCCGTCCTGGGCCCTTACCTGGGCTCCCGCAGCGGGGAGCGAGGGTCAACGGAGCCCACGGGATCCAGCATGGCGAAGACGAGCCGCCGACGGGGCCGGCGCTGCCGCGGGTCGGTCCGAGGCCGGCGATCCGCTGGAGCGAGCGCTGGCCTCGGAGAGGGGGATACGCTGGCCAAGATGGCGGCGCCGGCGTCGTCGTCTCCCTGCTCTGGGGCGGACCGGCGAGCCAGCTCCGCCTACTCGCGCCGGATTGGCGCACTGATGGGGAGACTCCGCCTGCCAGGCAGGTTGGCCAATCCAGGCGTCCCTTGCCTGCCTAGGCCGGGGGGATTGGCTCCAGCTGTTGAGAGGGGATGGACTGGCGGGAGATTTAAGCAACGGAACGGGAAGAGTCCAGTGCTTCCGTTTCGAATGTCAGAAGCCGAAGCAGTGAATCAGGAAGTGTTCACCTTCAGAGACTGTGTTCCTCTTCAAGCTAGCCGTCCTTGCTAGCCACCTTCAGGGACTGTGTTCCTCTTCAAGCTAGCCGTCCTTGCTAGCCACCTTCAGAGACTGTGTTCCTCTTCCAGCTAGCCGTCCTTGCTAGCCACCTTCAGAGACTGTGTTCCTCTTCAAGCTAGCCACCTTCAGAGACTGTGTTCCTCTTCCAGCTAGCCGTCCTTGCTAGCCACCTTCAGAGACTGTGTTCCTCTTCCAGCTAGCCGTCCTTGCTAGCCACCTTCAGAGACTGTGTTCCTCTTCAAGCTAGCCGTCCTTGCTAGCCACCTTCAGAGACTGTGTTCCTCTTCCAGCTAGCCGTCCTTGCTAGCCACCTTCAGAGACTGTGTTCCTCTTCAAGCTAGCCGTCCTTGCTAGCCACCTTCAGAGACTGTGTTCCTCTTCCAGCTAGCCGTCCTTGCTAGCCACCTTCAGAGACTGTGTTCCTTTTCAAGCTAGCCGTCCTTGCTAGCCACCTTCAGAGACTGTGTTCCTCTTCAAGCTAGCCGTCCTTGCTAGCCACCTTCAGAGACTGTGTTCTTCTTCCAGCTAGCCGTCCTTGCTAGCCACCTTCAGGGATTGTGTTCCTCTTCAGTGCTAGCCGTCCTTGCTAGCTGCCCTTCAGAGACTGTGTTGCTGACTACCAGCCAGGCCGGCCGTCACCCCGCGGTTCCAGCAGTCCTGCTGGCCGCCTGCAGCTGGGGGCTCAACCCTCGGTGAACGGCGGTCGCCGCGGGTGAAGATTCAGGGTGCGCGGCGGTCCTCTGAGGTCTCACCGGGCCTCAGGGAACCTAAGGGCTCAATACAATCAAACTGAACAACTGCAGTGATCTAGAGCAGAAACAGTAACCTAATACCAAAGAAAAACGCTCTAGTAAAATTAACCAATAAGTGCTAATTTGTTGAAAAATGGAGAAAAGCCCTCAGAAACCGTAGGCTGAATTGCCACTGGGTTTAGAGCGTGGTTAGAGCTTATATTGACTTATAACACACGCTACAGTTTAATCACTGGGCAGAAAAACTCCATTTGAAAAACAAGGCTCATAAAATTTTTTTCGCCCCAAATTATTCTGTGTGAGCACACAAGAAAATGTGTGAACACAAAAGAAATTTTCTTTCAATATATATTTTTTACAAATGTTTTTTCAAAATGTTTTTATCAAAGTGTTAACGCATCAGCATATCAAAAAAAGAAGAACACTTAGCTTTGTAGTGTGTTAAGACCGGGCACTCATCACTATCTGTTCTACGGGAACCCGTTTCGCCTAGAAACGTGGCTTCTTCAGGAACAGAGTGCTATTGACATATGCTGACAATCTAAAATGAACAAAAAATCAAAACTTAATCAAAATATGAAAGAAAACAGTATAATTGCACACCTTGAACTCACATTATGGTCAGCATTACTTTTAGCCAGACGTCTACAATACTTCAAGATGGCGCCTTGGCGTCCACGTACAATCAGCTGACTGAAATACTGTTGTACACGTTACGTATCGGGCGTTAGTAAAAGTGGTGCCAATCAATTGCATTGTTTAGCCCGTTGGGTTCCAAAGTGTCAAGTTCAAAGATCCACCTAGCCTCCTTTCGTAATAAAGTCAATTTTCGATTGCCTCCTCTGTGATGTTTACCTACTTGGTCTAAAACTGAACAGCGTAAATCTTCAAATTTATGATTAAGAGAAATGCTCCATCACCGTACAGACAAAACAATTTGTAAACTATAAAACCAACAAAATCTATAAGCTATTACAATTCACCAATTGCATTTCTGATCATGTCATATATTCCCTCTGTTGTCCCTGTAATAAGATTTACATCGGTATGACAACCAGACCATTAAAAGTCAGAATTATGGAACACAGATCCAACATCCGTAGATCAGCAGTTAAAGAACCTATTGTGCAACACTGCATTTCTCTTAATCATAAATTTGAAGATTTACGCTGTTCAGTTTTAGACCAAGTAGGTAAACATCACAGAGGAGGCAATCGAAAATTGACTTTATTACGAAAGGAGGCTAGGTGGATCTTTGAACTTGACACTTTGGAACCCAACGGGCTAAACAATGCAATTGATTGGCACCACTTTTACTAACGCCCGATACGTAACGTGTACAACAGTATTTCAGTCAGCTGATTGTACGTGGACGCCAAGGCGCCATCTTGAAGTATTGTAGACGTCTGGCTAAAAGTAATGCTGACCATAATGTGAGTTCAAGGTGTGCAATTATACTGTTTTCTTTCATATTTTGATTAAGTTTTGATTTTTTGTTCATTTTAGATTGTCAGCATATGTCAATAGCACTCTGTTCCTGAAGAAGCCACGTTTCTAGGCGAAACGGGTTCCCGTAGAACAGATAGTGATGAGTGCCCGGTCTTAACACACTACAAAGCTAAGTGTTCTTCTTTTTTTGATATGCTGATGCGTTAACACTTTGATAAAAACATTTTGAAAAAACATTTGTGAAAAATATATATTGAAAGAAAATTTCTTTTGTGTTCACACATTTTCTTGTGTGTTCACACAGAATAATTTGGGGCGAAAAAAATTTTATGAGCCTTGTTTTTCAAATGGAGTTTTTCTGCCCAGTGATTAAACTGTAGCGTGTGTTATAAGTCAATATAAGCTCTAACCACGCTCTAAACCCAGTGGCAATTCAGCCTACGGTTTCTGAGGGCTTTTCTCCATTTTTCAACAAATTAGCACTTATTGGTTAATTTTACTAGAGCGTTTTTCTTTGGTATTAGGTTACTGTTTCTGCTCTAGATCACTGCAGTTGTTCAGTTTGATTGTATTTAGATAATTTTCAGCAGTATGTCACAGAATCCATGGTCTTCTGGTTTTAGTTTTTCCAACGATCGAGTAAAGGATTTACTTAGTCTCCCATCAGAATTTGCCACTCACACACCTACTTCAACCACTGATAACGGTTGGAATGACATCACTTTAAAATATAAAAACATCATTAAAATTGAATTGAACAGCGGTTTATTAATTGAATACTGTAAAAGAGAAAAAATCCCTCGTGGTCTACGTATCAATAAAGCACCACAATGTTATACAGAGGATAGTGACTTCATTGACAAATGGAATGGAATACTAAACAAGTGTTCACTTGATTTAATGTTATTGATAATTGAAAAAAGTCAAACTCACCTGAACAATCTTAAAGCTGAATTAGACAATGACTTAGTCAGAATCAAGGATAACACCATACTGGCTGATTTTGATGAACAGCATCGTCTTCTTAAGGAAAATATAGACAAATTTCGTGATAACGTCAAAAAATCGAAATTGAAAAAACTAACAAGAGATGAGAAAGATTATTCCTCTAACAATGTTTACTCGTGGATGCGAACGGAGACAGAAACAACTACTGACAAGAAGTCAACTGCTGTTTATGTATCATCATCGTCTTTAAGCAGTACCGGTGGATCCTCTGATCCCAATCAAAAAGTTTTTTTAGGGAACAGATTCCAACGCAGGGGAAAAGGAGGCAGACGAGGTTACACAGCTCAACGGAACAGACCGTGGACAAGGTCTCAAAAATAGAAAAAACAGAACGAGTAGTCATCAACTTGTCCAATAGAGAACTCACTTCAACAGAACAGTCGGTTCTGTGCAAAGGTCTTTCTTTTGTTCCGTCCACCCATTTCAACGATTTTCAATTTCACATTGATTTAGAAAAGTTTATTAGAAAATTAGAGCTCAAACTTTTCTTTCAGAATCAAGAAGACACTTATGATAAAACTATTGTCAGACCTAAGTCTATTTGGAAACCGCCTGTACCACAGGCTCCCACACTTCAGACATTTAAAAGCATGGTTCTGAAAGATCTAGAAAATTTAAAATCTAAAAGAGGTGTCTTACAACAAAAAAACTACAACATCACCAGAGAAGAAAAAAACGCACTGAACGACCTTAGAAACGATGATAATATTATCATAAAAAAGGCAGACAAGGGTGGAGCAATTGTTATTCAAAATCGGAGTGATTACATTGATGAAGGGCTTAGACAGTTGAATGACATCAGATATTATAAGAGATTGACATTAAATCCAACCAATAGACTAAAATCGCTCATTAACAGAACAATCAACAAAGCACTTAATGAAGGCTTTATCACTTTGAAGGATAAAAAATTTTTATGTTGTCAACATCCCATCATCCCTGTTATGTACTTTTTACCTAAAGTACATAAGCGATTAATCAACCCCCCAGGCAGACCCATTCTGTCCAGCAGAAATTCAATTCTAGAACCCTTGTCAATCTTTATCGACACCTTTCTAAGGACAGAAGTGCCTAATTATCCATCTTACATCAGGGACACAACCCATTTTTTGTGTAAACTTCAGGAGATGAATTTCATCCCCGAAAACGTTCTGATGGTTACCCTCGATGTATGCTCTTTATACACCTCCATACCTCAGGATGAGGCTTTTGACACAATTAAATCAACATTGGATAAGAGAGCCAGACCACACGCCATACCCACGGAATTTCTACTAACATTAGCTGGGATAGCGTTGAAAGAAAATTATTTTTTGTTTCTTGATAAGATGTATTTACAGACCAGTGGGGTAGCCATGGGGGCAACTTTTGCCCCGTCAATAGCAAATCTTTACATGTCCAATTTCGAATCGACATGGATTGCCTGCTCCCCATTTCATCAGGCTATACTCCGTTGGTGGAGGTATATAGACGATATTTTTTTGCTTTGGAGGGGCACAGAGTTAGATCTTCAGCGATTTATGCGTTGGTTGAACAGCTGTCACCAGGATATTCAATTTACCGAACAACATTCACATAACTGTATACATTATTTAGACGTTGAGATCAATATTGTTTCAAACAAATTCGTCACTAAAGTGTTTAAGAAAAGCACTGATCGCAATACATTTCTTCATAATACCAGCTGTCACCCTACACATCTTAAAAATAGTCTGCCCTTTTCTCAAATGCTAAGGTTAAAACGCATTTGCACTGATTCATCTATGTTTAAAATCCAAGCAGAAGAACTAATGTCCAATTTACTGAAGAGAGGTTATTCAAAACATGTCCTCAAAAAGGCATACCGCAGAGCCAAGTGTAATGACAGAGATTTACTTCTGAACAACACATCCAAACATCAAACAGAAGACAATCATCTCACTATGGTCATGCGATATACAGAACATAGCCCCCATCTTGCAAATCTGATCCAAAACAGATGGGATATAATGAGATCTATGAGCATTTTTGAAAATACTAATCTACGAATTGCGTTCGCCAGAACGAACAACATTAAAGAAATCATCAGCCCGGCAGACGCAAGCCTTTCTCTTGTTCACAAAAAACAAGTCTTAGGTCATCATAAATGTGGACATTGCCAAATATGCTCCATCACCGTACAGACAAAACAATTTGTAAACTATAAAACCAACAAAATCTATAAGCTATTACAATTCACCAATTGCATTTCTGATCATGTCATATATTCCCTCTGTTGTCCCTGTAATAAGATTTACATCGGTATGACAACCAGACCATTAAAAGTCAGAATTATGGAACACAGATCCAACATCCGTAGATCAGCAGTTAAAGAACCTATTGTGCAACACTGCATTTCTCTTAATCATAAATTTGAAGATTTACGCTGTTCAGTTTTAGACCAAGTAGGTAAACATCACAGAGGAGGCAATCGAAAATTGACTTTATTACGAAAGGAGGCTAGGTGGATCTTTGAACTTGACACTTTGGAACCCAACGGGCTAAACAATGCAATTGATTGGCACCACTTTTACTAACGCCCGATACGTAACGTGTACAACAGTATTTCAGTCAGCTGATTGTACGTGGACGCCAAGGCGCCATCTTGAAGTATTGTAGACGTCTGGCTAAAAGTAATGCTGACCATAATGTGAGTTCAAGGTGTGCAATTATACTGTTTTCTTTCATATTTTGATTAAGTTTTGATTTTTTGTTCATTTTAGATTGTCAGCATATGTCAATAGCACTCTGTTCCTGAAGAAGCCACGTTTCTAGGCGAAACGGGTTCCCGTAGAACAGATAGTGATGAGTGCCCGGTCTTAACACACTACAAAGCTAAGTGTTCTTCTTTTTTTGATATGCTGATGCGTTAACACTTTGATAAAAACATTTTGAAAAAACATTTGTAAAAAATATATATTGAAAGAAAATTTCTTTTGTGTTCACACATTTTCTTGTGTGTTCACACAGAATAATTTGGGGCGAAAAAAATTTTATGAGCCTTGTTTTTCAAATGGAGTTTTTCTGCCCAGTGATTAAACTGTAGCGTGTGTTATAAGTCAATATAAGCTCTAACCACGCTCTAAACCCAGTGGCAATTCAGCCTACGGTTTCTGAGGGCTTTTCTCCATTTTTCAACAAATTAGCACTTATTGGTTAATTTTACTAGAGCGTTTTTCTTTGGTATTAGGAACCTAAGGGCTCACCAATTACCGGAACAGGACAGTTTACAGGGCAAAGCCTGAAACCATTCAAAAGCAGCACGTGCCTGTGCCACTTTGTAATACCAAAATACATTAGGTACACGAGTGGAGGAGTGGCCTAATGGTTACTGCAGCAGGTTTTGATTCTGGATACCTGGGTTCAATTCCCACTGCAGCCTCTTGTGACCTTAGTCAAGTCACTTAACCCTCCATTGCCCCAGGTACAAAAACATAGATTGTGAGCCAAGGACAGAGAAAGTATCTGCATATAATGTGTACAGCGCTGCGTATGTCTAGTAGTGCTATAGAAATGATTAGTAGTAGCAGTACCCCAAGGACCCACTTCTTCTGGTCATGAAAGAGATAACTGCAAAGAAGTCTTGGCCTCTTATTGTGCCAAATAAATCAGGTCAACTAATCCTGAAAGCTGGACAAAAACCTCTGAGACAAACATGGCAGGACATTCATCATGACTGTAGCAATCCAGCCAATCCAGGACAAATCAGAAGAGTCCCAACCCTCAGGATCTCTAGTTATAACCTGTATAAGTGGAAGATAATTAGCTGCAAACACTGAGCATATGTCTTAGTCAAGGTGACTCCTAAATATTTAATCCCCCTGAAACTCAACAAAAAGGGAAGGATGATTGTAAAGTATCCAAGATACCCTGGCGAACCCCAATCGCTAAGGCCTCAGACTTACTTTTTAAAGCCCAACACCGTGGAATACTCCAAGGATCACCTTCAAGTTGAAAGGACACCAAGGGCTCGACAGAAACAGCACTCTCTAAAGTCTGCAACGACCTGCTCCTCGCCAAATCCAGAGGCCACTATTCCATCCTCATCCTCCTCGATCTATCCGCGGCGTTTGACACTTCTTGCCACACTGTCCTCTTTTGGGTTCCAAGGTTCTGTCCTCTCCTGGTTCTCCTCTTATCTCTCCCACCGCACCTTCAGGGTTCACTCCCATCCCACTATCTGTTGGAGTTCCCCAGGGATCTGTCCTTGGACCCCTTCTCTTCTCAATCTACACCTCTTCCCTAGGCTCACTGATCTCATCTCATGGTTTTCAGTATCATCTTTATGCTGATGACACCCAGCTATATCTCTCCACACCAGACATCACCGCGGAGACCCAGGCCAAGGTATCGGCCTGCTTATCCGACATTGCTGTCTGGATGTCCAACCGCCACCTGAAGCTGAACATGTCCAAAACCAAGCTCCTCGTCTTTCCACCTAAACCCACTTCTCCTCTTCCTCACTCTCTATCTCAGTTGACAACACCCTCATCCTCCCCGTCCCATCTGCCCGCAACCTCGGAGTCATATTCGACTCCTCCCTCTCCTTCTCTGCGCATATCCAACAGACTGCCAAAACCTGTCGCTTCTTCCTGTTCAACATCAGCAAAATTCGCCCTTTCCTTTCTGAGCACACCACACGAACTCTCGTCCACGCTCTCATTACCTCTCGCCTTGACTACTGCAACTTACTCCTCACCGGCCTCCCACTTAGCCATCTATCCCCCCTTCAATCCGTTCAGAATGCTGCCGCACGTCTTATATTCCGCCAGAACCGATATACTCATATCACCCCTCTCCTCAAGTCACTTCACTGGCTTCCGATCAGTTACCGCATACAATTCAAGCTTCTCCTCCTTACCTACAAATGCACCCGGTCTGCGGCTCCTCACTACCTCTCTGCCCTCATCTCCCCCTATGTTCCCACCCGTAACCTCCGCTCACAGGACAAATCCTTCCTTTCTGTACCTTTCTCCACCACTGCCAACTCCAGGCTCCGCTCATTCTGCCTTGCCTCACCCTATGCCTGGAACAATCTTCCTCAACCCCTACGCCAAGACCCCTCCCTACCCATCTTCAAATCTCTGCTTAAAACTCACCTCTTCAATGCTGCTTTCGGCACCTAACCTCTCAAGAAATATAGTATGCCCTATCAGATCGACTCTACACTTGTCTTTTAGATTGTACACTTGCCTCTAGATTTACACCTGTCTTTTAGATTGTACACTTGTCTTTAGATTGTACACCTGTCTTTTAGATTGTAAGCTCCTTGAGCAGGGACTGTCCTTCCATGTTAAATTGTACTGCGTAACCCTAGTAGCGCTTTAGAAATGTTAAATAGTAGTAGTAGTGGCTTAGTCAAGGAACGTAAAACATCAGCAAAAAGCACCAACTTATATTTCCAATTCTCAACTTGAATACTCTGGATATCAGGATTGGAACACACCGCACCTGCAAAGGGTTCCATAACCATAGCAAAGAGCATGGGTGACAGGAGGCAACCCTGACGGGTACCTCATGTCAGGGAAAACATAAGAGAATTACCACTATTTACCCAAACATAGGTCTTGGGCGACGAGTAAAAGGGCTGGTTCCAATCCCGAAAGCAAGAACCCAATCCAAACCGTTCCATAACATTATCCATAAAGGGCCAGTGTTCTCTACCAAATGCCTTCTCAGCATCAACTGCACAACTGTCTAAGCATATCCTGTATCGTGATGAATGTAAATTCTAAGTCACATAGTTGGAAATGGGGCGTGGCCATGGGGGTTTCTAAAATCTATATGTGTTATAGAATACACCCGGTCTGTACCTAATTTAGGTGTCGGCATTTACACCAAGTGCTACTCGGCATAACTGCCGCAACTAAATTTAGTCGCATGGATGGGCACTTGGCGTATTCTATAACCTGTGTGGAAATTTAGGCATATTTTATAGAATATGCCTAGGCATATTTTTCTTGGCAATGCTGAAGACAATATCTGAATGGGTTCAAGCAAAATTGAAAAAAGTAATACAACTTTTAAAGTGTCATAAAACCTAACCAGAAAACAAAATTGAGAGTAAGTCAGAAAAAAGAATATTTTCACAAGTCCTACTGCGATATAACAAGAAGAATCACTTTAGAAGGTCTTGAGGGCAAAAGCAGAGTAGCTGAAAGGCTACTACCAAATAGGGGAAAGAAAGAATTTTGGCTTATCGAAAAGTGCTTGAATACTGTGTCTAAAGCGGTAAATAAATAAAAATAAAGTGCAGTCATACAACTCTGAAACTGCTGACTTGCAGATAACTCGATTTGCTCAATTGCCAGAACATCACCTAGAGTGGTGAGACCTGAGCACGTGATGAGATTTCTCCAGAATTGCACTAAAATGCCATAATGTCTAGGCTATATCTTCTTTGTAGTTTCAGCTTATATAGTGGTATCTGTAGTAGAGCTATATTTCCCTTAGTCGTTAGTAGCTCTTCAGTGGGATGTTTTCAGGTAAATATCTCTTTCTAAAATGTCTTACAATTCAAATTCAAAACTTTCTAATTTTGGTTTTGTTTTTACATGTACACTTATTCTGCCTCTTTTCTGAAGCTGAAGACACTTTCTAAACTGTTTTTAAGAAATGGGTGAAATATAAGTACATCAACACTCTTTTTACTGTAATATGGCATTCTACATCTTTGAGAAAAACCTGGGTTAACTAACTTGCAAAACCTTTCACTGAACAGAACAAAAATAAAATATTTCCCGAGCATGTTATATATGAGTTTTGAACAACATATTTAGGGTTCCTTTTATAAGGTGGTGCTACAGATTAGCTTGCGCTGAATGTGAAGAAACCCATTCAATTCCCTTGGGCTTTTTCAGCGCATGTTAACTGGTAGCACCACTTTGTAAATGGAGCCCTTAATCTCAAAAGTTCATGCAGAACTACATTTATTGGAAAATGTTCCCCAACTAATGGTGTGTGTGTGTGTGTGTGTGTATATATATATATATATATAACTGTGTAACTGCTTCATTTATTAAAAACCGGAATATGCATTTCATGCTTGAAGAGGAATTTCATATTTTGTCTTTTCCTGAACCAGTGATAAAATACATAAGAGACATTACCTCAGATTCTTTTTTTTTCAGTTCCTTGCACACACTGTCACATTCTAGGGAGCTTTGGGATTCATATACTTTGCTGCACTGAAGCTCCTGCAAGCAAGAATATTATTTCTTAGGGGCAAGCATACATATTTCTGAACAGACATTGCTGAAACTGCCCTCTTACAGTACATGGGAAATTATGTTAACCAACAAATTCATTAGTGATGGAAAGAGCCATTTTAGGATCAGTAAATGCAAATAAATGATAGTATTTTAAAAGTAATTAATCCACAAATGGCATCCCAGGGCACAGAATCTCTGGCTTGGAGGTCCAAAGAGATTCCAGTTTTCATTAGAGGTACAAGTTAAACTTAAACTTAACTTTAACCTCTGAATACTGAAGTATGAACAAAAATAAACAACTTTTTTTGCATTTTTCTTTAACTTTACTTCTGATTTAGTTCACAATAGCATCTCATTAGCTAAAAATCTGCAGGCTAGCCAAAAACAATTCAATGCTTAAAAAAAAAAAACGAACAAAAAACGAACTAGTACTGATTTGTCCTGTACTTTTATTAAAATCAGCCCTTTACACAGGCTAGATCCCTTGGAAAAAAAAACTGGTGTAAATTCCAAAACATTCATAAACCAACAAAGCACGTCCTCAAGTTATACCTGACGGGATACAATATATAGTGTTGAATACTTTCAGATACTGGACTTCTTCCATACTTAAGTTGCCAGAATAGCATAGCACTGCTCCAGCCTCACTTGGGTATCTATTCACTGAACTGTCTTTGGAGGCCTATTTAATAAGCTGCACTAATGCTTTCCAGTTAATGTGCAGCTGCCTCTTGGTTATCTCATTATAAAGTTAGTCCTTAATCCCACCAAGTCTGAAGTACTTTGGCAGTCAAGTAAACACTCCTCATTGCCTTTTCAACCATCCATTAATTCAGCAAATTGCCTTTTCAACCATCCATTAATTCAACAAAGATTCTATTCTTTTACTAGGGGTGCCTCTGACAGCTCCCTATCCTTCAAACCATGTTTCCCATTAAATCCAGAAATCATTTTTCAATCTCAGGAGAATCAGGTCTGTTTACCATTGCTAGATGCTCCGGCTTTGAAAACCCTAGTACACGCTCTCATTTTAACACATTTGGATTACTGTAATTCTTTAAAAGCTGGCCTCTCTTATTCAAAAAGCTTATTCAAAACACCATTGTGAAATTGATATACGAGGCGAATAGATATAATCATGTTACTCTGCTCTTTTTTTGAACAGCACTAGTTGCTTATTCATTATAGTATATAGTTAAAAATCATGTTACTTACTTATAGAGCTTACTATACTGGTCTACTATTCTATCTGTTTTCACTGTTCACCCCTTAACAACCCACCTGCACACTTCATTTTTCTAACACAGATCTATTGGTAACCCTACCAACCGCAAAACACATTAGAGTTTTCAATATCACCCACCCCCACACCCCGTGCCAGTCTACCTTAAAGGTGGGCTTCTGTTGATCCTTGCCAGTGGCAGTGTTGCACATATGCTGCCTGGTCCAAGGCTTTGTCTCTGATCTGTCCCGCCCAGGCAGAAATAGGAAGTGATGTCAGAAGAGGCAGGACAGGCCAGAGGGAAAGTTTTGGAGTAGGCCGTGCTGCCACTCCTAGGACCAGCAGAAGAGAGAGATAATGGACCTCAGGAAAGAAAGAGGTAATATAACTGTGGGAAGAGAAGAGGGAGGGAAGATTGAGAAAGGGAGAGATGTTGGATCTCTCTCCTCTTCAATCTGTTCAAAATTCTGCTGCACGACTTATATTCTGCCAGTGTCGCTATGGTCATATTAACCCTCTCCTCAAGTCACTTCACTGGCTTCCTATCCATTTCCACATACAGTTCAAACTGCTCTTATAGACTTATAAGTGCATTCACTCTGCAGTTCCTCAGTACTTCTCCACTCTCATCTCTCCCTACACTCCCCCCCGGGAACTCCGTTCACTGGGTAAATCTCTCTTATCTGCACCGTTCTCCTCCACCGCTAACGCCAGACTCCGTTCCTTTTATCTTGCTGCACCATATGCCTGGAATAGACTTCCTGAGCCTATACGTCAAGATTCATCTCTGGCAGTCTTCAAATCTAGGCTAAAAGTCCACATTTTTGATGCTGCTTTTAACTCCTAACCCTTATTCACTTGTTCAGTACCCTTATTTTATCATCCCCACCTTAATAATTCCCTTATCTCTTATTTGTCCTGTTTGTCTGTCCTAATTATATTGTAAGCTCTGTCGAGCAGGGACTGTCTCTTCATGTTCAAGTGTACAGCACTCCGTACGTCTAGTAGCACTATAGAAATGATAAGTAGTAGTAGTAGTCTTCTTGCTGTCTAGCCCCCTCCTTATGGAACTTGCTACTCTTGGATCTTTGCCTAGAATCATCCGTCAACAAATGTTCTCACAAGCATTTTCCTATGTGAATACTTGGCCCTTGGTCTAGGTGTTTTTCCTCCAGTTTTCGTATCTCGCTGTTCTGTTTTCAGTTTTATATTATGAACATTACTGTTGTGCTATTTAGGCCCTTCCTTTTGTTTCATTTTGTATGTCTTGTTCCTTTTTTTATTTTAATAGTAGTCTTTTATTTCCCGTTATGTACTACCAAGATTTCTCCTCAAATGTGTGGTTAATCAAAGATGCTCATAAAAAAAACAAATAGCCAAACTTTAATCATGGTAACCCGCGTATTCTCTGCATCAACCATTGAGGGCATCCACAGTCTTTCCATACAGTAAACATGGGGAAACGTTTAGTTTTACCATGTGTAAACTGTGTTTCATGTAATACAGTTAGCTATGGCTACATCTGTTTAGGTAGTAGTATCTGCCATGTCAACTACCTCCATATTAACTACAAGGTGCCGCTCCCTCCAATTCTCCACTCCATTCCATGTTCACTATTAATGTGATGTGGGTGCCTAACTGCCAAGTTAACTAATGCTGCTCAGTAAATAGACCCACGTTTAATGCAGGTTTTAATGTGCATAGACAGTTAACATGTAAGTAAAAAAATAATATGCTGCATTAACAGAGCATCACTTAATTAACATGTACTGTTGAGGCAGCACCCTAACTGCTGTGCTAAATCCCTTGCATAGCACACAACTGACTTCCCTTAAGTGGTAGAGTACACCAATCAGTTGCTACGATGGGTTTGCACCTAATGCAAGTTGTGTTACGCAGTTTAGTAAACACGACCCTTATTTATAAAGGGTAGAGGGAATCAAAGATAAAGTGTCATGGGACTTCATTTGTATCTATTTGTTCTGTTCTACCCTCCAATTTCTAATTCCTTCCAAAGCAAAAAGTGCTGGTACTGGGTTACATAAAGCTTTTGCAAAAACTGGTATGTGTGCACCCTGCTACCTCTAGGTGTCAGTGTAGGACTATTGAAGCACTTGTTCCCTATCTGCAAGAGTTGCCAAGATGAGGTCCTAGGATGGAAACTTAACATGTTGAGGCTCACTGTCAAAGCACATAGACTTATAAGGTATTAATAAACAAATATCTTCCAGAGAAGGGGAAATGGTAAAACTAGAGAACATGAGCTGAGGTTGCAGGGTGGTAGACTTAGGAGTAATGTCAGGAAATTCTTTTTCATGGAGAGGGTGATCGATGCCTGAAATGCCCTCCCGAGGGAGGTAGTAGAGACAAAAACACTGACGGAATTCAAAAAGGCATGGGATGAACACAGAGGAACTATTTAGAAAACAGATAGTAGAAAACAAAAATAAATTTAAAAAACAAAAACAAATTAAAGAAAAAAAAGCTGCAGGGGGTGGATGTGTGAGTGATGCTTGGACGGCTACTCCAGCTGTGAAGAACTAAGGCCAGTGCCAGGCAGACTTTGTAGGTCTCTGTCTGTATATGACAATACAGTTTAGGACAGGCTGGGAAGGGCTTCAATGGCAACTTCAGTAGCTGGAACCGAGGACAGTGCTGGGCAGACTTTTACAGTCTGGGTCCCGCAAATGAGAAGACGGATTTAGATAGGCTGGATGGGCTTTGACAGCAACTCCAGTAGATGGAGCATAAGGACAGATCCGGGCAGATTTTTACGGTCTATGTCCCAAAAACGCCAATGAAAGACTTGTGATAAAGTATGTAATATAACATTCATTATTGATTTAATCATGAATTGATAATGAAGGTCTTTATCTGCCGTCACTATCTTACAAGTTACTATGTAACTTTGTAAATCTATGTGCTTTGAAAATGAGCACATAACTCTCCCACATGAAACTGGATGCCATTACAGGACCACTGGTCCAGACCAGGGAAATAGAAGCTATAGAAAAAGTATCTTTTTATTAAAATGCATGTCTTAGTATATTTATGAATTCCAAGTTCTCTGTCAGTATGGCAGCTCCTTGCAGAATTTATCAGAAAGGTGCACATCTTATACCAAATTCAAGACAAACTCAGCAACAACAGGGGGTTAAGTATGCAACCAGGTGACATATACCAAGAATAAAAAGGAGAGGAAGTATATTGATGTTTTAGGCTCTGATGCAGTGATTTATTTCCTACTGAAAGTAGGGGGAACTTACTCACAGAGGGGCTATGCCTAACTCAAGACTACCTCTACTTCCAAAAGCAGATCAAAGCCTGGCTCTTCTCTCAAGCCTTTAATGTATGTACTAACTGACTATCCACTCACTCTCTATCTGGACTAGACTGCCACACACCTAAGACCAGTTCCACGTAGTTTAATCAAACTGTCCACTTTTTGTCAGACATTGACACTTAATGGAGCCTGTTTCCCTTTAGAAACTGATAAAAGAATCCTGGGAGTTGTGCTACACAGCAATCTTTCCTTTGAGAAAGAGGTTATTTTGCTTACTAAGAAAGCTTTTCTCTATTTATGGCATTTAAGAAGGATCAGGCAATGTTTTGAATGTGTCCAATTTAAACTGATTATGCAGGCTTTGATAAACTACTGGCGAAAAGCTACATTGGCTCCCAATCAAAGAACGCACTGCTTTCAAAATCTGCACCCTGGTTCACAAAATCATCTACAGTGAAGCCCTGGGATACATGACAGACCTGATCGACTTACCAACTAGACACACATCAGAATCAACACGAACATATCTAAATCTGCACTACCCAAGCTGCAAAGGACTTAAATACAAATCATTTTATGCATCCAGTTTTTCCTACATAAGCACACAACTGTGGAACGCATTACCAAAAGCCTTGAAAACGACGTACGACCACCTAAACTTCTGGAAAACACTAAAAACTAACCTGTTCAAAAAGGCATACCCTACCGATCCAACCTAAATCCCTGATCTCTGTAATACAACAAAACTAAAGTACGTAATGGACATAACACAACCCTTCCGCTGTAAGATTCCTTAATGTGGCTGTGCCACATGAACTTTTATCTTACCACAACATCACTTTATATTTGTTCACACTGGAGTCTGCTAATGTCTCTCCGGTACTATGTAAGCCACATTGAGCCTACAAATACGTGGGAAAATGTGGGATACAAATGTAAAAAATGAATAAATATTAAGCCAACTGGATTATTATAATTTGTTATATGCTGGACGTACAATTGTACTTTTAAATAAGCTTCAAACACTGCAGAATACAGCAGATCTATTCTGCTAGTAAATTTGACAGTCACCCCTTTGTTAATTAAGGCTCATTGGTTGCCCAATTTAGGCTAGGATTTATGTTAAAGTTTGTGGAACTGTTTTTAAGATCTTACATGGTTTGGTTCCTCAGTATGTTGTCACTGATTACCTTTCCAACCTATAACAGTATATTGAGATTAAGAGACATTCTGATTCTGCACTTGCCGCCATTTAAAGGAATCAGATTTAAAAAAGGTTTACCAGTCTTTTCACTTTGTAGCAACAAAAATGTGGAATCATTTACCTATGGATTTTAAGTATCTAAATAGTTAGCTCTTATTTCAAAAATCACTGAAAACCCGGTTATTTGAAAGATACTTCTCACAGGTTGTCAATTGATACCTATTTAGGACTTTTTAATGTCTTGTTTTAAGTATGAGGGGGCTCCATTTGTATTCTCCTGGGTATACCTGGCTTTTTCTACATAATCTGCGCTGAACTGAAAAGGTATTCACAGAATATAAGCACTGTATTAGATTAGATATACTTCGTCTTCAGCTGAGCCACCATTTATCCCAATGACTTTTCCTTACTCTTCTTGTCTGTCTATATATCTCAACTGCACTTGTCTATTAACCTGTTTAATTCTATTGTACTGACCTTGTCAGCATCATATCCATGTTATTTGAATGTTCTGCTGTGTGCTTGTTAAAAGATTCATTTGTATTGTACTGACACTATGAGTATCATATCTATGTTATATGAATGTTCTTCCACGCTGCCTATTATGGTCTATCATTTGTATTCTGCTGGCATTTATCTTATTTCTGTCGTGTGAACATTCTGCTGTGCTATTTTTAATATGTATAGCTTATGTTACTGCTACTACTAAGCTTTAATTTGCTTATCAACAAGTTTACCTCATTAATTGTATTTTATACTTATATTTGGTCATTTTACTACTATTATGCTGTTAATACAATTGTAAGTTATTTATGTCAGGCTATACCTCTTGTATACTGCGCCTTGGGTAAGTCTTCATAAAGTCTATTAATAAATGCCAATAAATAATAATACTTAGATAATTCAGCCTGTTGAATTTTAAATAAGTGAAGTTACTCACTTGTAGTAGGTGTTTGGATATAAGGTTCATGTGATCCAATGGAGCCCAGAATGGATGCTATCCAGCATTCTAGTTGATTCTGAAGCCTTTGGCAGCACATACCACACACATGTGGCTGTCTTCCACCCAATGTGAAAATGACAGAAGTATAGTGAAAAACTTAAGGAATGCAACTCCTACGTGAGGAAGAAGGGTATGTGGCAATGTATGTCCTGCTGTCCGCAGAGAACTGAGGAACACTTGCTGAGATGAGTGATCAAGAGATCCACCAGAGGGTGTCCCACTCTCAAGAAGATCCAATGGGCTATGGCCATGTTTAGAGACCACTCGTATGGTTGCATCCCTCTGCTCAGTCTGTCCACCAGGTCCTCTTTCCTGGCCATGTATGTGGCCCTGACTCTTTACTAAATGCCTTGCTATAGTCATAGTGTGTCTAGTCAGACTGGGAGTGCATGGATTTCCCTACTTAGATGGCTGGCCGGTCAAAAGCACATCCAAAGAAGGAGCTCCAGAATTCCATGCAAAAAAAAAAAACATTTGGGTGTTGGAGTTTCTAGGGTTCGTGTTAAAAACACCCAAAATTCTAACTCCTTCCTGTTCAGCAATTTCAGTTCATTGGAGCCCTGCTAGACATGGTTCGAGCACTGTCTTTCCTTTGGGATGCCAGGGCAGAGGCATTGATCATCACCCTGCACATCCACCTGAGCCTAGCAGGTTACAGCTCACCAGATGTTAAGGTTGTTAGTTCATATCACTGAAGAATTTGCCATTTTTTTTAAATCTGAAAACCTCTTAAGCTGGTGGGTATCAGTTTGAATAAGAAAGGCAATAACGATGATAAAGAGCAGAGAGGGACATTTGATTGGGATTCGTTTGCCCAAGTGGATGATGTAGAAATTAAATTAGATTTAAAAAGGTGACAACCTACCGGTTCTGCTGTGGATCCCTGTAGTTCTATATTATTGAGGGAATGAAGGAAATGGCTACTCTGACTTTACCAACATTTACTACCATGATTAACAATTTTTTGCAAAGTGGGTATGTTCCTGTTATTCTAAAGTTTCCACAGTATATTCTAAGGTAAAGGATCCTGCACTGGGATTTAATACGCTTTGTAATTTTCGTCCCATAGCTCCTGTGTTTATTCTGTCTACTCATCAAGTTATGTAAACAGCATTGATCCATTCCAGTATGGATTCCGCAGGGCTCATAGTACCAAACAGTTGACAGCTGCAATGTTAGATGACTTGCACCTTGTTTTTTTTTTTCTTGATGCTTCAATGATTCTGCAGCTTTCGACACTTTGAATCATCAAATATTGTTAAGTCGATTAGCTGAGTGTGAAATAGCATATTGGAATGATTTGGCTCCTATCGTCATAACAGGCAGGTGCAAGTGTGTGTGGGAAATAGACTCCTTTCAGAGACATATACATACCGGGGTAGCACAAGCATCGGCTCTGTCTGGGATTCTGTTGTCACTGATATGTGGTCTTCTGAAATCATATCGGATTTACGCTGATGATATTCAGGTTGTTTTTGTTTTGTTTTTTTCTTTTAACCTTTGACAGGACCAGCCCTTGATGTGGTAACCCAGATGCACAATATTTTTAGTCAAATAAATCAGTGGATGACTGCGAACTGTTTAGGTCTTAATGTTGCTAAGACTGAAATTTTATTAGTAGCCACTGATTTTTCTAGAGAATTTTCTTCTGAAATTGTTTGCTCTGATGTTGTGATTCCAGTTCTTCATGTGGTGAAGAATTTGGGACTGATGTTTGACTTGGCCCTGGTCTTTCAGACCTCAAACTCAATCTGTTGTGAAGAAGTACTATTTTAAGCTGAGGATTCTGAGTAAGTTACAACCATTAATTTCTCAAACAGATTTTCAAAATTATTGCAGAGCCTAGTATCTACAGGACTCAATTATTGTAATATTGGTTATGCTGGTTTACCTGCCGCATGCATTTGGTCTTTACAAATTACTCAAAATTATGCAATTTGTTTATTATATGGGTTGTTTAAGAATGAACATGTTTTGCCTTTTCATAAGAAACTGCAGTGGTTGCCTGCCTGTATCAGAGAGGTTTAGGTTTAAACTGCTGACTTCAATCAGAGTCTATATCAGGAGTCACACTATTTGATGACCATTTGCACTAGTATAAACCTGCATGAACACTTAGCTCAGAAACCTCCTGCAAGTTGGAAGTACCACTCTTTCGGCTTGAACTTACAAGGAAGAGGATTTTCTTTATAGCAGGTCCTGTCAAGTGGAACAAACTGCAACCGTTTCTTATGAAGCAAACAAACTTTCTGGTGTTCAACAATTTGTTGAAGCTGCATTTGTTAGAGCTTGCAGCCTAGTGCTTCTGGGAACAATGACTGACCACTCTCTGTGGTGACTGAATGAATGATGATTGAACTGCAGTGAGTTTATTGATGGCTTGGTTGACTATGAGGCATATTTTCAAAGCACTTTGGGAGGCTAAGTTCCATAGGTTTCTATGGAACTTTGGGAGGCTAAGTGCTTTGAAAATGAGCCTCTATTACTGTCAATTACATTTTAGGTTAAACAAGTTTTATTATGTTTTATGATTTGAATGTATGTTTCTAACCCACACTGGATAAGGGTAGAATAGACATTTTAATAAATGAAATGAAATTTATGCCACTGAACGTCTATCATGTCTTCCTTCTCCTGCTTAAAATAAATATCTAAAATAAATGGAAAGACTGATCATGCCTCACCAGTTTTGAGGGATTTGCAGTGCCTCCCTTTAAAATACAAAGCAAAATTTAATGCTTATGCTTAGTGTTTAATACACTGTGTGGCCTCTGTTACCAAATGTATTTTATCTAGTGATATCAGCCTTCTCACACTAAGTTCTAATCAGCAAGAACTGCTTTTACCTACAGTTTCTGATATTTATAAAGTGCTCACTCTGTCTCCTGTGTTTTTGTTTGTTGTTCCTTAATATTAGATCACATTACCATTTGAATTAAGTATTGCAACATCTATTGGCTTTTTGGAAAAAAATGAAAAACAAAATTTGATTAACTAATGTTAAGGAATTTTATGATACATATGTGATGTGGATATATGTAATATGTATGTATGTTGTAACTGTGTGTCTTGTCGGAATCTGCCTAGAAATACAATCATAGGATGGCTTCACATTCATGAAATAAAATGCACCTGTATTTGAGTTTACTTAAAGACACAAATGATCTGCAATAACTCTACAAATTATATACAAGGTTGCATTAACATCCTATTCTGAATATTTTGATATATTTCAAGATAAAACTGAAACAATACTACTTCCTATAATACAAAGCAGTATTTACCTTTTTAATTCTCTTGCAAGGACAGCGGAGTTTGACTTTCTGGTTACAGCTTTTCGAACAGTCACCTTGATGGCAAACTTCTTTGCATCGATGGCCACAGGGCAACTAAAAACAGGTTTCAGAATACTCTTATTAACTCAGATAGACAGGCAAAGTACAATTGCACCCTAAACATCACATCACAAATTTTATACAAGCATTCTACCTGACAACTTAATTTTATCTATTTTCAACACAAATAATAGTCAAGCAGAGCCCCAGGTGTAGGTGTGTATGTATGGGGGGGGGGGGGATGTTTAATTCTAGAATAAGCCACTAGTGTTTAGGTGGCAGGGATGCATGTTAATGTGGATATTCTAATCATGTACACATGTATGTACACACAACAGTGCAATGGTGCACACTTTGCAGGTGAATGTTCGCATGGGTGGAGTTTGGGGGGGAGCATAGGCAGGGTGTGTATTTACATGTATAGCTTATAAAATCTTACAATTATATATATTTTTTGCAATCAAGGTGAAAGCATGGCTGGTATATATGACCACGCTTGCATAGTTAGCACATGTAAGGTGACCTACACTAGTATAAATAGGCATCTACTTTTTGTTATAGAATAGGTTTCAAATAGGCACTTTCCTAGCACCTAAACATATGCACCTCCTCACAGAATTACCCTCTAAATGTTTTGTGATAGAGAAAATTTTAGGGGGGAGTAAAGTAAACAGAAAACGTGACTCAAACTTGAAAGCCTTTCTTCCATCCTTAGATAGTGTATATCAGTAGTTAACTTATCTCAGTCAAATAAATGGTTTGCCAAGGTTTTATCTGTTAAAAGGCGCACTGGGCACCTCAGTTAGGTGCCTATTTAAGGGATCCTACTATATTCACCCATTTTTAAGTGCCTAACATCAGGCTACATAGGGGAGCTTAAATTAAAAATTAAGTCACCTAAAATTCAGGCCCAATACTAAAAATTGGTACTGTTTAATGCATATAGACCATGCTTTACACACAGGAAATAATTTGTGCTGGGCATATGATAGTAAACGTATGTACAGAAACAATATCCCATGTACTTTTAAAAGCTGCAGCAGCATAGGCATTTCTGAGTGTAGCATTTGAGTGGAGCAGCTACTTTATGAAGTTTGTATGCACCAAGGAGGTTTAATATGACACAAGACAGCATGATGGCAAGAAGATAAAGCTGTATTCCCCGCGCAGCCACCATATTGGTGTACCCTAAACAAACTATCAGATGCATCCTTAAATCTTTCCTTCCTGCTCTTCCCTCACCTGCTCTCAGTTTTCAGTCTGATTAGGTCTGCATATTTTTACTTTAATCTCAGTAATAGAAACATGCTGGCTTGTGCAGCATACAGATGTATACAGAGGAATCGTCAGAACGGAATAAACTTTCATCAGTTAGAGTAGTAATTATAACTCATGTTCTCCTCACCTTTCCCCTAACACTTCCAGTCGTTTCTGTTTTAGTGATTTTTAATCTTATTTCATGATATATGTCTACATATGGGAAGCTTTCAAATAAGTAAAAAATCTGTCAAATAAAAAATAAAATCCACATATAGGAATTCATAAGCATTTGCTATTGTTTCTATGTAGAAATATCTTTATAGTCACCATAATCAAAAATAAAGGGCACACACTGAAATCCACAATACAGCACTGCAAATAATAAAGCAAGCTCTGGAGCACCGACAAAAACTGTTTGAATATTTCACAGGCCCCTTGTAAACTCCCCCAATTCCCCTTACCCCCCCCCCCCCCCCATCACCTCCTAACAGAAAGGATGTAAAGCCAAAGAGGTATACTAAAACAATATAAACCTCACAAGCTTGCTATTGTTTTCAATAGTGTCTGAGAATGTTCAGGGTCACTCAATATGGTAGCAAGCTCCACCCACTGGTTTCAGCCCACAGAATGGGCCAGATAGGTTCATGCCTTCTCCTGTCATATTAAACCTCCTTGGTAACATATGGACACATACTTGTTATGCAAATCTCAGAACAGATGTAACTTTGTAGTGGAATATACTTTATAAATGCATGTAGGTAAAGTTATATATTTCATCTTTTCTAAGATCTGATACAAAATCACCACCCCCCTATATGGATAAACCCTCTCATTCCCAATCAAAATAAAATTACAGGTCCAGTGGATCCTCCAAAACCCACTCTTGCCCAGCCCAATATTTAGTTTAAAACAATTTTTATTGAACAAACAATAAATCATTACAACCATAAGTCTGTGTGAATTTTTCATTTTTTCTTCCCCCCCTTTATCCCCTCCCTCCTCCCCAAAACCCTCTTGTCTATTCTTCTTTGTTACAGCATCCTTTCTTCTAGTATATTAACAATTTCAATACAACTCCCTTTGTTATAGAATTTACATAATAACTTTATGATTAAAGAAGCTCTTACATACAAAACTAGTCTCTCTTTATGTTAAATATGTACATATATGTCAATTATTTATTACCTATTCCTCCCTTCCCCCTCCCGTTCCCTTCCCTCCCCTTTCCCTTACCCGTACTTCCACTCCCTTCCCCTCCCCCCCCCCAGATAAGGGGTCAAGAATTCTTTATACTGAGATTGACTGTCACCAGCTTGCAGCAGATATCATTCCCTCTTTCATTAAAGGGTCCCTAATCGGTTTAGCACAAAACTGCGTGCTCGTGGAGCCAATGCTTGTATGTATGGTTTCCAAACTAAGTAAAACTCTTTTTGTCTTTTTAATTTCCATTGCACTTCTCGGAGTTCCATTAATAGTAACGCATGCAGTCTATTACGCCATTGCCAATATGTAGCAGCCTCTTGGTGGATCCAATTGGCTAAAATGCATTTTTTCCCTATTATGGAAATTATGATGGACAGCAGGAGATTATGATGGACAGCACCAGTACCTCCCACAGTCCCCCCTCCCAGCAATACCTGTTCTGGGCTCACTGATATATGTTGATTCATTATATGTGCCATGAAATTACATATTTTTCCCAAAATTGTTTTACCACCGGGCAATCCCACATGGCACGAAAGTATTACATTGCAGCCCTCCGCATTTTCCACAGTTTGGTGAATCCACTCCTCCCATTTTATACAATCTAAATTTGGAGGTATATGCTCTAAACAACACTCTACCCTGACACTCTCTCAAGTCTGCATTACTTGTTTTCTGTGGGATTTGTTTCATGCTGCATAACAACCTTTGTGCAGTGATGTTTTTTTGTAAATCCTCTGTCCATTTTTCCATCAGGTGTGGTAGTGTTCTGTGTGCAGTGCTGTGCATAAGCCGTTTATGTATTAAGGAGATAGATAGGGGTTCCTCAGTGGGCACTTCAAACAGTGTTTCTATCATGCTAGGTACATCAATAGCAAGAGATTGGCGTGGGAGGCTGGCAACATAATGCGATATCTGTTGGTATGCAAATTTATCCATCCACATCATATCTCCTATTCCCAAAGACTCCAATTTTTTAATGCTACCATCAGATTCAATAATATCCTGTAGGAGAATAAGCCCCTTTTGCTGCCATCTTTTAAATCTCTGACCCTCTATACCAGGGAGAAAACCTCCATTCCCTACTATTGGTAATAGTGTGCTGTGGTGCACATCAAACTTCAAAATCTGGCCCAAGTCCCTCCAAACCAGTCTAAGGGGACGAATCACTATGTTCCTCCGTAGGTGTGTTGGTAGTTCAGTTAACTTTGCCTGTAGCACGTAAAGCGAATGCTACATACCTGTAGAAGGTATTCTCCGAGGACAGCAGGCTGATTGTTCTCACTGATGGGTGACGTCCACGGCAGCCCCTCCAATCGGAAACTTCACTAGCAAAGTCCTTTGCTAGCCCTCGCGCGCCCGCGCGCATGCGCGGCCGTCTTCCCGCCCGAAACCGGCTCGAGCCGGCCAGTCCAGTATGTAGCAAGACAATACACTTCAAGGGAAGACACAACTCCAAAGGGGAGGCGGGCGGGTTTGTGAGAACAATCAGCCTGCTGTCCTCGGAGAATACCTTCTACAGGTATGTAGCATTCGCTTTCTCCGAGGACAAGCAGGCTGCTTGTTCTCACTGATGGGGTATCCCTAGCCCCCAGGCTCACTCAAAACAACAACATTGGTCAATTGGGCCTCGCAACGGCGAGGACATAACTGAGATTGACCTAAAAAATTTACCAACTAACTGAGAGTGTAGCCTGGAACAGAACAAACAGGGCCCTCGGGGGGTGGAGTTGGATCCTAAAGCCCAAACAGGTTCTGAAGAACTGACTGCCCGAACCGACTGTCACGTCGGGTATCCTGCTGCAGGCAGTAATGAGATGTGAATGTGTGGACAGATGACCACGTCGCAGCTTTGCAAATTTCCTCCATGGTGGCTGACTTCAAGTGGGCTACCGACGCTGCCATGGCTCTAACATTATGAGCCGTGACATGACCCTCAAGAGCCAGCCCAGCCTGGGCGTAAGTGAAGGAAATGCAATCTGCTAGCCAATTGGATATGGTGCGTTTCCCTACAGCCACTCCCCTCTTGTTGGGATCAAAAGAAACAAACAATTGGGCGGACTGTCTGTGGGGCTGTGTCCGCTCCAGATAGAAGGCCAATGCTCTCTTGCAGTCCAATGTGTGCAGCTGACGTTCAGCAGGGCAGGAATGAGGACGGGGAAAGAATGTTGGCAAGACAATTGACTGGTTCAGATGGAACTCCGACACAACCTTTGGCAGAAACTTAGGGTGAGTGCGGAGGACTACTCTGTTGTGATGAAATTTGGTGTAAGGGGCCTGGGCTACCAGGGCCTGAAGCTCACTGACTCTACGAGCCGAGGTAACTGCCACCAAGAAAATGACCTTCCAGGTCAAGTACTTCGGATGGCAGGAATTCAGTGGCTCGAAAGGAGGTTTCATCAGCTGGGTGAGAACGACATTGAGATCCCATGACACTGTAGGAGGCTTGACAGGGGGCTTTGACAAAAGCAAACCTCTCATGAAGCGAACAACTAAAGGCTGTCCTGAGATCGGCTTACCTTCCACTTGGTAATGGTATGCACTGATTGCACTAAGGTGAACCCTTACGGAGTTGGTCTTCAGACCAGACTCAGACAAGTGGAGAAGGTATTCAAGCAGGGTCTGTGTAGGACAAGAGCGAGGATCTAGGGCCTTGCTGTCACACCAGACGGCAAACCTCCTCCAATGAAAGAAGTAACTTCTCTTAGTGGAGTCTTTCCTGGAAGCAAGCAAGATGCGGGAGACACCCTCTGGCAGACCCAAAGAGGCAAAGTCTACGCCCTCAACATCCAGGCCGTGAGAGCCAGGGACTGGAGGTTGGGATGCAGAAGAGCCCCTTCGTCCTGCGTGATGAGGGTCGGAAAACACTCCAATCTCCACGGTTCTTCGGAGGATAACTCCAGAAGAAGGGGGAACCAGATCTGACGCGGCCAAAAAGGAGCAATCAGAATCATGGTGCCTCGGTCTTGCTTGAGTTTCAACAAAGTCTTCCCCACCAGAGGAATGGGAGGATAAGCATACAGCAGACCTTCCCCCCAATCCAGGAGGAAGGCATCCGACGCCAGTCTGCCGTGGGCCTGAAGCCTGGAACAAAACTGAGGGACCTTGTGGTTCACTTGAGATGCGAAGAGATCCACCAGGGGGGTGCCCCACGCCTGGAAGATCTGTCGCACCACACGGGAATTGAGCGACCACTCGTGAGGTTGCATAATCCTGCTCAACCTGTCGGCCAGACTGTTGTTTACGCCTGCCAGATATGTGGCTTGGAGCACCATGCCTTGACGGCGAGCCCAGAGCCACATGCTGACGGCTTCCTGACACAGGGGGCGAGATCCGGTGCCCCCCTGCTTGTTGACATAGTACATGGCAACCTGATTGTCTGTCTGAATTTGGATAATTTGGTGGGACAGCCGATCTCTGAAAGCCTTCAGAGCGTTCCAGATCGCTCGCAACTCCAGAAGATTGATCTGTAGATCGCTTTCTTGGAGGGACCACCTTCCTTGGGTGTGAAGCCCATCGACATGAGCTCCCCATCCCAGGAGAGACGCATCCGTGGTCAGCACTTTTTGAGGCTGAGGAATTTGGAAGGGACGTCCCAGAGTCAAATTGGAGCAAATCGTCCACCAATACAGGGATTCGAGAAAACTCGTGGACAGGTGGATCACGTCCTCTAGACCCCCGGCGGCCTGATACCACTGGGAGGCTAGGGTCCATTGAGCAGATCTCATGTGAAGGCGGGCCATGGGAGTCACATGAACTGTGGAAGCCATGTGGCCCAGCAATCTCAACATCTGCCGAGCTGTGATCTGCTGGGACGCTCGCACCCGCGAGACGAGGGACAACAAGTTGTTGGCCCTCGCCTCTGGGAGATAGGCGCGAGCCGTCCGAGAATCCAGCAGGGCTCCGATGAATTCGAGTTTCTGCACTGGGAGAAGATGGGACTTTGGGTAATTTATCACAAACCCCAGTAGCTCCAGGAGGCGAATAGTCATCTGCATGGACTGCAGGGCTCCTGCCTCGGATGTGTTCTTCACCAGCCAATCGTCGAGATATGGGAACACGTGCACCCCCAGCCTGCGAAGCGCCGCTGCTACCACAGCTAGGCACTTTGTGAACACCCTGGGCGCAGAGGCGAGCCCAAAGGGTAGCACACAGTACTGGAAGTGGCGTGCGCCCAGCTGAAATCGCAGATACTGTCTGTGAGCTGGCAGTATCGGGATGTGTGTGTAGGCATCCTTCAAGTCCAGAGAGCATAGCCAATCGTTTTGCTGAATCATGGGGAGAAGGGTGCCCAGGGAAAGCATCCTGAACTTTTCTTTTACGAGATATTTGTTCAGGGCCCTTAGGTCTAGGATGGGACGCATCCCCCCTGTTTTCTTTTCCACAAGGAAGTACCTGGAATAGAACCCCAGCCCTTCTTGCCCGGATGGCACGGGCTCGACCGCATTGGCGCTGAGAAGGGCGGAGAGTTCCTCTGCAAGTACCTGCTTGTGCTGGAAGCTGTAGGACTGAGCTCCCGGTGGACAATTTGGAGGTTTGGAGGCCAAATTGAGGGTGTATCCTTGCCGGACTATTTGGAGAACCCACTGATCGGAGGTTATGAGAGGCCACCTTTGGTGAAAAGCTTTCAACCTCCCTCCGACAGGCAGGTCGCCCGGCACTGACACTTGGATGTCGGCTATGCTCTGCTGGAGCCAGTCAAAAGCTCGCCCCTTGCTTTTGCTGGGGAGCCGCGGGGCCTTGCTGATTCGCACGCTGCTGACGAGAGCGAGCGCGCTGGGGCTTAGCCTGGGCCGCAGGCTGTCGGGAAGGAGGATTGTACCTACGCTTGCCAGAAGTATAGGGAACAGTCTTCCTTCCCCCGAAAAATCGTCTACCTGTAGAGGTAGAAGCTGAAGGCTGCCGGCGGGCGAACTTGTCGAATGCGGTGTCCCGCTGGTGGAGAGACTCTACCACCTGCTCGACTTTTTCGCCAAAAATGTTATCCGCACGGCAAGGCGAGTCCGCAATCCGCTGCTGGATTCTATTCTCCAGGTCGGCGGCACACAGCCATGAGAGCCTGCGCATCACCACACCTTGAGCAGCGGCCCTGGACGCAACATCAAAAGTGTCATAAACTCCTCTGGCCAGGAATTTTCTGCACGCCTTCAGCTGCCTGACCACCTCCTGAAAAGGCTTGGCTTGCTCAGGGGGAAGAGCATCAACCAAGCCCGCCAACTGCCGCACATTATTCCGCATGTGTATGCTCGTGTAGAGCTGGTAAGACTGGATCTTGGACACGAGCATAGAGGAATGGTAGGCCTTCCTCCCAAAGGAGTCTAAGGTTCTAGCGTCCTTGCCCGGGGGCGCCGAAGCATGTTCCCTAGAACTCTTAGCCTTCTTTAGGGCCAAATCCACAACTCCAGAGTCATGAGGCAACTGAGTGCGCATCAGCTCTGGGTCCCCATGGATCCGGTACTGGGACTCGATCTTCTTGGGAATGTGGGGATTAGTTAATGGCTTGGTCCAGTTCGCAAGCAATGTCTTCTTCAGGACATGGTGCAAGGGAACAGTGGACGCTTCCTTAGGTGGAGAAGGATAGTCCAGGAGCTCAAACATTTCAGCCCTGGGCTCGTCCTCCACAACCACCGGGAAGGGGATGGCCGTAGACATCTCCCGGACAAAGGAGGCAAAAGACAGACTCTCGGGAGGAGAAAGCTGTCTCTCAGGAGAGGGAGTGGGATCAGACGGAAGACCCTCAGACTCCTCGTCAGAGAAATATCTGGGATCTTCCTCTTCCTCCCACGAGGCCTCACCCTCGGTGTCAGACACAAGTTCACGGACCTGTGTCTGCAACCTCGCCCTGCTCGACTCCGTGGAACCCCGTCCACGATGGGGGCGTCGAGAGGTAGACTCCCTCGCCCGCATCGGCGAAGCTCCCTCCGCCGACGTAGTCGGGGAGCCTTCCTGGGAGGTGGCCGCGGTCGGTACCGCACGCGGTACCGACGTCGGGGACCTCAACCTGGGCGATGGGCCAGCCGGCGCCACGCTCGACGGTACCGGTGGCGCAAGCACCGCCGGTACCGGAGGGGTAGGGCGCAACAGCTCTCCCAGAATCTCTGGGAGAACGGCCCGGAGGCTCTCGTTTAGAGCGGCTGCAGAGAAAGGCTGAGAGGTCGATGCAGGCGTCGACGTCAGTACCTGTTCCGGGCGTGGAGGCTGTTCCGGGCTGTCCAGAGCGGAGCGCATCGACACCTCCTGAACAGAGGGTGAGCGGTCCTCTCGGTGCCGATGCCTGCTGGGTGCCGAATCCCTCGGCAACCCAGAGCTCTCGGTGCCGACACGGGGAGGAGACCGGTGTCGATGCTTCTTCGATTTCTTCCGAAGCATGTCACCGGAGCTCCCCGGCACCGACGAGGAGGACGTCGAATCCATCCGTCGCTTCCTCGGGGCCGAGACTGAAGAAGGTCGATCTCGGGGGGGCTGTACCGCAGGAGCCCTCAGGGTAGGCGGAGACCCACCCGAGGGCTCACCGCCACCAGCAGGGGAATGGACAGCCCTCACCTGCACTCCACCCGATGCACCACCGTCCGACGACATCAGCAGACGAGGTCCTGGTACCACCGACGTCGATGCAGCTATCCGATGTCTCGGCGCCGATGCAGAGGCCCGATGCCTCGATGCACTCGATGCAGGGGCGGCCGAGGAAGAAGGTCTGGACGCTGACGACGTCGATGCACTCGAAGATCCCGGTGCCGATGCCGACGAAGAGCCCGAGAACAACACGTTCCACTGGGCTAGTCTCGCTACCTGAGTCCGCCTTTGAAGCAGGGAACACAGACTGCAGTTCTGAGGGCGGTGCTCGGCCCCCAGACACTGAAGACACGACGAGTGTCGATCAGTGAGCGAGATAACCCGGGCGCACTGGGTGCACTTCTTGAAGCCGCTGGAAGGCTTCGATGTCATGGGCGGAAAAATCACGCCGGCGAAATCAAAAGCCGAAATGGCGAAACTTGAAGCACCAAATTTAGAGGGAGAAAAAATCTCGACCGAGGCCGAAAAGAGGCCTACCCCGACGACGAAAGAAAACTTACCGGGGCAAAAAAGCTGGAAGTACGGGGAGGATTTACACGAAACCCGGCGGGGGGTTTCCGGAGCACTTCCCGACTAGGACAAAGCTTTCCCGAAGGAAAAAAACACGTTCAAAACAAATTGGACGTGCGAGGTCGACTTTCCGGGGCTCGACACTGGCGAAAACACGACCGTACCGAGTGCGGACAAAAGAAGACTGGCCGGCTCGAGCCGGTTTCGGGCGGGAAGACGGCCGCGCATGCGCGGTGCGCGCGGGCGCGCGAGGGCTAGCAAAGGACTTTGCTAGTGAAGTTTCCGATTGGAGGGGCTGCCGTGGACGTCACCCATCAGTGAGAACAAGCAGCCTGCTTGTCCTCGGAGAATGGAGTTTCAAAGGGTGTACCCACTCTTCCTCCATCATCCTCGGTGTATAGTGTGCTGTTCCCAAAAGCCAGTCCCCTATATGTCTAAGCAAACATGCCTTGTTATAACGTTGTAGGTCTAGGACCCCAAATCCCCCTCTATTCCAAGGGTCCAGCAGATTTTGCCATTTGATTTGTGGACGTCTTTTATTCCAAAAGAATTTGGAAAGCAGGCCTATCAACTTTTTCCAATCTCTTTTAATCATATAAATTGGCAATATCTGAAAGCAGTAAAGCCACCTTGGAAATAATATCATATTGAACAGTGAAATTCTCCCTGACAATGATATTGGTAGGTTAGCCCATCTCCCTAACATCTGTCTTGTTTGTTCAAATAGCTGGGCTATATTTAATTGGTATAATTGTACTGGGTCTCCTGGCAGCTGTATACCAAGGTACTTAAATGAGCCATCGGTTCTCTTAAAGGTACATCTAAGCTGCGCCCATTCCTCCTCAGACATCCATAAGGGCTGGATCTCAGATTTATCTAAATTCAAGCAGAATCCAGAAAACTCACCATATTCCTTGAATATCTCCGAAAGAGCTGGTAGAGATTCTCTCGGATTCTGAAGTACAACTAGTAGGTCATCTGCAAAGGCAGAGATCTTGAATTGTTCAGTTCCTAAACCCACTCCCTTTACTGTTGTTTGGCCCATAATATCTCTAACTAAGGGGTCTAACACCATTACAAACAAAAGAGGCGAGAGTGGGCACCCCTGTCTTGTCCCTCGGGCTATCGGAAATTGCTGAGAGAGCACTCCATTCACCGATACCTCTGCCACCGGGTCCTTATATAAAGTTTGTATGGCTTTTGTAAAGAAACCTCCCACTCCATATGCTTCCAGAACTCCAAACATGAAGTCCCACCTCACTTTATCAAATGCCTTGTGTGCATCAAAACTAATAAGAAGTGAGGGGGCTTTCACATGCTTGACATGTTCCAATGCCAGTAATATCTTCCTTAGATTCTTTGCCACGGAGCGTTCCCGGACAAATCCCACCTGTGGATCTAATATCAATTGTGGTAGATACCTAGCCAACCTATTGGCCAAAATCTTTGCAAGTAATTTAGCTTCAAAAGATATCAGGGAGATGGGTCTATAAGATTCTGCCCGACTTGGATCCTTCCCTGGTTTTAATAATACAATTATCTGCACTGTTTTCAACGAGTTTGGCAGCTCTCCTTTCAAAACATGTGAGTTAAATACTTTAGTCATACAAGGCGCAATGTCTTCCACTAATATTTTATACCACTCTGCTGTAAACCCATCCACCCCTGGTGTTTTATATAGGGGACTGGCTCTTATATTCCAACTAATTTCATCTTCTGTAATTTCCGCTTCCAGGACCTCCTGTTGCCCTCTCGTAAGTTGTGGCAGTTTTTGCCCCTCTAAGTATGTTATTGCCTGTAATCCCTCGTCCCCTGGAGGGGCATATAACTGGGCATAAAAAGTTTCAAAGACTTTACTAATCTCTTTGTTCGTATGATAATTCTTGCCCTGTGCGTCTTGAATCCGTGATACCCATCTTTTGCCTCCCTCTTGGTGTACTAATCTCGCTAATAATTTTCCTTGCTTGTTACCATGCTTGTACATTTGGTATTTGTAGTACATCTGAGATTGTTGTGTTTGGGTATGAATCAAGTGGTTTAACTCTATTTGTGCCTTTATGTATAGATTCTTATGGACAATGGAGTGTGTTTGTCCATATATTTGTCTAAGGTTCCTCACTTTTGTTTCCAGTCTTAGCATTTCAGCTTCTCTTACTTTCTTTTTATGGGTAGAATAGGAGATAATGTGTCCTCTCAACACAGCTTTGGCGGCTTCCCAGAAGAGTATTGGGTCTGAATGAAAGCTGTCTTTATTTAATTCAGCATAATCTTTCCATTTGTCTTTTATGAAGGAGTGGAATGTTGTGTCATTGTACAGTGCTCTCGGAAATCTCCAATAAAACGGTCGTTCTGGCTCACTGCTCCATTCTAATGTAATCCAGATCAATGCATGATCTGATACTTGTGTTGGGCCTATCTCTGCCTGAGTAAGAAACGTTGTACTATTCTGTGATGTTAATAAGTAATCTATCGGGGATTGCATTCCATGGGCTCGGGAAAGATGGGTATAATCCCTCTCTCCCGGATGTAACAACCTCCAAGAATCTACCAATTGCCCAACCCAATATTTAAAAGTAGTAATGGAGCACAGAGACACCCCACCCCATCCACTCAGCCAAAGCCAAATCATACCATGCCTGGGAGTGCCTCGTCTTCCCCTCCCAACACTAGAAACCTACCCCACTGTCAAAAATATTTTGTAACTGAGCCACCTGTGTCTGTTTCACTAGATTTGGCTAACCAAGTTAGGAACTTGACAATGAAAATGAGGGTTATGTGCCTAACATCCTCTCCTCCCTTGACCTATCCCTGCACCTAGCCACACCCAGTGTAGAGAAGAACAGTGAAGGTCACTCTAAAAAACACCAAAACGTGTCTTATGTTTATTTTCACATATTTTCCACCAAGCTAGAGATGAAATAGTTGGGGGGGGGGGGGGGGGGGGAATGCCCTAAAGAGAAAGCTCAGTATATTATCAGTTTTATTCTAATCTAGAATGTTGATGGTTCTTGTTTTCATCTAATGTCAGGTAACCAAAGCTTATAAACTGTTCAGATATTTGTTGCAGGAATGTACAGGTTAGTCTCTAATACTTATGAAACTTAACAGCATAAATGCCTTAGTTTTATATTAAAATAAGTGGAGAAAAAGCATCAAGAGAATGGTTGATGCTTTTTCTCCACTTATTTTAGAGAATGGTTCAAGGAAATCTTTCCAGCCTATGCATAATATGTGTTTGCATCTGTGCTATTTCTGTATACATCTCTGTTATCTCTGTGTATGTTTGGGGCAGTTTGAATAGAGTAGCTCCCACACCTTCTCGGTTGGTTTGGAAAGAAAAATAAAATAAAAACTGTGATAACATATTCAACCATTGAATAGACTTAGAAAAAATGATGGCAGATAAAGACATATGGCCCTATCCAGTCTGCCCATCCATACTAAGTTCTACAATCCCTTCCCCTCTGTGCTTGTCACTGTGAACTGATTTCTAAAGATGGGTTTTACAGTTTAACCATAATGTGCCATTGTCCTAAGGCAACAGGTATTACCTTGCTTCTCCATCATTAGAAAACACTATATATAGCAATCAGAAGCAAACTACAGGAGTGGAGGAGTGGCCTAGAGGTTAGGGTGTTGGACTTTGGTGCTGGGGAACTGAGGAACTGAGTTCGATTCCCACTTCAGGCACAGGCAGCTCCTTGTGACTCTGGGCAAGTCACTTAACCCTCCACTGCCCCATGTAAGCCGCATTGAGCCTGCCATGAGTGGGAAAGCGCGGGGTACAAATGTAACAAAAATGTAAAAAATGGTTCAGTCATAAGAAATCACTAGCAACTATAAAGTAAGGTATCAAAGTTTCACGGTAGACTTTACCAGAAAGAAAATGAAACCTATGTCTGAATTGCTAAGAGCCATCCCGGCAAGAATAGGAGTATCATGCTTTTTTGAGGGAAGCGAGAACTTAGTAATTGGTACAGGGAAGGGAAACTGGAATGGAGAAATAGGGAAAGTAGAAAGGATCACAGGTAAGAGGGATAAAGGGAAAGAGGAATGAGAGAGACAGAGGAGGATAAGGAAATTTAAAAAAATACAGGAAGGAATCATGGGGGAGGAGAGGCAGCTGGTCCAGTTTCAAGATAAGGAAGGACAACATACTCACATTTTACCTTAGTACATAAGTGTTGCCATACTGGCAAGGACCAAAGGTATATCAAGCCCAGCATCCTGTTTCCAACAGTGGCTAATCCAGGTCACAAGTACCTGGCAAGATCCCAAAACAGTCCAATACAATGATGCTTATCCTAGAAATAAGCAGTGGATTTTCCCCAAGTCCATCTTAATAATGGCTTATGGACTTTTCATTTAGGAATCTATACAAACCTTTTTAAACCCCACTAAGCTAACTGCTTTTACCACATTCTCTGGAAACTAATTACAGAGTTTAATTACACGTTGAGTGAAGAAATATTTTCTCCAATTTGCTACACTGATTCTTCTCTCACACTCACTCCATACTAGAGATTTGCAAAAGGAGGCAGCCATCAGTAGCACTGCGCTTTAAGCCATGTCCTCCTCCTTCCCATTTGGAGCCAGACTGTGGCACTTTAGACCACAGAGAGACAGGGATGTGTAATGGACAGATAATTTTATGTAGTTCAATATTTGCTATGCTAATGCTTTTCCCTCATAGACAAATGTCTCTCACATGCCTAAATTATACTAACATCTGTTCTCTCTTATTTTATTTGCTCTCATTTATCAATCTCTCTTTTTCTTTTATGACTGAGGATGTGACATTTTGTGCTTGTCTTGATGGAAAAGTGACCTATACAGAAACAAATATCACTGTACACAGTCTGGTGTTATCAAATTCTAAGGCAATAGGCAAGAGCATCAGAAGTAATATACACACAAAGGGACTTCACCCCCCCCCACCCCCAAATAAATTCAGCCTTCAAAACCCTCTTACATTATATTAAATAGTTTTAGGTACCTTAGGTTTTTCTTTACAGAGCTAAATCAGTATCGTCTTTTGAAGAGTTTTAAGAGCACACAGCTTCTCCAGATTATAATGGCTAGGCTGTTATGAGACTACTAGTAAAAGAGGCCCGTTTCCAACAGAAAGGAAACGAGCACTAGCAAGGATCCAGGGCTCCCTCCCTCCTCTGAGTTCCAGCCCCCCTCCCTCCCTCAGAGTTCCATGCCCCCTCTACCTGTCTCCCTCCCTCCGAGTTCCAGTAACCCCTCCCCTTCGAGTTCCAGTACCCGCCCCTCCCCTTCCGGTGGAGTTCCAGGACCCCCTCCCCCCTATCGTCCCGAGCCCCCCCTCCCTCGTCCCGTGCCCTCTGGCAACAGTGAAGTTGAGCAGGCACAGAAAGGTGCTTCAGCCTGCCTTCGCATTGCTTCTGTTTCAGCTGTGCCTCTGGTCCTGCCCTTCTGCAACAGGAAATGAGGGCGGGACCAGAGGCACATCTGAAACAGAAGTGAAAGTGAAGGCAGTGTGAAGCGCCATGCCGTGCCTGCTCGACTTCACTGTTGCCGGCGGACCAGGAGGTAAAAAGTTTTAAAGAACAGCTGGCACTTACAAAGTGGAGGGGCAGCCGCACACGTTCTGCTTGCACTCGGGAAGCCACAGAGAGAGAGAGGGAGGCTCAGGCCAGTGGAACTCGGAGAGGGGGGGCATGGAACTTGGACGGGAGTGAAAGGATGGAGGGAGGTAGGGGGGCATGGAACTCGGGGCGGTGGAACTCGGATGCGAGTGGAAAGAGGGAGGAAGGAAGGTAGGAGGTCATGGAACTCGGAGGGGCGATTCTGTACTCACCTCCGGTTGCTGGTGCTGGGTTCCCTTCCCTCTCACTTCCCATTGATCCGCCCCGTGACGTCATCCCCAGGGCAATGGGAACTGTGTTACGTACCCAGGCATCCAGACGGCGGTGCAAATTATTATATAGGATAAAGCATATGATCTTATTATCCCAAACCAGAAGTTGCTGCACTGGCTTCCTATACAGCTGGAGCAACTCACCAAGAATCATTCCAGAACCTTGCATAATTGATCTTAAATCCAGCCACTAGGAATTATTAGGAAAGGGATGCAATATAAGACCAAAAATATTAAAATGTCTCGCTCCATGGTACGACCTCACCTTGAGTATTGCATTCAATTCTGGTCACCCTATCTCAAAAAAGATATAGTAGAATTAGAAAAGGTTAAAAGAACAGCAATCAAAATGATGGAACTCCTCCCGTATAAGAAAAGGCTAAAGAGGTTAGGGTGCTTCAGCTTGGAAAAGAGACAGCTGAGGGGGGATATGATTGAGGTCTATAAAATCCTGAGGGATGTGAAACGAGTAAAAGTGAATCAATTTTTCACTCTTTCAAAAAGTACAAAGACCAGGGGACACAATGAAATTACATGGAAATACTTTTAAGCAAATAAGAGGAAATATTTTTTTCACTCAAAGAATAGTTAAGCTCTGGAACTCGCTGCCAGAGGATGTGGTAACAGCGGTTAACTTATTTGGGTTTAAAAAAAGGTTTGGACAAGTTTCTGGAGGAAAAATCCAGAGTCTGCTAATGAGACAGACATGGGGAAGCCACTGCTTACCCTGGGATTGGTAGCATGGAATGTTACTAACTGGGTTTCTGCCAGTTACTTGTGACCTGGGTTGGCCACTGTTAGAAGCAGGGTACTGGGCTAGATGGACCATTGGTCTGACCCAGTAGAGCTATTCTTATGTTCTTAGATGTCACCATTATACAACAACTATGATTGCAACTGTATAAACTTGCACCAAGATTTGGGTCCCCCAATGCAGTGTTCTCTTCTACTTTTTAAGAGAGTTAAAAAAAAAAAATCGATTCATTTCTCATTCTACACCGCTCAGGAGTTTTTAGACCTCAATAATATCTCCCCTCAACTGTCTTTTCCAAGCTGAAGCGCCCTAACCTCGCTAGCCTTTCCTCATATCACAACGAGACTACTGCAACTTATTATAACTTTGGATTTCAAACAAACTGCTCAGCAGTCTACAGCTGATGCAAAATACTGCTGTCCAGTTGGTCTGCGTTGCTTCAATGCGTGTCATCATTTTTTTTTTTGTTACATTTGTACCCCGCGCTTTCCCACTCATGGCAGGCTCAATGCGGCTTACATGGGGCAATGGAGGGTTAAGTGACTTGCCCAGAGTCACAAGGAGCTGCCTGTGCCTGAAGTGGGAATCGAACTCAGTTCCTCAGGACCAAAGTCCACCACCCGAACCACTAGGCCACTCCTCCACTCATCAATGCGTGAGCTCAACTGATTGCCAACCCATCAACGTATACATTTTAAAGTACTTTGCTTAATTTGCAAATCAGTCTTTGGATCAAATTCAGAGGGGTTGAGTGAATTGCTTGTTGTACCATCTCCTAACAGAACTCTGGGCTTTCCGAGAACGCTGAAACTAGGTTTTCCATCTCTGAAGTGCATCCACTTCAAAAACAATTATCAAGAATTCCTTTTTCCTTGCAGGGGCAAGACTATGGAATCTGTTGCCACCTGAACTCACAGATATAACCTCCTAAGTCTCCTTCAGAAAGGCCCTAAAGACTTATCTGTTTGACAAATAGTTTGGTATTATGTTAACAGTTTCAGACAACTTGTATAACCAATTTCTTCCTTCCATCAATAGTGAGATGTGTACCTGGGAGCACAGTATCATAGTAAGTGAAGGCAGATAAAGACCTCAATGGTCCATCCCAGTCTGCCCAACAGCCGCATTGGTGAGGCAAGATTTTCCTTCACTAAATCCATGCTGGCTCTGTCTCATTAACCCATGCTTTTGAATATGCTCTGTAATTTTGTTCTTTATAATAGTCTCTACCATTTTGCCCAGCACCGAGGTTAGGCTCACCAGTCTATAATTTCCTGGATCTCCTCTGGAACCTTTTTTAAAAATTGGTGTTACATTGGCTACACTTCAACCTTCTGGTACCACACTCGATTTTAAAGATAAATTACATATTACTAACAATAGTTCTGCAAGTTCATTTTTCAATTCTATCAGTACTCTGGGATGAATACCATCCAGTCCAGGAGATTTGCTACTCTTCAATTTCTCAAATTGCCCCATTACATCCACCAGGTTTATAGAGATTTCATTCAGTTTCTCCGACTCGTTAGCTTTGAATACCATTTCTGGCACCGGTATCTCTCCCAAATCTTCCTCGGTGAAGACCAAAGCAAAGAATTAATTGAATCTCTCCGCTATGGCTTTGTCTTCCCTGATTGCCCCTTTTACACCTTGGTCATCTAGCGGTCCAACGATTCTTTTGCCGACTTCTTGCTTTTAATTTGCCTAAAAAAATTTTGTACTATGTGTTTTGCCTCCAACGCAATCATTTTTTGAAAGTCCCTCTTTGACTTCCTTATTAGAGCTTTGCATTTGACTTGCCATTCTTTATGCTATTTCTTATTATTTTCACAGTCAGTTCCTTCTTCCACTTTCTGAAGGATTTTCTTTTAGTTCTAATAGTTTCGTTCACCTCACTTTTTAACCATACTGGCTGTCGTTTGGTCTTCCTTCCTCCTTTTTTAATAGATGGAATATATTTGGCCTGGGCTTCCAGGATGGTAGTTTTGAACAGCATCCTCGCCTGATGTAAATTTTTGCCCTTCGCAGCTACTCCTCTAATTTTTGTTTTTCAGCATTCTTCTCATTTTATCATAGTCTCCTTTTTGAAAGTTAAATGCTAACGTATTGGATTTCCTGTGTGTACTTACTCCAAAGCCAATATCAAAAATCATATTATGATCACTGTTATCAAGCATCCCCAGCACCATTACCTCCCGCACCAGATCATTCACTCCACTAAGGGCCAAGTCTAGAATTTTTCCTTCTCTTGTTGGCTCCTGTACCAGCTGCTCCATAAAGCAGTCCTTGATTTCACCAAGAAATTTTACCTCCCTAGCATGCCCTGATGTTACATTTACCCAGTCAATATCGGGGTAATTCAAATCACCCATTATTATCACATAAGTACATAAGTACATAAGTAGTGCCATACTGGGAAAGACCAAAGGTCCATCTAGCCCAGCATCCTGTCACCGACAGCGGCCAATCCAGGTCAAGGGCACCTGGCACGCTCCCCAAACGTAAAAACATTCCAGACAAGTTATACCTAAAAATGCGGAATTTTTCCAAGTCCATTTAATAGCGGTCTATGGACTTGTCCTTTAGGAATCTTTCTAACCCCTTTTTAAACTCCGTCAAGCTAACCGCCCGTACCACGTTCTCCGGCAACGAATTCCAGAGTCTAATTACACGTTGGGTGAAGAAAAATTTTCTCCGATTCGTTTTAAATTTACCACACTGTAGCTTCAACTCATGCCCTCTAGTCCTAGTATTTTTGGATAGCGTGAACAGTCGCTTCACATCCACCCGATCCATTCCACTCATTATTTTATACACTTCTATCATATCTCCCCTCAGCCGTCTCTTCTCCAAGCTGAAAAGCCCTAGCCTTCTCAGCCTCTCTTCATAGGAAAGTCGTCCCATCCCCACTATCATTTTCGTCGCCCTTCGCTGTACCTTTTCCAATTCTACTATATCTTTTTTGAGATACGGAGACCAGTACTGAACACAATACTCCAGGTGCGGTCGCACCATGGAGCGATACAACGGCATTATAACATCCGCACACCTGGACTCCATACCCTTCCTAATAACACCCAACATTCTATTCGCTTTCCTAGCCGCAGCAGCACACTGAGCAGAAGGTTTCAGCGTATCATCGACGACGACACCCAGATCCCTTTCTTGATCCGTAACTCCTAACGCGGAACCTTGCAAGACGTAGCTATAATTCGGGTTCCTCTTACCCACATGCATCACTTTGCACTTGTCAACATTGAACTTCATCTGCCACTTGCACGCCCATTCTCCCAGTCTCGCAAGGTCCTCCTGTAATCGTTCACATTCCTCCTGCGACTTGACGACCCTGAATAATTTTGTGTCATCGGCGAATTTAATTACCTCACTAGTTATTCCCATCTCTAGGTCATTTATAAATACATTAAAAAGCAACGGACCCAGCACAGACCCCTGCGGGACCCCACTAACTACCCTCCTCCACTGAGAATACTGGCCACGCAATCCTACTCTCTGCTTCCTATCTTTCAACCAGTTCTTAATCCATAATAATACCCTACCTCCGATTCCATGACTCTGCAATTTCTTCAGGAGTCTTTCGTGCGGCACTTTGTCAAACGCCTTCTGAAAATCCAGATATACAATATCAACCGGCTCCCCATTGTCCACATGTTTGCTTACCCCCTCAAAAAAATGCATTAGATTGGTGAGGCAAGACTTCCCTTCACTAAATCCGTGCTGACTTTGTCTCATCAGTCCATGTTTTTGTATATGCTCTGCAATTTTATTCTTAATAATAGCCTCCACCATCTTGCCCGGCACCGACGTCAGACTCACCGGTCTATAATTTCCCGGATCTCCTCTGGAACCCTTCTTAAAAATCGGAGTAACATTGGCTACCCTCCAGTCTTCCGGTACTACACTCGATTTTAGGGACAGATTGCATATTTCTAACAGTAGCTCCGCAAGTTCATTTTTTTAGTTCTATTAATACTCTGGGATGAATACCATCAGGTCCCGGTGATTTACTACTCTTCAGCTTGCTGAACTGACCCATTACATCCTCCAAGGTTACAGAGAATTTGTTTAGTTTCTCTGACTCCCCCGCTTCAAATATTCTTTCCGGCACCGGTGTCCCCCCCAAATCCTCCTCGGTGAAGACCGAAGCAAAGAATCCATTTAATTTCTCCGCTACGGCTTTGTCCTCCTTGATCGCCCCTTTAACACCATTTTCGTCCAGCGGCCCAACCGACTCTTTGGCCGGTTTCCTGCTTTTAATGTATCTAAAAAAATTTTTACTATGTATTTTTGCTTCCAACGCTAATTTCTTCTCAAAGTCCTTTTTTGCCCTCCTTATCTCCGCTTTGCATTTGGCTTGACATTCCTTATGATCTATCCTGTTACTTTCAGTTGGTTCTCTTCTCCACTTTCTGAAGGATTGTTTTTTGGCTCTAATGATTTCCTTTATCTTACTGTTTAGCCACGCCGGCTGACGTTTAGTCTTTTTTCCCTTTTTTCTAATACGTGGAATATATTTGTCCTGAACCTCCAGGATGGTGTTTTTAAACAGCATCCACGCCTGATGCAAGTTTTTTACTCTGCGAGCTGCTCCTTTCAGTCTTTTTTTCACCATTTTTCTCATTTTGTCGTAATCACCTTTTCTATAGTTAAACGCTAGCGTACTTGATTTCCTAGTTTCACTTCCTTCAATGCCAATATCAAAAACGATCATATTATGATCACTGTTATCAAGCGGCCCTCGTATCGTTACCCCCTGCACTAGATCATGAGCACCACTAAGGACTAAGTCTAGTATTTTTCCTTCTCTTGTCGGCTCCTGAACTAGCTGTTCCATGAAGCTGTCCTTGATTTCATCAAGAAATCTTATGTCCCTTGCGTGTACAGATGTTACATTAACCCAGTCTATATGCGGGTAATTGAAATCCCCCATTATTATTGTGTTGCCCAGTTTGTTTGCGTCCCTGATTTCCTTTAACATTTCCGCATCCGTCTGTTCGTCCTGGCCAGGCGGACGGTAGTACACTCCTATCACTATCCTTTTCCCCTTTGCACATGGAATTTCAATCCACAGTGATTCCAAGGAGTGTTTTGTTTCCTGCAGAATTTTCAATCTATTTGATTCAAGGCTCTCGTTAATATACAATGCTACCCCTCCACCAATCCGATGCACCCTATCACTACGATATAATTTGTACCCCGGTATGACAGTGTCCCACTGGTTATCCTCCTTCCACCAGGTCTCAGAGATGCCTATTATATCTAATTTTTCATTTAGTGTAATATATTCCAACTCCCCCATCTTATTTCTTAGGCTCCTGGCATTCGCATATAGACATTTCAAACTATGTTTGTTGTTCCTAAGTACATCATGCTTAGTACTTGACAGTATTAATTGGCAATCTTTTGTCTGATTTTTATTGTTATTTAAAGATACCCGATCTACTACAATCTCTTTTGCAACCTCACTATCAGGATACTCTATCTTCCCTGTTATGGTGATATCTTTGAAAGATACCTTATCCCGAACCATGCTCTTTTGAGCGACTGTCGGCCTTCCCCCCATTTCTAGTTTAAAAGCTGCTCTATCTCCTTCTTAAACGCCGATGCCAGCAGCCTGGTCCCACTCTGGTTAAGATGGAGCCCATCCTTTCGGAATAGGCTCCCCCTTCCCCAGAATGTTGCCCAGTTCCTAACAAATCTAAAGCCCTCCTCCCTGCACCATCGTCTCATCCACGCATTGAGACTCTGGAGCTCTGCCTGTCTCTTGGGCCCTGCGCGTGGCACAGGTAGCATTTCAGAAAATGCTACCCTGGAGGATCTGGATTTCAGCTTTCTACCTAAGAGCCTAAATTTTGCTTCCAGAACCTCTCTCCCACATTTTCCTATGTCATTAGTACCCACATGTACCAGTTTGTTTGCGTCCCTGATTTCCTTTAACATTTCCGCATCCGTCTGTTCGTCCTGGCCAGGCGGACGGTAGTACACTCCTATTCACTATCCTTTTCCCCTTAACACATGGAATTTCAATCCATAGGGATTCCAAGATGTGTTTTGTTTCCTGCTGAATTTTCAATCTATTTGATTTAAGGCCCTCCTTAACATACAATGCTACCCCTCCACCAATTCGATCCACCCTATCACTACGATATAATTTGTACCCCGGAATGACAGTGTCCCATTGGTTATCTTCCTTCCACCATGTCTCAGAGATGCCTATTATATCTAACTAGTGGAACCCAGCCCATTTCCTCAACAATGAAACGGGCCCTAGGAAGGCTCTCTTGTAAGCAATTTTTTTGTCTCTCCCCTGCCCTCCCCTCCCAGCGATTCTTCCCTTCCCTCCCCTCCATGTCCAGCGATTCTCCTCTTCCCTGCCCTCCCATCCGTGTCCCGCGATTCTCTTCTCTCCTGTCCTCTCCTCCCATCCATGTCCATCGATTCTGCTGTGCTCTCCCCTCGATATGCCGCGATTCTCTATTCCTTTGTACCTCATCGTTTTCTGGCTGGCCTGGCTGGCTTCCTTTCTGTTGGTAACATCCTGATGTCAGCTCGCCTCCAGCGTTCCCTTCCCTCTCACTGTTCCACCCTCTGACGTCATTACGTTTTGACCTGAGAACGGGAAAGTGAGGGGGAAGGGAACGCTGGAGGCTGGCTGACGTCATGAGATGTTACGAACCCAGGCAGCCAGACAGCGATGGAACGTTGGAGGTGCAAATTATTATATAGGATTTTTCATTTAGTGCAATATATTCTAACTCTCCCATCTTATTTCTTAGGCTTCTGGCATTCACATAACATCAGTTTTCAAACTATGTTTGTTGTTCCTATTTACATCTTGCTCAGTAGTTGACAGTGTTAATTTGCAATCTTTTGTCTGATTTTTATTTAAGGAAAACTGATCTACTATGGTCTCATGTTTTATGAAGTACACCAGGGTGTCTATCTTCTGGGATGTCTGGGAGAACAGTCTACTAAAAATGCTGGCCCTTCCTACATCCTAATGGCTTGATTTTCTACGTTTTTCACTTGAAAATGGACCAAAAAAAACAAAACGTTCAAAGCACAAAACCTTCTTAGAAACAGTATTTTCTAAAACAAAAGATAAACATTTTTCTTTTTGGAAAATGAACTTTTTTCTTATTCAGATTTTGGACTTTTTTTTTTTTTTGCAAAACATCTAAAGTCGAACTTAGAAGTCATATCGAAAATGCCCCTCCACGTAACGTTATAAGTCTTAAGTGCTTTGAAAATACGCCTCCATCTCACTTAGAGACCAGAATGGCCTAAAGTAATTAGTAGGGTTACCATATGGCTACAGGAAGGGGAGGACGGATTGGGCCAGTCTGGGTTTTGCATCCACTGCTTTCAGTGGAGGTGAAATCCGGACTGGCTCAGACTGTCCTCTTTTTTCTGGAGCTATAGGGTAACCCTAGCAATTAGGAACACAGAAGACTACAACGCTACCGCTGCCCTTGTTCCAATGCTTCTACACTTACAAAGCCCAATAAAAAAACTGAGTCTTGAAATTAGGTGTAAATTGTTTATACAACGTCTCAGAACTAAGCTAAAAAAAGCAAGGAATTCCCCAGGCTAAGGTGCAAGAATAAAAAATAAGCACCCTACCTCATAGACTCCAGCTTGGCACTAACAGGGCCAGGTCTAACCAGCTGGAAGTCATTCACCCCCGTATGCTAGGCCGTGCGCTAATGCTGACACTGCTCATTCACTTTGAATGGGTTGTGTCGGCATTGCCGCGTGGTTTAGTAAATTGGGGGGGGGGGGGGGGGGGGGTCAGTGAATAAAGCAATTGAGGTGCATAAAATAAGTCCATCAAGCCCAGCATCCTGTTTTCAACAGTGGCCAATCCAGGTCACAAATACCTGGCAAGATCCCAAAAAAGAACAAAACATTTTATACTGCTTATCCCAGAAAATAGTGGATTTTCCCCAAGTCCATATAATAATGGTCTATGGACTTTTCCTTTAAGAAGCAGTCCAAACCTTTTTTAAACTCCGCTAACCTAACCGCCTTTACCAAATTCTCTGGCAACGAATTCCAGAGTTTAATTACACGTTGATTGAAGAAAAATTTTCTCCGATTCGTTTTAAATTTACTACATTGTAGCTTCATCGCATGCCCCCTAGTCCTAGTATTTTTGGAAAGCGTAAACAGACGCTTCACATCTACCCGTTCAACGCCACTCATTATTTTATAGACCTCTATCATATCTCCCCTCAGCCGCCTTTTCTCCAAGCTGAAGAGCCCTAGCCACTTTAGCCTTTCCTCATAGGGAAGTCGTCCCATCCCCTATATCATTTTCGTTGCCCTTCTCTGCACCTTTTCTAATTGCACTATATCTTTTTTGAGATGCGGCGACCAGAATTGAACACAATATTTGAGGTGCGGTCGCACCATGGAGCGAAACAAAGGCATTATAACGTCCTCCCTTTTGTTTTCCATTCCTTTCCTAATAATATCTAACAATCTATTTGCTTTCTTAGCCGCAGCAGCACACTGAGCAGAAGGTTTCAACGTATCATCAACGACGACATCTAGATCCCTTTCTTGGTCTGTGACTCCTAACATGGAACCTTGCATGATGGTAGCTATAATTCGGGTTCCTCTTTCCCACATGCATCACTTTGCACTTGCTCACATTAAAAGTCATCTGCCATTCAGAAGCCCAGTCTCCCAAGGTCCTCTTGTAATTTTTCACAATCCTCCTGCGATTTAACGACTTTGAATAACTTTGTGTCATCAGCAAATTTAATTACCTCACTAGTTACTCCCATCTCTAGGTCATTTATAAATATGTTAAAAAGCAGTGGTCCCAGCACAGACCCCTGGGGAACCCCACTATCTACCCTTCTCCATTGAGAACACTGACCATTTAACCCTACTCTCTGTTTTCTATCTTTTAACCAGTTTTTAATCCACAATAGGACACTACCTCCTATCCCATGACACTCCAATTTCCTCTGGAGTCTTTCATGAGGTACTTTGTCAAACGCCTTCTGAAAATCCAGATACACAATATTGACCGGCTCACCTTTATCCACGTTTGCTCACCCCTTCAAAGAAATGTAGTAGATTGGCGAGGCAAGATTTCCCTTCACTAAATCCATGTTGACTGTCTCATTAATCCATGCTTTTGAATATCATTCAACATGCCAGATAATCCGGGATACTCTCATATTTTTATTTTACTACTGTATTATGTACTAGACTTCCACAAATCTAAATTTTGTAACCGCCTTTTTAGCAATATATAAGCCACATTGAACCTACCATACAGCGGGAAAATGTGGGATACAAATGCAGTAAATAAATAACTTGATATTTCACAATGCTGTATATAAAGAGCTTTAACTCTCCTTATTGTAAACCACTATGAATCCTCTATGGAAAATGGGCAGTATATTTTATGACTCCAATAGAATATTTTTCCCCTTAGAGACTCTGTATGTTGCCCCTACAGTGTATTAAGTCCCATCTACCCAGAGTGGAAGACCTGAGCTGCAACTCAAACCCTGGTTCCACTACACGGCAGTATGTAGCACTACTACTAGTCCTCTGTTCTTTATTTTGACAGACTGATAACAAGTGAAGCCTTAGCCCTACATTTTAAAATTTGTATTTTTATTTGCAGTTCAGCTACAGATTGTAACCATTCCTTAAAACTCATTATTTATTCTTCATGACTGGTATTAAGGCAAAACTCTTCATTTATATTTATGAGCCTTTAAAATGGCAAATGTTGCAGCTGGGTTCACCTTTTGAAAGTCACCTCAGAATTTCAACTTGCTTTATTTTCTTCTGATTTAAGATAAGACTCACTGTTTAATATTCACTGAAAACAAGCAAGCAAGTTGTGTGGTCAAAACAAAAGCAAACAATGTTTTGAAGAAGTTTTCCCTCTATATGTGGAAATTTAATAAGAAACAATCCCATGCAAAGAAGGAAAAAAAATAAAAAGCTTAATAAAAAGCAAAAAATGTTACATTTTGCACGCTTTCCAATTACAGCTTTAAAAACTGGTAGTAAAATCATAGTTTTCAGTTGCCAAAAAGATGAAGTACTACTACTCTCTCATACTTAAGGCTATGTTATAATTTCCTTTTACAAGATATCTGGCCGCTGCCATCAAATTACTTGAAGAAAATATATGTTAAATACATTTGCAGACTTTTTCATAAACACCTACAGTAATATCGAAGTCTCCTCCACAAATGAGAAAGGAAGACCAAAAGGTAAGAAAAAGCAAAACTTGCCCAAAACCACACAGGACCTCAGTTTATACTGTACTCCACTGTAGTCAAAACAAACTGATCAAGTCAGGCAAGGAATAATCCTTACTGCTAAATTACAAAATGCTATAAGTTATGCATCTGTTTTTGCAATCTAGGTGTAAGCATTTACACCAGCTGTATGAAGTAGACACACCTAAATTATTTATATGTAATTGAGCTGCTATGCTAGTATTCTATGCACCTACCTTCCTTTATGGAATATGCACCAAACAGATACCTTCTGGGTGCTTAAAAATAGGTGTCCCTTTATATATTTTTCTTTAGTTTTACATTTAGCTCACACCTTTTCAGTAGTAGCTCAAGATGAGGTACATTCAGGTACATGAAGTACTTCCCTGTTCCCTCGGGGTTCATATTGTAAGTTTGTACCTGAGGCAATGAAGGGTAAAGTGATCTGCCCAAGATCACAAGAAGCAACAGTAGGATTTGAACTGGCCTCTCTGGTCATCACCCCAGTGCTCTAACCACTGGGCTACTCCACCCCCTCTTAAAGGGCAGTTCTATAAACTGTGTCCACATTTACAAACACTTTGCATAGATTATTGGAATTCACTTCCCCTCTCCATTCGTGCAGTCATTTAAAACTTTAACTAAAGACCTGGCTTTTTAGAAGGGCTTTTCCTCCTGATTAAAGTTTGTTTGGCTGTTTCACTCTGACTCCCAGTTTATTTCTGATGCCCTACTGACCCCCATCCCTCTTTTCATTTCAAAATGTTTTTACAAAATTGGAATGATGGTTTCACCTTTCCTGTCTAAACTTTGAAGTTCCTTTTCCTGACTTTGATGTATGCATTGCTTCTGTTTTGTAAACCACTGTAAACTACCTGTTATGTATGGCGGTATATCAAGCACTAATAAACCTTGAACCATTACTAGCACTTATGTATGTAATTGTACACTTACCTGTGAAAGTGTCAGGACAGCTAAGCACCCATATGTGGCATAGTGTGTAAATGCAAGAAAGTGTACACATAGGCAGAGCTCCCACTCATATGTGCAACTTACAGAATACTGTAATTTACATACTTGCACTTATGCCAGTCCTATGGTTGGTGTAACTGCGGGTGTGTAAATATAAGAAGCAGTTCTACCGGGTTACATTAGTATTCTATAGCTGAATTTGAGGACTCAGATAGCATCATACCGGGTACAGACATTAACGCTCTGATTTACTACGCAGCGCTAGAATGGGCTGTGTCGGCACTAGCGCATGGACAGCTGCTAGCGCTGCTTTGTAAACAGACCCTCTAGTGTTTCACTAGCTCATAATTATTTTTTCAAACAAATGTGGCAATATTTGTTTTTGCTTAACTAAAAATAATTAAGTTAAAAAATGATAAAATAAATGTGGGTTTTGATCAATGAAAGAAAAAGATTGGAGCGCTGTATGACGTAATATCATTCAACAAATGCTGGCCTGTACCATGCTGAAAACATCAGTAAATACCATTTTAGGTTACATGGTCTCAAGCAATGAAGAGTCTTTATAAAGATCTTTGGAATTAATCAACACAACACTACCATTCCAGAAACACCATTGCTGGCTATGAAGCAACTATCATGTGCCACAATTAACGCGTCCTGCAGTGATAATAGTATCTGTGTTGTGATAAGACCTACTTGTCACCACTGCAAGCACCACAATTTCTAGACAAGGTGCAAAACGTTGTACACAAAACAAATGTGTCAGAAATAAGTTTCCAAGTACAGATATTGTAACCTGATGACAAGCTACTAACTTGAGCTAACCAGTGAATGAATATCATGCCAACTACAGTTCAAAAGAGAAGCAAGTGGAAACAACGTTTCAAGAGATCAAACCAGGATCAGGGTTGAGATGCTCCAAAAAACTTTATTGAGGACCCAACACGGTCCGTGTTTCGGTTTTTATAAAAACCTTCATCAGGGGTCTAAAAGATAACAATCAATCATATATATTATTAAATAAAAACAAATTAAAAACAAATTAAATCAAATACATTACAACAAATATAGAAATGTAAAAATACACCACATATAACAAATATAATGTATAAATAAAAAAGAATTTTTAAAAAAAATTTTTCATTATGAATCAAATTCATTACTCGAAAGTGTTGACTGAATCCATATATATATTGTTATTATCAAATGGATGTCATAGGGAACAAATGGTAAATCAATTATAAGTAATTAATTTATGAGACAATTAGTAAATTGATTATATGTAATTAAACCAACATTATAAAACCGTTTCCAAAAATATTATATATTAAAATAATTTGATATAAATATGACCCATAATATAGTGTATAAATTATGTATAACAGAAATGGTATCTATGAATGGAAGAACAAAAATTATATATAAATGTCATGAATTCAACAGAAGGCATTAATGTTATGTATTAAAGAAAAGACAATGATATGCTGAATAAGAAAAGGCAATAATATGCTAAATGAGAGATGAATAACAGGTAAATAACAAAAGGTTTACAGCAGATATTTTCTTAATGAGAAAAAGCAATGATATGCTAAATGAAAAATAAATAACAGGTGAGTAACAGAAGATTTACAGCAGATATCTTCTTAATGCATATATATTAAATAAAAAGGAAAGAAAAAATCATTTTGAACATACCAATCAGTAGTAGCACAGGAGATATACTGACAGACAAAGGAGCTTGTGAAAATGTAGTCTCTATAAAAAAGATTTTAATAATTAAAGATCATAATCAATATTATAATAATATGTTGTATTAAAACGTTTAACGACCAAAATTTTGTTATGCTTAAAAGATAGCAAAAAAATTTTTATCATATTAAGTGAAAATATATAAATTCACCATCTATGAAATCATGAAGTAAAAGTTAAAAGGTTTTGAACATGTGTATCCAAATGTCGATAATTTTATCAACAAACGTAAAAAAACTTGAGAGGACAGAAAAGGTCTACACTTACACATTCCAACAAACCTAAAAGAGGACTATATGTCAAAACAAATTATATACTTCAAATTATACTAGCGCATAAGATATGTGTATATGTGCACATCCCTAACGAAAAGAGCACCGAAGGTCTTAGCAGAGAGAGCAACAACTAAGGAATATATACTCATGGTGTTGTATCAATCGGTCATCGTGTTTTGATTAAAAAAAAAAAAAAAAAAACCTTGTATATGACTTCAGTTTGGTAAGGAAATAAAAAACTAAATGCCAAGATCCACTCCATGCTAATATGTGAGATGTAGATAGATATATCAGTATGTACCTTACGTTTAAAGCCATTGATGTATATGTAGCTGGCTTTCATTCTAACTACATGATAACTTTACTATCGATATGTCTTTTCTGTTAGAACTTTGGGCGGCTTTAAACGTAAGGTACATACTGATATATCTATCTACATCTCACATATTAGCATGGAGTGGATCTTGGCATTTAGTTTTTTATTTCCTTACCAAACTGAAGTCATATACAAGGTTTTTTTTTTTTTTTTTTTTTTTTATCAAAACACGATGACCGATTGATACAACACCATGAGTATATATTCCTTAGTTGTTGCTCTCTCTGCTAAGACCTTCGGTGCTCTTTTCGTTAGGGATGTTTTTTATTTCCTTACCAAACTGAAGTCATATACAAGGTTTTTTTTTTTTTTTTTTTTTTTTTTATCAAAACACGATGACCGATTGATACAACACCATGAGTATATATTCCTTAGTTGTTGCTCTCTCTGCTAAGACCTTCGGTGCTCTTTTCGTTAGGGATGTGCACATATACACATATCTTATGCGCTAGTATAATTTGAAGTATATAATTTGTTTTGACATATAGTCCTCTTTTAGGTTTGTTGGAATGTGTAAGTGTAGACCTTTTCTGTCCTCTCAAGTTTTTTTACGTTTGTTGATAAAATTATCGACATTTGGATACACATGTTCAAAACCTTTTAACTTTTACTTCATGATTTCATAGATGGTGAATTTATATATTTTCACTTAATATGATAAAATTTTTTTTGCTATCTTTTAAGCATAACAAAATTTTGGTCGTTAAACGTTTTAATACAACATATTATTATAATATGATTATGATCTTTAATTATTAAAATCTTTTTTATAGAGACTACATTTTCACAAGCTCCTTTGTCTGTCAGTACTACTTTGTCCTGTGTCAGTACTACTTTGTCCTGTGCTACTACTGATTGGTATGTTCAAAATGATTTTTTCTTTCCTTTTTATTTAATATATATGCATTAAGAAGATATCTGCTGTAAATCTTCTGTTACTCACCTGTTATTTATTTTTCATTTAGCATATCATTGCTTTTTCTCATTAAGAAAATATCTGCTGTAAACCTTTTGTTATTTACCTGTTATTCATCTCTCATTTAGCATATTATTGCCTTTTCTTATTCAGCATATCATTGTCTTTTCTTTAATACATAACATTAATGCCTTCTGTTGAATTCATGACATTTATATATAATTTTTGTTCTTCCATTCATAGATACCATTTCTGTTATACATAATTTATACACTATATTATGGGTCATATTTATATCAAATTATTTTAATATATAATATTTTTGGAAACGGTTTTATAATGTTGGTTTAATTACATATAATCAATTTACTAATTGTCTCATAAATTAATTACTTATAATTGATTTACCATTTGTTCCCTATGACATCCATTTGATAATAACAATATATATATGGATTCAGTCAACACTTTCGAGTAATGAATTTGATTCATAATGAAAAATTTTTTTTTAAAATTCTTTTTTATTTATACATTATATTTGTTATATGTGGTGTATTTTTACATTTCTATATTTGTTGTAATGTATTTGATTTAATTTGTTTTTAATTTGTTTTTATTTAATAATATATATGATTGATTGTTATCTTTTAGACCCCTGATGAAGGTTTTTATAAAAACCGAAACACGGACCGTGTTGGGTCCTCAATAAAGTTTTTTGGAGCATCTCAACCCTGATCCTGGTTTGATCTCTTGAAACGTTGTTTCCACTTGCTTCTCTCTTGTGTTGAACTTCTGTGGAAACTTTTGGACCTTTCATTGCTACGATAACTACAGTTCAAAAACAGGCAATAAGAATATGAATATGCTTAATATTAATTTAGCCATGTAGCATTCTTTTAGCAGAAAACAACAGCATTAGAGCTTAGACTTCAAGTGGGTTGATGTAAAAAGTATTGAAATTTGAGATTTAACAACCTGATTTGGTAAAATGCTATGTGGGATTGGAGCACAACAACATTTTGATCATCAAGTTTGCTATACTGTCCTATTCTGCTAAGATAAAGTAGTTTACAAAGATACTAATTTAAAAAAAAAAAAAGAGGAAAGGAAATCTAGTTAATTTATAGGAAAGAAACACATGCAGTCTACACAGTCATCCTATTAAATTACAAGCTGATTAAAAAAACAATCACACTACATGAGCTCCAAACCAGGCTTTCCAGCCTGCTGAAAAAGATACGCTGAAGTCCTGGGCAAAGCTCCAAACAGATGGTCCCGCTGAGTTTGTCTCGATGCCTGTGTCCGCTTTTTAAGGCTAAGACACAACTTACATGCGTCTGGGCGATGGTCGGGCCTAAGGCACTGAATACACCGAGTGGGGGTCGGTACCTGAGATTGCCTGGTTGCACCGAGCGCACTTCTTGAAGCCACTGGGAATCCTCAATGTCATGGACGGAAAAATAGCGGCGGTGAAGTCAAAGTTCTCGATGGTGCCAAAAAGGGCACAAAAACGAGAAGCGCGTACGTGCGGCCTAAAGAGGGCTGCGACGGAAACGAAAAGAAACTTAAGAGGGGACAAAACCTAGAAAATAAAGGTTTTTTTTTAAAAGAGAAAATAGCTCAACTAGAGCAAAAAGGAAAGAAAAAGCGGAAAAAACGCGAAAAACGAAGGCTCTTTTCAGGGGCACACGGAGAGAGACCGCAAGCAGTCACTCCCTTACCACGGAAAGAAAAGAACTGATCGGGACTCTCGCGCGACGAGTGGGAAAATGGCTGCGCCTGCACGCGCTCGAAGGCTCTAGCAAACTTTTGTTGCTAGGAAGATTTCTGTTCCTCGGGGCTGCCGTGGACGTCACCCAGTCGTGAGAACAAGCAGCCTGCTTGTCCTCGGAGAAAAAGAATTACGTTCTATTTGAATTGTCAGCATTCAGTCATTCATTTAGGGGGTCTTTTACTAAAGTACGCTATAATTTTGCGCTTAGTGCATTTTAAATTTTGCCATTAAGGCATGCTAAGTGCAAAGGACTGTGCATTAATTTGGAGGGTGGGGGGAACATGGCCAGCATGTCCTCTGCAATTCCCACACTGAATATTTTGGTAGTGCGCATCCACTTGGTTGACATTAGTGCAAAGATTTTTAGCACCTCCTATAAAGGGGATGCTAAGTAAACCCATGCTAACAGCAAACGTGACAGTTGGCGCACAGTAAGTACCATGTACTGACTACAATATGCAGCCTTAGTCCATTCTCCACCTACATCTTGTCCCCTATGACAAACATGTTGTTACTGTGTGAATTTATGTGCACTAACTGCCGATGCACTGCATTAACTGTTTGCGCCCTTGTGAGGTAGTGGTTGGCACAGTGGTTCCCTAACTTCTCAGGTCATGGCACCCCTAGGCTATACATTTCTTCTCAGGACTCCTCCCCAGCACTGAATCCTGCCTTTGCTGGCAGGGAAGCCCAAGCTCCATCAGATGAAGAGGTCCACTGCCTGAGGCCCAAGCTCCAGAGCAAATCGGTGGTATACCTCAGCCAATGACACTGGCATTCCCATACATGCCCCTCCTTCTCTTCCTCCTTTCCATCCAGTGTCTGCCCTCCTTTACTCCCCCTCCATCCAGTATCTACCCTACTTCTCTCTCATGCAGCATCTCTCCCTTCCTCCCCTCCACCATATGTTTTATAAACATACATGAGTGAAAAATGTTGAACATTTCTCACTCTCTCCATGCACCATCTATCCCTCCCCTCCACCCATATTGTCCAACATTTCTTCCTCTCTTACCCCTTTCCCGTCTCTATGCAGCATCTCTCCCTCCCTTCCACTCCCAAATAAGAGATTTTCCCTTTCTCACCCCCTTACCACCCCTTTGCTGCATCTCTCCCTTTCTCCCCTTCCACCCCAACAATTCTGCCCCTCTTCCCCCATGCAGTATATCTCTCCTTCCCTCCCCCATCCCACCCACAACGCTCCCTCTCACCTCAACGGGTCCCCGGCAGAATTCCCACAAGCTACCTGCTGCTAACCTGGAAGCCTCCCTTTGCTGCATCCTGCCCCCCTCCCCCCCCCCCCCCCCCCCCCCCCGTTAGCAGCTTGTGGGAATCACTGTTAGGAACCTTTCTACTGCCGCTCCTTATCCTCCAACAGCAGGGGGGGGGGGGGGCATGATTCACTGCTCCCTTGCAGCCTTCTGCTGCACCACAACTGGGACCTGGGATTCACTGTGACTGTGCATGCATCCTCCTCCGCGGCACCCCTGTGAGTTTGCCACGGTGCAGAGTTTGTGAAACACTGGGTTAGTGTATGCAAAATCGCACATCAACAGGAATATGAACTGTAGTAAAAGGGCCCCTTAGTCATCTTATAGAATTTCTCCTGAAGAAGGCTCCAAAGCCATTACAGCAGTGTTCAATACATAAAAGGAAAAGTAATATAGTTAAAGCTCCCAATGACAAAAATCTATTAATTATATGCTCTTGTAAATAACCATGTCTTACATAGTTTTCAAAACGCAAACAAAGTCTCAGTCGATTTAATTTCCAGAGGGAATTTCCAACTGATAAGGCCTCCATAACAAAAAAGCACGATGTCTATTTTGTATTAAAATACATCAAGATTTATATAACTTATTTACAGGCCCCAAGATTTGGTCCAATGACAGTCAACTGGACAATTGGTCTAAAATACATAATGGCTAAATGGGCCAATTGGTCTAATGGCTCAGCTGCTCTAAACAAGAGGAGACAGGATACTGATGCAAACATTTTTGTAATTTTTAAAGAAAATACTACAGCAAGATACAGGCCTCAGTCCTTTTGATTTTCAGAAATTAAATTTAGCAAACTTTATGGAAGAAGTTAATTTTATAAACATAAATGAGTGAAAAATGTTAATAGGAGAAAATTAAAAAGTCCGAAAGTTTGTCAATGTTGTTCTAAAAGCGCAGACTGTGGGCAATGCCATGTAGGTTTAATGCCTTGATTAGATTAAAGAATGTGGCATATTCTCATTGACTTTAAAAAAGTGATCAGACACATGACAAGGATTAAAAAACTTAATTCCATCAATGCTTAATTCCATCTCCTGAGTCATATTAAAAGGGCTACTTAAATGACAAAAACTTTGCTTTCTCCTTGTTTAATTTCAGTTTAAAAGTTGAAGCCCATTCTTCTAGCATAGAAACATAAACATAGAAACATGATGGCAGATAAAGGTCATATGACCCATCCAGTCTGCCCATCCTCTGTAACCCTTAATTCTTCCTGTTCCTAAGTGATCCCACATGCTTATCCCGTGCCTTTTTAAACTCTGGAACAGTCCTCGACTCCACAACCTCCACCAGCCCTAACTTTACATTAGAGGTTATATATTTGATAAATCTCCGCATAAGGAATAAATTAATAATCGAAAGCCATGAGAAATTTTCTTCCCAAAATACCATCACAAGATTAAATAGTATTGGTGTATGACTTCACATCTTTTCTAGATTATTTAGAGCCTCTTTTACCAAATTGCGCTAGCAACTTCCATGCAGCAATGCCAACCAAGCACATTCAAAGTGAATAGGCTTTGTCGGCATTGCCGCGCTGGGAATTGCTAGTGCAGATTAGTAAAAGGGGCCCTTAATTTTTAGACCAATTGTTCATTAGATGGACTGTTAACCAAACTGTACCAAAGCACTTATCTACATTTATAATGCATTCATCAAATTTATTCCTATGACTTTTGAGAGATCCAGATTTCTACATTATGCAGTTTTTATTTTGTTCCCTTCTTGAGCTACTAGTCTACTAGGCATATTTGGAAGCACATAATTTATTACGGCTTACCTCTTTTGGACACTGATTTCCGCAGGAACTCAAAATATTCTTTTCATTAAGATCAGCTGTGGTCATTTTTCTAAAGTAGAAAACAAATTGTTAACCCCTCAACTTTAACAGAAAGGTTATTTATTTATTTGTAACATTTAAACAACATTTATTTATTTGTAACATTTATATCCCACATTATCCCAAACAAGGTTGAGTTCAATATGGCTTACAAAAAAAAAAAAAAACACAGTATAGGATACATAACAAAGATTTCAAAAATGCACTTCTAGCAGATATTCATCTACTCTAAAATTCTCAATGAATTAAATCTGCTAATATTTATTCACTTGCATGTATCTAAGTTAAGAACTTTGCACCGATAGAAAGCAGTGAAATTTCTGTTACATGTTAAAACCTAAAGAAAACGAAAGATAAACGTCCATCTTGTTTCAATAATACGGGTTTCCCTGCCCCTTCACGGGGACGTCCTGCCCTAGCCATTTTAGCCTTTCTCCATAGGGAAGCCGTCTCATCCCCTTTGTCCTTTTCGTCGCCCTTCTCTGTACCTTTTCTAATTTCAATATATCTTTTTTGAGATGCAGTAACCAGAATTGCACACAGTATTCAAAGTGTGGTCGCATCATGGAGGGATACAAATGCATTACAACGTCCTCATTTTTGTTTTCCATTTCTTTCCTAATAATACCTAACATTCTATTTGCTTTCTTAGTCACTGCCAAACACTGAGCAGAAGATTTCAAAATATTATCAACAATGACACCTAGATCCCTTTCCTGGTCGGTGACTTCTAATGTGGAACCTTGCATCACGTAGCTATAGTTCAGGTTCCTCATCCCCAAATGCATCACTTTGCACTTGCTCACATTAAACGTTATCTGCCATTTGGATGCCCAGTCTCTTGTAATTTTTCACAATACTCTTGTGATTTAACAACTCTGAATAACATTGTGTCATCAGCAAATTTAATTGCCTTACTAGTTACTCTAGAGCATTTATAAATATCTTTAAAAGCAGCAATCCGAGCACAGACCCCTGGAGAACCCCACTATCTACCCTTCTCCATTGAGAATACTGACCATTTAACCTTACTCTCCGTTTTCTATCTTTTAACCAGTTTAGAGCATTCCAAATATCCAGAAGCTCCAGGAGATTGATCTGGGAAACCATTTTCTGGACGGACCAAGCACCTTGAGTGTGAAGCCCATCTATATGAGCTCCCCACACCAGGTGAGATGCATCCATCATCAGCACTTTTTGGGGCTGAGGAATTTGGAATAGAAGTCCCAGAGTCAAATTATATCGAATGGTCCACCACAACAGAGAGTGAGCTAGCACTGGTGACACTTGGATGACATCTTCCAGATTCCCAGTGGCTTGGTACCACTGAGAAAATAGAGGTCCATTGGGCAGTTCTTATGTGAGGACATGCCATGGGCGTCACAAACTGTGGATGCAATGTGGGCCAATAACCTCAACATCTACAGAGATGTGACCTGCTGATAGGATTGAACCAGAGAAGCCAGTGCGACTAGAGTGTTTGCTCTCGGCCCCGGAAGGAAGACTCGAATCTTCTGCATATCGAGCAGGGCTCCAATGAATTCCAACTGCTGGACATGGCGCAGATAGGACTTGAGGTAGTTTAGAGTTTTAACAATTTTTATTTATGACTTCTTGAAAGAACACAAAACAAAGTAGATACATCATCCATAGAAAACCAAATAAAAAGCATTCCAAGCTGGCATACCCCCAGCAAATCAAACCAGCTATCAAAGTTCCCCTCCCCCCCCAAAACCTAAATCAGTAAGGATGGGAGAAAAAAAAAAAAGTATGGGCCTCCGCCCTGGAGGCTGATACCTCTAGCCCTCCATAAGGAGGAGAATGAAAACAATACCTCACATAGTTATCCCCCTTCCCCTCCTCCCAGAAACCCAATAACTTCTTCCCCTCCCCAAGAAGACTCACGCTTCTTAGTATTAAACAATCCCCCCCCCCCCCCCATCGTTCCCTAGGCTATAACAGATTTAACAGTAAGCTTCATCCCCTAAAACTCAAGGGTATGTAAATAAACAGTCCATTCTGAAAGAAACTGTTTTTTCTTCTTCAGAGAGCCACGTGCTGCCCTCACGTCCAAGTGGCTAATAAGTAGATTTGATTCTGCCAATGCCACACTGAGGGAGCCTCTTCTGAGATCAAGTACTGTAAAATACATTTACGGGCAATGAGGCGCAGGCTTCTAGACAGAAGATTTTGCCCCTTAGTCCCATTCCTATATGCTCCTTGTACATCAAACAGTAATTGCTCCACTGAGCCAAGAGCAGCCCCACCCAGACCAGAGACCATGTACTTCACAACAGCTGACCAGAATCTTTGAATCTTGGGACATGTCCAAAAAGAATGACCCAAGGTGCCAGTAGCTCCACCACATTTGATACAGAGGCAGCTGTGCTCTGTGTGCATGAAACAACTGCACTTGCTATAAATAAGCACGGTTATCACTTGAAAGCAGTATTCCTGGAGCCATGCCCCACCACCAAATGGGGGAAAGTCCGAATATTTACTCTTGGATTCCAGGCTTCCAAGTCTTGCCCCAAATCCACCGCCCAAGTCCAAATAGATCCCTCTCCACCCTGTAGGAACAAAGTGCCCAGTGCAGAGATCCCCTCCCTAGAAAGTGACTGAAAGAAAGCCATCACAGCGGCACCAGTCCCTCAGCCCAATGACATGATCGGCAGTGAGAGGACACAGTAGCGTAGTTGGCAATACCCATAGTGGGTACCCCACTGGATCCCAACTCATTGCTGAAGGTCCTCAAAGGCATGATGGTGGCCTCTTGACGTTAAAACGTGTTCCAGATGGGAAATAAAGTGGGACTTCTAGGTTCAAAATACTGGATTATCCTTCCTCGGGTCAAAATCAGGATTTCCACAAATAGCTAACAAAATAGAGATTACAGGGTCATCCCCCCCCCCCAACAAAGCAACCAAGGCATTCCATACCTCTCAGAGAGAGGACTTGGGGTTGTTTAAAATGAAGCCTAGTAGCTCAAGCACCCAGTCCTCCACGTGGACGCCCAAGCACCATCCTTCAACATGCTCTTTACCAACCAATCATCCAAAAATGGAAACACATGGACTCCTAGTCTGCATATCAATGATGCGACTACTGCTAGACATTTGGTAAAAACCCTGGGAGCTGATGCAAGGCCATAAGGCTACATGCAATACTGGAAGTGCTGTTACCAGTCGAAATCATACATACTTCCTGTGAGCTGGAAGTATCGGGGGATGTGAGTGTAAGCATCCTTCAAGTTCAGAAAGCATAGCCAATCATTTTCCTGAATCATGGGGAGAAGAGTGCCCAGGGAAACCATCCTGAACTTTTCTTTGACCAGAAATTTGTTCAGGGACTTCAGGTCTAGGATGGGACGCATCCCCCTGTCTTCTTTTGCACAAGAAAGTACCTGGAATAGAATCCCTGCCCTTCCTCCCCTGGTGGATACTGGGCTAGATGGACCAATGGACTGACCCAGTATGGTTATTCTATGTTCACATGGTGGAATGGGCTTGACTGCACGGGCCTTCAGAAGGGCGGAGAGGTCCTCTTCAAGTACCTGATCATGCCGAGAGCTGAGGTAATGAGCTCTCAGTGTGCAATTTGGAGGTCTTTGTTGCCAGTGCAGGGTGTAACCAAGACAGACTATTTGAAGAAGCCACCAGCTGGAGGTTACAAGGGGCTTCCCCTTCGTAGAAAAACTTCAGCCTCCCCCCAACTGGCTATGCTCTGCTGGAGGCAGTCAACAGCTCACCCCCTGCTGAGACTGGGGAGCTCCTGGGGCCTTAGGCGCACGCTGTTGACAGGAATGAGCATGCTGGGGTTGAGTCTAATGAGGCGGGTGAGAGGAGGTTGCGTACCAACATCTCTGCAAGTAGTAGGCACCCTTCCTCGACGAGGAGGCAGAGGCAGATACAGAAGGCACTCGGCAGGTATCAGCACACTTCTTGATTTGGTCAGCGACTTTCCCAACCTTCTCTTCAAAAAGATTATCCCCCTGGCATGAGGCATCCACTAACCTCTGTTGAGCCACTGGTTCTAAGCCAGAGACACACAGCTATGACAGTCTGCGCATTGTTATACTTTGGGCAGACTGTACAAGTGTTGTACGCGCCCCTGACCAAGAATTTACGCACATCTTCTGCTGCTTGGTCAACTGGCAAAGCGATTCGGCCTGCTCCAGAGGGAGAATGTCTGCCAAATCTAGCAGCTTGCGCATCGAATCCTGCAAGTACACACTTGAATACGGGACACAAGCATAGAGGCCTGAAACATCTTATGCCCTAAAGAGTGTCCAAGGTTTTAGCTTCCCTGCCTGGGGGCGCCAAAGAATAGTGTCTAGAACTCTTAGCCCATTTAAGGGCTGATTCAACCACCAGGGAATGATGAGGCAGGTGAGGCTTATAAAACCCTGAGGTACTCTGAATCCAGTACATGGTTTCAATCTTTTTTGGGAGTACTGAGACAAAGGGGACTCCCAATTCCGAACGAGAACATCCTGCAAGATATCGTGAAGCAGGACCATCACAGCAACTCTAGGAGGGGACTTGTAGTCCAGGACCTCAAGAATCTTAGCCCTGGGTTAGTTCTCCACTTCTAAAGGAAATGGAATAGGAGCCGCCATTTCCTTAAGAGGGGAAGGAAAGGATATCTAGGGGAGACTTGTCTCCTTTCCTGTAGAGGGGAGGGGTCAGATGGTATTCCATAAGACTCTTCCTCCGAGTATCAAGGGTCATCATTTGACTGCCAACACTCATCATTGGTATCAGCCAAAACTGAGCCCGCCTTGACCTACAGGAATCATGTCATTGTGAGGGGCATTCAAGGAGTTGGGTCCCACATTGACTCCAGCGAAGCTTCCTCCACTGATGTCATGAGAGTGGCAACTTGGATGGCAGTCGATGCCAGGGCTGCGTGCAACATCGGGGTCAGAGGCCTCACTGCAGGCTGAGGGCCAAGTGGGGCAGCCAGTAGAGGAATGGCAGGCATAAACACCCTTGACGCCGATGCACTCTGGTGAATAAAGCCAGCCAGAAACTCAGGCAGCAAGGCCCGGACGTGTTCACTGAGGGGAGACACCGGGAAAGGCTGGGGATCGGCTCAGAGACAGGCTGTAGAACTGCTGGAGTCGAAGTGGAAGGACATCCTGGCTACATGGAGATCTCTGCACTGGCAACTCTTGTATGGAGGGGGAGCTGTCCGCCTAGAGCTGATGCTTCTCAGGTTCCGAATCCCACGGTGCCCTAGAGCTCCCATCACCGTACATCGAGGGGGATCGATGCCGATGTTTCTTGGCCTTTGCCTGAAACAGGTCGTCGAGGCTCCTTGGTGCCGAGGACAATGTCAAATCCTCCCGTCATCTCAGGGTCCATCAAGCCCAGCATCCTATTTCAAACAGTGGCCAATCCAGGTCACAATTACCTGGCAAGATCCTAAAACAGTACAATACATTTTATGCTGATTATCCTAGAAATAAGCAGTGAATTTTTCCCCGTCCACTTTAATAATGGTCTATGGACTTTTATTTAGGAAGCTATTCAAACATTTTTTAAACCCCATTAAGCTAACTGCTTTTACTACATTCTCTGGCAACAAATTCCAGAGTTTAATTACATGTTGAGTGAAGAAATAGTTTCTCCAATTCATTTTAAATTTACTACCTTGTAGCTTCATTGCATGCCCACTAGACCTAATATTTTTGGAAAGAATAAACAAGTGATTCAAGTCTACTAGTTCCAATTCATTCACTATTTTATAGATCTCTAACACATCTTCCCCTCAGCTGTATTTACTCCAAGCTGAAGAGCACTAGCATAGGGAAGTTGTCCTTTCCCCTTTATCATTTTCGTTGCCCTCCTCTATACCTTTTCTAATTCCACTATATATTTTTTGAGATGTGGTGACCAGAACTGAACACAATATTTGAGGTAAGGTTGCACCAGGAAGCAATACAAAGACATTTAAAAGTCCTCATTTTTGTTTTCTAATCCTTTCCTAATAATAGCTAACATTCTATTTGCTTTCTTAGCTTCCACCGCACACTGAGCGGAAGGTTTCAACGTATCAACATTGACGCCTAGATCCCTTTCCTGGTCAGGGACTCCTAATGTGGAACCTTGCATTATGTAGCTATAGTTCGGGTTCCTCTTTCCCACATGCATAATTTTTGCATTTGCTCACATTAAACGTCATCTGCCACGTGGATGCCCAGTCTTCCTGTCTCATAAGGTCCTCTTAATTTTTCACAATCTTCTTGCGATGTAACAAATTTGAATAACTTTCTGTTGTCAGCAAATGTAATTACCTCACTAGTTACTCCCATCTCTAGATCATTTATAAATATATTAAATATATTAAAAAGCAACGGTTCCAGCACAGACCCCTGGGGAACCCTACTATCTACCCTTCTCCATTAAGAATACTGACCATTTAACCCTACTCTGTTTTCTATCCTTTAACCAGTTTTTAATCCACAATAGAACACTAACTCTTATCCCATGACTCTTCAATTTCCTCTGGAGTCTTTCATGAAGCACTTTGTCAAACACCTTTTGAAAATCCAGATACACAATATCGAGCGGCTCACCTTTATCAACATGTTTGTTCACACCTTCAAAGAAATTGGTGAGGCAAGATTTCTCTTCACTAAATCCATGTTGCCTTTGTCTCATTAATCCATATTTTTGAATATGCTCTGTAATTTTCTTCTTTATAACAGATACCATTTTGCCTGGCACTGAGGTCAGGCTCACAGTCTATAATTTTCCAGATCACCTCTGCAATCTTTACGTCGGCGTTACATTGGCCACCCTCCAATCATCCGGTACCACTCTTGATTTTAAAGATAAATTACATATTACTAACAACAGTTCTGTAAGTTAATTTTTCAATTCCATCAGTACTCTGGGTTGAATACCATCCGGTCCAAGATATTTGCTATTCTTCAATTTGTTAAATTGCGCCATTACATCCTACAGGTTTATAGAGATTTCATTTAGTTTCTCTGACTCATCAGCTTTGATAACAATTCTGGCACAGGTATCTCTCCCAAATCTTCCTTGTTGAAAACCGAAGCAAAGAGTTCATTTAATCTCTCCACAATGGTTTTGTCTTCCCTGAGTGCCCCTTCTATCCCTCGGTCATCTAGCGGTCCAACAGATGTTTTTGCTGGCTTCCTGCTTTTAATATACCTAAAAATTTTTAATATGTGTTTTTGCCTCCAACACAATCTTTTTTTCAAAGTCCCTCTTTCCTTTCCTTATCAGTGCTTTGCATTTGACTTGCCATTCCTTATGCTGCTTCTTATTATTTTCAGTCGGATCCTTCTTCCATTTTCTGAAGGATTTTCTTTTAACTCTAATAGCTTCCTTCACTTCACTTTTTAACTATGCCGGCTGTAGCGTGGCCTTCCTTCCTACTTTTATAATACATGGAATATATTTGGCCTGCGCTTCCAGAATAGTACTTTTGAACAGCATCCATGCCTGAAGTAAATGTTTTACCTACGCAGCTGCTCCTCTAAGTTTTTTTTTTCACTGTTCTTCTCACTTTATCATAGTCTCCTTTTTGAAAGTTAAATGCTAACGTATTGGATTTCCTGTGTGTACTTACTCCAAAGCTGATATCAAATCTGATCATATTATGATCACTGTTATCAAGATGCCCCAGCACCATTACCTACTGCACCAGAATATGTGCTCCACTAAGAACTAGGTTTAGACTTTTTCCTCATGTTGGCTCCTGTACCAGCTGCTACATAAAGCAGTCCTTGATTTCTTCAAGGAATTTTACCTCCCTAGCATGCCCTGAAGTTACATTTACCCAGTCAATATTGGGGTAATTCAGATCACCCATTATTATTGTGTTGCCCAATTTGTTAGCCTCCCTAATTTCTGATAATATTACACCTGTCCATCCTGGCCAGTTGAACAGCAGTACACTCCTATCTATATCCTTTTCCCCTTTATACATGGAATTTCAATTCATAGAGACTCCAAGATGTGTTTTGTGTCCTGCAGAATTTTCGATCTATTTGATTCAAGGCCCTCCTTAACATACAATGCTACCCCTCCACCAATTTGATCCACCCTATCACTACGATATAATTTGTACTCTGGTACGACAGTGTCCCACATGTTTGTTCACCCCTTCAAGGAAATGTACTAGATTTGTGGGGCAAGATTTTCCTTCACTAAATCCATGTTGGCTTTGTCTCATTAATTCTACTACTACTACTACTATTTAGCATTTTTATAGCGCTACAAAGCGTACGCAGCGCTGCACAAACACAGAAGAAAGAGAGTCCACATACTTGCACTCGACATAGAGATTCGTGATCTTGCAGTGACATTTTATTCTGATCATCTGAACACATGTAGGGCATTCCCCAGGGTGGCAGGGTAGGAGGCATGGGTGAGGACAACCAGAAGAGCGTGGCTTGCTGCACACTTCCTCACATGCTGAACATTCTGGTCCACACTAGTAAACAAGAGTAAAAGAACTTAGTGTAAAGTTATAAATCAAATGGAATGCTAAGCTTTATTAACAAAAAATTCAACCAGCTGAGACACAGGATGTTTAAAAAAAAAAAGACATTTAGAGCCCTCAAACAGCTTTAGCATGTATTTGAAATCAACTTTTCCAGAGAAAGCATTATCAATTAACTGGGGAATTCATAGTTTCACCACAATAAATCTGCCAACATTTCAGGTTTTTCCATAAACTTCACAACAGATTCAAGAAGTAATAGAAAATTAAAGTATTTCATGACAAGTTATCATACACTGTTCTACCATCTTGGACTGCACATGAAGGCTATAGAACAAAAGCAGCAGTCTCAAATTAACACCGATACATACATTTTGTTGTAGCTCTCCTCTCTTTAAAGATTCTGAATAGAGCTCAAATATGAACTAAAAGCATGGATTGTATTAAAATAAGATGAGAAACACTTTGCCACTGACTGGATTCACAGTATTCCATTTTCATTAACAGCTTTTCTCAAACAGAAACTACAGTATTACAGACAAGAAATGAAGATGTCAAAGCCAAGAATTTTGGCAAACAGCCAGGTTATTACTGCTTTAGAATTAAAGGTAAAAACAGCAATTTTTACAAAACAAAAGAACAAAAAGCTCTCTGGATAAAGAATAAGCCTTGATAGGTCAAGTATTTTGTTTAGTCTTTACCAATAAATAAAATGAAAAAAATATATATTAGGGCAATTTTAATGTTATTTATTTAGCAAATTCTAACCACAAAACAGACTGGCACAGAAAAATGTTATTTACTAATTTTTTCCTGTTTAGTGAGTAACGGTTTCTAGAAAAGCATGCAGAACATGGCTCATGGTGTGCATGTTGTGTGTTGGTATATGTGCCAAGGGGGCCTGATCTTAGAGCAGGAGATTTTAAGACATAACCCTAGTCCCACCTCTCGGCTTTACTCTCTGAAAGTCCTGAATTGCATGGTAACAGCATCGACAAGCCACCGCCGCCGCTCCTCAGGCAGCAGGAAACATCTTAATAAAACGTCATCTCCTGTTGCCATGGGACCAGTCTTGCAATAAGAGTTGCGGAATGGAAACGGGACTTGATATACCAACTTTCTGTGGTTTTTACAACAACATTCAAAGCGGTTTACATAGTAGATACAGGTACTTACTTGTACCTGTAGCAATGGAGGGTTAAGTGACTTGCCCAGACTCACAAGAAGTTGCAGTGGAAATTGAACCCAGTTCTCCAGGATCAAAGTCATCTGCACTAACCACTAGGCTACTCCTCCACTCCTAAAGTCTAACGAGGCCACCACTTGAAGTCTTGGCAGCATTTTGAAGTGGCGCTGGCAGCGAGCAGCAGCGTCACATAGGAAAGAGTGGGGTTCTTTCCTGCCCTGAAGAGGCCACTAGACCACCAGGGCACAACAACGGTACATGAGGGGAGGGCACCCCGAGGGCCACCAGCCAACCTGCAAACCCACACAAATGGGCAGGCTGGAAAAATCTGCCTAATGTCCCACAGTGCCCTCAAAAAGAGGACATGTTCGGGTAAACCCGGACATGTAGTAACCCTAGTAATATGTGGCTGTCTTAACTAATGATGTTTGTTTTATACCAATGATTATATGCTCATAAGTTTTGTAGCTTTTTGGAGTGACCATTTTTAGATTATTCAGTGCTCATTTTAGATCATCACTGCTTGTGTGTGAACTACTAGTCTTTGTGAGTAGTCCTTTCACACTTTTACATTGCTTTTTGATACTGGTTTTTATAATAGTTTATATGTTAATTTTATTTATAGTTATATTTAGTCACCTCTAATGCAGCCCTTTGCCAGGCACTTGTGAGACCTTTTTATTGAATTAATGTTTCTTCGACACCAAGCATGTATTCTGCTTCTTTGGACTGCCTGATACCTACTTTCTGGGCAGGTTAACTGCTTTGCCTTAAGATAGAATGGAGAGTTTTGATTGTACCATTCAAGGGCTGGGAACAAAAGAACTATTCTACCATAAGAGACAACATAGCAAAAGAAATGTTATTGGACTTCTTAGGTTAAATAACATTTTGGATTATAGGGGATTTTAGTTAAGAATTCTGGAAAAATGGAGAGAGAGTGTGAATGAGTGGGATATGTGGAAAGATGATATGTTTAAGAAGTCTGCTGTTGCATATTAAAATAAAATAGATAATTAAGCTATACAAAAAAAGAAAAGAAAAGATGGGGTGGGGTAGAGTGGTAAGAATCTAAAATAACGGATTAGATCTTGATGTATTTTATACAGTAATGGAATATCTCGCATCACATACATGCCAAAAAGAAATCTCTTAGGAAACAAAATTAAACAAAAACAAAACCTTACCTCTAGCTTGCCACTAGCTTCTGTGACTTCATGACATTTGTTTACACAAGTGTGATTGCCACATTTGAGGAGCCGTTTGCATGATCTTCCACATGAGTAAGGACCAACAGCATGGCAAGGTATCGGACTGACCTGAAAACTCAAAGGAAAATGAATGATAGCAAATCAGAAAATATTTTGCTGGTAATTCTTGAAAAATCTCTGCCAACTCAAATCATTAAAAAAACTTGTTCAATAAATTTGTCTTTTTTTGATAAGCCTCAAATAAACCTAACATTCACAATACATTTTTTTTTTTAGTCAACAGGGACAGTGTGCAATTTATATCCGAGGAGTGAAAGAAAAATATTTCTTCCTTCTAAGCCAGGAGTTTCCAGACGTGACCTGGGGATTTCACAGTTAGTTGGGTTTTCAGAGACAGGTTTGCATATAACCAAGTCTCCAGTGCATGCAAATAGACATAATGCATATTCAGTGTGGATATCTGGAAATTCTAACTGGCTATATTTTACATTCAGAACAGGTTTCGGAAGCCTTGTTCTAAATGTGTATATTTTTGATACTGTTTCACAGTAGTTCTATTATTAGGTTTCAATTTGCTGTTTTCAAGTTTACCTTATTTATTGTATTTGTTTATTCTTGGATATTTTACTATTGTTATGCTGTTAACAAAATTGTTTTTGTTAAACTGTACCTGCTGTACATCGCCTTGGGTGAATCTCTTTATAAAGGCGGTTAATAAATCCCAATAAATAAGCAAGCAAGCATCAAATGGAAAATAGTGTTATAGCTGTCTGGTAGATCAAATGAACTATACAAAAAAAAAAAGACAAGATGACTAACTATAAAAGGAAAATTATAGCCAGGTCCTATCTGGAAGAGTCTCTGCTGACACAACTAAGTGGATTACAATAAAACATTCATAATAAACTTCAACAGATAAACCTCATCTGGCATCAAACAAGCTAACAAATCAGCCCCATGTCTGCACAAACATTTGTGTCTTTAATAATTTTTGAAATAATGCCATACTACTACTACACTGTCTTAAAGCCCTAGGTAAAGCATTCCAAATCTGCAGTTCAGCAATAGAAAATGCTGCCTTTCGAGTACATGCATATTTCACAGAACGCAAATCTCTAGTTACCAGCAACATCGCATGCTCTGACCTCAATGTCCATAAAGGCTGATATACTGAAATAACATCTTTAACATACCGTGGAACAGTGTACCAAACAGTATACCAACCCCAGCTACTTTTTTAGATGGATGAGAAACAAATCTACAAATTGGGAAAGCTTTAAAGCCAAGTTATCTCTTATCTCGCCTTCTAAGATGCACCTCCTGAACCAGATACACAGAAGCCTCAAGCCTATTGGCCTTCTGTAGTAGGCATTTAAACTTAAAGGGAGAATAGTGACAACCTTACTATTAGCCATAATAATAGAGGAGAAAGTATACAAATCTTATTGCTAGTCATAAACATAGATACACCACTAGAAATAAATTCACACTGCAATCCCACTATAGCCTCCCCCCCTCGCTTTCCCCATCCCCAAATCCCCCATCCTCCCTTTCCCCAACCCCCATGCCAAAGTAATGAGGAGTTTGGTGAGGAGGAAAAACCTTGCGACCCTGGCCACTCCCCTAATATGGTGCCATGATCAGGGAAGTAAGCTGATCCCAAAACCAAGTGGCCATTATAGAATTGTGCAAACATCAAAATCGAACCTAGAATGGACAAATTAACTTATTATCAAGATAAACAGGACCCACAGTAAAACTCTCAACGTGCTAAACTCAACAGAGAGTGCCAAAGCATATAGCACTTAGTAATATAACTTGATGCTCCATGCCCAATTTCTCTGTTGTGATTGGAGCCTGCTTTTGCCAGATGAAACTCGCTGCCATTTTTGTGGGATGGATGGTTTAGGTTGGTGTACTTCAGGTGCCTCTTCTACAGCCCACCATCCAAGTGATCTTAACACTGGCAGTGCAGATTCCCTGGATGAGACTTTGTACACTGTGAATTGTAGTCCAAAAGAAAAACAGCGCTATCTCACTTAATCAGTTCTAAGATTCTCTGTGACGTCCCTCATTTCGTGCCATTTGCATATTATTGGGGAGACATCTGCAAAAAGAGATATTTCTTATGTTTCCCATGTTAAGTGATCCTGCTTCCATGCAGCAAAAAAGATCACCTCTTAAGACATAACTGTGATAGCACGCTATATCTTTGGCTAGATACATGAGGCAGTACATTGAAAAATAACAGGCAGTAGTGTAATGATGGAATACATCTTTCTGTGATAGGAAAAAAGATTCTTAGCAAGAAATTCAGACAGTATGTTTGTAGACATTTAAACTAGAGTGTGGGGATGGCAAAAGGAAGCAAGAAAATCCAGAACGTCACCTCCCCGGAAAAACATGATGGCAGAGGAGACAGTAATGTTAATATAGAAAACTATCTAAACTATCTTAACACATGGAAAGCAATGAGAAATGCTCCTAGTTTTGGATTACCTAAATCTGTAAAAACTACTCCCGATCATCTGACCTTCAGAAAAGCACTCAAGACCACCTTATTTGGAATAGCTTACGCTAAAGTCCCGCCGTTGCATCCCTAACTGTTGAACTGTACCTGTCTTAATGACATCCTCCACTTTCTTACCCTTCCCCTTCTCTGTAATTACTTACTGATCAATCCTACTTCCATGTACTTGATTGTTTATGCCAAATTAATGTATGCCTTTTCAGCCCTTTGCTGTTGTAAGCCATATTGGGCCTGCCTGCGGGCGGGAAAATGTGGGATATAAATGCTATAAATAAATAAAAATGTTTAAGATTTGTAAGCCCTGATGATGGCTGGAGTCTTGAATACTGTTGCTATTACTGAGACATGGTTCAACGACTCCCATGAATGGGATGCGACCATACCAGGCTATAATGTTTTTAGGAAGAGCCAAAGAGGTAGAGGAGTGGCACTGTATGTGAAAAATAATATCAGAGCAACTGAAAAGCAGGGAAGCTGGTGAAAGGATGAAGTTATATGGATCATCCTGGAAAGAGAAAATGGAACCTGTATCCACACATGTGTTATCTACAGACCTCTGGCACAAATGGAGAAACTGAACAAGCTTGGAATGAAAGAGGAGGAGCTGTAGCTGGGAGATTTAAACTTGCCTGATGTGGACTGGAACATCCTGTCAGCAGAATCAGAAAGAAGCAGAGAGATTGTAGATGCCTGTCAAAGTGCTTTGTGCAGACAAATGGTGACAGAATCCATAAGGGAAGGTTCGATGCTGGATATAGTGCTCACAAATGGAGGAAGTGTTTCCAACATCCAGGTGGGTGCCCACCTAGGCATAGTGATCACACAATATGGTTTGAGATAAGAGCAAAAGTGGACGGCAGATGCACAAAAGTAAAAGTACTAGATCTTAGACATGCTGATTTTGGTAAAATGGGGGAATACCTGAAGAAGCTGATGGCACGGGCAGGCAGAGAAGAAGTGGAAGTCCAGTGGCCTAGAGCTGAAAGCTGCTATAAATATGTCAACAGATCTTTATATTAGGAAAGTTAACAAAATCAAGAGAAACAGGAAGTCTATATGGTTCTCCAAAGAAGTGGCCGAAAAAATAGGGGCAAAAAGAGGCTGTGTTCAAGAAATACCGAAGAACTTAAGAGGATCATGGAAAAGATTACCAGATTAAACTCAGAGAAGCAAAGAGGGAAAAACAGCTAGCGCAAGCACACGTGTAAGAAAAAATGGCTAAAGATGTCATGAGAGATGATAGGACCTTTTTCAGACACACTGGGGAAAGGAGGTAAGCTAGGAATGGTATTGGAAGACTGAAAGATGCTGAGAATGGCTATGTGGAGATTGGTGAGGATAAGGCAAACATGCTAAACAAATGCTTCTCTTCAGTTTACATTGAAGAAAATCGTAGAGAAGGACCGCGGTTGGCTGATGAGGATGTATCTGGGAATGGAGTGGATACTGCACCCTTCACGGAAGAAAAAGCGTTTATAAACAACTTGAAAATCTGGAAGTGGACAAAGCTATGGGGCCGGATGGGATACATCCCAGGATACTGCGGGGGCTTAGAGAAATCTTGGCAGGACCTCTTAAGGATTTATTTAAGAGGTCTTTAGAGACAGAAAAGGTTCCATGGGATTGGGAGACTAGCGGATGTGGTCTCTCATTACTAAAGCAGGGTCAGAGAAGTGAGAAACTACAGGCCGGTAAGCTTCACATCGGTGGTAGGAAAAAATAATGGTGTCGCTGCTGAAGGAAAAGATAGTTAACTTTCTAGAATCCAACAGACTGAGTGATCCGAGGCAACATGGCTTTACCAAAGCAAAATCCTGCCAAACAAATCTAATTGATTTTTTTGACTGGGTGACCAAAGAAATGAATAAAGAACATGAGCTAGATGTAATCTACTTGAACTTTGGCAAAGCCTTTGATAGGATTCCTCACAGAAGACTCTTGAATAAGCTGAGAGGGCTCAAAGTGGTGAAATGGATTGGAAACTGGTTGACCAACAGGCGACAGAGGATGGTGGTAAATAGAATCCGCTCAGAAGGAAGTTGAGAAGTGGAATGCCTCAGGGATTGGTACTAGGGCCGATTCTGTTTAATATATTTGCGAAAGACCTTGCTGATGGGTTAGAAAGAAAAGTTTGCATTTTTGCAGATGACGCAAAGATAGCCAATAGTGTGGATACCCCAGAGGGAGTAGATACCATGAGAACAAATCTCAATTGGTCAAAGGTCTTGACAGTTAAAATTTTATGCTAATAAGAGTGATAAACTTGAGGTGCAGAAATCCAAAGGAGATGTACCAGATAGGAGGAGAGAGATTGATAAGCAAAGCTCAGGAGAGGGACCCTGGTGTCTGAGGATCTCAAAGTGACAAGACCAACAGGGCCAACAAGATGCTAGGCTGCACAGAAAAGGGTATAACCAGCAGAAGAAATGAGGTGTTGACGCAAGTTGGTGAGGCTCCACTTGTAGTATTGTGTTCAGTTTTGGAGGCCATATCTTGCTAAGGACTTTAAAAACAAAACTTGAAACAGTTCAGAGAAAAGCAACGAAAATGATATAGGGCTTGCGTCAGAAAACGTACAAGGACAGACTTAAGAAACTGAAAATGTATGTCCTGGAGGAAAGGCGAGACAGGGGTGATATGATACAAAGATTTGAAATATATTAATCTACAAACAAACCTTTTCCAGAGATGAGAAGGTGGTAGAATTAGATGGCATCAATTGAGAGGGGGGAGGGAGTGACTCAGGAATAATGTCAGGAAGTACTTTTTCAAGGCGAGGGCGGTAGATACCTGACATGCCCTCCCATGAGAAGTGGTGGAGATGAAAACAGAAACGGAATTCAAAAATAGAAACATGACGGCAGATAAAGGCCATATGACCCATCCAGCCTGCCCATCCTCTGTAAACCCTAATTCTTCCTGTTCCTAAGCGATCCCACGTGCTTATCCCATGCCTTTTTAAATGCTGGAACAGTCCTCGACTCCAAAACCTCTACCAGGAGGCCATTCCACGCCTCCATCACCCTTTCTGTGAAATAGTACTTCCTTAGATTATGCCTAAGCCTATTCCCTTTTAACTTTCTCATATGCTCCCTCATTCCAGAGCTCTCCTTCATTTGAAAAAGGCTCTCTTCCTGTACATAAATGCCCTTGAGATATTTAAACGTCTTTATCATGTCTCCTCTCTCCCTCCTCTCTTCCAGCATATAAATGTTGAGGTTCATAAGCCTGTCCCTATAATTTTTGCGTTCAAGACCGCTTACTAATTTTGTAGCCGCCGTCTGGACCAACTCCATCCTGTTTATATCTTTCTGTAAGTGCGGTCTCCAGAACTGCATGCAGTACTCCAAATGGGGCCTCACTAGAGACTTGTACAACGGCACTATCACCTCCTTTTTCCTGCTGGTCATGGCGCTCTTTATGCACCCAAGCATCCTTCTGGCTTTGACCGTCGCTTTTTCTACCTGTTTGGAAGCTTTAAGGTCATCAGACACAATCACCCCCAAGTCCCACTCTTCCATCGCACACAAACACTTCACCCCCTATACTGTACCATTCCCTCGGATTCTTGCGACTCAAGTGCATGACCCTGCATTTTTTGGGATTAAACCTTAGTTGCCAAATATCAGTCCATTCCTCTAGCTTCACTAGGTCCTTCCTCATGTCATTCACACCCTCCAGGGTGTCCACCCTGTTGCAGAGTTTAGTATCATCCGCAAAGAGACAAACCTTACCAGACAGCCCTTCCACAGTATCGCTCACAAAAATGTTAAAAAGAGACGGCCCTAGGACCGATCCCTGCGGTACGCCATTGACGACATCCTTTTCTTCAGAGCAAGCTCCATTTACCACTACCCTCTGTCTCCTACCATTGAACCAATTTTCAACCCAATCCGTTACTCTAGGTCCCATACCGAGGGCACTTTATTTATTTATCAGTCGCCTGTGTGGAACCGTGTCAAAGGCTTTGCTGAGATCCAAGTATACCACATCAAGTGCCCCTCCCACATCCAACTGGTTGGTCACCCAGTCGAAGAAGACAGATTCGTCTGACACGACCTGCCACTAGTGAAGCCATGCTGTCTTGGGTCTTGCATTCCATTTAGCTCAAGAAATCTCACAATCCTCCTCTTTAGAAGCGTTTCCATTAGCTTACTCACCACCAAGGTCAGACTGACAGGTCTGTAATTTCCAAACTCCTCCTTACTTCCACTCTTGTGCAAAGGAACCACATCCGCCCTTCTCCAGTCCACCGGGACCACTCCAGTTTCTAAGGAAGCATTGAAGAGGTCCATCAGCGGAGCCAACAGAACTTCTCCGAGTTCCTTAAGCACCCTCAGGTGTATCCCATCTGGCCCCATCGTTCTGTCCACTTTTAGTTTGGCAAGCTCTTCCTGTATAGAAGATGGGTCATTCCATGCCAAGTGGTCTAAAATTAAAAAAAGTTCCCACCATCATATTCTCCAATTTTGTTCAAATTTTATCTGTTGCACGAGTCAGGTGTTAAAAGAAGGTTCCCAAAATTTGAGGTCTCTAACTGCAATAGTTGCAGATCTAGACCCCCTTTTCTGGAAGGTTGTCAGTCCATGAGCGCGCGACATTTACCAAAATGCCATTTTTGGGGTCTAATAAAATCCAAACACATTTATAAGAATGGCTAAAATATTCAAATCCTGTTCAGTTTTTGATGTTAATTCCGATGAAATACATTTTAACATTATGGATGCAAAATCCAGTCAAACAAGTTGACTCAAAGTGTGCATCAAAATTGGTCGCGACTCATCAGAACATATTTGGACCAATATTCAGACCACAACAACTTCCATGCAAACAAAGATACAGACTTGAAATTTTGAACAAGCATTATGCTTGTGCTGGACATAATACTGCCAGATTTGCAACTAACCAGCATCTATAACCGCCCTGCAAGATCTCTTCAAAGTTGGCACTGTCAGCGCAAATGTACCAAAGTTCAAAGCCAATTATTTAAAAAAAAAGAGTCTGCCTGAATCAGCTTGTAAACAGTATCATCTGAAAGAGAAAATTGTGCTCTACAACACTGATATGGTAAAATTATGCATCATACCTGATAATTTTCTTTCCATTAATCATAGCAGTTCAATCCATAGACTGGTGGGTTGTGTCCATCTACCAGCAGGTGGAGATAGAGAGCAATCTTTTGCCTCTCTACATGTGGTCATGTGCTACCAGGAAATCCTCAGTATAGTCGATATCAAAGCTCCATCCGCAGGAATCACCAAACATAGAGAATTACACCCACAAAGGGACACTCCGCCACCCAACCACCACCGAAGTGGGGGGGGGGGGCACCCACACCCGCCGACGAGGGGGGGAACTGGCATGTCCTGCTACCGCAACCGCGGGAGGAGCTGGCTTAACCCATCACCGCCAAAGCGAGAGGGAAACAAAGCTACCCTACTGCCGCAGAAAGCGGGAGGGAGCACTGGCATAATTTTGTTATGAATCCAACCACCGTCGAAACAGGGGGAAAGCAGCAGCAACTCTCTGTAACACAAAGTCGTCCCAACTCCTGGGAAATCCAAGTGGAAGAACTTGAATTCGAAGTCCTCCTGAACAGGAACTGAAGTCTAAACTTGAACCTAAAATATAACTGAACTAGAACAAACAGTACAGATATCTGGGAGGGACTATGGATTGATCTGCTATGATTAATGGAAAGAAAATTATCAGGTATGATACATAATTTTACCTTCCATATCATCAAGCAGATCAATCCATAGACTGGTGGGATGTACCCATTAGATTGTAAGCTCTTTGAGCAGGGATTGTCCTTCTGTGTTAAAATTGTACAGCGCTGCGCAACCCTGGCAGCGCTCTAGAAATGTTAAGTAGTAGTAGTAAGTAGTACCCAAGCAGTACTCACCCAGGGCGGGACATGGAAATCCCAGAACGCAACACTGAAGCTCCAAACTGGGCTTTGGCCCGGGCTGTCACGTCCAAGTGATAATGCCGTGAGAAGGTATGAGCCGACGCCCAAGTCGCCGATCTGCAAATCTCCTCCAAGGAAACGGATCTGGACTCTGCCATTGAAGCCACCTGTGCTCTAGTAGAATGAGCCTTCAGCTGGATAGGCGGCACCTTCCCTGCGGCCACACAAGCCGCCGCAATCGTTTCCTTGACCCAACGTGCCACGGTAGGTTTAGATGCCTGCAGACCCCTACGGGAGCCCGCGAACAGCACAAACAGGTGATCCGACTTCCGGAAATCGTTGGTCACTTCCAAGTATCTGATGATAACTCGTCTAACATCCAGGCATCTGAGAGCACGATACTACTCTGGATAATCCTCCCTACAGAAGGAGGGTAGACAAAGCTGCTGATTCACATGGAAGCGAGAAACCATCTTGGGCAGGAAGGAAGGCACTGGGCGAATAGACACTCCTGCCTCCGTGAACCGCAGGAATGGCTCTCTACACGAGCGCGCCTGGAGCTCGGAAATCCTCCTGGCAGAAGCGATTGCCACCCAAAAAAACTGCTTTCAACGTCAGGTCCTTCAGAGACAGCCGCGATAATGGCTCAAAGGGCGGCTTCTGCAAGGCCAGTAGCACCAGATTGAGATTCCACGTAGGCACTATCGAGTGCAGAGGAGGGCGTGGGTGATTAACCCCTTTGAGAAAACGCACCACATCTGGCTGAGAAGCCAGGGAAGCACCCTTCAGGCGACTCCTGAAGCAAGCTACAGCCGCTACCTGGACCAGATAGAGAGAATACTGGGGATTTCTTGGTAGCACATGACCACATATAGAGAGGCAAAAGATTGCTCTCTATCTCCACCTGCTGGTAGATGGACACAACCCACCAGTCTATGGATTGATCTGCTTGATGATATGGAAGTTTTAGTTACCTAATACAAATACAAAACTGACTCCAGCTTATACACAATCATTCAAAAAAAAAAGCTGATATCTGTTTTTTGAAAATTGGAGAAAAGCCCTCAGAAACCAAAGGCGGAATGTCTCTGATTTAAAACACTGTCACAGTAACTTAATGTGTACAGTGTTTGATTTTGATCACTGGGCATAAAAACTCCAATAACTTATGAGAACAAAAATTTTTTTTGTGATGCTTTTAAATTGTGATTAAAGTGCAGATTTGCAAATAACGAATAAACAAACTTCTCACTAATTCAAAATGCTCTTATTCTCATCAAATCTCGCTTATAACTGATATTGATAGAGAAAGCACTTAGCTTATCATCTTATCCAGCACAGACTCAAGTTCAACGGGGCCACGTTTCACCCATCAAAAAAAGGCAGATTTTACAATTTGAATGTTGTTGAATTCTAAATACTTTTAACTTTTACTTCTCTAGAGACCGTGCACTGCTATTTAGCACCAGTTCCTGACGAAGCCTTTTTTTGATGGGTGAAACGGTGGCCCTGTCGAACTTGAGCATTTCAAATTAGTGAGAAGTCTATTTGTTATTTGCAAATCTGCACTTTAATCACAATTTAAAAGCATCACAAAAATGTTTTTGTTCTCATAAAAGTTATTGGAGTTTTCATGCCAATGATCGAAATCAAACGCTGTACACATTCAGTTACTGTGACAGTGTTCCCTTTGGTTTCTGAGGGCTTTTCTCCAATTTTCAAAAAACAGATATCAGCAGCTATTTTGAATGATTGTGTATAAGCTGGAGTCAGTTTTGTATTAGGTTACTTTTTTCAACTCTAGCAGAAAAACTGCATTTACTTTAAGTTCCTAAAAATCAGTTACAAAACGTACTGTAGTTTATTACATCAAAAATGCAAGCCAGCTAACCTGCAAACCGGTCGCAACATTCTTGTTTTCAGTTGGGCCATTTGTACTAAACACTATAAGATACAACATTAATAAGCTACAACAAATTCATTTTTATATTTTTGGTTGTCTTAATAATCTTTCTTAGGAAAACGATTAATTTTATATTGCCCACAACCGGCCACAGGCCTATGACTCACCTCATGTTTTCCAAGACACTCCCTGCAACAAAATAAAACAGCATTTCAGCCAATTGTGGGAGGACATTTTCAATGAATAACGCAAATAAGCTATTGCTCTTTATGTGATCTTTATTTGCTATGAGAAAATAACTAAGTTGAACCAAACAGATTAGTCATGTTACTTTTATTTTTATTAAAGTCCCAGTTTATAACAAATTAAGTTTATAACAATTCTTATAAAGAGAAATTTATTATTGAAGAATCCTGTTGTAACGAACAGGAAAAAAAATTCTTTCAGAGAAGATAAAACTCTATTTAAAAGTTATTGTTTAACACAATCATAGTAACATTTTCTTACCAGTATTGAATCTGAACAAGTTCTGAACATTAACTTAGCACAAGCTTCTGTGTAACAACTAGGGATTCAACAATTCCTTCAGAACTTACTCAAGGATGAAATGCACTCATCACAGTCCTCCTACTCCTGGGTCCCAATCAGGGTCAAAAATCTAGATAAGGAGTTCTATGAAGTCTCCTAGAACATCTCATCTATTATTTTAAACCTGGCAGTGAAGAAGACCCTGAGAGGCTAGACATAGGCATTACCTATTTTGAGACAAATTGGAGAACTAAACTACAATGGTTTGGCAAAAAGTTCCAAGAAATTTGCAGCTTTACTTAGGAATGTGGATGAAACGGCCTTTATTTTCTGGAAGGAAAAAACAAAGATGCCATATAGGGGGTAAGAAAACAGATAAAGCTATACCTACACCTGAAATATTGACTGGTTCTGAACTCCAATTAGCTAAAGCACCTATATCTTTCTTGAGGAGGAATTAAGACAATGGAGCAGACATGGTGATTAAAAAAAAAATGGAGACAATGAAGAAATCAATAAAACAGTATGCTCAACATAGCCATGTTTCGCCTGTTAAGGGCTGCTTCAAAGGCAAAATGTTAAAACAAAACCGATATATAAATACAATTAAGACATATCACAACGCAAAATCATGCTAACAAATAGAAAACAATGAATCAAATACTAAAACAGCATGTATAAGATCATCATAATAAATAAATAAATACATACATCATTGAATATCAGAGTCAAAGCAAAAATTTATGTGGAAACACAAACTTACACATACCCTTATGGAGTGAGCATTTCACACCACCAGAGACATCATTTGATGTGCGTGACTGGAGCATCCCTTACAACAGTAGTGGGTCACATGACCTGAACTTCAGCAGCTGGACAAGAACTATCAGCTCTGTCTTTTTACAAAAAAGCAGATGACTATCAGAAAATCCTCTCAAAACTATCCCAAAGTGAATACAAATCATTAAATAATTACAAAAATGTTTTTAAAAAATGCTAAAAAAACAATCCCATGCATTCCACCTATCATAGGGAACAACATGGCTGCTGACCCTCCAGTTTTAAGGGAAGCTCCAGTTACACACACCAGATGCTGCCTGTATAGTGACCCCCTTGGAGGTTGGAGGTCCAGGCATATGGGTGGAATTAACTTATTTTTAAGGAACTGCTTTATGCATGCTTTTACACCGAATCTTTGGAAGAGACTGAGGGTTTAGAATTGTTTTAATATTTATTCTTTCATTCTCTGCAGCAATGCCTATGGTGAAGTGAAATGCTCACACCATAAGGGGTGTAAGAAGCTTGGGTTTACACACACATTTTTTAAATTTCAATTTGCATGTTTTACTTGATGCTGCATTTACACTGTTATTTAATTATTTTTTATTATGATGTCCTTATACATATTAAGTTTTAGTATCATTTGATTCATTATGTTTTCTATTTACATAAGTACATAAGTATTGCCATACTAGGACAGACCGAAGCTCCATCAAACCTAGCATCCTGCTTCCAACAGTGTCCAATCCAGGTCACCAGTACCTGGCAAGTTCCCAAAACAGTACAATACATTTTATGCTGCTTATCCTAGAAATAAGCAGTGGATTTTCCCCAAGTCCGTTTTATTAATGGTCTATAGACTTTTCCTTTAGAAAGCCATCCAAACCTTTTTTAAACCCTGCTAAGCTAACTTCTTTTACTACATTCTCTGGCAATGAATTCCAGCGTTTAATTACAAGTTGAGTGAAGAAATATTTTCTCTGATTTATTTTCAATTTACTACTTTATAGCTTCATTGAGTGGCCCTAGTCCTAGTATTTTTGGAAAGAGTAAACAAGCGATTCACGTCTACCCATTCCACTCCACTCATTATTTTATACACCTCTATCATATCTCCCCTCAGCTGTCTTTTCTCCAAGCTGAGCAGAGGGTTTCAATATTAACAACAATAACGCCTAGATCCCTTTCCTGGTCAGTGACTCCTAATGTGGAACCTTGCATTACATAGCTATAGCTTGGGTTCCTATTTCCCATATGCATCACTTTGCACTTGCTCACATTAAACATCACCTGCCATTTGGATGCCCAGTTTCCCAATCTCGTAAGGTCCTCTTGTAATTTTTCACAATCCTCCCGCAATTTAACTACTTTGAATAACTTTGTGTCATCAGCAAATTTAATTACCTCACTAGTTACTCCAATCTCTAGATCATTTATAAATATGGTAAAAAGCAGCAGCTCCAGCACAGACTCCCTGGGGAACACCACTATCTACCCTTCTCCATTGAGAATACTGACCATTTAACCCTACTCTCTGCTTTCTATCTTTTAACCAGTTTTTAATGCACAATAGGACACTACCTCCTATCCCATAACTCTCCAATTTCCTCTGGAGTCTCATGAGGTACTCTGTCAAATGCCTTTTGAAAATCCAGATACACAATATCGACTGGCTCACCTTTATCCACATGCTTGTTCACCCCTTCAAAGAAATGTAATAGATTGGTGAGGCAAGATTTCCCTTCACTAAATCCATTTTGGCTTTTTGTCTCATTAATCCACACTTTTGAATATGCTCTGTAATTTTGTTCTTTATAATAGTGTCTACCATTTTACCCGGCACCGTGAGGCTGACCTTTCTATAATTTCCCGAATCTTCTCTGGAACCTTTTTTAAAAATTTGCATTACACTGGCCACCCTCCAATCTTCCGGTACCACGTTTGATTTTAAAGATAAATTACATGTTACTAACAATAGTTCAGCAAGTTTATTTTTCAATTCTATCAGTACTCTGGGATGAATACCATCCAGTCCAGGAGATTTGCACTCTTCAATTTGTTAAATTGCCCTATTACATCCTCCAGGTTTACAGAGATTTCATTCAGTTTCTCTGACTTGTCAGCTTTGAATACCATTTCTGGCACCAGTATCTCTCCCCAATCTTCCTTGGTGAAGACCGAAGCAAAAAATTTGTTTAATCTCTCCACTATGGCTTTGTCTTCCCTGAGTGCCCCTTTTACCCCTCGGTCATCTAACTGTCCAACCAATTCTTTTGCCAGCTTCTAACTTTTAATATACCTAAAATATTTTTTTACTAGTTATTTATATATTGATTTTAACAACACATTTGCTCCTGAAGCAGCCCTTGCTGGGTCGAGCACACTTTTTAACTGATTTCTTCATTAATAAAGTCTCCATTTTTTATTGCTTTGTCTGCTTTATCATCTTTATTCCTTCTGTAAATTACAGACTGTTTGCCATTCTATTTTTTGGGATCTCTGAGGGAAATTAAAATGAAGGAACGCAAAATGTATCACTGAGGATTTTTCAGATTAATCAATTTGCTATTTCCACCACAGTGAATCTGAACTGTGCTATAAGATTGCTTATCTTATGGATGCAGACACAAATTTCTGAAATGCTTGTCATCTGCTTTTCAGAAATTGGAAATAAAAGATTTTAAGTGATTTGACATAGTGCAAAATACGATAAAACCCAATTCAAATGTTAAGGAGGAAGGAAACTGCAAGTATGAAAGCAGATTTAATTGAACGGTGCAGATAGTTTAGTACCTCATAACACTATTTAAAGCTTTAATTAAACAATGTGATTTTTTGCAAAGATGTGACAGTATTAATCACACAAATATCAGGTTTACTGATTAAATCAATATCTTACTACTAAACTAATTTTCTTTTTTAAAAAAGGCTCTTTCATTAGGTGGTGGGGGGAGCAATCTTAAGAATGGCAAACCAATGGTCCACTAAGCTCTACATTCTGTTTATGATAGAGGACAGATCATCTGCAAATGCCTTGCCAATTCTAACTGGAGGTGGGGTGGGAATGTCAATCTACGTTGCTTACTCTAAGCAAGACACCACAATCCCAAAGTCTGTCTGGCTAATTATTAATGGACCTTCTTCCAGAAACTTGTCAAATCCTTTAACAGGACTTTGCTATACCACTAACCAACTTTACTGTATGTTGACCGAAAAAAATGACTTGATCCTATTTGCAAGAATAAATAACTGTTCTCTATTGATTTTTGTTTTTGTTTCACTCATTCTTATACCCTATCCATGCATAAGAATCACAAATTATTAAATTTTCTTCATAGGGAAGCCATTTCAAACTCCTCGCGGAAAGAGGAAATGACGTCAGAAGGCGGGACTCTGAGAGAACGAACTCGAAGGGAAGGCTGGAGACTGGCAGGATTTTCAATGACACGGCCGCTTCGATGGAGGTAATCAGGGGAGCGAGGAGAATCGCTAGGTGGCTGGAGGGTGGGGGGCAGTGAAGAGAGGAGAATCGCTAGGTGGCTCGGGAGAGACCTGTGAAGTGACGCATGCGCAGAACAGGTGCGCTGTTCTGCGCATGCGCGACACGTCAGTCACAGCTCATTTATATAGTAGGATTAGCAAGTAAATGGCTTTGAATCATAAAGGGGTCAGGAGAAGACCACTGCCTTTTTGCAGATGGCAATAAGATCTGTAACACAGCAGACATGCCAGAGAGAGTAGACTGTATCTAAGTGATCTAAGGAAATGTGATGAGACAGGTAAGGTTCAATATTAAAGTGTTACACATTTGGGATGCAGAAAACTAATGCTGGGGTTAGATACCGATGTCCACAGAACAGGACATAAATGTCAGGGTGATTATATTCAATGATTTCAAGGTAGTGAAACAGTGTGACAAAGCAGTGGCCAGAGCTGGAGGAATGCTAGAGTGCATAAGAAGAGGTATAACTAATAGAAAAAGGAAGTGATTATGCTATTGTATAGTCATTCACGAGACCTCACCTGAAGTACTGCATCCAGCTCTGGAAACCATACCTCCAGAAAAATGTAAACAGTGGAGGTGATCCAACACACTATAGGGCCTTGTACCAGAAGCCATAATATGCAAGACTAAATTATTTACATATGTGTATACTAGAGGAGAGGAAAAAATAGGGGATATATGATACAGACATTCAAATACCTGAAAATATACTAACATACCAGGAAGCAGGCATTTTCAATGGAAATGAGACACAATGCAGAAAGAATCTAGAGCAATATCCGGAAATATTTTTTTCATAGTGTGATGGATAACTGAATATTTCTTTGGGCCTTGTACCTGCTTGTTAATACAGTACATACTGTATTCCTGTTATCTGGAGTCACAGAGACTACTGTCCTAGGCACAATTCTGCTCAAAACCAGATAAGAAATCTGACTTTATGCTCTTGGACAGACTTCAACCTGGCTTCTTAACGCCTTCTGGTTAACCATCACATATGTGGGCTATTAGGCAGATTCTAAGCTTGTCCACAATTTGATTTCTTGTTCAAGAATCACTTACACAAGTCAGATGGAGGGATTGCTATACTTTATTAACAGTGCTCTAGTTCTGGATGAAGTTAATGTCCATTCATTTAACATATCTTTAGTAGCCCATTCAGCTTTTTCTGTTCTCATGATAGATAAACCAGTCCAACATTCATATTGGAGACTCAAACTCTTAGTTACCAACTGTTTAATACAGATGTATATTTATTTATTTTAAAACTTTGTATACCACCTATACCCTAGGTAGTTTCTATAAATATATATATATATACATATATATATATATATATATATATATACATATATATATATATATATATATATATATATATATATATATATATATAATTAAAACATACAATTCATCAAAAATACTTACAATTTACTAATATTATGGAATTACTGGTGGAAAATAAAGCTATGTGCAATCAGAAAAATAGTCACAAAAAGTTGCATCTTCAGGAGTCTTTTAAACTGCAAGATGTTACTATAATGGCAAAGCTGACCAGACAATGCATTCCATAAGGAATTTCCATCTGGAATAAAAGCTGAAGCACTTATATCCACACGATGTGTCTGTACTACATTGGTGGAAACCCACATGGCAGTCTGAACGCAGTGCCCATCTTGGTCGATAAACATTTAATACTTGCTTTAAATAGATTGAAGCGTCACCAAATAAAGTCCGATGTATGATCGTCAACACCTTGAATTGAATTATTTGTGAAATGGGTAGCCAATATACAGACAATAGATTTACTGCATAAAGATTGTTGAAACTGAGTGAAGTAGAGTCTGTCAGAAATAATCATCTCAGTTCAGCCACTGGCAGGATGGGCTGCTAAATTGGTTGAGTGACTTAAATGGAAATGAATGCAGTAGTTGATGAATGTCAAACGGTGAAAAAAGATGATGAATTTGCAAAAGTGAGGGGGGGTGGGGGGTGGGGAGGAGGCTTGTGACAGCTTACCTTGCCATGCTGGATGATAGAGATTTTGTCCTTAGGAAAGGGATGCAAAGGGGGCTCTGGAATTGGCCATTAGGATCGAAGTTAGTCCTGGCTGAGGCATGGGTGCTACAACGCTGTTTCAGCGCCAAGCTTGTTACAGCAGATAAGTGATCACATTTTATTTTTACTTGAGCTGTGTTGATTCATGTTCCTGTTTGTTGTTCAAGAATAAACATTTTTTTATAGAGCCTGTTGACTAATAGAAATTGAAACCAAAGGCTAAGGGGGCAAGTGATTGATGATCAGATATAGGCTGGTATCTGAAATAGCTTCAGCTATAAGAGGTCCAATGGCCTATTATTAATGCATTTCTGATGCCCGCAGGTCTCAAGGAGACATGCAACATTTAATTTCCAAATGTTAAGGTTACCAGACCAAGGGAGGAAGCAGCTTACATTAAGACTGTCACATATAATACAAACAAAACACACATATAGAACTGTGGGGGAAGAACACAGCTACCATGCCTAATATCTTCACTCTTTTGATTTACTGCACCTTTTCTGACCACTTCAAAATGGGGCAAAGTTTTCATCACAATTTATAAGGTTTCATTGAATTGCCCTCAACTTATTTTGTTAAGTGACTTCAACATTCATGTTGATTCTCCTTTTAATCTTTGTGACAAATTACTTATTTTATGTATACAGGACCTGGACTTTTACTATTGTTTTTATGTACCTACACATATAGTGGAGATGGGGAAGGGGGTGTTCTTAACCTGCGTTTCTCTCTAGAAATACCACTGTCTTGTATTTGGGAGCCTAAGTCAATCTCTGTATAATGGACTTGGAGTGGAGGAGTAGCCTAATGGTTAATGCAGAAGGGAACCAGGTTCAATTCACACTGCAGTTCCTCGTGACTCTGGGCAAGTCAGTCAACTCTCCAGTGCCCCAGTTACAAAATAAAGACCTATGTAAACCACTTTATAACCACAGAACAGCGGTATATCAGATCCCATCCCCTTTCATTCATTCCAGCCCCATCTATAAGGTTTTGACTAGGAATTCTCATGATGTCAAATATATTGACAGAAAAATATATTGGCAGAAAAATACCATTACTCCCTCCTGATTTTGATTTATTGATGCTTAACAAGCAACTACCAGTTGACATTCCTGTCTTGGACAGGCTATTAATACAGTAGCCCTTGTCTATTAATACAATAGCCCTTTGTTTATCCTCATCTGATTCAGAAAAAACACCTCTCATCCCTAGTGCCATCAAGGCATTCGTCTTTTAAAACAGTAGCTTTATACCATTTCCTCTCAGCACTACAAATCTAGATCTCTGGACAATTTTGGAAATGCCCAAAGACACCATCAATGACCTATTAATTTGGCAAAGAACTATTTCACCAGCCATATCAGGAGACGTTCTCCAAAAAGCTTTTTCCTACCCTGGCTAAATTCACGCATTTGCCAGCTGCAGCTTCCCCTTCCTCCTTGAGTATGCCATCCATCAAGGTTTTAGCTAAGGTTTTCTCAGATAAAATTAATACCTGTAGGGAGTTCTCAGTGGCTGATTCCCTTCCTTGGTTCATTTCACAAGTGCATCTATGCCTCTGTCTCTAGATTGTGCATTTGGACCCGATAAGGGCCAGCTTCCATCTGATAGTTCATCCAATTTTTCAGTATTCCTTCAAATAAGCTTCTGTATTTTATTTATCAAAGATCATGTCAATCTTTGATCCCATATTTAAAAAAAGTCCTGACCTTGTATTTGGTCCCTGCATTTTAACCATGATTAATTCCAGTTTGGGGACTGGTTATTTGGTTCAGTGCTGGAAGGAGGTATTAGTTCATCCCCTATTTAAAAAAATCCTCTACTGATGTACTGTTTTGAGCAAACTAATCGACTGATTTTTAATATACCATCCAGGTAACTCTATAACTTGGAACCTAATATTAGACACCAAGTATGCACATATAACATCAGAGGAGTCAATAATTGGTATCTATGCGTGTAAGTACTAGGCACTATTCTATAACAACTGTGAGGGGGAGTACACAAGGGTGGGCTGGGCCATGGGCGTATCACCAAGTGACATGTGCAACTTACAGAATACTATCAAATGTGCATGCTAAAAGGTGCATTTAGGTGTACCAACTTACACCAGTCATTGATCTGTCTTAAATGGGTGGGACAAAATTTCAAAATGCCAACATGGCATTGTGCTAGTATTCTATAATGGCTTAGGCAGCGCCATTATAGAATTGGCACTAAGTGTACCCAATTGTAGCACCAAGTTATAGAACTGTCACCCATTTGTATACAATATTTTAGAGAAAATGGTCCTTATGCAAATTCATAATCATCTTGCCAAATCCAAAGCACTCCACCCCTATCAATTTGGATTTTGTGATCGCAACACTGAATTTTGTTTCACATCACTGTTGAGTGAAGTTAGGAGATTTGTTGACTGAAAAAAAGCACTATTATTGTATCATTAGATTTAGCAACCACTTATGACCTAGTCAGTCACAAGCTTCTGTTATCTAGACTTTCTGAAACTGGTTGCAAAGGTACTGTTTTTAACTTAGCTTGTATCCTAACTGTTCAAAAAATACAAGACTCTTTCTGATCATCATACTTCTCAGTACCCACTTGAATGTGGTGTCCCACAGGGGTTGTTCTGGCCCCTGTATTATTCAGTCTGTTCCTCAGCCCTCCTGCTGCTCTAATTCAAAAGAGGGGAATTAAGGATTTCCCCCCTTTTTCTTTGCAGATGATATCCAATTAGTCTCCTACTGTGACCCTGTCAGCCTTGACCTGTCTACCCTCAATAATAGTTAAAAAAGTCTCACAGTGGATGACAAACTACTTAAAAACTTAATCCTGTATGACATACTGTAGATTAAAGCTTATACTATTACCCCCTCTCCCTCCCCTAGAATTTCAAACTATACACTTCTACTTTGATATCCTATCAATAATGGACTTCATTTTAGACACCAAGGTGTCCTTTTACCAAGCTGTGTTAGGCACTGTGTGCCTAATGCAGCAAAACCAACCTATCGCAGGATGCACTAAAGTGTCCTCCATTAGTTTTAATGTCTGCGTGCATGGTATTTTTTTTTTTTTTTTTAAATATCTGGGGAGCGGCCAGAACATGGGCAGGGAATAGGTGAAGCATGGCTATGGAAGAAGTAACCATTTAGTGCAGCATCCATATTAGCATGCACTGATTACTGCAGGATTAATACAAAAGCCCTTACCCTTGTTAATTTTTTTTTAAGGTGGCATTGGCACACAACCAGAAATTAAATTAATAAAAAAGGCAATTTTATGGCCATGCAAGAAAAGGACAGAGCATGTGAAAGCCCACATAAGGCAGGGCGATAAACCCATTTTTAGTGCTGCTTAATAAAGAGCCCCAAATCAACTATCAAAGTCCAAATTTCACCTGTTGTCAAGTCCTGCTTCTATTTCCTTCAATAAAAAAAGATAAAACCTTTTAGAAAACTCATTCATAATACTAAATAGTTAGATCATGTTTCCCCACTTTTTGCAGAGCACTATTGATTCCTGATCTTTAGAGAGTCAAATTTAGGATCCTTGTTTGGCTTTTAAAGCTTTACCAAACTAGCCAACTTAATAATTTTTCTAATTCTTTGATACTGATGCCCCTTCTAGAACACTGCGATCTCAGGATGATCTTCTCTTATTTATACTGCCCCCTTCACGAGAACATTTTGACTATACACATCAGTCTGCATTACACATTTAAGTTTTATTCAGTTTTGATATATGGTGCCTACAGAAACCTTTAAGCAGTTCGCAATAATTAAAAGAATATATTTATTTTTATTACATTTGTACCCCGCGCTTTCCTACTCATGGCAGGCTCAAGGCGGCTTACATACTATATACAGGTACTTATTTGTACCTGGGGCAATGGAGGGTTAAGTGACTTGCCCAGATTCACAAGGAGCTGCCTGTGCCTGCAGTGGGAATCGAACCCAGTTCCCCAGGACCAAAGTCTACCACTCTAACCACTAGGCCACTCTCGGAGGCGAGAAATTGAAGAGCACAGCTCAAAAGAGGAACCTTTGGGTGATGGTGTCTGAGGATCTCAAGTTGACAAAGCAACGTGACAAAGGAATGGTCACAGCCAGAAGGATGGTAGGCTGCATAGAGAGGGGTACAACCAGTAGAAAAAAGGAGGCACTGATGTACTTGTATATGTCATTGGGGAAGCCCCACTTGGAATATTATGTTCAATTTTGGAGGCTGTATCTTGCTAAGGATGTAAAAAGATTTGAAACAGTTCAGAGAAAAGCAACAAAAATGGTATGGGGTTTGTGCCACAAGATGTATGAGAACTGATGACCTGAAAATGTATACCCTGAAGGAAAGGAGAGAGAGGGGTGATGTGACACATTCAAATATTTGAAAGGTATTAATATTCAAACAAATCTTCACAGAGATGGGAAGGCAGTAGAACTACTGTAAGCAAAGACACCTGTAACAGGTATTCTCCAAGGACAGCAGGCCTTATATATTCACAATTGGGTAACATGATCACACGTTGTCCAGTGCAGAGCTTCTAACAAGCTTAAACAGAGCTTTGTGGAGCGCGAGAGTGGCTCCACCTTGCAAGCTCGAGTGCCGTTCTGCCTGCCGCGAAAGAGTGGTTACCAAAGTTAGATACTAAAACATTAAAAAATGGAAAAATAGGAGACAATTCCAAGGTGAGGCGGGTGGGCTTGTGAGAATATAAGGCTTGCTATCCTCAGAGAATACCTCCTACAGGTAAGTATCTTCGCTTTCTCCAAGGACAAGCAGGCCATAATTCTCACAATTGGGGTAGCCCTAGCATCCAGGCTCACCAAAAACAACAAATATTGGTCAAATGGGCCTCCCAATGGTGAGGAAATAACTCAGATTAACCTGAAACTATATACAACTGAGTGAGAGAGTAGAATAAAACGGGTCAAGGGGAAAGGAATTGGATTCTAGACCCTAAACAGATTCTGCAACACTGCAAGTAATGCAGTTATGATCTTGCATAGTACTTGATATGGTAAATAGAATGCTCCAAATAAATGCTTTTGATACAAAAGTTTAGCAGCAATTTAATGGCCTGCATGCTAGCGTTTTTAGTATGAACTAAAAATTAGCATGCACTAACCGTGTAAATGCCTGTAATATTCCTATGGGCATCTACAGGAGCTTAGCCGAGATTTGGTGGCAGAGCCGGTGATGGGAGGCGGGGCTGGTGGTTGGGAGGCGGGATAGTGCTGGGCAGACTTATACGGTCTGTGCCAGAGCCAGTGGTGGGAGGCGGGGCTGGTAGTTGGGAGGCGGGGATAGTGCTGGGCAGACTTATACGGTCTGTGCCCTGAAGAGGACAGGTACAAATCAAGGTAGGGTATATACAAAAAGTAGCACTTATGAGTTGATCTTGTTGGGCAGACTAGATGGACCGTGCAGGTTTTTTTCTGCCGTCATCTACTATGTTATACATTTAGCGCACTCTAATTTTTAGCATGCAGTAAAACTGCTAGTGTGCCTTTGTAAGCAGGGCCCTAAGTCTGTAAATTTGGGATAAGCTCCTTAGGGAATTAGCCTCTCTGCACACATATAATATCAGCTGTCACTCCAAATGTGTGCAAAGTCAGCCACTGTAAAAGCACTGACTTAATTTGTTTTCATTAGCTGGGGTCCATGTGTGTGGAGGCTATTCTGCTTGCAGGTAAAATATAGTCTCATTATTTAAATTAGGGCTGCATTTCGATCAAAATTTTAATCGCAATATTAAAGGTATTTTATTTATCTATTTCCCACTGCTGCTCCATGTGACTATGGGAAGTCACTTAATTTTATTTATTTATTGCATTTGTATCCCACATTTTCCCACCTCTTTGCAGGCTCAATGTGGCTTACAATAGATCATGGATAGTGGAAAAGTGAGGAGAGTAGACATTTGGTGTTACAGAAGGATTTGGGTTACATGATAATGTAATACATAATAATAAGAGAAAAAAAAAACATAAGGCATTTACATTAATTTATATTCAGGGTTATATGTCGGAACTTTAGATGACTTGGTCTTTGTGATAGGTCTTGTCGAAGAGATGGGTCTTTAGCAGTTTCTGGAAGTTGGTCAATTCATAGACCGCTTTCAGGTTACGTGGCAGTTCGTTCCAGAGTTATGCACTCATATAAGAAAAGGTTGATGCATGCATTAGTTTGTACTTTAGACCTTTACAGCTTAACCCTCCATTAACTCCTATATGTAAACTGCTTTTATTGTAACCACAGAAAATCCCATCCCCCTTTCCCTTCCCTAAAGGGCTGATAATCTCCATCCTTCCCACCTCCGGATCCAACATCTCTCTCTTTCTCAATCTTCCCTCCCTCCCCTCTTCCCCCAGTTCTATTACCTCTTTCTTTCCTGAGGTCATTCTCTCTCTCTTCTGCTGGTCCTGGGAGTGGCAGCATAGCCCACTTCAAAGCTTTCCCTCTGGCCTGTCCTCCCTTCTCTGACATCACTTCCTAGTTCTGCCTGGGCGGGGCAGATCAGAGACAAAGCTTTGGAACAGGCAGAATATGTGCAACACTGCCACTGGTGAGGATCAACAGACGACTATCTTTAAGGTAGACCGGCATGGGGTGTGGGTGATACTGAATCACGGATTGGGGAGGTCAGATTACACCGAGGACAGAGGTTGGGAGTGGAAAAGAACACAAGAGATGTTTGGAGGAGACAGAGACACTGCAATGTGATTAGGTTGTTTTTGTTTTTTTAAATAGTGATTATGATTTAATGCATTAACTGCAGAGTTAACTGCGATTAAAGCACAGTCCTAATTTTAAATATTATATTACGGATTAGGCGATTCTAAATAATTTCCAGGCTCTGTTGGGTATGATGAAGATGCAGTGGTGTGCAGAAGTTAGATTCTATGAGAAAGGAACCTGCAGTGACTGTTTTTAAGTACAAGTACTGGTCAGCTTATAGTGTTATCGGGCAACCCTCCCCCACCCCACTCACAGAACCCCTAGGCTTAACCCCTTCAACACAGGCAGAAGAGGAGGGAAGTGGCTGCATGTTGGACCATGTCCTTCTCCTTTGCTGCACAGGCTCTGACTGCTGAATTTGAATCATGGAGCTCTACGGTGTCCTGTAAATTCAGCTGTCAGAACCAGTGTGGCAGGCAAGGGTGATGCAGCCTGACCTGCAGCTGCTCTCCCTCCTTCTCTGCTTGTGCTGAAGAGTGCTTGAGAAAGAGGAAAGGAGAGGAACAAGCTGGAGTGTACCTCAGAAAGGCATTGTTCTTGGAAACAATGGGGGTGTGTGGAAAGAGCTAGGTGAAGGAAGAGGGCATGCAACAGTGCCAGGTATCAATGCCTTCATGGTTCCTCTGCATAATTCTGCATTGCACAGAATTCTCCTATGAATAACAGCTGTTAGCTTACACGCTGTCTAGATGTTTTTATTCTCTTATTCTGTGATCTACATTAGTGCAACTTGTTTTACTACATGCGGAATAATAAAGTATAATAAGTCAAATCAAAGTATGTTCCATTTTTCCCAGTTAATTGATTTGAACTTCAAGACGTGATGACATCAGAGGGCGGCACAGAGAGGGAAACGGAGTCGGACTGTCGGACGCTGCCGCTGGAGCCTGGAAATGAACATCGCGCCACCAACCTCCACCCTCCCACCCATCCCTGCCGCCGCTCCCGATCTGCTGCTGCCTGTAGCGCTTTCACACGGAGGTGAGAGGCGCTGTCAGGTCAGTGCAGAGGGCCCGGCACAGAGGGGGAAGGGAGCAGCGGCGAGGAGGGTAGCTGGAAATCTCACGCGTTTTAATGGGCTTAACGGCTAGTGCAATATAAAGCCATACTTACACATTAATTTCTTAAATAAAAGACAACTGCAGATGTTTAATTAAAATATATTGATACACTGCTTACATAGCAAGAGAGTTTATAACAAAACAAAACAAAAAAAAATCAAGGGGAGGCCAGTGGAAACAAATCAAAAGCAGAGAAACTGGGGAGACGGAGAGCAGGAACACACATTTTACAGTGTCTTGAGGTTTTATGCACTAATTCCCAACTGCATCTGAGAATTTGGAGATGGCCTGGTTCTCCCAGTATATGTATCAAGGACCCTACTCCTAAGTCGATTTCCCTGAAATCTGGCAGGAGTATTGAAGCCTCAACATTTATTAAGCAAATGCAAGGTCCTGAATCAATGGCCATCTCCTTTAGCTGAACTCAGATGTATTAATCTACTAGTAAAAAGGCCCGTTTCTGACAGAAATGAAAAGGGCGCTAGCAAGGTTTTCTTCGGAGTGTGTATGTTTGACAGTGTGTGTTTGACAGTGACTGTGTGTGACAGAGAGAGAGTGAGACTGTCTCCTCTCTCCCCTGCTCCCCCTCCAGGCGCCCAGCGATTCTCCTCTCTCCCCCGCCCCCTCTCCAGCCACCCAGCGATTCTCCTCTCCCCTGCCCCCCCTCCAGCCACTTTGCGATTGTCCTCTCTCCCCTGCCACCCCTCCAGCGATTCTCCTCTCTCCCCTGCCCCCCCTCGCCATCCACCTAGCGATTCTCCTCTCTCCCCTGCCCCCCCAGGCACCCAGCGATTCTTCTCTGTCCCCTGCACCCCCCCCCCCCCCGTAGCCACCCTGTGATTCTCCTCTCTCCCCTGCCCCCCCCCAGGCACTCACCAATTCTCCGTTGCTCCTTTGAAAGCCCTGCCCATCTGTAGCCTTCCCTTCGAGTTAGCTCCCTGTGAGTCCCGCCTTCTGATGTCATTTCCTCTTTCCGTGAGGGCAGGACTCTGAGGGAACGAACTGGAAGGGAAGGCTACAGACGGGCAGGGCTTTCAAAGGAGCGACGGAGAATCGGTGGGTGCCTGGACGGGGGGCAGGGGACAGAGTAGAATCGCTGGGTGGCTACAGGGAGCAGGGGACAGAGGAGAATTGTGTGGCAATGACGGTCCAGGCAGGCGGGTTGGGCATTTGTTTCTGACCGTTGAATGCCTCCTCGGTCTTGTGACGTTGTGGGAGAGTGAGAGCCAATGAAACGGTGAACTACAGACTTACGAACCCTGCATTGCCACAGTGCCACAAAGTCAGCTTCAGAACGTTGGAGGTGCTTTTTATTATATAGGATTTCTTAGTTTGTAGACAAAACACTTCTTTACAATGTGCAGTAGTTTTAAGTCTCTTCAAATGATCACAGTAAGCTACTTTAAATCCCCTACTGGGGTTAGTTTATAGTTGCCTTTGCTGAACCTGATAAGAACCTCAATAAGAAACTCTTCTGATATATTCAGCAGATATGTATAACAGACTCCCTAATAAATGTATATGTCTAGAACAACAGACAATGACAGCAATAGGAGTTTTGCACACATGAAATGTACCTAAAAGTTAAGGGGCTTGTGCCAGGATTTCAAAAAACATGACTATTTTTTCACCCCTGGAAACTAAGGTCCCAGTGTTGATACCCAAAATAATTGTATATGTTCCTTACCTTTCCTGCATTTCTGCCATTGGCTCACCATTCTCCCATGCCAGAAGCCCACTTCTAGTCTGTCATATTCCTTCCACCTCCCAGTCCCCACACTACATCAGAGAACTAAAAGGCCAAGAAAGGAGCCAGCAAAGTGACAGAAGTCACATCAAGGTCATTGCATTAATAGTTCTATCCATCTCCCACTTTGAAAAGTTTGGCCTAAGTCATAGATTTACAAATACTTTTCAATCCTTGGGAATGTGCACAGGTACCCTGCTACGAAGCACAAGTCTAAAAGTATTACACAATGCAAATTTAGAGTAAGAAATGCAGAAAGACAATGTTCTAAAACTGTGATGATGCTGAAGAAAAACTGCACCCTGAAGAAAATGTAATGGAGTATGGTACAAGTTATACCCTCTTTGCTAGCAACATACTTGACAGACTAAAAACTGAACAAAATACAGTTTATCACTAGCAGCAGCATAACAAGCAGCAGGTACTCTGAGAATAAATCTAACTTCTAGAATTCAGTATTTCTTTAAAAACTTACACTGGTATAGGAACTTGACATGGGGGGCAGGGTAATGCAGTCTGAATGAAAGCAGGCTCAGAAGGTTGCTCCCATGGTCCTGCAGGCTGATGCTGAGATATAACAAAGTGAAAAAAAAAAAAAAAAAAGACAAGAAAAAAACAACTAGTAACATGTGATACAGCTGTGTTTAATTGAAGAAATTCATAGGTATTCATCCTGATTTTTGACCAGTTGCATCAGTGATTGTTCCTCAACAAAGAAAATAAATATGAAATAGGTTATCACTCCTTTTTCTTCAGAGCTCTGGGGTTCCCCCTCACCCAGTTTGAAACGCCTGTTCACAGTAAGGGTTTTGGAGGCTTTCTTTTCAGTTAAAAGGCTACTTTAATGAAAGGCTCCTAAGACAATTTACTAAACTTTAAATTTCACAACTAATACTTACCAGCCATTTAACCGTTTCATAATTTACATCCCTAATAAGTTGTAAGGGCCCCATCATGGCTTCCTCTCTCTATCTGCCCTCTACTTGACTATAAGCCCACTAAGGACAGAGAAAGTACTTGCATATAATAAATGTAAACCATTTTGTTTGTACCACTGAAAGGCAGTATACCAAATCCATGACCCTTTACGTCTTTACTTATGACATGGACACAGCCAGGTGAATTATGAAGCAATTAATGTTCTTAAAAATAGAAAAAGCAACCATTACTATGTACTAAAGAGTATTTTATATTTTCCAAATATGAGAAAAATGCTTAGCATGTTTCCAGACATGTAAGGTTTAATAAGCTGGTAGGAAAACTCTGCCCTTGATTATTTGTGGAAAAGCGTGAAAGGAACCATGTGAAAAGTACTGGCAGCTTACAAAGCAATCCAGTCTCAGTAAAGCAATCCTGCTTACCAAATCCACTTCTTATTGCCAAACTTTCACAAGTAAGAGCAGAGATAAGACAGGTTTCTCGATTAACTTACCAAGCCAGTTTGTTTAATAAGTGCTTCATCGTGGCAAAGAGCAGGGCAAAAGTGACCGCACTTTTCCAGTACTTTCTTGCAAATCTGACGACATGGAGGACAGGGACCAAAGTGACATCGGTGCTGCACTCGAGCAGGGTGATGGCAGGTAGGTAGCTGACTAAAGCAGAAATACATGATGTAACAAAAGCAGGCTTCTAGTGCAATGAGCACAGTAAAAACAGTACAAATCTGTATTACAGCAGTAGTGCAACAACTTTGCATGTTAGTCTGGATCTCCCTCAGTAAGTGTGTTTTGAAATCTGGTCCATGTCTGAGCCTATGATCAATGTTCACTGAGACAAGTGCTAATACATTTATTTTTGGTTATTTCTGAACATGTTTAATATTTTGAGCATCATTCTTTCTAAAAGGCATGATCAGACAATTAGATGGAGGCTTGTCTATGCATTACAATCAATATGACAACTCCTAAAGTGTTAGATTTTAATTACATAGGGTAATAGCACAAACTTACAATACTAAAGAGGGAAGTTATCAACGTGGGTTATTTTACCACAACACGGGTTATTTTAGCACAGGACCCATTTTATGCAATAAGACCTAGTTACTAATAACCTGGGTGAACAGTAAAATAACCCTTAACAGTAGCCCACATTGTTAATTTCACAGGTATCACAGTGTAACATCCTTTGGAGGACCTTAGTGTCCTTGGAGGTGTGTAGAGTGATCCTGTTCTTCAAGTACTCATGGTCATTTCCTTTAAGGGCCTTGAAGATCAGACAATGTTTTAAATGTAGCCCTGTACCGCACCGGCAGCCAGTGAAGCTTTTGCAAAAATGGTGCGATACGGTCACTTACAACCGTCGATTAGTCTTGCTGCAGCATTCTGAATCAATTGGAGCTGGTGCAGACCCTTTGTAGTCAGACCAATGCAGAGTATATTACAGTAATCCAGTCTTCATGTTATCATGGTATGCACAACTATGACTAGACTGCCTTCTCAGTGTAAGGAGAGAGGCAGTGTAGTTATCACAAATGGCAGAAGCAGCTCTTGAAGGTTACTTGGATTTTGGAGATCAGAGTAAGTGTTGATTAACTGTATTCCAAGGTTCCCGTCTTGTGATTTGAGGGGGAACTCGTATTTCCCAAAAGAGATTTTGATGTCAGGTATGTATCCACTTGTGTTAGGGACCCAGAGAAGCTCGGTTTTACTTTGGCTCACGCAAAGTCTGTTGTATTTAACCTATAAAATTGGCCGCTGTCGTGGACAGGATGCTGGGCTCGATGGACCCTTGGTCTTTTCCCAGTTTGGCATTACTTATGTACTTATTTACTTATGTACCCACATGATGACTGGCTAAATGAGCCAAGGAGGTTTAATAAGACAGGAACAGCATGACATCAAAAGGCTTAAAAGCAGTCTCCCCTGTATAGCCATCATATTAGTACTATCAAAATAAACTATCAGCAACTGTATCCATATAGTTGCTGTTCATTGTTATTTTATCTCAGTTATATGTAGAAACATGCCAGCTTGAGCAGCATACGAATATACACAGAGAATGTATCAGAACGGAATAACCTTTCATCAGTTAAAGTAGTATTTGTTCTAACTCATGATCGGTGTGTCATTCCAAGGGTCTGGTTATAAGGACACCCTAGCATGCGTTGTATTGGTGCTGAGATTTTTTCACTTAGTAAAGGGCCACCAAAACAGACATGTTATGAGAATCAGGTGCTTAACATTCAGATATTTTATTTTTAAGTACAAAGGTGTTTTGTTTTGTTTTTTAATCTTAATTAGGTTGAAATCTGGGAGCATTTAAAATCTTTTGTTTCCTGTGCGTAAACCAAAAGAGAAAGATGGTGTGTGGGAACATACTCCACAAAAGGAGTATGTGCAGGAGTGAAGGAGTAGCCTAGTGGTTAGTGCAGTGGACTTTGATCCTGGCAAACTGAGTTCGATTCCCACTGCAACTCCTTGTGACTCTGGGCAAGCCACTTAACCCTCCATTGCCCCTGGTACAAAATAAGTACCTGAATATATGTAAACCACTTTGAATGTAGTTGCAAAAAAACCTCGGAAAGGCGGTATATCAAGTCCCATTTCCCTTTCGTTTTGTGGAATGCAGTGGTATATTATAAAAATGCACCTTTTCTTTTTATTACTAATATTTCAAAGAAAGGGATTGAATAATGAGGAAAGGGCTACCTTGATTACTTCATCAAGTTGTGCTGCATCTTAAATTCCGTGCAGTCTTAGGATAAGGATTTCTTTCTGGTACCTTCATTGGGTAGTTTTTAATTAAGGAAAATACTGGACCCCTGAGGCAGGCGCTTCGTGCTGAAACACGGCCCGTGTCAGGTCTCTGTGTGAATGATCTACGCAGTGCCAATAAAGATCTTTGTCCCGTTTTTTGAAGGCTCTTTGTGCTTCTTTTTACCTTTGGGTGTAAATGCAAACAGCACACTATTAGCTGCCCAGATTATACAAAGTTAATTATTTTCAGTGGAAAATAAATCTGTCGGCTGCCTGCTATGTGAATACTCCATCATTGTTTCATTATTACTACCAAGCATTACATATTTGGGGCATTTGGTTTTAATTTGTTTATCCAAACCTTACAAGCACTTGGTATTGCTTTTTAAACTCAAAGGCGAAACCTAAGGGTGGTTGAACAATTAGGTATAAACTGTGTTGTTTCTGACTTTATTTTGGACTGCTTTGGGTCCTACTGATCTGTACATCTGCTGTTTGGGATTTTGGAAGATGGAAAAGAGGAAATAAAAAATAAATTTTGGATGTACTCTGGTTGAAGTTGTTGTTTACTTTTGCAATGTGTGTATGGATGCCTGTTCTCGTGTGTGCATGTAATAATGTTTGAATAACTGTCTATACTCATGGCTGTGATTTCTGAACTGAACATGTGGCATCATTAAAGGATAGACTTTTAAATGCTTGGTTGGGTATATATGCTAATATTGAAGTTTCAGATATATCCAACAACTTGCTCCCATGATGTTATCGTCATCCAGGAAGAAGAGATTTCAGTTTTGGCACAGTATAAGTCATCACAAGAACAAAATATCAGAAAAACAATGGACTGCATTATAACCCATTTAAGTTATAACTACGCAAGTATTATCATACTGGAACAGACCAAAGGTCCATCAAGCCCAGCACCCTGTTTCCAACAGTGGCTAACCCAGGTTACAAGTACCTGGCAAGATCCCAAAACAGTACAGTTTATGCTGCTTATCCTAGAAATGTTTCAACAAATAAGAGATCTGCACGAAACCAAACATTTATTTTTATTATTTTCACTTATAAAATCACCTGTCCCTGAAACATGCTCAAAGCAGAAAAATCAATTTGTGTATCTAAGATGTAAACCTCTACAAAAAAGATGAAATGAAGGTGTGATTCCACATGCCCCAATGAAAGGAGAGTTTAATTTTACTTTCATTTAATTTCAATATATTCCATCTTAACCCATTAGTGCTCAATATTCCCATAATAAGCCACCATATATGGGAACGTTGGACACTAATGGGTTAATAACATCAGGTTTCCCAAGGCAGATTATTATTAAATATTCTGTTTATTGATTTTTAAACAAAACACTACAAACCAGCAATGCAGTAATAAAGATTCAACCTGCACAAGGACAGTAACAATGTAAGAACTTTGAATAGAAATATATCCCCATTTGCCAATGTCTTCCCAATCCCCACATTCAAAGAAAAACTTTCCCCGTTTAAGATCTAAGACTTTGACTGAGATAATCCCAGATCTAGGGTATTGACCCCCCCCCCCCCCCCCACCACCTTTTACAGTACATACCCTGCCCCCCTTCCATCTAAGAGTTATAGATGATTTTAAGTTCTGTGAAATTTGTTAAGCACTTGGCTATGGCCTGTAGTGGATATGGAAGCCAAATATGATCTCCAAATGGTAAGTAATTTGACCTGTCTCTTCTGATACGGCCAAGCAGTCCAAGCGTCCCAAATCATTAAAGCATCTAGCAAGATGGGGAAGTATCCTGAGTCCAGTAACTAAAAATGCATTTTTTGTCCTACAATAAAAGTCTTCCCCAAAAATAAGCTTTCACCCCATCCCTGGGATCCCAGGAGGGAGGCCCTATGAAAGAAGACACCTTCAAATGACATAGATAACTTGTAGCGCAGGATTCGTTGGAGATAAACTATAATTGATCTCCAAAAGGCTTCTATCTTTGAGCATGTCCAAAGACCATGCAAAAGTCGGTTTTCTGGTGCCCCACATTTTGAACACACAGGTGATTCCACATACCCTGCATGGAAGGCTTGATGTACCATCTTTGGTATCTCAGCAAACAATGATACCCATATTTCTAACCATAGTCATCTACCCAGTTCTTTAACCCAAGAGTTTTGAAGGGACCTAAAGTTCAAACTTGGCAACTATTGCCAAAGTAGTTTATAATACCACGAGACCGATATTTGACCTACTACATCCCTTTGTAAAAATTCTCGAATTTGCAAGCAAAAACCGATTTTAAACTATCCACCAGTAAACTCTTGAATATAGCTAATCATTTGCATATAGGCAAAATGGTCTCTCAATGAAAACAAAAATCAGACTGAACTCCTCAAAAGTGAGTAGAGACCCATCTTCTCTAAAGAAATGTTCCAAATTGTTTAAACATTTGAATATTAGAGGAGCGGCAAGTTTCACTAAGTGACTCTGTAGAGCTGTCTGGGCCATTTTTGTTTTTTTACCTTGTTCCTCTGAATTTTTGACACTTTATGCAGTAAGCTTACTTGCGGGGGTTTAGCTTGAAAGTTCATTTGTTTCAGTAAAGTAGGTAGGATTTTGATGTACTTTTGAAATAATGTTTTATATGTTCATTCATTTTGTTCTATTTAGTGGATAGAAGGATTTTTTTTTTTTTTTGCATCAGTAGACTTTCTCCGTTATTTTGGAGTTTTTAATGCCGATTTTTTCCTCTTCTTTATTTGATCAATGATAATATCTTACTCCCATTTAAGACAGTGGTTGTTGTAATACCTTGGTATTTGTCCCTATTGGGAGATTTGAGGTCTTGATTATTAAAAACTTGGTTTGATAAGAACAGGTGAATATAATACAAATTTCAAACTATGTTTAAGTTTTATTCAGTTCTGGTTGCCATATCTCAAAAAAGATAGCAGAACTATGAAAGGTTCAAAGAAGAGCGACCAAAATGATAAAGGGGATGAAAATCCTCCCACAGGAGGAAAGGCTAGAGGTTAGGGCTCTTCAGCTTGGAAAAGAGACAGCTGAAGGGTGATAATAATTGAGGTCTATAAAATCCTGAGTGGTGTAAACGAGTAGCAGTGAATTGATTTTTCACTCTTTCAAAAAGTAAAAGACCAGGGGCCACTCAATGAAATTACATGAAAATACTTTTAAAACGAATAGGAGGAAATATTTTTTCAAAAAATAGTTAAGCTCTGGAACTCTCTGCCACAGGATGTGGTATCAGCGGTTAGCATATCTGTGTTTTAAAAAGGTTTGGACAAGTTCCTGGAGGAAAAGTCCATAAGTCTGTTATTGAGATGAAAATGGGGGAAGCCACTGCTTGCCCCAGGATAGGTAGAATGAATGTTGCTACTAATTGGGTTTCTACCAGGTACTTGTGACCTGAATTGGTCAATGTTGGAAGCAGGATACTGGGCTAGATGGACTATTGGTCTGACCCAGTATGGCTATTCTTATGTTTTTATGTACTTTAATACAAAGAGGAAATTTTAACACAATCCAGGAAAGTAAGACCATTGAAGCTAAGATGATGAAAATATTTTTCCACCAATAAAAGAGGTCTTAAAAGGGACATTATAAACCATTAAATTATACTGCTTTGTCACCTTCAGATCGTCCATCCATTTCTCCCTGTTTCACACTCCCTCCCACACCTTTCCTCAGGAGATTGTGAACCGCTTTGGTTGTACCACAGAAAAGGCGGTATATCAAAACCATGTTTCTGATGCTGAGGACTTTTGAATTGTACCTTTTAGACAACAGAATGAAAAATATACAAGGGTGTGAAGACTTACAATGCACTGTATACGTGTTAGTGGGCAGTTGGTTTGGGTTGGGGGTAGACATTGTAAACTGTGGGTGCTTTTACAAAATACACATTTTCCAATGTTGAAGATGGACAATTTTTACATTATTTTTGTCTTATTTCTTCACTTTAAAACAATACTTTTTTCTTTTCCTGACTGCAATTAGCTATGAGACAGTCTGTAGACTAGTCAGAAGGCAGCTTAAGCCCAAACTAGCAATGGGAGTTAGGGAGCTGAGAATGCTTGGAAATCCTTTGTACTTTCAAGGGTCAACGGGACTTGGGTAAAACAGTGAAAGCCCCAAAATCCTCAAGAGATCTAAGGGACACCCATGAGAAAACAGAATGAACACTTACTGCACATAGCGAATGATACATACCTGTAGCAGGTGTTCTCCGAGAACAGCAGGCTGATTGTTCTCACGACTGGGTTGACGTCCACGGCAGCCCCCACCAACCGGAACAAAAAACTTCGCGGGCGGTCCTGCACGCAGGGCATGCCCACCGCGCATGCACGGCCGTCTTCCTGCCCGTGCGCGACCATTCCCGCTCAGTTGAATGACAAGCAAAGGAATGAGTAAAACACAACTCCAAAGGGGAGGAGGGAGGATAGGTGAGAACAATCAGCCTGCTGTCCTCGGAGAACACCTGCTACAGGTATGTATCATTCGCTTTCTCCGAGGACAAGCAGGCTGCTTGTTCTCACGACTGGGGTATCCCTAGCTCTCAGGCTCACTCAAAACAAGAACCCAGGTCAATTTAACCTCGCAACAGCGAGGGCATAACAGAAATTGACCTATGAAGAACAACTAACTGAGAGTGCAGCCTGCCCAGAATAAAATCGGGTCCTGGAGGGTGGAGTTGGATTCAAACCCCAAACAGATTCTGCAGCACTGACTGCCCGAACCGACTGTCTCGTCGGGTATCCTGCTGAAGGCAGTAATGTGATGTGAATGTGTGGACAGATGACCACGTCGCAGCCTTGCAAATCTCTTCAATAATGGCTGACTTCAAGTGGGCCACTGACGCTGCCATGGCTCTAACACTATGAGCCGTGACATGACCCTCACGAGCCAGCCCAGCCTGGGCGTAAGTGAAGGAAATGCAATCTGCTAGCCAGTTGGAGATGGTGCGTTTCCCAACAGCGACCCCCTTCCTATTGGGGTCAAAAGAAATAAACAATTGGGCGGACTGTCTGTGGGGCTGTGCCCGCTCCAGATAGAAGGCCAACGCTCGCTTGCAGTGCAATGAGTGCAACTGACGTTCAGCAGGGCGGGTATGCGGTCTGGGAAAGAATGTTGACAAGACAACTGACTGATTAAGATGGAACTCCGACACCACCTTTGGCAGAAACTTAGGGTGAGTGCGGAGTACTACTCTGTTATGATGAAATTTGGTATAAGGAGCATGAGCTACCAGGGCTTGAAGCTCACTGACTCTACGAGCTGAAGTAACTGCCACCAAGAAAATGACCTTCCAGGTCAAGTACTTCAGATGGCAGGAATTCAGTGGCTCAAAAGGAGGTTTCATCAGCTGGGTGAGGACGACGTTGAGATCCCATGACACTGCAGGAGGCTTGACAGGGGGCCTTGACAAAAGCAAGCCTCTCATGAATCAGACGACTAAAGGCTCTCCAGAGATGGCTTTACCCTCTACACGATGATGGTAAGCACTAATCGCACTGAGGTGATTCCTTACTGAGTTGGTCTTGAGACCAGACTCTGATAAGTGCAGAAGGTATTCAAGCAGGTTCTGTGCAGGACAAGAACGAGGTTCTAGGGCCTTGCTCTCACACCAAATGACAAACCTCCTCCACTTGAAAAAGTAACTTTTTTTAGTGGAGTCCTTTCTAGAGGCAAGCAATACGCGGGAGACACCCTCAGACAGACCCAACGAAGCAAAGTCTACGCCCTCAACATCCAGGCCGTGAGAGCCAGAGACTGAAGGTTGGGATGCAGAAGCGCTCCGTCGTTCTGCAAAATGAGAGTCGGAAAACACTCCAATCTCCACGGTTCTTCGGAGGGCAACTCCAGAAGTAGAGGGAACCAGATCTGATGGGGCCAAAAAGGCGCTATCAGAATCATAGTGCCGTGGTCTTGCTTGAGCTTCAGCAAGGTCTTCCCCACCAAAGGTATGGGAGGATAAGCATACAGGAGGCCATTCCCCCAATGGAGGAGAAAGGCATCCGATGCCAGTCTGCCGTGTGCCTGTAGTCTGGAACAGAACAGAGGCAGCTTGTGGTTGGTCTGAGAGGCGAAAAGGTCCACCGAGGGGGTGCCCCACTCTCGGAAGATCTTGCGTACCACTCTGGAATGGAGCGACCACTCGTGCGGTTGCATGACTCTGCTCAGCCTGTCGGCCAGACTGTTGTTTACACCTGCCAGGTATGTGGCCTGGAGAAGCATGCCGAACTGGCAAGCCCAACGCCACATCCTGACAGCTTCCTGACACAGGGGGCGAGATCCGGTGCCCCCCTGCTTGTTGATATAATACATTGCAACCTGATTGTCTGTCCGAATTTGGATGATTTGGTAGGACAGCCGATCTCTGAAGGCCTTCAGTGCGTTCCAGACCGCTCGGAGCTCCAGGAGGTTGATCTGAAGATCTTGTTCCTGGAGGGACCACAGTCCCTGGGTGTGGAGCCCATCGACATGAGCTCCCCACCCCAGGCGAGATGCATCCGTCGTCAGCACCTTCGTGGGCTGCGGAATTTGGAATGGACGTCCCAGGGTCAAATTGGTCCGATTTGTCCACCAGCGCAGCGAAGTGCGGCAACTGATGGACAGGCGGATGACATCTTCTAGATTCCCGGTAGCTTGGCACCACTGGGAAGCTAGGGTCCATTGAGCAGATCTCATGTGAAGGCGAGCCATGGGAGTCACATGAACCGTGGAGGCCATATGACCCAGGAGTCGCAACATCTGCCGAGCTGTGAACTGCTGAGACACTCTGGTCTGGGAAGCGAGGGACAGAAGATTCTGCGCCTTGCTTCGGGAAAAAAGGCCTGAGCCGTCTGAGAATTCAGCAGAGCTCCTATGAATTCCAGAGATTGGACTGGCTGGAGATGGGACTTCGGGTAATTTATCACAAACCCCAGCAGCTCCAGAAGGTGAATAGTGCACTGCATGGACCGAAGAGCTCCTGCCTCAGGTGCTCTTGACCAGCCAATCGTTGAGATACGGGAACACGTGCACCCCCAGCCTGCGTAGATATGCCGCAACCACCACGAGACACTTCGTGAGCACCCGTGATGCAGAGGCGAGCCCAAAGGGCAGCACACAATACTGAAAGTGCCGTGTCCCCAGACGGAATCTGAGATACTGTGAGCTGCAAGTATCGGGATGTGAGTGTAAGCGTCCTTTAAATCCAGGGAACATAGCCAATCGTCTTTCTGAATCATTGGCAGAAGGGTGCCCAAGGAAAGCATCCTGAACTTCTCTTTGACCAGATATTTGTTCAGGCCTCTCAGGTCTAGGATGGGGCACATCCCCCGTTTTCTTTTTCACAAGGAAGTACCTGGAATAGAATCCCTGCCCTTCCTGCCCGGGTGGCACGGGCTCAACCGCATTGGCGGAGAGTTCCTCCGCAAGTACCTGCTTGTGGTGGGAGCTGAAGGATTGGGCTCCCGGTGGGCAATTTGGTGGAGTGGAGACCAAATTCAGGGTGTATCCGCACCGCACTATTTGGAGAACCCACTGGTCGGAGGTTATAAGAGGCCACTTTTGGTGAAAAGCTTTCAACCTCCCCCCGAGCGGCAGGTCGTCCGGCACGGACACTTTGATGGCGGCTATGTTCCCATGGATCCAGTCAAAAGCCCATCCCCTGATTTTGCTGTGGAGCCGCAGGGGGCTGCTTAGGCGCACGCTGTTGACGGGAACGAGCGCGCTGGGAATGTCCCTGTGCCTGAGGAGGCCTTCGGGCCGGCTGGGTGTACCTACGCTTGCTGTAGGCGTAGGGTGCAGCCTGCTGGGCCCGGGAAAAACGTCCACCTGTAGAGGTGGATGCTGAAGGCGCCCAGTGGGAGAGCTTGTCAAGAGCGGTTTCCCGCTGGTGTAGTTGGTCCACCAACTGCTCGACCTTCTCGCCAAAAATGTTATCCACCTGGCAAGGGACATCCGCCAGTCGCTGCTGGGTGCGGTTGGCCAGGTCAGAGGCACGCAGCCAGGAGAGTCTGCGCATCACTTTACCTTGGGCCGCAGCTCGAGATGCCACATCACAGGTGTCATAGATACCCCTGGACAGGAACTTTCTGCACGCCTTCAGCTGCCTGACCACCTCCTGAAAAGGCCTGGACTGCTCCGGGGGGAGCTTGTCGACCAGGTCTGCCAGTTGCCTCACATTGTTCCGCATGTGAATGCTCGTGTAGAGCTGGTATGACTGGATGCGGGTCACGAGCATAGTCGATTGGTAGGCCTTCCTCCCAAACGAGTCCAGAATGCGAGACTCCCGCCCAGGGGGCGCCGAGGCGGTATCCCTCGAACTCCGTGCTCTCTTGAGAGCAGAGTCCACGACTGCCGTCATGAGGCAATTGGGGCCGCATCAACTCTGGGTCTGAGTGGATCCTGTATTGGGACTCCGCTTTCTTCGGGATGGTGGGATTAGATAATGGCTTCAGCCAGTTCCGAAGCAGTATCTCCTTAAGGACATTGTGCAACGGCATCGTGGAAGACTCTCTAGGTGGTGATGGATAGTCGAGGACTTCGAGCATCTCCGCCCTCGGCTCATCCACAATGACCACGGGAAAGGGAATGCAAATAGACATATCCCTGACAAAGGAGGCAAAGGAGAGGCTCTCAGGGGGTGAGAGCTTCCTCTCCGGTGAAGGAGTGGGGTCGGAGGGAAGGCCCACAGACTCCTCTGAGGAGAAATATCTGGGGTCCTCCTCCTCCCCCCACGAGGCCTCCTCTTCCTCGGTGTCGGACGAAGCTCCCTCCATCGACGTCGACTCCACCTGCGTGGCGATCGACACCGGTGCCGCAAGCAGCGTCGGCAGCCTTAGCATCGGGCCAGAGCACACCGGTGCCTCCATCAGCGGCGCCGGGGGGTGCCGGCAGAGACTGGGGCATCAGCCCTTCCAGGATCCCGGGAAGGATGGCTCGGAGGCACTCATCGAGGCCCGCTGTCGGGAAAGGCAGGGGGGCCGGTGTGGGTGTCGGTGCCGGAAGCTGCTTGGGTCCAGGACACGGTACCGAAGTACCTGCGGACTGACGCAGCGACACCTCTTCAACCGAGGGGGAACGCTCCTCCCGGCACTGCCGCTTCCTGGGCGTTGAGTCATCCCTCGAGGTACCGGAGTTGGCAGTCCTGTGTGCCATAGGAGACTGATGACTGTGTTTCTTTGCTTTCTTTCGATGTCCGTCATCGGCGCTCGGCAGAAGAGACGAAGAGGAGGTAGAACCCCCCCAGCCTCGAGGAATCGGATCCGACAGGGTTCGGTCCCGATGGCCCTGGGTAGAGGGAGTGGCTGGGGCCAACTGCCCGCGCGGCCGCTCGCCCCCACCGTCGCCGGCGGGCCAACGGTACCTGTACTCCTGGGGTCAGTGCCAGGGTCGGCGCCGATTTCGTCGACATCGGTACCGATACCGAAGATCCGGCCGTCGACACCGATGTCGTCGAAGTCGACGTTGAAGGGCCGGCGCAAGTTACGAAAAGACGGTCCCGAAGAACTTGCCTCGCCACCTGTGTCCGCTTCCTCAAGCCGAGATACAAGGTGCACGTCTTGGAATTATGCTCCAGCCCGAGGCACTGGAGGCACCAAGCGTGAGTATCGGTCTGCGAGATCTGCTGGCCGCACCGACCACACTTTTTGAATCCGCTCGGGCCCTTCGAGGACATCGACGGAAAAATCGCGTCGGCTAAGTCAAAGTCGTCAATGGTGGTGGTGAAAAGCACACCCGAAAAAAACGACCGCACGGCCACAAGGCCGCAACGAAGCGCCCTCGCGGCTAGGAACGACGAGGACACTTCTTTTTCTTTATTTCTTTTTTTTTTTTTAAAGTAGAAAAAATACGCGAACGCGTACGCTAAACAGAAAAAAAAGCCGCGGCTAGGCCGCAATCCGGTTTCCGGGGCTGACAGAGAGAGAGACACAATAACACGTCCCTCTCCAGTGCGGAATAGAAAAAACTGAACGGGAACGATCGCGCACGGGCGGGAAGACGGCCGCGCATAAGCGGTGGGCGTGCCCTGCATGCAGGACCACCCGCGAAGTTTTTTTTCCGGTTGGTGGAGGCTGCCGTGGACGTCAACCCAGTCGTGAGAACAAGCAGCCTGCTTGTCCTCGGAGAAAAGACAATGACATCAATGATCTAGTAAAGCATCCCATTGAGCCAATTCAGCCTACCAGAGGTGCCCATCAATGAGTGGCACTAATCAATAGTAAGTAGGCTGCCCAATCCTGAAATGTGAAAAGCAGATACCAGGAGAAGAGACTGCATCAGAACATCAAAGATAGAGAAACATGGGAGACAGGAATCCATGACCAACTTGAGGCCTGCCCTATAGATCCTTAACTGGGCATTGTAGGACCAACAAACTTGGTGACATAAGCTCCTTAGTGGGGTTCAGTTCAGAGCTGACTTCAAGCAGTTAACATTAAGAGGGAACTGAAACTTTCCACCATAATAAATTCTCTGAACAAAATCTATTTGTGTACTTTTTACTGGATAACCTATAAAGGGAGGGGAATTTCCCTAGGAAGAGTTAGTATGCCATCTAGGAACAGGGAGAGGATAGAGATTAGAGATACAGTTATAGATATACATCTCTAAGAGGAGAGAAATATTTTAAAATTATTAAATTTCCCCTATAATTTGGAGGGTTTTCTTCCAGGTGTAATAACTGCCACCCGCTAATCTGCAAGGCTATCAAGGAACATCAACAGGCTCAGAAGGAGCTTGAAATCCTCGATTTACACCACACTGGCTCCGAGTAAGCCACCCTGATGGTTTCCCAGAGGGCGGGATAGGAAATTCTGAATAAACTTGGAAACTTGTTCTGGGATCATTTTTGTGACTGACCACATGATGTTCCTAAAGTGTTTTTTCATGATTTTTTCATGTCGGAAAGGCACGTTATTTTGAGTTCTACCTTTATATCTCTGGAGTTCCTGACGAAGAGAAATCGAAACCCTGCAGAGTTGAACTTGCAGAGGTTTGAGGTGGATTACAATTATACTTATTTGGAACTTTTGACTGGATATTAGAAGTAACAACATCGTGAGGGAATCCCATGAAGGTTTGTGACTACCCCACAGCATGCTATTGAGGGGAGGAACTTTGAATTAGAAAAAAAGACATCAATATGGGCTATTCCTGTTAAGTGCCCCACATTTAAGAAAGAAAAAAGAAAAAAATATATATAACCCTTGAGGTTTGGTGCTAGTATGTGTTCGCCAGTGCGGGAACATGAGAGAATAGTTTTTTGAGTATGAAAGCTTATTTAAGAACACTGGGTGTTTTGCTCACTTGAGAAAATTGAAAATCACAGAGTATCTTTGATAGAGAAGCTTGTCCACCCTTAGAGGTTTAAATTGCTATGGTGTATCCTCGCTTGGGTGAGTTTTTATTCTGAGATCACTCCAATAAATACATCAGTTATTGTTTCAGCTGTTTAGCTGCTGTATTATACCTGTTCTCTCATTGATTCCCTGCACTGACAGGAACCCTGGTTTTTTATGATTTGAATCCTAAAGTGTTTGGGGCACAATCATGGGTCTTTGAAGTGTTCTCTTGTGCCCAAATGCAGAAGAGAACCCTGAATTCTAGAGAGGTGATGCATGAGAGACTTTTTAGCACCTAGAATTCCGATTCATTGGCATCGAGAGCATTGGTCTCCATGACTTCCGGAGCTGTACCAGACACTGCCTAAACATTGAGCGCCAGTACTGGACCTGTGGGCTAAACATTCTCGGATCTTACACCGAGGAGGCACTTGGATTCCGTGTTGTCCTTGTCAGCAGCAAGGGATTCTGATACTGGACACTGAGTGAAGGGTGAAGAACACCGGCATCAGTGAAAAACCCAATATGGGCAGAGGAATTAAACAAAAAGCCAAGTGTCAAGTGAGGCACAGGCTGACATCAGCCTTACCCTAGGCTTGAAGATGCAGACCAGAGTCCTTTCTTTGGTACTCCTATTTCAAGGTTGTGCTTGATTTTGGCAACCAGGGTGAATCTTTAGCCTTGTGCCTCCTTGCTCAGTAGTCTTTCAGGCCCTTATCAAAATCTCAAAGGGTGCAAATTAAACTCAATTATGGACATCATACTTGCAGACATGAAACTTTGCTCTCACTATGTATTGTGAAGGGGTGGAGCAGATGGAAGTGGAAGGGGAAGGAGTGAGGAGGCTCAAGAGCAAAAGGAGACAGAACAGAGCCTTGCCTTTACTACTTCCCCAGAGAGAGAGAAGAGAAAGGTTAGTGCCCCCCGAAAAATGGAGGAGAGAAAAAGACTACACTACCCAGCAGCCCCGGCGCAAGCCCTGGTATAATTACCTTCCCCAGCAGGTCACAGGGGAGAACTCTGACAAGGCAAGGGAGGGGCCCCTGGAGGATAATCAAGTGCACAAGGAACAGCTGGAAAGTGGGTGGGACGAGGAACCCATGGAATAGCAAGAGGCTGAGGAGAGGGAGAGAGAGGAGAACCCAGAGGAGCCGAAGGACCTCACAGCCTGGGCTCATTCCTTAGGAAAAAAGCTGAAAAAGCAGGTGAACTCGTGGTATGGCAGCTGAGTTGCAAGGGGAAAGGAAAAGGGTCATGAGGGAGGAGGGTCAGTGTATTGAGAGAGTGACCCAAGAAAGGGTGGGACCTTTTTTCTCCCCAAAGCAAGTTCAGGTTGTTAGGAACTTTGTGTTAAAGGTGCTGTTTGAAGAGGGATTATTGCCTCCCCCTTTGCGAACTGTTCACAGCGGGAGGAAGCTGGTTGAGTGAAAAGTGTTTGCTCAAGCCTGAAGAAGTGGTTCATTGGGAACTGTTTATTGGGACTGTTTGCCAAAACACCAGGAAGAAACCGGGAGCAGGTTCTTTCTTTTTTCTGTGTGTTTTTTTTTTTTGACTGCCCTTCACGGACACGATCCCCCTTTTCAAAGGGGAGGGGGAGAAGGAGAACACGGGGCTGTAGACTGCTTAAGGTGGAACAAACTTGAGTTCTGGAAGCAGGGGACTGGAGTTGGTTGTCTTTCCTGCTGTGCTGTGCTCCTGAAAGGAGAACAGTGGGATTGTGGGGGGGGGTTTTTGCCTGCTTTAATTCTGAACTGCTGGACTGTGAATCCCAAGAGAATAAAGATACTTACTGACTTTACTTTCTGGAGTTTGGATTGCTTTGAGCCCTGCCCTGTGAACTGCAGTGGTCTAGGAGACTGAGACAGGTATCCTGACTCTTACCCTGAGTGGCCAGGGCAGAGGCAAGATCCGGAGGACCCCGGGAGGAGGGACGGATCTTTCACAGTATATACATATGAAACAATTTCCCAAAGCTGTTTATTCGGGTAATTGGACTTTTTGGAAAATTGCTACATTCCTGTGAGTTCGTGTGGTTCAATGTTGGCTCTTCCTATCATTGTGAAGCAGAATTCACCAAGCGTTGGATTGTTCACCCACTAATCTCAGAAGCTTAGTGGAGATTGGGTGACAGCACCGGTGGTTGGGAGGCGGGGCTAGTACTGGGCAGACTTCTACGGTCTGTGCCCTGAAAATGATAGATACAAATCAAGGTCAGGTATACATATAAAGTAGCGCATATGAGTTTATCTTGTTGAGCAGACTAGATGGACCGTACAGGTCTTTTTCTGCCATCACGTACTATGTTACTATGAGTATATCACTATGAAGAATGACTGTTGGTACCTGAAACATCAAATTGACTAATAAAAGTTGGGCCAGTCTGAGCCTTACTACACAATGAATTTTCTGCTGGAATAGTGCCATACATTGTCAAACTAAACACCGCTTAGTTTATGTTTATAGTGCATACTAACCTGCACAGCATTTTACACCTTGGTGGTTTGGTGGTACGCTCTCGACCACAGGGCACCGACAAAACCGTTTTCTCACATCTGCACTTCACATCTACAGTCTCAGGACAAGGGTAGCAATTGCCTACAATTTTAAGAAATTGTACACTTAAAAAAAATTTTTTTTCCCCCAATCACAAATCAAGTTTAGTTTGACTGTACACACACTGAATTCCATCTATGATACGCCAAAAACAGCCTCAAAATATTTATAAGATCACAGCCAGAATGACCACCAAACTTCAGGTTATAAAGACCAGGACAGCTAGATCTAGTTTTTCATTTCCTATTTCAAAGATCTTCATGCTGGAAAGCTGAGAATGCTTTGGAATAGAAATTGGAAAACCAGGATTGACTCACCTGAGCCTCAGGAGTCTAAGGCAGATGCTCACCATATAATCAATCACTTTAGAAAACCTCAGAGCAGGGGCCGACATGCAGTCACCCATGTGCGGAAAGTATTGTTAGCAACGGCTTACGGGCAGGATACAGGGGATCCGCTGCTATTAGTGAGTCTTGACGCAGCCAAGGCCTTCGATAAAGTCAATTGGGATTACTTGTTCCAAACCCTTGAATACATTGGGGTGGGAGGGAGGCTTTTGGCTGCCATAGAGACGCTCTACCGGGGCACCACGGCATGGGTATTGGTCAATGGACTCCACTCGGACGCTTTTATAGTGGCAAGGGGCACCAGACAATGGTGTCCCCTGTCCCCATTATTGTTTTTATTGTACTTAGAACCCCTCTTGCGCACTATATTAAAAGATTCTAATATAAAAGGAGTAACATGTCGTGGGAAAGAAATAAGGGTACTTGCCTTTGCGGATGACCTTTTCTTGACCCTTACTCAGCCTACCATCTCAGTCCCCCATCTAATAGAGGTTATAGAGGAGTTTGGGGTTTTTTCTGGCCTTTCCCTAAATTTACATAAATCAGTAGCTCTCCCGGTTCAATCTGTGGTGAGGGAGGAATGGGTGGGGGACTTCCCGTTCCAATGGGCGGAGGGGGTGGTCCGATATTTGGGTGTGCTAATCCCATCTGATCTCTCCCGGTTATCTGAGATAAATCTCGGTCCATTGAAGGATAATTTAGCGACAACACTGCGGGAGTGGAGGGGGTTACCTCTTTCACTACAAGGACGTATAGCTTTATATAACATGATCTTGTTTCCTAAGTGGACGTATATTTTACAAATGCTCCCGCTCACTTTGGGTCCCAAAGAGGACACATGGCTTCAGAAACAGCTTAATGGGTTTTTATGGCAGGGAAAGAGAGCACGTATTGGGATTAAGACATTGATGCGGCCGAGAGGGAAAGGGGGACTGGGACTCTTGGACCTGAAATTATTTTCGATAGCCAGTTGTTTGTGCCATCTATCAGACTTGTTCCGATCCATTGAACACTTTTCATGCACTGAAATTGAGACGGCATTGACAGAACCGCTACATTTTGCATACTGGCTACAGGCGCCAACAGACCAGTTACCTCCTCTGGGTCCCTATAAATATATCTTGAATCCTTTGAGGAAAACATGGCACTGGATAAGTAAAACCTTTAAGTGGGATAGATTGGTGTCGCCCCTGCTGCCAATTCGGGGTAACCTGGCATTTCCGGAGGGAGGGTCCTCGGCCCTGTTTAAAAAATGGTCAGCGCGGGGGGATTCATTTCCTATTCCAGGTAGTAACAGAGCAGGGGTTTATGAAACTGTTTCAGTCCTTATGTGAGGAATTCGGTCTGGAGGGGGGTGATACATTTGCATATTTATAACTAAGGCACTATGTCCAATCCTTGCCGACTGGTTCCCTGACCAGAGGTGTGTGGGAGTTGCAGGACAATTTGTTGGGGCTGGAGGCACAGCAGAGAACCCCACTGAAATACTACCATGGCTGCTTGCGGGACTCTTTAACACCATTGGATACTACTCTCATATGCGCTCGATGGACCCAAGAGCTTCGCTGGTGCTTGGAACCGCAACAAATGGAGCTCTGTTTGAAATTGTCCCAGAGAGTGACTGAGAACGCAGCATGGAGAGAGTTGAATTATAAATTCTTGCTACGCCTTCATGTCTCGCCCCACAGAGCTTTTAGAGCAACTCTGCGAGAGACAGATGATTGTCCTAAATGTACGGGTCCGGGTGCTTCCCTTGGCCACATGTTTTGGTCTTGTCCAGTGGTGCGCTCATTTTGGTTGGCAGTGGGCAGACATGTGTCAGGCATGTGGAGGGTGCAGTGGAGGCCTACCCCGAGCCAACTGTTTGATGTCTTTTCGGTGCAGGGACCTCTACCGGAGGGACTGAGAACCCTTTTTAAGGAGAGCTGTGTTGATGGGAAAAAGAACCATTTTGCAGCAATGGATCACCCGTGAGGCCCCCTGCATATCACATTGGCGTAGTGCCATGATGCAATGCTGCTCGGTGGAGAAACAGAGGGTCCGTGACCTAGCCTCTACAAGGGGAGATCATTTTTGTAAGACTTGGTCACCGTTCTCGGACTCATTTACTCCCACAGCAAAAAGTAGGATTTTGAACTGTTACGGGAGGGAGGGGAGGGGGGAGAGGGTGGGGGGGGGGGGGTAATGGTTGGAGGGGTTGTATGGAAGCAAAGTGGGGGAGGGGGGGAGAAAAATGAAAATCACATGTTTAGCATTTGTTTGTGCTGATTTGACATTCTTCTTTGTCAGTTATTTATTTCTTTGTGGAATGTTTCTCAATTTTGTGGTCACGATATCTTGTATTGTATGAGGTTGTGCCAATAAACAATATTTAATAAAAAAAAAAAAGAAAACCTCAGAGCAATACAACCATAAAGACCATAACTGAAATAAATTACATTAATCTTTGTTAAACTTTTTAAGAGCATTTTTTTTACCTATCAAAATCTTTTTAGACTGTAAAATGTCACTTATGTAATTTCCTTTTCATTCTTTTTACACAAAGAAAATATCATGTTATCCTTTCTTTTTGTAAGACAGTTTAAGGTTTATTAGACATTTCAGCTTTCTGACATTTGCAAGATGCCGTTTTAAATCTTATCATGCATGCTAAAAATGTTAATTCAGGATAAAAGCTGATAAATGCAACTATCTAATAACCTTTCTCTGATATTATCTCAATTTGGAAGGTCACACATTTCTACAATTAAAAAGGTCAGATAGCCAGGACAGGATGGAATGAAACTCAAAGGAAAAAAATAAGATAACATATTTTGGCCATTACAAAAAAAATGGTGAATTTTTCCTTGGGGAGGGGGGGATCAATGCTGAAATGAACTCATTTGTTTCAAGCACTCAAAATTCTAAAACAATTAAAAAGATCATCAAGGTCACCTGGCCCAACAATAAAAAGAAGAAAGGGCAGAAGAAAAGCATTCAGAAAGCAACTGAAGTGAACAAGACTAATTATAAGTTCTTAATGTTTTATAAACACCATACAGATGATTAACATTATTTGCACAGCTGAACAGATCATTTCCAGCAAGAGCAGCAGGGGGCTACAGCTACACAAAGTACATGAACTAGACCCAATGTTGATCTTGGCACTCCTGAGCATCTCTTTACCCTTCATTAGTCCCAACATTTTCTCATGCAGAACATCTGATCTGCCTGCAACCAAATCACCTTCTGTGCTTTGATTCAGGAACTTTTCCTAACTCAATACTATCTGCAAGACTGAGGGAGTCACCCAAGAGATGCAATCTCCTTTACTGGGAGTAGTGTGTGTTAGGTATTCTCCTGTTAGTCCCATGTGGTTTATCTATCACCCTTATATGAACGCAGTCATGTCCATGTTTCCACCTGGACACTTCCCACCAAGGACAATTACCACTGAACCAATTCCCACCACCACCCAAATGCAAAACACACTAGAACAATTAATCTCCGTCCCTTTCCCCTTCCAGATAATTTTTTGGGGGGTCAAAACCCCCACCCCCTTCCCAAAATTTTTCTAACGGGCTACCTAACCTTTTCCTTATAAAAACACCATTTACAAGTGCAACAAAAGACAAAATCATAACATGTTTATTTGGATCTGCCTTGAAACAGGCAAATATATACACGTAAAGTGTATAACCAACAAGGAGAAATTAGGTCTTACCTGTTAATTTTCTTTCCATTAGTTTTTCCCATTATTCCAGAACCTGTGGGATAGTTGTGTCCATCAATTAGCAGGTGGAAAAAGAGAACTGAAAACTGAGCGGAGATCTCTTGGCATCCAGTCCAGCTCCTCAGTATTTACGTAAAAAAGCAGTAAGGATAAACTCAGAATAAACACAACCTTAAAACAGCTCGCTAACCTAACACTAGCAAGACAAGCAAACATGTGTGCACCTCTCATCTCTGGACAACTTGTAGAGAACAAGAGATATGCAGGAAACAACATGATAGTCATTACTTGACCCAATACTTTGCACCAAATAAACATTTCAGAAACCTCAGGCGGGCCTCTGGAATAGTGGAAGGACTAATGGAAAGAAAATTATCATCAGGTAAGACCTAATTTCTCCTTCCATTACATAGCTTCCCACTATTCCGGAACCTGTAGGATGTTCAAAAGCAATCCCTAGAGTGAGTGGGATCCTGGCACACCACCCCGAGGACCGAAACCCCCAAAACTGGTTTCCGGGCACACCGCAATGTTCACCTTGTAGTGCTTGGGAAAGGTATGCAGTGTCAACCACACTGCCACCTTGCAAATATCCGCCACAGACAGTAAGGTACTCTCCGCCAAGTATGTCGCTATCCGCCTCATAGCATGAGCCTGCAAGGCCTAAGGAGCCTGCTTCCCCGGAAAGCAAATAAGCTGACGCAAAAGTCTTTCAGCCATCTAGCAATTGTGGGCTTGGAAGCAATGAGGCCAAGCCTCTTTACCAAAAAGCAAAGTCTGTCTGATTTGCGAAACTCATTTGTGACTCAATGAAATTACATAGAAATACTTTTAAAACAAAATAGGTGGGCATATTTTTTCACTCAAAGAATAGTTAAGCTCTAGAACTCTTTGCTGGAGGATGTGGTAACAGCAGATAGCTTACCTGGGTTTAGAAAAAGGTTTGGACAAGTTCCTGAAGGAAAAGTCCATAACCTTATTGAGACAGGCATGGGGGAAGCCACTGCTTGCCCTGGGATTGGTAGCATGGAATGTTGCTAATATTTGGGTTTCTGCCAGGTACTTGTGACCTGGATTGGCCACTGTTGGAAGTAAGATACTGTGCTAGATGGATCATTGGTCTGACCTAGTATGGTTATTTTTATGTTCTTATGACTTCCAAATATCTAATAAGGACTCTATGCACATCAAAAAGCTTCAAGGAAGAATACTGAGCCTCCTCATCTTTTCTGCAAAAGGACCGAAGCTCTACAGATTGGTTGAGATGAAATGCAGATACCACTTTTGGAAGGAAGGAACCATGTGCAGGGAGACCCCCATCTTCGAAAAGCGAAGAATTAGATACTGACAAGAGTGAGAGCTTGAAGCTCCGAAACCCTATGTGCCAACATAGCAGCCACCAAGAACGCTGTCTTTAGGTTAAGTTCTTTCAAGGAAGCCTTCAGGAGTGGCTCAAAAGGAGGCTTCCGAAGAGCCTGAAGGACTAAATTAAGGTTCCACTCAGGAACTGCAAGCAGCCCACTTCCTGCAACAATCGAGTAATATCTGGGTGAGCCGCAAGAGATAGATATCTTCTGTAGTCGGTCCCAGAAACAAGCCAAAGCCACAACCTGATCTTTTAGAGAACAATGCCAATCCTGTCAAACGGCTAGGATAAGTGTGATCTGAGCAGAGAAGAGAGATGTCCTCGCTCAGACCAGCCCTTGAACATCCTTCCACACCTTTGCATACAACATGGATATAGAGCGTTTACGAGCATAAAGCAAGGTAGCAATGACTGAATCAGAATAACCTTTTTGTCTCAACTACGTCCTTTCAATGGCCAAGCCATAAAACCAAAGGGGCACAGATCCTCCATGAGCACCGGAACTTGCTTCAGTAGGCCGTGTACCTGTGGAAGACTGAGAAGATCCCTGTCCAGCAGTTGAATAAGCTCCATGAACCTCGGCCTCTACAGCCAATCTAGGGCTACAAGAATTATTTGACCCCGGTGCAATGCGATCCTTTTCAACAAGCGGCCTACCATAGGCCAAGTAGGGAAGACATGTGTAAATGTGTCTCCAGCCAGGGCTGCACTAGGGCATCGAACCCCATCGTGCCTGGTTCTTTCCAAAGACTGAAGAACTTGGGCACTTTGGCACTCCTTTTCACGGCCATGAAGTCCAGAAGCCGAGAACCCTATCAGTCCACTATCAGCTGAAACTTCTGGCTAGATAGTTCCCATTCTCCCAGGGGTCCAAGGAGTACTAGCTAAGAAAGTCCACCTCCACATTCAAAGATCCTGCGATGTGAGCTGCTGACAAGCAAGATTTTTCTCTACCCAACTCATGAGGGAGGTCGCCGCCATCGGACCATTGCGGGTCCTGCCTTGCTTGTTGATATAAAGCCACCACCGTCGCACTGTCAGAGAAAACTTGAACCGGGGCCCCCACCAAAAAGGGAGCTAAGATGCATAAGGCATTCCACACTGCCCTAAGCTCTAAGCGATTTATCAACCACAGACTCCTGTTCCATCCAGGTGCTCTGTGCCAGATGGAATTTGTAATGAGCTCCCCAACCTGACTTGCTGGAGTCCACTGTCACTGTAGCATGATATGAGTTCTGTACTCTAGATTCTATACTCTAGATTGTTCCAGAACTTAGAACTTAATGTGTAGCATGATATGAGTTTAATTGTCAGAGTTATTGATTTTGCTGGAATCATATATATATATAAAATATATAGCTTCAAAGACTTATTGGAACAGTAACAGATAAACTTCTCTGACCATCACCCTCACATGTAACAAATGCTAGCTGGGTGGATGCTTACAGTCAATCAACACATCTCCAAAGAACAAAAATCTGAATATTGACAACAATCACAGAGACTGGACTTAACAAAAGACAGTGAAACTCCACCTAATCTGACCAGAAACCAACCTACTCTCAGACAATGATTCAGAGACTGAAAGCCCATCTACCTATCTAATCTAACAAAAGAAAGCCTAATCCTGTCACTACCAGCAGATGTCCAGACAGAAACTCTTATGATGTCATTAAAACATGTGATCAGTTACCATGCTCTATCTCAAAACTAGATGAAACTAGTTTTCAGATATCCCTGAGTTTTCATTGGATCGAGTGCAACCCACCTGACTTCAGCCTATGGTCCAACAAGAAATTATAAAAAAGCCTGGAACATTTTCAGCTCTCTCTTCTCCTCTCTTCGCTCTGCGGTTCCTGATCTGCACCTCCATGGACCTTGCTGGACTTCACACACATCCAAGATAAGACTCTCTCCAGGCTCCAGCAACAACTCTGAAACAAAAAGACTTCTTTTCCAGCAAGGATCTCCATCACTCCAACCAGCAGCCTCCATCAAAGTGAGTTACCATTAATCCAGCTTAATTTATAATTCAGACTTTCTAATCTTGTGAAGCACATTTCCCTTGTGAAAGACCTCTAAAAACTGCCTCTCTTCTTAACATTATTGCATTACCTTTATTGTAAATAAACATTTTAAAGATAAATATATGGTCTTTATGTTCTGAGCACATATCCTTAAACCTTACAGTGCAGGTTAATGTAATCCAACAAATATATCCTTGCATTCCCCTTTTCTTATACGTTCTTAATCTTATCATATTACATTATATTTAATTGGTGGAGAATATTATTATTTTACACCACCTCCCATTGTAATATCAGAAAAGGAGCTCCGATGGTCAAATTCCTGGGCGACAACCACCATCGCATACTGCGTCTGGCAATCAGCGTCCACAGAAGATGAAGGCCATACTTCTGTGACACCGAAGACCAGCGGCTGAGAAGAGATTCCTGCAATGGTGCATATCAGCCCTTGCCCATGGCACCACTTCCAACACCAACTCCATTAATGGGAATCACCATTCTCCCCAACTGTCAAACGCAGAACATGTCACAAGCGGCGAGTACTGATCCTAAACTGCACCAAGTAGAACTTGCAGCCCTCCAAGCAGTTCTGAGTAAAACTTTAGTCGGACTTACCATTTCCACTGCTCCCTTCAAGCTCACAGTCTCCACAAGTCTTACCACAGATAAGAAAGGCTCAAGACTGATACTCTGTCCCACAATCCTCAAACCTTTTTTCCTCTTTTATTTTATTTTAAGGTTGTTGTGCAAAAAAAGGAGAGCTCCACAGGAAACAGGGGCGAGGTGAAGTGAGGGAAGAAGTAAATTTGCGGCTCACCAAAGACAGGGGTCTGAAGTCCTCCAGATATGACTCTGCAGACTCAAGCCACCTGCAAAAGCTCAACTGGGGACCAATTTACCAACTGGACCAAGAGCAAAGCACTCATAACAAGAGACTGAAAAGTGTGTTCATCCACCTGCTGGAGACAGAAAATACTGAGGAGCTGGACTGGATGCCGCGAGATATATGTCAGCTCAGTTCTCAGCTCTTTCTCTACCTGCTAGTTGATGGACAACTATTCCCACAGGTTCTGGAATAGTGAGAAGCTACGTAATGGAAGGGGCGATTAGGATCATAGTTCCTGAATCTTGCTTGAGTTTCAACAGAGTCTTCTCTATGAGAGGTATCAGAGGATACGTATAAAGAAAACCTGTCCCCCAATGGAGGAGAAAGGCATCTGATGCTAGTTTGCCGTGTGATCTAAGCACAGAGCAGAACTGAGGGACTTTGTTGCTGAGATGAATGGCAAAAGATTCACCGAGGGAGTGCTCCATTCTCGGAAAATCTTGTAGGTTATGCCCACATTGAAAGGTTGTATTACCTTGCTCGGTCTGTCCACCAGGTTGATATCCTTCCAATCCAGGTACGTGGACAGTAGTACCATCACATGTAGGAGGGCACACTGCCACATCCCTACTGATTCCCGACAGAAGGGGTAGGATCTCATATCCCCCTGCCTGTTCATACAGTATACTACATCCTGATTGTTGGTTTCAATGAGAACAATTTGGCTCTGTAGCTGATCTATGAAAGCCTTTAGAGCATTCCAAGTGAGATCTGTCTCCTCAGCAGACCACACCCTTTGGGTGTGAAGCCCATATACATGAGCTCCCCATCCCAAGTTGGATGCATCCATTGTCAACACCTTCTGAAGAGCTGGAATTTGGAATGGAAGTCCCATAGTCAAATTCGACCAAACCCCTTCCTCTGGATGACCATGAACCAGCTCTGGAGGTACCTGGATGACATCTATTAGGTTCCCAGCAGCTTGAGAACACTGTAGGTAAGGCCTGGGAATGACATGCACTGTGGAAGCCATGTGGCCTAATAAGCTCAACATCTGCCAAGCTGAGGCAAACCCTGAAAATGACATGCATCGTGAAGGCCATGTGGCCTAACAATTTCAACATCTATGGAGCTGCGACCTACTTGCTGCTTTGGACGGACTTGCGAGACGAGCACTACCAAGGCATCTGCTCTCACTTGGGGCAGAAAAGCTTGAGCTTGCACCATATTGAGCAGGGCTCCTATGTATGCCAACTGTTGAGTTTGGAGAAAGTGGAACTCGGGGTAATTGATGAGCCCTAGTAGCTCCCACACCCAAATAATTCTCTACATCGACTCCTGCGCCCCCTCTTGTGATGTGCTCTTGATCCAACTATCATCCAGATAGGGAAACACAAACTCCCAGTCTAAGTAGTGGTGCTGAAACTGCTGCTAGACACTTGGTGAAGATCCTAGGAGCAAATACGAGGCCAAAAGGCAGAGCGTGATACTGATTCTGGTGTTTCTCTACTCAAAATCGGAGGTATTTCCTATAGCTGGGATGTATCGATATGTGGGTACAGGCATCCTTCAAGTCCAGAGAGCATAGCTGATCTTTCTCCTGAATGATGGGGAATAGGGTGTCCAGGGAAATCATCCTGAACTTTTCTTTGACCAGGAATTTGTTCAGGGCCCTTAGGTCTAGGATGTGATAGAATCCCCCTGTTTTTTTGGGTACAAGGAAGTACCTGGAATAGAATGCCTTCCCTTCTTCCCCTGTAGAAGGGCGGAGATTTCCTGTACAAGTACATGCTTGTGCTGACAGCTTTCTGTAAGAGGCTCTCAGTGGGCAATTTAGTGGTCTCTGATGCTAATGAAGTGCATAACCAATACAGACTATTTGAAGAATCGGTCAGTAGTTATAAAGGGCCACCTTTGTTGGAAAAAAATTCAGCCTCCCTCCCACCAGTAGGCCATCCAGGATGGTTACTTGGAAGGCGGTAATGCTCTCCTGGAGCCAGTCAAAAACTCATCCCATACTTTGACTGGGAAGCTGGTGGGGATTTTGTAGTTGGGAGTGCTGGGGCTGGGACTGCTGTCCACAGGCAGAGTGAGTGGCCTCAGGAAGGCCTATGGATTTAAATTCCATGTGTAAAGGGAAAAAGGATAGTGATAGGAGTGTACTATCGTCCACCTGGCCAGGATGAACAGACATATGTAGAAATGTTAAAGGAAATTAGGGACGTTAACAAACTGGGCAACATAATAATAATGGGTGATTTCAATTACCCCGATATTGACTGGGTAACTGTATCATCGGGGCATGCTAGGGAGGTAAAATTCCTTGACAAAATCAAGGACTGCTTTATGGAGCAGCTGGTACATGAGCCGACGAGAGAAGGAAAAATTCTAGACCTAGTCCTTAGTGGAGCACATGATCTGGTGCGGGAGGTAATGGTGCTGGGGCCACTTGATACAAGTGATCATAATATGATCAGATTTGATATTAGCTTTGGAGTAAGTTTACACAGGAAATCCAATATGTTAGCGTTTAACTTTCAAAAAGAAGACTATGATAAAATGAGAAGAACGGTGGAAAAAAAAACTTAGAGGAGTGGCTGCGAGAGTCCAAAATTTACATCAGGCATGGATGCTGTTCAAAAATACCATGCCAAATATATTCTGCATATTAAAAAAGGAGGAAGGAAGAACAAATGACAGTCAGCATGGTTAAAAAGTGAGGTGAAGGAAAACGGAAGAAGAAACTGACTGAAAATAATAAGCAGCAGCATAAGGAATGTCAAGTCAAATGCAAAGCGCTGATAAGGAAGGCAAAGAGGGACTTTGAAAAAAAAGATTGTGTTGGAGGCAAACATGCATAGCAAAAATATTTTTTTAGCTATATTAAAATCAGGAAGCCAGCAAAAGAATCGGTTGGACCGCTAGATGACCAAGGGTAAGAACCTTCCGAAAGTTATTAAAGACCTACTTATTCATAAAGGCGTACAATAAAGATTCCCCATAACGATCTGACTTCCTAATTATTCCAATCACAACTATTAAGGAACCCTCCTATCTGTTCATCCTAATTACAACCTCACGACTGAATATTATATCTTGTCCTGATATCATTATGTTATGTTATGTTATGTTGATCTTTCAATCCACTTCCAATCCAATATGATTTACTTATGTACTCTTATTTGTAACAATTCTAAAATTATTATTCCGTTAATATGATTGCTCTGATATTCTATGTACCCCATCTGTATCTATATTCTGAAATTCTTATCCTATAATGTGTACATGTTGTTATAACATTTTGTAAGCCACATTGAGCCTGCAAATAGGTGGGAAAATGTGGGATACAAGTGCAGCAAATAAATAAATAAAAACAAATAAAAAGGGGCGATCAGGGATGACAAAGCCATAGAAGAGAGATTAAATGAATTCTTTGCTTCGGTCTTCACTGAGGAAGACTGGGGAGATAGCGGTGCCAGAAATGGTATTCAAAGCTGAGAAGTCAGAAAAACTGAACGAAATCTCTATAAACCTGGAGGATGTAATGGGGCGATATAACAAACTGAAGAGTAGCAAATCTCCTGGACCAGATGGTATCCATCTCTGAGTACTGATAGAACTGAAAAATGAACTTGCAGAACTATTGTTACTAATATGTAATTTACCTTTAAAATCTAGCATGGTACTGGAAGATTGAAGGGTGGCCAATGTAACACCGATTTTTTAAAAAGGTCCCAGTTGAGATGCGGAAAATTATAGACCGGTGAGCCTAACATCAGTGCTGGGCAAAATAGTAGCGACTATTAAAGAACAAAATCTTGCCTCACCAATCTATTCCATTTGTTTGAAGGGGTGAACAAACATGAGGATAAAGGGGAGCTGGTTGATATTGTGTATCTGGACTTTCAAAAGGCGTTTGACAAAGTACCTCATGAAAGACTCCAGAGAAAATTGGAGTCATGGGATAGGAGGTACTGTCCTTTTGTGGATTAAAAACTGGTTAAAAGATAGAAAGCAGAGAGAGTAGGGTTAAATGGTCAGTATTCTCAATGGAGAAAGATAGTTAGTGGGGTTCCCCAGGGGTCTGTGCTGGGACTGCTGCTTTTTAACATATTTATAAATGACCTAGAGATTGGAGTAACTAGTGAGGTAATTAACTTTGCTGATGACACAAAGTTATTCAAAGATGTTAAATCGCGAGAGGATTGTGAAAAATTACAAGACCACTTTACGAGACTGGGAAACTGGGCGTCTAAATGGCAGATGACGTTTAATGTGAACAAGTGCAATGTGATGCATGTGGGAAAGAGGAACCCGAATTATAGCTACATAATGCAAGGTTCCATGTTAGGAGTCACCGACCAAGAAAGGGATCTAGGTGCCGTCGTTGATGATACGTTGAAACCTTCTGCTCAGTGTGCTGAAGCGGCTAAGAAGCAAATAGAATGTTAGGTATTATTAGGAAAGGAATGGAAAACAAAAATGAGGATGTTATAATGCCTTTGTATCGCTCCATGGTGCGACCACACCTCGAATATTGTGTTCAATTCTGATTGCCACATCTCAAAAAAGATATAGTGGAATTCGAAAAGGTGCAGAGAAGGGCAACGAAAATGATAAAGGGGATGGGATGACTTCCCTATGAGGACAGGCTAAAGCGGCTAGGGCTCTTCAGCTTGGAGAAAAGACAGCTAAGGGGAGATATGATAGAGGTCTATAAAATAAATGAGTGGATTGGAAAGGGTAGACGTGAAGCGTCTGTTTACTCTTTCCAAAAACACTAGGACTAGGAGGCATTCAATTAAGCTACAAAGTAGTAAATTTAAAACGAATCGGAGAAAATTCTTCACTCAACGTGTAATTAAAACTCTGGAATTCGGAAGGTCACGTGATGCGCTAGAGGGCTCAGGACGTGTTTTCTGTGCTCTCTGAGGCTCCTCCGTTAATCTTCACCAACTACCTGATTAAAACTTAGAATTTCGGTCTTAAATTGACAGCGGACTAACAAGAACTCCTAATGGATAAATTTGTGGAACCGCAAACCAACAGCCTACCCGCTAGAGGCGCGAAGAGGGAAAAAGAAAAAACTAAAGCGCTGAACGGCGACGAAGAACACGCCAAGAGCGATAATGCTACTTTTACCCCGAAACAATTAAAGCAACTTACGGATGCGGTGGGGTTAGCACTGGCTCCAAAGTTTGAACAATTGGCGTCCCAGATCGCTACGTTGACGGCCTCACAGGCGGACACCACGGGCCGCACAGGAGAACTCGAGCGCCGGGTCTCGGAGCTAGAAGACACGTGCATATCTAATGCGGCGCAGGTGAAAAAACAAAATGGCACGATCGAGCAACTACTAGCGAAAATTGATGATCTAGAGAATAGGTCGCGCCGAGCAAACCTACGAATCGTAGGGCTCCCAGAATCAATTGGAGACAGATTCCTAGCCACGGAGTTAGAGCAGTGGCTGAAGAGAGAGTTCGCGCTCTCAGACAGCATGGGCCCACTATGCCTCGAACGGGCCCATCGTGTGGGGCGCCTTCAAGATGGCCGCCAGGCCCCATGAGTAGTCCTTGTTAAAATCCATAACTACCTACATAAGGAGGAAATCCTGCGTGGATATCGGCAGAAGAGGGACTCAACTAAATATGATGGAAAACTGATCCGCATATTCCAGGATTACTCCACGGCATTGCAGGAACGAAGGAAGCTATTTAACCCTATATGCCAGAAGCTACATGGGCAGAAAATCAAATTTATGCTTCTTTACCCCGCGGTGTTGAAAATCAAACAAGGCAATGGGTGGAAAGCATTTAATAATGCGGATGAAGCGCACACCTTTGTCCAAAACCTAGATTCTGCACCAGATAATGGTTTGGAGGCCGCTACTGAGACCTGAAAGTCATCTCATGAATGCAACTGGAGTCAAGCGAAGGTATTGGCAGAGGGTGAGAGCTGAGACTTTATAAAGACTGAGACATTGTGATTGTTGGTGTGGAGGGACGGGGGGGCCTCTAGCATGGAAGTGACCTGTATTCAACTGCTAGACAGGAGAATATGATTCTTGGATGGATAAAAGAGAAGGGGGAGAAGGGAAGAAGGAGGGAGGGGGGTGGGGAACATGGGAGGGAGGGAGGAGCGGGATTCTTGTCAGGAAGAACACAAAAGATAATAAAAGGGCAGGCTGTAGTCAACATTTCTAACTATTGGAGTACAACATTCCCCGGGGGGAGGGGCTGGGACTCCTGGGGTTCCCTTACGGTGAAACGCCAACAAAATTCACAGACTAACTTAACCTCATATGGTCCCAGTGAGGCTGATGTCTTGGAACGTATCTGGGATTTCTTCCCCGATTAAACGGACCAAGATATTAGCCCAGTTGAAGCGTCATAAGGTCTCAATTGCATGTCTCCAGGAGACGAAGTTGAGTGACAAAGAACATGAGAAGTTAAAGCAGCAATGGGTGGGAGAGTGCTTTTACTCATCATCGGGAGCAAAAAGAAGTGGTGTAGCGATCTTGATTAGAAGGGGTGTTCTGTGCCAGCCCAAACTGATATATAAAGATCGGGAGGGTAGAGTGGTCCTGATCCGCTTGACAATGTTCGGTCAGCAGTTGTATTTGTGTGCGGTGTATGGGCCAAATGTATATTCACCCCTGTTTTTTCAATCTCTGGTTTCCCTGGGCCTGCGATACTCTGATGCACCCTGGGTGTGGGCGGGAGATTTCAATCAGGTATTGGACCCAGAGGTGGATAGATCCAGGGGAACCCTGCGAAGTGAGAGAAGGGGAGAGAGGGGGCTTTCGGCTCTGTGCCAGTCCCTAAATTTAGTAGATCCATGGAGACTGTTTCATCCCTCCACAATAGATTTCACTCACCAGTCTCGGGTTCACCACTCGTGGTCTAGGCTGGATTATATCCTGGTGCAACGCTCCTTGTTCTCTCAAATTACTCAGGCTGAGATAGGCCCTATGGAAATCACTGACCACTCCTTGATATGGACAGAATTACAGTTTAATGCTCCCGGGGAACAATCATACCATTGGAGATATCCCGCTTATTTACATAAAGATAAAACATTCAATGAATATATAAAGACTCAGTGGGAACAATACATTCTTAACAATCAAAACTCCTGTGACTCCCCAATAATCCTATGGGAAGCTTCGAAAGCAGTTTTGCGGGGGGCCATCATTGCCTATATGAGTGCTAGAGCAAAAAGACTAGCGGCGGGAATAATTAGACTAGAACGCACCCTACGTTCAGTAAAGGCACAATACTTGCAGAACCCCTCTTCGGAAGCGAGTGATCTACTGTCCTCCACTAGAGTTGCTCTGAACTCCTTAATCCACGAGCAAACTCAAAGGAGACTAACAGTAAGGGGATTTAACTACCGTAGATATGGGAATAGACCCGGAAAACTGTTAGCACAAATGGCAAGGGCACGTAGTCAGAGAAAATTGGTAGCATCAATACTGACTCCCCAGGGAGACAAGATATATTCTACAGAAGGGATTGCTCAGGTGTTCCATGACTATTTTTCTAGATTATACTCAGGCGAGGGAGACTTTACAGATATGGCAGTGGAAGATTACCTAGTAGATGCAGGGTTCCCCCGCCTTTCCCCTCTGGCTCAGAGAGTCCTCATGGAACCGTTGCGGGCACAGGAGGTCCAGAAGGTGCTGAAGTCTCTCCCTCTGGGCTCTGCTCCGGGCCCAGATGGGTTTTCAGCTGAATACTATAAAACTTTGCCCCCTCAGTTTATAAGCACTTTCATTGACTACTTAGAAGAAGTGATAGAACGAGGAGAGTTGCCCATGGGGAGCAATGAAGCTTTAATTACTTTAATCCCAAAGCCGGGCAAACCGAGTGATAGAGTGGAATCATACAGACCCATCTCTCTTATTAATGTGGACCTTAAAATCTTGGCCCGGATCTTAGCAGATCGGTTAGCCCCCTGTATGAATACACTGATTGGGGAACACCAAGTGGGATTTATGAGGGACAGAAACTCAGTGCTCAATGTACGTAAAGTACTTTTGTCAATTGCGCATTGCCATGCCGCAGACATCGACTTGTTGTTAGTCAGCTTGGATGCCGAGAAGGCGTTCGACAGAGTGCGGTGGGAATATTTGTTCCAAGTACTATCATACGTGGGAATAGGAGGCTGGTTTCTAGAAGCAATTAAAGTACTGTATAGAGAGCCTGTAGCCAGACTTCTAATTAATGAAACAAGGTCCCCTCCACTGCAGATCAAAGCTGGTACCAGACAGGGATGCCCCCTCTCTCCTTTATTATTTTTACTATATGTAGAGCCATTGCTACGTACTTTAGAGAAAGACCCAGATATAGGTGGGGTGCCTCTCCCGGGTCAACGGGTAAAGGTCTTATCCTTTGCGGATGATATTCTGTTAACTTTGACCCATCCCCAGCGGTCTCTCCCCAGAGTCCTGGCTGCCATTGACGAGTTTGGATTATATTCAGGTCTTAGTTTGAACCTGCAGAAATCCACAGCACTCCCATCCAAAGCAGAGATTCAGTTGAATTGGGAGGGCCCTTTCCCCTTACAGTGGGCACAGGAGGAGGTGATTTACTTGGGGGTAAGGATTCCCATGGATTTGCACTCACTATACTCACGAAATATGGTACACCTGAAGAGGCGGGTGGCCCGGTCCCTTCAGGACTGGCAGGACCTCCCTGTTTCATTGATGGGTAGAGTAGCACTCTATAACATGGTCCTTTTCCCTGTGTGGCTATATGCTTTCCAAACCCTGCCTATGTTTTTGTCCGTTAGGGATGAAAAATGGTTGAAGGCAAAGTTAAACTACTTTTTGTGGCAAGGGAAACGGGCGCGCATGACCATAAACAGAGCCATCCTTCCAAGAATTAAAGGGGGACTGGGATTGCTGGATCTTCGCTTGTTCTCTGTGGCAAGTAACATGCGCCACATATCGGACTGGTTTAGGTCCACTAACCACTTCTCCCTTGCAGCGGCAGAGACTAGCTGGTTGGGTTCCCTACACTTTTCAAACTGGCTACACCAGGGTCAGAGACCACCCTCGAGTTTGGGAATGGCGGGGCCCGTGCTGTGTCCACTACGCCAGGCTTGGAGATGGTTATGTAAGTTCTTTAGTCTTAATAAGTCGACCTCTCCCTTACTATCATTACGGGGTAATCCGGAATTCCCAGTGGGAGACACCTCTAGAACATTCCGTGAATGGGAGGCCAAGGGAGTTTCCTTTCTGCATCAGGTGATAACAGATAAGGGTGAGATTAAAAGGCTTCCTGAAATCAACAGAGAGTTCCATTTACACAGAACTGATACATTTGCATTTTTACAACTTCAACACTACGTGCACTCCCTGCCCAAGAAAGACTTATCCAGGGAAGTGTATGAATGTTTTAATTTAATGTTTGGTCTTGATGCACGACTACGGATCCCCTTAAAGTACTTCCATGCACATTTGAGAGACCATCTGCACTCTCCAGATTTTGACCGGGTGGCACAGCAATGGACAGTGGAGTTGTCTACACAAATAACCCCGGAGACCATTAAGACTATCTTGGCTGGAACCTATAAATTGACTGAAAATGTTAGCTGGTGGGAAATTCAGTACAAGTTTGTTTTTCGCCTACACATCTCTCCCAGGAGGGCATTCCGGGCCACTTTGTGTGAATCAGACCGCTGTCGCAGATGTGGGAAGGAAAATGCCCACTTGAGTCACATGTTCTGGTCTTGCCCCGCCATTCAACAATTCTGGATAGCCTTAGCGGCACACATCTCGTCTATGTGGCAGGTGAGATGGCGACATACTCCCACTCAATTATTTGGAATTTATACTATACACGGACAATCTAAGCCAGGCTTACGCGCCTTCTTACATAGATCTTTATTGATGGGAAAAAAAACAATTTTACAACACTGGATGACATCGGACACCCCCACCATAGCCCAATGGCGTTCATTCATGATCTACATGTGCTCATTTGAACGCAGCGGGATTGCAGACCTGGCAGGGACTAAGGGAAACCTTTTTTGTACAGCCTGGGCACCCTTTTGGGACACATTGACTTCAGTAGCCCGCAGCAGAATCTTAAATTCCTGAAGAGAGGGAGGGGGGAGGGTGGGGTAGGAATGGGAGGGGGGGGGAGGGGAGAAAATGTTGAAAATGTGAAATCTTGATACTTGTATAAGATAAGACGGGCCAATTTTGTACTTGTTATTTTTCTTTTTTTCATGATTTGTGCCCGGCTTTTGAACTTTATGTTAATAAAGATGAGTTAAAAAAAAAAAAAAAAAAAAAACTCTGGAATTCGTTGCCAGAGAATGTGGTAAAAGCGGTTAGCTTAACGAGGTTTAAAAAGGTTTGGCCGGCTTCCTAAAGGAAAAGTCCATAGACCATTATTAAAATGGACTTAGGGAAACTCCACTGCATAACATGTTTTGTACTTTTGGGGATCTTGCCAAATATTTGCGACCTGGATTGGCCACTGTTGGAAACAGGATGCTGAGTTTGATGGACCTTTGGTCTGTCCCAGTATGGCAATACTTATGTACTTATAAGGAGATGAGGCTGAGCTGCAACTGATGCAAGTGTCCTCAATGCCTGAGTGATGTGCAGCTGAAACATCTGAGCCATGAGCATGGCCTAGTACCACTCATCAAGGACAGGCATTGGCAAAGGCTGGGGAGCCAGTTCAGGGGCAGTCTAAGAAAGGCATTGCTGAAACAGAAGTGGGAACCTGAACGCTTGAAGACTGGAGAGCACCAGCACCTCCACCAAGGAGGGGAAGCAATCATCCCAGTGCTGGCACTTCTCTGGTACCAGAGATGCTGATGCTCTGGCATTCCCGGCACTGTGCTTCAAAGAGGACCAATGCCAATGCTTCTCAGGATTCTGTTGACACTTGGTGTCACGGTCCTTCAGTGCCAAAGAGGGCTGCATTGAACCCGTATGAATCCTCAGTGTTAGGGCCAATGCTGACTGGTTCTGGGGCCTACTATCAGCACCCGATGTCGAGAGAGATGGAGATCTCCTCGATGCTGGTAACTCCCAGTGGTACATGAAATCTGGGCAGCCATCGAGGTCAATGCTTCTGGTGCCAATGTCAATGGACCAACCTTTGAGGAACCAAAACATTTCTCCTGCTGGACCTAACACAACCTTTGTGTCCTCAACTGCATTTTTAAACAGAGAAAAAGAGTTAGACTGGTAGTTAGGTCCCAGGCACATGAAGCACCAACTGTGTGGGTGCACCTTTTGAAGCCACTGGGGGCCTTCTTGGACATCGAGAAAAGTATTGCAACAAAATTAAACTCCTCAATCTTGAGCGACAAAAAGCTGCAAGGCTCAAATTGAGGCTGGTGCTCAGGCCTAAGAAGGCCTAAAGAGCTGCACGAGAAAGAAAGAATAACCTAAAGGGCCTAAACACCTAAGAAAATAAAAGGGGAATGTTATTAAAAATAAACTTTTGAGGAAAATAAAAGACAACCTGAGGAAAACCTGTAACGGAAGGCACCAAAAGGGTAATACTGAAAAGTGCCGAGGGGAGATGGCAAGACATATCTTTTTTTTCCATGGCGCTGGGAAGACAACTAAGGAACCTACACTCAGGTGGGAAGGCACCCACCCATGCGCAGTGGACACTGCTAGAATTTTCTAATAGCTGTATACGCTACACAGCATATGCACCTGGCTCCATAAGATGACATCACCCAGATGCGAGAATACCAATGGTCTTGCTTGCCCTCAGAGAAAAACAAATACTCTAACACAGAGGTATCTTCCAGAACAAGGTTGAGAAAAATCAGGACTGCAGATTAGGGACGTTTGCACTGTTAACTTACCTGTTCTTTTTTTATGGATAAAACAAAGAATTTCAGTTTTGTCAGTTAAATGACCTTGTCTTTTTATTTTTTTTAAAGACTTTATAAAAACATTTCATGATACACTGTAAATGTATTAGCTCTGTGCAAAACCTTGTGTTATAGCCTTGTACCATGCCATTATATAGGTGCTTGATTATCAGATATTATATGGAGATGATGCAACACTGAACAGTTGTTAAAACTGCTCATGACCAGGCAACTATATTAAAAAAAAAAAAAAAAAAAAAAAAATATATATATATATATATATATATATATATATTCATTCAAATATGGATCACATTCAATCTTCCATTCATTCTTACCTCTGTGACAAACTGAGGAACATTTGTGGTTCCTACATCCTAGAGCACGACCACAGACTTGATCACAGGGTGGGCAGTTTCCAGGACAGCACTGAAACAGAAAGTGTCAGTTTCAAATTGCTGGATGAAAGCTTGTGATGTTCTTATAGCCTCTGAACAACAGAAGATCTAAAAGGGGAAAGAGGTCTGCGTCCTCAGAAGTTTCTGCTGCACATCCCTTCCCATAAATCTTGCCAAGGCAGCACAGGAACCTCCCCTTAAGGCAAACCCCAAAGCCACTACTTGGTAGAAGATTCTGCCATATTATCTTCCTTCTACCCCTAGGCCTGGCAAACCCCATATAGGGGATCCAAACCAACATTCCCTAAGCACCTGGGAGAAATCTGATTTTATCAACACGTTTGGAGTGAACTCACAAATTTTTTAAAAAAAAGATATTTGTGGTATGTAGTTGTTTGATTTGCAGTTTTGTGCTAATTTTATCTTTGATTGCTGTAAACCGTTTTGAATCCTAAAGAGAGAAACTGTGTGTGTATATACAGACATACGCACAATTTCTCCCTTTAGACTTCAAAACTGTTTACAACAATCAAAAAAGAAAAATGAAAACAAAACCACAAATCAAAATAAGTACATACCACAAATAGCAACCCAGCCGCACCTGAATCTTCTAGTCCTGTCCCACCCTTCAATGGCCATATTCTTTTGCAAATAGACACATCTTGCACTGCTGCTTAAATGCCGGTATATCAGGTATATCCATCAAACTATTCAGAAAGCGAATTTCAGTACATAGGCCCAAAAGAGAACACAGTGCATTTCATAGTTTCCACCAGTTTTATTATCCATGGAACCTGCAATGCTACTCTTTGTGCAGATCACAACGAATATAAAGGGTAATACTGATTTATGCAAGTAGCCAAATTCTGTGATGAGTAATTCTTGCTAAAGTTTAAATTCATTACGTTTTTCTACTGGCAGCCAATGCAAAGATTCCAGCACTGGTTGAATATGATCATGTAATTTTGTACCCCAACAATCTCAGCCCATCTGCACAAACCATATCTCAAAAGATTTTGCTAGCAGACATGGAACTGCAAACTAAAGATAAAATTAATTTTTTTTAAGGGTAATATTGGATGCAAGATTAAAATTGAAACATCAGGAAAGGGCACTGCTGAAGTGCTGCTGGTTCTACCTTTGGATCTTTTATACTCATATCTTTTACTAAAAGAGTTAGCTAGAGTGGTGTATACAGTTATAAAAAAAATTCATGAACCATGAATAAAGTTAAATCTTAGCTATGTTTATTGAATTTTTATGAAAACAAATAAAGTTATATAGAACAATGAACAATAATAGAATATCAAGTAAACAGCACAAGGGAACAAATCACCAACACACCAACGAAGGAGAAATGTTATCTGGCAAAAGGTATAGTGACATGTTATATAGTAAGTAGACAGCATGCTATTCTTCAAATATGTTAGTCCATTTCTTACTAAAATTCAGGGGAAGTTGAGAGTTTTTAGATAAATGTGTATCATATCTATATGTGATCAATACACCCTTCTTAAGGCAACAATAAACTCACTGAAGCCCAAAACAGAAACTACAAATACTTTAAATTTATAGGACTTGATTATAATTGTCTCAATTTATTCTTCTGACCTAAATAGAGAAACTCGATGGTGTCACCTTCCTATACCATCAAGGTTTAGTCTCACACTTCATCATTGGTCCCTCTTTTTTTTTTAAGACACTTTTTTTGTAAACGTTGTTATCCAACTCGTCATCTATAGTCCATATGTCAATTTTCAATGATTTAAAATGGACCGGTGGTCCATCTAGCCTAGTGTCCAGTTTTCCAGGCAGTGGCCGGACCGGGTTGCAAGTGCCTGGCAGAGACCCAGATTGTGGCAGCACTCATGCTGCAGATCCCGGTGCAGGCGATTGCTTCCCGTGTCTGTCTCGGTAGCAGACTATGGACTTTTCCTACCGGAGTTTGCCAAACCTTTTTTGGGCCCAGATGCGCTGGCCGCAGTTGTCACATCCTCTGACAATAAGTTCCAGAGCTTGACTGTTCATTGGGTGAGGGAATATTTCCTGCTGTTTGTTTTAAAGATGTTTCCATGTGACTTCCTCGATTGTCCCCTAGTCTTTGTACTTTTGGAATGAGTAAAAAATCGATTTACTTCTACTCATTCTACACCATTCAGGATTATGTAGACCTTGGTCATGTCTCCCCTCATCTGTCTCTTTCCAAGCTGAAGAACCCTAGCCTCTTTGGCCTTTCCTCGTGTGAGGGGAGTTCCATCCCCTTTATCACTTTGGTCGTTCGTCTTTGAACCTGTTCTAATTCCACTGTATCTTTTTTGGGATGCAGCGACCAGAACTGAACACAGTGCTCAAGGTGCAGTCTCACCATGGAGCGATACAAAGGCATTATAGTATTTTCGGTCTTATTCACCATCCTTTTAATAATTCCTACCATCCTGTTTGCTTTTTTGGCAGCTGCCGCACACTGAGCAGAAAATTTCAGCGTATTATCAACAACTACACCTAGATCTATTTTGAGTGGTGACCCCCAAGGTGGACCCTAGCATCAGGTAACTATGATTTTGATTATTCTTTCTAATGTGCATCATCTTGCATTTGTCCATATTAAATTTCACCTGCCATTTGGATGCTCAGTCTTTTCCAATTTCCTAAGGTCTTCCTGCAATATTTCACAGTCCGCATGTGTGTTAACAACCTTGAATAGTTTTGTGTCATCTGCAAATTTAATCATCTCACTCGTCGCTTTGATTTCTATATCATTTATAAATATGTTAAATAGCACCGGTCCCAGTACCGATCCCTGCGGCACTCCACTATTTACCCTCCTCCATTGAGAGAAATGACCATTTAACCCTATCCTCTGTTTTTTGTCCAGTAACCAATTCCTAATCCACTCCAGAGCCTTGCCTCCTATCCCAGGAGTCTCTCATAAGAAACTTTATCAAAAGCTTTCTGAAAATCTAGATACACTACAGCAACTGGCTCACCTTTATCCACATGTTTATTCACACCTTCAAAGAAATGAAGCAAATTAGTGAGGCAAGGCATCTCTTGGCTGAGTCCATGCTGACTCTGTTCCACTAACTCATGTTTGTCTAGCAGCCTTATTTTCAAAAGAGAAGGGTGCCCATCTTTCGACACAAATCGGGAGATGGGCGTCCTTCTCTCAGTGTCGCCCAAATCGGCACAATCAAAAACCGATTTTGGGCGTCCCCAACTGCTTCCTGTCGCGGGGACGACCAAAGTTCCCGGGGGCATGTCAGAGGCGTAGCGAAGGCGGGACTGGGGCATGCCTAACAGATGGGCGTCCTTGAGCGATAATGGAAAAAAGAAGGTCATCCCTGACGAGCACTTGGGCGACTTTACTTGGTCCATTTTTTCTTATGACCAAGCCTCAAAAAGGTGCCCGAACTGACCAGATGACCACCGGAGGGAATCGGGGATGACCTCCCCTGACTCCCCCAATGGTGACTAACCCCTTCCCACCCTGAAAAAAACAACTTTAAAAACTTTTTTTGCCAGCCTCAAATATCATACTCAGGTCCATCACAGCAGTATGAAGGTCCCCGGGGGGGGGGGGGGGGGGGGGGAGGTGTGTGTGTGTGTCAGCAGAGGCATAGCGAAGGCGTGGACGTCCTTCTTTCAAACACTTTGGACGTCCTGAACTGCCCCCCTCCCCACAGGGACGGCCAAATTTCAAGGGAGTGGAGTGGAGGAGTGGCCTAGTGGTTAGAGCACTGGTCTTGCAATCCGGAGGTGGCCAGTTCAAATCCCAGTGCTGCTACTTGTGATCCAAAATCCAAATAAATAAATAAAGGGGGTGTTGGAGACATAGCAAAGGCATGGACGTCCTTCTCACAGAAACATCCACATTTTGAATGTCCATGACTGCAGGGACAGAGGCATAGCAAAAGCACCTAACACTTGGGACGTCCTTCACCCATACTAAAAAAAAAAAAGACATCCCTGATGAGCACTTGGGACATTTTCACCTGGACTTGTGGTTTTTTTTTTTAAGGTTGTAGACGGCTATTATACAGGCAGCTTGTTTGCGTGTATGAAGCCGTCTTTGGCATGCGCAGAGCAGCCACGCATAACGCTTGGCTGCTCTGCACTGGCTTCCCCTCCTTAGAAAGGAAATCATGTGCATATGAGCTAACAGCAAGCAGCTCATTTGCATGCGATTTTCTTCATGCATGCCCGTTCCTTTCCAAACTGCTAAGGGATCGGTAAGGGAAGTACTTTTTCCATTCAGTTAGTACATCAGTTATCCCACTGCAGTGCCCCCTAGGGTGCCCGGTTGGTGTCCTGGCATGTCAGGGGTACCAGTGCACTACAAATGCTGGCTCCTCCCACGACCAAATGAGTTGGATTTGTTCCTTTTTGAGATGGGCGTCCTTGGTTTCCATTATCGCCGAAAACTGTGGACGACCATCTCTAAGTTTGACCTAAATGTTGAGATTTGGGCGACCCCGACCGTATTATCAAAACGAAAGATGGATACCCATCTTGTTTCAATAATACGGGTTTGCCCGCCCCTTCGCAGGGACATCCTGTGAGGACGTCCTCAGGAAAATTTGGGCGCCCTGTTCAATTATGCCCCTCCACTTATTCTGTAATTTTATTCTCTATAATAGTTTCCACTATTTTGCCCTGCACTGACATGAGGCTTACCAGTTTGTAATTTCTCAGATCACCCCTGGAACCCTTTAAAAAAAATCGGCGTCATATTGGCCACCCTCCAATCTTCAGATACTACGAGCGATTTTAACGACAGGTTACATATTACTAACAGCAGATCAGCAATTTCATGCTTGAGTTCATTGAGTACCCTTGGATGTATGTCATCCGGTCTAAGTGATTTACTACTCTTTAATTTGTCAATTTGGCTTAGCATATCTTCCAGGTTTACCAAGATTTCTTTCAGAACCGGGTCATCACAAACATACCTAAACCTCCACTACCCAAACTGCAAAGGATTCAAATACAAAACAACCTATGCATCCAGCTTCCCTATATAAGCACACAACTATGGAACGCACTACCAAAAGCTGTCAAAACAATCTATGACCATCTAAACTTCAGGAAATCAATAAAAACCAACCTGTTCAAAAAGGCATACCTTACTGACCCCCACATAAATGCCTATATTCTGCAACGATCGTACTGGACATTATATAATCTTCCCTTTCTTCAAACCCCTTTGTGCCTGACTCTAATGTACCCTATTCGACCACATCACCTGTATTTGTTTCTCTGCTGGACTGGCTAACGCCTTACGGCACTATGTAAGCCACATTGAGCCTGCAAATAGGTGGGAAAATGTGGGATACAAATGTAATTAATTAATACACTTATCTGATCGTGTCAGCTAAGGTATATCAAATCCGTGACTCTCTACTTAAGATTGTAAACCCTCTGGGGACAAGTATTTACTGTACCTGCACGTAACTTATCATATCGTGAAATCCCAACCATTTGGGGATCCCCTCCGTATAAATATCAATAACCTAAAGATCTTTCCCTACCATGCAGCGTGAAGTAAAATTAAAAAAAAAAGTAACCCCTAGTTTTCTCAGCAACTGCTTGGAATTTCAACATGAAATTTTACAGCTTTATTTGATGTTACTATGTTTATGTACCGAATGGAATGAGATCTTTAATCTCTGTAAAATTACAGACTTTTTAACATGACCACCCAGTGATTTTCACATGTTCAAGAATGTTTGTACTGTAAAACACCATTATTTGAGGAGGAAAAAAAGCGGGGTGTACCAACTTACTGTAAATGATGTCATAGTAATGTAGACTTTTGTCTGGAGAGCAACGTTGGAGGCCTATCACAAGCTCCACACAAGGCTGCAAACAACTGTCAAAATCAAGGAAGTACTGCAGATGATCTAGGACAGCCTGCCACAAGGACCAATTGACAAGGGTATTAAGAACTTCCCAAACTGACTGAAGACCCGTGTTAAAGCTGGGGGTGGACACTGAGCAATGACAGTGAAATACTGGCATTGTTAATTATATAATTTGAATGACGTTATTTTACTGTGTTTTAGCTCAAACATTTTTAAAATGCTAAAATATCAGTAACATCAACATCGTATTTAAAGTATGATGACTAAATAAGTACACAAAATTTCTCGTTGAAATTCGAAACAGCTGCTGAGAAAACAGCAAAAAGCAATAGGGCAGGGATGTCCAACCTCGGGCCATACAAAGTCGGGTTTTCAGGATTTTCTCAATGAATATGCACGAGATCTATTTGCACACAATAGAGGCAGTGCATGCAAATAGATCTTATGCATATTCATTAGGTAAATCCTGAAAACCCAACTGGATTGCGGCCCTCGAGGACCAAGGTTGGACAACCCTGCACTAGGGGGATACTTAACTCTATAGGATGAGGCAATAAAAAGTAAGTGGGCTGGCCCAGTGCCTCAAAGTAATGTGCACTGGCATGTATAAAATGAGCGATCGCAAAGCCTGGCTTTTGCTCCTTGGGCCCACTGAGACCTGAAAAACTACAGATGCAGCATTCACAATTCACCAGGAGGAAGGGGCATTCCACCCAACACAACAACATCTAGTGGTCAGATTCCATGTTCATGAATTTTTCTACAGAGAGCTATTTGAAGGAGGGGGGGGTACAAATCTGTGACCCTTGATGGCTGTGGCTGACAAATGAGAGGAAGAGGGTTAAATATTAGAGGGAGGAGAAACCATGGAACTTAATGATGGATCGTGACAAATACAGTAGAGGTAGGTTTCAAGTAAGTTGCTAGCCCAAACACAAAGGGACTGCTAGTCTAAATAAAGTGTGGCCCTGGGGAGGAAAATAAAAGAGACACAGCATATTTTAAACTAAAGTTTTTATCTGATTAACAAAAATGTATCTAGACCCCTGCTGGCCGTGGGGGCGGTGTTGGACTACTTCTCTCTCCCTCCTCCAGATTTCAACCCCTTCTTCCACCTCAATCTCACTGTTTTTCCTCCTTTGAAGTCCACTCTATCCGCCTTTTCTCTCCTCTGCCTCTTCGAATAGCGGTCATTTATCGTCCCCCTGATAAGTCCCTTTCATCCTTCCTCAGTGACTTTGATGCCTGGCTTGCCTTCTTCCATGATCCTTCCTCCCCCTCTCTCATCCTTGGTGACTTTAATATTCCTGCTAATGATCCTTCCAACTCTTATATTTCCAAGTTACTCGCTTTAACGTCGTCCTTTAATCTCCAACTATGCTCCACCTCCCCCACTCATCAAAATGGTCACTGTCTTGATCTCATCTTCTCCTCCAACTGTTCACCCTCTAGTTTCCTTGCCTCCGATCTTCCCCTCTCTGATCACCATCTTATAACTTTCACACTTAAATCTCCTCCCTCCCAGTCCCGTCCTATCCTATCTAATTTATCTAGGAATCTTCACGACATTGACCCTTCATCTCTATCCTCCCATGTTTCAAACCTCCTCTCTACTGTGGCACCATCCACGTCTGTCAACGAGGCTGTTTCTTCTTACAACAATACTCTATCCTCTGCCTTAGACACTCTTGCACCTTTGATGACCCGCCCTGTAAGGCGTACAAAACCCCAACCTTGGCTGACTTCTAATATCCGCTACCTACGTTCCTGTACCCGCTCCGCCGAACGCCTCTGGCGGAAATCTCGGGCCCTTGCTGATTTCTTACACTTTAAGTTCATGCTGACCTCCTTCCAATCTGCTCTTTTACGTGCCAAACAGGATTATTATATCCAACTGACCAACTCTCTTGGCTCTAATCCTCGACTTCTCTTCACCACATTGAACTCTCTCCTCAAGGTGCCCCCTCCCCCAACTCCCCCTTCACTATCTCCTCAGACCCTTGCTGAATTCTTTCACAACAAGGTTCAAAAGATAAACCTTGCTTTCTCTACCTCACCAGCTCTCCCTCCACTAGTCCGTTCCCCTCTCTCTCCTTCCCCTCATTCCCTTTCCTCCTTTCCTGAAGTTACTATTGAGGAAACTACACTTCTCCTTTCTTCCTCAAAATGTACCACCTGTTCCTCTGATCCCATTCCCACCCACCTTCTTAATGCCATCTCTCCTACTCTTATTCCTTTTATCTGTCACATTCTCAACCTCTCACTTTCCACTGCGACTGTCCCTGCTGCCTTTAAACATGCTGTGGTCACACCTCTCCTTAAGAAGCCTTCACTTGACCCTACTTGTCCCTCTAATTACCGACCCATCTCCCTCCTTCCTTTTCTCTCCAAATTACTTGAGCGTGCTGTTCACCGCCGCTGCCTTGATTTTCTCTCCTCACATGCTATTCTTGACCCATTACAATCTGGTTTTCGCCCTCTCCACTCAACCGAAACTGCGCTTACTAAAGTCTCCAATGACCTATTACTGGCTAAATCCAGAGGTCAATATTCCATCCTCATTCTTCTTGATCTTTCCGCTGCTTTTGACACTGTCGATCACAGCATACTTCTCGATACCCTGTCCTCACTTGGATTCCAGGGCTCTGTCCTTTCCTGGTTCTCTTCCTACCTCTCCCTCCGCACCTTTAGTGTTCACTCTGGTGGATCCTCTTCTACTTCTATCCCTCTGCCTGTCGGCGTACCCCAGGGTTCTGTTCTTGGTCCCCTCCTCTTTTCTATCTACACTTCTTCCCTTGGTTCATTAATCTCATCCCATGGCTTTTCCTACCACCTCTATGCTGATGACTCCCAAATCTACCTTTCTACCCCTGATATCTCACCTTGCATCCAAACCAAAGTTTCAGCGTGCTTGTCTGACATTGCTGCCTGGATGTCTCAACGCCACCTGAAATTAAATATGACCAAAACCGAGCTTCTCATTTTCCCCCCCAAACCCACCTCCCCGCTCCCCCCATTTTCTATTTCTGTTGATGGCTCTCTCATTCTCCCTGTCTCCTCAGCTCGAAACCTTGGGGTCATCTTTGACTCTTCTCTCTCCTTCTCTGCTCATATCCAGCAGACCGCCAAGACCTGTCGTTTCTTTCTTTACAACATCCGTAAAATCCGCCCCTTTCTTTCCGAGCACTCTACCAAAACCCTCATCCACACCCTTGTCACCTCTCGTTTAGACTACTGCAATCTGCTTCTTGCTGGCCTCCCACTTAGTCACCTCTCCCCTCTCCAGTCAGTTCAAAACTCTGCTGCCCGTCTCATCTTCCGCCAGGGTCGCTTTACTCATACTACCCCTCTCCTCAAGACCCTTCACTGGCTCCCTATCCGTTTTCGCATCCTGTTCAAACTTCTTCTACTAACCTATAAATGTACTCACTCTGCTGCTCCCCAGTATCTCTCCACACTCGTCCTTCCCTACACCCCTTCCCGTGCACTCCGCTCCATGGATAAATCCTTCTTATCTGTTCCCTTCTCCACTACTGCCAACTCCAGACTTCGCGCCTTCTGTCTCGCTGCACCCTACGCCTGGAATAAACTTCCTGAGCCCCTACGTCTTGCCCCATCCTTGGCCACCTTTAAATCTAGACTGAAAACCCACCTCTTTGACATTGCTTTTGACTCGTAACCACTTGTAACCATTCGCCTCCACCTACCCCCTCCTCTCTTCCTTCCCGTTCACATTAATTGATTTGATTTGCTTACTTTATTTATTTTTTGTCTATTAGATTGTAAGCTCTTTGAGCAGGGACTGTCTTTCTTCTATGTTTGTACAGCGCTGCGTATGCCTTGTAGCGCTATAGAAATGCTAAATAGTAGTAGTAGTAGTAGTAGTGATTCTAGTTTCAGATCAGGCACATAACAGTGCAAAAAAGAATCACTGAAGAGAAACTCGCATTTCATAATACATCAAAATTCTCTTTACACTAAAAATCTGTATAGAATAAGTGACAAATTGTAGTGTGACTTAAGTGTGTGGAATAAATCTGGTTCCCGTTAAGCACACTACCTCACAGGTTCATTTTAAGAGAATTCTAGCTCTAGAATGCTTAGCCAGGAGGGCATGGTTCATTCATGGAAAACCCAGAGCAGTAACAAGACAGAGGCCCAGAGTAGGAACATAGTGATGGCAGATAAAGACCTGAACAGTCCATCCAGTCTCCCCAACAGTCATATTCCTTATCAATTCAAGATTTAAATCAACAATGAACGTGATATTATTTACCTGTTCATGGTCTTTCTTTGGTGTTTCTGGGACATAGACCATAGAAGTCTGCCCAACTCTGTCCTTATGTTCCAACTACTGGAGTTGCCGTCAAAGCCCACTCCAGCCTATCCAAACCATCTTGTCATTTCCACTACAAAAACTGTAAAAGTCTGCCCTGCACTGTCCTCACGTTCCAAACCACTGACGTTTCCATCAAAGCTCTCTCCAGCCCACCCTAAACCAGATTGCCATATGCGGGACTCAGACCGTACAAGCCAGCACAGCACCGGCCTTAGTTGATGCAGCCACAGTCGCCAATTAAGCACCACTTCACATGCAAACACATATGCAACCCTTTAAGCTTTGTTTTGTATATCATTCATTTTCTAATTAGAGATCCTCTGTGTTCATCCCACACCTTAAAATAATTTTCTAACATTGCTCCTAAGTCTACCACCATGCAACCTCAATTCACATCCTCTAGTTTTACCACTTTCCCTTCTCTGGAAAATGTTTGTATATTAATCTTTCAGTTCGGCACATGAGAGGGGTGGAGCAAGATGGCGGCAGCAACATCATCCCGCGAGTGAGCCTTCGGATAGCGCTGTGTTAAACCTACACCTCTTGGTAGATTTTTCTTCTTTAAAGATTTATCTTACTTTTTTTCTTTCCTCAACGATGCCGCATACCAAGAGGAAGGGGGTTTTGAGAACCGGAGCCCTGCCGGTACGAACTTCGACTCCAACACAGCTCTCTATCCAAGGATTCCTCGCAAGAACCCCTGCTATGACGCCGGGAAGCCCTGCTGAGCTCGCTACCCGAGGAGAGGCTAAGCTTCAGGGGCAGGACGTTTCATTGTCCCCCCCGGTGGGCCCACCACCACCGCAACCGGCTGAGGTCGATGATGGAGGAGTAGCCCCAAACCGTGGTGACGGGAAAGGAGAGCTACTACTGGGTCCCCACTTCGACGTTACAGCTGAGGCCTGTATAATAGCAACGGCTGAGAGTCAGATGGCACAGAGACCAGGAAAATCTCTAGTCTCCTCGCCGGCGGTGATTCTTGAGGCGATATGGGAGACTCTACAGACGGTGATGGAATCAACTAACAAGATTGAACCGTTAGTGGGTAATGTAAAGGAATTAACTACTGCATTTTCTTCTATGAAAGAAAAGGTAACTGAAAAGATCAAAAATTTGTCAATTGAAAACTCTAAATTGAAGGAAACCTCAGTTAAATTAATACAAGACAATATGCTGATACATAAAAAGTTGGAACATTTTGAAAATTATAACAGGAGGCTAAATTTACAATTTCTGAATTTTCCACGGACTTCTATATACCCTCCATTAGAAATTTTTAAAAGGTATTTGGTGGAAAATTTAAAATTTACCTTAGAAAATGTGCCTCCAATGAACAAAATTTATTATCTCCCTACAAAGAAAGCAATACAAGTGTTGGAACAACCGGATTTAAATGTATCAGAACTACTGGAAACATCGCTGACTGATATAACTGAGCGGCAAACTTTGCTGGTCTCATTCATATTTCCGCAAGATTTAGAATCTGTCAGGAAGATGGCTTTGAAGAACTTACAAACCCCATTTTATGAGGGGAAAATCTGGGTATTCCCAGATGTTACTAAAACTCAAATTAGAAGGAAAGACTTCTTAGCACTTCGTGCTGAAACTTTGTCTTTAGGAGCCTCATTCCACTTGAACTATCCTTGTAAATGCAATATAAAATATTTAGGGGTAAAATATGTTTTCTTTGAACCCGAACATTTAAAACAATTTATTTCTCAGAAAAAATTATTATAATGCTTCTTGAATCTAAACCGTTATGTTTCGCCTTAAGACTAGGATGTTGGGAGTGTAATTATATTTTTGGGGGTTTGTAATAATCTGCTATTGCTTTATTTCAATCTTGAGATATGTTGAAGTAAATTTCTTTCTCCTAAGTTAACGGCTCTTAGTCCCTGGAATCTGGTGGTCTAATACAAGTTTTGTAATATTTTCCTGATTTATTTTGTTTGACTAATCATGTGGTAATTTCTTAACTGTATTACCTACTCAAGTAGTAAATGCTTGTAAAAATGTGAAAATGATAAATAAAAAAAATAAAAAAAAAATCTTTCAAGTATTTATGGTTCATCACTTTTTTTTATTGATGACAATTCAAGAGATAGTTACAACCAACATGACAAAAAAAAAAAATACAAAAGTGCGAAATTACACAGATACTCATTAAACCAAGTGAACAGTCCATCATCAAAACTTTTTAACATTTTATCCCCACCCCTCCCCTCTATTTCCTGCGTAGTCCTTTTATTGACGAAGAATTCTGCCTGTTCGCTAACAACACACCAGGTTAGAAACAAAACAAGTAATGCAAGAATAACTCTATACACTTATCCAGTTACTGCCACACAATCGTCTGCATCTAACTGTTAATATTCCCCCTCCTACCCCCCCTAACCAACCTATACCCATATTCCCTTCCCTATCCCTTCCCCCCTCCCACCATGTAAACACAGCAAATGTACACTTAGGTCACAAAGCCTTAATCTTACTAAGTGATCCTTCACTCATCCCCCTTGCACCCAACCCCCCACCCCTTTTATTAAGTTCGGGAGGAAAGAAACACGACAAAAGGAAAGAAGAGGAAGAGAAGAAAAAAAAAAGGGAGGGAGATCAAAGCTTATTAAGTACCAGGCTGTGAGTCCTAGACGACAAAGATTGTAAGTATGGTTCCCAAGTTCTCAAGAAGGCTTTTTTTCTCCTTTGGGAGGACCCCACCATCCTACGTTCCTGCAGCAAGAGCTCATGCAATCTGTTCCGCCAGTGCCAATAATCTGGCGGATCTTCGCTCATTCATGCTCCCAAAATGAGCTTCTTCCCCAATAGACTGGCCTTCTGAATAAGCTGCTGAGTCCCTTTATGCTGAAATGCAAATATTTCATATTTATCTAGTAAAAATCCCAGAGGAGAAAGCAGAACCCTGGAATGCACCAGCGACTCCAAATACATAAATATCTGTTTCCAAAAGGCCTTTATCCGATGACATTCCCAAAGGGAATGAAACAACATACCCTCCCCTCTGTTTACACTTGGAACAGAAAGGATCCGGTATCCCCCCCCCCCCCCCCATTCTGAACACCTGAGCCTTGGGCATGTATGCTCTATATAAGATTCTATACTGACAGTCGCGCAGATTGGCATTCACCGACAATGTTGGTATACAAGAAGTCAATTTTCAAAAATCTAACCGCAGTTTTGGTTGCTTTAAATCCTGTGCCCAACGCTGCTGAATACTCCCTGTGTCCTTTTCCCCACCTAATTCCAGAAGGCCTCCCCTGCAGACCTGACATAAACGTCTATCATATCTCCCCTGTTCCTCCTCTCCTCTAGGGTATATATATTCAGGCCTCGCCTTCCAGTCTCTTCTAATAGGTCTTTTGGTGCAAGCTCCATATCATTCTTGTCGCCTTCCTCTGGACCACTTCAAGTCTTCTTACATCTTTAGCAAGATGCGGCCTCCAAAACTGAACACAATACTCCAGGTGGAGGGCTCACTGACGACTTGTACAGGGGGACAGCTATACCTCCTTTCTTCATGATATTGACCCTTCATCTCTATCATCCCATGTTTCAAACCTCCTCTCTACTGTGGCACCATCCACGTCTGTCAACGAGGCTGTTTCTTCTTACAACAATATTCTATCCTCTGCCTTAGACACTCTTGCACCTTTGATGACCCGCCTTTCAAGGTGTACAAAACCCCAACCTTGATTGACTTCTAATATCCGCTACCTACGTTTCCTGTACCCGCTCTGCCGAACACCTCTGGCAGAAATCTCGGGCCCGTGCTGATTTCTTACACTTTAAGTTCATGCTGACCTCCTTCCAATCTGCTCTTTTACGCGCCAAACAGGATTATTATATCCAACTGACTAACTCTCTTGGCTCTAACCCTCGACTTCTCTTCACCACATTGAACTCTCTCCTCAAGGTGCCCCTCCCCCAACTCCCCCTTCATTATCTCCTCAGACCCTTGCTGAATTCTTTCATGACAAGGTTCAAAAGATAACCCTTAAATTCTCTACCTCGCCACCTCTCCCTCCACTAGTCCATTCCCCTCTCCCCTTTTTCTCCTTTCCTGAAGTTACTATTGAGGAAACTACACTTCTCCTTTCTTCCTCTAAATGTACCACCTGTTCCTCTGATCCCAATCCCACCCACCTTCTTAATGCCATCTCTCCTGCTCTTATTCCTTTTATCTGTCACATCCTCAACCTCTCACTTTCCACTGCGACTGTCCCTGTTGCCTTTAAACATGCTGTGGTCACACCTCTCCTTAAGAAGCCTTCACTCGACCCTACTTGTACCTCTAATTACCGACCCATCTCCCTCCTCCCTTTTCTCTCCAAATTACTTGAACATGCTGTTCACCACCGCTGCCTTTTCTCTCCTCACATGCTATTCTTGACCCACCACAATCTGGTTTTCGCCCTCTCCACTCAACCGAAACTGCGCTTACTAAAGTCTCCAATGACCTATTACTGGCTAAATCCAGGGGTCTCTATTCCATCCTCATTCTTCTTGATCTTTCCGCCGCTTTTGACACTGTCGATCACAGCATACTCCTCAATACCCTGTCCTCACTTGGATTCCAGGGCTCTGTCCTTTCCTGGTTCTCTTCCTACCTCTCCCTCCGCACCTTCAGTGTTCACTCTGGTGGATCCTCTTCTACTTCTATCCCTCTGCCTGTCGGCGTACCGCAGGGTTCTGTTCTGTTCTTGGTCCCCTCCTCTTTTCTTCCCTTGGTTCATTAATCTCATCCCATAGCTTTTTCTACCATCTCTATGCTGATGACTCCCAAATCTACCTTTCTACCCCTGATATCTCACCTTGCATCCAAACCAAAGTTTCAGCGTGCTTGTCTGACATTGCTGTCTGGATGTCTCAATGCTGCCTGAAATTAAACATGACCAAAACCGAGCTTCTAATTTTTCCCCCCAAACCCACCTCCCCGCTCCCCCATTTTCTATTTCTGTTGATGGCTCTCTCATGCTCCCTGTCTCTTCAGCTCGTAACCTTGGGGTCATCTTTGACTCCTCTATACTCATATCCAGCAGATCGCCAAGACCTGTCATTTCTTTCTTTACAATATCTGTAAAATCCACCCCTTTCTTTCCGAGCACTCTACCAGAACCCTCATCCACACCCTTGTCACCTCTCGTTTAGACTACTGCAATCTGCTTCTTGCTGGTCTCCCACTTAGTCACCTCTCCCCTCTCCAGTCGGTTCAAAACTCTGCTGCCCGTCTCATCTTCCACCAGGGTCACTTTACTCAAACTACCCCCCTCTCCTTAGGTCGCTTCACTGGCTCCCTATCCGTTTTCGCATCCTGTTCAAACTTCTTCTACTAACCTATAAACGTACTCACTCTGCTGCTCCCCAATATCTCTTCACACTCGTCCTTCCCTACACCCCTTCCCGTGCACTCCGTTCCATGGATAAATCCTTATCTGTTCCCTTCTCCACTATTGCCAACTCCAGACTTCGCTCCTTCTGTCTTGCTGGAATAGACTTCCTGAGCCCCTACGTCTTGCCCCATCCTTGATCATCTTTAAATCTAGATTGAAAGCCCACCTCTTTAACATTGCTTTTGACTTGTAACCACTCGCCTCCACCTACCCTCCCTCTCCTCTTTCCTCTACACATTAATTGATTTGCTTGCTTTTTGTCTATTAGATTGTAAGTTCTTTGAGCAGGGACTGTCTTTCTTCTATGTTTGCAGCGCTGCGTACGCTTTGTAGCGCTATAGAAATGCTAAATAGTAATAGTAGTAGGCTTCTTACTTTCAGAGATGCCTGAAAAGGCTGGCTTCAAATTATGTACCTTTATCTTTCAAATCCTAAATGACACAGAGCTCCAGACTATATGGTACCATTAATAAACTTACCTCAAAGAAACACTAAATATGAGGCAAGAAACTATCTCAGACTACACCTCCCAAATTATAAAAAAGTGATCTACCAAACTGTCTCTACTCAGCACACTTCACTTACCCAGGAACCAAATGGTGGAACTCCTTATCACCCAAAATATACAGAAATATACTAGATTCTGCAAAATCCTCAAATTGTTCCTATTCATACCGTCACCAAGAACAGCCATATCTCAAACAACTAATTATTACTTGAATTGGTTATTACTCTATTTACCTTTAACCTTCTTTTTGCTTCATGTACAATTTCTCATTCATAATAGATTTTCTAAATGTTAAACATCCATAGCTATCCCAATATGTTTATGATAATGTACTATAAAAATTGGTTTCTTACAACAAATTACTTATGCATTATTCTTTGTTATGTATCCTATATTGTTTATTGTAAGCCACACTGAACTCAAAGTTGTTTGGGTTAATATGGGATATAAATGTCACAAATAATATGAAATCATTACTAGATTTGTCTCAATAAGCATACAGACTGTTAAAAGGCTAACACATAGCCAGTTCCAAGATCTGTATTTGCTCTTTTCTTGGTTAAGATAGTTAGCTGGATGTATAATGCCAATGTACAAATCTACACTTGCTCCAACGGTGGAGTAAAGCTGTGCCGGTATTCTATGGGTATAATTCTGTACGTGGGCTCCTCAATTTAGGCGCTCCAATGCTGCACAGTAAGAGCCTATTCTATAAGGGCATCTGGGTGCCCAGAATCTGATACAGAATACTAGCATAACCCAGTACCAGAAGTTATGCACCTGCAATTATAACAGCTATACACCTGTCGGGTAAACGCAGCAGGGAGGTGGATGACTTACAACATTCTTTAAGTTATGTGCATAAATGAGAGACCCGCCTATGTCCCACCCATGCATCTGCTCCCATTGCATTTAAGCACTATGCCACTTATGTGCACCATTACAGAATAGTGCCTAGTTGCCCTTCTGGCACTTTCTCAGTTAAATGTATACTTATGGCATTAGTGCTAGTATTCTGCAAATTTACACAAGCCAGAGGCATGTAAAAGGCGGCACTCAATACAAGAGTGCATCACAACACTGCCTACATGCCACCCAACTATGCCCTTAGGAACACCATCATGCAGATTACATAAACAGGTAGGCACCTTTCTGCATATATTGTATGTGAATGGAGTTGCCCAATTCTATAAAAGCCCTTTTCTATATGTAATACAGCCTTTACACACAGAAAAACCTTAATTAAACTATCCCTACACAGATAGTTGTACAAGGGCTTCTCTGTATCCAAACATCACAGACCCTTTACTTCTTCCTTGTACTCTAAGTACATGTACACAGCTCAACAGAGACATCTATTTGGTTTGCTGTGGTACTGCACCGTAACTAAACTTATTAAGCTTTATGTTACCTAAACTTTTGTAATGAAAAAAAGCCAAAAGTCTTATTGTCACACCTGTTAGGTGTCCTAAATTTGGAAGAGGTGTGTGTGTGTAGGGGGGGGGGGGGGGGTGATGAAGATGATTCTGACTGCGTTTCCCAACTGCAACTAGAATCACACATATACATAGATGGAGGATGCATGGATAGGCTTTCCAAACAGAAAGAAAAGTGATTTGTTCAGGATGAATGCAGTGGAATGAAGATTTAAGTTATGCATGTACCCCTGAAGGCTCAGCAAATTGAAGCTGCGATGCATATCACAAATTTCAGATCACATTTTTCAATATAGTACAGTTCATTACAGAGGTAACATTTCAAAAGTATTCTAGCACTTGCACAAAAATATGCATTTTCTGATAGTATAGCATTACTCAGATTCCACGAACTGGCTGCAGGTGAAAAGTTCCAGAACTCATTAATTAATTTATTTATTTGCTGCACTTGTATCCCACATTTTCCCACCTATTTGCAGGCTCAATGTGGCTTACAAAATGTTATAACAACATGTACACATTATAGGATAAGAATTTCAGAATAAAGATACAGATGGGTACATAGAATATCAGAGCAATCATATTAACGGAATAATAATTTTAGAATTGTTACAAATAAGAGTACATAAGTAAATCATATTAGATTGGAAGTGGATTGAAAGATCAACATAACGTAACATAATGATATCAGGACAAGATATAATATTCAGTCGTGAGGATGTAATTAGGATGAACAGATAGGAGGGTTCCTTAATAGTTGTGATTGGAATAATTAGGAAGTCAAATCGTTATGGGGAATCTTTATTGTACACCTTTATGAATAAGTAGATCTTTAATAACTTTCGGAAGGTTCTTCTTTGCCTCCACTAAGGCATGACATCGGGACCCCTCGGTGCCAACAAGAACGCAGAATCCTCAAGGGTCCTCAGTATCAGGTCTAATGATGCTCATCCTGATCAGGCGCAGAGACCGATACATCCTCAGCATCTGATACAGCTCCTGATGCCATTGGGACCGATGCCTCAGATGCTGATGAACTGGACTTCAGCATGCCAAAAAGTTTCTCGCGCAGAGCCTCTCTATCTTTTCTGTATTTGAGAACAGAGTTTACAGTGAGAAGGCCTATGATTAGGTTCAAGGCATGGTAGGCACCAGCTGTGTGGGTCAGTGACAGGACTACTACTACTACTATTTAGCATTTCTATAGCGCTACAAGGCATAGGCAGCGCTGCACAAACATAGAAGAAAGACAGTCCCTGCTCAAAGAGCTTACAATCTAATAGACAAAAAATAAATAAAGTAAGCAAATCAAATCAATTAATGTGAACGGGAAGGAAGAGAGGAGGGTAGGTGGAGGCGAGTGGTTACAAGTGGTTACGAGTCAAAAGCAATGTTAAAGAGGTGGGCTTTCAGTCTAGATTTAAGGGTGGCCAAGGATGGGGCAAGACGTAGGGGCTCAGGAAGTTTATTCCAGGCGTAGGGTGCAGCGAGACAGAAGGCGCGAAGTCTGGAGTTGGCAGTAGTGGAGAAGGGAACAGATAAGAAGGATTTATCCATGGAGCGGAGTGCACGGGAAGGGGTGTAGGGAAGGACGAGTGTGGAGAGATACTGGGGAGCACCAGAGTGAATACATTTATAGGTTAGTAGAAGAAGTTTGAACAGGATGCGAAAACGGATAGGGAGCCAGTGAAGGGTCTTGAGGAGAGGGGTAGTATGAGTAAAGCGACCCTGGCGGAAGATGAGACGGGCAGCAGAGATTTGAACCGACTGGAGAGGGGAGAGGTGACTAAGTGGGAGGCCAGCAAGAAGCAGATTGCAGTAGTCTAAACGAGAGGTGACAAGGGTGTGGACGAGGGTTTTGGTAGAGTGCTCAGAAAGAAAGGGGCGGATTTTACGGATGTTGTAAAGAAAGAAACGACAGGTCTTGGCGGTCTGCTGGATATGAGCAGAGAAGGAGAGAGAAGAGTCAAAGATGACCCCAATGTTTCGAGCTGAGGAGACAGGGAGAATGAGAGAGCCATCAACAGAAATAGAAAACGGGGGGAGCGGGGAGGTGCGTTTGGGGGGGAAAATGAGAAGCTCGGTTTTGGTCATATTTAATTTCAGGTGGCGTTGAGACATCCAGGCAGCAATGTCAGACAAGCACGCTGAAACTTTGGTTTGGATGCAAGGTGAGATATCAGGGGTAGAAAGGTAGATTTGGGAGTCATCAGCATAGAGATGGTAGGAAAAGCCATGGGATGAGATTAATGAACCAAGGGAAGAAGTGTAGATAGAAAAGAGGAGGGGACCAAGAACAGAACCCTGAGGTACACCGACAGGCAGAGGGATAGAAGTAGAAGAGGATCCACCAGAGTGAACACTAAAGGTGCAGAGGGACATGGTCCTACCACATCTCGAGCACTTTTTAAACCCACTGGAAGGATTCTGGGTCAAATCCAAAATAAAAATAGCCAAAGCGAAACCAAACAACTCAATTTTTTTTAGAAGGTCCCAACTGGGAGATAAGGCTTAAATAGGCTGAGCCAAGAAAAAAAAATGAATAAAAAAGAGGGGGTGGGGTAGAACAGGACAGAAAAAATAAAATCAAAATTGGTCCTGTGCTACTCACTATAAAAAATAAAAAGCAGAAAGGCTAGCAAAAAAGTCCATGAGGAAAAAAAAACACATTACAATTAGAAGACATGTGTCCTCTGCTCTGCAGATAACAAAAAAAAAAAAAAGGTGGGTCCCGTGCAAGCTGGAAAGCACATGCACAGTCAGGCCTGCCAAAAGCTTCTGGAAGCAATGGGAACACTGGGCAGCATCTGTCCCAAGCCTCCATAGACAGTAATAGTAGTCCTACTTGTCCTTGGAGAAAATGAATCATTCTAATTTATAAAAGAGAAGCACAGATTACAGCATATCACATTGCACGTTCAGTGGCTAAACCAATGGCTCATTTCACCAGTATTAAATTAAAACAACATATATAAACCTGTCCATCATTGTCATCTGGAAACAGAAAAGTTTATTCAGAACTTACCTTCCTCTTGCATGGATGCCTCTGGCAATCACGAATTTTAGCACACTTTGATTCACACAGATAAGGCTTGTGACAAGGCATGCGTCTAGTATGCTTTCCACAACGGCACTGTTTCTCAACTTCCTAAATTAAAACACACGCAAAATGTTCACAGCTGAATAAAACATGTATGAAATGCAGAAAAAGGCAAGAAAATTAAATGGCAATGCTATAAAGTGCACTTCAAATTAGGCACCAATCACAAGCACATATTTATAGAATAATAGAACTTACGTGTGTGACTAGCACAAATACTTGGCAGTTATGCACATAAACGCTTGACGCTATTTTATAAAACATGCACTTAAGTCCCTCAACATGCAACTGCATGGGAGGCATTAACATGGGTGGAGCTTGTCCTTTTCCTTAGCAGCACATACCATTTATAGAATGTAAGCTGATCACTTGGCATAGCACACCTAGGTATGCCCATTTATGCCGCCCATTAATTTGACAAAAGTGGCTGTGCCTATATTTTGGTGTAGCAATGCAATCTTACACCTGTATTCTGTAACTGCTTAGGTGCAACCCAAGTGTTGTTACAGAACTGTAAAACCAAAGACCATGATCTAGTTCACTTCAAAAAATTAGGCAAACAATCTTAAGTAACACAGTGAATCAATAACCTTCTGAAGCTCAAAATTTTCTTATAAAAGGAGGAAAAACACCTCATAAAACTGTGGCAAACATCTTGATAGATATGAACAATCATGTTGACAGTTAAAACGGTAACCATAGGTGAAAAAACCTCCATAATGTGAGAAGTGTCCATAACTCAAAAATAGTGATTTTCAATGTTGTATAAACAATAAATAATGGCACTTATCTTATTAGCACCATAATAACATCGCAATTTACAGTCACGCAGTTTTGCACATAAAGGATTAAACCGTGCGGTCCCAACGGGGACCCATTTCCAGCTTCTTCTGGAGACCTCATTTACTTGTTATTAATGAGCAAATGAAGTCTCCGGAAGAAGACGGAAGCGAAACAGATCCCCATTGGGACCGAACTGTTTAATCCTTTATGCTCAAGTCTGCGTGACTGTGAATTGTGATGTTATATTATTGTGGTGCTAATAAGTGAAATAATTTGTTTATACAGCATTGAAAATCGCTAAGACTGTTTTGTTTATTTTTATTTACTCCAAGTCTACCACCACACAACCTCAATTTATGTCCTCTAGTTTTACTGTTTCCCCTTCTCTGGAAAAAAGATCTGTTTCTATATTAATAGTTTTCAAGCATTTAAATGTCTATCATATCTCTCTTATCCCTCCTTTCCTCTGGGGTATACATATTCAGGTCTTCTAGTCTCTTCTCATACATCTTTTGGTGCAAGCCTCATACAAATCTTGTCGCCTTCCTCTGGATTGCTTTAAGTCTTTACATCCTTAGCAAAATAAGGCCTCTAAAACTAACAATACTCCAAGTGCACCAACACCTCCTTTCTTCTTTTGGTTATGCCTCCTCTCAATGCAGCCTACACGTTGTTCCTTTGCCTTCAAATCCTTAGGCACTATCATCCCAAAGTCCCTTTCCCTGTCTGTGCATATCAGACTCTCACCTCCTACCACATATAGCTCCCTTGGATTTCTACTCCCAAAGTACATAGACCATTCTAACTTCTGCAGATCCCTTTTAATGTTGTCCACTCTGTTGCAAATCTTGGTATCGTCCGTAAAAACCTTACCTCCTAATCTTTCAGCAATGTCGTTCACAAATATTGAATAGAATTGATCCCAGGACTGATCTTTGAGGCACTCCACTACTCACCTTTCCTTCCTCCAAGTGAATTCTATTAACTAACCACCACCCTCTCACGTCTGTCTACCAGTTTCTAATCCAGTTCACCACTTTGGGTCCTAACTTCAGCCTGTCAAGATTATTCAAGAGCCTCTTATGAAGAGCTATGTCAAAGGCTTGGCTGAAATCCAAGTAGATTACATCTAGCGCATGTCCTTGATCCAATTTTCCAATCACACAGTCAAAGAATTCAATCAGATTTGTTTGGTACAATTTACCTTTGGTAAAGCCATGTTGCTATGGATCTTGTAACCCACTGGATTCCAGGAAATTCATTATCCTTTCCTTCATCAGGGATTCCATTATTTTTTTTTCCAAAAACCAAAGTGAGGCTACTTCTTCTTCATCATCACCACTTCTGTGAAGAGGGACCACATCCACTTTTTTCCAATCCCGTGGAACCTCTCCCGTCTCCAAAGATTTATTAAACAAACCCTGAAGAGGACCTGCCAGAAACTTCAAACTCCCTCAATATCCTGGGATCCAGTCCCATGGCTTTGTCCATCTTCAGTTTTTCAAGTTGTTCACAAACACTTTCTTCTGTAAACAATGTGATATCTACTCCATTCTCATATGTACCTTTGCCAGCCATTCATGGCCCCTCTCCAGATTTTCTACCATGAACACACAAGTATTTGTTTAGCACATTCGCTTTCTCCTCATCACACAGCGGACCATAGCATCTTTCATTCTTACAATTCCATTTTTAGCCTCCTTCCTTTCACTGATATACCTGAAAAAATTCTCGTCACCCCTTTTTATATACTTAGCCATTTGTTCTTCTGCTTGCACTTTGTCAGACGTACATCTCTCTTCGCTTCTTTCAGTGTCATTCGGTACTCTTTTTTGTGTTCCTCTTTTTGGCTTTTTCTGTATTTCATGAACTCTAACTCTTGCCTTTCTTTTCTCAGCCACTGATTTGGAGAACCTTATTGGTTTCCTTTTTCTCTTGTTTTATTTACTCACCTCACATAAAGGTCTGCTGCCATTTTTATAACTGCTTTCAACCTAGACCACGGTCTTTCTACTTCTCGTATATCCTCCCATCCCGTCAGCTCTTTCTTCAGGTACTCCCCTATTTTACTAAAGTCAACATGTTTGAAATCCAGGACTTTGAGTTTTGTGTGACTGCCCTCTGTTTTAACCGTTATATTAAACCACACTGTTTGATGACCATTATTGCCCAGGTGGGCACCCACTTGGATATTAGACACATTTTACACATTTGTGAGCACCAGATCCAGCAACACTCCTTCCCTTGTGGATTCCATCACCTAAAGGCATCCATGATCTCTCTACTGCTTTCGGATTCCACTGACAGAAACAAACAAAAAAAGAAACCTTTCCAATCCACATCCAGCAGGTTGAATTTCTTAACAGCACCTCTTCTTTCCCAACTTTTGGAAATCTACAACCAGATCTTTATCAAGCTGCTCTAACTGTGTTGGAGGTCTGTAGACAACACCCATGTGGATAGAGGTTCCATCTTCTCTTTTCAAGCTGATTATTGCTTCATCCTTTCCCCAGGCCCCCTGCATTACAGTTGCTTTAATATTGTTTCTCACAAACAGATATATTCCTCCACCTTTTTGACCATCTTTATTTAATTTTATAGAGGGTTAGGAAGGATAATCAGTTTCAACAGCTTTAGCAGCTTCCTGAATTCTTTGATTTGCTCAATGAAGTGCCTTTCCTGCAAATATTTTGAGGCCAGTCCATGTATGACCTTAAGGTCAACAGTTTAAATTTTCCCCTACAGTCAATTGGAAGCCAATACAGGGCCCTCAGGGTAGGGGATACATGATCATAATTCTGTAAGTCCCCAGCTAAATATGCTGCACTATTTTTTTTTCAAATGAATACACAGAGGAGGTTCTGTTTAGGCAAAGCGAATGCTACATACCTGTAGAAGGTATTCTCCGAGGACAGCAGGCTGATTGTTCTCACTGACGGGTTGACGTCCTCGGCAGCCCCCTCCATCGGAAAGTTTACTAGCAAAGGCCTTTGCTAGTCCTCGCGCGCCCCTGCGCACCGCGCATGCGCGGCCGTCTTCCCGCCCGAAACCGGCTCGAGCCGGCCAGTCCAGTATGTAGCAAGACAATACACTTCAAGGGAAGACTCAACTCCAAAGGGGAGGCGGGCGGGTTTGTGAGAACAATCAGCCTGCTGTCCTCAGAGAATACCTTCTACAGGTATGTAGCATTCGCTTTCTCCGAGGACAAGCAGGCTGCTTGTTCTCACTGATGGGGTATCCCTAGCCCCCAGGCTCACTCAAAACAACAACCAAGGTCAATTGGGCCTCGCAACGGCGAGGACATAACTGAGATTGACCTAAAAAATTTACCAACTAACTGAGAGTGCAGCCTGGAACAGAACAAACAGGGCCCTCGGGGGGTGGAGTTGGATCCTAAAGCCCAAACAGGTTCTGAAGAACTGACTGCCCGAACCGACTGTCGCGTCGGGTATCCTGCTGCAGGCAGTAATGAGATGTGAATGTGTGGACAGATGACCACGTCGCAGCTTTGCAAATTTCTTCAATGGAGGCTGACTTCAAGTGGGCTACCGACGCAGCCATGGCTCTAACATTATGAGCCGTGACATGACCCTCAAGAGCCAGCCCCGCCTGGGCGTAAGTGAAGGAAATGCAATCTGCTAGCCAATTGGATATGGTGCGTTTCCCTACAGCCACTCCCCTCCTATTGGGATCAAAAGAAACAAACAATTGGGCGGACTGTCTGTGGGGCTGTGTCCGCTCCAGATAGAAGGCCAATGCTCTCTTGCAGTCCAATGTGTGCAGCTGACGTTCAGCAGGGCAGGAATGAGGACGGGGAAAGAATGTTGGCAAGACAATGGACTGGTTCAGATGGAACTCCGACACGACCTTTGGCAAGAACTTAGGGTGAGTGCGGAGGACTACTCTGTTATGATGAAATTTGGTGTAAGGGGCCTGGGCTACCAGGGCCTGAAGCTCACTGACTCTACGAGCTGAAGTAACTGCCACCAAGAAAATGACCTTCCAGGTCAAGTACTTCAGATGGCAGGAATTCAGTGGCTCAAAAGGAGGTTTCATCAGCTGGGTGAGAACGACATTGAGATCCCATGACACTGTAGGAGGCTTGACAGGGGGCTTTGACAAAAGCAAACCTCTCATGAAGCGAACAACTAAAGGCTGTCCTGAGATCGGCTTACCTTCCACACGGCAATGGTATGCACTGATTGCACTAAGGTGAACCCTTACAGAGTTGGTCTTGAGACCAGACTCAGACAAGTGCAGAAGGTATTCAAGCAGGGTCTGTGTAGGACAAGAGCGAGGATCTAGGGCCTTGCTGTCACACCAGACGGCAAACCTCCTCCAATGGAAGAAGTAACTTCTCTTAGTGGAGTCTTTCCTGGAAGCAAGCAAGATGCGGGAGACACCCTCTGACAGACCCAAAGAGGCAAAGTCTACGCCCTCAACATCCAGGCCGTGAGAGCCAGAGACTGGAGGTTGGGATGCAGAAGCGCCCCCTCGTCCTGTGTGATGAGGGTCGGAAAACACTCCAATCTCCACGGTTCTTCGGAGGATAACTCCAGAAGAAGGGGGAACCAGATCTGACGCGGCCAAAAAGGAGCAATCAGAATCATGGTGCCTCGGTCTTGCTTGAGTTTCAACAAAGTCTTCCCCACCAGAGGGATGGGAGGATAAGCATACAGCAGGCCCTCCCCCCAATCCAGGAGAAAGGCATCCGATGCTAGTCTGCCGGAGGCCTGAAGCCTGGAACAGAACTGAGGGACTTTGTGGTTGGCTCGAGATGCGAAGAGATCCACCAAGGGGGTGCCCCACGCTTGGAAGATCTGGCGTACCACTCGGGAGTTGAGCGACCACTCGTGAGGTTGCATAATCCTGCTCAGTCTGTCGGCCAGACTGTTGTTTACGCCAGCCAGATATGTGGCTTGGAGCACCATGCCTTGACGGCGAGCCCAGAGCCACATGCTGACGGCTTCCTGACACAGGGGGCGAGATCCGGTGCCCCCCTGCTTGTTGACATAGTACATGGCAACCTGGTTGTCTGTCTGAATTTGGATAATTTGGTGGGACAGCCGATCTCTGAAAGCCTTCAGAGCGTTCCAGATCGCTCGCAACTCCAGAAGATTGATCTGTAGATCGCGTTCTTGGAGGGACCAACTTCCTTGGGTGTGAAGCCCATCGACATGAGCTCCCCATCCCAGGAGAGACGCATCCGTGGTCAGCACTTTTTGTGGCTGAGGAATTTGGAAGGGACGTCCCAGAGTCAAATTGGAGCAAATCGTCCACCAATACAGGGATTTGAGAAAACTCGTGGACAGGTGGATCACGTCCTCTAGACCCCCAGCGGCCTGATACCACTGGGAGGCTAGGGTCCATTGAGCAGATCTCATGTGAAGGCGGGCCATGGGAGTCACATGAACTGTGGAGGCCATGTGGCCCAGCAATCTCAACATCTGCCGAGCTGTGATCTGCTGGGACGCACGCACCCGCGAGACGAGGGACAACAAGTTGTTGGCTCTCGCCTCTGGGAGATAGGCGCGAGCCGTCCGAGAATCCAGCAGGGCTCCTATGAATTCGAGTTTCTGCACTGGGAGAAGATGGGACTTTGGGTAATTTATCACAAACCCCAGTAGCTCCAGGAGGCGAATAGTCATCTGCATGGACTGCAGGGCTCCTGCCTCGGATGTGTTCTTCACCAGCCAATCGTCGAGATATGGGAACACGTGCACCCCCAGCCTGCGAAGTGCCGCTGCTACCACAGCTAGGCACTTTGTGAACACCCTGGGCGCAGAGGCGAGCCCAAAGGGTAGCACACAGTACTGGAAGTGGCGTGCGCCCAACTGAAATCGCAGATACTGTCTGTGAGCTGGCAGTATCGGGATGTGTGTGTAGGCATCCTTCAAGTCCAGAGAGCATAGCCAATCATTTTGCTGAATCATGGGGAGAAGGGTGCCCAGGGAAAGCATCCTGAACTTTTCTTTTACGAGATATTTGTTCAGGGCCCTTAGGTCTAGGATGGGACGCATCCCCCCTGTTTTCTTTTCCACAAGGAAGTACCTGGAATAGAATCCCAGCCCTTCTTGCCCGGATGGCACGGGCTCGACCGCATTGGCGCTGAGAAGGGCGGAGAGTTCCTCTACAAGTACCTGCTTGTGCTGGAAGCTGTAAGACTGAGCTCCCGGTGGACAATTTGGAGGTTTTGATGCCAAATTGAGGGTGTATCCCTGCCGGACTATTTGGAGAACCCACTGATCGGAGGTTATGAGAGGCCACCTTTGGTGAAAAGCTTTCAACCTCCCCCCGACCGGCAGGTCGCCCGGCACTGACACTTGGATGTCGGCTATGCTCTGCTGGAGCCAGTCAAAAGCTCACCCCTTGCTTTTGCTGGGGAGCCGCGGGGCCTTGCTGAGGCGCACGCTGCTGACGAGAGCGAGCGCGCTAGGGCTTAGCCTGGGCCGCAGGCTGTCGGGAAGGAGGATTGTACCTACGCTTACCAGAAGCGTAGGGACCAGTCTTCCTTCCCCCGAAAAATCGTCTACCTGTAGAGGTAGAAGGCTGCCGGCGGGAGAACTTGTCGAATGCGGTGTCCCGCTGGTGGAGAGACTCTACCACCTGCTCGACTTTTTCTCCAAAAATGTTGTCCGCACGGCAAGGCGAGTCCGCAATCCGCTGCTGGAGTCTATTCTCCAGGTCGGCGGCACGCAGCCATGAGAGCCTGCGCATCACCACACCTTGAGCAGCGGCCCTGGACGCAACATCAAAAGTGTCATAAACTCCTCTGGCCAGGAATTTTCTGCACGCCTTCAGCTGCCTGACCACCTCCTGAAAAGGCTTGGCTTGCTCAGGGGGAAGAGCATCAACCAAGCCCGCCAACTGCCGCACATTGTTCCGCATGTGTATGCTCGTGTAGAGCTGGTAAGACTGGATCTTGGCCACGAGCATAGAAGAATGGTAGGCCTTCCTCCCAAAGGAGTCCAAGGTTCTAGGGTCTTTGCCGGGGGCGCCGAAGCATGCTCCCTAGAACTCTTAGCCTTCTTTAGGGCCAGATCCACAACTCCAGAGTCATGAGGCAACTGAGTGCGCATCAGCTCTGGGTCCCCATGGATCCGGTACTGGGACTCAATCTTCTTGGGAATGTGGGGATTAGTTAGTGGCTTGGTCCAGTTCGCAAGCAATGTCTTTTTCAGGACATGGTGCAAGGGAACAGTGGACGCTTCCTTAGGTGGAGAAGGATAGTCCAGGAGCTCAAACATTTCAGCCCTGGGCTCGTCCTCCACAACCACCGGGAAGGGGATGGCCGTAGACATCTCCCGGACAAAGGAAGCAAAAGACAGACTCTCGGGAGGAGAAAGCTGTCTCTCAGGAGAGGGAGTGGGATCAGAAGGAAGACCCTCAGACTCCTCGTCAGAGAAATATCTGGGGTCCTCCTCTTCCTCCCAAGAGGCCTCACCCTCGGTGTCAGACACAAGTTCACGAACCTGTGTCTGCAACCTCGCCCTGCTCGACTCGGTGGAACCCCGTCCACGGTGGGGGCGTCGAGAGGTAGACTCCCTCGCCCGCATCGGCGAAGCTCCCTCCGCCGACGTAGTCGGGGAGCCTTCCTGGGAGGTGGCCGCGGTCGGCACCGCACGCGGTTCCGACGTCGGGGACCTCAACCTGGGCGATGGGCCAGCCGGCGCCACGCTCGACGGTACCGGAGGCGCAAGCACCGCCGGTACCGGAGGGGTAGGGCGCAACAGCTCTCCCAGAATCTCTGGGAGAACGGCCCGGAGGCTCTCGTTTAGAGCGGCTGCAGAGAAAGGCTGAGAGGCCGATGCAGGCGTCGACGTCAGAACCTGTTCCGGGCGAGGAGGCTGTTCCGGGCTGTCCAGAGTGGAGCGCATCGACACCTCCTGAACAGAGGGTGAGCGGTCATCTCGGTGCCGATGCCTGCTGGGTGCCGAATCCCTCGGCGACCCAGAGCTCTCGGTGCCGACATGGGGAGGAGACCGGTGTCGATGCTTCTTCGACTTCTTCCGAAGCATGTCACCGGAGCTCCCCGGCACCGACGAGGAGGACGTAGAATCCATCCGTCGCTTCCTCGGGGCCGAGACCGAAGAGGGTCGATCCCGGGGGGGCTGTACCGCAGGAGCCCTCAGGGTAGGAGGAGACCCACCCGAAGGCTCACCGCCACCAGCAGGGGAATGGACAGCCCTCACCTGCACTCCTGACGATGCACCTCCGTCCGACGACATCAGCAGACGAAGTCTCGGTACCACCGACGTCGATACAGTCGCCCGATGCCTCGGCGCCGATGCAGAGGTCCGATGCCTCGATGCAGTCGATGGAGCGGCAGCCAAGGAAGATGGTCCGGACGCTGACGACGTCGATGCACTCGATGCCTCCGGTGCCGATGCCGACGAAGAGCCCGAGAACAAAACGTTCCACTGGGCTAATCTCGCTACCTGAGTCCGCCTTTGTAACAGGGAACACAGACTGCAGTTCTGAGGGCGGTGCTGGGCCCCTAGACACTGAAGACACGCAGAGTGCCTATCAGTGAGCGAGATTACCCGGGCGCACTGGGTGCACTTCTTGAAGCCGCTGGAAGGCTTCGATGTCATGGGCGGAAAAATCACGCCAGCGAAATCAAAAGCCGAAATGGCGAAAATTGAAGCACCAAAATTTAGAGGGAGAAAAATCTCGACCGAGGCCAAAAGAGGCCTACCCCGACAACGAAAGAAAACTTACGGGGCAAAAACTGAGAAATACGGGAAGGGCAGAAAACCCGAAAGGGTCTTCCGGAACACTACCGGAGCGCTTCCCGAACTTTTTCAAGGAAAAAAAGGACAAAAACACGTCGAAAAGGACGCGCGAGGTCGACTCTCTGGGGCACGAACGGCGTAACACAACCGTACCGAGTGCGGACGAAAGAAGACTGGCCGGCTCGAGCCGGTTTCGGGCGGGAAGACGGCCGCGCATGCGAGGTGCGCAGGGGCGCGCGAGGACTAGCAAAGGCCTTTGCTAGTAAACTTTCCGATGGAGGGGGCTGCCGAGGACGTCAACCCATCAGTGAGAACAAGCAGCCTGCTTGTCCTCGGAGAATCCATAATATATCTCATTACAGTGATCCTACTCAATATCATAGCCTGGGTTACTGTGATCAGGACCCTAAATTAAGTCAGACTGATACAACAGTTATGCCCCTAAAAGTGATAATCTAACCAAGGTGGATATCTAACCCTAATGACAGAGAAGAATCAATTTTTACCTCAAAGGTTCCTTACCTTCTATATCTCATGGTAAATCAGCTCCTGCCAATTTCATTCTGGTTAGGCCTTACTGCTACTCATCCACAAGGTCCCTTATTTAGCAACTACGCTTCTAGCTGCTGCAAAAGGTCATTCACAGCTTCCAGTTTGCCTAATCATCTTCTCTGTACTAGAAATAAAAAAAAGAATCCTACACACCAGATTCCAAGACCAAGACAACCAGGAACCAAATGTCACCTCATTTGAAGTCTCGACTTAAAAAATACCACATTTCTACTCGTTCCACAAGTTTCTCAATTTTATATTACTGTCCAAAATATTTATTATAAATCTTCAAGGGAAAAAAAATGGCTGCATATTCTAGCAAGTTTCAAAGCAAATGCTCATTTACAAAATGAACAAGAGAAATTATATTTGATACCCCTCTACTGTTTGATCCACTTAACAGAAATTTCTTGTAACATTAATCTTTCATGATTTACCTATAGTCTCTCCTCCTATACCCCATCACATACTAATTAAATCTGCCATTACATTTCTGTATGACAAATGCATTCCTTTACACTTTTTTGCACTGAAGCTTAACAGCCAAGCATTTGACCAGTTCCCAAGCCAAGCTTTCCTAGATCACATCTCAATTTGTCTATTCGCACAAAGGGGGGGGGGGGGGGGCAGCATCCACTTTGCTTCAGATCTTCATGTAATCTGGAAAAAAGGCTAACCTGCTTTCTAATCTCTCGGTAGTTTATCACCCACAAAGATATCAAACAGACCAATCTCTTACGCGTCCCTCTCTCCTCTAGAGCATTCAATTTATCACTATCCGACAATCAACCAATTTCTAATCCTGTTCTATTAGGACAGTTCTCCAGGCTGCTCAATTTGTTTATGAGCCTCCGAAGTGAAAGAGAATCTAAAGATTTAATGAAATCCAGCACATGCCTTTGCTCTAATTCTCTAGTCACCCAAATTGAAACACTCAGTTTGCTCAATAAGATCTCTCTGTTAAATCTGTACTGTTCTGGACCTTGCAACCTACTGGACTGTAGATAGTTCATCATCCTTTCCTTCAACAGGATCTCGATGTTCCCACCACTGAGGTAAGGCTTACCTGCCCATTTCCAACTCCCTCTCAGCATTTTTGTGAAGAGATCAAAGCTGCCCTTCTCCGGTCCATGGAACCACTTCTACCTCTAAAGATCTACCTTTAGAGAAGAACCTGAATTTTATGACTTGAGAAAAATGACAGAAAGGCTTCCAGGAAGAACAAGTGTATAACTGTCAGTTTACATTGTACCAACACTAAGAGGATAAAGCTGTTTTCCTAAGGCAGAAATTCTCAACCTAGTCCTTGGGACACCCCCAGTCAGTTTAATTTTCCAAGATTCCCACAATAAATATGCAAGAGATCTCCATGCACTACCTCCACTGTATGTAAATCTCTCATGCATATTCATTGTGGATATCCCAAAAACATCTTACTAGCTAGGTGTGTACGGAGGACTAGGTTGAAAACTACCATCCTGAAGTGGAGAAGATCCTCAAGCAGCAAATCTTAAAAAGTACAATAAGGTTAAAAATGTTGACAAATGTATTGTTCCGCAAATAAAGGAGAGAAAGAAAACGGAAAAACTGATTTATTAAAAAATCATAGTTGCAAAAGACACGGACCTAACAGCCAGAACAAGCAGCACTTAGAAGTCATTTTTATAACAAAGGGGCTAATGCAGTAAAGAGTGCAAGATTTTGCGAAGGGCATGCACTGCTTTAGTGCACAGTTTTAGTGAACTAAAGCTAACCCTGCAAAAAACTGTGTTAGATTAACAGCACACTGCATATTAAAATCTGCAGTAATGAGGCCATTAGCTATTCTGCACTGATGCAGAGACGTGCACAGAAGCATTGTCCTCAAACTTTAACGTCACGTCTGAGGAGGCGTGGAAGGGTTAGCTCATTCTTCTGATTTGCTTTTCTTGCTATGAGCATAAGGACCCAGAACGTTTCATGGCCTCTGTGAAAAGCATGGGTAACAAGACTAAAAAATAAAAAAAGACTGAACAGGGGAGATGTGCTGGAAGAGATGGGCTGGGAGCATACAAACAGTTCTGAAATAAGGGCTGCTCTGTGGGTGCTGAGCATCCTTAATATTGGGCAAATGCCTTCATTTTGTCCAGGAAGGGGTAATTTCTATCATGTTTAGTGCCTATATTGGTGCCTGCGGCTGCTATAGCTGTCCACAAAAAAAAGTATTGGCACACATCAGTCCATGTGCATAAATATTGGTATATAATCAGTACTGTAAAACTTTTATGGAAAAATTAGTTTTTACCCAATCATTTTCTTTCCTTTAGTCCCAATAAATCAATCCAGAGACTTGCAGGTTATGTCCATCTTTTAGTCCCAACAAATCAATCCAGAAACTTGCAGGTTATGTCCATCTTTCAGTCCCAACAAATCAATCCAGAAACTTGCAGGATATGTCCATCTTTCAATAGGTAGAGTAGAGAGAACTCCAGAGTTCTACCATAAGGCATACAGTGCCTCTTCGTCAATTCTCTTGATAACAAAGCACTAAGGAACAGAAATAGGAGAATAGAAATCTTCTGCCTCTTAAACAGCCAACTAGAAAGGAATGAATCATGCAGAGGTGCGAAAGAAACAAACAGTGCCAAAGCAAGTATGTCAGAGGACCAACTCTGAGCTGCCAAATTCTGCACCATGTAAAAGTGTATGCCTAATTAACATGCCTTGCCTTTTTTTTTTTTTTGTTAAATTGTGCCTGCAAACAAACATATCCTCTAGTCTTCTCGAGACTAGAACTTTTATAAGTAGTCAAGCAAAAAGGTATAGAATCCAAAGGGGGAACCTCTGAATTGATCTGTGGGGACTAAAGAAAGAAAAAAATTGTCACGTAAGAACTAATTTTTCCTCTCATTATGTCCCACAGATTAATCCAGAGACATGTGGGATGTACAAAAGCAATCCCTCAAGCTGGGTGCAATAATGTAATCCCTGCAGAAAGGGCTGAAGCTCTGAAAGCTGAATCCCCCTGAACACATCCAACCAATAATGCCTCACAAAAGTGTGAGGAGAGGACCAAGTCGCAGACCTGCAGATTTCGTCAATGCAGATAGATTGTATCTCAGTAAAAGGATGTAGTCTGTGCCCTCATACAACACGCCTCAATACTCAAAGACGGACCCTTATCAAGTACACAAAATGGCTTACTTGAGTCACCAAGCGATGATAGCTTTCTAAGCCTGGTTGCCTTTTTTGTGGCCAGAACACAACACAAAAAGACAATTAGATGCTTGAATCCATTAGTTACCTTGAGATATTTATTTTAAACATTTCTAACCTGCCTATAAACTACGCGGTTTCCATAAAAACACACATGCCAATGTAAAACAAAACTATCAATTAACAAAAATATAACATAAAATATTATTAACATGATAAGAATCCTGCAAACATCTAAACCCCAGAGTGAATGAAACTCCTCCGGCTAATCCTCCCTTCGAAATGGAGGGACAGAAAGCAGCTGATTCAGATGGAATGCAGAAAGCACGTTAAAGGATGGAACAGTCCTAATGGTTCCTAACACAAGAAGGGGGTCTCTGCATGACAATGCCTGCATCTCCAACACCCTCGTGGCCAAAGTAATTGCCACAAAAAACACTGCCTTGAGAGTGAGATCTTTACTACTACTACTACTACTACTATTTAGCATTTCTATAGCGCTACAAGGTGTACGCAGCGCTGCACAAACATAGAAGACAGTCCCTGCTCAAAGAGCTTACAATCTAATAGACAAAAAATAAAGTAAGCAAATCAAATCAATTAATGTGTACAGGAAGGAGGAGAGAAGGGTAGGTGGAGGTGAGTGGTTACAAGTGGTTATGAGTCAAAAGCAATGTTAAAGAGGTGGGCTTTCAGTCTAGATTTAAAGGTGGCCAAAGAAGGGGCAAGACGTAGGGGCTCAGGAAGTTTATTCCAGGAGTAGGGTGCAGCGAGACAGAAGGCGCGAAGTCTGGAGATGGCAGTAGTGGAGAAGGGAACAGATAAGAAGGATTTATCCATGGAGCGGCGTGCACGGGAAGGGGTGTAGGGAAGGACGAGTGTGGAGAGATACTGGGGAGCAGCAGAGTGAGGAGACTGCTGGGAGGCACAGAGAACTAGATTCAAGTTCCAAGGACAAATCGCCTGCCTCGAAGGCTGCAAGTGGTCAACTCCCCTAAGAAAACGAATCACATCTGGATGCGCTACCAGGGATGAGTTTTGCAGGTGGCCCAGGACGCATGCCAGAGCCACGACCTGGATTTTCAAAGAACTCAAGAATGCAGGAAGGTTTCAAAAAGGGGTCAGCCTTGAGTTCTTTGAAAATCCGGATCGTGGCTCTGGCATGTGTCCTGGGACCTGCAAAACTCTGGGAGCACACCAAGATTCAAAAGGTGCACCAGACCCTTGCATAAGCTACAAAAGTCAAATGCTTCCAGGCCTAAAGAGAGTAGCAATGACATTGTACCGATAATCATTCTTCCTCAATTTTGACCTCTCATGAACCAGGTCGTAAGAACAAAAGCAGGGGGGGATCCTCCATCTGCACCGGACCTTGGCACAAGAGACCCCTCAGAGGGAAACTTAATAGGGCTGTTGATCTGCATACCGAGGTCTCCTGGGCCAGTCCAACACCACCAGAACCACTGGGCCCCAATGAAGAGCTATCCTTTTGAGAACCTGCCTATCAGCCACGGAGAGAAAACAGAGGAAAGAATAATCCAGCCAAGGTTGGAGAAGAGCATCTATGGCCTCTGCACCGATCTCCCTCTAATGGCTGAAGAACCTGGATGTCTTTGCATTGGCCCTTGTGGCCATCGGGTCCAGGACTATGGGATCCCACTTTGACCATATTTGAAGATATGCCTCCTTGGAGAGCTACCATTCTCCCAAATCCTGCTGAAGTAGTCCACCTGAACATTCCGAGTGTCAGCAATGTGGGCTACCGAGAGCAGGGTCAGGTGACTCTGCCCACTGGTGGAGCAGAGGAACCTCATGAGCCAGAGGAACACTTTGTGCCACCCTGCCTGTTGACACTGGCCACTGTCACATTTTTGAACAGGACCTGAACGGCCTTGCCCTGCAGGAGGGATGAGAATGTCAGCAAGGTATGTCTGATGGCCCTCAATTCTAGGCAGCTGATCGACCAAGACACTGCCACCCAAGTCCAAAGACCTTGGGCCACCTGACCCAAACAATGTGCTCCCCAGCCAGTGAGAACAGCATTTGTGCCAAAAGGGGTTGGCAGGGAGAGACCACTCTAAAGTTTGAACAGTTGAAACCACCAGATGGTCACAAGACTAAGCCTTAGGTGGTCTTTTAGTGCCAGATATCATTGTATGTAAGGTCGCCTCTGAACCAAGAGGTTCAGGTGACTCAATGTTAAGGACCTCTAGAAACTTAGTGATCGGAGAAGGACGCTCCTCCTTACAAAATAGCCTACACACAGTAGGATCATCACCCTCCTCAGAAGGGATCTCACTTTTCTCCAAATTGACAGTGAGTGGCAAGAAGTCCCAGAAAAAGGCACATCAGAGCCATTTTCTGAAGGCAAGGAGACCTCATCAAGCTCGCTTTGCCCCTCCAAAGAGGGATGCTTAGACTGCAACCCAGAAATTGTCCCTGTGGGGGCTGGAAAGATCGGAGAGGACAGGGGTCTTCAGCAAAAAAGCTTGGTACATAAGCACAAATTCAGATGAAAAAGGAATATTCAAGGAATATTGGTTCACATCTCTTAAGAAAGATCCACTCCCCTGCAAGCTGACCCCAGAAAAATTACTCACTGACTGAGACAGTCACTGCACAGGCTCAGCTGCGGAAGGATGAGCCGTCAAATCAAAAGATGGCTATTGCCAATGAACACTATAAGAGAGGCATCGAGGAGCCCACCAAAAACATTCCCGTAGCCTTCTGAACCCCCTGTGGCAGCAGATAAACCCAATTTGGTGGGAGGAGGCCTGGAAGAGGCCGGACTGCAGGCAGAATAGCTCCATGCTGCTCACTGCCAGCTGTCACAGCAAGAGCAGAAGCGTTGAACAGTCTCCACGGGTGCTGCCGTCACAACACAAAAAGAAAGTGAAAGAACGCTTACAGTCTGGAGCTCTCGGAGGATAACTGTAGGCAGAGGGCACATGAAATCACCCAAACTGGTGCTGAAAGATTCCTAGCCCACCGAAGCACTGCTTGAAATCGAGTGTGGCACGCACTCCTGCACCAGAAGCAGACTGGAACCCCGACAACCCCACCCCCCAGCTCAACTGAACTCAAGGGACAGTACAGGATCCAGTACTACACAGGGCTGCACAGGATAGGGTATGATACATACCTGTAGCAGGTGTTCTCCGAGGACAGCAGGCTGATTGTTCTCACGACTGGGTGACGTCCGCGGCAGCCCCCACCAACCGGAAAAAAGCTTCGCGGGACGGTCGGGACGCAGGGCACGCCCACCGCGCATGCGCGGCCGTCTTCCCGCCCGTGCGCGACCGCTCCCGCCAGTTGAATGACTAGCAAAAGATGAAACACACAACTCCAAAGGGGAGGAGGGAGGGTAGGTGAGAACAATCAGCCTGCTGTCCTCGGAGAACACCTGCTACAGGTATGTATCATACCCTTTCTCCGAGGACAAGCAGGCTGCTTGTTCTCACGACTGGGGTATCCCTAGCTCTCAGGCTCACTCAAAACAAGAACCCAGGTCAATTGAACCTCGCAACGGCGAGGGAACAACAGAAATTGACCTACGAAGAACAACTAACTGAGAGTGCAGCCTGACCAGAATAAATTCGGGTCCTGGAGGGTGGAGTTGGATTTACACCCCAAACAGATTCTGCAGCACCGACTGCCCGAACCGACTGTCGCGTCGGGTATCCTGCTGGAGGCAGTAATGAGATGTGAATGTGTGGACAGATGACCACGTCGCAGCCTTGCAGATCTCTTCAATAGTGGCTGACTTCAAGTGGGCCACCGACGCTGCCATGGCTCTGACACTATGAGCCGTGACATGACCCTCAAGAGTCAGCCCAGCCTGGGCGTAAGTGAAGGAAATGCAATCTGCTAGCCAATTGGAGATGGTGCGTTTCCCGACAGCGACCCCTAGCCTGTTAGGGTCGAAAGAAATAAACAATTGGGCGGACTGTCTGTGGGGCTGTGTCCGCTCCAAGTAGAAGGCCAATGCTCTCTTGCAGTCCAATGTGTGCAACTGACGTTCAGCAGGGCGGGTATGCGGCCTGGGGAAGAATGTTGGCAAGACAATTGACTGGTTAAGATGGAACTCCGATACCACCTTCGGCAGGAACTTTGGGTGGGTGCGGAGCACTACTCTGTTGTGATGAAATTTGGTATACGGAGCATGAGCAACCAGGGCTTGAAGCTCACTGACCCTACGAGCTGAAGTAACTGCCACCAAGAAAATGACCTTCCAGGTCAAGTACTTCAGATGGCAGGAATTCAGTGGCTCAAAAGGAGGTTTCATCAGCTGGGTGAGAACGACATTGAGATCCCATGACACTGTAGGAGGCTTGATAGGGGGCTTTGACAAAAGCAAGCCTCGCATGAATCGAACGACTAAAGGCTCTCCAGAGATGGCTTTACCTTCCACACGATAATGGTAAGCACTAATCGCACTAAGGTGATTCCTTACTGAGTTGGTCTTGAGGCCAGACTCTGATAAGTGCAGAAGGTATTCAAGCAGGTTCTGTGCAGGGCAAGAACGAGGTTCTAGGGCCTTGCTCTCACACCAAACGACAAACCTCCTCCACTTGAAAAAGTAACTCTTTTTAGTGGAATCCTTCCTAGAGGCAAGCAAGACCCGGGAGACACCCTCAGACAGACCCAACGCAGCGAAGTCTACGCCCTCAACATCCAGGCCGTGAGAGCCAGGGATTGAAGGTTGGGGTGCAGCAACGCTCCGTCGTTCTGCGAAATGAGAGTCGGAAAACACTCCAATCTCCACGGTTCTTCTGAGGACAACTCCAGAAGAAGAGGGAACCAGATCTGACGGGGCCAAAAGGGCGCTATCAGAATCATGGTGCCGCGGTCTTGCTTGAGCTTCAGTAAGGTCTTCCCCACCAAAGGTATGGGAGGATAAGCATACAGGAGGCCGGTCCCCCAATGAAGGAGAAAGGCGTCCGACGCTAGCCTGCCGTGTGCCTGAAGTCTGGAACAGAACAGAGGCAGCTTGTGGTTGGTCTGAGAGGCGAAAAGGTCCACCGAGGGGGTGCCCCACGCTCGGAAGATCTTGCGTACCACTCTGGCATGGAGAGACCACTCGTGCGGTTGCAATACTCTGCTCAGTCTGTCGGCCAGACTGTTGTTTACGCCTGCCAGGTACGTGGCTTGGAGGAGCATGCCGAACTGACACGCCCAACGCCACATCCCGACGGCCTCCTGACACAGGGGGCGAGATCCGGTGCCCCCCTGCTTGTTGACGTAATACATTGCAACCTGATTGTCTGTCCGAATTTGGATAATTTGGCAGGACAGCCGATCTCTGAAAGCCTTCAGTGCGTTCCAGATCGCTCGGAGCTCCAGGAGGTTGATCTGCAGATCCTTTTCCTGGAGGGACCAGAGACCCTGGGTGTGAAGCCCATCGACATGGGCTCCCCACCCCAGGCGAGATGCATCCGTCGTCAGCACTTTCGTGGGCTGCGGAATTTGGAATGGACGTCCCAGGGTCAAATTGGTCCGGATGGTCCACCAGAGCAGTGAAGTGCGGCAACTGGTGGAGAGGCGGATGACATCTTCTAGATTCCCGGTGGCTTGAAACCACTGGGAAGCTAGGGTCCATTGAGCAGATCTCATGTGAAGACGAGCCATGGGAGTCACATGAACTGTGGAGGCCATATGACCCAGAAGTCTCAACATCTGCCGAGCTGTGATCTGCTGAGACGCTCTGGTCTGCGAAGCCAGGGCCAAGAGATTGGTAGCCCTCGCTTCGGGAAGGTAGGCCTGAGCCGTCTGGGTATTCAGCAGCGCTCCTATGAATTCCAGAGACTGAGTAGGCTGGAGATGGGACTTTGGGTAATTGATCACAAACCCCAGCAGCTCCAGAAGTTGAATAGTGCACTGCATGGACCGGAGGGCTCCTGCCTCCGAGGTGCTCTTGACCAGCCAATCGTCGAGATATGGGAACACGTGCACTCCCAGCTTGCGTAGATACGCCACCGCCACCACCACCACGAGGCACTTTGTAAACACTCGTGGGGCAGAGGCGAGCCCAAAGGGCAGCACACAATACTGAAAGTGCCGTGCGCCCAGGCGGAATCTGAGATACTGTCTGTGAGCTGGCAGTATCGGGATGTGAGTGTATGCGTCCTTTAAATCCAGGGAACATAGCCAATCGTTTTTCTGAATCATTGGCAGAAGGGTGCCCAAGGAAAGCATCCTGAACTTTTCTTTGACCAGGAATTTGTTCAGGCCTCTCAGGTCTAGGATGGGACGCATCCCCCCTGTTTTCTTTTCCACAAGGAAGTACCTGGAATAGAATCCCTGCCCTTCCTGCCCGGGTGGTACGGGCTCGACCGCATTGGCGCTGAGAAGGGCGGAGAGTTCCTCTGCAAGTACCTGCTTGTGGCGGGAGCTGAAAGACTGAGCTCCCGGAGGGCAATTTGGAGGCAGGGAGGCCAAATTCAGGGCGTATCCGCACCGCACTATTTGGAGAACCCACTGGTCGGAGGTTATGAGAGGCCACCTTTGGTGAAAAAATTTTAACCTCCCTCCGACCGGCAGATCGTCCGGTACGGACACTTGTAGGGCGGCTATGTTCCCATGGATCCAGTCAAAAGCCCATCCCCGGCTTTTGCTGTGGAGGCGCAGGGGGCTGCTTAGGCGCACGCTGTTGACGAGAACGAGCGCGCTGGGGCTGTCCCTGTGCCTGACGAGGCCTTCGGGCCGGCTGGGTGTACCTACGCTTCGCAAAAGAATAGGGTGCAGCCTGCCGGGCCCGGGAAAAACGTCCACCTGTGGAGGTGGATGCTGAAGGCGCCCGGTGGGAGAGCTTGTCGAGAGCGGTTTCCCGCTGATGCAGTTGGTCCACCATCTGCTCGACCTTCTCACCAAAAATGTTATCCCCCCGGCAAGGGACGTCGGCCAGTCTCTGCTGGGTGCGGTTGTCCAGGTCAGAGGCGCGCAGCCATGAGAGCCTGCGCATCACTATACCTTGGGCCGCAGCACGAGATGCCACGTCACAGGTGTCATAAATACCCCTGGACAGGAACTTTCTGCACGCCTTCAGCTGCCTGACCACCTCCTGATAAGGCCTGGACTGCTCCGGCGGGAGCTTCTCGACCAGGTCCGCCAGTTGTTGCACATAGGTCCGCATGTGAATGCTCATATAGAGCAGGTATGATTGGATGCGGGTCACGAGCATGGAGGATTGGTAGGCCTTCCTCCCAAACGAGTCCAGAGTGCGAGACTCCCGCCCCGGGGGTGCCGAGGCGGTATCCCTCGAACTCCGTGCCCTCTTGAGAGCAGAATCCACGACCGCTGAGTCATGGGGCAATTGGGGCCGCATGAGCTCTGGGTCAGAGTGGATCCTGTACTGGGACTCTGCTTTCTTGGGAATGGTGGGGTTAGTTAATGGTCGCACCCAGTTCCGAAGCAGCGTCTCCTTTAGGACATTGTGCAGCGGCACCGTGGAGGACTCTCTAGGTGGTGATGGATAGTCGAGGACCTCGAGCATCTCGGCCCTCGGCTCTTCCACAGAGACCACGGGGAAGGGAATGCTGATAGACATATCCCGCACAAAGGAGGCAAAAGAGAGACTCTCAGGAGGTGAGAGCTTCCTCTCCGGTGAAGGCGTGGGGTCCGAGGGAAGGCCCGTAGACTCCTCTGAGGAGAAATATCTAGGGTCCTCCTCTTCCCCCCACGAGTCCTCATCCTCGGTATCGGACATTAGCTCATGTAGCTGAGTCCTGAACCGGGCCCGGCTCGACGTCGAGGCACCGAGGTCTCGGTGTCGTCGAGCGGTGGACTCCCGCGCCGGCGGGGACGGAGCTCCCTCCATCGACGTCGACGGGGACTCCACCTGCGTGGCGGTCGCGACCGGCGCCGCAAGCGGCGGCGGTGTCGACGGCCCCGGCGCCGGGCTAGAGCTCACCGGCGCCACAGTCATCGGCGCCGAGGTGATCCCCGGAAGGATGGCTCTGAGGCACTCGTCTAGGCCCGCTGCCGGGAAAGGCGGTGGGGCCGGTAAGGGTGTTGGTGCCGGAAGCTGCTGGGGGCCAGGAGACAGCACCGAGGTGCCGGAACCCCGACACGTCGGTACCTCCACAACCGACGGAGACCTCTCCTCTCGACGATGACGCTTCGGCGTCGCCTCCTCTCCGACATCCGGATGCACCGAGGGCGACCGGTGACGGCGCTTCTTATCTTTCTTCCGATGCCCGTCACCGGTGCCGGAAGGCATGGAGGAGGAGGAGGTCGATCCCCCTCGGTCTCGAGGTACCGGGTCACACAGGGTTCGGTCCCGTGGCCCACGAGCTGAGGGAGTGACCGGGGCCGATTGCCCACGCGGCCTCTCCCCCCCACTCTCACCGGCGGACCGGCGGGCCGACGGGACCTGTTCTCCTGGGGTCGCTGCCATCGGTGCCGATGTCTCGGGCATCGATACCGGTACCGAAGGACCGGCCGTCGATACCGATGCCGTCGAGGTCGACGTCGAGGGGCCGGCGCAAGTTCCAAAAAGACGGTCCCGCAGAACTTGCCTCGCAACCTGAGTCCGTTTCCGGAGACCTAGACACAAAGAACACGACTTGAGATTGTGCTCCGGCCCGAGGCACTGGAGGCACCAAGCGTGGGTGTCGGTCTGCGAGATCGGCCGGCCGCAGCGACCACACTTTTTAAATCCACTCGGGACCTTCGCGGACATCGACGGAAAAATCGCGTCGGCGAAGTCAAAGTCGTCAATGGTGGCTGGAATCACACCACGGAAAAAGAAACGACCGAGCGACCACTAGGCCGCAACGTGGCGTCCCCGCTAGAAGCGAGGGAAAAAGGGGAGCGCGTGCTCCACACGCGCAGGTTTTTTTTTTTTTTTTTTTTTGAAACAAAAAGGGGAACCGTACGGTAACCAGAAGCAAAGCGACGATCCGCGTAAACGCGATCGAGAAAATCCGGCGGCTGAAAACAGAGAGAGTGGCAAAAGCACAACTCTCTCCAGTCGCGGAAAAAAAGGAACTGGCGGGAGCGGTCGCGCACGGGCGGGAAGACGGCCGCGCATGCGCGGTGGGCGTGCCCTGCGTCCCGACCGTCCCGCGAAGCTTTTTTCCGGTTGGTGGGGGCTGCCGCGGACGTCACCCAGTCGTGAGAACAAGCAGCCTGCTTGTCCTCGGAGAAATGTCTATACACCTGCTGAGAGAGGGAGAGAGAATACTGAAGGAGACTGCTGCATAGTATGCCTTATAGAGAGAATGCCAGAGCTCTACTATCTTCACCTGCTGGTAGATGAACATAACCTGCAAGTTTCTGGATTGGTCTCTGGGACATAAAAGAAATACTAAATAGCATTCTAGCACATGCACAGATGTGCGCCAATGCATTTTTCTGCTCAGACATGTACACAGCACTAGCTGCCCTTAGTACAAAACTGTGTGTGCATGTGTCTGACGTGCTCTCCTGGATTAGGGCACAAGTACTGTGCAGGTTGACTGTGCATACAACTTGTGAACTGCATTAGCACACACAAATTCAGTATTATGCTTGCTTTAGGAATGCAAGCTTATTGCATTAGCCCCAAAGTTCTAGCATTCTAAGTTGACACCAGTGAAAATTCTCACTGTTCAAGGATTTTTCACCATTCTGTAGCAGTCATCAAAGCAACTAAAAATAAAGCAACATACTCTCCTTCAGAACCATGCCAGCCTCATGAAGGCCACAAAAAGAGCAGCCTATGTGAAAAATGAATCCTGACTAACCTGTCTGCATGTTTCACAGGGACCTCGATGACACCTTTGCGAGCATCTGTGCATTCCGCATGCCAGCACTTTGTCACAACTGTCACCACAAGTTGGCACATCTTCTGTACAAGGTAAAGTGTACTCTGGACACACAAACAAGCATCAGTGACTTGACAGGAAAGAAGTACATTTATACTAAAATTGTATTACTAGCTCAGTAGGAAACAACTCAATTTTCTTTGAACTGTTAGGTCAGCTTAAGAGATCAAAGTTTAAGGGAGCCCAAATATGACTAACAAATATGACTGTACTCTCAAAACATCTCTTCCTCTTTCACAAAATACTTGTTTCCATTCTGCCTTTATATCTAATTCTCACACTCTTACTTTTCAACACCCAATTTGGATCCTCACCTTCCAGCTATCAGCCCATATCATCCTACCTCTCCTTTCTAAATGTCAGCGAATGATACATACCTGTAAGCAGGTGTTCTCCGAGGACAGCAGGCTGATTGTTCTCACGACTGGGTTGACGTCCACGGCAGCCCCCACCAACCGGAACAAAACTTTGCGGGCGATCCTGCACGCAGGGCATGCCCACCGCGCATGCGCGGCCGTCTTCCCGCCCGTGCGCGACCGTTCCCACTCAGTTGAATGACAAGCAAAGGAATGAGGAGAAAAACACAACTCCAAAGGGGAGGAGGGAGGGTAGGTGAGAACAATCAGCCTGCTGTCCTCGGAGAACACCTGCTACAGGTATGTATCATTCGCTTTCTCCGAGGACAAGCAGGCTGCTTGTTCTCACGACTGGGGTATCCCTAGCTCTCAGGCTCACTCAAAACAAGAACCCAGGTCAATTGAACCTCGCAACGGCGAGGGTACAAAAGAAATTGACCTACGAAGAACAACTAACTGAGAGTGCAGCCTGACCAGAATAAATTCGGGTCCTGGAGGGTGGAGTTGGATTTAAACCCCAAACAGATTCTACAGCACCGACTGCCCGAACCGACTGTCGCGTCGGGTATCCTGCTGGAGGCAGTAATGTGATGTGAATGTGTGGACAGATGACCATGTCGCAGCCTTGCAAATCTCTTCAATAGTGGCTGACTTCAAGTGGGCCACCGACGCTGCCATGGCTCTGACACTATGAGCCGTGACATGACCCTCAAGAGTCAGCCCAGCCTGGGCGTAAGTGAAGGAAATGCAATCTGCTAGCCAATTGGAGATGGTGCGTTTCCCGACAGCGACCCCTTTCTATTGGGGTCGAAGGAAATAAACAATTGGGCGGACTGTCTGTGGGGCTGTGTCCGCTCCAGATAGAAGGCCAAAGCTCGCTTGCAGTCCAATGTGTGCAACTGACGTTCAGCAGGGTGGGTATGCGGTCTGGGAAAGAATGTTGGCAAGACAATTGACTGGTTAAGATGGAACTCCGACACCACCTTTGGCAGGAACGTAGGGTGAGTGCGGAGCACTACTCTGTTATGATGAAATTTAGTATACGGAGCATGAGCTACCAGGGCTTGAAGCTCACTTACCCTACGAGCTGAAGTAACTGCCACCAAGAAAATGACCTTCTAGGTCAAGTACTTCAGATGGCATGAATTCAGTGGCTCAAAAGGAGGTTTCATCAGCTGGGTGAGGACGACGTTGAGATCCCATGACACTGCAGGAGGCTTGATAGGGGGCTTTGACAAAAGCAAGCCTCTCGTGAATCGAACGACTAAAGGCTCTCCAGAGATAGCTTTACCCTCTACACGGAGATGGTAAGCACTAATCGCACTAAGGTGATTCCTTACTGAGTTGGTCTTGAGGCCAGACTCTGATAAGTGCAGAAGGTATTCAAGCAGGTTCTGTGCAGGGCAAGAACGAGGTTCTAGGGCCTTGCTCTCACACCAAACGACAAACCTCCTCCACTTGAAAAAGTAACTCTTTTTAGTGGAATCCTTCCTAGAGGCAAGCAAAACACGGGAGACACCCTCAGACAGACCCAACGAAGCGAAGTCTACGCCCTCAACATCCAGGCCGTGAGAGCCAGAGACTGAAGGTTGGGGTGCAGAAGCGCTCCGTCGTTCTGCGAAATGAGAGTCGGAAAACACTCCAATCTCCACGGTTCTTCGGAGGACAACTCCAGAAGAAGAGGGAACCACATCTGGCGGGGCCAAAAAGGCGCTATCAGAATCATGGTGCCGTGGTCTTGCTTGAGCTTCAGTAAGGTCTTCCCCACCAAAGGTATGGGAGGATAAGCATACAGGAGGCCGGTCCCCCAATGGAGGAGAAAGGCATCCGACGCTAGTCTGCCGTGAGCCTGTAGTCTGGAACAGAACAGAGGCAGCTTGTGGTTGGTCTGAGAGGCGAAAAGGTCCACCGAGGGAGTGCCCCACTCTCGGAAGATCTTGCGTACCACTCTGGAATGGAGCGACCACTCGTGCGGTTGCATGACTCTGCTCAGTCTGTCGGCCAGACTGTTGTTTACACCTGCCAGGTATGTGGCTTGGAGAAGCATGCCGAACTGGCAGGCCCAACGCCACATCCCGATGGCTTCCTGACACAGGGGGCGAGATCCGGTGCCCCCCTGCTTGTTGATGTAATACATTGCAACCTGATTGTCTGTCCGAATTTGGATAATTTGACAGGACAGCCGATCTCTGAAAGCCTTCAGTGCGTTCCAGACCGCTCGGAGCTCCAGGAGGTTGATCTGAAGATCCTGTTCCTGGAAGGACCACAGTCCCTGGGTGTGAAGCCCATCGACATGAGCTCCCCACCCCAGGCGAGATGCATCCGTCGTCAGCACTTTCGTGGGCTGTGGAATTTGGAATGGGCGTCCCAGGGTCAAATTGGTCCGAATGGTCCACCAGTGCAGTGAATTGCGGCAACTGATGGAGAGGCGGATGACATCTTCTAGATTCCCGGTGGCCTGGCACCACTGGGAAGCTAGGGTCCATTGAGCAGATCTCATGTGAAGACGAGCCATGGGAGTCACATGAACTGTGGAGGCCATATGACCTAGGAGTCTCAACATCTGCCGAGCTGTGACCTGCTGAGACGCTCTGGTCTGGGAAGCGAGGGACAGGAGGTTGTGGGCCCTCGCTTCGGGAAGAAAGGCCTGAGCCATCTGTGAATTCAGCAGAGCTCCTATGAATTCCAGAGATTGGACTGGCTGGAGATGGGACTTTGGGTAATTTATCACAATCCCCAGCAGCTCCAGGAGGTGAATAGTGCACTGCATGGACCGGAGAGCTCCTGCCTCCGAGGTGTTCTTGACCAGCCAATCGTCGAGATATGGGAACACATGCACTCCCAGCTTGCGTAGATACGCCGCGACCACCACGAGGCACTTCGTGAACACCCGTGGGGCAGAGGCGAGCCCAAAGGGCAGCACACAATACTGAAAGTGCCGTGTCCCCAGGCGGAATCTGAGATACTGTCTGTGAGCTGGCAGTATCGGGATGTGAGTGTATGCGTCCTTTAAATCCAAGGAACATAGCCAATCGTTTTTCTGAATCATTGGCAGAAGGGTGCCCAAGGAAAGCATCCTGAACTTCTCTTTGACCAGATATTTGTTCAGGCCTCTCAGGTCTAGGATGGGGCGCATCCCCCTGTTTTCTTTTCCACAAGGAAGTACCTGGAATAGAATCCCTGCCCTTCCTGCCCGGGTGGCACGGGCTCGACCGCATTGGCGCTGAGAAGGGCGGAGAGTTCCTCTGCAAGTACCTGCTTTTGCTGGGAGCTGAAGGATTGGGCTCCCGGAGGACAATTTGGTGGAGGGGAGGCCAAATTCAGGGCGTATCCGCACCACACTATTTGGAGAACCCACTGGTCGGAGGTTATTAGAGGCCACCTTTGGTGAAAAAGTTTTAACCTCCCCCCGACTGGCAGATCATCCGGTACGGACACTTTGGTGGCGGCTATGTTCCCATGGATCCAGTCAAAAACCCGTCCCCGGTTTTTGCTGTGGAGGCGCCGGGGGCTGCTTAGGCGCACGCTGTTGACGGGAACGAGCGCGCTGGGACTGTCCCTGTGCCTGATGAGGCCTTCGGGCCGGCTGGGTGTACCTACGCTTGTAGTAGGCGTAGGGCGCAGCCTGCCTGGCCCGGGAAAAACGTCCACCTGCTGAGGTGGATGCTGAAGGCGCCCAGTGGGAGAGCTTGTCAAGGGCGGTTTCCCGCTGATGTAGTTGGTCCACCAACTGTTCGACCTTCTCACCAAAAATATTATCCCCCCGGCAAGGGACATCGGCCAGCCAATGCTGGGTGCGGTTATCCAGGTCAGAGGCACGCAGCCATGAGAGCCTGCGCATCACTATACCTTGGGCCGCAGCATGAGATGCCACATCACAGGTGTCATATATACCCCTGGACAGGAACTTTCTGCACGCCTTCAGCTGCCTGACCACCTCCTGAAAAGCCCTGGACTGCTCCGGGGGGAGCTTGTCGACCAGGTCCGCCAGTTGCTTCACATTATTCCGCATGTGTATGCTCGTGTAGAGCTGGTAGGACTGGATGCGGGTCATGAGCATTGAAGATTGGTAGGCCTTCCTCCCAAACGAGTCCAGAGTGCGAGACTCCCGCCCCGGGGCGCCGAGGCGGTATCCCTCGAACTCCATGCCCTCTTGAGAGCAGAGTCCACGACCGCCGAGTCATGAGGCAATTGAGGCCGCATTATCTCTGGGTCTGAGTGGATCCTGTATTGGGACTCCGCTTTCTTGGGGATGGTGGGATTAGACAAAGGTCTCAACCAGTTCCGAAGCAGTGTCTCTTTGAGGACATTGTGCAACTGTACCGTGGAGGACTCTCTAGGTGGTGATGGATAGTCGAGGACCTCGAGCATCTCGGCCCTCGGCTCATCCACAGAGACCACGGGGAAGGGAATGCATATAGACATATCCCTGACGAAGGAGGCAAAAGAGAGGCTCTCAGGTGGCGAGAGCTTCCTCTGTGGTGAAGGAGTGGGGTCAGAGGGAAGACCCACAGACTCCTCTGAGGAGAAATATCTGGGGTCCTCCTCCTCCCCCCTCGAGGCCTCTTCCTCGGTGTCGGACATGAGCTCCTGTAGCTCAGACCTCAACCGGGCCTGGCTCAACTTCGAGGCACCGAGTCCTCGATGGCGTCGTCGAGCGGTGGACTCCCGCGCCGGCGAGGCTGAAACTCCCTCCATCGACGTTGACGGGGAATCCACCTGAATGGCGGTCGAGACCGGCTCCGCAAGCAGCGTCGGTGTCGAAGGCCTCGGCACCGGGCTAGAGTACGCCGGCGCCTCCATCAACGGCACAGTCTGGCGCATCAGCCCTTCCAGGATCCCCGGAAGGATGGCTCAAAGGCACTCGTCCAGGCTCGCTGTCGGGAAAGGCGAGGGGGCCGGTAGAGGTGCCGGTGCCGGAAGCTGTTCAGGTCCAGGAGACGGCACCGAAGTGCTGGTGTCCTGACGTAGCGATACCTCTACCACCGAGGGGGAACGCTCCTCCCGGTGCTGCCGCTTCCTCGGCGTTGAATCATCTCTGGAGCCGGTAGCCACATGCGCCGCGGGCGACCGATGACGGTGCTTTTTTGTCTTTTTTCGGTGCCCGTCATCGGCGCTGGGCGGTACCGAAGAGGAGGAGGTAGATCCCCCTCGGCCTCGAGGGATCGGGTCCGATTGTCCACGCGGCCGCTCACCCCTGCCATCTCCGGAAGACCGGCGGGCCAACGGGACCTGTGCTCCTGGGGTCGGTGCCGATTTCGTGGACATCGGTACCGGTACCGAAGATCCGGCCGTCGACACCGATGCCGTCGAAGTTGACGTCGAGGGGCCGATGCAAGTTCCAAAAAGACGGTCCCGCAGAACTTGCCTCGCCACCTGTGTCCGTTTCCATAAACCGAGACACAAGGTGCACGTCTTGGTATCGTGCTCCGGCCCGAGGCACTGGAGGCACCAAGCGTGAGTGTCGGTCTGCGAGATATGCCGGCCGCACCGACCACACTTCTTAAATCCACTCGGGACCTTCGAGGACATCGACGGAAAAATCACGTTGGCGAAGTCAAACTCGTCGATGGTGGCGGTGAAAATCACACCTCGAAAAATAAATCGACCGCGCAGCCACAAGGCCGCAACGAGACGCCCCCGCTAAAAGTACGAGGGGAAATAAAGTTTTCTCTTTTTTTTTTTTTTTTTTAAACAAAATAAAACAATCAGAGAAACAACGAAGAAAAAAACTCGCGGCAAAAGCACAATCCAGTTTCCGGGGCTGACAGAGAGAGAGACGAACACGGCTCTCTCCAGCGCGGAAAAGAAAAGACTGAGCAGGAACGGTCGCGCACGGGCGGGAAGACGGCCGCGCATGCGCGGTGGGCGTGCCCTGCGTGCGGGACCGCCCGCAAAGTTTTGTTCCGGTTGGTGGGGGCTGCCGTGGACGTCAACCCAGTCGTGAGAACAAGCAGCCTGCTTGTCCTCGGAGAATATAGGATACAACTCATTCTCCATTATCTTCATCACATAAAACTGTCCCAAACTATTTGTCAATTGAGCCGTCACTCACTAACTCAGACTGTACGCTTTCCAGTCAATTCCCTGGTGTTAACAGCACTGCTCCCTATCGTCCATCTTGCTGCTGATCATACTGTATCTGCCCTCTGATTAACAAACATTCGAACTGGAGTGGAATAAAGATCTTTAAGGCCAAGTAAGTTGGCTCCAGAATATGTGCAACATAGGATTCAAGACTATGTTTCATCATGGCGATTGTGTGACCATCACTGGAAGATTTGTTGTTGGTTCTAGTCCTTTCCCAAGCTCACTTGGTAAGGATGAGAAAGGCTTTTCCAGTTGCAGCAACTCGTACTCTATTGGTTACTCAATCTTAGGTTGGAACTGATGTATTAGATTTTAGGAAAATATTAATGTGCATGTTTGTTTATTCTACTTGCTGTAACTGCCCTTTATACCACTGCATCAGAGAAATTTACAGACTCGATCAAAAAGGAAATTCATAAAATATAAGACAGAAGAGAGAGAAAGAGCTATAAGATTTCAGCAAATCAACAGGAAATGTAACATAGGAAGCTACTTGCAAGTGCAGACCTTCCATGTCCTGTGATCAACAATGAAACGCCCAACTAAAATGAGTTTTGAGTGCTGCCTCGAATTTTGTCAGAGGACTCAAAAGGGGAGGGAAGGGGACAATTCATTCCAAAGAACCAGAGCAGGTAAAAAAATGGACAAACATTGTGTAGAATCTAGGAATAAACAGTCAAAACTTATTTCCAGATGCTGACGCTTTGCTGTGCTGCTGTGATTAACAGAATCCTGCCAGTGTGTCATCTAATCGGGGGCGTGGAAGCAAGCTCCGTTCGGTTTCGATTCCACATTTATACTGAATGTGGGAGCTGGCTCCGCCCACCAGCCCCGACATTGGACACTGTGGGAACTTTACAGTGGCAACTGGTGTGGCTGCTGTTTAAGTTAGCCTTTAGTGAGTTTTTGTTATGACCCACTGAGGTATATGTTTTTTTATATGCTTAAAAGGGCAGAGAATTATTTGATGTATTCTATTAGCTGCAATCTTTTTTTTGAAAGATGTGCTGTTTTAACCACGAGGTGGATTTTTTGTCTTTTTTAAATTATTTTTAGTAGGATTCAGCAAGTTGGTGATGGTGGGGGGGGGGGGGGGGGTAATGGTGATACTTTTTGGTCAACCTATTCCAGTTTTATGTTCCACAAATCAAAACTTTAGGTGCAGGAGAAATGGAGAGGTTTCTGAATCTTGGTTAATAGATTGCTCTGATTATTCTTTGAATTCTATCGTGCCAATTATAGGTAACAGACCAAGAAAAATTAGGCCTAAGATGTATCATTGAAATTCATCCAACTTATCTCCAGTTTTATGTCATCAAGACAATCATGTAGGGTTTCCTTTGGTTCCAGTACCTTGCATGTATGTTGGTTCATGATTTAATTGACTCAGGAGATTTTGGTTTTGTGTTCTTGGTTGAGACCTGGCTAACTGAACAAAATTGTCCAGAATCGTCATTTATGTCCATCTGGATTTAGTGTTGCTCATTCCCTAAGGTTGGATAAAAAGGGTGAAGGGTTAGCTATTTTATACAAAAGCTTTTTTCATTTGATTCTGATTGACTGTTACTACTCCTGGTCTAGAATACATGCTTTGTAAATTTCAAGATGATTCAAACTCATCTTATAGTAGTATTAGAAACTTTGTTGATTTATAGACCTCCTGGATCTTGGTGTGATATTCAAGAAAGGTTATTTGAACTTTAAACCCTGTGTTTCTCTCAATTTTCATGGTTAGTTACTGTTGGAGATTTGAATCTTCCACTTTAGTTAAATAATGATTCCAGGGTTATAAGTTTTAAATCTTTTTTAACATCTTGTGATTTGGTACTTGGTTTTATGCTTACCACAAATGAAAAAGGACATGCTCTTGATATGGTTATTTCTTATCCATTAACTTTATTATCAGATGTTATGTGGTCTGTGGAAGCTTTTGATTCTGTGGATCAGGTTTGCTGCTGACTAGACTCTGTGGCTTGGGACTGTCTGGTTCTGTGTTAAATTGGTTTAGGGATTTTTTGAAAAATAGATCTTATACTGTCTGGAAGGGGGGCATAATATCGAAGAGTTGGGTATCTAATTGTGGGGTGCCTCAGGGCTCCCCACTGTCCCCTATGTTGTTTAATCTTTTCATGAGTTCCCTTTCACATATTGTTTTGGGCGAGGGTGAGCGTTTATTTTCATATGCTGATGATTTAGTTCCTGTTAAGTTCTATTCAGAATGAAACGACCGATGGAATTTTTGGTGCTATGAATAAAATCCAGAAATGGGCTGCAGAACATATGCTTCAGCTGAATCAGGCCAAGACAAAAGCGTTAAGCTTTTCTAACTTTGTGAATGATATTCCACACAATTTAGTGCTACCTAATTCTAGGATTTTGGGAGTCATTTTAGATTCATTGCTGACTTTTGAAGCCCAGATTAGCCAAATTTGGAAAAAATGTCTTCTGTATGCATCAACTGAGGCTGATAAGGGGGCTCATTTTCAAAGCACTTAGCCTTCCAAAGTTCCATAGGAGCTGATTCAGGAGAGGGAAGAGGGACCGGAACTAATGTAATGTGTATGCTGCACAAAGCAGGACCAAGGTATCAATGCCCTGGCCTACAAGTTGCTTGTCAATTTCTGTATTCTGGAGCTCATATTGTACCTAGGAAGGAGAGGTGCACGTGTGACTACATGTGTGCTCAGACTACACATTTAAGAGCCACTGCATGTGTCTTTTATTGCTGTAAGGTGCTGAGATCAAAGCCCATATGTTGGTCTGGACATAAGCATCAACAATGGTAATATTTTTGGGGGCACATCTGATAGCACACAAGCATGCTATGGCACACCGACTGGGAAACACTGGATTAGGGGAGTATCATTAAAATATATATATATATGAAGTTGGATATGAGAATATAGACTGTTTAAATATCATTTTATTTACAGCAGGTACAACAGAAAGCCTCTGCATCTCCTCATTTTTAGTTTTTTGTTTTGTTTTTTTTTTAAGTTAAAGTTTGCCCATCTACACCAGCTGATCTATGATTGACAAAACACATTTACTACACACAGATACACACACACACAAAAAATCACTAACACAATATACTGCGACTCCTCATTAGCCTGTCCCTCCTAACCAACCTTCTCAGAAATATTCACTTATCCAAGTATGGAAACTACACCATGAAAAAGATAAACAAGATGGAGTCGGTCCACAGGGCGGCTACTAAAATGGTCAGTGGACTTCATTATAAAGCGTATGGGGACAAAGATCTCAATATGTATTCTTTGGAAGAAAGAAGGGGGAGGGGAGATATGATAGAGACATTTAAATACCTATGTGGCATAAATGCACAGGAAGCAAACCTCTTGCAACTGGAAGGAAGCTCTGGAATGAGGGGGAACAAGATGAAGGCAAAAGGGAACTGATTCAGAAGTACCCGAGGAAATACTTCACAGAAAGGTGGTGAATTCATGGAACGGCCTCCCGGTGGAAGTGGTGGAGACAAAACAGTACCTGAATTCAAGAGAGCTTGGGACAAGTACACATGAAGAAGGATTAACGATTATCTAAAAGTTTTTATTTCTTATTTGCTTGGGAAAAAATAGCAAAAATATATAAAGGAATTGTTGTGTAATTCTTTGCAACAAAAAGAACAGTGGTCAATCTCCATCTGTACAGGTGCAAAATAACTCTGAAATTTTTTAACAGAATGGAATTAAATTGGGAGGGTGGGGGGGAACAAGCCCCCAAAATGGTCCAATGCACTTCTATAGGAAAAGAAGTTCCAGATTCTGTAACATAGAAACTTACAGAGTGAAACATAGTTGTTAGGAAATTCCAACCTTTTAGATGTCCTATCCCATTCTCTAATCTTCCAAACTGTCCCCTCCCACCTCACCTCAAAATCTTCCCCCACCTCAAAAACTAGCCCTTTCAACTGCCTCACCAGCTTACATATCACCCTCACACCCACAAAATATCCCCTGCAATCTGCCCCACTCCTAAAAAGCTACTCTCAACTTGTAAGCAGCTCAACTCCAAAAAGCTGCCCCACCCTCCAAAGATTACCCTGCAGCTGCTCCCACTCTTCAAAAGCTATCCCCCTGCAATTGATTCACCACCCCATACAGTTGCTCCCATCCCCACAAACTGCCACAAAACCAAAACCATCCTCCTTTTGCAAAACTGCCCCACCACCAAAAAAATTACACCCTGCAAACTGGTCCTCTTTCCAAAAACAACCAGTTCAGATCTTCATTCCATATCAGAACTTTATATTTAATAGCTCTTGCAGCTTTAAAACATGAGACATAAAACATGTTTGCCCCAATGAGATAATTTTAGATTAGAAAACTATTAATTATTAAGATTAGTAAGCCATCCTTACTTGATTTCCCACATGGGCAAGACCTTTTGCCAGATCGTGGGCATTCTCCACAGGCACCCGAGTGGCACACCTGTTCACAAGTGTGGCTACCACAAGTTAATGGCTTACCACACACCTGAAAGAAAAATCAAAGCATGGCATTTAAATAAGTACCCAAATTACTCTGTAGGAGCACAACAATAAATCAGCATTTATTAAAAAAAAAATCAGTGGCAACAGAAAATGCTATAGGTTGTTTTTTTTTTTTTGTAACAGATTGGCAAGTCTATGCAAAATAAGCAGTAATCTCAATGATAAACCTTTGCTATGATAATATTGTTACTTTACTGAAGTGCATAAGTTGCAGCTAAGGTTGATATCTTGGAATATCTCAGGTATCTCTTCACCGATAAAGCGGTCCAAGATATTAGCACAGTTAAAACATCATAAGGCCTCTATAGCCTGTATCCAGGAAATGAAGTTAACTGATGGGGAACATGAGAAATTGAAACAACAGTGGGTGGGAGGGACTGCTACTACTCATCTTCTGGCGCTAAGAGCGGTGGAGTGGCCATATTGATAAAAAAAGGGCTAGCATGTGAATCTAAATTGGTTTATAAAGACCAGGAGGGAAGGGTGGTGTTACTTTGTTTGAACATGTATGAGCAAAGTTTTGATTTATGTGCTGTGTATGCTCCAAACTCTTACTCTCTTTCTTTCTTCCAATCCCTTATTTCATTGGGTTTACAACATTCAGATGCTCCCTGGGTGTGGGCGGGAGACTTTAACCAGACTATGGAACCTGCTGTAGACAGATCAAGGAGTGGGATGGGAATGGAGGGGGGCTTGCCATTACTGTGTCAGAACCTGAGGTTGGTGGACCCCTGGAGTTTATTGCATCCAACGACAGTAGACTATACACACCAGTCGAGGGTACACCAATCCTGGTCTCGCCTAGACTATATATTGGTCCATCAATCCCTCTTTTTCAGAGTTACCCAGGCAGAGATAGGACCACTGGAAATTTCAGATCACACATTAATTTGGGCAGAATTGACATTAACCTCACCAGGGGAGTCAGGTTATCTTTGGAGGTTCCCAGCTTATTTGTATAAAGATCAAGATTTTATTACCTATATTGGGCACCAATGGGACCAGTATGTGACAAATAATGCAGATTCTTGTGACTCTCCCACAGTATTTTGGGAGGCCTCAAAGGCGGTGTTGAGGGGGGGGGGAATAATAACATATATGAGTGCCCAGGCGAAGAGACTAGCCAAATGTATAATAAAATTAGAGGGTGCACTGAAACAGGCCAAGCGTAGATATATTCAGTGACCCACTCCAGAGAATCGAGATAATTGGTCAGCAGCTACTGTAGCCCTTAATTCATTAATACATGTACAAACTCAAAAACGATAAGTGCTGAGGCGCATGAAATTCCATCGCTATGGAAATAAGCCAGGAAAACTATTAGCTCAGATAGCACGCACAAGAAGCCAAAAGAAATTGATCACATCTATTCAACCTTCAAACGGCCCCCGGGTGTGTAGCTCAAAAGGGATCGCTCAAGCAATGTATGATTATTTCTCTAAATTATATACGGGGGAAGATGGGTTCTCAGGATTGCTGGTTGATGATTACCTGGAGGATGCAGGCCTTCCACATCTCTCCCAAGCCACCAGGGAAAGATTGATGGTGCCCTTGCAAGCACAGGAAATACAAAAGGTCATTAAATCTTTACCGCTGGACTCGGCCCCTGGCTCAGATGGGTTTTCGGCTGAATATTTTAAAATCTTGCCGGCCCAGTTCTGCCCGTATCTTATTGAATATTACGAAACGGTGGTGCAGAGGGGTTTTTTTCACCTAGAGAAAACGAGGCACTGATTACACTGATCCCTAAACCGGGCAAGCCCAGAGATAGAGTTGATTCATATAGACCCATTTCATTAATTAACGTAGATATATTCTAGCAAGAATCTTGGCGGAACGCTTGGCACCAAGTATGAGTTTGTTGATAGGGGAACATCAAGTGGGTTTTGTGCGGGAAAGACATTCAGTGCTTAATATGCGTAAGGTGTTATTGTCAATAGCCCATTGCCAAGACAGGGAGACTAAATTACTTCTAGTCAGTCTAGATGCCAAAAAGGCATTTGATAAGGTGAGATGGGAATATTTATTTAAAGTCCTATCTTACGTGGGGGTTGGAGGATGGTTCTTGGAGGCAATAAAAGCAATCTACACAGATCCAACTGCAAGACTTTTAAGTAAATGAGCTTAAGTTGTCTCCATTGAAAATTCGCGTTGGCACAAGGCAGGGCTGTCCTCTCTCCCCTTTATTGTTCTTGATATACTTGGAACACAAATAGAGAGAGTAATACAGCATACACAGAAAGTTTATAGGACAAAAAAAGCAACACTGGGCCTTCAAGACTGGGACAAGAAAAGTTCTTTATTAATGACCCGACACGGGCCGTGTTTCAGCACTAAACAGCGCCTGCTTCAGGGGTCTAACACAAGACGATACACAGTGAAATGTGCTTGAAGTCAATTCAGTGCCCCAGCATAAACTAAGATCATCACCGTTCCCCGCAGTAGCGATAACACAGCTCTGTAAAGAGCACTCTGGTTTGTTTAGGAGCTTGACCCGGATATTATTGAAGTGCAACTGCCAGCACGATCAGTAAAAATCTTAGCATTTGCAGACGATCTGTTTCTGACACTGACCCACCCACAGACGTCTCTCCCCCGGTTACTCTCAGCTATAGATGAGTTTGGTATGTACTCCGGGTTTACCTTAAACTATTTGAAGTGCATTGCCCTTACTACTACTACTACTTAACATTTCTAAAGCGCTACTAGGGTTACGCAGCGCTGTACAGTTTAATAAAGAAGGACAGTCCCTGCTCAAAAGAGCTTACAATCTAAGGACAAAATGTACAGACAATCAAATTGGGCAACCTAGATTTCCTGAAGAGAGATATAATGGTTAGGTGCCGAAGGTGACATTGAAGAGGTGGGCTTTGAGCAGGGATTTGAAGATGGGCAGGGAAGGGGCTTGGCGTATGGGCTCGGGAAGTTTATTCCAAGCATAGGGAGATGCGAGGCAGAAAGGGCGGAGCCTGGAGTTGGCGGTGGTGGAGAAGGGTACAGAGAGGAGGGATTTGTCCTGTGAGCAGAGGTTGCGGGTAGCAGCATAAGGGGAGATAAGGGTAGAGAGGTAATGAGGGGCTGCAGATTGAGTGCATTTGTAGGTTAGTAGGAGAAGCTTGAATTGTATGCGGTACCTGATCGGAAGCCAGTGAAGTGACTTGAGGAGAGGGGAGATATGAGCATATCGGTCTAGGCAGAAGATAAGACGTGCAGCAGAGTTCTGAACAGATTGAAGGGGGGATAGATGGCTGAGTGGGAGGCCGGTGAGGAGTAGGTTGCAGTAGTCAAGGTGAGAGGTAATGAGAGAGTGAACGAGAGTTCGGGTGGTGTGCTCAGAGAGGAAAGGGCGAATTTTGCTGATGTTATAGAGAAAGAAGCGACAGGTCTTGGCTATCTGCTGGATATGTGCGGAGAAGGAGAGGGAGGAGTCAAAGATGATTCTGAGGTTGCGGGCATATGAGACGGGAAGGATGAGGGTGCCATCTACAGAGATAGAGAGTGGAGGGAAAGGGGAAGTGGGTTTGGGTGGAAAGACAATGAGCTCAGTCTTGGACATGTTCAGTTTCAGGTGGCGGTTGGACATCCAGGCAGCAATGTCGGATAAGCAGGCCGATACTTTGGCCTGGGTTTCCGCAGTGATGTCTGGTGTGGAGAGATAAAGCTGGGTGTCGTCAGCATAGAGATGATATTGGAAGCCATGAGATGAGCTCAACGAGCCCAGGGAAGAGGTGTAAATTGAAAATAGAAGGACAGATCCTTGAGGAACTCCAACAGAGAGCGGGATGGGGGTGGAGGAAGATCCATGAGAATGTACTCTGAAGGTACGGTGGGAGAGATAAGAGGAAAACCAGGAGAGGACAGAGCCCTGGAACCCAAAAGAGGACAGTGTGGCGAGCAGTAAATTATGATTGACAGTGTCAAAGGCGGCAGATAGGTCGAGGAGGATGAGGATGGAGTAGTGACCTTTGGATTTGGCAAGGAACAGGTCATTACAGACTTTAGTGAGTGCCGTTTCAGTCGAGTGTAGAGGGCGAAAGCCGGATTGCAGCGGATCGAGGATGGTATGAGAGGAGAGAAAATCAAGGCAGCGGCTATCTTGGAGAGGAAGGGTAGGAGGGAGATGGGGCGGTAGTTGGAGGGACAGGTAGGGTCTAGTGATGGTTTTTTGAGGAGAGGTGTGACTACAGCATGCTTCAAGGTGTCAGGGACAGTTGCAGTGGAGAGAGAGAGGTTGAGGATATGACAGATGGAGGGAGTGACAGTAGGAGAGATGGTGTTAAGTAAGTTGGTGGGGATGGGGTTAGAGGAACAGGTGGTGCATTTCGAGGAGGAAAGAAGGTGGGCGGTTTCCTCTTCGGTGATAATAGGAAAAGAAGAGAAGGAGGCCTGGGTTGGTTGGTTGAGGGAGTGGGTTAAAGGGTGAGGAGGAAGTGGTTTGGTAGTGAATTCCAGGTTGATCTTCTGTTCCTTATCGCGGAAGTAGTCAGCCAGTGATTGAGGAGAGAGTGAGGTGGGGGTGGAGGGCACTTTAAGGAGGGAGTTAAGGGTGGCGAAGAGACGACGAGGGTTGGAGCCGAGAGAGTTAGTTAATTGGGTGTAATAGTCCTGTTTGGCAAGAAATAGGGAGGACTGGAAGGAGGATAGCATGAATTTGTAATGAATGAAGTCAGTCTGGGTGCGAGATTTCCTCCACAGGCGTTCAACAGATTGGGCGCAGGAGCGAAGGTATCGGATGCAGGGGGTCAGCCAGGGCTGGGGATTAGTTCGCCTTGTGGGACGGGAGATGGATGGTGCAAGGGTATCAAGAGCAGTTGAGAGAGTGGCATTGTAAGTGGAGACAGACTTAACAGACTCGGACAGGACAGAGAGAGGAGATTGGAGATACTAGAGGATAGGGTGGGAGGGTCGACAGCCTGGAGATTCCTGAAGGTGGTGGTTAATGTAGGGCGGGACTGAGGAGGAGGGTGATGAAGTGTGAAGGTGATCAGGTGATGATCTGAGAGAGGAAGAGCTGAGGTGCAGAAGTTGGAGGGTGAGCAGGTAGCGGAGAGGACGAGGTCAAGACAATGGCCAGATTGGTGAGTAGGGGTGGTGGAGCTCAGCTGGAGGTTGAAAGAGGATGTCAGGGTGAGGAACTGAGAAGCGTAAGAGTCGGATGGGTCGTCAGCACGAATGTTAAAGTCTCCAAGGATAAGGGACGGAGATGAGGGTTCAAGAAAAACGGAGAGCCAAGCATCGAAGTCAGTAAGGAAGGAGGGGAGGGACTTATCAGGGGGGCGGTAGATGACTGCAACTCAGAGGCAGAGGGTAGAATAGATGGATGGAGTGAACTTCAAAGGATGAGAAGCAGTGAGATTGCGGTAGGAGGAGTGGTTGAAAACTACAGGCGGGTAAAAGTAGTAACCAGACACCTCCTCCGCAGCCGATCGGGTGGGGAGTGTGGGAGAAAAGATAGCCTCCATGGCATAGGGCCGCGACTGAGGCAGAGTCGTCGGGGGTGAGCCAGGTTTCAGTTAGGGCAAGCAGTTGAAGGGAACGGGAGATGAAGAAATCATGGGTGAAGGGAAGTTTGTTGCACACAGAGCGGGCATTCCATAAGGCACACGAGAAAGGGAGGGAAGAGGGGGAGGGGAATAGAGATGAGGTTGGAGACATCCCGGAATCGTTTGCATGGATAAGACGAGGACAGGTGTGGGGGGCCTGGATTGGGATTGATGTCTCCGGCGGATAGCAGGAGAGGGAGCAAGAGAGTGCGGAGGAGGGTGGGGGAGGTAGGGCAATGAAGGCGACGAAGACGGGATGAGCTTAGTAGGAATGGGGATGGGCTAATGGCAGGAAGGAGGTGTTGAAGGTTGAGAGCTAGGAGGGAGGGGGGGTAGGAGAGACGGTGAGGTGGTGAGGGACGGGGGGGGGTAGGGTAGTGCAGTGGTGAACAGAACGGGAGAGGACAAGGATGGGCAGTGAGTTCCTACGGTAGACAGCGGTAGGGGGAGGGGGAAAAGATTAAGTAGGGACAGGGCGATGAAGAGAATGTGTATGGGGGCCATGAGTAGTGACTGAGGTGTTAAGTAACAGAGCGGGAAAGCCGGATTGGAGGCTTAAACTGGAACAGTAGGCAACAACTTGGAATAGAAGGGCTGGTGGGAAGACAGGTGGTTTGACAGGCAGAGTGTTGGGTGGGGAGGTAGGTAGAGGGGCAGGGGCAGGTGGGTAGGTTGAGCAGGTTGATGGTTTGGGAGGCAGGCTGGTGATGGGTGAGCAGGTGGGTTAATGGGCAGGCATTCCGTTGAGCCCAGAAATTAAGTTAAATTGGGAGGGGCAATTCCCTTTGCAATGGGCACAGGAGGAGCTGACCTACTTGAGGGTGAGGATTCCAGTAGACCTAGCCACTTTATATGCTCGGAACATGGAACATCTGAAGGGACGAGAGTTAAAAGCTCTAAAGGCCTGGCAAGATCTTCCCCTTTCGTTGATGGAAGGGTAGCTATATATAACATGATTTTATTCCCGATGTGGATATATGTGTACCAAACTTTGCCGCTGTTTTTACAACATAAAGATGAGAAATGGTTGCAAAGGCTGCTGAATAATTTTCTTTGGCAGGGGAAAGGGCACGAATCACTTATGCTAGAGCAGCCCTTCCACGTGTCAAGGGGGGGCTGGGTTTATTAGATCTTCGCCTTTTTTCAATAGCCAGCGGAATGAGGCACCTTTCAGACTGGTTCTGCGACAAACACTTTTTTTCTCACACAATGTCTGAAATCCAATGGTTTGGATCCCTACATTTTGCCAGCTGGCTACATAGGCCTGCAGGACATGCGACAAACCTGGGAATGGCTACCCATATTTTTCGCCCCTTGAGACAGACATGGAGGTGGCTATGTAAATATTTCTCACTTAACATGCAGGTGTCTCCTCTACTATCTATAAAAGGCAACCCAGATTTCCCGGTGGGGGACACATCAAAGGTATTCCAGGAGTGGGCAGACAGGGGGATCCATTATTAAGTCAGGTAGTAACGGATCAGGGCACTATTAGATCTTTTCTGATCTGTGCAGGGAATTAAGTTGAAAGAAAGAGATATCTTTACATATTTACAACTTAGTCATTATGTTCATTCTTTGCCCAGGCAGAGCCCGACTATAGAAACATGGGAACGGTTTAATACAATGCTTGGACTTGATGCACAGTTACGCATTCCCCTAAAATATTTTCATGCTCATTTAAGAGACCAGACGAAACAATATGACTTTGAACACGTAACGCAACAATGGAACAAAGAACTGGGAATACAAATACCACCAGAGCACTTACAGATCTGCCTGGAGAGAACTTACAAGTTAACAGCAAGTGTAGACTGGTGGGAAATACAGTACAAGTTTATATTCCGACTCCATGTATCACCAAGGAGAGCATACCGAGCCACTTTGAGATTGACAGACAATTGCATGAAGTGTGGGGCAGGAGAGGCGCACTTAGGACACATGTTCTGGAGTTGTCCCGGAGTACAAAAGTTTTGGAGACTCGTGGGTATACAGGTGTCTGGCATGTGGAGTACCCAATGGCAACCGAGCCCAAAACAACTTTTTGATGGCTTTAATCATCAAGGGACAAGTCAAGACTGGCATGAAAGCCTTCCTTCAAAAGCAGTCTTGATGGGGAAAAAAGTGATCTTGCAACACTGGCTCGGCTCGGAGGCTCCTCCACTGGAACAGTGGCGATCCGCGATGATTTATGTGTGTTCTCTGGAGTGAAGAGATATACAAGATCTTGCTTCAAAAAAAGGAGACTTATTTTGCCAAACATGGGGCCCCATTCTGGGATACTTTAACTCATGTAGCTCAGAGTAGATTACTCAATTCCTGAAGAGGGGAGGGTGGGAAGATGGGGGTGAAAAATTGGAAATATATAACAGCTTCTAAACTGTTGTTGATAAGCACTGCAAGTAATGTTGTTCTGTAAACCTTGGGAGACCTTTTGTAATAGTTTGACAACTTCTGAATTGTTGTGGATAAGCATTGTAGTGAGTGATGTTCTGTAAAGCTTGCAATGACTATATTCTTCTTTCTTAATAAATAAGATTATGAAAAAAAAAAATAAAAAAGTGACTCACATTCTCACATTTGAGGGGGGGCACAGGATAAAGGTGCAAAGTGATGCATGTGGGAAAGAGGAACACGAACTATAGTTACTAATGCAAGGTTCATGTTAGGAGTCCAAACCAAGAAAGGGATCTCGGCTTTGTTGTTGATACGACTTGAGGAAGATCCGTCTCCCGTTCTATCGTATAGAATGCTCGATACTCCAGCGTTTGAGAGAAAGTTAGTCTGTTCTTCTCGAAACAGTCAACCCCAATCACTGTAGAAACAGACACTTTGTCCATCGCGCCCAAGCTGTCTATATAGGGACAATGCACAAATGCACAAGTTATCAAATACGGTAAACTATGATTCCCTGGTGCCAAAGGAAGGGCACCATCACCATAACCTTGGTAAACGTTTCTGAAGCCACGGCGAGACCAAAGGCCAAAGCCTGAACCAGAAGCCCTAAACATAGAAACCTCTGAGCGGTGGCCATATGGTATAGCAAGTACGCCTTCTTGAGAAACAGGGCAGTGAGAAATTCTCCAGCTTGAACCGAGGCTATGACTGCTCTTAGTATGTCCATGCAAAGCAGGACACTCAAAGAGGCAGCAGTATAGACTTTTGATATCTAAGATCAAACAAAAGGTGCCTTCCTTCTTTGGACAATGAAGTAATGGAGTATCTGCCTTGGCACGGTTCAGCCTGGGAACTGGAACAATGGCTCGGAGTGCCTGCAAGGAATATACGATGGCCTCAAACTCGACCGCCATAGTTCCCTTTGACAAGCAGACTAAGAACAGAGCAGCGACCAAGCTGGAGAACTCCAACTTGTAACTTTCTGTAAGAATATCCAGAACCCACTGTCTGATGTTATTTTGGCCCACTCCTCCCGAACTCCTGAACGTGTCCTCCCACCAGAGGAAGAGAAGAGTAAACCAGCCTTGCATGACTGCGAAGCTCTGGAGGCACTGGGCGCTCTAGCTGACTAGGAGGATGCCTGGCATGACTGAAAGGGGGACCTCTGACCATATTGCTGATGACTAGGCCAGTACCATCTGCTGTTTCAAATCAAGAGCCCCCTGAAGACAGACGACCATAGGGTTATCCTCCAGAAACTGGCTATGCTTAGTTTCCTCAAGTTTTTTCACCAAGTTACTGAGATCGTCTTCAAATAGCCACTTGCCCAAAAGGGCAGTTTAACTAGATGAGACCGATGCATGCATACGCTGCTAATGCCACAACCAATGCTGAACAATGTGGCCGTGACAGCCCAAGATATATTGTGGGCTGTAACCCGTAAGATGTCAGAAATAGCATCTGCCAAGTATGCCAACACTGTTTCCCAGCTGGGCATTGTGCTTGCAGACTGCTGATGCCACTTAAGGCATGCTCTAGCCCATGAACAGCTGCACATTGTTGCTTTAAGGCCCAAAGAAGCCACTTCAAAGGCTCATTTCAGAGAGACTTCTAGCTTCCTATCCTGTAGGTCTTTTAGGGCAATGCCCCTTCAACCAGCAACATAGTCTTCTTTGTCACCGCTATAACCAGGGAGTCCACCCTGAGAAGCTGCAATTTATCTTTCTCCTCTGGAATGAATGAATAGAGGTGAGCCATGGCTCTTCCCACTATGCGGTAATCAGGCTCTGAATGTCTGGATGCATCGGGAAGGCCTTAGAAGGACCTCTAAGCCCCGTCATGATCAACTTAGATGTAACTCCTGACACTGAAGCAGAAAGCTCCTGAATGGAAAGCACTGCCAGTGTCTTAGAAATAAGAGTCCTAAGCTCCTCTTTATGAAACAACCTCAGTACTTTTGGATCATCCCCTTCTTCAGGAGGGAGCGCTCCCTCCTCTAATGGCTCCTTCAACGATGGTTCCTCTGATAGGCTGAGGCCATATCAGAGAAGGAGGGGAAGAAGATAGCAGAGAAGGAGGGGGGAAGAAGATAGCAGAGAAGGAGGAGGGAAGAAGATAGCAGAGAAGGAGGGGGGAAGAAGATAGCAGAGAAGGAGGGGGGAAGAAGATAGCAGAGAAGGAGGGGGGAAGCAAAGACAGCCTATCTGCCCACTCCTGGAGGTCTAAACAAGATAGGGTAGGAGGCAGTTGGCAAGAGACTGAAGCACCTTGCAGCAACTCTGGCCATCCCTGCTTCAGTAAATAGGCCTGGTTTAAGAGCAATATAAACTACAGGGAAACAAAGATCACAGATGCAGCTCAATGCTCTGTTAGGCCCGAGGCCGTAAAATGGTGGCTGTGCTGCATGCGTGATCAGACAAGAGGCTGCTCCTGCCATCTGACCCCAATATAGTAGCACCCATTCCCGCACTTTCCTGTGTTAAACTGCACACCGGCCCTGCCGGAGAACCCAAAGACACCAGCATATTCAGATGATGCACCAAATGCGAGATGAGCTGCCACTTCACAATTCATCCACATCCCACGGAATTCCTAGCTTGCACATACTGCAACACCCACAACACCAGCCAGCCAGCCAGTTCCACAGTGGACACACCGCTTAACTGCCTCCACAGGAGTCGCCATTCACCCCAATTTTCACAAGTACAGAACAACATGTCCCAAGCGGTGACAGGATCCCTCTACCAAGTAGAATTTGCAGCCCTCCAAGTGGTTCCGAGTCAAACTTTAGTTGGACTTATCGCTGCCAACTGCTCCCCCCAAGCTCGGTGTTTCCACAAGTCTTCCCACAAGCTCAGGACTCATACTTTATCCCATGCTCTCCAGCAAACCTCTTTCCCTTTAAAAAAAAAAAAAAAAGACTATTGTACTGTTAAAGGAAAGAACCACAGGAAACAGGAAGAGGTGAAGGGAGGGAAGAAGTAAATTTGTGGAGCACCGGAGACAGGGATCTGAAGACCTCCAGAAATGACTCTGCAGACTCAAGCCACCCGCAAAGAAGTGGGAACCAGTTGACCAATTGGACAAGGAGGAAATCACTTAGACAGAAGTTGAAAAGTGTGTTCATTTACCTGCTGAAGATAGAAAATACTGAAAAGCTGGACTGGATGCCAAGAGAGAAAGTTTTCAGTTCTATATCTCCACCTGCTGGTTGATGGACAACTATTCCCAAAAGTTCTGGAATAGTGGGAAGCTATGTAATGGAAACAGACATTTCAGTAATGGAAAGGTAGGGGTGGTAGAACTAGAGGCTATGACTTGAGATTGCAGAGAAGTAGACTTTTGAGTAATGTCAGGGGCGTAGTCAGACATCGACGGGAGGGGGGTCCAGAGCCACAACTTCCGACCCCCCTTCCCGCCACCAACCCCCCCCCCACCAAACACACCACAATTTCAACCCCCCCCCACCCCGCCACTGACCCTCCCCTGCCACTTTTGATCCCACCTCCCCCACTGACCCTCCCCCATCTGGTACCTTTGCTGACGGGCAACCCCCACCAGCCGAAGTCTTCTTCAGCGCCGGTCTCCGGCACCTTCACAGGACGTCAAGACTCTTAGAAACAGATCAGTGAAGGCACCGGAGACCGGCGCTGAAGAAGACTTTGCCGTCACCAAAGCGCGGGGGGGGGTCGAAAGTAGAGGGGGCCAGGGCTAAATCTGTGAGGGCCCATGCCCCCATGGCCCCACGTAGCTACGCCTCTGGTGGGCACCTGAAGCGCCCTTCCAAGAGAGGTGGAAGAGTCAAAAATGGTGGGCAAATTCAAAACTGGGTGGGAAAGACACAAAGGATGCCTAAACAGAAAAAAATGGAAACACAACATGGCCATTGAGGTGTTATGCTGGGCAAAGTAGTGGGAACTAAGACTAAAGCCAGACAGACTACTAAGGTCTGTGACATACTAGCAAATGGCAAGACTGGTGAAGCTTCGACAACTTCAGTGTTGTACATCACTGTTGTCATGTGCTACAAGCGAAGGTGCTGTGCAGCTCAGGAGAAAAGGGAATACATCTTCCTATATAATAATTCTCACATCCAACAGGATGTGCTTGGGACCGTGCCTACCAGAAGTGGTCTGCTAGGCAGGCACGCACTGACCTCAGTGACATCAGTGACAGACAATTTGGCAAAGCAAAACAATCTGAGTGCTGGCCATTAGGACACAGGGTTGATAGGAGAGTTTTAAAAGACTGAAGGAACCGAAAGTGTTAAATGGGGGGAGGGGGAGTTCTGAAGGACTGAAAGACATGAACATTTGGGAAAGGAAAACAATCTGAATGCTGGCCATTAGGACACAGGGTAGATAGGAGAATTTTAAAAGACTGAAGGAAACAAAAGTGTTAAACGGGAGAAGGGGAGGGGGAGTTGTGAATGACTGAAAGACATGCAAATTTGGGACAGGAAAACAATCTCAATGCTGGCCATTAGCACACAGGGTACATAGGAGAGTTTTAAAAGACTGAAGGAACCAAAAGTGTTCAGGGGGGGGGCAAGTTCTGAATAAAAGAAATGAACATTTACGAGAGGAACACAATCTGAATGCCGGGCATTTGTACACAGGGTAGATAGGACACTTTTTTAAAAAATGAAGGACGTGAAAGTATTACATCTTAGGGGAGGGGTGAGGAGGAAAGTGGTGGGGTATCCGGATACTGGGCGTTAGGGCCACGGGGGTACATAGACTTTTGAAAGCCTTAAGGAACCCAAAGTATGGAAAGGAGGAAAAGGAGGGGGGAACGGGGTGAGGGGCATTAGGAACAGGGGAGGGGCCCTGTCACACACTCTCATTCTCACACACACACTGTCACACAGACAGTCTCACTCTGTCACACACCCGCACATTCACTCTGGCTCTCTCTCTCAAACATACACACTCCCAGGAAAACCTTGCTAGCGCCCGTTTCATTCGTTCCAGAAACGGGCCTTTTTTACTAGTGACTACTAAGTTGAATAGGGTCCCCAATATTCGGGGTTGATATATGGTTATAATCAAGACTCCATGACGATTGGCTGCCCATATATGGCTGGCATGGTGGAGACTTGCCATCCAATGTTTAAGCATGGGTGGCTGTGGCCCACACAGAGTGACAGGTTCAGCTCTGGCCACCTTATTGGGCAAACTGGATGGGCTGTACTGGTCTTTATTTGCCATCATTCACTGTATTACTCTATGGAGTCTTTACAGAATATTAGCACAGATTCTGGAGAAATCACACCTACAAAAGCATGATTATACCTACTTGAGAGCAGGAATAAATTCTGGATACATTTTTTATACACATACATATGTATTTTATAAATATGCATATAAATCATGACTCCTACCACTCTTCCCAAACTCTACTCCTGAGCGTGCCTACTGTGCAAGTGCACACCAGTTTGAACTGCACATACCTTTAGGCATTACCTAATTTTGAAGTGGCATTTTCTGTCTATCAGCAGTTTACACGTGGAAAATGTTTATTAAAAAAAATGTTTTCTAAAAGTATTAAGAGATTCTGTACATACATAAGAATTACAGACACAGCTCAGGACCCTTGATTGTTGGAGGTGGTCTTATCACAACTGAACTGCATTGGGAAATGCAGCTAAAGAAACATCCAAAAATGTATCAACACACCACCTATTTCAGTAGAGTTTTTTCTGTTATCAAACAGCCCATAAACACAGTGACGGATTAGACCGGCAAGGCCTATCTAGTCTGTCCAGTAAGGTGGCCTGGATTGTGCCTGCCATTTCATACTCTCCTCCCATTCTAGGCTTTTGTTTAGGGTGTAATCTGCACAATCCGGCCAGCTGGGACCGCTGCTTTTTCACATGTTATAAATGATCTAGAGATGGGAGTAACTTGTGAGGAAATTAAATTTGCTAAAGACACAAAGTTATTCGAATTTGTTAAACTGCAAGAGGATTGTGAAAAATTACAAGAGGACCTTACAAGACAGAGACTGGGCATCCAAATGGCAGATGACGTTTAATGTAAGCAAGTGCAAAATGATGCATGTGGGAAAGAAGAACCCAAACTATGTCTACGTAATGCAAGGTTCCACACTAGAAGTCACCAACCAGGAAAGAGGATCTAGGTGTCATTGTTGATGATACGTTGAAACCCTCTACTTAATATGTGGCGGCGGCTAAGAAAGCAAATAGAATATTAGTATTATTAGGAAAGGAATGGAAAACGAAAATGAGGACGTTATAATGCATTTGTATCATTCCATGGTGCCACCACACCTCAAATATTGTGTGCAATTCTGGTCGCCGCATTTCAAAAAAGATATAGTGGAATTAGAAAAGGTGCAGAGAAGGAGTGACAAAATGATCAAGGGGATGGGATGACTTCCCTTTGAGGAAAGGCTAAAATGGCTAGGGCTCTTCAGCTTGGAGAAAAGATGGCTAAGGGGAGATATGATAGAGCTATAATAAAATAAATGAGTGGTGTGGAACGGGTAGACATGAATCGCTCATTTACTCTTTCCAAAAATACTAGGACTAGGGGCACAGCAATGAAGCTACAAAGCAGTAAAATAATGTAGTAAAAGCAGTTAGCTTAGCAGGGTTTAAAAAAAAGTTTGGGATAGCTTCCTAAAAGGAAAGTTCATAAGCCATTATTAAAAATCCACTACTTATTTCTAGGATAAGCATCATAAAATGTATTGAAGTTGGGGATCTTGCCAGATACTTGCAACCTGGATTGGCCACTGTTGGAAACAAGATGCTGGGCTACATCTGTACATCTTATGTGCTACAATATTTCTTACATTTGTTCTCGATCGACAGAATAGTGATTAAAAAATTTTACATAAGACGCATTTCCAAACAAGCAGGATGCTCTTTCACCTGATAAACTGAACAGGACCTAATGCTCTGATGGAACTCACCTGGTTACACTGCCACAGTGGACTAGCACAGAGCCTTTCTGCTGTCTGCCTGCCACAGAGACAATTTTGCTTGCTGACTCGAGGGCAAGGTTGGCAGTCTCCTAAAATGCAAATACGACAGCTTATTGTTGTAGAATATTTTTTGCTGAAAATGAGGTGTACAGAGCCTGCTTTCTGTGACACAGATAACAGGTCACAAATTATTAGGAAACTACAATCAGAGGGCTGAGAGACAGAGCCGTTCAAAAACTGGAACTTGTTCCAACTGAATCCTGAGGCACAAACTTATGAAACTGTTCCACACAGCAGTGAATAAAAGGAAACACTCTAGAAAAGGAGATTTAGCACACCTAACTCAAAATATGCTAAAACTCGCCTTCAGGATTGGCGTCAGCTAAAAAGAAATTTAGCAGCTAAATTAATGTTTTTGTAACTGCAGATTAATTAATTGAACTCTCAGAAAACCAAAATAAAAGAGTAAGTAAGATAGAGGTTATAGCTTAGAAAGGTGACATCAGATCAGGTGAAGCTTGGTCAGCCACATCCCAACAACTTTTGGGTCTGTGCTGCTCATTCTTGTGCGCTCTTTGAATTCCAAAGTAACATTTGCAACAAAATTACTCCATCCTAGAGGGTGTGCGCGGGGATGGAGACAACAGGAAACCTGGGTAAATCTGCAGGAGTGGGGACAAAAAAAAAAAAAGAGTAATTACTACTGTGGGGATGGGGAGGGTGGAAGTTCTGTGTCTTTTGTGAAGCAAATGAAAAGTCCTGGGGTGATTTTGGACCCTCATCATTTAAGGAGCAAGTCAGTCAGACTTGGATCAGTACTTTATAATCTACAGTATGTTGTTAAAATTGAAACCTATGTTGGGTGCATAAGACTTTTGTGTAGTTGTACAAGCGTTAATTTTGTCAAAATTGGATTACTGCAATGCCCTAAAGTTAGGAATGGCTAAAATGCATTGTAGAGCTTTGCAGGTCATCCAAAACACTACAGCATGACTGATAATAAGGACTCCAAGATTTGAACATGTGATTTCATTTTGAGGAGCCCTCCACTGGTTACCAGTACAGTATCGTAGACATATGAAGTGTTGACATTGTTTTACCATAGGGTCATTCCATGACAAGTGGTCTAAACCTTCCCACCACCATGTCTCCAATTTTGTTCAATTTATCTGTTGCGCGAGTCAGGTGTTACGAATGTTCCCAAATTTGAGGTCTCTAACTGCAATAGTTGCAGATCTAGACCCCCTTTTCTGAAAGGTTGTCAGTCCATGAGCGTGCAACATTTACCAAAATGCCATTTTGGGGGTCTAATAAATCCAAACACATTTATAAGAAGGGCTAAAAATTCAAATCCTGTACAGTTTTTGATGCTAATTCCGATGAAATACATTTTAACATTATGGATGCAAAATCCAGTCAAACAAGTTGACTCAAAGTGTGCATCAAAATTGGTCACGACTCATCGGAACATATTTGGACCAATATTCAGACCACAACAACTTCCATGCAAAACAAAGATAACGCAAAGGATAAAATTTGAACAAAATTGGAGACATGATGGTGGGAACTTTTTTTAATTTAGACCACTTGGCATGGAATGACCCCATAGTATGCGGTAGCTCCTCAGTACCTTGGCCAGGTAATAGTTATATGTTCTTCCTTGCAGTTTGAGATCCACAGTGGTACCACTCTTAATACCATTTATCTTGCTGATTCATCAGCATGTGCTTTTTCCATAGCAGTCCACTGCTAAACAAGTTTCAAGGGCATCTTAGATTTTCTTCTACCTTGCAGTAGTTCAGAAAGGTTTTAAAAACTCATTTTTGCAGGCTTTTCCTTCTAGTTAAATTATTAAATTGGTACAAGCAACAGACATCTGTAACACGTAATATGAAGTGTATATTTGATTTTGTGTTTTGTTTTTATTGAATTGTGTGTAAGCTGTAAGCCATTTAGCAGAAAGCGGTGTATAAGTTTTTAAAAATAAAGCCACATTTGTGCAAGGTGGTGGTTACATTCACTAAGTGAACAAAAGTCAACTGTTCACTGAAAAAAATGCTCAAGCAGTGTGTCAACTCAGAAGGGCAGCATTCTGACATTGAAAATCTAAGGCAGAGAATATGGAGGAGCTGTGTGTAATTGCCACTGAACCAAACTGTGTGCAATTGATAACTTCTGCCAGCAAGGAGTCGTATGGTGTTGGAACTGTCAATAGATATTAAGCCTTCACTAAATCTGGTGGTCCCAACAAAATATCAGTTGAAATGACATCTGACAACTGAAGCTCGTACAGCCATGTGACAGAAACCTTGCAAGATCACCTGGACTGCTATTTTATAGTTAGAGACACACTTAGCAGCAATGCTGCTGGTCCAAGGCTCGAGGATCGTTTAGATCTGACGACACTCGAAAGGTGGAACAATGCCATAAACAAACTGAACATTGACAGATCATTCAGCTAAGTGCCGAACTACTAACAAACATCCAAAATGAGAAGAATCCGAAGTGATTTTTTTTTTTTTGAGAGACTTTCAATAGCCAGGAACAGCTTCAGTGACCAACAAGTGGATACAACCGCAAAGCAAAAAGGGGTTCACAATATCCACAAAATTCACAGCACAAAAGAAAGTGGAAAAGAAACCAACTTCAAAAGATCAGTCCAAACTCAGGGTATTTGTTGGTGTAAGACAGTATTTTTCTTTGCATTTAGAGAGATCAATTCATATGCTCCACTGTCAATCAGTATACACTGCGCACTCACTGATCGACCTCTGATGAAGGCTTTTTTTAAAAGCCGAAACACGGACCGTGTAGGGTCCAAATAAAATTGCTTATTGGAGCATCTTACCCTGAGTTGGACTGATCTCTTGAGTTGGTTTCTTTCCACTTTCTTTTGTGGCAACAAGTGGATACATACATATCGAGCTCAGACAAGGAATTCTGCTCATCTCTTACTACTTACTGGCAACAGAGGCCCCATATGTGGCCAAAACTGACACTAGCACATCATCAGAACATTTTTTTTCAGTTACGAAATGAACAATTGAGGAATTTAGAATGGAACTGAGCTCTGGCTCTGTAGATGGTTTATTTGTATATAAGTCTGAAATGATTGCTTTTCTCACAGTCCATGTTAATACTGTTTTTCTTGCGTATTTAACAAAGTTATGCCTATTGTTTTGTTATTTTTTAACAAGTTATAGGTCACATTTTACATTTTGCTTGAATTTACAAGATCTTTTAAATGTGGGTTGGGTACAAGATTATGTCCCCATGCTACATAACACAATTCTCACCATTTGAATGAAGACAAGCAGCAGCACAGGCTGTGCTGAAGCATGAAAGCTATTTGAAAGCTATTCAAAAATTATCTGGTTCTGTAGCTTTAATGGTTAAGGGAGTAGGCTTTTACTTGTATTCTACTATTCACAGATATCTCAACTTAGTAACACACAGATCACTATTCAATATAAAATCTAAACATATTAAAACACAATCAGCTTAACATAAGATGTGCCAACAAGATCATACCAAAAACCTCATTCCAAAACAGAACAGTAAGCAACTCCTGATACAGCTATTGGCGAAACAGAGAGTCCCCTGTCGGATAATGTTGGTAAAATTGGATGACAGCCAGAGATTTTGGAAGAACAGTGAGATGTGATGTAAAAAGTACAATTCCACAGTTAATCAAGGCTGAAGGTATGAGATCAGCATTCAGATAGGGATTACTAGTTTTTTGGTTTTGCACTAAGGCAGCACACAAATGTGTCTTGAATAGTTGGTGACAGTCTCAGAAACAGATGTATATTTTTCCTAATATTGATCCGGCATCTTTCTTCTGTAGCAGCTAGTTTAAGAAAAGCATCTACCTGGATGACAAGGATTTTCACACTTGTGCTGTCCACATAATAGCTTTCGTCCACAGGCCTGCTGGCAGGACCAGTCCTTGGCACTGCATCTGCGTGGCACTGGTTTTGCCTTCTTACAGTAACACGTGATTGTAACCATCTTTGGACAAGGAGGGCAAGGACCTATGTAGTAATTATACAAAAAGCTATTTAGTTTCATGTCTATGTTAAGCTTGTCGGGCACATAATACTATGACAAAGGATGCTTATAACCAACTTCATCAGGATGGCATGAGACTAATACAGTGGTTCCCAAATTGGGTCCTGGAGGTACCCCAGCCAGTCAGGTTTTCAGGATATCCACAATGAATATTAATGAGAGAGATTTGCATGTACTGCCTCGAATGCATGCAAATCTCTCTCATTAATATTCATTGTGGATATCCTGAAAACCAGACTGATTGGGTGCCTTCAGGACCAGATTTGGTAACTACTGAACTAATACAAGGTTGTCACCTACAAATACATTTCATATTTAGATACTTATCCACTATATTACTAAACTTCAGATTTTGGCATCACACAAAAAGCTTCCCAAAGAAGCCTTAGGTTTAACTTTCAAGCAACACAAATATCATTCACTCATAAACCAATTCAGGGCTAATACACATTACTGACATTTGGAAGCTGGTCTGCAGCCAATTTTGGTACATTATACCTACATAAAGACAGCTTCAGAATATCAAATTAACTTTCTAGGACTCTTTTCTATGCTTCATGTCTTTTTCCTCTCCTATTTATCATTTTTTAAAATATATATTTTATTACCTTTAAGAATGCACTATGTTTTACAAAAACTTTGTATTCACACTTCATCTGTGGCATCTCTGATCCAATCTGATGCCTTGGTGTGGCAAGAATAGCTAACTTAATGGTCCTTTTATTAAGCTGCGGTTAAAAGTGGCCTTAGAACACTCCTACACAGATTTTTCCCACGCTAAGGCCATTTTCTATTTTGCTATTAGCGCACAGCTAAATAAAAAAAAAAAACACCCACATGAGTACTTACCATCACCTATTTTTTTTAAGTGGTAAGAGCTCACACGGTATTCCTTGAGATAACCAGTTACCACATGGTAATGTACCTACACTGATTAGCTTAACAGCTCCCCTCAAAACAAAATTAAAACAGAACATTTGAGCACACCCCGCACTGAGCCATTTTAATCTGAGTTAGACATATGTTAGTGCCCAAGACAGCTTAGTAAAAGGGCTCCCAAGAACAGCTTTAAAAATAAATATTCCTTAAGGATAATCAAATAAAAAAAAGGGTTGCAATTAGATTGTTTTAATTATCAGTTGGATTGCCTGGAAAATTTGGAAAAAAATATTCCTAAAATTCAATAAAAGAAACATTTTCCATTGGCCCTGAAGAAGTTTGGCAAATGTTTATTATTATTATTTGCTGCATTTGTATCCCACATTTTCCCACCTATTTGCAGGCTCAATGTGGCTTACAATATGTTTACAGCATTTCACAGCTTTAGAGGAAGACTTTTCTCCAAACACCAAGTAAACTACATAGAAAAGAATTTGCATCACCAGGAGGCGTAAGTTCAAAGCACTTAGACTTACAAAGTTGCATAGTAACCTATGAAAGTTTGTATGCCCAAGTGCTTAGAAAATGAGCCCCAATGCGTTTCTAGTCTTGTTTTGTTTTCTCCAGCCCCTAAAATAGCAGATGTGCAGAACAGGTAAGGCAGTGAAATAAGATAACACTGGTGAGTTTAAACAGCACAACATTACTACAGTTTAGCAGGCTGCTGCTCAAGCCAACTATCCAAATAAAACATTTATATTAAACAAATAACTTCAAGATGAGTCAGTCTACCAGAATATTATAACTAGCTGCATGTATAATGTATGAACTAAACTAGGATACTTTTTTTTTTTTTCAAGCAATATCCAATTACCTGGGTGACAGAGCAGCAAGCATTTATGTCCACATGGAGGCTGAAACACTTTCTCACACACTTGACCACAAGAGTGAGGTACAAGCCATGGATCCAAAGGGGGATCTTCTGTTTTCCCCACAATAGCAGTAATACCTGTTAGGGGTCTCAGATCGTTTGTATTCATGACGACATTTAGGACTAAAGAAGGTGAAAGAAACAAAAACTTAGTGAGGTTTTAATGTGTATCATCAAGTGCTTCTCATAAAAATGCAATCCAAAAAATGAGTGGATCTAGCTTTCAAAGAATAAAAGTAAACCAAAACATATTTTGACAGGGACACCTCTACCAAAACAACCTCCTGCTGCTTTTCATATCTGGCCTGTAACCCCAGCACACATTCCAAAGGGTCTAACCTATGTCCTCACTTCAGAATGATGCATAAAAGCAATAGGCCAAGCACACAAAATGCAGAAATTCATTACTTAAGGATTTTCAACATACTGGTCTTTAGCTTCGTCATCCTTTGCACTTCAGTTACCTTTTCTACCATACTCCTCGCCCGGTTGGCAGCAGAGGTGGCATCGGGCTACTACTCTTACCCTCTTGTAGATTTCAATCTCTTCTTCCATCTCAGTCTCACTGCTTTTCTTCCTTCAAAGTCCACGCCGTCCACCCCTCCAAGTATAAGTCATTTATTGACCCCCTGATAAGTCCCTTTCCTCCTCACTGACTTTGACTTCTGGCTTTCCTTCTCTCTTGAATCTTCATCTCCTTCCCTCATTCTTGGGGATTTTAACATTCATGCTAATGATCCCTCCAATTCTTACACGTCTCAGTTTCTTGCTTTAACATTCTCTTTCAATCTTCAACTGTGCTCCACTACCCCTACTCACCAAAATGGCCACTGTCTTGATCTTGTCTTCTTCTCCAACTGCTCACTCTCCAGTTTCTGCACCTCAGTTCTTTCTCTCTGACCATCATCTGATAACTTTCACACTGTCCACCCTCCACCCTCCCCGGTTCTGGCAAATCTCCACCAATACATTTAGGAATCTTCAGGCTATTGACTCTTCCAGTCTCTCCACCAATGTTTCAACTCTCTTCTCAACCACTATGTTATCAAAGTCTGTCAAATGAGGCTGTCTCTTCCTATTCTCTCCTCTGCTCTGGATACTCTCGCTCCTCCCATTCCCCGTTCTGTAAGGTGTACCAAAGCCCAGTCTTGGCTAACCTCTAGAATCCATTACCTACGTTCCTGTGTCTGATCTGCTGAATGCCTTTGGCTGAAATCCCGTGCCCATGCCGACTTCATACCAATCATTCTTGCTGACCTTGTTCCAGTCTGATCTTTCATTTGCTAAACAGGACTACTACATCTAGTTGACAAACTCGGCTCAAACCCTCAACATCACTTTGGCTCACTGAACTCTCTCCTCAAAGTGCCTTCACCTCCAACCCCACCCCTTTCACTTTCTCTCCAGACTCTGGCCGAGTACTTTCATGATAAGGTTCACAAAATTAACCTTAATTTCTCAACCAAGTCACTTCCACCTCTCCTTCCCCCAGTTCATTCTGTCAACCCTCCTTCAACCCCTGCCTTTTTCTTCCTTTTCTGAAGAGGAAACTGCACATTTTCTTTCCTCCTCCAAACTGACTACCTGTTCGTTCCTCTGATCCTTTTCCCACCCATCTACTCAGCACTCTCTCTCCTACTGTCATCCCTTCTATCTGTCACATCCTCAATCTTTCACTTTCTACTGCAAACATGCCATAGTTACACCAGTACTCAAAAAAGCTTCACTGGACCCTACCTGTCCTTCCAACTATCGCCCCCATCTCCATCCTCCCTTTCTTAAGATACTAGAATGTGCTATTAACTACAGTTGTCTTGACTTTCTTTCATCTCAAGCTATTCTTGATCCACTTCAATCTGGCATTCGCCCTCTTCATTCAACTGAAACAGCCCTTGCTAAAGTCTCCAATAACCTGTTCTTGGCCAGATCCAAAGGTCTCTGTTCTATCTCATCCTTCTCGATCTATCTGCTGCTTTGACGCTGTTAATCACCACCTACTCCTTGATACACTGTCCTTACTTGGATTTCAGGGCCTTGTTCTTTCCTGTTTTCTTCTTATCTCTTCCATCGCACTTTTAGTATATACTCTGGTGGATCCTCCTCCACTTCTATCCCATCAGGTGGTGTACCTCAGGTCTCTATCTTGGGACCTCTTCTTTTCTTCATCTATACTTCTTCCCTTGGTGCTTTAATCTCATCCCATGGTTTTCAGTTATCACCTTTATGCTGATGACTCCCAGATCTACCTCTCCACATCAGAAAATTCAGCAGGAATCCAGGCCCAAGTCTCAGCCTGCCTGTCTGACACTGCTGCCTGGATGTCTCACTGCCATCTGAAACTAAACATGACCAAGACTGAGCTTATCATCTTTCCACCTAAACCCACCTCTCCTCTTCCCCCATTCTCTATCTCTGTGAATAACAGACTGCTAAAACCTGTCTTTTTTTCTCTCTATAATATCACCAAAATTCGTCCTTTCCTTTCTGAGCACACTACCAGAACCCTTATCCACACTCTAATCACCTCTCGCTTAGACTATTGCAACTTGCTTCTCACAGGTCTCCCACTAAGCCATCTCTCTTCCCTTCAACCTGTTCAAAATTCTGCTGCACGACTTATATTCCACCAGTGTCATTATGCTCATATTAGCCCTCTCCTCAAGTCACTTCATTGGCTCCCTATATGTTCCCGCATACAGTTCAAACTCTTCTTATTGACTTACAAGTGTGTTCACTCTGCAGCTCCTCAGTACACTCCACTTATCTCTCCCTGCACTCCTCCCCGGGAACTCTGTTCATTGGGTAAATCTCTCTTATCTGTATCCTTCCCCTCCACTGCCAACTCCAGACTCTGTTCCTTTTTATCTTGCTGCACTGTATACCTGGAATAGAATTCCTGAGTCAGTACGTCAAGCTCCATCTCTGGCAATCTTCAAATCTATACTAAAAGCCCACATTTTGAGGCTGCTTTTAACTCATAACCCCTATTCACTTGTTCAGTACCCATGTCTGTTTTATCATTCCCACCTTAATTCCCATATTTGTCCTGTTTGTCTGTCCTGAATAGATTGTACGCTATATTCAGCAGGGATTGTCTCTTACATGTTCAGGTGTACAGCACTGCATACATCTAGCAGCACTATAGAAATTATAAGTAGTAGTAGGAACTATTATATTATTGTACTTCTGAACAGCTAGCCTTCTCAGAGGGGATCTATAATGTTTAAGGGTAACGCAGAAACCTTATAAAGGGACCACAAAAGCTCACTTTCTATAGGAAAAACCTCCCAATTTCCCTCTGAATGTGCTCTTGTGAGAAATGTGTAAATATATTGCTTTTTCACTTAACATAAATGCAACGATAGAATATATAGCTTATGCCCTGGTAGAAAGGAACTTTTTAGAGGTAAGGGTATAACTATATTTGTGTAAGCCCTTCCTAACAGAGATCACCACATTATAGCTTTCTAAATTACTAACAAAGAAACTGTGTTGGGGGTTGGGGGGAAGGTGAAGCATACCATGTATGAAACTACTAATTCAGAGTTCTCACATGAAGGTTTGAAGATAAAAAAATGTAAACCGAGCAAGACTAACCATGAATAGAGGCTCTGTCTATGGAAAAATTTCAGAAGGGATAGTCATATGATAACCAGCACTGATGTAATAAGGAGTAAATGTGATCAATATCCAATGAGAAACTTAGGGGCAGACATCTAATGTAACCAGAAAGAAAGAATATATAAACAACTGTAAAAATTAAGGAAGGGTGTGTCTGCTTGCTTTCAGAGACCCCCACTCTTGCAAGAGTGTTTTGTGGTTTTTTTTAAACAATAAATTAATTAAGACTTGTTTCATCAATTTGATTTTGTAAGTTCTTTTTGTATAGGTTCTCAGGTTATCTGGGGGCTATTTATAACACTCTGGCTGCAGAATAAGGTCCATCTCAGTCTGCATGTTATTCACCTGCTTTGAAAAAAAATACAAATATACCAAAAGTACGTGCAGTGCTTTCAGAATGAAAGCCCTATGTACACACTTCCTCCTAAGAGAATAAGCATTGCCATACTGGGACAGACCGAAGGTCCATCAAGCCCAGTATCCTGTTTCCAACAATGGACAATCCAGGTCACAAATACCTAGCAAGATTCCAGAATAGTAAAACAGAATTTAGGCTGCGATCATATAATTTAGTTTAATAGTAGGTTAAGATAAATACATATGAGACTTGACGTCTGTTTTCTCTTTTTCTTCGACAGAACTATAGCCACTCCCCCTTGACAAAGTTTGTACGAAACGGGTACCTGTCGGGGATTTAAGAGGGCACCTTTTCGCCTAAGATAAGTGCAGTGTGTTGCTTTTTGACAAATATATATTTACTGAAGAAAACAGAGCAAGTTGCTTTTTGTGATTATAAAAGGGTTGGTGGAGGTGGAGTCAATGATTATGACATGAATATATGTAATATATTCACCTATTGAGTGAAAACAATATTACTATCTACAGACAAATTGTGTATGAGACTCCCTTTCACTTTAGTTCAAATAGTATTTAAGACTATCGCATCGCCATACACACACTCTGTGTATTTTGTTTGTTATTTTATCCTACAAATAAGCAGTGGATTTTCGCAAGTCCATTCTAATGGCTTATGGACTTTTTTTTTTTTTTTTTAGGAAACTAGCCAAACCTTTTTTAAACCCTGCTAAGCTAACTACTTTTACCTCATCTCTGGCAACGAATTCCAGATCTTACACATTGACTGAAGAAATATTTTCTCCAGTTTGTTTCAAAGTTACTACTTAGTAGCTTCATTGCGTGCCCCTAGTCCTAGAAATTTGGGAAAAGAGTAAACAAGAAATTCACCTCTACCTGTACCACTCCACTCAGTATTTTATAGACCTCTATTATATCTCCCCACTCAGCCGTCTCTAGCCACTTTAGTCTTTCCTCATTGGGAAGTCATCCCATCCCCTTTATCATTTTCGTCGCCCTTCTTTGTACTTTTTCTAATTCCGCTATAACTTTGAAATGCAGTGCCCAGGATTCCACGCAGTATTTGAGGTATGGTCGCACTATGGAACAATAATAACATTCTCATTTTTGTTTTCCATTCCTTTCCTAATAATTCCTAACATTCTAGTTGCTTTCTTAGCTGCCGCTGCACCCTGAGCAGACACTTTCAATGTATCACGAACAATGACACCTAGATCCTTTTCCTGGGCGGTGACTCCTAATGTGGAACCTTGTATCATGTAGCTATATAGCTTGGGTTCCTCTTTCCCACATGCATTACTTTGCACTTGCTCAAATAGTGAAGATACTTACCTGTAGCAGGTATTTTTCGAGGACAGCAGGCTGATTGTTCTCACACGTGGGTCAACATCCGCGTCGGCCCAGGAATCGGCATTTTGCAAGCAAAATATAAAAAAAGATTTTGCCAGAGTCTTCTGGCGCGCATGCAGCGCGTACCGATTTCCTGCCCATCGTGTGAGCGCATTCCCTCAGTTAAATCAAAAACCATAAAAAGAAGCAACAACAACTCCAAAGGGGAGGTGGCCGGGTTTGTGAGAACAATCAGCCTGCTGTCCTCTGAGAATACCTGCTACAAGTATGCATCTTTGCCTTCTCCGAGGACAAGCAGGCTGCTTGTTCTCACATATGGGGTATCCCTAGCAACCAGGCTCACTCAAAACAATGAACATTGGTCAACTGGGCCTCGCAACGGCAAGGACATAACACATATTGACCTGAAACCATAAACAACTAACAGAGTGCAGCCTGGAACAGAACAAAAATGGGTCTGGGGGGTGCAGTTGGATTCTAAACCCCAAACAGATTCTGCAGCACTGACTGCCCAAACCGACTGTCGCATCAGGTATCCTGCTGAAGGCAGTAGTGAGATGTAAATGTGTGGACTGATGACCACGTTGCAGCCTTGCAAATCTCTTCAATGGAGGCTGACTAAGTGAGCCACTGACGCAGCCATGGCTCTAACATTATGAGCCGTGACATGGCCCTCCAGAGTCAGCCCAGTTTGGGCATAAGTGAAGGAAATGCAATCTGCTAGCCAATTAGAGATTGTACGTTTTCCAATGGCGACTTCCCTCCTGTTGGGATCAAAAGAAACAAACAACTGGACAGACTGTCTAAAGGGCTTTGTCCGCTCCACATAAAAAGCCAATGCTCTCTTGCAGTCCAAGGTATGCAAACTGCATTAGCCAGGGCGGGTATGAGGACGGGGAAAGAATATTGGCAAGACAATTGACTGGTTCAGATGGAACTCCGACACCACCTTTGGCAGGAACTTAGGGTGCGTGCGGATGACTACTCTGTTGTGATGAAATTTGATAAAAGGTGCATATACTACCAAGGCCTGAAGCTCAATGACCCTACGAGCTAAAGTAACAGCCACTAATAAAACGACCTTCCAGGTCAAGTACTTCAGATGGTAGGAATTCAGTGGCTCAAAAGGAGCTTTCATCAGCTTGTGAGGGACCTTGTGATTGATCTGAGTGGCAAAAAGATCCACCTGTGAGCTGGAAGTATCGAGATGTGTGTGTAAGCAACCTTTAAATCCAGAGAGCATAGCCAATCGTTTTCCTGAATCATGGGAAGAAGGGTGCCTAGGGAAACCATCCTGAACTTTTCTCGGATAAGAAATTTGTTCAGGGACCTTAGGTCTAGGATGGGACGCATCCCCCCTGTTTTCTTTTGCACAAGTACCTGGAATAGAATCCCAGCCCTTCTTCCCCTGGTGGAATGGGTTCGACCGCTTGGGCCTCTAGAAGGGCAGAAAGTTCCTCTGCAAGTACCTGCTTGTGCAGGGAGCTGTAGAACTGAGCTCCCGGGGGACAATTTGGAGGCTTGGATTCCAGATTGAGGGTTTACCCTAACCAGACAATTTGAAGAACCCACCGGTCGGAGGTTAAAAGAGGCCACCTTTGGTGAAAAAACATTAACCTCCCCCCAACCGGCAAGTCGTCCGGTACAGACACGCTTACTGAGGCTATGATGAAATGGAGCCAGTCAAACGCCAGTCCCTTGCTTTTGCTGGGTAGCACCAGGGGCCTTAGGCGCAAGCTGTTGACGAGAACGAGCAAGCTAGGACTAAGCCTGGGCAGGCTGCCGAGAAGCAGGAGTGTACCTATGCATCCAAAAAACCTCCTAGATGAGCAGACAGTAGCAGAAGACGCCTGGTGGGAGAGAGAATGCATAGCATCATTGTGCTTCTTGATCTGGTCAACTAGATCCTCTACTTTCTCACCAAAAAGGTTATCCCCCCGGCAAGGAACATCTGCCATCCGCTGCTGGACCGAATGATCCAAGTCAGAGACACGCAGCCACGAGAGTCTGCACATCACTATACCTTGGGCAGCGATCCTGGATGCTACATCAAAAGTGTCGAACGTACCCCTGGCCAGGAATTTGACACGCCTTCTGCTGCCTGACCACCTGGCGAAAAGGCTCAGCCTGCTCCGGAGGGAGTGCATCAACCAAGCTGGACAGTTGCCTCACCGAGTTCCTCAAGTGGACGCTCGTGAAGAGCTGTTAAGTCTAGATCTTGGCAGCGAGCATAGCGGCCTGATACATCTTCCTCCCAAAAAAGTCCAGGGTTCTAGATTCTCTGCCTGGGGGCGCCGAGGCATAGTCCCTAGTGCTCTTGGCTCTTTTGAGGGCGGAGTCCACCACCATGGAATTGCAAGGTAGCTGAGACCTCATCAAACCAGGCTCACCGTGGAACCGATATTGGGATTCAGCCTTTTTCGGGATCACAGGATTAGACAGAGGGAACAACCAGTTTCGCATAAGGACTTCCTTTAGTACATTATGCAAAGGAGCTGTTGCAGCCTCTCTAGGCGGAGAAGGATAATCCAGGACCTCGAGCATCTCAGCACTGGGCTCATCCTCAACCTCCATAGGGAAGAGGATAGCCGCAGCCATTTCCCGGACAAAGGAGGTAAATGATAGACTCTCCGGTGGAGAAAGTCTCCTTTCTGGTGGAGGGGAAGGTTCAGAGGGAATCCCATAGGACTCGTCAGAAGAAAAGTACCTGGGATCTTCCTCTTCCTCCCACGAATGCTCATCTTCAGTATCGGACAAGACATCCCTCAGAGCAGTCCGAAACTGAGCCTGCCTCGACGCCGAGGAGTCGACGCCCGCCTAAACTGCGGTGAAGCTTCCTCCACCAACGTGGAAGGGGAGTTGACCTGGGTGGCAGTAGACATCGATGCCAAAGCCCAGATGCCGCTGCAGCAGATGGTATGGAAGGCGCAAGCACCCCCCAACACCGAAGCAGACTGACGCAGCAATCCTTCCAGAAGCTCTGGAAGCAGGGCCCTGATGTGCTCGTCGAGAGCCACTGTCGAACAAGGTTGCGGGGTCAGTAAAGGAGCTGGTGGCAGAACCTGTCGAGGCTCAGGAGCAGGTACCGGGCTGCCAGAAGACTGACGCAACGGCACCTCCTGAATAGAGGGGAAGCGATCCTCTCTGCGCCGACGCTTCTTGGGTGCCAATTCCCTTGACACCCCAGAGCTCCCAGCACCATGTGTCGAAAGAGAACAATGACTGTGCTTCTTCGCCTTCGCTCGACGCCCATCATCGAGACTCCTCGGTACCGATGAGGACGTGGAATCCTCACACCTCCTCGGGGCCATGTCCGACGAATGTAGGTCCCGGGGGGGCCTGCATAGCAGGTGGAGACCCATTCGATGCCTCACTGCTCCCAGCGCTAATTGTCTTTCAGCATCCATTACTTCCGCTCCCAACGTCGATGCTTCCCTCGATCTCGATGCGGTCGGACTCGGTACCAATATCGATGTCGAAGGACTGAAACAAGCCCAAAAAAACTTTTTCGCTGGGCTTCTCGAGATGCTTGGGTCCGTTTCTTCATACGAAGACACAGACTACAAACGGCTGGGCTATGGTCAGGCCTAAGGCACTGGATAAACCAGGCGTGGGTATCGGTACCAGAGATGCTCCGGTTGTACCGAGTACAACGTTTGAAGCCGCTGGGTGTCTTCGATGACATGGAAGGAAAAACGGCTTCGGCGAAATCAAAAGACGTGATTGTGCCTGTTAACCGAAAAAAGGGCACAAAAAAAAGAAAGAGGATAAGCCAGCCGCGTCAAAAAACAAAGAAAACTTGAAAAGGAGAACAAATCTAAAAGACACTACGGGAACTTTTATTTATTTTTTTTTAACTGACAATTGTTAGTAAAATAAAGAAATAACTAGCAACAAATAGCGAAAAAATTTGAAGACTCTTTTCCAGGGCCTGAAAGGAGCAGAGATCAAAACCTACTGCACCTCAACGCGGAAAAAGAAAAACTGAGGGAACGCGCTCACGCGAGGGGCGGGAAATCGGTGCGCTGCACGCGCACTAGAAGACTGCAAAACTTTTTTTATATTTTGCTTGCAAAATGCCGATTCCTGGGCCAACGCAGACGTCGACCCACATGTGAGAACAAGCAGCCTGCTTGTCCTCGGATAATAAAAGTCATCTGCCATTTGGATGCCCAGTCTCCCATTCTCCTAAGGTCCTCTTGCGATTTAACAACTTTGTCATCAGCAAATTTAATTACCTCACTTGTTATTCCCATGTCTAGATCATTTATAAGTACGTTAAAAAGCAGCAGTCCCAGCACAGACCCCTAAGGGAACCCCACTATCTACTCTTCACCATTGAGAATACTGACCATTTAACCCTACTCTGTTTTTTATCTTTTAACCAGTTTTTAATCCACAATAGGACATTACCTTCTATATACCACGACTTTCTAATTTCCTCAGTAATCTTTCATGAGATACTTTGTCAAATGCCTTTTGAAATCCAGATACACAATGAGGCATATTTTCAACGCACTTAGCCTTCCAAAGTTCCATAGAAACCTATGGAACTTTGGAAGGCTAAGTGCTTTGAAAATATGAATATCTACCAGTTCAAGTTTATCCACGTTTATTCACCCCTTCAAAGAAATGTAGTACATTGAAGAGGCAAGATTCCCCTTGACTAACTCCATGTTGGCTCAGTCTCATTAATCAATGCTTATGTATATGTTCTGTTATAGTGTTCTTTATATTGGCCATCCTCCAACCTTGAACACTCAGTTTTAGACACCAGTAAGAGAACAAGTGCCATACAGTGACCACTGTGAACAACACACAAACCTATCTTGCTTAAAGATAAATTATGTAATTATCTGAAAGGAGCATCCTGCTGTAACACAGGTGCAACATTTGATTTCAAAATCCATGTATGCCTAGGCCCCCTCCCCCCCTTGTTTTAAAAACCAGGAAAGTACTTTGGAGAGGCTTTCTGGCTCTTATTTTGGCCATGCAAAACTCCTCAAAGCTGCAGAGTTTAGTGTGCTACACATTCTTACTAACAGATGGTTCTTGGATTTTAAAATGCTGACAAACATAAAATATTGTCCTGTGAAGGTATGGTAGTTAATCCCCATTTCCAGCAATTTACTTCTAGAAGTGCTGTACTGTATTGTGATGTCTTACAAGTATTTTACCAGTTTTCCCACAGCCTTAGAATACAACAGCAACTGTACATATAATTTTGATAAACTAGGTCTTGTCTTTAAAGCAACCACCACAAAAGAAACTTACCAAGGCCATGGATAATCCTTTTTTCCAAAATCATCATCCGTCAGTGGAGAGGATATAAGAAAAATGCTGTCCTTAGCCCACTTCTGGATACAGGGGATGTGAAATATACAAAAACACCCGGAACAGCTCCAGACCTATCAGAAAACCAAAAAACATAATGAGCATGCCAGCACTGGGCTTTCTCAGCCAAGCTCTTTCTGATGAGCACAAAACAAACAAATATTAAGGGGCTTGTTGGTTGTAAAAAGCACTTCTGGGCAGGGCTGGTGGTTCAGTGGCACAACAGTACACAATCATACAGTCCCTGGGAAAAGGGATTCAGTGGCAACACCTAGTAGCCAGCAAGTGTGGCTCCTGATCAAGGCCTGTTGCTGCAATCGTTAGGACAACTAAGTTACAAAGGGGCTCATTTTCAAAGCACTTAGACTTACAAAGTTCCACAGATTACTATGGAACTTTGTAAGTGTAACTGCTTTGAAAATACACCTCCATGTAAACTTTGTAAGTCTAAGCACTTTGAAAATATGCCTCACAGTAACATATAACAACAACAGATAAAGACCTGTATGGTCCATCCTGTCTGCCCAACAAGACCGGAGTTGTACCTGCCAGTCTGTGCGGGTTACACCCTCTATGCCTTCTTTGGTTTTCAGGATATCCACAATGAATATACATGAGAAATTTGCATACCAGGAAGGCAATTACTGCAAATTTCTCATGCATATTCACGTGAATATGCTGAAAACCCGAATGGCCAGGTTGTCCCTGTGGACTGTTTGTTTGTTTTTTTGTTACATTTGTACCCCGCGCTTTCCCACTCATGGCAGGCTCAATGCGGCAGGCAATGGAGGGTTAAGTGACTTGCCCAGAGTCACAAGGAGCTGCCTGTGCCAGGAATCGAACTCAGTTCCTCAGTTCCCCAGGACCAAAGTCCACCACCCTAACCACAAGGCCACTCCTCCATTGAAAACTGCTCCAGGATATACATATTCAGGTCTACAAATAAATGAACACATAGCAAAACATGGTTTAATGGGACAGAGTCAACATGTTTCAGCCAAGGGAAGTTTTGCCTCACCAATTTGCTCCATGTCTTTGAATGCATGAATAAACATGTGGATGAAGGTGAGCTGGTTGATGTACTGTATTCTAGATTTTCAGAAAGCAGATACAACGTCCCTCATGAGAGACTCCTGAGAAAATTAGAGAGTCATGGGACAGGAGGCAAAGTTCTGTTGTGGATCAGGAATTGGTTGATGGATAGAAAACAGAGGGTAGGGTTAAATGGCCAATTCTCTCAGTAAGCATGCAAGTGGTTGAGAAAATAAAGGCTAAAGAGTTGGCGTTCCAGAAATACAGAAAAAGTCAAGAAAAGGAACACATGGAGGAATAACTGGATGAAACTGAAAGAAGCCAAGAGAGAGATACGACTGGCAAAAGCGCAAGCGGAAGAACAAATGGCTAGAAATGTAAGGAGGGGTGACAAAAATTTCTTCAGGTATATAAGTGAAAGGAAAATGACTAAAAAGGGAATTGTGAGACTAAAAGATACTGCGAACCGCTATGTGGAAAATGATGAAGAAAAAGCCAATTTGCTAAATAGATACTTTTGTTCTGTTTTCACAGAAGAAAATCCTGGAGAAGGACCGCGATGGACTGGAAATAGTACAAATGAGAATGAAGTGGATACAGCACCGTTTACGGAAGAAAGTGTGTATCAACAACTTGAAAAGCTAAAGGTGGACAAAGCCATGGGACCGGACGGGATCCATCCCAGGATATTGAGGGAGCTCAGAGAGGTTTTGGCGGGTCCTCTTAAAGATTTGTTTAATATATCCTTGCAGATGGGAAAGGTTCCAAGGGATTGGAGAATGGCGGAGGTGGTCCCTCTTCACAAAAGTGGGGATAGGGAAGAAGCTGGAAACTACAGGCCGGTAAGCCTCACTTCGGTTATTGGAAAAGTAATGGAAGCGATGCTGAAGGAAAGGATAGTGAATTTCCTGGAAGCCAATAAGTTGCAAGATCCGAGACAACATGGTTTTACCAAAGAGAAATCGTGCCAAACGAATCTCATTGAGTTCTTTGATTGGGTGACAGGAAAATTGAATCAGGGACGAGCTATGGACGTAATCTACTTAGATTTCAGCAAAGCTTTTGACACGGTTCCCCACAGGAGCTCTTAAATAAACTGGATGGGCTGAAGATAGGACCTGAAGTGGTGAAGTGGATTAGGAACTGGTTGACGAACAGACGCCAGAGGGTGGTGGTGAATGGAATTCGCTCGGAGGAGGGAAAGGTGAGTAGTGGAGTGCCTCAGGGATCAGTGCTGGGGCCGATTCTGTTCAATATATTTGTGAGTGACATTGCCGAAGGGTTAGAAGGTAACGTTTGCCTATTTGCGGATGATACTAAGATCTGTAACAGAGTGGACACCCGGGAGGGAGTGTAAAACATGAAAAAAGGATCTGAGGAAGCTAGAAGAATGGTCTAAGGTTTGGCAATTAAAATTCAATGCGAAGAAATGCAAAGTGATGCACTTAGGGAGTAGAAATCCACGGGAGACGTGTTAGGCGGGGAGAGTCTGATAGGTACGGGCGGAGAGAGGGATCTTGGGGTGATAGTATCTGAGGATTTGAAGGCGATGAAACAGTGTGACAAGGCGGTGGCCGTAGCTAGAAGGTTGTTAGGCTGTATAGAGAGAGGTGTGACCAGCAGAAGAAAGGGGGTGGTGATGCCCCTGTATAAGTCGTTGGTGAGGCCCCACCTGGAGTATTGTGTTCAGTTTTGGAGGTCGTATCTTGTTAAGGATGTAAAAAGAATTGAAGCGGTGCAAAGAAAAGCTACGAGAATGGTATGGGATTTGCGTTACAAGACGTATGAGGAGAGGCTTGCTGAACTAAACATGTATACTCTGGAGGAAAGGAGAAACAGGGGTGATATGATACAGACGTTCAAATATTTGAAAGGTATTAATCCGCAAACTAACCTTTTCCGGAGATGGGAAGATGGTAGAAAGAGAGGACATGAAATGAGATTGAAGGGGGGCAGACTCAAGAAAAATGTCAGGAAGTATTTTTTCACGGAGAGAGTAGTGGATGCTTGGAATGCCCTCCCGCAGGAGGTGGTGGAAATGAAAACGGTAACGGAATTCAAACATGCGTGGGATAAGCATAAAGGAATCCTGTGCCAAAGGAATGGATCCTCAGGAGCTTAGTCAAGATCGGGAGGCGGGGCTGGTGGTTGGGAGGCGGGGATAGTGCTGGGCAGACTTATACGGTCTGTGCCAGAGCCTGTGGTGGGAAGCGGGACTGGTGGTTGGGAGGCGGGGATAGTGCTGGGCAGACTTATACGGTCTGTGCCAGAGCCGGTGGTTGGGAGGCGGGGCTGGTGGTTGGGAGGCGGGGATACTGCTGGGCAGACTTATACAGTCTGTGCCCTGAAGAGCACAGGTACAAATCAAAGTAGGGTATACACAAAAAGTAGCACATATGAGTTATCTTGTTGGGCAGACTGGATGGACCGTGCAGGTCTTTTTCTGCCGTCATCTACTATGTTACTATGTAAAGGAGGATGAATAGTAGAGTACCCAGGACCGGCGCTATTCAACATGTTTATTAATCATCTGGAAATCGGAACTAGTGAAGTGATTAAATTTGAAGACAAAATCTATCCAAAGTTGTTAGAAAGCATGTGGATTGTGAAAAATTGCAGGAAGACCTTAGGAAACTGGAAGGCCGAGGATCCAAATGGCAGATGAAAGTTAATGTGGATAAATGCAAAGTGATGCACATTGGGAAGAATAATCCAACTCATAGTTACTTGATGCTAAGAGCTACTGTAGAAATCAGCAACCAAAAAAAAAGGTCTAGGTGAAATTATAGGTAATATGCTGAAATCTTCTGCCCAGTGTGTGGCGGTGGCCATAAAAAACAAACAAGATGCTACGAATTATTAGGAAAGGGATAGAAAATAAGACAAAGAATATTATAATGCCGCTATCACTCCATGGTGCAACCACACTGAGTATTGTGTGCAATTCTGGTTGCTGTATCTTAAAAAAAAAAAAAGATATTAGTAGAATTAGAAAAGGTTCAAAGAGTGACCAAAATGATAAAAGGGGTGGAATTCCTCTCATATAAGGAAAGGTTAAGAATTTAGGAGTTTTTAGCTTGCAAAAAGAGACTGCTGAGGGGGGATTCGATACAGGTCTATAAAATACTGAGTGGTGTAGAACGAGTAAACGTAAATCGATTTTTTTTACTCTTTCAAAAAGTACAAAGACTAGGGGACACTCAAGGACGTTACATGGTATTACTTTTAAAAACGAAGAGGAGGAAATATTTTTTCACTCAACAAATAGTTAAGCTCTGGAACTCAATGTCAGAGGATGTGGTATCAACGTTAGTGTACCTGGGTTGAAAAAAAAAAAGTTTGGACAAGTTCCTAAAGGAAAAGTCCATAGTCTGCTATTGAGATAGCCATGGGGAAGCCACCGCTTGTCCCTGGGATCAGCACCATGAATCTTGCTACTATTTGGGATTCTGTCAGATACTTGTGACCTGAATTGAACACTGCTGAAAGCAGGATACTGGGCTAGATGGACCGTTGGTTTAACCAGAATGGCTATAAGTTCTTCTCTCGTAGATATTTCCGGGAACCCCCGTGCAGGGCGGTGTCCAAGAGCATGACTGCTCTTTCCACCATGCATGCCTTACGGGATCTCGGCACCATGGTGCCCGTTCAGAGAGCGGAGTGGGGTCTGGGCGGCTATTCGATTTACTTCATGATGCCAAAGAAGGAAGGGAGGGTCCTACTGGCCAGTTTTGGACCTCAAGAACGTGAACCAGTTTATCAAGGCTCAGATGTGAGGGAGGGAGATTGGGGGAGACTGTCCTGAAGAGACCACGGGGCACTCTCACAGAGTGGTGGGGTCTGGAGTGGTTGGGGTGGGAGGGGGATAATTATTAAAATAAAATTTACTTGGTTGTATAGACGTATACGGTCTGTGCCCTGAAGAGGACATGTACAAATAAAAAGTAGCACATAAGAGTTTCTCTTGTTGGGCAGACTGGATGGACCGTAAAGGTCTGTTTCTGCCGTCATCTACTATGTTACTATGTATCAAGGAGCAACAACTGAAAGACTAAGGCTGGGGCACATGTATAGGTTGTACGTATTTCATGGTTTTGTAACTCATATAAAACATCTGCCCCCTATGACTGTTGCAGTGGGGAAACTGTTTTGTATACTGGAAGTTAAAAGTACAATAAAATATTTAAAGAGAAAAAAAAAATTATATTCAAGCTATTTTGGGCACTTAATTAGCGCATGTCTCTATGCACTAGCTTATAGAATTGCCTTTGATATGCCTGAAGGAATTGTGGGTTTTTTAAGGAAACTAGAATCAAAGTCATCGGTTGAATGTTTAGGATTAATTTTTTTAAAATGTCACAGAAACACTGTGTGTATAAGCTAAATTTATTTTTTCAACTCTTTTACATTTGGGTTATTTGATTAATCATGATTAATCTTACAATTAAAAATTGCAATTGCTGTGCAGTCCTAGTTTTAAATAAAGCAGCCAAATTTAAAAAATCTCTCTATATAAACGCACCTCCAACGTTCTAATGAAGCCTCCAAAAGTCCCAACGTTCTACATCCATGGTGTTGTAGATATCCGGTTTGCCCATGAGTGTCTGCCCCGCCCTCGCGTCAAACGTGATGACGTCGAGGGCAGAGCACTGACACTCAACGAATCACATCGCTCACCCGCTGATTCCAAGGGAAGTGGAGTGCCCCCCCCCCCCCCGCAACACCCAAGCCGCGCCGGAGCATCACACAAGCCCCTCCCCTCTCCCGGCGCATCACCCAAGCCCATACCCCCCCCCCCCTCACACACACACAAACACATCAACCCCCTCGCCACCCGCAGACACCAATACTAACGCTGTCCGGCCGCTACTGCTTCTCCTGTTGAGCAGCAGCGGCCGGAACAAAAAAAAAAGATTTTAAACCTCAAACACGGCTCCGGACAGCCATCTGCCATTGGCTGACGTTTCTGCAGCCGCTCCTCCTCTCCCCTGCACGTCAATGCCCCTGCAGGAAGACCCCAGAGGAGCACAGCAACGTCAGAGGGGAGAGGAGGAGCGGCTGCAGAGACAACAGCCAATGCCAGCAGGCTGTCTACGGAGCCGTGTTACAGTGAAGGAAAACACAGCAGGAATCCTGACAAACAGAAATGGAGTTATAATTACCAAAGACTGCTCTCCAGAACACAGGCATATTAACGACTTGGCAGGCAGGTTACCAAGTGCTTAAAGGAGCTTCTAAAGATTCCGAGCATTCCTCTAGGGAGAACACTCACCACAGATATTCCATCATTGGGTTGCCTAGGGGTCTCTACTCTGCCATTCACGTCATAGCTGTTTAGTTTCACCACACAAAATAAACCACCTGCTTTTACTGGATGCAAGTGAAGTGCTCCAAGCCCTTCTGTCTCCATTCAATAGGATTACTGCTCTGTAGTCTGGCATCATAAGGAGGGGATGACCCTGAAACTCGGAGGGAGGGGAGGGGGAGGACGGAGGGCCCCTGGCAAACACACTCTCATTCTCACACAGTCATACTCGCACCCAGTCTCACTCTCTCTCTGTCACACACACACTCGCAGATTCACTCTCTCTCAAACGTACACACTCTGAGGAAAACCTTGCTAGCGCACGTTTCATTTGCGTCAGAAACGGGCCTTTTTACTAGTATATGCATAAAGCATTACTGCTAGTGTTTTCCTTCATGTGGCTGCTAGCACCTCGAAATATCAAGCACAATTAGTTTTGTTAGATTCATAAGACAACTCTTTAATTTAAATCTCACTTACAGCTTGGTTTCTCTTGACTGAGGCAATGCAGATTAGGCACGTCATAGCTCCAGCCTGAAAAGCGTCATTCACATATTGTCTGGTGCGCTCCAGTTCACTTGCATCCCCATCTGGAAATGGCATATTAAAGCAAGAAGTACATTTGAGCTATGGACAAAAGAAGCTCCTTGAGACCCTTCTCTATCAGCTTAGGGAATCTTATCTATTGCTTAATGTTTTTCTCAGGAAGGGATCCAATCATACTAAGCGTTAGCTAAAGTTAAAGGTGAGATAGGCTGGCAGAAACAGAAAATGAATGTTGCTGAACATCATGACAAGATATGGGGAGAGCCAATGAAAGGGGTGGTAGAGAAAGATACTGCAAGAAAATAATACTACTGTACACAATATTAGTGAACACTCATCTGGAGTATTCTGTCCCCAGAGGGACACAATATAGAAGCAATCTGAAAGGCCATCGCTAGGAAGATGGTTCAAGAAAATTAAACTGGGATATGGGGGAAGGAAGAGTTATTTACCTGTAGAAGGTATTCTCAGAGGACAGCAGGCCAATTCTCACACGGGGGCAATGTCATCCACAGATCCCAGCGCGGAAATGCTGCCTAGTGGACTACTCCTTTAAGAGCTTGAGGCAGCGATCCCACCACGCATGTGCTGGTGCCTACCCGCCTAACATAGCTGGAAACTAAATCCAACTCCTAGGGGAGGTGGTAGGGTATGTGAGAATTGGCCTGCTATCCTCGGAGTATACTTGCTACAGGTAAGTAACTTCACTTTCTTTGAGGACAAGCAGGCCATACATGTGGGAATCCCTAGATACCAGGCCCACCAAAAATAATATTAGGACAATAGGGAGTTGCAATGGCGAGGTCAAGTTTTCAAGTTTATTAAAAACTTACTATCCCACCCTATGGAAGGCCTTCAGGGCGGCTTACAATCTAAGCTCAGTTAACCAGAAACTATATACACACTTGTTGAGAACAGAATAAAATGGGCCTAGGAGGGTGAAGCTAAAGCAGGACTGTGTGACCAAACTGGATGTCGCGTCGGGTGTTCTGCTTAAGGCAGTAGTGGGATTCGAATAGACTGAAAACCATGTTGCAGCCTTGCAAATCTCTTCAATGGAGGCTAATCTCAAGTGGGCTACCGACGCAGCCATAGCTCTGACAATATGAGCCGTGACGTGGCCCTCCAGAGTCAACCCAACCTGGGCACAAGTGAAAGGGATGCAGTTTGCCAGCCAATGGGAAAAGGTGTGCCACTGTCTATACAGCCTAGTCCGCACCAGAGGGGGCCAAGGCTCGCTTGCAGTCCAAGGTGTGCCGTGCACATTCACCAGGTTGGGCATGAGGTCTGGGGAAGAATGTTTGCAGGAAGACTGACTCGTTAAGATGGAATTCTGACACCACCTTAGGAAGGAACTTAGGTTGAGTGTGGAGAGCTCTCTGTTGTGATGAAATTTTGTGTAAGCTGGATCCACTACTAGGGCCTGAAGCTCACTGACCCTGCAAGCTAAAGTCACTGCCACTAAAAACAAGACCTTTCAGGTTAAGTAATTCAAAGGACAGGACTCTAGTGTCTCAAAAGGAGCTTTCATCAGCTGAGTAAGGACAACACTGAGGTCCCATGACCCTGGTGGAGGAAGTTTGATAGAGGGCTTTATCAAACGCAAAGCTCACATGAATCGAACTACAGGCTGTCCGGAAATGGGCTTACCTTCTACATAGTGATGGTAAGCACTAATTGCACTGAGGTGAAACCTTACAGACTTGGTCTCGAGATCAGACTTAAAGAGGTGCAGAAGGTGTTCAAGCAGGTGTAGGGCAAGAAAATGGATATAGGGCCTTGCCCTCAAACCAGACAGCAAATCTCCTCCATTTGAAAGTATAACACCTCTTAGTAGAACCTTTCCTGGAAGCCACTAAAATTCTGGAGACACCCTCCAAGAGATTCAAGGAGACACATTTTACACACTCAACATCCAGGCTGTGAGGGCCAGAGGCTGAAGGTTGGGATGCAGAAGAGCCCCTCGTTCTTCATGATGAGGCTCAGAAACAGTCCATGGTTCTTCGGAGGATAACTACAGAAGAAGCAGGAACCGTATCTGCCTGGGCCAGGATGGGGCAAATCAGGATCATGCTTCCCTGGTCTTGCTTGAATTTCAGCAAAATCTTCCCTATGAGTGGAATGGGAGGATGTGCATACAGAAGACCCGTCTCCCATGCAACCTGACCCTGGAGCAATACTGAGGGACCTTGTGATTATACTGAATGGAAAAGAGATCCACCAAGGGGATGCCCCACTCTCAGAAAATCTTGCAGGCAACGCCCATGCTGAGAGACCACCCAAGGTTGCATTACTACACAGTTTTCCCACCAGGTATGTGGCTCTAAGAACCATTAGTGTTGGACAATCCAGTTCCACATCCTGACAGCCTCCTGACACAGAGGGTAAGAACCCATATCCCCCTGCTTGTTGGTGTAATACATTGTAACATGATTGTCTGTTTGAATCAGAACAATTTGTTTGAACAGACAATCTCTGAAAGCCTTTAGAGCTTAGGGAGACAGGGAGGTACATAGAGGAGGCCTACAGGGAAGTCTCACCTCCAGTCTGGCAGCTTCTGTGCTGCCTTGGAGGAGAGAGGTCTTCTAAAAGGAGAGCATCAACTGATGAAGCTGGAAGTAATCCTGTAGCCAGGACCAGTCCAACAGGGGATGCAATATCCTCTCGCAGAAAGGATGTGTCTCCAGGAGCTCCTGTCCAGGAAGGGTTAGGATGAATGTTGTAGTTGGTGATTTGATTATTAGGCATGTAGATAGCTGGGTGGCTGGTGGATGTGAGGATCGCCTGGTCACTTGCCTGCCTGGTGCGAAGGTGGTGGACCTCATGCATCACCTAGATAGGATTTTAGACAATTCTGGGGAGGAGCCAACTGTCTTGATACATGTGGGTACCAATGACATAGAAAAATGTGGGAGAGGGTTTCTGGAAGCCAAATTTAGGCTCTTAGGTATAAAGCTCAAATCCAGGACCTCTAAGGTAGCATTTTCCAAAATACTCCCCGTTCCACGGGCAAGGCCCAAGAGACAGGCAGAGCTCCGGAGTCTCAATGTGTGGATGAAGCAATGGTGCAGGGAGGAGGGTCTTAGCATTGTAAGGAACTGGGCAACATTCTGGAGAAGGGGGAGCCTGTTACAGAATGATGGGCTCCACCTTAACTAAGATGGGACCAGGCTTCTGGCATTGGCATTTAAAATGGAGATAGAGCCTGTAGGGCAGGCAGAGAGTCACGGCTGGTGCAAGGACTCCCAGTGCCGATGGACTCTGCATCTGAAGAAGCCCCACCAAGTGCTCTTGGAGCATGGCCCTGATCCATTCATTGAAGGCCACATCTGTAAAGGCTAGGACACTGGTTTGGAGACAGCCTGAAGAGTTGTTGGTGCCGTAGCAGAAAACTGGGTCCCAGCTACCAGAAGACTGGCACGAAGGCACCTCTTCAATAGAGGGGGGAGCGCTCCTCCTGGCACCAACACTCTTTGGATACCGAAGTCTTCAATGCCCCAGAGCTCCCAGCACCGTGCGAAGGGGACCAAGTGCTTGTGCTTCCTGGCCTTCGTCCTATGCCAAACACTGATTTCCCTTGGTGCTGACAAAGACAATGTTGAATCCACACATCTCCTCTGTGTTGGGTCCAATGCAGACCGGCCTCAGGAGCCCTGCACAGCGGTCAGCGCCGAGGCAAGTGGATACCCACTTGATGAACTCCCAACTCCCAGTGTCAGATATAGGCCTGGTAGTCATAGGGACCAATGCTTCCAATGTCGTTGCAAACACTAAGTCCAACAGAGATGCCAATGGTTCGGACCCAACTCCAAATATCTTCTCTTTTTGAGCCTCTCTGGACTAGAACCCAGAACACAATTAAGATGGTTATGGTCTGGACCAAAACATTGGATACACCAGGAATGGGGTCAAACCCCAGGAATGGTCCAATTACAACGGGCATGGAGCTCGAAGCTACTGGAAACTTGAGGACCTGGAAGGGAAAATGGCCAATGGTGAAGAAAAAAGGGGTACAACTCACCTGAAAAATACTTGATGTATCCCAGCCGGTGTTCAGGCCTAAAAGATCCTCTGCAGTCAAAAAATAAAGGACTTAAAAAGCGGGGGAAAAAGTCTACTAAGAAATAAAGGGAGTATTATCCTCGACAGAAGTAAAAATAAGAAAAGATAAGGGGAAGAAACCCGTGAGGGAAGGCACCTGAGGCGAAAAAACACACTGAAGAGAACTACAGAAATGCGACCTTCTCGTCGGATAAAGAAAAACTGCTCATCTTATGATCATGATCAGGTGGGAAGGCACTCGTGTATGCACAGTGGGAGCGCTGCCTCAAGCTCTTAAAGGGACAGTATGCTAGGCAGTGCTTCCACATCGGACTCCATGGATGACGTTATCCACACTTGCGAATTATATGGCCCACTTGTCCTCAGAGAAAAGAGGAAACACCTATACGCTTTTCTTTTCCCTCTTCTACTCTTTTTAGCTTTGGCTCTTTAGGAAGAGAGGGCCCTGATTACCAAACTTTGGGCACCTTAGACATCTGGAGCGACAGTTGCATCCAATATATTTAAACACAGGACACTTAACTGTGCAGATCAGCAACACTAACACTACTTAGTAGTTTCATCTAATATTTTTGGCTTATTTTTCTTCTAGCTTTTGCTCTCCCCTCCCCCTCCCTTCTTCTCTTACGAACCTCCAGCCTCTCAACCACTTGTGTTCTGCAGCCTTGCCACTACACCTCCCAGTCCTGGGCCACTGATGCATTTTTCTGCCTTGGCTCTCCTCCTCACTGCTACTCTTTTCAGCCCTAAATTCCTTTTCACCACTCAGAGTCACCCCTACTCCTTCCTCTCTGACTTGTCTGCCTGTAGGCATCTGAATTGCCTGGCACACTAGTGTTTTCTTTCTGACCCCCAAGGAGAGCTACCAAATTTCTGCACACACTACACTGGAGATGACAACCAAAATTATTGCTCAAAACTTTTGTAATTGCTTGCCTAAGAATTTAAAGGTGAGACTTAAGGACTTAAATATATAAACCTCACATGATAGGAGAAAGGAGACTGAGAAAATGCACAAGCTAAAATATATTGGTTTAAAAAAAAAAGGGGGGGTGGTCAGGGAACAGGGTACATTCAACATTAACATAATGGGGTATTTCTTCACAAAGAGGCTGGTGGGAGCATTAGGTAAACTTCCAATGGAGCTGATGGAAGTAAAACAGTACCTGAATTCATGCAAGTATGGATCAATAAAAGTGAATCCTTAATTGTAAATAAGCGAGGGTAAAATCATGTATGCAGTTTTGCAGAAAGAGCAAAAATAGATACCAATAGGACTATTTAATTCTATCTACTGTCAATTTATGTGTAAGCATGAAGACTGCAAACTATCCACACATTCTGCTTCTACCCTTAATTGTTCTACCTGTCTTATCTAGATTGTAAGCTCTTTGAGCAGGGACTGTCTTTGTGTATGGTGTACAGCGCTGCGTATGCCTTGTAGCGCTATAGAAATGATAAGCAGTAGTAGTAGGCATTAACTGCTAAGCATATATGGTGTTTTTGAATAAAGGAATTAGGGATTTGGGATTTTAATTCACACCTTTAAGTATTAGCTGAAGGCGAGTTACTTTCAGGAACAGTAGGTATTTTCCTGTCCAAATCTATGGTTTGTACCTGAGGCCATGGAGGATTAAATGACTTTGTCCAAGGGAACAAGGAGCAGAAGTGGGATCTGGGCCCTGGTTCCCAACCTGCTGCTCTAACATTTAGGCTGCTCTACTACTCAAAATAACATTACATAGGTACACAATGGGAAAACACCCTTTTGGAATAAAGCTCAGATTGTAAAAAAGTCAAAATTCAAAAAGACTATGTCAAACATTAAGAGAATAAATTATGCCCAACTACACGGAGCAAAATACAGGAATATAAAAATAAACCTACTATACATATTCTTCATGCTAGAACCATCAGAACAGCTAACATGCCCAACTCAAAGGCCTGATTCACAAGTTCAGCTTCGGTTTCCCAGGTCAGCCAGGGATAGAGCAGTCAGTTTTGGGGGGGGGGGGGGGGGGGGGGGGGGAATCTCAGTCATTGTGCAATAGAAAACATATTAACCAGATTTAGGATGCTCATATTCAAAGTTCATAAGGAAACACACCCTGTGGTCCACTGGCTAAGGACTCTTGCACCATGGTCCCACAAAAGTTAGCTGTTTTAAGATTCTGATTCAGGGCTGTTATTTCCTCATATTCAAATCCAGGGGCAAAGAGAAAGTCATACCTGTTTGACTGGTATATTTTGTAAATGTTAAGGCCAAGATCTTTCCGTGTTTTCCTTCAATCTCATCATATCCCTCATCTTCAGACGAAGAACTGCAATGATCCTCTGCAAGCTTCTCAACTGCAGCCTGATTTGCCGCCTTGATTTCCTCAAATTTCTTCTGAGATGCTCGCTCTGTAAATAAACAAGATGGCTCACTGATCACTAAGCTAAAGCAAATACTTCACTCAGACTCACTAACATCAATTACTCTAATAATATCACTGCAAGGAATTAACACTCATTTTCAATGTTATTTTTAAATTTGTAACTAAAAACAGGTTCCTAAAGTATAAATCAAAAGCATTATTTATTGGGATTTATTACCACTTTTATGAAGGGATTCACCCAAGGCAGTGTACAGTGGGTAGAGTTTAAACACAAAAACTTATAATTTTAACAGCATAACAATAAAATAATCAAGAATAAACATAAATACAATAAATGAGGTAAACTTGAAAACACTTGCTTTTCCAGAACCCTAGAAGTAGCTGCGCATTTGGAATGGCATAGTCAGAGAAACCTTTCAAACACCAAGAATGCCAATCGAGAATCCAGACGGTGCCATCCCTGGGTCACTACATCTTCTAACATGCGAGCTAAGATAGGATGAGATAGGATGCCAGGACTTGGCACAAAGTTATTGTCCATTTTAAAGTCATTATCAACATAAGAAGCTGCAGTTCTTCAATTCTGGAAAAGCAGCAAAGTTAAAGGAACAAGAAAGAATAAAACCGAAACAGCATCACCAGCTAGTTACAAACAAACAACAACAAAAAAACCCCATCTTGCCTGTTTCCAGGTCATGTTGCTTCCTAGTGTGTAGATTGCATTCCTCGGTCTCCTTTCTTTTCTACCAATATGATTTGTGGCTTATACATTTTAACATTTATGCACAAGGGAGCATCATTTAATATACAGGAGTCATACTACCTATATTCTAATATCTTCATCAAATTGATTTAGCTGCTCTTACAAATTCAGTATAATTCAGTGGTTCCCAAACCCAGTCCTGGAGGCACCCCAGCCAGTCAGGTTTTCAGGATATCCACAATGACTATTCATGAGAGAGATTTGCATGCAGTGGAGGCAGTGCATGCAAATCTCTCTCATGATTGAGGTTTGGTGTTTACTGCCAACACAGCTGCAGAAGTAGAAGCAGAGCCATGGTGGAAGGGAAGAATAACAGAGCTGCATAGATTGTGAGAGGTAAGGGGTAGCAGAGGATGGCGCGGGGGAACAAAAGAGTAGAGGAAGAAAAAAAGATTTGTTTTTTTTTTGGGGGGGGGGGGTTAATTTTTTTTTTTGGAGGGGAGGGAGGGGTTGAGTCAGTCAGTAAGGGTGTTTAAGAAATATACTGTCAATGCATTTTCTTCCTAAACAATTAAGTTTTGAAGAAATTTTCAAGAATTGGCACAAGTAATGCCAGAGTTCTGGTAAGGAAAAACATTTTAGTGTATTTAGATTCACGTGACTTGTACAAAGTTGCACTACAACGGCATAAAACTCTCTCAGTAAAAGGAGGCAGGATCAATCAATCGCAGCAATGAAAAAAACAGGGGGGGGGGTCTCAGACAATCAGCAAGAGGTGGCAACTTCCCAGCATTGGCAGCAATTTGACTTGGTTGCATTTCTTGAAGACAAGAAGGTGAAGGAGCGATCTTGGGCAGGTGGTCAAGCTTATTCAGTTGACAGCTGTAAATCACTTTACATAAAAGCAATGGGTTTTATATATCAACTGCTTTACATCTTATAAGTGGTAGATATGAGGATATTTCAAACACCTTCTCAAGAATGAAAGAAAAGGATCTTAAGATTTTTGTAAATTTTAGCTATCATCAGAATTCTACATTAAATTTACAGGGATAAGGATGCCTAAAAGTAACTTTCATCTTATATACAGTAAACTGCAGGACACTAAAAAGGTGCTTCCTGATGCCCTATCAATGTAGTTGCATTTACACAGATTGAAAATTACATTTCAAACATCGATTTCATTGCAAGCACATACCTTTTTACTGCACTAAACTCAAAAGTCCTGAACGAGGGGCAAGCGGTGCAGCTACTACTGGCGGCTGGCTGTTACTGCGGCGCAGGGGGACGACGAGCTCCCCACTGCCTCCCTCCCCCAATGGCACTGGCCAGGAAAGGCTCCGAAGGTAAGTTTGTGGTGCCAGGATTGGCTCCAAGCTGCTCGGGTTCTCATTTTTTCCTGCTGTGAAAGTGGTCATCTGCTGGTTGCTTCTTTTCCCACTTTCTCCGATTCAGTTTCCTGCACTGTACTTGCTTTCTGGGGGAAGTTGGCTAGGCTTCGTTCTCTCCCCGATCCTCCTTTTCAGAGACTTGGCAGGTACTCGCATGAGAATGCGGGAATCATGTAAGCTCTCTCCCTCCGGATGTCTCGGTCTCTTTCTGCCTCTCAATTCCTTTTTTTTTTTTTTTTTTTTAACCTGTGTGTCTGTTTCACTCTCCTTCCCCTATTTCTTGTATTTCCCGTTTGCTTTATTTATGTGGTTTTCTTGGGCTTTCCTTTCATCATGCCTCTGACAGGGAACAGATTATTCTACAGTTGCGATCGGTATGGTGCTAGGTGTTTTCCTCCTATACTTTTTCTGTTCCTGTACACTGCTAATGAGTAATAGGTACAGCAATGTGTATTTCACGTGTAACAGCTCATTGTGGGTTGGCGTTGTGCCGATTTGTTCTGGTAGTTTGGTGACAAATGACAGTAGATTTATGTTATCTCGTACACGAAATAGCTGTTTGCTTTACAGTGTATGCAAACGTCTAGTGGTCACTTGATATTCCGCATATCTGATAGTAAAATTTTAAACTCCACAAACTGTTGACCTAAAAGCCATATAAAAGATCTACTAGGTGTGTAGTAGAGCTGGTTACAGGGATCTGCCTATACGCAACGCAATTTGATATTCTGTAAAATATCCGCTGCGGTCAAACAATTAAAAGATCTGCCTAACAGCATTTAAAAAAAAAAAAACTATTTTCTTTCCAAAGCTCTGTTCAGCACAAGGCAGCTCTTTGGGGTTTGGCAGACTTCCTTTATTGAAAATGCATATGTATTTTTCAATGTCCACTTGTATTTATTTGTATTTAACTCATGCTTTTCCAGTGGTAGTTTAAAGCAAGTACAGTAGGTATATTTCCCTGTCTCCAGACGGCTTACGTAAGAACATAAGAATAGCCATACTGGGTCAGACCAGTGATCCATCTAGCCCAGAATCCTGTTTCCAACAGTGGCCAATCGAGGTTACAAGTACCTGACAGAAACCCAAATAGTAGCAACCTGTCATAATCAAGACATCTGTTAATCTTCATTGGCCTATATATATTGTAACCTAGTTCTATACAAACTGTAACAAATCTACTACAGACTCATTGTTCCATATAATTTGTAACCTTATCTCATTTTCCCATTTAACTTGTAACCTTGTTGTATACAATCTGTAACCAATTTACTCCAGAAGCATGTAAGCCACATTGAACCTACCAATGGGTGGGGAAAATGTGGGATACAAATGCATTCATAATAATCCATCTGTAACTAGCTTTTGAGAGCTATGCGCCCTTCACCAGGCCCTGCCTGGCTCTGGTTAGGATTGGTTTGCTATAGTTCTTACAGGATATGGGCTCTCCCACAAGAAGCAAGGGCCAGAATAGTTTCTTCCAGTTGTCAGAGGCTACCTGGTGGCCTCCAGGAGCAGAATATCCTATCTTAAATGAGCTCCCTTCAGCGGGCTAGTCAGGAACAGTGCAGTTGAAAGGTACTCAGAAGAATCCAATTAGTGCCACTAAAGCTTGCTAGTTGAACAATATTTCTACATATTTATATACTAACACTGCAACCATAATATTTTGCTTAAGACAAAGCACACACTTTTCTCATACAGTTTACCCGCAGAGTCTAAGTGTGAACATCTTTCAGAAGCACTTCAGTCACACAGTGCTTATTTAAAAAAAAAAAAAAATCAGAATGCATTTACACTATCAGTCTTCAACATACATGCTCAGGAGAGAAAGGGAGAAATGCTGGTCCCAGGTTCGGGGACACAGGAGGAAAGAAAAAAAAGAGGGGACATGAAGAAGGAGAGACAGGGACACAGAAGAGATACTGAGCATAGAAGGAGCATGGAAAGAGGGACACAGAGGGGTGATCCTAGAAAGGATGGCTAAGGGATGCAGAGGAAGGATGGATATAGCAAAGAAATGTCAAAAACAGCAGAGACCCTGGAAAGACAGTTGAGAGAAAAAAAAAAAAACAGAAAATCCGAAGAGAGACCCTAGGACCAAAGCAATGATAACAAGGGTAGAAAAATGTATTTTTTTCTTAATGTATTTTGGTTTCTATTTGTATTACTATGGACTTGTTTTCTATATTGATCTAGAATGTGTTTCTTCCTCCCTCCCTCCCTGACTACCTTGGAAGAGATGGAATTATAGGGGTCTATCTAAATTTTTCTGCCAGGGGCCCATTCAGTCCTAGTTACATCACTGCAAATATGGATATTACAGTCACCGACAACTCAGTAAATACTGGCAGATAAAGACCGAAAAATAGTCCATCCTGTTTTCCCCAGTAGTGATTTGTACTCTTTGGGAGGATGCACATGCAAGTTCTCATACAGACCCCGACCCAATCTCCTTTCACTTATCCTTCACCTCACCTTTCGAAGTAATACCACTCCTTTAAGTGTTGCGATTGCTGCTCTATGCACAAACATACTCCAGAGTCAGCTACATGTTAGTACTTTCTTCTCGAAATGTGTCACAATCTAATACATTTAGAAATGCACAAGAACACCTAGCAGCAGGTCTCTACCTTCCTGAATGCATGAAGACATCCATGAGAATGATGGAAGAACAAATATTATTAGCAACCAATCCACACTGGGCAAACTGACTTACAGAAAGGTAAAGTGATTCTCCTAAGGACACAACAGAAAACTGGAACTGGCATCCTAATGTGCTGCAATAATGGAATGCTTGAACTAAACAATCTGTCAAGGACAACGTCCTAAAGAACCATTTGGATGTTCGATGCACTACACAGGGAATGAGACCAGACAAAACTGATAGCAACAATTAAACATAATCCATAAAAAAGTAACAAACAGCTGCTCAAGAAAGAATCTATGGCTTTCATGTATACCTTGCTGATCTCCACCGCAAGACTCCTTCATGCCTCTTGACCTCATCTTTTCATATAGCTACTAACTTAGTTCTAGTAGAGACCTTTTCAGGCAAATCCTGAATTTACCATTCCATCCCAATGAATTTTGGGGCCAGCAGCACTGATTCCAATACATAGAATCAGAAATTTAAGTTGAAATATCTCTACTGAATTGGTCAAACTGGTGGCTATGTTTTCATGGTACAGACTTAATAAATTCAGGACAAACTTAAAGATCTCAATACATATACTTTGGAAGAAAGGCAGGACAGACTGAGATACGATATTTAAATACCTCTGTGACATAAATGCACTAGTTTCTTTCAATTCAAAGGAAGCACTGGAAAAAGGAGACATAGGACGGTGAATGAGGCAGACTCGGAAGTAACTCGAGGAAAATACTTCTTTACAGAAAGGGTGGTTAATTTGGGGAATGGCTTCCCGGTGAAGGTAGTGGAGACAAAAACTGAATCTGAATTCAAGAAAGCTTTGGACAAGTACATAGTATCTCTAAGGGAGAAGGAGGACGAGTAGATAGCATGGATGGGCAGAATGGATTGGCCATATAGTCTTTATTTGCATACATTTTTCTATGTTTCTAGGATTCTAAGCAATCATAAGAACAAGAAATCATTTTATTTGCTGACAATTCAGTTCAGATCATATATACCACCAATATCCCCTATTCATGGTTCACTGCGGTTTACAGTATAAGTGGGACAAAGGCTAGGTACAATATTATAGGTAGGATATTGGTTGAACACAATGCTATATAACACTAGAGTGTGTGAGTAAGGCATTTCCTTTGATAGTCCTGTATGCAATTGAGGGACATAGAATAGAGATGGTTGTTACGTGGCAGTCTTTGGAAAGAGAAATGTTTTTCACCTCTTCCGGAAACTTAGTTAATCTCTGATCTAATGGCCCAGGGGAGTGAGTTCTACAAAGAGATTCCTAATACAGGAAAAAGCGAGCTGAAAATCTTCTGGAATCGGATTCCCTTATAGGACAGAGCGGCTAAGATTAATTGTTCTGTCAGTCTGTTGGAATAAACGATACAAATAGATATTAATCAGCAATTCAGAGGAAGCACCTTGAAGAATGTAGTTTAGCAAGATATGACAAGACGCTAGTATATCTATTCAGTCTTGCTGCTGTGTTCTGTATGATCTGCAGTTTTTTCTGGTAATGGGTCTTAATACCGAAAAATAAGACATTATAGGGCCCTGATGGCGAACCTATGACACGCGTGTCAGCACTGACACGCGTAGCCATTTTCGATGACACGCGGCGCCGCCGCAGTGTGGTCCGCCCTCCCTCCTCGCTCCCGGAAACTAACCTTAAAGCCTCCTTTCACGTCGCAGTAAGCAGCAGTAGGGCCGGCCACTCCTTCCTTCCGTGTCCTGACCTCGCCTGACGTAACGTCCGCGAGGGTGGAGCACAGAAGGAAGGAGAGGTCTGCCCTGCTGCTGCTTGCTGCGACATGAAAGGAGGCTTTAAGGTTAGTTCCGGGCCCGGTAGCGGGTGGAGGGGGGGGGCCCAGCGACCTCGGGTGGGCAGCGATCTCGGGTAGGGGGGGCCCGGGGGCGGTCCTAGTAGCAGTGATTTTTCTTGAAGTGACACACCACCCGAGTTATGCTCGGTTTTTTGGTGAATTTTGACACACCAAGCTCAAAAGGTTGCCCATCACTGTTATAGGGAAATGGGACTTGATATACCGCCTTTCTGAGGTTTTTGCAACTACATTCAAAGCGGTTTACATATATTCAGGTACTTTATTTTGTACCAGGGGTAATGGAGGGTTAAGTGACTTGCCCAGAGTCACAAGGAGCTGCAGTGGGAATTGAACTCAGTTCCCCAGGATCAAAGTCCACTGCACTAACCACTATGCTACTCCTCCACGCATAGTAGTCCAGAAGCGGTAGTATCAGAATTTGAAACAATAGTGCAAAGGCTTTGTGATCAAAGAATGACCTGACTAAATGTAGTTGTCTCATTTTAAACACTGTGTCATTCCATAGTTGGTTGATATGGGATGAAAATGATAAGGAGGAGTCTAAGGAGACCTCAAGCACTCTAGTTTCTGATTCGACTGCGAAGGTTCTGTTGTTGGATAGTGTTATTGAAGTTGGGGCCTCAACTCCTCGATTCTGGAACAGTAGGATCTTAGTATTTTGTACATTCAGTTTTAGTTTGTTTGCCGAAGCCCAGGTCTGAATAGCGTTCATCCCGGTTGTTACAGATCGGATTGGATCTTGATGAGATCTCAGCGGTAGGAGGAGCAAGATGTCATCAGCATATGATAACAGTAGCTCTCCTAATCCCAGGTGTATTGACCTGAGGGAAGACATAAGTTAAACAAAATAGGAGAGAGCGGGGATCCTCAGGGGACACCACATTTCGGGATTCAATAGTTGGAAAGGTGTTTGTTTTGTTTTATAGAGTAGCTTCGGTTTGAAAGGAATTCATTGAACCACTTGAAGACAGATCCTGTTACTCCTATCTGATTTAGTTGTTCAAATAGCATTACATGATCTACTACATTGAACACAGCCAAAATCGCAAACTGAATAGGACCCGATTCCCCTTACATAGATATTGTTTGACATATGTTGTTAAAACTAGGAGCAGGGTTTCAGTACTGTGTGCAGATCTGAATCCGAATTGGGACAGGTGTAAAGTAGAAAATATGTCCAGATATTTGGTAAATTGTTTGCTAACATAGGCTTCCAGCATTTTCTTAAAAAGGGGGGTATGTTAGCCTCAACAGCAAACTATCGCCCAGTGGCTAATCCTGAGCCCTTCAGTAGGAGTGTAAAAACAATTTTACCCATATCTAAAGGAAGAGAGCATGATTCTTGTAACTCATTAAGGCAGTCTGTTAGCCACTGAACAACCTCCGGTGGGATGGCTTAGAACAGGAATTCTGGGCAATGATCCAGGAAGCAATGCAAGCGTGACCATTTCAGTAGCAGTGATTTTATGTCTTCAATTGATAGTGGTTGAAAAACTTGCCACATCTGATTTGTTTTAATTCCATGAGTTGGGCCTGAGCCAGAACCTGCTCCCGAATCAGAGACTTTTGCATTTTCCTCTGGGCTCCTCTTACAAAGTGGCACTACCGATTAGAAGCACGCTGAATGTGAAGAAGCCCATTCAATCCCCATGGGCTTCGCATTCAGCATACACTAATCAATAATGCCGCTTTGTGAAAGGAGTCCTTAATTTGTTGGTTCACATTTCAAGAAAAATGGCACTGGATTCATTCTTATAACAAAAATCCACTTTTGTATATATTTCTAAATAAGCCTTCTAACATGGCCAGTGAATGACCTGTCTTCTTCCTCTCCTAACATTAATATAGTCTTCAGGGGACAATAAGGGTAATTTTATAACAGGGTGCCTAGGCTGTGAAGGCACACGGGCACATATGTTGTGACTATTTAAAAAAAAGGCAACATATGCACCTATGGAGGAAGGTGAATAGTGAAGTTCCCCAAGGATACGTACTGAGCCCGGTGCTATTTAATAAATTATCTGGAAATGGGAACGGTGAGTGAGGCAATTAAATCTGCAGTCAACACATAACTATCCAAAGTTGTTAAAGGGGCACGCGGACTGTGAGAAATTGCAGAAAGATCTTAGGAAACTGGAAGGCTGGGTATTCAAATAACAAATGAAATTTAATGTGGACAAATGCAAAGCGATGTACATTGGGAAGAATAATCCAAATCATAGTTGCTTGATACTAGGTTCCACTTTAGGAGTCAGCACCCAAGAAAATAAACTAGGAGTCATCATAGACAATATATTGAAGTCTTTTCTCAGTGTTCAGCGGCAACCATAAAAGCAAACAGAATGCTAGGAATTATTAGGAAACGGATAGAAAAATAAGAGAAAGATTATAATGCTTCTGTATCACGCCATTGTGCAACCTCGCTTCAAGTACTTACAATCCTAGTCACCATATCAAAAAAAATAATTATATATATATATATATATATTATATGTAGCAGAAGGTGACCAAAATGATTAAAGGGATTGAATTCCTCTCATAAAAGGAAAGGCTTAAGAAATTATGGCTCTTCAGCTTGGAAAAGAGGCAGTTGGGGGGGGGATATATGATAGAGGTCTAAAAAATCCTGATTGAAGTAGAACATGTAAACATGAATCGATTGTTTACTCTTTCAAAAAGTACAAAGACTCAAAAGCTACAAAGACTATGGGACACTCCATGAAGTTACATGGTGATACTTTTAAAACCAATAGGTGAAAATATTTTTTCGCTCAATGAATAGTTAAGCACTGGAACTCATTACTGGAGGAGGTGGTAACAGCATATGCCGTAGCTAGGTTTAAAAAATGTTTGAGCTTGTTTCTGGAGGAAAAGCACATAATTTGCTATTAAGCTAGAAATGGGGAAATACCCATCTCTAAAATTCACAGTATGGAATCTTGCTACTCTTCAGGATTCTGCCAGGTACTGGTGACTTGGATTGACCACTACTGGAAGCAGAATACTGGGCTAGATGGACCATCAGTAGGACCCAGTATGGCAATTTTTATGTTCTTATAATTAGCTTCTCTAAAAGCTCTCACATAAAGCTCCTGCTCCAAGGTGGGTGCAATTTTTCTAAGTCTGCATGTTTTATAACATATGCAATATCTCACAATTCTACTCAACATCTGCTCCCGGGAATGCCTACACTTATGCATATATAAACACATATCTGCACATAACACACTGATGTATATGGAAAAAAATGCTCATAAAAAGTTACCTCTTTTGAAAAACAAACAACTTTAAAGGCCTTGGATACTAGGGTAGGAAAGAAAAAGTGTAAATCTATGAATAATTTATTACAGTACAACCTGGAAGTAAGGCTCAGTAACTGTACTGTTGCCATACTTCACCAGGACTAAAATAAAGAATTTTAAGTTTTCCTTTAGGAAAACATACATTAGACATTATTTACTGCTGTTTTGCTAAGTACAGCATTTATACTTTGTTTGAAACTACAGCTGTTCAGTCCTGGACTGAGGGAATGATTTGGGTACAGAACTTACCATTAGGTACCCTCATCTGATTTCCTGCCCCTGCAGAACTGTTGACTGTCACACAGAAAGCACTACCCCTTGCAGAACCTTGCAAGGAGCTGTTCGCAGCCACCTGTCCTCCCCTCAAAGGAAAGCCATTTTTTTCTCCCCCCGCTCTAGGCCCTGGGGTTGAAGAAAGATCAGAATTTATAGCAGCACTACGGCCTCGGCCTCTGCCACCCTTTCGCCAAGCAGGTTCCATACTGTCCGTCTCTTCCAAGAAAACCTGAAACAAAAGCAAATTATTATCAACACAAAAGTGACCGGTGGTAGTTATAGACTGACAGAGACTGGTGGTACTTACAGATTAAAACTTCAAACGTGGAAGAGGACATACACTACTTAACAGATAATGCAGAGTTTTTATACCACTTGCTGTAATGTGGTTTCAAATAACTGTTTAGTGTCAATTCAATCACTGGTCCTGAAAATATTCCTTCCTGCCAGCTTTTACAGACTTCCTATTATGCTGGTTACAAATCTATTTCATGCAATTCTACTTTTTTTTTCTTGTCAATTTTTACCCAATTGCCATGCCCAATCACAAATCAACAACATGTTTCAAGTGACACCTATCTTTGCCGGATCCCAACAGGCATCTATTTTATCGAGGCTTCAAGAGATCATATTCTACTACTACTAATAACATTTGTATATACTGCAGCTGATTGTCGGCTAAAAAGTTTTTGGCAATCAGCAGCAGTATAGTGACAGTACAATATTGGCAAATGGGTAAAATTGACAAGAAAATACATTTAAAAAAAAAACAATCACATGAAACAGATTTTTAACCTGCATAACAGGAAGTCTGTAAAAGATGGCAGGAAGGAGGTTTTTTCCCCAGGATCTGTGATTGAATTCACACTAAAAGCGGTTATTTGAAACCACATTACAGCAAGTACAAGAAAAACTCTGCGTTATCCAAGGTCCTTTTTCTCCTGCTATGCAGTTGGTTGCTACAAGTTAGGTAGTGTGCCTTCTTCCACATTTGGAGTTTCAGTTTTTGAGCGATTATCAGAAGTGATTTTGGCCATTTTTTGTGTAAGGTACTTAAACACTGACAAGGCATGAGCTTTCAATAATATTGGATGTACTCCTAACACAACTACCCCATAGAAAGTTACTGTTAACCCAAGATAAATTAGATAGTTATACCAAAAAGAACATACATACCACTATCTGACTACGTAAGTGTTTAATAAATTAGCCAGTAAGCCTTAATGTGAAAACCAGAACAGAACCTTAAACCCCCACTCCAGGAATTAATTAGCTTGAGAGCACCTAAAAGAACACTACTACCACCAAAAACAGAAATCTAGACACACAACCAGGTTATCAATCTACCATGCCACCTAGGCAATCAGAACAGTTGTTCATCGGCTTAATACAGATCCGAGAACAGTTCCATTGAGTACCCAAATTTATATACTACCAAATCAAACCGACAGCAGATTGTGCTCATCTCAAAATCTCTAGTAAAAAAAAGATAAAATTACATGATCGAAAAGCAACTCTACTAATACTCAAAATTGATGAGCTAAAGAACAATAGAAACTAATACACATAAACAATTTATTTCGAAAAACATATCCTATTCAAAATATGTAAAATATCAAGAACTTAGCAGAGGTACCAAGTCACTCGAATTCGACTACTCTCAAACGCGAGCATCCCTCTTCACACACAATCTCTCTCTCCCTCTTCCACTCTCCCCAGTCCAACATGTCTCCCTCTCTTCTTTCCTCACTCACCCCCACCCCATCCTACCGTCAAAATCATACCTGAGCTACCCCACCACCAGTACTGCAGATTTTCCTCCTCCGGTGCCTCGTCACCTCACCACACTCTGATACTACAACCTCTGCCTCTCTCTCACACAGGTGCGTCGTCCCGCCTTACCGGAAACAGGAAGTTGCTTCAAAGGAAGGCAGGCCAAGGAGTTAGATTGAGCACAGAAGATAGTATGACGTCAAAACGCTGAAGTCGGCCGTCTCCCATGCACAGCCACCATCTTCGTACACCCAAATGAAAGCCAACAAACCTGTCAGCTGCCACATCCACGTTGTTTTATTTTTGGTAGCATTTTTTTTATAGTCTAATTTTTATTTTCAAACATGTTGTGTTATTATGCAGCATACGGATGTACACAGAGGAACCACCAGAACGGTATAACCTTTCATCGGTTAAAGTAGCGATTTATTCTAAACATAATCTGTGTGTCATTTGGAGGTGTTAATTATAGGGACTGCCTAGCAGGCGTTGTACTCGTGCAGAGATTTTTTTTTCACCTAGTAAATGACCACCAAAGCAAACATTATGTTATGAAAATCAGGTGCTCAGCATTCAGAGTTTGTATTAATAAGTACAGTAGTTTTTTTTTTTTTTTACATAATCAGGTTACATAGTAACATAGTAGATGACGGCAGAAAAAGACCTGCACGGTGGTCCACCCAGTCTGCCCAACAAGATAAACTAACATGTGCCATTTTTTTGAAACCTGTGAGCATTTAACATCTTTTTTGTCTGGGTACACTAAAGAAAAAGATGGTATGTGGGAACTTGCGCCTTTTGTTTTATGGCATGCAATAGTGTATTACATACATATAGTAACATAGTAGATGACGGCAGAAAAAGACCTGCATGGTCCATCCAGTCTGCCCATGACAAACTCATATGTGTATACCTTGAATTTGTACCTGTCCTTTTCAGGGCACAGACCATATAAGTCTGCCCAGCAGTATTTCCCGCCTCCCAACCACCAGTCCCGCCTCCCATCACCGGCTCTGTTACAGACCGTATAAGTCTGCCCTCCCCTATCCTCGCCTCCCAACCACCACCCCCTCTTCCCCCCAACTGCTCCGCCACCCAATTTCAGCTAAGCTTCTGAGGATCCATTCCTTCTGCACAGGATTCCTCTATGCATATCCCACGCATGTTTGAACTCCGTTACCGTTTTCTTCTCCACCACCTCCCGCGGGAGGGCATTCCAAGCGTCCACCACCCTCTCTGTGAAAAAATACTTCCTGACATCTTTCCTGAGTCTGCCCCCCTTCAATCTCATTTCATGTCCTCTCGTTCTACCGCCTTCCCATCTCCGGAAAAGATTCGTTTGCGGATTAATACCTTTCAAATATTTGAACGTCTGTATCATATCACCCCTGTTCCTCCTTTCCTCCAGGGTGTACATGTTCAGGTCAGCAAGCCTCTCTTCATACATCTTGGAATGTAAATCCCATACCATCCTCGTAGCTCTTCTTTGCACCGCTTCCATTTTTTTAACATCCTTCGCAAGATACGGCCTCCAAAACTGAACACAATACTCCAGGTGGGGCCTCACCAACGTCTTATATTATAAAAATGCACTTGATTTTTATTACTACTATTTCAAAGACAAGTATTGAACAATGAGGGAAGAGCTTCCTTCATGCAGAAGTTCTATCCAGAGTAAGTCTAAATGTACCAACATTTTCCAGTTGTGTCATATATGTTTATTTCTTCTTCAAGTCTAGTTGTAAAAGGCTTTTTTAAATTTTTTTTTTAATCTTTGTCTCCCAGCTGTGTGTTTGTATATAGATGAGTGTGATTTTATTATGGAGACAAAGAATACACCACCAAAATACAATAGCAAGCAGCACACTATTAGCTGTTAGTAAATCTGAGGTCATCGTCAGTCTATTAAGAGTCTGATATAATTTTCAAAAAGTGATGTATAATATAATTGTTTTGGCTGTTTGAGATACCATTTATAATTATTTATAACTTTTCTCTGTGATCTATGCCATTTGCATTCTAGTAGCCTACATTTTCTTTTTAACTCAAATAAATCACTAAAAAACCACACCTGATGCCTTCGCTAATTACCACGTCTTTCTCTCACAGGAGCGATCACATCCAAAATACCAGCAGTTTATTTGATTCCAATCCAACAAAAAGCAATCTTCAATTAACATCAAATTATTAAGCATAATATCCCGTGTCTTAATAAATGAATTTGGCTTTTTTACATCCGTGATTTTAGTTTGGTCTTTCTGGATATCTTCCGTCTTTGTTGTTTTCTTCTAAGCATAATATCCACCATGGCACAAAATTCTCTCTCATTAACTTTGCTGTGTTCTCCATAGTAAAATAAAAATTTGGCTTAATTCCGTCCAATAAGCAAAATTATCATACCAAACAACTGGATTCCAAACTACATCTGAAACAGATAGAACTTCAGGACTATCAATTTTAAACGCAAAATGTCTAACTGGTAACCTTTTATATGACTAGGTACAAGCCTACCAATTAAAATTCAACGAATGTAAGAAATCAAGTAGTTGTTTAACTTTAGATTCAGACTGGTTCTCTAAATGTAAACTAGCATCTCCTAATAAAATTAAAATATTAGAGTCAAGACTCAGTTTTGTGACAAAATCTAAAAAATCTACTTGTGCATGTTGCCATTGTTTTGGTGGATATTAGAATAGAGAGCTGGCCAGCATATTCTGTAGAGAGTCATCCTGAACTGTACAGGCAAGAATTTTCAACAAGGAAGATGTAAATGGGGAGCGAACATGGATTTTTATTGTGGGGGGGATAGCTTTATTGTATACCCCCTTTCTTTTTATCTCTAGTAATATGACTAATCATGTAACCAATAGGACATATTTCTTTTATAATAGGATCATCTTGACAAGTCAAGTCTCAGTTATAACATCTAGACCTGGCTGTCCTTGATCAATCCAAAATGTCTGATTTATTTGCTACTGATCTGGCATTCACATAGAAAACTGGAATTGGGATATGTGAAATAGAAGATATTTGCACAGGTTTCACCGTAATCAAGTTACTGCTAACCTGAGCACAATTAGAATAACTAAAATTCCTTTTATGCAACTTCCCGTGCCTTTGTCTAGTTGTAACTTCAATTCTATTTGATATATACAATGCACAATCTAAATTGTTCCTCACACTTCTAGATGTTAATGAAGAATCATGGCACCGCTTAAGTAGCAGTAGTGGGAACAATCTATTCAAATTTGTGTACGCAATATTCCCACATATGACTATAAGAGTAGCCATACTGGGTCAGACCAATGGTCCATCTATCCCAGTATCCTGTTTTCCCAACAGTAGGCAAGCTAGGTCATAAGTATCTGGCAGAAACCGAATTAGCAGCAACATTCCATGCTACCAATCCCAGGACAAGCAGTTGCTTCCCCGTGTCTGTCTCAATAGCAGACTATGGAGTTTTCCTCCAGGAATTTGTCCAAACCATTTTCAAACTCATCAATGATCCACCGCCCCTCCCCTACCTTACCTTATTATGCCCTTGTGGTCTAGTAGCCTCTTCGGGGCAGGAAAGGAGTCCACCCTTTCCTGCCCAGCGATGCCGCTGCCCGCTCACTGCAGGCTGGTGAGAGTAGGGTTACCATATATCCGGTTTTACCCAGACATGTCCTCTTTTTGAGGACACCGTGGAACGTCTGGGTGGGTTTTTCTAGCCTGCCTGTTTGTCCAGGTTTGCGGGCAAGTGGGCAGGCTGGCCTCAGGGTGACCTCCCATCCCCTATCTTATTGTGCCCTGGTGGTCTAGTGGCCTTTTCGGGGCAGGAAAGGAGCCCACTGTTTCCTGCCCGGCGATGCCGCTGCCTGCTCGCTGCTGGCGCCATTTCAAAATGGCTGCCCATACGTCAAGCTGTGACCTTGAAAGACTTCTGCAGAAGTCTCGTGAGGCTGCCGCTTGAAGTCTCGGCAGCCATTTTGAAATGGCGCCAGCAGCGAGCAGGCAGCGGCATCGCCGGGCAGGAAACAGTGGGCTCCTTTCCTGCCCCGAAAAGGCCACTAGACCACCAGGGCACGATAAGATAGGGGATGGGAGGACACCCTGAGGCCAGCCTGCCCACTTGCCCGCAAACCTGGACAAACAGGCAGGCTAGAAAAAACCCACCCAGACGTTCCACGGTGTCCTCAAAAAGAGGACATGTCTGGGTAAAACCGGATATATGGTAACCCTACTCTCACCAGCCTGCAGCTTCTTCTCTGTTTAGGCTTGTCTTTCCTTTCCAGCCTGCAACCTCCTTTCTCCTCAGGCTCCCTTGTCGTTTTCCAGCCTGCCTGCTACCACTCCTGCCTGGGCTTGTTCCTTTGCCTCCTGCATTCAGTGTCTGGGCTGGCTTACTCTCTGCCAGCCTACAGCCTCTCTTGCCAGGCTTGTTTCTGCCTCCTCTCTTCTTACTTCCTGCTTCTCAGCTCACACCTCCCTGGGCTGCTCCACCTCCTGCCTCCTGAGTTGCCTAATTTCACACCCTTTTTCAGGCTACCAGGGCTCTTTAATGCCTCCTAGCCTCTGACTGCTCACTGCCCCTCTATCACAGGCTTTCTGCTACCCCCCTAGCTCCCAGCATCCACTCAGTTCATCCTAGCTCCCAGTAACCTCCGGGGCCTCCCTCTGAAGGTAAAAAAAAAAATTAAAGTTAACCCCTGGTTATACTACAAACCCTTTCCCCCACAATTTTAACCCTGTTTCTAAACTATAAACCTCTGTGCCACAAAAGATGAGGACATGTGGTAGAGATAGCTAAGTCCACTACTCACTCCCAGCTGCAGCTGAGGCAGAGTCAACAGAAAGCCACTGAAAGGAGAATGCTGAACAGAGGGCTACACCTGGAACAGCACAGTAAGCCAATTTCTGAGACAGCAGTGGGAAGGGGTCAGCCTCTGTTTAAAGCCCCTCATATAGGCTTGCTATGGTCCACGCTATACCTTTGAGGAAGCTCCCTGAATTCTAGAAACTTCCACCTGCAATAAAGATTGTTGATTGTTCTGACCAAGTAAAAGATATGGCTTTCAAATGAGGAAAGAGCTCACGGGATAGGTATCCTTTTCAACAGTAGCAGAAATCAAGAGAAAATACCACCAATACCATTATCAGTTCTGGAAAAAAATATACAAGTGTGAAGCACACAATTTATAACATATGTAGGGCTATTCTTCAGCCAGGAAGAGACACAGACACTTTTTGTGCAGTCTCCAAAACATCTCTTTTCAACCCCTTTATGGTTCTCAGAAATAAAAAGCAACAATCACATTTTTGGGGTTCAGTTTGGTTTCCATTAGTATACCAGCTAGTCATGAACATGGGACTGCCAGATCCTGATGCAGCACTTTCCAGGTAGAGCTGTGCTAGGTCATATGTTGCTTAACTGAAAACAAGTCTGGCTTACCCCACCACCACCTACTGTTTGCTCAGCATGAGTCTCAGCACATATTTTCTCAGAACAAAGCACTGGTCCACACCCTCACGTCACTCTTCCACTGGGCACCATCCTTCTTCCCTATTTTTACCCATTTTCCTCCCTATTTGGGGACAGATGTTCACATCAGAACAACTGCTACATGGTGCCCTACAAGCATGCCTCTTCCCAACCCCCACAATACCTCACAATATACCTACTGAGATAGTCACCATATTAATAGTCCCACCACAAACCATTTAATTACAGTTAGGCATTGCTGCACCTTGGGTTCCTATCTCGTTTACAATGGCATTGTGAGGGGGTATACCCATAAGAAGGTTCCCTCAGATACTGTGAGCCACCTTAAAGCCCTTAGCTCCGCCCAAGGAGGAAGTGAGATGAGAGGGGTGAAGCCAAAACCAGGAACAATAAAAGGCAGGGCCAGAGTGGGGTTAAGAAAGCCCAGAGGGAAGGAGCAAAGGCTACTGCATATACCTTCACTGCATACCTGTGAACTGGAACCACAGCAGCCAGATAGGCCAAGTTTAACTTGGACCTTGTAGCTTTGCATGTTGGATCCAGCCTAAGGCAGCCTGGCTGGTGAAATGTTAAGATCCGTACTGATAACTCTGGGGAGCCAGTCCAGTAACACTCCCGTATTTCATAATAAAGAGTGACTTATACAGGGTGGCCAAGGGAACCCTGGAGGAGGAAGAGATAGAGCAACTGTTAGACCTTCTTGCAGTTAGCCCACAGTCATCTGTTAGGAGGTCAGTTGGGGTAGAAGAAGATCCGGGAATGGATTTTGGCATGGTTTTTCTGGCCGGGTGTATTCAAGCAAGTTGAGATCTTTTGTCAGTTCTGTCAGCTGAGTCATCCTGCAAGGGTTCTACATGCCTCTTGCTTGCCCACACCCATTGTCAATACCTTGTTCGAAAGAATGGTGATGAACTTAGTGGGATCCCTAAATGTACAATCCATGGCACATATATCCACATATATCCAGTACAGCCTTAAGATATTTGCTTGTTATACTATTATCATGCTTTATCATAATCATGTTTACCCAAGATTTTTTTACAATACTAAATGTCTATTTTCTTATATATTTCCACCATGATGTACTGTAAGCCACATTGAGCCTGCAAAGAGGTGGGAAAATGTGGGATACAAAGGCAATAAATAAATAAATGGTAACAAGTATACCCATGGTGGCCAATGCTCTGTGGGAAGTCTTTTCCTGGATGGGGATTCCTATCGGAATACTGACAGATCAAAGCACTATATTTATGTCTAAAGTCATGAATCTTGTGTGTGCCCTGCTTAAGGTAAAGACCTTGTGGATGTCCGTTTAACATCCACAGACAGATGGCCTGGTAGAACACTTCAATATGACTTTCAAGCAAATGTTGAAGTTTGTGGCCAAAGACAGGAAAAACTGGGATTCTCTACTCCCGTATGTGTTATTTGCTATCTGGAAGGTGCCCCAGAGTTCAACAGGATTCTCTCCATTTGCACTGTTATATGGACGGAGACCTAAGGGAATCCTGGATGTGGTTCTGGGAGCTTGGGAAGAGGAACCCAGCCTAGGACTGAATATGTGCTCACCTAGGACTGAATATGTGCTCACCATGCAGGAGAGGCTGAAGAAAGCTGGTGAGGCAGCCAAGCTCTGCTTGGAAAAGGCTCAAGCAGGTCAAGCCCAAGCCTATAACCAAAAAGCAGTACAAAGAACCTTACATCCAGGGATCAGAGTTTTAGTCCTTTTACCCTCCTCAGAGAACAAACTATTATACAAGTGGCAAGGTCCTTATGAAGTTGTGGAAAAGCCAGGACCTGTCAATTATAAGGTGGCCCAGCCAGACAAGAGGAACAAGGTGAAGATCTTCCACATTAATTTGTTAGTGGGTCCCCATGACTGCAGCACTGGTTCATAAAGATGACTTTGGACCAAGATTCTGATAGAGTCTGGGCCCCTGCAAGTTCCATTTAGTGACCAGCTTTCCATCTCACAGAACGCCGAACTAGTGCAGTTGGTACACCAGAATCAAGACTTGTTTTCCAGCACGCTGGGCCGAATCCACCTTGCAATTCATGATATTATCATCGAGCCAGGAGTAGTAATCCAGCAATGCCCCTATCACATCCCCGAGGCCCAGTAGCAAGCCATGGTGAAAGAGGTTGCTGAGATGCTGGAACTGGGTGCCATTAAGGAGTTAACTAATAATTGGTCATCTCCAGTTGTGCAGGTACCAAATATGGATGGAAGCATCCGCTTTTGTATTGATTTTCGTAAGGTGAACATTGTCTCTAAACTAGAGGCTTATCCAATGCCAAGAGTAGATGAACTTATCAAATGACAGGGAAGCTCACAATCCATCTTGACCCTGGACCTGACCAAGAGATATTGGCGGCAGGTACCCCTCACTTTGGCTGCTAAGGAAAAGACAGCCTTTTCAATGCCCCAGGGTTTTTTCCAGTTCATGGTGTTGCTGTTTGGCCTTTGTGGAGCTCCAGCTACCTTCTAGCACCTCGTGGATCACCTACTTAAACCGCATGGTGACTATGTGGCTGCCTACTTAGACAGCATTGTCATCTACAGTAAGGATTGGAGGACCCATCTTATCCATGTAGAAGCAGTACTGGATAGTCTGTAGACCTCTGGGCTAACAGCAAATCCTAAAAAGTGCTTCTTGGGAGGACAAGAAGTCCAGTACCTGAGGTACTATATCGGGAGAGGACAAGTGAGACCCCAGATCCAGAAGGTAGAGGCAATCGCTCAGGTACCAGTACCCCAGATGAAGGAATAGGTACAAGCCTTCCTTAGACTCATTGGTTATTACCGCCTGTTTATTTCAAGGTTTGCTGAAAAAGCAGAACCACTAACCCACCTCCTGCAAGAGAAGGCTCCGGAAAAGATATACTGGACTGAAGAGCCGGATACTGCCTTCCAGACCATGAAGAGGGACACTTGCTCAGAGCCAGTGCTAGTCAGCTTAGACTTCAACCAGCTCTTTATCATGCAGACCAATGCGTCAGAAGTTGGACTCGGGGCCGTCCTGTCCCAGGAAGTGGATGAAGACCACCCGGTGGCCTATATTAAATGGAAGTTATTCCTGAGAGAATTATGCAGTAATTGAAAAGGAAGCCTTAGCTGTTAAATTGGTCCTGGAGACGTTCCAATATTATTTATTGGGGCGACACTTCCTATTGGTCACCAACTATCAACCCCTTCAGTGGATGATTTTTCATAAAGATTCAAACACACACGTTATGCGCTGGTTCCTCAGCCTCCAGCTCTTTAGCTTTCATTTGAGACAACATGCGGGCTAAGAGCATGTTAATGCTGACTTTTTTGGCTCGGGAGATGGATACTGATATGGCAGGTGCTCAACCGGGCACAGATGAACTGAGGGGGAGGGTATGTGAGGGGGTATACAGAACACTGTCCCTCACCCATAAGAAGGATCCCTCAGATACTGTGAGCCACCTTAAAACCCTTAGCCTCGCCCAGGGAGGAAGTGAGATGGGAAGGGTGAAGCTGAAACCAGGAACTATAAAAGGCAGGGCCAGAGTGGGGTTAAGAAGGCTCAGAGGGAAGCAGCAAAGGCTACTGCATGCACCTTCACTGCTTACCTGTGAATCGGAACCGTAACAGCCAGGTAGGCCGTTTAACTTGGACCTTGTAGCTTTGCATGTTGGATCCAGCCAGAGACAGGCTGGCTGGTGAAATGTTAAGAACTGTACTGATAACTCTGGGAAGCCAGCCCAGAGCCAAGAGGAAGTATTGTTTTACCAAGAGACTGCAATGCATGCAGTGGTCTTGCAGGGGCAGGCCACTGAGGACATTCTTCCGTTGAAAGACTAATTTTGCATTGGATTTCTCCTTCCCCTTTGAATTCAACAGGACCCCCTTCCCAACACATTTAATAAATGTTAATTTCACTCACTCTATCCTGCTGTGCAGTGTCACTTTATCCAGGCCCTGAGCCCAGCTCGCTCACGATATCACAGACATGTACAACAATTGCTCAGCGAATTAACAGTTTTCCTGCCAATAACCTCATGATTCCATGCCAAAGGCCTCACTGTCATACCTCCCGGTGATACAGGTGTCTCTAGCAAGCTATGTAATAGAAATGCCGTAAAATGAAAACAGGATCGCACTCTGTGTTATAGCCACCTCTGCCCTCCAATGGCTAAAGGAACCAACTGACGTTTAGGAAACTGAGGTCATGCCACATCTGACTTTGGAGAATCAAGTGCTATACATGCGTGTATTGCTGCTTACATGGAATACTGTGGAGGGTCCTTTTTATGAAACTTTACCTGTCAACACACACTAATTACTGCAATTCAAAATATGTTTTCCCTGATGTTCTCAAATGGAGAGTTTTACCACTTGCTTTCCTTTCCCTTTGGCGGGCACACTGGTCAGGCATGGTCCCAGTTTGGTGTGCATAAGCACTGTTTGTCACTGGTCTTGCCCTGTTAATGTGTCCTTTGCTCCTTTCATGCAGATGCTGCAGGTAAGCAGGATGGTGGTGAAGAGGCTGCGCCAAAGGTAGAGGATGCTGCTGCTGTTACTGCTGGCTCTTCACAGCAGGCTTCCCAGCACCATGGGCCAGAACATCAGGGTCCAACAGCAGCAGAAGATGCTGACATGCCTCCTCTGGAGGAAGACAAACACATCGAGGACCCTGCATATCAGGAGGAAGATCTTGGCCACCCTGAGCATGGATAAGGAGAGGATGAAGGTAGTGTTATAGTCATTAGCCAACAGATTTGTTTGAGAATAATAGGTCCTGCTCAGGTAGGAGGTTACTGGCATGTGGCAGGAGCTAACAACCATGGTGGAGGGGGAGAGGGGAACCCTGGGGTCAGGTATTTTGTGGTTATTACTGTACCGGACAAAGTTGAAGGGGGGGGGGGGAGATGTGGGAGGAGGGGAATGGTGGAGGGGGACAATAACACTTATGTACACTTTTATAATAACAATTCTCACTATATTCACAAAAAATGTATCTGGATGATGTTATTTCGGACTTCCTGGCCTCTCTGACATACCCGGTTTCAGTGGAAGATCCTTCTGGTGTCCCTTCCTCCTCGCTGTCACTCTCCTGCACGGCCTGTTGCTGAGGTTCTGGCATCCGCCTTGCAACCATCAGATTGTGTACAGCATGCAGAGAAGATGTCACAGACCTTGGCTGGCTTGTACTAAAGCTACCTCCTCCCCCCCCCAAATGAGCAGTCTAGGCACCGGAATCTGATCTTCAGAAGGCCAAATATTCTTTCAATTACTTGCCGGGTAGCACTGTGGACCCTCTGGCTTCTGGGGGTTCCCAGTAGGGAACCAGATGGTAACTGAACGAAAGAGGTCCCACGGGACAAACAACGGTACACAAAAAAGTGGTAATAGAGGAAGGCTTGACAAACCCCAGGAACAAAACAATTAAAATGATTAAAATGTATTACTTAAAATTTGTATAAAACTAATGTAAAATAAACATTCAAAAGAAAAGAGATATATGCACATTAAAATGAACGTCCAAAAACATTTATTAAAGTAAATCTGTTGAATGTCCAATAATACACATTGTAAAAGATTGTCCTTCGAAGAGTGGAAAAAGGATCCACATGAAGAAAATAAGAAGCAACACAAGCACTAACAAGTCAGATGCAAAGCATTAATAAAGAAAGCTAAAAGAGAATGTGAAGAGAAACTTGCCGCAGAGGCTAAAACTCACAGTAACAACTTTTTCAGGAACATCAGCAGAAGAAAGCCAGCAAGGAAATCTGTGGGACCGTTAGATCGCGAAGGAGCAAAAGGGGCGCTCTTGGGAGGTCAAGGCCATAGCAGAGAAACTGAATGAATTCTTTGCTTCTCTCTTTACAGAAGAAGATGTAAGACATCTGCCTGTACTGGAAATGTTTTTCAAGGGTGATAATGCAGAGGAACTGAAAGAAATCTCAGTGAATCTGAAAGATGTACTGAGCCAAACTTATAAATTAAATAGTAGTAAATCACCTGGACTGGATGGCTTACATCCAAGTGTACTCAAAGAACTCAAGTATGAAATTGCTGATCTGCTGTTAGTAATATATAACCTGTCGTTAAAATTGCCTGTAGTACCTGAAGATTGGAGGGTGGCTAACCACATCTTTTCCCCTTCTCCACACCACAGTCCGTCTCCTCCTGCCTTCCCCTCACCTTCCCGATCTTTACAAATTTATTTCCCTTCTCAGAGGGGCCCTGGCGCAGCAACCATCCTCACAAGCTGCTTCCAGCTCTTCCTCGATCTGCCCCCCACCCCCCCCCCCCCCACCCCAGCGCAATGTCTTGTTTCTGCCTGGACTTGTGAAGATGGCTGCTTTGCTGGGGCCCCTCTAAGTAGGGAAATATATTTTTAAAGAAGACCGCAAGAGATATGGACAGTGGTAGGGAGAAGGGTAAGAGATGCCTGGGCCGTGTAGTAGCAATGCAGCTGGGGAGATCGGGGAAGGAGGAGGAGAGGGGATCAGGGATCGGGGTTTCCTCTTAATTTTTGCCTGGGCCCCACCTTGTCTAAATCTAGACCTGTGGCCAACATGATGCCGATTTTTGAAAATGGTTCTTGGGTGATCCAGGAAATTATAGACTGGTAAGCCTGACGTCGGTGCTGGGCAAAATAGTGGAAACTATTATAAAGAATAAAATTACAGAACACATAGACAAACCTGGTTTAATGAGACAGAGAGTCAGCATGGGTTCAGCAGAGGGAAGTCTTGCCTCACCAATTTGTTTAATTTCTTTGAAGGTATGAATAAACATGTGAATAAAGGTGAGCCGATTGATGTAGTGTATCTAGATTTTCAGAAAGCTTTTGATAAAGTTCCTCATGAGAGACTCCTGAGAAAACTAAAGAGTCATGGGATAGGAGGCAACGATCTGGTGAAGATTAGGAATCGGTTATTGGACAGAAAACAGAGGGTAGGGTTAAATGGTCATTGCTCTCAATGGAAAAGGGTGAACAATGGAGTGCCGAAGAGATCTGTATTGGGACTGGTGCTATTTAACATATTTATAAATGATATGGAAATTGGAATGGCAAGTGAGGTGATTAAATTTGCAGATGATACAAAACTATTCAAGGTTGGTAAAACACGTGCAGACTGTGAAATATTGCAGGAAGACCTTAGGAAACTGGAAGACTGGGCATCTAAATGGCAGATGAAATTTAATGTGGACAAATGCAAATTTCAGTATTCTGGCTCACTGGCTGCAGGTGGCCTGAGGGCCACATGCATACAAGCTGTGGCCCCCAGCATAAAGGGGAATTGGGCAAACTCATAAAATGCAAACATGGTTTCTTGCTGTTCTGCCTCATGTGTGGGGAAGCAAATATAAAGGGTGTCCCTTTTTAAAAAGGCATTCAGAAACGGTGATGATACGTGAGACAGCTGGCTGGCTGATTCCTGCTGGAATGTACCAGTTGCCAGAAAGGCCAGGGCTGTGGTGACTCTCACATGGACTGGCAGGGCATACCCCATCCAAGCAGTAGGTTCCAAGTCCTCTTGTAGCTGTTCACAAGGTACACTATGATCTCTCTGTTAAAGTGGTTCCTAGCTACACAGTCTTTATCAGTCAGGTCCAGGAACCTGGTTCTGAGCCTGTACACCTTCTGCACTTGCTCCTGCTCTTGGTCTCTCCCTCTTCTCTGTTGCCTCACCTCTGACATGCTATCAACCAGACACGGTCCGTGTTTCGGCATCACAGAACGCCTGTCTCAGGGGTCACAATAGTGTTCTAAAAGACAATCATAATTGTGTCATACAAAAACAAAAAATACATGCTACAGAGTATTACAATAAATATAAATATGAAAAGACAGGACTGGTGAATAAACTTAACTGGGGATATAAAATGCATAAAAAAAATTACACTAAAACAATACACAATAAATATTGTTAATGGTGGACTTACAAATAAGTTAAGAAACTAAGGGACATCAAGTAGACCATCCATGGACTGACCAGCATAGTATAAACAAATATCCATATGGTATTAATAAGAAACTTGATGATCGTGTCGGGTCCTTTGTGTCCAAGCAGCAAATAAAGCATCTTCTAAAGCACCATCTTCTGTGTTGGATTGTCCTTTCAGCCTCTACTCCTTTGCTCTTGTACTATTTACATAGAGGTTCTTCCTGTTCGCTGTGCCTGATGCCATCAACCAGCCCATGAAGAGCTCAGCATTCACTCTTGCCTGCAGTCTCGAACATACTCACATACATACACACACACAAACAATGGGACAGCAATGCTTACTGGGACACACCAAAGTCAGACACAAGTGGCTGCAGCATCCCACACATGCACTAGAACACTGAGACACCTACACACAGACAAACACCAACTTGCATATAGGGATGGTATACAGAGTGAGGGAGGGAGATAGGAACAGCAGGTAGTGAAGGGAGGAATGGACAGAAGTGGAACAGGTATAGGTGAGAAGGGAGTAAGCAGGAGCAGCAGGGGCAGAATTTAAATGAAATAGGTATGGGGTTGGGTCAGAGCACACACCAAGATTGCAAAATATCATGAGAAGTATAGAAGAGCATGCAAACATACTCTGAGTCCTAAAGACAAAATCGAGAACACTCGAGCACTAATTATAGCACCTGTGGAGATCAGCACTGATGTTAGGCATCATCATGTTCCGCAACATTTGTGGAACCTGAATTTCAAACCAATAACACATGTCAGAGTCTAAGTGCTAGCAGTCATTCCTAATGTCAAGATAGCTGTGACCCCAGTACAAGGTACCACTAGTGGGATTTGAACCCACAGCCCCTGAATGAAGGAACCTGTTCTAACTGCTACACTACCTCATTGTCTATCTGGCCTCAGTCATTTGTAAAGATCTACTAGGAAGGCAGCATGTTCAGTTGAGAGGGTGAGATTGCCATTTCCACATATGTAACGTCCTAGAAATAAGATACTGTGGAATGTGGAGGAGGAGACAGGAGGAGTGATGTAATATAGTAATGTCATGGCCCACTGTAAAGAACAAGGTAGTATCATGAAATTATCACGTGCCTATGACTCAATCACCCTCTCCCTCTCACACCTTGTCTCCATACAGACAGAAGACTTCAGTATGGCAAACTTTACTATAGATGGTTTTCTTAGAGACCTCTCACAGGAGAGCTCACACACCCAGCGGACACATTAAACAGTCTCTGTCCATGGGATGGGTCTGTGCTACAAATAAAAATCTCTTTATCCTTCATGGCCTCAGATGTGTATGCTGATCAGCTGCTGCAGCTGGACTTGAACCCCAGTCAGCAGTTTCAAAAATTGCAGTGCTAACCATTATACTACACTACCAGGCTAGCCTCTAGCCTTTTAATTGAAGAGACACCTTCCAGCACAGTTGAGAATGTCAGTACAGCTGTGACCTGGAAGTTCCCCCCAAATCGACAGGAACACCCAACTATTCAGATCAACCTAGACACATGTCTGTGTTTGATTATTGTGACCAAGTGAAAAGCATTGCTTGCACAAGAGGGAATATATCAGAACCCTAAGCTACCACAAAGAGGTAAATCCACAGGAAAGGTATCTTGTTGAACAGTAGGACTAAGTCATAGTATGGAATATGCCTAGTGCCGGGATCCGCATCCTCCTGTTAGGCGTGACCATTTACACCAATGAAAACCCGGTGTAAATGCCTCTGCCTAACTTAAACACGGAGCCCACAAATTCTATAACAGCATGCATAATTTTGAGGAATGCCCCCAGCCTGCCATTTTCCTTCCATGGCCACCACCCCTTTTCAGAGACATGCACTAGAATTTATGTGTACCTCTTTATAGAATGCACCTAAAAATTCCAATTAGTGCTGATAATTGGTTGTTATTGGCCAGTTATCAGCATTAATTGACGACTTATGCAATTAAGTTGTGTGCGCAGTTTGGCAGTGCAGCCAAATTTGCATGTGCAACTCAAAGCGCCATATATAGAAGGTGGGGGTTCACGTGTCATAGTTGCACATTTTACCACCCTAGAGTTTTTTAAATTGAATTTTCATGTTATAAAAGTGATTATAAAAGTCAAGTTGTACATGGATTTTAAAAGGACACAGTTTCTTTTATATAGCCTTAAAATGTTAACATTAACAATTAAGTTTCTAAATAATTTGCTTGACAGTTAAACTAAACAATGTTATTAAGTTGCTTCATTTTTCTTACCGAGTCTTATTTTCCTCTTTTGAATACATTAGAGTTAAGCTTTTGAAAGTTCCATCTACCTAGTATTTCAATAAAGGGCATTAAGCCCTTATGCAAAGTGTGTGGAAAAAGGCTTACCACAAAACGCATTATAGCCGTTTACAGTATTTTGTCTATTAGCATGTGCTAACCTGCACATTACCTGTTTTTTTGGAAGGGGCATGCTGTGAGCAGAGAATGGATGCAGAAGTGCTAATCAGCTAACGCATTCGCATTACCCTGCACTAACTAGCTAACGCAGTGTTAACATATGAGCCCTTGCTCCCACATGATTTTTTTTTACAGATACTACGCGCTAATGTGAACATTAGTGTGCAACCAGGAAAAAATATATTTTAAAAAGCCTTAAATTATAATGCATTGAATCTGAGCTTAGCATGCAGGAAAGTCCTGCATTAAGACATGCTAAGGGGGAATTCATCAAGCAAAATTAGGGTTTAACACATCTTAACGCGCTTTAAGGGAATTAGTGTGTGCTAAATGCTAAAAGCCATTGGTATAAAATGGGCTGTAGAATTTGGCATGCTAATTCTCTTAGGGATCTCTTTTACTAAGCTGTGGTAAAAAGTGTGGGCACGTGAAATTGGCAGGAGCTGGCAGGTAAAAAGGCCTTTTTTTTAATGGGGCAGTAAATGGCCATGCGCTAAAATTAAAAGTAGCACACAGCTATTTACTGCCTGTGCCCTTATCGCCACCTATTTACTTGGCAAAAAGGGCTCACGTACTACTCACGCAATGATCAGGCAGCACGTGGCAGTGTGGCCGCACTTCTGATTACTGCCGGGAATGCCCCTGCGGTAGAAAATTATTTTCTACCATGAGAAACAGTGTTTGCTAACTTTAGAATTACCACCGAATGCCCGCACTACCCTGGCGGTAGTGCCAATTTGGCACATGCTACCTGCATGTTAGCCCTACTGTTGCTTAGTAAAAGGTCCCTTAATTTGCATTAAAGGCGCATTAAGCCCTATTGCTGCTTGATGAATTCCCCCCTAAGCCCAGATTCTATTGCTATTTAGTAAAAGGGCCCCTAATTTACCCCCCTGTTTACAAAGCCATGCTAGCGACTGCTGGTGCGGTAATGCCCATTCACTTTGAGTGGACTGTGTCGGCATTGCCATGTGACTTTGTGAACAGTGGGGTTAGGGTGATGCTATGGTACTTTTCAGAAAACCCCTAATGTCATCAACATGGTACATGCAAAGCATTGCTGCAGCAGAAACAGCTGAAGACTGGTGTCAGAGTAGGATATATATATATTTTTTTATGTGTCTAGAATAAATAGTGTATGGGCATCTCAATATACTGAAAGCAACATACATAAAAATAAACTTAAGAGTGAGATGCAAAGAACAGAGCTCAGAAACAGACAAATTTCTATTTCAAAGTAACTACAGTAGCTGCCATTGATGTTTTAAGAAACGATTATGTGTATATAACTGAAAATACTGAAATTATCCATGAAAACTGATATTTGAAAACTATCTTTTGTTTATTCTAATACTCTCCTTAAAGTAAGATAATTTACTGACTTTTTAATGAATACATACAAATAAACTTTCACAAATTCCCAGGAGATATTATTGATAATAAGAAAAGCAATTTGTTTTGTATTCCTAATCACATTTTTCTTTATTTTACTGTTTTTAATTATTACTAGAAGTTTACGAAGAGTTGACATTCATCGCCTAATCTTTGCTGAGTCTGTTAGATAACTCTTTCCAGATTGATATTTCATCTCCATTTGTGTCTCATTATTTTGCACAGTAAAAGATGATGTAATATAAAAAGAAAAACTGTAGCTATTTTAATTCATTTCCAGGAATTAATTCTGAATATAATACTTTATTTTTATGTAGGTGGTCTGGCATCTTCTTCACTTGCCTCAGCTTCTGCTAAATCCATCAATTCAACTCCTGTGCTTGGTTTCAGTATTTTCTCAAGTTTTGTTACTCGCTGCTTCAGTTTCTGCTGTGCTGAATCATACTCAGCTAGAAGGCTGGCAAATTTTGTTTGTAAGTTGTCCACTAGTCCTTCCATTTTAGCAACCTTTTCCTCCATATCTTTTGGATCTCTGCCAGCATTTGCAATATCCATGTCCAGCAGCCCTTCCTTCATCAAGATTTGCTTACCCTTTTCCTCCAGCATTGCCTTGGCATCTGGGTACTCAGTCAATGCTTCCATAAGATCATCTTTAGACAGACAAAAGAGATCTGAATAACCAATACTTTTAATATTGGCAGTCCTACGATTACCTGCTTTGCTCCCCTTAATGTTAAGGATACTTATTTCTCCAAAGTAACTGCCATCACTTAGAACCACAAATTGCGTGATTCCATCATCAGCCACTACAGCAAGTTTTCCTTCTTTAATAATGTACATTTCTCTTCCAATGTCACCTTTGCGGCAGATATAATCTCCTGGGCTGTAAACTTGTGGCTGCAGTTTCAATACCAGTTCAATCAAGAGTCCAGCTTCACAGTCAGCAAAAATTCGAACTTTCTTTAACGTATCTAAGTGAACATTGATAGCAATTTCTGCCCTAAGTTTATCTGGAAGATACTTCAAGACTTCTCTTTCATCAACTGCCTTTTTGTTTGTCCACAAGTAGTCAAACCACTTAATTACTCTTTTTTCCAAGTCTTTGCTTACTTTTCGAAAGCGCATATACTGTTTGATAGCATCAATTCTTCCCTGAAACTCTGCCCGTGCTGCATTCATGTTTGAGATCATGGAACCAACATTACCAACAATGGTAGCAAAAATCAGTACTCCAACCAAGAAGTCAGCAACCACAAAGAAGTACTCAGAATTTTCCACAGGAGGAGGGGTTTCACCAATAGTAGTCAAGGTCAACGTTGACCAGTAAAGACTATATATATATTTTCTGGCCAGCTGGGAAAATTCAGGATTGGAAATGTTGGGATAAACCCATGTATCTGTCCCAAAACCAATGGCTTTTGAAACTGAATAGTATACACAAGCGTTCCAGTGAATGATAATCACAATGTACATGACAAGGTTAGAGATCCTAAAAACATTTGGGTAATTTGTCCTTGTCTCTGTGCGTTGAAAGAACTCAAACATCCGAGACACTCTGAGTAATTTGTTTAGCCTTAATTCTGGATAGTTCAGGCCTAGTTGAAGGTACATTATATCAGTTGGTATGACAGACATGACATCCAGCTTAAACTGCAGAGATTTCATATATTTCTCTCTAAGTTTAGTTTCCTCTTTGACCAGCAAACCTTGCTCCAGATAACCTTAAAAAGAACATATATAATTGTGAAAAGGTTTTTGCTATTTTCCTATATAATTTTCAGACAAAGAACTTAAGGGGTAAGTTATCAGTGTGGGCTACCATTAAGACAGGTTATTTTACTGTTAACCCAGGTTATTAGAAACTAGGGGCCCAGTTTACTAAGGTGTGCTAACGCTAGAGACACCCATATATTCCCATGGGTATCTCTAATGTTAGCAACACTAAAAAAGCTAGTGTGCCTATAGTGCAGTTTAATAAACAGGGTCCTAGGTGTCACTGCATAAAATGAGACCAGTGCTAAAATAGCATGTTAGTGGTAAAATAACCTGTCTTATCAGTAGCCCATGCTTATAACTCTGTCCTCCTCCCAAGCCTGTAAAAATATCCCCACTAATTTCTGTGGGAAACTATTACAAACTGCAGAAAGTTGATCAGCCCTCCATATCAAAAGCTCTCCCCTCATCCTTTGGTGCACAGCAACACAGGCAAAGAAACAGAGAGAGAGGTAAAATAATTGAAGCGCCTCTCCCCAGTTCTCGCATACACACACACACTCACCATACATCCTCACACACATACACACGCACTCCTCCCGCACTGAGACAATCACTGGTACAATTGATGAAGCATGTCACAAATAGGTACCTTCAAAGTAACTTCTCCCACATTTCCAAACACCCACATTTTTCCCTCTCCCTAACACAGAAATGAAAATAACTAACATATTTGATGAGGATGGTGCTGAAAGAATATTCTAGTGTGCACGCCCCACAAAACCCTTATACATATAACCCTCCCCTCCCCCTTAATACACACATCCATTGGTCAGTACCCTTAACTTTTCAGCCAATATAGAACAGTTCACAAGACAAACCCCTGTCCTATCTTTTAAAAGCCCCTAAGCATAACTGTAGGGATTCCCTCCATGGATGAAGCAGCTGAGGGAGTTCATCCTTTGATCATATATCCTACTGAAAGAAATACCTTCCCTTTTATACCAACGGCCTAACTTGTAGTGAGCCATCACACCTGCTTCTGAAAGGTTGGAAGCAATTCTTGTTTACAGTACACTGAATGCTGCTAGATCAGGAGTCTTTTGCATATAATGGAGTCAGTGTATACCAATCAAGTTCAGTCATATTCATTGTGGATATCCTGAAAATCTGACTGGTAAGGGGTACTCCAGGACCAGATTTGGGCTTGGGCTTGGGAAATACTGTGTTAGAGCACCTACATGTTTATGATGCTGTGTTGACCCCGTTGATATTTTAGATGTTTATGGTTCTAAAATGGATGCTCCTGCCACACGTAACTGGCACATAAACAGCCATTCCTCCAGGGGTGACCCACCATTTCAGGAGCGGCATCTCCCCCTTCCCTCTGGTACCCGAGAAGAGCCAGCATCAGGAGGAGTACTCCCCCTGTTTGGAAGAGGTGCGTGTGCGAAAGTCTCCAAGCAACCAGATCCCTGCTACCCGTCCGACACTGACACCTTCTCAGCCTGCCTCTCTTCCAGCTCTCCTGCCTTTGCCAGTGCCTTCGTTCGATGAGCGGTTCCAAGCCATTCTCAGGGAGGAGCTAGTATACATGCTGCAGTTGGAAACCGCTCAGGTACAACCTGGATTGGCCACTGTTGGAAACAGGATGCTGGGCTTGATGGACCTTCAGCCTGTCCCAGTATGGCAATGCTTATGTTCTTATGACCACCAAATTTCCCACTGAGAGCATCATCATTCAGCTTAAGTAGTTACTTTTAGAGGAAATATCTGCCATTCTACAGGACAATGCAGTCAAACCCATGCCACCAGGGGAAGAAAGGGGGAAAGGGAATGGGACTTGATATACCCACCTTTCTGTGGTTTTTGCAACTACATTCAAAGCGGTTTACGTGGTATATACAGGTACTTATTTGTACCTGGGGCAATGGAGGGTTAAGATGGAGGGTTAAGTGACTTGCCCAGAGTCACAAGGAGCTGCAGTGGGAATCAAACCCAGTTCCCCAGGATCAAAGTCCACTGCCCTAACCACTAGGCTACTAGTGATTCTGTTCAAGGTACTACCTTGTACCCCCAAAAATGGGAGGCTTTCATCCCATCCTAGACCTAAGGGCCCTGGACAAATTCCTGGTCAAAGAAAAGCTCAGGATGATTTCTCTGGGCACCCTTCTCCCCATGATTCAGATAATGATTTGCTATACTCTCTACCTACATTTTGATACTTCCCTGTCACAGGAAGTAACTCAGATTTCAAACAGAGAAATACCATTACCAGTATCGTATGCTGCCATTTGCCTTGCGTCAGCTCCCAGGGTATTCACCAAATGTCTAGTGGTAATAGCGCTGTATCTATGCAGATTGGGACACTACATGTTTCCCTATCTGGATGATTGGCTGGCCAAGAGCTCGAGTCAATGTGCCTAACTATTCAGTTGTTGGAGTTACTAGGGTTTGTCATAAACTACCCCATCTTCTCCCACTTGATCAATTGAAATACATAGGAGCCCTGCTAGATACATTGCAGGCTCAGACTTTACTTCCATAAGCAAGAGCAGAGACCTTATCAATGCTTGCCTCGCAAGTCCGAAGCAGCAAGCAAGTCACAGCTCGGCAAATGTTGAAATTAATGTGTCCCCTGACCTCAACAGTGCATGTCACTCCCATGGCAAGTCTCCACTTAAGAGAAGCCCAGTGGACCCTAGATTCCCAGCCAAGAACCTAGCAGATGTCATCCAGTTTCCTCCAGAGTTGACTCAAGCTCTTCTCTAGTGGACAATTTGGACAAATTTGGCTGTGGAACTACCATTCCAAATTCCACCACCTCAAAAGGTGATACGAATAGATGCATCCAACTTAGGATGGGGAGCTCATGTAGATGGGTTTTCTCACTCAGAGGACTTGATCTGCTCAGGAAACAGATCTCCATATCAACCTCCTCCAGCTGAGGGCCATTTGGGATGCTATAAAGGCTTTCAGAGATCGGCTACAGAACCAAATTAGTTTCATTCAAGGGGACAACCAGGTTGCAATGTTCTATGTAAGGAATGGGATCCTACCCTTTCTATCAAGAAGCACTGGGAATGTGGCGGTGGGCCCTCCTTCATGGAATGGTCCTCCAAGCCACATACCTGCTAGAAAAGAAGTACTGCCTGGCAGACAGACTGAGCAGGGTTTTGCAACTGCACGAGTGGTCTCCCAACATGGGCATAGCCTGCATGCAAGATCTTCCAAGTGTGGGGCACTTCCTCAGTGGATCATTTTACCACTCATCTCAACAACAAAGTTCCCCAGTTCTGTTTCAGGTTCAGGTCACATGGAAGACTAGCATCAGATGCCTTTCTCCTACCTTGAAGGAAGGGACTTCTGTATGTGTATCCTCCAGTACCTCCCATACAGAAGACTTTGCTGAAAGTCAAGCAAGACCAGTAACTATGATCCTAATTGTGCCTTACCGGCTGAGGCAGATCTGGTTCCCTCCTTTTCTGGAGATATCCTCCAAAGATCCGTGGAGAGTGGACTGTTTTCTGACATTATCATGCAGAGAGAGAGGTCTCTTCTACATCACAACCTCCAATCCCTGGTCCTCACAGCTTGGATGTTGATAGCATAGAATTTGAAACCTTAGATTTACTGGAAGGAGTCTCCCACATCTTGTTGGCTTCCAGGAAAGACTCCACTAAGAGGTGTTACTCATTTAAGTGGAGGAGATTTGCTGTCTGGTGTAATGGAAAAGCCTTAGATCCCCTCACTTGTCCTACGCAAAAACTGCTTGAATACCTCTTGCACCTCTCAGAGCTGTAGCGAGGGTGGCTGACACCCAGGGCGGGTCGCCGCTGCGCACCCCCCCCCCCCGGGTGCAGCACGGCGCCCCCCCTACGGAGCGCATTCTTAATTGAGGAAGAAAGGAAGAAGCGAGGGGCGGGCGGGTGGGAGGGCCGATCCGCCCCCGAGTCCACGCCGCTGGGAGCTGCGTCGGCTCCGTTGGTTCCTTGCTTTCTCTGCCCCAGAACAGGAAGTAACCTGTTCCGGGGCAGAGGGAGCAAGGAACCAACGGAGCCGCACCCCCCCCCCAGCGGCGTGCACCCGGGGCGGACCGCCACTGGCATCTCTCTGAGTCTGGTTTGAAAAACAACTCTGTAAGAGTTCATCTCAGTTTATCACCATGTGGGAAGTAAATCCATCTCTGTACAGCCTTTAGTTATTCGCTTCATGCGAGGTTTGTTGTTGACAAACCTCCTATCTTTGTGTCATGGGATCTCAACGTTGTCCTCACCTAGCTACTGAGAGCTCCTTTTCAGCCACTTGATTCCTGTCATCTGAAGTATTTGACCTGGAAAGTTGTGTTTCTGGTGGCAGTCACTTCAGCTCACAGGATCAGTGAGCTTCAGACCCTAGTAGCTGACCCACCTTACAGTTAAGTTTCACCTCAATAGAGTAGTGTGTCAGAGCTCCATCTTACTCAGTCAATCATTCTACCAACATTTTTCCCAAAACCACATGCCCATCCTGGTGAGAGTGTAGTACATACCTTGGATTGCAAGCGAGCCTTAGCCTTTTGTCTGGCGCGGACTAAAGCCCATAGACAGCCCACCCAACTTTTTGTTTCTTTTGACCCAAACCGGATGGGGGTAGCCATCAGCAAACACACAATTTCCAATTGGCTAGCAGACTGCATCTCCTTTATTTATGCCCAGGCTGGACTGACTCTAGAGGAACATGTCAAGGCTCATAGCTCAAGTACTCAGATAGATTGGCAAATAGTCATAGCAGGCTTTATGTGCAATCGTTACGATCTTAAATTCTGAACTAACGGGTAACCAATAATATTGCTTAAAAAGAGGGGCGAAATTATCATACTTACAAATATTCCCCAAGCACTGTAAATCCTGCATTTTGGAGAGTTTGCAAGCGTTTAATATTATTGCTTGATTTTCCTGCATAGGCCATATTCTTGTAGATTATTAAAGCATGTAGTAATACCTGTTAACGCTGCTTTGTCAAATATTTTAGTGAATGTAATTTGCATAAGATATAAAACCCTGTTTTTATTATGGATGAACTTGTTCATTGAAAACTAGCCCATAATATAATAGGACTCCTAAATAGCGAAAACTATCCACCACAGGCATATGTGTGCCAAATAGTAGAGAGATCCGAGTAGGATAGTGTAGCTGGCTGGTTATCCAACACAGATGTTTTACCGATGTTTTGTACCATGAAAATGTTCTTTAAGCCATTTTGAGATGGCATACAGACAATTCTGAAGAGTAGATAAGATCTGGGGTTGAGGAGAAGACCCTAGCCACAAAAGATCATCTGCACAGCAGAAGATGCTTATTCCATAGGGAATATAACCTGATTGTTTATTTTACATCTTTATCAACTAGTTAATTAGCTGACCTAGAAGAGCTCTTTGACCCCTGATGCAGGCGTTTGTACGCCGAAACACGGCCCGTGTCGGGTTTTCATCATAAATAAAGGACTGCATTTTTCTCAATCCTGAAGGCCCAGTGTTTACTTTGTTTGTTTGTCAAGAATCTTTAAAGGCAGGTTTATACCACCCAGTGGGAGGGTGGACTTTTGTGGGTTAAACATCCTAGAGCTCTGATATTTTTTTACTCGATCCCAAAGATCCATAAGTCCTCCCCTTAGGGTCAGCCAACTATGTCTGGGAGAGGCTCAATATTGGAACCTTTGTCTATTTTTGCTGAGGCCTTTTTAAAGCTATTTGTGGCTACAGCTATATTAAGGATACTGCTCATTTTATTAAGCATCTACAAAATGACCCAGCTTAGCGGAGTTTAAAAAAGGTTTGGACGGCTTCCTAAAGGAAAAGTCCATAGACCGTTATTAAATGGACTTGGGGAAAATCCACTATTTCTGGGATAAGCAGTATAAAATGTTTTGTACTTTGTTGGGATCTTGCCAGGTATTTGTGATCTGGATTGGCCACTGTTGGAAACAGGATGCTGGGCTTGATGGACCTTTGGTCTTTCCCAGTATGGCAATACTTATGTACTTTAAGACATCAGCGCATGTACAGTGGGATGCTGCTAGAAAGTCCTTGATCTTGCTAGTCAGCATCTGCACCGGGCACCATTGGATGACGTCACCCTACTTGAGAATACTTGGGGTCCTGTTTACTAAGCCGCACTCTAGGTACACTAGCGTTTTTAGTGCACACTAACGCTGGAGACACCCATATATTCCTATGGGTATCTCTAGCATTAGCATGCACTAATTTTTATCACTAGCATTAGCATGCACTAATTTTTACCCCGTGCTAAAAATGCTAGCACACCTTAGTAAACAGGGTCTTTGGCCTACTGTTCTAGGAGAACACCTGCTATAGGTGAATAACTTTTCCTAATTATTGCCAATCAACTGCTCATTTGTCAGTTGAGTTGCATACAATTATAGAATATACCTGTTGTGCGCCAAATTTTGGCACTCAATTTTGGGTGCCATATATAAAATCTGGGGGATATTGGCTTGTAGAAGTGAAAATGACTTTATAAAATTACTCCCCTTTTTGTCTCCAGTATTCCCTGTCCAAATCATGTTAATAATAATAATGTGTGTTTAGGATGCTGTAAATTATAGCATGAAGAAAATATAATATAACCATAACTGAGTATATTTACCTGTCCTTGTACATACATACATATCAGCAATATAAATTATGTCTGATATGTAATCAAAAACAAACCACATTTTTATATAGTCTTGCTGAAGGTCATCAAAGCAGGCCCTGCAAAGGAAGGAAACAATATTACATTTAAAAGTTTATGTTTGAGAAAGCTAGTATATTAATATAGCTACTAGAAAGTGGTGGTCTCCCTAACCAACAGATGAAGGGTAGATGGCCAAAAATAAAAACGTAAATAGTAACAAAATAAATCAATGTATAAAATTACACTGTAAAAAAACAGGTAAATATTTTACTTATCAAGTCACACAAATAATCTATCAAAGGCTAAAATGTACTTTTCAAGTGACCTATGGTGAAAGGGCTTCTGACTCGTTTATATTGCTATATGTCTTTATGTCAGGAGGCCATTTTGCACTAGTCTCTCAATCAATGGCATAAAGGCCTGGGTCTATTAAACAGAGATCAACTTTGGATCCCAGTCTGGTCAAAAATGTTTCACAGTTCTAGTTCTACTGCTCTGCTTAACCCAGAGATTTCAGATAATCACTAGAGATTACATCACTCTTCTGCTTGGTGTTGCAGGCTGTGCAGGGAAGTCAGGTAGTTCTTACATATGTGGTGGCATTGCCCTCATATCCAAATTAGGGCTACATTTCGATTAAAATGTTAATAGTGATTAATCGCACGATTAAAGGTATATTGGGGGTTTTTCCCCCATTGCAGCTCCTTGTGATTCCCAGCAAGTCATTTAACCCTCCTTCGACTGGAGTGTGATCAGTCACGATTATACATTTTAATCGAAATGCAGCTCTAAAAAATTAAAGAATAAAAAGTAACGAAAAGATAAGAAATATAAAATACAAATTGAAAAATTACAAACTAAAGAATCTAAAACAGCATGCAGAATAGCTATCAACAAACTTACAGTTTTCACAGCCTACTTAAGAAAAACAAACCTAATCCAAATACTTTGCCAGCAGGTGTGTAATGTCCGGTCACCAAGCGTATGCCAAGGATTTCTCCTAGCAGCTAGAATTATTGCTAGATACTGCAAAAGAGACAGAGTGGTTGCATATAGTACGGGATATAGTGAGGCTCATTTTCAAAGCACATACACTTACAAAGTCTAAGTGCTTTGAAAATGAGCCCCAGTGTCTATGGAAAAGTTAACATATGATCTTAGGAGCCAAGCCTATCAGTACAAGAAAGACTGGGTCCCCTATCTAGATTACATGAAGCAGCAAGAACATCTTGTAGAACCATACGATTCATGAGGTTAAAATACTCCCAGTATGATTAATTCATAAAGATTTGGGTGGTCTTATATATATTAGTTGAGTCACCAAGGATGGATGAGTAAGGTAGGGAGAGCTGATGAAGAAGGAAAGGGGGGAAGATACTTTAGGGGGCCCTTTTACAAAGCAGCGGTAAGCTCAATGTGGGCTTACCATACACTAATCTGGAACTGCCACTTGCCCAATGTGGGCGCCGGCGGTAGTTCCAACCACAGCACGCGCCATTTGCTGTGCTAGAGAAAATAGCTGGCTATTTTCTAGTGCAGCGCTAACCCGGCGGTAATCGGGCAGTGCCGCGTGTTACCCAGTTACTGCTAGGTTAGAGTGGAAGCCCTTACTGCTACCTCAATGGATGGCAGTAAGTGCTTCCCCTTGTATGGCCACATGGTAAGAGCAATCTTACTGCATGGTCATGGCTATTTTCAGGCATTTTTACCTGCTGCGGTAAAAAGGGCAGCAGCAACATGTGGCAAAAATGGCCCTCAGTTAGCGTAAAAGGACTCCTAGGTTACCTGTCAACTTATATTTGTGGTTATGGAGTATTAAGGTTAAAAGTGTTATATCCATGCTTGGCAGAAAGGGTATAGAGAACTTAAGAGAACAGCTGTTGACAGGCAATTTTGACAGGTACTATGTCCTCCAGTGATAACATCAAATCTTCAGGGGGATGTAGAACAGAAAGTCGGACATAACATTTCTTTAATTTGACTTTCTTGTTAGCCTATGAGCATTGAATGCATGATCGCGATCTGATAGGGAGAAATAGGATATAAGTACCACCCATGTTAACATTAGCACAGGGCTAGAAATTCAAAAAATGGAAAAATGCAAACGTTAGGATTCACTAAATCCATTTACTAGTTCAGCTTAGTAAATGGGTCCCCTGGCATTGTTTGGCTTGATACTTTGCCAGCACATATCCCATGCGCATAGGGTGGCAAATGTCAACAAGTATCATCCAAACTGCCTTTTATATATAGTACAATTTTTATGTGAAGAATCAGGTCTGAATTTTCTGTTTAATTCAAGAAAGATCTTCAGTGACAGTTGCTGCAGAAAAGATTACAATACTGCATTTTTTTTCACCTTGCTATTATCATAGTCCAGTTGTACATGACAGGCACAGTGATACAAAACAGCCAGTTATAATACAGGTTCCCTGCTGGATCAATGACAAAAATATCTTTCTTCTTCCTAGACAACACCAGGGAAAAAAAATAAACTTTAGAGACAAATAACAAGAAATCAACAAATTTAAAATTATTACTTATGTTTTCATGCATTTCTCAAAGAGAATCCACATGCGTGGAGAACTCAAGAGGTCCCACAGAGCGGATCAACTTGAGAGGAAAGTGGGAATGAGAACCAGGATATCCAAAGACAGGACCACAGTAGTAATAAAGTAAATGAAGGTTTATTGGAATATGAAATGACTCGACACAACATTGTGTTTCAGCTGAAAAGGCCTACATCAGTCATTGACGTTTCCTGTATGTATTTTGAGAAGGCATCTATACCGAGGTCCAAAATATTGGTTTTGAGGCAATTGTTAACTTGGGTTATCTGTGATAACTATTTCGAATTTCAGAATAAATTTTACGTGCAGAAACAGGGAGTAGCGATGGGGGCGACGGTCGCCCCATCGCTGGCATGTTTGTATATGACAGTGTTTGAAATCGATCATGTTTATACCTCTTCCATGTACAGTAAAGTAGTACTATGGAAGCGGTACATTGATGACGTAGTAATGTTTTGGCAGGGATCTGAACAAGATTTACATATGTTCATTGATTTCCTCAATACGGTGGACCCGTGCATCAAATTCACACATCGAATTTCGAAATCAGATATAGAATTTTTAGACATAAGAATTTTTAGTAGGAAGAATGGAGGATTTTCCACCTCCATATATCGAAAGCCGACTGACAGGAACACCCTCCTTCACTATAATAGTCATCATCATATAGGATTAAAGAGAGGGGTCCCTGTTAGTCAGTTTTTGAGATTGAGAAGATTGTGTTCGTCACTCGAGGACTTTAAGTCTCAAGCAGAGGAGATGATGCAGAGGTTCCACCAATGAGGGTATCCCATGAGTGTTTTAAAAAAGGCATACAAGAGAGCGCGATATGCGCACAGACCATGGTTATTTCGAAGCGCCGGAGTGACGGGCAGTGCCTCGCGTCTGCCCTGCTACTAAAAATCTGTTCGATGTCGTTGGGCCTTCCCACATTGAGTCCCGCCCGCCCTCGCGGTAATTGGAAGTTACCTCAGAGGAGGGTGGGACTTAATGTGGGAAGGCCCAACGACGTCAAAGAGATTTTTTAGTAGCAGGGCAGACGCGAGGCGCTGCCTGTCACTCCGGCGCTTCAAAATTGTTTTTTTAAAGGCAGGACAGGGTGGGAGCAGCAGGAGCGGAGCACCTCCCACCCGCTGACATCCGGGGTGGACCGCCCCCACCACGCCGCCGTCGCGCACTGTTCGGAGGGAGGGAGGACTGGAGCTCGGGTGGGCGGGGCGACCTCAGGCGCACTGCGCGGGGCCCCCCTGAGCATGAGGTCCTATGCGACCGCCTTGGTCACTTCACCTTAAGACCGGCCCTGAGTCCCAGAACACTTACATAACTAGAAGTCCCAGGGCATGATATCCCTGGTTTCAGTTGTGGGTTCACAAGTTAGGATTTTTATCTCCAAGGGTCCCCAACTTGGAGGTCTCTTGTCTTTGGTTTTAGTTTAACTTCCTATTGACTTTTGTTAAAAGCAAAGAAAGTCAAACATTTCAACTATGGAGGTGAAGTAAAATTCAACATCATCAGTGTGTGTTTGCAAGGGGGGGGGGGGATATACATGGGTGAGGCATAGCCAGGACATGGGGAGGGGCTCCCACTTACACATGTAAAGTGCAAAATACTGTAGGTTACATGCATCACTGCCACCTGTATTTATTTATTGGGGTTTATTAACCACCTTTATCAAGAGATTCAGCCAAGGCAGTGTACAGCAGGTACAGTTTAACATAAAACTTACAATTTTGCTAGCAGCATAACAATAGTAAAATGACCAAATATAAGCCTAATAAAGTCAGCTTGGAAATGACAAATTGAAACCTAATTATAGGACTAAAATGAGACAGTATCATAAAAATAGATGCTTGTACTAACACCAGCCATTGGGGGTGCCTATATGAAGGCTCCCAGTTATAGAATTATCCCCTTAATACAGGGGTTCTCAACCCAGTCCTTGGGACACACCTAGCTAGTCGGATTTTCAGGATACCCATAATGAATATGCACGAGATAGATTTGCATGCACTACCTCCATTGTATGAAGATCTATCTCATGAATATTCATTGTGGGTATCCTGAGAAACCCTGCCTTAATGCAGACTGCCCAAAACACAGCGGCAAGATTGGTTTGTGGTAAGTCCAAGTTCGAGTCTGCCACGCCCCTTCGAAAGAAGTTACATTGGCTCCCTGTCACAGAATGCATCACCTTTAAACTTTGCCCTCTAGTCCACCAAATCCTTTACGGTGATGTACCTGGCTATGTGATAGATCTCATCTCCCTACCGCTCCGGAATGCGTCCCGGCTCTCCCGCTCGTATCTTACCCTTCACTATCCGAACTGCAATGGAGTCAAGTACAAGACTGCGTACGCTACCTCCTTCTCTTTCATTGGGACTCAGTTTTGGAACTCTTTGCCGAAGTCCATCAAAACCACTACAGATCATCTAACTTTCCGGAAATCACTGAAGACCATGTTATTCAGAAGTGCCTACCCTGCGGGCTGTCCCAGTGACTCCACTGCTGGAACCACACCGACCTAAAGACATTTGGACATATCCCCCTTCCCTCTTCCCTCACAGTTTGCCCTCTATCTCCATCCATTCCTATTCTTCCCCATTATCTCTTGTAGGTTTGCTGTATTAGTTTCATTTTACTACATTGGCGCCTGCCTCTGTGGTGCATTGTAAGCCACATTGAGCCTGACATTGTTGGGAAACTGTGGGGTACAAATGAGATAATAAATAAATAAATATATTACATTACCCTAGATGTTTGACTGACTGTACATTTGTCCTTTAGATTGTAAGCTCCTCGAGCAGGGATTGTCCTTATCTGTTTAACTGTACAGTGCTGCGTAACCCTAGTAGCGCTTTAGAAATGTTAAGTAGTAGTAGTAGTAGTTATATAGTCTTATGAGGATTTTTTCCTCCAATACACAGTAGGACTATCTCAGACATAGATTTTTCTCTTTCTGATGAAGATAGAATATGTTTCAGTGGTAGAAGTACAAATCTGTCTTTTTCAATGTCTCATAAATTTATCCAAATGTTTTATTGCTCGGGACCAAAATGCTTGTTTCACCACTGATGTGATTTGGTGCACCTTTAATATTTAATACATAATAGTTGCATGTAAATTTCAAAATATATGCAGTAACAGAGTAGACAAATTTAAAAGGTAAAAACATACCAAACATGAAAAGATAAAACATAAAACTAATCGTGATAGTACATGGTTAATGATTATGTAAATTTAGTTTCAATGCATTTCTGAATAGAGTAATATGAATCCTCATACTGATGCTCATATGGAAGCTCAGTACTAACATATAAGATTGTGAAGCACACATTTGCAATATATATGATACTGATGCTTTCAGTCTAGCATGGTGTATTGAAAAGTTCTTTGCCAATAAATTCCTCTGTGGAAGATACTTGTGAAGTGATTACTTTTCTTAGTAACAGGGTTCTTTCTTTACTGGAAGAACGGCTATATGACAATATGTTAAAGAAAGGTAACTGATAAGAGATCTTTACTGTTCCACAAATTATATTGCTGGTTCCTCTGAAATATGTATGTTTATAGTCATGTAGTGAATTCAGTTCAATTATACATCTAGGTCATTCTATGGTTACTCGACTATTGTGTAACACAGGGGAGGGCAACCTTTCTAAATAAAGGGCAACATGGATGTCAGTACTGCCCCTAGTGGGCCGCAACGTTATGTAATGTTGGAACGGGAAATGCACAGAGCACCATAAACCTTCTGTGGTAAATAAATAAATAAGTTTAAAAAATTTAATTAAAAACAATAGAAATAAACTACTAGATGGCTAGTCTGAAAATATTTGTGAAAAACAGTATTTTAAATCACCAAAATTCTAGTTAATGACATTTTCTGGGTATACTTTCCATGGTCTCAGAGGCTGCATAAAATTCAATGAAGGGCCACATTCAGCCCACAGGTTATGGGTTGCCCACCCCTGGTGTAACTGATCTGGTTCCTTAATACAAGACACTTACTCCTTTTTCTTATCATTATTATCACCTTTTTTCTTTTCTTTTCCCTTGATTTTCTCCTTGTTCTTATCTTTATCTGGGTCCTTTTTGTCATTTTTCTTTTGCTTGTCCTTTATCTTTTTCTCTTTGTGGTCAGACTTGCTGAAAAAGGGATTGAAGTTAGGAATCTGATCCTCTAAAGCTGTGGAGCAGAAATTTACCAAGAGAACAGCTAAACTAAAGTGTAATCACTTTTCCTTCCCTACCCCCTTTTCTCTTTTTTTCTTCCACTTTTTCTCTTCTCTATGGAAGAAAGGGTACAATTGTCACCTTATACACACAACTTCTAATCTGAGTTACTAATTCAATAACACTAATGTGAAAAATAACTTTTCATTTAAAATGAAAGCTTGATTAGCATTGACTAATTTCACTGTCAATGCATGTTGAACCATTGACATAATAGTCTGGTATTTGTTAAAATTCTTATACAGTCATTTTTGCAGCTTAAGAAGTCATATTTCCAAATATTGCACATTTCACTATTAAATGTCTCCTCTTTTTCACTATATTGAAAGTATAAAGTACTTACTCATCTTTATTACTGCTGTTGTTAACATTGTGAACTGCCAAGGCACCAGGTAGATACTGGTCCCTATGAAACACCAAAATAGAATCAATATGTGATCTTTTTGTTGTAAAGGTAAATAGACAAGCACCTTGTAAGGGGCAGTATAATGCCTCTGAAGTCTTACCATCCTTTACAATTTTGGATTTTACTGTACAAAGTTCTTTTCCCCTTCCCTAGACAGGATACGTTTATGTTTATTGTTAGTCTTGATATACTGCCATTTCTAGAAAATATGGAAAAGAATGCCATAATAAAACAGGAAAGGAGCCATCCCTAACCAATATGAATGAGATATAGGAGGTGATCTTGGGACCTCTAGGAGCCACTTACAGGTGTTAAAAGCTGATTTACATGTGTAAATCCATATACATATAAAGAAGTGATTTTTAAAAAACTATCACACCAAGGTAGACACATGTTCTGGGCATGGTTTGGGCAGGCCTTTAAAATGTTCATGTATTATGTATTTTATATTGGCAATACATGTATATATGGGAAGATGTCAATGTTGGCACTTACATCCGCATCATATCACACATAAGTTTTAGCTGACTACTTGTTTAGACCTGGCCTTTGGAGGAAAGCTTGGAGGAGGGGAAGGGGGGATTGTGTTTAACCTCTCGAGGGTTAAAAGCTACTGTGAAATGCAAAAAAAAAAAAAAAGGCTTTGGAGCTAAGCTCCTTAATCAGCTTCCCTTTGCACATAAAATTTTGCAAACGCCATCATTTTCACACGTAAGTAACAAAATTGTTGTCTATATGTGAATATAGCATTAATTCCAGGAATAAAACCCTGGAGTGATGCTGTTGTAAAATGTGCATCAGGCCAAATCCACCTATTTTTCCTTGTTCCTTTACATTTTCAATAAGCCTTTCAGAAAATATTGTTGCAGTGTTGCTCCCACAGACATAAAAGTCTGGTTTTCTGAGCTAAACATTCTATACAAATTTAGGCTTGTAACTATATATATTATCTCCAAGAACCAGGCTGATGTGTATTAATTAACACTATTATTGGGGTACAGTTTCACATATTAGTTGCATTCGTTATAACAATTCTCAAACAACTATTGTACATCATCAATCTTTATTCAATTTCTTCCCACCTTTCTTACATTATTAAAATCTCACACACTATGCTGTTCAAATGTATAAAATCTCTCCTCACACACAACAAGCATATCACACATTAAGTACACCTGCACATCAAAATCCATGGAGTACTAAAGTTCATGTAGTTTGGAGACCAGTCCACATCCCTTATAATACCTTCCAGCTGCTAGTTGAAAATGCAACCAATATCCAAATGTTTCTCGCTTTGGACAAAATCCATTAGACTTCACAAAATGGAAATTTCACTTATCCAAATCTTCACCATTCCAATCGAGTCGGAGCTATCACCTGGTTACTCACAGTTTATCTTTCCAAGAATATTAATACTCCACCATAGTTCATTTGAAACCTTTTCTTTAATCCAGAAGGATGAACGTATGACCATTCTCCAAAATATTCCTCTCATTGATTTGTAAAGTATAACATCTTATTAAATCATGCTAGTTTCTTCTTGTTACAGCTCACGCTAAATTTCCACTCACTGTAACCCAACACGTACATGTTGCGCTCATTGAGCGTATTCAGGGGTCAGTGTCTCTAAGTAAAACAGCAATAGCACCACAAATATTAGTTTGCAATCTTCTATTTTACACAATATGGCATCTAAACCAAAAATACGTATAACACTTACCGGCTACAATAAGCCGCTTTCTCGATCATGGCGCCATACCCTCGTGGGAACGCCCAAACGGACGCCCATGCATGCGCATGGTGCACGTCAGGAAAACAGCATTTAAATACCTTCCACATTATAAACTGAGCCAATCAATCTCCTTGTTGAGGTCATGGGGAGTTACCATATTCCATAGGAAAATTAAACATTGCTCCTTCCTCAATGTCATAAGGGGAACATTACCCTCCCTCTCCACTATAATTTGATTTAGAGGGGAAATGAGACTTGATATACCGCCTTTCTTTGGTATTTTGCAACTACATTCAAAGCGGTTTACATATATACAGGTATTTATCTTGTACCTGGGCCAATGGAGGGTTAAGTGACTTGCCCACAGTCACAAGGAGCTACAGTGGGAATCAAACCCAGTTCCCCAGGATCAGAGTCTGCTGCAGTAACCACTAGGCACGACAAATCGTAGGTCCTGCACAACATGTTTCTTCTGTTCTCAATGGGACACCAAGGGGGCTTCTGTGCGTCCAGTGCGCAAATTACTAAGGTGTTGGGTTATCTGTACCGTAATTTTCCGTGTGGTCTGGCCAATGTACCATAAACCACATGGACAACGTATACCATAAACGCAACTTATAAAATTACAATCAGTCCGTCCTTGTAACTTGTATATCTTGCCAGGGGAGTGGGGAACTTGAATTTCCTTCACTTGAAGTGCATATCGACAATGTACACATTGATGGCCCATTCTCTACCATGTTATCTGTAACATATTTTAACTCATTTTAATGGAAATTAAGCCGTTCACCCAAGTTCATGCCTCAAGTAAAGGCAAACCTAGGCATAGATCTAAATGGATCATGTATCCCTAATATTGCCCAATGTTTTTTTTTAATAATTTGTATTACCATTCTGGACATGTGAGTATATGGTAAAACACAAGTTAAAGAGGACTTGCCTTGTTCCGGAATCCTCTGGTTCCACCAGTCCCGTTGGAAATTTTATGCTCGTTTTACAGCCCTCTATTATTTTTTGAGGGTAACCCCTATGTTGAAATCGGGTAACCATCTGATCAGCTTGCTTTTGAAATTCTATACGGGAAATGCATAGTCTGCGAATGCATAGAAACTGACTAACGGAGATACTATTTTTCAAATTCTGAGGTTTATGGCTACGATAATGAAGAATGGCGTTACGATCGGTATCTTTCTGATACGCTCGAGTGTTACAGTATCCCTCGGTCCATTGAACATTAACATCCAAAACATTGACCTCATGTTCACCAATACGGTGCTCAAATTTAATATGTTCATTTACAGAATTTAAATATTCAGTGAACTGTTCTGAGTTTTTTCTATTCCCATGCCATATCAACAATTTGTCGTCAATATACTGTATAATTATGCAATAACTCAAGGGACCTACTATCTAAACTGAGGTAAACAATATCTCTAAATAGCTAATAAATCAAATACCTCACCATACACCATATTAACTGAAAATCATATCAAATTTTATCAATATACTGTAGCCATATTACCACATCAGAAAAGAACCTTGATGTATATACAAACATTTTCTCAAATTAGGCCATGTAAAGGCATCCCACCGTCGGGGCTACCATCGACCCCATGGCTACACCCTTCACTTGAAAAAAAATGATTTTGAAAAGTACAAAAATTATGGAAGATAAATTTAGCCATCGCCCCCAGTAGAGACACCATAGGTGCAGATAAAGGCAAAGTATTTATTAGATTCTCAATCATTTCCACAGCATCCCCTTGCGGGATATTTGTATATAATGCTGTAACATCTAACGTTACTAGACAAATTTCTGAATCATCTGTTACTTTTACCTGATCTAACAATTCCAAAAGATGACCAGAGTCCCTTACATATGACATAATAGATTTTAAACAGGGACGAAGATGGTAATCTAAAACCTGGGAGAGGGGTTCAAACAATGACCCGCAGCTTGATACAATCGGGTGACCCAGGGGGCTTACAAGAGTTTTATGAATCTTTGGGATAAAATAAATCATCGGAACCTTGGGAAATTGGTTAAACATATATTGAAACTCACGAACAGATATAACACCTTCACATGATGCCTCACTCAACAATGTATAAACTTGTTGATATCTCTCAGTGGGATCTTAGTTTAACCTTGTATAAAATGTTTCATCTGCTAATTGACTCAAGGCTTCCTATACATATTTACATCTATCCTGCACTACCACCTCTCCCCCCCCCCCCCCCCCGTCTGCCCGCATTATCACAATCGATTCATCATTTTGAAGATCATATATGGCCCAATGTTGCTCATAAGATAAATTGCTATGGCCCCTGACCATATGTGATTCAGCAATTCGGAGATCATGCAGGACCCATTGCTGAAACATGGCGATCGCAGGATCAATAGGACCCTGCGGTAGCCAAGTTGAAGGCAAATTATATTTTTGTAAAAATGTTACAATTGATGGTTCGGACTCATGCTTATCATCAAATTGCTATCACCAAAATGCTATCTTAAACGTAATTTACGAAAAAGAAATTTGTAAATTTACTCATATCTCAAACTCGTTATGGAATTGAGTGGGAACAAAGGTTAAACCTAAACTCAACACTTGAATCTGAGGTGGACTTGATTGAACCGGTGAAGATTTAGATAAGTTAAATTTCCATTTTGTGAAGTCTAATGGATTTTGGCCAAAGTGAGAAACATTGAGATATTGGTTGCATTTTCAACTAGCAGCTGGAAGGTATTATAAGGGTTGTGGACTGGTCTCCAAACTACATGAACTTTAGTACTCCATGGATTTTGATGTGCAGGTGTACTTAATGTGTGATATTGCTTGTTATGTGTGAGGAGAGATTTTAGACATTTGAACAGCATAGTGTGTGAGATTTTAATAATGTAATAGAGGTGGGAAGAAATTTAATAAAGATTGATGATGTACAATAGGCATATTAATTAGGGATATCCAGAAAACTAGAATGGATAGGAGAGCACAAGGAATGGTTTGGAACCACTGGTACATGATACGTTTTCTTGAGATAGAAAGTCACTGTTAGGCCACATATTTTTTTCCTTTGCAGTCTTGGTAATATAGGTGGAGGACAAGGCACTTCATCAAGGTCAGACAGTAATAGATACAGAAATGGAAGTTAAATATGGTGTTTTGTTTTTTTTTAAGGATTCATATACTAAATACTAATTTACATTGCAAACTCTATTCCTTTAGCATGAATGCATTTACCAGCTATGTTATGTTTCATTAACATAATAATATGTTTAAAATAAAACATGATGAGTTTGGACAGTATTATGCTTTATGTTGCATGACTTAAAGGGAGTCATGAAAACAGATGGATAGGACAGGCACAGAATACAGATGGGCAGGACTAGGTCGTACATGCATAGAGCTGCATATGTCTACAAACTCACATCTCTTCATCTGATCTGTCATCACTGGGCGTTGGTTTATTTTTATAACTGCTCCGTGGACCTTGAATTCTTTCCAAGAAAGAATCTGGGGATAGATAACCATCATCTAATGTCTTCTTCTCCCAGTCTGTCAATGCAATCAGAAAGTGTCCTAGTCTACAAGTGGTAAAAAAGAATAGTGAAATCTGTGTTTGCTTTATGTTTGGAAAAATAAAGAGATTGTTTTCTTAGCTCATGGCTGCCTATGGCATCAGATAAATACTAGTTCAGTTTGATTTCATAGACATGAGACGCTGCTTTGATCTTTTCCGCTCGACATTGTTTTGAGTATGATTTATCGCTACAATATCAATAAAGAGATATGAAACGCTGCCTTGAGCTTTTCTGCTTGACATTGTTCTGAGTATAATTCACGCTATAATACTAGCAGAAAGATATACATATTCCTCTCATATTTGGATAGAATTAGTAACCAGCATACGGTGAGAAGACTCCTGACGCAGGCCTGAACGGCCGAAACACAGCTGTGTCGAGTCCCTTTCTCCCTACCATTTTATGGCTAATAAAGTATATATTTTTTAATTTTTACAACCAAAGTGTTGTCTTTTTTTATGTATTTATATTTTTAAATACATATTTTATGATTATTTTTAGATTTTGATGTTTTTCTACATATTTTTGATTTTTATTTTTTGTTTCTGTTAGTCATCTTCGCTGTTTTGCTTTCTATCAGATAAGAAACGCTAAGTACAGGCAGGAGAACCCATTTTTAGTTTGAAGGCAAAATAACCGTTGACCCTTCTTCCCCAAAAACCTTCCTGGTTGCTGATGCAAAACAGGGCAAAATATTGGCTGGTTGAAGGACCCAATGGAAAGCCCTATTTCACAGCTTATACCAGGTTGTACAGTGTGGCAAAGAGTTTTGATGCATGTCCCAGATTTAATATGTAAATTACAAGTTAAGACGTTTTGTTTTCATCAGCCAGGAAGCAAATGCGATTCCTTGTGTTGCCTTAATAATCAGAACATTTACTGAAAACATAGAATTTTTTGACTTCATGTCTTTTGCTTTGAAATAATGAATTATTCAACTGTATTAAATCAGTATAGTCTAAATTAAACAAACACAATTCAGGAATTAAAGCTCAATAAAAAGTTAAACAACTTGTCATTTGTAAATATAGCACATAAAAAAAGTCCATAATCTTACTGTGCTTTTCCTTCTATGTTTCTGCTCATATGCCTCTTAACTTTCCATATTTCTATTCTTGTCAGTCTTTCCTGAGACAGCTTTCTCCTCTCTGTAATTCTTTTTTTGGTTGCTTTCTGTTGTACATGCCAATTTTTCATCTGTCTGCTTTTAGTTCTCTATAAGTATGATGCTAAAGATGGTCATTTAAGATAGATCCTTCCATATACCTTAATTATCTAAGGGGTCTTTTTACTAAGCTGCGGCAAAAGGGGGCCTGCGCTGGAATCAGCACATGTTTTTGACGTGCGCTGAAGCCCCCTTTTACCGCAGCGGGTAAAAGGTTTTTTTTTAAAAGAAATGGCTGTGCAGCAAGTGAAGCACTTGCCACATGGCCATTTCAGGGGGGAGCACTTAACACCACCCATTGAGGAGGCGGTATGGGCTCCCACGCCAACCCGGCGGTAACCAGGCAGCGATTACTGCTGGGTAAAAACCAGCGCTACAAAAATTTAAATATTTTTGAAGCATCAGAAATGGCGCATGCTGGGGGGTGGGAACTATCGCCAGGCTGCTTCGGTAGCCCATCGGTACTTCCGGTTTAGCGAGTAGTATGCCCACGTTGAGCTTATTGCCGCTTAATAAAAAGACCCCCTCAGGGGAGAACAACAGGATGAGCAGGATCATAGACCAGGGTGAGCAAGACAGATGACTATCCAGGGTGACTTAGTTTATAGCTTCAAATTTATTTTCAGATCCGCAACCAGCTTCATCAGGGTGCAGACCTCTGACACAAATTTCCGCACTCTGATGAAGCTAGTAGCTTAATGCCTAGTGAACCATGGCCTTTGTTGGCAGCGGATCTGGAAACGAACTTGAAGCTATAAGCTAAGTGTCATATTTAAAATGTAAAACTATTAGAAAAAAAAAGAAGGAAAAAAAGTAGTTTGAAATAAATTTACAGTGATATTAACAAGACCAATGAGGAGACAGGCGAGCCATGAGCTCATGCAAAAAGAGTCGCCACTGAGGTCAGTAGCAGCTGTTGATCCTTGAGGGTTTTGTGATATAGACGACTCTGTATGTAATTAGCAGCTTTTACCTGTACAGGTTTGCAAAATGGCTGACATACAAGTGTAAGTTGTCAAGTTTTGTCCATTGATTTTTCCCATGTGTGTATTTGTAAAATGGCTGCTCCCATGACACATACAAGCAAATATACGTGAACTTCTGCAGGTATTTCAGAAAAAGCTCTACGTTGGCAGATCCTTTTCTAAAAACCACTGGAACTGAGTACGTCCAGACCTGGATGTCTCAAGTCCACTCTCTATGTTCTATGCAAAATGGGACTTATCATATTTATTTAATTATAATATAATGCATAGAGAAATATCTGACTCACCTCTGTATTGCTCCTCTCCCCACATCTGAGCTATGCCTGGAGGGACAAACAGTGCAGCTTTCGGTACTGTCCACTCGATGCAGTGCAGAGTCACCATCTTCTACTGCCTCCTCTAGGGACCTACACAATATTACAGAATTATTCCTCTGTCAATGAAGAGGCACAAGAATATACACAGATACATAAGCAGAGAGCCCCTAGTTCCCCTATCATAGCAGTTCAAAGAAGAAGGAGGTTGCAGAGAGGGGGTTTGCGGTCAAGACCAGTACAAGAGTTAAAGGTTAAAGAGAATCCTTTCCTGCATAAAAAGGGGGTCAGGAGGAGCCTCTTCCCAGCCATAGCAGAGCAGCAACTATAAGCCAGGGCCAGCTGAAGGCAAAGGGTCTGAACTCTGCTGCAATAGGATAAAATACTGCCTTAGTGCTAAGGGAGGGTGGAACAGAAGGAACAGACTAGGACATTCTCCCAAGCTGCCTTCTGCACAGGTGAGAAGAGAGGAACCTAAGAAATGGTTGCTGGGACCACAAGAAACAGATACAAAAATGCTGGAGGAAATGGACTTAAGTAAAGTTCACTGTTTGCTGGTCTAAGAATTGCCATCTGCAAATGCTCTAGTTAGACCACAACGGGATAGTTTAATCTATATTAGAAGTGTTTGCTATGTTGTTGAAAAAGGAGGGAGGGGATTTACTGCTCCTGACAGAGCAATAACCTATATTCAGCCTCTGTTGTCAGGAGGTCAAAGCTTGTCTTAATTTAAAAGCATTTTGGATACAAGCAACACACAAAAGTGTTACCTGAAAAAGCATTTGTGAGAAACTGTAAAAGCAGAAGGAGCTGGAGGGAAGGGTTAGTCAGGCCACAGAAAGAGCCCTAAGCTTTAACCTTGTCTTACTCTTTTAATGACGACTAATTATATGGCAATGCTTGATGAAGATTTATTGTACTGGACTGTTATATGGATGAATATTTTGCTGAACTCTTTATAGAGGATTATTTTGTTGAGCTTTGCCAAGGAGGATTATCCTTGCTGAACTCTGTATGAAGGATTGTTGCTGTTAAGCACCTTCCAGAGAATTATTACTGCTGTCTTCATTACCAAAATCTGTCTCCGCCGTATTCTTTACTGAGGGAGTTAAAGCCTTTATTTCCTGATAAAGACTATTACTCTTGTACTTATTATGAAGGATTAACAGGCTGCAATTATTACTGACCACTATCTTTGCTGTGTGCACTATTACCAATTATCATTACTGTGTATACTAGTGAGGCTTATGTCCACTGTGGTGGACTATTTTTTTTAATTAGGATTTATTTGCCACCTTTTTGAAGGAATTCACTCAAGGCAGTGCATAGCAAGAATAAGTAATCAAACATAGGCAATAGATAATCACAACAATAAAAATATTCAAATAACAATACAAGGTATGGTATAGTATGCTACATTACAATATCACCATAATACACAATAAAACATTTTAATAGACAGCATAGGGCGTAAGCAAAGATGAAACATGCAGAGATAAGACAGTAACAAGAATTAGAAAATACGGGGACTAATTTAAAGAAAGTTGTCCGCAAAGTCAGAAAGATGAATGAATATAATCCTAGCTAAGGTAAGCATGGATAAACATGTCCAGCTACAGTATGCGCTGCCGGTGTCACTCATTGTGTGTGAATAGCAAGTTGTTACTTCTTCCATTAAAGGCCTGGGCGAAGAGCCAAACTTTCACGTGCTTTGTGAAGTAGAGATAGTCTTGTGTTAAGCGGAGACTTTCAGGGAGTGTATTCCAGAGTGTGGGGGCTACTCCGGAGAAAGCACACTTGTGGATATCACATTGTGTAATGTCCTTTACAGAGGTTGTGGTTAGGGATACTTCTTGGGAGGACCCTAATGACTTTAGAGGTGTGTGGAGGGAGATCCTGTTCTTCAAGTATTCTGGGCCATTTCTTTTAAGGGCCTTGAAGATCAGACACAGAGTTTTACATTTAGCCCTGTATTGTACTGGTAGCCAGTGAAGTTTTTGAAAATGTAGTGCGATGTGGTCACATCACTTACAATCTTCTATTAGTCTTGCTGCAGCATTCTGGATCAATTGGAGCTGATGCAAACCCTCTGTAGTCAGACCAGTGTAGAGTGCATTACAGTAATCCAGTCTTGATGTTATCATGGAATGCACAACTGAGACAGGTCTTGCCTTCTCAATGTATGGAGAGAAACAGCGTAGTTGTTGTAAATGATAGAAGCAGCTGTTGAAGGTTGCTTGGTCATAAGTACCTGACAAAAACCCAAATTGTAGCAAGTAGCAACACTCCAAACTACAAATCCCAGGGCAAGCAGTTGCTTCTCATGTCTATCTCAATTCCTCCAGGAATTTGTCCAAACTGTTTTAAAATCCAGATATGCTAACTGCTGTTACCACATCATCAGGAAAAGAGTTCCAGAGCTTAACTATTTGTTGAGTGAAAAAATATTTCCTCCTATTTGTTTTAAAAGTATTTCCATGTAACTTCCTCAAGTGTCCCTTAGTCTTTGTACTTTTGAAATGAGTAAAATATCGATTTACTTCTACTCATTCTGCACCACTCAGGATTTTGTAGACCTCAATCATATCTCCCCTCATCCGTCTCTTTTCCAAGCTGAAGAGCCCTAACCTCTGTAGCCTTGCTAGGAAGCACTCGAGGAAGTTACATGGAAATAATTTTAAAACAAATAGGAGGGAATATTTGTTCACGGAGGAAAATCCTGGAGAAGGACCACGGTTGGCTGCTGAGGGAACATCTGGGAATGGAGTGGATACTGCGCCGTTTACGGAAGAAAGAGTTTATAAACAGCTAGAGAATCTGAAGGTGAACAAAACTATGGGGCCGGATGGGATACATCCCAGGATACTGAAGGAGCTCAGAGAGGTCCTGGCAGGACCTCTTAAAGATTTATTTAATAGATCTTTACAGACATGAGAGGTTCCGCGAGATTGGAGACGAGCGGATGTGGTCCCTCTTCACAAAAGTGGAGACATGGAATAAGTGTGAAACTACAGAAGTCTCACGTTGGTGGTAGGAAAAATAATGGAGTCGCTGCTGAAAGAAAGGATAGTTAACTTTCTAGAAACTGACGGGTTACAGGACCCGAGGCAACATGGCTTTACCAAAGGAAAATCCTGTCAAACGAATCTTTTTTTAATTCTTTATTTATATTTTCAATATATCATTAACAAGGATAACCTTGCGAACATAAAATAGGCAAGTAATAAGTAATATTAATATTCTCATCCTGCATTATTCAAAACTCAAAAAAGAAAATAAAAAAAAAAAGGAAAAGAAGAAATATCTTATACAGGAAGAGAAAATTAGAATTAACTAATCATTTAAGAAACACAGTTAACCTTTCTTAGACCTCAAAACACGAGGGGGGAGTGATAGAATTAGAGAAGTAATCACAACAAATAACATTTACAGAAGTAAAAGCTGCCATTTCTCCAAATTATTTTCTACATTTACTTCAGTTGTTTCATTTCTAGAAACGATTTCAGTTGTTCCGGTGAAAAGAAATTATATTTAGTTTGACCTAATTTAACTACACATTTAGCCAGATATGCCAAAACTGTCAAACGAATCTTATTGACTTTTTTGACTGGGTGACCAAAGAACTGGATGAGGGACGTGCACTAGATGTAATCTACTTGGACTTCAGCAAAGCCTTTGATACGGTCCCCTAAAGAAGACTCATGAATAAACTGAAAGGGTTGAACTTAGGACCAAAAGTGGAGAACTGGATAAGAAACTGGTTGACCGACAGGTGGCAGAGGGTGGTGGTAAATGGAATCCGCTCGGAGGAAAGGAAGGTGAGCAGTGGCGTTCCTCAGGGGTCGGTGCTGGGGCCTATTCTTTTAATATATTTGTGGGAGATATTGCTGAAGGGTTGGAAGGAAAGGTGTGCCTTTTTGTGGATGACACGAAAATATCCAATAGAGTGGATACCCTGGAGGGAGTAGAAACGATGAGAAGGGATCTCCGAACATTAGAAGAATGGTCTAGGGTCTGGCAGTTAAAATTTAATACTGAAATAATACTGGGGTAACACTACGTCCTGGTTTCAAAATATATAACTATATACTATGTAGAAACCGTTGTACTCTTTGTGTTCTCCTCTATTTTTATTTTATTTTTTACTATGCTGTGCAAACACACTATGCTTAATAGCAGTGCTTTTTTTGTGCCGGTACGCAACGGTACGGCGTACCGGCACCTTTTTTTGCCCCCCCCCCCCCCCCGACACTCCGGGCGAGTCCTGCACTTAGTTTTTTTTTTAAGACTCAGAACGCGCGAACGATGCAGCCGGCAGCGATTGAAAGAGGCTGTCTGGGCTGGCGTCTGCGTCGGAGCTTCCCTCACCCTCTGCGAGTCCCGCGAAACAGGAAGTTGTAACAACGAAGGCGGGACTCGCAGAGGGTGAGGGAAGCTCCGACGCAGACGCCAGCCCAGACAGCCTCTTTCAATCGCTGCCGGCTGCATCGTTCGCACGTTCTGAGTCTTAAAAAAAAAAAACTAAGTGCAGGACTCGCCCGGAGTGTCGCGGGGGGGGGGGGGCGGGGGAAGGATTGGGGAGAGAAAGAGGGAAACCAACAGAGGGAAGGATTGGGGAGAGAGAGAAAGAGGGAAACCAACAGAGGGAAGGATTGGGGAGAGAGGGAAAGAGGGAAACCAACAGAGGGAAGGATTGGGGAGAGAGGGAAAGAGGGAAACCAACAGAGGGAAGGATTGGGGAAAGAGGGAAACCAACAGAGGGAAGGATTGGGGAGAGAGGGAAAGAGGGAAACCAACAGAGGGAAGGATTGGGGAGAGAGAGAGAAAGAGGGAAACCAACAGAGGGAAGGATTGGGGAGAGAGGGAAAGAGGGAAACCAACAGAGGGAAGGATTGGGGAGAGAGGGAAAGAGGGAAACCAACAGAGGGAAGGATTGGGGAAAGAGGGAAACCAACAGAGGGAAGGATTGGGGAGAGAGGGAAAGAGGGAAACCAACAGAGGGAAGGATTGGGAGAGAGGGAAAGAGGGAAACCAACAGAGGGAAGGATTGGGGAGAGAGAGAAAGAGGGAAACCAACAGAGGGAAGGATTGGGGAGAGAGGGAAACCAACAGAGGGAAGGATTGGGAGAGAGAGGGAACCAACAGAGGGAAGGATGGGGAGAGAGAGGGAAAAACAGATGGAATGATTGGGGAGAGAGGGGAAAAACAGATGGAAGGATTGGGGAGAGGGGAAAACAGATGGAAGGATGGGGAGAGAGGGGAAAAAACAGATGGAAGGATGGGGAGAGAGAGGGAAAACACAGATGGAAGGATTGGGGAGAGAGGGAAAACAGATGGAAGGATGGGGAGAGAGAGGGAAAACAGATGGAAGGATGGGGAGAGAGAGGGGGAAAACAGATGGAAGGATGGGGAGAGAGGGAGAAAACAGATGGAAGGATGGGGAGAGAGAGAGAGGGAAAACGGAAGGATGGGGAGAGAAAGAGGGAAGACGCTGGATGGAAGAATGCAGAAAGAAATAGGGGAGACACTGGAAGGATGGGGAGAGAAAGCAGAGCTGCTGGATGGAAAAGGGGAATAGAGAAAGACTGGAGAATAAGAGGAAGGGGCATGGGGAGAACAAGGGTGAGGAAAAGATGAAAAGCCACAGGTAGATGAAGGAAATTAAAGAATGGATAGTAAGAATGAATTAAATCTGGACAGAGAGAGAGCCTGAAAAATATTGAAGAAAGCAAAGAAAAAGGAGACAAAAATGACAAATGGCACAGAAGAGTTAAGTGAAAACAAAGGAAAGCAGAATCACAGACTGGGACCAATATGGAAAGAAAAACAGCCACCAGACAACAAAGGTAGAAAAAAATCATTTTATTTTCATTTTAGTGTTTGTAATATGTCCAATTTGAGAATTTACATTGGCTGTCTTATTTTGCACTGGGTATACTGGAGCTGTAAGAGCTTACAGAGATTATTTATCATGAAAAAAAATCACGTTATTTTTTTCTCCTATAGTACTATAATATTTTCAATGATGTCTGTTTATATGCGCCATGGCTGGTATAGGGGGTGTGGTTAATGTGGGTGTGGCTATCATAGGGGTGGAGCCATATGTGGTGACCCCGCCCATAATGAGTACCGGCACCTTTTTTTCTACAAAAAAAGCACTGCTTAATAGTGTTACAAGTGCTCAGTGAAACACATATTACTCTGGTGAGTCAACTGGCATAGTAATATGTCTGATTAAGCATCATTGCACTTCGGCCCTCCCTGCCTCCTACATAAAAGGAGAGACTTGCTGACCTGAACATTGTCAGCCGGTCCCTCATCCAAGGTCTGGCCTAGGTCAGCCCTGCTTAGCTTCCTCAGATGCACTGCCAACTGGACAGGTCTGCCACAACTCCGGTCCTTGCTTAACTCTTTATTCTGCTCCAGTCCTTACTGCCAGAATTGCTGCTCTTTCTATCTTCATGACTATCCTCTCCACAAATGCACACCAACTGCAGGACTTCTTATAAATGGAAGCTTATTTAGTCAATCCATACTGGTACTGCTTACAGCTTCACAGTAGAACTTCTTTCTCACCTCAGTCCTGCACACAGCTGGAGGAAGCTTTACTGTGCCTTTACTTTTCAGACACTGTTTTCAAAACTCTCAGCAGTTAATGTGCTTCTACACCTTTACAACATCAGTATATTTCTTCACATAGTCACAGTTCATCAAACAAACAAATCTCTTTCATTTCTTCTACTCCGGTGCTTAATCTCTGCAACACCCCTTTCTATTCTCTGAGGCAAATTACCTGGCACATCTTTCCCACAGGGTTTTTCCCCATTGCCTCAACCTTCTTTCTCCAGTCTTCCACAACTGGCTCAGCGTGGCTGCCAGGAAACCTCTCCTTGCATTCTCTTTAGCTTGAGCCAGAGCTGCAATCTCCATACCTTCCTCCCCTGGCTCCTCAGCTACCTCCATTTTATCATAATCCCTAGTCCTCTCCTCCCCTGGCTCTCCCACCTATTCCTCATCACTGTCATCAGAAATCATTTCCCAATCCCCGCCTCCCAGCTCCTGTGTGACTTGCCTAGGAAGAGAGGGTTCTTGGGACTGGTAGTTCCTCCCCCTCTTCAATACTCGGGCTGGTCTCTCGGCCACTAGGGGGCGAACCCTCGGTGTACTGGGAGCCTGCCATGAGTGGGAAAGCGCGGGGTACAAATGTAAATAAATTAAATAAATAAACTTGATACAGAAACTTTCTCTATTTGTAACCTCCTACCTGCTTGAGCCCCTGTTCCCGTATTCTTTTGGTCCAACTTTTCCCTGGCCCCTTACAACATGTATACCTTGGAGGAAAGGAGACACAGGGGTGATATGAGACAGACGTTCAAATATGTGAAAGGTATTAATCCGCAAACGAACCTTTTCCAGAGATGGGAAGGCGGTAGAACTAGAGAACATGAATTGAGGTTGAAGGGGGGCAGACTCAGGACTAATGTCAGGAAGTATTTTTTCACGAAGAGGGTAGTGGATATGTGGAATGCCCTCCCGCGGAAGGTGGTGGAGATGAAAACGGTAATGAGTGGGATAAACACAAAGGAATCCTGTTTAGAAGGAATGGTTCCATGGAATCTTAGCGGAGATTGGGTGGCGACACCAGTAATTGGAAACAAAACGGGAGCTGAGCAGACTTCTACGGTCTACGCCCTGGTCATGACTGAATAGATAGGGATGGGCTGGAGTGTAAATTTTAAGGGGCTTCGATATTAGCTTCAGAACTTAGTACAAGAACAGTACTGGGCAGGCTTCTACGGTCTGTGCCCTGAGAAAGGCAAAGACAAATCAAACTCGGGTATACATATAAAGTATCACATACCATGTAAAATGAGTTTATCTTGTTGGGCAGACCAGATGTACCGTACAGGTCTTTATCTGCCGTCATTTACTATGTTACTATGTCTTGCTGTGTGCACTAGGTGCACATTGCAAGTCACAATATAGCCAGTAAAATAACCCAGCTCAAAGCTAGGGTAATTTTTATAGCCTGGGAGCATCGGGCTACTAAGCTGCAACCTGATGCTTCCAGCCATAAAGGGGCTGGCACCCAACCCCAATAGCAGAGCAACCCCTCCAATGCTCACATCCTTGAGGATACCCCCCAATGAAGTTTGAAGGTGGGCTGGGCGAGGATGGATGTCATTGACACACGCTGGTCAGCAGTGTCATGGCCCCAAATGGTAAGATATTTGGCAGCTCTCCTTCAGCTCAATGGAATCCAAAGTGGCCCCAGTTTAAACATTAATGAAAACCACTGTCCTAGCTTGTAACCCTTTTGCATACTTTTCTTTATAGAATAGGCTTAAACTAGGTAACATAACTAGCATCTTTAGTAGGCACTGTGTTATAGAATTAACCTCTAAATACATAACCTAGACACGTAGAAAGCAATGCTATAAATTGGCGCCTATAGTTACCCACCACTTTTGCATGTCACTACTAAGAAAACTGGCAGTGAGGCGTGTAAGTGCACTAAACAGCATTTTATAAAGTGTGCATAACTGGTTTGGCATGTAGCTGTTAGGGTCCATGCCAGTGGGTGGAGCCTGGGTGGGGATGCAATTGACATACATAACTTACTGAATCCTGGAAGTTATGCACACCCTTGTCGCACTAATTTGTCAACAGTTACACCATATCTATGGTCAGCATAACTGATGGCAAGTTACATTTTTGGCATAGCAGTGGTGGCTTGTGTTAGTATTATATAACAGAATCTTGGGACCAAGGTTCTCTTATAGCAGGAGTAAGCAACTCCGGTCCTCGAGAGCCGCAGGCAGGTCAGGTTTTCAGGATATCCATAATGAATATGCAGGAGATAGATTTGCATACCATGGAGGCAGTGCTTGCAAATCTATCTCCTGCATATTCATTGTGGATGTCCTGAAAACCTGACCTGCCTGCGGCTCTCGAGGACCGGAGTTGCCTACCCCTGTCTTATAGAACTGGTGCTCAATATAAGAATATTGTTATTTGTACGTACTAAAACCTAATAAACTGGGGGGGGGGGGGGGGGGGGGAAGAACATAAGAATAGCCATACTGGATCAGACCAATGGTCCATCTAGCCCAGTATCCTTCTTCTAACAGTGGCCAATTTTTTTTGTTACATTTGTACCCAGCACTTTCTCACTCATGGCTGGCTCAATGCAGCATACATGGGGCAATGGAGGGTTAAGTGACTTGCCCAGAGTCACAAGGAGCTACCTGTGCTTGAAGTGGGAATTGAACTCAGTTCCTCAGAACCAAAGTCCACCACCCTAACCACTAGGCCACTGCTCCACTCGGGTCACAAGTACCTGGCAGAAACCCAATTAGTAGCATTATTCCATGCTACTAATCCCGGGGCAAGCAGTGGCTTCCCCCATGTTCATGTCAATAACAGACTATGGACTTTTTGTTCAGGAACTTGTCCAAACCTTTTTTGAATCCAGATAAGCTAACTAAGCCGCATTGAACCTACCACTAGGAAGGAAAATGTGGGGTACAAATGCAATAAATAAAATAAATAAATAACTGCTGTTGTCACATCCTCCAGCAGCGAATTCCAGAACTTAACTATTCTTTCAGTGAAAAAAATATTTATTCCTATTTGTTTTAAAAGTATTTCCATGAATTTCGTTGAGTGTCCCTTGGTCTTTGTACTTTTTTGAAAGAGTGAAAAATCGATTCACTTTTACTCGTTCTACACCTCTCAGGATTTTATAGACCTCAATCATATCCCCTCTCAGCTGTCTTTTTTCCAAGCTGAACAGCCCTAACCTCTTTAGCCTTTCCTCATATAGGAGGAGTCCCATCCCCTTTATTATTTTGGTCGATCTTCTTTGAGCCTTTTCTGGTTTTCTATATCTTTTTTGAGATACGGCAACCAGAATTGAACACAGTACTCAAGGTGAGGTCACACCATGGAGCGATACAGAGGCATTATAATATTATTGGTCTTATTTAGTGTCCCTTTCCTAATAATTCCTAGTATCCTGTTTGCTTTTATGGCTGCCGCCACCGCACACTGGGCAGAAGATGTCAGCATATTGTCTACAATGACACCTAGATCTTTTTATTGAGTGCTGACTCCTAAGGTAGACCCTAGCATCAGGTAACAATAATTAGGATTATTCTTCCCAATGTGCATCACTTTGCATTTGTCCACATTAAATTTCATCTGCCATTTGTGAGATATAAAATTGGCATGCAACTTTATATAATTAACCTCTTTATGATTATAATGATCTTCTTTGCTATTCTGCTATGTTAATAATAGTACATGTCAGACAATAAGCTCTATCTTTGACAGTGTACAAAACAACCTCCCCTTTTACAAAGCTAGCAGCTGCCGGTGAACGCTGATATGCCCATTCAAAGTGAATGGGCTGTGTCGGCATTACCTTGATTACCTACTCTGACCTTGATTATACCTTAGATATCTCCCAATCACCTTATACTCATCCCCCAGTCTTTTCTCTTCATCTTCCCTACACCATACCCCTCAATCTCTTTTGCTTACCTTCCCATGTTCAATTGATATATTCTATTCTTACTATTACTATGTTTATTACAGTTTGTAATATTCTTCTTACAAGACTTTGTAATTCTATTTACTATTATGTAAGCCGCATTGAACCTGCTGTGTGTGGGAAAGCGCGGGGTACAAATGTAATAAATAAATAAATTACCGTGTGACTTTGTAAAACGGGGGAGGGAAGGGTTTTTGGTTGTTAATCAACTTATGCAATAATTTTTGTCATTTTCATACTTATTTTTCATGACAGAGACCATTTCAAAAACCAAAATACAGTCACGTTGTAAGACTGCCTGCATATGTGCTTTGTTTAGCGCAGTGGTTCCAAAACCTGGTTCTGGAGGCACCCCTGTCAGTCAGGTTTTCAGGATATCCACAATGAATATTCATTAGAGGTAGTGCATGCAAATCTCTCTCATAAATATTCATTGTGGATAACCTGAAAACCTGACTGGCTGGGGTGCCTCCAGGACCAGGTTTGGGAACCACTGGTTTAGTGCATTCTGTGAGCATAGTTCTGCTTCCTTTTCAAAACTAGGCCAAATGAGTTTTACTAACCTGCATCCACCATTGTCCATTCTCTTTATTTCTTCCTCCACATCCTGTACAGCCAGTCTCGGAACTGTTACATACGTGTGATAGGTATTAATCACTCGAGCCATTTTGTTGAGATTATTATCTAGAGACAAAAAACAAGAGTTTAACATCTTTGAATACAGTATTTTTAAAATATACATATTCTTGACAAATTAATAAAAAATGAATAATTATTTGACTCTAGAAACTAATTGTACTTCTGAAGTCTAAGGTTTTAGTTTTATCAGTGCAGAAATAGTCAAGGGAAAGGGAAACTACAAGTTCAGCCACAAATAGGTTTATTGAAAATGGCATGACTCGGCCAAGTTTCGGCACTCACGCATTCTTCAGAGGTCAAAGACACAATCTCTTCATTAGCATATGAAACACATAAATAGGCGTGCCTCCAACGCTAGACAAATATAGGCATACACTGATGACGGCATGAGTGCCAAAACTTGGCCGAGTTGGGTCATTTTTCAATAAACCTATTTGTGGCTGGACTTGTGGTTTCCCTTTCCCATCTTTGCTTTGCTTTGGTTTCCTGTGTGTCTGTGCGGAGATTTTGTTCTTTTGTTTTTGCTGCTTTAGTTTTAGCAGTACCATGATGGATCAGATCAGTGGTCCATCAAGCCCAGCATCCTGTCTCTAACAGTGATCAATCTGAGTCATATGGAAGTGCCCAGATCTTAGGACATTCAATTAAACTACGTAAAAACATCAACTTTTACGGAATACTTCTATGTTATTTTTTAATGTTTCAAAATATGATAGGGTTTCTCCTGATTCAACTGCAATGGTTGCCTTTTTATATATATATTTCCTCCCTTATTCTATAGCAGGGTGCTTAGATTTAGTGCTTACGTGCAGACATACTACTGAAGTGCTCAGCGCTATTCTATAATTTAAGCATGAAAATCACTTAGACCTGGATTCTATATATGATGACTAAAGTTGCATGTGCAACCAAATTGTGCAGGCAACTTAATTGATTAACAAGCTAATTGGTGCTGATTATTGGCCAATAACAATTACTGGCACTAATTGACACTAATTAGAATTTACACACGCAGCTTTCTAAGTGTATTTTGTAAAATGGTGTGCATACATTCTAATGAGTGGATCTCAAAAGTGGGCATGGCTATGGGAGGGGCATGCGCAGGTCACGGGCATTCCTAAAAGTTACAGTTAATTTCTTATAGTCCACTAGTTCCATTTGCATAGTTCAAAGCAGATTACAATAAGATTCTAGACCACAATATGGCTAGGATGTAACAAATATAGGGTAACCCAACCAAAATAATACCTGTTATTTCTTAGACACATATTTAGAAAAGAATAAGGTCTTTAGACCCTTCTTAAACAAGGCAAGAGATGGTAAAAACCGTAAGTTATTAGGTGCAGATTTCCAGAATTTAACTGTCTGGTATGCAAACAGATGCATAAACTCTCTGTTCAAAATGATACCCTTAGGGCTTGCAAAATGAAACAAGAGAAAATTTCGAGTATTATACAATTTTCCATAGAGTGCATACTGCACAAGAGCTATCAAATAAGATAGTACTGATCCTTGCATAATTTTCCATAGAAATCATCCCAATTTAAAAGTTATCCCAGCCTCAACTGGGAGCCAATGGAGTTTAAGAAAATAGACTATGCCCGATCCACGCCTCACTTAGGCACGGGCATTTACACCAGGTTTTAGTTGGTTGTATATGGTAGTGCCTAAATTTTAGTTGTGGGGATGGATGCTGCGCATATTCCTTAAACCACACCTAACTTTAGGTTTATAGAATAGTTCTAAGCATGTTTTTTTTTCAGTGCCATATATAGAATCTGATCCTTAGTGCATGAATGCAAGAGGATATATGGCTTGATAGGTCCAGAGTGAATCAAGTGTTACTGCGGATGTTGGACCTTGTTTAGAGGGGGTATTGAGTGTGACTGGTAGGTGTTGAGCTTTGATCAGAGAGTGTGTCGGGTGTGACTGGAGGGATCAGGCCTTGATCAGGGGGTGTCAGGTGTGACTAGGGAGTGTTGGGTGTGATCTGGGGGATCCAACATCAGGGAGGGATATCTGACCTTTCAGCATATCTGGAATGGTGCGCATAGCTGTACATTTTAATGCATGGCCATTGTGTTACATGGCTAGGCCAATAGCGCAGAGTCCAGGCTTGAAATGTGGCTAAGTGTTAACTGTGTGCCCTGTGCACCAAACTCAGGGCAGATTCAAGGCATGCCCCCTGCAATGACCACACAGGCTTTGCAGTTACCATATGTTAATAGTAACCGCAAAACTTATTGCATTTTTGTAATAGAGCCCCTTAGCTTGTTTTTGGCATTTTCTGTTATAATTTTTTAAAATTTTTAATGTGCCTTACCAGCTTGGACCATCTAGGAACTAGGCGGGCTATAAATATACAGATTAGATTAGATTTTAATTTAATTAAATTTAATGTAAAACACTTTTACACTTCTATTCTGCTCCTGTCATTCAGCATGTAAAAGGTGGATCACAACCAACATAAACATCCATAAAACAAATAATCATGACAAATCTTAAACCAAAACAACAGGAAACTAATAAAAACCTAGCTTTAAATACAAGAGATTAATTCCCTTTGGGGGCCCTTTCAATGACGATCCTAGGTCGGCTGCCTCCTGGGGCGGATCGCCCATGTGCACATCCCCCCCCCCCCCCCCGGGTGCATTTCTAGCTGCTGGGAGCAGCCGCGCGGCTCTTGGCTCCGCTGGCTCCCTGCTCCCTCTGCCCCGGAACAGGAAGTAACCTGTTCCGGGGCAGAGGGAGCAGGGAACCAGCGGAGCCGACAGGCGTGTGGCTGCTCTCTGCACCCCACAGCAGCGTGCACCCGGAGCGGACTGCCCCCACCGCCCCGCCCTTGGTACGCCGCTGGGCCCTTTTACTAAGTGGCGGTAAGCCCAACCTGAGCTTACCATGCACCAATTCGGAGCTACCGCCGGCCCAATATGGGTGCCGGCGGTAGTTCCAGCCCTAGCGCACACCATTTCCTGCGCTAGGAAAAATCAGCCATGATTTTTTAGTGTAGAAGTTATCCAGTGGTAATCGGGCAGCACCATGCACTATCCGGTTACCACCGGGTTAGCGTGGGAGCCCTTACTGCCACCTCAATGGGGTGACAGTAAGTGCTCCCCCCCCCCCCCCCCCCCGCTTGGCCACATAGTAAGAGCAATGTTAGGGGCCCTTTTACAAAGGCACACTGAAAAATGGCCTGCGGTAGTGTAGATGAGGGTCCAAATGCAACTCCTGCTGCTGGTACTGCGGGTCATGCAGAGGGTGGAAGCATCAGGCCCCCTCTCATTAAGGGCTAACCCTCAATGTCAAATGGTCCCTGTATCAGTGGAAGGCCCTGTAGGTCTCCAAACTGCCCCTCCCTTCCACATACTACCCCCCCCCCCCCCCAATCCTTCATGTTTTGCATTTTAGGTGATATCAACTGGCTGATGGCCTTCACCAGGCTGTGGTTACCACTTGAACTAAGGTGGATCACCACAGCACCAGATCCTGGGTCTCCTAAACCCTCCTCCCAAAGGAAGGAGGTGGAAACATGCATTCTTTCTCTCCAATCCATTCTGGCATCTCATGGCTATAGGCCCTGTGGGATTGAGGTGTTTTGAGAGCCCTATCAGGGGTTCATAGAAATTGTGCTGCTAGGTCCTGGGGGCAGGCTGGCCACTGAGTTGGTGAGATGGCCAGGACTACTGAGAGTCATGTGCCAGGAATGAAGGCTCAGGATGCACATGTGCCTGCAGGTTACCACAAAACTCTTCTGTGTATATACCAAGCATCCCCCCTCCCCCACTGCTTTTGCTTTTACAGTGTGCATATAATTTGGATATCATTTCCTTTGAGCATTGGCAAGCTAGGTTTCAGTGCTGTTCTACCAGTATAGTTTCTGTGCTGTTGGCTTACCGCTTCAGTTCTGAGCATCAGCTTGTTGGAGAGACCATGTGCACATTGCAGTGTGTTTTTCTTTGTATTCCTGTGGCTCTAGTATTAACCCTTCTGCCTCAGATGCTGATACATACTGGTTCAAATCCTGGAGTTTCATAATATTCAACCCCCTTTCTTTACTCCTGGCCTAGTCTTTGGGTGAAATTGTCTCACTAAGTCAGGTGCATGGATATTCTTTCTATTTCCAAAGACTGCTCCTCCAGTCCATATCCTTTTCAGGCAATTAACTAGAAACTGTACTCTGTTTTATTATTGAGTTCTGAATTTTCTCTATATCACATTTTTCCTGACTTCTTAATCTTACCAGCAGATGTGGAAGGACTCTGTGACCCAAGAATGACTTGTAATAATAAGGCCTGCCCTGAGCAGTGAACCATGGAATACTGGGTGTATTTTTATATGTACTTGGTTTTATATAGCCCTGAACTGCTTCATCCAAATATTAATTGTGTCAAGTGGTTGAAAGTTGTGGAATCGCTTCATGCTGTATCTTTCTGTCTTCAGCTCTCTGAAAGTCACTCTGGGCACAGTGTAATAAAGTACACTAGGTTTATTACACTCAATTACTTCTAATTTAGAGCATATGTTTGTGAGGTGAAATGTGTCCTTGGCAGCAAGATGTTGTAATAGAATTGGTGCTCAGAATGTACATCAAGGCACCTATCTCGCGGCATAAGTGGAGGAGTGGCCTAGTGGTTAGGGTGGTGGACTTTGGTCCTGAGGAACTGAGTTTGATTCCCACTTCAAGCACAGGTAGCTCCTTGTGACTCTGGGCAAGTCACTTAACCCCCCATTGCCCCATGTAAGCCACAATGAGTGGGAAAGCATGGGGTACAAATGTAACAAAAAAAAAACTGCTCCAATATTGAAGGCAGGCAGAAGAAATAGAAATTTAATTTAAGATGTTTACAAAATTGCTATGAAAGGGGACAAACTATTTCTTGGCGACTCAATCTGCTGGATGTTGATTTGGACACCCCATTTGAAGTGTTCTCTAGAAGTAAGGAAATGATGGATTCTCTACAGAGAGAACTGTTCTGGCAGTAGTAATAGCAAAAACACGCAGCAACGATGACACTGTAAAACTTTAATCAAAGCAAGGCATGACTCAACAAGGGCCTGTGTTTCAGTCACCTGGCCTGTATCAGGAGTCTGATGCCACTGTAGTTGTTAAAATAAATGCTACATGCACCATGGACGCTAAAGGTAAAAAATGTTGGCAATCCTGCTATAAGGTCATTTGACTAAACTGAACTTCAAAGCATCACCGTCATGTAGTAAAGATACTATCTTTACATCAACCAATAAAACTCAGTGCTTGTCGAGCTGCTAATAGAACTCATGTGGGAGGAGGTGATACTGGACCTGTTGCTTATGAATGGTGAGAATATTTCTAACGCTATAGTGAGTAATCATCTAGGATCCAGTGATCACCAGATGCTATGGTTCAGTATTAGGGTGCAGGCACTGATGGGTAATTCAAAAGTAAGGGTCCAAGACTTCAGGAATGTTAACTTTGCCAAGAAGAGGGAGCACCTCAAGGAGTTATTGGCTGGTTGGGAGCATCTAGGGGAACTGGAAATACAGTAGGCAAAACTGAAAGGAGTATTGTAAGAGCAGCAAGCTTATTTGTTAGGAAAGTAAACAAAAGTAAGAGTAAAAAGAGGCTGCTATAGTTTTTGAAAGAAGTAGCCAGAAAGGTAAAAAGGGGGGGGGGGGGAATTTAGCATTCAATAACTACAAGAGATTGCAGAAAGAAGAGGATGAGCAACAATAACTCAAAAAGTAAGAGACACAATGCACTGGATCACACTCAAAAATGGCGAGCAGTGATCATCATACCTTCTGGTTTGATATAAAAGCTAAACCAATATCTAGCATGGTTGCCAGATGGTAAAAAAATGTTACCACCCAAAACCAGCCCAAAAATAGCCCGTGAGGAGCAAATCTATGTGAGGAGCAGGAGGGACCCCTTGGAACAGTGTGAGGAGTGGCAATAGCTCCTCCTCCCTCCCTGCTTCTGATGAGCTCATCACTCTCCTCTTGGTCAAGTTTGGAGCAGGATTGAGGCTTGAAATTACCAAGCCTCATTCCAGCTCCATATTTGATCTACAGGTGCGTCTGCCCAAAACCTGCCCAAAAGTTGCAGCCTGATTACTAACCCCCCCCCCCCCCCCCCACCCAATCCCATGGGAAAACTGTGGTGCTGGCAACACTGGTATCTAAACACATCAGACTCAAAGTGGTGAACTACAATCATGACTTTAGTAAAATGGGGGAATATCTGAAGGAGGAGCTGGCAGGCTGGGAGGAAACAAGGGATGTGGAAAAACAGTGGACCAAACTCTAAGCAGCTATTAAAAAAGACAATGGAGGAGGGTGAATAGTGGAGTGCCGCAAAGATCAGTACTGGGCCTGGTGCTGTTTAACTCTACACTTGTCTCTAGATTTACACCTGTCTTTTCGATTGTACACTTGTCTTTAGATTGTACACCTGTCTTTTAGATTGTAAGCTCCTTGAGCAGGGACTGTCCTTCCATGTTAAAATTGTACAGCGCTGTGTAACCTTAGTAGCGCTTTAGAAATGTTAAGTAGTAGTAGTAGATATAGAAATCAGAATGACGAGTGAGGTGTTAAATTTGCAGATGACACAAAACTATTCAAGGTTGTTAAAACACAAGCGGACTGTGAAAAACTGCAGGAAGACCTTAGGAAATTGGAAGACTGGGCATCCAAATAGCAGATGAAATTTAATGTGGACAAATACAAAGTGATGTACATTGGAAAGAATAATCCGAATCATAGTTACCTGATGCTAGGGTCCACCTTGGGGGTCAGCACCTAAGAAAAAGATCTAGGTGTCGTTGTAGATAATACGCTGAAATTTTCTGCTCACTGTGTGGCGGCACCCAAAAAAGCAAACAGGATGCTAGGAATTATTAGGAAAGGGATGGTAAATAAGACCAAAAATACTATCATGCCTCTCTATCGCTCCATGGTGCAACCTCACCTTGAGTATTGTGTTCATTTCTGGTCACCGTATCCCAGCAGAATTAGAAAAGGTTCAAAGGAGAGCGACCAAAATGATAAAGGGTATGGAACTCTCCTCATATGAGGAAAGGCTAAAGAGGTTAGGTCTCTGCAACTTGGAAAGTTTATATAATATACTCAACAACTGTTACAATTATATCCATCTTTAAATATCATAAATCTAACAATTATTGTCTAAAATTCCCAATATACCAATCATTCATTCATCCACTCACACACTGATTATGTCACTGATTTTAGGGATTTAAGATTGTGTGAGTGGATGAATGAATGATTGGTATATTGGGAATTTTAGACAATAATTGTTAGATTTATGATATTTAAAGATGTAATAAAGATGGATATAATTGTAACAGTTGTTGAGTATCTATATAAATAAATCCCACCTTGAATGTTCTGAAGCTCCCTCCAACTGTGGCAGTGAAGTCCTGAACTGCTGTAGTCCTCCTGGCTATTCGGACTACTCACCACCGCCCTCAGCCACGCCCCATCTGCGACCTACGCCACGCCCCAACTGGACATAAAAAGCACCATGAACGTTCTGAACCACACTTTGAGGCTTCAAAAGTTCGTATGTTCGAAGCTCTGTAACCACTTTTAACCACAGTACATCTGTGCGCCGCCATGATCTGAAACGAGCGTCACAGCTGCAACACACACGGATGAGCGTCACACCAATAGGAATACAACAAGGGAGGAGCGTCTGAGGCGAAGGCGTCAGTCGCCGTTGCCACGCAACGGAATGCAATCACGCGTCATGCACCTATGAAACAAAAGAAGGGGCGGACCTACGGCTCACTCAATACGTGCGCCTCCATCGTTCCCATGCACCTATCAAAGAACTCAAAGAAAAGGAAGGAGCTCTGAAGCCTCGAAAAACACAGTCTCTGGGCCCCACCCTCGCGTCAAACGTTATGACGTTGAGGGCGGAGGCGGAGCAATTCACCGCCCTTGCGTCAAACGTTATGACGTTGAGGGCGGAGCAATTCACCAACATCGACGACGGGTGGGGGGGGCCACAGGAAAAACAACTCATACAACGCACCCAGTGTTGCCAGGTGGGCGGTTTTACCGCCCAATTGGGCGGTTTTCCGCGACCCGCCGCGGGAAATTTTTGCCCGCGGTGGGTTGCGGTTTTTTGGGCTGTTTTTGGCCTTCAGGGCGGTTTTTTCGGCCGCGGGGGGGCGGGGTTAGTGACGTTTTTGGGTGGGGTTAATGACGTTTTGGGCGGGGTTAGTGACGTGGGAGGCGGGGCCGATGACGTGGGAGGCGGGGCCGATGACGGGGAGGCGGGGCGGATGACGTGGAGGCGGGGCCGATGACGTGGGAGGCGGGGGCGGACGGGGAGGCGGGGCCGGTGACGTGGGAGGCGGGGCCGGTGACGGCGGGGGCGGGGTTGATGACGGCGGGGGCGGGGGTGATGACGCGGGGGTGGGGGTGTCAGGGGCGGGGTTTGTGTTTGGGCGGGTTTTGGGCTGTTTTTTGGGCTCCATCGGGCTGGAAAAAAATTTTCCACCTGGCAACCCTGAACGCACCTCCGTTCAGAACCATCTCAGACTGCCAGGTCCCTGCAGCCGCTCAGCCTCTCTCCTTACATCACTGCCCCTGGAGAAAACCCCGGAGAAGCACAGCCAACGACGTCAAAGGGGAGAGGAGGAGCAGCTGCACAGACGACCAATGTGAGATGACTAAAACAAGTTCCCTAACACTCAAAAAAACTAGCGCTTCCATGCTGATGCAGCAAAGGTGTCAAAGGTATGTCCTCAAGAACAAGACGCTGAGACCGCCTGTCAGCCTGATCTCCTTTTCATGAAACTCAGGATTACTACGAAAAGGTGAAAATGCAGCCTGAACACTGACAACATCGCAAAACAATACACTTAATTCATCTGTTAGCAACTGCACGAAAATGTCCTCAGACATCATTAATCTGCCTTCTGGCACGAGCCACCAATTAAAAAAATAGACTAAACAGTAGCTACGATCGGGCTAGGAGAGAGGCAAGTCTTTTTCATTGTTGTTGCTGCTGCTTTTTAACACTCAATCGAGGCAGACAGGCTCGGTGATGGTGTCAGCAGACAGGCTGTCCCGCGACCACAGATAACGATCAACAGCAGCACACATCACAGAAGGCAGGTCAGATAAGTTTCTCACAAGGAGTTGATGCCTGGCTGCACCTCAGTAACATCACATGTGGCACACAGAACAAGGACAGTGGCAGACTCCCTCAAATACAACCCCCCCTCCCACAGCTGCCTCTCACTGCATCTCTAACATCCAAACTAACCTCTCTCTCACTCTCTCTACAACACACACACACAAGGGACAGGGAGGAGATGAGAGGGGAGGAAAAAAAAACATCAGTACACACTCCCATTCACTATCTCCCTCTCTCTTAACTGCCTATAATTGAGAAATGGCTCAAATGGTTGTGTTCTGCTATGGAACATTTTGCTGCTGTCTTCCCATTTTGAACCCTAGCCTTGCACACTCTCTTTCACAGACACACATACATATACACACTCTCACTCTCTCAGTTCAATCACTCTCACAGTCTCTCTTTCACACAGACACACACACAGTTTCACTGTCTCTCTCTTCAACACACTCACTCTCACACACACATACACTTTCTCTGACTCTCTCTCTCACACACACACACACACATATACACATTCTCACTACACTTGAGAAATAAAAACAAAATAAACCGTTGTATTCAGACACACACACACAAGGGACACGGAGGAGATGAGAGGGGAGGAAAAAAAACACCACATGCACACTCTTTCTCACTCTCTCTCACTCTCAACTGCCTATAAGGAGCAACTGACCCTCCACTGTCACAGGGACTACTAGCATCTCTCTCTCTCACACTCACACACACACACACGGGACACGGAGGGGATGGAAGACAAAAATGAATCATTGGGTATGGAGGGGACGGCAGGGGAGATAAGGTAACAACTGGCTCAAATGGTTGTGCTCTGCTATGCAAACTTTTGCTGCTGTCTCTCCATTTTGACACTAGCCTCGCACATTCTCTTTCACACAGACACGCGCACACACACACACACATATTCACACTCTCTCACACAGACACACACACACACACACTTTCTCTGTCTCATACATACACAGACACAAATACATGCACACACTTTCACTGTCTCTGTCTTCCACATACTCACTCTCACACACACACGGCTGGAGTGGGGGCAGGGGAGCGAGGAGAATCGCTGGGTGGCTACAGGGGGGAAAGGGGACAGAGGAGAATCGCTGGGTGCCTGGAAGGGGAGCAGGGGAGACAGAACAATCGCTGAGTGGCTGGAAAGGCGGGCAGGGGACACAGGAGACAGTCTCACTCTCTCTCTCTCTCACACACACACACACACACTCACACATTCATTCTATCTCTCTCTCTCACACACACACAGTCACTGTCAAACACACTCTATCAAACATACACACTCCGAGGAAAACCTTGCTAGAGCCCGTTTCATTTCTGTCAGAAACGGGCCTTTTTTACTAGTATTATATAAATTTGCTGCAACTATTTATTGAAATTAACCTAAGATAGCATTGCAACTTGGAAAAGAGACGGATAAGGGGAGATATGATTAAGGTCTACAAAATCCTGAGTGGTGTAGAATGAGTAGAAGTGAATCAATTTTTTAGTTGTTCCAAATGTACAAAGACTAGAGAACACTCATGGAAGTTACATGGAAATACTTTTAAAACAAACAAGAGGAAATATTTTTTCCACTCAACGAATAGTTAAGCTCTCTAGAACCCTTTGCTGGAGGATGTGGTAATAGCAGTTAGCATATCTGGGTTTAAAAAAGGTTTGGACAAGTTCCTGGAAGAAAAGTCCATAGTCTGCTATGGAGACAGACATGAGGAAGCTACTACTTGTCCTGGGACTGGTTGCATGGAATGTTGCCATTATTTGGATTTCTGCCAGGTACTTGTGACCTCACTTGGCCACTGTTGGAAACAGGATATTAGGCTAGATGGACCATTGTCTAACTTTAGCTTTCATGTATTTTTTTTCCTAATATCATTTTTGTAGCATATTATGATTTTAATTAATGAGATGAGGAAATCAATATTTATCTATTATAAGAGAAAATCTAAATCAGGTTAGTTTTATGTCTTAAACTGTATTCCTAATGCTCTATGAATAGAATATAAAATGTTTTCTAGTGTAATAGTAAAATAGTATATTTCTCAGACGTAATCTCTGACCATATGAATCATGAGAAGCTGTGGTTTCCTTTCTACATCCTACAATAAAACCAACAATCACTGTGAATTCAACTGTGTAGAAGTTGATTTGAGTGGAGTGGAGGAGTGGCCTAGTGGTTAGAGCACCTGTTTTGACATCCATAAGTGGCAGGTTCAAATCCCAAAGCTGTTCCTTGTTATCTTGGGCAAGTCACTTAACCTCCCATTGCCTCAAGTACAAAATTGTGAAAATGGTGTGAGCAAAATCAAAATAAAAAACAGAAGGGAGAAATAGCAAAATCATTTTCTCCAGTCTTCATATGAGACAACCAGAGTTTCTTGCAAGAATAAAATACTAAGGGTCAGATGCACAAAGGCAGCCATTAAATACTACTGCCGTGGGAGAGTTTGTGGAGTCACAAACAGCAACCAATGCATAAAGGGGATGGCATGTAAATGAGATGCACAGATCCCCCTTTGTGCATCGGTTGCTATTTGTGGTTGACACTAGACCACTATGGAGTTTTTTTAGTTACACTGGGGGGGGGGGGATGCTTGAGAGTTCAGCAAACCCCCTCTCGAGCCCCCCTCACGCAACTCAAAAAACTTCATGGTGATCTATTGACCCCCTCACCTTCCAGTGAACCCTGCCCCCCCCGGTGGTCCAGTGGACCCTACCCCCCTCCTGGCCCCCCCTTAAACAAAATATCTCTGGTGGTCCACTGGACCCTGTCCCTAAGCAAAAAATCCCTGGTAGTCCAGTGGCCCCCCTCTCAAGCCCCCCCCCCCCACTACCAAAAATCACCATGATTGTCTATTGACCCCCCTACCCTCCTCACACCTGGGATGCACTGGAAGGGGCTTAGCACCATATAAGGAAAACTTTATATAGTGCTTAGCCCCTCCCAGTGCATTCCAGGATACACTGGGCAGGGGCTGGGTACCATCATTTTGAGAAGGCAGGCCCAGAGGCAGTAGAAAGGAAGCATTGTTCCTGCCTGTAGAGGTATGTGGAGGGGAGGAGAGGAAAGGGACATTTTTTGTAATGGAGGGGGCTGGGAGGAGTGCGGTGGTGGTGGGGGCTCAGGTCAACTGCACCACCACAGAAGTTTTTTAAGGTCTTGGGGTGGTCCAGTCAGGTCAGAAGGGTTGGTTCAGGTGGGTTTTAGTTCCGTGAGCACCAATCATGGACAGGAGGGGGAGGGACCTTGCATAAAATTTTTCACATTAAAGGTAGGCACCCAGGTCTCTGCATTGCTCAGAATGCTCATTTTAATACTAATGAGCTCGCTGCAATGCATTTGCATAGGGTAGTCGGTAGCTGCTACAGGGAACAGTAAAAGGGATGCAGAGCCCTTTTGTGCATTACATGCTAAATAACATTTGCTTTAGACAGGCTACAACCAGTCTAAAGCAAGCATTCAAAGCACAGTAAGCATTGTGCATCAGGTCCTAAGTAAATCTTATTTTATATATTTATTGATGCATTATAAAAACTCAATCCACAGAATGTTTTCAGTTTAATCTGTCTTCAATGAAAATAGAGTGAAACTGGTTTGTAACTGATACTGTGTGTGTGTATCTCTCTCTCTCTCTCTCTCTCTCTCTCTCTCTCTCTCTCTCTCTCTCATATTACTATAAGTGACCACTGCCGTCCCTTTTCATGTGCAGATGCGATGTTAGAAGCAGAGCCTCTTGTCTTTCTTTTTATTTCTCTCTTGCAGTGAGGTACTGTGTTAATAGGAACCTGGTTTATCATGCATCATACATATATGAAATTCCTACAATGACATGAGAAACCAGGTCCCTGCTATGCCAGCACCACATTACAAATATTAAAAGAAGACCTTAAAAGAGATGCTATTTCCAAAATTTTATCTTCCTAAGATATGTGATGACAATGGTCAATTTTTTCTTTAAAAACATAATTAGAAATTAAAACATTTTTTAAATGTTGTTTCCTTGATATAATGTTGTCTCATCATATGCTTACCTTGGCTGTGCAGTTAGTACAATCTGCTTCTCTTCAGGTCAGCAGGCAACATATCCAAAATGAAGACACTCAGCAACACTCGAAATCCAGGCATCGTCAAAAGTTTCAGACGTCCGTTTCCTGGTTTACAATTTTGGGGCTTTGGAATAGGTTTGCTGTGGTGGTATTCCAAGAACAAAGAATGAATGTCAACCACGCTGTTCAAAGAACAGATCTTTGATGCAGTGGTGGAATTAAACGTGGGATTTAGAGACTGAGGAAAATGACAGTGATTGAGCTCATTATCCTTCACCTGAGAAGCTGAATAGTCTAAGAATAATGCACGACACTGACAATATAAAGCTTAAAGCTCAGTGAGAGTTCCTAGTTGGGGGGGGGGCTACGATGGCAGTGGAAAGCACTTGTCTTCATGACGTCTTAGCGACCTTCTTGGTGTGTGCAATGAAGATGTGCGATAAGCATATGATGTGTCTATCCTTGAAAGCAACAATTCAGTGCAGTGTGACTGACATACAGCACCTTACAGCTTTACTGGTTTAAAAATTCATAGTGTAGATTGTAGAACGTAGCTAATGGGGTACAGCTGAAGTCCTGCTTGATCATATAGAAATGTAATATCAAAGAAAACAAAACAAAAAATACTGACATAACGATTCCATGACAGCAAGGAGTGAAATGCCATCTCATCACATACTCTATAAACAGACTGCGTCTAGCAGATTTGCCGAAAACTTGCGCTGCTTTGTTCTTTTTAACAGAAAACATTTAACTTGATTTTGCATGCTTCAGAGAACACAGACAAAAACATCAAGAGATTTGCTCTGAGACATACACAGACAAATTAGCTTCTGCAGCCGAATTCTTATCAATCTGTCCTGGAAATTTCCAACCATTCAAATGAGCAGCATGAAATTTCTCAGAATAATTCTGTGCAGAAGAATGTCTGTATTTTGCAAAGCAGGCAAACTCAGGGGAGATGCTCAAAGCAAACCAGAAGGGCATACAACATTTCATTTAGACTGGTTTTAGACAGTCTAAATAAAACATTATTGTGTGGCCAATGCACAGAGGCTTTCGTGGCTGCTTTTACCGTGTACAGAAGCAGCCACCAAAAGTCCTATGCAAATGAGCTTGCTCGTATTTAAATGAGGCTGCTGTCAATTCTGTGCAATGCTCAAAGAAATGGGGCATGGAAACCCCCTGCTCTAGGCCCCGTAAAATATGGCTGCCTCGCTAAAATTTAACGAATCTCTAAACAGCCAGCAATGCACAAAGGGGATCGCATGCAAATGAGTTGCATGGATCCCCCTTTGCATCCTGGCTGTTTGCGAGTACCATCTGTCAAATAGATTTGACATTGCTGTCAAATCCATTTGACAGCTCTGATGCACTGGACCTCCCCAACCCCACACTTTTTAAAAAATTTACCCTTGTGGTCCAGTGGACCCTGACCACCCCAATCTTTTTTTCCAGTGGACCATGACCTCCTCCTGCAACTCCCCGTGACCCCACAAACCTTTTTTAAAAATTATTTTCATGGTGGTCCAGTGGACAGAACCCCTTCCTCTGCGCATGTACACCCCCTCCCGTACCTGACCCCCACCCTGCCCTCCTGCCTCCATCTTGTTGTAAAGGTACAGGGAGGGGCGGGGGTGCGGGTCGGGTGAATGAGGGAGAGGTGTGTGCCTGCACAGGGGAAGGAGTTTGGTCCACTGGACCACCAGGGAAATTAATTCATGAGGGTGCGCTGGGAGGTGAGAGGTAGGAAGCACAAGCAGGCAGCCTTTATAGCTTCCTGCTTGTGCTTCTGTTCTCGCCAACAGCTTCAGAGCAGCTGTAAAATTTGCTTATTAAATTAGGGCTGCTCTGGAGCTGTGCATCCCCTGGAATACATATTAGACTACGAATAAGCTCATTAGAATACTAATGAGCTCATTGTAGTATATTTGCATGGGGTTCTTGGTGGCTGCTAATAGCACATGTTAGAGCCATGGAAACCCCTTTGTGCATTACTGGCTATGTAAACGTTTGCTTTAGACTGGCTAGAACCAGTCTAAAGCAAACGTTAATAGCACGGTAAGCTTTGTGCATCTGGCCCCTAGTGACTAAATTGGGGTAACATATGAGTGACATAAATGAGAAATTAGTTTCAAGTATTTGCTCAAAGTATCAGTGAGCAGTACATTGATTGAAAATGGGCATAAAATGTTATACCATTGGTACTACATTCCACGCCGACTTTTAAATATATTTAAATCTGGCACTGGCTCTTGTTGGCGTAATTCTGGTATGATCAGGGATATGTTTCATGTTTGGTGGACCTTTCCTATTATTCAAATCTACTGGAGGGCTGTTATTAGCTTGGTGCAGCAGATATTGAAGATCACATACCCCCGAGGGTGGAATATTGTCTCCATCACAAACTGGTGCCACCACAACACAGACTGGCAATACACCTGTTTACTGCTGCTCGTTTGGCTTTGGCGGCAGCATGGAAGAACCAACAGCCCGTGATTTGACAGTGTTACTGCACAAACTAGATTACTTCTGCTTAATGTGGGAACTGAAAGCACTCAAAAACAGGCATCTTACCATATTTCATCACATTTGGGATTGTCATCAAACTTGGAGATCTAGTAACAGCAACTGAATACTCTGTAGACATTTGCTGGGTGAACGCTTTGGTTACCTTGCTAGATGTTGGGCTCTGCCCCCTACTTGAGTTTTAGAGGGGAGAACCTACAGGGTTGTCATCGGGGTGGGGGAGGGGGGCTGGAAGGGTAATTTTGTTGTATGCTGATTGTTATCCTTGGCTGTTTTTGCTGTTTTTTTTTTTTCATTCTGTATTTTGTTTATTTTTGCAATAAAGTTTTAAAACTGAAAAAAAAACTACAGCAAAAACTACAAACATCTCTGAACTATCTTTAAAGGCCCACACCCAGAGAACACTAGCCTGCTTCCTGAGGTGTAGAAACCCATAGCACTCTATGGGGGAGACACACAGAAATCAGATGCTGTAGGGAACAGCACCGGAAAACACTGGCTGGAACACCGAGTCAGAATTACCAACCAATGCTCAACACTAACAGCATGCAGATTATATGCATGCTATTAGTGTTGAGCATTAGTCAGTAAAGTGACCGTGAACGTTCCTGGCGCATGCCAATAAGAGCTGTGTGGTAGGCACAGCTCTTGTGCACATGTCCAGGACTCCCCATTCCTTGATGATTTAGCAGACCCCTCTCGACCCTCCCAACCTTAAAAATCCTCTGGTGGTCCAGTGGACCCATCCCAACCACCCAACCTTAAAAACTTGGTGCTCCGGTGGACCCCTCCAAACCTAAAACCATCCCTGGTGGTCCAGTGGACCCCTGACCCCCCCCCCCCCAAAAAAAAAATCACCTGATGGTCCAGCAGGCCTACCAACCCAACCCAGTGGACCCCCATCCAGGCCAAGCTGGCCCGGGCCCTACCCCCTCGTTGCCACTAGTCCTGGTGGTCTAGTGGAATTTCCCTCTTCCAGACCTCTCCACATACCTTTCTGTAGAAGGCAGTAGGAATACCTACTCCCTCTTTCCTCTGAGTCTGCCCATTTCAAAATGGCCAGGATGTACAGGGCAAGGGCAGGACATCTCCATTTTGAAGCGAGCAGGCCCAGACGCAGGAGAGAGTAGGTCTGGGGTAGTTCCACTAGACCACCAGGGCCAGTGGTAACTATGAGCATGGCCCACTGGGTCAGGTTTCTGAGAAGTTCTGAGAGAAGAGGACATTTCTCTGGTAAGTGAACATTATTTTGCTTTGTGCTTTGGGAACTTGGGGTTAAAAGGAGGAATTGTTAGGTTAGTGATAAACAGAATAAAAATATATAAAAGCAAACTTTATCAACTAATCTCCATACTCTTTTCCCCCTAATTTTAAAACTTGACCTTTGTACCACAGCATTAACAGATAGCCTCTAGCAGGCACTGTAGGACCTAGCTTAGTCTTAGTGGGGGGAAAAAGAGAGAGAGAGAGAGAGAGAGAAGCAAGCATTATTAACTAGTTTCCATAGTGTACAACCCTTTCCCCATAGTTTTATATAGAAATTTTCTTGAAGTAGTGTCAGACTTGTGAGTTCTTGTACCAAGTAGAGCACTGCTGAGCCTGGTACTCGGGCCAGGTTCTGCTTGGCGGCTGGACAACCCCGGGTTTCACCTGCACTGACCGCTGTTCCCCAGAGGTTGAGCCCCTAGGTGCGGGTGGCCTGCAGGACTTACAGGACAGAGCTGGAAGCGGGATGATGAATGTATCGGCCAGGCAGTCAGTAGGCAGGCGGCAGGCAATAGAGTAATCCAGGTACAGGCGAAAGGCAGGTGGCAGGCAAGAGAGTAATCCAGGTACAGGCGAAAGTCAGTAAGCAGGCGGCAGGCAAGAGAGTAATCCAGGTACAGTCGAAAGTCAGTAAGCAGGCGGCAGGCAAGAGAGTAATCCAGATGCAGGCGAAAGTCAGTAGGCAGGCAGAAGGGTAATCCAAGAACAGGCAAAATCAGCAACGAGGGACAAGTAGATAAGAAGCAGACTACAGAGTTAGAAACACCTACCAAAGTAGAAGCTGAAGCATGGAGTCCAGGGAGAGCTCAGCTGATAAAGTGCTGGCGTCTGACATCAGCAGGGAGAAAGGGCACAGCTGTAGGACAAGAGCAGGGGAAGGAGGAACCAGAAGACCAACAGGAGAGAAACAAGGGAAGCCAGGCAGAGGAAGAGCAGACCCACCAAAAATGAAAATGTATCATATTTTCTTGTTTCCAATATGGAGAATAATATTATAGTAATACAGATAAGAAAGCCCAGTAACTTCCTCCTATGTGAATTAAACAAAACAACTGAACAGATACGTTACTTCCAAGACTCTGTAGTAATGGGACAATGAAACAACATGTGTAATAGTTTGTCCAAGTCACTTTTACCCTACAGGTTCAAAGGGGTTACGCTTATACATCCATCTTTGTTCAGTTCTTAGTACAAAACTTGCCCCGATCCCCTCCCCTTCTGTTCCCTTCATTGTGATCAATAACAAAGCATTGTAGGTCTTCAGACCTATGTGATTTTTTTTAAGAATACAGTGTGATACTACAGGTGCATTCTGGTTGTGCCTCCAAATACTGGACCAATTTTCTTTCACCCGTACCCAGAAAAGCCTAGTAGTTTTTCCCACGTAAAGCGAATAATACATACCTGTAGCAGGTGTTCTCCGAGGACAGCAGGCTGATTGTTCTCACGACTGGGTTGACGTCCACGGCAGCCCCCACCAACCGGAAGAAAACTTTGCGGGCAGTCCCGCACGCAGGGCACGCCCACCGCGCATGCGCGGCCGTCTTTCCGCCCGTGCGTGACCGTTCCCGCTCAGTTGAATGACAAGCAAAAAATTATGAAACGCAACTCCAAAGGGGAGGAGGGAGGGTAGGTGAGAACAATCAGCCTGCTGTCCTCGGAGAACACCTGCTACAGGTATGTATCATTCGCTTTCTCCGAGGACAAGCAGGCTGCTTGTTCTCATGACTGGGGTATCCCTAGCTCTCAGGCTCACTCAAAACAAGAACCCAGGTCAATTTAACCTCGCAACGGCAAGGGTACAACAGAAAATTGACCTACGAAGAACAACTAAATGAGAGTGCAGCCTGACCAGAATAAATTCAGGTCCTGGAGGGTGGAGTTGGATTTACACCCCAAACAGATTCTGCAGCACCGACTGCCCGAACCGACTGTCGCGTCGGGTATCCTGCTGGAGGCAGTAATGTGATGTGAATGTGTGGACAGATGACCACGTCGCAGCCTTGCAAATCTATTCAATAGTGGCTGACTTCAAGTGAGCCACCGACGCTGCCATGGCTCTGACACTATGAGCCGTGACATGACCCTCTAGAGTCAGCCCAGCCTGGGCATAAGTGAAGGAAATGCAATCTGCTAGCCAATTGGAGATGGTGTGTTTCCCGACAGCGACCCCTATCCTGTTAGGGTCGAAAGAAACAAACAATTGGGCAGACTGTCTGTGGGGCTGTGTCCGCTCCAAGTAGAAAGCCAATGCTCTCTTGCAGTCCAATGTGTGCAACTGACGTTCAGCAGGGCGGGTATGCGGTCTGGGAAAGAATGTTGGCAAGACAATTGACTGGTTAAGATGGAACTCCGACACCACCTTCGGCAGGAACTTTGGGTGAGTGCGGAGCACTACTCTGTTGTGATGAAATTTAGTATACGGAGCATGAGCTACCAGGGCTTGAAGCTCACTGACCCTACGAGCTGAAGTAACTGCCACCAAGAAAATGACCTTCCTGGTCAAGTACTTCAGATGGCAGGAATTCAGTGGCTCAAAAGGAGGTTTCATCAGCTGGGTGAGGACGACATTGAGATGCCATGACACAGCAGGAGGCTTGACAGGGGGCTTTGACAAAAGCAAGCCTCTCATGAATCGAACGACTAAAGGCTCTCCAGAGATGGCTTTACCCTCTACACGATAATGGTAAGCACTAATCGCACTAAGGTGATTCCTTACGGAGTTGGTCTTGAGGCCAGACTCTGATAAGTGCAGAAGGTATTCAAGCAGGTTCTGTGCAGGACAAGAACGAGGTTCTAGGGCCTTGCTCTCACACCAAACGAAAAACCTCCTCCACTTGAAAAAGTAACTCTTTTTAGTGGAATCCTTCCTAGAGGCAAGCAAGACACGGGATACACCCTCAGACAAACCCAACGAAGCGAAATCTATGCCCTCAACATCCAGGCCGTGAGAGCCAGAGACTGGAGGTTGGGGTGCAGAAGCGCTCCGTCGTTCTGCGAAATGAGGGTCGGAAAACACTCCAATCTCCACGGTTCTTCGGAGGACAACTCCAGAAGTAGAGGGAACCAAATCTGACGGGGCCAAAAAGGCGCTATCAGAATCATGGTGCCATGGTCTTGCTTGAGCTTCAGTAAGGTCTTCCCCACCAAAGGTATGGGAGGATAAGCATACAGGAGGCCCATCCCCCAATGGAGGAGAAAGGCATCCGACGCTAGTCTGCCGTGGGCCTGTAGTCTGGAACAGAACAGAGGCAGCTTGTGGTTGATCTGAGAGGCGAAAAGGTCCACCGAGGGAGTGCCCCACTCTCGGAAGATCTTGCGCACCACTCTGGAATGGAGCGACCACTCGTGCGGTTGCATGACTCTGCTCAGTCTGTCGGCCAGACTGTTGTTTACGCCTGCCACATCCCGACGGCTTCCTGACACAGGGGGCGAGATCCGGTGCCCCCTGCTTGTTGATGTAATACATTGCAACCTGATTGTCTGTCTGAATTTGGATAATTTGACAGGACAGCCGATCTCTGAAAGCCTTCAGTGCGTTCCAGACCGCTCGGAGCTCCAGGAGGTTGATCTGAAGATCCTTTTCCTGGAGGGACCACAGTCCCTGGGTGTGAAGCCCATCGACATGAGCCCCCCAGCCCAGGAGAGACGCATCCGTCGTTAGCACTTTCGTGGGCTGTGGAATTTGGAATGGGCGCCCCAAGGTCAAATTGGTCCGAATGGTCCACCAGCGCAGTGAATTGCGGCAGCTGGTGGAGAGGCGGATGACATCTTCTAGATTCCCGGTGGCTTGATACCACTGGGAAGCTAGGGTCCATTGAGCAGATCTCATGTGAAGACGAGCCATGGGAGTCACATGAACTGTAGAGGCCATATGACCCAGAAGTCTCAACATCTGCCAAGCTGTGATCTGCTGAGACGCTCTGGTCTGGGAAGCCAGGGACAGGAGGTTGTTGGCCCTCGCTTCTGGAAGGAAGGCCTGAGCCGTCTGAGAATTCAGCAGATCTCCTATGAATTCCAGAGATTGGGCAGGCTGGAGATGGGACTTTGGGTAATTTATCACAAACCCCAGCAGCTCCAGGAGGCAAATAGTGCACTGCATGGACCGGAGAGCTCCCGCCTCCGAGGTGTTCTTGACCAGCCAATCGTCGAGATATGGGAACACGTGCACTCCCAGCTTGCGTAGATTCGCCGCCACCACCACGAGGCACTTCGTAAACACCCGTGGGGCAGAGGCGAGCCCAAAGGGCAGCACACAATACTGAAAGTGCCGTGTGCCCAGGCGGAATCTGAGATACTGTCTGTGAGCTGGCAGTATCGGGATGTGAGTGTATGCGTCCTTTAAATCCAGGGAACATAGCCAATCGTTTTTCTGAATCATTGGCAGAAGGGTGCCCAAGGAAAGCATCCTGAACTTTTCTTTGACCAGGAATTTGTTCAGGCCTCTCAGGTCTAGGATGGGACGCATCCCCCCTGTCTTCTTTTCCACAAGAAAGTACCTGGAATAGAATCCCTGCCCTTCCTGCCCGGGTGGTACGGCCTCGACTGCATTGGCGCTGAGAAGGGCGGAGAGTTCCTCTGCAAGTACCTGCTTGTGATGGGAGCTGAAGGACTGAGCTCCCGGAGGACAATTTGGTGGAAGGGAGGCCAAATTCAGGGCATATCCGCACCGCACTATTTGGAGAACCCACTGGTCGGAGGTTATAAGAGGCCACCTTTGGTGAAAAAATTTTAACCTCCCTCCGACCGGCAGATCGTCCGGTACGGACACTTTGAGGGCGGCTATGTTCCCATGGATCCAGTCAAAAACCCGTCCCCGGTTTTTGCTGTGGAGGCGCAGGGGGCTGCTTAGGCGCACGCTGTTGACGGGAACGAGCGCGCTGGGACTGTCCCTGTGCCTGACGAGGCCTTCGGGCCGGCTGGGTGTACCTACGCTTGGTATAGGCTTAGGGTGCAGCCTGCCGGGTCCGGGAAAAACGTCCACCTGCTGAGGTGGATGCTGAAGGCGCCCGGTGGGAGAGCTTGTCGAGGGCGGTTTCCCGCTGATGCAGTTGGTCCACCAGCTGCTCGACCTTCTCGCCAAAAATATTATCCCCCCAGCAAAGGACATCGGCCAGTCTCTGCTGGGTGCGGTTGTCCAGGTCAGAGGCACGCAGCCATGAGAGCCTGCGCATCACTATCCCTTGGGCCGCAGCACGAGAAGCCATGTCACAGGTGTCATATATACCCCTGGACAGGAACTTTCTGCACGCCTTCAGCTGCCTGACCACCTCCTGAAAAGGCCTGGACTGCTCCGTCGGGAGCTTGTCAACCAGGTCCGCCAGTTGCTTCACATTATTCCGCATGTGGATGCTCGTGTAGAGCTGGTAAAACTGGATGCGGGTCACGAGCATGGAAGATTGGTAGGCCTTCCTCCCAAACGAGTCCAGAGTGCGAGACTCCCGCCCTGGGGGCGCCGAGGCGGTATCCCTCGAACTCCGTGCCCTCTTGAGAGCAGAGTCCACGACCGCCGAGTCATGAGGCAATTGGGGCCGCATTAACTCTGGGTCCGAGTGGATTCTGTATTGGGACTCTGCTTTCTTGGGGATGGTGGGATTAGATAGTGGTCTCAACCAGTTCCGAAGCAGTGTCTCTTTGAGGACATTGTGCAACGGCACCGTGGAGGACTCTCTAGGTGGTGATGGATAGTCGAGGACCTCGAGCATCTCAGCCCTCGGCTCATCCACAGAGACCACGGGAAAGAGAATGCAAATAGACATATCCCTGACGAAGGAGGCAAAGGAGAGGCTCTCAGGTGGCGAGAGCTTTCTCTCTGGTGAAGGAGTTGGGTCGGAGGGAAGGCCCACAGACTCCTCTGAGGAGAAATATCTGGGGTCCTCCTCCTCCCCCCACGAGGCCTCTTCCTCGGTGTCGGACATGAGCTCGTGCAGCTCAGTCCTCAACCGGGCCCGGCTCGACGTCGAGGCACCGAGGTCTCGGTGGCGTCGTCGAGCGGTGGACTCCCGCGCCGGCGGGGATGAAGCTCCCTCCATCGACGTCGACGGGGACTCCACCTGCGTGGCGGTCGAGACCAGCGCCGCAAGCGAGTCCCCGTCAACGTCGATGGAGTGAGCTTCATCCCCACCGGCGCCGGGCTAGAGCACGCCGGCGCCACAGTCAACGGCGCCGAGGGCGCAAGCACCCCCGGCGCCGGCACAGTCTGGCGCATCAGCCCTTCCAGAATCCCCGGAAGGATGGCTCGGAGGCACTCGTCCAGGCCCGCTGTCGGGAAAGGCGAGGGGGCCGGTAGAGGCGTCAATGCTGGAAGCTGTTCGGGTCCAGGAGACTGCACCGAAGTGCTGGAACCCTGACGTGGCGGTACCTCTACTACAGAGGGGGACCTCTCCTCTCGACGCTGCCGCTTCCTCAGCGTCGACTCATCCCCAGCGCCGGGAGCCAGATGCGTTGTGGGCGACCGATGACGGTGCTTCTTCGCCTTTTTGCGGAGCCCGTCATCGGCGCTTGGTGGAACTGAGGAGGAGGAGGTCGATCCCCCTCGGCCTCGAGGGATCGGGTCCGACAGGGTTCGGTCCCGAGGGCCCTGGGTAGAGGGAGTGACCGGGGCCGATTGCCCCCGCGGCCTCTCACCCCTGCCTTCACCGGGGGACCGGCGGGCCGACGGGACCTGTGCTCCTGGGGTCGATGCCATCGGTGCCGATTTCGTGGACATCGATACCGGTACCGAAGAACCGGCCGTCGATACCGATGCCGTCGAAGTCGACGTCGAGGGGCCGGTGCAAGTTCCAAAAAGACGGTCCCGAAGAACTTTCCTCGCTACCTGTGTCCGTTTCCGGAGACCGAGACACAAAATATACGTCTTGGTATCGTGCTCCGGCCCGAGGCACTGGAGGCACCAAGCGTGAGTGTCGGTCTGCGAGATATGCCGGCCGCACCGACCATACTTTTTAAATCCACTCGGGACCTTCGAGGACATTGACGGAAAAATCGCGTCGGCGAAGTCAAAGTCGTCGATGGTGGCGGTAAAATTCACACCTCAAAAATAAATCGACCGTGCGGCCACAAGGCCGCAACGAGACGCCCCCGCTAAGAGACGAGGGGAAACAAAGTTCAGCGTTTTTTTTTTAACTAAATAGAAAAAACGAAGAACAACGAAAAGAGAAAAAGAGAAAATTCGCGGCGAAAGCGCGATCCGGTTTCCGGGGCTGACAGAGAGAGAGACGAACACGGCTCTCTCCAGCGCGGAAAAGAAAAGACTGAGCGGGAACGGTCGCGCACGGGCGGGAAGACGGCCGCACATGCGCGGTGGGCGTGCCCTGCGTGTGGGACCGCCCGCGAAGTTTTCTTCCGGTTGGTGGGGGCTGCCGTGGACATCAACCCAGTCGTGAGAACAAGCAGCCTGCTTGTCCTCGGAGAACACTTATTACATGGGTAACCAATTATGCATACTACAAAGACGTATTACAGTCTGACTGGTGTCTTAACCTATAAACCATTCCGCATATGGGTGAATGAACATCGGTTCAGTATTTATTTATTACATTTGTATCCCACATTTTCCCGCATAGCAGTAGGCTCAATGTGGCTTACAGGTTCTGGAGAGGAGAGTTCCAACTCCAGGAATATATACAGAGTGGAAAATAGAGTAACAGTAGGTGCAAGGAGGCTGATAAGGTTCCGGAAAAGAGAATACAACTCTGGGACGAATATATATAGTATCATGTTGTATGTTAAAATTGCATAGGTTTGAAGACCTACTATGCTTTGTTATTGATCACATTGAAGGGAAAAGAAGGAGAGGGGATCTGGGGAATATTTTACTAAGAACTGAACAAAGATTGATATATAAGCTTAACCCCCTTAGCATCTGCTGAGTTAAACATTAACATTAATTGGCAAGTCATTTTTACAACATAAGCACCTGTTATTCTCCTTATTGAGCTTGTGCAACTGACGGGAGTTCAAATGGGCTCTCCGCATGATAAATACTGTGTGTTACACTGCTGCAGAGGTGAAAGCCCTATTGGACTTAGACCAGAGTCACTCCCGTTGGCCATCAGATGACTGTACAGAGATCATGTTGCCAAAGCCTCTGTAATAACATATTGGGCTTTGGGGAAGGAGTTCTCAGAAATATAGAAACAAGAAGCAATACAACTAGAAGAATGAAAATCCGTGCAACAGACAATTATACTATGGCTGTCCTGCCTTAAGTGTTGTTTCCACAGTAATGATGCAAGGATGTACTTAAGTAGAAACTAACAGAAATAGGAAGAAGAGGCAAATGAATCTTCTCCTTCAGAGCTTCAAATAACAGAAAGAAATTCCCAGACATAAGATGCTTGATGGAGAAAATGCTTTAATTCATGCCAAACTAGCCAATCAGAATGAATATTATTTTCAGGTGAGGGTTGAACAAAATAGATAAGTCATGTGACTTCACAGGACCTCTAGATAATAACCTCAATCAGAATAGAGAGGCTTTAATAACTATAGGGTGGGGTGGGGGACCATTAATTTGCTCTCAACTTAAACCTATGCTGGTTTTACATCCTCTGGCTCAGCAACATACCACCACCTAGAGAGTGTTTAAGAATAAATACTTGGTGATAAGTGTAAAAATGAGGGAACCCATCCCCCTCTCTTCCACATTCCTCAGATAGATGAGCCTATACAGTTCAAACTCCTCTTACTGAATTACAAGTACATTCATTTTGCCCTGTATCTCTCCTTTCTTATCTCTCCCTACACAGTCCCTGGGAACTTCATTCATCAGGTGTCACTCTTAACTGTACCCTTCTCCTTCAGTACCAAGTCCAGACTCCATTCTTTCCATCTTGCTGGATCATATGCCTAGAATAGACTTCCTTGTTAGCAGTGTGTCTTTTCTAGTGAAAAAGATGCCGGTACTCAAATGCCAGGCCATCCTTCAGGGGTGGGGTGATCACTGAGGGACCCACCCCACAATAGCCAGGCCCCCTGCAACCAGTCACAGAATCTATGACAAGGCAGAATTGGTATGTAGAGCCTGAGCTCTTTCATTAAAACTCGGGGACCATGGGTCAATTTTAGCAGACAATGGAAAAGGTGTCAGTACTCAGTACCCCCAAGTACCCCCTCAAAATAAGCCCTGCTTGTTAGTCACATCAGGAGGGAAGTGAGGGATACAAATGTCATAATGTAATGCATCATGCTCTGTCTCTGCTCCTATTCAAATCCAGGCTAAACACCCACCTTTGTGAGGCTGCTTTTAACTTTTAACCCCTTATTCACCTGTTCAGTGCCCATGTTGTTTTAATCATTTCTATAATCAATGAAACTCCTTAATGCTTTCTTTATCCTATTTGTCTGTGCTGAATGAATTTTACACTCTATTAAGCAGGAACTGTGTCATACATGCTTGTGTATAGCGCTGCATACAACTAATGGAGCTATAGAAATGATGGTTCTTTGTCAGTTCCCACCTGGACAGTTTCCACCTGATAGTTCCCACCCACCAATTCCCATCTGGACAATTCTCACCACACCAGGGAGGACAATTCCCACCCATAACCCAAAAAATACAAAACACACTAGGACCAGTAATCTCCCTCCCTTTTCTCTTCCAGATCGTTTGGGGGGCCAGTACCCCCTCATACCCCCCCTCCACCAGGGGTGTAGCCAGACTTCTGCGGGAGGGGAGTCCAGAGCCCGAGGTAAGGGGGCACATTTTAGTCCCCCCCCCCAGGTACCGCCGCCCTCGCCACTTTTGACCCTCCCCCGGCGCCCCTCTCCTTTCGACCCCCCCCCTTCCCACCGCCACCAACCCTTCCCTACCGCCGTCAGGTGCCTGTGCTGGCGGGGATCCCCAACCCCCACCAGCCAAAGTCCTCTTCAGCGCCGGTCTCTGGTCCGGTGCGTTGCTGCAGCTGATCTGAATGGAAGGATTCTGTTTCTGTGTGAGTAGTCCTGACGTCCCTACGGCTCAAGCTTCAAGTTTATTAAAAATTTGATATACTGCATAACAGTTAGCGTTCTAAGTGGTTTACAATAAAATCACATTATAGAATCCCGCTACACCTAGATAATTTTAAATATTAAACTTTACATCGTCTGATGTTTGGTTATGCATTTTACAGGATTAGTGTGGTAGGGGTGGTTTTGGGATGTTCATGATTGTTGAGTTTAATTATCAAAACCTCCAGGTGGGAGGAGCTAGGAGCCTGAAAGTTAATTACTTGAGGAGGGATGTAAAGCTGAAAGTTCACCTAGCATGACAAATACCCTTGCATTGGCCTTGGAACATTTATGCCTACACTGGATCAAGCATAAATATTGACTTGTACCTGCCACATGTGGGTGTATGTATAAGCAGGGTATATATATTATATTATATTATATTATATATATATATATACATACATACATATTGACTGACTGCATGCAGCCAATTCTAAAATCACCTCTTAAATTATCTAATTTTCCCCTAACCATTTCATTGTGAACATCTTTAAAACTAAACCTGTGGTGTTCAAGGACCGGAATTGAGAACCCCTGCCTTGAGTGATGCTTCTTACACACATTCTGTTTTCACAGCTTTCATCCTGTATTCTACTGTGCTGCATCTACTATCCACCTTATAATTGAAAGAGAAAAACGCCTAGATTTCGACCCAAACTGTGAGATAGACGTTTATCTCACAAAAATGAATAAATCGGTATAATGGAAAGCCGATTTTGGACGTTTTCAACTGCACTCCATCGCGGAAGCGTACAAAGTTGACAGGGGCGTGTCGGAGGCGTGGCGAAGGTGGAACTGGGGCGTGGTTATCGGCCGACGAGAGATGGGCGCCTTTCGCCGATAATGGAAAAAAGTATGCGTTTGTAGCTAGAATTTAGGGCACTTTTCCTGGACCCTATTTTTTCACGAATAAGGCCCCAAAAAGTGCCCTAAATGACCAGATTACCACCAGAGGGAATCGGGGATGACCTCCCCTGACTCCCCCAGTGGTCACTAATTCCCTCCCACCACAAAAAATGATGTTTCACAACTTTTTATTTTCATCCTCAAATGTCATACCCACCTCCCTGGCAGCAGTATGCAGGTCCCTGGAGCAGTTGTTAGGGGGTGCAGTGGACTTCAGGCAGGTGGACCCAGGCCCATCCCCCCCTACCTGTTACAATTGTGCTGCTTAATGCTTAGTCGTCCAACCCCCCCAAATCCACTGTACCCACATGTAGGTGCCCCCCTTCACCCCATTAGGGCTATAGTAATGGTGTAGACTTGTGGGCAGTGGGGTTTGAGGGGGATTTGGGGGGCTCAACACACAAGGGAAGGGTGCTATGCACCTGGGAGCTCTTTTACCTTTTTTTTTTTTTTGTAAAAGTGCCCCCTAGGATGCCCGGTTGGTGTCCTGGCATGTGAGGGGGACCAGTGCACTACGACTCCTGGCCCCTCCCACAAACAAATGCCTTGGATTTATTCGTTTTTGAGCTGGGCGCTTTCATTTTCCATTATCACTGAAAAACAAAAACGCCCAGCTCACAAATTGTCGAATAAAACATGGAGGTCTATTTTTTTCGAAAATACGGTTCGGTCCGCCCCTTCACGGACCCGTTCTCGGAGATAAACGCCCATGGAGATAGACGTTTTCGTTCAATTATGCCCCTCCATGTAGCTTCTACTATGTATTCTTGACATTAATCCTAAACAATGGATAATTCCTGTTACTAGGCCAGTTTTAATCTATTCTTATTGCTCTGTCAGCTTCTTTTAATTCTAAATAATCCTATTAGTGCTGGTTCTACTGTAAATTCTCACTAGCGTGACATTGAGTGTGGATGGGTGTTCCTGTGTGAATGTGATTCATCACGGAAAGAGTTGGTTCACACTGCAGTCTTATCTTGCTTTTATCAATTTCATAAAAGGAACTCTGAAGACCTGTCCAATTGTTTATTAAGAACCATAAATAGGCCTCAGTTTGCAGGTATCATCTATACTAGGACTAGGGGTCATGAGAACTAGGACTAGGGGGCATGCGATGAAGCTACAATGTAGTAAATTTAAAACGAATTGGAGAACATTTTTCTTCACTCCATGTATAATTAAACTCTGGAATTCATTGCCAGAGAATGTGGTAAAGGTGGTTAGCTTAGCAGAGTTTTAAAAAGGTTTGGACGGCTTCCTAAAGGAAAAGTCCATAGACCGTTATTAAATGGACTTGGGGAAAATCCACTATTTCTGGGATAAGCAGTATAAAATGTTTTGTACTTTTTTGGGATCTTGCCAGGTATTTGTGACCTGGATTGGCCACTGTTGGAAACAGGATGCTGGGCTTGATGGATCTTTGGTCTTTCCCAGTATGGTAATACTTATGTACTGTCTTCACTTATTCAAGTTTCTGCTTCACAAGCCCAGGCCAAATCATCGCAGTGACCATAGCAACTCGATAAGAAGCAGATTAGGACCAGAATGGGCCTGTGCATGATCTGAAATATTCACACCATTTCATTTCTTAGGTTATTTATTCAGGGAAGGCAATGTGTACAGAGCTTCAGCTATACATCACACCCAGGAATAATCTGACTTCTTTACTTGACTATAAGGGGTAAAGGGTCAAAGATTTGATATACCAAGATATACAGTATATTTTAAAGAAAAGAGACACACACAGGCCGAGTCTGCCCACCAGATGTCACTGTTGTATGACGTTCCCACTTTCCATAAGCAGTTCAGTGCCGTCTCCCCTTCATTTCAGCTCCTGGCTTTCCTGAGGGAGGGGCTTTGGAACTGAATATAGGTCTCCTGAAAGGCAGCAATAACAGTCACAGGGTCAACCACTTTTTCATATAGCAATCCAACTTAGGATGGGCTGTAGAGAGCTTCGACAGAAACTCCAGTAATTTGGAACATCAGGACAGTGCCGGGCAGATTTTTACGGTCTGTGTCCCACAAATGGCTGAAACGTTGTAATTTGCATTCTTTACCTGTGCCAGGATTTCTGAAATGTGTCATTTCCAGGGCATGTTCACACACACTACATTTGCCGCATCTCTTGTGTCCTGAAGGAGTGTCTCTGGCATTTTCAGATGCAGCTTCTGGTAAGCAGGAGGGAACTAGAATCTCTTTCAAATTCTTTTCACATGAATAGGCCACCACCTTGTTCTTAAAACACTCGTGTTTTTTCCAAAATGTGTCAGTGGTGTCCGATAGAACTTTGTATGTGTCTTGCCAGATGGGAAAATTTCAATGTGCACACAATGTCTGGTGCTTGTTTCTTAGGTCTGGAGGTGAGTAATTGATCTCTGTCATCAATGGCAGTTCTAGCATATCCTACTTTTATATGTTTAGTGGGATATCCCATATTAAGGAACCTGCGTGCCATTATTTCTGACTGATTGGTGAAATCTTCAAAATCCGTGCAGATTCTTTACAAACGCAGAAACTGACAAAGTGGTAAGTTCTTTTGTAATGTGTAATGGTCCAGCTTTCCCTACATCTGTACGCAGCTGTGGAACATGCTACCAAATGACCTATTAACTTTCCGGAAACTTCTGAAGACCAACCTATTCAAAAAGACTTATAATATGAATACTTCACAAAAGACTTAAAATCTAATATGTATCAGATCAACCCAACATTGACTTCTCCAATCTGGATATTTTAATTTACTTTAATAATATTGAATATTTTAACATCTCCTATTCAATTCTTATGTACCTGTTATGAATCATTTACTTATTTCTCATAATTCATTTGTTGTTTATGATCATATTTAATCCATGCGATATTTTCATGTACCTTTGATTGTAATTCCTTTTTGTATTTATCATTCAATTAATGGTGACTACCATTGCGGCATAATGTAAGCCACATTGAGCCTGCAAATAGGTGGGAAATGTGGGATACAAATGTAGCAAATAAATAAATAAAAATAAAATGTGATAACTGGTAAAATGTTGTAGCGCTGTAGAAATGCTAAATAGTAGTAGTAGTAGTGATATGCGTTTTTCCGGAAAAGTAGGTCCAAAAAGCTAACTTCTTTTTCATCGTACTGTATCTTGAAATGAAGATTGGCATCCTTTGTGTTAAGCCAACCAAAGAATTCATTATAACCTTGTATTTGTTATCAACCGACTTGGCGAACGCCATTACGGTACTATGTAAGCCACATTGAGCCTGTAAATAGGTGGGAAAATGTGGGGTACAAATGTAACAAATAAATAAAAATAAATAAATAAATAAATTTAATGATACTGTATCACCTTTCCAAATTAGAAATATGTCATCAATATATCTCTTGTAAAGAAGGACTTGTTGTTTGAATGGATAATCTTCTAAAATTGTTTTCTCAAAATGTGCAACATACAAGTTGGCTATATCGGGAGCCATGCTGGAGCCCATGGCCGTGCCTTTTATTTGTTATCTTCTAATGTTATCTATGTCATCCTTTGTCCATTCCCCCTGGCCTATGTAGGTAAAACAAAGAGGTCCATAAAGACAAGAATCATAGAACATCGCAACTGTCTGAAGCAGAGTATTGACACTGCTCCCTTGGGTTCCACATTGGAAGAAAAAAGGACACTCTATATCTGACTTGAAATTCTTTGTTTTCAAAGTTCTCAAAAGCAACTGGCGTAGAAACATTACAGACAGTTACAGGAAGAGCAAAGACTGATTTTTCAATTGCAAACTCTAGAACCTTTAGATTTGAATGTAGATATTGAATACAAACATTTTCTATGATCTTATTTCTGTGCTTCATTAAAAACTGTGGTTCCCTTATACAATGTTAAGAGCATACACAACTATAAGAATACAATTTTTAGGTATTCTCATATTCATTTATGGTTTACATGACATTCCATGACACCGGACAACCGTAGATTGCTTAAATATTCTCATATATCTTCAGTTACTCTCATCATTAGCTGTTTTTTTATTTATTTAACGTAACTATGAGTATAATTCCTTTTTTCTCATTTTTTTAGGTCATACACAATTCAATTGCATGGTCCCAGCCTTTATTTTTATAGTGTAATATCTGTACTCCCGGTAGCAAACCTTCAGGGGGTGGTAGGCTCCCTTCAGCAGTCCACACACAAAGTCCTTCCAGACAACACAGCTTTTATTTCCAACCAGTTTATTTCCCCTCCTTCACAAATCTCAGTTTAAGGGGGTTAAAGTCCCATTCAGTTTCCAAAACAAAGCACAAGAATAAAACTTCCCTTTAAATCCAAGTTCTCCCCAGTTCAACAGCCTGGGTTTCAGTTTTAAAAGTCTTTCTGCTTGGGTGGTTGCAGAATGGCAGTACACCACCCACAACACAGCTAATTGATTCCTGTGACCACCCACTGCCTTCAGTCCCTGCAACTCTGCCCCAAAGTACAATTACAGTCCATGTCAACTGGCTCCTCCAAACCTGGTGTGTTGGTCTCTCCAGACTCTCCTTCCTCCAAGCACTCCATTAACTCTGCTTCTCTGCTAGGCTGTTGGTTGGAGACCTCCTCCCTCCCCCAGGTGGAAGGAATCTTGTACTGATTTCTAACCCAAGGGAATTGAGCTTTGTCATCCCTGCTCCCCCTTCTGGCCCTCATCTGCCATAGCAGCTGCTCTTTCCAGTCCTTTTCCCCCTCCCTTCCACGTGGGGGCCATACCGGGTTTTGGGACCTACCCCCCCCCCCCCCCCCCCCGATCCCTTCTCTGAGGGCCTTGTGGGGAATGTAGTCTGGCCCCATACCTCCTCCTGACCTGCTTAGACCCTCCAACCTCCTTACAATAGTTACCGTGTTTTAATTCCTCTGTATACATCCGCACTGGTCCATGTATTACTGTCTTTCAGTTTAAACATTTGTCGTGTAAAATAACATTTATGCATACATATATAGAAGCACCGATATATTATCATTAGTTTGGTAATTTTGGCATCCAACTTTCTATTCAATGTTTTATTTTATTTTATTTTACAGATTGATAGTTTTACCATTGCCTGGAGACTAATACACTTTATATATATATATATATATATATATATATATATATATATATATATATATATCCATTTTCAACTAGTTTCCATTCGATCAAGCACATACAGTGAAGATTTTTGGCAATGATCATTATAAATTCTTATTATTTATTTTTATTTTTGTATCCAATTAATATATCCCATTCTTTCATTCTGAACATAGTTTTTGGTACCTTTATATAAGTGTGCATAATATATGCAGTTTTGTCCAGTCAGGACCTCTGCCTGCCGATCCTTAGTTCATTAGAATGACTGATATTCTTAGCAATCATCTTAAGACTCACACACACTTACGTATGTTTACTCTATTTCAGAAAATGTTTTTTTGGAAGTGCAACAACGTAAACTTTTTGATGATGATTGTAGTCTTTTTTTAAAATAAGTCGGAGTAAATATCTTCCATAGCGTTTTCTCTACCAAACCTTTTCACACAATTTTGTCCCTTCAATTTAGACATTTCGGCACACCAACATACAGGTGTTTCAAGGTGCATCGTTAATCCAGTTAGTACTCTGAATATCTTTGCTCTATTGGTTATGTTTGCAAGATACCTACGTACAAGCATGCGCAGAAGTGATTTGGGCATTTTGGCGCAATTTTGGCCATTTAAATAACTGACTAACCAGGGACGCCTCTTGATACTTCACTGAGACCACTCTGGCAGTCCATAAAGATTTCTTCTTTAATTTTGGTAAGTCCTACCCCCTTTTTTTACAATCTAACTTGTTTTTTTTTTAATGATGTGACACGTATTCTCTTAATAACACTTCTTATACTCCCATTAAACCATATTCCATAGGTTTATAAGCATTTCCTTCCTTCCGGAAAGAATCCTTAGACGAAGAGAATTATCATATCCTAGAAAAGCTGGACATTATTTTTGATCATTTGTCCAATCTTCCTTAGTATTTTGCACGTTCTTAATCTTTTCTCTCATGAGGTTCTGGTGATAGCCTATTTAAAGTTTTGACACACAAATATATTTTTCCATGTCAATAGTATGATTAGTGGTTAAAATATCCGGATCTTGTGAAATAATAATAGATTTGTTTTACATAACATTGAGCAATATTTTGTAATCACGTATTTGTTTCACATATACACTGAACAATGTTCTAAAGGTTCATTGTCAGCCTCTTTTCATTTGAGAGAGCCTCTAGACTTAAAGCATTATTACAGTGAAGAAGGGTTTTGACAATCCGTTCGCACATACGTCTGTCATTTCATCTTGTTTTCTTTATGTTTCCCCTGTCTTTTGTTGTTACATTAGGCAATTTGTGCATATGCTTTTTTCTTCTTTTTTATCCCATGAGGTTCTGGGATAGCCCACTTAAAGTTTTGATATACACATATCAGCAATATAACCAGGGATTACACTTTTAACAAAAAATATAGATTTGTTTAGAAACACATGGTTGATATGCTAATCGGCAGCCTCTTTCCACCCAAGAGAGCCTTTAGAACCAAAGTGGTATTATAGTGGAGACGGGTTTGGCAATACTGTATGTCTTAACATATGTTCATTTCCTCTTTTCAGTGCCATTCTCCTGTATATTATCGATGGGCGAGTTTCCCTTTTCTTTCCCTTCACAGGGTTTTATTGATACCCATTTCGTGTACAAAATTTGATGAGTATTTCTTTTCAATATCGGCATTACATCATAAGGTCAGTACATTTTAATGTTTGCTCACTCTTATCAAATGTTGGTTTTACAAATGTTCATCTCAAATATATATATATTTTTTACATAAAGGTTTCATGTTGGTTTACATTATCTTACTATTGTTTTCATGTTCACATGATTTATTCATAAGAGATATTTATAATTTACATTTTGTATGATACAATGTTTACACTTTTTATATATAATTCATTTATATGTGTTGCTTTGAATATAGTTTTTCATTGTGTAATTTTTGTTTTTCAATTTTCAATGTTTTACTGTTCTCATGTTTATGCTATTTACCTGATTTATTTATAGGATATATTTACATTTTGTATGTTTTCCACGCTTTTTATATACAGCTCATTTATATGCAATATTTCGGAATATAGTTTTTTATTGTGTTATTTTCGTTTTTACTCTCCTAAGTTTTATTGTATATTTTTGTAGACTCCTGAGGCAGGTGCTTAGGCGCCGAAACACAGCAGCTGTGTCGTCGCTTTTGATGTTTTGTAATAAAGACTCTTACTCATCTACACATCTGCTTCGGTATTTGAGAAGAGCCAAGTCTCCCTACTCCCCCTTTCAGGCTAATTTCAGCACCAGGCCTTACCTGGATAGCAGAGCTAAATATCTAATCTAGTTCATCGGGGAGTGACAGAAGTTCTCCGAGTACCACCAATATTCAGTGCCGGTACTGAGGACAGCCTTTTAACCAGCCCAACTTGCCTGAATAGTTATCCAGACACCCACACTGGATATCAGTGGTTAGTTAATGTCCAGCCGTGTCTTTGCTCCGCCCCCCAAACTTCTCTGGCACCACCTGAATAGTGCTGAGGCAGTAGACCTGTTACCCAATGGCACTCTCTGTTTAAGTACTGCTGAATATCAGCCCAGAACATGGTCAACATATTAATTAGATAGGAGCTGCTCCTATCTTTTTAACTCCCACTGAATATTGACCCCATATGTAGCAGCAATACTTGCTGTTATTAGGAAACATTATAGAGAAGCAGATAAAGAAGAAAAAATAAAATAGATCATACATCTAGCACACAATTATGGGAGAAAAGGGGAAAGGGGGATAGGGGATGGTATTTGATATCAGTGGTGTAGCTATGTGGGGCCATGGGGGCCTGGGCCCCCCAAATTTCCTGTGAGCCCCTGGTTTTGCTGGTGGGGGTCCCAACCCCTGCTAGCTGAAGTGTTGTCCAATGCCGGTTTCCAGTGCCACCACATTGCCTGCCCTGGTCTGTCTTCCCTTCACGTCCAGCACACTCCTTTTACTGAAACTGAGAATGTTCAATTTCACTAAAAGGAGCATTCAGGACATGAGGGGAAGACAGAGCAGGGCAGGCAATGCGGCGGTGCTGGAGACCAGCGCTGGACAACACTTCAACTGGTAGGGGTTGAGGACCCCCGCTAGTCAAGGTATTTGCTGCGGCAGTGGGTGGGAAATGGCAGGGGGGAGTGGTAGGGTGGCGCAGCAGACTAAGTGCCTCCCCACCTTGGGCTCTGGCTTCCTCCTACTGCAAGGTCTGGCTATGCCCCTGTTTGATATACTGCATTTCTGTGGTTACAATCAAAGTGGCTTACATATTATATACAGGTACTTTATTTTGTGCCTGGGGCAATGGAGGGTTATGTGACTTACCCAGAATCACAAGGGAACAAAAGCGAGGAAGAAACCTAACAGAGGAGCAGAACTACATTTCTTTAATGTGGGTTGACTATTGAATCAATACTGAGAGCCTCTGAAGGAGACACCACTGGAGGAGGAACAGATGGGGAGATCTCAAAAAGAAAAAAGGACAAAACCTGAAAATTATCGTTTATTTATTTACTAGTATAAAAGGCCCTTTTCGGTAGGCAATGAAATGGGCGCTAGCAAGGTAATCCCCCCTCTGCAGCATCCTTCCTGTCTCCCCTGCCCCCCCCTGAAGCCACCCATCTGGTCTCAGGAACCCCTCCCCACCAACCCTCCTCTGCCCCTGCAGCCATGCATGTGCAGCGGCCCTCCTCTCTCCCCTGCAGCCACCCATGTCCAGCGACTCTCCTCTCCGCCTGCCCCCCCTGCAGCCACCCATGTCCAGCGACCCACCTCTCCCCCTGCAGCTACCCATGTCCAGCGACCCTCCTCTCCCCTGCCCCCCTGCAGCCACTCATGTCCAACGACCCTCCTCTCCTTTCCCCTTGCTCCCCCTGTAGCCACCCATGTCCAGCGACCCTCCTCTCCCCCTGCCCCCCCTGCAGCGTCCCTTCTGTCTCCCCTGCAGCCACTCATCTGGTCTCTGGGGCCCCCTCCCCACCTCACTCTTCCCTGCCCCCCATGCAGCCATCCATGTCCAGCGACCCTCCTCTCCCCCTGCAGCCACCCATGTCCAGCAACCCTCCCCCCCTTGGCACATCACCCAAACCCCTACCCCCCCTCTGGCACATCAACCCCCTTGCCAACCGCAGCCGCCAATACTAACGCTGTTTGGCCGCTGCTGCGTCTCCTGTTGAGCAGCAGCAGCCGGTACAAAAAGAAAAAAGCCAAAAAAAGATTTTAAACCTGAAACACGGCTCTGTAGACAGCCATCTGGCATTGGCTGTCATCTCTGCAGCCGCTCCTTCTCTCCCCTCTGACATCGCTGCGCACCTCCGGGGTCTTCCTGCAGAGGCAGTGATGTGGAGGGGAGAGGAGGAGCGGCTGCAGTGACGACAGCCAATGCCAGATGGCTGTCTACGGAGCCGCGTTTCAGGTTAAAAATTTTTTTTAGCTTTTTTCTGTTTGTACTGGCCGCTGCTGCTCCACAGGAGAAGCAGCAGCGGCCAGCCAGTGTTAGTATTGGCGGCTGCGGGTGGCAAGGGAGTTAATGTGCCCGAGGGGGGGTAAGGGCTTTGGTGATGCGCCGGGGGGAGGGTCTTGGGTGATGCGTCGAGGGGGGGTAGGGGCTTGGGTGTTGCGCTGAGGGGGGGCACTGAGAGCTGATTGGTAGGCAGGGGGAGGAGTAGGGAAACACGCTCCACGTGTTTCCCTACTCCTCCCCCTGCCTGGTTCGCGGTTTTGCAGGGCAGGGGCTTGGTTGTTGTGCCCAGGGGGGGCACTGACAGCTGTTTCCCAGGCAGGGGGAGGAGTAGGGAAACACGCTCCGCGTGTTTCCCTACTCCTCCCCTTGCCTTGGAATCAGCTGTCAGTGACATCACTGATGTCAGTGCATTCTAAACTGCCTAGCAGACCACCTCTGAGGGAGCCACGGTCCCAGGCACATTAGAACGTTGAAGGTGAGAATTATTATATAGGATTTGCAGAACTTTCTATACTGCTATAGCTGATGGGCAGAATAGAGCAGTGTACAGGCTAACATAGAAAACAAGAAAGGAACTCCATCAATATAAAGGAAAGCAAGCAAGGTAGTTAAGTTTAAAGACATGCAAAGCTAAAAGAATGCAAAATAAACATACACAAAGAAAAGCAGGGTTAAGGGCAATGTTCACTCTATGGAGTGACCTGCTGCATGCAAAAACATTTTTGAGTGAGTGCTGAAAATAGCCCTACAGCCAAAAGAGAGCTGGGAGAGGGGGTCCTCCTGAGCTATCTGCCTGGTCCCGTCCATCTGTAAAAAATGAAAACCTGTTCCAGTTGGATAGGCAGTGCCTTAAAAGGTGGAGGACAAAAGTTTTTTTTTTTTTTTTTACTTGCGCCAGAGAAAGAGGGAAAGATTAATCCAGGTGTGAGGAGCAAGGAAGATGAATGCACTGTGCGTGTTGATTCCAAGTGTGTATATTTTGGACTGGGCAGGACTAAATGGTGATCGTTTAAAAAATATGTGCTCCCTGATATGCTTCAAAATATATACATGTAAAACTCAACACATATGAAGCCCCAATTTGCATAAGAAGCCCCAATTTGCAAAAACCAGGAACGCAGAAATAAAAATGTTTTCTCTTTTTCTCCATTACCTGCAACTTATCAGGAAACACATAAATTTTAGTTTTCATTAACAATGCATCTCTTTTGCTTAAAAAACACTTTTGACATCCATTCCCTCTGAGTCCAAAATTGCCTGGATAATTAAGGTTTCAGCATGCTCGAGAAATGCAGTGACTACTGAGGGACAACATAGATTGCGGCCTCTTTCTTTTCATCCTCTGTGGAGGCAGAAGGTAGCAAATTTTTAGGGACAGGTGGAATAGAAGAAGCAAGACTCTTAAGGATTTCTAACAAATATTGAACATGCCCTATGGAGAAATCGTAACTATTTTAGGAAAATTAGTTGTTGCAGATTTGGTTTCCTAAAAATATTCTCCGTATTTTCAATCAAAATTAGCTTTTCCTCATACAGGCTCATTGACTTCCAGCTTTTTCATCTTTTGATGACAGGCTTCAGTTTTATCTTAAAGTAGAATCTCAGTTTGCAAGACACTGGAATCAGAAGAAACTAACTCCAGTTTTGCTGAAAGCTGTTGAATTTGCTCAGAGTCGGCTGTGATCACGCAATAACACTGACAATATCTTCCTTTTTAACTCTTCCTCTATATTTATTTATTGCATTTGTATCCCACATTTTCCCACCTCTTTGCAGGCTCAATGTGGCTTACAATACATCATGAATAGTGGACATAAGAAGAGAATAGGCATTTGGTATTACAGAAGGATTTTGGGTTACATGATAATGATAGTACATGATATTAATATAACAAGAAAACATTGTGAGACATTTCAAGATACATGTGGGGGAGTTCACATGTGTTGATCCTTGTGGTGTGTCCTGTCAAAGAGATGGGTCTTCAGTACAAAAGTAAAGATGACAAAACTAACCACACAATAGCCAAAATCACAACTTTAAATAATTACAAATACAAGAAGTAACAGAGGCAGGTGGTACATTATAGACTAACCCAATTATTGAGGCATGAGCTTTTGGGACCAGAGTCTACTTCGTAAGATGTATGAAATGAAGTTCAGGAGATAGGTACACCTATACATGAAGATGGCAGATACAAACATAAAGTAAAGTACATAAGTACATAAGTACATAAGTAGTGCCATACTGGGAAAGACCAAAGGTCCATCTAGCCCAGCATCCTGTCACCGACAGTGGCCAATCCAGGTCAAGGGCACCTGGCACGCTCCCCAAACATAAAAACATTCCAGACAAGTTATACCTAAAAATGCGGAATTTTTCCAAGTCCATTTAATAGCGGTCTATGGACTTGTCCTTTAGGAATCTATCTAACCCCTTTTTAAACTCCGTCAAGCTAACCGCCCGTACCACGTTCTCCGGCAACGAATTCCAGAGTCTAATTACACGTTGGGTGAAGAAAAATTTTCTCCGATTCGTTTTAAATTTACCACACTGTAGCTTCAACTCATGCCCTCTAGTCCTAGTATTTTTGGATAGCGTGAACAGCCGCTTCACATCCACCCGATCCATTCCACTCATTATTTTATACACTTCTATCATATCTCCCCTCAGCCGTCTCTTCTCCAAGCTGAAAAGCCCTAGCCTTCTCAGCCTCTCTTCGTAGGAAAGTCGTCCCATCCCCACTATCATTTTCATCGCCCTTCGCTGTACCTTTTCCAATTCTACTATATCTTTTTTGAGATACGGAGACCAGTACTGAACACAATACTCCAGGTGCGGTCGCACCATGGAGCGATACAACGGCATTATAACATCCGCACACCTGGACTCCATACCCTTCCTAATAACACCCAACATTCTATTCGCTTTCCTAGCCGCAGCAGCACACTGAGCAGAAGGTTTCAGCGTATCATCGACGACGACACCCAGATCCCTTTCTTGATCCTTAACTCCTAACGCGGAACCTTGCAAGACGTAGCTATAATTCGGGTTCCTCTTACCCACATGCATCACTTTGCACTTGTCAATATTGAACTTCATCTGCCACTTGCACGCCCATTCTCCCAGGCAAGGAAAAGTGCAGAACAGGGGGGAGCCTTATAGTAGAGGTGGCTCAGTTTGTGGCTCTCTACCACAAAATTAGAAATTTCAAAATACCATGGCATGCTTGGGTTTATTTTGTGTTTGATATACCGGCAGATCACAGAACTTTCACGGTGGTTTACAGTTAAAAAAAGAACCAAACAAATATGTTTTAAGTATGTTAAAATTGCAACACTAATTTGCAGCTCATTGTTAATGTCACCCTTGCTGTTGGTGTCTGAGCTATGATTGGCTCAGGCACTAACAAGGTGACATTTTTTTAAATACCACCATCAGTTGGCAAAAAAGCAAGCCTCGACCTCCCTCCCCATTCCCCCAAAAAATATCCCCTTCTCCAGGACATGATGACCCTGAAAATCCATGGTGACTAGTGGCACCCACCCAACTTAAAATGACTTTTTAAAAAGTCCCTGGCATCTAGTGGGACGTCACTGGCTCCTGTGCTGCTGTCTTCAAAAATGGCAGTGCCCAGCCCCATGCGGTCCATTCTGGGATGCACCGGGCAAGATCAGTCTGCCATGAAGATGATGACATCGGAGGCAGGAATGAATAGACATAGCATCTGCCTCGTTTAAGGTATGGAGTCTAGGGGGCCTGGGTGAGGGATGGGGGTGCCACTAGACACCACAGAGGGTTCTTTAAGTTGGGTCGGGGGAGGGAGAGGGTGCCACTAGACTACCAGGGATGTTTAATGTTGGAGGCAAGGGGGTCGAATAAAGGGAAAGAGCCACTAGACTACTGTACTTTTTTTTTAATTTAGAGGCTCTGGTGTTAGTTTGGGGGGGAGGGGCACTAGACTACCAGGGGAAAAGGAGGGCAATGCAGAAAACTATCAGGGGTAAGGAGTTCAGGTCAGGGGCTTATCCCTAGCACTTCTACACTGCCTCAGACCTGGCAGTAGATTTCTCGTACTGTAGACAGAGCATAGGTCATAGGCTTTTCTGCATTGCTATAGATTTGCTATTAGCCTCTTTAACATGTATTTTAATATGCTGTATGCTGAGGTCTACTGCATGAGTTAATCTGAATGCTGAGCCCCTTTCTGTATCATGCAGCCCTGAACAAGCGTGTAGACCGCTGTTTAACCCTGTGTTGCAACCTGCAATAGCTTTCTCCGTTGGCCCCAGAGTGTGAAAAGAGAGTAATGCCAGCAGCATAGTTCAATTAACAGTCTGCTGTAGTGAGTGAGAGAGAGCAAAAACAGAACAATCTAAGAATAGTTAAGTACTTTCACACCTGTAGTGTGCCATGAATCTGAATTCAGGCCTAGGGTGATGGTGTCAAGTTTTTTTTTATGAGTTCCAATTCAGCAGTTTCACACTAGAGTGTCCCTTCGAAGCTCCTTTGTAGAAGTATGCCAAACTTAGGTCCAGATGCTCAAAACTCCTGCGCTGTATGAAGTAGTGCTGGAAAATACCCCCACAACAGCACAGAGGAATTACTTCCAAATGCTCAACGCTAATATATGCAACTGATATGTACACTATGAGTTTCGAGCATTAGGCAATAAAGGGGGAGGATGATGCCTGGAGCATGCGCCTAAGAGTTCTGCATCAAGCCCAGCTCTTCAGCACATGCCCAGCACGCCAGAGAGGAGGAGGGAAGGAGGATGAAAAGGTGCCAACCATGGATGGAAGGAAATAAAACAGACATGTAGGAGACAAAAAAGGTGTGGCACTGTTTGTGCTTCTTGAGCATCGGGGCATAAATAAAATACCTGTCCCAGAATGATTCAACACTGTTTATTTCTATGCGCTCTCCAGGATAAACGATTTGTTTGGTTAGGGCACCTTTTGCTGCCTTCCCTATTCCTCCCAGCAAACAGACCTTGCCGCTGACAACCTTAACGCCAGCACCAGCAAAAGTGCCCTTGTTTGCAGCACTGTCTGCTGAGCATTAGGGAGTAATAGGAAATCAGCTCATCTGCATGCATTTGCATGCCTGTTGTGCTACCCCTAAGCAAGTTCTTTATTCCCTGCAGTGAGGGCCTCCAAGCATGGTGTGTTGGCAAACGCGGGGGGTAGTCTGGAGCTAATGGCCACTAGCACCCACGTTTCCTTCTAAGCATTGGGGCCTTAAAGTCAGATGGAGTGTTCTAGAAGGCTGAAATGTTCTCCTACTGGATTTTGAGTGTTGCCATTTCTAAAGTCTGATTTGTGTCCATTTATTCTTTTTCTTAGAGTTTGACCTGTTTGTCCAATGTAAGCAGCAGAGGAGATTACTGGCAGATGATGGTATATATTCCATTGGAGGAAGAACAGGTGAATAAGCCTCAGATGTTGTAACCGATGTTGCTGGGTGTATATGGATCAGCGTGGGTATTTAGTTCCTCAGTGGGTATCATTGTTGTACACTGTGCTGTTGCAGGTGATTATCTGTTTAAGGTTTTGTTTTGTTTTTTGTTACATTTGTACCCCGCACTTTTTCCCACTCACGGCAGGCAATGGAGGGTTAAGTGACTTGCCCAGAGTCACAAGGAGCTGCCTGTGCCGGGAATCAAACTCAGTTCCTCAGTTCCCCAGGACCAAAGTCCACCACCCTAACCACTAGGCCACTCCTTCACTGCTGTCCGGTTAGGGGGCTGTCAGTACTCTAGGGGTTTGAAGCTCAAAACCTAACACCAGCATTAAAGGTGTTTAACGCCAGACTAGCACTACTGCTGAATGCTCCAATGGTTTCAGAGCAGGAACTGAAACCATTGGGAATTCCCCTCCCCCCCCCAAAAAAAGGGTCTTAGGTGCGTGTAGCGCTGAAAACCTATCACCAGGTCCAGGGCAGTGTTAGAAGGGTTGGTTGAGAGGTGTCGAACAGCACCCCTGGTGTCCCGCCAATCCAACCACCCTGCCCCAGAAGGGCTTCCCCTTCTCCCAACAAACTAACAAAAAGCCCTGGTGGCCTAGCAGTGTCCTACCCCCCTCCCCAGTTTCCTCCATTCCTCTGGTGGGAAGCAGGAGGGATGACTACTTCCTCCTACCTTCAAAATGGTGGTTTCCTGCCCTGCCAGGTGCATCCTGGGATGCACTGGACAAGATCTAACTACCATATTCTTCCTTATATTCTTCCTTATAAGGATCTGAGGAAGCTAGAAGAATGGTCTAAGGTTTGGCAATTAAAATTCAATGCGAAGAAATGCAAAGTGATGCACTTAGGGAATAGGAATCCACGGGAGACGTATGTGTTAGGCGGTGAGAGTCTGATAGGTACGGACGGGGAGAGGGATCTTGGGGTGATAGTATCTGAGGATTTGAAGGCAACGAAACAGTGTGACAAGGCGGTGGCCGTAGCTAGAAGGTTATTAGGCTGTATAGAGAGAGGTGTGACCAGCAGAAGAAAGGGGGTGTTGATGCCCCTATATAAGTTGTTGGTGAGGCCCCACCTGGAGTGTTGTGTTCAGTTTTGGAGGCCATATCTTGCTAAGGATGTAAAAAGAATTGAAGTGGTGCAAAGAAAAGCTACGAGAATGGTATGGCATTTGCGTTACAAGACGTATGAGGAGCTTTTTCTAAGTTTGAGGGAGGGGTCGGAGTTGCTGGGAGGTAAGGAGCCCACTGGACCACCAACAGGAGGGGATCACTGGTCCACCACGGATATTTTAGGTATGGAGGGAGGGGGCCTATACTCGGGGGGGGGGGCTTTTTTATTGACAGAAGGTGTTGGGGTAAGAGGCCACAGCATGCCTTTTTTTTTGGTCAACTTTCTTGTCAGTACCTGAGCCAATCAGCACTCAGGCACTGACAGGATAGTTAGCACAGAGTACTGAGCAGCTAATTAATGCTGTGATTTTAGCGCAGCATTAATTTGTATGCTCATTACTCTGAGCATGCCGCAGAAATTTTCCTGTGCTAGGTTCATTGTAGAATTTCATTCTACTGCGAACCTTTGAGCATTGGTCCCCAGGATAGGAGTACCACCCAAAGCCTGTGAATGGGTGTATATCCTCAATGGTAAGTTTTAATGGTTTCAACTGGGAGTTCTAGGTAACAACCAGAGGAGTTTGATTCTGTAACAGATTGTTCCTGGGTAACTCTTTTGATCTGATCTGCTTTCTCACTTCAATGGCTGGGTAGTGTAATTTCAAAAATGTCTGTTGCAATTTCTCCAGCAGGAAATGTCAAGAGAAGAATCCATCCCTTATCTACAAAACATGAGTCCTATTTTTATTCCTGCTGCCCATATCTGAATTCTGTATAATAAAACTGCTAGCTTGCAGTTCTTTTAAAATAACTATTTTACAAAGCTGAAAAAAACCCTCACAGGCACCCACATACACAGTCTGCTAAAATTAGTTGTTTTTTTTTTTTTTAAGATTTCTCAAATATTTAAAGAAATCAATTTTTTTCAGGATACTTTGTAAAGCCAAAGAATGACCCCCCCCCCCCCCAACAAATAAAAATAAAACCTTTGCTTTTGAATAACAATGTTTATCTACAATTTGATAAACTGGTACTGTTCTGTGATCAGGTAAGCATAAAAAGGTTAAGATTCAGCCACTAGGTGGTAGCAATTTATTTTGTACCAGTCTAGCTAAACTGATTATCCTTAAGCACAGCAGTTCACTCCATGTTAAAATATTTTTTAGTGCAGAAACAACAGAAGTAAAACTAACATCCCAAGAGTAGCATGGTGGACATAAAAAATACACACAACAGCTGAATCTGAAACTTCTCAGTAATGCTTAAAAAAAAACACCCAACAACTAAATGTTGGGGTAGATGTCCTTAATCCCTTTGTAATACTGAATCTTTAGACTAGCTCATGGGCTGATGATCAGAAGCAAACGCACACGCTAGAGGCTGTTAGCTCCATACTAGTGCCTGCGTTTGCTACCGCCCCATGATCAGAGCCCCCGAGCACATGAAACAATGCGCTTGCGGGCTCTGAATGCAACTAGCAAGTCAGCACGGCTTTTGTGTGGGGAAATCTTGCCTGACCAATTTACTTCAATTCTTTGAAGGAGTAAACAAACATGTGGACAAAGGGGAACCGGTTGATATATTGTGTATCTGGATTTCCAAAAGGCGTTTGACAAGGTACCTCATGAAAGGCTACAGAGGAAATTGGAGGGTCATGGGATAGGAGGAAATGTCCTATTGTGGATTAAAAACTGGTTGAAGGATAGGAAACAGAGACTGAGGTTAAATGGGCAGTATTCACAATGGAGAAGGGTAGTTAGTGGGGTTCCTCAGGGGTCTGTGCTAGGACCGCTGCTTTTTAATATATTTATAAATGATTTAGAGATGGGAGTAACTAGCGAGGTAATTAAATTTGCTGATGACACAAAGTTATTCAAAGTTGTTAAATCGCGGCAGGATTGTGAAAAATTGCAAGAGGACCTTACGAGACTGGGCAGCTAAATGGCAGATGACGTTTAATGTGAGCAAGTGCAAGGTGATGCAAGTGAGAAAAAAGAACCTGAATTATAGCTACGTCATGCAAGGTTCCACGTTAGGAGTTACGGACCAAGAAAGGGATCTGGGTGTCGTCGTCGATAATACACTGAAACCTTCTGCTCAGTGTGCTGCTGCGGCTAGGAAAGCGAATAGAATGTTGGGTATTATTAGGAAAGGTATGTAAAACAGGTGTGAGGATGTTAAAATGCTGTTGTATCGCTCCATGGTGCGACCGCACCTTGAGTATTGTGTTCAATTCTGGTCGCCGCATCTCAAGAAAGATATAGTAGAATTGGAAAAAGTGCAGAGAAGGGCGACTAAAATGATAGCGGGGATGGGACGACTTCCCCATGAAGAAAGATTAAGAAGGCTAGGGCTATTCAGCTTGGAGAAGAGACGGCTGAGGGGAGACATGATAGAGGTATATAAAATAATGAGTGGAGTGGAACAGGTGGATGTGAAGTGTCTGTTCACGCTTTCCAAAAATACTAGGACTAGGGGGCATGCGATGAAACTACAGTGTAGTAAATTTAAAACAAATCGGAGAAAATCTTTCTTCGCCCACCGTATAAATAAACTCTGGAATTCGTTGCCGGAGAAAGTGGTGAAGGCGGTTAGCTTAGCAGAGTTTAAAAAGGGGTTGGACGGTTTCCTAAAGGACAAGTCCATAAACCGCTACTAAATGGACTTGTTGAAAATCCACAATTCCAGGAATAACATGTATAGAATGTTTGTACGTTTGGGAAGCTTGCCAGGTGCCCTTGGCCTGGATTGGCCGCTGTCGTGGACAGGATGCTGGGCTCGATGGACCCTTGGTCTTTTCCCAGTATGGCATTACTTATGTACTTATGTAAATGTATTCCTCCCCAATGATCAGTGAGCAGCGTGTCAAACATTAGCACGCTGTCCGCGGCAAACCCTATGCCAGCTCGGAGTTGGTGCTAGGGTTTGCAGACCATTGGGGAGGAGCGGTGAGCCCTGTCCAGCATGCATTTACATGCTAGCAGGCCCCCCATCCCCCCCAATGCAGCAACCTCCCCCCCCACGCAGGAGCAGGAACCCCGACCCGACACCCCCAATACAAGTTCAGGGGGGGGTGGAGATCCGGTGGGTCTCCAGTCCCCCTAACTGCCCCTAGCATCCCCTCAAATAGAGAGCCCTGGTGGCCCAGTGGTGGTCTGGCGGCCCTCTTCCCCACCCCCTATCTTTGTTGGAGGAGGAAGGTGGCCTCCCTCCTCTTCCATCGGTTCCACCTCTAAAATGGCAGCTCCCAGCCCTGCCCAGTGCATCCTGGGATGTGCTGGGTGGGGCTTCACTGTCGAAGGGTTGGTTGAGGAGTTTCTCTCCCTCAAACTCAACTACCCTGCCCTGGACTGCCTCCTGCATCTCTCTCCCCCCCCCCCCCACCAAGCCACAAGCCCGACCTGACCCGACTGAGACCCCCCCATATTAAAAAAATATTCTGAAGTGGTCTAATGGCTCCCCTCACCCACATTCACACACATAAGTGGCCTTACCCCCCTCCTTCCCAAAACTAAAAACCTCCCTGATAGTCTAGTCCCTGCCAGTCCCATAAAAAGAGACCTCCCTCTCTAGTGATAGTTTACTGCCCTCTCCCCATCCACCCCACAACTCCAACCCAAGACCTCCCTATACCTAGAAGAAATGAGACAGGAGCAATGCCCACTTGTTCCTATCTAGGGGTGCAATCATCTTCAAAATGGTGGCATCCTGCCCTGGCAGGACATCCTGGGGTGTACCGGGCAGGGTCTGTTCACCATATAAAAGAAAATGGAAAAGACTGAAGGTCCATTAAACTCAGTATCCTGTTTCCAACAGTGGCCAATCCAGGTCACAAGTATCTGGCAAGATCCCAAAAGAGTAAAACACATTTTATGCTGCTTTTCTCAAGTCCTTCTTAATAATGGCTTATGGATTTTTCTTTATCTTTACTACATTCTCTGGCAATGAATTCCAGAGTTTAATTACACATTGAGTGAAGAAATATTTATCCATTTTTTAAAAAATTTACCACATAGTAGCTTCATTGCATGCCCCCTAGTCCTTGTATTTTCAGAAAAAGTAAACAAGCGATTCACATCTACCCCTTCCACTCCACTCAGTGTTTTATAGGCCTCTGTCATATCTCTACTCATTTGTCTCTTCTCCAAGCTGAACAGCCCTAACCTCTTTAGCCTTTCCTCATAGGAAAGTCATCCCATCTCCGTTATCATTTTCATTGCCCTTCTCTGTACCTTTTCTAATTCTGCTATATCTTTTTTGAAATGCTGCAACCAAAATGGTGCACAATATTTGAGGTGCCATCACATGGTGCAGCGATACAAGGGAATTATAATATGCTCAGTCTTGTTCTCCATTCCTTCCATATTAATTCCTAATCATAGGCACCCCGTATAAGAGGCTTGGGGAGGCTAAGCCTCCCCAGCCCAATCGTGGACTTCCGTTTGCGATGCAGCCCCCCCGCCCCGCGCGTTTTGACCTTTTATTTCCATGACAGCGACGTCAATGAAGAAAAAGACTACAGGCTTGCTGCCAGCTTCTCCCTTCTCTCTGCACACAGTGTCCCGCCTTCTACGGTGATGCATTTCCTGTTTCCGCGAGGGCGGGACACTGTGTGCAGAGAGAAGGGAGAAGCTGGCGGTGAGCCTGTAGTCTTTTTCTTCATTGACATCGCTGCCACGGAGCGTATGGAGGTAAGCTCCGCCCCCTTTAGCCTCCCCAAACAGTTGGGCTACCGACTGTCTATGTTCCTAATGTTCTATGTGCTTTCTTAGCCACTACTGCACACTGGGCAGTGTTTCAATGCATCATCAACAAAAATACCTACATTAGAGGTGTGCACAGGGACAAAATCTGGTTCCCATCCCCATCATATTGCTACTGTCCCCTCACCATCCCCACAGTTTTCTTTCCTAACTCCATTCCCAATCCATATTTAAAAGATCTTGTAAATTCTAATAAAACATAAAATTAATCTTATAACTTGCTAAACTTTAATATAAAACAATAGGAATAACTGTTTTGAAGCAGGGTATATATTGCTGCAGTAGAGCACATGGGTATGAAGCCTTAGGATCTATATTCTGTGACTGAGACTGGACGTTTGTCCCGCTGGTGAGTGGCTAGATAGGGCATTTAAATAGTAGATGACTGAAATGTGTAAACGTGGGTAAGTATATTGGAAATGAATGATTATGCTAAGTTTTGCTGTTGGGGATTGGGGATTTTAGGTATATTGTTCCTCCTGTGGAAGAGGATTTCGAAATGTGGCCAGCATTGAGGAACATGGATGAGAGGAAGCGGTGATTTATTATAGTTTAGCTGCTTTGAATACAGCTCTCTTGAAGTCATTCATGGCTTTGAAATGGAAATGCTGTAAAATTGATGGCAATCAGCCCCATCCTTTGTGAAGAGGGAGCTCAGCATTTTCACAGTTCTGTGTGAAGGAGAATGGAGATACTCCTGTGAAACAGTGATCTTGTTTTAAAGTATTTTCACAGTTCAGGTGGGACATTGGCAGTTGGAAAGCAGTCAAAAGTTTGATGTTGGAAGCAAAAGAACTGGTATAGCTTCAAGGATCACTAAAATATTGGGACATTAAGCTCTTTCGAGATTTGTGCTTTTGACTATATTGCCGGGTGAATATACAGGAGCTGCCAGCACAAGATAAGTATATGGTGAACAGTTTGGAAAAAGTTATGTGATGGGATGTATGTATGCTGTATATAAATATTGTAATAATATCTTGCATATATACCGATATGAGCTGATTTTGTAAGTAGTAAACACATTATGCAAGAAAGGGGTTTTGTAATAAATCAGTTATGACGAGCAAGTAGTTGTCTGGATCACACTGTAGTACTTGATTATATGCGAGTGCTCTGGTTGAAAAAGAATTATCCCCTTTTGTGTTAACTTTAATTATAAGAATGCAAGCAATCTCATGCTGGGACAGACCAAAGGTCCATCAAGCCTAGTATCCTGTTTCCAACAGTGGCCTATCCAGGTCACAAGTATCTGGCAAGATCCCAAAACAGATTTTAAGCTGTTATCCTAGAAATAAGCAGTGGATTTTCCCAAGTCCATCTTAATAATGGTTTATGAACTTTCATTTAGGAAATTATCCAAACCTTTTTAAAACCTGCTAAACTAATTGCTTTTGTCATATTCTCTGGCAACGAATTCCAGAGTTTAATTACATGTCGAGAGTGAAGAAATATTTTCACGGAGTGGGAGAATCCAGGATGGCCGTTTGAGGGAGGTCATGCAAAGGAGCAGCTCTGCTCTGAGAAAGAAAGTAGGGGCAAGTTGTGAGACTTTCCCTCTGATTATCAGCAGGCAGCCCATTACTGGCAAATTTCCATCACTGAGGCCTTTTCAGTGACTAAGAGGCAGATGCAGCAACCAAACGTAAAAAAATCTAAATCCTTAAAGTCCCTAACGATTTTAAAATAACGAAGAATGCACCAAAAAAAAAAGTTCCCCCCTGCCCCACTTCCCCCTGCATTCTAAATTAAAAAGCAAGAAGAAAAGCAAACGTACCTTTAGCAGCCCCGGCCCCCCTCCCTTCCTTACTACTCTGTCTCCCCTCAGCTCCGCCTCCCGACATCCTCCGCCCTGTGCCCCGCCCCTCTTGGGGTAATCGCCGCCATTCCCCTCCTCCATCGGGCCCCCCCTCCCTCTTACCGGGCCCGTGCAGCGCCTCTCTCCTCTGTCCAAAGGCGCTGCACGGGCAAGAAGAAAGCTGATGCCTGCCTTCACCCAGCTTCGGTCGCGCGTCTCTCTCCTCCTGGGCCCGCCCCTGTCTGACATCGGTAACCTACGTAGGTTACTGACGTCAGACAGGGGCGGGTGCAGGAGGAGAGAGACGCGCGACCGAAGCTGTGCGAAGGCAGGCATCAGCTTTCTTCTTGCCCGTGCAGCGCCTTCGGACAGAGGAGAGAGGCGCTGCACGGGCCCGGTAAGAGGGAGGGGGGCCCGATGGAGGAGGGGAATGGCGGCGACGACCCCAAGAGGGGGCAGGGCACAGGGCGGAGGATGTCGGGAGGCGGAGCTGAGGGGAGACACTTCTGTGTTAGATCCGAGTCGGGCTCTAGCGACCCGTTTGGGCTGGGCAAAATGTAAAAAAATCACAACACAGAACAGTTCAGAATTGCTCTAAGCTTCGGTTTTCTTGGGACAGAGTAGTGAGGAAGGGAGGGGGGCCGGGGCTGCTAAAGGTACGTTTGCTTTTCTTCTTGCCCTTGCAGTCTGAGGACGGGGATGCATGCCTAGAAAAAAAATATTTTCGAACTCCTTGGGGCTTGTAGAGGCTTCTGTTTATGGATTGTGCCTTTCAGTTTCCTTTTGACCAATCACAGCGCTATTAGCTCTGCTAATGCGCTGGGATTGGCTCACAGTTTGTTTGTTTTTTCAGTTTACTATTTTTCCTGGCACAGAGCTGTCCTAACGAGAGGTCCCGTTAGATTTCCTGCCTTTTCCCTGCGTAAAGGCAATCGGAAAAGGTTAGTGCATGTCGTTTCAATGGGATTTTCACACTAATTGCTCATCTCCATTCCGTTTTCGTTAGCTGCTGGCTTCCTCGGTAAAAGCCCTTTGATGCATGCAACGGATCAAATTTTCCTCGTTGGAGGGTCATTAAAGGCTCATTAAGCTTTAGTGCATCTGCCTCTAAAACGCTAGTCTCTCCAGCAGTACTGCCTGAAGCAACAGTCATGGGAGACATGGGGGGGAAGGGAGGCGCTTTCTGCTGGTCCTTGAGCATAACACCTCTGTCCCAGATCAAGGCCTGAGGTTGCAGCTACCCTCCCATGAGTGTGGCTGCAACTTCCAACTAACCTCTCTGAGATGAATGAGATGACATGCCTCACTTCTGTATCCCCCTTTCTGGGGTGGATACTGTTTCATGTTATTCCTGTCTGAGGTCCTGCTCTTAGTGGATGTCATAGCATGATTTTAAAATAATAAAAAGAAATAGTGCTTCCCTCACACCCCCCCCCCCCTCAAAAAAAAAAAAACTGGTCATCCAATCATAGTCACAACTCAAAATGTGAACATGCTGCTGCGGAATAAGTGTGCCCTGCCAACAAATCCTGTGTACTCTGTGTCAGACCAGCTTCCATGGTTCCCTGTCATGTCATCTCATGCATCTCACACCCCAAGCGTATAGCCCAGGGCACACCAATGACCACACCTTTCCTCATCCCCCAGCACTATGCAAGCCATGTTGGATGTGCTGATCTCAAGGACAATCCCTTTACATACACAGGGCAGCGGCAGCAGCAGGAGGAGGAGGAGGCAGCAGCACCAGTGGCAGAGGAGAAGCAGGAGGAGGCCGAGGCTATGGAGCAGGAGGAGGAACAACAACAAATGATGGTTGTTGAAGGTGGGGAATGGGAGGTGCCGCATGCACCTGACCAATGGGCACAGGGCCGTGCCAACACGGTAAGCGAGGTAAGCACTGCAGGGGGCACCGACCTCTGGAGGGCGCCTGAGGTCCGCTCAGTTGCAAAATCTTTTACCTGAAGTTGTGATTCTCCTCTCTCCCCTGCCCTCCCCTCTTCACGTAGCAGTGCTCACTGAGGCAGGCAGGCTCTGCTGAAGTTATTTGAAAGAATACAACCAGTGCTATATATGTCTTTGGTGTGAGAAGAACTCCTTAGTCAGGGTGAGCTTGAACAACATTCAAATTAAAGAGAACAGGTTTGGAGGGAGGTGTGCAAGTGAGACTGGGGAGAAATAAAAAATAAATAGTGTAATTGTTAAAATCTGTAAGTGGTTCAAAGTTTTTCTGAGCATGTACACCGAGAGGAGGGCATGATGACTGCAATGATGTGTGCATAATTATCAGGTAACTTGAGATAGCTAGAGCTAAAAGCCATTTCATTGGCTGATGGTTTCAAAGAAGTTTAGCTGACTGTTTAGTGTTTGAAGAGATGGTAAGTGAAAATCTGATTGCTTTTTTTTGTGTTTGTTTTTAAATAAAACTAGTATAAAAGGCCCGTTTCGGTAGGCAATGAAATGGGCGCTAGCAAGGTAATCCCCCCCCCCTGCAGCGTCCTTCCTGTCTCCCCTGCCCCCCCTGCAGCCACCCATCTGGTCTCAGGACCCCCTCCCCACCAACCCTCCTCTGCCCCTGCAGCCATGCATGTGCAGCGGCCCTCCTCTCTCCCCTGCAGCCACCCATGTCCAGCGACACTCCTCTCCCCCTGCCCCCCCTGCAGCCACCCATGTCCAGCAACCCGCCTCTCCCCCTGCAGCTACCCATGTCCAGCGACCCTCCTCTCCCCTGCCCCCCTGCAGCCACCCCTGTCCAACGACCCTCCTCTCCTTTCCCCTTGCCACCCATGTCCAGCGACCCACCTCTCTCCCCTGCCCCCCCTGTAGCCACCCATATCCAGTGACCCTCCTCTCCCCCTGCCCCCCTGCAGCATCCCTTCTGTCTCCCCTGCCCTCCCCTGCAGCCACCCATCTGGTCTCAGGACCCCCTCCCCAACTCCCTCTTCCCTGCCCCCCCTGCAGCCACCCATGTTCAGCGACTCTCCCCTCCCCCCTCGGCGCATCACCCAAACCCCCTACCCCCCCCCCAGCGTATCACCCAAGCCCCCACCCCCCCCCCCCCCGGGCACATCAACCCCCTCATCACCCGCAGCCGCCAATACTAACGCTGTCCGGACGCTGCTGCGTCTCCTGTTGAGCAGCAGCGGCCGGTACAAAAAGAAAAAAGCCAAAAAAAGATTTTTAACCTGAAACGCGTCTCCTTAGACAGCCATCTGGCATTGGCTGTCATCTCTGCAGCCGCTCATCCTCTCCCCTCTGACGTCGCTGTGCTCCTCCGGGGTCTTCCTGCAGGGGCAGTGACGTGGAGGGGAGGAGGAGCGGCTGCAGTGACGACAGCCAATGCCAGATGGCTGTCTACGGAGCCGCGTTTCAGGTTAAAAATCTTTTTTTGGCTTTTTTATTTTTGTACCGGCCGCTTCTGCTCCACAGGAGAAGCAGCAGTGGCTGGACAGCGTTAGTATTGGCGGCTGCGGGTGGCGAGGGAGTTGATGTGCCCGAGAGGGGGGGGTAGGGGCTTTGGTGATGCGCAGGGGGGAGGGTCTTGGGTGATGCGTCGAGGGGGGGTAGGGGCTTGGATGCTGCGCCGGGGCGGAGGGGCTTGGGTGTTGCGCCGAGGGGGGCGCACTGACAGCTGTTTCCCCTTGCCTTGGAATCAGCTGTCAGTGACATCACTGACGTCAGTGCATTCTAAACTGCCTAGCAGACCACCTCCGAGGGAGCCACGGTACTAGGCACATTAGAACTTTGGAGGTGAGAATTATTATATAAGACATTCTCCTTGGATAGGAAGAGTAAAGAGTTTGTGATATGTGAAAATACATTTTGCTTTAATGAAATTGCTAAACTTTAGAGTAAGTGCTAGCGATCATTTTCACGGTTAAAAATCATAAAAAATTATTTGCGATCAAGTATTTTGCAAGAAAGGCTTGTAAGCCTTGCCATGATTGCTATTGAGAATGATATATGTGCCCAGTTAGATAGCAAAGATTTAATTACCAATTTCGTGAACATGAAAGCACGAAAAGCTAAGTGGTTGTAAACCCTTTATTTGTTCAGCAATCCCACAAAGATGCACTCCATCTTTCAGCTACTATTTCCTTTGCATCTTGTGCCATACCGGGGGGGGGGGGGGGGCGCCAGAGACCCTTGGCACAGCCCTGAATGGGCAGATATGCCTCCTCTGGAGGGGGAGGAGCAGGAGCAGCACTCACCAGCACCACCAGCAGCAGCAGCAGCAGCAGCCCCAGCATCACTGGACAACAGTGCTGCAGTACTACAACTCCTGCAGCAACATGGTGCTATCCTACACCAGTTGCTGCTGGAGGTGGCAGCACTGCGGCACTCTGTCCAGCAGTGGCTGGAAATTCATGACCACATCCTGCTGGTGCTGATCCAAATGTTAAGAAGGGTCATTGAGGAAAGGTAGAACCCTCAATGATGGGCCAAAAAATATTTTGTACATAGTTTATTTTTGTTATATTACAATGTTAAACTTTTTCACCTACCAGGGTCTGTGTCTCTACTTTGTGCACTACATATGTGGTATTATCAAATGCTGGGGTTGATGTGAGAGGAGTCAGCAATCTGGGTTGCATGACAGGTCAACTGTGACAGAGAAACTTTGGTACATATGTGTCATAAGTGTGGCCATATAGATGGCCACCTGTTCCTTCCAAACTGCATGGCTGTATGGTAAGGGGGGAGGGAGACTGGGTGGGCATTTCTGTTGAGGAACAGAAATGCCCATCCAGCCTCTCTACCCTTACCATAGAGCCGCACAGCACAGAGCTGTCTAAATAATAGGTATGTTGTCTAGCACTAGCAATCTGCGAAGTACAAATTTGCAGATAAGCATAGGCAGTGCCTAGACCAGTGATGGCGAACCTAGGGCACGCGGAGCCCTCTCTGTTGGCACGCGTGCCGCCGGTCGCCTCACCCGAAACTTAGCCCTCCCACCCACCCGGCGTCAAGCGTTCCTCCCTCCCGGCACCAGCCCGCCCGGCCTCCATCCCTCCCTCTGAACCCGAAGAAATTTAAAAGTCTTCCCTGGTTTGAGTAGGCGGCGTCAGCATCAGCAGCGAAAAGCGTGCTGCTGGTTCGTCGCGTCTTCAGCCTTCCGTCTCTCAAGCTCTCTGGTCCCGCCCTAACAGGAAATGAGGGCGGGACCAGAGAGCTTGAGAGACGGAAGGCTGAAGACGCGCCAAACCAGCAGCACGCTTTTCGCTGCTACTGCTGATGCTGACGCCGCCTACTCGAACCAGGGAAGACTTTTAAATTTCTTGGGGTTCGGAGGAAGGGAGGGATGGCGGGCTGGTGCCGGTGGGAGGAACGCTTGACGCCGGGTGGGTGCCTTGGTGCACGCTGGGTGGGAGGGAGGGAGGGAGCGAGGCCTAGTGCTTGGGTGGGAGAGTGGGTGGCCTGCCTGCTTGCTTGCTTGCTGCTGCTGCTTGGGTGGGTGGGTGGGAGGGAGCCTTGGTGCACGCTGGGTGGGAGCGAGGCCTGGTGCTTGGGTGGGAGGGTGGGTGGCCTGCCTGCTTGCTTGCTGCTGCTTGGGTGGGTGGGAGGGAGCCTTGGTGCACGCTGGGTGGGAGGGAGGGAGCGAGGCCTGGTGCTTGGGTGGGTGGCCTGCCTGCTTGCTGCTGCTTGGGTGGGTGGGTGGGAGGGAGCCTTGGTGCACGCTGGGTGGGAGGGAGGGTGCGAGGCCTGGTGCTTGGGTGGGAGGGTGGGTGGCCTGCCTGCCTGCTTGCTTGCTTGCTGCTGCTTGGGTGGGTGGGTGGGTGGGAGGGAGCCTTGGTGCACGCTGGGTGGGAGGGAGTGAGGCCTGGTGCTTGGGTGGGAGGGTGGGTGGCCTGCCTGCTTGCTTGCTTGCTTGCTGCTGCTTGGGTGGGTGGGAGCCTTGGTGCATGCTGGGTGGGAGGGAGGGAGCGAGGCCTGGTGCTTGGGTGGGAGGGTGGGTGGCCTGCCTGCTTGCTTGCTGCTTCTGCTGCTTGGGTGGGTGGGTGGGAGGGAGCCTTGGTGCATGCTGGGTGGGAGGGAGGGAGCGAGGCCTGGTGCTTGGGTGGGAGGGTGGGTGGCCTGCCTGCTTGCTGCTGCTGCTTGGGTGGGTGGGAGGGAGGGAGACTTGGGTGGCCTGGTGCTTGGGTGGGAGTGCATGGCCTGGTGCTTGGGTGAGAGGGAGGCAGGCCTGGTACTGGGTGGGTGGCCTGGTGCTGGGTGGGTGCATGGCTTGGTGCTGGGTGGGAGGGAGGGAGGCTTGATGCTGGGTGGCCTGGTGCTGGGTGGGAGGGAGGCCTGCCGCTGGGAGGGGAGGGCAGGGGGAGAGGAGGGTGGCTGGAGGGGAGGGTGGCTGGACATGGGCGGCTGGAGGGGAGAGGAGGGTGGCTGGACATTTGTGGCTGGAGGGGAGAGGAGGGTTGCTGGACATGGATGGAGGGCAAGAAATGAAGAAGAAAGGAGGAAAGTAAAGAAATAAATGGAAAGAAAGCCCTGGAAACAGAGTTAAGAGAACAGATAGCAGCAGAATCAGCGACTAGGACCAATATGGATAGAAAAACAAAATCACCAGACAACAAAGGTAGAAAAAAATCATTTTATTTTCATTTTAGTGTTTGGAATATGTCCAATTTGAGAATTTACATCTGCTGTCTTATTTTGCACTGGGTATACTGGAGCTGTAATAACTTACAGAAATGATTTATAATGAAAGAAAATCATGTTATTTTTTTCTCCTATACTAGTATAATATTTTCAATGATGTTTGTTTATATACCCCAAGGCTGGTGTAAGGGGGTGTGGCTATCATGGGGTGGTGACCCCGCCCATAATGAGTACCGGCACTTCGCGATGAGTAATTAGATTTTGGGTTGCTGTTTGGGCACTCGGTCTCTGAAAGGTTCGCCATCACTGGCCTAGACTATTGTTTGCTCTCTGTTCAGCAGACAACCTTACCCATAACCAACCAACACTGGTGAGGGCCAGGAAGGAGCTACAAACAGCTGGGTCATCTTTTCACACTGAATGTATCAGCAATGGTATATAGTGCTGAGGAGAAAAGGCAAAACAACAGTAAAAACATTAGATGGATGTTTACTTCATCACAATTGCAATATAATACATCAGGTACAGAAGGGCACAGGCTAGAGGAATTATATAGGGACCGGGCTGTAGCCACCTGCAGGTAATTTAGAATAGGAACTGTAACCAGAACCCCTCTCCCTCACTATGACTTAAGGGCTCAAGGCTGTGGTAGGCATGCACCTGTGGCCACCTAGAAAATGGTTTGCAGGATATAATTTAGAAATGTTGTTGTTCCATAACTATGGAGGATTGTAGGACTGTGTTCAATAATGTGGAAAAGACATTCAGTGCATATATGCTTCCCCCCTCCCCACCCCCAGTAACCTTGAGAATGGGTGGGCACTTCATAAAAGGGGACTGGGGTTCACCACATAAAGAAGGGTGGAACCTACTGGGTAGACACATGAGGTGCAAAGCGGGAGAAAAACTACCTGATGTGGATACCCGTGAACCTGGTGAAAATAGAGAAGATTTGAGTGTAGAGAACATACAGAGAATGGGGAGCCCTTGACCATGAGGGATGCACACATCCATTCTCAGGGCCTCTTCCCCTCCCCCACCCCACCCCACCCCACAGGCAGCCACAACTGAGTGTGTCCAATAGAGAACAAGATATTGAACAAACCCCACAATCCTTGGTACAAAATACGTGTAATAAATTTATTTATTTTTATTACATTTGTACCCCGCGCTTTCCCACTCATGGCAGGCTCAATGCGGCTTACATGGGGCAATGAAGGGTTAAGTGACTTGCCCAGAGTCATCAACAAAAACCAAAGATTCCTGCTGTTATATAGTCATAGATACAGGCTACCGCTGACATGTACTTAACAACTCTCAGTATATACTTATGCCTCGCTACTATTTCTTGAAATTTTTTAAGGAATGCCCTCAGAAATTTCCACTCATAAGGCAATATCATTTGTTTTGCCAAGTGGCATAGCACATCTTTCATAGGGCCACTCCTATTTTTTGTGTGAGTGCTATAGCCTGAATCAAACAGTGCTAAAAAATACAGTGCTCAACAAATAATTGAAAAATGTGAACTTATCTTAACGTTTTTTAAAAAGGATTCTCATCCAGCTTATCCAGCTCATCCGGTTTACGAAACTTGCTTGCTGTGTACTTCCTAGTCATCGAATGTCCTAATTTGAACGGCTTCCCCTGAATAGAGAACAAGACATCTGTACAATAAATTGGGTAGAAACAATCATGGCTCTCAGAGTCCAGTGTATTACAGTCCACTGCTGTCTCTTGCAATCCTCTTGACCAGCTGCAGTGCTGCCTGTAACCTGTCCTGCAAGATGCAAGAAGTGTTTGTTTAGCACCTACATAGCAGAAAGGGAAGAGGTGGCTGAGAGGTATGAACTTACCTTGAACTTGTGGTGCAAGAATATGTTTGCTCCAAGGGACCAGAGGCTGGCTGCTTCAACAAAGGAGAGAGAATGGGGGGCAGTGAGGGAGCACATCACACACAGCAAGCAGCTCCTGGAGGAGGGTAGAGAATGGAGGGTTGGTCAGATGCAGAAAATTCAGAGTATATGCTAAGCTGCCAGCTGACAACCAGTCAGAAACTTTTTGAAAGGTACACAGCCCACACACCAGATATCTTTCAAGAATTGGCCAAAAGATGTACCCCCAAAAAACGAGGTATACAAAAGCATACAGTGGCAAAAACAAGGTTTACTATAACTGAAGCTACAACGCTTAGAAATACCACCCCATAATCTAAATAAAACCTCTAAAGTGCAAGCAAAGAAAAAGACGTTTTAAACAGGTTCCAATAAAGGGAATGCTAACTTCCAAACCGGAAGAGCAGCTGGGGATGTTTATCATTTTCACCCATAATCAAAATTAGGATGTCCAAAACACAGAGCAGCTGGAGACGTCCATAGATCCCACCCATAAGCGAAATTAGGACATCCAAATCGGCAGAGCAGCTGGGGACGTTTAGGGATTTTGCCCATAATCGAAACTAGGACGTCCATCCCGCTCTTACATGGATGTCCTTGGGACAGTATTTAAGCGTCCTTCTCAGTATTTTCAAATTTTTGGATACCATTGTCAGAATGGCACCAAAACAGGCACCCTACTACTACTACTACTATTAAGCATTTCTATAGCGCTACAAGGCATACGCAGCACTGCACAAACATAGAAGAAAGACAGTCCCTGCTCAAAGAGCTTACAAGGCACCCACCCACAAAGGTAATTTCAGTGAACCTGAAATCGAACTGCTGGTGCAAGAAATAGAAAAAAGGAACACACATCTCTTTGCTGCCAAGGGCCAGAGGCTGGCTGCTTCAACAAAGAGGAGAGAATGGGAGGCAGTGAGGGACCGGGTCAACACAGTCTTCCACTGTGGCAGGGATGTAGAAGATTGCAAGAGCAAATGGCGCCGGCTGAAGCACAATGTGAGGCAGAAGGCTGGTGCCAACCCCCATAGCAGATGACACTGCTACCTTGACCCCCCCCCCCCCCCCCCAGAGCACATCGTTCATGGGCTCATGGCCCAGGAGGGGATCCACGGCATTGGGTCCCAGGACACATTAGCACAGCCTGAGGGCTCAGGTAGGTTTACCATTAGGAAGCTGTGATATCTATTGTGCTGCACTGCACTCTGTTTTCCACAAGTGGGGGACAGTGTGGTGCTCCTAAGTAGGGGAAAGGGTGAGAACACCACATGTAATACAAATCACTATTCATTACAGACTATGACACAGGGAGTAGTAGGCAGGTGGAGGGGGAGGGTTTCCAGCTATGTGTGTGTAGGTTACTACTGTTTCACAGCTTTGGGGGCCTTCCCCACTCCCTCTTTTCCCATCACCAAACTGTGCATGTCTCCTTCCCACACCTCTGTGCTGTAGCCACTGTGTCCTCTGCACTCCTTCCACAGTTCTCTGTCTATCCAACTCAACTGCCTGTGTGGCTCTCTTGCACATCAGTCTCTGAAGTACACTGCGCTCCTCGTCTCCAGCTCTGTACCATGTACAATGACATCTGTGGGTTGCCTGCCAAACCCATTCCTCACCATCTGTTTGCTGGGTCTTCACGTGTGGCAGGGGCGTAGCTACGGGTGGGCCTGGGTGGGCCTCAGCACAGGCCCACCCAATCTCTCTTACCCGCCAATCGGTGCCTGTCTTTTTAGGCATCAGCAGCTCACTCTTAGTTTCCTCATCCAGCTCTCATTATTCCATTGGGCTCCGCCTCCCGGCTCTCCCTGAGTCAATCGGCACCGAGGCAAAAAACAGCCTAAGTTTCCCTCCTGTCTCTGCTGTGATTGAATCAGCCTAACAGTCTCCTGTCTCCCTGCTGAGTTTATCTTCAGGCTCATTATTTGCTTTCTCTCAGGCCAGGGTGTTTTTTTTTCTCTCTAAATCCGGCTACATATGTTATTTTACACTAAATTAATGGTGAATTGTGAATTTGAACTGCCTGCAGAAATAAAGACTTTTTCTCTTTCCCCCTCATCTCCGGGCGGTTTCTCAGAAATGGGCCAAAATAAAGAATGAGGGATTTCAGGGTAGAATACACCACCCCCTGGGGGGGGGGGGGGGGGGGGGGATGGGAGTGTAAGGGCCGCTTTAGGCTCAAAACTACAAAATGTGGCTTACAGGGGAAAGGATGGGGTGATTTCTTGCTGCACATGGAGATGAATAGCTTCAGTAATTCGGATCCTGGCACCAGTTAGGCTGCACAGCAAGTCATTTGCAAGCACCAGGGAGCAAACAGAAGCCTTCCTGCCTGCTTTTTTTTAACATTCTTGCTGCTATGCTTGGGGGGGGGGGGGGGGGGGGGGCTGGGAGACCTGTTCTGGTATGCGGCTATAATCTGCTGTCATCAAGGCTGCTCCTGCACGCTGCTCTAGCCTGTCCCACTCTCACATAAAGTGTGCTCCCTGGAGCTCAGGCACACAGAGCCTGCCCCCGCCCTCCACAGCCTGTGCACACACAGCCTGCCCCCCTGCGGCCCATGCACTCACCGGATGTCTCCCCTGAGGCCCATGCACACTGATCTTCCACGGCTCGGGTTCCCCCCCCCCCCCTACCAGGCAGACATAGAGTGACTGAGCAGTACTGAACTCCTAAAACCTGGAATCCCACGTGCACACTCATTAGGACCTCATCCGGGGCAATAGATCTCTATAGGAAGCTCAAGACTAGGTAACAAAAATGTTTTAATTTGTGTAATACCAGGTTTAAACAAAAATGTTGTATATTTAATGTTGGTGGGTTTCTGGGTGTGGGGGGGGGGGGGGGGGGCTCTGTAGTGCCAAGGACGTTAATAAAATGTTCATATATAAAACTTTGTTTTAAAAACTTGGGCACTGCAGAGACCACCCCCTACCGAGAAGCCCATCAACATTAAATATAAATGTTGGTGGGTTTTATATTTAATGCTGGTGTGCATCAGGGTGTGGGGGGGGGCAGATTGGGAAGGGTAGGGGAGATGGTTACAGGGATGACGTGATGGGGGGAAGGGTAGGGCTGATGCTGGGCTACAGGGATGGATGGGGGTAGGGAAGGGCAGGGCTGATGCCAGGCTACAGAGAGGGATAGGGGTAGGGAAGGGCAAGGCTGATACTGAGCTACAGGCCAATTTCAAAATTTTGGTCCTCTATTCTGAATTGATGAGGGTTAATCTGTGTTCTGCATGTGACCCAGATGAGAGATTCTGCTTGCATATGGTTTGTATGGGATCTGTATCAGTCTGACTTGTCTGTTTTGTTCCAATGGAACACATTGCTGTTGTGTATATTCACTGCTGCCTTTTTAAAGGTGCTGTTATTGGTATTTGTGTGTTCAGAACTGGTGGTGTTAAGGTTTGCAACATAGGTTCTAAGTATGTATGTGGTTTATGTTGATGCAGGACAACTGCTGGCACAGAGGAAGAAGAGGCAGAATGGGGGGCACATCCTGAGCAGAGGAGGCAGAAGGGGGGCACATCCAGCCAGAGGAGGCAGCTGCTGCGCCTTGCAACCCAATTGCTGGGACACAATGTGCAGCTCGAAGATTACTGGCGCCAGAAATTGGAGCTGCAAAGGGAAGCGGTACAGGCCTAACATGAAGCAGTACAGCAGCTCCAACGGCTGGAGCAGAGCATCGAGTGACTATGGTGTGACCTACAAGCACACACTACAGCCCTGATGCAGCAACAAGTGCTGTCTCCTTCCACCACTGCACTGCAACCACCGGCAAAGAAGAGGAGGTTGAGATCCTCAGCCCCCTCAGCCATTGGTCCAGCATCCACCACACCAGCTCCCTTTCTGGGTCCTGTGCCCAGGTTGCAGGGCAAAGCACAGACCACAAGGTGGCTGGACTTCCAGAGGGCAGCTGAGGCAGCAGGCTGCCTTGTTGAGACAGAGGACCTCATCAGGGGAGAAGTCTCAACAGAGTTCCTCTGCAGCACAGACAGCTGGACAGTCACCAGCTGCTCAGGAACATGGTGGGAGGGGTAGGAGGGGACAGGGAAAGTAAACAAGTGTATGTGATGGGACATGCTAGGGGGGGTGGGGGAATATGGAGGTGGTAGGGGTGGGGGTGCTGGGAGGAAGGAGTGTGAGGGTTGGAGGGAGGGAAATATGCACAAAGCGGGTGATGGTGGTGGGAGGGGTGGTGGTAGTGTGTAACTAGTATGTGATAGCAGTAAATGTCTACTTACTGTCACACAAAACTTGTCTCCATGAGTCTTTGCCTGGCTTGGACCCCCAGCTGGTGGGCACTCTGCTCTGCTGTGTGACCGGGAGGTGGAGAGGGCTCCTCATGCTCGTGATCTGGGGCCTGCTGCTCTGGTTGCTGTGGCTTTTCTGGGAGGGCCTGTCCTCTGTGCAGGGCCAAATTATGTAGTATGCAGCAGGACATGAAGATCTTTGCACCTTTTGGGGGCTGTACAGGAGCTTCTCTCCAGAACGATCAAGACATCAGAACCTGTTCTTAAGTTGTCCAAAGGTGCGCTCTATGATGCCACGTGTGGTCCGATGTCTGCTGTTGTACTTCTCCGGCCCTGTTTGTGGGTGCACTATGGGGGTCATGAGTCAATTCCGCTGTGGGTAGCCTCTGTCACCTTTGGGGAGAAGCAGGATGAGAAAGATGAGTGTGTTTTGTTTGGAGTGGGTACCTTGTGGAGGTGTGGGGAGGAAATAGTGGGTTGTGGAGTGAGCTGGAGGGAGACAGTGCTGAGGGTTGCCCGGTGGAGGAGGTATAGTTTTGGCAGATCCATGCTGCACTTACCTAGGAGCCATCCGCCGGTGAGCTCCCCTTGGTCAAACCTGCGAAAGATTCCCGAGTGCTGCAATATGTAGGCATCATGGGTTGAACCTGGGTATCGGGCACACACGTCTAGAATCTCCCCCTGGGCGTCACACACAACTTGCATATTGAGTGAGTGGAATGCTTTCCTATTCCTATAAGTGGCCTCTCGTGCCCGGAGGGGGGGGGGGGGGGGCTGAGTGCGACATGTGTGCAGTCAATGGCGCCTATGACAGAGGGGAAGCGAGCTGCGGCCTGGGGGGTGGTGCGGAAGGTGATGTACTCAGAGGTGTGGGTAAGAAAGGCATCAAGTAACTGGGTGAGGCAGCTAGAAATGGAAGGCGGGTGAGGTCTGTGTTCACAGCTAGCACAGACTGGAAACTCCCAGTAGCCAGAAAAGATAAAGAAGCAGCGATCTTGAGGTGCACAGGGATGGGATTGTTCCTACGGGTCCTGGGCTGCAGGAGGGGTTGCAGCTGCTCACAAAGGTGCTGTATGGCAGCCCTGTCAAAGTGGTACCTAGTGAGACACTGCAGGTCAGTAAGGTCTAGGAAACTGCTACGAGGGCCTGTAAACTCTGGGGTGTGAGTAGCTCCTGCAGCACCTCTCTTCTTCCTCCAACATGTGAGCCACCTGTGCATTTAGTGCCTTCATTTCCCCACACTACAGGTGCAATGCAGTGACACCAGTGCTGACTTCTCCCTACGAACTTGGTGAAACAAAGCACCAACAAACACAAGCTGACACTCACTCTCCCACCACCGACAAACAATGCAGTCATACACAGCACAGCCAAACTGCAAGCACTCTCTCACCCACTACACACTCTCCTGCCACACCCTCTAGCCACTCACTCTCCAAGCAGCAACTGACAGTCTTCACAAACACACATACACACGCAGCAGCAGCACACAGGACAAAGAGACAAACACAGACAACAAACAGGTAAGGGAATGAAATGTGAACTTTGTCCCCAAGAGGGGATGGGGGAGATAGAGGGGGATGGGGAGATAGAGGAAGGAGTAGTAGTGTCTGGGGTTGGGGGTTAGAAGGGGTAGGGAAAGCTGAAAAAGTAAAACACAAAAGAGGCAGGTGAGGGTGAAAACGTTCCAACTAGGGCACACAGACAAAGGTAACAGGTACTCAACCTGGCATAAGGAGGAAGTGGGGAGTTACTATAACAAGAAGAAGGTGGCTTTTGAAGGATCGTCAGGGGATAGTGAAGAATTAAGTACCGGAAGTGAACAAGAACCATCGGAGCAGCCGGGGGAAGATCGTGGACGAGGGATGATGAGGACGAGAGCCAAGAATGTGCCACAGGAGGGTCCGGTAGAAAAAGAACGGGCTCGAGATCATCCGGGGGAGTCCCGAGGACGGAGCAGTCGGAGACAGTAGTCAAGATTTCTAATAAACTATTATCTGAGGACCAATTGCAGGTTTTGGAATTGGGACTGGGATATGTACCAACTACTAGACATGATGCGTTCTGCCTGCATGTTGCTTTGTATAAGTTTTTCAGAAAACTGCAATGTAAGATTTATTTCCTGGACCACCCGAGCTCAGTGGATATCTCCGTGGTGAGACCATTATCTAAATGGACACCGCCGGGACCCATGAATGCTGTGATCTCAACATTCAAAGAACTGGTGTTTCGAGACCTGGAACAAATAGAACGAAATGTTAATACCAATAGAAGAAGGAATAATTTAACATCTAACCAATGGTCAGCACTGAAGAGTCTAAGTGAGGATCCTTCTAATATAATATTGAAAGCAGACAAAGGGGGTGCAACGGTGATTTGGCAAAGAGAATTATATCATTTGGAAGCCACTAGACATTTGCAAGATGTTTCAGCATATAGAGTATTACCAGGGGACCCGATGGAGGGTTTACAGACAAGAATTAAAGAATTGGTAAATCAGGCAACAAAAGAGAACATATTGACAAATAGAGAGAGTAGATTTTTGGTGGAAGATAACCCGTAAACTCCTAAGATCTATTTTGTCCCTAAAGTTCACAAGGATGTTATGAGACCACCAGGACGACCCATAGTATTGACTAGATCATCAGTGTTAGAACCTCTGTCAAAATTTATTGATGTATTTTTGAGGGAACAAGTTCAATCTATGCCATCATATCTTAAAGATTCATCTCATTTTTTACGAGAGATTGATCAAATAAATGGACTAACAGATGAGACCTGGTTGGTAACGTTAGATATAGTATCTTTGTATACTCGGATCCCTCAATCAAGAGCTATGGATGTCATTCAAGAAATTGTGGAGTTAAAAGCGGGACCACAAAGAATACCATCAGAGTTTATTGTACAGTTGGCGGAGTTAGTAATCTACCAGAATTATTTTTGCTACAATGATAAGTATTACCAACAAATAGATGGAGTGGCTATGGGGGCTACAGCAGCGCCCTCAATAGCCACATTATATATTGCCAAGTCAGAAAGCCAATATATGTATCCATCGGAGAAGTTTAAAGGAGTACGCCTGTGGAAGCGGTTTTTAGATGACATATTTTTTTTGTGCACTGAGTCAGAGGAGTCTTTAAGAGAATTTGTGGATTGGCTAAATACCCTGGATGGAAATATAACTTTCACCAAAACGGCTAGCAAGACAAGCTTGGCATTTTTGGATGTTTGGGTATTTAAACAAGGACAGAATCTATTGACGACTTTGTATAGAAAACCTATCAGTCGGAATACGCTACTTCAATTTGGGAGTTATCATCCGTACAAGCTAAAATGTAGTCTACCGATAAGCCAGTTTCTGCGCGCTTGCCGTTTGTGTTCAAGTATGCAAGATTTTAAAGAACATTCTAAAGATCCTGAGAGGATGTTCCTGGAAAGGGGATACCCGAAGTCGGCGATAAGAAAAGCATACCTGAGGGCAAGGTTTACACAAAGATCATTGTTGCTTCAAGATAAAGCCTCTGAGACCCAAGATGTTTTGACATGTGTGCTTCCTTATACTGAGGTGGCTTAGAGGGTGGCCCGGGTGATAAGAATAAATTGGCATGTTGTTCAGTTATATCTATGTTTCCAGGATCCCACCCCCCCCCCCCCCCCGATATCTTACACTAGGGGAAAAACAATAGGGGAGTGGTTAGCACCTAATAAGTTCCATGAGGTAAGGAAGAGGGATGGAGAAGGGCAACAAAATATATGTGGTAGGTGCCAATGGTGCAGTTTGGCGATAAAGGGGTCGGAGTGGTGTGCCCCTAATGGTATGAAGATCAGGGCCTGGTATAATACTGATTGCGATACAAAGAATGTAAATAAATATGATTGAATGCCCTTGTAAATTAGTGTACGTAGGGAGAAGTTCACATCCTATTAAGATAAGACTAACTGAACATAAATCCCGTATTGTCACTAAATCTGCCCAGGCACCGTTGGCTGACCACTGGATTCAGAAGGAACATCGGGTGGAGGACATTAGGTGGAGGATTTTGGAACATCTATCAGTAGGGACGGAGGGGGCTCAATAAATAGATTACTTAATTTTAAAGAACAGCGATATATGGTAAAATTATGTATCATACCTGATAATTTTCTTTCCATTAATCATAGCTGATCAATCCATAGACTGGTGGGTTGTGTCCATCTACCAGCAGGTGGAGATAGAGAGCAAACTTTTGCCTCCCTATATGTGGTCATGTGCTGCCAGAAACTCCTCAGTATGTCGATATCAAAGCTCCATCCGCAGGACTCAGCACTTAGAGAATTACACCCACAAAGGGACACTCTGCCCAGCTCACCACCGCCGAAACGGGGGAGGGGAAGTAACCCAGCTCATCCCCACACAAGTGGGGGAGGGGAATCCGTCCAGCTCATCCCCGCGGAGCGGGGGAGGGACACCACCCCGCCGATGCGGGGGGATCTGGCTTATCCTGCAACCGCAACCGCGGGAGGAGCTGACTGACCCTAACACCGCCGAAGCGGGAGGGGTACAAAGCTGCCCTACAGCCGCACGAAGCGGGAGGGAGTGCCGGCAGAATTTAAGTCTCAATCCAGCCCCGTAAAACGGAGGGGAGAGGAATGCAGCAGCTCACTGTAACACAAACTCGTCTCAACTCTTGAAGAATCCAAGTGAAAAAACTTGAACACGAAGTCCTCCTGAAGTAACTGAAGACTAAACTTGAACCTAAAATTCAACCAGAATATAAACAGTACAGATATCTGGGAGGGGCTATGGATTGATCAGCTATGATTAATGGAAAGAAAATTATAAGGTATGATACATAATTTTACCTTCCATAACATCATGCTGATCAATCCATAGACTGGTGGGATGTACCGAAGCAGTACTCACCCAGGGCGGGACATTGAAATCCCTGACCTCAACACTGAAGCTCCAAACCGGGCCTCCGCCCGTGCCGCCACAGTCAAGCGGTAATGCTTGGAGAATGTATGGGCCGATGCCCAAGTTGCCGCCTTGCATATCTCTTCCAAGGACACGGACCCGGCCTCTGCCATCGAGGCCGCCTGAGCTCTAGTGGAGTGAGCCTTCAGCTGGATAGGCGGCACCTTCCCTGCGGCCACATAAGCCGCTGCAATGGCTTCCTTGACCCATCTTGCCACTGTAGGCTTAGCAGCCTGCAGACCCTTACGAGGACCTGCAAACAGGACAAACAGATGATCCGATTTCCGGAAATCATTGGTCACTTCCAAGTATCTGATGATGACTCGTCTCACATCCAGATATTTAAGAGCAGAGTATTCCTCTGGGTAGTCCTCCCTACGAAAGGAAGGGAGACAGAGCTGCTGATTCACATGGAAGCGAGAAACAATCTTGGGCAGGAAGGAAGGCACTGTGCGAATAGTCACTCCTGCCTCAGTGAACTGCAGAAAAGGCTCACGACATGAGAGTGCCTGGAGCTCGGAAACTCTTCTGGCTGGAGTGATAGCCACCAAAAAGACTGCTTTCAACGTCAGGTCTTTCAGAGATGCCCTCGACAAGGGTTCAAAAGGCGGCTTCTGTAATGCTCTTAGCACCAGGTTGAGATTCCACGCAGGCACCACCGAGTGCAGAGGAGGGCGCAGGTGATTAACTCCCTTGAGAAAACGCACCACATCTGGCTGCGAAGCCAGGGAAGCACCCTTCAGGCGGCCCCTGAAGCAAGCCAGGGCCGCTACCTGGACTTTAAGGGAACTGAGCGACAGGCCTTTCTCCAGACCTTCTTGCAGGAATGCCAACACTGAAGAAATTGGAGCAGTGAATGGAGAAAATGAGACTGCTTCACACCACGCTGCAAAGGTACGCCAAACCCTGGCGTAAGCAGTAGAAGTAGAGCGCTTCCTCGCTCTCAGCATAGTGGCGATGACCTTGTCTGAGAAGCCCTTCTTCCTCAGACGCTGCCGCTCAATAGCCAGGCCGTAAGACCAAAGGGGGAGGGATCCTCCATCACCACGGGACCCTGATGTAACAGACCCTGCTCCACTGGCAGCCGCAGAGGATCGTCGACTGAGAGCCTGATCAAGTCCGCATACCAGGGACGTTTGGGCCAATCCGGACCCACCAGGATTATCCGGCCCGGATGCTTTGCCACCCGGTCTAGCACCCTGCCCAACATGGGCCAGGGCGGGAACACATAGAGAAGCTCTTGTGTCGGCCACTGTTGGAGAAGACCATCTACTCCCAGGGATCGAGGGTCCCGTCCTCTGCTGAAAAAGCGCGGCACTTGGCAATTGGCCGATGACGCCATCAGATCTAGGCTCGGCTGGCCCCAGCGCTTCGTGATGTCCAAGAACGCCTGAGCAGATAGCTGCCACTCTCCGGGCTCCAAGGTATGGCGACTGAGAAAGTCCGCCTTGACATTCATGACTCCGGCAATGAGGGCCGCTGACAGCTGTTCCAGGTTCGCTTCCGCCCACTGGCATAGATTCATGGCCTCCTTGGCTAGAGGGGCGCTCTTGGTACCTCCCTGGTGGTTGACATAGGCCACAGCCGTGGCATTGTCCGACAGGACCCGTACTGGCTTCAACGCCAGTACCGGGATGAACTCCAAAAGCGCCAACCGAATGGCTCTGAGTTCCAGGAGGTTGATAGACCACTTTGCCTCTGCAGGAGACCAGAGCCCCTGCGCTGTCCTTCCCAAGCAGTGGGCTCCCCAGCCCGACAAAGAGGCGTCCGTGGTGACGACAATCCACTCCGGGGTCACCAGAGGCATTCCTGCCTTGTCTGTCTGCGTCCACCAGCTCAGCGCCTTGCGCACTGCTGGGTCCAAGGGAAGGCGCACAGCATAATCCTCCGACATCGGAGTCCAGCGCTGCAGCAGAGAGTGTTGTAGTGGTCTCATATGAGCCCTGGCCCAGGGCACTACTTCCATCATGGCCGTCATAGAGCCCAACAGCTGCACATAGTCCCAAGCCCGAAGAGGAGAGGCTACTAGGAACTGGTCCACCTGAGCCTGAAGCTTGACAATCCGATTGTCTGGCAGGAACAGTCTGCCCACTTGGGTGTCGAATCGAACTCCCAGATACTCCAGGGACTGAGTTGGGCGCAGCTGGCTTTTCTCCCAGTTGATGATCCACCCCAGGGAGCTCAAAAGAGCAACCACCCGGTTCACAGCTTTGCCGCACTCTGCATAAGAGGGGGCTCGGATCAACCAGTCGTCCAGATAAGGATGGACTTGTACTCCTTCCTTCCTCAGGAAGGCCGCGATGACCACCATTACTTTGGAGAAGGTCCGCGGAGCAGTAGCCAACCCGAACGGGAGGGCTCTGAACTGGAAGTGTCGGCCCAGTACTGCAAAACGCAGAAAGCGTTGATGAGGAGGCCAGATGGGAATATGCAAGTACGCTTCCTTGATGTCCAAGGATGCCAGGTACTCCCCTGCCTTCACTGCCGCTATAACAGAGCGGAGAGTCTCCATGCGAAAGTGCCGAACTTTCAAGGCCCGATTGACCCCTTTGAGGTCGAGGATAGGCCGTACAGAACCTCCTTTCTTTGGTACCACAAAGTAAATGGAGTAACGTCCCTTGCCAAGCTGATTTTCTGGCACTGGAACGACCGCACCCAGGCGGATCAGATTGTCCAAGGTCTGCTGCACTGCCACAGCTTTGACCGGAGACTTGCAGGGAGAGAGTACAAACCCGTCTCTTAAGGGTCGGCAGAACTCTAGCTTGTAGCCGTCTCTGATGACTTCCAGCACCCAAGCGTCTGAAGTTATTGTGGTCCACTCGCCCAGAAACGAGGACAGCCGTCCTCCAATCTGCACTGGGGGGGTGGACCAAGGCCCCGTCATTGGGTACGAGACCCTGGGGGAGGACCGGAGGGAGCACCTCCGGGACGGCGGTCTCTGCGAAAGGAATGCTGCTTGGGGGAGAAGATCCTCTTGAAGGAAGAGGAGGCAGAAGAGCCCGACCTGCCCGGGCGGTACCGACGGGCTTCCTGAAACCGTCCTCTGGAGGTACCGGGGCGAGTACTAGCCCGAGCCCTGACCTCTGGTAACTTCTTGCCCTTAGACGTGCCGAGATCGGTCACGATTTTGTCCAGCTCGACCCCAAAGAGCAGCTTGCCTTTAAAAGGCAATTTAGCCAGGCGGGATTTAGAGGCGTGGTCAGCAGACAAATGCTTCAGCCAAAGCCACCGCCGCGCAGAGATTGTCTGAGCCATGCCTTTAGCTGAGGCCCTCAAGACATCATACAGCAAGTCTGCCAAATAGGCCAAGCCCGATTCCAGGGCCGGCCAATCAGCCCTCAAGGAATGATCCGAGGGGGAAGCCCGCTGCACCATAGTCAGGCACGCCCTGGCCACATAGGAGCCGCAAACTGAGGCCTGCAAACTTAAAGCAGCCGCCTCAAAGGACGACCTTAAGGCCGCCTCCAATCTTCTGTCTTGGGCGTCCTTTAGGGCCGTGCCACCTTCCACCGGCAACGCCGTTTTCTTAGTCACCGCAGTGATTAAAGAATCCACGGTAGGCCACAGATAGGCCTCACGTTCACTTTCAGGCAAAGGATAGAGGCGGGACATAGCCCTAGCCACTTTAAGGCTCGCTTCCGGGACATCCCACTGAGCCGAAATTAAAGTGTGCATAGCATCATGCACGTGGAAGGTTCTAGGTGGGCGCTTCGTCGCCAGCATAATGGCAGAACCAACAGGGGCTGAGGGAGAGACGTCCTCCGGAGAGGAAATCTTCAAAATGCCCATGGCCTGCACTAACAGGTTGGGCAAATCCTCTGAGCTAAAGAGCCACGCTGCAGAGGGGTCATCCGCTCCATCCGAGCGGGGATCCGTCTCCTCCAAGGAATCCGCAAAGGACCGTTGGGAGAACTCAGAAACGCTGCCCTCATCTACATCGGAGGAGACAAAGTCCTCCAAGGCCTGGGAATCAACCCGAGGGCGTTTACCTCCGGGGGCCTCAACCTCTTTACCAGACGAGGGAGCAGGGGCAGCGTTTTGCATAAGGAAGGCCTGATGCAGCAGCAAAACAAACTCGGGGGAGAAACCCCCCAGACTGTGCACTTCCGCAGCCTGGGCTACAGCCCTAGACGCACTCTCAACCGGCGCTCGCAAGAGCGGGGGAGAGACATGCTGCGCATCCAAAATGGCGTCCGGCGCGACACTCCGCGAAGGAGCCGCGCGGGAAGAACGGCGCTTAAGTTTAGCCGCTTTTGTGCCGTCGCCCAAATTAAGGGCGTTCATGGCATTAACGTCTCCCACCTCAAGGGCGGCCCAAGAAGAAGCCGTCCGAGCCGCGTGGCCGGCCAAGATGGCGGAGGCGAGCAGCGGGGGATGGGCGTTTATGGCGGGAAAAACCGCCACACCGGAGGAAGGACCGGGACACTCATCGGTCACGAAACTGTCACCCAACAAGGGCGAATCAGACTTTAAGACCCCCGCATCCCCTCTAGAAGCGCACAAGCGATCCGGGGAGCGACTCTTTGCACCCTCGCCCTCCGACGCCATAGGCCACGTGGAGATCAATCGGGGAACCCCCTGCCCACTATAAAAAGGTAAAAATTACCTGCTTTCCGCTCCGAGCTGTAACGACCTGGTGTCCCAGTGAGTAGCTGCAATAAACGTTTAAATAAACGTCGAAATAAACGCCTTTAAGGACGTTCAAAATTTTTTTTTTTTTTTAACGGAGCCAGCGGGAGGGGGGAGAAAAGGAGGGACCTGGCGCCACCAGGTTTGCACTTGCTCAAGAAGAGCCCTCAACCCCAGGCACTCAACAAAACCTAAAAATTAGGCTTGGAGGCCTAGCCAGAGCTGCTGCTGTGTGTGACCACCACCTGCTGAGATAGAGAACATACTGAGGAGTTTCCGGCAGCACATGACCACATATAGGGAGGCAAAAGTTTGCTCTCTATCTCCACCTGCTGGTAGATGGACACAACCCACCAGTCTATGGATTGATCAGCATGATGATATGGAAATTTATGTTACAATCAGTTATGCCCTCTGGTTTAAATGGTGAGTTAGAGTGGGCGTCCCTTATGTAAATTTGTTTAGGTTCTCTGTCAAATAGGGGCCCAAAACGTAGGTGGGTGACGTCAGACCTGCAAAAACATTAAAAATGGGAATAAGAGACGCCGCTGCCATCTTTGTAGGGGAAGGACCCGACAATCTAAAGCTGAGCTGGTGCTTAAACGGCAAAAGGTAAGACGGAGGGTCAGTAGAAGAACTTAATAGTATGTATTTCTACTGACAGACCGTAGAAGGGAGGTTGTGGTTTTAATACATATTTTTTTCATTTTATGTAGGGGCCAGTCCTTGAAACAGCCCTATGATAGAGCGAAACGTGCATGTCGAGCGATAACACCAGCCCCTGGGTCCGAAATAGCTCACTAAGATGAGTATTTGAAAGTATATATAAATAAGATACAAAGTATATAAATAAAGAAGTACATTTATAGATGAATTGTGAAAAATGTGAACCGGTGAAGAAATATGTGCAGGTTCCATTGCCATTATTGATTCTTGGCGGTGTGCACAACTGAGGTCGCAAAGAAAAAGGAAAAAGAAAACTTGATATGTACTAAGTTATTGATGGAAGAAGTATGGTGGTGAAGAACTGAGTTGGTGGGAGTGAACTGTAGTGGTACATGTGCTAACATAGCCATTAGCATGCGGACATTAAAAAATATTAGTGTGTGAGAACTTACTGACATCTATTTTGTAGGCAGTAAGGGCTCACGCGCTAATCCTGCACTAATCTGCTAGCATGCAATGCAGAAATTGCCAATCTCAATACACACCCCCTCTGTGAAAAAATTAAAAATATTTTTAGCATGCAGTTTGCACACGCAGATTAGGAATTTACCACAGGTAAATTCTTTGAAGTTGCAGTACGCATGCATTAGTGCATACTGCAGCTTAGTAAAAGGACCCCTATGTAGGACAATACTGTGTCCATATTTATAGAAATTATCATTTTTTTCAAATCAGAGAAACCTACCTTGATGAATGGTGTTACCTAAAAACTGGTTGCATGAAATGTGCTGATGGTATTTTACAAAGACACAGTTGAGAACAAACAAAGCAAGCATGTCAACCATGGCAACGATGTTGACAGAATGCACTATGACAACAGCATTTTCCTCTCTGGGTCTGATTCTGCGTATCTTAACAAATGACCAACATTAGTGCACACAGTACTCCAGAGAAAACTGTGGTGCAGGATCTATTCTGGTTTAACTGTGCAAAGGACAAACTGCAGGAATATAATTATTTGAGTGGTCAATTAGAAAATATCACAACCGGATTTCAGTGTAACAGAGCTACTAGATCCATGTTGAATAAAAATATCCATATGATATAAACAAGTTAGAGAGTGCTTAATAACCACATGGCACATAGGCACATTTCTCATATTTTCCATTCTTCCTCTTTCAATCTTCTTCTGCTCACCAATATTATTCCAGAACTGGCAGAGTGGTGGTTGTCGAAGATGCTTTTTCTGTTCTTCCCATTCCATGCCATTTCACAATAATTATGAATGCTAGTCAAAAGGCCATACAGAAAGTGTCAGGATAAAATACACTGAAGATGTAGCCTCACTTTGTGAATCCCCTCACTCATACTTCTGTGATTATGCACCACCCACTCACTAATTCTGATTGTAGCTCATCATCACACTCGACTTATGAGATCAGTTTTCCTTCAGTGTTTTTAGCTGTAACATTGCATGATAGGATGCTAAACCAGTATTAAGTAATGAAACTAGGTAACCTCTAATTAATATTCATACTATCACAGCCCCCCCCCTGAACATTCCCCCTTGTGTCATTTCCTCCCTCATCTCTTTGCTACTATCTGTTGGTTTGTCTTCCCCTAATTTTAGGTTGGCTCTGTGCTTGCCCACCACTTTGTTATTCTTGATGAAAAGGTGGTCTATCAAATAAATAAAACCTTACTTCTTATTCTCCAAAAGTCTCCCATTTGATCATCCAACCTTCAAGGCCTTCCCCAATATTATTCTTCATTCACTCTACCATCCTGAAATCTCTCAACTCTCCAACACATTCACAGTGAGCCTTTTGCTATATTCCCCGATGCGCCTGCTAAAACTCACCACAGCTGTGACCCATGAAATGAATCCTACAGAACTACCAAACCCTGAAACATAGAAAGTTAGGGGAGGGGTGATGTAGTTGCATGGAGAAAGTGCTTACAGAATGTGTGTCAAGTGGAATATCTGTGTAGGATTATAGAGTGGGAGGTTGGGATGGTGTGTGAATGGGGTTCATGTAAGGGATAAGTACATAAGTACATAAGTAATGCCATACTGGGAAAAGACCAAGGGTCCATCGAGCCCAGCATCCTGTCCACGACAGCGGCCAATCCAGGCCAAGGGCACCTGGCAAGCTTCCCAAACGTACAAACATTCTATACATGTTATTCCTGGAATTTTGGAGTTTTCCAAGTCCGTTTAGTAGCGGTTTATGGACTTGTCCTTTAGGAAACCGTCCAACCCCTTTTTAAACTCTGCTAAGCTAACCGCCTTCACCACTTTCTCCGGCAACGAATTCCAGAGTTTAATTACACGTTGGGTGAAGAAAAATTTTCTCCGATTTGTTTTAAATTTACTACACTGTAGTTTCATCGCATGCCCCCTAGTCCTAGTAGTTTTGGAAAGCGTGAACAGACGCTTCACATCCACCTGTTCCACTCCACTCATTATTTTATATACCTCTATCATGTCTCCCCTTAGCCGTCTCTTCTCCAAGCTGTATAGCCCTAGCCTCCTTAGTCTTTCTTCATAGGGAAGTCGTCCCATCCCCGCTATCATTTTAGTCGCCCTTCGCTGCACCTTTTCCAATTCTACTATATCTTTCTTGAGATGCGGCGACCAGAATTGAACACAATACTCAAGGTGCGGTCGCACCATGGAGCGATACAACGGCATTATAACATCCTCACACCTGTTTTCCATACCTTTCCTGATAATACCCAACATTCTATTCGCTTTCTTAGCCGCAGCAGCACACTGAGCAGAAGGTTTCAGTGTGTTATCGATGACGACACCCAGATCCCTTTCTTGGTCCGTAACTCCTAACGTGGAACCTTGCATGATGTAGCTATAATTCGGGTTCTTTTTTCCCACATGCATCACCTTGCACTTGCTCACATTAAACATCATCTGCCATTTAGCCGCCCAGTCTCCCAGTCTCGTAAGGTCCTCTTGTAATTTTTCACAATCCTGTCGCGATTTAACGACTTTGAATAACTTTGTGTCATCAGCAAATTTAATTACCTCGCTAGTTACTCCCATCTCTAAATCATTTATAAATATATTAAAAAGCAGCGGTCCTAGCATGGACCCCTGAGGAACCCCACTAACTACCCTTCTCCATTGTGAATACTGCCCATTTAACCCCACTCTCTGTTTCCTATCCTTCAACCAGTTTTTAATCCACAATAGGACATTTCCTCCTATCCCATGACCCTCCAATTTCCTCTGTAGCCTTTCATGAGGTACCTTGTCAAACGCCTTTTGAAAATCCAGATACACAATATCAACCGACTCCCCTTTGTCCACATGTTTGTTCACTCCTTCAAAGAATTGAAGTAAATTGGTCAGGCAAGATTTCCCCACACAAAAACCATGCTGACTTGGTCTCAGTAATCCATGTCCTCGGATGTGCTCTGTAGATGTTGGGGGGGAAGGGTGTATGCATAAAAGAAAGTGGTGCATGTAAGATACTGTGTGGGATGTGTTTGAGTGAGTGGTGTATGTGTGTGTTTATGTAGTAGGGAAAAACAAGTGAATATGAGTGATTGGGGTGTGCTGATTTTTCACCCCCTTTCCACTATCCATTTCCTTATGGTCTTTGAAACCACTTCTCCCAAATCCCTTCTATGTCACCTTTCATTCCCACCCCCGTTCACTTCCTTCTCCAACCTTCTGCTCTTTCTTTCCCTCCTTCATATTCCCATCTAATACTTGGTCTCCCCACTAGTCATTCCACACATGTCCCCAGTATTGCTTTCATTTTGACTAGTACGACCTGGGCTCTTTACCTGCTGCACCATGCCTAGTCTTTTTTTGCCACCTCTTGTTTGACCTCTTTGCTAGCTATAAAGTTCCTCAGTATTGTTTCTCCTTCAGCAAACAGGACCATGTTTCCCACAAACCATGCCACTCAGTGCCTGCAAATTGTAGACATCACATGCACAGCCCACACCAACCCCTACACTCATGGTGAGAAGCAGGAGCAGAACACACTCGCACTGCTTCTATATGCTGGCACAGGTGAGTGTCAACATTAGCAACACTGAGTGCCACTCCTCCTCCCAGATTCTTTGTGGCCTTTTCTGCAGAGTGTGTGGGTGATCCTATGCACATAATACAGAGGCATGCTTCCCATGAGGATAGATAGCCATGAGACTGCCAATAGGCAATTTCACTCTAGGGAAACACACCTATAAACAAATCCCTAGTCTACAAAATATTAAGGGCCCTGTTTACTAAGATGCACTGTAAGCGCAAGCGTTTTTAGCATGTGCTAAAAATTAGCGCATGCCAATGCTAGAAACACCCATATATTCCTATGGGTGTTTCTAGCGTCAGTGTGCGCTAAAAATGCTAGCACATCTTAGTAAACAGGGCCTTATGGCTTTTCTTACTCGAGAAGATTGCCATAAAAGAAAAACTGGTCTGAAGAAAAAAAGAAAAGAAAAGGCAGTAATAAATTTATTTCTAGCATGAAATTAAATATCTTGATGCTGCTTTGCCAATACCCATAATATTTCTTTTATAGAGAATGTTTTAGACACCATGAATGTATGCTTGTTATTCAATCTATCCAACTGAATTGTGTGGTGCACAATACCAGGCTGAAAAATTGTTCATGCACCTATTACACATCGACCTTGGCTTTTGCTTATTGTTCAACGCTCTTTCATCACTGCCAGTACACAATAGTTTGTTTTTCTAGACTCACTCCGTCTTACAACATATCCACATATTATGTCAGAGAACGAGTAGGGTTTTTTTCTTTTTAAAAAAGCCTGCCCAAACTGTCAATGTTATCAAAATTAAATTATGATTTTAAAATAATGCAACAAGGTAAATAGCCAGAAATGTGTTTCTCATCAATCTCTGTTTCTGAATATGTAAATTAAGTAGTTTTTCTTCATGATATGAATATCAGCACCAAGAAAATTATTTTTTCTCATACAGTATGGGACGTAGAGACCGTACAAACAGCCAGGGAAAGACATTACAACAGACTATAGAAAAAGATAGAAAAGTTTTGCCAAAAAAGGAGTTTGCAACAAAGATCAACGTCTTTTGATGGAGGAGAGGAAGGGATCAGCAAGGCCCTAAAGGTCTAGAGAAACCCAGTAAGGACAAGTAACAGGGCTGTCCAACAGGGAGAAAACCAGAAGCTGATTCCCTAAGACCTAAACAGATACTGTTCTGAGATACACCACTAGAAGGAGCAAACTAGAAGTGACTGTCAACCTTTATAAATTGTCTGGGAAGATTCAAACCCAACCCTGTCCCAAACAGAAAAGATGAGCCATGACACCAAATGACCAAGCACAGCTCTCCAAAGATATTAAGATGGCTACTTAAAGCCTGGCTTTTCTCTCAAGCCTTTAATAGACATGGGGGGGGTCCTTTTACTAAGCAGTGTAAGCGCCTACACGCGCCCAACATGCATCAATTCCGAGTTACCACCCGGCTACCCCGTGCACTGGGCAGTAATTTCATTTTTTACACGCATCCACTATGTATGCCGGAAAATATATTTTATTTTCTGGTGCGCAGCGAAAACTGGGTGGTAATTAGCATTGTATGCACATTGACCATTACCGCCTGGTTAACATGTGAGACCTTACCGCTAAGTGAATGGGTGGCGGTAAGGTCTCAGACCCAAAATAGACATGTGCCAATTTTCATTTTGCTGCACGTCTATTTTTGGCCAAAAAAATTAAAAAGGCATTTTTACAGGTGTGCCTACACCAGCGCAGCCCATTTTTCAGCGCACCTTAGTAAATGATTAACTGTATATAGAACTTGCTCTGAGTTTAACCACCCACTTATTTATCCCAATTGAATTTGCACTATTCATCTTTTTCCCCATCTATATATCTGCACTTGGCCCCTGGATACATAATAAGATGTCTCAATGTACTGCAGGAACAGCATTAACATCTTATTTATGCTATTTGAATGTTTTTTTAAATATTTTATTTATGAATTTTAAGTTTATACACGATTAACATGCAATTGTAATACATTGCATAACATTGAATTCATATTTTACATAGTATTATATAGCCAACATATTTAGTTTCATGTTATACAATTCCTTAGACCACAATAAAATAGAAGAGAATAAGGGGGGGAAATAATAAGATAATAGGAGATCTATAGGTAATTTGCTTAAGTAAATGGCCTGGCCTTGTATTCCTTTACTAACTTATAATAATCAGTTGGTATTACTCACTCCTTAGCCGGTTTGGTTAGCTTTTTCATTTCCAGAAAAGTTTTAAGATGTTCTGGCTCAAAAAAGTATATTTAATCCCCAAATATTTAATCATACATTTACATGGATATGCCAACAAATAGTTTGCCCCCAATGCTCTCATTTTTGCTCTATAAGACAAAAATGTTTTCCTTTTATCCTGAGTCGATTTACAGACATCAGGGTAGATCCAAATACGCTGACCACAAAAATTTTTAGGGAATTTTTAAAATAGAGCTTCAACAGTGCATTTAGATCCTGTTCAAAAACAAATCTCTATATATAAAAGGCACCACCAACGTTCTAAATGAAGCCTCCAGCCGGAAGTGTGAAAGGGGAGAGATATCCGGTTTCCCCATGAGTGTCTGCCCCGCCCTCGCTCTCTCTGTAACACAAACAGTGAAGGAAAACACAGTAAAGCACGAAATGAAATCGCTCTCTCTGTAACAGTGAAGGACTCAGAGGGGGAGGGAAGAGAGGGCAGAAGCCCTCACTATCTCTGTAACACAAACATAGCACAGCAGGAAACTTAACACTGAAAGACTCGACTCCGAGGGGGGAGGGGACAGAGAGGACAGACAGCACAGGGGAAGGGAGAGAGGGCAGAGGGCAGGGACACACACACTCCCACATGCACACAGAAGAAAACCTTGCTAGCCCCGTTTCATTTGCATCAGAAACGGGGCTTTTTTACTAGTACAATTAATAAAGTTCTCCGTTGTTCTATTTCAGTTAATGTTGTTTCTAGTATTAAGGATATGTCCAACGATTCTTGTTGCATTTGCTGAGGAATTTGAGGAACACTTTCCCCGCCGTCACCAGAAGCAGCTTGTGTGGTAACTGGTAGATAGTAAATTCTGTTTAAAGGAGGTATTGCTGAGTCTGGGTATGACAGGATTTCTTTTAGATATTTTTTAAATAAGTCCATAGCAGACTTCCAATGGCGGACTTGCGAGACTTCTGCTGAAGTCTCGGAGGCCGCCCTTGTACGTATCGGCGGCCATTTTGAACAGCGATCCAGCAGCGGGGGGAGCGTCAGCACCAGCACCGGGCAGGCAGGACCGGGGATCTTTCCTGCCTGCCCCAAAGAATTGGTTACACAACCTGGGTGGATGAAGGAGGGGCAGGTGAGAGAGCAGGGTCGTTGGACATGGGTGGCTGGAGGGGGTGCAGGGGGAGAGGAGGGTCGCTGGACATGGGTGGCTGCAGGGGGGGCAGGGGGAGAGGAGGGTCGCAGGACATGGGTGGCTGCAGGGGAGGCAGGGGAGAGGAGGGTTGTTGTTTGATGCGCCACTCCCTGCCACTTGCTCCGCGTGTTTCCCTACTCCTCCCCCTGCCTGGGAATCAGCTGTGAGTGACGTCAGCCTGGCTACGGAGCCTAGCTCAGGAACTCCGAAGGAGCCACGGACACAGGCAGTAACACATTAAAACGTTGGTGGTGAGAATTATTATATAGGATAGTGATTATGCTGGGTTTTTTTTACCTACTATGGTGCCTCATTCATAAGGGCACTAATTCTTTGATGATGAAGAGCAGTATATACACCACATAGCCCCTGATGCAGTCCCTTGTTGGGCGAAACACAGCCTGTTGGGCATTGCATTAGGTTGAAACTCTACAATAAAGATTTGTATCTACCACTGATCTGCTCTGTTTGCTTCCATATTGGAATACGCACCAGTGTCTTAATATTCTGTTTCCATGCTTTTGTCGTCCTGTTGATGGTCTGACTGTAGCTATTTGATTGCAACATAAATTCATTAGTCTGATTTCATATTTAGGTAAGTCTCCTCTATACACGATTTCTACCAGTTTGCTGTGCCTTGGCATAGTCAATAAAGAAAAGATAAACATTGTCATTGCTCTTTGATATATGTGCCCATTTTTATTTTTAATCATTAACAAAATGAGGAACCATAGAGTAATAACTGCTAGACTTTGATTTATATCATTTACTTGGCTAAGCTTGAAAGTCAGCTCAGTTTAAATTTCATGGTGTCCTTGAAACAATACAAAGATTACTACACTTTGATTACAATAATAGCACAAATTTGCCTAGAATCAGCTATGAATAGCTTTATTTTCTCCTAAACTGGTAATAACAAACCAGCTAATCTCATGCCAATATATCTATCAGAGTATTTAAGGTTTGTCTGATGTACTCTAAGGATATGACATGGCATTTGACTTCAACCTGTACCTGTAGGTTATTTCAGCCTTATTGTTCATTTATTACCACACACAAGCTCACTGACTTGGAGAAAGATCAAATCAGAATGTCATGAGCCTGAAGCCTGGAACAGAACTGGGGGACTTTGAGATTCATGTGAGTGGCAAAGAGATGCACCGAGGGGGTGCCCCAGGCTCAGATCTCTCGGGCAATGCCCATGTTGAGAAACCACTTGTGTGGTTACATAACCCTGCTCAGTCTGTCAGCCAGGCTGTTGTTTTAGCCCGCCAGATAAGTGGCTTGAAACTACATGTCATGTCGGCGAGCCCAATGCCACATCGAGACGGCCTCCTGACACAGAGGGCGAGATCCTGTGCCCTCCTGCTTGTTGGTGTAATACATGGCAACCTGATTGTTTGAATGAGCACAATTTGGTAAGGCAGCCAATCTCTGAAAGCCTTTCGAGCGTTCCAGATCACTCGACTGATCTGGAGATCTGTTTCCTGGGCGGACCAAGCACCTTGAGTGTGAAGCCCATCTACATGAGCTCCCCAACCCAGGAGAGATGCATCCATCGTCAGCACTTTCTGCGGCTGAGGAATTTGGAATGGAAGTCCCAGAGTCAAATTGGATCAAATGGTCCACCACAACAGAGAGCGAACAAGCTCTGGGGACATTCAGATGACATCTTCCAGACCTCCCATGGTTTGGCACCACTGAGATGCCATTGGTTCATTAGGCAGATCCCATGTGAAGGTGTGTCATGGGAGTCACATAAACTGTGGAGGCCATGTGGCCCAACAACCTCAACATCTGCCAAGCCGTGACCTGCTGAGAGGCTCGAACCCGAGAAGCCAGTGTGACTAGGGCATCTACTCTTGGCCCTGGAAGAAAAGTGCAAACTTCTGCGTATCTATCAAGGCTCCAATGAATTCCAATTGCTAAGCAGGATGAAGATACTACTACTACTACTTATCATTTCTATAGCGCTACTAGACATACACAGAGCTGTACACTGGACATAAAGAGATAGTCCCTGCTCAAAAGAGCTTACAATCTAACTAGGACAGACAAACAGGACAAATAAGGGATAAGGAAGTTACAAAGATGGGAATGATAAAAATGGGTGCTGAACAAGTGCGTAAGGGTTAGGAGTTAAAAGCGACATCAAAAAGGTGGGTTTTAGCCTAGATGGAGCTTGACGTACAGGCTCAGGAAGTCTATTTCAGGCATATGGTGCAGCAAGATAAAAGGAACAGAGTCTGGAGTTAGAAGTGGAGGAGAAGGATGCAGATAAGAGAGATTTACCCAATGAACAGAGTTCCCGGGAGGAGTATAGGGAGAAATAAGAGTGGAGAGGTACTGAGGAGCTGCAGAGTGAATACACTTGTAAGTCAATAAGAGGAGTTTGAACTGTATGCGGAAACAGATAGGGAGCCAATGAAGTGACTTGAGGAGAGGGTTAATGCACATTGACACTGGCAAAATATAAGTCATGCAGCAGCAGGGGAAAGAGACAGAGATGCTGGACCCACGGAAGGGCAATCACTTTAAGTCTCTCTGTTCTTTCATTGGAGGATAAAACTTTTCCCTTGGTCCACCTCCACACAAAGGGCATTAGATACATTGGAACCACTCCAGATTTTTCATTGAAGAAAAAAGAAAGAGAAATTTGCTATAATTCTGAATTGTGCCTCTTAAAAAAAACTTACATCATAAAGAGTGCTTTTGGAGGAGATATCACACGTCAGGTAAAACTAGGGGTATATAAACAACTTCCCTTGGTCTATAAACACACATTTCATGTGACTAAGAGAAACTATTCTTCGAATTACCACAGCCCTTAACTCAGCCAAACCTTTTAGGATTATTAAATCCCTTAGTCCATGCCAACACACAGAGGTACCTACAGCTACTGCCTCAGCCTTTCATTACAAAGTAAAATCATAAGAACATAAGCCTTGCAATAATAGGACAAGCCAAAGGTCCATTAAGCCCAATATCCTGTTTCCAACAGTGGCCAATCCAGGTCACAAGTATCTGTCAATATACCAAAAAGAATAAAACAGACTTTATGCTGCTTATCCTACAAAACAGTAGAGTGAATTTACTTACCTGTAGAATGTGTTCTTCGAGGACAGCAAGCCAAGTGTTCTCACAAATGGGTGATGTCATCCAACGGAGCCCGGCGCAGAAGCTAACTACGTGTGGAACTTTCAAGCAGCACCACACCACGCATGCGTAGGTGCCTTCCTGCCCAACATGTGCGCCCCATCATTTAGTCAGACCAAAATGCTAATGGATACAACTCCAAGGGGAGGTGAGAGGGTATGTGAGAATACACAGCCTGCTGTCCTCAGAGAACATCTGCTACAGATAAGTAACTTTGCTTTCTCCGACAACAAGCAAGCCATTTTATTCTCACAGATGGGAATCCCTAGCTACCAGGCTCACTGAAAATAATAATGCAAGGAGAATAGGGACTCAAAACATAGAGGCCTGGTAGTCAATTAACCTGAAACTATTCACACACTAAATGTGGAGGTGCAGCCTCAACCAAAACAGAGACCGGGCCTAGGTGGGTGGAGTTGGATTCTAAACACCGAACAAATTCTTTAGAACTGTCTGCCTGAACTAGCTGTCAAGTCAGGAATCCTGTTCAAGGCAGTAATGAGATGTGAATATGTGGACAGAAGAGCACATTGCAGCTTTCCAAATTTCCTCCATGGAGGCTGACCTCAAGTGTGCAACCGATGCTGCCATGGCTCTGACATTATGAGCCTTGACATGACTTTCTAGAGTCAGCCCAGCCTGGGCATAAGCAAAGGAAATGCAATCTGCTAGCCAATTAGAAATAGTGTGTTTGCTAATGGCTACCCTCATCCGATTGGGGTCAAAAGAAACAAAAGTTGGGTTGACTGTCTACGGGCTTTAGTCCTCTCCAGATAGAAGGCTAAGGCTTGCTTGCAGTCTAGGGTATGCAGTATAATTTCACCAGGATGGACATGTGGCTTTGGGAAAAGTGTTGGAAGAACAAATGACTGGTTAAGATGGAACTCCGACACTACCTTAGGAAGAAACTTAGGGTGTGCGCACAGAACTACTCTGTTGTGGTGAAACTTTGTGTAAGCCCCACCCCCAGAAGCCAACCACACCTTACCTTTACGTTATTCTTTGTAATCAAGGCCCTTTACCTCAGTTGTGATTTTCTTCTGGAGGATGGTCTCACATAAAATTATAGGGAAATTAAGGAAGGAGAATGGGCTAGGGAATGAGGTAAGTTTAGGGAAGGAATGGGGTAAATTTTACTTTTCTTAAATTACACAGAGATATCTTCTAAAAAAACTTTACAAAACACCAAGTTATGGTCAAATGTTTTTATATTTCTCTTAAGTTTCACAGAAATTTTCTTAGTACAGATAATAAATATAAATGTAAATATAATAAATATATTAACAAAATTTAAAGAATATATTAATTGATTCCAAATACTGGACCAGTAATAATCTTAAAACTTTTCTTCGTAACTTTTGTCTTTCAGTTTTGTCTACTATTGGTACATAACTTTAAGAAAATCCAATCCTGTAGCATATCTCAGATAAGTATAACTTTTAAAATTCCCAAACCTCTTTTGTATTTAACTCTCTTTTTTATTCTACCCACTTTCCACATAAGAATTGATTCTTTATGTGCATTTGTTTTCTTCAGGTACCGTACTTCTCTGTTTATGACTCAGTCTAAACCGGTAAGTATTGTTGTTGAGTCTCTCTGTATTTGTGTAAAAATCTAAGACATAGATTTTTGTCTACGTTTTGTGTCTCGTAGGAACAACAAACATACTCTTAAATGTCTACATGCAAATGCTAGGAGTCTAAGAAATAAGATGGGAGAGCTGGAATATTGCACTAAATGAAAAATTGGATATAATAGGCATTACTGAGACCTGGTGGAAGGAGGATAACCAGTGGGACACTGTCATACCGGGGTATAAAGTATAGTGATAGGGTGGACCGGACTGGTGGAGGGGTAGCATTGTATATTAACGAGAGCCTTGACTCAGATAGATTACAAATTCAGCAAGACACAAATCACACCTTTGAATCATTGTGGGTTGAAATTCCATGTATAAAACAGAAAAGGACAGTGATAGGAGTGTACTACCGTTCGCCTCACTAGGATGAGCAGGTAGACGCAGAAATGCTAAAAGAAATCAGAGAAGCAAACAAAATGGGTAATGTGATAATAATGGGTGACTTCAATTATCCAAATATAGACTGGGTAAATGTAACATCGGGACACGCTAGAGAGGTACAATTCCTTGATGAAATCAAGGATAGCTTTATGGAGCAGCTGGTGCAGGAGCCGACGAGAGAAGGAAAAATTCTAGACTTGGTCCTTAGTGGAGCGCATGATCTGGTGAGGGACGTTATGGTACTGGGGCCGCTTGATAACAGTGATCATAATATGATCAATTTTGATATCATCCTTGAAGTAACTATACACAGGAAGTCAAATACGTTAGCGCTTAACTTTAAAAAAGGAGACTATGATAAAATGAGAAGAACGGTTAAAAAAAACTTAGGGGGGCAACTGAGAGGGTAAAAACTGTACAACAGGCATGGACGCTGTTCAAAAATACCATCCTGAATCATGGGAAGAAGGGTGCCCAGGGAAAGCATCCTGAACTTTTCTCGAACCAGATATTTGTTCAGGCCCCTTAGGTATAGGATGGGACGCATCCCACCTGTCTTCTTTTCCACAAGGAAGTACCTGGAATACAATCCCAGCCCTTCTTGCCCTGGTGGAACGGGCTCGACCGCATTGGTGCTGAGAAGGGCGGAGAGTTCCTCTGCAAGTACCTGCTTCTGTTGGGAGCTGAAGGACTGAGCTCCCGGTGGGCAATTTGGAGGCCTGGTTTCCAGATTGAGGGTGTATCCTAACCGGACTATTTGCAGAACCCACCGGTCGGAGGTTATCAGAGGCCACCTTTGGTGAAAACATTTTAACCTCCCCCCCCGACAGGCAGATCACCCGGCACTGACACACTTATGGTGGCTATGCTCAACTGGAGCCAGTCAAAAACCCATCCCTGGTTTTTGCTGGGGAGCTGCAGGGGCCTGTTTAGGCGCACGCTGTTGACGAGAACGAGCGTGCTGTGGCAGAGCCTGAACCGGCTGTCGAGAAGTAGGAGTGTACTTACGGCCCCTAGAGGCGTAAGGCGCACTTCTCTCCCTTTAAAAAACTTCCTAGAAGAGGAAGCGGATGCAGAAGGCGCCCGGCGGAGAGAGAGTTCATAGCGTTATCACGCTGATAGAGATGATCAATCAACTCTTTGACCTTCTCACCAAAAAGATGATCCCCCCCGGCAAGGGATATCCGCAATTTTCTGTTGAGTTCTCTCCTCCAGGTTAGAGGCATGCAGCCATGAGAGTCTGCGCATCACTATACCCATAGCAGAAAATCTGGATGTCACATCGCAAGTATCGTAAATGCCCCTGGACAGGAACTTGCAACACGCCTTCAGCTGCCTGACCACTTGGCAAAAAGGCTCGGCCTGCTCCGGTGGGAGTGCATCAACCAAGCTCTCAAGCTGCCGCACTGAGTTCTGCAAATGAATGCTCGTAAAGAGCTGGTAGGACTGAATTTTGGAAGCGAGCATGCCAGCCTGATACGCCTTCCTCCCAAAAGAATCCAAGGTTCTATGTTCTCGCACCGGGGGCGCCGAGGCAAAGTTCCTAGGACTTAGCTCTTCTGAGAGCGGAATCCACCACTGCAGAGTCGAGGCAACTGAGGCCGGACGAAACTGGGTTCCCCGTGGAGCCGATACTGGGATTCAGCCTTTTTGGGGATAGTTGGACAAGAAAGAGGCCGCTCAGCAGTGGGCAGAAGAGCAGCGCTGGAGGAAGCTCCAGTCCTCTCCACCCTCCAAGGGGGGCCTGGTGCCAGAGTTTTTTCTCTCCTGCTTCTGTCGGGAAGTGATCACTCAGGTCCCGTCAGGAGGAGAGAGAGACACCGGGCCCCTCCTTGAAGGCCCGGATCCAGGGAATTTTGCCCCCCCTCTCGGCGGCCCTGGTGACATCCCAGAGCCCCCTTGCTCATACCTCAAACCTCTACAGTACCTGCCACCGAAGCCACAGCTATATCACTCATTAGTCAATGGAAGAAAGCACAAGAACTTCCGGTCCAAGCCACTGAAAAATATAAGAGGCAGGCAGATAAGAAAAGATGCCCTGCTCCAAAACTACAACCTGGAGATCTGGTCTGGTTATCCTCCCAGAACCTGCAACTAAAGCTCCCATCTACCAAGTTTGCTCCTTGATTTATTGGACCATATCCAGTTATTTGACAAGTTGGACCCGTCTCATACCAGCTAAAGTTACCTTCCACTCTGCAAATCCATAACATGTTTTATGTATCCCTCCTTAAACCACTGGCACTGAAATGGAAAAAGAGCAAACATCTAATACCATCTCCCGTGGCCTCAGATCTGCATAATGAGTATGAAGTCCAAGAAGTTCTTGATTCCAGAAAAATATGAGGCAGACTTCAGTACCTTGTCACATGGAAAGGTTATGGCTCTGAAGAAAATTCTTGGGAGCTGGCAATTCATGTCCATGCTCCACTGCTCATTAGAAAGTTCCATGGCATGTTTCCCCATAAACCCAAACCTGTATTGTTGGAAGGAGGATCTTTGGGGAGGAGGTACTATCATGGCCACGGCTATGCCTTGTGTCCCGGCTCATCTGTTGCATGGTGGATGCCGGGGTTGGATTCCGCAAATCTGTCTGGGGTTCTGGGCTGCTTTTCTCAGTGCAGCGGGCTGCCTGAACCCACTTGTGCAGGCCACACCAGCTGATGCCAGCTCCCTTAGTCGCAAGCAAGGATTTACAGGGCCCTGAAGATGACATCATGAGCGGGGGTCCTTAAAATGAAGCTGGGAACTCTTGCTTTGCCTTCACAGTGGGTCTCCTAGCCTTGTCTGGTGAGAGTTGCCACGTTGTTCCAGCCAGTGTCTTCAGTCTTGTTGTAGACTTGTTCCAGTCTGTGTCTCTAGCCAGTGTCTTCAGTCTTGTTCCAGCTAGTGCCTTCAGCCTTGCTCCTGCCAGTGTCTCCAGCTTGCCTGCTCTGATACCTGCTCCTTTCCCCAGATGGGCTCTTGGCTTTGATCCTGGCTTGTCTCCTCCCTGGACTCGAGTTCTGAGACTCGCTCCACTTCTGGGTTGCTTCAAGTCACTCCTGCGCTGTACAGATCCTGTCTACTCTTCTTGTGTGTCTCAAGACGTGACTATCCCCATCCTAGCCTGCGTGTGACTCACCTGCCTCCAGTTGGGGCCTACCTAGCCTCCGGGTTAGTTAAGCAGCGTAAATTCAGCTGCGGCCCAAGGGCTTACTCTCCTTGGTTTGTGACTGTAACACTACTATGACCTAGTCTCCTCAGCAACTGTCCAATTCTAACAAATTTTAACAATTTTAGCACTCTTGGGTCAGAAAACAATTCAGCATACATCTCTTCACACAAGCATCTCCCTCCCAACTGTCACTTCAAGGCAAAGGCAACTGCTGGCTTGCACTAGCCAGGCACCTGCCTGCACTAGCATATCTCCTCTCACAACCCTTGCTTACTGCATCATATAATCTTCAACATTAACATAAATAAAATATTATCCTTCCCAGCAATCATCCATATCTTGCCAGGGTCTTCTGTGGGTTTTTTTCATTATCCTGCTCCTCCTACTGCCTCTTTATTATGGCTGCAAGCCAGAACACTTCCCGCTGCACAGCTCTGCCTCATGCAGCCTTCTGTATGCTGGGCCACATGCACTTTCCTTCCCATGCTTTCATTGGAGTGTGGATTTCCGTCAGCACAGGAGAAGCCTCTCAAGGTTCTCCCCATCTGGCTCCAGAAAATGTCTCCTAAATCCAGGCCACAACAAACCCAAAATCTGACTTGGAGCTCCTGGTGCGAGACAGCATTGGTTGGGCACACACATGCGTATATGCCTATGTCCTGACACGTATGCATGCGTGTGTCCAACTCAGCACTGCCCCACTATTGTGCCCTCAGAAGCCACGAGCTCTCCTGCCTCTGCCCTGGAGCCCAGAACCCAGTGAACATGCACACATGTATGCAACTACTTCAGACTTCTTGGGGGATTGACATCAGCAGTCCTGGCCCAAGCTCTTGGACATGCTCCTGCACTTGGCAAGTAAAACAAAAAATTTTTTCCTCAGTGCTACACTAACATATGCACCTGTAATAATTAATTTTTTTAATGTATCTTTTGATCTTTTGTATCCTGTAGGCCTAAATTCTCTATATAAGGAGTTGTCCTTTGTCTGGTATTCAGAACACACTGTCTGAACTTAAGATATATATTTTTACCTGAGCATTAAACTGGTGTCAATTTAATTTTTAGGTCAACAGTGCAGAGTCTTATCACAGCACCCCTCTATTTTCTTTTACACAGAAACTCTTAACTACAGGAAGTCCCTCCCTCTTATATATATGTTAAAGTACACCCACCAAGTGTGGTAGGCTTAGTGCACGACTGAGCATGTTTTCTGCCTCTGCACAATTATAACTGCACTATGCAGAAAAGAGTTGGCATACAAGAAAACTATGTGAAAAGGATTACATAGACATTAGCACCCTGCTCATTTAAATTCTATGGCATTAGTTATTAAATCTGAATGCAAAGTGTACACAGCTCATCCTAGTTGTCGCGTTCCCGAGGACCTTGGCATACTGTCAGGCTTCTTCCCCGGGAGCACTGGGTTCGTGAGTCCTTGGGCCACTACCGTGTAGCGGCAGTGGCAGGCAAGATCACCTTCAAGGTAGAGACGAGACAAGACTGGACCGGGACCCCGGACTGGAGTCCTACACAGGAATACACGGGACTGGAGCGCATCGGATGAGTGCGCACTGGAGTGGAGCCCGCTGGACTGGAACACACTGGAGTGGACCCACTGGACTGGAACATACAGGAGTGAAGCCCGCTGGACTGGAACCCACTGGACTGGCTTCACCTACACTTAGCCACCTTTCCCCGAGGGTTGAGCCCTCAGGTTCGGGCAGCCGGCAGGGCTTACAGGAAATACCGGAACTGGAACTTGCAAGCAGGAACAGCAGGAATCGGGATACAGAAGTACCCCCAGGCACCTAGGCGAAAGCAAGGCAGACAGGCAGGGAATGCCCGGGTTCCCGCAGTAGGCAGGTTCAAAGCAAGTCTCAGGGCAGGCGGCTAGCAAAGCAGTAGTCAAGTTCAAAGCAAAGTCTCTGGGCAGGCGGCTAGCAAAGCAGTAGTCAGGTTCAAAGCAAAGTCTCTGGGCAGGCGGCTAGCAAAGCAGTAGTCAGGTTCAAAGCACAGTCTCTGGGCAGGCGGCTAGCAAAGCAGTAGTCAGGTTCAAAGCAAAGTCTCTGGGCAGGCGGCTAGCAAAGCAGTAGTCAGGTTCAAAGCACAGTCTCTGGGCAGGCGGCTAGCAAAGCAGTAGTCAGGTTCAAAGCAATGTCCAAGCTAACCAGTCGTACACCAGAAACATACACAGAGCAGACACAGGAGAACTAGTAAAGCTGTACACAAGCTAACAAACAAAGCTGTGCCCAAGCTAACAAGTCACACACCAGAAACATACACAGAGCAGACTCAGGAGAACTAGTAAAGCTGTACACAAGCTAACAAACAAAGCTGTGCCCAAGCTAACAAGTCATACACCAGAAACATACACAGAGCAGACACAGGAGAACTAGTAAAGCTGTACACAAGCTAACAAACAAAGCTGTGCCCAAGCTAACAAGTCATACATCAGAAACATACACAGAGCAAACAATGTAGCAGTGTACAGAGCACTCTACATACCAGGGACCTAAGACGAAATGCAAAGGCAAGGGCTGCAGTCTCTAAGTGATTAATAAAGCCTTTCAACACCAGAGGCACAGCTGCAGCAATCTCCTTGCCTCCAAACAGAGGCTTGACACACAGAGAAGTCAGCCCACAGGAAGAAACAGCGGGAGCCATCTTGGATACTGGCATAGAGGAGTCAGCAGCCATCTTGGAAGAGGCATAGCCCACACAGGTGAGGTCCAGTAAGGCAATCAGCACACAGAGCCAGAGAGAACCTAAGACAGAGACAGACACAGAGACAAGCAGAAGCCAGCACAGTGTTTTTAATCTATCCCTCTCTAGACCCCCGTGGGATCCCACCACACGGGGGTGTACAGAGGGTTTGTTCATCTACGATCTTGTGGACCGCCTCCATGAATTCCAGCGCCACCCCTTCCCATGGGTATCGCTGCTGGGGAGGCATCAGAAGGCGCAGTTCAAGTCTAATTCCCATGACCACAGCTTTCTGTCTATTTGGATCTAAATGAATCTTTGGCCATTTATGTTCCCACATAAATTCTATGAAAAGTCTATAAAACTGTTTCAGTGAGAAATCTTACTTGTGTGTGTGTGTGTGTGTGTGTGTGTGTTAGTTTGCAAAACAGATAGAAGATAGAGAATAAATTGAAGCAAGGACAGAAACAGTGTAGTTAAAGAAATAGTCTTTTTATTCTTACCAAATCAGACTTTAATCAGGTACATTCAGCAGACAGATTCTGTGTTCAACTGGCCAGAGCCCTGCCCTCTAGGACGCGTTGGGGAAAATCGTTCCAACGAGGGCTTGCATGCACCCTGCTTTTATACAATTTGGTCCCCATACAAGTCTATGGAGAGGGATTTTTTTTTTCTCATATTGCTTAATCAGTGAGTCATACTCTACCACCGGTCAGGTGCCCATCTCTCCTTTCCGTTTCAGCTATTGCAAGTTATTGTGCAATTTCCCTTTTTGTCAACATCTCCCTAGATACGGACATCCAAACATGGACAAATCTGTCTCATATCATCTTGTGATCTGGGTGCCATCTTATAAAGACAGACTCCGTGTTATGAACCAAACTTCTTATCATTTCTGTCTTTAATTTCTGCATCATGTGTGTTACACTCAATTTGGAAGTTGCACCAGGTTTCATTAGAACTCACCAAGCAGTCCTGCTCTTGCAGGCTCTCTGCTATAAGGCCATCAGCTTGTTATCAGGCCTAGTCAGTGCTTTTCAGCTGTTTAAAGCTATGTAGCTTGGCCCACCACTATTCCAGTGGATAGGTCTCAAGCTAGAACACATATTAACTTGCAGGAAAAGCACGTCCTCGCGCAGCCAGTCATAGATTTTTAAACCTAGCTGGTATTTTTACAGCCTGAGTCCTAAAATCTGGCCTTCCACCCTTCCGGTGGGCATCCAGTGAGGGCCTCTTGCTGTAGTATAATTATACATTCCCCACTTGTCACCCCAGCAGCTGGGGGTGACACAAAACTAGTTTGTCACAATCTATTCCAGAAGGTGCCAAACTATCAAACGAAAGGACGAGTTTTGCTCTTATGGATTGCTAGCAGATATTATGCAAGACAGGAAACTTCATTCTTAGGTGGTATATTTTTGGGCATATGGAATTCCCTTTATATTACCCAACCCCTTGGGCTTAATCCTGATGTCATCTCTCTTGAGACTTACTCAAACCTGTAGTGAGAGAGGTTTTATGAATGGGACAAATCCATGAGTTCATCTACAAAATCCCATGAAGTATAGGTATGCGGGTAATAGCAATTTCAGGTGGATCATACTAATAAACACTTTCAGGTTTTTCTATGGCTTCTATTATATCTGCTGCATAGTGCATGGGGAGATAATCTAATGTATCTATCTCAGTGGTCCTCGGAAGGAATAGTGGTTTTGATTAAGCATTGTTATGGTGGCTCAACAAATATATGGTTAGCACTCAGATTGCAGGCTGTTTTAGGTTGTAGGTATTCAGAATCCTTAAACAGGTCGGAATGCCTGGACCTTACTATTACTCATCATTAGCATCCAATCATGAGCACTAAAAAGTGGATAGCAAGTATGAGGTTGCCTCATACAGCAAAAAGGGTCAATCCTAGGAAAATTTATATTAACAAAGGTCATGCATGGATTTTGACATATGCATAATGACCTGGAAGTATGGGAAGCATTTTATATATATCCGTTACCCCACTTGGAGCCTAGTCAAACCTACAGAAAGACATGCAGCTTAAGTAAGCCTACACCAAAGTTAAACAATTGCATAACTGGTTGATACTAACAGGGTTTACACCTACATTATGTTATCTTAGCCAGTATTAGGGTTTGATGTTACCCCTGTATCTGAGCAATATCAACTTCAATTTAAATTACATAAACAGAAATAACGGGGAAACTCTTAGAAAACAATTAGAACAATAAAGGAAATAATAGGAAAATAAAAATAAAACCTTTTCAATATATAGACAGGATTACTGCTAAACTGAAATAAAACAAATATGAATCTATAATGTCCATAAACAGCAACAGTAAATCTCAAGTTGATTCTGAATTCTCTTTCATTGGTCATGGTTGAGGCGATGGAAGCGCAGAAGAATCTGGACGGAGATCTAGAAGATCAAACAGGGCTGGATTTTCAGGCTGGCCTGCTGAAGGAAGTGGCCGGTCTTGAGATGGTTAGGCTGGTAACATCTGGTTCTGCGGCTGAGTAAACCCGTATATCTTTCACATGGACCCAAAACTTGTGGTCCAGTAGTTTGCAAGGTGTAAAGATTATTGCCACAACCTTGGGGGATCTAACATCATTTGGGCCTGGATAGATCTTGAAGACGTACTTGTGGTGTACAAACTTGGATCTTTCCATGTCTTTATTCTAGGCATGCACCATCATAATCAGTCCATCAAGAGTCAGAGGCTGGCAAAGGAATAAGCAAAATAACTGTATGCCTGAATGATACATTGCTATATCTTGGTGGGCATAATCAGTGTGAACTGAATAAGCAAAAATAATATATAGATGTCAAGAGACATGAAAGACAATGTAAACATGGAGAAAACAGTGCTAATTAAGTGCAAAAGGGAAACCATAAGGGTACAATAACGAAAAGCCAATTTACATAAATAGCAATAGTATATGTGAAATTATATCTCCTGATTGGTAGGGGTCAACTGCAACCCTCTTAATACTAGGAATTGGGATTTGCATAATATATCCCCACTTCTGGCTTGCATAATGTGCAAGACAGATAGGTAATTATTATGAAGAGATGATCAAATAACAATGGTAAAGTATATGGAACAAAGAAAAGGGTACAAAAAAAACCCAACAATAAAAATTGATTGTTCGAGTTATGATGTATGGAGGGTCAGGAATATGGTGAACAAAATAGGCAAAAAGGCACGGATAATGCGTTGCAATCTATGGCCAGTAGGTATGGAATCTTCACCTGCAATGATTACCATTCACCAAGGGTTGGGCCCTCAGTTGCAGGAGGCCAGCAGGACTTACGAGCTAGATGATTCAGAAAGAAGGGTAGAGGCCAAAGCTTCTTGCAACTCCAGTCAGTGGAGAGCCTGTCTCTTTTGCTCATGGACCAATTGATGCATATGTTGAAACTCACGCTCAATAATGTTTCGTATCTCACACCAGGTAATGTTGGGGTCTGTGCATCTGTCCTTTAATTTAGCGATTCTTTGCTGCAACATAGCCTTCAGATCAGATACATTATTGGGTAGCTCTTCTTTGCTAGCAGTCGTCTCCTCGGTGAGGGACGTCAACGGAATTCCTGTATCCATCTGGGGAAAGGCAAAACTTAAACAGACCAGTAGTGCAATTTATGTGGTAAATTTATTGAAAGAAGTCATAATGCTAGCAGGAGTCATGAAGAACCATTGCGTAAATACAAGAATTAGAAAACGAGCCTATTTCAGACAAGGGGTTAGGAGGCGAGTCGTGGGTATAAATGGGGGCCAGGAAGGAGGCAGGGGTAAGAAACAAAGCATCGAGAATAAAAAAATAAAAAAAAAATTTTAGAAAACCACCCTGAAGGGTGTAAGGTAAAAATAGGCTTACAAAAAAAACAAAATAAAAAATAAAAAATAAAAATAAAACAAAATATTATACATCTGAATTGCAGCAAGGCATATTCAGATGGCAATGCAAGAAAAAGGTTCCTTGAAAAAGACAAATGGAAGAAAAAAAATATTCAAAAGTGCAGACACCCTTGATTGACCTTCATATAGAGTTTAAGTAACCCTTTTCAAGCAGTCAAAGAAGTAGGAAGAAGCATATCGCTTCAAGACAAAACCACCACGTGGCAAGAGTTAGTTGAAGCAAGGTGTTAGTCAAATACACAAAGCATAAATTCCAGGACCGCTGCACACAAATAATCTACACCAGTTTTTCTCACAATCACTCGCAGTGAAAGACAGAGAGATAAAAAGCGCAATAGTTGGCATTCCAGGGGTTATTGTGATAACCTGTTTTAAATAGAAAGGAATCAGAAAGTGGAGTGCATAATTTTCCTTATTTATGTCTGAAAGCTTCACCAATTCTCTGTTCAAGAATACTACAAAATCTATGATCAGCGCAAAATGTTCCCCCAAATGGTCAGTTCAAGGGAATATTTCTCGCATTTATTCCATATAACGGATAATGGTTATTAAATATTTCTTCATTCTTAGACAAGGAAATAATGAAAAGCTTTCAGATATCACACACACCATAAAGAGATTTCAAAAATGAAGGCTTTATATTCATGAAAAAACTAAAGAAGTGAATGTCACATCAATTTAAACAGCGCAACAGTCAAAGCAGTAAACATTTTAACAATGAGCAATACACAGCTTTTATTTAAAAGGGATCCCGTATAGAGTAAAATGGCATAAATAAGTCAGTAAAGGTATATATATAAAAAACATAAAATGAATATCCTCTGGGGATCGCTCATCCCTGCAGTTGATAAGAACTCCCCAGGGAAGGTATGCATAGAAGCAAATAAATAACTTGCTGACTCAGTTAAGTCATTTGTATGGTACCATAAATATACACTTGCAATTAAACCTAGAGAAATATAAAATAAAGACATGTCACCTGTAATAGAAACAGAAACATCACACCAACACATATACAGAGAAATGGTTTCTGGATACTAAATGAGGAGCTGAGTAGTATGAGTAACTGAGAGCAACAAAATCAGATCGGGTTCGGATTACGCCTAGTCATTATGGGGTGGGTAATATTGATCCCTAGGTCTGTGGTCACTGCGGACGGCGTTGATCCGGGTTCCCCAAAGGGAATGACTGCCGTACTGGAAGATCGTGATGGACCTGCGGTTTTTTAAATCTATATGGCTGCGTCTGAGGGCATTCAGCAGCGTAATGGCCGTATTGATGACAACGATAGCACTGGACATCTGGAAAGCGATCAGGACTAGGGCCAGAATGGTAGTCTCTAGGTCGTCTATTAGTGATGGGTGGGCCTTTTTCAAGTTGAGACCGGCGGCCACGATTATCAGGGTAATCATTCCTACAGTCTTGGCGATGTGGGTTATCCAGCGAGGGGAGGTCACTCGGTCGCCTGCGGTCTCTCTGTGGCTGTCGTATCTGCATCCGGGAGACACGTAGCGATGGGGAGTCTGAAGGAGGTTGACGGTATTGACTATGAGGAAAGTGCCGGCATGGACATTCCATGGCGTAATGTCCCAATTGGAAACAACGGTTGCACTGTACTTCAGCTCGGTGGCTGGGAGTAGGCTGAGAGCGATAGTCCCGGCACTGATTGTTACCTCTAGGAGCATTGGATTTATGTGGAATGAGTGAATCGGCTCTTGCAGGGGGCCGTCTACTAGGCCGCGGACTAAGATTGACCTCACCAGGTATCAATAACGATGTCAGATCGACAGTGTCTGGGATCACGTGATCAGTGATAGTCGATACCCATCTACTGAGGATCTGCGAGTGGAGATGACGGGTGGAATTGGGTGTGTATGTGTAAATAAAGTCTAATAACCTTTTCAGAATTTTGGTATTAAAGGTGCCCTTACGGGGCCACGAGAGTCCAGGCTGAAACTTATTCCAGGAATGCCATATTTGGCAAAACTTTATAAGATTTATGTGGTCTCCTGGGAAGTGATTTATCACTATCTCAAGAGGCAGCATAATGAATTGGGTACCAGAACTCTGGTATGGTAGAACACCGATATCTGGGTTGTGTCAAATTGTACTGGCAAATCTAGTCTTATACAACACCTATATCACTACTATCTGTTACTATTATCTCCACAAGAAATCCGAATATAAAATTGCCAATAGAAATCCGACTATGAATACAACTAAAAATCACCAACTCCGTAGGTTATCACAACTAACGTGACAATGAACTACAGGTACACGGAGGAAATCCGAAAGGTCACTCCAACGTCTCGGTGGCGATACCTTAACGGCACACCCCCACTACTGTGTTACCCTGCGCTGGGTAGACAGATAGATATAAGGCGGGGGACACGCACCATGCAAAATCTATGCTAAAGGACTCAAATGTCCGTTCCGTCATTCCCTAACTACTCTAACCATGCTTGCTAAATTCCCTACATTATTTATGACGGAATCTGGGTTAGTACCTAAGCTATATCCAAGTATTTACATGTCCCTAAAACTATGTTTGTGTTAGTCCCCTAGCTGTATCTAAACCCCTAACAATCCCTAACTAGGCACTGTCACCTACCATAGGGACAACACAAGAATTTGCCCCTCAGCAAGTGGAAGCCCCGCAGAGCATCAGTCCCTGAACTCTATCTAACTGTTTCTACACTATATCAAACATCTTATGTATCTTCTGTAATAACTCCAAAAAAACTCTTATGTATCTTCAGTAATAAATCCAATAACTCTTACGTATCTTTCATAACTCAAATATCTTTTAATGTCTAGACCTTATGTAGTCTGTCCAAAGAAATAGGAACTCACTCCACCATCAAAGTACTTGTACAAGATTTAACTACTCACAAAATAGATGGTACAGGAATCCCCATAATTCGGAGAGACAGAGAACTAACATTTGCTCACAACCCAATATAAGCGTTAAAATTAGCAAAAGTATTAAAGAAAAAAGTCTAAAGAGTAGGGATTATACATAGTGTACATTCCAGTCAAGAGCCACATAAACGCATCATTGACCTATACACACCCCCAGTTCTAGACTCAGAAATCCAGGATATACCCTGCCGGAATTAGGACAGGCACCCTCCCGACTAATCTCTAGATCAGTAGTTAAACCCAAGCAACTGATCGACACCAGCTATAAGTATATCCAAGGGGGCCAGATATGCCAGTTACGCAAAATCAAACACCTCACTAGAGGACACCTTAAAACAGGTGTATATTCCAAAATCTATATTTTTAGTTACTGTCACCCCAACCACAGTTAACCTGCTTATGGCAGATATTAGTCCCAATATGGGGTGGTTTACCGCAATCCCAGCCAGTACCAGTAATTGTCAATTGTTCTAACTTATTGCAAGATAAAGATATAGAAATAGAAAAGGTATAGAGTATAGGGAATTGGAGTAAAAATTTCCCAACTTTAAATTACAAAATGTAAACAAGGACCTGGCAATAATCTCCAGCCTGTAAAAGCAGAGCTTGGCATCATGTCTGTATATTTACGTATATGAGGGACGAACTGTAGGGCACCTTAAGGGCGGCAGCCAATTCTGAAGACTTTAAGGATCCAGCTGCGAAATAAAAATAAAGTGTACATATTATATGGTAAAAACTGGGTCTACCTAATTTGTAATGTAAGGCAGAAAAATAAACTGTAAAGTTATGTTGGGAGCTGTGTATGGAAACAAAATATAGACATTAAACAAAACATGAAACTTCTACATACTATAATAAGAGTAACAGGGGAGAACCATATATGTTACTGAAACACCGATTTCAACAAAAGGCAAGAAAGGCATTATAACGTGTAGTCCGGAGCTATACCCCTAGAATAAATGAAATAAAGGTAAATACATATTAAATGCTTTTGGGGCGGGTATCGGATAGGTTGGAAGTAGCATCTAAACAGGAAAATATAAGAGAAACATATATTATAATAAATTCTCAAACAGGACGCCAGAATCGTGGTGCAAAGATGACAAGTTAATACCCATAAATATGACAAATTAATACCCATACACTCAGAAAAGGAACATAGTAAATAAAATAAACCCGAATGCGATGGCAGGAAGCTTTTGTGCCTAAACAGGTGAAAGGGAAAAAAACAAATTAAAACATGTAATTCTTACACCAAGAACTTCCAATGATACGGCATAAAACATACATACTAATCAGTGACTAAAATGATATGTCTAAATGATGACAAGCAGAACCGCTGCAGCATTAGAAGCTAAGAGAAGGTGGGGTTATAAAGAACCAACAGGAAATAACTGAAGAAGTTAAGCAACGCTGTATTCTCATGGCACGCAGCCATCATCTTCTCAACAGGAAAGGTAAAACATATTTTATATGCATATCTATTAAGGTAAAAGCAAAGAAATGCTTCTATATAGTACATAATACTTCTACTATCATATAAGTTATACAAGGGGTTATCTAGCTCTTAATGTAACAATACACCATTGTAATTTCATGTGACTTCCTGTGTTGGAACCTAGTTCACAATGCTGTCGAGTAAAAACAGAAAACTTGTTATAAAGACTTACACAATTTAATTCTTTATAGAACCATATTATTTAAAAGCGATTGTCATTCTCAGGACGTGGAAATATTCATCAGGAAACATTATAACATAAGTCATTACTGCAAGTGTTTAAAATAAGCCAGTCCAGGCTGTATGCACTCGGAGGACGAAAACCACAATGCAAGCGAGGAAGTGCAGTATTTCATGTAGATAACGTTATAATATAGTCAGGCTCACCGGTTATTAAAATTATCAAAAAGCATCCTTCAAATGAGACATAAATATGAGGACAATTTATAATTCTGACAATCTATAATACTGTTCAAAACCAGGATTCAAAAACCCATGTTTCCTGAAGATAAGCAGGCTTGTGGTATTATTTAAAGTCAAACCATAAACTAACACGATAGTACGGTGCTGGGGCTGTAACTTATATTTCTTTTAAACGAGTACGCCATTAAAACAGAGCAAAAGAAACCAGAACTATATGAGTATCGGAAATGCAAAGCATATGAGAATCTTATCTAGAGAGTGAATAAGATCTCCTCATATCTAGCGCAGTATAACACAAACAGTAAAATGTCCATATATAGTACAAGCAATAGAAGCTGATGGGCGGGGACAGCATAACGCCTAGCTTATAACGAGAGCAGGATATAATCTATATAGTGTCTAAACAGCAAACTGTAAAGGTATATTTCCTAATTATGTCACAATAAAGCCCCATTTCAAACTACAAATTCAGGAAAACCTCAGCAATTATATATGAAATTATGCACAGCTTGGGAGAAAGAAACATCGGCTGGCATTGTCAACAACAGGAAACCTTAATATAAAAGTGAATTCAGAACCGATTACACAAGCTAGAAATGACCAAAAGCAAATGTCAAATAGGAAAATAAATGACAAACCTTAAGCATTATTAATTAAAAGTATAACATTGTCCCAAAACAAATTGTAAATTAAAAGGGTGTGATAACAGCTACTAGGACAAGTACAAATTTAAAATTACAACTGAAAATAGTAGCCAAGAGACCATCAAAATTAAAAAGGAATACATTTCACAGTAGCAACTATACAGGAGCAATTAACAAGGACAAGCCAAGAGAATAGCGACTATGAAATATCATTAGTTATATTTTATTTGACACCCAGTGGATTAAACACGCAAAAGCAATAAAAAAGTGAGTTATGCAGGGGACGAATACAAAACGGAGGCAGAAGGCGTATCTGAGGTGTGGAGTTACGCCCAGGGCTACGCCCATAATGGGTGGAGAGGAAGGAGAAGAAAAAGCATTAATCAGACCGGAAGATGGCCGTATAGTTTGACAGCCAGCCATAAGTTACAGTATAAAGCACTGACAATACATGAAGGAGAAGAGCATGCTTCTGAAGTCCAGATAGCTTAGAAAAACAAGTCACAGAGCCAGGGGACAGGAGAATGCTGTATAATGGCCAAGAGACCTTTTGCAAGGAGAAAATATAGGTGGAAGTGAGATAAATTTAACAGTCTTACAGCCGAGGCTGTGACAGGAGAGAGGGGGTACAAAAAAAAACAAACAAATTAGTGCAGGACTTTTGGGACTTTTAGCAAAGACAAAATACAAAGGTAGAAGACTTAGAGCGAAGTAACAGTTTCATATATAGTGAGTATGACAGAAAGGTGCCGAAAGTGGCAGAGACGGGGTCTATGCAGCGAAAATTAAACCCGGAAGTGCAGCTAAAGTGGCTACGGGGAACAGAGACGGAATACAGACCGGGACTTCTCAAGCGGAGATTTATAATATCATGAAAGTTTCAGACGGGGGTTTCCAAAGCAGGCAGGCATAGAAATAAGTGTGGTTTATCAAGTATAAAGCTGTATGACAGGAAGGAAGGGGGGGGAGAGAATGAGTGCCCATAGAGCCTGGCAGTAACAGAAAAATAAGGAAGCAAGACTTACTACGCAGTTTTAAATGTGAAGCAGGAAATGGCAACGTACAGATAAGAAGCTGGCAAAGAATTGTAAGATTTAAACTATAAAGCTTTCACAAAGACACATCAGGACAGTTTCTAACAGGGATGGGGAGAAATCAATATTGGCCAGAAACAGAATCAGAGAGCATGAAAGGTAGAGGTTAAGTACCTCTCGGAGGTTTAAGTACAGCACAGAGGAAATGAGCCCAGATCTCTTGGAGGGCAGGGAAGGGACACTCCCTCCGTACGAGATCTAAAGGCTGTGTCGCAGAGAAAAAGAGAGAAGCGGAGGTATATAGAGAGGAAAGGAGGTGGGGGCTCTGTGGGCTGTCAGTTTTAAAGAAGAGTTCAGAAAACACACAAACCAGAATGATTTTAAAGGAGAGATATAGGATTTCAGGGAACTGCAGTGAATAGGAGCTCAGACAAAAGTAGGAACACATGATCTACAGGTAGGGATGGTGGGAAACATAACGGGAATACACAGAATAGGCAAGTGAGACAGAAGGGAGGACGGAAATGAAGATACCCTCCTAGTGAACAGTCTCTACAGAAACAGACAGACAGAGGACAGATGGTGCAATCTGTGAGCGCAACGCCACACAGAAGTGCACCAAGAATAAAACAGATAAGCACACGCAGGTGACATAAAAACAGATAAGTAGGAAGATAGACCCTGTCACAAGAGCAACAGATAAAGGTGGACGGGAGAACAGGGAGAAAGGAACGGGCAACCGGGGCAGAGAGTACAAATACCCTAAATGAGGGCACAGGATATACGAGAGGACGGACAGAGTTCACTGACTGCGATAGGAAAGTATAACGGAAGGGAAATTGGCAGTGGCTTAACCACAGGAAAGAGTGAAAACTGAGAGAGAGAAAACAGAATGCTGTAATAAGGGACATGAGACAACGGGGAGGAAATTCTGGATCTTAGTTTTCCCCAAGATCTACAGACAGATAGACATGGGGAAAGCGTAACAGAGAGTAAGCACTGCACGCCCCAAATCACAGGGAGAGGTGCATGGAGAGAAGAACAAAGAATAAAGAAAGACAGAGAGGGAACATAAAAGAAACCTTACAGGCAAGAAAGGACAGGCGAAGACAGAGAGGGCAAGTAGGAGAGGTACCAAGTGCAAGAGTCAGATAGAGACCGAAAATGTGAGTGGGAAGGAAAACAGGGAGTAGGACGCGGACAGAAACCCATCCAAAGAAGGAGGAGGTGAAAGACAAAGAGTAGCGGGTGAAATAGAAAACGCACAACCTCTAGGGACCGTTGAGCCAGAAGCTCGCATGAAGACCGATCCCAAGAATTGAACGTGAAATAAACAGCCAGCAAAACACTCGTAGTAATGCACCAATCACGCAACAATCACACACTTGCACGCATCACGCAAATCAAAAATGGACAGAGTAGAAGAAAGAAAAGGAGATGAGAATACCCAGAACAGAATATGAGAAAGAGCCCACAGGCGGAGAGACGCACGGACAAAGTAGGTGAGAGGGAAGCCATGAGCAGCATCCCAAGTAGATCTTGGATGCATAGGAATCTCCCCTCTTGCGGCCAAGAAGAGACACAAAAGAAAGGCAAAGGACAGGAAAGCTTGGAACATGGAATAAGACTTAAGCGGACGGTGGTCACCACTGTTTTTAATCTACCCCTCTATAGACCCCCGTGGGACCCTTCCACACGGAGGTGTACAGAGGGTCTGTTCTTCTACGATCTTGTGGACCGCCTCCATGAATTCCAGCGCCACCCCTTCCCATGGGTATCGCTGCTGGGGAGGCATCAGAAGGCGCAGTTCAAGTCTAATTCCCATGACCACAGCTTTCTGTCTATAATTATACAACAGCCACTGACTCCCAGAAACAGGGTAAGAATGAGGGTGGTCACGGCCACAGACGTGACACTAGTATTCTAATACTGGAATATTAGCACATTTTTTGAGGTGGAATAAAAGGTTAAGAGAAATTAGACCTTACCTGCTAATTTGCTTTCCTTTAGTCCCTCTGGACCGGCCCAGAATGTGACTGATGGGTTGTGCACGCCTTCCAGCAGGTGGAGACTGAGAAAAAAAATTGTGACTCCAGAGAGAGCCAATAAGAGCCCTTGGCAACAAGAGAAAGATCCAGTAACAAAGTACCAAAGCAGAAGAAAGTAAAACAATAAGTAAATGGTCTGTGCATACAAAAGCCTGAGCAGCCACCGGCACATTGCCAACACACAGTGTGTGCCACCAACAATACTGTGACCAATGACATGGCCCTGCATATCATGCACAAAAGATTACATACTGAACCATAAAATTTGTGTTTTCTTTTTTTTTTTTTAACAATGAAACCAGAAACCAGCAACACAGTTCCCAAGAAAACAATATCACGTAACACTTGAAGACACAGAATACCTAAAGGGATGGATCTGGGCCGGTCCGGAGGGACTAAAGGAAAGCAAATTAGCAGGTAAGATCTAATTTCTCCTTCCTTAGCATCCCTCCAGACCGGCCCAGAATGTGACTGATGGGAAGTAACAAAGCAGTAAGATTATGGGAGGGACCCTAACAGCCCCACCGTCAAAACGTGTGCCCTGAAAACAACTTGCTGATAACTCAGGAGGTCCAATCGACAGTGTTTAGAAAAGCGCAAAGACCAAGTTGCCGCCATACAAATGTCCTCCGGAGGCACCAGACAATGCTTCTGGTAGAGTAAGCTTTAACTCCTTCCGGAACAGCTTTCCCAGAAAGATGGTAAGCTGATGCAATAATTTCCTTAAGCCAATGAGAAATAGTGGGCTTAAAAGCCATAAGCTCTTTGCGTGAACCTCCGATCGGACCGACAAATGTCCTCCGTAGACTTGACATAATGCTTCAGAACTCTTTTGACATCCAAAAGCTTCAAGAGATGCTGCGCCCCCGAACCGAAGAAAGAACCTAGAACAGGCAACACCACCAGTTGAGATGAATGAAAACGAGTCAATACCTTGGGCAGAAAAGAAGGAACTGGTCTTAAAACCACTTGATCTGAGCTGAATTCCAAAAACGGAGACCTACACGAAAGAGCCTGCAACTACAAAACTCTCCTAGCTGAGGCAATAGCCACTAAAAACAATGCCTTCAGGATTAAGTCCTTCAAAGTACAAAAAAATAAAGGCTCAAAGGGAGGCTTGGTAAGAACCAAGAGTACCAAATTAAGATCCCAACAGGGAAAAGAACAGTGAGACGGAGGACGCAGGAGGCTAACCCCTCTTAAAAAAACGGAACACATCCAAGTGGCTAGCCAGTGATCTTCCTTGAACACGACCTCAAAAACACGACAGAGCTGCAATGTGCACTTTAAGAGAAGCCAAAACAAGGCCTTTGTCGAAACCATGCTGCAGAAAATCCAAAATTTGCAAGACGGACACAGGAAAGGAAGCTATCCCGAGCTCCTCACACCAGGCCTCAAAAATCCTCCAGGTCCAAACATAATTCAAAGAGGTAGAACGCCGACGAGAGCAAAGCATAGTAGCAATTACGTTAGCGGAGTATCCCTTCTTGTCAGTCTCACACGCTCAAGAGCCAGGTCGTAAGACAGAATCGACCCAGATCCGGATGAAACACTTCGCCCTGAGCCAAAAGATCCCGCCTGACCAGGAGCTTGAACGGATCCTCTACTAGAAGCCGCTGAAGATCGGCATACCACGGTCTGCGAGGCCAATCCAGCGCCTCCAAGATCAGATGGCCCCTGTGCATCCTGACTCTCTGAAGTAGACGCCCTATCAATGGCCAGGGAGGAAAGGCATAAAGAAGACTGGTCGGCCAGGGAGCAAACAGATCCATCTTGGGGAACCCCCAACGGTTCACCACCGCCCGATACGCCACATCGCTTAGAGCCCACTCCCCGGGGTCTAGCATGTTTCAATTGAGAAAGTCTGCCTGAACATTTTGAACTCCTGCCACATGAGCCGTTGACAGCGCCACCAGATGCACCTCTGACCACTGTAACAGCTGTGACGCTTCTTGCTCCAACTGCCGACTCCTCGTTCCTCCTTGCCGATCGATGTAAGCCACTGCAGTGGCATTTTCTGACATCACGCGGACTGCCTCGCCCCTCAACAGATGGACAAAGGTCTGGATTGCTAGTCTAACTGCCCTAGTCTCTAATAGATTTAATGAGCAAGATCTCTCCTGAGGAGACCACAGTCCTTGAGCATACTGTCCCTGACAGTGAGCTCCCCATCCCTGGAGACTGGCTTCTGTTGCAACCACCCTCCAGTTGGGCTGATCCAGAGGCATTCCCTTGGTCATACTGGCATCTTGCAGTCACCAACGTAGGCTGCTCTTCACCTGAACCGGAAGTGACAATTTCTGGTGTAGAGTCCTTCTGTGACGACCACCGAGAAAGAAGCGACCTCTGAAGCGGCCTCAGGTGAGCCCTGGCCCAGGGCACTGCCTCAATCGCCGCCACCGTGGAGCCCAGGACCTGAAGATAATCCTTGGCCACTGGCCTCGGTGACTGCAATAAGTGACGAATCTGAGACTGCAGTTTCAGGACACGAGCCAGCGGAAGAAAAACATGGCCCTGCGACGTGGTGAAACAGACTCCCAGGTATTCCAACGACTGAGATGGCTGCAGACGGATCTTTTGTGCACTGACTACCCAACCTAGGGACTTCAAGAAATCTACTACTCGAACTGTCACCTGAACGCTCTCCTGGTAAGACTTTGCTCTGAACAACCAATATCTAAATAAGGATGGACTAGAATGCCTTCCATTCTGAGTGCTGCGGCTACTACAACCATGACTTTGGTAAACAACCGAGCAGCAGTCACAAGCCCAAAGGGAAGAGCCCGAAAATGAAAATGCTGGTCGAGCACCGCAAACCGAAGGAAACGTTGGTGTGCCGGTCAAATAGGGATAGGCAAGGTTTCTGTGAGGTCAAGCAATGTCAGAAACTACCAGTCTGCACTGCCACAATGATCAACCACAAAGTCTCCATATGAAACGAGGGCACCCTAAGGGCTTGATTGACCATCTGGAGATCTAAAATCGGCCTGAAGGAACCCTCTTGCTTGGGAACCAGAAAGTATATGGAGTAACGTCCTAGACGCTGCTCTGCCAAAGGAACTGGAAAAATAGCCTGAAGATCGAGAAGTCTGTGTAGAGTGTCCCTGACAGCCCTGGTTTTGAGCAGAGAATGGCAGGGAGACTCCACAAAAGTGTCTGACAAAGGACGAGCAAACTCTAAGGCGAACCCCATCATGAATAACCTCTAGAACCCACTGGTCTGAAGTAATTTGGGCCCACCTCCCATAAAACTGCGCCAACCGAGCTCCTACCTGAACCAGAGGCTGGGCCCGCAAACCTTCATTGCTGAGGATGGGAGGAAGATGAGAAAGAATTTCCTGTTTCCCGACCGCCTCTACGACCACCCCAAAAGGAGTAGGTCCTCTGAAAAAAACTTGGATCATTGAAACAGAACTACTCTGCCTGGTCTATACTGAAAAATCACAGCCCCTACCACGGCCGGAAAAAAAACACCACGTCCAGGCCCCCTGGGACAATCCTCAGGAAGCTTTGGAACTTTAGCCTCACCCAGGCTACGCAGCAGCTTATCCGACTCATCGCCAAAGAGAAAAGAACCTTTAAAAGGAAATTTACTAAGCTTGGGCTTAGAGGCCACATCTCCAGACCAGCCACGAAGCCAAAGAGAGCGACGGGCTACCATGCAAACAGCCATAGACTTAGAAGAGGCCCGAAGCAACTCGTAAAGAGCATCCGCCAAAAAGGCCGAACCAATTTCCAACTTCGCCACTTCGGCATCTATCGCTGAAAAATCATCAGAAGAACGGTCCAAGACCTTTTCAGACCAAAGAAAACAGGCTCTCGCTACTAAAGAAGCACAGATAGCAGCCTGCACTGCCAGAGCAGAAACATCAAAACTATTCTTTAACAAAGATTCTATACGGCAATCCTGGACATCCCTCAAAACCGTCCCACCATCCACGGGAAATGTATTTCGTTTAGTGACTATGGACACTACGGCATCCACCACTGGAGGGCGTAAAAGATCCTTGTCTGAATCCGGAACAGGATAAAGCCTGAGCATGGATCTGGCAAGACGAAAGGCAGAATCCAGATCCTCCCACTGTGCCTGAATGATGTCCCTAATATCCTGATGCATTAGAAACGTCTTACCTGGTCTACGAATACCTTTCACCAGTAAATCCACCTTTCTGGACTTCGCCACTGGAGTCTTCTGCTCCTCAAATCGCAAGGTAGTGGAAACCTGAGAAATAAGCTCCTGCAGATCATCTTTATGAAAAATTCTCACCATTGAAGGATCCTCCCCCGCAGAGAGAGGCTCCGCACCACCTTCCAGCTGACTGAGGTCCTCAGGAAAATGACCTTAAGGAAACACCTATGTCTCCTCCAAGGACAGCATTTCCACCTCCAAGGACAGCATTTCCAGAGCTGCTAAGGGGGTCCCAATTTTTGAGAGGGAGATTTTAGTGCACGCCCACAGCCCCGCTTTGCACGAGCTCCACACACTCTATAAGGCTCTGCCCCGTGGCACGCCTCAAACCCATGGCTATTTCAGAAAATAATTTATTTAATAGACTAACACCCTTTTCAATTAGCTTTCAGAGGCCAAAACCTCCTGCCTCAGGTCAGTATAATGCTGTTATTGTATCCTCTCCTGACCTGAGGAAGGAAGTATCGGTCTCTGAAACTTTATTAACACAGCTACCATATTACTTTATCCTAAATTAAAAATAAAATTATTTTCTTTACCTTTGCTGTATGGCCATTTACTTTTTCTAATTGTGTTGCTCCCAGTCTCTTGATTCTGTTTTCCTTCGTCTTCTCTTAACTCTTTTGCCAGGGTTTCCTGTCCATTTGTCATTTTTCTTTCCTTTTTGTTTTCTTCAATATTTTTCTGCCTCTCTCTCTCTGTCCAGATTGAATTCATTCTTACTATCCATTCTTTAATTTCCTTCTTTTTACTTCATCTGCTACTACTTATCACTTCTATAGCGCTACAAGGCATACGCAGCGCTGTACACCATACATGAAAAGACAGTCCCTGCTCAAAGAGCTCACAATCTAAATAGGACAGGCAAACAGACAGAACAACTAAGAAGTAAGGGAATTAAAGAGGTGGGGATAAAAGGGTACAGGGCAAGTGAGTAGTGGTTAGGAGTCAAAAGCAGCGTTAAAGACGTGGGCTTTTAGCCTGGATTTGAAAACAGCCAAAGACGGAGCTAGATGTACAGGCTCGGGAAGTGTATTCCAGGCATGAGGTGCAGCAAGATAAAAGGATCGGAGTCTGGAATTAGCAGTAGAGGAGAAAGGGACAGACAAGAGAGATTTACCTATGGCTTTTCATCTTTTCCTCACCCTTGTTCTCCCTGTGCCCCTTTCTCTTATTCTCCAGTCTTTCACTACTCCCCTTTTCCATCCAGCAGCTCTCCTATTTCTCTCCCCATCCTTCCAGTGTCTCCTCTCTTTCTTTCTGCATCCTTCCATCTAGCGTCTCCTCTTTCTCCCTACTCTTCCATCCAGCGTCTTCCCTCTTTCTCTCCCAATCCTTCCTCCATCTACCCTCTCGCCTGATCCTTCCATCTGTCTCTCTCTTCCCCCTCCTTCTATCCAGTGTCTCTCTATCTCTCCACCCTTTTCTGTTCAGTGTCCCTTCTCTCTCCACATCCTTCCAGTCTCTCCCCTTTCTCACTGCATCCTTTCATCCTCTCCCTTCTCACTGCATCCTTTCATCCATCTCCCCTCTTTCTCTCCCTATCCTTCCATCCAGCGTCTTTCTCTCCCCATCCTTCCATCCAGTGTCTCTCTCTGGATGGAAAGAGCAGCTGCAGAGCCGACAGCCAATGCCTGAAGGATGCCTGCGGTGCCGTGCTTGCTTTTTACATTTTATTTGTTAGCTGAAGCTCTTTTTATTTTTTGTTGCGGCCACTGCTGCTCAACAGGTGAAGCAGCAGTGGCCAGAAATGGAAGAGGGAGCTAGCGCCGCCACGTGTTTCAGCGGGAGACTTTCCCGCTTTGGCGGGAGTGCGGGAGATGACCCGCCAAAGCGGGAGACTCCCGCTGAATGCGGGAGACTAGGCAGGTCTGCATTTCCTGGTCCAAATCAGAAGAAAAATCCTCTTCTAAATCTCAAATCTGCCTGGGCAGCTTAGCAGTCGCTGCTTGGCCCTCCTGAGACCTCTTCACTGAAGCCTTTCCTGTAGCAGCTTTGTGCAATAAAAAAGCTTAGTACACTTGTACCACAAAGTCAGCGCTGAAGAAACAGGAGTCTGAGGCAGAGCCGGTAGAGAGGCCGGTAAAGCAGGCAGGGATGCAGCATTTAGAGGGGAAGACAAAATGGTGGCGTTTCCCGCAGAAATCGGTGCTGCCGGCGAGGCTGACCCAACCACACTTAAAACTGCCGAATCGGACCCCCCCCCCCCCCCCACTAACGGCGCCAACATTTTTACAACACCTGCTCCGACGAAGCATCTACCGCGGTGCAAAACTTACAAGCAGCACTCGAGCCGACTCCCTGCCGCTGACAGACTGAACAGCAGCGGAGCTTCTCTGCCATCGCGTCTGCCTAAGCCAACTGCGAACCAAAACAGGAGCCAGAAAAAACAATGCAAACTGTCACAGAGAGAAAACAGAAGCTGTCTTGCTTGTTTAAAGAGAAAGTAAAGGGCAGAGAACCAAAATCAAAGCTCGTCTTTTATTTTTCTTGTAGCTGCCTCAAAAGCTCTTCCCCTGAAGAGCTTGAGGAAACTGCCTTTCTGTGCAGAGATTTCCTTTTTTTTTTTTTTTTTTTTTTTACTCAAGCACAGCTTAAAAGAATACCAGGGAGGACATGGAGGGAGGGTCCTGGCCACCCGAGTTTGACACCAACGAGGCACTAAGAGACCCCCACGGGCCTCTGCCTCTAAATAACAGGCTTTTTTTAAATATATCCAGATGCACAGAAGAAATAAATTCACCCAAACCAAGATATTAAAACCAACTAAAAAAATTACAGCAAGAAAAGAAAAAATATAAAGAATATAACATAAATATAATATAAAGAATGAGACTGAAGAGCTCACCATCTTCCACCTGCTGGAGACTGAGATTACTTACTGGATCTTTCTCTTGTTGCCAAGGGCTCTTATTGGCTCTCTCTAGAGTCACAGTTTTTTTTTTTCTCAGTCTCCACCTGCTGGAAGGCGTGCACAACCCATCAGTCACATTCTGGGCCGGTCTGAAGGGACGCTATGGAAGTTTGCATTTCTGTGGCTAGCATTAGGAAAAGTTTTGTGTGTCTCTTTTCTTGTACTAGCATGAGCTAACTGCATATAGTTTTGTTTTTTTTTTTTGCTGTTTGTTTTATTTAAGAGGATGTGTGCCAAAAAAAAAGTTGATTTCCGATGAATGCAGGATTAAGAGGTAGGTGCTGCAGTTGTGAAATAATGGGAAATATGCTCAACTTCAGAAATTTAAATGTTCTACCACACCAGTAATATGTATGTGCAGAACGTACATTTGGTATTCCAGACACACATCTAATGTGGCGTGGAAGGGTAGCCTAATGGTTAGTGCAGTAGCCTGAGAATCAGGGGAACTGGTTTTGATTCCCACTGTAGCTCTTTGTAAAAGTGGGCAAGTCACTTAGCCCTCCATTGCCCATGTAAGCCGCATTGAGCCTGCCATGAGTGGGAAAGCGCAGGGTACAAATGTAACAAAAAAAAAAAAGTACCAAAAAATCTCTCTATATAAAAAGCAACACCAACTTTCTATGAAGCCTCCAGCTGGAAGTGTGAAGGGGGCGAGATATCCGGTTTCCCTATGAGTGTCTGCCCCGCCCTCTCTGTAACACAGTCAGTGAAGGAAAACAGCAGAGCACGAAATCAAATCGCTGGCTCTGTAACAGTGAAGGACTCAGAGGGGGGAGGGGAGAGAGGCCAGAGGGCAGGGACACACACACTCCCACATGCACACAGAAGAAAACATTGCTAGCCCCCGTTTCATTTGCATCAGAAACGGGGCTTTTTTACTAGTAAAAAATTAAAAAAATCGCCAGCTTGTGAGTCTACTAGGGACAGAAAAAGAACCTATATTCTGCTTTGATTGTGCCACAGAAAGTCAGTATATCAAATTCCTTCCCTTTCCCAATTGCATATGGAGAGTAAATCTATAATAGGGCACCTAGGATAAGAGGGTAAGCAGACACCCATTTCAAATCTATTCTATAAAGAGAAGTAGGTACCCACTTTTTAAAAAAATTGAATACTAACACATGTAACAGAAACACACTTACATTAAACGTGTGAATGATCACGTTATACTAGTCCTATAGCTGGTATAAATGCCCATATATAAATATCAGCCAGAACATAAGTAAATTTTATAATTTATGTATACTTGCATGTTCCACCCATACTCTACCAAACTCTATCAATGTGCACAGTCACTGGCAACCTACACCCCATCAAAACATGGCACATACTTTTCCGGTAGTCGGCATTTTATAAGAGGCCATTTATGCACCCTCCAACTCTTACAGAATTATCCTGTAAAGTACACACGTTTGTTTGTTTCCCTGACAATCAAATGTGCTCTGCAAGTTTGCATACATTATTTGCATAGGATATATTTTTATGCATTGGGAAACTGTGCACTGAGCTTTAGCCTATGTCTCTAATACACTGCTTATAACATTGGTCTCCATTGCAAGGACTTTACTATGCTTTAAGCATCTTCTCAGGCATAGCAGCAGCGATTGGAGCCCGCAGGGACCAACTGCCTCTGCTAGAGAGAGAACAGCAGGAGCAGTGTGGAAAAAAAACATCACTAACCTGTTTGTATAACCCCTGGTTAGGTTGGGAATTACTGAAAAGGTAAGCCTGGTAGAGTGTCACCATGGGGGGGGGGGGGGGGGGGGGGGGAGTGACTGGGAGGTCCCTGGGTGGGAGAAAGCCCCAGCCCATGGGAGGATGTATGGAATGCAGAATAGTGCCCCTGATTTGTAGTTACAGCTTAGGTGAAGTTTGGGAGGAAATAAAAGAGCAGAATTAAGAGTAGGAAAACGGGAAAGTGTCCTTGGTTGCCTAGGTCTTCAGTTGCCTACAAGCCCCCCCCCCCCCTGCCAAGTGACCTGCAGAAGAATAAAAGGGAGGGTCCTAAAGTGCCAATTCCAGTTTGGCTAAATTTAAGGGACAGTGCTGTCAAGTTCACAAGAGACGTTGAAGGAGACAGAGCTTTGGGCGGATTGGGGAGTCTGGCTCATAAGCGAGATTCAGGGTAGGACAAGATCTGCCCACAGCTGGGGTGATGCCCATGAAAGAAAGACAGCTATAAAGGGTCCAGATCTGGCGGGAACAGAGTACATCAGCAGGAGAAGTCAGCCCTGGGGTTACATCTGGCTGCAGGATAGGCATAGAGAAGCTGTGTCTATCTGTATAGCCCTGAGAAGGAACTGCTCCTTGTAAATACTCCTGAAAGGTGTAGAGGAAAGATATTCTCCACGGTGACTGAATTCTGACCTTGAGTTATAGGAGAATCTATTTCATTGACTGTGTAGAGGATCATTGAATCAACAGTTTGCCAGTTGATGAAGCTGCAAATAAAAGTTCAAGTTATCATTAAGCCTCCTAGCCCGTCGTGTGGTTCCTGGACTGAAGAGTTGAATGGAACCCGGAATTAGATAAGTGTCTACCAAAAACCCCAACTGTTATTCTGGACCATTACCTATCCCAGCTTGACTGAGAATAGGAGAAAGTGTGGGGTACGAATGGCCTAAGAGTGAGCAGAAACTGTGGAACTGAAGCTATGTGAGAATGTTCTTCTGCGGCCTGGTTCCGGAGCTAACCCAGGTGAGACTCATAAGAATATAAGGGTAGCCATACTGGGTCAGACCAATGGTCTATCTACCCAGTATCCAGTTTCCAACAGTGGCCAAGCCAGGTCACAAGTACCTGGTAGAAACCCAAATTGTGGCATCACTCCATGCTACAAATCCCAGGACTAGCAGTTGCTTTCCCATGTCTGTCTCAATAGCATACTATGGACTTTTCCTCCAGGAACTTGTCCAAACCTTTTTCAAACCCAGATACGCTAACCGCTGTTACCACATCCTCCAGCAAGGAGTTCCAGAGCTTAACTATTCGTTGAATGAAAAAATATTTCCTCCTATTTGTTTTAAAAGTATTTCCATGTAACATCCTTGAGTGCCCTCTATTCTTTGTACTTTTGGAACGAGTAAAAAAAATTGATTTACTTCTACTCACTCTACACCACTCATGATTTTATAGACTTCAATCATATCTCCCTTTATGTGTCTCTTTTCCAAGCCGAAGAGCCCTAACCTCTTTAGCCTTTCCTCATACAAGAGGCGTTCCATCCTATTTATCATTCTGGTCGCTCTTCTTTGAACCTTTTCTAATTCGGCTATATGTTTTTTGAGATACGGCGGCCAGAACTGAATGCAATACTCAAGGTGCAGTCGCACCATGGAGAAATACAGAGGCATTATAGTATTTTCGGTCTTATTCACCATTCCCTTCCTAATAATTCCTAGCATCCTGTTTGCGTTTTTTAGCCACCGCCGCACACCAGTGGCGTAGCTATGTGGGGCCAGGGGGGCCTGGGCCCCCATAGATTTGGCCCTGGACCCCCCTCTCGACGACCCTCTTGACCCCCCCTCTCCCGCCGTTGGCTGCCTTTGCTGGCGGGGGACCCCAATCCCCACCAGCTGAGGAGGACCTCTTCTTACTCCGAAGGCTTCGTTCTGTTTCTGACATCCTGCACATCAGACTCACAGAAACAGAACGAAGCCTTGCAGATCATCTGCAAGGTTTCGTTCTGTTTCTGCGAGTCTGACATCAGAAACAGAACGAAGCCTTCGGAGGAAGAAGAATACCTCCTCAGCTGGTGGGGATTGGGGTCCCCCGCCAGCAAAGGTAGCCCTTGGTGACGGCGGGGGAGGGTTGGCGGCGGGAGGGGGGTCGAGAGGGTCGTCGGCAGGGGTTGTCAAAGTTGGCGGTGGCGGTCGGCAATAGCGGGGGGGGGGGTCAGCGGCGCCAGGGGGGCTAAAATGTGCCCCCTCCCGCCGAAGTCTGGCTACGCCCCTGCCGCACACTAAGCAGAAGATTTCAGCATATTATCTACAACGAAACCTAGACCTTTTTCTTGAGTGCTGACCCCCCCCAAGGTGGTCCCTAGCATCAGGTAAGTAGGAGTTGGATTCTTCTTTCCAATGTGCATCACCTTACATTTGTCCACATTAAATTTCATCTGCCATTTGGATGCCCAGTCTTCCAATTTCCTAAGGTCTTCCTTAAATATTTCACAGTCCGCACATGTTTTAACAACCTTGAATAGTTTTGTGTCATCACCTCACTCCTTGTTTCAATTTCCATATCATTTATAAATATGTTCAATAGCACCGGTCCTAGTACTGATCCCTGACGCACTCCACTGTTCACCTTCTTCCATAGAGAGATATGACCATTTAACCCTACCTTCCGTTTTCTGTCCAATAACCAATTCCTAGTCCACACCAGAATCTTGCCTCTGGGTTACATTTGGTCCCCCCCACCCCTTTAGCAATATTTCTCCCCCCCCCCCCCCCCCCCCCGACCTGAAGCGTGGAACCTTTTCCCTTTCACACACACTAGTGAAGCAGAATATTAGGCTTATTACAGGCATAGCTTCAGGGCCAAACTAAGGCCAAAGCAATCTGTTCAAATAGAGAGGAGAAGGTCGCTGTTTAGGAAACAGCCAGTCCCTGCCAACTCCATAAACTAACCCGCTCCTTTCACATCTCAAGTAAGTTCCGCGCCCTTTTCCAGAAGCCACAGACTGAAGAGCAGAAGAGCACTGTGGTGATGATGAATGATGGCACTGCTGCTGTATGTACGTATGTTGGTTTACACTTTACAGGCTATGACGTAGTCGTACTGGTGCACCTGCGCGGAAGAGCGGTACACTAGCGGCGGGCGGCACCACCACCACCATACATTCCGCTTCTGCGGTAAGTGCGAGCAGACGGAGAAGTCGGGGACGGGCTGTGGACGATGGAGAGGTAAAAGAAAAAGGAAAAAGTCATTGGAAATTTTGCTCGTCTGGCAACAGTACACTGCTGTTTCTTTACGCGTATCTCATAAGACCAATACTGAAGTGCAGGTAGTTCCGCGGACCCGCGGTGTCTTGTGCGCTTCTCAGTTTTAGGAGAGCAGCAGAAAAGTTTGTCACTTTTGCCGTCTGTCCTCTGGATTTGAAAGAACCCCCTTTGCACGCATACACTGGCAGTGCTCTCTCTGTTCTCTTTCTGAACACTGTCGTTAAGGAAGTAGTCAAAAGATCCGTTGGATCTGTGTTTTACCTGTCCCGGACCTTTGCCATACACAAGGTAAGGGACAATCATTGAGTCACCAGCCAAGAGGCAAGGAGGATTCAAGGAGTTATTTTCAGGACTGGAAGAGGGTGGTTTAGTTTCTGTCAGAGAATACAGGGCAGTCTAGGAAAGTACTGTCAGACGGTTCATTTCCACTTGATCAAAACAAGGTGTAGGGGTGTCGGATGATTGGGGTGGTGGTGGTGGCAGCGGCGGCAGAACATTTGGCAGACATATTGCAAACTGAATACAACAGATTTCCAGTGCACAGTTAAGTCAATAAATTTGCATCTACTGTGTCCCATTTTGATCAAGTAAGCCGTATATGCTGTAGTTATTTAAGCTTGAGTTATTTTTTTGTCTTTAGTGTTGTAATTTCCCCTCATTCCCTTTCCTCCTTTCCTGAAGTTACTATTGAGGAAACTACACTTCTCCTTTCTTCCTCAAAATGTACCACCTGTTCCTCTGATCCCATTCCCACCCACCTTCTTAATGCCATCTCTCCTACTCTTATTCCTTTTATCTGTCACATTCTCAACCTCTCACTTTCCACTGCGACTGTCCCTGCTGCCTTTAAACATGCTGTGGTCACACCTCTCCTTAAGAAGCCTTCACTTGACCCTACTTGTCCCTCTAATTACCGACCCATCTCCCTCCTTCCTTTTCTCTCCAAATTACTTGAGCGTGCTGTTCACCGCCGCTGCCTTGATTTTCTCTCCTCACATGCTATTCTTGACCCATTACAATCTGGTTTTCGCCCTCTCCACTCAACCGAAACTGCGCTTACTAAAGTCTCCAATGACCTATTACTGGCTAAATCCAGAGGTCAATATTCCATCCTCATTCTTCTTGATCTTTCCGCTGCTTTTGACACTGTCGATCACAGCATACTTCTCGATACCCTGTCCTCACTTGGATTCCAGGGCTCTGTCCTTTCCTGGTTCTCTTCCTACCTCTCCCTCCGCACCTTTAGTGTTCACTCTGGTGGATCCTCTTCTACTTCTATCCCTCTGCCTGTCGGCGTACCCCAGGGTTCTGTTCTTGGTCCCCTCCTCTTTTCTATCTACACTTCTTCCCTTGGTTCATTAATCTCATCCCATGGCTTTTCCTACCACCTCTATGCTGATGACTCCCAAATCTACCTTTCTACCCCTGATATCTCACCTTGCATCCAAACCAAAGTTTCAGCGTGCTTGTCTGACATTGCTGCCTGGATGTCTCAACGCCACCTGAAATTAAATATGACCAAAACCGAGCTTCTCATTTTCCCCCCCAAACCCACCTCCCCGCTCCCCCCGTTTTCTATTTCTGTTGATGGCTCTCTCATTCTCCCTGTCTCCTCAGCTCGAAACCTTGGGGTCATCTTTGACTCTTCTCTCTCCTTCTCTGCTCATATCCAGCAGACCGCCAAGACCTGTCGTTTCTTTCTTTACAACATCCGTAAAATCCGCCCCTTTCTTTCCGAGCACTCTACCAAAACCCTCATCCACACCCTTGTCACCTCTCGTTTAGACTACTGCAATCTGCTTCTTGCTGGCCTCCCACTTAGTCACCTCTCCCCTCTCCAGTCGGTTCAAAACTCTGCTGCCCGTCTCATCTTCCGCCAGGGTCGCTTTACTCATACTACCCCTCTCCTCAAGACCCTTCACTGGCTCCCTATCCGTTTTCGCATCCTGTTCAAACTTCTTCTACTAACCTATAAATGTACTCACTCTGCTGCTCCCCAGTATCTCTCCACACTCGTCCTTCCCTACACCCCTTCCCGTGCACTCCGCTCCATGGATAAATCCTTCTTATCTGTTCCCTTCTCCAGTACTGCCAACTCCAGACTTCGCGCCTTCTGTCTCGCTGCACCCTACGCCTGGAATAAACTTCCTGAGCCCCTACGTCTTGCCCCATCCTTGGCCACCTTTAAATCTAGACTGAAAACCCACCTCTTTAACATTGCTTTTGACTCGTAACCACTTGTAACCACTCGCCTCCACCTACCCTCCTCTCTTCCTTCCCGTTCACATTAATTGATTTGATTTGCTTACTTTATTTATTTTTTGTCTATTAGATTGTAAGCTCTTTGAGCAGGGACTGTCTTTCTTCTATGTTTGTACAGCGCTGCGTATGCCTTGTAGCGCTATAGAAATGCTAAATAGTAGTAGTAATAGTAGTAGTAGTAGTAATTTCATGGTGCTTAAGAGTAGGCAGCCTCTCCAAAAAGTTGCTTCCTACAGTTCACATGATACATAATATTGCTGCCATGCTTTAAAACACCTGAGGGGATCACACTGATTTTACAAGCTGTTTCTTGGCTCTTTGACTCCCTGTTGTATCAATCCCACTTAAAAAAAATTTAGGGGCTAATAGTGCATGCTAAATATGACACCCATAGGAATATAATGGGCGTCTTATCGTTTAGCTTAGTAAAAGGAATTTGCTGTGATGTTTGCATTTTTATGTACCTTCTAAAGTTCTATACTTTAGGACCAGAGATCAGGTCTTTTGTGGAATAGCATCAAAATTAACACTGTGCCAAGGAAGATTTACAAGTTGAAGAGTTTTGTTTTTAATTATTTTGAAAAATGATTGACTTCTTTTTTGTTTACATGGCTTTTGGAAGCTGAGTATTTCTATAGTTGCATTGACATGTTTATTACACCTTCAATCTGTAGTTCTAACTTTTTTCTTTATGATGTAGTTCTGTATGTTGTACTCTGCTTGCTTTCGTTGATCACTTTTATGTACAAAAGTGGATTGATTGAAATGTGATTCTAACAAAATGCATTCACCATACACTCTTGCTGTTGTCGTTCCCCCCCCCCCCCCCCCCCCCCCCCCCATGTTCTTTTTTGAAGGGAAGGAATTGTAAACCACTGTGTTCTTGTCTTTTGAGCCAAAGGGTCTAGAAAATTTAGTTAACTATATTCATTTCTTCCCAGATGATTGCACACACCCAGCCTTCTCATGTACTCCTCAACTTTCACTTCTCTTTCTTCCTCCACTTTTCCCATCTCACACTCCCTTCCTTTACTCTCCAAAAGTAGTGCATGAGTATCTAATCTGGGGAGACTGACTACATAACTGAACGACTTGGGGCAAAAAGCAGGGTAAGAGAAAGAAGGGTGCTCTGTCTGGCCCAGAAACTATTTTTGCCCTTGATATACACCAAGAAAACATACTCTCATCAATGATGATACTCAGTTTTCACTTTCCTTCCCACCAAATCTCTAAATTTCCTCTCAACTTTCTGGTCCTGAACCTGTCTCACGTTGAGGGAGGGGTGTATTCTTACAGGCCCCATGCCCTACACGGGTTGCCTTCATGAATTTGTAGTCTTATTTTTCTTAGGATAATCTATAGGGACATCAGAACTAAAAATACAGTCAGGGAGTAGCATAAAACCAAAACTGGATCAACCGTTCTGGTACCAATAATTAGCAACCCATTACAGGCCTTAAATATGCAGAGCTGCCAAGTTACCTATTCTAAGAGGGAGACTTTTTGGCCGGTCCTGATTTTAAACTTGCGTCCCAAAGAAGTGTAGCATTTGTAGTCCATGATTCTATCCGGTAAAATCAGTGCCTCAAGTCCCATAATGCACCAGGATGAGGTTGGTGGAAATCCAGGTCCGGCCAAAAAGTCTCTCTCTTGGAATGAGTTAACTTGGCAGCAGTACATATGCATCCTTATAGTCTGTTTTTGCGTGACTCCTGTATTATTGCTGCCTGCAGTGCTGGGGAAAGGCAGTGAATACTGCTACCACTAGGCGGGGCAGGGTGGGAGGAGGAAGCAGAGCATGGCTGCAGTTACTACCACGGAAGAGATTAGATTCTCTTCACATAGAGGCTGATGCAGAAAGCTGTGCACCAATGGCTCCTACTGTGAAATTAATTTGAAAATATTCTGCAGTGATACAGTTAACAAATGAAATGTAAGTTTAAAGCACACAGAACTTCCACACTAATCAGAGAAAGCCTGCCACAAAGGTTCTGCAGTAAAGATGTCTTTATTGTATACATATCTGAAGAAAACCAAAGTGCCAGCACACATTATACTGCACATAAATATCATCCATGCAATTGCACATATTTGCAAGGGTGATTTCCTTAGCGTCCCTCCGGACCGGCCCAGAATGTGACTGATGGGTTGTGCACGCCTTCCAGCAGGTGGAGACTGAGAAAAAAACTGTGACTCTAGCGAGCCAATAAGAGCCCTTGCCGGCCAGAGAAAGATCCAGTAATCTCAGTCTCCAGCAGGTGGAAGGTGGTGAGCCCTTCAGTCTCATTCTTTATCTCTGTCTATTCTGTATTATATTTCTCTTTAAAAAAATTTCTTTAAGTTGAATTGTCTTTGGTTCTGTGCATCTTAAAAAAAATGCCTGTCACAGAGAGGCAGAGGCCTGTGGGGGGTCTCTTAGGGCCTCGGGGGTGTTACACTCGGGAGGCTGAGTCCCTCCCCCCATATCCTCCCTGATTTTCTGTGGAGCTGGGTTCTTTAATTTTCTGAGAAGCTCACAGTTAAAAAAAAAAAAAAAAAAAAAAAAAAACAACAAAAAACGAAGTTTCCTCAAGCTCTTCGGGGGAAGAGCTTTGGAGGCAGGGAGAGGCAGCTATTTAAAAAAAAAAGACGTGTTTTATTTAAGCGAGCAGCTCCTTTATTGTTTGTCTTCTCTTTTTATTTGGTCGGGTTTCGTCGCAGTGCTTGGCTAGCCGTCAGCGATGGCGGAAAAACTTTGCCGATGCTCCGTGTGTCAGAGGTGGGGCTAGGTGCGAGCGGTGTCTGTAAGATTTGCACTTCGGTGGAGATTTTTGTGGAGCAGGGTGCAGACACCGTGAGATCCTTGGCGCCGTCAGCGGGGGGTGGTCCGATTTGGGCGCTTCAGCTACGGTCGGGTCAGCCTTACTGCTGCTGCTGATTTTGGCTTGAAGCGCCACCATTTTGGATGCCTCTGTGTGTGCTGTGCCTCTGCCTGTTTCTCAGTCTCCCGTTTCGTCAGCGGGTGAAGGATTCCTGCCTGAATTTGTGGTACAGATGTACCAAGCCTTTCTGCTGCACAAAGCTGCTCCAGGGGACCCTCTGGGAAAAGGATCTCTGGAGGGTTTTTCTGTGGAGGCAGAAGAGTATTTTTCTTTTGCCCCTGACCAGGAGATACCATCTTTAGAAGAGGCAGCATGGTTTCCTGAGGAGTAATTTTCGGAGGACCTGGAACAGCCGGAAGATGGAGCAGAATCTCTTCCTGCGGGGGGAGGATACTTCAATGGTAAGGATTTTTCATAAAGATGACCTTCAGGAGCTTATTTCGCAGGTTTCCTCTACTTTGAGTTTTGATGACCAAGATGTCCAAGTGGCGGAGCCCAGAAAGGTAGATTTGCTGGTTTAAGGGTATCTGCAGGGCAGGTAGATCTTTTCCTATGCATCAAGATATTAGGGATATTATTCAGGCTCAGTGGGAGGTTCCTGATTCTGCTTTTCGGCTTGCTAGATCTATGGTCAGGCTTTATCTGGTTCCACACTCGGATAAGGGGCTCTTGCACCCTCCAGTAGTAGATGCGGTAGTGTCCGCGGTTACCAAGTAGAACACGGTTCTCGTGGACGGTGGAACGGCTCTGCGAGATACCCAGGATCGCCGTATTGAATCCTTACTGAAGAATTCCTTTGATGTTTCTGCTCTGGCAGTACAGGCTGCAATTTGTGAGTCCTTAGTAGCGAGAGCTTGTTTTTGCTGGTCAGAAAGATCTTTCAGCGATGGATGCTGAAGTGGCAAAGTTGGAAATGGGTTCGGCCTTTTTGGCGGATGCTCTTTATGATTTGCTTCGAGCTTCTTCTAAGTCTATGGCTCTTTCCGTTGCGGCCCATCGGTCTCTTTGGCTACGTGGCTGGTTGGCAGATGTGGCTTCTAAGTCCAAGCTTAGTAAACTTCCTTTTTAGGGGTTCTTTTCTGTTTGGTGAGGATTTAGACAAGCTGGTACATAGCCTTGGTGAGGCTAAGGTTCCAAGGTTGCCTGAGGATCGTCCCAGAGGTTTGGGGCGTGGTAAGTTTTCTGGTCGTGGCAGAGGCCGTGATTTTCGTCATTATCGGCCGGGCAGAGTATTTCCCGGTCAACATTCCAGGTTTTTCCAAAGGACTCAGTCCTTTCGGGGAGGTTGTAGCGGAGGTCAGGAAGCAGGAAATTCCTTTTCGTTCATCCTCCCATCCTCAACAGTGAAGGCTTGCGGGCCCAGCCTCCTCGGTTGGCACAATTTCAGGGAAGGTGGGCCCAGATTACTTTAGACCAGTGGGTGCTAGAGGTTATTCGAGACGGGCATGCCTTAGAGTTTGCTCGTCCTTTGTCAGACACTTTCCTACAATCTCCTTGCCTTTGTTGCATCAAGGTCAGAGCCGTCAGATATACTCTTTGCAGACTTCTAGACCTTCCATTCCCTCTGGCGGAACAGCGTTAAGGCCGTTACTCCATTTACTTTCTGCTACCCAAGAAAGAGGGATCCTTCTGGCCGATTTTAGATCTCAAGGCGCTCAGTTGAGCTCTCAAGGTGCCCTCGTTTTGTATGGAGACTTTGCGGTCGGTCATTGTTGCAGTCCGGTCCGGAGAGTTTCTGACTTCTCTCGATCTTATGGAAGCCTATTTCCATATTCCTATTCGTCCGGCACATCAACGTTTCCTCCGTTTTGCAGTGCTAGTTCAGCACTTTCAGTTTCGGGCTCTTCCCTTCGGACTTTCGACCGCTCCTCATACGTTCACCAAGGTCATGGTTGTAGTGGCTGCAGCTCTCAGAACGGAAGGCATTTTAGTCCATCCTTACTTAGACGATTGGTTGTTCAGGGTGAAGTCTTACCAGGAGAGTGTTCAGGTGACAGCTCATGTGGTAGAATTCTTAAGAGTCCCTAGGTTGGGTAGTCAACATGCAGAAGAGCTGTCTTCAGCCTTCTCAGTCATTAGAGTATCTGGGAGTCCTGTTCGGCATGATGCAGGGCCGCGTGTTTCTTCCGCCGGCCCGTGTCCTCAAACTGCAGTCTCAGATTCGTCAGTTCTTGCAGACTTTGAGACCGTCGGCAAGGGACTTATCTACAAGTTCTGGGATCCATGGCGGCAACAATCGAGCTGGTGCCCTGGGCCAGGGCTCACATGAGGACTCTGCAGAGGTCACTTCTGTCGAGATGGCCGTCGCAGACAGATTCTTTTCATCGGAGATTACCTCTTTTGCTGCAGGTGAAGACCAGTCTTCGATGGTGGCTTCGAGAGGCCAATCTGACTAAAGGTATGCCTCTAGACCAGCCCAGCTGGAGAATTGTGATGACAGATGCCGGTCTCCAAGGCTGGGGAGCTCACTGTCAGGGGCAGTATGCTCAAGGTCTGTGGTCTCGTCAGGAGAAGACTTGCTCAGTCAACATGTTAGAGACCAGAGCAATTCGTCTGGCGCTCCAGGGTTTCTTCGTCTAGTAACTACTACTACTACTACTATTTAGCATTTCTATAGCGCTACAAGGCGTACGCAGCGCTGCACAAACATAGAAGAAAGACAGTCCCTGCTCAAAGAGCTTACAGTCTAATAGACAAAAAATAAAGTAAGCAAATCAAATCAATTAATGTGAACGGGAAGAAAGAGAGGAGGGTAGGTGGAGGAGAGTGGTTACAAGTGGTTACGAGTCAAAAAGCAATGTTAAAGAGGTGGGCTTTCAGTCTAGATTTAAATGTGGCCAAGGATGGGGCAAGACGTAGGGGCTCAGGAAGTTTATTCCAGGTGTAAGGTGCAGCGAGACAGAATGCGCGAAGTCTGGAGTTGGCAGTAGTGGAGAAGAGAACAGATAAGAAGGATTTATCCATGGAGCGGAGTGCACGGGAAGGGGTGTAGGGAAGGACGAGTGTGGAGAGATACTGGGGAGCAGCAGAGTGAGTACATTTATAGGTTAGTAGAAGAAGTTTGAACAGGATGCGAAAACGGATAGGGAGCCAGTGAAGCGACTTGAGGAGAGGGGTAGTATGAGTAAAGCGACCCTGTCGGAAGACGAGACGGGCAGCAGAGTTTTGAACTGACTGGAGAGGGGAGAGGTGACTAAGTGGGAGGCCAGCAAGAAGCAGATTGCAGTAGTCTAAACAAGAGGTGACAAGGGTGTGAGACAGTCCGGGTGATGTCAGACAATGCCACCGCAGTAGCATATATCAATCGGCAAGGAGAGACGAGGAGCCTACCATTGGAGCGAGAGGCATCGCTTCTGTTTCAGTGGGCGGAGGCCCATCTGGTGGCGCTATCAGCGGCTCACGTGGCAGGGGTCCTAAATGTTCAAGCAGACTTTCTCAGTCGTCACTTGCTAGATCCAGGAGAGTGGTTTCTAAGCGAAGTGGCATTTTGGCAACTGGTTAATCGTTGGGGGTGTCCCAGGATGGACCTGTTTGCCTCCACCCTCAATGCAAAACTTCCTCTGTTCTTCAGTCGTCGCAAGGATCCCAAAGCGCAGGGCGTAGACGCGCTTCTTCAGTCCTGGCCAGCCGGTCTACTGTATGCCTTTCCTCCATGGCGTCTTCTTCAAAAGGTCGAGACTCACAGGGCCGTCTAATCTTAGTAGCACCGGATTGGCCTCGCAGACCGTGGTATGCCGACCTGTGGCGTCTTCTGGTAGATGTTCCCTTCAGGCTTCCAGTCACTCAAGATCTGTTGAAGCAGGGCCCAGTGGTTCATCCGGATCTGGGTCGATTCTGTCTTACGACCTGGCTCTTGAGAGGGCTAAGCTGACTAAGGTTATTCCGCTAAGGTCATTGCTACTATGCTTCGCTCACGTCGCTGTTCTACCTCTTTGACTTATGTTCGGACCTGGAGGATTTTCGAGGCTTGGTGTAAGGAGTTTGGTCTATCTCCTTTTCGTGCTTCTGTCCCACAAATGTTGGATTTTTTGCAACGTGGTTATGACAAATGTCTTGCTTTGGCTTCTCTGAAAGTGCAGATTGCAGCTCTGGCATGTTTTCATGGCTGTGTCCAAGAGAGATCTGTAGCTAGTCATCCGGATGTGCTCCGTTTTTTGAGGGGGGGGGTTAATCTTCGTCCCCGTCTCAATGTTCTTTTCCTCGTTGGGATCTGAATTTAGTGCTTTCGGTTCTTACTAAGCCTCCCTTTGAGCCTTTCTCGTCTTGTTCTTTGAGAGACTTGACTCTGAAGACAGTGTTTTTGATGGCCATTGCTTCGGCTAGGCGAGTTTAGGAGTTGCAGTTGCTGTCGTGTAGATCTCTGTTTTTGGATTTCTGTTCTGATCGTGTAGTTTCGCGACCAGTTCCTTCCTTTCTTCCCAAGGTTGTGACTCGTTTTCATGTATCTGAACCGGTGGTATTGCCTGTGTTAGGCTCTTTCGCCGGGTCGGAGGAGCAGCGTCTTTTGAAGCGTTTAGATGTCAAAAGGGTGTTGAAACAGTATCTCAAGTCTACAGATGAGATTCGGCGATCCGCTCATTTGTTTATTCTGATCGGAGGTTCACGCAAAGGATTTATGGCTTCTAAGCCCACTATTTCATAGTGACTTAAAGAAATGATTACCTCAGCTTACCTTCTTTCCGGGAAGCCTGTTCCAGAGCATGTTAAGGCTCACTCTACAAGAGGTCAGGCAGCTTCTTGGGCAGAGCATTGTCTGGTGCCTCCGGAACACATTTGAAGGGCGGTGACTTGGTCGTCTTTGCATTCTTTTTCTAAGCACTATCGCTTGGACATCCAGAGTTGTCAGCAAGTTGTTTTTGGGGCACACATCTTGACGGCTTGGCTACTAGGGTCCCTCCCATAATTTAACTGCTTTTTTACTTCCCATCAGTCACATTCTGGGCCGGTCCAGAGGGACGCTAAGGAAGGGTAAATTAGGCCTTACCTGCTAATTTGCTTTCCTTTAGTCCCTCCGGACCGGCCCAGATCCCTCCCTTCAGGTATTCTGTGTTGTTAAGAGATATTTCTGTGTTCGGAGCTGTGTTGCTGATTTTGTAGTTTAGTTCTTTATTTAAAAAAAACGAATCTTTTCTAGATCTTTAAGTATCCTGATATGCAGGAGCATATCTTTGGACACAATATGTTTGCAGGCACTCACTCTATGTTGGCAATTTGCTGGTAGCTGCTCAGGTTTTTGGATGCACAGACCATTTATTTCTTCTTTCGGTTTACTTCTGCTTTGGTACTTTTATTACTGGATCTTTCTCTGGCTGGCAAGGGCTCTTATTGGCTCGCTAGAGTCACAGTTTTTTTTCTCAGTCTCCACCTGCTGGAAGGCGTGTACAACCCATCAGTCACATTCTGGGCCGGTGCAGAGGGACTAAAGGAAAGCAAATTAGCAGGTAAGGCCTAATTTACCCATTTATATGCAGAACAAAAAAAGTAAGTAAAAAACTGGCATTAAATCCTTCTACACTTCTTTGGATGTGGCAGTGAATTTCTTGCAGTGGAATATCTAATGGCCTCATCACAATTCATTTTAATATTCTGTGCACCCACATGTACCACACAAGTTAATTTCTGCGCTTAGCTGCTTTGCCCAATAATGTGCACATGCATCTCATGATAGCTTTCTTCTTCAGCCTCTGTCTTATTCCTCCTTTCCTCAATAGCGCTGTAGAGGACAGAGAAGCCAGTACGGTATATACTGGTATGTGCTATTTCAATCCAAGCCCTGATAGGCAGAGGGTGTAGATTTCCTGTCATCACTGTTTCGAAACTACAACAGATAGATAGATGTTACTGTTGAATGTTTTTGATCATAGAACCCTCCCACATATGTCTGAAATCTCTGGGCATAGTCATCCTCCTCCCTCTCCTTCTCTGCCCATATCCAGCAGACAGCCAAGACCTGTCGCTTCTTTCTCTTTAACATCAGCAAAATTCGCCCTTTCCTCTCTGAGCACACCACCCGAACTCTCATCCACTCTCTCATTACCTCTCGCCTTGACTACTGCAACCTACTCCTCACTGGCCTCCCACTTAACCATCTATCTCCCCTTCAATCCATTCAGAACTCTGCTGCGTGTCTTATCTTCCGCCTAGATCAATATGCTCATATCACCCCTCTCCTCAAGTCACTTCACTGGCTTCCGATCAGGTACCGCATACAGTTCAAGCTTCTCCTACTAACCTACAAATGCACTCAATCTGCAGCCCCTCACTACCTCTCTACCCTCGTCTCCCCTTACACTCCTACCCGTAACCTCCGCTCACAGGACAAATCCCTCCTCTCAGTACCCTTCTCCACCGCCGCCAACTCCAGACTCCGCCCTTTCTGCCTCGCCTCACCCTATGATTGGAATAAACTCCCTGAGCCCATACGCCAAGCCCCCTCCCTACCCATCTTCAAATCCTTGCTCAAAGCCCACCTCTTCAATGTCGCTTTCGGCACCTAACCATTGTACCTCTATCCAGGAAATCTAGACTGCCTCAAACCTGATTGACTGCACTTTTTGTCCTTTAGATTGTAAGCTCCTTTGAGCAGGGACTGTCCTTCTTTGTTAATTGTACAGCGCTGCGCAACCCTGGTAGCGCTTTAGAAATGTTAAATAGTAGTAGTAGTAAGTCACAACTAAGCTCACTCATTGAATCCACTGGGTGCTTATTAATTGCAATTACATGTATAGTGTCATTCATACAACACGAGCCAAGCCTGTATCATAAGAACATAAGAGTAGCCATACTGGATCAGACCAATGGTCCATCTAGCCCTGTATCCTGTTTCCATCAGTTGCCAAGCCAGGTCACAAGTACCTGGCAGAAATCGAAATTGTGGATTTCATTGTTCCTTTGGGTCTGGGGAAAGTGGTGCTACATAGGCATACAAAATAGTGAAATGGGTTAGGGAAATATTCTAATTTGTAATTTGACAAGCTATAATCATTTGTATTCCTATAGTTAATTTAATTCACCACCAATCCAGCTGAGCTAACCATGAAGTTCCTTTTTCATTATCAAGTTCTTTGAGGATATACCATCCCCAGTGCTTATTGCACTGAGCTAATTAATTTATACTAGATAGTCCATCTTCTAGAAATGTTCATTTGGATTTTTATAGACATATAATCTATTTGACAGGGGCAATATTGTGGAGTGGACTTCCTGAATATTTATGAAATATGACTAATTTTTTACAGTTTCAGAAATAACTAAAGGCCTTTCTGTTTACTCGGGCTTTTAATTGAACATTTGTGAGTTGGAATGACTACTGAATTGATGTCCATGTTGTTTATTTATGTTTGTGATGATGATACGAGCTTCATTTCAAAGTTATTTTTATTTATTACTGTATTATGTATGTTGTGCTTATGCACTGCCTAGTACAAGGATAGAGTGGTTTATAATTTGTGAAATAAGGGGCCAATAGGAAATTAGCTGGGACAATTGTATGAGCATAGCTCATTCTCTGAGCAAGCTGAAGAATTTAACAAATAATGTCACAGAATTTCCATTTGATGCAAGGTATGCTGTTTGCTGTGAATATTTTTGGGGTATTGTGCAATATACAGTGCACAGTTATCTGTTAATGGTAGTTAACTAATAGGAGATTACTTGTTAAAACAATTAGAGCATTTTTGGGAATGTGTGTGTTTAGCAATTAGGCACAAATGTATGACATTATAGAAACTACATAAGTATGCAGGGGTGGAGGCAACAGATGTCCATGAGTACCATAATCTGTCTAGGTGTGAGCAGTTAGCAACATGTCCTAAATTCCTAAAGTTATCTTGCTAGACCAGTCTAGACCAGAGGGTTGTGGCTCCCTACCAGTAGATGTCATTGGAAGATTTTTTTTTTTTTTAAATCTCTGCCTCCATCATTCTTTTAGAAACAGAAAAAAATGAATGCAGATAACACAGCCTATCCAGTCTGCCCATCCATGCTATCTATTATTCCTTCCTCTCCTTTAGAGATCCTATGTACTTGTCCCAAGCTTGCATGAATTCAGATAGTTTTTCCCTCCACCGGAAGGCTGTTCCACACATTTACCACCCTTTCTGTGAAGAAGTATTTCCTCAGGTTACTGCGAAGTCTGTCCCCTTTCCTTTTCATCCTATCCCTCCTCATTCCAGAGCTTTACCTCCTGTGCATTTATGGTATGGCGGTATTAAAACATCTCTGTCATATCTCCCCTCTCCTGCCTTTCTTCCAAAGTACGTATTGAAATCATTCTCTGTCCCCATACACTTTATGATGAAAACCACAGACCATTTTAGTAGCTGTTCTCTGGACCAGTTCCATTCTGTTTATTTCTATTTCAAGGTGTGGTCTTCAGAATTGTACACAGTACTATAAATGAGGTCTCACTAGAGTCTTATATAGGGCATTACTACCTCCTTTTTCCTGCTGGTCATTCTTCTCCCTATGCACCCAAGCTTCCTTCTAGCTTTCACCATCACTTTTTCTACCTTTTTGACCACTTTAAGATCATGACATACAATTGCAACCAAGTACTACTCCTCTTTCATGCTCAAAAGTACTTCACCCCCTAAACTATCGCTCCCTTGAGTTTTTGTAACCCAAATGCATGACACTGCATTTATTTTTTTAGCATTAAATCTTAGCTGCCAAATTTTTGGGTCATTCTTCAAGCTTCACTAGGTCCCTCCTAATGTTATCCACACCACCAGGGGTGGCTCTTGCAGATTTGGTATCATCTGCAAAGAGGCAAACCTTACCATATAGCTCTTCAGCAATATCACTTTTATAAAAATGTTAAAAAGAACCTGTCCAAAAATTGAACCTTTAGGCACACCACTGGTAATATCCGTTTCCTCAGAGTTCCATTTACCATCACCAGCCAACCAGTCCCTGTAATTTTCTTAAAAAGCCCTTACTTGATCCTTTATCAGCTAGTTAATGGCCGGTTTCTAATCTTTGTTTATCAAAAGTAATGGAAAAATAGTTTTTAATCAGCTCCTTTCTGATGCAGAGCAGTCATCAATCAGGTTTTTGTTCTAATCATAGTATAGAAACTGCCATCACATCATTTCTTATTGAGGTTCTTTCTATGTTAGACTCTGGGAGTATTGTCTTTGTAGTTTCTCTTGATCTTTCTGCTTCCTTTGACTTAGTTGATCACTCTATACTTCTATCTCATCTCTAGGAGATTGAGCTGACCTGAACTGTCCTCAGTTGGTTTTCTTTCTATCTAGGGAACTGGTCTTTTTTGGTGCATGCTCCCACTCAAACATTGGTGCGCCATCATTTGTCATGTGGTGTCCCGCAAGGTTCTATTCTTTCCTTACTGCTTTTTAATATTTTCCTTAATCCGTTAGCAACTCTAGTTCAGGATTTTAATATTAAAGCTCATTATTACGAAGATGATAGCCACCTTCTCCTATGGGTGCATTAAGAAATGCCTTCTGTGCTGCAGTGGCCCGAGGTAACAAGGTATTCTCTAGATAGAGATCACCATCGTCCAGCACATCCTTAGGTTCTTGATAAAGGAGTTCATAAAATCTCTGGAAATGGGTCACGATATCCTTGCTATCTCTATACCACCCCCCTCCCGGCTGCCTCATCTGTACTATGTGCGTGGGCCCTCTACTACCTCACGCCAACCTAGCTAGCAACCCCCCTGCCTTATTCCCATGAATAAATAGCTGGAATTTATAATAGATGTTAGACTTGATCGCTCGCTGATGAAGCAATTCATTCAGTTCCCTCTGGGAATCCAAAAGAGCCCGTCTAGCCCCCTCTGTGCTTGTACTTCCATAATGTTGTCTCTGCTGCCGGATTGTTTTCTCCAGATGTAGTATTCTCCTATCTCTAATTTTCCGTTTTCTGGCCCTATACGAGATGATCTCTCCTCTTATCACTGCTTTTGCGGTTTCCCAGTATAGACCATATTGCTGTGAATGTCCTCTATTATGATGTGCAAAATCCGCCCATTTCTCTTTCAGGAAACGGGTCTCTATACAATTCTAACGGGAACCTCCACTCTCCCCCTGCACGTGTCCCCTTACCCACCTCCAACTGTAACAAGATAAGGGTGTGATCCAATATCTCACAGGGCCCAATGTCCGTCGATGGAATCTTTGAAAATAGGGTACGCGATACAAAGAAAGTCTATGCGTGACTGGGTCAAGTGTGTCCGAGATGTGTGTGTGTGTAGTCTTTGTGTAGGGTGAAGAATCCTCCAAACATCAAGCAAGTTCAACGTGTTACACAGAAAAGGCAAACCCCTAGCGTACTGAAACAGGCTCCCCGCGACCCAGGTCGACTTATCCATCAGAGGGTCATAAGGCAAGTTAAAGTCCCCTCCTAAGATAACATTATCTTCCTGATAAGGCGCCAAAACCTCAATAAGCTTGTGAAAGAAGTTCCTATCGAAAACATTGGGGGCATAAACGTTGCATAGGACCAAAAGCTGTCCTTCCAACTCAGCTGCTACCAGAACATATCTGCCATCCGGACCGCGTTTGATAGATTTAATCAACACCCTTAACCCCTTATGGAAAAGGATCATAACACCCGCCTTCCTCTGCACTGCTGGGGCCTCCGCCTCCACCACCTGTCCCACCCATCCCCGCTAGAACTTGGCATGCTCTACTGTGAAAGGTGTGTCTCCTGCAAAAATGCCACATCCGCTTTGTGGCACTTTAAAGCCTGTAAAACCTTGGATCTTTTAATCGGCGATGACACTCCCCTCCCCCCCCCTCCACACACATTTCATGATACTAATCTAAGTGACCCCAGGGTCCCACCTCATGTACCCTCTTGGATAAAGTAACTCTCTTCTATAAAAATAGAAGGGGTGCCCCCCAGGCCTCCCCTCCTCTCCCAAGCCAACAACCCTCCTGTCCCCGCAGAGCTCGTTCCAATAGCAAAATTAAACCCCTATCCAAAAACATAACACAAAGCAATCCTAACAAAAACATTACCCCCTCCCCTGTCCCTTCCCCCCTTCCTATCCCCCCCCCCCCCCGCCACAATATTCTATCTAAGAACCTGATCACCCAGAGCCCCCCCCAAGCAACATGCACGGCAAACCAACCCCAGACCCCCTATGCCTAATAAATGAGTGTGGGTATTCTGCAGTAACATAGTAGATGACGGCAGAAAAAGACCTGCTTGGTCCATCCAGTCTGCCCAACAAGATAAACTCATATGTGCTACTTTTTCTGTATACCTTACCTTGATTTGTATCTGTCATTTTCAGGGCACAGACCGTATAAGTCTGCCCAGTACTATCCCTGCCTCCCAACCACCGGCTCTGAGACAGACCGTATAAGTCTGCCCAGCAATATCCTGTTTCTGTTCCTGCAACTTAAAGATTAGGCAAAACACAGTTCCAGCTTCGAGGGCTCCATTCCATCTGCGGCTCTTCACAGACTCACTCTCACCATTCACTCAACAATCAATCAACATAGAGCCCTCATTGCCACTCTACAAGTTCAAATGTGCCGATAGTCCTTATCCAATTTCAATGCTTGCCAGATCCCTAAGGTGTATTTCAAGTCTATTAACTCCACCGTCAAAGAGTTTTCCATGTCCCAGTAATGCATTCACCAATCGCGCATCAGTCTCTGGCTTTACTCATATCTTCTCCCTCCCGGGTCAAAGTATTAGCAAATTTAAGAGCTTCAGTAGGGGATGTAAAGAAACTAGTTTTACCGCCATTCTGAATCCTTAGGCGAGATGGGTAGAGAAGAGCAAATGATACTTTCTTCGTGTGTAGCATTTGGCATATGTCCACAAATAGTCGATGCTGCGCCGCCAGCACCGCAGAGAAATCCTGGAAGCACAAGACTCGCTGGTTCTCATAATATAAGGCTCCCTTCTGTCGCAATGCTCTCAAAATGTCTTGTTTATGGGCATAATTAAGGACTTTCATGATTACAATTCGCGGGCAGGCCGTATGCACCGCTCCCAACCGGTGCACTATCTCAATCCTTAGGGGCCCCTCAGCGGAAGTTCCAGCGCTTTAGTTAACCAAGTCTCCAGAAAGCTGCACAGGTCAGACTCTTTTATAGTTTCTGGGAGGCCCACTAACCTGAGATTATTTCACCGCGATCTGTTCTCCAAGTAGTCTAGCTTAGCCTCTAGGTGTTCAATTTTGCTCTGCATTTTCTGCTGCAGACTGTCTTGTTGATTACATTTATCCTCCACATCTGATAATCGTTGTTGAAAGGTAGTAAGATCGGACCTTAACCCCTCCAGCTTGCCTTCCATCGCCTCTAATTTATCAGATATACGCTGCAGTTTCCGGTCTACCGTCGGTTCCAGCAGCGCCGAGACCTCCGCCGCTATCTCTGCTGCCCATGCAGAGCCCACCGTCTGCTCGCCCGCGGAGCCAGTCTCCGCCATCTTGGAATCTCCCGTGCAGCCTCGTGCTCCGTCTTTCCTTTGCGATTTCGCCGCCATCAGTGCTTCCAAAAATCTCTGGTCTAGCTTCCCGAGATCTGTGCTCCTTCGCTCCTTCGCCCACCTTAAATTGCCCAGGCTGGGTTTTTTTGGAGAGGTTCTACTCCACAAATCACTCGATGTTGAAGGGGGGGGGGGCGGTGCTTCTCTCTATGGCTGCCTCTCGCTAGCCTAGCATCACGTGATCTCTGGCTTTTTTTTTTTTTTTTTTTTAAATCAGGAACTCGCACTAAGGCAGAGCCGATCCTGGAGCCGCAAACCAAAACAAAGCTGCCACATGCAAAGAAGGAGACTGAGGAAAACTGTCAAACGTGGCAGTGCTGCCAGGAAACAACAGGAGGACTTGGGGGGAGGGACCCAGCCAGCCAAGTGTGACACACATGAGGCTGTTAGAGACCCCCCCCCCCCCCCCCACAGGCCTCAGCCTCCAGAATAAGGCAAGAGACACCAGTACACAGAAATAAACAACTGATAGTACCCATTAACCTGCCAAAGACACTGCACTCAAAACTTTTTTTTTTTTTTTTACAATAAAGAAAGAAATATCAGAAAGCAAAGAGATTAAAGGGATCACCATTTTCCACCTGCTGGACACTGAGAATACTGAATCTATGTCTATCTAGCCAGGGCTCTTATTGACTCTAGAGACAGAGTTCTCAGTCTCCACCTGCTGGAAGACATGTAAAATATGCACTATGGAAGAGATGTGCATATCTACTGAATAGCGCAGAGGTTCCCAAACTTTTTCAGTTCACAACACCCTTAGTGTCTGAGCAATTTTTCGTGGCACCCCCCACATAGGTCTCCACCAGCCACATAGGTCTCCACCCCCCACAGTTTTCTACTGCCCCCACCTCCGCATTTTTTCCACTGTTCACCTTCACCTGGAGCAGCCCAGGAGGGGGGGGGCTCCTCTCCCCCCTCCCCCGTGTCTCCATCTCCCCCTTTTCCTGTCCCAATGTTCCTCCCTGCCCAGCATCTTTTCTTTGTCCTTGTCTCTCCCCATATTCAGCTTCTCCCTTCTTTTTTTTCCCCCCTTCTTCCTATATTATCATGCCCACCCTACCCCACGAGTGCCACATTTCTTCCTCTCTCTTCTGGGCCTGCCCACCCCTTGGACAGTCTGACTTCTCTCCTTTTCAACCTACCTCTTCCAATCAAGTCTCTCTTTCCCCCTCCCAGTGAGCCCTGCATCTCTCCCTCTTGCCAACTCTCCTCCGTAGCCCCAGGCCCCTGTACCTCTCCAGCAGCAGCAGCGATGATTAAGAAAGCTTTCCATCAGCATTGGGGCCTCTTCTCAGGCATGTGCCACCTGTGCAGGTAACAGGAAGTTACATCAAAGTAGGCGGAACGCTCCAGAGAAGAGGGCAGACTCTGACGCTGGCGGAAAACTGTCTCGCCACTTCCAGAAAGGTGCAGGGGACTGGGGCTACGGAGGAGAGCCAGCGGAAGGGAGAAGAAGACTCGTGGGGCAGGGGGAGGAAAGAGAAAAAGAGACATAATGAGGGAGCAGTAGCAGTTCAGGCAGCAATGGGAGGGAGGTCAGGATTTGTCGCGGTGCACCAGGGTGCTGCGGCGCACAGTTTGGGAACCACTGGAATAGTGTGTAGCTGGATTTTGGCATTTACACATGTAGGTGCACACATACGCATATATATGTGTGTGTGTGTGTGTGTATATATATATATATATATATATATATATATATATATGTTGGTAGTTGTTATATATGTTCGTTTACTGCATAATTGTTTATTGAATTACTGCCACAATGGGGGAAAAAGTCTTAATAAATCAGGCAATGGGATTATTGGGGCCTATTTAAAATTATAGGAGCAAGACTAAAAAAAAAAAAATTAATAAAACTTTCATGATATTCTGGATAACCACATTTTATCTTGACCATAGTGTGGATGATAACATCCATGCCATATGTTTTGTTTGCTTTTCTGTAGTTTGGGATTTTCTCAGGTAATGTGCGAGGTCACTAACAGAACAGAACAGCAGAGCTCTAACCTCCGATATGTCAACAGGCAGGCCAGCAGCATGCCCCTCAATATGACTGGCACCATGGGAAGCAAGTACAGCCTCTACCTCGGACTGACCCTGGCAATCATCTCCAGTGTTTTTATTGGCTCCAGCTTCATTCTGAAGAAAAAAGGTCTTTTACGACTGGTTGATAAAGGAGCCACCAGAGCTGGTAAGAGAACCTGTCATTTCTCTCCCTCTCTGTTCCCTGTGCCAGGAATGACTGTTTGTTTATGATAAAAAAGTGACTGTTTTTACTGTAAGCTCGTACTGAAATCTGTTTCCTCATAGCAGATCAAGAAATTGATCATTAATCCAATAGAGAGCAAATTCCATTTGTAGTTTCCATTTATGTATTATAATATTAATAATTGTCATTATGGAGACTGTTTATTTCTAGATTTAGATGCTTCTGATATCCAGAAGGGAGAATGAGGGTCAACACAAGTGAAATTTTCTGTAACTGGGTTGTGTTCCTGTCACAGTATAAGTCTAATTTACTTGTCTGTTGTTGGAAGGAGCAAGTCCATTCAATAATAGCACAGAACAAATTTTGAAACCTTGTTTTCAGTAGTTTTCCCCCCCCCCCCCTTTTTTTTTGTGGAAAACTCAAGAGTGTCATAAGGTATCTCTGTACTAAAAGAAGAGCCTGGTTTTCTGGAGAAAGGACTGGGAGATAATTGCTGCATGCTACACTTAGTGGATGTGTGTGGGGAAAACATATGACTGAGAGTGAATGCAAACATATAAACTTGTGGATATGCAAGGAAAGTAAGAGGATATGCTTGACTGAGTCACAGAACATGCACTCAGTAGAAAATATATCTGATTATATGTAGGAGTGTGTTAAATGCAGATATGTTGTAATCTCAGTTTGTTCTTACTAATGTGTCACTGCAAAACCAGATAAGGAGTGGCCTAACCCGTGACCCAGGATAAATACTAGGTCATGAATTCAAGACTAATATATGCTACTGACTGTATATGAATATGAAAAGTCATTTTATCATCCAGTGACTCTAAGATCCCGGTGAAAACAAGATGTCAGTCTGGTTTGTTAAGAAATTTGCCCCTCCTGTTTACAAAGTCGTGCTAGCTGCTTCCAGTGCCCTAATGCACACAGAGCCCATTCACTTTGAATGGGTTGTGTTGGCATTGCTGCGCGGCTTTGTAAACAGGGAGGCTAGGTTATTTAAGCAACATCTACTATATAGAAAGCATAGGGTTTAACCTGCATGGAGAAACAGTTACTATCCTAACCACATTACCGGACAGAGAATGGACCATTTTGGGCTTTAATCTGCTGTCATCTCCTGTGTTTCTAGTTAACTAATAATTAGTAAAGTATTGGTATTGATATTTTTTAATAATTAGGAAACAGAGACAACAATATGGATCTGATTTGACAGAGGACTCTAGAAGGGCCCTTCTGACCTCCCAGGGAGATCTGAATGAATTGCTTCAACAAAGAGAGATCAGATCAAATCCCAACTGTATTATAAATTCCAATTCCATATCATCATGCTGATCAATCCATAGACTGGTGGTGGTGGATTGTGTCCATCTACCAGCAGGTGGAGATAGAGAGCAATCCTTTTGCCTCCCTATATGTGGTCATGTGCTGCCGGAAACTCCTCAGTATGTTCTCTATCTCAGCAGGTGGTGGTCACACACAGCAGCAGCTCTGGCTAGGTCTCCAAGTCTAATTTTTAGGTTTTGTTGAGTGCCTGGGGTTGAGGGCTCTTCTTGAGCAAGTGCAAACTTGGTGGCGCCAGGTCCCTCCTTTTCTCCCCCCTCCCGCTGGCTCCGTTAAAAAAAAAAAAAAATTTTGGACGTCCTTAAAGGCGTTTATTTCGACGTTTATTTAAACGTTTATTGCAGCTACTCACTGGGACACCAGGTCGTTACAGCTCGGAGCGAGAAGCAGGTAATTTTTACCTTTTTATAGCGGGCAGGGGGTTCCCCGATTGATCTCCATGTGGCCTATGGCGTCGGAGGGCGAGGGCGTGAAGAATCGCTCCCCAGACCGCGTGTGCGCTCCTAACGGGGATGCGGGGGTTTTAAAATCTGATTCGACCTTGTTGGGTGTCAGTTTGGAGGCCGATCAGTGTCCCGGGTCTTCCTCCGGTGCGGCGGTTTTTCCCGCCATAAACGCCCTTCCCCCGCTGCTCGCCTCCACCATCTTGGCCGGCCACTCTGCTCGGACGGCTTCTTCTTGGGCCGCCCTTGAGCTGGGAGACGTTCATGCCATGGCCGCCCTTGATTTGGGCGACGGCAAAAAAGCGGCTAAAGTTAAGCGCCGTTCTTCCCGCGCGGCTCCTTCGCGGAGTGTCGCGCCGGACGCCATCTTGGATGCGCAGCATGGTTCTCCCCCGCTCTTGCGAGCGCCGGTTGAGGGTGCGTCTAGGGCTGTGGCCCAAGCTGCTGAAGTGCACAGTCTGGGGGGTTTCTCCCCCGAGTTTATTTTGCTGCTGCATCAGGCCTTTCTTATGCAAAACGCTGCCCCTTCTCCCTTGTCCGATAAAGGGGTTGAGGCCCCCCGGAAGTAAACGCCCTCGGGTGGATGCCCAGGCCTTAGAGGACGCTGTTTCCTCTGATGTAGATGAGGGCAGTGTATCTGAGTTCTCCCAACGGTCCTTTGGGGATTCCTTGGAGGAGACAGATTCCCGCTCGGATGGAGCGGATGACCCCTCTGCAGCGCGGATCTTTCGCTCAGAGGATTTGCCCAACCTGTTAGTGCAGGCCATGAGCATTTTGAAGATTTCCTCTCCAGAGGACGTCTCTCCCTCAGCCCCTGTTGGCTCCGCCATTATGCTGGGGACGAAGCGCCCGCCTAGAACCTTCCACGTGCATAATGCCATGCACACCTTAATTTCGGCTCAATGGGATGTCCCGGAAGCGAGCCTCAAAGTGGCTAGGGCTATGTCCCGCCTCTATCCTTTGCCTGAAAGTGAACGGGAGGCCTTTCTTTGGCCTACCGTGGATTCTTTAATCACTGCGGTGACTAAGAAAACGGCGTTGCCGGTGGAAGGTGGCACGGCCCTAAAGGACGCCCAAGACAGAAGATTGGAAGCGGCCTTAAGGTCGTCCTTCGAGGCGGCTGCCTTAAGTTTGCAGGCCTCAGTTTGTGGCTCCTACGTGGCCAGGGCGTGCCTGACGATTGTGCAGCGGGCTTCCCCCTCGAATCCTTCCTTGAGGGCTGATTGGCCGGCCCTGGAATCGGGCTTGGCTTATTTGGCAGACTTGCTGTATGATGTCTTGAGAGCCTCGGCTAAAGGTATGGCTCAGACAGTCTCTGCGCGGCGGTGGCTTTGGCTGAAACATTGGTCTGCGGACCACGCCTCTAAGTCCCGCCTGGCTAAGTTGCCTTTTAAAGGCAAGCTGCTCTTTGGGGTCGAGCTGGACAAAATTGTGACCGATCTCGGCACGTCTAAGGGCAAGAGGTTACCAGAGGTCAGGGCTCGGGCCAGTGCTCGCCCCGGTATCTCCAGAGGACGGTTTCAGGAAGCCCGTCGGTACCGCCCGGGCAAATCGGGCTCCTCTGCCCCCTCTTCCTTCAAGAGGAACTTCTCCCCCAGGCAGCATTCCTTTCGCAGAGACCGCCGTCCCGGAGGTGCGCCCTCCGGTCCTCCCCCAGGGTCTCGTACCCAATGACGGGGTCCTGGTCCACGGCCCAGTGCAGATTGGAGGACGCCTGTCCTCGTTTCTGGGCGAGTGAACCAGGGTAACTTCAGACGCTTGGGTGCTGGAAGTCATCAGAGACGGCTACAAGCTAGAGTTCTGCCGACCCTTAAGAGACGGGTTTGTACTCTCTCCCTGCAAGTCTCCGGTCAAAGCTGTGGCAGTGCAGCAGACCTTGGACAATCTGATCCGCCTGGGTGCGGTCGTTCCAGTGCCAGAAAATCAGCTTGGCAAGGGACGTTACTCCATTTACTTTGTGGTACCAAAGAAAGGAGGTTCTGTCCGGCCTATCCTCGACCTCAAAGGGGTCAATCGGGCCTTGAAAGTTCGGCACTTTCGCATGGAGACTCTCCGCTCTGTTATAGCGGCAGTGAAGGCAGGGGAGTTCCTGGCATCCTTGGACATCAAGGAAGCGTACTTGCATATTCCCATCTGGCCTCCTCATCAACGCTTTCTGCGTTTTGCAGTCCTGGGCCGACACTTCCAGTTCAGAGCCCTCCCGTTCGGGTTGGCTACTGCTCCGCAGACCTTCTCCAAAGTAATGGTGGTCATCGCGGCCTTCCTGCGAAAGGAAGGAGTACAAGTCCATCCTTATCTGGACGACTGGTTGATCCGAGCCCCCTCTTATGCAGAGTGCGGCAAAGCTGTGGACCGGGTGATTGCTCTTTTGAGCTCCCTGGGGTGGATCATCAACTGGGAGAAAAGCCAGCTGCGCCCGACTCAGTCCCTGGAGTATCTGGGAGTTCGATTCGACACCCAAGTAGGCAGAGTGTTCCTGCCGGACAATCGGATTGTCAAACTTCAGGCTCAGGTGGACCAGTTCCTAGTAGCCTCTCCGCTCCGGGCTTGGGACTATACGCAGCTGTTGGCCACGATGGAAGTAGTGCCCTGGGCCAGGGCTCATATGAGACCACTACAACACTCTCTGCTGCAGCGCTGGACTCCGGTGTCGGAGGATTATGCTGTGCGCCTCCCCTTGGACCCAGCAGTGCGCAAGGCACTGAGCTGGTGGCTGCAGACAGACAAGTTGTCTGCAGGGATGCCTCTTGTGACCCCGGAGTGGATTGTCGTCACGACGGACGCCTCTTTGACGGGCTGGGGAGCCCACTGCTTGGGAAGGACAGCGCAGGGGCTCTGGTCTCCTGCAGAGGCAAAGTGGTCTATCAACCTCCTGGAACTCAGAGCTATTCGGTTGGCGCTTTTGGAGTTCCTCCCGGTACTGGCGTTGAAGCCAGTACGGGTCCTGTCGGACAATGCCACGGCTGTGGCCTATGTCAACCGCCAGGGAGGTACCAAGAGTGCCCCTCTAGCCAAGGAAGCCATGAATCTATGCCAGTGGGCGGAAGCGAACCTGGAACAGCTGTCAGCGGCCCACATTGCCGGAGTCATGAATGTCAAGGCGGACTTTCTCAGTCGCCATACCTTGGATCCCGGAGAGTGGCAGTTATCGGCTCAGGCGTTCTTGGACATCACGAAGCGCTGGGGCCAGCCGAGCCTAGATCTGATGGCGTAATCGGCCAATTGCCAAGTGCCGCGCTTTTTCAGCAGAGGATGGGACCCTCAATCTCTGGGAGTAGTTGCTCTTCTCCAACAGTGGCCGACACAGGAGCTTCTCTATGTGTTCCCGCCCTGGCCCATGTTGGGCAGGGTACTAGATCGGGTGGCAAAGCATCCGGGCCGAATAATCCTGGTGGGTCCGGACTGGCCCAGACGTCCCTGGTATGCGGACTTGATCAGGCTCTCAGTGGACGACCCTCTGCGGCTGCCAGTGGAGCAGGGCCTGTTGCATCAGGGTCCCGTGGTGATGGAGGATCCCTCCCCCTTTGGTCTTACGGCCTGGCTATTGAGCGGCAGCATCTGAGGAAGAAGGGCTTCTCAGACAAGGTCATCGCCACTATGCTGAGAGCGAGGAAGCGCTCTACTTCTACTGCTTACGCCAGGGTTTGGCGTACCTTTGCAGCGTGGTGTGAAGCAGGCTCACTTTCTCCCTTCACTGCTCCAATTTCTTCAGTGCTGGCTTTCCTGCAAGAAGGTCTGGAGAAAGGCCTGTCGCTCAGTTCCCTTAAAGTCCAGGTAGCGGCTCTGGCTTGCTTCAGGGGCCGCCTGAAGGGTGCTTCCCTGGCTTCGCAGCCAGATGTGGTACGTTTCCTCAAGGGAGTTAATCACCTGCGCCCTCCTCTGCACTCAGTGGTGCCTGCGTGGAATCTCAACCTGGTGCTAAGAGCCTTGCAGAAGCCGCCTTTTGAACCCTTGTCGAGGGCATCTCTGAAAGACCTGACGTTGAAAGCGGTCTTTTTGGTGGCTATTACTTCAGCCAGAAGAGTTTCCGAGCTCCAGGCGCTCTCATGTCGAGAGCCTTTTCTGCAGTTCACTGAGGCAGGAGTGACTATTCGCACAGTGCCTTCCTTCCTGCCCAAGATTGTTTCTCGCTTCCATGTGAATCAGCAGCTCTGTCTCCCTTCCTTTCGTAGGGAGGACTACCCAGAGGAATACTCTGCTCTCAAATTTCTGGATGTGAGACGAGTCATCATCAGATACTTGGAAGTGACCAATGATTTCCGGAAATCGGATCATCTGTTTGTCCTGTTTGCAGGTCCTCGTAAGGGTCTGCAGGCTGCTAAGCCTACAGTGGCAAGATGGGTCAAGGAAGCCATTGCAGCGGCTTATGTGGCCGCGGGGAAGGTGCCGCCTGTTCAGCTGAAGGCTCACTCCACTAGAGCTCAGGCGGCCTCGATGGCAGAGGCCGGGTCCGTCTCCTTGGAAGAGATATGCAAGGCGGCAACTTGGGCATCGGCCCATACCTTCTCCAGGCATTACCGCTTGACTGTGGCTGCTCGGGCGGAGGCTCGGTTTGGAGCTTCAGTGTTGCGGTCAGGGATTTCTATGTCCCGCCCTGGGTGAGTACTGCTTCGGTACATCCCACCAGTCTATGGATTGATCAGCATGATGATATGGAAGGTAAAATTATGTATCATACCTGATAATTTTCTTTCCATTAATCATAGCTGATCAATCCATAGCCCCTCCCAGATATCTGTACTGTTTATATTCTGGTTGCATTTCAGGTTCAAGTTTAGTCTTCAGTTACTTCAGGAGGACTTCGTGTTCAAGTTTTTTCAATTGGATTCTTCAAGAGTTGAGACGAGTTTGTGTTACAGTGAGCTGCTGCATTCCTCTCCCCTCCGCTTTACGGGGCTGGATTGAGACATAAATTCTGCCGGCGCTCCCTCCCGTTTCGTGCGGCTGTAGGGCAGCTTTGTACCCCTCCCGCTTCGGCGGTGTTAGGGTCAGTCAGCTCCTCCCGCGGTTGCGGTTGCAGGATAAGCCAGATCCCCCCGCATCGGCGGGGTGGTGTCCCTCTCCCGCTCCGCGGGGATGAGCTGGACGGATTCCCCTCCCCCGTTTCGGCGGTGGTGAGCTGGGCAGAGTGTCCCTTTGTGGGTGTAATTCTCTAAGTGCTGAGTCCTGCGGATGGAGCTTGGATATCGACATACTGAGGAGTTTCCGGCAGCACATGACCACATATAGGGAGGCAAAAGGATTGCTCTCTATCTCCACCTGCTGGTAGATGGACACAACCCACCACCACCAGTCTATGGATTGATCAGCTATGATTAATGGAAAGAAAATTATCAGGTATGATACATAATCTTACCTTGTTTCAGCATGGAAACAAGGCTGGTAGATTACTGGCACGCTTGGCGAAAGGCAGTAGGGGAGCTTCCCATATCATGCAACTGCGGAATCCAGGAGGTGAGTGGTATAGGTCAAGTGGAGATATATTGACCCATTTTCGAAAGTTCAATGAGTCTCTCAGGAGCCAAGGGACGTGTTGGATGATGACGATCTTTATTTGGAAAATGTATCAGTGCCAATGCTAAACTCCTTGCAGAGGGAGTTTTTAAATGCTCCTATAGTGGAAGGAGACCTGTTATTGGTGATGCAACAGAGTAAGATTCATAAAACACCAGGCCCTGATGTATATACTGTGGAATTCTACAAGCTGTTGTATGAACAAATGAAAACCCCCCTTTTAAATTTTTTCAATACAATGGTGCAAATGCATACTATACAAGAAACTTTTAAGAGAGCTCAAATGATTGTTCTTTTGAAGCCAGGCAAGGATCCAGGGTCATACAGGTCAATCTCTTTGTTAAATTGTGATGTAAAACTATAAGGATATTGGCCAATAGACTTTTGCAGGTACTCCTGGATCTAATTTCAGCACCACAGGTGGGATTTGTAAAGGGGAGGTCCGCAACTAGAAACTTACGAGCAATTTTAGCTTCATTGGAGGTGATAGAGAGGCTTCGGAGGCACTTGTTGTTAGTTTTGATGCGGAGAAGACTTTCGACCGTGTGGTATGGCCCTTTCTTTTTGCAGTTATGAAAAAGGTGGATATAGAAGGCTTCTTTGGGGATGCGGTGAAAGCTCTGTATTCGTCGAAAGCTCTGTATTCGGACCCTCGGGCTTTTCTGTGGGCCAATGGGGAGTGATCTGAATCATTTAGTATACACCGAGGCACGAGGCAGGGATGCCCACTGTCCCCATTATTGTTTGTACTAACGTTGGACTTCTTTTGCGAGAGATCGGATCGCATCCGGAGATTGTGGGAGTCCCAATTGGGAATTCCACTTTTACACTTTCAGCTTATGCAGACAACTTATTGGAACATATCACCAATTCTAGGTGTTCCTTGAGGGTGTTGTTGGAGTTGTTTCAGGAATATAGAGATTTTGCTGGGTTCAGGTTAAATTTTTCTAAGATGTTGGCTTTGGCCTCTGGAGCATCTGAAGCAGGACTGGGGGGCAGATTTTCCGTTTCGGTGGGCGCGGCAGTCCTTTTTATATCTTGGGGTAAGGCTTACTATGAAATCTGCCTTATTGTATCAGTCTAATATTTCTTGTCTGTTGGAGGACACTCTTGTACATTTAAACAGTTGGAAATCCTTGCCCCTATCCTTACATGGTAGAATTCATTTACTACTACTACTACTTAACATTTCTAAAGCGCTACTAGAGTTACGCAGCGCTGTACAATTTAACATAGAAGGACAGTCCCTGCTCAACAATCTTACAATCTAAAAGACAAGTGTACAGACAAAGTGGGGCAGTCTAGATTTCCAAAAGGTTAGGTGCCAAAGGCAGCATTGAAGAGGTGAGCTTTGAGCATAGATTTGAAGATGGGTAGGGAGGGGGCTTGGCGTAGGGGTTCAGGAAGATTGTTCCAGGCATAGGGTGAGGCGAGGCAGAATGAGCGGAGCCTGGAGTTGGCAGTGGTGGAGAAGGGTATTGAGAGGAGAGATTTGTCCTGCGATGATTGAATTCCCGAGGTGGCTGTATGTTTTCAGATGCTCCCCCTACGTGTATTCAATAAAGATTTGCAAACGCTCTATAAACATTTGCGTAAATTTATTTGGGGAGGTAGGAAACCGAAGCTAGCCTTTCAACTATTGTTGGGTCCGTGGGGGGAGGGAGGGATGGGTATCCCTAATTTACGAAGATATAACCAGGCCTGTTTGTGGCGGCACTTGGGGGATTGGTTTTTGGAGAGACAGGATTACACTCCTAGACAGTTAGAATGGGATTATTTTAGTCCCTGTCACCCTTATTTTTTACTGCAGGCTTCGAGACAGGATATTCCAGCTCATTTTAGAGCCAGTATATTGCTGAGGCTGCTATGGGAGCTCTGAAGGGATATGACTAGATTGGGGTGTGGATTCAGAAACTTCTGATCTGCTGCCTCTTCAGGGCAACTTAAAGTTTTCTCCAGGTTCGGAGAATCCGGTTTTTCGGAGATGGGCAGCTGTGGGAATAACGAGACTGGAACATGTTTTAACAGCTACGGGTACAATGCTGAACCTAGGGGCTTTGGGGGTTGTCTTTGACTTTAATAATACTTTCGCATATAATCAGTTAAAACATTACATTCCTTGTCATCAAGCAGATGAAGCCATTACGTATGGGTTGTGTCCATCAACCAGCAGGGGGAGATAGAGAGCACTCAACTTTTCTCAGTGCCTCATGGCCAGCTAGCTCCACTGCCTCTTCAGTATTCTCTATCTCTCCAAGCAGGGTGGCTGCAGCTTCTTCGAGCTCCATCAAAATCTGCCTGGGGGTGGCTCCTGGCTTGCCAGTTGTTAGCCAGGGTGTTAGAGGCTATAGCAGCTTCACTTTGAAGGCACATAGGTCAGCCCTTTCCCTGCCTTACCCATGCCCCCGTGGATGTGGACATATTAGCTTGCTTTTCCCTGTCCTTTCCCACTCAGTGGATGCAGGCACATTGGTTCGCCTTTCCCTGCCTTTCCCACTTATCTGAGCCTCCGGAGTGTTTTTATTTACCTCTTTTGCCTCTGCTTTCCTCACAGCGTTAAAAAAAAAAAAAAAAAAAAGTCGCGTCGCGCTTTAGTGCAGCGATCTTGGAAAAGAGGTTTTTTTTCTTGAGATTCTTCTGCAGGACCGGAGCTGTGATACTCGGTCCAGTGAGGCAAGAGTGTTTTCTGACTCTTCCGGGGTGGGCCCGCGATCGGGACGTTTTTGGCGCGAACCGCCATTTTTTGAATTTTACCGCCATTTTCGGCGATGGCTGCGGAGACTGTAAAGCGCTGTTCTAAATGTGGCAAGCGCAAATCAGCAGCGGGGCTCTGTAATTCGTGCTGTACAGACATTAGAGCCGGCCCGAGCATGGCGAGCGGCGATTTTTCGCGCTCTAAGCTGGCAGCGGACGCCATTTTGGATTTTCCACATGGCGCGGCCTCCGTTGCGACGGAGAGCCCTGAATCCGGGGGGGGGGGGGGTCCTCTGAGTGAGGCTAATAATAGAGCTGATAGCCCTGGGCAGGATCCGGGCGGTCAGGGAGCGGTTTTCTCCCCTGATTTTGTTTTAATGCTGCATATGGCATACATGCTTAAAAGAGCTCTTCCACAGGGATCTTCAGACCCTCTGCCTGCCCCCCCCCCCCCCCCCCCCCGGTGGATCCTGGCCTTTTGGAGTTGGCTTTGCCTGTTTCTTATCCTCCTGATAAACGCAGAAGGGCTAATTCCCCTTCTGAGTGTGGCGCACCCCCCTTTTCCCCCCTGTGGTCGGGCTATGAGGATTCTGAGGGGTCTGGCAGAACTTCTTGGGCTGAGGAGCCAGAGTCGGGTGCAGAATTGCCACAGGAGCTTGATGATCCGTCTGCGGTGAGGATTTTCCACCGTGAGGAGCTGCCAGCGCTTATTTCAGATGCCTTACAAGCCCTTTCGATTGAAGATCCTGGGAGTGGCACAGCCTCCTCGGTTAATCCAAGGATGGCTAGTACCAGAAAGCCTGCTCGAGCCTTTCCTTTGCATGACTCCATCCAAGAGCTTATTTCGGCTCAATGGGCTGACCCCGAGGGACCTTTGAAGGTTGCCAGGGCTATGGGGCAATTATACCCTCTGAATGAGGAACATTTGGCTCGCTTTGCAGTGCCTAAAGTGGATGCCCTGGTCACGGCTGTGACAAAGAGAACTACCCTCCCTGTTGAAGGAGGTGCTGTCTTGAAGGATATTCAAGACCGCAGGCTTGATTCAGCTTGGAAGCGGTCCTTTGATTTGGCAGGTCTCACTGTTCGGGCGTCTGCATGCAGTTGTTATGCTGCTAGAGCCTGCCTGGCTTGGTTACAGCAGGCAGTGGAACAGCCCGCTGATGGAGCGGAGACCTTATCTGAAGTGGCTCCGCGGATGGAGTCGGCCTTGTCCTTTTTGGTTGATGCCCTTTATGATATGGTCAGAGCTTCGGCTAAGCAAATGGCTGTAGCAGTGGTGGCTCGCCGCACTCTTTGGCTACGACATTGGGTGGCGGACATTGGGTGGTGAAGTTGCCCTTTCAAGGCCTTCTCCTGTTTGGTGAGGAGCTGGAAAACATTGTTAAAGACCTGGGGGATTCCAAACCTCAGCGCTTGCCCGAAGATAGGCCGAAGCCTTCCTCTAAGGGTCAGGCGGTCCGCTCCTCTTACAGACCTCGCGTCCGTGAAGCTAGAAGGTACCGCCCGGGGCGCGCTGCTGGGTTCACTTCGCGTGCCCGCTTTCAGCAGAGAAACTCCTTTCGCTCGGACAAACGTTCCGCAGCTGCCGGTTCAAGGCCTGGAGTTCAGGGGCGACCCTCTCAATGATGGTGCGCCGGCCTTCTCCTCGTTTCGTGTCATCGGAGGAAGACTTTCCCTCTTTTTCGAGGAGTGGGCCAAAATCTCCGCAGATCAGTGGGTCTTGGACCTGATCAGAGACGGATACCAAATAGAATTCGATGCCCCGGTAAGAGACGTGTTTCTGGAGTCCCGATGCGGTTCTGCCGCCAAACGGGCGGCGGTGGAGGTGCCTCCCGCCGAACAAGGTCTAGGCCGCTACTCCATTTACTTTGTGGTGCCACGAAAAGGCGGGTCTTTTTGCCCGATCCTGGACTTAAAAGAGCTAAACAAGTCCTTAAGAGTGCGGCATTTTCACATGGAAACCTTGCGCTCCATCATTGCAGCGGTACAGCCAGGAGAGTTTCTCACGTCTCTGGACCTGAAAGAAGCTTACTTGCACTTACCAATTTGGCCCCCGCACCAGAAGTTTCTGCGGTTTGCGGTGTTGGGAAAACATTTCCAGTTTCTGGCCTTGCCTTTTGGCCTCGCCACAGCTCCCCGAACCTTCTTCAAGGTAATGGTGGTAGTAGCTGCCTTTCTCAGGCGAGAGGGTATCCGGGTTCACCTGTACCTAGACGACTGGCTCATCAGAGCAGACTCAGAAAAAGAGAAGTCATCTAGCTACAGCCAGAGTGGTTTCAGTCCTTAAATCTCTGGGCTGGGTCGCCAATATGACCAAACGTTACCTGACCCCCTCGCAATCTCTAGAATATTTGGGGGCCAGGTTCGACACAGCCTCGGGCTATGTGTTTCTTCCCGAACAAAGGCGGTGCAAGCTTCACAATCAGGTCTGTCTGCTCCTGAGGATGCCCCGCTCGCGAGCTTGGGACATTGTCCAGCTGTTGGGATCGATGACGGCCACCTTGGAAGTGGTGCCATGGGCGAGAGCGCACCTGAGACCTCTACAGTATTCTCTACTTCAACGATGGTTTCCAGTATCTCAGGATTATCAGTGCAGACTTTCTTGGCTCCCTGCGGCCCGCCTCAGTATGGGCCGACTGTGGACGCCCGACGAGTCGGAGTGGTCTATCAACCGCCTGGAGTTGAAAGTGGTGTTGCTGGCTCTTCTGGCCTTTCAAGTGACCCTGGAAGGATTGGCTGTCCGAGTGATGTCGGACAATACGACAGCAGTGGCCTACATAAATCGACAAGGCGGCACTCAGTGCAGAGCTCTAGCCGCGCAGGCCAAACAAATTTGCCACTGGGCCGAGCTACATCTACAGTCCCTCTCAGCAGCTCACATTGCAGGTTAGAGCAACGTGCAAGCCGACCAGGGCCGTGCCGATGCGGTAAGCGGGGTAAGCACCGCAGGGGGGCTCCCACCTCTGGAGGGCGCCGCCGTGGTGCTTACCCTCGCCCCTCGCCGCCGAGGCCTTTAAATCTTTTACCTGGTCGCAGCAGCGTCAGTGAAAGCGCTGCCGACGTCTCCCTTCCCTTGCACTCATTGGTTCCCTCAATGTCCCGCCGCCTTCTGACGTCAGAAGAAGGCGAACACTGAGGGAACCAAGAGCGCGAAGGGAAGGGAGACATCGGCAGCGCTTTCACTGACGCTGCTGCGACCGGAAGTAAAAGATTTAAAGGCCCCAGGGCGCGGAGGAAAGAGCAGAGAGGCGATGGGAGGGCAGAGAGACAGGCATGGATGGGAGGGCAGAAAGGCATGGATGGGAGGGCAGCAGCAGGGCCCAGGGAGAGGACAAATTGCTGGAAGGGGAGGGGAGAGAGGAGGATTGCTAGCTATGGATGCAGCAGGGAAGGGCAGAGAGGGACAAGGATGGACATGGGGGCCCAGGGAGAGGACAATTTGCTGGAAATGGAGGGGAGGGGAGAGAGGAGGATTGCTGGCTATGGATGGAGGAGGGAAGGGCAGAGAGGGACAAGGATGGACATGGGGGCCCATGGAGAGGACAAATTGCTGGAAATGGATATAGAGCAAGAAATGAAGAAGAAAGGAGGAAAGTGAAGAAATAAATGGAAAGGAAGCCCTGGAAATTGAGTTAAGAGGACAGATAGCAGCAGACTCAGATACAGGGCCAGCATGATCGGAAAAAGAAAGTCACCAGACAACAAAGGTAGAAAAAAATCATTTTATTTTCATTTTAGCGTTTGGAATATGTCCACTTTGAGAATTTACATCTGCTATCTTATTTTGCAATGTATAGCAATTTGTTTCTAAGAATATTGCTGACAATTCCTGTCAGTGTGGCAAGTGGTGAGTGATCATTTTCACCGGGGGGGGGGGGGGGTGATCATTTTCACGGGGGGGGGGGGGGGGGGGCGCCAGAGACCCTAGGCACGGCCCTGAAGCCGACTATCTAAGCAGGCATCAGATCGATCCAGCGGAGTGGGAACTAGCAGACGATGTATTCCTGCAGATATGTGCCAAATGGGGCAAGCCAGTGATGGATCTTATGGCGACCAGTTCCAATGCCAATGTCCCGTGCTTCTTCAGCAGACGGAGGGATCCTCGCTCTGCCGGGTTGGATGCCTTGGCTCAACCCTGGCCCCTGGGCTTGCTGTATGTCTTCCCTCCGTGGCCCTTGATAGGGCGAGTGCTCCTGCGGATTCGGCTGCATCCAGGAGAAGTGCTGCTCATTGCCCCGGATTGGCCCAGGAGGCCTTGGTATGTGGACCTCCGACAGATGCTGTTGGAGGCTCCTTTTCCATTACCTCTGGTTCCGCACCTGTTGTCACAGGGTCCGGTGGCCATGGAGGACGCCTGCCGCTTTGGTCTTATGGCATGGCGATTGAGAGGGCGCGATTGAGAGATAAAGGCTACTCAAATAAGGTAATTTCTACTCTCCTGCAGGCCCGTAAGCGCTCCACTTCCGTGACTTATGCCAGGATTTGGTGCCAGTTTGAAGTCTGGTGTGTTTCAAGAGCGCTTTCTCCGTTGCGGGCTCCTGTCTCGCCGATTCTGGACTTTTTGCAGAATGTTATACACAAAGGCTTGGCCTATAATTCTCTGCGGGTGCAAGTGGCAGCATTGGCCTCCCTGCGTGGCAAGGTTGAAGGCGTGTCCATAGCTGCTCATCCAGATGTGGCACGGTTTCTTAGAGGGGTGCTTCGGCTCCGTCCTCCTGTGCGGGCACCTTGTCCAGCTTGGAACCTGGGGTTTAGTATTGAAGGCCCTTCAGGGGGCTCCCTTTGAACCGCTTCGGCGTGCTTCAGAGAAAGATTTGATACTGAAGGCCATCTTTTTAGTGGCTATTAACCTCGGCGAGACGGGTGTCAGAGCTCCAGGCGCTGTCCTGTAGAGACCCTTTTCTGCAATTCTCAGAGTCAGGTGTCACGGTTCGGACCGTGCCTTCCTTCATGCCTAAGGTGGTTTCAGCGTTTCACCTAAACCAGCCTGTTTTTCTTCCCTCCTTTGTTGAGGAGGAGTTTCCAGATTCATTTGGGCAGTTGCACCTTTTGGATGTGCGCAGGACTCTGTTGCAGTATCTGCGAATTACAAATTCTTTCAGGACCTCTGATCATCTTTTTGTGCTGTTTGCAGGTCCTCGCAGAGGGTCTTCAGCGTCTAAAGCCACTATTGCCCGTTGGCTCAAAGAAGCTATCTTTTCAGCATATCTGCTGACTGGCCGGGTTCCGCCTGAAGCCTTTAAGGCACATTCCACAAGAGCGATTTCCTCTTCCTGGGCGGAAACTGGAGCACTATCTCTTCATGAGATTTGCAGTGCTGCAACATGGGCTTCTAAGCTCTCTTTCGCCCGACATTACAGGCTGGATGTGGCTGCCAGGAGGGTTGTGCGTTTTGGAGCACAGGTGCTAGCGCGTGGTGTGGCTTGTTCCCACCCTATTTAGGGATTGCTTTGTTACATCCCATACGTAATGGCTTCATCTGCTTGATGACAAGGAAGGGAAAATTAGGTTCTTACCATGATAATTTTCTTTCCTTTAGTCATAGCAGATGAAGCCATGAGCCCGCCCTGTATGATTGTCTGTATTGCAGTGATTCTGATTTTAGGTGCTGTTCTTGTTTCCTGAAGTTATATTCCTTCCTTGGGGAGTCAGAAAACAGTCTTCAGGATTTTTGTTACAGTTATAGGAGGATGAGTTCATTCCCTCCAGTTCATGTTTTGGGAGGATGAGTTTATTCCCTCCAGGAGGATGCAAGTATTCCCTCCGTTTATACAAAGTGGAGGACGAGTTTATTCCCTCCAGGAGGATGAGTTCATTCCCTCCTTTTTTGGAGTTTATGCCCTTGTTAAGGGGCCATCGTTCGCTGTGAGGAAAGTTCATGTTATTCCCATTGCGGTTTGCCATACTGCTTTGGAAGCTTCAAATACTGAAGAGGCAGTGGAGCTAGCTGGCCATGAGGCACTGTGAAAAATTGAGTGCTCTCTATCTCCCCCTGCTGGTTGATGGACCCAACCCATACGTAATGGCTTCATCTGCTATGGTTAAAGGAAAGAAAATTATCATGGTAAGAACCTAATTTTCCCTTTTTACGTTACGATGTGAGGCCCTGGGAGCACAACATGGACGTCGCCTGAGTCATTTTTTTTGGCCAAGTTTTGGGAGAACGACTTTCGGTCTCTGGTTTGTATAGGGCTCTTACAAACTGGTACCTAGAAAGTATAAGGCTAGAATTGTGGCCCGTTGGGCACAAGACCTTAGGTTACCTAATTTGGTTATAGATTTGGATCAGTTAACGTCTCTTATTCCTTCATTGACTATAAATGCAGATCTACATGAGTGTCAATTCCGAGTTCTTCATAGGGCCTATATGACTAAAGCACAAGTTTTCAAAATGGGTGGAATAGAGGAGCCATTGTGCTCAAAGTGTGGGAGAGAGGTGGGCTCCTTTTTTCATTCTCTTTGGGAGTGCCCGGGGGTCCAGGGGTTTTGGTTGTCTCAGTTTCAATATTTGAGGATCCTTTTGAGAATTCAGGTTCCCCTTTCCCCGCTCGGGGTACTATTAGATAAATAGGAATCATTTCATCTGGGTCGAAGAGGAGCCCATCTTTTAGTACGCAAGGCCTGCTTGATAGGAAAGCGGGTGATAATGTGTTCCTGGAGGGGAGACTCCAAGCCCGAATACTGTGGGGACCTTCTTTTAGCCTTGGGGAACAATATGTTTTTTTTTCTCCTTCAGTATTCCAGACATCAAGGAATTTCTGTAATGTTTGTTACTTGCTGTTATGTGTATTTTGCATTGACAGTTTTCTATCCAAACGATCCTACAGAGATTATAGTTTGTTTCTCTACATACCTGGTGTGTCAGTAGTCTTTCCTCAGCTGTTTGCAAGGAATTTATAACTGTCATTTGAGCCAAACGTTTTTTTTTTTTTGTGGGCTCATGGTTTCCACTTTGTTTATCTCCATACTTCGTATATCAGTATCCTTTTCCCAGGTGTTGGCACAATGAAGAAGGGTAGTTAGTGGGGTTCCTCAGGGGTCTGTGCTAGGACCGCTTCTTTCTAATATATTTATAAATGATTTAGAGATGGGAGTAACTAGAGAGGTAATAAAATTTGCTGATGACACAAAGTTATTCAAAGTTGTTAACTCGCAACAGGATTGTGAAAAATTACAGAAGGACCTTACGAGACTGGGAGACTGGGCAGCTAAATGTCAGATGACATTTAATGTGAGCAAGTGCAAGGTGATGCATGTGGGAAAAAAGAACCCGAATTATAGCTATGTCATGCAAGGCTCCACGTTAGGAGTTACGGACCAAGAAAGGGATCTGGGTGTCGTCGTCGATAATACACTGAAACCTTCTGCTCAGTGTGCTGCTGCGGCTAGGAAAGCGAATAGAATGTTGGGTATTATTAGGAAAGGTATGGAAAACAGGTGTGAGTATGACACACACACCTTCATTCTTTAACAGGTCATCTATTCCTTCCTTTTATTGTTTTTAGTTCTTTTTCCGCGTCACTGAACCATTTTTAGGCCTTGACTTTGGCCGTGTTTTCCGTTTCTTTTTATCTGGTGCCTTACGCTTTTTGTGGCACCATCGAGTCATTTAATTTGGCTGCAGAGGTTTTTCCTTCCATGTCCACTCAACTTCCCGGTGGCTTTAAGTGCTGTACCTGGTGCAATCAGATCATCTCTGGCAAGTACGCCCATTGTTAGCATCTTCTGTGCTGTAGGGGTATTTACCCGAGATCTCACCTTTGCTGGTCTTGGCCTAACACAAGCCTGAACCATTCTTATAACAATATGGATTCTACAGCCTGTGACCTGAATACATCTGTAACTGTCAGAATCCAGCTTGGTTACAAAGGAAAATTACTGCTGAGCATTCTAAGATGACTTCATCCAAGGACATAGTCTGTGTTGCAAACTAGCCAGTTATCTCCTGGGAACATTGGAGGAGAGAGAGACATGGCTCCAGGAGTATGCGATCAGACAGGGATTTTGCATGCCATCTATACAAAGACTTTCTTCATGACCATGAAGTTGTCTGGACATTGTTACACCGTCTGTGATTGGTCCACAAGTATCATCTGACCCTGGGATACCAAAAACGTTTGGACTGAAGAGAATCAGTTGGAGGGAGAACACCAGAAGACAGAAACACTGGAGGATTTGCAGGTGAATAGAACGCTCGAAAGAGCAAAAGACTGTTTTTTCTAAACACCAGTGAACTGTATACCTTGTAACAAACTCAAGGTTAGCTCAGCTAACACAAGGCCCTACTGAAGACTGTGTAATCTACATGCAGATATACAAATCTTGGACCTATTCCTGGACTGGGAGGCTCGCTGAGGTTTTCAGCTCGATACTCTAAGGAAATCCGCTTTTCTACCATTGGGAGTCTGTGAAAGACAGCAAGGTGAGATAACAGGATATATTACCTATGGTCATGGGGATAATTAGTCCTTAGTTTTTGTCTGAGACAGATAGGTTTATGTCAGGACTTCTGGTCTGTGTATTCAGCTGCTAACCGTATTTTGCATAAGACGTGTGGTGTAACCTCTAATGCTAATCATTAGGATATCAGTTGTGATTGGTTGTATAATCATTCATTTAGTTAGTCCAGTAGGATAATCATATTGTATTATCTATATTGGTGAGAATCTATTTTTCTAGCAAGTTATTTTGTATTTTACTTGGCACTTTGCTTCAGAACTATTTATATATATGTTTCTTTACCTAATAAATAATAATATATTCCACCTGTGGTTTTGGTCCTTTCTCCAACAGCTAGCTTGTCATTGGGATAAAGAGGTGTGCCCCCTAGAGACGAGTCCAGAATGGTTGCTAGTTTGTAATGTTCTGTTACCTAAGTACCTCTTGTATATAAGCTACCCTGCAGTGCCTAGGGCATGATCATTCTAACTGTGTCCTGTGTCTTTGTATAAAGAAAAGGAACCGGTTGGCCAGAGATGCTCAGCGGGAGAGGGTTTTTGGAGCCCAGTCCAAATTCTCAGCATCGACGTTGGGTATTGCATAGGAAGCATTGGTATGTATGGCTGTTAGACCTTTGGACACTGGGAGCAGTTGTGCATCGGGTGGGTCTCTACCTGCCTTGACACCAAGTGCTGAGCAAGGCTCCCGGGACCGGCCTGAGTCAGATCTGACCCCATGGTGATGTGGGAATTCAATGTCATCCTTGTCGGCACCAAAGAGCCTCAATGCCCGGCTTCGAGTGAAGGCCAAGAAGCATCGGCATGAATACCCCTAAACACAGTGCCAGGAGCTCTGGGGCGCCGAGGGATTTGGCATCCGAGAAGTGTTGGTGCCAAGAGGACCGCTCCCTCTCCATACAAGAGGTGCCAATGTGTTGGTCTTCCAGCAGCCAGGACCAGCCTCCTGTTTTGATCCCAGAAATTCTGCAGACTTTCTCTGAGCTGACTTCCCAGCTTTTCCCATTGTTGGCCCTCGAGTGCATCTGGGCCTTGCTTCCTGAGCTGCTGGCTGGCTTTTTGCAATGGAATGCATCTGCATCAGAGGTGCTTTCTCCTACCATGCCTCCATTTGCAGCCCTACTTGGCCCTCAGCCTGTGGTGTGGCCTCTGACTCCGATTCCCCCTCGACATCAGTGGAGGAAGCTTTGCTGGAGTTGAAGCGGGAGCAGACTCCTTGACTCCCCTCTCAGGGACATGGTTCCTTTAAGTCGAGGCAGGCTCGTTCTCAGCCCTCCCATGAAGTATTTTGACCAACTCCAGTGAGCGCTCATGGAGGAAGATGAGTCCTATGGCATCCCCTCCAACTCCTTCCCTCTACAGGAATGGAGAAATTCTCCTCCTGAGAGCCTTTCCTTTCCCTCTTTTGTCAAGGAAATGGCAGCTGCCATTCCATTTCCTTTGGAGGTGGAGGACGAGCCGAGGGCCAAGATGCTTGAGATCCTGGACTACTAGTCTCCTAGAGAGGATGTGACCCACTGCATGAGATCCTGCAGGACATTCTCGTGTGGAAGTGGGAGTCCCCTCTCTCTGTCCTGGTACTACCCATGAACATCAATGCCATGTACTGGATTCAAAGCACCCCTGGGTTTGATAAGCCTCGATTGCCTCATCATTCCCTTGTGGTTGAATCCGCCCTCAAAAGGGCCAAGAGATGTAGGGACTGTGCTTTGACGCCCCTGGGCAGAAAAGCTAGAACCTTGGACTCTTTTGGGAGGAAGATGTTTCAGGCCTCTATGTTCGTGTCACGTATAGCTCTGGTGCCACCTCCTGAAGCAGCGGGTTTGTGAAACAAGTTGCCCTTGGAATTTTGGACAGCTGGATTCTCTTCATGTTCTGCAGGAGAGTTCCTTTATGCACTGGAATAGTAGCAATTTGAGGAACTGATTTGGGAAAAGATACCTCTTCAGTCAAGCTAAGTTCTTATGGGAAGGTGTTTTGATATAAGTCATATGAGTGGTGTGTGTTGGAACTTTGGGGATTTGATGTGGTTATTTGTGTTTTTTGATGACTAAAATAGACTGGGTTTTAGCTATTTTTCTCCATTTTTTTTAGTTAGCAACTTTTTTTCTCCATTTCTGGAGGTTTTGGGGGTTTTTACCTCCTTTTTTTTTTTTTTTTTTTCTGGATATAGATAATTTAGTGGGGTCAGTGATAATATTTGGGAATCCCTTTGGGGATAGACTGACATATTTGGTCAGACCATTGCTCTTTGAGTTTTGCAGCCTCATTTGTTTAAATTGTGAGATTTTTCATAGCTCCCCACAGTCTGGGTTAGCTATCCTGTTAGCAAACTGCATGCTTCATGCTCTTCTTAGGATATATATACAATCATGCCAGCACTTCATGAGCATCTACTTCTGGACTCGGTGCACAAGATGCTAGATTTGGCTGACTCCCACTGAAGCAGTCAGAGTCGCTTCGCAATTTGACCAAGCAGCAGAAGATGTGTCGTAAGTTCTTGACCAGGGTCACCTATGACACTTTTGATGTGGCTTCCAGGATCTCTGCCCAAAGTATAGCAAAGCACAGACTGTTATGGCTGCGTCTCTCTGACTTGGAACCGGTGGTTCAGTAGAGATTGGCAGATGCCCCATGCCGAGGAGATAACCATTTTCGTTTCCTGTTCAAACTTCTTCTACTAACCTATAAATCTCACTCTGCTGCTCCCCAGTATCTCTCCACACTCGTCCTTCCCTACACCACTTCCCGTGCACTCCACTCCATGGATAAATCCTTCTTATCTGTTCCCTTCTCCACTACTGCCAACTCCAGACTTCGCGCCTTCTGTCTCGCTGCACCCTACGCCTGGAATAAACTTCCTGAGCCCCTACGTCTTGCCCCATCCTTGGCCACCTTTAAATCTAGACTGAAAGCCCACCTCTTTAACATTGCTTTTGACTCGTAACCACTCACCTCCACCTACCCTCCTCTCCTCCTTCCTGTACACATTAATTGATTTGATTTGCTTACTTTATTTTTTGTCTATTAGATTGTAAGCTCTTTGAGCAGGGACTGTCTTTCTTCTATGTTTGTGCAGCGCTGCGTACGCCTTGTAGCGCTATAGAAATGCTAAATAGTAGTAGTAGTAATTTTGGAGAGAAGGTAGAAGAGGTTGCTGACCAGATCAAGAAACATATTAATACCATCTCTTCTCTTTCCCGCTGTGTGCCTTCTGCATCTGCCTCCTTCTCTAGGAGGTCTTTTAGCAAGTGATGAAGGGTTGTCTACTACTTGTAGAGGTGTAGGTACGTCACCTCCTTTTATCTGCCTTCAAAGGCTCAGCCCTAGCACACTCATTCTTGTCAACAGCGTTCGCCTAAGGCCCCTGCTGCTCTCCTGTCAAAGCAAGGGGGGACGAGCTTTTGACTGGCTCCAGCACAGCATAGCTGCTGTCCCAGTGTCCATGCTGGATGACTTGCCATTTGGGAGGAGGTTGAAGTTTATTCATGAAAGGTGGCTCTTTATCACTGCTGTCAGAGACTTCCAAATTGCCCACCGAGAGCTCATTCCTTCAGCTCTCAGCACTAGCAGGTGCTTGCAGAGGAACACTCAGCCCTTCTGAAGGCCCATGTGGTCGAGCCTGTTCCACCAGGGGAGGAAGGGTGGGGATTCAATTCGTGCAAAAGAAGATTGGGGGGGGGGGGGGGGGAATGCATCCAATCCTAGACCTAAGGGCCCTGAACAAATTTCTGGTCAAAGAAAAGTTCAAGATGGTTTCCCTGGGCACCCTTCTACCTATGATTCAGGAAAACGATTGACTGTGCTTTCTGGACTTAAACGACGCATATACACACATGCCGATACTTCCAGCCCATCAGAAGTATCTGTGGTTTTGGTTGGGAGCACAGCACTTCCAGTACCGCGTTTTGCCATTTGCGGTAGTCGCAGCATCATTACGCAGACTGGGAATCCATGTGTTCCCTTATCTCGATGATTGGCTGGTGAAGAGTACGTTGGAGGACAGTACTCTGAGTCCATTCAGAGGATTATTTGGGTGCTCAAGCTACTAGAGTTTGTTTTAAACTACTCCAAGTCCCAACTACACCCTGCCCAGCAATTGGGGAGTTCATTGTAGTCCTTCTCAGTAAGCAGAAGGTTCAAGCCTTCTGAGGCTGAGCGTGGACACTCTAGTCATACTGGCTTCTCGGGTTCAAACCTCTCATCGGGTCATGGCTCAGTAGATGTTGAGGTTGCTGGGATACATAGCATCTGTGTGTCTTTCTGAGTCCTGCTTCTGCTTTGAGCCGAGGTACGTCTCCCCTTTGCCACCCTAGTTTTATTTCTCACTGTCTGGAATGTCTCCCTCTTCCTCCTGCCTACCTTCATAGTCCAGTATCTCTCTAGCCCTTCCCTCCCCCCCCCCCCCCCCCCCCCCCAGTTATCTTCTGGCATACCTGTGGGTCACCAGCAGCGTCAACAAGGAAAACAAGCTGCTTTGATCCCGGAAGCGTTTCCTCTGTTTTGTCCTGCCTCATCTAATATAACTTCCTATGTCCTATGTTCCTATGTAGGCAGGACATTACAGAAGAACATTTCCGGAGCCAGCCAAAGCAACTTGTTGATGCTGCTGGTGGATCACAGGAATATTGAAGGATTGCCGGGGGGGGGGGGGGGGGGAGGCAGGAGAGATACCGGATCGTAGAGTGTAGGCAGGAGGAAGAGGGAGACGTGCTGGACTATGTTGGGCGGTGGGTGGGAAGGAAGGTTAAGAGATGCATTTCCAGACAATGGGAAGAGGAGGAAAGGAGAGAGATGCCAGAGTGCAGGAAAAGGGGGTTGTAGGGCAGAGATGACAGACGATGGGGATGGGGAGAGAAAGATGCTGCTCTGGAGAGGGAGTTGAAGGAAGAGACAGCTCAGATGAGAAAGTGGGCGATAGAGAGGGAGAGTAGATGCTGGATCCCCAGAGGAAAGGGAGACAGAGTTTTTACTATACTTCTTATTTTTGTGAAGGGCTGTTTTGTTATTTTGTCGGAATTATTTTGTCCAGGCTATTTTGTTGGGGTGCCTGTAAGAGTATAAGGGATCAAGACTGCTCAAATATGAAGGGAGTCTATCATAGTATGCCTTGTGAGCATTTATAAGAATTTTAAAATGGGTTATATAATGAATTGGCAACCAATGAAATAAAAAATAAGAGCAGTGATATGGTCATACTTTTGTGTGTTACCCAGGACTCTCAAAGCTGCATTCTGTACTGTTTGCAGACATTTGATGTTATGGTGGGATGTCACTGCGTAAACCAAGTTGCCATAATCAAGATGAGAAATTAGAAGAAAGTGAAGTAGGGTATGTAATGCGGCTTCATTAAAAAAAAAAATAATAATTTATTTACCTTAATTGCCGCAAGACATAAACACTCTTTTTCATTAGAGATATCTGTTCAACATAGAAAAATGAAAGCAGATAAAAACCATATGGCTTATCCAGTCTGCCCATCCATTCCATCTACTCTCCCTTTTACTCCTTTATGGGCTGATGATCAGAAGCAAATGCAGGCGCTAGAGGCTGTTAGCGCCATACTAGCACCTGCGTTTGCTACTACCCCATGATCAGAGCCGCATGGGGTGAAGCCCCACCCAGTGCATCCCAGGATACACTGGGCAGGGCTGGGCGCTGCCATTTTGCAGGTGACGCTGATGGAAGAGAAAGGAGGCCACCTCCCTCCTCCAACTGCAAGTAGGGGGATGGGGAAGGGCCGCTAGACCACCAGGTGGGAGGGAGGAATTTACCCGCGACCCACTGGGCCACCAGGGACATCAGTGGGATGTTTGGAGGGGGGGTTGGGGAGGCTGTGTTTGGGGGGAGGGTGATCGGGTCGGGGTTCCTTATCTGCGGCCCACTGGGCCACCAGGGACATCGGAGGGATACTGGGGGGTAGAGGGGCTGGAGACCCACCAGATCTCCAGCCCCCCCTAAACCTAGGTCGGGGGTACTGGAGGTCCACTGGACCTCCAGCCCCCGTTTCGCTTGGCTCAGGTTGGGGGGTAATTCAGGTCTGTGGCCCCATGGACCTCCAGCGCCTGTATTTGACAGGTCTGGGCTTTTGACAGCCCAGACCTGTCATACAAGTGCGAGAGGATTCCTCCTGCACTTCTACCCCATGATCAGAGAGAATTGAGTGCTTAAATTTGCATTTAATTACCTCTGATCATAGGTCTGGTAAAGCCCCACAGTGTTCCAGCGCTATTTTTAGAGTGCCGTTTGGAACAGCGCGGGGCTTTTGATCATTGTCCTATCAGAGATCCTATGTACTTATCCCAAGCTTTCTTGAATTCAAATACAGTTTTTGTCTCCACCACTGGGAGGTTATTCCCCAAATTCACCACCTCGGGATGAAGTTGGCCCAGAGAGAATCTGCTAAAATAATCATAGTAACATAGTAGATGACGGCAGATAAAGACCTGCATGGTCCATCCAGTCTGCCCATGACAAACTCATATGTGTATACCTTACCTTGAATTTGTACCTGTCCTTTTCAGGGCACAGACCATAAAAGTCTGCCCAGCAGTATTTCCTGCCTCCCAACCACCAGTCCCGCCTCCCATCACCGGCTCTGGTACAGACCGTATAAGTCTGCCCTCCCCTATCCTCGCCTCCCAACCACCACCCCCTCTTCCCCCCAACTGCTCCGCCACCCAATTTCAGCTAAGCTTCTGAGGATCCATTCCTTCTGCACAGGATTCCTCTATGCATATCCCACGCATGTTTGAACTCCGTTACCGTTTTCATCTCCACCACCTCCCGCGGGAGGGCATTCCAAGCGTCCACCACCCTCTCCGTGAAGAAATACTTACTGACATCTTTCCTGAGTCTGCCCCCCTTCAATCTCATTTCATGTCCTCTCGTTCTACCACCTTCCCATCTCCGGAAAAGATTCGTTTGCGGATTAATACCTTTCAAATATTTGAACGTCTGTATCATATCACCCCTGTTCCTCCTTTCCTCCAGGGTGTACATGTTCAGGTCAGCAAGCCTCTCTTCATACGTCTTGGAACGTAAATCCCATACCATCCTCGTAGCTTTTCTTTGCACCGCTTCCATTTTTTTAACATCCTTTGCAAGATACGGCCTCCAAAACTGAACACAATACTCCAGGTGGGGCCTCACCAACGTCTTATACAGGGGCATTAAAACCTCCTTTCTTCTGCTGGTCACTTCTCTCTCTATACAGCCTAGCAATCTTCTAGCTACTGCCACCGCCTTGTCCCTGGTCTGCATCATCAAGCATATGGGAGCAGGCTTAAAGACCTCAATATGTATATCTTGGGAGAAAGGCAGGGCAGGGGAGATAAGATAGAGACAATTATTACTCCATCGCACAAATGCACAGGAGGCAGTCCTCTTTCAATTGAAAGTAAGCTCTGGAATTATAGATCACTAGTAAAAAAGGCCCGTTTCTGAAGGCAAGGAAGCGGGTCCTAGGCAGGCAATTCCTCCCCCCCCCCCCCCCCGCGCTACGGCCCCCTCGCCCCCCCCTTCGGCGAACCTGTCACCTCCCCCCCGGACCGCCGAAAACCGCCCCCCGCCGCCGTTCTGTACTACCTGTGCTGATGGGGGACCCAAACCCCCGACAGCCAAAGTGTTGTTGTGCCCTTCGCGTTCCTTCCTCATCTTCTCTGGAAGTTCCTCTGCGTGCGTCTTGCGTGTGTCTGACGTCAGACGCACACAGAGGAACTTCCAGAGAAGATGAGGAAGGAACGCGAAGGGCACAACAACACTTTGGCTGTCGGGGGTTTGGGTCCCCCGTCAGCACAGGTAGTACACAACGGCGGCGGTGGGCGGTTTTCGGCGGTCCGGGGGGGGCGACAGGTACGCGGAGGGGGCCGTAGCGCGGGGGGTGACAAATGATTCCGAGGCAGGGGGAGGAGTAGGGAAACACGCTGCACATGTTTCCCTACTCCTTCCCTTGCCTTGGAATCAGCTGTCATGACGTCAGTGCGTGTCTGCCTAGCAGACCACCTCCAGCCTAGGGAGCCATGGTCCCAGGCACAGAACGCTAGAGGTGAGAATTATTATATAGGATAGAGTGAAAGTGAAAGGAGATAGAGGAGTAACCTAAGGAAATGTTCCTTTATGGAAAGGGTGGTGGATACTTGGAAAAACTTCCCATTGATGATGGTAAAGGACTGTATCTGATATTAACAAAAGAATGGCATGTGCACAGAGGAAGGAATTGTCGAGTTTAGTAGTTGGCATTGCGTTTTTTGTGCTGGTACGCATCAGTACGGCGTACCGGCACCTTTTTTTCTGAGGGCCGGCTCACCTGCCGGCCCTCAACTCACCAACTTTCCATTCTGCCCCCTGCAAATCTAATATTTACCGAAGTTGCAGCACGAGCTGGCGGCAAGCAGGCAGGCTTGCCTCCTCGTCATGTCCCTGCCCTCTCTCAGCACAGCGTCCCACCTTTGTCACTTCCCTGCCCTCTCAGCATCCTGCCGTCCTCTGATGTAATTTCCTTTCCACGAGGGCGGGACGCTGATAGGACAGGGAAGCGACGAAGGTGGGACGCTTTGCTGAGAGAGGGCAGGGAAGCGACGAGGAGGGGAGCCTACCTCCTTACTGTTTTCACTGCCGCTGGTTCGCGCTGCGACTTCGGTTAATATTAGATTTGCAGGGGGCAGAATGGAAAGTTGATGAACTGAGGGCCAGCAGGTGGGGATGGGGTTGGAACGATCTCGGGGGCAGGTGGAGGCTGGGGCGAGTCACTGGACATAGAAGAGAGGGGAGGAAAGGGGGGGAAGGAGAATCGCTGGACATGGAGGGGAGGGCAGAGAATCGGTGAACATGGATGGGAGGGAAGGATAAGGGCAAAGGAGAATCGCTGGACATGGAGGGGAGGGCAGGGAAGAGAGGAGAATCGCTGGACATGGAGGGGAGAGAAGGATGAGGCAAAGGAGAATTGCTGAACATGGAAGGGAGGGCAGAGGAGAATCCTGGACATGGATGGGAGAGCAGGGGAGAGAGGAGAGTTGCTGTACATGGATGGATGGAGGGGAGGGGAGGGCAGGAGAAATGTTGGAGATGGATGGAGGAGAGGGAGACAGGAAGGAGATGCACGTAGATGGAGGGGAGAGAGGAGAAATGCTGGACATGGATGGAGGGCAGGGAAGAAAAATGTTGGAAGGAAGGAAAGACAGGAAGGAGATGCACATGGATGGATGGGAAGGGAGACGAGAGAAATGCTGGACATGGATGGAGGAGAGGGAAGACAAGAGGAAGGAGATGCACATGGGGAGGGGAGAGAGTTGAAATGCTGGACATGGATGGAGAGGAGGAAAAAGAGAGGAAGTGAGATGAACATGGATGGAGGGGAGGGAAGACAGGAGGAAATGCACATGGATTTAGGGGAGACCAGAAATTCTGGACACGGTTGGAGGGGGAGAGTTGAAATGCTGGACATGGATGGAGGGAAGGGAAGAGAGAGGAAGTGAGATGAACATGGATGGAGGGGAGGAGAGAGGAGAAATGCTGGACATGGATGGATGAGAGGGAAGATAGAGGAAGGACAGGAGATGCATATGGATGGAGGGGAGGGAAGAATTGGAAGGAGATGCATTCCGACGGAGATGAGGGGAAAAGGAAAAGAGGAGAAAAACTGCACATGAATGGAGAAAATAGGCAAAACTGGATCCACTCTATACCTCCTCCAGTCAAGTCTGCGGAGGACCCAGCTTTTACATATGGCTGTAGAGCAAGAAATGAAGAAGAAAGGAGGAAAGTAAAGAAATAAATGGAAAGGAATCCCTGGAAACGGAGTTAAGGGAACAGATACAGAGCAGCGGAATCAGAGACTGGGACCGACATGATCAGAAAAACAAAGTCACCAGACAACAAAGGTAGAAAAAAATCATTTTATTTTCATTTTAGTGTTTGGAATATGTCCAATTTGAGAATTTACATCTGCTATCTTATTTTGCACTGGGTATACTGGAACTGTAACATCTTACAGAAATTATCTATAATGAAAAAATTCAAGTTATTCTTTTCTCCTATACTGGTATAATATTTTCATTGATGCCTGTTTATATGCGCCATGGTTGGTGTAAGGGGTGTGGCTAACATGGGTGTGACTATCATAGGGGCGGAGCCATAGGTGGTGGCCCTGCCCATAATGAGTACTGGTACCTTTTTGTCTACAAAAAAAGCATTGGTAGTTGGTAAACTGGAATAGGCTGTATGATCTTTATCTGCTGTCATTTCCTCTTCGAAAATCCTTTATAAAATTACCCCATATGGATATTGCAGACCTCAACCTTGAGCTATATGTATAGTGGTAATATTTAGCTGCTATTCATGTAACTATGCAATTGATAAGAATGTAAATTGCAACTTCACCCGTGCTTTGCCTGACATCCTGAGCAACCCTAACATAAATTGTTGGTATGCATTACTAGCAGTCTGTTCATTACACTAACTATATGTGCTGCAGTGCTGAGTCAGTGTGTCTTTGTATGGTCCTTTTATTTATTTATTTTTTTTAACACTACAGCCAGCATTAAAAAAACAAATGGTGACCGGCTAGATTGAATATTTATTTGTTTGCACTGAATACTTTAGTGCCAGTCAAGCCATTTTACATCTGTTTCAACTTTATTTTTTAGAATTTATTTAAAAACTAGTAAAAAAAAAAAAGGCCCGTTTCGGTGAGCAATGAAACGGGCGCTAGCAAGGTACGTCCGGAGGTGTATCGTGACAGGAGGGCGGAGGTTAGGAACGAATGGTTCGCTGATTCAAGAGGGAGTGTGTTGAGGAGATGGGGGAGGTCCGAAATTGGATGAGGGGGACGTCGTGAAGTGGCACCTCGGGAGGGCTGAGTGACGGGGGGGGGGGGGGGGGGGGGCTTACCGGCCGGCACTGCTCTTCTGTTTTTGCGCCGTTGGTGGGTTTTGTTTTAAAATATTTTTTGGTCCTCCGTGACTCCGCCCTCGACGTCATGATGTTTGACGCGAGGGCGGGGCACACAGTCATGGTGGAATTCCGATCTACACCATGACGTAAGTTGGAGATTAGAAATTTGGCTTCATTAGAACGTTGGAGTTGTGAATTATGTCTGGAAGGGGCATGGCTGAGGGCGGGTCTATGACTGAGGGTGAGTGGTGCTGACAGCCTGGCCTAGGAAGTGTAGATAGTGCTTCACTGAACATTGGAGGTGAGAATTATTTATATAGATATCATGGTATTCCATGAAGATAGCTCCCTCCTCCCCCTTACTCCCAACCACAATTCTCACTGCTCTTCATACCAGGTAAACTACTAGCTCAGGAGATATGTGAATGTTGCAGTTATTTTCAAAGTATTTAGTACTACAGCAGAGTGAAGACTTACTTTTCCAGCATCTGTTTTGGGTTAGAGAGAAACACTTGCACGCACATTTAAAAACTAGATTTTGTTGTTCAACTTATTCAAGTTTCCATGGTGTATTTCTTCTATCTTTCCATTACAGTAAATTGTGTTTCAGCAGCTAAAAACAAGTTCCTACTGCAAATACTGCTTAGGTGCATGACAGAAGTGTATTTCCACACTAGAATAAGAGTCTGCTGTCATGCTCTACATTTGAAGTTATCCAAGTGTTATTATAGCTACAGTGGTGGAACAGTAGATTTAAGGCTAAAATGGACTGCACAGAAGATTTCTTGCAGGGGCCACGTGGTATGGTGATGTCATATCACAAGTCTTAATTCATTTTTACCGTGATAATGTGATTTAATAAGCTAACCAAGTAAATACAACTTGCATAGATGTCAGTAAAGACTCCTTATAGCAAAGTAATATTTCTTTTCTGAGTAGCCTGGTTAGCAGAACACACAATGTACTACTTTATAGCTATATACTGTCCTAACTCAAAGAACAGACATGCAATCAAGTGCACGTTTTCTTAGAATGCCATATGCATTTTGTTTGGTTCTTGCTAGTTTTTAATGAGATGGATTTTCCCCTCTCTCTTAAGCATGCATGGCTCCTCTGTCCCTCTCATCCCTGCAAGTTCATTCCTTGGAATTTATTGTGTGTTCTTTTTCAACAGCAAAAAGTTGAGGACTTAAATTTATTTTTTGCAACTCTTGTTTTTTGAAAATCTAATTGATGATACACAAATTGTTTTACAGGTCAAGGTGGATTTTCGTACCTGAAGGAATGGCTGTGGTGGGCAGGATTAATTTCAAGTAAGTCAAAGCAACATCTTATCTCACCATCAGCAGTTCCTTATCTGCTTAATGTGAGAGGACAGTCACAAGAGCCACTTCTGGGTGTGACAATATCCCATCAGAATACAGTTTAACATTTCCTACAGTTCTCCCCACCCCTACCCCAGCTGCACACCCACCAAGGCTTTTAATATCATGAACCGTAGCAAAATGAAAGCTGTGTAGTTTTTCAGGCGTTAGCAAAACCAGAGAACATAACTTATTTAGGGGGTCATTTTGAGTAATTATCTTAGTTGCAAAATGCTTGAACACTTTGTACTCAATAAAAATGGCAACAAACTATTTGCAAAGACAGAACTTGAGAAATATATAACATCTCCTGAATAGGGTCCCAAATGTCCTCCCAAAATCTCTTTATCATGAGGCATTCATATGTCATATGAATAAGATCCGCTTAGATAGTACAGCAGTACCAACAAGTATTAGACAGACAGCTCAGCTTTCCACAGGCGAAAGTGGTCCATATACTCCTGTGTGCTAGAAAATGCAATGACTGGCTAAGGCTAGTAAGTTGAGAGAGTCTGTTAATCTTGCTACAAAAGATACCCCAGGGAATATCCTCCAAAGTCATTCCAATATCTTTCTCTCATACCTTATCAAGCTCTACATTCATTTGATAACACCTAACACATAATAGTTTATAGAAGGCTCAGGGGAATGTCCCTTAACCATGATTTTCATACATATCTTTTGCAGAAACTTTTTAAAGTCAGTGGGGTTATGGTGTATACAATGAAATTGTAGCCACTTAAATCTATGCATACTCAATAAGTCATACTTGGAAGCTAATCCAGCAAACAAGAGAAACTCATTATTCTTTAGTAATTTTGCAAGAGTCCAGATACCTTTCTCTTGCCATGTAGTCCATCATAAAATATCTTTATTAATTTGAAGGTTAGGGCAAAGCCAAATTGGAGCTATCCCAGAATTTAAACTAGGGGTATCAAAGCCTTTCTCAAGTTCTAAAATAACTATCGTAGTCCAAGTGAAATTCTGTGCCAAATCTCTTTCCTTGTCATCAAGCAGATGAAGCCATTACGTATGGGTTATGTCCATCAACCAGCAGGGGAGATAGAGAGCACTCAAACTTTCACAGTGCCCTCTTGGCCAGCTAGCTCCACTGCCTCTTCAGTATTCTCTATCTCCCTTAGCAGGGTGGCTGCAGCTTGTTCGAGCTCCAGAAAAATCTGCCGGGAGGTGGTTCCTGGCTTGCCAGTTGTTAACCGGGGTGTTGGAGGCTATAGCAGCTTCACTTTAAAGGCACATAGGTTAGCCCTTTCCCTGCCTTACCCATACCTCTGTGGATGTGGACATATTGCCTTGCTTTCCCTGTCCTTACCCACCAACAGTGGATGCAGGCATATAGGTTCGCCCATTCCCTGCCTTTCCCACTCATCTGAGCCTCCGGAGTCTTCAATACCTCTGCTTTCCTCACAGCTTAAAAAAAAAAAAAAGTCGCGTCGCGTTTTTAAACGCAGAGACGCTGGAACAGAGGTTTTTGACCTGATTTTCAGCAGGATCGTAGTTGTACACTAGATCCTTTGAGGTAAGAGTGTTTTCCAACTCCTCCGGGGTGGGCCCGCGATCGGGGCGATTTTGGCACGAAAGCTGGCCGGCAGCGGAGCCCTTCTTGGATGTGGCTCCGCGGATGGAGGTGGCCTTGTCCTTTCTGGCTGATGCCCTTTATGACCTTGTCAGAGCTTCGGCTAAACAAATGGCAGTAGCAGTGGCGGCTCGCCGTCGTCTGTGGCTACGACACTGGGCAGCGGACATGGCCTCTAAGCAAAGGTTGGTGAAGTTGCCTTTTCAAGGACTTCTCCTATTTGGTGAGGAGTTAGAGAAAATTGTGAAAGGCCTGGGTGATCCAAAACCCCAGCGCTTGCCCGAAGATAGGCAGAGGCCTTCCTCTAAGGGCCAGGCGGTCCACTCCTCGTACAGACCTCGCTTCCGTGAAGCTAGAAGGTACCGCCCGGGGCGTTCTGCTGGGTTCATTTCACGTGCCAGTGGTCAGCAGAGGAACTCCTTTCGCTCGGACAAGCGTTCCGCAGCCGGTGGCTCAAGACCAGGAGTTCAGGGGTGACCCTCTCAATGATGGTGCGCCGGCCCTCTCCTCGATGCCTGTCATCGGAGGACGGCTTTCCCTCTTTGTCGAGGAGTGGGCCAAGATTTCCTCAGATCAGTGGATTCTGGACCTGATCAGAGATGGATACAGAATAGAATTCAACGCCCCAGTAAGAGACGTGTTTGTGGAGTCCTGATGCGGTTCTGCCGTCAAACGGGCGGCGGTGGAGGAGACTTTACAAGGGCTGATTCAGTTAGGGGCAGTGACCCCGGTGCCTCCCGCCGAGCAAGGCTGCGGCCGATACTCCATCTACTTTGTGGTGCCGCGAAAAGGTGGGTCCTTTTGCCCTATTCTGGACTTAAAAGAAGTGAACAAGTCCCTGAGAGTGCGGCATTTCCACATGGAATCCCTGCGCTCCGTCATTGCGGCGGTTCAGCCAGGAGAGTTTCTCACGTCTCTAGACCTGAAAGAAGCTTACTTGCACATACCGATTTGGCCCCCGCACCAGATGTTTCTGAGGTTTGCGGTGTTGGGAAAACATTTCCAGTTCAGGGCCTTGCCTTTTGGCCTCGCCACAGCTCCCCGAACCTTTTCGAAGGTAATGGTGGTAGTAGCTGCTTTTCTCAGGCGAGAAGGTATCCGGGTTCACCCGTACCTAGATGACTGGCTCATCAGAGCAGACTCTGCAACAGAGAGCTTACAAGCTACAGCCAGAGTGGTCTCAGTACTGCAATCTCTAGGCTGGGTCGTCAATATGGCCAAAAGTCACCTGTCCCCTTCACAATCTCTAGAGTTTTTGGGGGCCAGGTTCGACACAGTCTCGGGCTATGTGTTCCTACCCGAGCTAAGGCGGTGCCAGCTTCAGAATCAGGTCCGTCTGCTCCTGAGGATGCCCCGCCCGCGAGCTTGGGACATTGTCCAGCTGCTGGGATCAATGACAGCCACGATGGAAGTGGTACCCTGGGCGAGAGCGCACCTGAGACCTCTGCAGTATTCCCTACTCCGGAGATGGTCTCCTATTTCTCAGGATTACCAATGCAGACTTACTTGGCTCCCTGCGGCCCGTCTCAGCATGGAGTGGTGGCTCTCGGACAGCATGCTGCGGCGAGGAATGCCGCTGACACTCCCCGTTTGGTGCCTAGTGGTAACAGATGCCAGCCTGAAGGGCTGGGGCGCACACTGCAAGGGGAAGCATGCCCAGGGTCTATGGACACCCGAGGAGTCGGAGTGGTCCATCAACCGCCTAGAGTTGAAAGCGGTGTTTCAGGTGCTTCTGGCCTTTCAAGTGACCCTGGAAGGATTGGCTGTCAGAGTGATGTCGGACAACACGACAACGGTGGCCTATATAAATCGACAAGGCGGAACAAGGTGCAGAGCACTAGCCGCGCAGGCCGAACTGATTTGCCACTTGGCCGAGCTGCATCTTCAGTGTCTGTCGGCAGCTCATATTGCAGGTCAGAGCAACGTGCAGGCCGATTATCTGAGCAGGCATCAGATCGATCCAGCAGAATGGAATCTGGCAGACGAAGTATTCCTGCAGATCTGTGCCAAATGGGGCAAGCCCGTGATGGATCTAATGGCGACAAGTGCCAATACCAAAGTCCCGTGCTTCTTCAGCAGACGGAGAGATCCTCGCTCGGCGGGATTGGATGCCTTGGCTCAACCCTGGCCTCCGGGTCTACTTTATGTGTTTCCCCCATGGCCCTTGATAGGGCGCCTGCTCTTGCGGATTCGGCTGCACCCAGGAGAAGTGGTCCTCATCGCCCCGGATTGGCCAAGGAGACCTTGGTATGCAGACCTCCGACAGATGCTCCTGGAGGCTCCTCTGCCGTTACCTCTGGTACCGAACCTGTTGACTCAGGGACCGGTAGCCATGGAGGACGCCAGCCGCTTTGGTCTTACGGCATGGCTATTGAGAGGGCGCAATTGAGGGATAAAGGTTATTCCAATAAAGTTATTTCCACTCTCCTGCAAGCCCGCAAGCGGTCCACTTCCGTGGCTTATGCCAGGATTTGGTGCCTGTTTGAGTCTTGGTGTGCTTCCAGAGCCATTGTTCCAATGCGGGCTCCTGTCTTGCCGATTCTGGACTTTTTGCAGGAAGGTGTACAAAAAGGCTTGGCCTATAATTCCCTGCGGGTGCAGGTGGCAGCGTTGGCCTCCCTTTGTGGTAAGGTGGAAGGCGTGTCTTTGGCTGCTCACCCAGATGTGGCACGGTTTCTTAGAGGGGTGCTTCGGCTCCGACCTCCAGTGCGAGCACCCTGTCCAGCTTGGAACCTGGGGCTAGTTTTGAAAACCCTGCAGGCATCTCCTTTTGAGCCGCTTCGGCGAGCTTCGGAGAAAGACTTGACACTGAAGGCCGTTTTTCTGGTGGCCATTACCTCGGCGAGACGGGTGTCAGAGCTCCAGGCGCTGTCCTGTAGAGACCCATTTCTGCAATTTTCAGAGTCCGGAGTCACGGTTCGGACCGTGCCTTCCTTTATGCCTAAGGTGGTTTCAGCCTTTCACTTAAACCAGCCTATTTTCTTGCCCTCTTTTTCAGAGGAAGAGTTTCCAGAATCTTTTGGGCAGCTGCACCTTTTGGATGTGCGCAGGACTCTGCTGCAGTATCTGCGAGTTACTAACTCTTTCAGGACTTCTGATCATCTGTTTGTTTTGCTATCCGGTTCTCGCAGAGGGTCTCCAGCGTCTAAAGCCACTATTGCCCGCTGGCTCAAAGAAACTATCTTTTCAGCTTATCTGCTGGCCGGCAGGGTTCCGCCTGTAGCCTTTAAGGCACATTCTACTAGAGCGATTTCTTCCTCTTGGGCTGAAACTGGAGCACTCTCTCTTCAAGAGATATGCAGTGCAGCAACATGGGCTTCTAAGCTCTCCTTTGCCCGACATTACAGGCTGGATGTGGCTGCCAGGAGGGATGCGCGTTTTGGTGCACAAGTGCTAGCGCGTGGTGTGGCTTGTTCCCACCCTATCTAGGGATTGCTTTGTTACATCCCATACGTAATGGCTTCATCTGCTTGATGACAAGGAAGGGAAAATTAGGTTCTTACCTTGGTAATTTTCTTTCCTTTAGTCATAGCAGATGAAGCCATGAGCCCTCCCTGTATGATTGTCTGTATGCTGTGAATCTGTTTTTCAGGTTCTGTTCTAATTTCCTGAAGTTCCTTCCTTGGGAGAAAGTTGGAAAACAATCTTCAGGATTCATGTTCAGTTTAAATTTAGGAGGATGTGTTCATTCCCTCCAGCATGTTTTTTTTGGAGGATGTGTTGATTCTCTCCAGGAGGCGCGTGTGTTCCCCTTCAGTTCTATAAATAGGAGGATGAGTTCATTCCCTCCAGTGTGTTGGGAGGATGTGTGATTCCCTCCAGGAGGCGCGTGTGTTCCCCTCCACTTATACAATAAGGAGGATGAGTTTATTCCCTCCAGGAGGATGTGCATTCCCTCCTTTATGAGTTCATGCCCTTGTGATGGGCCATCGTTCGCTGTGAGGAAAGCTCTTGTGATTCCCATTGCGGTTTGCCATACTGCTTTGGAAGCTTCAAATACTGAAGAGGCAGTGGAGCTAGCTGGCCAAGAGGGCACTGTGAAAGTTTGAGTGCTCTCTATCTCCCCTGCTGGTTGATGGCCATAACCCATACGTAATGGCTTCATCTGCTATGACTAAAGGAAAGAAAATTACCAAGGTAAGAACCTAATTTTCCCTTACCGATCTTTGTTTAACTAGTGAACACTGATCCAAGTAAGTCAAAATTTCAACCTCTTCAATTTCTTCTTCATTGATTGTGAAATTGCTGATAGTTCAAATTGTCAAAATCTTTGGGGGAGATTCATATTCAAATGTAACCCCATCTTTAGAATCTGGTGTTTGATCTTCAAAATTACACATTACTTTGTCCTCTTTTACCTGAAATGATTTGTATATCTATTTACTTCTAATTTATTTTATATTTTTCTGGACTTTAAATGCAATAATACTTGTATTTCTCCTTCCAGAAATGGCGATCGCCATTAAGGCATAATGTAAGCCACATTGAGCCTGCAAAGAGGTGGGAAAATGTGGGATACAAATGCAGTAAATAAAAATAAATAAAAATATGAAAATCTTCAATCCCTAAAGTATGCAAGTCATGTATAAACTCCAAATACCGAGTCACTGATCAAACCAAATTAGTATCAACTTTACAAGAAATGAAAAGTCTTCAGAAACTACTTGTCCGTATTTTTGATACAAGCTGAGCAATTTCCTCATCAGTTAGAAAAGCCTCTCTTTCAGTATTTACTTCTATTGTTCATCCATACTTTCATTGTCCATTTTAAATATTCAAAAACATATTTTCTTTAAAACTAGTAAAAAAAGGCCCGTTTCTGACTGTAATGAAACGGGCGCTAGCAAGGTTTTCCTCTGAGTGTGTATGTTTGATAGAGTGAGTGTGAGAGTGACTGTATGATAGGGAGAGAGTGAATGTGTGAGTTTGACAGAGATAGTGAGACAGAGTGTGACAGGGTTGATGCTGCTTTAGTGGGAGTTGGTGGCAGGCAGTTTAGAGGTTGGTCAGCGTTGTTGTGGTGTTGGGGCTGTTTGTAAGAGAGGTGTTTTTTTTGTAAAGTTTTGAGGAGAGGTGCAATGAGTGTGTGTGAGGAATTGAGGGGTGGAGGGGTTACCATTGCTGGGGGGGTGGGGTGTCAGTGTTAGAGTGTGTAATATACAGAGTGTGAGTGTCCATGTATCTATGTCGTGCCTCAGTGTGTGTGTGAGTTTGGGATGGGGGAGGGGTGTTAACTGGGATCCTGTATCACGGAGTGTGTGTCACATAGAGAGTGTGATAGGGTTGCTGGTGCTTTACTGGTAGGGGGTGGCAGGGGGGTTGGAGGTTTAGCGTTGCAGGATTGGTAGGATTTTGCCTTCAAAACAATGAAAGTATTAAATGTATGGTGGACTGATCATTTACAGCAGCAATGATTTAAAAAAAAAAAACACCCTCTTGCTGCTGTTGGAAAAAAAAGTAGCAGCTTTGGAGAAGCTAAAAGGCTTGTTTTCCTTTTGGGTTGCAGACAATGAAGAGAAAAGTGAGTGAACTTAGGATCTGTTGATCCCTTTAATTAATAAGACGGTGCAGTAGAGAGGGCTAGGGGACAGGTCCTATTGATTTTGCAGCAGAGGCTGCTGTAACCTTTTCTATTTATAGCATCCCCACGTCTTGATAAAGACTGGAATCCTATAAATAGAAAGCAGAGAGATGAGAGAAGTATCAGATCAGGACTTTAAGGCGCAGGAGCTTTGTGCTGGGAAGAGGGCAGGAAGGAGAGAAAAGGAGAATTGGGGGGAGGGGGAGAGCTGTTTCAGTGTGTTTACAAATTGAGCGCACAGTGGGTTGCATGCAGCCTAATGTACATTTCCCAAATGGATTGAATCCGAGCAACAAATGCCTCTCAGCAGGAATCAGACGTTGTCAGCACTGGAAGGGTCTGGCTGTTTAAGTGAAAGACACATACAAAGGAGAGAGGCAGAGCGGCTGGGGCGACTGTTTGCCTGGCCAGAGTTGAATCGCAATGGGAGGGAGTTGATTAAAGCGGAGTGGATGTTTGCTTGCCTATTAATCTGTAAACGTTGTAATGAATAAACATTACCCTGCTTCCCTGAATCTGTGCACTCCGTGCTGTGTGGTAACCCGGGCTGCTGTGAAGGTGAATGAGGTAAACAGCAGGGCTTGGTTTCGATCGGCCAGGCTCCTGGCTCTTTGGGTCTGACTCTGTAGCTTCTCTTCTCGCTCTATCTGGGGTGTTTCGTAGGCAGGGGGAGGAGTCGAAGGTGGAGCATCAGAGGTCAGTGGAACTGGCGATTCGCTGAGTGTAATAGCCCCACCCTTGACGTCATAACGTTGTGACGCGAGGGCGGGGCAGACACTCAGGGGGAAAAATTCCGATCTCTGGCACCTCAAAACCGGAAGTGGCAGCTTCATAGAATGTTGGGGTTGTGAATTATGTGCGGAAGGGGCGTGGCTGAGGACGGGTCTATGAGTGAGAGTGAGTGGTGCATGAGTGACAGTGAGTGTTGCTGACAGCCTAAGTGCAGGGCTTCAGTGTTTCCCTGCCACAGAGTGAGCTTCAGAGCTTCAGAATGTTTGAGGTGAGACTTATTTATATAGATGTTCATAGTTTTTCACAGTTTCTTTCAATTATCACTTTTAAATTTAACTGGAAAAGGTCACTTATCTGAACTGGTAACTTTCCCAGTTAACTTTAAAAGTGATAATAATTGTAAGAAACTGTGAAAAACTGAGAACATTTTAAAGGAAAAAGGGGGGGGGATTTTTAAATATTTAAAATGGACAACGAAAGTATGGATGAACAATAGAAGTAAATGTTGAAAGAGAGGCTTTTCTAGCTGTTGAGGGAATTGCTCAGCTTTAAGTCCCGTATCAAAAATAGGGACAAGTAGGTGAGCTTCTGAAGTATTTTCCTCTGTTGTAGTTGATACTAATTTGCCCCCTCCCCCCCATTAACTAAGCTGCGCAGCAATGCCAACTCAGCCCATTCAAAGTGAATGGGCTGTGTTGGCATTCACGTACGGCACCCACTATTGTGGCTTAGTAAACAGGGGGGTTGGTTTGATCAGTGACTCGGTATTTGGAGTTTATACATGACTTGCATACTTTAAGGTCTGAATATTTTTTATACGTGAACTTTGTAGTTAATTTGCCAAAACTAAGTACCTGGTGGGGCCTTCTGGAAAATTAACTAACATAAAGTACATACTCCAAAAATGTCCATGTATCTTGCACCAGTTGTTTGGGCATCTAAGGAGGGGTTAAATAGCTTAAAGTGTGTGTACTATTTCACTGTCTCGGCCTAAGTCTACCTCTGTAAATGCCTCCTTCATAACTGGCTAAAAGTATGCGTGCTATGGAAACTTGCACATACTTTTATCTAGGCAGCAGAGGGGAATTTTCAGATGGGCCTATTTATTGAGGTAAATGGTTCTGAAACATGCGCTTTCCGTGGATATTTTTGAGCCAGAATGAAGTGCTTACAGCTCTGTGGGCATTGTGTACCCATGGGCCTGCAAACCTGTTTCCAAAAGCCTTTAAAAATTAAATTTCTTACATCACACACTTGCAAGTGCAGAGTAAATTGGCAAAAAGCAGGTGTAAAGGATTTCAAAATGAAATTATTATGATTGCTTTTGCTGGCCTGCCCCAGAGCCTGCTTATTTTTTCCCAAGTAGAGGGGAGGGCAGTTTTCATAGAGTCATTTCTAGAGGTAAACATTTGCTCACCCATGAAGTATTTTAATCTTTAGTATCCCTTGAAAATTGTCTGCTTCTCATCTGTGTTCTGGAAGCACACCCCTAACCAGTTGATTTTTCAGAATTACCATAGTGAATATGCATGAGATAAATTTTCATACATTGGAAATCCAGTGTGTACAAACTTTCTTGTACATGTTCGTAGGTATTAGAAAACCTGACTGCATGGGCTTCAGGATAGGGGTAAAAAGTCCTGTCCTACCTTACCAAGTCAGGACATGGAATTTGTATATTCTTTTCCCATAATGCTTATCTCCCCCACCAGTTGGAATGGAGGCGTAGCTTAATGGTTAGAGCAGCAAACTGAAAACTAGGGAAGCCAAAATCCACTGTGGCTCCTTGTGCTTCTGGGCTAGACGCGTAACCATCCATTACCTCAAGTACAAACTTAAATTGTAAACTCTCCATGAACATGAAAAATACCTATTGTGCCTTGAAAAACAAAAGGTGTGAGCTGAATTCAAATTTAAGAAGCAAGATCTGTACTTTGGTGAGAAAAAATGTCTGGGTTACTCATGAGTGTTGCTGCTACTACACATGCACTTCCTCCTCTCTCCCTGTCAAGTGACAGTTTTTGAGCTGGAGACTCCTCCAGGCTTACCCACAGTTTCAGTATTTTATGGGACAGCTGCTAGCATTTCCTAATTCCAGTTGCAGTCCAAAAAATGGAGCTCCAGTTCAATTGTAGGATCAAAGAACACAGAGAAAGAAATGTATCATGCTGCTACTCCCCTCTCTTCCCATGTCTTAATGTTTCTGGTCTCCTGTTGATTTTTGAGTTACAACGTGTTCGCGTGCTTAATAAAATGAGGAGGGAGCAGCAGCATGGCATAATGTTTCCTTTCCTTTTCTGTTTTCTTTTTTTTTTTTTTTTTTTACAATCATGCAGTTACACTAATGATGCAGCAGTGTGGCAGGCACTCTGCTTTTAGTACCACCACTATTAGTGGTGAGTGAGGAAGGAATAAAAGAGGATGTGAGAGAAAAAGAGACCTAGGGTAGGGAAAGAAGAGGTAATGGGGAAGCAAGGAATGAGAACAAGGATATGAAGACGGGTGAAAATTGGGGGGGGGGGGGGTACAGAAAGAGCATGAAGCAAGGGAGAAGGCATGGATAAAGGGAGAGATAAAAGAGGTAAGGGAGAAATAACATGAAAAAAGATATAAAAGAAAAAAAAAAGGGAAGAAAGAGGAAAGTGGTAGAGATGGGATGAGGGCAAATGAAGGGAAGGGGTGAATGGACTGAGAGAGAGAGAGAGAACTCTAGTGACAGATCTTTGGAAAATGGATGATGAGGTGGTGTCATAGTAGAGAAGATACAAACAGGAGAGACAGGAAATTAAAAATAGAAAGTCAGGAAAAGGAGGCAGTCAACTGAATACATCAGGGGTGACAGAAAAACTAATATTCAAATCATATTATATGATTTAACACATATATTAATGCTAGCCCTTTATTGTCAAAGGGGGACTATTTACTAACCCAGTGCATAATTTGCTTTAACAAATATTAATATGCATTAAAGCACATTAGTAAATATAGTCCTTAGATCATAAGCCTTCTAGGGTAGATAACTACCAACTGATTGTAACTTGCCGAGCTCACATTTCGAAGGGCAAGTAATTAAATGTAATACGCAGCCTACTTCTTTACCTCTTTCACTCCTTTAATCTCTGTCTCTCACCATTCCATCTCAAATTCTTGTTGAATCTTCTTTCTTACTTTCACCATCTCTCTCACCCTCCAATTATCTCTTTCCCTACCCTTCAGCTTCCTATTTCTAACTGAGGCATTTTTTCCCCTTCACTTGGTTTTTCCCTTGTTTTGGCTCTTCCTCCTTAAATCTGTCTCTTATTCTCTGGTTCTCCTCTGTCATCTTTTCTGTGTCTATACTCTAATTTCATCTTCTGTATTCCCTTTCTGGTTCTCCGTCATCAGTCAACTCCTTTACCTTTGCCCCTTTTTCAGTCTCTTCTCCCCAGTCTCCCTTACTGTGGCTCTTTGCACATCACCTTGAAACATGTTCAAAGCTCAAGTTACCCACAAGAGGGACCAAATATCAAAGATAATTGTCTCCCATCTTGGTATAGAGGGTTTATTGGGCTGGTAGGGAGTCAGCTGTGACTAGAGGATCTAGACTAGATCAGAGCTAGTGGCAATAAGCTCTAATGTGTAGCAGTCCATAATTTAAACATGTCTAGAAATGTAACTGTTACTCGTCATTCATAGTTTAAGTGTTATACTCTTTCAACTGAGTGCCTTTTTTTTTTGTAGTGGGACTGGGAGAAGCTGTTAACTTTGCTGCCTATGCTTTTGCACCTGCAACGTTGGTCACGCCATTAGGTGCACTGAGTGTTCTTATATGGTATGTATCAATGAAAGCAAAATTCCAAAAAGAATTGAGTTTCTGGGGAAATGTCTGCAAATTCTTTAAGGAAAACAATCATATCCTCAAAAGCATTTCTTGTTCAGTTTGTCCATTGCTTGGAGAGGCATTTAAGCTTGCAAAAGAAAATTAGTGTCTCTGTTGTTCAGGGCTATGTACTCGGCTGCCTTCTAGCTTTGTATCAAGTTATTGTAGATATGCCTGTTTTATTCAAAGGAGTCAGCATTTATGATTAAAAGAGAGAAAACAAAAGTGCTTGTTGATCCTGTTTCTTCCTAGAGGCTCGTTTTCTTAACATCCAGACATATAGGAATTCTCAGAACTCAAATATCAATCATTATTGCACTGAGAAAACCACAGTGGTTGCATGAAGCTGTTGAAGCCAATGTTTTGTTAGAGTTGCACAATTTATTCATAGTGCAAATTCTAATATATGAGATCAGCAAGTGCCACTGATCATTTTAAAACGTGAAGTGGTTTCCCTAAGGCCAGTTTTCTTGCTGTTACTTGGACCCCATTGGCCAGATACATATGTACCCCCACCTTTTAAAGTGAAGAATAAACTACGCTGGAATATTTGTGATTTGATTGTGAAGTAGGTGTCTTATGCAGAGCCTCTCTTTATTCACTTTCTGTTCGATATTCAAAATGATTTAATCAGCCAGAAACAGCTGCTGACCGGTTAAATTGCTTGTTCAGGGCTATCCACTAATTTTCAGTGGCACTGAACCGGTTATCTCCGCTGAAAATTAGTGGTTAGCGCCTAAGTGGAAACTGATTACTGTAGGGGCATTCCAGGGACAGAGTCAGCACTTGGCCGATTAAGTGTCAATATTCAGTACTTAACCGGCCAGGGTAATCACATAAATGGGACTGCATAAAATAGTCCTATCTTTATACGGCAGCCCATGGCCAGTTAAGTTCTGAATATCAATTTAACCAGCTGTGTGTTAGCTGGCTTCACAAAAACCAAATATTCAGTGCCAAAGCCCAGACGTGGCCCGGCATTGAATATCCAGGAATAATGCTAAATATTGGCCACATTAAAAAAAAAATTTTAATTCATTTTATGGTTGACTAAATGCTGGCATCACAAAAGCCTATATTGGCAGAGGATCTGCTTATTTCAAACAGGTTTGAGTTTTGGTTGTGTTCAGCACCCTTATCAGGAGAGCATAATCAACCATTATGAACCAAATTTTCAGATGATTACAAAAGAAACTGAGATTAATTTCACAGATATCCACTTCATAGTCAACAGCACAGACTTGATGAAATATATTTTATATATTTATTTGTATTTAATATATTTATAAACTGCTCTAATCAATCACCCTAGGTGGTGTACAGCACAGCAACGTACATAATCATCCGCATCAAAACAGCATACATGAGTTAAAAATTGGTTAAATAGAAGGAGACTGAAGATAGCGGTAAATGGAGCTTGTTCTGAGGAAAGGGATGTTATCAGTGGTGTACCTCAGGGGTTGGTCCTCAGGCTGGCTCTTTTTAAAATCTTTGTGAGTGATATTGCGGAAGGGCTGTCTGGTAAGGTTTGTCTCTTTGCGGATGATACAAACTCTTTAATAGGATAGACACCTCACAGGGTGTGGATGGCATGAGGAATGATCTAGCAAAGCTTGAAGAATGGTCCAATAATTGGCAACTAAGATTTAATGCTAAGAAATGTAGGGTCATGCACTTGGGTTACAAGAACCCAATGGAACGGTACAATATAGGGCATGAAGTGCTTCTGTGTATGAAAGAAGAGCAGGATTTTAACGGTGATTGTGTCTGATGACCTTAAGGTCTCCAAACAAGTAGAAAAGGCGATGGTCAAAGGCAGAAAGATGCTTGGGTACAAAAGGAGAGGGATGACCAGAAGGAAAAAAGAGGTGATAGTGCCCTTGTATAAGTCTCTGGCGAGGTCCCATTTAGAATACTGTGCGTAATTCTGGAGACTGCACCTACAGAAAGATATAAACAGGATGGAGTTGGTCCAGAGGACGGCTACTAAATTGGTAAGTGGTCTCAGTCATAAAACATATAGGGACAGGCTTATGAACCTTAACATGTATGCTGAATGAGAGGCGGGAGAAAGGGGATATGATAGAGATGTTTAAGTACCTCAGTGGCGTTAATGTACAGGAGGTGAGCCTTTTTCAATGAAGGAAAACTCTGGAATGAGGGGGCATACGATGAAGTTAAGATGAAATAGGCATAGGAGAAATCTAAGAAAATACTCTTTCAAGGAAAGGGTGGTGGATGTGTGGAATGGCCTCCCATTGCAGGTCGTGGAGACTAGGACTTTGTCAGAATTTAAGAAAGCATGGGACAGGCATGTGCGATCCCTTAGGAAAAGGAAGAGTTAAGGGTTACTGAGGATGGGTAGACTGGATGGGCCATTTGGCTCTTATCCACCGTCATGTTTCTATGTTTCTATATCAAAAAAACAAACACAGCAACTAAGTGTACAGAGAGCAGCCCCCTGCCTCATGACTCCAAACACCTGAGTGAAAAAGAGTGATTTTCACTGCTTCCTGAACTGCACAATTGATGACACCACTCGCAGTTCCACTGGCAAAGTATTCCAAATCAAGGTGCCAGCAATTTGAAGCATTGCAGATCAATTAGCTTCAAGCTGGATGCACCTAAATGAAGATACATCTAATAAGCATTTATTAACAGAATGCAAATTTCAAGAGGGCTGATAAAAGCTAAAAGAAGAAACCAAGGAGGAAGGAACTTCAGCCCTCAAGGCTTTAAAAATCAGAGACAGAGCCTTGAACCTCTTCCACCAGTACACTGGAAGCCAATGCAAATCCCTCAAAGCCAGAGTGATATGGTCAAAGTTTGACAAACCAGCCAAGAGCCTGGTAGCAGAATTTTACACTGTCTACAGGGAATGAGTAATGGACTTTGAGAGGCCAAGGTACAGAGAGTTACTGTAATCCAACACTGTCGGTACCAAAGCCTGCAAAACAGTCTGAAAATTAACTTCAGAGAACAGCTTCATCTCAGTCTATAGTAAGCTTGCTGAATAACCCTCTCTATATGAGATTTAAAAGAAGGCTTAGAGCAAGATCACACCAAGATACTTATACTCGGCAATAATAGGAATTTCAGCACCAGCAAAATTCACTTCACCAGGCTAAGACCCAGGATCTAAATGATTTGACAGAAACAGAGTTTTACCTAGATTCAGCCTTAATTTGTTGGCAGAACACTAAGCAATTAGCTATTGAAAGCACATTATAAGAAAAGACAAAGTATCAGGAACAGACAACTGCACTGGAAAAAATAACTGAATGCCATCAGCATAAAGCCGATATTGGATTCGAAGCAGGAGTGAGCCTGGGTTCTTGGGGTTCCCCATCAGTGAGAACAAGCAGCCTGCTTCTCCTCGGAGAAAGCGAAGATACATACCTGTAGCTGGTGTTCTCCGAGGACAGCAGGCTGATTGTTCTCACAAACCCTCCCACCTCCCCTTTGGAGTTGCTCTTCTCCTTCTTATTGCTTTTGATATAACTGAGGTGGGACTCTTGCACGCCGGGCGGGAAGATGGCCGTGCATGCGATGTGCGCGCGCTTGAAGGCTCTAGCAAACGTTTGTTGCTATGGAAGACTTCCATTTCTGGGTCCGCCGTGGACGTTGACCCATCAGCCTGCTGTCCTCGGAGAACACCTGCTACAGGTATGTATCTTCGCATTATTGCAGCAACCAAGTGCCCAGATTCCATTGTAGAATAGAACTTCAGCATTTGCACACCAGCATTTAGGCGTTATCATTTATGGACACTTGTGAATGTTAGCACTGAAATGTGGGCACTTACATAAGCAACTTACAGTATTCTTTAAGTTTCATGCATAAGTGTGCAACCCGCCTATGATCCTTATAGAATGGTGCCAGAATGCAGTTATGCACATAGCTATTTTCTTAATTTCTGTTTGAGTGGCAAAAGTTATGCACTGAATTGGCACCTAGCTTGTGGCACACTATCAGGCTTATTTTCAAAAGAGAAGGGCGCCCATCTTTCAACACAAATTGGGAGATGGGCGTCCTTCTCCCAGGGTCACCCAAATCGGCATAATCGAAAGTCGATTTTGGGCGTCCTCAACTGCTTTCCGTAGCGGGGATAACCAAAGTTCACAGGGGCGTGTTGGAAGTGTAGCGAAGGCGGGACTTGGGCGTGCCTAACACATGGGCGTCCTCGACCAATAATGGAAAAAAGAAGGGCATCCCTGACGAGCATTTGGTCGACTTGGTCCTTTTTTTTTTATGACCAAGCCTCAAAAAGGTGCCCGAACTGACCAGATAATCACTGGAGGGAATCGAGGATGACCTCCCCTTACTCCCCTAGTGGTCACCAACCCCCTCCCACCCTAAAAAAAAACTTTTTAAATATTTTTTGTCAGCCTCTATGCCAGCCTCAAATGTCATACTCAGCTCCATGACAGCAGTATGCAGGTCCCTGGAGCAGTTTTAGTGGGTGCAGTGCACTTCAGGCAGACGGACCCAGGCCCAACCCCCCCTACCTGTTACACTTGTGGTGGTAAATATGAGCCCTTCAAAACCCACCAGAAACCCACTGTATCCACATGTAGGTGCCCCCCTTCACCCCTTAGGGCTATGGTAGTGGTGTACAGTTGTGGGGAAGGGGTTGGGGGGCTCAGCACACAAGGTAAGGGAGCTATGCACCTGGGAGCAATTTGTGAAGTCCACTGTAGTGCCCCCTAGGGTGCCCGGTTGGTGTCCTAGCATGTGAGGGGGACCAGTGCACTACAAATGCTGTCTCCTCCCACGACCAAAGGGCTTGGATTTGGTTGTTTCTGAGATGGGCGTCCTCTGTTTCCATTATGGCCGAAAATCGGGGACGACCATCTTTAAGGTCGACCTAAATTTCGCAATTTGGGCGTCCCCGACTGTATTATCGAAACGAAAGATGGCCACCCATCTTGTTTTGATAATACGGGTTTCCCCGCCCCTTCGCCGGGACGTCCTGTGAGGACATCCTTAGGAAAACTTGGGCACCCCTCCACATAGAATTAGGGGGCAAATTTCCCCTCTCTTGTTCCAAACCCCTGACCCCCTGCAGACTTCACAATATTTTTGCTGTCCTCTGGAATCAAGAGCTTCTGTACACTTTTCCACCCATTATTCTCATATCTCGGATTCCTCAGGAGATAGTTGAAGACAATGCTACAGTCATTTTGGTGGTCTCCAACTGGCTGAGAGAGCCATGGCTTCCTTTGCTTCTATCCTTCCCCAGAAAAGCGGGCCCATGGCTTACTCTTGTTCCTTACAAGGGCCCACTGGTTTGGAGTCACTAGCAAGTGTGCCTGTTTAGCTCCCGCTTCTCAGTGGAGAAAGCATAGTTGCTTGCTTGTAATGTGGGTCCTCCATAGGCAGCAGAGAAATGCACTCGCACATTTTGTTGCCCTCCATTTCTGTCTGGATTTTCTATATTTTTTTTGATATGGACTGAAACTCAAGATGGAGCATTACCAGCTCGGGAACAGCCATGCATGCTCAGGGGCTCTCTTAACCTAAATGGCCTCTGCGCTGGAGAAGAATATGGCATCCATCCGAAGAACATCACCCTAGCCGAAATGTGGCTGCATTCCCATGTTGCTTATGAAGAATCCACATCACAGGTAAGCAACTACACTTTCTATAACAGGTAGAACCTATTCTAGGAAGGAAAGTAGTTGGCTATTTTCCTTTATAGAACACTAGCCTAACTGGGTATATACGCACCTTTTAGTATTCTGTAAGTTAAGTTTAATTGTGAGCCTCTGCCCATACTCTGCCACCGTATATACCCCCTAGCAAATGCATACTATCCAAGATTCGCATGTAATTTCAAAATAGTGCTTAAGCAGAATATTCACATATACATGTATGTATAAGAAAGGCGTATCCCTAAGCACACCCTCTCCAAAAGACATCACACAATGTGATACCCATGAGCCTTCTCCGGAGTAGCTCCTGCACTGTGGAATGCACTCTTTGTACTTCAGAAAGCAGGTGAAAGGTTGACTTATCAACAAAGCCTTTAATAGAAGAAGTAGTTAACTTGGTAGAGACACGTACACACACAGTTCATGTTTATCCACTAAGGTCATGTTTATCCACTAAACAAATTTTCAAGCACAATTCGATCTCGTGTGCAACTTTCTTTAAATTAGTCCCCTTATTATATTACTCCTGTTACTATATCTTATCTCTCTATATGGTCCATATTCTACTACTACTACTATTTAGCATTTCTATAGCGCTACAAGGCATCCGCAGCGCTGCACAAACATAGAAGAAAGACAGTCCCTGCTCAAAGAGCTTACAATCTAATAATATTCCTTCTACTCTATTATGCGCATATATGTTTATATAGGCTAGTATTCTAAATATCTATGCATGTAATATGCACATAAATGTTAGTGCTTATGTTATAGAATTGACCCTGCTGTGCCCAGATTATCAATGAGAAAATACGTATGTACTTTCCCTTTGAAAATTAGCTATGAAGTGCACATAGTGAAAGCACCCACATACTCTACAATTGGCTGGGCTACTGAGAATTACTCATTTAAGCAGTGCTTTTATATATTGCTAAGTAGTACATTTAGGGGGTCTTATTACTAAGGTGTGGTAACGGATTAGTTTGTGTTCAGCGCCATGCAGCCCATAGTTATACAGTGGGCTACGTAGCATTTAGAATACCTTGTAAAAGGACCCCCTAGATAAACTTCTAATTATGCAAGCATACCATCATTTTATAGATATCATCATCACTGTAAATTTTTCACTTACTAGTAATTTGGTTTTGTTTGTTTTTTTTGTGGGGGTGTGCTTTTTTTTCTCTACACAGTGCAATTTTGTCCTCCTATTATTTGGATGAGAAGCTGAACATCCATGGAAAGCTTGGCTGCATATTAAGCATTTTGGGGTCAACGGTAATGGTTATCCATTCCCCAGAAGAGGAAGAGGTCACCTCTTTACATGATATGGAAATGAAACTGAGAGATCCAGGTCTGTATTCTAAACATTGTTTCATTTAATTACACAATTAAACAATACCTAAATGTTGAATGAATCTCGCCACTTCAGCTCCTCATTCGGGATGGCACATCTAGGTGAACTGTATTTGGAAAGGCCACAAGACTGGTCCGTTTGATGTTTTTGCAGTGCATTTGCATGGTGGTACTGCACTTGTATGAGTGGCAGAAAGGGAACACTGTGAGGACAACTGCTGTCTTTTTGACTGCTGAAAGAGCAAGTATTTTTGTCACAAATCACACCTGGGGATCTTGGGGGATAACAGGGGTAATAAAAAAATATTTATGCAAGAAGAAGTTTCATACTGTTTGGATGGTTGCAAAGTTTTCGACTAATTTTTATCTATGAACTTTGCCCAAGTTTCAAAGTGAAAGTAAAAGGTTGACTGAGGAAAAATTAGCAGTAGACATGCTTATTCCATGAGTAATTTTTTTCCAACCAGAACAATACCTGAACTTTTGAAAATGCATAAATTCATATACTGTTGCAATCCCTACCCTAACCCCACCCCTGGAATGCCTGTACTTTATGTGGGTATGCACCTTGACTCATACACAAGGGAGGTAATGTTGTAAACTTTTTTCACATGTAAAATCACTTTTATAAAATTTACTTCATGGGTTATGTGCATAAAAGTATATGCAGTGAAAAGAAGGCACATACTTTTTATGCAACCTGAGTGTAAACATGTTGATGGGTGAAGCACTGGAAGAACTGAAATTTAGAGACAACCAAGGAGCAGAGCTGGCCAAAGGAAATAGAAGCGTGAACCACAGGTTTTAAAAGAATCTTTATTAACTGGGACAGTTAATAAAGATTCTTTTAGCACCTGTGGTTCATGCATCAATTTCCTTGCTCTGCTCCTTGGTTGTCCGTGAATATTCTGCGGAGACATTTCTTCTTTTGTTTGTTGCTAAGAATTGCATTTTACATATATGTTTTATGTGCTAACATTTGCTCCTGCTTCCAAGCAACCATAAGTATATGAAACCTCTCTTTAGTCATAATTTCTGCCACTCACACAAAATACTAGGGGTAAAGCTAGAAATTGGAAGCCTTCCTACCCCCCCCCCCCCAAACTTAGGCGACCTGTCATAAAATTATCCCCAATGGAAGCATCTTTCAAATAGCTCGTTCTGCAAGTAAAATACTTTACTGTGGGAATAGTTTGAAAATTGCCCTCATGGGGGTAACTTTATAGAAGACTTGAGCGTGGAGTGTGACGGTTCTCATCAATTGAGAAGATCCAGTAGTGGTGAACAGGCTAGGTCCATGGAAAGGTTCACCACAGGGCATGATTCCTGGGATCCAGGGTAAGATTCCACCTGTAGCAACCACCTTCCCTTCAGGGTGAGCCTTCCAATATTTGTGACCACTAGGTCTTCACTGCCAGAGCCCACATCCTGAGAAGAAAATCAGAAAGCAGAGGAAGTCCAAAGTGCAGGGTACTTATTGATAAGGAATAAGGCTGAGATCCAGCAAGGACATGAACAGGATCCGGAAATATAAGATCTGATGAGAAGCAGGAAGTCTAAGCACAAGACAGCACCAAGTAGTACAGATCAAGCCCTGGCAAAGGAAACCAAACAGTGACTAAGTTTATATAGGAGTCCAGACAGTAACTACACAACCTCTGGCAGGAAATAGAAAGCATAATGTGAACAGACATGGCTAGCCTGCCTAGTAGGGCACATTGACTCCAACTGGTAGGAGGTCGAAAAACCTCACCATAGCAAAGCTGTCCCAGGAGCTTTCTCTGCAGGCTGGCAGCAGAATCTCACATAGAGAACAGTGTTTTATGTGCTCAAAGGTGGACTACTATAAAATTGCCCTGAAGTATACTTGGCACTAAGTAGGAGAAACAGATGCATAACACGTACATTTACATGATATACACAGAGGTATCCACAGGAATGAAGAATAGGTGGAGCAGGGATGAGATTGGCATAAATCTGCATAGTCATGTAGCTGGAAATGCTGCCTTTATGAAAGGTAATATTGTGGAGATACGTTATCTCAAGTCTATTTACAAAATAATCACAGGTTTTATGCCTTAAATAGCCCAGGTTCCCTGTTCTAAATTTACCCTCCATGTGTGCATGTATAAATAGTTACCTCTCTACCCACAAAGGGTTACCCCACATTTGTTTGACTTTCAGAAACCTCTGACCCAGGTATATTTTCTGCTTTGAGGACAGGCTAAAGTGGCTAGGGCTCTTCAGCTGGGAGAAGAGACAGCTGAGGGGGAGATATGATAGAGGTCTATAAACTTCTGAGTGGCATGAAACAGGTAGACATGAATCGCTTGTTTACTCGTTCCAAAAATGCTAGGACTAGAGGGCAAGCAATGAAGCTACTAAGTAGTAAATTTAAAACAAATTGGAGAAAGTATTTCTTCACTCAATGTGTAATTAAACAATAGACTAATTTGTTGCCAGAGAATGTGGTGAATGCAGTTAGCAGGGTTTAAGAGTTTGGATAATTTTCTAAAAGAAAAGTTCATAAGCCATTATTACGATGACCTTGGGGAAAATCCACTGCTTATTTCTAGGATAAGCAGCATAAAATCTATTTTACTGTTTTGGGATCTTACCAGGTATTTGTAACCTGTATTGGCCACTGTTGGAAACAGGATACTGGGCTTGATGGACCTTCAATCTGTCCCAGTATGGCAACATTTATGTTCTTATTCAGGGACAGAATGTCTCCAGAAGGTCCTTTGCTATAGCCATACAGTTCCTCCAGTGTAAGGTGCTCAGACCATACAAAGAGTCGGGTAATCAGGGCAGAAGGGAGATCTGCCCTGCCCAAGGTGGTCGGTGCCTGTGAGAGAGAACAGAACAGGCCACCATACGGGGTGGTGCAGCTGAGGACACAGGGCCCTACTCCCCCCCCCCCCCCCCCCCCGATGCGTCTCTCCTGGTACAATGGCCTGTTCTGTTCTCCCTCACAGGCACCGCCTGGGGAGTGCAGATCTCCCTTCTGCTCTGAGGACCTGTCTCTCCGTGCGACCTGAGCACCTTATTACAGTGGCATGAGTTTTGGGTGCTGCAGTATGTATGGGCATAGAGTGCACCCAAAAGTCACACTCCCATACTTTTGTGCTTATACCTATAATCTTGCCCACACAGCTATACTTGGAGGAAATGACACTGCATAGATGTTCATATAAATAAAATGTTAATTGAAAAGTGTCAGTTAAAAATAATTCTTTTTGTTACTGTGATTAGGGATCTAGTTCCATGAGAAAGTTGCTTATGGTACAAAAGACTGCAGACTGTGCAGAACACGGCAGTCCGTTTTATATTTGGACTTTTTAAATATGAGAACATGTCTCCCTTTTACATTAGGTTACATTGGTTACCAATTGAGGCTAGAATTATTTTTAAATAGGTTTGTTTCTTATTTAAAGTATTGCCGAGCTTGTTTCTGGATTATTTTTTGTCTCATTTTTGCTTTGGTTCTGTTTCTACAACTAGAAGACACACTATTTGCCTTTAACTCAGTTAAGGGAAAGAAGCATTTAATGATCTTTGAGAAATTATCGGCTTTTCAAGCAGCAAGGATCTGGAAGGACTTTGCTATTTTATTCTTTATTTCCTCAACAGTGTTTTACATTTAGAAGGAAGATTAAACATGCTTATTTAAGAAATTTATTTTACAAGAATATTAGTATTTTAGGTTAGTGTTATTTTATGCAAAGCTTATGTAATTCCCAGTGATTGTTCTGGCCTTTTGACTTGTGTAACCTGCTTAGAACAGGTTTGGGCAGGCCTGGAAAGTATGTATATATTTTTCTATTTTGCAGCAACAGTACATGCATACTTCAAATAATTTGCCTGTCAACATTCACATCTATTCCAAGCCACGCATCAGTGCCAGCTAACTGAATTTTTGGATTTAAGCTGTGGAGGAGTGATTGAGGGGGCAATTATGCTTAAATCTCAGGTTTTCAAAAAACAAAAAAAAACATCAAAAAGTCAAAAATTGGTTCCCCTTGGGCACTCAGCTTTGTAAAATTTGGCACTTACATATACAAGCAGCTGATTTTGCAACCAGCACATGTAAGTGTCGCTACTTATGCATCCAAAGCCATGGCTATTCCTACTGTACATATCACCAAATATGTGGAGGTTTTCCACATCCTTGTAGGTATTTTAGAAGAGGCTCTGTGTTCAATGAGCCTTCTGTATTATCGTTTATCATTTAATGAGCTTTTTATACCACCCATGTTGCAGGTAAATCATAGCGGTTTACAAATAAAAATATCCAATAAATACAAACCAAAAACATCAAAAAGTGAAAGTCCGGACTTTGACGTTCCTTTTGCTATCTAGAAAATCTGTGTAAAATCGGACTCCATGTGTTACCTTTAACTAGGGTAAGATTAATGCACAGGTAAAATGGTCAGGCATCTTTGGCCATAGCCTGCAGATCTGCCAAGACTCCCAGCTGGTGTTGGTAAACTAATAACAGATATTCTATATTTATTGATTACAATGGAGCAAGTGGTTTATGAAATGAAAGGAATGAAAATCTGATATTCTGCATCCCTAGCAGAAGATGTGCTCTTCTTCCTATTTTTTTTCTCTAAGGGGATAATTTTATAAAGCATTCTCTACATTTAAAGCATGTTTTACCTGTGGAAAATTGCTAATAAGTGTGTGTGTGCTGACAAGATGGTGCATTCTTATATATACCACAAATAGACGTTGCCGGTAGCGTGGAATTGACGTGTATGCAAGTACCTTTTAAAATATGCAAGTAAATGCAAAAATGTACACCTTTATTTGCAACAGCTTTAAATGTGTCCATGAAGATTTGTGTACTAGGCCTAGTTCAGGGAGCCTATTTTGTAACACCATATAGGTGTCTATGTTGCCTTTTAAAATAAGTGCCTTTTTAGAAGTTTGGCTTAGGCATTCTGTAATGGCTCCAGTCCTTCCCCAGGCCCCCTGAATCCATATTGTCCCTCACTGCATGCCCCTCTTCTTCTTTGTCTTTCCATCATGCACAAACGCTTCTTCCTCCTCAGCCTCCCCCCCCCCCCCCCCCTCCATTTCTCTCTCCATAACACCAGAAAAGCAGGAAGGGCTAGTCCTGATTATGGCAAGTGGTGATGAGTTCAAAGACATTTAAATCAGTGTCTATTTGCAGACCTCAAAAGTGGCCTCTCCTAACCTGTGTTCTGTGCCAAAGGCAGGACTTGTGAGCATGCACTTGCTTAGTCCACACACTTATTTGCAACCTGCAGCTGCCACCACACCCAGCACCAGTCTCCCTGCAAGAGAAGTAATGTGAGAGGAGGGCAAGGTAGGAAGGAAAGAGGGAAAGTCTGAATGGAGATCTTGGGAAGGGGGTGGGGTATAAACTGCCACATAAACAAAGCTACACTGTACTATATACAAAAAGATCCTACAAAACACCCTTTGTCACAACTGTGTCAGACACAGATACCATGTCAAAGCCCACCTTCATCCACATACAAGGGCCTCATGCGAGGTACTGTGATGCTGGGAAAGGAATATACTCTTAGGGTGATCATGGAAGATATTCCATGTTTGCATATCTTAGCAGAATATCTTTGGATATCTAAAATGGCATCATGAACCCAAGATACATATCTGATAATGTGCAGCATTCCAGAGAGTATGGCAACCCTTAGAAACACTCAAATTTAGGAGGTTTTTTATTTTTTTCTATTTGCATAGTCCCTCCCAACACTCTGTAAGATTCAGGCTATGATTGCAGTTATTTATCCAAATCAATAAATGTATTTATTGTGGAGAATGTCTTAAATTCTGGCCAAAGGCCTGTTACTAGGCATCTGATCTCAGCAGGTATCTTGATGTGTCCAATGTTCACACTTAGGAAATGATTTACAAAGTCTTTCCCCCACAGAATAGAGGAAAGGCTTTAGTGAATCAGATATGTATAGTATATACAGACATTCAGAGCAAATCTGTAAGTTTTTCTGTTTAACTTGCTTTGTGCACTGGTTCACAGCCTTTTGGAATTGTTTTACCTTTTTTATTTCTAAGATGAAACATGAAAACTATAGTTCTTCAAGGACAAGCAGGCCCAGATGTATTCTCACATGTGGGTGATTTCATCCGACGGAGCCTGGTTCAGACACCGTATAGATTATTTGAGAAAATTCTAGTAGCATCCCATCGCAGAAGCACTGGTCTCTCAGTCTTCGTTTTTCTGCAGAGCAGGGAGGGCGCATCTTTGCAGTCTTCCCCTCAGCGCATTTTCTCTGCTTTTGCAGTGCGTTCCCATGTGGGTATTTTTCCCTCATTTTTTCATTTTTGTCTTTAATTTCACTTTTTGTTATTTTCCCTCTTAGTGTTTTTGTCCCTTCAAGTTTTCTTTCTTTTTCGCGGCTCAATAGGTCCGCTTAGGCCTGAGCAGCAACCCAAATTTGGGGTCTGGTCTCTTTTTATAGGCCAAAATTGAGGAATTTAATTTGGCTGCAATTCTTTTCTCAGTATCCAAGAAGACCCCTAGTGGCTTCAAGAGGTGTGCTCAATATAATCGTGTGATTTCAGTGACAGACCCGCACACGGTGCATTGGGTGCCTTGGGCCTAAGCATGACCCTCTGTTCTGTCTGTTTGAAAATGCAGTTGAGGACACAGAGGGCGTACCAGGTCCAGCAGGAGAGACTTTGTGACTCCTCAGAGGCCGATCCATTGATATTGACACTGTAAGCATTGATCTCGATGGCTGCCCAGACATCATCTACCACTAGGAGTGCACCAGCATCAAGGAGATCTCCACCTCCCTCAACATCGGGTGCTGATAGTCGGCCCCAAGATCAGTCAGCATCAGACCCAACACCGAGGATGAGGACGCATACAGGATTGACATCATCCTTGTTGGCGCACCGAAGGACTGTGATGCTCAGTGTTGGGGGAAGCCTGAGAAGCACAAGCATCGTTACTCTTTGATGCATGGTGCCCGGAGCGCATTGGCATTGCCGGAACCTGGGAAGCGCTGGCACTGGGAGGAGCACACCCCTTCCTTGATGGAGGTGCCAGTCCACCAGTCCCCAGGCAGCCAGGTTTCTGCTTCCAGTTTGGCACCGGCTCCTTTGCAGGCTGTCCCTTTCTCGGCTCCACAGCCTTTGCTGATCTTACCTTTTGATGAGTAGTACTGAGTCATGCTCAGGGAGAGCTGGCACAGATGCTACAGCAGTGCACTCAGGCATCGAGGGTGCTGGTTCCAGCTGCGACTCAGCCCCAGCTTCTTCCTGAGTCTCCTACCTTGCCTTTGGAATGGTCTTCAACACCAGTGCCCCGAAAGGTGTTGACTTTAAACCATGCAGTGCTGCTCTCAACATCAGGGGGAGGAAGCTTCCCTGGAGTCTGGAGGTAGGACTGTACCCCAGCACCTGTCGGGGCATGGGCATGGTACCACTGAGCCAGGGCAGGCACAGATTCACTCTGTTTAATCTTCATACGGTGAGGATTCTGATTAGGACCACTCATGGGACTCCGAAGAGGGCCCTCATTACTTCTCAGAGGAAGAGTCTTATGGGATCCCTTCTGATCCCTCCCCATCTTAAGAGAGACATACATCTCCACCTGAGGGTTTCTCGTTCACAGGTTTGTGAAGGAGATGGCTTCGGCCATCCCATTTTAAGTTGGAGACAGAGGAGGAACCCAAGGCAGAGATGTTGTTTGTCCTGGATTTTAAGTTGCCTCCTAAGGAATGGATCATGGTTCCATTACACCCTATCCTTAAAGATGCACTGACAAAAAACTAGGAATCTCCCCTTCCAGTGCAAGTTGCAACTAAGAAGGTGGATATGCAGTACTGTATCCAGAAGGCTCCCAGATTTGAGAGGGCTCAGTTGGCTCACCACTCTTTGGTAGTCGAACCTGCCCTCGGACTCATTTGGGAGGAAAGTTTATTAAGTCTTGATTCTTATTGCCCGAATCCAGTCCTACCAGCTCTACATGAGCATCTACTTGTAGTCTTTGCTTCATTGTACACCTAAGTCTTGTGGACTCTGTCCCTCAGGAGCAGGCTGCTGAGCTTTGCCAGTTAGATGGTAAGCAGTTGAACTGCAGAAAGTATCTGACCAGGGGCAGTTATGATACTTTTGACATTGTGTCCAAACTCTGCACCATGGGTGTGGGGATCCACATGCTCTCGTGGTTGCTTGTCTCTGACCTAGAACCAGCAGTTCAGGAGAGATTAGCTGACATACCTTGCCGAGTAGACCATCTTTTAGGGGGACAAGGTGGAGGAGGTTGCTAACCTCGTAAAAGAAGCACACTGATGCCATCCAGTCCCTCTCTTCCAGCTGCATTCTCCTTAACCAGAAGATTTTCAAGTGACCTAGGTAGTGGATCTACTACTCTCAAAGGGGTAGGTTTCCCAGCAGCCCCAGTTTCAGCTCGCTTGCTCGCCCTCATCAGTCCCGCCTTCAGATGCCACCTGGCTCCCCAGTTAAAGCAGGGGACAGGCTTTTGACTGGCTCCAGTAGAACATAGCCGCAGACTAAGTAACTGTTCCAGATGACCTTCTGGTAGGGAGGAAGTTCAGTATTTTCCATCAAAGGTGGCCACTTGCAACCTTCAACCGGTGGGTTCTTCAAATAATCTGTCTCAGTTACGCATTTCATTGTTGTCAGAAACCACCAAGTTGCACACTGAGAGCATCATTCATCAGCTCTCGGCACAAACAAGTACTTGTTGAGGAAATCTCCACCCTTCTACAGGCTAATGCAGTCGAACCCGTGCCACCAGGGGAAGGGAAGGGATTCTATTCCAGGTAATGTCCAGGAAAACGGGGGGATTCCATCCGAATCCTAGACCTAAGGGCCCTGAACAAATTCCTGGTCAAAACAAAAAGTTCAGGATGTTTTCCCTGAGCATTCTGCTTCCCATGATTCAGGAAAAGGATTCGCTATACTCTCTGGACTTGAAGGATACCTATACCTATATATCTATGCTAACCAGTCACAGGAAGTGTCTCAGATTCCGAATAGGGAAACACCATTATCGGTATCACGTTCTGCCTTTTGTCCTCTTGTCAGCTCCCAGAGTATTTACCAAATGTCTAGTAGTAGTTGCTAAGTAGACTGGGAATTTACATGTTTCCCTTCCTGGACAATTGGCTGGTCAAGAGCACATAATAGGAGGGAGTGCGAGAGTCAATGCAGAGAACCATATGGGTGCTGGAGCTACTAGGGTATGTCATAAACTACCTCAAGTCCCACCTCCTAGTACAGCAATTGGAGTACATAGGAGCTCTGCTCGATGCAGTGTGAGCTTGGACTTTTCTGCCCTGAGTGAGAGTGGATTTCTTGGTAGCAATCGCCTCGCAATTCAGAAGCAGCAAGCAGATCACAGCTTTGCAGATGTTGAGATTGTTAGGCCACGTGGCCTCGAAAGTGCATGTCACTCCCATGGTTCAATTCCATCTGAGAGAGGTCCAGTGGGCCGTAGCACCCCAGTGGTCTGAGGCAGCTGGGAACCTAGCGGATGTCATTCAGGTCCCTCCAGAGTCTGGTTACTCCCTTCTCTGGTGGACAATTCAGTCAAATTTGACTGTGGGACAACCATTCCACCTCCTCAGAAGATGTTGATAATGGATGCTCACATCTCAGGAATCAGAGAAGATTGAAGAAATATCATTTTAAAAAAGAAATATAATTAACCCATAATTTCACCTGGATTAAAGGTGAGCTAAACAATAATCGACCTATAGATCAATTACTTAAGTTCCTTATCTATCACTAGCCTTTCTAGCTGATCTGGTTCAAAGAAAACATTGTTTGCATCAGGAAAAGTAATAATAAATTTTGAAGGAAATTTTAGAAAAAAAAAAAAAGCATCTAGAGCCAACAGTCAACTTTCCAATTGTAGAAACTGTCTACGCTGAAGCTGGGTAGCCCTAGCCACATCAGGAAATATTTGAAGTTTAACACCACAAAATAATCTATCTTCTTAAAGTAAGTTTTTAGAAGCAAAACTTTTTCCAGCTCTGAAGCAAATGAGACCAATAAAGTAGAGTACTCAGTGAAATTGATCCGAGTAGTTTCCAAAAAAGCAGTTAAATCTGAAATTTCATTCCCTTTAATAGTCAACATCTCCGACACCCCCTTGGCCTGACTTACTTTCAGAACCTTCTTAGGTAAATAATAACATTTAGAAATAACAATAGTATCTGCATTTGCCAACATAAGAATTTTCTTGAAATAATTTCTCAATAGAATCTCAGCAGACAGTAAAGAACATATAGGAAATTCAAAAATCTCAAATTAGGAGATCTAAGTTGATTCTCTAACATTTCCAACTGCCTATGCAGCAATAATCTGTCTTTGATCCCTGATGTTTTGGATTGCTGTAAAACAGTAGCTTGAGATTCAAGTTTTGTAATAGAACCGTCCAACTGCTGGGTTTTTGTTCAGGTGTTTCCAATCTAGGAACTACATGCAGCAAAGCCTCAGTCTGTTTTACAACTCTCTAAACATCTACAAGAGATTTGAGACGTCTCCACTGATAGGGACTTCTTTAGGAAACAAAACAGACTTCAATTACTTATTTATTTGTTTGTTGCATTTGTACCCCACATTTTCCCACCTATTTGCAGGCTTAATGTGGCTTACATAGTACCATCAAAGGTGTTTGCCCAGTCGGTTGATAACAAGTACAAAGTTGAAATGTGATCGTATGAGGTATATGTGGAGGGTCGGGAAGGATGAAGATTGCATGCTGTCCAGTACGATCAAAGTCATGCTGTGTTGCTGGGTGAAGAGGTTTACGTGGGGTTGTTGGGGTAGGCCTTTTTGAAGAGGTTGGTTTTTAGTGATTTCCTGAAGTTCTGGTGGTCGTGGATTGCTTTCAGGGCTTTTGGGAGGCCATTCCATAGTTGTGCGCTTATGTAGGAGAAGCCGGATGCGTAAGTTGTTTTGTATTTCAGTCCTTTGCAATTTGGGTAGTGTAGGTTTAAGTAGGATCTTGACAATCTGACTTTTTCTTATTGGTAGATCAATAAGGTCTGTCATGTATCCTGGGACAACACCGTATATGATTTTGTGGACTAAGGTGCATATTTTGAAGATGATCTGTTCTTTGATTGGGAGCCAATGCAACTTTATCTGATGATTATCTGATGAAACTGGAGAAAATTTAGATGGCTGTTGCAAATGTTCCTCACCCCTCTGGGGGGGGGGGAACCTTGTCTGGACAAACCTCCCAAAGGAGATAGACTGGAAGATGTAGGTGGGCCAGGTAGGCCTTTCCCCTGAACTCAGCAAAACTCCGGAGTCAAACCCCAAGGAAAGAGAAAGAGGAGTATCTTTACTTAACACCACAAAATGTTTTTCAATCGGCACTGCTGCTACCGGCGTGCTAGCTTGAGGAATCTTAGATTTAATCTTACATTTCCCCCATCAGGAGAGTCTGCAAACAAAACAAAATCCAAGCACAACCTGGTTTTGTGGCTCACAAGGGGCCTGGCGTGCCCCTTAAGGTATGCTCCTTTGGCCACACCCTGCAGCCGCATCACAGGGGCTAGGAGGCTTTTATGGTGCAGAGCCGTCCCACAGTGGTGATGTCAGAGGGAACGTCGAGATGTTAGATGAGTCTTCCACAGCTGGCCCAAGGGTCCTCCAGGCACTTCTCCACTGTCCAGATAAAAAGTTCCTCTCGCCTCTTTTAAGTGGAAGAGGTTTGCTGTCTGGTGTGAGAGCAAGGCCCTAGATCCTCTTACTTGTTTTAACACAAAACTTGCTTGAATACCTCCTGCAACTGAGTCTGGTTTGAAAGCAAACTCGTAAGGGTTCATCTCAGTGCAATTAGTGCTTACCATCTCCATGTAGGAGATAAGCCCATCTCTGTACAGCCTCTAATTGTTTGTTTTTATGAGAGATTTGCTGCCAACAAAGCCCCCCATCAAAATTCCGATTGTGTCATGGGATCTCAACATTGTTCTTACCCAGCTGATGACAGCTCCTTTTGAGCCACTTGACTGTCATCTGAAATATCTGACCTGGAAAGTAATGTTTTTGGTGGCGGTCACTTCAGCTCACAGAGTCAGTGAGCTTCAGGCCGTAGTAGCAGATCCACCTTACACTAAGTTCCTTCCTAAGGTGGTATCAGAGTTCCATCTTAACCAGTCCATTGTTGTGCTATCATTTTTTCCCAATACCACATGCCCATCCTGGCAAAAGCGTACTGCAAACCTTAGACTGCAAGCGAGCTTTAGCCTTCTATCTGGAGCAGACTAAAGTCCATATTCTACCCAGCTTTTTGTTTCTTTTGTTCCAAACTGGATAGGGGTAACCATCAGCAAACACAGTTTCCAATTGGCTATCAGATTGCATCTCCTTCACTTATGCACAGGCTGGGCTGACTCTTGAGGGCCATGTCAAGGCTCACTTGAGGTCAGCCTCCATAGAGGTGATTTGCGAGGCTGTGATGTGGTCTTCAGTCCACACTTTTTCATCTCATTACTGGAGGAGTAGCCTAGTAGTTAGTGCAGCAGACTTTGATCCTGGGGAACTGGGTTCGATTCCCACTGCAGCTCCTTGTGACTGTGGGCAAGTCACTTAACCCTCCATTGCCCCTGGTACAAAATAAGTACCTGAATATATGTAAACCGCTTTGAATGTAGTTGCAAAATACCACAGAAAGGCGGTATATCAAGTCCCATTTCCCTTTCCCCTTTCCCTTAAGCAGTATACTCAACATGATAGTCGGTTTGGTCATACAGTCCTGCAGAGTCTGTTTGGTGTCTAGAATGTAACTCAATTTTGTTATGTTCCAGGCTGCACCTTCATAACTTGTATGTATATAGTTTCAGATTACTTGACTTTGAGGCTTTGACATTTCTAGACCCTATTGTGCTTGCAGTGTTGTTTTCGTTGAGCCTGGTAGCTAAGTTTTCCCACATGTGAGAATACAACTGGGCCTGCTTGTCCTCAGAGAAAGCGAAGTTACTCGCTTGTAGCAGATGTTTTCCAAGGACAACAGGCCAGGTATTGTCGCATACCCTCCCACCTCCCATAGGAGTTGTTTTCCTTAAGCTATATTATCTGACCGAAAGATCCACGCTCGTGCATTGGGCAGGAAGGCACCCGCGCATGCAGAGTGGGACGCTGTTGGAATTTTCTTGAATCATCTATACACTAGCCAGCATCCTCACCAGGTTCCATCGGATGACTTCACCTACATGTGAAAAACCTGCTGTCCTAGAAGAACATCTGCTACAGGTGTAACTTCGCTTCATGCTTCAGTCTACTGTGAAACCCATACACATTTTCCATCCTTATTCATTTTCTGATGCACAGTAAAATGTTTGCTTATCATAATGGTTTTGTTCTTTCAGTTAACTTTTTTTTTTTTCTCTCACACAGGATTTATTGCCTTTGCAGTACTTGTAATTATTATTTCTGTCGTGCTGATCTTTGGGGTGGCTCCAAGAAAAGGTCAGACAAATATATTGGTCTACATTTCCATTTGCTCTTTGATTGGAGCTTTCTCTGTATCTTCTGTCAAAGGTCTGGGAATTGCAATAAAAGATCTCATACATCGGCAGCCAGTTTACAAGCATCCTCTGTTCTTTATCTTGCTGGCTGTGCTGGCACTCTCAGTTGGCACTCAAATCACCTTTCTCAACAAAGCACTGGATACGTTTAACACTTCAGTAGTCACACCTATTTATTATGTGTTCTTCACTACTATGGTGGTGACCTGCTCCATCATTTTGTTCAAGGAATGGAATAGTATGAGCATAGGTGATATAATCGGGACCCTCTGTGGATTCTTCACCATATTCACTGGCATCTTCCTATTGCATGCTTTTAAAAATACCAATCTGACCTGGACTCAAATTACTTCTAATTTAAAGAGAGAAAATCAAGGGCCTTTGAGACATGAAGACCAACATACCCTACTAGACAACACAGAAAGCCCAGTTCTGGTGTATGAGGATGATAATACATTATTCAGCAGAGCTAACGAACTCCGGTAAATCACCCTGCTGCTGTTTACTACAAAAGACATTTTTGTCCCCTGGAAATTACAGACTATTTTTTAACGTGTGTATGCAATCAGTTGTTAATGCAAAATCCTGAATGTGGGATTCTTTATTGAAATCTTCAGAATTTTAAGCAGTGGAATATATGTAAAGTGATTCACTTTACCGAGCAACACAAGTTCTGAGGCTAATAAACAATTGCCATTACTTTGTCATACTACTGTCATGGACATCAGCTTGACTAAAGCTTGCATTAATAAATTGTAAAGTTTCAGTTTTCAGATGGAAAGCGGGCAGATGAACACACAGTATGATTTAAAAAATGAATGTTATCCTGCATACTTCATGCCTGTCAGTGTAAATAACTTTTTTTGTTATAGAAATGCACTTTAAACCATGTAAAGTTTCACATTTCCTCCCCCCCCCCCCCCCCAAATTGAGAGAAAAGTGTCATACCAATCCTTAGCCTTTCCTGCTGCAGAAATATTAGAGACATATTATATGAATAGAGTAATAATAGTGTGGAATTTCCTGATTCTTGAGAGCCCCTAAAAGTATAGCCATGAAGAGAGCAGCAATTTCACATTCTTTTCTCCATTCCAAAATGATGATGTTGAGGCAGTGACACTTACCCAAATCATCAAGGCTGGCATTCTTACTATTTGAAGAATGTTAATAGAAGAGACAGAAAGGTGTATTAGTCTGAAGAATGTCCTTTCAAGTGTCACCTCAGAGTTTGTACCCAGGCTATGTTGTGAGGCTTCACCTGACAAGGTTACAGCCAAGTGGCTGCATGTTTTCAGCTCAAAGCATAAACCCAGACAGTATTTTTTTTAAATAACTGAAGATTATAGTCTTCATTCATCATACTATGAGATTCTGTTTACTATGAAATAAAAGGAAAATAAAGCCCTTAGGAGTGCTTTGAAAGTGAAGATTTTCTTTTTCAGGCGTTGTGCTATTTTGTTTTTATGGGTTTGTTTATAGCTTTTGCAGGAGTATTAAACATGAGGTAATTTTTGTCCCACTGCACTACAGGGTGACTTTATGTTGCAAATTGGGAGAAATTTCCCAGCTGGGCTATTAGATCAGAATCTGCAGGAAATAAAATCAAGTTCTCTCTGTTTCTCCTCTTTTTGTTGTTATTTTTTTTTATACCAAGGTGTTTAATGTCTAATGCTATAACTCAGATTTGCTCTGGAGAACAGGACACTTTAATTCAATTCTCTAATCCAGCAGAGCTTATATGCAATGTGGAGATGATGTGTGTAAACCCAGGGAGGGAGACAGGCAGTTGTGCTGTTACTGGAGGGTCCCATGCCAGAAAAAGAGTAGCACAAACTGAGATTCTCAAAGGAGCCCTTAGGCTGTCTGGGGTATGGTTGATCCTAATAGGAGTAAAATGGGAGGATGTGGGGTAGAAAAAAGGGTATTCAAAGCAATTTTCAGGTTTACTATCTCCCATAGATTACTTTTAGTCTGATAACCTTATGTTGCACCTTTTTAGTATTTCACCTTAGTTTCTCTCTTGTCGCCTAACTTCAGTTGTTAGACAATAGTACACAAAAATAGAATAACAAATGTGTCATAGATACATCAACAGAACAATTAGTTATTTCATTATCACTTATTTTTGAGCTGTATGTTTGCCTTACTCGGAGTAGCATATTGCACATGATGGTATTTGTAATATATTGAAGCTTTTTTTTTAATGTTATGGTTGCACTAAATTGATTTAAACCACTGTGTGTTGGGTGGGATCTCATGTTGAATGTATTAACAAAAAGAACAAGCATGAGTTTAATTTAGCAGTGGAAGCTTCTCTTTTGTATTTCTAGTAGTGCCCACTGCAAGATATTCTTTGCTCAGAAGTGTGAGAGATCTCCAGTACAGACGATATTGCTGAGCCTCAGAATGGTAAACAGTGACTCATTTTAGATTTCCAGAACTGAAAAAACTGCAGTTGGTCTTACTACTACTACTCTCCATTGTGTATGTAATATAATTCTTGATCTCAGCACAGACCAAAAAACTGGGTATTGATTTTGTGTGAGAGGTATTTCCATTATGACGTAAGCCATGTCCTAATAGAACTGCAAGGTGTGACATCTCTAGTAGATTTTCCATGCCACTTCTGCCACCCCATTTCTAGCAATGAAAGGACTCTCTTTTTACACAATATTCTGTAATTTTGTTTTCTGAAACTCATACAGTTGGCTTTTCAGTCTCCTTTAAATTTGAGAAAAGCTTGTAGAGTAACCAGTGAGTAATAGTATTTCCATTTTGTATTTATGGATATATCAGATGCTCTATGACCAAGAGCAACACCAGCAACAACAACAACAACAACAAAGTGTTAGATCAGGGTGACAGGTTTTATTCATATCATTCTTTCCTTTGGTTTTGAAAGATATTGGCAGCTTGCTATTTATTAACACAATTTTCTGCAAATATTTTGAAAGCACAGACTGAACAGGGATTTTATAGTGAAAACAAAGCAAGTACACCATTACACTTTGAAGTCTCATTTCATAGCACAGCATTTTGTGAGTCATACCGACTTGTGTTATTTATGTGTTTTGTTTCATAGATGATATATGTGAAACAGATGCATAAGCAGAAGCTTCCTTCCCATGCAAAAGTAACCAATGTCATTTGTACTCGGGTAAAATCTTATATGTTTACAAATGTTGACCATATGATAACAGACATTTGCAGTTCTACTAGAAATTCGATTTCAGGGGCGTTAAGAGAGTTAGCATGATGACACAGTGGCAGCACTGTTTGTTGCCCTGCCAGAGACCTGTCTTCAGCTCCTGTTCCAGGCTACAGAGCTGGACAGGAATAAGGTTTGCGGAGCTACCATGGGGATCCTCTCCAGTGCCACGGGACTCCCGCAGGATCCCCTCGAGGTCCGCGGGAATCCTTTGAAGATGGATGCAGGTACTGTGGGGTACCCACGGTAGTGTAATGCCATGCCAACCTACCTCCCTATCCTTGGTGTTGCCTCAAACTCCTCCTCTTTGGTGATCAGTCTACAGAGCCTTGAGCTGCGCGGTGCAGGAAGATGGGGAAGTCTCACGGAACTTCAAACCACAAGACTTCCCCAGCATCCTGCACTGCATGGCTCAAGTCTCTGCAGAGTCTGATCGCTGTGCAGGTGCAGAGGAGGAATTTAAAGCAGCACTGTGAGTAATGGCTGGATAGGGGGACCACAGGACAGAGTGTGGGAAGGATGGAGGGGGGCATGAGAGAAACTGGGTAAAAGCTGGGGAGGGGCATAAAAGAAACTGAATGAAGGCTGAGGAGAGGGGGCATGAGAGAAACTAAGTGAAGGCTGGGGGGTGGCATGAGAAAGGGTGGGTGAAAGCTGAGGGAGAGGCAATAGCAGTTTCCTGTATTAGCATCTCTTTTACATGATTTGAAGTACTGTTAAGCTGTAAAAAAAAACGGAGATAATGTGTATATGTGTATATCAAGTGTGGCATGTAATATTTAAAGTAAGCATTTATGTTTTTATTGCAAGATGTATTAAAATGTTAATCACTGAATTTGGACATTTAAAAATTTGAGTGTCTCTAAAGGGATTGTAATTATATTTCATGGTTCTGTGCTGCTGTTTTTAAATTCTATAATCTCAATTTAAATATTTCAAAGATAATAAAGTTTTATTAATGTCTTGTACTTTATTTTGTGTATACAAAGAAACAGATAAGCAGAATTACAGTGTGACTGCAGCTATCTCAGTGAAATGCAGGAAACAGAATATATTTTTTTTTAGTTTTAGTGTGAATAAAGCTTTGTGTTTCCAGTTTACCCTATTGATAGCAAAACTGTAGTCACGTAGCAAGGGGCAGTTGGGAGCCATGGCTCCCTGAGCACCAGCCCAAAGGGGGTGCTCAAAGAGCACGATGGAGTGGGGAACATGGGCCTCGGTCTGACCAAACTCGCCCCATCCAGCATCAGTCCCCTTCTCCCAACTAAACAGAGCAGTGCCAGAACCTCCTTCAGGGAGGCAGCAGCTTGTTCCTTCACTTCTGCCACTCTGCCTGTCATGAGTTTAGTTTATTAGAAGTCTTAATGTACTTATTTTTAGGCTTAGATAAGGAAATAGCAAAGTGGTTTACAATAAAAATTACGGAAAATAAATGAAAGTTCTATCATCCATCAATGAGAAAGCCTGTAATCCCTGGAAATCATGGAGCTGGAACAATTATATACCAGGGACAATAGGTTCTCCTTTCAAGTGATGAGGAAGTAAACTTCATCCTGAGGGGCTAAAGAATTAAAAAAAAAAAAAAATCAGTGGTCTGGTTGTGTCTAGGAAAAGAGTGTATGGGTTTGGTAATAGCAATTGATTAACATATAGGAGTGGTACTAGATGAGGAGTAGGTTGGAAAGATAAATAGGAATGCTGGAATGAAGTATATACGTTATGGATACTAGCAAATTCTTAAATCTTATTGGAAACCAATGACAAACACTGCATAAATATACATGAGAATAGGTACATCTATATCTCACAAGATACAGGAATTACCTGTTCTCATTATTTAAACACCCAAAGGAGTGCTGACAGCCAGAACTGGGTCAGGATAGGCAGAGTGGCAGGAGCAAAAGGCTAAACAGGATGATGGTGCTGAGCACCCCCAATATCAAGCAACATCCTCGACTGTGTCTTTATAAGGTAATTTGTCTTATCTCCAATCATTTTGAAAAGTTGGCACCTATGTATGCTAGGCTGAGCTGATAGGAGAAGAGGACTGCGGGTGGAGATTGACAATGTCATTAGCCAAAAGGGCAAACATGAACGGATACTGTCAGATGCTGAAGGAGGCTGATGCTGGGAAAGTAAGTGTGACCAAGCTGTGAACCCTGGGAACAGGGAGATTAGGACTTAACCTTATCACCTGAGACCCTTTATTTCCATGAAAGTCAAAGGGAAAACAGTTTGTAATGTGTCCTCACCTGCATAGGGTTACCATATTTGCAAAGATGTAAAAGAGGACACAAAAAAAATGGCACCCCGCCATGCTGCAGCCCACTGCACAATCACCTTGACCTCTCCCCCTCAAGAAAGCCAGATTCTAAAAGCAGTGAAAATGCTGGTAGAAGTAACAGAAATAAATTTTTTCTGTACTCTGCTAAATATAAAATTTCTATGTGCTTTTGAGTTCTCTCTGTGAGGTTTCTGGTTGTTTTTGAGTGGATTGTTTTTTCATTTAGCTGTGACTACTAGCGCAGCCTTGAGCGGTCTCTGTGTGTGGCACGAGTGGGCCATTCTTCCGTTTAGCTGTGTCTTCTAGCACAGTCCTGTGCATCCTCTCTGTTTGATTCTGTTTGAGTGGGTGGTTCTGTTTGCTGTGACTACTAGCTCAGCCTTGAGTTACCTCTGTGTGTGATTTCTGTTTGACTTGGTTAGGATTATGCATTTATAGCTGTGGATCTAGCACAGCCCTGAGTGGCCTCTCTGTTTGGTTCTGTTTGTGCTTGAGTGGGTGGTTCTTCTGTTTAGCTGAGACTACTAGCCTAGCCCTGTGCTACCTCTCTGTGTGATGTCTGTTTGACTTGGTTAGGACTATTCATTTATAGCTAAGTTCTAAGCCCAGTCCTGTTCTGCCTTCCTGTGTGGTTTTCTTATCTTTTATTTGTGGTTTCTACCATGTGAGTCTAAGTGGGGTTGTTTTTTCCCCTTCAGTTTCTTTGTGCCTGTGTGTAGGGTCTTTTGACCCCTTGTTTGTGGCTCTGTTTAGTGCAGTGTGTGTTCATTGCTTGAGTGGTAGTTGCTGAAGAGATTCTGTTCTGTTTCTTTTCCCTTCCCTTTGGTATGATTCTGTTCCAGTTCAGCCGTGAGGCCCGTACACTTGGACTCTACGAGTGGGTTCCGGATTGGCCATGAGGCCTGCCTGAGTGGTCTGTCTCCCTTTTCTGGTGGTGCTTGTTGCTTGTCTTGAGTGTGCTCTATTTGCCATGTCTGGTATTCAGTTTGTATTCAGTGCCTGGTTCGCCTCTGCTCTGCGCCTCCCCAGAGGACTTGTTTGCTGCAGCCTGGCTACAGCCCAAGAGCTCACCATCCCAGGTTCCGTGACAAAATCATCTTGACAAACTGCATTGGTTTCCCATAGCAAAACGTAGGTTCAAAGCTGTCTGTTTAGTTTTTCAAATCTTACAGGGTTTCACCTCTGAACTGCTAAGACCACTTTGTTATGTTTGGTCCAGTGTATCAGACTGAAAGAACAACTGAAGCTAGCATCACCATTTCAAAAGACAATTCAAAATTGGAAGATTTTCATCTCTCTATTCCCTGTACTTGGAGTTAAAATATGGAACACTACCTATTGCTATCAGAACAGAAAACAGCTACCTTAACTTCAGGAAGAGGCTAAAACGTTTTCCCAAAACTTCATAACAATCCATTGACTTCTACTCCTAGTATCATCCATTATCCTTTCCTATAATGTTTTTGGTCTCGTGTTACACCAATGGTCTCTAATTGTTCTCATACCTCACTAACATCAGCTTTTGTCTCACCTAGAATGTAAACTGCACTGAACCCTGGAAAGGGGATATTAGCAGTAAACAAGAGTTGATTTGATTTGATTTGATTAGATTATTCTTGGAGGAGTTGGGGATGCCATGATTATTGCTTTAAAAATCAAAATCTTGAGTGGGGGCTGTGAGCCTGAACTCTAATTCTTTTAAACACTTGTTAATGTCTCTGCACACTGCTCTAACATCTTACTTTTCCTTTCCTGTTCACACTATGTTGTCCAATCCCAGCTGACAGCAGGAGAGTCAGTGGCAGGGCAGACCAAGTGCATCTCTACTCTATTTTTCTTGTTCCCAGCAGTGTCCAATAGAAATCTGCAGAGCATTGGGCAGGTCGAACAGCTGATATGATCTGTGAGGAATCAGCACAGGGAATAGCAGATTAGAGCATTAGGCCCACTTCACTGGTGGCTGTACTCTGACAGCTGGGCTCGGACCACCTGGGAAGGGGGAAGGAAGGTAATAGAGTATGGGAATGTGCAAATGTAAACATAGGCCCCTGGATGCTGGAGACCCATAGTACGCCATTGTATTACTATCTGAGCGAAATAGAGTTTAGGTAAATGAACTTGTCTGTACATTTAGAGAGAGAGAGAGAGACCAAGAGAAGGGAGAGCTGACAAAGGAGTAGGCCAGTAAAAGCAGATAACAGTATAATGTCCTCACATCTTAAGGTCTAGACCATTCTGCTGTGCCTGCCAGAGATAGAGAAGTAATCTCCATGTACTGCTTGCTTGCTTTATTTATTAGAGTTTATGTACTGGGGTTTTTTTTTTAAGAAATTCACCCTAGACGATTTACAGCAAGAATATGTAGAACAAAGGCAATAGACAAAGCAGTAAAAATATTCAGATAACAATGTATAGTATATGCTACTTAAAATGTCAATACAATATGCAATAAAACATCTTAATAGCATAGGGTGTAGCAATGGTGGAACACAGAGGTAAGGTAGAGGAAGAGGAGCTAAATAAGATGACTAATGTCAGAAATATGCATGAATATAATCTCAACTAGGGGAGGCGTGGATAAGCAAGTCCTGCTACAATATGTTCAGACCAGTGTTAATCCTGGTATGTGACTAGCAAGTTAGTTGTTTCTTCCATTAAAGGCTGTGGAGAAAAAACAAGCTTTTACCTGCTTCTTAAAGTAAACATAGTCTTTCACTGAACAAAGCCTTTGATAATGTGCATTCCAGATTAGGGAAAGCTTGTTGGCAGATGTCAATATTGTGTGATATACTTTGGAGAGGGTGTGGTTAGGGTTAATCCTTAGAAGGACAATTGCAACCTTGGAGGTGTGTAGAGGGAGATCCTGTTCTTCAATTACTCTGGCCCATTTCCTTTAAGAACCTTTAATATCAGGCATTGATTTTTAAATTTAACCCTGCATTGTACTGGTAACCAGTGAAGTGTTTGCAGAAATAGTGAGAAGTGGTCATGTATCTCAGTGTTCTCCGAGGACAAGCAGGCTGCTTGTTCTCACTGATGGGTGGCGTCCATGGCAGCCCCAGGTCCGGAAAATCTTCCTAGCAACAAAGCCTGCTAGAGCCTTCGAGCGCTTTGGCACAGCAATCTTTCCTGCCAGTCGCACGAGAGTCCCGCTTCAGTCTTCTTTTTCCCTGCGGTCAGAGCAGCTGTTTTTCGGTTGCTCTGTTTTCGTTCGTGTCAGCTCGCGTTTGAGCTATTTTTCCTTGTAAAAAAAAAACTTTTGTTTGCGTGTGTGGCCTTTTTGGCCACCCGTACGGGTTTTCTCCCTTTTTGTGCCCTTCTTTTGGCACCATCGCAAGTCTTGATTTCGCTGCCACTATTTTTCCGTTGATGACATCGAGGATCGCCAGCGGCTTCAAGAAGTGCACTCGGTGCAACCGGGCAATCTCAGGCACCGACCCACACGCGTGGTGTATTCAGTGCCTTGGGGCCGAGCATCGCCCCGACGCGTGCAAGTTGTGTCTTAGCCTTAAAAAGCGGACACAGGCATCGAGACAAGCTCAGCGGGAGCGTCTGGAGCTTTGCCCGGTACTTCAGCGTTGACGTTGACAGCGGTACCGAGGTCATCGGCAGTGTCGATGTCGGCACCGGAGAGTGCATCGACGTCAGGAGTGCAGGTAATGGCTGTCCAGAGACCATCAGACGCTAGCAGCAGTGAGCCATCGAGTGGGTCTCCACCTGCCTCGAAGGCTCCTGCGGTGCATGCCCATCGGGACCATCCTCTTTCGGACCTGACCCCGAGAAGACGTGTGGATTCCACGTCCTTGTCGCTACCGAGGGGTACCGGTGACGTGCCTCGAGTGAAGGCGAAGAAGCACCGTCATCTGTCTCCTCGTCACGGTACCAAGAGCTCTGGGGCGTCGAGGGATTTGGCACCCGTGAAGCGTTGACGCCGGGAGGACCGCTCACCCTCCATACAAGAGGTGTCGATGCGCCGGTCTCTAGATAGCCCAGTGCCACCTCCTCGTCCTCGGCAGATTCTGGCTTCGACTCCTGCACCGATCCCACAGCCTTTCTTGATAGACACTCTTGACAAGTGCCTTCGAGCCATTCTTCCAGGGATTCTGGAAGGGCTGCTGTGACCGTCTGTTCCGGTACTGGGGGTGCTTGCCCCCACAGTACCGTTGATAGATGCACAGCTGGCTCCCCGCCTGTGGTGAGGTCTCCGACGTCTGTGCCGCTTGCAGCGTCGGCCTCGGCTGCCACCCAGGTTGACTGCTCGTCGACATCGCTGGAGGGAGCTTCATCGCCGCTTGCACAGGAGTCGACTTCTCAACATCACCATCGAGGACATGGTTCTTCGGCGTCGAGACGGGCCTGGTTTCGGACTGCACTTAGAGAGCTCATGTCTGACACCGAGGGAGAGGCCTCGTGGGAAGCAGAGGAGGACCTAAGATGTTCTTCCCTCTGACCTACTCCTTCGCCAGAGAGAAAGCTTTCTTCCCCGGAGAGTCTGTCTTTCTCTTCCTTTGTGCGGGAAATGTCTACAGCCATTCCCTTCCCTGTGGTATCTGAGGATGAGCCCAGGGCCGAGATGTTCGAGGTCCTGGACTATCCTTCGCCACCTAAGGAGTCTTCCACTGGTCCTCTGCATAATGTCCTCAAGCAGACATTGCTCAGGAACTGGATGAAACCATTATCTAATCCCACCATCCCTAAGAAAGCGGAGTCCCAGTATCGGATCCATGGAGAACCTGAGTTGATAAAGTCCCAGTTACCTCACGACTCTGCGGTTGTGGATTCCACTCTCAAGAGAGCCGAGAGTTCTAGAGACTATGCCTCGGCGCCCCCGGAATAATGTGAAGCAACTGGCGGACTTGGTCGATCAGCTCCCTTCGGAGCAGGCCAAGCCTTTTCAGGGGGTGGTCAGGCCGCTGAAGGTGTGTCATAAATTCCTGTCCAGGGGTGCTTACGACTCTTTTGATGTGGCATCCAGGGCCGCTGCTCAGGGTATAGTGATGCGCAGACTCTCATGGCTGTGTGCCTCTGACCTGGACAATCGAGTCCAGCAATGGCTTGCGGATGTTCCTTGCCGGGGGGATAATATTTTTGGTGAGAAAGCCGAGCAGGTGGTAGAGCAGCTCCACCAGTGGGAAACTGCACTCGACAAACTCTCCCACCGGGCGCCTTCATCTACCTCATCAGGTAGACGTTTTTACGGGGGAAGGAGGAATGCTCCCTATACTTATAAGCATAGGTACAATCCACCTTCCCGACAGCCTGCTCAGGCTCAACCCCAGGGCGCTCATTCACGTCAACAGTGTGCGTCTCGACAGGCCCCTGCAGCTCCCCAGCAGAAGCAAGGGACGGGCTTTTGACTGGCTCCAGGCGAGCATAGTCGCAATAAAAGTGTCTGTGCCGGACAATCTACCGGTCGGGAGGAGGTTAGCATTTTTTCACCACAGGTGGCCTCTTATAACCTCCGATCGGTGGGTTCTCCAAATAGTCCGGCTAGGATACTCCCTCAATTTGATCTCCGCACCTCCACATTGCCCACCGGGAGCTCAGTCCTTCAGCTTCCAGCACAGGCAGGTACTTACAGAAGAACTCTCCTCTCAGTGCCAATGCGGTCGAGCCCATGCCACTGGGGCAAGAAGGGCTAGGATTCTATTCCAGGTACTTCCTTGTGCAAAAGAAAACAGGGGGGATGCTTCCCATCCTAGACCTAAGGGCCCTGAACAAATGTCTGATCCGAGAAAAGTTCAGGATGCTTTCCCTGGGCCCCCTTCTTCCCATGATTCAGAAAAACAACTGGCTATGCTCTCTGGACTTAAAGGATGCTTATACATAAATCCCAATACTGCCAGCTCACAGGCAGTATCTTCAATTCCGTCTGGGAACACAGCACTTTCAGTATTGTGTGCTGCCCTTTGGGCTCGCCTCTGTGCCCCGCATGTTCACCAAATGCCTGGCGGTCATTGCAGCGTCGCTACGCAGGCTGGGAGTGCATGTGTTCCCTTATCTCTACGATTGGCTGGTGAAGAACACCTCAGAGGCAGGAGCTCTACAGTCCATGCAGATGACTATTCAACTCCTGGAGCTACTGGGGTTTGTCATAATTTACCCAAAGTCCCACCTTCTTCCAGTTCAGAGACTAGAATTCATAGGAGCCCTGCTAGACTCGCAGATGGCTCATGCCTACCTCCCTGAAGCGGGACAGACAATTTTTGTCGCTGGTTTCCTTGGCCAGAGCGTCTCAGTAGATCACAGCTCGGCAGATGTTGAGGCTCTTGGGCCATATGGCTTCCACAGTTGATGTGACTCCCATGGCCCGGCTTCACATGATATCAGCTCAGTGGACCCTAGCTTCCCAGTGGTATCAAGCTGCAGGGGATCTAGAGGGTGCAATCCAGTTGTCCACTGCTTTTCATGATTCCCTGCTATAGTGCACAATTTGAATCAATTTGACCTTGGGCTGTCCCTTTCAAATTCCTGAGCCACAAAAAGTGCTGACAACGGATGCATCTCTCCTGGGGTGGGGAGCCCATGTAGATGGGCTTCACACTCGATGACTTTGGTCCCTCCAAGAAATAGGTCTTCAGGTCAATCTCCTGGAGTTGTGAGCGATCTGTAACACTCTAAAGGCTTTCAGAGATTGGCTGTCCTATCAAATTATTCAAATTCAGACAGACAATCAGGTTGCCATGTACTATGTCAACAAGCAGGGGGGCACCGGATCTCGTCCCCTGTGTCGGGAAGCCGTCAGATGTGGCTTTGGGCTCGCCGTCACGGCATGTTTCTCCAAGCCACGTATCGTAAACAACAGTCTGGCCAACAGGTTGAGCAGGATAATGCAACCTCACGAGTGATCACTCAACTCAGGCATGGTTCGCAAGATCTTCCGGGAGTGGGGCACCCCCTCGGTAGATCTTTTTGCCACTCAGATCAATCACAAGGTCCCTCAGTTCTGTTCCACGCTTCAGGCCCATGACAGACTAGCGTCAGATGCCTTTCTCCTTCATTGGGGGAGGGGCATTTTGTATGCATATCCTCCCATACCTCTGATGGGGAAGACTTTGCTGAAACTCAAGCAAGACCGTGGAACCATGATTCTGATTGCACCCTTTTGGCCACTTCAGATTTGGTTCCCTCTTCTTCTGGAGTTATCCTCCGAAGAGCTGTGGCGATTGGCGTGTTTTCCAACCCTCATCACTCAGAACGAGGGGACACTTCTGCATCCCAACCTCCAGTCTTTGGCTCTCACGGCCTGGATGTTGAGAGCGTAGATTTCGCTTCCTTGGGTCTTTCTGAGGGTGTCTCCCGAGTCTTGCTTGTTTCCAGGAAAGATTCCACAAAGAGGTGTTACTCTTTTTAATGGAGGAGGTTTGCCGTCTGGTGTGATAGCAAGGCCCAAGATCCTCGTTCTTGTCCTACACAGACCCTGCTTGAATACCTTCTTCACTTATCAGAGTCTGGTCTTAAGACCAACTCCTTAAGAGTTCATCTGAGTGCTATTAGTGCTTATCATTATCGTGTGGAAGGTAAGCCTATCTCTGAACAGCCTTTAGTTGTTCGATTCATGAGAGGTTTGCTTTTGTCAAAGCCCCCTGTCAAACCGCCTACGGTGTCATGGGATCTCAACGTCGTTCTCACCCAGCTGATGAAGCCTCCTTTTGAGCCACTGAATTCCTGCCAGCTGAAGTACTTGACCTGGAAGGTCATTTTCTTGGTGGTGGTTACTTCAGCTCATAGAGTCAGTGAGCTTCAAGCCTTGGTAGCCCATGCTTCCTATACTAAATTTCATCATAACAGAGTAGTCCTCCGCACTCACCCTAAGTTCTTGCCAAAGGTGGTGTCAGAGTTCCATCTGAACCAGTCAATTGTCTTGCCAACATTTTTTCCCCGTTCTCATACCCGCCCTGCTGAATGTCAGTTGCACACATTGGACTGCAAGAAAGCATTGGCCTATGTGGAGCGGACAAGCCCCTTCAGACAGTCTGCCCAAATGTTTGTTTCTTTCGACCCCAACAGAAGGAGAGTGGCTGTCGGGAAACACACCATTTCCAATTGGTTAGCAGATTGCATTTCCTTCACTTACGCCCAAGCTGGGCTGACTCTTGAGGGTCATGTCACGGCTCATAGTGTTCGAGCTATGGCAGCGTCAGTGGCCCACTTGAAGTCAGCCACTATAGAAGAGATTTGCAAGGCTACGACGTAGTCATCAGTCCACACAATCATATCTCATTACTGCCTTCAGCAGGATACCCGACGTGACAGTTGGTTTGGGCAGTCGGTGCTGCAGAATCTGTTTGGGGTTTAGAATCTAACTCTACCCCCCTAGGCCCATTTTTATTCTGTTCCAGGCTGCACTCTCAGGTGTTTCTTTGTAGGTCAATTCTTGTTCTCTCCTCGCCGTTGCGAGGCCCAATTGACCCTGTTTGTTATTTTGAGTGAGCCTGGGCGCTAGGGATACCCCATCTGTGAGAACAAGCAGCCTGCTTGTCCTCAGAGAAAGCGAAGTTACTTACCTGTAGCAGGTATTCTCCAAGGACAGCAGGCTGATTGTTCTCATAAACCCGCCCTCCTCCCCTTTGGAGTTGTTCCTTTTCTTTGGTTTTGCTTTCTAAGTTGACTGAAGCGGGACTCTCGTGCGACGGGCAGGAAGATGGCCGCACATGTGCGGTGCGCGTGCTCACGCACTCAAAGGCTCTAGCAAGCTTTGTTGCTAGGAAGATTTTCCGGACCTGGGGCTGCCGTGGACATCACCCATCAGTGAGAACAATCAGCCTGCTGTCCTTGGAGAATACCTGCCACAGGTAAGTAACTTCACTTTTCCCATGTCCAGTCCTGGAGTACCCTTTGCCAGTCATGTTTTCAAGATACCCACAATGGATATGCATGAAAGAGATCTGCATATAATGGTGGCAATGTATGCAAATCAAGTTCATGCGTATTCATTCTGGATGTCCTGAAAACCTGACTGGCAAGAGGTACTCCAGGACTGGACTTGGGAAGCATTGATGTAGCTTACAACTTTTTATCAGTCCTGCTGCAGCATTCTGAATCAATTAGAGCTGGTGCAACCCCGTTGTAGTCATAGTAACGTAGTAGATGACGGCAGAAAAAGACCTGCACGGCCCATCCAGTCTGCCCAACAAGATAAACTGATATGTGCTACTTTTTGTGTATACCTGACCTTGATTTGTATCTGCCATTTTCAGGGCACAGACCGTAGAAGTCTGCCCAGCACTAGCCCTGCCTCCCATCCACTTGCCCCGCCTCCCACCACCGGCTCTGCCACCCAATTTCCGCTAAGCTTCTGAGGATCCATTCCTTCTGAACAGCATTCCTTTACATTTATCCCATGCCTTTTTGAATTCCGTTACCGTTTTCATCTCCACCACTTCCCGCGGGAGAGCATTCCAAACATCCACCACTCTCATGAAAAAGTACTTCCTGACATTTTTCCTGAGTCTGCCCCCCCCCCCCACCCCCCTTCAACCTCATTTCATGTCCTCTAGTTCAACTGCCTTCCTGTCTCCGGAACAAGTTCGTTTGCGGATTAATACCTTTCAAATATTTGAACGTCTGTATCATATCATCCCTGTTTCTCCTTTCTTCCAGGGTATACATATTCAGGTTAGCAAGTCTCTCCTCATCAATTTTGTAACGCAAATCCTGTACCATTTTTATAGCTTTTCTTTGCACCGCTTCAATTTTTTTTACATCCTTAGCAAGATATGGCCTCCAAAACTGAACACAATACTCCAGGTGGGGCCTCATCAATGACCTGTACAAGGGTATCAACCATTTTTTTTTTTAGTTACATTTGTACCCCATGCTTTCCCACTCATGGCAGGCAATGGAGGGTTAAGTGACTTTCCCATAGTCAGAAGGAGCTGCCTGTGCCAGGAATCAAACTCAGTTCCTCAGGACCAAAGTCCACCATCCTAACCACTAGGCCACTCCTCCACTCTAGCAAACTAGAGGTTGATTTTCATTAATGCGGCATGCTGATGTTATATGATGACAAGAAAAAGTATTTTACACATAAACTTAATAGATACTGAGGCTATTGGTTCAAATGGTGGAAGAAGTAATTGAGCCATGTAGGAGTTGTAGATTGCAGTGGTGGTCAAAGATGCATCAAGCCTTTCAAGAACTGTTTCATTACTGAGTGAGCAGCTATAGTCTTGACATCATAACCATTATGAAAGGAAACTATACCCGCTAGTGGACCTTCACTAAAGATGTTTTCATGGATCTAGCCAGTTTCTCCCTTCTAGCCAACTGATGAGTTGAACATAGACTATTCTTTTCATTAATTATATTTGTAATAGAATTTAAAAAAAATACATTCACAATCCTTAAAGAATCTCATAAATGAGAAGAACTACCCAATAAAAATACCCTTCTTCTTCAAAAAGAGAGAAAAAGCAGCTTAACTTTAGCCACGATGTAACAGTGGCCCCACAGACTGTTCTAAGTTTTCCAAGAAATAGGATGTTAGATACTGGCCAGAAACTTTCAAGGTTGTTCTTTAGCAAAGGACACACCATTACCCTTTATAACTCTGGTAGTTGCCTATTAGAAGGGATAGAGTTCATGATTTTTATTACCCCTTCTATGAAGCCCCTGCTTGTGTACTGCACTATACTTGATGAACTTGAAAGAATAGCTTAGTTGGTCAAAGGCTTCTTAGGATTATATCAAGGCCCTGCTCAGTTATTAGGTTGACTCCCTTATGTCTGTGTAAGGAGGGTGTAAGTTTGTGTGCTTCTGGTTTACTGACAGGAGACCAGGTGAAACTGCCCATAAAGCCTGACAGAGACTTTTAATTTTGTTGACAAAGTATGCAGCAAAATCATTGCAGTTTAGTTTTGACTGGGAAGGCTGGTTCTGTTGAGGTTACAGTAGGCTGTTTGCCTGTTCCACCAAGCACTTGTTCAGCATAGTAGCCTGTTCAATGCAATGAGAGAAATATTGGGCATCTTTTACTAAGGTCACTCTCGTTTTTAGCACATGCTAAAATTGTGGGTGCGCTAAACGTTAGAGATGCCAATGCATTCCTATGGGTGTCTCTAATGTTTAGCACACCCACAATTTTAGCATGTGTCAAAAATGTGAGCCCATTGTTTGTTGGTTGCTGTTAAGGCTTGGGGGTACTTTGTCATGTGCTTTCTACAGTTTAGCCTATCCTTGTCCAGTTTCCATCCTTCACGTTTAAGGGTCTGAAATTCTAGAGAGAACCAAGGTGAGTGGGGTATAAGACCTTTAGTAGTGCAGTTTTCTCTAGGGTCTTAGCTAAGTGTGGATTCCAAATATCAACCTACTACTACTACTACTACTAACTAGCATTTCTAAAGCGCTACTAGGGTTACGCAGCGCTGTACAATTTAGACATAGAAGGACGGTCCCTGCTCAAAGAGCTTACAATCTAAAAGACAAGAGAACAATCTAAAGACAAGTGAACAATCTAGAGGACGAGTGAACAGTTAATCTGATAGAGTGGATAGATAGGGGCATTCTGTCTATCTAGAGCGGTTAGGCGCCGAAGGCAGCATAGAAGAGGTGAGTTTTAAGCAGAGATTTGAAGATGGGTAGGGAGGGGGCATGGCGTATGGGTAAAGGAAGATTGTTCCAGGCATAGGGTGAAGCAAGGCAGAATGAGCGGAGCCTGGAGTTGGCAGTGGTGGAGAAGGGTACTGAGAGAAGGGCTTTGTCCTGTGAGCGGAGGTTACGGGCGGGAACATAGGGGGAGATGAGGGTGGAGAGGTAGTGAGGAGCCGCAGACTGAGTGCACTTGTAGGTAAGGAGGAGGAGCTTGAATTGTATGCGATATCTGATTGGAAGCCAATGAAGTGACTTGAGGAGAGGGGTGATATGAGTATATCGGTTTTGGCGGAATATAAGACGTGCAGCAGCGTACTGAACTGATTGAAGGGGGAATAGATGGCTGAGTGGGAGGCCGGTGAGGAGTAAGTTGCAGTAATCAAGGCGAGAGGTAATGAGAGCGTGGACGAGAGTTCTGGTGGTGTGCTCAGAGAGGAAAGGGCGAATTTTGCTGATGTTGAAGAGGAAGAAGCGACAGGTCTTGGCAGTCTGTTGGATATGCGCAGAGAAGGAGAGGGAGGAGTCAAAGATGACTCCGAGGTTGCGGGCAGATGGGACGGGGAGGATGAGGGTGTTATCAACAGAGATAGAGAGTGGAGGAAGAGGAGAAGTGGGTTTGGGAGGAAAGACGAGGAGCTCGGTCTTGGACATGTTCAGCTTCAGGTGGCGGTTGGACATCCATGCCGCGATGTCGGATAAACAGGCCGATACCTTGGCCTGGGTCACCGCGGTGATGTCAGGTGTGGAGAGGTATAGCTGAGTGTCATCGGCATAAAGATGATACTGGAAACCATGAGACGAGATCAGCGAGCCCAGGGAAGAGGTGTAGATTGAGAAGAGAAGGGGTCCAAGGACAGATCCCTGGGGAACTCCAACACATAGTGGGATGGGAGTGGAGGAAGATCCATGGGAGTGTACCCTGAAGGTGCGGTGGGAGAGATAAGATGAGAACCAGGAGAGGACAGGGCCTTGGAATCCAAAAGAGGATAACGTGGCAAGAAGTAAATCATGGTTGACAGTGTCAAACGCGGCGGAAAGATCGAGGAGGATGAGGATGGAGTAATGACCTCTGGATTTGGCCAGGAGCAGGTCATTGCAAACTTTAGAGAGTGCTGTTTCTGTCGAGTGCAGAGGGCGAAAACCGGATTGAAGTGGATCGAGGATGTCATGAGAGGAGAGAAAATCAAGGCAGCGGCTGTGAACGGCGCGCTCAAGTAATTTGGAAAGGAAGGGTAAAAGAGAGATGGGGCGGTAGTTAGAGGGGCAGGTAGGGTCAAGTGAAGGTTTTTTTAGGAGAGGTGTGACAACAGCGTGTTTGAAGGTGTCAGGGACAGTCGCCGTGGAGAGAGAGAGGTTGAGGATGCGACAGATGGCGGGGGTGACAGTATGGGAGATAGTGTTGAGTAGGTTGGTGGGGATGGGATCAGAGGAACAGGTGGTGCATTTCGAGGAGGAAAGAAGGCGGGAAGTTTCAGCCTCGGTGATCTCCGGAAAGGAGGAGAAGGAGACCTGGGTAGGTTGGTTGAGGGAGAGGGTTAAAGGGTGAAGGGGAGGTGGAGGTTTGGTCGTGAACTCAAGGTTGATCTTTTGCACTTTGTCGCGGAAGTAGTCGGCCAGTGATTGAGGAGAGAGAGAAGGGGGAGTAGGAGTGGGGGGCACTTTTAGGAGGGAGTTAAGGGTGGTGAAGAGACGACGAGGGTTGGAGCTGAGAGAATTGGTCAATTGGGTGTAGTAGTCCTGTTTTGCACGGAATAGGGAGGAGTGGAGGGAGGATAGCATGAATTTGTAGTGGAGGAAGTCTGAAAGGGTACGAGATTTCCTCCAGAGGCGCTCAGCGGATCGGGTGCAGGAGCGAAGGTAACGGATGCAAGGAGTCAGCCAGGGCTGGGGATTGGTGCGCTTTGTGGGACGGGAGATGGATGGCGCGAGGGTGTCCAAAGCAGAGGAGAGAGCGGTATTGTAAGCGGAGACCGCTGTGTCGACAGTTACGAGGGACGTGATGGAGGGGAGGAGATTAGAGATAGTAGATGATAGGGTGGAGGGGTCAATAGCCTGGAGGTTCCTGGAGGTGGTGGTTAAAGTTGGACGGGGTGGAGGGGGGGGGGAGTGAAGAAGTGTGAATGTGATCAGGTGATGGTCGGAGAGAGGAAGAGCTGAGACGTGGAAATTGGAGGGTGAGCCGGAGGAGGAGAGGACGAGGTCAAGACAATGTCCGTCACGGTGAGTAGGGGTGGTGGAGCACAGCTGGAGGTTGAAGGAGGATGTTAGGGTGAGGAACTTAGAAGTATGGGGGTCGGATAGGTCATCAGCATGTACGTTAAAGTCTCCGAGAATGAGGGACGGAGATGAGGGGTCAAGAAAGACAGAGAGCCAAGCATCAAAGTCGGTAAGGAAGGAAGGGAAGGATTTATCCGGGGGGCGGTAAATGACTGCCACTCTGAGTGGTAGCGGGTAAAATAGCCGGATGGAATGGACTTCGAAGGATGGGAAGCAGTGCGATTGCGGTAGGTGGAGGGGTTGGAAACTACAGGAGGGTGATAGTAGTAGCCCAACGCCTCCGCCGCGGCCGATTGGGCGGGGCGTGTGGGAGAAGAGATAGCCTCCATGGCAGAGGGCTGCAACTGAGGCAGAGTCTTCCGGGGAGATCCAGGTTTCGGTTAGGGCGAGCAGTTGAAGGGAGCGAGAGATAAAGAGATCGTGGGTGAGAGGCAGTTTGTTGCAGACTGAGTGGGCATTCCACAAGGCGCATGAGAAGGGGAGGGAGGAGGGGGGAAGGAGGGGAATAGAGACGAGATTGGAAACATCCCGGGACCGTTCACAAGGATAGGATGGGGACAGGTGGGGGGGACCCGGATTAGGGTTAATGTCTCCTGCGGATAGCAGGAGGAGGAGCAAGAGAGTGCGGAGGAGGGTGGGGGAGGTCGGGCGACGAAGGCGACGAAGACGGGGTGTACTTAGGAGGAAAGGGGATGGGTTAATGGCAGGAAGGAAGTGCTGAAGGTTGAGAGCCAGGAAGGAGGAGGGGGACAAGAGGGATGGTGAGGTGAGGGATGGAGGTGAATAGGGTATTGTGGTTGCGGGCAGGGTAGGAGGGCAGCGGGTAGTTCTAATGGTAGACAGTGGGAGTGGGGGGGAAAGAAGATTAGGAAGGGACAGGGCAAGGAAGAGAACATGGACAGGGGCCATAGGTAGTGACTGAGGTGTAGCAGGTGACTATATAGTGACTGAGGTGTTGAGCAGTTAACAAGTGTTGGTGGGTGAGTCTGTAATGACTGAAGTATTAGGCAGATAGATAGGGCTTGAAGCAAGGTTTTGGGTTGGCGATTAGGTAAGTCTATGGCTGAAAATCTGGCAGGCAGGTAGGTAAGTCAATGGCTGGTTTGGGTTGGCGATTAGGTAAGTCTATGGCTGAAAATCTGGCAGGCAGGTAGGTAAGTCAATGGCTGAGCAGGCAGGTTGATTGGCTAGTAGGCAGGCGGGAACAGGTGATTGGCTAGCAGACAGGTTGATTGGCTAGGGGCTGGATCAGGCGAGTTGAAACATGGTGGAGCAGATGGACTGGAACAAGCAGGCTGGAGCATGTGGACTGGAACAGGCAGGCTGGAGCATATGGACTGGAGCTAGCAGGGGATGCAGGTTCAGGCAGACTGGAACACGTTGGAGCAGCTGGACTGGAACATGCTAGAGCAGCTGGGACAGGCAGGCTGGAACACGCTGGAGCTGATGGACTGGAGCAAGCAGGCTGGAGCAGATGGATTGGAGGGAGCAGGGAGAAGCTGGGTCAGGGGACTGGAACAAGTTGGAGCAGACGGACTGGGAGAGGCCGGGGGAAGCTGGAATAGACGGACTGGAACAAGCTGGAGCCGATGGACTGGAGCAGCCAGGGAGAAGCAGGATCGGGCAGGCTGGAGTAGATGAACAGGCAAGAAGTAGCTGGATCAGATGAACTGGAACAAGCTGGAGCCGATGGACTGGAGCAGCCAGGGAGAAGCAGGATCGGGCAGGCTGGAGTAGATGAACAGGCAGGAAGTAGCTGGAACAGATGAACTGGAACAAGCTGGAACCGATGGAACAATCTGGAGCCGATGGACTGGAGCAGCCAGGGAGAAGCAGGATCAGGCTGGCAGGAGAAGATGAATAAGTAGGAAGAGGCTGGATCAGTTGAACTGGAACAAGCTGGAGCCGATGGGATAAGCTGGAGCCGATGGACTGGATCTGGCAGGCTGGAGCAAGCTGGACTGGGGCAGCCAGGGAGAAGCAGGATCAGGCTAGCTGGAGCAAGCTGGGGTAGTTGGACCGGGGCAAGCAGGAGGATGTTGGATCAGGTAAACTGGATCAAGCTGTAGTTGGTGGACTGGAGCAGGCAGGGAGAGGCAGGATCTGGCAGGCTGGAGCAGGCTGGACTGGAGCAGCCAGGGACTGGAGAAGCAGGATCAGGCAGGTTGGAGCAAGCTGGGGTAGATGGACCGGGGCAGGCAAGCAGGGAGAAGCTGGATCGTGCGGATCGGAGCAAGCTGGAGCAGCTGGGCTGCCACACACGCCGCCCTCAGAGCAAGAGAGCAGATTGAGTGCTCGTGGAAGTCAGCGCCGCAGGGACCAAAGGATTGTCACTCACTACATGCGGATGGGGGCAGGCCGCGACCACGTGGCTGGTCGGGTAGTGTGGGGATCGGGCTACAGGGCCGGTCGCGCCGCGACGTAGGTGGACGAGCGCTCCCTTGTTATATCCACCTGGGTCGGCTGCACTGGCCTGAGACGGTCCCTGCTCTGACATTGTAGTTTTCTTTTCATCCACAGTCCAAGGCCTCTAGGAAATTCTCAGCCGTCACCTTTTTCTTGTCTCTGATATCCTTCCAAACGCTGGAAGATGCCATTTGTTTCAGGTGATCACTTAGAGAAAATTTGATTAGAAAGTGGTCTTGTCCATGATAGAGGTGTTATATCAATATTGCTATTCTGGTGTTCTGGGATGTCAACCCCCTTGTAGAGCAGTAAGTCTACTATATGACCCTTTTCATAAGTTGAAGAATTGATCACCTGTGTGAATTTTAGTGCTATCATTGTGTCTAGGAAAATAGATGTGGTAGCATCTGGGGGTTTAATATGTAGATAAGTCTCCCATGCTCATTAGCCTATGGAAACTCAAGGTTACCTCTGTAATCAGATTAAGGAGTTCTTGCACAGATGTGTTCTTAAGAGGTGCACAATATACCATCAGTAACCAGATTGGTTTTTCCTCTTCTAGCTGGATTAAAGGGAATTCTGATTCATTTAGCAGGGGGGGGGGATGGTGGTTCTGCACAGTTTGATTGTGTTCTGAATCAAGACTGCTACCCTTCCACCCCATCCCTCTAGTCTTAGTTAATGTTGGATATTGAAACCTATCGAGCATAGATCACACAGTGGTAATTCCATGGTTTTATCTAGCCAGGTTTCATTTATTCCTAAAATGTCTAGCTGCTGTTTACAAATGACATCATGGATCACTGAGGATTTCTTAGCAGCTGATCTAGTATTCACCAGGCCTATGATTCCAAAGGGTGGTCTGGAGTGCTGGGGATAGCTTGAATATGGCAATGAGGTGATCATGTAGATACTGTTAGGTAGGTGTTTGACCTCTTGCAATTTGCCTTATGTTTGGTTGGTGGGGATTATAGTTTCCTTTTTCACACTCCACTGAGATCCCAAATGTCTTTTGGTCTACTGGGCCAAGGCACATTATTGGTGTTGGATACTGCTTAGGCAAATTTCACTAGGTAATGCCACAGGCCTAAATGTCTGTGGATCAGCAAGCTTTTGGTACAGGTTTACCAGTTAGCACTGCAGGACTAGAGACTGTAAGTCAACAGGTCTGAGAGAATAAAGACTTTTTTATGTTTAACATTTTTTATTGATGACACACAAAAAATAGTATTCATCCAGTTTCAGCATACACTAAAATGCCAACAACATAACATACACAGTATAAATAAAACGTGAAAATCCGTCATCTACTTTTTAAATATTTTCCTTCCTTCCCCCCAACCCACCCTCCCTCTCCCCCCCCCCCCCCCCCCCTCTAAATATGAATCAACCTTTTTATTGATGACTATGCGGAGAAGACACATCTGACAGCATGGATATACAGATCTTCATATAAATGTAATCACTCATTAAACTAGAAGAATACAGAGCGTCATCAAGCTTTTTATATTGACAATCTATATCTTAGCTATGAAATCTCATAAAATGCCAAAACCTCACAATTGAGAACAAGAATTATAAGAACCTCAAAACTTTTATGGATGCCTCTCCTCCCTCCCCTCTTTACCATGAAGCTCATCCACCCGATAATGATGCCTGACACATAAAATGCGTCTCAGGATTCTAATTTTATTCTGTCCAAACATGCCTATTAAGAATAAAGACTTTTTAAATTCAGACCAGGCCTGGGACATCAAAGGCTTCCAATAATAGAAAATCAAGTGATTGTACTTCACACTCCTGTGTGAATTTCATTTGGAGGTTTGAGTTTTGATGTAGTGGTGGTTGAGAAACTTTAGTTTCACCAGAATCAGAATCATAAAGATGGTTATGTAGTTAAAAATAAAAATTCAGTTCACAAATTATAGTTATTCACTTTGCAGTTTCTAGTTTTGATATCCTTGGATGGTCAAGTTGTTGCAGGTTTCTGTACGCTTTTTCTTTTGCTGTCCAGGACGAGGATTGGAGGGAAGAGGTGAAGGGTCATAGACTTGATATACCACTTTTCTGTGTACAGTCAAAGCGGTTATTAGACATAGATATAGACCCAGCTCAGGTTATAGGGCATATAGAGTTGTGTGTAATATGCAGGGAAGGTAAAAGTGCCCTTTCTCCAAACAAAATAAATGAGAGAAAAACTCAAAGTAAACCCGAGGACTGGTGCCTCAACACAGATTGAACAGAAGTTTGTAAAAGTTTGAGCTGTAAATAAAGAAAAAAAATATATTATTTAATCTAAATTGTAGGAGCTTGATGTAATGTTGCATTGTGCAGGCTGTGTTTACAAAGGACTTTAACTTAGAGGCCATTACATCTCCTATGAGGGGTTAAGACCTAATAGGTCTTAGGTCTGTACCTAGGCTTATCAAACTCTTGAGATTATGTCTGTTAGTTCTTGAGCCACAGTGGCTGCAGTTTGTGGAATAGAGCAAAATACTTTCTCAAGATGTTTAATCAGGTACTGCTAGCCTTGCTGGACAAAGAAGACAGCGCAGTAAACTGGGGGGAGGGGGGGAATTGGAGTCATCTTACAATGATACAGCTGTCATGTGGGTTCTCTCTCTGATTTGGTCAACCTGGCTGATCAGGTGCATTTGAAGTAATTTGTGTAACTAAAATAATTTGCCCATTCCCCCCTCCAAATATTCCTTATCCCTGTTCTTAGCTTCTCTCCCCAACCCACACTTCTCAAACTCCAACCCAGCTAGTCCCAATCTCAATCTCTTTCCTACTAGCCAGCCTTCACCATTTTCTCTCCACTTCCAATCAGCTCTTTCCTGAGTTTATGAATCCTGTATTTGCTCTATAGATTTGTTGGTAGTTTCACCTCTCGAACAGCTGTTCTGTTTTCTTCTGGTACCACATGACTCTCGGCAAGTTTGAGCTGCTCAATGTCCAATCTCTTCTACTGACTTCTCAGTCTTATGCATAGTGGAAGAGCTTGGCCTCATATAGAACTGAATGGTGCAGGTAGAAAACAGAACAATTTGATATGGATGTAGTGCCAGTAGCAAGATTCTGGAGAAGAGGGAAGACAAGGGGCCACACTTAGGATTGATGGAGGCCGCTACTGTCACCCCATACTTGCATTGAGGAACACTTATATAAAGGAAAGTAGGTGCCTACTTTCCTTTATAGAATACAAGCATAATTGGTTATATATTTACATATATATTTAGGCACAAACTAGAGCTGGTGTAACTGTTCGCACCTAGATCCAGTATTCCACACAAACTGGAAGGATCTTAACTGGACAGACTCTGCTATCATAATAATAATCTATGAGTATGTATGTAGTATTTGATTTTGAATACAATGGCTGAACTATGTGGTCCTTTGTCTTGCGATACTGTACCTTTTTCAACCTACTCACAGAGAGCCAACTTAGAATAGGGAGATGACATGGGAGAGAGTGGAGATCCCTGATGTACTCCAACATATGGAATTAATTCAGAGATCTCCACTTTCTCCTATCTTATTTAATGTGTTCCTGTCTTTAGGTTTTTTTTGTTAGAACACGCTGGTCTGAAAACTTTCATCTATGCAGACCATTGGAGCCAACTCTGTGGGTGCTGTGGGTGCTTGAGCACCCCCAATATTGGAAAAATTCCTTGTATGTGTCCAGGGAGGGATTATTTCCATTGGGCTTAGCACCCCCAATAATTTTGAAAAGTTGGCTCCTATGATATTACTATTGTTATTCCCATTCCATCTTTACTGGAATAGTCAAAATAAATTATCTCTGTTAGCATAAATATAGTTGAAGAATAAATTAAATGTGGATAAGACCGAAGTTCTTTTACTAAACAATAAATATAATCCTGTGCAGGACATGTTCATTAAAATTCAGAACAAGGAATATAAATTTGTTTCAGAAATTAGAATCATTGGGATTCTTTTTGTTGATATGTTATCCCTTGATAGTTATGACAATTTGCTCATTAAGAAAACTTTTTTAGAAATGAGAAAGGTACGTCGGATATGTAAATATTTTAGCGAACATTCCTTTCCACTTCTTGTACAAAGTCTTATTGCAATTCTCATATTGATTATTGCAATTTGATTTTTGTTGCTTGTCCTAATTCTATTTTGAAAAAAACTGAGAACTATTCAAAGCACAGCTATTAGATTGATTTTTTTTTCATTTCCTAGTACTGATCATGTTTTTCACCATATCTGATCAGTTTACATTGGCTCTCTTTTTTAATTAATATTTTGCTCACACCTTTTTCAGTAGTAGCTCAAGGTGAGCTGCATTCAGGTACACTGGGTATTTCTCTGTCCCTGGAGGGGCTCACAATCTAATTTTGTACTTGAGGCAATGGAGGGTTAAGTGACTTGCCCAAGGTCACAAGGAGTAGCAGTGGCATTTGAACCGGCCACCATTGGATAGCAAGACCAGTGCTCTAACCACTAGGCCACTCCTCCATTCCTGATAGTAGGATGCTGTTCAAATTCTATTGCATTCTGTATAGGATTCAGCATGGCTTAGCACCTTCTTATCTGTATGATTTATTTTTTTCTGTCAAAATAGTACTTATTTTTTACATGATTCTTATTATTTTAGCGTTCCTAACTCAAGAGGTAGGAAGTCGAAGTGCTTGACATATTTGTTATTTGATTATCAAGCTTTTAAATGTGGAAAGAACTTCCTAACCAGATTAGATATATATCTGACTATAGACTTTTTAGGAAAAATACTAAAAACATGTTTATTCAGTAAGGCTTATTCTTCTAAATTTTTAGGTCTAGGCAGTATATAAATACTGAAAATAAATAAATAATTACTATGCTCTCATTTAGCTGATATCCTTCCTTCTTGTAATTCCTGATTATTGTTTCAGTTATCTTAAATGTAATCCACATTGAACTTCTTTGAAGTATATGCGGAATACAAGAAACTTTGCTATGATAATAGGGTGGCTACTAGGTAACTATTCCTTCTTCTCTACAGCCAGGCTCTCAGCCCTTTTCACACTTTATAGCTATACCTTTATAAACCACCCAGCATCCCTATGCAAACCTAACAGGACTAGAACAATACATCCATGCATGGAAGCAAGCTAGTACACATTGCTACTATTAATCATTTCCCTAGTGCTAGTTTGATGTATGCAGGGCTGTACAAATACGGTTAAGAGACAGTCCCTTCTATGTAGCGAGCTCAGTCTAGTCAAGAGCAAACATACGGGATAAAACACTTGAGGAATTCGAAACAAAAAAAAGACTCTGATGAAAAAAACCCAAAAACAAATATTAAGATGAAAAAGCCTTTAAAAAGTGGGGTTTTAAACTGGATTTGAATAGGAGCAGAAGGAGAGCATGCTACATTAACTCAGAATGTATATTCCAGGTGTATAGTGCAGAAAAGTGGCAGAGGCAAACATTTTTAGCAAAGGAGAAGAACATAGTTAAAAGTAGAGTTTAGAAGGACAAGTGTGAGGAAAGAAAGGTAAGAGAGGAGCAGTACTGAGGAGCTGCAGAATGGATTCACTTCTAGGTGAAAAAGGGAAGCTGGAACTGTATGCAGAAGCAGATGATCAATTTTGAAGCTCGAGAAGAGGGATTATAAGATAAATCACACACTGCACAGCTGATTTTCAATTAGCTTCTTGTGGATAGAGATGGTGCAGTGGGAGACCTTGAAAAGTGTACACTGGGAATTGATCTCAAAAGGGTTTTTTAGTATATAGCTATGCAGGCGATATTTCAGTTGCTGATCTTGTTTTCCCACTATGTACCAGACTGTACGAGTGGTAAGAGATTGTTTAAATCTTATTAGTTCATAGATGGGAAGATTTAAAGTTGAACTCAGAAAAAAAAAAAAAAATTTTATTGTAGGATTACAAACCAGACCCTCTGGAGAACAGATTACAATTGGTAATTTGCATTACTCTCTGCAATTACAACTAAGTTATTGGGCGTGCATTTAGATCAAACTTTGTCATTCAATTCTCATATCTCAATGCTGATAAAAAGTTCTTTTTCCTTGATGAGAAAGTTAAAACAAATAAGGAAATTCTTTAAGAGTGTACAATTCCGGCTACTAGTACAATCATTGGTATTGTCAAAATCGGACTATTGCAACTTTGTACTAGGAGCTCCTAAAAATCAATTATGTAAATTAAAATCCATCCAAAATACAGCAGTGCATTGAGGGGCCCTTTTACAAAGGTATGGGAGGGCTAACACATGGGTAGTGCATGCCCAATCAGCACTATCACCAGGGTAGTGCAGGTGCCCAGTGGTAATTCCAATTATGGCGTGCGCCGAAGCCCATGGTAGAAAATAATTTTCTATTTTCTTCCACGGGACATTCCCGGTGGTAATCAGCAGCATGCCCATGGTTGGCACGTGCTGCATGGTTACCACTAGGTCACAGGTTGGTGGTAAGGGCTCAGGCCGTAATAAGCGTGCACTAGTTTTAATATTAGCGCAGGCCCATTTCCCGCCTGCGCAAATCACATTTCTCATTTCTATATAGAATTGCTTTGATTACCAATAGAGAGACAAGAGTTTTATTTAAATTAACCTATATGTTGTTTAAAATTCTTTTTTCATGTGGAATTCAGCTCTAGTAAGAGGTTGAGAAGATCTAACAATCTAACATGCAGGACAGTGAGCTTAACTGTGGCAGTCCCCCCCTCCGGTGCCATGGTGGAGACAGAAGGCGGGCCAGCAACCACACATGAACCTGGAAGTTCCGTGGACTGTGATTCGTGGCATTGCTCTGGGTCACGGGGGTACAGAGAAGGAGGAGATAAAGCTGGAGGCTGCCTGGGGCATCCAGAAGAACAAGTCAGCTCCTACCCGTGAACCTGGAAGCAGGGTCGCCAAGAGGGGGGGCAAAATTCCCCGGGCCCAGGCCTCCAATGGGGGAGAGGGCCAATGCCAGGGTCTCTCTCTCTCCTGCTCCTAACAGGACCCAGGTGATCACGTCCCAACAGGAGCAAGAGAGAAAAAACTCCGGTGCTGGGCCCCCCTTGGAGGCTGGGGAGGACCCAGAGGAGAAGACACAGCATGCCTGCTGATTTGGCTGGCAGGGGGTCCCCCTCAGGCCCTGCCAGCAGAAGAGATCTTCCTCCAGCGCTGCTCTTCACTCTGCCGCATTGCCTGCTACGCAGCTGCATTACCCCTCAGACCAGGTATGCTTGGTTTTGAAACTGACATGCGTGATGTGAGAGAAAAAGCAGATGCAGGGTCAGGCAGTGTGGCTGAGGAAAGAGCAGCACTGGCCAAAGACTTCTGCTGGTGGAGCCTTGGGATCCCCGCCAGCCACGGTATTTGCAGTTGGGGTGGGCAGCGGCAATCCTGGGAGGGGGGCAGTGGCCCCGGCTCAGTCTCTTGGCAGCCCTGCCCAGAAGTGCAGTGGACTGCAACTCATGACGGTACTCCGGGTTGTGGGGGGGGGGGGAGCGAAGGAGATGGAGGCAAGCAGGACAGCAGGGTGAACCATGACACTCTTGGGTGCCACAATGAAGACGAGGAAAATGTGCCAGCAAACCCGGAAGCACTGCAGCTGTCCTTCGGGTCGCAGGGGAAGGAGAAGGGAAAGAAAGCAGGAACGATAAATGGGGGCTGGCCCAGGGCTTGGTTACAGCTCCCAGGGAGCATCCTGATGGCGAGAGGAAAGCCAGGCCAATTGGGGCAGGCAGAGAAATGGTGGCCAGTCCAGAGGAAGCCTAAGCCCTGGATTGGTGCGAGTTCTGAACCAATCTAGCAGCAAGGGAGGTGGGACTGACCCAGGAGACTGCTGAGCCACCAATCAGGTGCTGAAGAAAACCAGGCCAATCAGGAGGAGGCCCAGGGGGGAGTTGGAGGCAGATAGCCAATAAGGAGGCAGGAGGCAGTCTGACCCATGGATTGGTGCAAATTTCAAACCAAACCAGGCGATAGGAGGGGTGGAGGAGCCCAGAAAGAACAGCAAGCCCAGGAGTAAGCTGGGAAGAGGAGAGGCAAGCCCAGGCACAGAGAGGAAACTGCAGACATGCTCCAAGAAGAGAGAAGAAAGAAGATCAAGTCCGGGCAGGAGCATGCTGCAAGCAAGGGCAGGGAGAGTCAAATCCAGACAAGAAGAAGCAGCTGCAGGCTGGAGGAGAAGAGGATCAAGTCCGAGCAGGAGTGTGCTGCAGGCTGCAAGGGAAGGACCCACTGATGAGCCTAGAAAGAAGAAAGCAAGCTGGTGAGTCCTGTGAGGGGCCAGGCACCAAAGCAGACAGCAAAGAGGAGGACGAGAAGGGAATCTAGAGTGAGCCTGGGGCAGAAGAGCTGAGCTGCAGGGAAACAGGCGAGCTGGGGCTGAGAAGAGGAGCTGTAGCAGTAGCAGCAGAGGCCAACCCCAGACAGAGATTGAAGCGAAGAAAAAAAGAGGGACTGCACTGAGGAGCTGGGACACATTGGGAGCAGTACAGAGCTGAACAGAGAGCAGTGTTGCAAGAGCACTTCATCCCCGAGAAGTTCGCCCTGCACATTCCTCCATTGTGTTTGTGTTTCCCTGACCAGAGAGAGGAAGGATGGCCATGTGACTGCCTGTCTGGTAAAGAAGAGGCCCATTCGAAAAGGGAAGAAGCCCCACAAAGAAGAGAGAGAGAGACCCTCTCCCTGAACCAAGTGCCCAGAATCCAAAGGAACTGGTTTTGGAGTGGCTGCCAGAGTGAGTGCCTGCCTACAGGAGGATCCAGTGTAAGAGCCTGCCGGTTCAACTGTCTACGCCCTGGGGGAGCCTGCCCTGGGGAAGGAGTGCCCAGCCTAAGCCTTGAGCCTTGTGAGTGTCTGCAGTTAGGGGCCTACCTTTAGGGGGTTTAGTTTAACCATCCATCAGTTTGAGTAGTGGGTGTAGAGTGGATGAAAAGGGAAACAATAAAAGAAAAAGGGGTATGTATTAGGAGGGTTAGGTAGGAATTCTCCTCACTTAACTTTTTATTTAAATTTACTTAGTCCACAAGGATCTTTGTTAAAGAAATTATTGACTGAGTCTAGGGGGCACACACACCAAGCACAGGGATTCCGGGTTTTCCTTTTTTGAGTTCTTTTGAGTCAGGATAGTAGATACCCTGGAGTTCCTGAGTCATTGAGCTAGCCCCGCCAACTGAGGAGATGTGGACGAGGGGACCACGCTACCAGTGGTGTGCTGGAGCCGGCTCGCAAGAGCCGCTTGTTAAATTTTGACAGCTCTTGCGAGCCGGTTGATGTTCGGGGCGAGACAGCTCCATTACATGAGGTAAGCATGGCAGGAGGGCGCCATGCTTACCTCCCCTCCCGCTCCCATCCATGTCTAGCGATGTCCTTCGCCCCCACCCTCCCCTGCCGCTCCCATCCGTCAGTTTCAATTACCTCCCTCGAAGCGCCGCCTTATTTAAAGCCCTGCTGCCCGTCTCCAGCTGCCTTCCCTGCTTGCTTCTGAGGAGTTCGCGCCCTTAGTCCCGCCTTCTGATGTCATTTCCTGGACTAAGGGCGCGAACTCCTCAGAAGCAAGCAGGGAAGGCAGCTGGAGACGGGCAGCAGGGCCTTAAATAATGTGGCGCTTCAAGGGAGGTAATTGAAACTGACGGATGGGAGTGACAGGGGAGGGTGGGGGCGAAGGACATCACTAGACATGGATGGGAGCGGGAGGGTAGGGGAGGGAGGAGAATTGCTGGGCATGGATGGGCAGAGGGAGGCGAGGGAGAGAATTGCTGGGCATGGATGGGCAGAGGGGGCAGGGGAGAGAATTGCAGGGCATGGATGGGTAGAGGGGGGCAGGGGAGAGAAGAGAATTGCTGGGCATGGATGGGTAGAGGAGGGCAGGGGAGAGAAGAGAGTTTCAGGACATGGATGGAGGGGAGGGCAAGAGAAATTCTGGACATGGATGGAGGAGAGGGAAGGGAGAGAGAAGAAATGCTAGACATGGAGGGAAGATAGAGGAAGGAGATTAGATGGGGGAAAAGGAAGTGAGGAGAGAAACTGCACATGGATGGAGAAAATAGGCAGAAGCTGGATCCACTGTACAGTCAAGTCTGCAGAGGACCAGAAATGAAGAAGAAAGGAGGAAAAAAAAGAAATAAATGGAAAGGAAGCCCTGGAAACGGAGTCAAGGGAACAGATAGAGAGCAGCAGAATCAGATACTGGGCCGGCATGATCAGAGAAACAAAGTCACCAGACAACAAAGGTAGAAAAAAATAATTTTATTTTATTATAGTGTTGGAATATGTCCACTTTGAGAATCAGGTGCTGAATGTTAAAAGTTTATATTTATTTACTTATTTATGGCATTTTATCCCATATTAAACATGAATTAGATTGGAACCTGGGATCATTTAATTTTTTTTTCTGGAGAGAGTAATGCATTGCCCCCCCCCCCCCCCCGGCTATAGCCAGCTCTGCAATTTTTTTGGGGGGGCGCAGTGGTGGATGGGGGAGCACCGAGGTAGACCGGGGAGAGAGCCTGTTGTTAAAAATTTACCAGCACACCACTGCACGCTACCCAACACAAGATAGCTGTGATGCTAGCAGATAATTGATATACTGGTAATATCATTGTGTGCACACAAATTGATTCCCCCCCCCCAAAAAAAAAAAAAAATCTCACATCTGAGTACACTAACTGTCATTACACACTCAATATAACACACATATCTACTACTACTACTACTACTACTACTACTTAACATTTCTAGAGCGCTACTAGGGTTACGCAGCGCTGTACAAATTAACAATTAAGGACGGTCCCTGCTCGGAAGAGCTTACAATCTAAAGGACGAAATGTCAAGTTGGGGTAGATAAGTTTTCCTGAGAAGAGGTGAAGTGGTTAGGTGCCGAAGGCGATATTGAAGAGGTGGGCTTTGAGCATTGATTTGAAGATGGGTAGGGAGGGGGGAAGCCTGGGTGTATGTGAATCTGTTGAAACTTGTAAGAGAAAGTTTTGACTTGGAGACAGAGTCGGTTCCCTGGGAAACAAGAGTTAAAGTTACATTAAGGGAAATGAAGTAGCTGGGTTTATTTGTCTGATGCTTATTGCAGAGTAACTGTAAATATTTATTCTTGAAGTATTTATTGTAGAGTGACTGAGTTTTAGTAACAGAGGTACTGGAGGAGCTAAGTGACAATAAGGTTTGTGATAGTGTCTGGGATGTATTGTGTTATCGCAGAAGTTCAATTTATTGCAAAGTATTTAAAACCTTGCATGCTCTCTATTTAATACCATCAAACTTTAACAATTGGTACCAACTTAAAGAAACATATCCAAGTGTTTCCATTTATTTTATTATTTAATATAATATTTACTATTTTTCTTGTCAAATCCCTTGGTTGTGTGGAGCTTATTTGGGAATCCTACTTGGAACCGTGACATTTCTATTTTCATGTATTTATTTATTTGTTGTAATTACCCACTCTGCCACTAGGTGGAGTGGGTAATTACAACACTTACCTCTGAGAGACGGCAAACCCCAGGGCCTGTAATCATGCTTCCATTGTGATATGCCTGTTCTGCAGCATTCCACCCCTTTGGAAAAGCTACTGCACATCTGGGATAGAAGGGGGGGGGGGGGGGGGGACAGAGAAAAGGCTCCAGCAAGAGGGTGTCATTGTTACATTAAGAAGCCTGAACAAAGAATACAAAGGCAGGCTGCCCAGAAGAGAAGGCTTACATATAACCAAGGAAAAATAAGACAGGCAATATGGCAAGCACAATTGTGGAAACACAAAACAGAGGACTGCAGCCAAAGTAAACAATGTCACATATCAATAAAACACACTGGGATGGGGGTCATGTGATTACTACTACTACTACTATTTAGCATTTCTATAGCGCTACAAAGCGTACGCAGCGCTGCACAAACGTGATGCCTGCCATCTGAACGGCAGCAGGAAAGTGAGTTCTGCCAAATCTAGGGTTACCATACGTCCGGATTTCCCCGGACATGTCCTCTTTTTGAGGGCATGTCCGGGGCGTCCGGCGGATTTTGCCCCCGCCCACGTTTGTCCGGATTTCTGGACAAACGTGGGCGCGGGTGCGGGCAGGCGCGGGCGATCGGCGCGTGGTCTCCCGTCCCCTCCCCTTCCTTACCATGTTCCCTGGTGGTCTAGTGACGTCTTCGGGGCAGGAAAGAGCCCCCTCTTTCCTGCCCGGAGCGCTGCCTCCCCTGTCTATCATCCTTCTCGGTCTGGCTGGGGATTCAAAATGGCCGCCGAGAGTTGAACTCTCGCGAGGCCGCTTCAACTCTCGGTGGCCATTTTGAATCCCCAGCCATACCGAGGAGGATGCAGCAGGCAAGGGCAGGCAGCGCTCCGGGCAGGAAAGAGGGGGCTCTTTCCTGCCCCGAAGAGAAGACGCTACTAGACCACCAGGGCTAGACAGTAAGTGAGGGGGGGGTATGTGATGGGGGGGAGGGGACTATGTGAGGGGGGGGAATAGGGGCGGAACCCGGACCTGAAGGGGGCGTGGCAGGGGCGGGGCATGGGGCGGGGCGGGGGCGGGGTAGGGGGGGCGTGACATGTGTCCTCTTTTTCAGAGGACACAAAATGGTAACCCTAGCCAAATCTCAGCAAAAATCTGCAAAATAGCTGCATTTTCCCCAAGTCCGCAGATCTCTGTATACTCACGCTTGGATTGGGCACCGCTCGGGTACAGCTGAGCGAACGAGAGAGCGCTCTGGGAGAAGGTATGCCCACGAGGAGCAAGAGAGGCCTGAAAAACAAAAAAGCTCCATCTCCGAAAGCACCTAAGATGGCGGCGGGCCAGGAACCTCAACAGGCGAATGTGCTGCAGCCGGGGGATTGGGCCAGGGAGATTTCACTGGCGGTAGCAACGGCGCTGGAAGACCATTTAAACAAAATACAGTCAGCAGTCGATGAGATAAATGAGAAATTCAACACGCAGACCCGGAGAATTGCTGAGGTGGAGCAGTGGGTGTCGGCGCAGGAGGACGCAGCACATGGCATGGTGTCACAGATTGTGAAACTGCAAAAAGAGGCAGCAGCCCTACGTGATCGTTTGGAGGAGCAAGAGAACAGGAATCGCTGCAACAATGTCCGAGTTATTGGGCTGCCTGAGTCAGTTCAAGACAAAGAGCTCTATCAGTTTTTTAGTTCTTGGTTGCCAGCGCAATTGGACGTCAAAGGATGTACAAATACATTGCAATGTGACCGTGCACACCAGATTGGGATGCAAGGAGAGAGTGAGAGTAAACCGCACACAGCCATTGCGCACTACATGAACTGGCTGGAAAAGGAACAGCTGCTGAAATCCTTTCGTTCCAGAAAGTCGGCTTTGGAATATGAGGGTCACAAGTTGTTATTGTAACACAACTTGTAAACCGCACTGAACTTGCTATTGAGCGGGAAAGAACGGGGTATAAATGCTATAAAAATAAAAAATTGTTTAATGACTATTCGGCTGCGGTAGCACAAATGCGCAGAGCTATGGCGCCAACATGCACATCGCTGCACAGAAAAGGTATACAGTTTTCGCTTATGTATCCAGCTAAACTTCGGATCTGGCATGCAGGGAAATCTGTTCTGTTTTCGGAAGTGTCAGCAGCCCAGGCTTTCCTGGATAACCTTAATAGAGAGGAACCAAGAGAGCACGTTAAGTGACTATTCCACCAGATGAGGGGCCTGGTCATTTGTTCATCATGATTCTGGATACTATCCCCAACAGATTGGTTTAAAAGAGATTCTGTAATCGTGGTCCTATGTGTCAAGGAACTCTACTACAGAGGAGCAGCTATGATGGAGAGAATGGGGAGCTTGTTTGGAGTGTGAAGAACCTTGTTCCGTCAATGGGCCACAAGGAGCCTCCAGCTTTTGTACCTTTTTATTTCCTGGATGGTTTGGTTTGTTTGTTGGGGAGGATATTCAGAGGGACTCGGGAGAACACTTGGGCAGAGAGAGTGCAGGGTGGATTTTTGCAGTGTGATTCAGGGAGGGGGAAAGATGGCTCTCTGGAGCATGAGGGAGGAGAGGTTTAACCGGAGGGGCTGGGAGAGGGGGGTGGGATGACGGGAATGGTATGAATGTGATGAATGGGAGGGAGGGGAGTATGTTTGTGGGGAGTATGGGGTAGTAGTAGGGAACAGTATCAGAAGAGGGGATAAGGGGATAGAAAGTCTACTTGGGACAGTTTGTTGTTGCTATTTAAGGTGGGTCGTTGCTCAGGGGTTGAAAGAGTCTAGCAGGCTCAGCTGGGAGGCCTATAGGACAGTAAGAGAGTACAGCATGCATAATAATGCTCTGCCTACTAGCTATGTTTAATTTAAAATTTATATCCCTTAATGTGGATGGAATACACTCCTGTTAAGCGTACAAAAATTTTATCCTGGTTGAAATCTGAAGGGGTTGGCATTGCTTTTCTGCAGGAAACTCACTTGTGCAGCGCTGAACATGCAAAGCTGAAAAGAAGCTGGGTGGAAGACGTGGTTTGTTCATCATTTAACTCTAGGCAAAGGGGAGTGGCCATATTAATTCACAAGCAGCTCCCGTTTAATACTCACAAAATAAGATAGAGATGGCAGACATGTTATACTCCTAGGTGAACTTTGGGGTCGCAAGTTGGGCTTTTGTAACCTGTATGGCCCTAATGTATACCACCATAATATTTTTTCTGACATAGTGGCCAAGCTGATCCCACATTCAGAGTACCAACTTGTTTTGGGAGGGGATTTTAATACCTACGCAGATCCCACTATTGACTGCAAACCAGCTAAATCACGGGGAAGAGCTTTGGAGAACTTTTTATTCACATCCACACAATACCTACTGTAGACTAGATTATTTCCTAATCTCACAGTCACTACTCTCAATAGCAAAAGAGGTCCATATCATTGATAATCCCCTGTCAGACCACTCTGCTATATCGCTTGCTATATGCTACACAACAGATTTGTTGGAGAGGGTGTGGAAGTTCTCGCCCTCACTGTACAATGATGCCGCATTTTGAACTTACCTGAGGGAGAAATGGCTAGTTTATCAATCCCACAATGAGACCCCAGACGTGGGCCCAGTTACTTTTTGGGAAGCATCTAAAGTAGTAGTAAGGGGACATATATTGGCATATACATCAAGCAGGAAGAAGAAGTTAGAGGCTGGACTGTTAAAGCTATCACAAGAATATCAGTCTCTTCGAAGGCAGCATGTGAGCAATCTGGACAAGTCTTCTAAGGATGCTATGGTGGGGATAAGACAACAAATTGACCAGTTGCTCACTAGTCGGGCCGAGAGGGATATTTATTTCCAAAGATTTAAACTGTTTAAGTGGGGCGGCAAGGCTGGAAAACTCATGGCCAATCTAGTGCGTCCTCACAAAAAAAGACAGGTTATCACTTCCATTACGGACAGAGCAGGGTGGCAATTCCATAAGGAAGCCCAAATACAACACCAGTTTGTCCAATATTACCGTTCTTTATATGGAGCAAGAGAATTAGACCCAGAACAAAGGGACGCCTTTTTCAGAGAATTACCGATCCCCAGGTTTACCATGGATCAAGCGCAAATTTTGAGCAGCCCCATCTCTACAACAGAGATCAGACAGGGTATTAAGGCATTAAAGTTGACAAAAGCTCCAGACCTGGACGGTTTTGGTCCAGAATATTGTCAGATGTAGTGGCACAACCTCTGGCCAATATGTATAACAGCTTAGTTCAGGAAGGGGCAGATCTCCATCAGAATCTAACGCACATTATCCTGCTACCCAAACCCAGGTAGGACCCTTCGCAAGTGGGCTCATATCGCCCTATATCCCTGCTTAATCAGGATGTTAAACTCTTAGCTGCTCTTGTGCAGAGGATGAATGTTTTTCTCCCTAGCATTATCCATGAAGATCAGGTGGGTTTTCTTCCTGGTAGGTACGCCTCCATGAATCTCACCCGAGCCTTAGCAGCAATACATGTATATAGAGGGAAGGGGGGAATAGAGGCCATCACAGGTCTGGACATGGAAAAAGCTTTTGACAGTATCTCATGGCAATATCTATTCTGGGTTATGGAGAAATTTGGGTTACAAGGTAGGCTTGTTGACTGGATTCGGGTCTTGTATACCAGACCACAGGTGAGATTACTAGTCAATAACAAACTGACAGAGTGTTTCAACTTACAGAGGGGTACCAGATAGGGGTGTCCATTGTCCCCACTGCTGTTTTTATTAGCTATAGAACCTTTGGCGATTAAGATACACCAAAGTAATAAGATTCGGGGTCTTCAGGTGGGAGGGCAGGAGATCTGTATCAATCTCTTCACTGATGATATCTTGCTCTACCTTGCAGATGCCCCTTTACATATAGAAAAAGTTTTAACGTTGGTTAAAGAGTTTGGGGCTATATCGGGTTTAAGAGTTAATTGCGACAAGTCTGAACTTCTTCCCCTCTCAGGCAGCCATCAAAACCTCTGCTTTGCGAGCCTGTCCATCCCACCGGTACAACACCCGATGCGTTATCTTGGTATATATCTCAGCACTAATCTGGCTGTGGTGTATAGGCGGAACATATTGGATCAGATAGATAAGATCAAGCATTTATGTTTAAGGTGGAGGGACCTCGGCACTACTGGGCCGAGTAGCACTGGCCAAGATGATCTTACTCCCTAAGTTGTTATATCCCTTGCAAACCATGCCAATCTGGATCAAAACACAAGATGAACGATTATTTAGTTCCATATTGCATTCTTTTATATGGAGGCAAAAGGAGTCGTGCATAGGACACCAAACATTAGTACTTGGTAGGGAGTGAGGAGGACTTAATCTGCCGGATCTCATAGTAACATAGTAACGTAATAGATGACGGCAGAAAAAGACCTGCACGGTCCATCCAGTCTGCCCAACAAGATAAACCCCTATGTGCTACTTTTTGTGTATACCCTACTTTGATTTGTACCTGTCCTTTTCAGGGCACAGACCGTATAAGTCTGCCCAGCACTATCCCTGCCTCCCAACTACCAGCCCCGCCTCCCACCACCAGCTCTGGCACAGACCGTATAAGTCTGCCCAGCACTGTCCCCGCCTCCCAACCACCAGTCCCGCCTCCCAGCACCGGCTCTGGCACAGACCGTATAAGTCTGCCCAGCACTATCCCCGCCTCCCAACCACCAGTCCTGCCTCCCACCACCGGCTCTGGCACCCAATCTTTGCTATCTCTCAGAGAACTCCTCTGGCTCCACGTCCCCAGGAGTGGTCCGTATCAGACTCCGCAAAGTATTCCTCATGAGAAATCCGAGTCTACTCTTGCCTCAGACCTCTGGATACACAAGCAGGCTCTGGGAGAGAGTGCCGAGGTAAAAGCACCCTCCTGAGCGCCGGGGTCGCTTTCTCCCATGATGGGCTGAAGAAGTGCACTGGATCAGCTAGTGCCGGCTCCAGTGCCTGACGGGGCACCGGTGTCAAACGCCTGACAAACAGGGCACAGGTCTTCAAGACGGGCTGGAACTGCACCATGGCCGATACCAATGCCCTCAATAATTCAGCATCGCGCTGAGGCAAGATATGCTCCAGTTTCTCTCGTAACATGACCCGGAACTGCTCCTTGGGGACTGACGTCAGTAAAGGCTGGGCCAGTGCTGGTACAGAGAAAGCCTGCAAAGATCAAGGAGCTGAATTCGAGGTGGCAACCCAGCTTCAGGGAGACTATGCATCAGCACCACTTCCACAGGACAGCCCTCTCTGTGCCAACAGTTCTCGGATACAGGTGATGCCGGTGTCCTGGGCTCCTCCAACATGCTTTGAGGACCAAATGTCAGTGCTTCTTTGCCTCCACAAAACGAAATGCCAACTATTTCAGTGATTTCTGGCAAAACAAAGAGTATAATTTCAACTCCCTATCCAGACAGTTCTAATTAGAGTGACTGTCTTACTTTAGGACATAAGGAACAGGTGATTCGGTTCTCATTTTTCAACTCCCATTTCAAAGCTTTTCCATGGAGAAACTCCAAAAATGCTCTGAATGAGGAACTGAGAACCCAAGATCAACTCACTGGTTTCATAGTCAGTAATTCTCAAACAGGGGATGTTGCCACAGTGTGTGTGTGGGGGGGGGGGGGGGGGGGGGGGGGTTGTGAGACAGCTGGCACTAACAGTCCTTTTTTCACTGCTACCTGCTTTCTAATTCCAGTGGCCCTCCAACTCTCCCAGATCTGCAATGTTCTATACTCCGTGATTTGAACCACAAAGTTACCATAGATCTCATTTGGAGAGAACATGGAAATGGGAAAGGGCAGGACTGGAGTCCGAGGGGCTGATAATAAAGCCATGCATTAGAGTCGCATATGGATGGCTGGGTAAGTGGCTTCTATGGAGAACTTAATTCCACCCCAGGCAGAAAGCAAAAGACATGCAAAATATTATGCACATAGAACTTGCGTGCTAATCAGAGTAAGCCTGCTGGATGGATGTTCATAAAGGTTTTGTGGCTTTTTGTGTACATATCTGAACAAAATCAAGAGTGCCAGCCCACATCGGCACCTGTTCACCATATGTTCTCCATATGTATAACGTGGCAGCATTGAGGAGAATTGTTTTTGAAGGGGTTATAGGCCAGTCGAAGTTTACTCCAGCAAACTGGTGGGAGAGATGGTGTTCACCTTATGCGTTTATAAACTTATTACATACACCACCTGGTTTAGGCACAAAGTTAAACTGGCAGTTTAGCTATCTTAGGCCACTGCGTGCTGCCTGGAATTGGTGGCAGAGTTGACAGGCACGCAGCCCCTATGTATGTATCTCCTTTTTTGTGTTTTGTGGGATGTGGATTTTCTGGCAGGTATGGGCCCTTCGGTCTTTCAGCAGTGGGCAGGGAAAGGTTGCAGTACAATAGGACACATGCTCTTCCCAGGTGAGGATAACCTCATGTCTTTCTCCCAGGCAAAAGAGCGTTGGCAGATCCCCAATAATCACATGCTACACTACCTGCAGGCCTGGCACTATTGGCAACAGATGAGGGCGAAATATGGGGAGGCTTGGACATATGGTAGCTTGGACTGGGCGGTTCAGAACATGCGACCCTCTGGGAATAGATTGTCTACTTGGTATAAGGTGGTAAAAATGACCATTCCGTAGGGAGGGATAGAGGGCATTCTGTTCCGGTGAAATGAGGAAATGGGAACACATTACTCACGTCCCCAGTTTTACACACTGTTCATGACTCTATATGAAATGGTTAAGTCTGCAGAACTGCTAGAAACCCAATACACCGCCTTGAGTGAATTCCTTAAAAAAGGCGGTAAATAAATCCTAATAAATAAATATAAACTGCTACATAGAGCTTATATCACCCGTGAGAAAGGGGAAAAAATGAAGATGTGGGACTCAGACTTGTGTCATGAATGTCAGATAGGGCTTGGCACTTTCTTGCATACCTTTTTAGAATACCCAAAAATGACCCAATGGAACAGGGCTTTCCTTGTTCTCAACAGGGTGCTGCAATTGAGAGTGGAGTGGGCCTATTCCACGTTATTGTTGGGGGATCAGTCAGACTTGATTACCCAGGGTCTCTCCTAACCACAGAGGAGATTCCTTTACATGTCAACGCTGGTAGCCAAAAAAAAAACGATATTACAGTTCTGGACAAGTGAGGAACCAGCACCATACTCGTGCTGGATGACAAAAGTGACAGATGTGGCTCACCATGAGAGCACGATCTATAGGCAATCCTTTAATTTGTCTAACAGGCAATACACATCTCTTTGGCAATGACTCTTAGATGTGGTGCTGTCCCCAGATCTCCAGGAACTACAGGATTGAGTGTGGGGGGGGGGGGGGGGGGGAGACAGGGATAGGGGGAAGGAGGGTTGGGGATGGGAAATAGGAATGTGTATGATGGTATGCTAGTTGGGCTTCTTCTTAGATGTGGATGGTTGATTTTACTAAGGGGGGGTGATGTGATTTTACTCTCACCTAAGAAAATGTTAATATGAGACCGCTTTCTTTGATGATTGTTATACTTATGACAGTTGTGAAATTATGGATACCTGTTGTATAACGCCTTTCTTTGTACTGTAGATGCGTGTTCTGTATTGATGTTGATAAATACAAATAAAAAAAAATACACTGGGACAATAGGGAGAGAGAGTCACTCAAATGTTACACAGAAACAAGACAGAAGAACACAGCAGGTGCAGTATGCCACAGAAATGCCCCTAGGGCTAAATTTGAAAGGTTAAGCTTGTGCAGTACCTAGCAGATCCTGCTTTGTCATGGTATGCACAACATTAACAGTAAATTATGATTAGGAAAAACAAAAGACAAATGATTTCACATGCATATAATCCTACTAAGACATTTAACCAAAAATTTCTATCAATAACTTTATATATATAGATATAATTTTTTGGGGTGGTTCACAATGCTATCAGGGTACAATCAGGGCATTAATCCTGTTTCTTACACCAGCCTTCATACATCTGCCCCTTTATTTTATTCATATTTGTGCCAGTGTCACATTTCCATTCACTTATATTATGTGGAATATGACACTAGCAAAAATATAAATAAAATAAAGGGGCAGATGATTGAGTAAGCTTGAAGGCTGGAATAAGAAAAAGGGTTAATGCCTTGATTGTAACCCAATATATTTGGATGGTTCACAAGGCTATCTCTAATGATCTCCAATATTTAAAAAAATTATACATTTAGATATATATAAAAAAGTTATTGATAGATTGCTCGGAGCTGTGGAACAGAAAGGCATATAAGTTAAGATAAGCCAAAATGAAGAATCATATAATGGACATGTTATTACATAGTAACATAGTAGATGACGGCAGAAAAAGACCTGCACGGTCCATCCAGTCTGCCCAACAAGATAAACTCATATGTGCTACTTTTTGTGTATACCTTACCTTGATTTGTATCTGCCATTTTCAGGGCACAGACCATATAAGTCTACCCAGCACTATCCCTGCCTCCCAACCACCGGCCCCGCCTCTGCCACCCAATCTCGGCTAAGCTTCTGAGGATCCATTCCCTCGGAACAGGATTCCTTTATGTTTATCCCATGCATGTTATTGCCTGACTAGAATACCCTCAATGAATATGCGTGAGATACATTTGCATGTACTACTTCCATTGTATGCAAATGTATTGCATGCATATTCACTGTGGGCATCTTCCTGAGAACTTGGTTGAGAACACCTGTATTAGACACAGCACTGGAGTGCTACATGAACAGTACTTCTCATACCAAGCAGTACTTGCATACCAAGGAGGCTGTACATGCAAATCTATCTCATGCATATTTATTGTGTATATCCTAAAAACCTGACCGACCTGGTGTGCCCCGAGAGCTGAACTGTTAAGCATTGCACTAAAGCAGTGCTTGGGAAGACCTGAAAACCATCAGGCCAACAAGAAAGCCCATCTGTGTGGGAACCCTCCACCCCTGTATTGAGACCAGCTGGAACTCTATTAGCTGGTATAAAGAGAGATACGGGAATAGGTGGGGTAGGGCAAGGTATGTAGTGGTATCAGTGGAAAAAGAGAACAAGCCACCTTAAATCCCCTAACCTGTATGACTGCAATTCTGACACTTAACAATTCCAGTCTCCAGCCTCTTTTTTCCTACTGGGGCCTCATTCCCCACCGAGATAAAGGACTAGAAGCCTGGCATCATCTTAAGGTGCTTTGTCTTCACTGGTTATCATGTTATTATATATTATTATGGCTCTATCTATAAGCCGTGTTCTTTTATTTTCTCTGACAGTATGTGCTAATAAACATATCCCATGAGAAATTATCAAGCACTAGCCTTAAAATATTAAAGAAAAAAGTTACTTAACATTTTAATTAGGCAAAAGAAATTTCTGCTCACTTGAGTGGGATCTGTCCTTGGACCCCTTCTTTTCTCAATCTCACCTCTTCCCTGGGCTCGCTGATCTCATCTCATGGTTTCCAATATCATCTTTATGCTGACGACACCCAGCTTTATCTCTCCACACCTGACATCACTGCGGAAATCCAGGCCAAAGTATCGGCCTGCTTATCCGACATTGCTGCCTGAATGTCCAACCGCCACCTGAAACTAAACATGGCCAAGACCGAACTCAGTCTTTCCACCCAAACCCACTTCTGCTCTCCCTCCACTCTCTATTTCAGTCGATAACACCCTCATCCTCTCCGTCTCATCTGCCCGCAACCTTGGAGTCACCTTCGACTCCTACTACTACTACTACTATTAAACATTTCTATAGTGCTACTAGACTTACGCAGCGCTGTACAAATTAACATGAAAAGACAGTCCTTGCTCAACAGAGCTTACAATCTAAATTGGACAGACGAACAGACAGCTAGGGGTGGGGAAATTGCAGTGGTAGGGGTGATAAGTGAGGGTGTTGAGTAAGAGAGTCATGGTTAGGAGTCGAAAGCAGTAGCAAAGAGGTGGGCTTTAAGCCTAGACTTGAAGACAGCCAGAGACTGAGCCTGATGTACTGGCTCAGGGAGTCTATTCCAGGCATAGAGAGCAGCGAGATAGAAGGAACAGAGCCGGGAGTTAGCAGTGGGGGAGAAGGGGGACGACAGGAGACATTTACCCAGCGAACGGAGTTCACGGGGAGGAGTGTAGGGAGAGATGAGAGCGGAAAGGTACTGAGGAGCTGCGGAGTGGATGCACTTGTAGGTCAAAAGGAAAAGTTTGAACCGTATGCGGAAGCGGATAGGGAGCCAGTGAAGCGACTTGAGGAGAGGTCTAATCTGAGTATAGCGACTCTGGCGGAATATAAGACGTGCAGCATATCTGCGCATATCCAGCAGACAGCCAACACCTGTCGCTTCTTTCTCTATAACAGCAGCAAAATTTGCTCTTTCCTCTCTGAGCACACCACCCGTATTCTCATCCACTCTCTCATTACCTCTCGCCTACTCCTCACTGGCCTCCCACTTAACCATTTATCCCCCCTTCAATCTGTTCAGAACTCTGCTGCGCGTCTTATCTTCCGCCTAGACCGATATGCTCATATCACCCCTCTCCTCAAGTCACTTCACTGGCTTCCGATCAGGTACCGCATACAATTCAAGCTTCTCTTATTAACCTACAAATGCACTCAATCTGCAGCCCCTCATTACCTCTCTACCCTCATCTCCCCTTACGCTCCTACCCGTAACCTCCACTCACAGGACAAATCCCTCCTCTCAATACCCTTCTCCACCACCGCCAACTCCAGACTCCGCCCTTTCTGCCTCGCCTCACCCTATGGTTGGAATAAACTCCCTGAGCCCATACGCCAAGCCCCCTCCCTGCCCATCTTCAAATCCTTGCTCAAAGCCCACCTCTTCAATGTCGCTTTTGGCACCTAACCATTATTCATCTATTCAGGAAATCTAGACTGCCCCAATTTGATTGACTGCACTTTTTTGTCCTTTAGATTGTAAGCTCCTTCGAGCAGGGACTGTCCTCTGTGTTAAATTGTACAGCGCTGCGTAACCCTGGTAGCACTTTATAAATGTTAAGTAGTAGTAGCAGTAGTAGTTCCTGCTGCACAGACAAGCATTTGAAAAATATTTGGCATATAAATTAATCGCTTTACTGCTGTCACAAAGTTATACACCAACACACGTTTATTTACAGCCATGGAGTGAAAACTCAGCAGGCAGCACTTTCAATGCAGATTAAGATTCAATTATTATGAATTTTCAATAACTGTCGCCATGCTGAAGTTCAGAGGCAGAAGCAATTATGATTTTTGTTATTTGGAAGAAGTCACTAGAATGTAGGCCTTGGCAGACTTTTATTCTGAATATTATGATCAAAAATTATTTCTGTTTTGATGTGTAAATACATATTATTATTATTATTATTTATTGCATTTGTATCCCACATTTTCCCACCTATTTGCAGGCTCAATGTGGCTTACATAGTTTAGTTATGATATTGTCATTCCAGGAAATCAGGTACAATTAGTAATATGTAGAGATTAAGTAAGGAGAAGAAGAAGGAAGTGATTGGGTGAGTAAGTTTAGAAGGTGGACTTTCATAACTGGATGGATTGGTGAGGTGGATTGTTGGGGCTATGGGTTCTCTTTGTAGGCTTTGCTGAAGAGATATGTTTTCAGAGATTTGCGAAAGTTCATAATTTCCTTAATTGTTACATACACAAGGGGCATATAAATGCGGGTACCTAGTTTATAGAATTGCCCTTCATTTATCCAATAAATGTGCTTATATTTTCTCTCTTTCACTGAAAAAGGACTCATAATAGCAACCTGGCACCAAATAAGCAGTAGAAAAAAAAATGCCACCAGCATGGATGTTTGAAGTTTTAGTGCCCATATGTTCAATTTTACCTTACAATGTTATATTTAAGGTAGGATGATCAGATGAATCACTGGTAAGAAAACTGCGTCATTTCTAATCAAATCCTTTTTTTCCCCAAACACTTGTAACAAGATGCATTCTCATACTGTGCCTGTTTGCAAACTGTGTGTGAGCTCTGTTGTCAGGGCTCCTTGAATTTCCAGAAGAGTGCACAGGCTTGTCTGTGGTGCTCAGTCTTCCTTGCTTGATGGTCTCATCTGTGATGTCACCAAAGGCAGGTCCTAGATAATTAAACAGCTGCAGCAACCTGACAGACAGAGTTTATATACATCTTCAGCTTTTCCGCCTCCACAGCAAATCTGACCTGTAAAAAATATTATACTTTTGTACTCTCTTTTCATCCAACCAGCACATCATTGATAGCGATTCTAAGCAATTCAGCTTGCAACAAAGGAACACATACGGTAAGTATGAAATATTTTATTGTTTTCTTCACTGTGAGAAGTTTTCTTGAATGCAGTTGCTCGTCTCTTCAGGGTTTATCTTACACCAGAAGGCAAGTTCTGTACTGTAGTCCCTTTCCAAGCAGTTCACATTAACTATTTCTTACAGAAGCAAGCAGTCCATCATACTGAAACAGTTGTCATTTCTGTAGGGGAGGCACTTGCAGCTCCTAGAAATGATGATGTAATAAAAGACCAGTCTTGGCAGAAAATAATATTTTCCAGGTACTGCATCTAATTACTATTACTACTACTACTAATCATTTCTATAACACTACTAGATGTTCACAGCACTGTAGAGAAAGACATAAGACAGTCCCTGCTCAACAGAGCTTACAAATCTATTCAATATACAAACTGGACAAGTAAGGGATTGGGGAGTTATGCTTATTATGGGAATGATTAAAACAACATGGGTATTGAACAGGTGACTACAGGTTTAAGAGTTAAAGGCAGCCTCACTTTTTAGCCTGGATGTGTCATTGAGTCATTTGAATGATTCTTTAATAAAAGCATATGCATGCTCAATGCATAACTTAAAGAGTGCATGAGAAAGGGAAAACATGATAGAAATCATTGATGGATTTTATTAGATCTGTGGGAACATGTAAAGTTACAGTGTACCAGAGCATCATTTATTTCATGATGAAGAAGGGCTACCTTTGAAAGCTAATCAAAAAAATGTATTGTTAGTCCAATAAAAAAGGTATCATCTTATTTTCTTTTCCATGTTTTATTTTATTCTATTTCTATTGATGCTATAGCAAAATCTCGCTCCAACAAATAAAATATCTGTCAGGAGACCAAATGTACTGCAGGGATATTTTACTCTACAGGAAACCTGGACAACGTTCTGCTGTATTTAGCTCACTCATGAACACAAAAGAAAAAAGAAGCTGACATTCACTCTCCATAGCAAAGCCAACAACCTTTATTTTATCTGATAAAATCTAGGAACCCTGAACCAAGACACAACCTCTCACAACCACCCCTCTCGCCTCAGTTATGCAAAATGCATCTTAGTCTTCTCTGTAAGTTGTACAAATACAATAGGAATTGATTGAAACTGGAAGTCAATCCTTTTAAACCTTGAGGGGGCCATTTTGGGTAGTCTGCATAGTTGCAAACTGCGTGGCTGATTTTACCATGCACACTTTGTAGCTAATTTTCAGAGAGGAACTACCTGGGCAGTTTCTCTTTGAAAATGATTTAGGATAAAGATGGGCTGTGTTCAGAAGAAAAATTCTTGGTTCATTTGAACTTTTTCACTTTTTTTTTCAGTTTGTTTCACACATTTGTTTTTGAGCCTTTAAAATGAGTTGTCATTAAGGGGTCCTTTTACTAAGGTGTGCTGAAAAATGGCCTGCAGTAGTATAGGCACGTGTTTTGGGTGCGCGCAGATCCATTTTTCAGCACACCTGCAAAAAATGCCTTTTTAAAATTTTTGCCAAAAATGGATGTGCGGCAAAATCAAAATTGGTGCACATCTATTTTGGGTCTGAGACCTTGCCACCAGCCATTGACCTAGCAGTAAAGTCTCATGCGGTAACCAGGAGGTAATGCGTGTGTCCGATACGCACGTCTGAAAATAAAAATTATTTTGCAGACGCACATATCAGAGATGCAAATAAAAATGCTCAAGACTAGTGGTCTCCGCAGCACAAACAAAAACCCATCTGCTTTAAACAAAATGTTTGGCACTGAAAGGAGTGTGTGCCATTTCTGAGGTGATAATCACGTTGAATTTTTTTTTTTAATATCGTAGTATAAGAGGATAGCTTTGTTTTGGGGGAATATGGCATTTGTGATACAGAACTGGAGGTGCAGGGGTTATATTGAGATTCTGACCAATCCTGTAGAGAATACAGACTTCACTCCCACACAGAAAAAAATTGTTGAATGATGCTATCAATTATAATGGCGGTTTTACCTGGTAGCTGAAATTAGCTGGAGGGGGAGAATTTATGGTGGTCTTGTATCGCTAATTATAATCCAATGATCATAATATTTTTAATGTAATATTTTACATGTAAGATGTAGATTTGAAATCTGCTATTGTGTTTGTTTATGATAATTTTATGAAGTGGTTGTATTCCCTGGTAGTGGCCAGCTTCTATGATTGTTATCCACATAGAACTGTAAGGTTTTTGTGAAATATAAAATACATTGTTTTATGTTATGTTATGTTATAAATAAGGGGTTTGGGAGAGGGGTCTGTGATGTGATGAAAGGCATGATGTGCAGAAATGTCACTTTGGCTTGTCCCCTCCATACCTGTTGCCATCATAAATATTTCTCTCTAGAGACGCCACTGCACAGAGGGGCAAAACTGGACAAAAAAGGAGAGAAAGGGACAAAGTAGAGTGATGCTGAACATGGGGGGGGGGGGGGATGGGGACAGGACAGAGACACTGAGAGCAGTTGCTGGACACGCCAGATAGGGACACATAGAAAAGATGAATGCTGGACATAGAGAAAGAAGGACAGGAGACATTGGAGAGAGTTAAGAAAAAACAGAGAAAAGCAGAAGAGAGAGAACAGGATCAAAGCAATCCTCAGACAACAAAGGTAGACAAGTATTTTTTCTGAATTTCTTAATTGTAATATGTCACCTTTAGGAAATGTGCATCTTTGTGCTTCTCCCCCAACCCCCAGTCCCAGTTGGGAGTGATGATGTTATAGGGGGCCCATCCAGTCATAGCTATGCCACTGATTTATAGTACTGGGATCTGTGAGTACGCACCAATGCACAGGGCCCTGGGCTGATTTCTGGTACTGGTGCCACCACCACCACTATTATTGGCTACGGCTTTCATGCTTTTGATTATGTTGGGGAGGAGGAAGAAGAGGATGTGGAAGGGGAGGGATCTGGAGGCCTGTTGTTTTTTTCATCACCATGTGGTGTCAAATTAACGTTTAAGTGTTAAAATTAATTGGGTCATATTGAATAGAGTTTGGGTAGCACTTATTTGGGGTAGTTGAGTATGACTCTGTTAGCTTTTCCTAAACAGATAGATCTGAGCCATCAGGAATATACTGGCTATCACCCCATCTCTTTATGCTAGTGGTTCTCAACTTTTACCTCATAAAGACTTCCTGTTTTCCTCCAATAACTGTACGTAGACTTCAAACCACCACCATTACCACACCCCACCCCTCCTCCTCCCAGTTTTGATTAATAAAATGCAGTGTATTATTTCAACCAACTCAGGGTGAAGTTATCAACTGTTGGGCAACTGTTAAGATGGGTTATTGTACTGTTAACCTGGTTTATCAGTAGCTAGTTCTCATTGCATAAAGTAGTAAAATAGCACAAGTTAGTGGTAAAATAACTGGTCAAAATAGTATCTCACGTTGCTAACTTCTCACCTTAATTACCCCATCTTATCCACTGAAAGGAATACATCATATAAAAACATAAAAGGCCTTTCTTAAATATTTAAAAGCCAGCATGCAGGTGGAGGCACATTACTTGTCAAGTTGTAGTTGTATTTTGCTCATGGTCGCTTGGAGGGAATTTTCAAAGTTCAGCTAGCTGAAGTAGCTGGAATTTCAAGTATAGGGAAACCAGTCTCACATAAATAAATAATTTTGAATGCCTTTACCCCTTCTCTATGGTCCTCCTCTGTTGGTTGGGAAGGCAGTTCCTCTCTTCTCTGGGTCCACTCTCATTTAGTGACAATGCAGCAGCTGACCTCACAGTAACATGGTAGATCACAATAAAGAAAGACTAAAGGGCCTATCCAATTTGTCCATTTGTTCCATGTACACTGTTCTAGCTAAGGATATTTGTCAGCTATCAGCTTACAAGTTTGACCACCTACAAGATATTGTTATGTTCCTTATGGAAGTCAATGTAGTTGTCTTCCATCTTTGGTCCTCTACCATTCTTGGTACATGAGCATCCGGGGTCCCAAGTTAATCATTTAGGCCTTCCTCTTCATCCATGTCTTTACCCAGCTTCTCAACCTTTTTTCTCATCACTGTATTCTGTTTGTCCCTCAAGCATATGTAAATTCTAGCACAGTATTAGAATGTATCTCTTCCATTGATAGACTATTCCAGCCATATGCCATCTTTTAAATACAAAGTATTTCCTTCTATGTCTCTCTTCTTCCACCTTGATATTATGATCCCTTGTTCTTAAACTTCCTTTTCCCACTGAATATTGTACCTTCATTTATGTTTTTGAAGCCTGCTAAATATTGAAATATTTCCTCTCTCTTTTTTCCCCAGTATATTTGGAGTGTTTTAAGCCTCTCTTTTTATGGTTTCTGTTTTAGGTCTCATACCATTTTGGTAGCCTTACGCTGAACACTTCCATCCTCTCAATGCTTTTAGAAAACATGACCTCCAGAACATAGTACTCAAAGTGAGACCTCACTAGTGACCTATATGAGGGTAATATTGTCTCTTTACTTCAGTTGATGATGGGAAGGAAAGGGAAATGGTACTTGATATACTGCCTTTCTGTGGTATTTGCAACTACAGAGTCACAAGGAGCTGCAGTGGAAATTGAACCCAGTTCCCCAGGATCAAAATCATAGCTAGCATGCCCTATTGCTTTATTATATTGATGTCAAATTTCAAGTTCTCTAAGATTACTCCTAGGTCTGTTCCGTATTTAACAATTTTCAGTTCTTATCTTTCTAGTTGATAAATGGCTAATAAATATTTGTGACCCAGATGTATGATTTTAAACTTTTTTGTTTTGTTTGAAGAACAGTTCTGAAACTATGGACCACTGTTTTAGTTTTCTCAAATCTCTTTCCCTTTTATCCAGTTCCTCTTATTTGGTAGTGGTGGAGCAGATGGCTTCTTTCTTCTCTAAGTCCTTCCTCTATCAGTGGTAGTGTGTCATGGGGCTTCCCTCCTCTCTACGTTCCTTTCCCACTCACTTGTGGTGGGGCCTGGTCCTTCTGGGTCTTCTCTCCTCCCGTGATGCTGGGGCAGGTGGCACCTCTCCTTTCTAGTGCCTTTCTTCCTTTAGAGAAGTATATAGCACCGATCAGCCCCAGCACCTCTTCACTTGAACAAGCACATTGAAGATGGTCTAACCTCTCTCTGTAGTGGATGAGCACAAGTAGGAAGCTTATGGCCTTTCTCAGTTTCTGGCCTTCTTTACATATCAGATCATCCAGCAGTGGAAGATAGCCTCATTCCTACTTCCTCAGGGGAGAGGAAGCAGCTCTCTAACTATACAGTTTAATATTAAGACAGGTGTGGAGAGGATTCATTTAAAAGTGAAGATTCTAGACATCAAGTAAACTAACTTTGTTCAAATGGGGGATTACCTCAAGGAGTCGTTGACTGGATGGGAACATCTGAAAGAAGTAGGAAAGCAGTGGGCAAAATTGAAAGGAACTGTTGTAAGGGCAACAAACCCTTTTGTATGGAAAGTCAGCAGTGTACTGAGAGCGGGGCAGTGGGGGCAGTCTGCCCCAGGTGTACGCTGCAGGAGGGTGCAGGGAGTAGCCGCACGGCTGTCGGCTCTGCTGGTTCCCTGCTCCCTCTGATGTTACTTCCTTTTCTGGGGTAGAGGGAGCAGGGAACCAGCGGAGCCGACAGCTGTGCGGCTGCTCCCAATACTCCAAGAGGTAAGAACAATGCACCCGGGGGGGGGGGGGGGGTGTTTTGAGGTGATGCACCAGGGGGGATGCTGCACATGGGGGGGAGGGGTGCACAGCGGCGATCCACCCCAGGCTGCAACTGATCGAGGAACACCACTGTGGAAAGTAAATAAAAATAAAGGGAAAAGAAGGCCACTTTGATTCTCAAAAGTAGTAGCTGAAAGAGTAAAGAAAAAGAGGTTAGCCTTTATAAAACTACAAGAGATCGCAGAAAGAGAAAGGCAGGCGACAAGGTCTGGAAAAGCTAAGAGAAGCTGGTAGAGTAGTGAGGAAAGCAAAGATGCAGATTGAAGAAAAAATAGGCAATGCAGTAAAATGAGGAGTTAAGACACCTTTTAGATATGTTTGTGATAGGAGGAAGTGCAAAAGTGGCATTCTAATACTCAAAGGTGAAGGGGAGGAAATGTAGAAGTTGATAAGGATAATACAGTATTGCTTAAATATTTCTGTTCTGTGATCACAGCTGAAGGGCCAGGAGCAAGACTGTAAAGACAAGCACAAATAGGAATGGAGGTGTGGTAGACCCTGAATGATTTTCAGACGACTGTGTTCTTGAGGAGCTAGCCAAACTAATGGTAGGCAAAGTGATGGGGCCAGATGGCATACATCTGTGGCTACTGAAGGAACTTAGGGAAGTTCCAGCAGCTCTGCTGGCTAACCTTTTCAATGCTCCTCCAGAGTCAAGAGTAGTGCAGATACTGAGATTTTATGTTACAAGTCAGAACCAGCTTTTCTGGAGAAAATAACATTTTGAACTGGTGGAAATAGAGGATGTTCAACCATCCAGCCTTGTTAACTTTAGCAGTATGTCACGCACTCCCATATCAGTGAGAACACTGCAAGGCCTACAATCTTTTGCAATCCAGCAGAGTATGGCATCCGTAATTGCATTGTTTTGAACTTTGCAGATTGACCTCTTCTTGTCAATGCAAGCAGATATTGTTGGCTACAAAGAGGATGATGATGAACCTGTTGTACTGGTACTTGATGATATAAAAAGCAAATGCATGCTTTGACCTTAGATGGTATTGAAGTGTCATGACACTGTGATGATATTTGAATTCTTTTTGCAGTATTTACATACAGCCGTTACTTCGTTCAACAGAAATTGTCTGTCCAATAAAAGCTTTTCAGACTCCATTTACAATTAAAATCAAAATCTCAGGTTTGCACCAAGCATTTCTCTCATGCCCCCTTCCTCAGCCTTCACATAGTTTATCTAATGCCCTCCCCTCAGCCAAGATGAGGTTGGGAAGGGCAGATTACTTGGGAGACAGGGTTGACAAAATAGATTTATCTAGAACCAAATTCTCTCATCATTCACCATACCTAATTTTGCAGTATGGACCATATTTCAAAATGGCAACAGCCCCTGGTCAACCAGTGCATCATAGCTCAGACGTGCTCCCCCAACCCCCCCCCCCCCCCAAAAAAAAATAAAAAAAAATTTTTTCTGGCTTTATCCCTTTGTTGAATCATTCTTAAAATTTTTAATCGAAATGCAGCCCTAAAAATTAAAAGTCTGTCACAGTAACACAGTGTCATCGTCAGAGCATGAGGAACCTGCTATATCCCTTTGGCCCTCCTCGGCAACCCTCTATGGCCCTGGACCGCCAGCAGGAACCTGCTAAGCCCCCAGAACTATTGAGCAATCTTCACTGGATGAGAGACCTGCTGCATCCCCTGTCATATGGCCTGGGGTGATTATAGCCACTTCACCTGCCTGTACTCTCTTCTCTTCTTCCCCCCCCCCCCCCCCCCCCCCCGGCTTCTCACCACCACCACAGCGGGGAGGTGTTTATCATGCCAGAAGAGGTGGTCTTCCCATTGGTAATGCTCCCTCAGGATGCCACTGTATCAAGTACCGAGGTGCACCCTACCACTGTGGTTCCAGCCACAATTGTGCCAGAGGTGGAGAACCTGACAATCTGAGACAGATAGCGAAGATTAGGGGACTAGTACAGCAGGTGGTCAATATGCTGAACCACATCTGTGATGCCATGGAGAGCCTCAGAGGAGTTGTACAGTGTATAGCCAGCCACGCCAGCCCCCTAATCTAGGGACCGACAATGCGCCCCCCAGGCAAACTTTCCTTACCTTTTTTTTTTCCAGACCTCTGTACCCAGGCTAGTTCTTGCCTGAAGAGTGTGAAATTTTATAATTGCATTTATCTCTTGCAATACCACATCCCCTGTTATACTGCTCATTTTACTAAAGCACTGGTCAACTTGGTCATTTCATAATTGCTTTGTTGCTACTGTTAGGGTTTCTACCACGTACCTGTGAACTAGATTGGCCACTGTTGGAAACAGACTATTGGACTAAATGGACCATCGTTCTGACCCAGTGTGGCTATTCTTATGTTTGCCTATCTTTTCTTTTTCTTGTATGCATGTAATTCCCAGTTTTATGAGTATATACTCTTCATAAGCCTTAAAATTACATTCTTAGATGATGCATAAGCAGGGAAAGCAACACCTGCGCCTACATGTCTTTATAAAATTGCTCCTGAAAGTAGGTTACTAAAAATAACCAAAAAGTGGCATTAAACCTCACAAAACTGATTCTTCAAAAGATCTTCTTAAACTCAATAAAAATAGATTTCTTTAAAAAAAAAAAAAAAAAAAGTGCAAAAGAAGGGAAATAAAGGATGGAAAAGAACTCATCCAAAAGCTGTTGGAATATCCTTTTAAACAGAACAAAGAAGCTAAAATGCTCACTCCTCAACTCCCTCCTCTCCCCCCACCTTCGCAGTTCTTTGTGGGGATTTACCTGGTGGTCTACCAGGCAGCAGGAGTGATCCCAGTCACTCCTGCTTCATTGGGGGATCCTTTACCAAGCTGTGGGAAAAATGGCCCTGTGCTAGCAGCGGGGGCCATTTTTCCCACACGCCAGGGCCCTTTATACCACAGCGGGTAAAAATTCCCCAGACAAACGTGGCCATGCGGTAAGAGAACTCTTACCATGTGGCCATGCGTCAGAGAGCCCTTACTGCCACCCATTGAGGTGGCGATAAGAGCTCCCTTAGTAACCTGGCGGTAACTGGGCAGCACACGGCGATGCCCGATTACTGCCGGGTTACCACCGCATAAGCCATTTCCAGGGATTTTCTTTTACCCTGGAAATGGCACACGCTCAGGGCAGAACTACCACTGGCATCCGCATTGGGCAGGCGGTAGTCCCAATTTAGCACTCTGCAAACCAGCGTTGGGCTTACTGACACTTTGTAAAAGACCTCCTCAGTACCCAGATTAAAAAATGGCACCTCTTACCTACCCCTAGTGGTAATCTCACGGTATTGCTGCTAGGGGGGGGGGGGGTCAAGCTGCCAAATAAGGAATGTGTACTTCTTATTTAGCAGCTGGATCCCCAAATAGCAGTACAAGTGCAAAATTACTGCTAAGGTCAGTGACTCCATTTTGAAACCCAGTGCTGGACAGAGGTGGAGGGGGCAGGTGGGGAGAACCTGATCCCTCCACCAGTCCATTAACAGACAGATGGTCTAACTTTGGGCCCGCTATCTTGTTACTGCAACCAGGAAACTGCAATGTTCCTAGCCGCAACAGTACTAATTTAAGAGCTCAGGCAGCTCTTTTTTCCACGCCACGTCTATTTTTTTTAAATTGCCGCTCCTGCTGCAAATATTGGCAAATACATCTGTATGCCTGCGTGTCCTTACACATATTTTACAGAAGTCTCTGTGTTTGACAAAGTATTTTGTAAAACTCAGGGGACATTGAGCACATCCTGACCTGGACATCTTAATTCCTCTTTCAATGTCCTGTGCAAAATAAGGCTTTAAGGAACCCTTTTACTAAGCTGCATAAGTGTCTACACGTGCCCAACGTGACTTTTGCGGTAATTTCATTTGTGGCGCTTGTCCAATACATGCGGCCGAAAAATAATTTTTATTTTCTTCCGCACTTATCGGATGCGCACCAAGTGGCATTTGGCATGCATAGATCATTACCGCCCGGTTACTGTGTGAAACTTTACTCCTAGGACAATGGCTGGCGGTAAGGTCTCGGACCCTAAATGAACACGTGGCAATTTTCATTTTGCCACACGTCCATTTTCGGCAAAAATTTTAAAAAGACATTTTTTGTAGATGAGCTGAAAAATGATTCTGCATGCGCCCAAAACATGCATCTACACTACCGCAGGCCATTTTTCAGTGCACCTTACAATCATTTGTAGAAAATTGAAGTGGTGGCGTTTGGCATTTCAAGAAATTGCAGAACTTTTCTCTACAACTTCACTTTCATAATAGTCAACTTCTGTTTCACTTACTTATCAGCATTCTGATGTTTAGCAAAAGCATAACTCAGCTTACATCTTTTTTCATTAACATATCCCTGTTTATTCCGAAACTTTGTTTTCTATAATCAAATCAATGAGAGTTTGTCTTTGTCATAGGTGGCTGTATTTCCAGAAGAATTCAGAAGATGAGTATTGCCATTAGGAATGTTACTTTTTCTTCAGCTTTGGTAGCCTGGTCCCATAATCATTACACCTGTGCTGATAATTTCTACAAGGTCATATATCGCCCAAACTGGAACAACATATTGTCTGGGGTTTCTAGGCAGAATATACATCAAGAAGAAGTCATACCTTTAAGCCGCAATTCCTTGACCCTACAGAGATTAACACCATCCACAAACTATATCCTGTGTGTCACCTGCCGTGGGACTCATCCTTCTAGAGACCAATGTACCATATTCCATACAATGACCAGACATGCTGAGTTACCAGGCAGCAAAAGGTTGGACCTGGCTTTCATGATTTGGCTTATCAGCAGTGCCCTTCTCCTCATAATTGCTATGATACTGCTTTATGGGTGTCTCAGAATGTGGTGTAAGAAATGCAAATACATCCCGCAGGATTCTCCTTCAGAACCTATTGGTACTTGTGAAGAGAATACTCCGGCTTGGCATGGGGTGAATGCAGAAACTGCACTCATGGATGACACATTTCAAGTTTCCACAGTAATTGTACTTGACAGAGTTTCAGAAACCAAATCTGATGGCCTGCTACAGAAGACCCAAGGAGGGGAAAAGTGTTCTTTTGTTACATAAAAATGATATTGGTACTTTAGCAATCCTACCACAGAATATGTCTTCATAACAGATCCTCTTTGTACAGTATGAATATTTATGACCAGTTTTGTTGTTTGTCTATGAAACGTATATAATATGAAGCACATGTAATGAAAGGATTACGTAGAGACTATTATTATACATTCATTGTGACTAGTATTGGAAGGTTAATGAATTAAAGATACATTTTAATTGACCAAAGGGGCTACAATTGTAATATCACACTTATATAATAACGTTCATGTAAAATTCCAGTAAGATGCGATGCAACAAACCTTTAAAATAGTTTGTAGAAAAAAAAACCTATCAGATCTTGTATCGTAAAGACATCCAAAAGAATGCTTATCAGATTACCAGTGGTGTAGCCACCACTGAGCAAGGCCAGCAAACAGCTGAGGGCTGCCTGTTGGGAGCTGCTGCTGTTGTATGATGGTGGAGGTGTAACCTAATGTTTAGAGGAGCAGTCTGAGAACCAAGAGAGTCAGGCTCAAATGCCACTGTGGCTTCATGTGAGCTTAAGCACAATCATTTAACACTCCTACCCCACCCCTCCGTTGCCTCGGGTACAAACAGAGATTGTGAGCCTACTAGGGACAGGGAAAATATATCCTGTACCTGAACGTAATTTGTTTTTTCAAAAAAGACCTAAATGCTTAAAAAGAAAATAATAAAATCGGGGGGGGGGGGGGGGGGGGGGGAATCAGATAAAGCATTTCTTCAGGTTGGTGTACTTGGAGGAGTGAGTACAACAGACACTATAGCTATCTCTGACAGCATTGCCAGACCACCTCCTGATCTCATTCTTTAATGCCCTCCCCACCCCCTCCCTGCAACCCAGCAGTTAAAGAAGTGTTTAAGTGCTACTGTGGGGCCAGGTCACACAATCTTGAGGCTCATACAAAAGGTCTTGGCCCTGTGGCAGTTGGGAAAAGAAACAGAAAGGAACTCTATAAACAGGACAGCAAGGCTGTAAAACAGCAGGTAGGATAAAAGGAAAGTATTAGAACAGCAGCACACCGAAATAAAATATTAAACAAAAAAAATTATAATAGACAAATAAAAAAAGGAAATGTAAAGAGTTAGTGGAGGAGGAAATGTGGAACAAGGGAAATGATGTATGAATATAAGAGCAACAGAGTCTCAGTTGAATAATCCTGGTTAGCCTTCATCTCCATATGATTGCTTAAATAACCAGGGACCCTGTTTTCTAACTCATTTCAAAGTGGAAAAAAGATCTCATAAAACTGCAGCAATCTATATCAAAAGGATACTCCGCTCTTTGTTCAGCGGGTTTTCTGCCCATAGTGCAACAAATAATCATAGATCAAAAACCTCCTGAAAAGGTCATTTTGAAAAAATGTTTTGAATTTTAATTTTTAAAAGGCACCCCAGCAGACTGGCTCAAAACAGTGCGGTCCCAACGGACCCGTTTTGCATCAGCTTCTTCAGGAAAGCACACTCGTGGCCATGCTCATTTCTGACTCCCTGGAGGGTAGCCGTTCCACTGTTACACTTCTTCACTGGTTGTGATTTGAGTAGTTTTACAGTATTTTTCAGTGAAGCAAATCTGAGTTTGGTTTTTACCCTGTTTTGTAAGCCACGCTATAGGCGTACTAGCGTTTTTAGCGCGTGCTAAACGCTAGAGATACCCAAAGGAATATATGGGTGTCACTAGCATTTAGTCTGCACTAATTTTAGCGTGCACTAAAAACACTAGTGCACCTTAGTAAACAGGGCCCCAGATCTTTAAATCAGTTTTTAAACTCTTAAATAAAAGATTACTTCAAATAGGCATGGGGAGATTATTCTAGGTGTACAGTAAAAAACAAAGTAAAAGGCCTTATGCCTTGTAGATTCTAATTGAGCAGCTTTCAGACTAGGGAGAACAAGGTGGTGATCCTTTCAACGATCGGAGAATCTGACTGGGAGAATATGGGATTGTTAGTTTAGAAAGGTAATCTGCTGTACCTCCCCTGTAGGCCTTAAAAGAAAGAAATGCTATTTTTAAAATATTCTGTTGTTCTACTGGCAACTAGTGTTGTTTTTTTAAAAAGGTGAGTTATGTGGTCTGATCATTTCGCATGATAAAGGAGTCTGATAACCATATCTTGGAGGGGTTTCTTCAAAGTGGTTCAAAATAGACCAGCATAAATGATATGGAGGGGCATAATCGAATGTCGCTGGCGAAATAGATCGCCGGCAATCGATTTTGGCGGCGGCGCTACAGCTGGCCGGAACCGTATTATCGAAAAAGATGGCCGGCCATCTTTTTTTTTTATAATACGGTTTAGCCTGGCCAAATGCCAGAGTTCGCCGGGGTTGAGATTGCCGGTTTTGTTTTGCAGCGATAATGGAAAAAATGCCGGCCATCTCCAACCTAGCGACATCCAAGGCATTTGGTCATGGGAGGAGTCAGCATTTGTAGTGCACTGGTCCCCCTCACATGCCAGGACACCAACTGGGCACCCTAGGGGTCAGCACGGTGGACTTCTGAAAAGGCTCCCACATGCATAGCTCCCTTGCTTTGGGTGCTGAGCCCCCCAAACCCCCCCCCCCAAAACCCACTACCCACACACGTACAATACTACCCTAACTCTTAGGGGTGAAGGGGGCAACTACATGTGGGTACAGTGGGTTTTGGAGGGCTCCCATTACCAGCACAAGTGTTACAGGTAGGGGGGGGTGGGCATGGGTGCGCCTGCCTTAAGTGCACTGCGGTACCCACTAAAAGTGCTCCAGGGACCTGCATACACGCAGGCCTCTAGGACTTGTTGCTGCTGTATAACCTTGGCACACCAGTTGACACCTGAAGACTAAGCTCTTTGAAAAAGTCCTTTATTTGAATAAGCATGTTTACTCACAGTTAACTGCAGATCAGAGGTTGTGCCCCATAGGCCAAGAGTCTCCCTGGTACTGAGATTAGCAGTAGGTCAGAGCTGGCAGAATGGTGTACAATGCCCTCTTTTTCAGCAACATTCAAGGTAATAACTAAGTTCTCTAACGTGGGTAACACATGAAAGGGATCTAAAACTGGCTTACAAAAATGGCCACTACCTCATGGACTACTGGAAACAAAACAGGGCACACTCTGACCCAGTTAGCAGGGGGAAAAGCACAATGGGAGTAGAGCCCAGTACCCTACACCCACCACAATGCATTTCTGATGTGACTCTGCAGTGCACCTAACAGAAAAGGTGTCACACTCACCCGAGAGCCACATCACAACCAGGGAAAGGCTGTCAAAGGATAGAACACATTCTGCTGTCATGGAGGTGGGTATGGCATTTGATGCTGGCAAAAAAGGTTTTTATTTTTATTTATTGTGGGAGGGGGGTTGGTGACCACTGGGGGAGTATGGGGAGGTCATCTCTGATTCCTTCTGGTGGTCATCTGGTCAGTTGGGGCACCTTTTTGAGGCTTGGTCGTGAAACTAAAAGGACCAAGTAAACCCGGCGAAATACTGCTTAACGCCGCTTTTTTTTCCATTATCGGCGAAAGCCGGCCATCTGGTAGCCATGCCCATGCCCGCCCATGTCCTGCCTTCACTAAGCTACCGACAAGCCCCCTTGAACTTTCGCCAGCGAAGCAACGGGAAAGCGGCGATGCTGTCAAAAATGCTGCTTTCGATTATACTGATTTCGCCGCTTTTAAGAAATCGCCGGCCATCTCCCGATTTATGTCGGGAAATGTCCGGTGATCACTTTCAAAAATAAGCTGGATGGTAATAATCAAGCTGTGAAATAAAAAAGGAATGGATAAAGGTATGGAAGTTGTCAACATTGGCAAAATGCTGAATTCTGCAGAGCTGACAGAAGATGAAGAAACTAGTTTTAGAAAAGTGAAAGATATGGGATAGAAAAGATAAAAGAGGAATCCAAAATGAAAACGCGATGTTGGACACTTGTTACTGGAATCTTTACATTTCAAAAAAGGGAACTAGGAAGAGTCAGTTGAGGCAATGTTGCAGTGAACCAGCAACCTATTTAAAACTAGTCTGTGATCTAGTAGCCAGTGAGCTGAAGTGGAGCAAGGGAAGGTGAAAAAGGGCAAGTGGGGTAAATTAATAGGATAACATCAGCATAAAAATATGCAGAGATACCTGTAGATTGAGTAAGAGAAGCAAGAGGGCTCAGAAATAGGGGAACACCACAGTATAATTCACATTTCTGTGACAAAGAATTAGAGTCAGCTACCTGAGACCAACGATAGGATAGAAAAGAAGCATACCAAGAAAGCACTGTACCAGAGATCCCAAAACTAGAAAGCTGCGAAAGAAGCAGGGAGTGATTAGGTAAAGCAGAATGCTGCTGAGATATCGAAGGAAATTGCCAGAACTATTTTATGCTTGTCAAAGTGGCAGTGAATTTCATTTAATAAAGTGGCCTAATAGTTTCTGTACTGAAATGCAATCTGAACCTAGACGGCCTGGGAAGTAAGACCAGAGTTCTCTCGGAGAAGGAAGTTAACTGAGAAAGTACAATTTTTCCCAGAATTTTAGACATATAATAGAGGTTAGACACAGGGCAGTAATTATTTATGATGGCAGGATCAGAGGTTGGCTCCTCAGCGGCATTATTGTTTACTCAATATTTATACTCTGAATTCAGAGCAAGGTAAATTTTATGAGAAGGTCTCAATAATTTTGAGCTCTTATAATGAGGGTTGCCTTATTATTGGCAGAGATTTTAATCTTACTCTGGACCCCACTAAAGATAACTCTGCTGCTAGGGTGGATTATGCTCATACCAGAAGGAGCATATTACGTAAGTTTTTAGCACAATGGGATTTACTAGGTGCTTGGGAGGCATTTTAACTCCTCAGCTACTGATTATTATTATTATTATTTATTGCATTTGTATCCCACATTTTCCCACTTATTTGCAGGCTCAATGTGGCTTACATAGTTTTGTTATGACATTATCATTACAGGATATCAGAAACAATTAGTAGTGTGCAGATATTGAGTAAGGGAAGAAAGAAGGAAGTGATTAGGCGGGTAAGTATAGAAGGTGGACTTTCATAGCTGGGTGGGTTGGTGAAGTGGATTAGTGAAGCTATGGGTTCTCTTTGTAGGCCTTGTTGAAGAAATATGTCTTCAGAGATTTGCGAAAGTTAGTTATTTCGTCGATTGATTTCAGGTCTGTAGGTAGTGCATTCCATATCTGCGTGTTCATGTAAAAGAAGGTGGTGGCATGCATCAGCTTGTATTTTAGTCCTTTACAGCTGGGGAAGTGCAGATTGAGAAATTTGCGGGATGTTCTTGTGGTGTTTCTGGGAGGTAGGTCCACGAGGTTTAGCATGTAGATTGGGCATCTGCGTGAATGATTTTGTGTACAATCATGCAGATCTTGAACGCAATGCGTTCCTTAAGTGGGAGCCAGTGAAGTTTTCTCTTAGGGGTTTTGCACTTTCATATTTAGTCTTTCCAAATATGAGTCTGGCGGCTGTATTCTGGGCTGTTTGGAGTTTTTTGATAGTCTGTTCTTTGCAGCCAGCATACAGTGCATTGCAGTAGTCCAGATGGCTTATTACCACTGATTGTACCAGGGTACGGAAGATGTATCTCGGGAAGAAAGGTTTTACTCTTTTGAGTTTCCACATGGAGTAGAACATCTTTTTCGTCGTGTTCTTCAAGTGGGTATCGAGAGTGAGGTTTCGATCAATAGTAACTCCAAGAATTTTCAAGTTTTATGAGACAGGAAGAGAACAGTATGGTGTGATTATGGTGAAGTTTTTTGTGTTATACCATTCGGCAGTACATGATACCTTTTCTCGGATAGATTTGTGGCTGGTGGAAAAGGGTTTGCTTTCTAATATACAAAACATTTACATAGACATGTGCTTTTGGTCAGATCATGCTCCTGTTGTGCTAACAGTGAAGGATACTACATTGGAGTAAGTACCTCCTCGCTGGCGGTTTAATGATAGTCTTCTACAAGACCCTAAAAATTTGGTGCAGCACACACAAGATCTCAAAATAATTTTTACAATTTAGCAATATCATAGTGACAGACCCATCCACAGATTGGGAAAGTTTCAAGGCTGTAATTCGGGGCAAAATTATTGCATTGTAAGTTTTTCTTAGGCATAGTCATCAGGCTAGAAAAGATGCCCTTCACACTCAGATTCAACATTTGGAATGCCAACATAAGCTTTTGCCCCATTTGAGTAAGCTTGGAATTAAAGGAGCTAAAACTGGGAGAGATCAAGACTACTTTGAATCGGGTTATAAAACAAGTAGGCTATTAGTGCATAAAATTAAAAAATATCAAGAAAGAAATTTTATTCTTCAAACAGTTGACCAGTGGGGATTGGAACATACAGATCCCAAGTTGATCAGCCAAGACTTTCTAAACATTATACATCCTAGAGGCACAGAGTCAAGAGTCCGAGAGAGATGAATATTCAGGGGGAGGGGGTGGAGTTTCCTTGGGTTACTATGGGAGAATTAGGTAATAGCTATTAAATCTCTTCCTCGTGGCAAGGCTCTTTGGTAAAGCCGCTTACCAATATCATCAACATCTTTGCTAATGGAGGAGGGGAGGATTCCTCATTTTTTGCGGTGACCTTGCTTCATAAATCAGGGAAGGACCAGACCTGCTGCAGTTCTTACTGACTCATATCCCTGTAGAATATGGATTATAATGTCTTTACTAAGATTTTGGCTCAATATTTGCAAGGAGCATTGCCGAAACTAGTTAGGTTTGACCAATCGGGATTTGTAGCAGGCTGCCAAACTTTCAACAATATTAGGAGGGTCCTACATCTGATTTGGCAGAGAACTCATACTCCACCAGTGGTTCTTTCTATAGATGCAAAAAAAAAAGGCCTTTGATAGGGTTTTATGGTCGTATATGTTTAAAGTTTTGGAAAAGGTGAGCATTTTGGGTAGATATGTGGCCTAGCGCAAGACTATTGAAGGCCTTTGGCAGCTATGCAGGTCAACGGAGTGTGCTCTGAGCCTTTTGAATTGGCTAGAGGTACTTGACAAGGGTGTGCGCTGTCATCCTTGCTGTTTGCTCTTACAATGGAGCCCCTTGCTCAGGTACTGCGAGAGTGAGAATTTATTAGAGGCATAGAGTGCTATTTGCAGATGATGCTTTCTTTACCATAGCACCCCTTTACCCCTCCCAGTCTTTGCCCCAAGTGATGGATGTTATAGAAAAATGTGGGTGCATTTCAAGGGTCAAGGTTAATTTAACCAAATCAGAACTTTTAAAACAATCTCAGGCAAGGTGAATTGCAGCAATTCTTGAATAACTTTTCCTTTGCTTGGGCTAAATCTCATATAAATTATTTGGGAGTAAATTTAGTAGTTGAGCCTTCTCGTTTATTTCAACTTAACTATCCTCCACTCCTCAGGAAGCTCTGGTTTGAATTAGATAGGTGAGAAGGATGACTGTTTCCTGGTTTGGAAGAGTCAATGCAGTCAAAACGATATTCTACCTAAGCTTTTGTGTTTATTTACAGCCCTCCCCTGTTTCCCATTTGGCTCAGTTTTTTCAGAAGCTACATAGAAGGGTTTTTTTCTTATATTTGGAGGCGCAAGTCACCTAGGGTTCAAAGGGCAACCCTTTTAAAACCTTAGAAGTTGGGGGGGGGGGGTGGCTCTGCCAAACATTTGTCTATACTGTACTATGTTGCAGCTCAACCTCAACTTTATCTGTGTGGCAGGTGGGAAATAGCAAAAGCTGGGTTCATTTGGAGCAATCATTACTAAGGGGTGTTCCTGTGTGGGCTGTTCCCTGGCTCTCTCTCATCCCCTACATGTCTCTTTGCATCTAGATTCACTGTAGGGGTTTGTTTCCTGTTGTTGCCCCTGGCTCTTGCTCCATGAGTTCGGCCAATTGCAGCATAAGGTTACTCCTTATATAAGTACTCTGTTAATTTTATGGTGACAGCAAAGAATTAAGCTTTTCAAAGGCAGGAGATATTTTGCTTCTACCTCTATTCAATTTGTAGAGAGCTTTGGACCAGGTAGGGAGGACCCCACTTATAGAAATTGGGATGCTAAAGGCCTTTGAACTTTGGGGCAACTTCTGGAGGATGGCCATATTCTACCTTTTGCAGACTTCCAAGAAGAATATGAAATAGACTTTAAGGAGCAATATCAATATAGACAGATTAGGGCCTTTTTACAGCGTGAGGCCATATCAGAGCTGGGAGCTGAAGAAGCTTCTTTAGAGATAGTGTTGCAGGGTGGGAGAAGTAGGAGGGGATTTCTCACTTATATAAAGCTTTATTTTTTCAAAATATTTTATTAGTTTTCCAAATATAACAATGACAAGAAACAGTAAAGGAGGGGATTGTAGAACTAAAAAGAAATTCAGAGGACAGGGAAGAGAGGTGCCTATGTGTTTACAGTATAAGTCTCAAATGATGGGTCAACATTACATCTGAGTAGATTGAAGATAGTTTTCTACTGGTGACCAGGTTTTTCTTGTGGAGACTGTCGTTCGAAATTTCTCTGCCAGTGCAAACTCAATTTTCTGATGTTGTAGAACTGTATTCCACCAACAGTGAATGTTCAAATGGTGTGCAGATTTCCAGTTTTGAAAGGATGTGTTTTTGGGTGATGGTAAAGAGAATGTTCAGTAATTTTGCTTGTGACACTGGCAGTGATTTTTTATTGAGTTTTCATTGAGAAAAACAAGGTTACAAACATACAAATTTATAACATGTGAACCAGAAAAGTACCAAATGTATTACACATAAGCAGATGTGGTATTAGTGATACATACCCAATAAGAGGAGTTTGTATTGTATGCCAGGTTAGTTTGAGGGTGTCCCATTCCACTAAGAGGAAAAAACTTCCCCCTGCATATAATAACTATACCAAATGGAACCTCAAACCTCCAAACAAGGGACCATTCCAACGGAATTTAAACACACCTTGTATAATATGGAGTAGATTAATATCATAGGTTCCTCCCAAGAAGGAAAAAAAGAAAAAACACCCAGACAAAAAAGCTCAAATTAACTGAGGTAAAAAACGAATGGGATGAAAAAAACTCTCTTTCCTTCTTGTACCTATAAATTGAATGAGCACCTAACCTAAACTAACCCGCCCAGACTACCCCCAGCCTTAAAAAAAGAAGACTACCTATAGAGCACCCTGGGGGAAAAAAATAGAAACACTCAAAGGAAACTGTCAGGCAAGGATCCACCTACCTACCTAAACATATAAACTCCCAAAGCAGCAAAAGGATAAACCTAAACATTACTTAGCTTGATTCAAACAGGCTGCTTCGCAAAAAACATTCCCCCGATAAGGTCTCCGGAGCCTTACAACAAATCTTCAGCTGATGAAAAAAGACCAGCCCTCCAAATCTTCAACCGGCGAACAGCGCCAGCCCTCCAACAAGAGCGCCTTGTTTCGCCAACCTTATGGCTGCATCAGGAAGGGCGCTTACAATCCATCTTAGTCCATCTTGTCAAGAGCAGCAGACGATGCTGGAGACTAAACCTGAATCATATACAAGCCAAAGATGGCTCCAAATGGATTCAGCTCCGGTGCAGGGTTTTTAACCACAGGCTCATGCTCAAGTGCTGCCATGTTCCATGTCCTGTGCCTGAGGTTGACAGATGGCACTTCACGAAAAAGAATCTTTCAAAAGCTGTGAATCGACATATGCCACCATAAAAATCTGATTTTTATGGTGGCATATGTCGATTCATGGCTTTTTGTGCAGTTCAATTGTGAGTTCAACAAATAGATATTCAAGTGGAGATTATATGATCGTACAGATATTTATTAGCCCCTGATGCAGCCCAGTTGGGTGAAACATGGCCTGTGTCGGGCTTGCTAATTTTTTTATTGATCTATATTTATTAAATATTGTTTTCCACATACGTATCTGCTTCGTTTGGTTTCCATTTTTGGTATGTACAGCATATAAGCATGAAATGTAATGTAATATAATAATGCACTAGGATCAGAGCTTCCAAGGGGGCTCAGTTTTTGAGAAGGAGATTTTAGTACATACTCTAGACTTGCCCCATTCCACTAAGCCCCACCCACTCTGCTCCTGGCTCCACCCCCTGCCACATCTCAATCTCATAGCCAATCCAGAAAATACATTATTTATACCGGTGACAACAGGGATGGATGAGAAGAGCTACAGATATCCATTTTCCATATTCTTCCTGTCATCTCCTCACAAACCTTAACTTAGCTTCCCCATCAGTCACTTTCCTTCTCTTCGGATATAGATGTAGGACAGCTCTGTATATATTATCGCACATCCTAAAGCATCTGTATATCTACTACTGGGAAGCAAGAATAAGCTGAATGGTTACAGATCTCTACACAGGAACTATATACTGACAGAACCTTTCACCTTAGTCACTCATGAAGAGCACAGATATATTCTCACCTAGTACAGAATAAGGAGCTATAAATGAGAAATAAACATGCAGATAATAAATGAAATCAAAACCTCTAAGAAAGCCAGACTCTGTAACCAGTGCAGAGATAGCATTAACCTTCCTAATTCAACCGTCGATTAAAGAGGGGGCTATGGAGCCCTATTCTAAATACCGGGTATATGGTAGTGGCCCCATGAATGCACGTACTGCGTATAGTGCCACGATACCTCCCCTCACCATCTTTAATGTTACTCCTTATCCTATTCCACAAAGACCTGGGTAACATGGATTGGTTAGCCCCAGAGTCCAAAAGTGCCTTTACTGAGATTCCCTCCAACTGGACTTCGTGGAAGAAAAAGGATTCCTGGTCCCTTCCTATTTGACCCATGAATCCTACTTTTTCTCTACAATCCCGAAGGAAATGGCCCCCTTCCCACACTGGAAACACCTTCTGCTTGGCTGGGGCTCCAAGATCCTCCTTCCCTGCTCTCACTCCTTTTCCCGGGCTGGGGAGCCTATCTGGCCCAAAGGCCCCTGGCTGCGAGTGGAAAAGGGATTAAGGGGGAGTTTCTCTGCTTCATAATACAACTCTGCTCCCCTAGTCACGTCCTCTAGGGAGCGAGTTCCTTGCCTAATAAGCCACTCTCACACAGAACCGGGTATAGTGAAGAGGAATTGTTCCACCACTATCTCCTCTACCACCTGTTCTGCCGTTTTCTTATCTGGCTTCAACCATTTGCAAACCAGATCTTTGAGTTTTTGTGCTAAGGCCTGGGGTCTCTCTTCCCCCCTTAGGGCTGTCTCCTGGAAGAGTCTCCAGTAATAATCCTTGGTTAACCCCAGCCTACCTTTAATGGCAGCAACAACCTGTCCATAGTCCAAGGCTTGGGCTGGGGATATGGCCCCTTAGTCTCCCCAGTTAAACAGCCAGCCAGCCTCACAGCCCACTGCTCTGGCAGCCATTTTACCGCCCTAGCAATACGCTCAAAAGTTACCATAAAGTCCTCCACATCATCCTTTTCTCCCATCTTGCCAATGACAAAGGCCCATAGGTAGTAGTTCCTACCGCCATAGGAGAATACTCAGGAGTGACGTGTGCTGCAACTTTCTGTGTCAAGTCCTCCATCACCTGCATCTGGGCTTGCAGGGCTTTAAAGAGGGGTCCCTGCTGCTCCTTCGCAGCCTCTACCACCTGGTGTAAAGCCTGCTGCGAGCCTTCCTGTTGCTTCTGAAATTGGGCTGCCATCCAATGCAGCAACTCCTTCTGTTCCATCTTCGGTGGCGAAGACCCTGTAAAGCAGAGAGAAAAAAACCCCCAAGTGCGGTACTTTTTTTTTCCCTTAACCTCTGTGGGGCCCCTTTAAGAATACAGCCTGGGTCCTATACCTCCTGGCTTTTGCTCCCTTAGCTGCTCTCCCTATCCAGCCATGGCCCTCCCTAGGTACTGCTTACCTTGGGTGACCACTGGTCTGCTCCTTGATAAGGGAAGCTAGGGTCCACTGCAAACACCTCTTCACCGTGGTTCACAGTCTCGGTCCCATCTGGGGTGCCATTGTAAAGGGGGGGGGGGGTCCGCTTCCGCCTCTTGGGTAGAGCCAGCAAGCCTGCGGGGCTCCCAGGGTTCCAGGACAGAATGCTGCTGACACTGGGACTCAGGGCCAAAGTATTTTATTATCAAGGCAATTTCATACAAAAATCATAATATATTCTTCAAAGCAAAAGGTACAGCCCTCTTAATATAGTCTTCAAAAGAAAAAGGTACAGTCCTCATAAGATAATCTTCAAAAGAAAAAAAGGTACAGTCCAGGTCCCAAAATACCTCAGCAAATGCTCAGCTCCTCAAGACCTCAGGCCTTCTATTAGGGCATTAGCTTTCCCTTTCCCCTCCTTCAGAAGGGTGTAGTAAGAGTTCAGCACACTTCCAATATTTCACAACAGTTCAGAACAAATCTTCATGGACAGTCTTTGCACATCAAACCAGTACCACAAATCACCTGCCTTTTCACAGCACAGAGGGAACCCTGCCAAGGAGCAGGGTTGGCAGTTTCTCCCACCTCTCAGCACCACGCCCGGTGTGGCCTTCTCCACTGCCTTCAAGTGCTGGGCAGGGCAACCTTTGAATTCTCCCACTCCATGGTAGCTGGCTCCTCTCCCTTAGGCAGCTCTAGTGGCAGGCTACTTCCTTCCTCCACATACTCCATGGAATCTCTCTCTCCATTCATCTCCCCTCTCTCCTGGTGACTGAGAGCCTCCAGGAAATCTGCTCTCCCCTTCTCACAGCTGGGGGGAATTATATATTGATGGCGAAGCCAGGGAAACTGAGCTTCATCCTTCCCTCTCCCTCTAGTGGGGAAGGGAGTAACAGGTTCACCCTGCCTCAAGACATTGCTCCCCCTGCTGGGGCTGGGAATCCATTCCATTTTTTTAGGACTACTCTCTTCTCTCATTCTTGCAAGGACTTCTGGGACCCATAGTTCTGGGCTCAACTGCTTCATTGGGGAATCTCTGGGGTTTGCCTTGTCACAGAAGGCATCTATTTTAGGCAGGTAGCACAAGCACCTATGCTCCTTTTTAAAATGGGCCCAAATAGCACCTGCTCCGAAGGTATAAATTTGTGTGTATACTGGTATATTTATAAAATATGCACATGCATCATATCTTCATCTCCACTCTGCCCAAATTACACCCCTAGGAACATCTACACTGAGTCCATGCAAAAGTGCACACAGTCTTTTTGTATGTGTACATTTATGTGTATATATGACCACACAATTGTATAAGAGGCTTTTTGCATTTAAAATTGGCTTCGCATTCAGAAAAGCCTTTATACAATTATCACCTGTAAGGACATGCATGGACACTAATCTGTATAGCTGATATTAAGATACATATTTCTGTCTCTAGTCATTCTTCCTGTGCTTTGGACAGCTCTAAATTCCACTGCCAGGTGTTGTTCAGAAAGGGATTTACACAAGTCTAAGATAAAATCTTGCCCGTCCTGACAAAGTATCTGGTAAAGCAGTACCCAAGCTCATCTCTACGTAGTTATCCAGTCTCTGCTAAATCTGTGATAGTCTGGTGTAAAGCTGCAAATGATGGACGACCTTCAGGCTTCTGAAAGACACAAGTTCAAGAAAAACATTTCTTAATTAACAATGTGAAGTCGCAGTCCAGCATGGGCCCGATAAAGAGCGGGGGGGGGGGGGGGGGGGGGGGGGGGGGAGGGGCAGAGAGATTACAAGGGCGCAATGACTTGCATTTGTATGACCCATCATAAAATGTGGCTGGTGAGTGGGCTTCAACTTCCCATAATACAATTCCACAGACTGAATGCATTGAATCAGATCACATATATTTTAGTAAATTCCTCTAGCTAATAGCAATAGCGACCATCCTGCAGGTGGTTCTTGGGGGCAATGGGAGCTTTCTTACACAAAAAGGAGGCCTCGGCCTGAGAATGAACCCAAGTGTGCCTAAAATATCTTTACTTCAAAAAAAAGTATTCAAATAAAATCTTTAAGGTTGTTTTTCCGCATTTAAGTTTTCATGTTCATTCAGCAGGAAAACTTGGTGTTGAAAGACGTCTGAAAGTTCCTTCTACTTATAGGCAGTGGAATGTGGTGGGCCACTGGGGCCATCAATATTTTGCCCAACACAGCATCAGAACCTAAAGAGCTTGGAGCAGGACTGAAGACTGATTCATGTGGCTTCTAAAAAACAAAGCTGAAACAATGGTGCTTATTTTAGATGCAGTTAAAGAAAGTGAGAAATAGACCAGGAACAATCGAGGAGACTTCTAAGGGTGTAAAACATTTATTGGTGAAGACTCGACACAGCACTGTGTTTCGGTGGTCAGCCTGCTTCAGGAGATCTTTTGATAAGTTAGTCTGCTTCAGGAGTCTTCAGATAGTATATGTAAAAACATCAAAAGATCTTCTGAAGCAGGCTAACCGCCGAATCGCAGTGCTGTGTCGAGTCTTCACCAATAAATGTTTTGCCACCTTTAGAAGTCTCCTCGTTTGTTCCTGGTCAGCCTGGTCTGTTTCCCACTTTCTATAACTCTCTGTTGTTTACCGTGGGATCTCAGTGCTCCTCTGCTTAGGCGGTATTTCACTGAACTGCTTATTTTAGGTGCACCATTCATGTTTTAGATGTGCATAAACTGGCTTTTAGACAAGTATATTAAATACACATCTAAATCCTAATTTTTAGAAAGCAAGGATATACACGGCAAACTCAAAAAATGTGCATATGGCAAAGGGGGTGTGATCTGGGTGGCACTAAAAATATGAACATGCATTAAAAAAGGGGAATGCGCGTCTGTGGCTATATAGATTGATATTGGGATTTATATCTGCTACCCAGGACTTCTAGGTTTAAGAAAGTTGATTGATTTTTAATGCTCCACTGGAGGGATTAGAAGTGGTTTCCTTCTCTTCCTCCCCCAAAAAGGGAAACTAGAAACGAATATCAGACTCTGCGACAGCAACAGAAAAATACACGTGTATGTTTCTAAACTGGCTGCCATGAATGTGTATCTTCTAGAACTTAACATGTGTAATGTGGGTATTTTGGAACATACATGTGTAAAACAAATAACATACATGTGTAAAACAAATATTTCTTCACTCAGCGTATAGTTAAGCTCTGAAACTCTTTGCCAGAATAAGTGACAAAAACAGTTAATGTAGCTGGGTTTAAAAAAAAAAGGTTTGGACAAATTCCTGGAGGAAAAGTCTATAAACCATTATTAAGGTAGACCTGGGGAAAGCCACTGCTTATCACTGGGGTTAAGTAGCATGGAATATTACCACTTTTTGGGACTCTGTGACCTAGATGGACCACCTGTGGGAACAGGATAATGAGCTAGATAGACCCTTGTTCTGACCCTGTAGGGCAACTCATGTTTTTATTTGTCAACATGTACAAGTTTATGTGGCTGTGCTGCCCAAATGATAATTTAGACATTTATGGTTCTAAATGGATTTTGCTGCAGCACATAACCAGCAAATAAGCATACATTCTTCAATGTGTTTTAGAACAGGCTCTATGTCGTCAGATGGATCCTATTCTAAATTACTGACAGAAGTCGAGATGTCCTAACCTGATTTGTACAGCCTTTCTAAAGTTCCACTCTAAATGTGTAGGGGCAAAACACTTGAAGTGGGGAAGGAGAACATATTTCCCTGTCACAATGGCCACCTTTCTCTTTCTCTCTGGCATGCAGTGTTCTGTTTCAGCAGCAGAAAAGAGAGGGTGACTGAAGCATTTCTGCTCCCATAGTTACCACTATCTGATAGAGAAAGATAAAGAGACAGAGAAAGGTCAGTGAAGAGATGAAGACAAAGACTGGGGATGTAGAGGGGTAATAGGGGTGGCAGAAGGTGAGGATGAAGCTGAGGCTAAGGAGTGACAGGCAAGGGTGGACAGAGTGGTAATTGAGAATAACAGAGGGGTAACTGAGAAAGAGAGATGAAGGGATGGTTGAGGACAAGAAAAAAGTATAGAAGAGAGTGAGACAAAGAGGAATAGGAATAATTTGAAGCACTGCTGTGCTACTCTAAGCCACATCAGAAACCACACAGATATCATACTGTCATAGGTGCTATACTTGGGCCCAGGGAGAAAGGGTGGTGAAAGCCAAAAATGTGGTGAGCTCTGATAATGTAAGGAAGGCTCTGAGGCACTTGGAGGAGAAACACCCTCTTGCTCTTGTCTACCAAGACATCTGCTTGTTAGTTGGACTTGTTATTTGGGAGGGGACTATAAAAAACAAATATGAATTTATTAAAAGAAAAACTATAGTAAAACAGATTTCAAAATGTTCTTCCTATACAGAACCATTCCTAGTAGAAAGAAAGAAGGGTCATCAGATCTCTGACAGTTCATACCAGAGCACAGGTGGGAGAAGAGAAGGAACCAACCTCATGCCAGCAACTTTGCATTACTTCATACACAGCCAGTGAGGCCTGGTGCGGACGGTAGAGCCTGAACCCTTTCGAAATCTCCTCCACTACCTCAGAATTGGATCTCCTTTCAAAAGGCATCTTCCCCTCTGTGAAGACCTCCCACATCAAAACTCCTTCAAATAAAATAGGAATTAGAATCACCTCTCATTAAAGGAAAGCAAAGCAAAATAAAGGCAGCAATTTGACTGCAATGAGTGTAATGTAGACATACACTCAGCACTGCAAGAACTGATGTTTATTAGGGATAAGCAGTCAGAAAATATTTGTGCCTTTTATTGTCCAGGTTTATTTTTCATTTTGGAACAAATGTCTTTATGAACGCGCTCTCTTTGCACATAACCCCTAATTCTAGAAATTTGCACACCCAACTTTACATTTAGTGTACACATTTGTGCATGCAAGTTTTAGAATAAGGGCAGTTACATTAGAGAATGTCATGGGGACAAAGTTTGTTCCCGTCCCCACCCTGTCCCCGCAGGTTCTGTCTCCGTCCCCGCTCCGTCCCCACAGGCCCTCTCTCCATATCCGCCGCATCCCCATGGGCTCTGTCCTCATCTGTAGAAGCCTTGAACACTCATGATTTTATATTTAAATCTTTTTATTAAAATATAAAAAGGAACAATATGCTGTGCAGCTATTGTATATAAATTACAAATAGACAACAATAATAACAATGAGCAGCTGTAATAACCCTCCTTCCCACTACCACCCTCTTCCCTTCCAACCCCAACAATGGGTGATTTCTACTAAACCAAGGAATCTAATTCACACTATTAAAATGTCCAGAGGTAAAAAATACAACCCATTCTATATGCCCTAGAGGGGGAAAATATGCCCTATGAAGCACTGTTATGATTTTTAATCTGTAGAAAAATAAGTCATCAACAATCTCAGGATTCAGTCTAGCTCTCCTGTCTTCCATAGTCACTCCTGGAATAGAAGTTGTCTTCTTAGAAGATGTGCTGGTAGCAGGATGTACAGGATCCCTCATGCAAATTTTGCTAGTTGTGGCCAGTATGTTTGCTTGTTCTTCCAAAAACTCAAAATATTTTTGAAGACATCACTCAAACATAAATAACAGTTCAGTTCATTAACAGGCTTCAAAGTACAAAATGACATGGGAACAAAGTTTGTCCCTGTCCCTGTGGGCTCTGTCCCCATCCCCGCCCCACCCCCGTGGGATCTGTCCCCGTCCCCATGGGATCTGACCCTGCTCCGTCCCCACGAGCTGTGTCCCCATCCCCGCGGTTACTGCAGTTCCCTGTCCCCATGTCATTCTCTAAGTTACACGCATAACTTAATTTGATTATTTATTTAGAACATTTATAGCCCACATATTCCCAACATAGCAGGCTTTAAGTGGCTAACAATTTATAAAGAATGAACATCAAACAAATGCAAGGGTGGAACAGAGAAGGCACATCTGGGGGGGGGGGGGGGGGAACAACAGGGGAAGCCAAAGAGGGACCGCAGGAAGTTAAGGAACAGCTGAGTAGGTTTTATCACATAGATGAGTCTTGAGGAGTTTCTTAAACAGGGCGTGGTCGGTAGTTTCCCTTAATGCGGATGGCAGAGCATTCCAGTATTGTGGACTCATCAAGCAAAAAGAGGAGGCGAAGAGCAATTTGTACCATACATTCTTGCAGTTAGGATAGTGGAGATGTAGATAAGTACGGGACGGCTTCTTGGAGTTTCTTGGAGGGAGGTCAATCAGGCTGAACATATAAACTGGAGCATCCCCATAAGATGTTTATGTTTATCGGGTATTTGGTATACCCACCTTTTGGCACAACACATCAAAGTGGTTTACAAAACTAAATAAATTATAGAAAAGGAAAGGTACTCCAATACTTTATAGGAAAGTAGAACATCCATAGAGAAAACAATTAGCAGAGATAGTGAGAAAAGAGGAAGAGTAGGGAAACAGAAGAAACACCGACTCCCTACTGATGCCTGGACTGGTTGTCCACTTGAGCAGAACGTCCTTAGAGGAGTGAGAAGAATCAAGTTTTCACAGCAGTGACATACCAAGGGTGGGGCGGTGGGAGCGGTCCACCCCAGGTGCACACTGCAAGGGGGTGGAGGGAGCAGCCGTGCAGCTGTTGGCTCCACTAGATCCCTGCTCCCTCTGACGTTACTTCCTATTCCAGGGCAGGGAACTGGCAGAGCCGACAACAGCACGTCTGCTCCCTGCACACCAAGGAGGTGATGCACTGGGGGGGGGGGGGGGGGGGGGGGGTGGAGGTGATGCACCAGGAGGGGTGATATGCTTGGGGGGGGTGCAAAGCAGCGATCCGCCCCGGGTGGCAGCCGACATAGGCAAGCCACTGTTTCTCAGTAGCAGAAATATAAGTGGAGAACGTCAGTGTAGTATCTAAATGTCAAAATTATATGAATAGTTGGGGAACACCACTCCATAAAAAAACCTTCATTGGACCCTACCTGTCCTTCCAACTATCGCCCAATTTCCCTCCTCCCTTTTCTATCCAAGATACTTGAATGTGCTGTTCACCGTCGTTGCTTTGACTTTCTTTCATCTCAAGATCCACTTCAATCTGGCTTTTGCCCCCTTCATTCAACTGAAACAGCACTTACTAAAGTCTCCAATGACCTATTCCTGGCCATATCCAAAGGGCTCTATTCTATCCTCATCCTTCTGAATCTATCTGCTGCTTTTGACACTGTTGATCACAGCCTACTCCTTGATACACTGTCCTCACTTGGATTTCAGGGCTCTGTTCTTTCCTGGTTTTCTTCTTATCTCTCCCAGCGTACTTTTAGTGTATACTCTGTTGGATCCTCTTCTACTTCTATCCCACTGTCAGTTGGTGTACCTCAGGGATCTGTCCTGGGACCTCTTCTTTTCTCCATCTGTACTTCTTCCCTTGGTACTCTGATCTCATCCCATGGTTTTCAGTATCATCTTTATGCTGACGACTCCCAGATCTACCTCTCCACACCAGAAATCTCAGAAGGAATCCAGGCCAAAGTATCAGCTTGCCTGTCTGACATTGCTGCCTGGATGTCTCAGCGCCATCTGAAACTAAACATGACCAAGACTGAGCTTCTTATCTTTCCCCCTAACCCAACCTCTCCTCTTCCCTCATTCTCAATTTCTGTGGATAACACTCTCATCCTTCCTGACTCATCAGCTTGTAACCTTGGGGTCATTTTCAACTCCTCCCTTTCCTTCTCTGGACATATTCAGCAGACTGCTAAAACCTGTCATTTCTTTCTCTATAATATTACCAAAATTCGCCCTTTCCTTTCTGAGCACACTACCAGAACCCTTATCCACACTCTTATCACCTCTCGCTTAGACTATTGCAACTTGCTTCTCACAGGTCTCCCACTTAGCCATCTCTCTCCTCTTCAATCTGTTCAAAATTCTGCTGCACGACTAATATTCCGCCAATGTCGCTATTCTCATATTAGGTCTCTCCTCAAGTCACTTCACTGGCTCCCTATCCATTTCCGCATACAGTTCAAACTCCTCTTATTAACTTATAAATGCATTCACTCTGCAGCTCCTCAGTACCTCTCCACTCTCATCTCTCCCTACACTCCTCTCCAGGAACTCCGTTCACTGGGTAAATCTCTCTTATCTGCATCCTTCTCCTCCACCGCTAACTCCATACTCTGTTCCTTTTACCTTGCTGCACCATATGCCTGGAATAGACTTCCTGAGCCAGTATGTCAAGCTCCATCTCTGGCTGTCTTCAAATCTAAGCTAAAAGCCCACCTTTTTGATGCTGCTTTTAACTCCTAACCCTTATTCACTTGTTCAGAAACCTTATTTTATCATCCTCACTTTAATATTCCCTTATCTCATATTTGTCCTGTTTGTCTGTCCTAATTAGATTGTAAGCTCTGTCGAGCAGGGACTGTCTCTTCATGTTCAAGTGTACAGCGCTCCGTACGTCTAGTAGTGCTATAGAAATGATAAGTAGTAGTAGTATGGGTAGATGCGGTGACCCACGGCTAAAACAGCCACAATCTTTTGTTGATTTAAGAAAAGATGATGGGACAAAAGCCAGTCTACAACCTTATTGATACAGGACTGAAGTGAAGACAAGTCAGGGTTATAGGGATCCTGAGAGGAGACCAAAAGGATATCGTCAGCATAGAAGTAGCATTGAATAAGGGATTCCTGGATAAGGATGGCTAAAGGGCCAAAGAAAATGTTAAAGAGTAGTGGGGAGAGAACAGACCCTTGTGGCATACCACAGCAAATGGGAATAGAGCCCAGTGTAGAACTTGAGAGAGAAACTTGAAAAGCTCTATCAGAGAGAAAAGAAGAAAACCAATGAAGAACCGTATCAGACAAGCTCAGAGACTCAAGCCTAGCCAAGAGCAGAGAATGATTTACCAGATCAAATGCTGAGGACAGGTCCATTGAATAAGGAGTAGGACCCATCCTTTATCAATCACTGAGTAACAATCCTTAAGAAGTGAGACAATAACTGTCACAGTTGAGTGATCAGGGCAGAAAACCAGCCTGGAAGGGGTGCAAAATGTTAGAGGATTCCATGTGCTGAAATAATTGTGCAAAGGTCGATTTTTCAACAAGTTTACTTAGAAAGGGAAAATTGGAGACAAGATGGTAATTAGAAGAGAGAGTAGGAACAAGAGAGGATTTTTTCAGGATCAGACTTACAAGTGTGGATTTCCATGGTTTGACGACTTCACCAGAGGACAGGCTATTGACAACCATACTGTATGCAAGAGAGAAGAGGCAATGGGCATCTAATGGCAACCAGTGGGAAGGGTACTGGATCCAGAGGACAGGTCATCTTTATAGCAGACTGCAAGATTTTATTATACTGGATCATTGTCAGAATATTGAAGTGAGGCCATGAGGGAACGAAGGATGGAGTCCCCAGAGGGGGATCTGAGTAATGGGCAGAAGAAAGTGATGAGGAGAAGGAAGATCTAGAGACGTGAGTGGGTGGGGAAGAATGAACAGGAAAAGAAGGAAGGGGAAGGGCCAGAATAGGAGAGGCAGGAGGGAAGAATGAAGGGACGTGATTGGAGGAAAAGAAGGATACAAATTCCTGGGCAGAGATGGAGGGGGGAAGAGACCATGAGGAGGAGAGAGAAGTCAGGTCTGAGGCTAACGAAAAGAGTTTTTTTGGGATGGTTGGGAGCTCTATGAAGAAGTTCCGTAAAATAATTATGATGGATAATCTTAAGATCAGAATGGTAGTCCTGGAACAGAGAATGGAATAACTGCAGGGACGCAGGATCCTTATGCTTTCTCCAAAGTCACTCCATTCTGTGAAGACATTGTCTGGAGAGCTGAAGGTAGGGTTACCATATGGCTCCAGAAAAAGGAAAACAGATTGAGCCAGTCTGGGTTTTATTTCCATTGCGTTCAATGGAAGCAAAACCCGAACTGGATCACTGTGTCCTCTTTTCTCTGGAGCCATATGGTAACCCTAGCTGAAGGTCCCCTTTATACCAGGGTTTCGAATGTGGGCAGGACAACATCTGGGGCAGCAGAGCATGATCAGTGAGCGCTGACTGAAGGGTAGAATTCCATAATAAAGCTTGAGAATCCAGGAAGGCTGATGTAAAATCTGCCGGAAAAAAGGAAAATAATGGGGGAAGTGAAGTAGGATCAAGAGGCCTTATGGGGTGGGAGGAAGGAATGGCAGGAGGAGGCAGTGAAGGAACAACTACCATAAGTGAGACTGCAACTAAGTAATTATCTGTCCAGATAGGAAAAGGAAAGGAGTGAACAGTTAGAAAGGGAAAAGGGGCTAGTAGCCAAGTCAAGAATATGGCCTGCCAAATGTGTGAGAGCTACCACATGCTGGGATAGTCCTAAATCTTAAAAGAGCAATATAAGGCATTTATCAACTGCATGGAGGGGAGAATCATAATGAATGTTGAAACCACCCAAAAAGAGGAGTGAGGAATACCATATTGAGATGTTGGAAAAAAAAGAAACAAAAGCTTCCTGGTCACAGAACGAAGAGGCAGGGGGGAAAATAAACCAGCAGGATGTAGATAGCAGGGGAAAAACCTAATTTAAGAAGGAGGGCCTCTGGAAATGAAGAGGATCTCAGAGACACACAAGAGATAGGAAGAAAGGAGGGAGCTAAAGTGCCAGGCCTCAAGTGGGTCTGGGAGCAGAGAACGCTGAGTAGTTCAGGGGGAGACACTGTGTGAGAAATGCCTCCTCGCCCTACGGAGCCAAGTCTCTGTGAGGAAGAAGAGGGATCCTGGGTGAGTGATAAGAATATCATTTGAAGAGGCCATTTTAGTGCGTAGAGAATGGCAGTTGAGAAGCAGTACAGAAAGTGACAGCAAGGAGCAAGGTAGGTATGAGGAGCTTAGAAGAGGGGGGCAAGACATTGTGGGAAAGCGGACAGGGAGACAAGAAATAAGGACGAGAAGAAGAAGGAAGAGGGAGGGGGATGAGGCAATTACCCCAGAAAACAGAAATGTGGAACATAGAAAAAGGGTTATATTCGCCCAACAATGGCAACCCTAGAAGGAACTGAGGGGCCCTTTTACTAAGCCGTGTAGGTGCGTACGCACGTCCTATGTGCGTCAATTTTGAACTACCACCCAGATATTGCGTGGCTTGGGCGGTAATTTCATTTTTACGCTCGTCCACTAGGCACCTGAAAATTTCCAGTGCATGGCGCTAATGGGCAGTAATCGGCATTGTAAGCTCATAGACCATTACCGCCTGGTTAACGCGTGAGACTTTACCGCTAGGTCAATGGGTGGCAGTAAGGTCTTAGGCCCAAAATGGATGTGCACTAGTTTTTATTTTGCCATATGTCCATTTTCGCCCCCCCCCCCCCAAAAGGTCTTTTTGCAGGCACGCTGAAAAATGGACCTGTGCACATCCAATACATGCGTCTACACCAGTGCAGGCCACTTTTCGGTGCAGCTTAGTAAAGGACCCCCAAATAAAATACCAGCAAAGTAACGGAAGAGAACGTCGAGTTAATATTGTCATCCAGGAGTCACCCCAAGGAGCTCGCCCAAGGAGCACAATCTGCTCATGTGCGCCAGGAGCATAGCTACGTGGGGCCATGGGGACCTGGGCCCCCGTAGATTTGGCCCTGGACCCCCCTCCCGCCGCCAACCCGCCATCAACCCGTCATCGCCTACCTTTGCTGGCGGGGGACCCCAACCCCTGCCAGCCGAGGTCCTTTTCTACCTTTGTTCTGTTTCTGAGTTTGACATCCTGCGCATTGTACTTGCAGGATGTCAGACTCAGAAACAGAATGAAGGAAGAAGAGGACCTTGGCTGGTGGGGGTGGGGTTGGGGTCCCCCGTCAGCAAAGGTAGGCAACGGCGGGGGAGGGTTGGTGGCGGGAGGGGAGGTCGAGAGGGTCGTCGGCAGGGGGGGTGGGGGTCAAAGTTGGTGGTGGTGGCGGCGGGGGGGGGGTCGGAAATGGCAGGGGGGGTGTCGGCAATGGTGGGGGGGGGGGGTCGGCGGAACCGGGGAGGGGCTAAAATGTGCCCCCTCTCCTCGGTCTCTGGACCCCCCTACCGCCGAAGTCTGGCTACGCTCCTGTAATGTGCGCAATCCTTCAGAATCAACGTTAAAAGTCAATAATAGGCTATAATGGTGTTAATTGGAGCTAATTGGCACCAACTAGCCGTTACAAGTGTAGTCAGGATTCTACAAATTGCACATGCAAAATCCATAGCATACAACTCAAAGGGGGTGCGGACCTAGGAGGGGCATGGACGGGTCACGGTGTTCCTAGCAGTTATGTACATGGGCTACAGAATACTAGCAGTTACATGCCTAACTGCAAATTGTTAGACATGAGCATTTACTCCAGCCATTTGGCTAGTGCAAGTGCTTGTGCCTAAAGTAAGGTATGTTAACTGCAAACTTATGCTAGGACTCTATAATGGATATTGCACACAAGTGTCGTTATAAAATCTGTACTTAAGGCCTCTTTTATCAAGCCACACTAGCAGTTCCCATGGGCTTTGTGGGCATTACTGCATAGGAGCTGCTAGCATGGGTCGATAAAAGAGGCCCTTAGCGCGCATCATCCCGGTTCCTAACTTTAGACAACCGATAAAGAATTATTCCCCCAGTGCCAGGGGAGTAGCCAGATAGCAGATTTTGGGTGGGCCTAGTCAAGAAGTGGGTGGGCACCAAGTGTTCTCCTCCCCCTCCCCCCCCCCCCCCCCAAATGCGATGAGGCCAGTATCAGCAGCTTAGGAAGCTTAGACTGCTGAAGTGGAAAGCAGTGTTTTCAGCACCATCAGGGGGAGGTCTTTAGCTGGCGAAACTTGGGATCCCCACTAGCTAGTACTAAATATGTGCTGCTGTTGGGTGGGCCTGAGCCCTAAGTGGATGGGCCCTGGCCCACCCAGGCCCACCTGTGGCTACATCCAGGGGTGTGCTGGTAAATTGTTAACAGGAGGCTCTCTCTCGCCAGCAAAGTAAAAGAGAATTCAGGAGGGGCCCAAGCCCACATTTTGGGATCCATTTGTTAAAGTAGCCATGGAGAACCGGCTCCCAAATTCTTAAAAACTTAAACCACTCTCGAGAGCCTGTGAGAGCCTGCTCCAGCACACCACTGCTACATCACTGCCCAGTGCATACTTTTAAATAAGAAGGTGGTTAATCAAATTTTAATAAACTTTAAACGATATTAACTGTAGGATTTTGGAATGGGGGTGGACCAATTCAATTCCAATACAAGGATGAAGATTTTAAAAAATGTATTTGCAAATTAAATAGACTTGATGCAGATCTGTTTTTCGGCACAGAGGTGTCTGCCTCAGGAGTCAAAACATTCAGTACAGCAGTTTATAAATGGCAATTTTCAAAATCTCACATAAGCAAAGTGTCTATGGTAAAGATAGTACTGACAAGACAATAAACAACTCTGAACGCTTTTCACAGCATGGCTGCAATAAAGCAAACACAGAAACACAGTTGTTAGGAGTTGTTTATTCTCTTGTCAGCACCATCTTTACCATAGGCATTTTGGTTTGTGCAATTGACACTTTGCTTCTATGAGATTTAGAAAATTGGCATTTATAATCTGTTGTACTAAATGTTTTGACTCCTGAGGCATGCGCCTCTGTGCCAAAACGCAGATCTGTGTCAAGTGAAGTCTATTTAATTTGTAAATAAATTCTTTTTTACCTTCACTTTTGTGTTGGAGTTGAATTGGTCCTCCCCCCTCCCATTTTTTGTTTTGTGGTTTTTCATATTGTGGATTACCACCTTCTCTTCTGAGCGGCTTTTGGAATGTATCATAATTCGATATACATTTGATATAACCAATTCAGGGAGCTACTTATTTTAATAACCTGGCTCTGTTTTCTATTAGGGGGTATGAGAAGCACCACTTAGGATACCAAGGAAACCTAGTCAATGCCTGGCTCACCAAGCCTGATATAACATTTTTCTATGAGTTACATAACATATATTAATTAACTTGTCGTTGTTACTTGCTAAGATTTCTTCTTGAACTGACCACTAGTGTTCTCATCCACACAAAGATATGAATGCTTGTCTCAGTCAGTGAAACTGAATATTGTTATCCATCCAGATGTTTTTGCTTTCTAGAAAATTCCACAATAGGAGGTGGAATGCATTGAATGCAATTGTAACTTTTTAATGTTGTATCACTGAATTTCTTTTGTTGTTGTTGATGCCAATATAATATTTTGTTGATGTTCCTCACTTGGAACAGTTTAGTGAAGAAAAAAATAAAATGTTGAAAGCCTGACCCCGATATATTTCATATATAGCATTGATTTTAAGAGGGCTTTCAGCCATAGTTTTCTTCTTTTGGCCCACTACATCAACTTACCAAATGACCAGACATCTGATTTACTGCTGTACTTTCTGAAGTGGAAAACTTCAGGAGGTGACCATTTTATTGGGAATTTGGCACCCAAGGAGCTGATATATTCATCATCCTGAACATACCTAGAGAAGACCAAGTAATGTGATACTGTGAACTACAGATTAACAAAAATTCCAGCAATGTACAGGTTGTTGGTGAGGCCTCACTTGGAATACTGTGATCAACTGTAACCAGGTGTGCCTGTGTATATAAATATTTTTGGAATGTTAGAACTATTACATATAGAGCTGTGTGGGGTAGTTAATTCTAAAGAAAAGGACTTCCACTCCTTTAAAAAATCATGGGAGAAGTTTTGGAACACAATACAACCAATGACGAGAAAGAAAATCCTTCAAAGATTACAGTGGAGCACTAGGAAATCTGACCACTCTGCGGACCCCAAGAAAAATTGACTGACTGGAAGAATGGGAATAAGGGAATAAAGGGGGGGAGGGGCGGTGGGAGGGAGGGTGGTTACGGAAAGGGAGTAAGAATAAAGTTCGTAAATAAGAAAAAGGTTGGATGTTGTTTGGATGCACAGCTACCTATGTGGGACTATGATCGATATATTTGCTTTGGTCTTTAATAAAGTTGATTTAAACATAATTATTTTTGGAAAGGACAGAGTTGGTCTTGCCCTTCGTGAAGACTTATGATGGACAATTAGATGAAGAATCATTAGCTACATTTAGCCCCTGTATAGACTCACATTGGGCGTCTTTTATCAAGCCGCTCTTGCGATTCCCATGCAGCAATGCTGACCAAGCTCATTCAAAGTGATGGGCTTTGTCAGCATTGCCACACCGGGGCCCTCTAGTGAGGCTTGATAAAAGACACCCTAGTTTCTTACATTTCTTAAATGTTTAGCATGCTTCTTTTTGTCAATTACAAATAAAACTGGGATAGACACATAGGGCTCTTAGTGATAGAATAAGAGGAATGGCAACAAGACTAGCAAGACCTGTAATAAAATAGCAAACAGATACATTCAGGTAGACTAATACTTTGAAGATAATGGCCACCTTTCCAAAACATTGATGAAGAGAAGTCTTGTAACACCACAAGCTTCTCAAGCTAATATAGGAGACATTGTTCATAATCTTGGCAAAATTATCTGAGAATGTGTGGCTGTTTCTTTTTGTTAAAGAACCACACAAAATGATGAACGTTATTTATATACATTTGCAACCTTTGAAAATTTCCCTAGAAAAATTGCACATTTGCATTTACACCTGCTCTTTGGGATGTATAAATATTCTGGATAAAATTACACACCCACGGTTGAATTTTCAAAAGTATGTTATTATCATAAGCTCCTCCCCAACTTCACCTTCCGAACCACCTCTTCCAAAAGTGTACATGTATAAATTTAACCACATATCGGCAACAATTCTGTAACAAGTCATTTCTGCAAATAAAGCACTGCTTTTCCTGTTAAAAAGACTTTGAACATTACCCATGAATGAGATTTTTTGTTTTGCTACTTTACCTTGTCATTCCAAAATCTGATATTTTAATTATCTGTCTCTCATTAACCAAACAGTTTCTTGCTGCCTACAAAAGAAAAAGAAACATGCATGTATGCAATGGTAAGCATAATCTATTTAAACCATACTAAAGAAACTCCAGCTTGTCAAATGCAAGGATCAGAAGCAGCCCAGACAGGTTCTTTATACTTACAGTTTCAACTTGGCCAAGTTTCACCAATTAGGCTGCATCAAGGGTATAGACATAAAACAGCTAACCATGGACAAAGAAGGCTTAACCCAGGTAGCAAAACTGACCATCCTAGATGACTTCAGCAATAGTTCTCACAGAAAGTGGAGGTATGAAACTGCTGCTCCACTTTCTGTGAGAAAACTAATTCTGAAGTCATCTTGGATGGTCAGTTTTGCTACCTGGGCTAAGCCTTCTTTGCCCCTGGTTAGCAGTTTTATTGTCTCTACCCCTGATGCAGCCTAATTAGCAAAATGTGGCCACATCGGGACTGTATGAATAAAGAACCTGTTTGGACTTCCAGTGCCTGCTTTCTGTCTTTTCTTTCTGCTGTTGCAAGACACTCAGCACCTCTTTTATTACCAGGATCAGAAGCAGTGACGTCTATGTAAGTAACTTCTAGTATAGACACAAGGAACGCTATTTTCTCCTGTTATTGTCTACTATCCTCATTCTACTTGTCTGCACAAATGCATTTGAAACCAGTTTAAAATAGGCTTTCCACGTATTCTAGGAGAATTAAAGACCATTGTTTTTTCAGGGTTAATTTAGTTTTAAACTAGTTTCAAACTCATTAGAGGAAGAAAAGTGATAAGGATTACATTGTATTTCTAAAGCACCAGTCCAAACCCTTGCATTCTGTTGCATTCACAGTGTCCAATACCATCTCAGGTTCCCCAAATATGAGCCACATAACAGCAGCAGAGTGTAGTCAATGACAGCAAAATAGGAACGGACTCTGTGCTTTTGGTTTCCATATCTAGTCTTTTCCCACTTTTTGGAGGTAATTTTGTAACGGAATTTTTTTTTTTTGTATACGAAGCTTGTTGTTTTTTTTTAATGTTTCAACATTTTTATTGATGATAGTTCCGAGGAACATGTCCAACCATTGAGAATTCCAAATTTACAAATAGCAGTATGCTCTCAAAAGGCAACATAATATGTGTCATCAACAAACTTTTACCTGTTTAACCCCTCCCCCTACCCCTCTGCATTGAAAATCCATGAGTGCCAAAGTGCTGAAAAACAAAGCATAAATCCAACATAGCACGTCAGTAATTTTTATTTTTGTTACATTTGTACCCCGCACTTTCCCACTCTCAATAACAAAACGTTCCCCTCCAACCTCCCCCTACCCACCCCAGCTTAACCCCAAGTTAACAATGCACTAAATGCAATAAACAATGATCATTTAAATTGCCAGCTGTAAAATTGTGAAAAACCCCAATCTATTTCACCTCCTGAAATATGTAACTCTAAAATGTAGAGGAGACCACTATTCTTGGATCCCTCCCTACCCACTGCAATGACATAAACCCCATCCCCACTGCCCCTCCCCCCCCTCCCCCCCCAGAGTGCAGTGCCCCACTACCACCCACTCAGGTTATCCTTAGCTCCCCAAGGAAAATTTGTTCAATATTTGGCTATGCACCCTTGGTGAAATCTTGTTCAAATAAGCCTCCCATACAGCAAGGAACCTACACTGCCTTCCAGGAGACAAATGCGCTCCCCAAGACTCCAAAACCATTAGTTCATGTATTCATATAATTTATTCTCCCAGTACCAGAAGGAGGGAGGGCAATCCAAAATCCAGTGATTGAGAATGCATTTCTTCCCCAGGGCACATGATTTACCCAAGAATCACTTCTCTCCCATCGTGACTTCCTTCCATAAACACGGAGCACTAAACACCAATCTCTCAAATGTTAGAGCAAATATACGTCCTAGCACCGATTGAAGAAATTGGACTTGTTTTACACACAGAAAAGAACTTTACAAAAATGACCTACCGCACATGCACATAAAAAGAATTAGGCACTCTCCCCTAATTCTATAACCTTAGGGCAAAAATGTAAATGCCATTTGTGCTCTAGGATTAACGTGGAGGGGCATAATCAAAAGAGGCGCCCAAGTTTTCCTGAGGACATCCTCGCAGGACGTCCTGGTGAAGGGGCAGGGAAACCCGTATTATCGAAACAAGATGGGTGTCCAGGTGGTAATGGTCAACATGCGTTCAAATGCCGATTCTGGCACGTGTACTGGACACACGTAAAAAATGAAATTACCGCCCGGGCCACGCGGTAGCTGGGCAGTAATTCCAAACTGACATGTGTTGGGCATGCGTAGGCACCTATGCAGCTTAGTAAAAGGGCCCTTCAGCTTGCTGGGATTTTATGTTGTCATTTAGGTACTCTCACACCTGCTGCTGACATGGCTTAAATGGGAACACCTAAATTTTGGCACATAAAGAGCAACTTATACTAGTTTCTATAACAGCTTAGGTGCACCAAATTGCTATGATAAAATTCACGCCCAGTACACTGTAATTGGGTGCCTACATTTTGGCACACTTTATAGAATTGCCCACTCTGTGTGTAGGCTAGATAGCTGCACGGGAACGGGATTTGCCGATTCCCATGCCCAGCTTTGAGTGCAAGGGCTTATGCCTGCTGAAACCTGGTGTACATCCTTGCATGCAACTAGTGGCAGTTGGAAGCATAAATCCAAGTATTTTATAACATGGCACCTAATTTCTGGCAACATCCCTGACCCACCCATGCCCCGCTCATGGCCACACTCCCTTTTGAGTTACACACTTAGGGCCCTGTTTACTAAGCCGAGCTGTACGTACGCTAACATTTTTAGCACACGCTAAAAGTTAGTGCATGCTAGATATGATAGAGGTCTATAAAATAACGAGTGGAGTTGAACGGGTAGATGTGAAGCGTCTGTTCACGCTTTCCAAAAATACTAGGACTAGGGGGCATGCGATGAAGCTACAATGTAGTAAATTTAAAACGAATCTGAGAAACTTTTTCTTCACTCAACATGTAATTAAACTCTGGAATTCGTTGCCAGAGAATGTGGTAAAGGCGGTTAGCTTAGCGGAGTTTTAAAAAGGTTTGGACGGCTTCATAAGTACATAAGTAATGCCATACTGGGAAAAGACCAAGGGTCCATCGAGCCCAGCATCCTGTCCACGACAGCGGCCAATCCAGGCCAAGGGCACCTGGCAAGCTTCCCAAACGTACAAACATTCTATACATGTTATTCCTGGAATTGTGGATTTTTCCCAAGTTCATTTAGTAGCGGTTTATGGACTTGTCCTTTAGGAAACCATCCAACCCCTTTTTAAACTCTGCTAAGCTAACCGCCTATGGAAAAGTCCATCCACTATTTCTGGGATAAGCAGTATAAAATGTTTTGTACATTTTTGGGATCTTGCCGGGTATCTGTGACCTGGATTGGCCACTGTTGGAAGCAGGATGCTGGGCTCGATGGACCTTTGGTCTTTCCCAGTATGGCAATACTTATGTACTTATATATTCCTATTGGTGTCTCTAGTGTTAGTGCGCAGTAAAAATGCTAGCGCATCTTAGTAAACAGGGCCCTTAGAAATTTAGGCTTGCATGTTATAAAGTAAGGCATAGGGCAGATATGCATGTAACTCCTAATTACTGCCAATGAACTCCAGTAATTGTTAGCACCTAATTGACTAATTAGTTTACGCATGCATCTGAGATTCATGCCCAAATTTGGGTGACTTATTCAGGGATTTGTGTTTTAGGAATGGGACAGACGGGTTCTCAACCTAGTCCTTGGGACACACCCAGCCAGATTTTCAGGATACCCACAATGAATATGCATGAGATATATTTGCATACAGTGGATGCAGTGCATGCAAATTTATCTCATGCATTTGGGGCTACCTTGAAAACCAGAATGGCTTGGTGTGTCCTGAGGACTGGGTTGAGAACCCCTGCTGTAGAGGAGCTGAGATGCTGCTCATGTTCCCTAGCAACAGTCCTCGAGGATGAAACGTCACATACCAAACCAGCCATGAACTTCTCTGATCTAATTCCAATTGTTCTACAGTGAGGTATATTTTACAATACTATACAGGCACAATTACTGTACATGCAGATCTCTCCATGTAAAACAGCAACAAACAAATGTGTTTCCTATCTTGCAGCGTGTTTTTTCTAACAAAAAAGGTGCTGGTACTCAAATGCCAGGCCACCCTTCAGGGATGGGGTGATTACTGAGGGACCCACCCCACTATAGCCAGGCCTCCTGCAATCAGTCACAGAATCTATGGCAAGGCAGAATTGGTGTGTAGAGCCTGAGCTCTTTCATTAAAACTTGGGGTCCTTAGGTCAATTTTAGCAGACAATGGAAAAGGTGCCGGAACTCAGTACCCCCAAATACCCCCTCAAAAAATGCCCTGCTATCTTGAACACTGATGTTCGGTTCACTGGACATCCAGAATAAATTTGCCACTCTATTCAATTAAATATTTTTCAGTTATTGGGGCTGAAGTGTTGTAGGTTTCCATTAACTAATGCTTTCCAGATCTGGCCACCCATTGCTCATTACCACAGTTCCATTTCTAAATTCAGTTATTTCTTCCAAACCTTTGATAATAAGATCAAGTGTGCATACTTACTAAATCCCGATGAATGAATCCGTTTCTTTCCAGGTACTCCATTCCCTCGCATACATCTTGGCACATGCTCAAGAGCAACCCCTTTCTGAGTCTCCCTTTTCTTTGTTGAAGGTAATTAAGCAGGCAGCCCTTCACCATGAATTCTGTCACTATATAGAGGGGTTTATTTTTGATGCACACTCCATAGAGTTGGACTAACTTGGGATGGGATAATTTCCTGTCAAAGAAAAGACATACGTTAGTTCTCTGAAACAGAAGTAAGTCTACTTATGCAGTGGCGTAGCCAGACTGCCAATCTTGGGTGGGCCTGAACCCAAAGTGGGTGGGCACAAAATTTTCTCTTGACCCCCCTCCCCCAGCAAAATTTAGTCACACTAATCAGATGCATTTGTCACACAGGGGTAAAGTGCTGCTTTTCAGTGCATCAGGTTTCAGAAAATAATTTATTTAATAGCCTAACACCCTTTTCAATGAGCTTTCAGAGGCCAAAACCTCCTGCCTCAGGTCAGTATAATGCTGTTATGGTATCCTCTCCTGATCTAAGGAAGTATTGGTCTCTGAAATGTTATTAACACAGGTACCATATTACTTGATCCTAAATTAAAAATAAAATTATTTTCTTTACCTTTATTGTGTGGCCATTTACTTTTTCTCATTGTGTTGTTTCCAGTCTCTAGATTCTGCTTTCCTTCATTTTCGCTTAACTCTTCTGCGTCATTTGTCATTTTTCTCTCCTTTTTCTTTGCTTTCTTCAATATTTTTCAGCCTTTCTCTCTGTCCAGATTTAATTCATTCTTACTATCCATTCCTTCTTTTTCCTTCATCTACCTATGGCTTTTCATCTTTTTCTCACCCTTCTTCTCCCCATGCCCCTTCCTCTTATTCTCCAGTCTTTCTCTACTCCCCTTTTCCATCCAGCAGCTCTCCTCTTTCTCTCCCCATCCTTCCAGTGTCTCCCCTCTTTCTCTCCCCATCCTTCTAATGTCTCCCTTCTTTCTTTCTGCATCCTTCCATCCAGTGTCTCCTATTTCTCCCTACCCTTCCATCCAGCGTCTTCCCTCTTTCTCTCCCCATCCTTCCACCCATCTACCCTCACTCCTGATCCTGCCATCTAATATCTCTCTCTCCCCCTCCTTCTATCCAGTGTCTCTCTATCTCTCTACCCTTTTCTGTTCAGTGCCCCTTCTCTCTCCACATCCTTCCAGTCTCTCCCCTTTCTCTCTGCATCCATTCATCCATCTCCCCCTTTCTCTCCCCATCCTTCCATCTGTTTCCCTCTTTCTCTCCCCATCCTTCCATCCATCTACCCCCCTCTCCTGATTCTTCCATCCAGTGTCTCTCTCTCTCTATTCCCTTCTTTCCATCCAGGACCGCCCTGCCAAGTCTCCCATGAAACACGTGGCCCCAGCTCCCATTTCTGGCCACTGCTGCTTCTCCTGTTGAGCAGCAGCGGCAGCTACAAAAACAAAAAGAGCTAATTAAACAACCAAACATGTTTTTAAAAAGCAAGCGCGGCACCGCAGGCAGCCATCAGCCGCTCCTCTCGCCTCTCACGTCGCTGCGCTCCTCCGGGGTCCTGCTCCAGGGGCAGTGATGTGAGAGGTGAAAGGAGTGGCTGCAGAGCCAACAGCCAATGCCTGATGACTGCCTGCGGTGCCGCGCTTGCTTTTTTAAAACATTTTTGGTTGCTTAATTAGCTCTTTTTGTTTTTGTAGCTGCCGCTGCTGCTCAACAGGAGAAGCAGCAGTGGCCGGAAATGGGAGCTGGCGCCGCGTGTTTCGCGGGAGACTTGGCAGGTCTGTGTTGGGTGGGCGGGCCTGGAGGGAAAGTGGCTGGGTCTGGGCCCGTCCAGGCCTGCCCGTGGCTATGCCCCTGCTTATGCTTGTTGATTTCTCCAAGTTTAAAAGGAAATGGAAGGCCTATTTGTTTGTACAGACATTCCTGGCTTCAGTATGATCAGACGGGTTACATTGGGGTAGTGGAACTTGGTTCAAAACATGTTGACATGTTTTACTATTATGTTGTGTTTTTATTATTATGTATGTGCTTTTGTAACCCACCTAGTTTAAGGTGAACTAAAAATATTTTAAATAAATAAATAAAATTAAGTGCCTATCTGTGATCTAGGAAGTATGTCCCATCGTAATAAGGTTAATTGAAGGTCCGCCAAAGCGGAGGAACATAGAGATCCCACAATGAAACAACAGTGAAAAGAAGAGAGTGAGTAATGGACCACGCTTGTCCAGGACCAAACAAGGAGACTTTGGATGATAGTAAAACTTTTATTGGTGAAGACTACTACTACTTAACATTTCTAAAGCGCTACTAGGGTTACGCAGCGCTGTACAATTTAACATAGAGGGACGGTCCCTGCTCAAGGAGCTTACAATCTAAGAGATAAGTGAACGGACAGTCCGATAGGGGCGGTCAAATTGGGGCAGTCTGGATTTAGTGAATGGTAAGAGTTAGATGCAGAATGCAGCATTGAAGAGGTGGGTTTTAAGCAAAGACTTGAAGATGGGCAGGGAGGGGGCTTGGCGTAAGGGCTCCTCAGGAAGGTTGTTCCAAGCATAGGGTGAGGCGAGGCAGAATGAGTTGGCGGTGTTGGAGAAGGGTACAGAGAGGAGGGATTTGTCCTGTGAACGGAGGTTACGGGCGGGAACATAGGGGGAGATGAGGGAGGAGAGGTAGTGAGGGGCAGCAGACTGAATGCATTTGTAGGTAAGAAGGAGAAGCTTGAATTGGATGCGGTATCTGATTGGAAGCCAGTGAAGTGACCTGAGGAGAGGGGTGATATGAGTAAATCGGTTTTGGCGGAATATGAGATGTGCCGCAGAGTTCTGAACAGATTGAAGACTCAACACAGCACCGACTTTCAGCAGTAAGCCTGCTTCGGTCTTTATAAAACATACGTAAAACCATCATTTGGTCAATAAACGTTGGTACAAACAGATGTTGAAATGTGGTTTTTGAGAAAGACCTTTGATAAGAAAATTAAAAATCCGGCGTGGAATGAGCTGTCTCTGCTCCAAGTGCCGTGTCGAGTCTTCACCATTAAACGTTTTACTATCATCCGAAGCCTCCTTGTTTGTTCCTGGACAGCCTGGTCCATTACCCACTCTCCAGTGGCGTACCAAGGGGGGGCGGTGGGGGCGGTCTGCCCCGGGTGCACGCCGCTGGGGGGGTGCCGCACGCCTGTCAGCTCTTCGTTTTCATGCTCCCTCTGCCCCGGCACCCCCCCCCAATGGCGTGCACCCAGGGGGGGTCCTTTCGCCGGGGGTCGCGCTGCACCCGGGGGCTTATTTCGCCAGGGGGGGTCGCTGCACCCGGGGGGGGCGGGGCGCATCAGCGATACGCCCCAGGTGTCAGCCCCTAGGAATGCCACTGCCACTCTCTTCTTTTCATCATCATAATAAGAGGTAATTCTGTAAATGGCGTGCAAATTTCCACACACAAAATTGTGCGCTATCCTGGGATGTGCATATAACTATATTGGCTAATGAGCCTGAGTGCTAACAATCAATTACTGACGTTAATTGAATTTGCACGTGCATCTTGTTAAGCACTATTCTATAACGATACACATGCAAATCTTACAGTGTGCAACTCAAAAGGGGGGGGTAGCCATAGGAGGGGTATGAGCAGGTCAGGGGCCTTCACTAAAGATGTGCACAGTATTACTGAATGCCGGGTATCCACATCTAAATTATACACCAGGTTTCAGTTGGTGTAAATCCTCGTGCCCAAAGTTTGGTGTGGAGTGCTATTTATAGAATAGCACATTGCGCAGTTTTTTGAAGCTGTTTTTGTGCCATCTACTGAATCTAGTCCAATGTGTATTGGACTTCTATATAGTTCCTTCAGGATCCCCAATATTTCTAGATGCAAAAGGAAGTAAGTTCACTGCAGAGAAATCAAGCAAAAAACATGTTTGATTGGGGTTTTTTTGTGTGCATTTTCCCACAAACCAACCAGAATGGACCTAGTGCAGTGTTGTCTACTTGGGTTATAATTAGGCCCCAGAGTCATGCAGTGATAAAGCACATCTTATTAAATATTATTCAGCTGAAAGTTTGTTTCGGTTGATGGACTGGATTAGTCTGATACTGGCTTTTAAGATTATGTGTGATTACGATATTTGATTATTTAGCTGATCTTTTTACTAATTGAATTTGTATTAATTTAGGGGGATAGTTTCTAAAGTGTGTTAAGGCAATAATACATATAACTACCCCTTAAAATGCATTTAACAGCAATAATGTGTCTCTATAATAAAGTTCACCTCTGTCCTGTTCCTGGAGGCCCGTTTGTGCTTTTGGACTTGGTTTGTTATATTACTGTAACACACATTAGTTTAAGTTACCATGTGCTACCTAATAATGAGATGCAAAGAATGCAAAATATCTTATTATTATGTAAATCGCATAACAGTTTGATATGGCAACCTGACCCTGTGAATTTACTGCTAGAGGCTGCTGTAGCTATTTGAACCCAGCACCTTCATGGGCAGGAGCAACTGGGGATTGCTCCTGCCCACTCTATACTAGACCACTAGGGATGTTTTATGGTAAGCCTGGGGAAGCCTATGGTGGGAGATGAGGAGTCTTTGGGGGGAGGGGTTTCAGGTCTTTCTCAGGAGGCAAGGCTTGGCTACTAACAATAATGTGTCTTCTGGGGCTGGAGGGGGTACAGGGGTAACTTCAGGGGGGTAATTCAAGGTACCTCCGGGAGGGGAGGGGGAGAGGGAGCAGCTGCTTTCCTGCAGTGGTCACTTAAAGATATGGTCCCAGGAAGTAGAATAATACAGCTCACTAGGGGCCCTGTTTACTAAGGTGCATTAGTGTTTTTAACATGCCTACACTTAGCGTGCACACTAACCATGGAGGCGCTTATAGGGATATTGTAGACATGTACATGGTTAACGCATGTTAAAAGCATTAACGCGCCTATAAAGCTGCTTAGTAAACAGATCCTTAGGTTTATTGTAAGTTACATTATTCCTGTACCGCAAGAGTCACTAACCTGCGGTATTGAGATACTTGCAGGTAAACTAAGATATGATAAAAGACCAACATTTATTATTATTTATTGCATTTGTACCCCACATTTTCCCACCTTTTTTCAGGCTCAATGTGGCTTACAGAGTGTTGTTATGATATAGTCGTTACATGATTTTAAATACCACACTTTAGTAGCTATCCTCTAAATCTGTATTTATTATGCTTTCATTTATACTCTTGGTATATTATGTTTGTGAAATTGTACACTTTTTTGAACTGTTCTGTTGTTTTATCATTGTTTTTTAATTGTAGGAGTTTTGGTCACACTGGATAGAAGCACTCAAATTAAATTAAATTAAAATTCAATCCAATTCAATTATTATGAAACTACATGCTACTCTGAATTAGGACACGTCATTTTCCCATCAATCTGTAAGAATATTGGAATATTTTGTGGGATATCTCCACAGAACAAAAGAAAATTTTCATAAGAAACCCTTTCTTAAACATACAAGGATGGGGAAAACATATCCCCAGGTATCAGCAGATGCAGATTTTGCTACTGTACATTTTTTTCCATACATACATACATAATTGGAAAGAAAGGCCCAACTGTTCAATAGTTTTTCCAATTTTGAATATGGCTTTCAGTATTAATGGTTAGACACTTCAAAGGTAATTTTATAAGGGACTTAAGTGGGTAGATCAGCGGTTTATGTGCGGTTTAAGTAGGCACATATAAAACTGTCTCAGTATATACATTCATAAAAATAGGTATTCAGAAAACACAGAGCCAGATTCTATAAATGGCACTGAAAACTCAACACCGATAATATTCGGCACTCAATGCTATTCTATGAAGGGTGCTTCAAGATGAGCACCTTTATAGAGTAGAGTTGAGCGTCAAATTCAGTGCTCAACTGTGGGTGTGAGGACTTATGTCAGCTGAAACCTGCTGTAAATCTTATGCGCAAATTGAGCGTGAATCCCCGCTACTGTGAAACACTGCATGCATTTTTTGTGAATGTCCTAATCCACCCATGCCCCTTCCATGGCCACACCCCCTTTTGTTATGCGCAATCCAATTTAGATGCTGAATTTTACAGAATAGCACATAGATCAGTGCACAAATCATACTTAATGCCAATTAAGTGCTTGTTAGCTCCAATAATTAAATCATTGGAGCCCATGAACTAATTATTTTGAGTGTTGATCTGGGATCCGTGACCAAATTTGGCCATCCTTTATAGAATCCGGGGGATAGTGCTTACACTGATATGATATGATATGGGCTTGATTTTATAACAGGGTGTCTATGTGATAGTCCACAGAGATGCCTATTTCAGTTTTTATTTCATAAGAGGCTACATTGGTACTTTTTAGGTTTCAACAGTTTTTATTAATGAAGCACAAAAATGGCGTTTACATAATGTAAATGTCTCTACAATCAATTAACACACACCAAGTACAGAAATTGTACGATATTACTCATCTCCATTAATCTTTTAACTTTAGCCCCCCCCCCTTTGTACTATTAACTGACATTTAATCAACAAGATCTATTAACAGCAATTTCCCAACAACCCTTTCCCCCCCATCTTTCCCTTCTACCAATTGACACCATATGTTCAAATGCTTTGACCCCCAAAATATAACCACCTTCAGGTGTCAGCTTTACATTCACAAAGCCTTGAATTAAGATCAAACCATAATGTGTGAATTTACTCCCCTCCGCAAGAGAGCCAGGGGGCCTGTGGTCTGATGGCCCTCCTACCCCTCCCCGGAAGATGTCTGTACCATACTTGGGAAGGGCTAATATAACTCCAAATAGACTTCCCCCCCTACTACCCCCCCTCCTAAACCCTCCCTCCCCCCCGCCTTGGTCTGCTCTACTGTTCTTTCCAGTTCCTAAAAGGTGGTAGGAAAAGGACTCTATTCCCATTCAGTTTCCATTAGTTGCCGAGGGAAGCTTGGACAATGCTCAAAGTTTATTAATAATATGACTCCTCGCCCTATGGGACAAGGTGTTAATATATCCTTCCCAGGTAAGGAAAAAATTGCTTTGTGTCTGAAGGTTAAGCAGAGAGTCCTGGAGCTCCATCATAAGTAAGTCATGTAAGCGATTCCTCCATTGCCAAAAAGAGGGGTTCAGTTCTTGTGTCCAGTTAACAAGTATGCACTTCATGCCCACCAAAAAAGCCTTATGGGCCATTACATTCTGGTATCTCGTACCCCCCTCCACTGGAGTGTGACAACCCAACAGAATACTCATAGGCTGCTGATTAACCGTTTTCCCTCCTATCCTAAATATTTAACTATCCTGGTCCAGAAAGCTGTTATAGCTGAGCACTTCCAGAAAGCATGGTAGAAGTTATTGTCCGACGCACCACAGCGTCTACATTGGGCTGATTCTATATATCCCATCTGACACAGTCGAGACTGAGAGGTGTATGCCCTGTATATCACTCTGACCTGGCATTCTCGAAGGTTTGCGTTTTGCGTCCATTTCAGGACTCCTCTCCAACCCTTCAACAAATCTCCCGGGGTGATCCCTCTTTGTGTGTCTGCTGTCCACTTTGCTGCCACTCGTGTGAGATCTCCCTGTGGCCTAGCCAGTAACAGCCTTTTGTGTAATATGGATATCGAAATAGGATCCTCTGATATCATCTCGAATAAATCCCCCATCTTAGTGGTCAGATCAACACCAAGTGCAGCTCGGGGGAGTGAAGCTATATAATGTCTAAGCTGTTCGTATGCAAAACATACCCCCCAATCTGCTACGTCTAGGTTTAATTCGGCCATTGTTTTAAGATTACCACTGGGCTCCAACCAATAGTGTATAAGTACATTATCCCCTTCTCCCCAGGATCTCAATATAGAATTTTCATCTCCTGGGCGAAACACCTCATTCCCTTGGAGGGGTAGTAATCTACTACATCTAGGATCGAAGGACCACAGCCTAGCCAGGTCCTGCCATATGGCTTTTAAGGGCCACACCAATACACTAGTCCACAACCTTGCAGGCAGGTCCTTCAATGCCCCATGTAAGACATACATCAGGTTTAAGGGGCTACACCTCGCTTTTTCTATCTCCAATGGGGTATAATCCTCCCTCTGCAGATACCAGTCCCCCAAGTGGCGCAATAAACATGCTACGTTATAGCGTTTAATGTCCGGCATTCCCATCCCCCCGTTTCTCCAAGGCCTCACCAGTTGTGAAAATCGTATCTGGGGTCTTTTCCCAGCCCACAAAAATTTTGAGAGCAGTTTTTGTAAAGATCTCACTTCCTGGTGTTTGAGATACAATGGGATTGTCTGCAAAAAGTATAGCCACTTAGGGAAAAGCACCATATTAAACAAGGAGATGCGGCCCACCAACGATATCGGTAGTCCTGCCCATCTTCCCAGTGTTCTCTTGGTGTCTTCTAGCAAGTATTCTACATTAGCACTATATAGCAGCTTGGGGTCCTTGGTGAGCTGAATCCCTAGGTATTTAAACGCACCCCCCACTCTTTTAAGTGGACAACATAGACTTTCCCACTGCTCCTCTCTCATGTGAAGTGTCATAACCTCAGATTTGTCTAGATTGAGACGAAAACCAGAGTAATCCCCAAATTCAGCAAAAATGTCCAGTAGGGACGGTAAGGACACCTGGGGGTCCTGTATTATAGTTAAGAGATCATCAGCAAATGCCGAGATCTTAAAGGAAGTATGCTGTATCTGTAACCCCTCTCACCTCCTCCATATTCTGGATTTCTCTTATAAGAGGGTCAAGCACCAACACAAAAGAAGGGGCGAGAGGGGACATCCCTGTCGGGTACCCCTGGCAATCCTGAATGTTTCCGAAGCCTGCCCGTTTACCGATACCTCCGCAACAGGTCCTTGGTACAGCGTTTCTATGGCATGTAGGAAAAACCCTTCCATCCCAATTGCCCTCAGGGAGGCAAACATAAAGTCCCAATTAACCCGATCAAATGCCTTTTCGGCATCAAAACTAATTATTAAGGCCGGGGCTGATGATTCATGTAGGCTTTCCAACGCTCCTAAAATCTGTCTCATATTGCGAGCTACTGATCTTTCTCGTACGAAGCCCACCTGAGACTCCTCCACTATCTCCGGCAGGATCCGCGCCAGTCTGTTTGCCAGAATCTTTGCCAGTAATTTTGTTTCAAAAGGAAGCAAAGATATAGGTCTATATGAACTGGCTAAGAGTGGGTCGCGGCCTGGTTTTAACAAGACTATGATTTGTGCCTTCCTTAAAGACTCTGGTAGACCCCCCATCTCTATGCATTTATTGAAAACCTCTGTCAGGCAAGGTACAATATCCGAGCTAAGGAGCTTATAAAACTCAGAGGAGAGTCCATCCACTCCTGGAGACTTATGCAATGGGCTGGCACGTATACCCCAGCTCACCTCGTCCTCTGTTATTAATCTATTAAGGCTACTTTGTTGTATCTCTGTGATCTGGGGGAGTGATTGTCCTGCTAAATAACACTCTGCTTGGAGCCCCTGATCCTCTGGAGGGGAATATAAAGCCTCATAAAACTGCCGGAATACTTCATTCACTCCCTCCAGAGTATGCTGAATACCCCCCTGTGTATCTCTGATTTGTGACACATATCTGGAGCCACCCGCTTGCTGTAACAGTCGTGTCATCAATTTCCCTTGCTTATTTGCATGTTTGTATAACTGATAACAATAATAAAAATTTGATTTTTTAGCTTTGGCATGTATTAACTGGTTCAAAGATGACTGAGCTTCCAATAGCCTTGATTTATTTAAGGGCGTTGGGTTAGTTCCAAATCTCTGGCGTGCCTGCCCCACTACCTTCCCCATCCTGACTATCTCTGCCTCTCTGGATCTTTTCTTATAGGAATGATATGAAATTATGGCTCCTCTCAGCACAGCCTTGGCCGCTTCCCAAAATAGTATCGGGTCTAAATGATAACTATTCTCATTAAACTCTGAGTATTCTTTCCACTGGGATTGTATATAGGAGGCAAATTGTGGGTCGTAGAACAGTTCAGTGGGAAATCGCCACCTAGGCCTCTGGGTTCTATTCCCACCACACCCAATTGTGATCCACACAAAAGCGTGGTCTGAGACCTGTGTCGGCCCTATCTCTGCCTGTTGTAACCAAGGAATCCTATTTGCCGAAACCAGGATATAGTCAATTCGGGATAGTGTGTCATGTGCCCTAGATAAGTGGGTATAGTCCCTCTCTCCCGGATGGTACAGGCGCCATGCGTCGACTAGATCTAACATAGAGCACAGCCGTGGTACTCCCTTTGTCAAGTTCACTGGCCCTACCCTAGAGGCTCCAGTACTATCCAATAATGGGTCATAGACTGAGTTAAAATCTCCCCCCATAATTATAGGCATCTGATCAAAGGAGTGCACATGTCTCACCAGGGTCTGATAAAACCTCCTGTCATATTGGTTTGGTGCATATACATTAATTAGTAAGAAAGGGTGATTATTCACATGGGCTTCTAAGAAAACATATCTTCCTAGCGGGTCCACAATTACTCGTTTTTTAGTAATATGGAGCCCTTTGCGGAATAAGATAATAACTCCCGCCTTTCTATTTGGTGACGGGCTTTCCACATAGTCTCCCACCCACCATTTACACAACTTCTTGTGTTCTATTGCTGTTAAGTGTGTCTCCTGTAGCATTGCTATATGTGCCTTTTGTCTATTTAAAGTCTGTAAAATCTTACTTCTTTTGATTGGGGAGGAAATACCCCCCACATTCCAAGATATTAAGCTTAACCATAGCCTATCCTAATTGGCTCACATATGTTATTAAACCTATAGTAAAGAGAAAGGTGTCCCAGCCTACACCTCCCTCTGCTTCTTTGTATACTCTCGACACTTCCTAATTGTCTTCTCCTACCCCATTTACATGCCATGTTCAAACAGACCTGCTCCCCACCCCTCCCCTATTCCCCCACTCCCCTCCCCTCCCCCCCATGAATTCCCTCCCACCCCCTCCAATCTTTAAACCCTTGAGTTCCAACAGGGAACTCATCACGTATAGTGTCCTTTCCCCCTCTATTTCAATTAACCATCTGCTCCATGGGGAAGACCCCATCATGTAGAATGTATGCCTGTCTCCATTTATTGAGACCGGGTGTTTACCTTGTACCCCCCTGTCCAATTATTCCCTTGAGACAAAAGTTTAGGTATGGAGATATAGACACTAATCATACTTAGCAGTCTTCTAGTCCATGTCTCAAAGTCTCTCTCAACTCACATGTCCCGTCAAAGACTTTCTTCTGTAAGACGCCATCTTTTCAACATCAGGTTGCAGGTTCCTGTGCAATACTCTTAAGGAATTCTTTAGCTGCAGCCACCTCTTCAAAGAGTTTCTCTCCTCCCTCGTACTGCACCTTCAGCTTGGCAGGATAAATCAGTGCAAACCTGATTTTTTTCTCATGTAAAGCCGCACACACGGGCGCAAACCCCTTTCGCGCCGCTGCTACACGTGCTGAATAGTCCTGGAAGCAAAGGATCTGTTGGCCTTCACAACGAAGCTCTCCTCCTGCCCTTACAGCCTGCAATATCGCCTGTTTGTGGCCATAGTGGAGAATCTTCATTATCACTGCCCGCGGTCTCGCCGCACCTTGGCGCTTCGGCCCCAGCCGATGTGCTCTCTCGATGCGCAGCGGGCCCGGTAGATTATTCAATTTTAATGTGCTCTGAAGCCAGGTTTCTAGGAAATTTCCCAGCTCTGAGTCCTTTATATGTTCCGGGAGCCCAATTAGACGTAAATTATTACGACGAGACCTGTTCTCTAAGTCATCTAGTTTGTTTTCTAGCTCTACTATTTTCTTCTGTAGGGCCTCCACAGGTTGCTCGGATGTCACTGCTCGGTCTTCCAGGTCACTGATCCGTTGTTGCATGTGGTCCAGATCGAGGTGGAACCCGTCAAGCCGTTCATGGGCGGATTCTGCGCGGTCAAACAACGCTTGCAGTTTTTTTATCAAGGGCCGCCTCTACCGCAGCTGTCACCTCCGCGGTAATTTCTGCCGTCCATACTGAGCAAACGCTCGAATTCGGCGATTGCTGTCCGGGCGCCATCTTGGATTCTGCGATCTTGCCTTTCTCTTTTCTAAGCGTTTTCGCCGCCATTCTTCTTCACAAGGCTAGCAAGCAAAAGCCACCCGGTTTCCAAGTTGTTAGGCTGGCGATACAAAAGTTCGTTTTTCCCCTTTGAGGCTGTTAATAGCGTAAGATGATGGTGGAATCGCAGGAGCTCAGTTCCAACATGACTTCACTCCTGCATCACACCACGTGACTCCCCGAGGCTACATTGGTACTTTTATAAAATAGCTCCCCAGATCCCGTCCCAAAAACACACAAATTTATGACTGGTCCAAAGAAGCTGAATATGTGTGCGCACATCCCATGCAGGTAATTTTATAAGGAGCCATGTGGAGGAGCATTTTCAAAAGGGATGTCCACATTTTGATTTGGACATCCTTCAAAATATTCAGATCCAGGGGTGGGGAAACCCGTATTTTCGAAACAAGATGGATGTCCATCTTTCGTTTCGAGAATACCGTCAGGGACTTCCAAATCCTTAAATTTGGTCGTCCTTAGACATGGACATTTCTGATTTTCAGCGATTTTCAAAACCAAAGACGTCCATGTCAGAAACGACCAAATGCAAGCCATTTGGTCATGGGAGGAGCCAGCATTTGTAGTGCACTGGTCCCCCTGACAATCCAGGCACTGCAGTGGACTTCATAAATTGCTCCCAGGTACATAGTTCCCTTACCTTGTGTGCTGAGCCTCCCAAAACCCACTACCCACAACTGTACACCACTACCATAGCCCTTACGGGTGAAGGGGGGCACCTAGATGTGGGTACAGTGGATTTGTGGTGGGCTTTGGAGGGCTCGCTGTTTCCTCCACAAACATAACAGGTAGGGGGGGGGGGATGGGGCTGGGTCTGCCTGTCTGAAGTGCACTCACCCACTAAAACTGCTCCAGGGACCTGCATATTGCTGTCACGGACCTGAGTATGACATCTGAGGCTGGCATAGAAGCTGGTAAGACATATTTTTAAAGATGTTTTTTGAGGGGTGGGAGGGGGTTAGTGACCACTGGGGGAGTAAGGGGAGGCCATCCCCGATTCTCTCCGATGGTCATCTGGTCATTTTGGGTAACTTTTTGTGCCATAGTCGTAAGAAAAACAGATCCAGGTGAAAATGTCCAAGTGTTCGTCAAGGACGTCCAAGTGTTAGGCACTCCCAAGTCCCGCCTTCGCTACACTTCCGACACACCCCCTTGAACTTTGGCCATCCCTGCGACGGAGTGCAGTTGAGGACGTCCAAAATCGGCTTTCGATTATACCGATTTGGACGTTTCTGAGAGAAGGACGTCCATCTTCTGATTTATATTGAAAGATGGGCATCCTTCTCTTTCGAAAATGCGCCCATTAGCTTCAGGCCCATGTGTACAAGCTGGTATTTTAGTCATTTAAAAGTGGCCACTTACACAAGTAAATGACCTTTAAATGCCAGCTAGCATACAGGTATGCACATATCATGGTGTAAACTTTCACTACAGGTGTGCCCAAGGGCAGAGTTTGGGTGGAGCCTGGCTGGCATCCACACATATGTGCACAGATTATAAAATTTCTTAATTTACACATGGACATGTGGAAAATACACACTAATATTTACACCAGTCCTTGAGCTGGTGTATATGCTAGTGACTACGTGTATGTGCATGCTTTCATACCTATCCCTCCTTTTACAAAGCCACACTAGCAGCAGTCGGTGCAGTAATGCCAATACAACCCATTCACTTTGAATGGGTTGTGTCGGCATTGCTGCATGGCAGTCGCTAGCACGGCTTTGTAAAAGGGGGCCTATGTTAGTAAAGTCATGTGGGTGCGTACTTGACTTTATAAAATTCATATGTGTACATGTGTATGTTATAGCAGTGGCTCCCAAACCTGGTCCTGGAGGCATCCCAGCCAGTCAGGTTTTCAGGGTACCCACAATGAATATTCATGAGAGAGATTTGCATGCATAGCCTCCATGGCATACAAATCTCTCTCATGAATATTCAGTTTAGATAGCCTGAAAACCTGACTGGCTGGGGTGCCTCCAGGACCAGGTTTGGGAACCACTGTGTTATAGCAAAGAAACCACAGCGAAGATGACAATGAAGCAACATACAGTCTCTAAATGGTGTAGTGAAAACTTTCAAAACAAGGTACGACTCGACACGGGCCTGTGTTTCGGCCACCTGGCCTGCAACAGGAGTCTGATGCCCCTAATAACGCTGAACTCAGGTCACTTACTGCAAGGCTCTTGCTGGACAGTGATCGTTGATGCGAAAGTCACACTCGCTCATGCTTATAGTCGCTTAACAAGCTACAACAGAATGTTCCGACTTCAAATGGGTAGAAAAAAATTGAATGGGCTGTGTTGGCATTGCTGTGCGGTTTTGTAAATGAGGGGACAGTGTGTGGTGAATAATTATGCTTTTTAACATTAAGAGAGATCACAAAGCATGCTAAGACCAGCTCGCTCCAATGTATATACCTGGAAAATGTCTATTTTTATACGTTTTACACTTAGGTATTCCCAGGGGCAGAGTTTGGGCAAATTGAAGGCAGGGATGCAATTTATGTATATATATGTTACAACATACTAAGACCAACTCTCCCCAAGGTTTAATTTTGTGAAATTGGATCCTCAGAGGGTGGGGCTATAACAAATTTTATGTCATCCACTCATCACTCTCCTCATAGGTCCAAGTTTCTCCAAATTTTCTTCTGATTTTACATAAATATTATTTAGTGTTCATAAATTAGCATATTTTGCCTAATATTACAAAACTTATTGGTGCACATGGTGTAATCCATCTAGAGGAATATATATATATTTTTGAATGTGTAGATTTCTAAAATGGCCTTTCCTGTTGTACATGGTGGCAAATACGGATTTCTTCAGGAGCAGCGTACCTATTTTATAAAAGGTTCAGCACTCACCAAGCCTTTTAATAAAATACTAGCATTTACCTCCTAGACCAGTGTTTCCCCAAGTTCGGTCCTGGAGTACCCCTTGCCAGTCAGGTTTTCAGGATGTCCACAATGAATATGCATGAACTCGCTTTGTATACACAGACTCCATTATATGCAAATTTCTTTCATGCATATTTATTTTGGATATCCTGAAAACCTGACTGGCAAGGGGTCCTCCAGGACCGGCTTGGGAAACACTGTCCTAGATGACTTATGCATGGTTATCCTCAAAGTTGCTGTTTTATCCTTGTTTGTGAATTTCTTTACATTGATAACGAGATCTACTCACATCATCACTTTTGCTTCTTCAATGAAATCATCCTCAGACATTGCACTCTCATTAATTGCTTTGACTGCTACTTTGACAAGTGTCCTCCAGGTGCCCAAATGGACTACTCCAAACTGGCCACTTCCAAGCTCCTTCAAAAAAGTCAATTCAGATGGTTGTATCTCCCACTTCTCTGTAAAAATAAAATGCACCCAATGTGGGTCCCAAAGCATGAGATACAATTACTGCTAAACAATTTTCCATAACACTATGAAAAAGTATTCCTAAATACTTCTGACTTTCATGAATTAAGCAAGCATTTCAATAAAGATGAGAATTTGCTGGAAAGCTTAGAAATGTCCATAGAGTGTAATTTTATAACAGGGCACCTGGGCTCTGTTCCTTTAAAAATTACATGACCAATTTAAAATGAGAGTGAGTGAGCAAAAAAAGTCACTGAATATCTAGAAAATTTGCTCCAAATACTAATGTTGAACTTGAAGCACTGACACCACAAACTAAAGCAGTACAAAAAGTAGAAAAATAGTGGATAAAAAAGCTAGCTGTTCCAAAACATAATACAATCTAGCTATATTCTCCTCACTGGTTAAAAAAATACGTTATAAAACTTATCAATATGGGAAATGCCATTGTACTTAGGACCCAAATATGGGCATATATTTAGAGGAAATGACAAGATACATTGTCATACAATTAACTCCCTACCCTACTACAGCTATGGAAATAAAGGACTAGATTCTATATATCGTGACAAGATTTCCGCTTTAATTTAGGCGTACTTTATAGAATATGCCCAGCACTGGTCCATGCAACTAGATTTAGTCGTGGTGAATTACACCAATAAAATCCTGGTGCAAATCCCGACACCTAAATTAGGAGCAGATCGGGCTTTTCTATAACAGTGTGCATAGATTTTTTAAATGCCCATGACACACCCATTCCATGCCCATATCCACATCCAATTTTCAACTATGCGACTTAGAATTCACGTGCACCACGTTACAAAATATATTTAGGAGCCCTTTTACAAAGGCACGCTGAAAAATGGCCTGCGGTAGTGTAGATGTGTGTTTTGGCTGTGGACAGAATCATTTTTCAGCACACCTGTAAAAAATGCCTTTTTAAAATTTTTGCCAAAAATGGATGTGCAGCAAAATGAAAATTACAGTGCATCCATTTTGGGTCTGAAACCCTACCGCCAGCCATTGACCTAGCTGTAAGTTCTCACACGGTAACCAGGCAGTAGTGGTCTATGCACGTAAAATAGCAATTACCACCCGTGCGCCAGAAAATAAAAATATTTTCTGATGCTCGTAGCAGACACAGGTCAAAAATGAAATTACTGCAAGAGCCACGCAGTAGCTGGGCGATAACTCAAAATTGACATGCATTGGGTGCGCGTAGGCGCCTACATAGCTTAGTAAAAGGGCCCCTTAGCAAGTAGTGTATGTAAATTCTAATTAATTCCAATTAGTGCTAATAATTTCTTTTTAACATCCAATTACCTGCGCTGATTCACTTGTCAACTAATTAAGTTATGCATATTGTTATTGTTATGGAATACGCTACTATTTTCACACAGAAATCTCAGCACTATATATAGAATCCCGGGAAAAATTCTTAAGTAATACTATTTTGTAACATAGGTTTATCCCAAAGAAAAGTATCATGAGATGGTTCAATTATTTGTTAAATTTGTTTTTTCTCTTAATCTTTGAATTCCTTTTCTTTCTTTTCCTTTGTAATATTATGGGGCTCATTTCCAAAGCACATGAATGTCTCAAAATGAAAAAAATAAAATAAAATCTGCCAAAAATATCCAAATTGCAATTTTAGAATGGCAGAATTTCTACGTCCTACATTGCAGTGCATTCAAATAGCAAGGGGGCGTGTTGTGCGCAGAACTAAAGAGGGCCCAAAATTAGGACTTCCAACAGCGATAATTGAACGGGAAGAAACGTCCAAGTCTTTAAAAGGAGAAAGTTTTTATTTAGACCTGTTTCAGTCACTTCCAGGGTACAAAAGGGTACTCTAATTGAGCAGCTGAGCACTGGAGGGATTAAAGGCATGACCCCTCAGAAAAAGAAATACGCCTAGCCCTAAATGACTAATGTGGAGATAATGCCACACCACTTTCTGCCTGCTACATGGGAGCAGGCACCGTGCATTCATGTGCAATCTGCAACAAAAAATAATGAGAATGCCCTCAAAAGGTGCTTCATTAAATTTGCAGTTACTGTGGGATAAATGTTAAGCTGTTGTAACTGCAAATTTTTATCAAAGTTTTGTGAAAGGGCCCCTTTAATGCTTCCATACCCTTGGACAACTTTGTAAACACCTTTTCCTTTTATTTGCTGAATACGCATTAACCAACGTATTTCCTTAGGGTGCATTTTTAAATATACATTGCAATTATATTTATACACCAAAGTTGATTATTAACTTTCGCTGGAATTTTTTCTAAATCTCCAAATGTGGATAAATCCAGCCCCAAATGCCAAAGCTAGTGTGGTATTAGCTTTTATATTCGTGACAGGAAGTATCAAACTTTACCGTAACTGAAGCCTGGTGTTGCTGGTAAACAGTTTCCCAAGGGGCTAACTGGATATCGGAGGCGGGTAATGAGCCCTACGAAAGCAAGGTAGTAAATGAGTTAATAGGAAAAAAGCATTTACAACTGAGCCCACATAATTTTAACTCAATTACTTCTGAATTGCATTTTAATGTGACGTGCAAAACTTTGCATAAACAGAAACTCATAGAAGAGAATCAGATATATAAGTTAAGGAAAGGCCATGTACAGATTTGGCCTGTCCCTGGAGAGCATGGGTGCCAAGGAAACAGCAACACAAACCAACATGTAGTAGTAACAATATGAGAATGTCCAGTAAACTAGAAAAAAGGGTAAAAATACATATGTGAGTGATAAACTAAATAAAACATCTCATGACCAAAACTAACACTTAATAAACCCAAAATTATCCTCATTGAATGAAAAATGAGCAAATAATTAATACTAGCAAATGGAAGTGGCTCTCCGTTGTATGCTGCATATAATGAATATTGACAGTGTCTAAGCTTAATAAGACTCATATAGGTGAAAAACATATAATGACAAAAAATGTGTATGATAATTATCACCATTCTATGGTAATATCTATAATGTATTAATACACCCAAGAGCCATCATGATTGCATAAATCATGCAAGAAAAACACAGGAATGGGTACCAGAAGGGAGGGAGGGGCATTTTCGATATGACATCTAAGCTGGACTTTGGACATTTTGCGCTAAACATCCCAAATCCAAATGGAAAACATGACCATTTTCAAAACTGCAAAAAGTCTATCTTTTTTTCGAAAATACCAGGTCCTGCTATCCCCCTCCCCGCATGCATGCTCAGTTTTAGTGAAATTGAGCAAGCTTGAGCTTTGTGCATTATCAATTTTATTAAAAGCGAGCATGCGCGTCGGGGCAGGCAAGTGGGGTAAGCAGCATGGCGTTGAATATCTCTGCAATAAGGATTCTGCTGGCGGGGCTTGGGGACCCCCGCCAGCCCATGTATGTAGGGTTGTTGCAGGGGTCGAAAGTGGCGGGAAGGTGGTGCAAAATGTGCTCTCCCCCCCAAATTGAGGTCTGGCTATGCCTCTGCTATGACCAACACACCTATAGGCGTAATGAGAGAAATCATCTCTGACTTATTAGTCTGGACACATGAGGGTACTAAAGAGCGAGAAAGGCATTGCTGATCTCTGTTTCCCTGCTGCTTGAATCTGTCAAAAGGAATTTTGAACATGTAGCACAAATTTAAGCATATGTCATGCAAAGACTTTCACATATATCTCAGCAGCCAGCCAAAGTTGTTGAGGGATATCCACTCTTCTGATACGTACACTTGTGTTCAAACTCATTCAAACTCAAATCCAAAAGTCAGTCACTGATGTGGGTTCATTAACTACAAGCCATTTACACATTTGCTATGATTAAATATTTCTTTAGCAAAGGTAGCACCATTTTTTTTTTATTCGTCCTCTTTTTTTGCCTCTGCAAATATGGTAATTCTACTTCCACTGCTATCGCTATCATTACTACAGGCTGCTATATGTCAGAAAAAAGTACAACAACCATTTTAACCTGGACCCTGCAAGAAAAGAGAGAGATTGATGAGGTGACTGGGGGGGGGGGGGGGGTTGGAGAAAAACATATCCTGCACCCTCCTCCCCAAATAGTTGCAGCATCTGAAGGGGAAGAAGACTCCCCCCAGCACTGCAACACTGAAAGAGGAAAGAATCCCCTCCACCACCACCATCTATTTGATGTATGTGAACAATTCTATAGCTGGGCATCATAATTTAGGCACCTAGATACAACATGCTGAGAGCTAATTCTATAAAGGCATTTGTGAGCCAAGATTCTGTTTATTTATTTATTTGTTACATTTGTATCCCACATTTTCCCACTTATTTGCAGGCTCAATGCGGCTTACATAATAACAACATAAAAAATTACAAAGTTGTAAGAAAAATATACAGTTTGTAGTAAACACAAGATTAATGGGGTTAACGGATGAGAAAAATTAAACATGGATATATGAACAAATACAAGGTGGTGTTGTGGTAAAATAAGGATCGTGTGGAGCAGACACATTAGGGAATCGTAGAGCGAAGAGTTATGTTATGTCCAATTACGTGTTTTGGTTTTGTTTTGTTGCAAAGTTCAGGCATTTAAGTTGGATCAGTAGGGTATGCCCTTTTGAACAGGATAGTTTTTAGTGATTTTCGGAAGTTTAGGTGGTCATAGGTTGTTTTCACGGTTTTTGGTAGTGCGTTCCACAGTTGTGTGTTTATGTAGGAAAAAACTGGATAGAATACTGTTATAGAATACAAGCATAAATTGGAAGCAACACATATTTAGGTGTGCCCACACCATAGTAATAGCAGGCATAAACGTGTGCACCTAAAAGTGGCACTTTCGTTCATAACTTATAGTGTCCTGTAAGTTATACATGTAAATGTTGGTCCCGTCAATGCCTTGCCTATGCTCCTCTCCTGTGAATGCCCCATTTGCATTTATGCTCTAAGCCAGGGGTTCTCAACACCTAGCCAGTCAGGTTTTCAGGATACCTGCAATGAATATGCATGCCCTATCTCCACTTATGCAACTGTATCTCATGAATATTCATTGTGGGACCTGACTGGTTAGGTGTGTTCTGGGGACTGGAGTGAGAAACCCTGCTCTAAGCAAGTTGTGTGCATCATTTATAACAGTGGTTCCCAACCTGGTCCTGGAGACACCCCAGCCCTCAGGATATCCACAGTGAATATTCTTGAGAGAGATTTGCATACCAAAGAGGCAGTGCATGCATATGTCTCTCATGAATATTCATTGTGGATATCCTGAAAACCTGACTGGCTGGGGTGCCTCCAGGACCAGGTTTGGGAACCACTGATTTATAGATCAGCGCTGAGTGCTCACCTAACACTTACGTCAGTGGTTTCCAAACCTGGTCCTGGAGGCACCCCAGTTAGTCAGGTTTTCAGGATATCCACAATGAATATTCATGAGAGAGATTTGCATGTAGTGGAGGCAGTGCATGCAAATCTCTCTCATGAATATTCATTGTAGGTATCCTGAAAACCTAATTGGCTGGGGTGCCTCCAGGACCAGGTTTCGCAACCACTGACTTATGTATACAAGTGAACACTTGTATACATAAGTACTAGGTATTCTAAAAATTCAAGTGCACAAACGGCACTTAAATTTGAGTACCAAGTTATAGAATGAAGGGGGACCTTCCACCTCCATGTACATTTATTCCCAATCTCGTCAACATTACAATAAGTGTGGCATCCCTGAGGTAGAGGAGTGTTTCCCAAGTCCGGTCCTGGAGTACCCCTTGCCAGTCAGGATTTCAGGATATCCACAATGAATATGCAGGAAAGAAATTTGCATATAATGGAAGCAGTGCATGCAAATCAAGATCATGCATATTCATTGTGGATATCCTGAAAACCTGACTGGCAAGGGGTCCTCCAGGACAGGACTTAGGAAACACTGATATAGAGTATAAATATGCCCATTCAGTGCAAACTTGGGTTACACATTTATATCACAGTGTATCACCATGCCACTACTCAGCGTTATAGCTTTAGATATCCATTTGCACATTACCTGCTGCATTTTGCTGATGGTACTGGATTAGTTCAGGAATCGACTTAAACAGGTGCTTTTCTGCCAAGTAATACAGTCCAAGGTTGTCTCTCTTGATATGATAGTGTCTAACATTTCCACCATTATTTCTACAATAATTTAAAGAAGTTCATTTTATTTATTCAGAATACAAATTGTCTAATTAAATGCCAGTAGGTAAGTAAAAGAATCAGGTCCTCCTTTACTAAAATTTAACACAGGAAGTCAAGTAGCATCTTGACAGGCAGCTCACACTGATTCCCATGTTGATTGATTAACATGGAATGAGGCAGGGAATGGTCATGGACTCTACCCCTACAGGTAATGTGTGCTAAGCTACCATGTATTAACTGTTAACATGGCAGATAACACAGAGCTGTTAAAGCCACATTGATAGATGGCATCAAGGGTATCTGAATTAACTTCAATGCAGCTAATATGCAGTAAGAAGAAGGTCTATGACTGGGCACCTCCATTTCGGCACTCAGATTGTATAGTTGATGCCCATTCTATAATGGAACCAAGGCACCTAGGTTCCATTATAGAATACAAGCATAAGGGTAAAGCTAACATTTAGGCATCCACAGTTACACCAGTCATTGAGCTGGTGTGCAGGGGCCTAAAAGTGGCAGGAACATGCATAACTTAACAGTATTCAGTAAACTACCTATGTAAGTGGAAGCCCTCTCTAAGTTCCATCCATGCTCCTCCCCAGCCTTGGATTAACGATTAAGCAAAATAAGCACATGCTTAGGGCACCAAGGGAAGGGGGCACCACAGAGTTTTTCCCCCTAGCTCTCATGTCCAGAACTCTTTCAGGGCCGTCCTCTGCCATACCCATTTTCCAACATGAATTTCAGTGTTTTTCTAATCATTATAAATATATGATATTTCTCAGCATTTATTGAGTCTTAATGTTTCATCAATCAATAGAAGGGCTGAGGGGCATCATTGTTGGACAGTGCTTAGGGCATCAGTTGGTCTTAATCTGACCCTGCATCTTCCCTATGTACACCTCTCTTACAAATACACACTATGCAAAGTAAGTGGGCATTTATAGAATAGAGCTTAGGTGCCTGCTAGCTCTTATTCAGGTACTTGCACAGATAAGCACATGAGTGCTACTATTCTTAACATTTATGTGTGTAATGTGCATGTGGCAGCTAGTTATGCATTGCCCTTTTACATAAGAACATAAGAGTAGCCATACTGGGTCAGAGCAATGGTCCATCTAGCCCAGTATCCTGCTTTCCAAACAGTGGTCAAGCCAGGTCACAAGTACCTAACAGAAACCCAAATCATGGCAACACTACATACTACAAATCCCAGGGCAAGCAGTTGCTTCCCATGTTTGTCTCAATAGCAAACTTTTCCTCCAGGAATTTGTCTAAACCTTTTTTAAACCCAAATACGCTAACCGTTGTTACCACATCCTCTAGCAAAGAGTTCCAGAGCTTAACTATTCATTGAGTGAAAAAAATATTTCCTCCTATTTGTTTTAAAAGTACAGTGCAATCCGCTTAAGTGCAAGGGTCTGGGACCAAAGAAATACATGCAGTTAACCAGAGCGTGCACTTAACCGTTGTGACACAAAGAAGCTTGACATCTGATAAACATATGTACAGTACTGTTTATTATACATACAGTATATAGTCTCCGTTAACTGACGTTAGGCTTACTTGAAGTAATCAGTCATAGTCCTCTGCACACTCTTGTGTTTGTGAGTGCCATAGACTACGTCTGCCAGATGGTAAAAACTGTCATAGCACTGACATCCAATGGCCTCCAGATAGGCCTGCACGGTGTTAAGACTCTCCAGCGCTCTTGCAAAAGTGACAGGAGGTTGTTGAATTTCGTCAGCATGTGCCTCACTGCTCATTTCATCATCAGCCGTTGCCTGCATGAAGGCACATATCTGGACATCAGTGCTGTCGTCAGCTGTTTGTAGATCGTAATCAACAGCTACATAGTGATGAAACTACTCTTCAGTAACACAGGCTGGGATGTCAATAGCCTATTCATCTGACGCGTTTGCAACAGCTGCATCTGTTTCGTCCCTCTCCACATCCTTAACAAAGCTTGCCCGCTTGTAGCAGTTCACAATGGTTGCCTGTGTAACATGATTCCAGACTTCTTTCTGCATATGTAGGGAATCCAACAGTGATAAATTATGAGCCAGTTCAACAGCACGTTTATCCTTGCCAGTCTGGTCATCTATAATGCTCATCAGACGACGTAGCACAAGAGCCCGATAATGTTGTTTGAAATTGGCTATTATGCCCTGATCCATAGGTTGGATCAGAGAGGTAGTGTTTGGTGGCAGGAAGACTACCTTGATGTTAGACAGCCTGACGTCATCACTGTGTGCAGCACAATTATCACAAAGCAACAAAATCTGACGCTTGTTTATAGTGGAGTCCAAGGTCCCCTCTGATGCAGAGGCATATCTTAACTTCGGCGGTAGGGGGAGCCAGAGCCAGAGTGAGGGGGCATATTATAGCCCCCCCCCCCCCGGCCACCACTGCCGACCCCCTGCCGCCATCACCTACCTTTGCTGGCGGGGGACCCCAACCCCCACCAGCCAAGGTCCGTTTCCTCCTGCCGCTGCCTTTAAAAATATTCCTTCAGCTGACGGGGGACCCCAACCCCCGCCAGCCGAGCCGAGGTCTTTTAAGTTCTTCTTCATCCTCCGTGCTGTTCAAAGCTGCTGAATTCGGTTTCGGAGTCTGACGTCGCAGCATGTTGTACGTGCAGGACGTCAGACTCACAGAAACTTGAGTCTGATGTCCTGCACGTACAACGTGCAGTGACGTCAGACTCCGAAACTGGATTCAGCAGCTTTGAACAGCACGGAGGACGAAGAAGAACTTAAAAGACCTCGACTGGCGAGGGTTGGGGTCCCCCACCAGCTGAAGGAATATTTTTAAAGGCAGCGGCAGGAGGAAGTGGGCCTCGCCAACCCCCCGCCAGCAAAGGTAGCCCATGGCAATGGCGGGGGAGGGTTGACAGCAGGAGGGGGTCCAGGGTGAAATCTGCAGGGGCCCACGCCCCCGTGGCCCCACACAGATATGCCCCTGCTCTGATGACTATCTAGTCTCAGGGAAGGGCTATAATAAATGGGAATTCCTTCTCTGATATACTTCTACTTACCATAGGAAATATACCATTTGGACCTGTGGGGCAAATAGGGTTTCTGCCTCCTTACACCCACCCCAAGATACAGTGGACAGAGGAAACAGAGAAGACAGAGACTATGTTCCTTCGAAGGGGAAAGTCTTTATTACTTACCAAATTAGGTAACAACAAAGCAATCAGTCAGTAACTTTGCTATGAGAGGGAGAGACACCACTGTGGTAAAGAGTCACTCAGTTGATCATCTCAGCCTCTGTCTAAATACCACACAGCAGCCACTTATATACTCTTTTGCACAATGGAAATTCCCTCCCAAGTCATACAACCTTGCAATTTCAGCTATTTTCTATCTTACTTTGTTGTTTACATAAAATGGAAAAATACTATCTGAATGTTATGAAATACAGAACACAATATCTAAATGTTTATGAAAAATGGAAGTCCAAGGTTTCTTTCACAGGAGATTATAGTCATCATTTTGCTACAGGAATCTTCCCAAGACCCAGGACTTATCTCTATTTTGTCTAGCCACCTCAAAAACATCATCTCTCTCAAACTGTTTACATATTCTTGTCCTTGTGATATCTAAGTCAGTGGCACCAACTCTGTCAGGGGAGGGGAAGAGCACTCCTTGCTGATTCAGCATGACCTTGTATTTACAGCTCTCAGCAGAAAGTAAAAATGCAGCTTTCAGGCATTTTTTTTATTTTATTTTATTTTTTAATTATTTATTTATTCATTTCAAAATAAATTCAAGCATTATATCTTGATTACAGATAAAGACGATTTAGTATCTTGGTAAATTCTTAAAAAATACATCAAAGAAAAGAAAAAATTATTATAACAAGAAGATCATTACTCGTCTAGCTTTCAGGCATTTAAAGTTTGAGCTGTGCAGTTCATGGGTCATAACTGAGTTGTCAGTGGTCAGAAAAGTGCAAATCAATTCAAGAGAGAGAGGCCATACCACAGTAAGGTGAGGGCAGAGGAAAAGAGGGATACCAGAATCTGCATTGAGGTGGGAGTGGGGAAGGGAGGGAGAGAGAGGGGGATAGATACGAGGACCCACATGGGGGGAGGTGGGGGAATTGAGGCAGAGGGAAGAGAGAGGAAAATGTGGGAGATGATGCTGGACCCATGGAGCTAAGTGGAGGGGATAGAGTGAGACACACTGGAAAGTGGGGGAGAGATGCTGGACACCAGGGTAAGTGGAGGAAAAAGAGAGAGAAAGTGAGTGACAGAGAGCGAGAGACTGGATCCTGAAGAGTGATATGCTGGATGAATGGAGGCAGAAAGTGATGCTGGACTGTGGCGGGGGAGGGAGAGAAAGAGGAAGAGATGCTGGATCTGGGATGGGGGGTATGGAAGGAGGGGAAGAAAGAGGCAACAAACTGCATAAGTGGAGAGAAAGGTTCACAGGAGAAATGTTGGGTATGGAGGGATTGTAGAGACAGGGACACAGAGAAGAGATGCTGAACACAGGGAGGGATAGGGACACTGAGAGGACAGGTACTGAACATGGGGGGGGGGGGGTCAGGGACAGGGATACAGAGGGTAGATGCTGGAATAGGGATGCAGTAGAAAGTTGGCTAGTGGGAACAAAGAGAGAAGAAATGTAAAAAGGACCCTGAAAAGAGATTTATGAAGAAAAAAAAAGAGAGAAAAGCATAAGAGAGAGACGACAAAGGTAGAAAAAAGTATTGTTTTCTGAATTTATTAATCGTAGTATGTCAATTCTGGGAAATGTGAATCTCTGATATCTGCAGAGAAAAAACAGTGAAGCACAAAGAACAAGGGTTTTCAAGGTTCAATAATTCTTTATTGAAGATTCTCAATGTAATGTGTTGAGACCTTGAGAACCCTTGTTCTCTGTATTTTCTCAGCTGCTGCATTTGTGAAGCTTGCATCTCCTCCCTTATGTACCATCTCTGATGTCTGACATTTCACTTTCTATTTCTATTACTATGACATCTTTTCTTTAAGGCTTGAATGTGTTTGCTTTTTGCAGGGTTTGTACACTGGAGCTCTGAAGAGATTCCTTCTCTCCCTTCCTCCGGTTCGCCTACCTTGAGAGAGATGGTAACATAGGGGCCCATTCAGTCCTAGCTATGTCACTGCTGCTGGGTCAATACAATTATACTGGCAGCTGGGAGGAAGTGTTAATAAAACAGTAAGATATTAAAGGAGTTTTTCTTTCATACTCCATCTTCTGAAATCAATAGATCCTAAAGCAAAGAAGCAAAGCCTCCATCTTCAAAATAATCGCCTTAATCACAACTGACATTCTTATCCTACACTGAAGCTATGTAATCATGGACTATTCTGGAAAATGAGCTCTCTACAGTACTGTGCTGTCATTTACCACCCCCACCCCCCGGGCGTGCACCCGGGGGGGTTCTTTCGCCGGGGGGGGGGGGGGTCGCGCTGCACCCGGGGGGCGGGGCGCATCGGCAATCCGCCCCGGGTGTCAGCCCCCCTAGGAACGCCACTGATTGGCATTAATTGGAAGTTATGCACAGTACCCATCAAGCATATTGTATAACACAGTTCGAATAAATCGGATTGCGAACATCTGAAAGTGAGTGTTCTGAATAATTTGAAATGGGCGTGACGTGGGCGTTCTTTCATTCTTTGCATGTGGTTATAGAATTTGCTGCTCCATGCAAAAATTTGGACGCAGGCATTTACAACAAGTTCTCCTTAGAGTAAATTACCGTGTCTCTCGAAACAGTGAGCATCCAGCCTTTAAGTGTATTCTAATCATAGCGCTTTGGACTTAGACCTTTTTTTTTTGGACTAATGCCTTGCCTATGGACTAATCTGTTTTGGTAGCTTGAAAACCTTTTGTCCCAACCTGCTTTTCACTTCCTCAGAACGAGCCCACATACACATTTGTCTGACTTGATGGGAAGAGCTGGGGATTCCACTCTGTTTTTGTTTTTTTTTTAGGGTGGGGAGGCTGGTTACAGCTGCCCAGCTAATCCCTACTTTAATGAGAGCTGTGTCATCACCAACATGTTTAAAAGCAGTCTCTGTAGTGTGGTCCAATGGTTAGCACACTGCCCTCTGATACTACAGACTGTGGTTCAAGTCCCACTCTAGCTTGAACTTCTACCATATACACCTTTTGGCCCAACCTTTACTGTCTCAGAACTAGCCCAGATACATATTTGCCTCTCTTTTGCTTTTACTAAAGATGATTAAAACATAGAAAATAAGGTTTGGATGTTACTGAATTCTATTATTCCGTCTCATTGTATTTCCAGTTTTGGCACAGTATGAGCCATCACAAGAACAAAATATAAGAAAACCAATGGGCTTCATTAGGGCTTATAGCCCATTTAGTTATGTTTCCACAAATGAGAGATCTGTTTGACAGAAAATATTTTTATTATTTTGACTTGTAAACCACTTGTCCCTGAAACATGCTCAAACAACAGAATAATCCATTTGTGTATCTAAAAGATAAACTACTACGAAACAGATAAAATGTGATTCCACGTAATCATCCATATAAGGCCTCACACGTGTGAAGACGGTCCATGCACATGATGGATGCCCATGCATGATGGTCGTCCATGTGCTGACTGTCCATATATAGGATGGACATCCATATATGGAGCTGTGCACGTAACAACGTCCATACGTGTTGGACATCCATATAAGGCGATGCACGTTTTACGTTTATTCACTGAGAAACATGGCTCTGAGAAGAGAACCAAATTTCAGTCTGGCAGACTTAGTGCAGCTTTGCCTGAGGCATAGACGGTGCCTCTTCATGCACCACCACCATCTACCCCCGAGGACCGTCTGCATTAGAGCATGGACTCTAATAAGGGACAGGTTGGAAAGGTAACTGTTTGGGAATGCCCCCCCCCCCAGCACTGGGCATGAGCTATCAGGTCCCCCTCCTGTAGCACCACATATAAGAGCTCCCTCAGCAATGTAAGCACTAACTGTAGTCTGCATTCAAGGGTAATCAGTGATATGTGCACATGCACATTCATTAATAGAATCAATATACTAGAAAGGAAAACCATTCCCACATCCCTACAATACTGCACAGAAACGGTACTCTCTGTCCTCATGTCCACCTCAATGACATCACCTGTACCAATGTAATGTCCCCCCCCCCCCCCATCAGTGTTGTGTCTCTCTCCAATTTGGGTTCCAAAGGAATTTGTGTGCTGAAGGCAAGAAGGGCCATCCCCTGACTCCTGGTGTACAAACTTGTATCTTGCAGACGTTTTGGCATAAGTAGGGACCTGGAATCCCTACGGCGGAGATTCTGCCGCATACATAGGGACAGCCCAGAAATTATTAGGAGCGTGCGACGGCACCTCAGGGCTAGATGTAAGTATTATAAACAGGGCACCTGGACCAACGGCTGGAGCAGAGCATCAAGGCCTACAGCGTGACCTCCAAGCACACACTAGAGCCCTGATGCAGCAACAAGTGCCATCTCCTTCCACCAGTGCACAGCAACCACCGGCAAAGAAGAGGAGGTTGAGATCCTCAGCCCCCCCCCCCAGCCACTGGTCCAGCAGCACATGAGAGACCAGCAGCCACCACACCAGCTCCCCTTCTGGGTCCTGTGCCCAGGTTACAGGGCAAAATACAGACCACAAGGTGGCTGGACCTCCAGAGGGCAGCCGAGGCAGCAGGCTGCCTTGTTGACACAGAGGACAGTGGGACCTCATCAGGGGAGGACTCTCAACAGAGTTCCCCAGCAGCACCGACAGCTAGACTGCCACCAGCTGCTCAGGAGCATGGTGGGAGGGATATGAGGGGATGGGGCCAGGGGAGGGAGCGGGGAAAGTAGAAAAGAGTGTACGTGATGGGACATGCTAGGGGGTGGGGGAGTATGGAGGTGGTAGGGGTGGGGGTGCTGAGAGGTGGGAGGAAGGAGTGTGAGGGTTGGAGGGAGGGGAATATGCACAGAGCGGGTGATGGTGGTGGGAGGTGGTGGAGGTGTGTAACTAGTATGTGATTTCAATAAATGTTTACTTACTCTCACACAAAACTTGTCTCGATGAGTCTTTGCCTAGCTCGGACCCCCAGGTTTTGCTAGCAAGATGCGTCATCAGGAGAACAGAGCTAAAAATAGAAACACAAATTATTGCCTATCCTCCAATCTAAAATACTTTACCTACTATCATACTGACTTAACAAATACCTCCATATCATAATATTCAAAATGATGTTCAGCCATCCTGGGCAAGAAACCCTCACTCCAACATTTTAAACCGTCACAAAAAGCCCACACATGCGCACTTATACTCCATATCAAACTCCTCCTCCCCCTACTTGATGAATTCCCTCACACAGTGCATCCTGACAACTCCTACTTAATTTTTTCAAATCTAATTGTCACTACAGAATTGCCCACTCTATTTCTCTGTTTAACCCATTAGGGCTAACAGTATTCCAAGAGAAAATGAATTAAAGACACTCCTCTATGTAAAAATATCTGCTTAAGCACCACATAATGTAAACCTTGCTGTAAATGTTCCTGTCGAGCAATTTTTAAGAATTAAGAAGCTATGTAGTACACAAGAAGCACACCAGCATTATTCTGAGGAACTCTATCAGAGATTTAGACAACGTGCTTACCCCCCAAAAGTGGTAAAATCTGCAAAAAAAGAGAACAAGTCATGCACACAGACATTGGTTAGGGCATAAAACACAAGGTGTTAGTAATAGAGCAGAAAGGCATATGTGTATTTTAACATATTCCCAGCAAGCTAATAAGATTCAAGTTATTATACGCAAACACTGGTCTATTTTGAATTTGCATCCGGGGTTTAATGAAAGACCTCAGTTTGCATATACCGGAGCTTGCAACTTGGTAGAGTTCTTTAGGCAGGAGTAGTGAATTAGAAATTAGAACTTGACATTCAACATGCAATAATTGCATTTATTGTAAGTATGCTATAGTTTCTGTGAGTATTACTCATCCAGTTATAGGTAAACAATTTCAACTCGGAAATAGTACAGATTGCAATTCGGCTCAGGTGATATATGCTGTTTGCTGCCCCTGCTCCAAATGGTATATAGGTCAGACACACAGAAAAGTAAAACAGAGGTTAGCAGAACATCTCAGTAATTTACGTATATAAGAAAACATGACACACCATTAGTTGCACACTGGCAAGAAAATCATCATTTAGAGCAAGATTTACGTTATGTGGTGCTTAAGCAGATATTTTTCCATAGAGGAGGGAATATCTCAGTATCTTTAATTCATTTTCTCTTGGAATACTGTTAGCCCTAACAGGTTAAACAGAGAAATAGAGTGGGCAATTCTGTAGTGACAACTAGATTTGATAAAATTAAGTAGGAGTTGTCAGGATGCACTGTGTGAGGTAATTCATCAAGTTGTGGGAGGAGGAGTTTGATATGGAGTATAAGTGCGCATGTGTGGGCGTTTTGTGACGGTTTGAAATGTTAGAGTGAGATTTTCTCGCCCAGGATGGCTGAACGTCATTTTGAAGATTATGATATGGAGGTATTTGTTAAGTCAGTACAATAGTAGATGAAGTGTTTTAGATTGGAAGATAGGAAACGATTTGTGTTTCTATTTTTAGCTCTGTTCTCCTGACGACGCATCCTGCTAGCGAAACATGGCCCATGCTATGTCATTTTGAAGATTAGATTGCAATGATTTGATAAAAAATTTTCAATAGTTATATAATATTTAGATTTTTTGTAAGTTTCTTAATATTTTTGAAGAAGTTAAAATTTAATGCCAAGAAGTGCAGAGTGATGCACTTCGGGTGCAGAAATACAAAAGAAATGTACCGGATAGGAGGGGAGAGATTGGTAAACTCGGCTCAGGAGAGGGACCTTGGGGTAATGATGTCTGAAGATCTCAAGGTGACGAAAGAATGCGACAAGGCGGTGGCCACGGCCAGGATGCTAGGCTGCATGGAGAGAGGTGTACCCAGCAGAAGCAAGGAGGTGTTGATGCCCCTGTACAAGTCATTGTTGAGGCCCCACTTGGAGCATTCTGTTCAGTTTTGGAAGCCTTATCTCACTAAGGATGTAAAAAGATTTCAAGCAGTTCAGAGAAAAACAACTAAAATGGGTGGGGTTTACGTAGAAAGACGTATGTGGAGAGACTTAATGACCTAAACATGTATACCCTGGAGGAAAGGAGAAACAGGGGTGATATGATACAGACGTTCCAATATTTGAAAGGTATTAATCTGCAAAGAAACCTTTTCCAGAGACAGGAAGATGGTAGAACCAGAGGGCATGAATTGAGGTTGAAAGGGAGCCAACTCAGGAATAATGTCAGGAAGTATTTTTTTCACTGAAAGGGTGGTAGATACCTGGAATGCCCTCCCGCGGGAGGTAGTAAAGATGAAAACAGTAATGGAATTAAAAAATGCATGGGACAAAAAGAAAGAAGATTAGTGGAGATTAGGTAGGAAAGCCGGTGCTGGGCAGCTTTCTACGGTGTGCGCCCTGATTGAGGCTGAATAGATTTGGATGGGCAGGAGTGGAGCTATTCAGGGGCTTTGACAACAACAACAATGCCTGATAGACTTCTACAGTCTATGCCCTAAAAATAGCAAGGATAAATCAAGATCAGGTATACATATGATGTATCACTTCATACCATATGTAATGAGTTTATCTTATTGGGCAGACTGGATGGACCATACGGGTCTTTATTTGCCGTCATCTACTATGTTACAAGCAGGGACATTTTCGAAAGAGAAGGGAGCCCATCTTCCGACACAAATCGGGATATGGGCGTCCTTCTCTCAGGGTCGCCCAAATCGGCATAATTGAAAGCCGATTTTGGGTGCCCTCAACTGCAGTCCGTCGCGGGGACGACCAAAGTTCACAGGGGCGTGTAGGAGGTGTAGCGAAGGCAGGACTGGGGCGTGCTTACAAGATGGGCATCCTCGGCCGATAATGGAAAAAAGAAGGGCGACCCTGACGAGCATTTGGTCGACTTGGTCCATTTTTTTTCATGACCAAGCCTCAAAAAGGTGTCCAAACTGACCAGGTGACCACCGGAAGGAATCAGGGATGACCTCCCCTTACTCCCCTAGTGGTCAACAACACCCTCCCACCCTAAAAAAAAATTTAAAATGTTTTTTTGCTAGCCTCTATACCAACCTCAAATGTCATACCCAGCTCCATGACAGCAGTATGCAGGTCCCTGGAGCAGTTTTAGTGGGTGCAGTGCACTTCAGGCAAGTGGACCCAGGCTCATCCTCCCCTACCTGTTACACTTATGCTGGTAAATGTGAGCCCTTCAAAACCCACCCAAAACCCACTGTACCCACATGTGGGCACCCCCTTCACCCCTTAGGGCTATGGTTGTGGTGTACAGTTGTGGGGAGTGGGTTTTGGGGGGTTTGGGGGATTCAGCACTGAAGGTAAGGGAGCTATGCACCTGGGAGCAATTTGTGAAGTCCACTGCAGTGCCCCCTAGGGTGCCCGGTTGGTGTCCTGGCATGTGAGGGGGACCACTGCACTACAAATGCTGGCTCCTCCCACGACCAAATGGCTTGGATTTGGTCGTTTTTGAGATGGGCGTCCTCGGTTTCCATTATTGCCGAAAACCAGAAACGACCATCTCTAAGGTCGACCATCTCAACATTTAGGTCAACCATGTCTAAGGTCGACCTAAATGTTGAGATTTGGGCGTCCCTGACCGTATTATCGAAATGAAAGATGGACGCCCATCTTGTTTCGATAATAGCGTTTTCCCCGCCCCTTCATGGGGACGTCCTGCGGGGACGCCCTCAGGAAAACCTGGGCGTATGCCCCTCCACGTTAAAATTTAATAAAATTGAATGAAACTAAATAAAAATATTTCAACACAGGCCTCATCTACCACTGGCAAGAAACAGATAGTTTTACTAAGACCACAAGGCAAGAAAGCAAAAGCAAAAGTACTTTTATTCAAACAACTAACCTACATTGAACAAAATAAATCACAGGCTACGTACAAAAATATTCCTAATTTTTGCAGGGCCAGTATATCTGCTTTGTCATTCTGGATTATGTTATGTATATTCATACTAAAGCAATTCACAAAACATAATAATGTATTGATCATAAAAATACAATAAAAAACACAGTTCAAGTATACAAATTAATGCAATTATTAAGAATACAAAGCATGAATACATTTCTAAATGAAATAAAAAAATAAGACAAAAATTACAAATGGTTATTGTGCTCTCTCTTCATTTATATTCCTTGGCTATGGGCCATCACAACCTCTCCTTCAGACCACCACTACCCTTCTCCCTATCCACAAATCGATTTCACCTTCCTTACTTCCCCGTCCCCCCATAAACCACCACAATGTTTCTTCTTCCCTTCTTTCCATCCAGTCCCTTCTCTTTCCTCATATAAACTTCAATTATTCCTGTCTTTTCTCTTGCCAGAGGTAACTGACCAGAAGAAGGTAATGATTTCAGATACAACAGTGGTGATAGCAGTGAGGCATATTTTCAAAGCACTTTGGGAGGCTAAGTTCCATAGGTTTCTATGGAACTTTGGGAGGCTAAGTGCTTTGAAAATGAGCCCGAGTGTATGCTGCAGCAGAGGCCACAGGCAAACAGCACAGGGCTTATGAGCCAGCACACATTCACATATTCTGCAGTAATCCCAACTGAAATTTAGGTATAGGTAACTGCCACATAGCAGAAAACTTTCATAAACACCAAAGCACCACCACTGCTATGCCTCCATCTAGGCTAGACACTGCAGCACCAGGGTTGCCAGGTAGAAATTTTTTTTCCAGCCCAATCCGGGCCAGAAACCAGCCCAAAACCCGCCCAAACACAAACCCCCGCCCCTGACACCCCCACCCCCGCGTCACCGGCCCCGCCCCGCCGTCACCGGCCCCGCCTCCCCGTCATCAGCCCCGCCTCCCACGTCATCGGGCCCACCTCCCTGTCATCAGCCCCGCCTCCGCCTCCCCGTCATCGGCCCCGCCTCCCCGTCATCGGCCCCGCCTCCCACATCATCGGCCCCGCCCAAAACGTCACTAACCCCGCCCAAAAACGTCACTAACCCCGCCCCCCGCGGCCGAAAAAAATCAAAAAGCCGCCCAAAAAGCCGCCCGGAAGCCTAAAAAACCGCCCAAAAAACCGCAACCCGCCGCGGCAAAATTTCCCGTGGCGGGTCGCGGAAAACCGCCCAATTGGGCGGTAAAACCGCCCACCTGGCAACACTGTGCAGCACTGTTCCCTCTAAGCTGAGCAGGAGTTTGCCATCTACAGTCCTGCCAGTGGGAGGTACTGTTTCATTATCACATTTTCAATAGTGAGGGACAGGCTAGCTTTGTAGGACTACAGGGAACCTGCCTGTCTCTAGCAATTGAAAACACAATATCAAAACACCACCCTCTACTGGCAGCAATGCAGCTGGAGGACTCCAGCTCAGCATAGAGGGAACAGTGCACTGCAGGGGTTATTCTGTAAGGTAGCAACTAGTTTTCAGCACTAACAACCAGTGGTGTGCTGGTAAATGTTTAACAACAGGCTCTCTCTCCGGTCCACCTCTGTGCCCCCCCCCCCAAATTGCAGAGCTGGTTATAGCCAGGGAGAGAGCCTGGGGGGGCAATCTAATTCATGTTTAATGTGGGATAAAATGCCATAAATAAGTAAATAAAAATAAACTTTTAATGTTGAGCACCTGATTCTCAAAGTGGACATATTCCAAACACTATAATGAAAATAAATTGATATTTTCTACCTTTGTTGTCTGGTGACTTTGTTTTTCTGATCATGCCGGCCCAGTATCCGATTCTGCTGCTATCTGTCCTCTTAACTCCGTTTCCAGGCTTCCTTTCCATTTATTTCTGTACTTTCCACCTTTTCTTCTTCATTTCTTGCCCTACATCGTAAGTAAAAGCTGGGTCCTCCGCAGACTTGACTGTCCAGTGGATCCAGCTTCTGCCTATTTTCTCCATCCATGTGCAGTTATTCTCCTCTCTTCCTTTTTCCTCTTCTCATCTCATTCCTCACTCTTCCCTCCCCTCCATCCATGTCCAGCATTTCTTCTCTCTCCCTTCCCTCTCCTCCATCCATGTGCAGCAACCCTCCTCTCCCCCTGCCCTGCCCTCCATGCACCCATGTCCAGCAGCAACCCTCCTCTCCCCTGCTCTCCATGCACCCATGTCCAGCAACCATCCTCTCCCCTCCATCCACCCATGTCCAGCGACCCTCCTCTACCCCCTGCCCTGCATCCACCCATGTCCAGCAACCCTCCTCTCCCCCCTGCCCTGCAGCCACCCATGTCCAGCAACCCTCCTCTCCTCTCCCCTGCCCTGAATCCACCCATGTCCAGCAACCCTCCTCTCCTCTCCCCTGCCCTCCATCCACCCATGCCCAGTAACCCTCCTCTCCCCTGCCCTCCATCCACCCATGCCCAGCAACCCTCCTCTCCCCTGCCCTCCATCCACCATGTCCAGCAACCCTCCTCTCCCCTCCATCCACCCATGTCCAGCAACCCTCCTCTCCCCCTGCCCTCCATCCACCCATGTCCAGCGACCCTCCTCTCCCCCCTGCACTGCATCCACCCATGCCCAGCAACCCTCCTCTCCCCTGCCCTCCATCCACCATGTCCAGCAACCCTCCTCTCCCCTCCATCCACCCATGTCCAGCAACCCTCCCCTCCCCTGCCCTCCATCCACCCATGTCCAGCAACCCTCCTCTCCTCTCCCCTGCCCTCCATCCACCCATGTCCAGCAACCCTCCTCTCCTCTCCCCTGCCCTCCATCCACCCATGTCCAGCAACCCTCCTCTCCCCTCCATCCACCCATGTCCAGCAACCTCCCCTCCCCTGCCCTCCATCCACCCATGTCCAGCAACCCTCCTCTCCCCTGCCCTCCATCCACTGACCCACCCATGTCCAGCAACCCTCCTCTCCCCCTGCCATCCCCTCCATCCACCCATGTCCAGCAACCCTCGTCTCCCCCCTGCCCTCCTCCCCTCCATCTGCCTTCTTCCAGCCCCCCCCCCCCACTACCCCGGTCGTCCATCATCCGTCTGCCCTCTGCTCCCCGACAGACCTGGTTTCCTTCCTGCGCCGCTGCCCTGCCTCTAAAAATTTTATTTTCCCTCAAGGCGTGCCGGCGTTGAAGCAAAGGCAGCAGGCTCAGCTCGGTTCCAGCCTTCCGTTCCCTTCCCTCGCATCATGGCTCCGCCCTCGCGCAAACAGGAAATAAGTCAGAAGAGGCAGCAGGGAAGCAGAGGCGAGCCGGCTCGCACTGGCCAACAACTGGCTTGCAAGATGCCAATTAATTTAACAAGCGGCTCTTGCGAGCCGGTGCGAGCCGGCTCCAGCACACCACTGCTAACAACACACATAAATGTCAGTATTTTATGCACGTAAGCAGCCACTTATACACCTAAATGACCTTTTATTAAAGACCAACCAGAGTAAGTTCTTCACATGATGCATACTTTGATGGTGAGTGTGTGTATGGGCGGAGTTTAAGCAGAACAAAGGTGAAGCGTACAAGTATGCCCATATGTTATGAAGTACTATAATGCATGTGTGTTCTTGCAATTACACCAGCCAGGAAAGTGCTCACACTTAAATTAAGGTGTGTTTTCAGGCAGTTAGGCATCTACTCTTCTTTATAAAATAGGCACTTTAAATAGCGCTTTTACTAGGTGCCCCATTATAAAAATACCCTCACTGGCTGAACCCACAGCGCCAGCAACTCCAACCAGATAATTAAATATATGGCCGCTGAGGCCTAATGTGCTAACAGGTCCTGTAGAAGCCTTATTCTCTCCCTTGCATTGGCTTCCAATTACCATGAAAATCCTTGGAAAACACTAACGGGCCTGTCTTCATACGCAATCCCCACACTGAATGATTTGGTCAGTGTTGTTGCTGCTGCAGGATTAAGTCATTGCATAGGGCAAGTGGTATTATGACTGCAAATTAATTAACTATTGCCAATTATTAGTGGTTAGCACCAATTAGTGCCTAATTTGCCAATTAAGTTACTTGCATAACTGCCATTATTCTATAACCTAAGCGCACAATTTTGTATGCTAAGCATGGAAATGTGTACACAAGATTATACAGTTAAGGAGTAACCTTCTTGTGGGAGCACACAAATCTGGTCATATTATTCCTCTGTTGAGGAACCATCACTGGCTTCTTATCAGTTATAGAATTCAAATTCAAAATCTTGACTTTAGTTTTTAGAGCCTGTCTTACTGCTTGTCCTAGGTATTTATCTTATGCTTTCCTTTGAGATCATATCAAATAGTCTTACCAAGTCTTCCACCTGCTACACAGGCTTCAGCTAAAAGCTACACATCAGTCTGTATTTATAGTAACGTTGGCACTCTTAATTTCTGAAATTTCTTAGCTTTCTTTGAGGTACAGATTTCATCTTCATTGGCTACAGATATGGTTTTTTCCCTATGGGTCCTCAGATCCTACTTTCTGCTCCCTTTCTCAGCTGCACCTTGGTTCCTCTTAAGACTGTAATCTATTTCCTTTTTAATTTTTGTGTTATAAACCTCTTAGCTGTATAGTGAAATTTAAAATTACTAACAAAAGAGAGGCACTGAGGGCTTCTGTCTCATAGAACACTTTGGGCTCCTTTTACAAAGCTGCTCTAGCAATTCTTGCGTGGCAAATGCGACAAAGCCCACAGGAACTGAATGGCCTTCATTGCATTTGCTGTGCCAGAATTGCTAGCATGTCTTTGTAATAGGAGCCCTTTCTCTCCAGCCAACTGCTGGACATGATGTCTGGCAGGGGCGGAATGACCATTTGGGCAACCAGGCAGTGCCCGAGGGCCCAGAAACTCTAGGGGGCCCAGAGGCTGTGCCTGGATGCCCGGCGCGCCACTGGTGATCTAGTAACCTCAGCGGAGGGAACATGTTCTTTCCTACCCAGCCTGCTGGGCTGCTGCTATTCCCCCCTACCCGGAAGCACCATATTGTAAAAATGGCAGCAGAGACTCTCTGCGGAAGTCTCACAAGACTATTGAGAACCGCAAGACTAATGTGGGAAGTCTTGGCTGTCGTTTTGAAAACATGGTGGTGCCGGCAGGCGTGGGAACAGCGCCAGCGCAGTGGGTAGAAAAGAATATATCCCCCCCTCCTGCAAACGCCACCAGGCTACCAGGACCCCTCAGGTAGGACTGGGGCAGCAGGGGTGTTAGCTGTGGCAGCAGGGGGGGTTGTCAGGCAGCAGCCGGGCAGGGGGCCCAGACCACCCCCAGTGCCCGGGGGCCCAGACCATCCTCAGTCCGCCCCTGATGTCTGGAGAGGGGAAAATGAAGGTTTAAAAATATATGCAATTATTCAGCATTACACAGAACTCACTACTGAGTGTATGTATGGACATATACTATTGCATTTCAAATCAACAGCACTTACAGTCCATCCTGTGAATACACAGATACAGTGTGGGCTCCTTTTTGGCTGGAATCTCTGACAATAAATGCACCTTCTTTACACTGCAAAGAAATTCATTCAGCATTAGAGAATTCTGCTTTTAGTTAAAACTAAGAACAGCTTTGAACTCATCTCTTTTTTTAAATTTAGTTTGGTATTTTATTCTGAAAGAGATGTTAGTGTATGTGGTTCTGCAAATTTCATTCTGCCTGGCTTTCCCCACCATTATGAATCTAACGCAGGGTTTCCTGTAAGTGATCTCCATACAGAATATACTTATACCAAAAATATAACAACTATCTTTATGAGTTGCAAGACAGCAAGTTAAACCCAATTAACATTCATATGAGAAGACTCACTTTCTCAATTTCCAGCATTTTATTATAAATGAGTAAACAAGGTGCTTACTGTAGATTGCTACATTAATTCTGGGTCAATACATGCATGATGTGTCTTATTGTAGCTATTTCTGTTGAGTGTAGGTTCAAAAATGTTTGCTGCTTTCAATGGCACAGGGAGAGAAGCTGCAGTGAGCCAGCTTAGGGCTTTGAATCCAAAATGGAGTTCTCTGACTCAGGATGAGGGGAACAATAGCTTATTCACAATGGCCATGGGTCTCTAGTCTAGAGATGACCAACTGGGTTAAAATTTACATTCTGAGCTAGGAAATGAGAGAGGAGAAACTTTAGTGGGACTGGAGGGAATGGGCCACATGCAATATTCAACCTCTGGGATTAAATGTTACTTGACTCTTGTAGATGCCAAATTTATCCTAGGCAGCACAATTTATAGGCTGTGAGCATATCTCTGCCCACCCCTCACTTCCTTCCCCTGTCCCCATCCTCTTTTTAACCTACTCTTTGCCTGTTGCTTTAGTTTTTGTGTGAATGAAACTGACACTGTCCTTTAATATTTTGTAGTTCTGTTCCATTATAGTTTTTAATTTTTGAAATGTAAACCACTTTGATCTGCTAGTTAGCAAAGGTGTTATAGAAAATCTGAATAAACTGTAATCTGTAATAACAGAAAACATGCAAACATAAGTTTTGTAGATGGAAAAATGGTAGGGAGACTCATTCAACACCTGCTATTTTTAGGGCTGTTCACTTAACGCGTTTTAACACAATTAGCGCGTTAATTTTTAACTTGCTCTAATAATTTTAAAGCGATTAATCGCGTCATGCTGCTCTCTCCTACTGCTGCCCCCGCCCTCAACCAGTGCTCCTGCAGCTTGTTCTCTCCTACCCACCACCATACATCAGCAGTCTTTTCTCTCCTGCCACCCCGCTCTCTGGCATCTCATCCCGCCTGCCAGCCCCTCACCGAACTTGCCTTGTACACATGCTGCTCCACGCCTCTCTGTAACCAGAACCTTCCCTCTCTAGCATTCCGTCTTCTTTTTTGAAACTTCCTGTTTCCTGCAGCAGGAGTCGAACGCTAGAGAGGAAGGGCTCCAGATACAGAGAGCAGCAGAGCAGCATGTGGTTAATGCCGCTGTGTGTACAAGGCAACTTTGGAGGGCCATGTGCGGCGGGGGTGTGATGAGATGCCAGAGAGCACGGTGGCAGCAGAGAAAAGGCTGCCAGTGTACGGCGGGCAGGTGTGCAGCGGACAGGAGAGAACAAGCTGCAGGAGCATCAGGGAGGGAGGGGACAGCGGTAGGAGAGAAAAATATATGCAGGAGGGAGGAAGAGTAAAAAGTCACAGGGTGGTAGGAGAAAAAAAGAAAAAGCTGTCAGTGTTTGTGTGTGGGGGGAGGAGGGTAGTAGAGAATGAAGGGCAGCTGAAGAGAAAAAGCTGCAGGAGCTCCCAGGGGGAGGGGAAATGAGATTGTGCCAGTGGAGAGGAAGGGAAGGAATGAGATGCTGTGCTGTGCTGCCTATAGAGAGGAAAGGAAGAGAAGGGAAGAGAAGAGAAGAGAGATGTATGAGATGGTGCCCATAGAGAGGAAGGGGAAGAGAGGAGAGGAGAGACTGGAGGAGATGGTGCCCATGGGTGAATGGGAAGGTAAGAGATAGAAACAAGACAGATATAAGGAGGAAGAAAAATGGCAGAAAGTTGAATGTGAAAGATGTTATAGGGGAAAAAGTGAAGAAGAGAGAAGAGAAAATAAATAGCAAGGAGAGAGGAGGCCCTGAAAATAGAGTTCAGAGCAGGAACAGAACCAGAGACAGTGAATAAGATGATTAGAAAAATAAAATCACCGGACAACAAAGGTAAGGGAAACAATTTTATTTTCAGTTTAGTAACTGAAGTACAATATGTCAGTTTTGAGAATTGACATCTGCAGTCTATATTTTGCACTCTGCAGGTGAAAATGTGAGGGGGACACTCCATGCGATTAAAACTTTTAATCGTGTTTCGGCGCAATTAATCATGCAGTTACAAATTTTAAGCAGTGAACAGCCCTAGTTATTTTCAAAAAATGTATGAAATTACTGTAGGGGAAACAAAATGGAAAGAAAACCAAGACATTGGACCAGCAACAAACTTTCAGGTATTTCTGAAATCTAACTGGGACTCTTGCAAAGTTGCCCTATAATGTAGGCAGAATGCTCCCTCATAAATTCTACCACCAGCACTATGGGATTTAATCTAATCAACTTCTTATATACCACATACATCCTAGCAGGAGGTTTGAGGCGGTTTATAAATCGTAGAGCTGCACAGAGCAGGATGAGTGAACAGGGCCACTGTGTGTGAAGTCAGAGGGAAAGGGTTACGGATTAACACAGTTGTATAGTGGGGTATTGTGGGGGGGGGGGGAGAGCAGTTTAGAATTTGTCGATGGCTGATGAGCAAGGTGCAGCATGTGATAAAACAGCAACTTCTGAAATGGAAGAAGGTGCTGTTTGAGGCAGTTTACTGGCAAATAAATTTTGATCAAGCAATCTACTTATGACAGCACTTTGATTATAATCTGTAAAGCACAATATGTAATGATACACGGCAAGGAAAGGGAAATGTTCTTTGCATTTGACACTAATTGTGCATCCCTTCCAGTGTAAACAGAACAATTGTTTACCACAGGTTCTCAATGACTTTGCCACGGACAATGACTTGTGTTCTATAGGTATCCAATTACCTCTTGTCGCAGCAGAAGTTCGGCCTGATTTCTGCTTATATTTTTACAGTACCACCTACAAATGAACAAGGAAAAGAGCTCAGCAGGAACCTATGTTATTATTACTAGATTAGACCATTAAAAATAATACTTAGATTTCAAAGGCATGAACATGGGTATGAAGTACATAAGCACTTAAGTATTGCCATACTGCGACAGACTGAAAGTCCATCAAGCCCAGCATCTTGTTTACAACAGTGGCCAATCCAGGTCACAAGTACCTGGCAAGATCCCAAAACAGTACAATACATTTTTATGCTGCTTATTCTAGAAATAAACAGTAGATTTTCTCCAAGTCCATTTTAATAATGGTCTATGGACTTTTACTTTAGAAAGCCATCAATACCTTTTTTAAACCTCGCTAAGCTAACTGCTTTTACTACATTATCTGGCAATGAATTCCAGGGTTTAATTACAAGTTGCTTTCTCACTTGTTTGGCCTCCTGGTTTCTTCGCTCAGTTTTGAGTATTTGGCCACACAATTTATGCAAGCCTTTTTCATGCTTTACATATAGAAAATGTCTTATAAAGTTACTCTTTCATATCTACCTATATAATATAAATATGAAGCAAAGTTTAATATTTAAATGATTTATATTCAATTATGCAGTTTTTAGGATTGTTCTGGGAGAGATGGTGTTGCAGTGATCATGATTGTTGAGTTTAATTATCAAAGTCTCCGAGGAAGGCGGCCTAGGGACTTGAAAGTAAAAATTAAAATTTGCACAAAGCTGAAGGCTCATGTAGGCCACATCATATCCTTGCATCCTTATCCTACAACACAGCTTTCTCACAAGCTAAAGGCAAAAGCATAACATTCTAGAAAATAAATAAATTAATTAATGGATGTGAAAGACATTGGGTAAATACTGAGACAAATTGGGAAGGAAATAAGGAGATAACCTTCGCAAGGGCATGGAGAAGCAGAAAGAAATATAAACATTCAAGATGAGGGGTATTTTCGAAAGGACGTCCAAGTCAGAATAGAGACATCTACATCAGAATGTCTCAAATGGACATCCATCTCACAGGTAATTTCAAACCGGAAACAAGTCAAAATGTCCTGTTCGAAAATACGTTAGATAGACATCCTTGCGCTGGAGACATCCAATATGAGCAGTCATTTTACAAACTGGAACATCCAAATTATGAACGGCAGAAAACAAGGGACATGGATATATCTATGGCAGCATTCTTAGAAAATGGCCACACAGACATCCATGAACAGCAGAGGGGTAGTGTAGTGGGTAGTGCAGTGGACTGTAAACAAAGGGACTCAGGTTCAAATACTACTTTAACTTTAATTTTTTTTTGGTAATTGTGAGCCCTCCAGGAACAGAAAAATACCTACTGTACTTGGATATCCAGTACACCATTTCAATTGCTTTCAAGCTTGCAGGTGGCTTATATATTTAGGTACAGTAGGTATTTTGGAGGGCTCACAACTTAAAAAAAAAATCAGCATTAAGGTGGGATTTGAAGCGGGGAACCTTGGTTAAGAGTCCCCTTCACTAACCTCTAGGCCAATGATGGCGAACTTTTCAGAGACCGAGTGCCCAAACAGCAACCCAAAATCTAATTATTTATCACAAAGTGCCAACAGGGCAATTTAACCTCCCTCCCAGTTCCAGGGTCCCCCCTCCCTTCGAGTTCCAGGCCCCCTCCCTCCAAATTTAAAAGCCATCTATCTTACCTCGTCGGGGTTAGGGTGGCAGCAGCGGTAAAAAGCATGCAGGCTCGGCTCGGTGCTTAGTTCAGTTTTCAGTTTTCCCTTCTCTCTCAGCTCTGGTCCCGCCCTCATTCCTGTTTCCGCAAGGGCGGGACCAGAGCTGAGAGAGAGAGAGAAGGGAAAACTGAACGAAGCACCGAGCCGAGACTGCATGCTGCCGCCCTAACCCCGACGAGGTAAAATAGATTACTTTTAAAATTCGGAGGGAGGGGGCCTGGAACTCGAAGGGAGGAGGGAACGAACTTCCGGTGGGTCTCTCCTCCGCTCCGACCCAACTTTGAACTGCTAGTGCGATCGCGCCAGCAGTTCATAGCTGCAGTATGACTCCGGCTGAGGCGACGGTGCACGTGCCCTCTCTGGCACGCGTGCCATAGGTTCGCCATCACTGTTCTAGGCTATTCCTCAGACTTAATTTTTACTTTGTTAGCAATGCCCATAATACCTGAAGCTGTCATAGCGCCTGGTATCCCCTTTTAGTTTCACTTTCAGGGGAGAGGGAGGGGGACAGCAGCCACTGGGGGATTAAGGAGGTGTCATGCCCATAAGAGTCAACTTTTCAAAATTATTGGGGGTGCTAAGCCCAATAGAAATAACCCCTCCCTGGACACATACAAGGAATTTTCTCAATATTGGGGGTGCTCAAACATCCACATCCTATGGTCATGCCTTAGTCACTCCAGTGGTCAGTTGCTCAATCAGAGTACCTTTTTGTACCCTAGATGTGACTAAAACAGGTCTAAATAAAGATATCCTTTTTAGACCTGTTCATTTCTTCCCGTTCGGTAATCGCTGTTGGATGTCCTGATTTAGGTCCCTCTTTAATCCCGTCCAAAACATACCCACAACACGCCCGCTATTTGGACGTACTTCAGTGCAGGACATTCATTTCCTGCCTTTGTAAAATTGTGATTTGTGCATTTCGAGCATATGGATGTCCATTTCAACTTTTTGAGATGTCCATATGCTTCGAAAATAAGTGCCAATTGATCATTTAGGAGAGTAATAATGTACTGCTTAAAGTCAGAAAACAATATATTGATATTAAAAGAGAACCAGATGTAAGTCTATTTTCAAATTGGAAACTCCTTAAATGTGATACCTTGACATCTCAAAGCATAAGCTACTATATCCTGCAGTTTATCCCACAAGAAAGAGAAACTGAAACAGGCAAAGTAAAATAATCCACTCTTGTAACCAGCAAGCAATTTCTGAAAGTACTGATAAATGCACTTACTCATATGCCTCTAAATTATTAAGGGTGTTTGCTGTTACATAATTGCTGGGAATGAAACCTTCTTTCCTATGAGGAAAAAGAAAAATATCCATGTGAAGCAACTATTGGTTTACAAAGGAACAGATATCACCTATTTCATAGCTTGTCATGGCAGCAATTCCACCAATACAATTTGCTTGTTCTGCAGTTCATGTCATCCAATTCAGCTATCTTCAAAGTTTTCAACATTTGAATAATTAACTGTTTTTGGCTGCTAAGGAGCAAGGCAGAAAGTTCAAAGCTAAGCATTCCTTGCTGACTCAAGCATGGCAGTATGAGCAAATCCTTGTCAGCATCTGTAAATTAGTTTCCACATAATCTGATTGTTTATTAATGTCTTTCAGCTCTGGAAACATACATTAATTTAAAAAATACTTCCTGTATCGCAGGCCACAGCACATTTCAGCACAAATAACCCAGTTCTCTGAATGAGAGTAAGTATTTCTTCTAATTTAGGGGCCCTTTTACAAAGCAGTGGTAAGCTCAATGCGGCCTAACAGCATGCTATTCTGGAACTACCACCAGCCCAACGCGGGCGCCAGACGTAGTTCCAGCCCCAGCATGCGTAATTTGCCGTGCTAGGGGAAATAGCTGGCTATTTTTTATGGTGGCATTAACCCGGCGGTAATCGGGCCATGCCGGGTGCTATCTGGTTACCACCAGATTAGTGCTGGAGCCCTTACCACCATCTCAGTGGGTGGCGGTAAGTGCTCCCCCTCGCATGGCCATGTGGTAACAGTATCCTTATCGCGTGGCCATGGCTATTTCCAGGCATTTTTACCCAGGGGCGTATCTGACCTTCAGCGGTAGGGGGGGGGCCAGAGCCGAGGTGAGGGGGCAGATTTTAGCCCCCCGCCGCCGCCGCCATCATCATTGCCCACCCCCGCCACCATTGCCATCATCATCGCTGACACCCCCCCGCCACCGCCGACCCTCTCGACCCGCTCGCTGTCGCCTACCTGGGCTGGCGGGGATCCCATCCCCCACCAGCCGAAGTCTTCTTCCTTCCTTTCAGGTTTCTGAGTCTGACATCCTGCACGTCCTGGCGGGGATGGGGTCCCCGCCAGCCCAGGTAGGCGACGGCGAGCAGGTGGGGGGGGTCGATGGTAGGGGGGTCCAGGGCCAAATCTACGGGGGCCCTGGCCCCCATGGCCCCATAGCAGCGACACCCCTGTTTTTACCCGCTGCAGTAAAAAGGGCCACAGTGCACGGCAAAAATGGCCCCTGCCACTAGCACAGGACCCTTTTCTCCACAGCTTAGTAAAAGGACCCCTTAGCTTGTAATAACGCGAAAGGTGGTATAACAAATACAAATAAACTTACTATAAAATACCCATGATAACCTTCTACTAAAATTCCCAGTTTTAAAGGGTCTATGTTATAGGTGTCAACTGGATTCTGTTTTCCCGCCAGGCTGTTGGTAGCTGGAATACATTTCCTTTAAATATCAGATTACAATTAAGTTATATGAGATTTTGAATGAAGTTGAAAACCTTCTTGTTTGATAAATTTTAATGTCTTTTATTTCCTTCTGTTTTTATGCTGATGTAGTTCCCCATATTGTTGATTGGGCTCCTTATGATGTTAACCACCTTGAACCTCTTGCTGGGATCTGTGAGGTCTACAAATTCTGTATTAGATTAGGTTAGATTAGATTCTCTTCCTGGCTCTAGAAGAACAGGGGCCCCCTTTTTGGTCCTGAATATCATTTGACATCTTGTGCAATGAGAGCAGATCTTCTTCTCACCAATACACACAGTCTCCTCCTCTGCAGGGGAATAGAACCAGTGAACGGTCTCTCTAATACCTTCATTATGCTCATTTGAGTGCCCCAAATTCATCATACTACCAACTTTTATTTATCAACAATCTCTAATATGTCAATATTCCAAATCTATATGTCATGTTGTTGATGTGGCCTAATGATTGCATAGTAAAATAATACATTTTATTCCATTTGCATTCAGTTCCTAGTTCAGTACAGTAACAGAACACATAGAAATGTCTATAAAGCACTCAATCAGTTCTAGGAGGCAGGTTTAGGACTGGAGTATGTGGTGGCCCTTTGAAGTACATGGTGCAAATTGTTTTTTTATTTCCCTTATGTATATTTTAGGTTACATGCAAGGAAGGAGAAAGAAAGCTCTTGATAGGAAACCCGCAAATGAATGTAATACAAGATATATGACTCATCAGAAAAGAGAATAGAAAGGGACTATTACATTCATTACTTAATTCACAAAAATATAGAAGGATCCAACTCATAAATCCAGGAATCCATAGAAAAAATACATGAAACAAGCAGTGTCGCAAGATGGTCTCCTTCATCTAGTTGACACATATGTAACACTAATTATCTTCTGCTATTTGACTGGTTGGAGGAAAAAGAGGTGAAGAAATAGTAGTACTGGAAGCACTCAACAAAGCAGCAAAACATATCTAACACATCATATCCTATAACACAGGCTTGTGCAGGTTCAGTCTCAAAGGCCACAAACAAGCCAGGTTTTAAGGATATCCCTAATGAATGGGAGAGATTTGCATGTCCACTACCTCTATTGTATGCAGATCTCTCTCGTGCATATTCATTAAGAATATTTCTGATGTGACAAGATGGCGGACTGACTGGTTCTGGTCAAAATATTTCAGTTAATCCAGCCCATAATTAATTGTGCCTTATGAATTCCTATAGCGCACTGACCTAGGTCAGATCAGTGGCTGAGCAAAGCTGCATAGTGGATGATAGATAAGGGACCGGGTTATGAAACAGGTGAAAGCAGCATGTACAACCTTATGGGAATTAGGAACCTGTACTCAATGTATTTCTTCAATTTAATTTTATTTAAGCTATTTATAAACTGTATATTATATTGTACAGTAGCGGTGTCTTCTGTATTACAAGAACCACCAAATAACTTAGCACACCGCTCACTTTTCTGTAAGTTAGTTTTACAGAAAGTAAACATTTTGCACTGTTTTGCACAGTATTTGAAATGATGAACGTGTAATACCTTCATTCATTGGTTTCCTATATATTTCTCCCTGTGATTCTGAATAGGTTGCAACTGAATTACTCGTTTGAGAGGATACTGGATCTCAAAAGGTTTCTGGTTTGTAAACATACTGCATAAAATCCCTCAACCACAATCTCAGAATTGTTGCTGTTAACGTTGGCATGCTCGCTCCTCCAGCACTGTTACCGTTAAATGGCCCCCTCCACCTCTGCCCCATCATCAATACAATTTACCTTCTTGTTTGGGAGGAGGTTAGATCAGAACAGTACCTATGAGACAGTATGAAACTTCTCTCATGTTTATTAGGATTTACCATACTGCCTTATGCAACAAATAAAACAAAGCAATTAAGAGTCTTACCCATGCCAATCTCTTGCCTTCCACCAGTGGGGGTCATTCTTCTCCAGTATAATGTACTCGTCAGCTCGTCGTAATGTCAAGTCATGGGCCTCTTTAGCTGGAAAGTCATAGAGTGCAATGACTCGGATTTCCTCTTCTGAAAGTGGAGGTGGCGGTGGTTTTCTCTTTGATGATGGCACAGTTAATCTTTTAGACTATAGAAAATACAGTTGCAGCATTCTTTGTTATGTTTATTTAAATGCATGTTTTCCAAAATTCTTACCCTGTGGTAATGTACATCGTATTCGGTAGGAATCCCTGAGAAGCAATCTACTGATCTATTGCTGATCATCTAGGAAGTCAGCAATGGTGAATGTGTCATTTTGTAAAGTACATTCATCTAGTGGTGTGTAGAGCAGACGTTGCCTTGAAATTATTTTCAGTATGACTCTGATCATTTTGACCCTTTTCCTTCTGCTTGTTAGGATGGTATTTTGGGACTATAGTATAGTTTTCAGTAATTATACAAATCGCATCTATCATTGTAACAGCTATTTCATGAATCAAAGTTTCATGTTTTTGCTCACTCAGACTCTCTTTTACTAATCCTTTCAGTACTGTGCTACAAAATGTACTACTCAGCTCAGTGAGGCTAAAATCTTAGACATTTAGGACTTTGTAGATTTCTGAACATGGTAACAACCCTGAATCTTTATATTTTTTTGCACTTCAAGCAAAGCCTAACAGAATACCACATATTTTTGTATTCTAAATACTTTTTATCTTCTATTTGTAACTACCTTTTTCCAGATTATATCCCCTCAAATTAATACAAGATTTAGGGGCTCTTTTACTAAAGTGTGGAAATCAGCATGTAGTAAGTGCCAAGCCTGTGTGCTAAATGCAATGGGCGTTTCCTGTATCTGCCCTGCATTACCACACAGGGCAGACAGTTAATGCATGGGAACCATGTTACATGGGCCTGTGCACGTAATGCAGTGCTCATGCGTTAACTTTCAACAGTACAGCTACCCATGGTGGTACCACTTGTTCCCAGGCCCTCCATGTCACCCCACCCTCTAATCATAGAGTACTATTCCCAACCTCCCTCCCCCCAGTGATAGAATCTGAACTCCCCACTCCCCAATGACAGAGTCCAGTCCCTCCTACCTGTCAACAACAATCCAACCCTTCCCCCATGGCCTGGTGGTTCAGTGGCAAGGAGTGGGAATGGTCTCTCTCCATTCCTACTCTGGCTCCAGGTTCAAAATAGCATCACTGACCCCTAGCAGTAGATTCACAGTACTACCACTAGGGGGGCAGCATTCCATATACAGGCAATACAGCAAAGGGTCAGTGAAACCATTTTGAACCCAGAACTGGATGGAGTGGGAGCAGAGGGGCTATTATTAGGAAAGGTATGGAAAACAGGTGTGAGGATGTTATAATGCTGTTATATCGCTCCATGGTACGACCGCACCTGGAGTATTGTGTTCAATTCTGGTCGCCGCATCTCAAGAAAGATATAGTGGAACTGGAAAAGGTGCAGCGAAGTGCGACTAAAATGATAGCGGGGATGGGACGACTTCCCTATGAAGAAAGGCTAAGGAGGCTAGGGCTTTTCAGCTTGGAGACGAGACGGCTGAGGGGAGACATGATAGAGGTATATAAAATAATGAGTGGAGTGGAACAGGTGGATGTGAAGCTTCTGTTCACGCTTTCCAAAAATACTAGGACTAGGGGGCATGCGATGAAACTACAGTGTAGTAAATTTAAAACAAATCAGAGAAACTTTTTCTTCACCCAATGCGTAATTTAGCCCTGGAATTCATTGCCGGAGAACGTGGTGAAGGCGGTTAGCTTGGCGGAGTTTAAAAAGGGGTTAGACGGTTTCGTAAAGGACAAGTCCATAAACCGCTACTAAATGGACTTGGGAAGAATCCACAATTCCAGGAATAACATGTGTAGAGTGTTTGTACGTTTGGGAAGCTTGACAGGTGCCCTTGGCCTGGATTGGCCGCTGTCGTGGACAGGATGCTGGGCTCGATGGACCCTTGGTCTTTTCCCAGTGTGGCATTACTTATGTACTTAACTAATAAAACCTTCAGTTATAAGAGGCCTGGTGTTGGTGAACAGTTGTGAAAGGTGAAGAGGAGGCAGAGAACTCCCCTGTGTTTGAGGCTGAGTCCTGGTGAATTACCGAGAAGAGTAGAGCCCAACTGGGACTGTGTGTGAAGGAAGCTAAGCAGGGTCAGCCCTTGCCAGAGCCTGGAAGGGTGACCAGCTCACAACTGACATTCCCAGGGATCAGACTAGGAGGTGGGGGTGGTGAGAATGTCAGAGCAGCTCTCCCAGAGGCCTTAGGGCCTTGCACAACATAAGGTAATGCTGATAAGGGTGTCCTCGCTCTCTGCTATTAGGCCCTCCATTGGAGGAGTGGCCTAGTGGTTAAATCACCAGTCCTGCAATCCAGAGGTGGCCAGTTCAAATCCCACTGCTGCTCCTTGTGATCTTGGGCAAGTCACGTAACCCTCCATTGCCTCAGGTACAAACAGATTGTGAGCCCTCCTGGGACAGAGAAATATCCAGAGTACCTGAATGTAACTCACCTTGAGCTACTACTGAAAAAGGTGTGTGCAAAATCTAAATAAATAAATAAAACAGCCTTCCAGGGCACAGCTCCACTGCCTGTTTCTGAGGCTGCAAGAAAAAAAGGGAAGAGGGACGAGCAGAAACCTTACTTAGGAGATTATTCAGTGCTTTCCATTTTGAGAAAACCTCCTTCACTCCCCACATGTGCCTCCATGCTAGGAGACAACCATTTCAAAACAAATGTCTGGGCGGCTTACAATCTAAGTCAGAGAGCAAGAAGCAGAAACAAGGAATGCACAATGACATAAAAAAGGAGGTCAAGCGGAAGAACTACAATGTAAATCTGTCTATTAAAACATCTTATTACGTATTGTATTGACACTGTAAGTAGAATACTATGCTATACTTTGTATTGTTATTTGAATATTTTTACTGCTGTAATTGTCTATTGCTTATGTTTGATTTATTCTTACTGTATATCGCCTTGAGTGAATTCCTTCAAAAAGGCAGTAAATAAATCCTAATAAATAAATACATTTCTTTTAAATTCCTATCTGAACATGAGTTGGGGCTGCTGATTACAGTACCTGAGACCTTGCTGACTCATTAGCCCTACCCTAGGTATCTCCAGCACATCTTTCCTGATTTCAGGCATCAATGTTTCCTGGGATTTGTCGTTAGAACTGCTTAAAGGAGCCTCTACTTCAAACTTACTGGATTTCTACAGTGGATAATATTATCCTGTGATTTTTCCTTACTTGGTTGTGCTATTATTCTATAAAGGGAAGAAGGTGCCTACTTTTTTTTGTTATAGAAGTCTCTTAGTAGGAGCTTTCTAGGTGCTTCTTTACAGAATTGCCCTCTAGCTGTTTAACACTGGAAAAGCCATGTGCTATCAAGGCATTGTGTTAATTTAGCATAGGCCTGCACTGTTGGCATGTGGTAACTCTCACAGTTTAGTAAGTAGGCGCCTGTATGACTTGGCTATGACCTTTTTGGAAATTGGTAAAATTCCCATTGTAAACAATTGTTTCACTTTTTCCCTAAAAGAAATGAGAAAAAAAAGCAAGTACTCACTCTGTACATATCAGGCGTATCATATGATGGTTGTCTTGAGTATTCTTCTATCAGCTCATCCCTTCTGCTCAGACTCACTTGTGTCCTCAAAGCTCTAATTCCAGATGACAAACAGATTTCTTTTTAAATGAGAAGGACACTGAAGCAGTGGTTCCCAAACTCTAGATTGATTCCACAGATCACACCATTAGTGGATGGGGTCACAGAAACAAGGCTATTCCCCCCTCCTTCTCGATCTCCACTTTGAGCTCTGCATGTCAACATGAAGCCTATGAGTTCATAAAAACTCATTAGTCTGGAAACCCATGGAGTTACTGGGGTCTCTGAAACCACATTGATGTTAGATGTCACAGCCGACTACTCCTCCAACCCACCCAAGTCATACCCAGTTCCCACCCCTAACTGCATTAAGAACCTAGCGTGAGTTTTTTATCACATTGCTGGTTTTAACCTGCAATAGAGGTAGCATGAGTCCATGCTAATGTCTATCATGTGGTAAAATCCACACTAGCTGCTTACCACAGCTTAGCAAAAGAGCCCCATAAATTACAAAAAATTTACAAAAACTAATTTTAACAAAAAGTTTTGTGAAAGGATAAACAATCTCAAAATAAATCCCACAACCTTTCATGTGCAGCATCCAGAATGGATATAGTCCCCTTAACAAAATAAAGATTTAAATAAATGGAGGGAAAGCTCAAACTAAAATGGTATGCAAAGCACAAATCTGTGGAATAAATACCTTAAAAGCTCATCATTGCTTTACCCTCTACTATAATGATGCAGTCCTCCCAGTCCACAGCAAAATTAAAAACAGTCCAAAAAAGTGTTCTCCGCATGAGAACTACACAGTTCTTCAACTTGAAATATAATTTACAAAGAAGCATGGGTACCAATCTTACTACATATTATGCAAACTATGTATTTATTTTGATTCATGTCATATAGTCCATGCAAATAATCCTTGGGCCAAAATAACCATACAGTAGATCAGTGGAGGTGTAGTTCTTCTTCAGTTATTGATGTTCAGTTCTGCTTCTTGCACTACCAAAGGTAGCTTAACCTCCAACCATTAGACTAGAGGTTCTCAACCCAGTCCTCAGGACACACTAAGCCAGTCAGGTTTTCTGGATGCAACATACATAAACAGCATAAAGAAAGTGAAAGCATAACACTACAGTATATATACGAACCTCGACCAGATCAATACAAAAAAAATATTAAAATTCATGAACAAACTACTGAAAACCCACAACATAATGGCAACACCTGAAACACCACCAACTGCAGATAAGCTTGCACAATACTTCAAAAACAAATTAACAAACACAAGATCAAACCTTGCAAAAGCACAAATAAACATCTCAGACTACCTAAAGGACTGCGAAACACACGACAACCACAACGCAGCAGAGAGAATATGGACCATGTTCAAACCACCACAACTAGACACTGTAAAGACACTACTAGACACTGTAAAGACACTATTGACAAAATACGATATATGCATACTGCCTACTTGAAATATGCCCCAACTATATGATGAAAAGTCCACCAGACTTATTCATCGAGTACCTCACCAAAACATATCCCATACATATTTGAAAGAGGTCAATTTTCAACAGACAAAGGCAACCTAGTACTCACACTTATCCCAAAAACACAACCAGCAAGATCAGCAATATCACAAATTACAGACCAGTAGCGAGAACACCACTACTGACCAAAACGATGGAAGGTCTAGTGACACAGCAACTAAAGGAATACTTGACAAAATTCTCAATTCTTCATAAATCCCAATCAGGTTTCAGACCACAACACAGCACTGAAATGGTGATAACCACCCTGATAACAAAATTGAGAAGCATAATATACCAAGGACAAAACGTATTACTACTGCAATTCAACATGTCAAGTATGTTCGACCTAGTAGACCACACCACATGACACTGCTCGACAACATAGGAATCAGCGGTGCAGTAGCAACATGGTTCAGTGGCTTCCTAAAGACCAGATCCTACATTGTAAAGATGTCCAACTAAACATGAGCCTCATTGATCTCTGAGTACGAGGTACCACAGGGATCACCAATATCGCCAATACTGTTCAATGTAAGGATGGTTCCACTTGGAAAAAAACTGGAATTAATGGGTTTCAACCCATTTATATATGCAGATGATGTCATCATCTTCATACCTTTCCAAAACAATATCACAGACATACAGGACAAAATTTTAAAAAAGGATTGGACCTCATGGAAGAATGGGCAACAACTTTCAAACTCAAACTGAACAGAGACAAAACAAATTCCTAGTAGTATGCAGAGCACACAACCCCACATCCTACCAAAAATTCACAATTCACAATCAACCAACAAACATACCACATCAAAACACAACTTAAAATACTAGAAATCATTCTCGACAAACACCTAACACTGGATAATCAAATATCAGCAGTAACATCAAAATGCTTCAGAACATTATGGAAACTAAGAAGAATAAGAGACTATTTCCCTAGACAATCTTTCCGGATACTGGTCCAATCAACAATACTATCGCAACTTGACTACTGCAATGCAGCATATATAGAGTGCAAGGAAGACACACTAAAATTGCTGCAAACAGTCCAAAATACGGCAGCAGGACTGATTTTCAAGAAATCAAAATATGAAATAGTAACCCCACTGCTTGAAACACCACATTGGCTACCAGTCAAGGCAGGAATATTTTTCAAAGCGAGCACCCTACCACCTTATAATTGAAAGAGAAAAATGCCTAGATTTCGACCCAAATCGGGAGATAGACGTTTATCTCACAAAAACGAATAAATCGGTATAATGGAAAGCCGATTTTGGACGTTTTCAACTGCACTCCATCGCGGAAGCGTACAAAGTTGACGGGGGCGTGTCAGAGGCGTGGCGAAGGTGGAACTGGGGTGTGGTTATCGGCCGAGGAGAGATGGGCACCTTTCGCCGATAATGGAAAAAAAGTATGCGTTTGTAGCTAGAATTTAGGGCACTTTTCGTGGACCCTGTTATTTCACGAATAAAGCCCCAAAAAGTGCCCTAAATGACCAGATTACCACCAGAGGGAATCAGGGATGACCTCCCCTGACTCCCCCAGTGGTCACTAACCCCCTCCCACCACAAAAAATGATGTTTCACAACTTTTTATTTTCACCCTCAAATGTCATACCCACCTCCCTGGCAGCAGTATGCAGGTCCCTGGAGCAGTTGTTAGGGGGTGCAGTGGACTTCAGGCAGGTGGACCCAGGCCCATCCCCCCTACCTGTTACAATTGTGCTGCTTAATGCTTAGTCGTCTAACCCCCCCAAACCCACTGTACCCACATGTAGGTGCCCCCCTTCACCCCTTAGGGCTATAGTAATGGTGTAGACTTGTGGGCAGTGGGTTTTGAGGGGGATTTGGGGGGCTCAACACACAAGGGAAGGGTGCTATGCACCTGGGAGCTCTTTTACCTTTTTTTTTGTTTTTGTAAAAGTGCCCCCTAGGTGCCTGGTTGGTGTCCTGGCATGTGAGGGGGACCAGTGCACTACGAATCCTAGCCCCTCCCACGAACAAATGCCTTGGATTTATTCGTTTTTGAGCTGGGCGCTTTCATTTTCCATTATCACTGAAAAACAAAAACGCCCAGCTCACAAATTGTCGAATAAAACACGGACGTCTATTTTTTTCGAAAATACGGTTCGGTCCGCCCCTTCACGGACCCGTTCTCGGAGATAAACACCCATGGAGATAGATGTTTTCGTTCAATTATGCCCCTCCTAGTCTTTAAAATACTATTCGGAATGGCACCCGAATATATGCTTAACATGACTGAACTATCCTCAAGGAATGCCAGCCCAGAAAACAAAAACTACCTACTCCTATATCTACCCAACTGCAAAAACACCATCTACAAAACTGGCCACAAAGCAGGATTTAGCTACTTGGGTTCCAAATGGTGAAACTCGATACCAAAACCAAGCATTACAAATCTCCTCTAATTCAGAAAAGAAATGAAAACCTACCTCTTCAAAAACTTCTACAGCTAATCACAAAGATATTGTCGCCTTCCTTTCAAATTTACTTCTTCAAAAACTATATGAATAAATATCACCAAAACTCTACAGCTGACCACAAAAGCTACCACTACCTTTTCCACTTCATATCTATCTCTTCAAAAACTCTATGAATAACCACATGAACTATAAATGCCCTCTCCACATTGCACAACACTATTGTAACTTCACCAAAATGTAAATTGTAAGCCACTTTGAACTGAAAATTGTTTTGGGGTAATAGTGGGATACAAGAATGCATAAATAAATACCCACAAAGAATATGCATGAGATAGATTTGCATACAATGAAGGCAATGCATGCAAATTTATCTTATGCATATTTAGTGTGACTATCTTGAACACCAGACTGACTTGGTGTGTCCCGAGGACTGGGTTGAGAAACCCCTGCATTACACTAATTAAAAGCTAGCATTAAATACTGAGCAGCACAATGCACATCACATAAAAAGGAAAGGTGAAAAATAGAATCTGAAGGATATGGAAGAATTCATCAAGAATTGGAATGCAATCATGATCAGATGTTGATTATTGGCAACAACTTAAAGGAGAAGTTGCTGACTGAAGATTCTTGAGTAGTAGAACATGCCTGATAATAAATGTCTCAAAGACTTTCATTTGCAGATGAATGCATTTTGGCAGACTATAAAGGAGTGAAAATTGCTTCATTAGATTAATCTAGAGATCAGATATATCATTGGATTTATAAGACAAGAAGATCCTAGCCTCATCCCAGGTGGGCTATATTTGAATGGACATTTTTGGAGGAGACATTTGAAGAAGGTTGGCAAGCTGACCAATCCTCCATTGGTTTGCACAATCAAAATCATGGAATAAGCATTTTTTGAAACAAATGAAGAGAGTTGTGATTGTTGTGTCGGTCCCCTTGGAAGTTAAGGATAAGTTTCTATCTTCATAGAAATAACAAGGTTCAAGGTTACATTTATTAGATTGACCCCCTAAAGACAAGCCATCAAATCGGTTTACAAAGTTTAATACTAAAAAGGAAAAGAAATACAAATATGCAGAAAACACAATTAAAACTTGTTTACTTGGGGGATTTTAAGATTGTATATACACTAAAATGTTAACTGTTCTCAAGAAGGTATTAATTTTAAAGCCTTAGTGGACAAGTTGAAAAAAAAACAGAGAATGGAGAGTCGCATACAATACTGTTTCATGCCTTGTTTGCATGCAATTTCATGCTAATTTTAGAATGTATCCAGTAAGGTTCATGGGGACCAGACTAGGATAAACTTTACTCACCTTAATATTCCCTTATCTCTTGTTTGTCCTGTTTGTCTGTCCTAATTAGATTGTAAGCTCTGTCGAGCAGGGACTGTCTCTTCATGTTCAAGTGTACAGCGCTGTGTATGTCTAGTAGCACTATAGAAATGATAAGTAGTAATAAGGGACACGGGGGGGGGGGGGGGTAAAAGGAAAACTTGATATGGAATGCATTTCACCTATAAGACTGTCTTCAATTGCTCTGCTGAACTTGTAATAACAATGATTTGATGAGTGTGATATGGTATTTTTCTCCTTTTTTTGTGAAAGTATTGTGTATTGAGGAAATTAAAAAAAAAAAAGAAATGATAAGTAGTAGTAGTGAATGAGCCCCTATCCCTCAGAAGCTTTGTCATTTTCTTTATCAAACAGAGCTGCATCTTAGAATTCCATCAGTGATTCTCAACCCAGTCCTCAAGACACATCTAGCCAGTCGGGTTTTCAGGATACTCACAATGAATATGTATGAGATAGATTTGAATAGAACGTAATGCATGCAAATTTAACCCATGAATATTCATTATGGGCAGCCTGAAAACCTGATTGGCTAGGAGTGTCCCAAGGATTGGGTTGAGAACCCCTGAACTATATTGATGGTTTTTTCATTAATTAGGTATACATATGTATACATATTTTATTTATTAGGATTTATTTACCGCCTTTTTGAAGGAATTCACTCAAGGCAGTGTGCAGTATGTTGTATCACCTCATACAAATATTTGAGATATACTATTTATTTGTCATGACAGAATCAGAAGATAAAATAGTATGGCAGTCTTACCTTTTCTGTACTGAACAGCAGCAACAGAAAACAGACTGGATCGTCTGATCTGAAAGAACAGGCATTGTTATGTTCTCATCATGCTCCATTTTTTTACTCTTTCATGCTTTTTCATGCCTGAATGCCAAAACCATGTAACACTCCACAATCCCCATTCCCAACCACCTTTCCTAGTTAGGCTCATACACTTGAGACTTGAGCAGTGTGGAAACTTATTCTGCAGGTAATTTTTAAAACTTTCTTGGTGCATAAAACCCTGTTTTGCATGCCTAAAAAGACTTTTATAAATTTGCCACAAGGGTTATGAGTACAAAAGTACATGTGATGAGAAGAAGGCACATAGTTTTACACAACCCATGTACAGATGTGTTCTGGGCACTGTTCCCTGTATGCTGAGTGGGAGTCCTCCACCTACAATCCTGCCAGTGGGGGGAGCTATTTCACCATCACATTTTCAATGCGGAGGGACAAACAAGCTCTGCAGAACTCATGGAGGTTTAATTGACAGGAGACGTGTCATGTGACAAGGCTGAAGCTGTTGCTGCCATCTTGTGAATATTCATGAGTTAAATTTGCATGCATTACCTCCATTCTATGCAAATCTATCTCATACATATTCATTGTGAGTATTCTGAACATCCTGAGGACTGGGTTGAGAATCGCCAATAGAATTCTAACATGCAGCTCTGTCCCTGCTGTATGTCACTGATATTAAACAGTTAGTCCTGTTTGATAAACTCTTGATACAGTCAAAGCAAAGCAAACTATTGGTCCGCACCAAGCCACTTATAGGCTGTCCTTATTTCTAATAAGCAATTGCTATTGTTTTGTGTGACTCAATATGGCTGCAAGCCGCACCTACTGGCTTCAGGCCAGATAATGGGCCAAGCATGCTCCCACCGTCTCCTGTCAATTAAACCTCCTTAACAAGACTCTAGGGAACCTGCCTGTCCTACAGTGATTAAAAACACAGTATTGTAGCACTACCCCCCACTGGCAGTAATGAGGTTGGAGGACTCCCACTCAGCTTAGAGGGAACAGTGTTTCTGGGATGGAGTTTTGGCGGAATCACAGTTTTACGTGCATACAGTTTATTTAAAAAAACCCACATATATATTATATGCACTAACATTTATACCTATTACGGAGTAGTCGTAAATGTCTGCAGCTTCAACCTAGCCATGATTTCAGCCACTTTACCCTTAGTATTTTTTAAGGATACATAAGTGCCTATAAGGGCAATTCTATAAACTTTGTGCACATAAGCATATAGAGGCCAATATTCAAAGTGATCTAAGCAGGTAGGAATCTCTCCTGCCCGTTTAAATAGCTTCCCGGCACCTAACCAGGGATATTCAGCAGCACTTAGCAGGACAGTGTCACTGAATATCCCCTGATAACGCCCAAAACAAAAAGTGGGCAGGTCAGGGCGGCACTGGGGAGGAGACCCAGGTTATGCGGATACTAGCAATATTCAGTGCTTTGTGCACATAAACATATAGAGGCCAATATTCAAAGTGATCTAAGCAGGTAGGAATCTCTCCTGCCCGTTTAAATAGCTTCCCGGCACCTAACCAGGGATATTCAGCGGCACTTAGCAGGACAGTGCCACTGAATATCCCCTGATAACGCCCAAAACAAAAAGTGGGCAGGTCAGGGCGGCACTGGGGAGGAGACCCAGGTTATGCGGATACTAGCAATATTCAGTGCTTTGTGCACATAAACATATAGAGGCCAATATTCAAAGTGATCTAAGCAGGTAGGAATCTCTCCTGCCCGTTTAAATAGCTTCCCGGCACCTAACCAGGGATATTCAGCGGCACTTAGCAGGACAGTGTCACTGAATATCCCCTGATAACGCCCAAAACAAAAAGTGGGCAGGTCAGGGCGGCACTGGGGAGGAGACCCAGGTTATGCGGATACTAGCAATATTCAGTGCTGGTACCCGCATAGCTAAGCAGCTTCATTTAGGACAGCTCAAGAGCTGTCCTAAATAAGGCTGCTTAGCGATGCAGGTGCCAGCTCTGAATATTGGGTTCGCACCCACATAACCTGGAGCTCCTCCCTAGTGCAAACCCTGACCTGCCCACTTTTTGTTTGGGCTGTCTCAGGGGACGTTCAGTGGCGTTTTCTGATTAAGTGACAGGAGCTGCCATGAGAGGTCACAGCAGCCATTTTACCAAGGTGCTGCAAGGGGCAAGAGCGAGGGGGCTGCACTTCTGCCCCCAGTGACCCCACAGGCGTGCACTTGCATCTGTGGCATGTCCAGTGGGAGCAGTGATTTTAAAAGATGCACATGGGGTAAGAATGTCCTGGTCTTCTCCAATTGTGCATGCAAGCAACTTTTTACAGTCACTGCTCCTGACATCCATGCACTCCCAATTCCCCAATCTTCTCCCATGTCAGGCCACTCTACCTTCCCAACACCCACCCTGACATCAAGAAGACCTCCATCACATACTCCCCAACACCCCCCCAATATCAAGATACCTATGATTGCCCCCCCAAAATCAAAATGACCACCTTCTGACCGACAAGTATACAAGTATATTGTCTCCTCGCAGTGACAGTGCAATACTACTGCGGGGGTCTAGCAGATGCCATTTTAAAATCGGGCCCAGACAGAGCAGAAGTGACTAGGGATCACTCTTGATCTGACTAGTCCACCAGGAATCCCTAGTATAAACCAGGGAAGGGATTGGGTAGAGGTGTTGAGGGGATTTTTGTCTATTGAGGGTAGCAGTTGAAGGGTTTGTGTTGTAACACCTAAGGGGTCACAGGAGCGGTCACGTGGTGAACAGAGATTGAGTTTAGCCCGATCAGAGCCCAGGTACAAGGATTCCTGCCTTGGACAGCAGCAAGGGAATGCTCATCTTATAGGAGAAAGCTGTATGTCTGGGATCGGTGGAGGAGGGGCGAATAGACTTTCAGAACGCCACAGTAGCTAGAGCCTGAGGAATGGCGCTAGGTCTTCTGAGAGTTGTAGTCTAGCTCTATTCCCCATAGAATGAGACTGCTGATATCATCTCCCTGAATCAGGAGGGCGGGGTTCAGAAAGCACCTGGCAGCCCTTAACCCTAGAAAAAGGGGTTCTTCAGAGACAGAGAGAGAGAGAGGGGAGGAGGAGGAGGAGGGAACTCCCTAAGAGCTGGCCAGCGAGAGTGCAAGCAGGTTCTCTAATCCCGGGAAGTGAGGACCACAAAGCACCAACTGGAGCAGAGCTGAGTAGTCCCTGAAATATGTTGGGATATTTGTTTGTTGAGCAAGATGCACTGAGAGCATGAGCAGTGCTCAAGGTTAAGAAGGGAGAAGGAAACGCCCTAAGTGATGGCCAGTGAGAGTGCAAGCAGGCTACCTATCCCAAACAGTGAGGACCCCAAAGTACCAACTGGATCAGAGTTGAGCATTCCCTGAAATGTGTTGAGATATTTGTTTATTGGGCAAGATACACAGAGAGGGAGTAGTGCTTAAATTTAATCTTGGGCTGTGGTTTGAAATACCAAGGCAAGAGGAAGCCTGTATTTGTTTCCTGTCTAAGGCAATGAGGATGATTCCCAGAGAGAGGAAAGGAGCTTTCTTCTATGCTTCTGTAAAGGCCCCACAGGAGCAGAAGTTGGCATGAGTAGCCCTTGAGAGATGGGAAACCTGACCTTAAAAACCTGTTCCAGAAGTGGGTGAATATCATGTCCATAAAGAAAAGAACACTACCTGCTGTATTAGAGCATGTATTATCCTGGATACTGCTGAGCTAACTCCACTGCTTAAGTTAAGTCTGTGTTTTATTTTGAAAAAAGTATAATAAACTAGGCGTTGCTTGAAGTGGATAGAGCAGTTTCTCTGAACTTGTGCTATGGGGAAGGAATTATCAGTACCATGGCCAGCGTGTCCATGATAGTGTATTGAGTGCAATTTATGGGGGTTAGGAGGGTGGTGACATCAGCCTTTCCATGTACCCCTTCAAGCTGCCACTTGTGTATGCCTCAAGGTAGGAGTCAAGCTGACATCCAAAAATCTATGGTCACCATATATATTCCCCTTGTAAAATTGACAATACACGTCTATCTATTCAGCCCACCCAAACCATGCCCCCCTTGAAATCTCTGGGTGCTGGGGTTCTACACATGCAAATAGCAGCTTTCCAAAACCACTGTTTGGACGTCTATGTGATCCAGATGTTGAAATGCTGCCAGTTACATGTCTGGATGCTTCTAAAATGGCCTTAGTATTGGTTGCTATGTGCATTTATTCCAGCATGATTAAATTACAATATATATTTAAGCACTTATTTCATATTAAAAATAAAAATGCCAAGGAAAAAAATAAAATGGCCCTCATCCCAATACTGATCACTAAAATTTCACAATCTATAAAATCAAACGAGGTTGAATCCAAGCTTTCACTAATTTACAACAATGCAAATATATTTCATTCTGCTTTCAATTCCTTTAGTAACAAGTTCCCTAGCACATGCCTATAGTATCTAAGCAACAATTTCCTTGAACTCAGCAGCCTTTTTCTGAAGAAAGAGGTACTTTCAACATCATTTGCTGAAAGGACTTCAAGGTCGTACAGTTCCAGTAATTCTGTCAAGTATCCAAGTCTTATACATGAATAACCGTTTAAAATCCATCATCAAATTTTAAAATCAATTCTATCCTTCAAGTTATGGCCTTATTCTTCTTATTATATACTTTTGGTATTAAATTCAACTTGGGTAATCTTTCCCTCCTGGAACCTGGCATATTCATATATTTCCAAATAGGAAAGGAGGTTAACAATTCATGAACCTCTGGATCTTTCTCCTGCATTTCTACTTCCTCTTCAGTTGAATTCATACCCTGTTCATCATTATCTTGTAGTCTTACATTTCCAGATCTCCACCTTGTCCTATTGCAGATACCTCACCTGTTTCCCCAACCAAGCACTGTGGTTGTCATGGCACCTCTTCTCCTGCACTTCTTTCCGAATCCTCTCTCTCTCTCTCTTTATCTTTATGCAGCCTTGACCAGCTTTTCTAGAATAGCCTTAAATCAGGTACCTTTCTTTAATTTGTCCAGTCAGGAATCTTCTATTTGCATCGGTTACCTTTTGTAGCTTTTTCTTCTATATTTTTCCTCTTTTTTCCATTTTTTCGGCTAGCTCTCTGTGTACCTTCTGTAATCAAATACAGGGTTTGTGACATAATAAACCTCCTTCTCAAGAGTGGATCAGGCCATGACACTTTGGTTGTGATGATGCTACATTATCAAAAGAAAAAGCACATTATGCTGTCGGTGAGAAAATCAGGTGATGCTATGAGTAGGGGCTGGAAGATGCTTGTATTCCTGGACCATAGCACAGCACAAACAGTGTGCTGTGAGATGGATACGTAAAGGGGATGGTATAGTAGCAGTCAGAGAGTGTCTGAAAACTATACGTGCCAAAGTTGAAAGAGGCCCAAAAGCATCTTGGGATTGGGAAGGGATAGGTGAGTTGGAGATACAGGAGAGTGTGCTGGATATAAGGAGTGGGCAGTGGAAGTTCAAACAGACAAGTCTTGGAAGTGTGGGAGAGCATGGTTATATTTTTGATGTTATCAACTGTTTTTACGCTGCTGACTGTGAATTCTTGGAAGGACAGTTGAAAGAGGATAGATGGATGTTACAGATATGACATATTCTGTAGCAATCTTTAACATGGGAGGGATTAATACTAGTTAAAAGGAGAGTATTGAATTATTTGCACAGAAACAAAGTAGAGTTTGCACTGTTGCAGAAGATACATTTGGAGGACGGCAAGCTGTTGAGACCATAAGGTAGGTAGATCTTTTTCTCAGCCCTTTGTGGAGTACAAAACTATTTGAGTAGAGTAGAGTTATTTGGGTGATTGGCCAGGTGAACCAGAAAGAGATGTCCATAATTATCCTGTACAACCAGTGGGATAAAGGTTATCTTTTTCCAGAAGCAAAGATGAAATTTGATGTGAAGGCCACTGTAGATTTAATGGTAGGTGATTTGAACTACACCTTGTAGGATACGGGCAGGTTGGATCAATGAAAAAGGCAAGATAAAGCAGAGGATGAAGAGTTAAGAAAATGTCTACATGACTTCTTGTGGGCAGAGATGTGGCAGCAAAATATACATTCTACTCTAAAGAGAATGATAGCTACTTGAAACAACATGATTCTAAGAAAAAACAGGCATGAACACTTGGTGAAGGGCATTAATATCCTACTGATCCAAATATTGGGTCATGCAATCCTTCTTCCGAAGACTAATCTCAGCAGAGGCATATGAAGGAAAGCCTCTGGTACCTGAAAATTATAGGTAGTTTTGATGCAGATTGTGAAGGTGCTACAGGAAGAATGAGAAACCTGAAAAAGATGCCCTGTAGAAAATGACAGAAAGTGGTTGTCAGCCTGAGCTCTTATTGGAGGTTGGGAAAGCAGATATAAGAGAGTGACTCATTAAAACTGCTCAAGGTCCAAAAAAAAAAAAGTTGAAGGAAGTCAATGAATTGCATAACAGCTGAAAGTACTACAGGAAAAATGAAAGAAAATGTATGTCAGGGCATTGACAAAATAGAATAAAATAGAAAGTATAGAAGCTGAAAAAAATAGGATTATCTACTTAGACAGCAGTAGAGACCCCTGAGATTCTACAGTGTTGGGATGGTAGACACCCCTAGTGGGCCTACTAAATTACTGTATTGTGATTTTTCTATGCCACCTAGTGTTTCCAAAACTTAGGAGGGCTATTCTTACCAGTGAGGTAATGAAAGGAGGAGACTTCACTTGGAGGGAAAATTTAATGTTATAAATACCAAGCCCAATGGCAGTTTTTTGCCATTGGCTGGCTAGACCACTGTACCAGGAGTTAGCATCCTTGGTTGTCTGCTCTGCTGATCCCCTGCCCCCTCTGACTTCAACTTCCTGTTATGGGGCAGGGGACCGGTAGAGCCAACAGCCAGACACCTGTTCCGCACGACTCTTGCTCGGAGGAGGGGGTGCTCCATCCTGGGTGGCAACTAAGGTAGGAACAGCACTGGAAGGAGTCTCTAGCTATCCCAACCATTGACAGAGGTTGCTTAGGACACGGTACTGCACAGGGTATAAAGAGAGTAAAAGGTATCTATTGATCTTAAAAGTTGAGGATTCAGAGGACAACCCCATTAGCAGAGGCAAAGAGGGTATGGGGTTCATTAGATGTGAGTGCCTGCAGCTACATCTGAGTACAGTAACCAGAAACTGCAAGACATCTGACCAGAGAATGATCCAGGAGGGCCCGCCAGGATTCAAAGAAAGAGTGCTTTCAGCCTGCATCTGTGATCTCTCTCTAAGGAAGCGGTAACAAATTAAAAGGTGAGAGTACAAGCTTAGCAGGAGAATACCTATGCAAAAAGAAGAGGAGTTTGACTATTTTTTTGACAATCTGCCTGTTGATTCTTTCATATTGATTTTGACCACTTAAAGACTTTCAAAAAACTTTATTGGTTCAAAACCAGCCCTGGACTTGACTGAGTTTTTCAGCATGGAAGTAAGCGGTGAAGTGAGTGATCCCAACAGCCAATGGCCTCCCAGTCCTAGCTAGTCCTGCCTCAGAACCCTGAGTAGCAGTCCTAGGCAGGAGAGAGCTGCTTCCCAGGAAGTATGTGCCTCAGGCGTCCCCCAAGAGAAGGTGAGGACCCAGGGGCTACAGAGTCAAAATGAGACTATATGAAGTTTAGGAATAAAGCCAAGAAATTGGTCTACCAACTAAAGAAAGCCAGATAGCTGAGAATTGTCACGAGAAGAAGGGGGAAGATGTATATAAGTAGTAAGGCCTTCAGGGAATATTATGAAAAGTTATACAGCTCATAGTATATGGTCACGGAGGTAGATATTTGTCAGTATATCAAAGATTCTGCAATGTCCGATTTCAGAGAAGGATAAAAAGTTTATTTCTCAAATCATTACCAGCAACAAGGTGAAGGAGGCAAGGGCAAGAATGGCAGATAGGAAAGTTGCTGGGAAGGATGGATATCCAAGTGAATTTTGTAAACTCCTGAAAGAAGAACCTCCATCCACTATTAGCTCTTTACTGAGATCCTTACTACAAATGAGTTGTCATATTCTATGTACCTTAACAATGTTACGTCAATATTCAAAGAGGGGAAACCTTTTCATAGCTCTGCCAGTTATCAGCTGATTTCACTTATAAATTATGAAGTTAAACTATTTAAAACAATACTTCTAAAAGGATTAAAAATGTAGTATCAAAGATTATTCAAAGTAACCAAATGGGATTTGTTAGGGGTCTCTATAGACCTATTAACATCTGGAGAGTGGTGAATGAGGTCCATGTAGCTCATGCTGAACCAAAGCAGATGTCATGTGTTTCATTCTGTCTCCAGTATATATGCTGACTCTATTTTTTGGTATTGCTATGTTCTGCAATTCATTTCCCTCCCTCTTTGTATGCTTGTCGTCATTTGTCTTCTCCATATTGGGTCTTACACGCACTTTCTATCTAGATTAGTTTGTTAGTTATGTGCAGCATCTGCTTGGGACTGTAAACTGCCACCATGTGATCTAGGATTCCAGATGGCAGTATATCAATTGTTAATAACACAAACATTTGGAGTAGGATTGCATTTCTGAAGTAGGCTGTGAAAACTGTAAGGCTCTTCATAGCTATTCTGCATGCTGTTTTAAATTCTTTAATTTGTAATGTGTCAATTTGTATTTCTTATCTTTTCATTATTTTTTATTCTTGAAGTTATTGTTGATTAAAATTTGTAAGCGCGATTAAAGGTATGTTATTTACTTATTTTTGTTCCCACTGCGACTCACTGTAACTTTGGGCAATGGAGGGTTAAGTAAGTTTCCCAGAGTCACAAGCAGCTGCAGTGGGAACAAAACTAAATAAATAAATAACATACCTTTAATCGCAATTAAAATGTCAATCAAAATGCAGCCCTAATTTGGAGTCGGTAAAATGAAATCACAGCATGTTAGTCATTTGGATTTTTCCTCATTTCAGTATAGTGCTGGTCCCCATGTACTTTTCCATTGTAATTCATGAGTACAGTCTGCTGTACTGGGATCAATCTTTCCATTGCAGTTCAGAGAGTAATCACAATTGCAGTCAAATATACTCTGCTCTATTTACAATATTTGACAAGGAAACAAGTACATTTAACTAAACTTCTGTTCATTGTGACCATATTAATTATATCATTTCACAGGGGAGATTCATCATATACAATGTTTCCCACATCTAATGAAAATTACTAGAAAATCCAAAACAAATGTGAGCCTCTCCACATACATTCAGAAAAGACTTAGTATATCTTTTTGTTAGACTACTATCTGGTCTTATCATAATCATGTCACCCAAGATCTGTCTGTAATACTAAATATCTATCTTATCATGTATTTCCACTATTCATGATGTATTGTAAGCCACATTGAGCCTGCAAAGAGGTGGGAAAATGTGGGATACAAATGCAATAAATAAAGCAGTTAGCAAAATATAACTAAAGGATTTGTTTAAAAGGCAAGGTGGATAGGCAACATCACTTCATTATGCTTTCAGAGAAGGCCCCACAGGAGCAGAGTGTTGGCATGAGGCATGGCAGCCCTTGAGAGAAGGGAAACCTGACCTTAAAATGCTGTTCCAGAAGTGGGTGAATATCATGTCCATAAAGAGAAGAAGACCATCTGCTGCATTAGTGAATGTATTATCCTGAATACTGCTGGGCTAACTCCACTGCTTAAGTTAAGTCTGTGTTTTATTTTGAAAAAAGTATAATAAACTAGGCGTTGCTGAAAGCGGAAAGGGCGGTTTATTAAGTGTAATAAACCATAAGCCATAAGCCATAAGTGAAGCCTCAAGTGGTCCATGGCCTGATAGTTAACCATTTGGTGTCATCTGTACACCATCCATCCAGAGAGTGTGACCAAAGAGGAAGGATCAAATCAATCCCCTATGGAGCTTAATATTACTCTGAGCTCTAGTGGCAAGTCTTTCTCCCGACCCCTTTCCCCACTGACACAGAAAGCCAGCATTCTTACATGTTTTTATCCTGCTTAATTCCACTTAGTTACCTTCTGTTTTAGAGTGGGGAATCAAGTTTTAGTACCGCTCCATGGATAAATCCTTCTCATCTGTCCCCTTCTCCACTACTGCCAACTCCAGACTTCGCGCCTTCTGTCTCGCTGCACCCTACGCCTGGAATAAACTTCCTGAGTCACTAACGTCTTGCCCCATCCTTGGCCACCTTTAAATCTAGACTGAAAGCCCACCTCTTTAACATTGCTTTTGACTTGTAACCACTCGCCTCCATCTACCCTCCTCTCTTCTTTCCCGTTCACATTAATTGATTTGACTTGCTTACTTTATTTATTTTTTTGTCTATTAGATTGTAAGCTCTTTGAGCAAGGACTGTCTTTCTTCTATGTTTGTGCAGCGCTGCGTAGGCCTTGTAGCGCTATAGAAATGCTAAATAGTAGTAGTAGTAGTAAACAAACATACTCTTCAGGATTAAAAGGATTTCTAAACATACTAAGACGGCTGTGGCCACATTGGAGGCCATGATAATAGACTATGGAATGTGGAACAACAAGTGACAACCCTCAGAAATCAAGTGACCTAGCTTTAAGTTACAGGGGCAATTCGTATAAAGACAGTTTAGTCCTGGGCAAAAAGATAGAGGCTAACTCAATTAAAATTCTGAGACTCCTGAATTTCATTAAGACTTCTGACTCCCGTAGAATTGTGCAAAACGTACTTGAGGGATAATTTGAAAATAACTAATATTGAAGGGATTTGGGGGAGATTCTATATTTGGCACCTAAAAAAAATCAGTGTGGAAATCAGTGCTGACTAAGTTCTATAAGTGGTGCCTAGATTTAGGTGTTGTATATAGAATACATTTAGTTGAGATCTCAGCCCTATAACTACATGCCTCCATTTACACAAACAAATAGGAGGAAATATTTTTTTCACTCAGCGACTAGTTAAGCTCTGGAACTATTTGCTGGAGGATGTGGTACCGTATTTTTCGGACTATAAGACGCACTTTTTTCCCCCAAAATTTGGGAGGAAAATGGGGGGTGCGTCTTATAGTCCGAAGGTAGCGATTCCGGATCGCCCTCCCCCCCGAGTTCGGGATCGCCCTCCCCTACTCACGTCAGCGATGTTCCCTGGTGGTCTAGTGACGTCGGGGCAGGAAAGAGCCCCCTCTTTTCTGCCCAGCGCGCTGCTCTCCGTCCTCCTGTATGCTGCCTGACGGTCTCGGCGAGATTCAAAATGGCCGCCGAGAGTCTCGGCGGCCATTTTGAATCTCGCCGAGGCAGTCAGGCAGCATACAGGAGGACGGAGGAGGACGGAGAGCAGCGCGCTGGGCAGAAAAGAGGGGGCTCTTTCCTGCCCCGACGTCACTAGACCACCAGGGAACATCGCTGACGTGAGTAGGGGAGGGCGATCCCGAACTCGGACAAGACGCACCGGAGCACCTAGGTTTTAGAGGAGGGAAAAAGGAAAAAAAAAATTTTTCCTATTTCCCTCCTCTAAAACCTAGGTGCGTCTTATAGTCCGAAAAATACGGTAATCACTCAACGATTTGTTAAGCTCTGGAACTCTTTGCCGGAGGATGTGGTAACAGCAGTTAGCATATCTGTGTTTAAAAAAAGGTTTGGACAAGTTCCTGGAGAAAAAGTCCATAGTCTGGTATTAAGAGACAGATATGGGAAAGCAACTAGTTGCCCTGGGATTTGTAGCATAGAATGTTGCCAGGATTTGGGTTTCTGCCAGGTACTTGTGACCTGGCTTGGCCACTGTTTGGAAAACAGGATACTGGACTAGATGGACCATTGATTTGACACAGTATGACAACTCTTATGTTCTTTTAAAAATGTGGCATAAATCCCAGCACGCAGATTTAGGTGCACTGGGCCATATTCTATAACGATGCATGTAAATTTTGGAACACCCACGAAACACTCATTTCCCTGCCTATAACCCTGCTGCTTTTTGCCTGCGCATGTTCGAAGTTAGGCACACTGCATTGCAGAACACACTTAGCAAGTTGTGTGTGTAAATTCTAATTATTGCCAATTAGTGCTCATTATTGCTTGTTAAGAGCTGTTATCAACACTGATTAGCTTGTTAAGCCAATTAAGTTATGTGTGTTATTATAGAATATGCTTAGATTTTGGCACCGATCTCTAGACACGCAATATAGAATCCGGGGGTTGGTGTCTCCACCGTGGAAAGCAGACTGTGGAGTACCTCAAGGATCACCATTATCACCAATACTCTTCAACATGATGAGGATCCCACTGGTAAAGTCCTTATCCAATCGAGGCCTTAGCCCATTCATCTATGCAGATGATGTTACAATCTTCATTCTCTTCAGACATGACTTGACTGAAGTAACTAATGAAATCAATGATGGCCTGAACATCATGGACTCTTGGGCAAACTCATTCCAAGTGAAACTGAACACTGAAAAAACACACTGCCTTATCCTCTCATCTCAACATAACTTCAAACCCGCAACCATAAACACCCCAGGACATGCACTCCCTATCTCAGACAGCCTAAAAATACTCGGAGTCACAATCAACCGCAACCTCACTCTCAAGAGTCAAGTAAAAACCGTAATAAAGAAAATGTTCTACTCAATGTGGAAACTCAAACGAATAAAACCTTTCTTCCCGAGGGATACCTTTCATAAACTAACACAATCAATGGTCCTCAGCCATGCAGATTACTGCAACGGAATCTATGCGGGATGTAAAAAACAACTCACAAAAAAACTCCAGACCGCCCCAAAACACAGCAGCCAGACTAATATATATGGTAAAACATGATTCAAAAGCACTAAACCCCTTCGAGAAAAGCTGCACTGGCTCCCAATCAAAGAACAGATCATCTTCAAAATATGCCCATTGGTCCCCAAAATCATCTACGGCGTAGTCCCAGGATACAGACCTAATAGATCTACCAACCAGAAACAGACTCGGATCAGCACGATCATACCTAAACCTACATTACCCAAACTGCAAAGGGCTATAATACAAAACAACTTATGCATCTAGCTTCTATTACATAAGCGCACAACTATGGAATGGACTCCCTTATGCAGTGAACACAATACATGACCATCTAAATTTCAGGAAGTCATTAGTAGAGGAGTGTGGTAGCCGTGTTAGTCCACTCTTAAGGTTATCAATAGAAATCAAACAAAATAAAACATGGAAAAGAAAATAAGATGATACCTTTTTTATTGGACATAACTTAATACATTTCTTGATTAGCTTTCGAAGGTTGCCCTTCTTCCTCAGATCGGAAATAAGCAAATGTGCTAGCTGACAGTGTATATAAGTGAAAACATTCAAGCATTACTATGACAGTCTGACAGGGTGGGAGGAGGGGGGTGGGTAGGAAGTCATTAAAAACCCACCTCTTCAAAAAAGCTTATCCCAATGATCCAACATAAATTCCCACACCCAGCAACACAACATAATCAAAAATCATACTGGACAATTTACTATCCTCTTTCCCCTCGACACCTGATTCACCTCTATCTCATTTGACCACAACACAATCTTGTATTTGTTATCAACTGAAATGGCAAACGCCTTTACGGTACTTTGTAAGCCACACTGAACCTGCAAATAGGTGGGAAAATGCGGGGTATAAATGTAACAAATAAATAAATAAATGTATTATTTGTCACGAGGGATAAAATTAGGGAGTGGAGGAGATGGGGGGATAGTCTTCTTGGTGAATGTTGCTTTTCAGTAGTCTTCCTGAAATGGCATCGCCACACTGGTGGGTTTTTTATGCTCAGGTTTTAATCAGTTTTGTTTTTAAAAAATTATGCTTTAGGAATATTATTTTGTGGATAGAAGGTAAGAATACTTCCAGACTTGGCTAAAGCTACTTAGTTGAAGAAGAAATCCATCCTTCAACTGAAAAAGAGGGTGCTCATTACATGGACAACTTTCCTTTTGAAATTACTCTGAAAATGTGTCATTTGCTACTGTGCAAATAAGTTTACCTTTCACCAAGTACAGTTGGAAAACTTTTCTTAAAGATAAAGTTCTCTCATGACAGATGGTTTCCTGTTCTGACTTGCTTTGTATCCTGTGAGAGTGGTTGGGGGGTTTTTTTTGAGTGGAAGGGAGGGCCAGGTAGGATTCTTATACCGCAGTTTGTGCCGTAGGTTACTATGCAAAGTTTCTTGATTTATTTTCTCTATATTGTCCTCTTCCCTTTTGTGATGTGCAGCTGAGATGAATTATTTCAAGTTATTTGTTTAGAAGTAAATTCTAATTTCATTAGTGTTATGTGATGTATTATTCACCTCTGCTTCATTTATTCTGTGAATCTGTATTTGAAAGTTCTAATAAATAAAGAGCAAGATTCCTCCATGAGGATTTTAAAGTCCATGTAATATTTGATAATCTCTGAATGCTTATTTCTAGTAGAATTAGCTTTGTTCACAAATATTTTTTATGAGTTTTATTCTTAGCTGTGCATTTTCTCTAGCAGAAATGTGCCAGTACTCAAATAACCAGCTATTGTTCCATGGGGGGGGGGGGGATCACCGAGGGGTCCTATTACTAAGGTGCACTGAAAAATGGCCTGTGGTAGTGATGGCCTGCGGTAGTGTAGGCGTGTGTTTTGGGTGCATGTAGAATCATTTTTCAGTGCATCTGCAAAAAAAATTGCCTTTTTAAAATTTTTGCCAAAAATGGACGTGCAGCAAAATGAAAATTGCTGCGCTTCCATTTTGGGTCTCACACCTTACCAGCCATTGACCTAGCGATAAAGTCTCAGGTGGTAATGACCTACGCACATCAAATGCCACTTGGCGCATGTCCGATACGTGCATCCGAAAATAAAAATTATTTTTGGGACGTGCGCCAAAAATGAAATTACCGCAAGAGCCATGCAGTAGCCAGGCAGTAACTCCATTTTGGCGCAGCTTAGTAAAAGGGCCCCTCAGTGATCACCCCACCCTTGAAGAATAGCCTGACATTTGAGTACTGGCACGTGTTGTGCCCCACAGTAACCAGTCACAGAATCTATGGAGGGAACATTGGTGTGCAGAGCCTGGGATTGCTCACTAATACATGGGGACCATGGGTCAATTTTAGCATGTAATGGAAAAGGTGCCAATACTCAGAATCCCCTACTACCCCCTGAAAAAAAAGCCCTGAATCTCAGTATCAGACACCCAGCCGTCCTCAATTTCTGACTCAGACTTGTACTTTTTTCATCTTAGCCAAAAAGAAAAGCCGAAAGAGAGCTTTCAAAGTTTTAGGCAAAGGATTCAGTAGAACAATTTTCAAAAGCTAGTCACCCATGCAAATGGCTATTTATATGGGTAAATAGTCGACTTGAAAATGGCCCATGAAATGTGTTTCACAGGGTACATACTTTTACTCCCATTTTTGTGGAGAAGCTCCCAGGCTGGGGCTAAATAATGGATGCTTTGTTTTACTCAGAAAATTACCCAAAAAGGCAGGTGCAAATTTCTGCATTTGCTTTTTCATTGGGTTATTTTCAAACAAAGTATACACATTCTATCCCTTTTTGCCCATTGATTTTGTACCAATTTTCAATGCACCTGTGGCCTGCAGAGTTTTGAAAACTGCCCTCCAGGAGTCTGATATGCAATAAAGAAGTGTCTGTGTTTCAGTTGTTCTGTTCAGAATTGTGGTCTGTAGGCACTGAGAAGTTTCCATACTTTGAAACAACCTGTAAAGAATTTAGGGACAACCAGTGCTTTTTTGTGCCGGTACGCAATGGTACGGCATACCGGCACCTTTTTTTGCCCCCCCCCCCCCCCAGCGACCCCCTGGCGAGTCCTGCACCTCCTCTCAGTCCCCTACTTACTTTTTTTTTTTTAAAGACTCAGCAGCGCGAACGGTGCAGGCAGCGATTGAAAGAGGCTGTCAGCATCGGAGCTTCCCTCTGCGAGTCCCGCCTATGTTGTTTCAACATCCTGTTTCCGCATAGGCGGGACTCGCAGAGGGAAGCTCCGACACTGACAGTCTCTTTCAATCGTTGCCTGCACCATTCTGCTGAGTCCGACACTGGCAGGCAATGGAGAAGGAGGACGGGCTGGAAGAAGAATCGCTGGACATGGGAGAGGGGAGGGCAGGGGAGAGAGGAGAATCGCTGGACATGGATGGGAGGGGAGGGCAGGGGAGAGAGGAGAATCGCTGGACATGGATGAGAGGGGAGGGCAGGGGAGAGAGGAGAATCGCTGGACATGGATGAGAGGGGAGGGCAGGGGAGAGAGGAGAATCGCTGGACATGGATGAGAGGGGAGGGCAGGGGAGAGAGGAGAATCGCTGGACATGGATAAGAGGGGAGGGCAGGGGAGAGAGGAGAATCGCTGGACATGGATGAGAGGGGAGGGCAGGGGAGAGAGGAGAATCGCTGGACATGGATAAGAGGGGAGGGCAGGGGAGAGAGGAGAATCGCTGGACATGGATAAGAGGGGAGGGCAGGGGAGAGAGGAGAATCGCTGGACATGGATGAGAGGGGAGGAGAGGGCATGGGAGAGAGGAGAATCGCTGGACATGGAGGGGAGGGCAGGGAAGAGAGAATTACTGGACATGGATGGGAGGGGAGGGCAGGGGAGAGAGGAGAATTGCTGGGCATGGAAAAGAGGAGAATCGCTGGACATGGATGAGAGGGGAGGGCAGGGGAGAGATGAGAATCGCTGGACAGGGATGGGAAGGGAGGGCAGGGGACAGAGGAGAATTGCTGGACATGGATGAATGGAGGAGTTGGCGGGGAGAGAGGAGAAATGCTGGACTTGGGTGGAGGAGAGGGGAGAAAGAATTATTGCTTTATATGGATACAGGGCAGGGAAGAGAGGAGAAATGTTGGACATAGGTGGAGGGAAGGAAAGAGGAGAAGTGCTGGACATAGGTGGAGGGAAGGAAAGAGGAGAAGTGCTGGACATGGCTGGAGGGGTGGAAAGAAAAAAGAAGATGCACATGGATGGAGATGAGGGAAAGAGAAGAAAGGAGAAAAACTGCACATGGATGGAGAAAATAGGCAAAAGCTGGATCCACGTTATACCTCCTCCAGTCAATTCCATGGAGGAGGACCCAGCTTTTACTTATGGATGTATGGCAAGAAATGAAGAAGAAAGGAGGAAAGTAAAGAAATAAATGGAAAGGAAGCTCTGGAAATGGAGTTAAGGGAACAGATAGAGAGCAACAGAATCAGAGACTGGGATGGATAGAAAAACAAAGTCACCAGACAACAAAGGTAGAAAAAATCATTTTATTTTCATTTTAGTGTTTGAAATATGTCCAATTTGAGAATTTACATCTGCTGTCTTATTTTGCACTGGGTATACTGGAGCTGTAACAGCTTACAGAAATGATTTCTGATGAAAAAAATCACATTATTTTTTTCTCCTATACTAGTATAATATTTTCAATGATGTCTGTTTATATGCGCCACGGATGGTATAAGGGGTGTGGCTAATGTGGGTGTGGCTATCATAGGGGTGGAGCCATATGTGGTGACCCTGCCCATAATGAGTACCGGCACCTTTTTTTTTTTGGAAAAAAAAAAGCACTGGGGACAACCATGTGTTAGCACCAGCAAGTTTGGGGGAGGCGGACATTTTTCCAGTGACAATATTATGCAAAGTAAAGGAAATGTTCCAAACACAAAGCCTTCTTTGAAACAAGAAGTTATTTAAAAAAACTGGAAAGTATGACACCAGATTCACACCTTTTCTTTATCTGGAGTGTAGGAAAATAATGACTTTCAGTTTTGTATTTATACATCCTGGTGTGGCAAGTGTTGCTTTCTCACACCTGCTTGAAAACCATTTTGCCTGTCAAAATAAGTTCCACTAAAGAAAGAATCCAAAACTAAATAAACCAGCTTTGAGTCTTGAATTGTTTTCTAAATATCAGAAACTATAAATCTCAAGAGACTGAGACACATTATGGATAATATTTTTAAAGCATCTCCAGTGTAAATGACAGCTAGTATAGGTAAATAGCAATTTTAAAACTCTACACATGGAGATCCACACCACAGAGAGATTTCAAGGGGGTATGGTTGGCGACATGGAATAGTGTGGTGTGTGGGTCCAGTGGTTCAAAATATAGACGTGTTCCCTTTTTCAGAAGGAGAATGCATGTGTTGGTAAAACATTGTCAATGTCAGCTTTTAAAACTGCCCAGAGACATGCATAATTGCTAGCATAAAAGGAAGGTGCAAAGACCAATGAAATACCAGGCCCCTCCCCCGCTCAAACCCTTATTTGTGACCCTAGAGGAAGTACTGCAAGACTATCAGTAGGCGTCAGAGATGCGATTTTGAACCCAGATTCCAATAGAGCAGGGACAACTGGGGATCACTCCTGCACCCCACAAACCACCAGGGAACCCTCAACAAGAGCCAGAGACATCAGAAGATATATATTCTGATTTTTGAGGAGGTCTTTGACCTATGAAGTGATTGTCATTTTTAAGTCATTGATACAGTTGAAATTGTTTTAACTGGAACTCTGAGGTCTTTTCCTCCTTATAGAGCTCTAGAACATTGAAAATTGCTTGATTTAAGGTATTTGACATGTTATTAGAGTTGGATTTTATTGTTGTGATCTTTAAATCTTTCCCCATACACTTTATGACAAAGGCCACTGATCATTTTAGTAACCGTCCTCCAAGCTGACTCCATTGTATGCAAATAGATCTCATGCATATACATTGGGGAAATTCTGAAAACCCAACTGGGTTGTAGCCCTCGAGGACCAAGGTTGCCCACCCCTGGTCTAGCGCCTGTGACATATTTCACAAACGCAGGGCTGTACTTACAAACTTATAGTAAGATTGACATATCTCTACCACATGATCAAGCATGTCAAAAACATATGGCACATGAATGGCAATGTCTCAAAATATTGCAATGTGAAACATATACATAGAGAAGCATACCCAAGGATGCCCATGAAGCTGAAAACGGCCCATACAAGCCCTCACCACCATGCCCTGCCCCCATAGGGCAAGTACATAGGGTCCGTAAGGTCCCCACAATGTCCCTGGTGTCCTTTTGATGCCTGCAGGGGAAAATGTCTAGCACCGCACGTGGCAACAGTACAAAATGCACACCAAGCGCTCCATAGTGGCGAGGTTCAGTGTCTTCACCAACCTTGCGCCCCACAAAGCTCTTCAGCAGCCTCCATTTTCTTTTGATGTCCTCTATATCTCTATGTGCATGGTAGACCGCATTAAGCTTATTGCATATGGTGACCCATTCTTTTGCCCCTGATATAAGCACATGTAGTTTGTTTTAGAGATTAGTGTACTTATATTTAACTGCCTTTCAAATAGTATTGTTAAGGCAGTGTACATAAAATAAAAACTGTACCTCTTGAGGGTAATTCTATAAAGGAGTGCCTATTTTAGGCAACAAAAATGCACCTATTTGGATCCTAATCTATAAAGAAAAGTAGGTACTTATTCTATTTTTTTTAATATAGGTCAAACACCCATGTATATTTTAGACAAGAGCACTTATACCAGCCATAGAACGTAGATTATGGTGGAAAGAACACATGTAGATTATAGTATTTTATCATCTATGCATATAACTGTATGTAAATGTGCATCCCACCCATGTACCAACCAAATTCCACCCATATGAACGTGCCATTGAATACTGTCACATAGTTACAGAATAGCACTTAGCCAGAAATTGCTCACTAGTGCGTGTATGTGTTCATATATGCATGTAATTGACTAGAATGCCAACATTTTTGTGCATTCTTACCAGCTAAATCTAGGTGGCTCCTATAGTTCCTGTTCTGACATAAAAAAATTACTTCTCATAACATTTTTAAAATGAAAACCAACAAAATTAAGTGAAAAGGAAAAGTTAAATAGACATACCAAATGCTTTACAATCATCAATGCTATGGGAACAACTATCCCTATATCAGACGATCTGAAGATCCTAGGAATTACCATACATCATGACTTATCCTTCGACAACTGGGTAGGAAACACTACAAAGAAAATGTTCCACATGATGTGGAAACTCAAAACATATAAAAAATTATTTTCCATGGGATGTTTTCAGTACTCTCGTCCAAACCATGGTCCTTGCCCATGCAGACTATTGTAATGGAATCTACATAGGATGTAAGGAACAAACCTTAAAGAAATGACAAACTGCTCAAAACACAGTAGCAAGACTCAAATATGGCAAAAAACTGATTTGAAAGAGCGAGACCACTACTCCAAAACCTACACTGGCTAACTATCAAAGCATACATATCCTTCAAGATCTGTACACTGGCCCATAAAATAATTTTAGGCTTCTCCCTGTATTACATGACCAACCTAATAATCCTACCATTATGCAATGCAACCAAGAGCACAAGATCCTACCTTACCCTCCACTTCCCCAGAACTGAAATACAAAACCACATACACAAGCTTCACATATGTCTGCACCAAAATCTGGAACTCTCTACCAAAAGACCTAAAGTTCATGCAATTCAGAAAACACCTGAAAGCCCACTTCTTCAGAACATTCCTCTCCAACGGACTCACTTAGTCAAGCAGATAACTGTTCAACACTCCGTAATCAGAATCTACATGGCTCCTAAACATGCAACCTGTTTTCCCTTAATTTAACTGTAAGCCACATTGAACCTACTACTAGGTTGGAAAATGTGGGGTACAAATATAGTAAATAAATAAATAAAATTTAGGTGCACCCATTCAGGCCACTTAAAACTAGGCCTAAATAACTTCACCTAAGTTAGGCGCAGATCGGGTGTATTCTATAATAGTGCGCATAGTTTTTTTAAATGCCCATAACCTGCCCATTACACTCATGGCCATGCCCCCTTTTCAACTGTGTGCACTGGAAATTAAATGCACCGCATTATAGAATATGCCTAGAAAGTTGTGCATGTTAATTGTAATTAAAGCCAATTAGTGCTGCTGCTACTACTACTACTACTACTATTTAGCATTTCTATAGCGCTACAAGGCATACGCAGCGCTGCACAAACATAGAAGAAAGACAATCCCTGCTCAAAGAGCTTACAATCTAATAGACAAAAAATAAATAAAGTAAGCAAATCAAATCAATTAATGTGAACGGGAAGGAAGAGAGGAGGGTAGGTGGAGGCGAGTGGTTACGAGTCAAAAGCAATGTTAAAGAGGTGGGCTTTCAGTCTAGATTTAAAGGTGGCCAAGGATGGGGCAAGACGTAGGGGCTCAGGAAGTTTATTCCAGGCGTAGGATGCAGCGAGACAGAAGGCGCGAAGTCTGGAGTTGGTAGTAGTGGAGAAGGGAACAGATCAGAAGGATTTATCCATGGAGCGCAGTGCATGGGAAGGGGTGTAGGGAAGGACGAGTGTGGAGAGATACTGGGGAGCAGCAGAGTGAGTACATTTATAGGTTAGTAGAAGAAGTTTGAACAGGATGCGAAAACGGATAGGGAGCCAGTGAAGGGTCTTGAGGACAGGAGTAGTATGAGTAAAGCGACCCTGGCGGAAGATGAGACGGGCAGCAGAGTTTTGAACCGACTGGAGAGGTGACTAAGTGGGAGGCCAGCAAAAAGCAGATTGCAGTAGTCTAAACGAGAGGTGACAAGGGTGTGGATGAGGGTTTTGGTAGAGTGCTCGGGAAGAAAGGGGCGGATTTTATGGATGTTGTAAAGAAAGAAACGACAGGTCTTGGCAATCTGCTGGATATGAGCAGAGAAGGAGAGAGAAGAGTCAAAGATGACCCCAAGGTTTCGAGCTGAGGAGACAGGGAGAATGAGAGAGCCATCAACAGAAATAGAAAACGGGGGGAGCGGGGAGGTGGGTTTGGGGGGGAAAATGAGAAGCTCGGTTTTGGTCATATTTAATTTCAGGTGGCGTTGAGACATCCAGACAGCAATGTCAGACAAGCACGCTGAAACTTTGGTTTGGATGCAAGGTGAAATATCAGGAGTAGAAAGGTAGATTTGGGAGTCATCAGCATAGAAATGGTAGGAAAAGCCATGGGATGAGATTAATGAACCAAGGGAAGAAGTGTAGATAGAAAAGTACCAATTATCAGCACTGATTGGCTTGTTAATCAATTAAGTTGTGCGTGCAATTTGGCCACATGGCCAAATGAGTGGGCACAGCTTAAGGCACCATATATAGTATATGGGGGTTTCTGTATTGTACATAAGTACATAAGTAATGCCACACTGGGAAAGACCAAGGGTCCATTGAGCCCAGCATCCTGTCCACGACAGTGGCCAATCCAGGCCAAGGGCACCTGGCAAGCTTCCCAAACGTACAAACATTCTATACATGTTATTCCTGGAATTGTGGATTTTTCCCAAGTCCATTTAGTAGTGGTTTGTGGACTTGTCCTTTAGGAAACTGTCTAACCCCATTTTAAACTCTGCTAAGCTAACCGCCTTCACCACGTTCTCCGGCAACGAATTCCAGAGTTTAATTATGCGTTGGGTGAAGAAATATTTTCTCCTATTTGTTTTAAATTTACTACACTGTAGTTTCATCGCATGCCCCCTAGTCCTAGTATTTTTGGAAAGCGTGAACAGACGCTTCACATCCACCTGTTCCATTCCACTCATTATTTTATATACCTCTATCATGTCTCCCCTCAGCCGTCTCTTCTCCAAGCTGAAAAGCCCTAGCCTTTTTAGTCTTTCTTCATAGGGAAGTCGTCCCATCCCCGCTACCATTTTAGTTGCCCTTCGCTGCACCTTTTCCAATTCTACTATATCTTTCTTGAGATGCGGCGACCAGAATTGTACACAATACTCAAGGTGCGGTCGCACCATGGAGTGATACAACAGCATTACAACATCCTCACACCCTAGGTAGCCACGCAGGAAGCTTTCTGCATCAGCTTTCCTACATTGACCACTTTGTTCTCTTTTCTATCACTTTTTAAAACTATGTAGCTGATGCACATTTGAAAAATTTAGGCCCTTGACCAGTATATCTTCATGCAGTTAAGACCATTTTGCTTTATTTTCTGGATTTCTCTGCAGTATATGAACAGATTTCTGTATTAATGCAGGAAGTCATGTAGCCAAAGCAAATATTTCTAGACATTTTCTGCACCACCACCAAAGCAAGGTGTTCCAGGAAATCTAAATTTCCTGAGCTAGGCAAATACACTACTTGAGAAAGTGACTGTACCTTGCCCCCACACACATTCTATACTATCGCCTTTCACCTTCTCGTGGCAGTTTCATGATACAGTCTGCTAAATAGGACTTCATTTCTGAATACAAACATTTCTGTGGAAACCCCCCCCCCACCCCCCCAACTCTAAATATCCTTTTGAGTTTATCATTTTCACCAGATTTTTATCTATTGACAGGCTGGTAGATGAATAAGTAGAAGCAAAAAATGCTTTGCTTTTTCTTTTTACAAAGAGACATCAACATTGCCTTAGCTTGCACAACTCCAAGGAAGGGTAGATGCTTGTGGAGTGGAGGAATGGCAACTGGTTAGTGCAGCGGGCTTTGATCCTGGCAACCTGGGTTCATTCCCACTGCAGCTCCTTGTGACCTTGGACAAGTCACTTAACCCTCCATTGCCCCAGGTACTAAAACTTAGATTGTGAGCCCTCTAGGGACAGAGAAAGTACCTGCATATAATGTGTTCAGCACTGCATATGTCTGGTAGCGCTATAGAAATGATTAATAGTAGTAGTATGCCTTTATCAACTATGTTAAGCAAAAACAAAGCAGGAAATAGACCAGGCAAATCCAGAGACAAATGAGGAGACTTCAGTCAATTATACACTCACGCATTTTTCACTTAAAGATCTTTTTAAAGACCACATTGTTCCTTTTTCTTGAATTTACGGTTATTGACCATTTGATGGTGTTGCATTTTATTTAAAGACTCCTGATGCAGGCTATCAGCCGAAACATGGTACTGTGTTGCGTCTTCACCAATAAATTGTTCATAATCGACTGAAGTCTCCTTATTTGTCTCTGGATTGCCTGGTCTATTTCCCACTTCTCTGTTTTTGCTGTTGTTTCCTTGTGGGATCTCGGTATACCCCCGTCTCAGCAGACTCTCACCTCAACTATATTAAAACATGCACTGAGACTGTCCCAGCAAAGGCGGTCTCTGCAGCACATCCAGTTCCCAATGTAACTATTGCCTGCTGGGTAATAGGGTGACTTACTATTGCCCTATGTAATAATTTAAAGTTAACAACTTTCAGACTGAACTCCCCTGAGCATACATTACCTCCCTCACCTGTGTTTTCCTTGGCTGAAAGTACTTTATGTGTTGTGAAAGAGCATGTGTGCTGTGGACAGTGAGGGGAGGATGGTTTTCATTATGGGAAATGTATCCAAGTAAATGCTTTGTTACCAGATCAAATTCCTCTGCATATTGTCAACACCAGGTAGAGTTAGGTGTGAAGACAGACTTTGTATAGGGCATCTAGTCAGAAAAGGGATGTCCAAGCTAGGACATTTAAACATTCTTTATTATTTCAAAAAAGGCTCACTGAAAGTGGAGCCTCTTGTAAAATATGTGTAAATGCATGCAAGAGTTTGTGTATATTGTGTAGTACATCCATCGAAGACAGCCATTTCTAAACAACCACATTTTTAAAAAGGGCAGTTTTGCACATGTGCCAAGTTGCCAACATTTATCTGTGTATAAGCTTAAGCTGCAGATTTTACAAAAATAGACATACAGGAAGAGCCAATTAAGAAGCCAAATTACATTTGTGTTTTTTTATTCTAGTCTATGTTTTGTATACTGCCCACATTCCACATAGGATTCATAATGGTTAACACTCAGATAAGGACCTCACCATCTGAGGGATGTATATCAGTTCAGTTGGAAGTAGCAGATAAATGGAACTAGATTTTTGGAACTACTAGTGTGTATGATATATTTACATACACTTTCGATAGTTTATACCCCTGACGCAGCCTGAGGGCGAAACGTGGCCACGTCGGGTATTGTTCCAATAAATACATTTGATTCCTCTGCTTTGTTGTTTTACATCTACTGTTTTGTAAGCAGTTGTGTGCCTTTTTGTTTTTTTTGTTAATCAAGAGCAAATTCATAAATAATCCCGTTATAACAAATATAGGTAAAACATAGGTAGGATGGAATTTGTCTTAGTTCACAAGGCAAAGTGTTCCAAATTCTTGCACCTTGAAACGGGAATGAGCGATCAACAACATACTTTAAACAGATATTCCTAAGTGAAGGGTATCCTGTTCAAAGAAAACCAGAATTATGTCTATAATATGGGATAGCAACAAAGTCAGTACTTCCTCTGAATTTTGGCCATAAATTGATTTAAAAACTAAACAAGCCAACTTAAACTTAATAAGTTTATTAACAGATAACCAACGGATATCTGTCAGAAATGGAGCAGCACTGTCAAGCTTACATTTGCTAAATATTAATCTAGCAGTGTCTGTAACAATTGCAACTTTTTCTGAAGTTTGGTTGAAATACTGCAATATAAAGAATTTGCAGTAATTAGTTGTGGAAGAAGAATTTCTTGTGTCATAATTCTACAGTTTTGTGAATTTACTGAAGAGCTCAAAGTCGTAGTCTATAAAATATTTTTGTTAATGCATTAATTTGTCTCTCAAAGAACAAATAAGAGTCTAGAATGATCCCAAGAACTTTAGAAAGATCCTCTATTTTCAAATTCTCACCAGAAGATAGTCCAAGTTCTTTTTTCAGAATATTTGCAAAGTCCGCAAACCATACGTTTTTTTTTTTGTTCTCTGTTCAACTTCAAACAATGTTTATTTGTCCAATTATCTATAAGCAAAATATGATGTCTTAAAGAAGTTAAAGTATCTTCAAACTTTGTAAAACTGGACTTGGTTTGGTAAAAAAATATCATTTGCATAAGATAAAACTGTAACCCCTAACTCTGAAAATAATTCAGCCAAATAGCCGAAGTAGACTTTAAATGAGGGCGGTGAACACTGTGGTACCCACAACCTGAGTTCTATCGAGATGACATTGAATTCTTTCTTCTCGCACAATATGTTGTTTTACTTAGAAATTGTTTGAACAAAGTCAGTACTGCACCTGTTATCCCTAATTCACTAAGGGCTCTCTTTACTAAGCCACGCTAGCGTTTTTAGAGCATGCTAAATGCTAGAGTCGCCAATATGTTCCTATGGGCGACTTAGTTTTTAGCGTGTGCTAATTAGTGTGGACTAAAAACGCTAACGTGACCATAATGCTGCTTAGTAAACAGGGCCCTAAGTCTAAGCAACAATGAGTGATTGATTGCATCAAACACTGCAGAGATATCAAACTGGAGCAAAGTAAACTGTTCCCCTCTACTCAAAATAGATTTAAGGTCTCATTTTTGAAAGAGAAAAATGTTCAAAAAATGGCACAAAGCGGCAGATGATGGTTTTCTTGCAAAAAATGTCCAAATCGCTATTTTAGCAACACATTTTTAAGACGTTTTTCTATGCAGTTTGGCTTCCAGAACCTCTCTCCAACATTTTCCTATGTCAGGGGTAGGCAACTCCGGTCCTCGAGAGCCGCAGGCAGGTCAGGTTTTCAGGATATCCACATTGAATATACAGGAGATAGATTTGCAAGCACTGCCTCCATGGTATGCAAATCTATCTCCTGCATATTTATTGTGGATATCCTGAAAACCTGACCTGCCTGCGGCTCTCAAGGACCGGAGTTCCCTAGCCCTGTCCTATGTCATTGGTACCTACATCTACCAAGACAGCTGTCTCCTCCCCAGCACTATCTAAAATCCTATCTAGGTGACACGAGGTCTGCCACCTTTGCACCAAGCAGGCAAGTCACCAGGTGATCCTCACGTCCACCAGCCACCCAGCTATCTACAGGCCTAATAATCGAATCATTAACAGCCGTCCTAACCCTTTCCTCCTGGGCAGAAGCTCCTGGAGACACATCCTCGGTGCAAAAGGATATTGCATCCTCTGGTGGGCTGGCCCTGACTACAGGATTAGTTCCAACTTCACCAGTGTGATGCTCTCCATTTAGGTGGCAATGAGATCCAGAGCTTAATGATTCGTTGAGTGAAAACATATTCCTTCTTTTTTGTTTAAAAAAATATTTCCATGTAACTTCCATGAGTGTCCCCTAGTCTTTCTACTTTTTGAAAGAGTTAAAAAAAAAAAATCGATTCACTTTTACGCATTCTATACCACTCAGGATTTTGTAGTCCTCAATCATATCTTTCCTTAACCATCTCTTTTCCAAGCTGATGAGCCCTAACCTCTTTAGCCTTTCCTCATATGAAAGGAGTTCCATCCCCTTTATCATTTTGGTCACTCTTCTTTGAACCTTTTCTAATTCCGCTATATCTTTTTTGAGATATGGCAACCAGAACTGAATGTAATACTCAAGGTGAGGTCGCACAATGAAGTGATACAGAAGCATTATAGTATTCTTGGTCTATTCTGGTTTTTATGAATTGCGCTTCAGGTGACCAGAAAATGGTTGCTTAAATGCAAGAGACAACTTACAGGTAGAAAGAATCATCGGTGCACTTATGGGGCCTTAAGTTGAGAATTCTTTATCCAGGCCCCTCCCAGCCCCATCAGAGAATCCACAATTAATTAATTCATCTTTGTCTTATCAGGCCGACTTGTTATGGAATGCATTACCATTGATCAGTTAGAGATTATTGCCAGGTTAGGAACTATCTGAAGACGTTTTTATTTGCCAAGTTTGTAGCCCAACATTAATGTGGTGTGCCCTCGGCTCTTGTTTGCTAATTTGTAAGTTACGTTCGAGTACACTGGTTATGTTGCTTCGGCAGGGCCACTGAGAGGATGCTCTAGTTTCTTTTTTGTTACCCTCATTGAACTATTTAGGTATACACGGGCTAGAAGACTTCGATGTAATATAATTTAATGTACAGGGTCAGATTCCCCATTTGTCAGAGCATCATGGGAATGAGGTTCTCAAGACAGGGCAGAGAAGTTCCTGTCAGAAAGTGAGTGGCATTAAGGATGTGCCTGAGAGGGGGCACTGTCCAGTCACTGGGCTAGCAAAGGCCTTCTGGAACGACACAATGATAGAGATCTCAGAGGAAGCAAATGGGGCGACCCAAGTATTTAGGTGGCGATACCTTTTTTCTACTGCTTAAAGTTCAAAATTTTAGTTTTGGCTTAGCCCTTTGACACGTAAAGAACACCTAAAATCTCACATCCCAACTTGGGCACTGCATTTAGTGACAGGCACAGTTATGATTCCCTTTCACAAAGCGTCAGTAAGCCAAATGCGGAATTATCTCCAGCCCAATACAGCCACCAGAGGTAGTTCCGCCTCAAGCGTGCACCATTTCTGGCACACCGGAATTTTTTTTTTATTTTATAGCATGGCACTAACCCAGTGGTAATCGAGTAACGCTGCACCCTGCCCAGTTACTGCTGGATATTTAGATTGTACGCTCTTTTGAGCAGGGACTGTCTCTTTGTGTCAGGTGCTCAGCACTGCATGCGTCTGGTAGCTCTATACAAATGCTAATAATAATAATTACTACGGGAGCCCTTACTGCCACCTCAATGGGTGGTGATAAGTGCTCCCCCGCACGGCCACGCAGTAAGCGTAATCTTACTGAATGGCCATTTTATTTAGGGTCTTAGAAGCTGAAGGTTTAACAATGTTTGTACATCTTATATTCTATATATTATTGTCTCTCTCATCCGTAAAATTACAAAAGGAGGAAAATAAAGACTTCAAATGTACCACCATGGCAGCAAGCTATAAAATCTTTATGCCCGCATATTTCGGACTCCAATCATATCACTGGTCTTAAAAAAAAAAAAAAAAAAACCAAAAACCTCCTTGCAGAATTTCTTAACAATTTTTTGTGTGACTTTTTAAATTATTATATATCGTACAGTCATACAATCTTCTTGCAATATATCTTTATCGCATTCTATTTAGATATACAAAGTTTAATATTCAAGCACTTAGCTCTTCATTCTTTTGCCTCATTTTTTTTAAGGAGCTTGTTACCCACTGCAGTAAAAAGGGCCCTGGTGTGTGGGTAAAATGGCCCCCGCCACTACTGCAGGATCCCTTTTCCCCACAGCTTAGTAAAATGACCTCTATGCTATTATGTGCCTGCATATCATTAAAAGTTATGCTTGAGTCAAATCTCTTCAAATGTACCTGTGCTATTAAAACTTGATTTTTTTATTTTTTTGTAAAGCTTTTGCTAAGTAAATTGTTGGTGACTGGTTATCACACTTTTTCTGATCTTACTGGTTTAATATACATTAATCATCATATTCCAGATTAATTTGGTTTGATGTTTTTATACCTATTGATCCGATTTAACTATGGAGTGCCTGAGGAGGAGGGGATTCTGCTTAATTGTTTCCCACTTTGTTTTGGAGAAGCACACTACAATTAACTATAAAATAATGAATTAAGTTAAGGAATGCAGAGAACCAGGGACACCTGAGTTTAAATCCTGCTTCTGGTAAGTTCTTTCCCCTGCTCTGCCTTAAGTACAACTTAGACTGTTAAGCCATCTTGAGAAGAGATCTGCTAACCATATCAGAATATGAAAACTGCCTTAAACTCATATTTGAAAAAGGTGACTGACTAAATCCAAACAGGCAAACTTCAGGGTGTACTAAAGTCCTTCCAATAATCTTCCATCTTCAAACATTCATTAGCTGGATAAAAGATGGCCTATCTACCCAAATCTTCTGTTGATTGTGTTTAACTGGTTGTATTTTGGCATACAAAATGTATTCCCAAGAAACCTTCTAGGCCGCTGAGGTTATAAAACCCTCCAGTGAAGGTTCTACCATACCTGTATGGTTTATTTTTTCACTTTTATATTCTGCATCTTATTTTCTCTGACACTCATAGCAATATGAGCTTGAGCCCATGTGTGCAGTGCAGTGAAGATCAGTTAGAGTTGAAAAATGAAAGCATTTTCAGAAAATACACAGAGACAAGTGGGTATCTGCCCTGTTTTTTATGAATCCCTCTCCAGGTGACTAAGGGGGTCTTTTACTAAAGATTAGCTTGAGTTATCTTCAGAAGGGCCCATAGAAATAAAATGGACCCTGCTGCAGATAACTCAAGCTAATCTTTAGTAAAAGACGGTCTCATTTATCAGCTGCTGCCAGAAAATGATTGCTCAAATGCAAAAGGCAACTTACTTACAGGTAGAAAGAATCATCGGTGCTCCTCTGTGTGTCCCAGGCAGTCTTCTCTGAACCTGCCAGCTGCAGTATTGCTGAGAAAGGGCAAAGTCACATCACAAATAACAGGCACACTGCTGCAAAGACCAACCACATCCTTACTTTCCTGTTTATGAAAAAAAGAAAGGTAAAAACCACCACACCACCTAACAAAGCACAAGTGTAAGGTGGGGCTGCGTAAGTCTGGCCTGCTGCATTCACTGTTTAATAAAATATATAGACAAAAACTGGAAGTGGCCACTATGGCAAGCCATGTTTCTGAGTGTGAAAAAGCTAATGGAAAGAGACCTTCACTTTTTGCTCAGAAAGCCACACATGCTGGTGATACCAACTCCTGTGGTACCACTTAACCACCTTGCACTCTGTTCCTCAGTCACATAGCTGGAAAGACTATAGTTAAATACAACTGTTCACCACACAAGTAGATACATATAAGGCCTCTTTGGGTACAAGCCGTGTAGTACTATTTCCATCATGATTTCTGCTTCCGCAGCACACTTAGTTTGTAGTTTATTAAAACTTGCTATACTGACAATGCGACAACTTTAAAATTTGAGGTTAAACAGGCATAACTAAGAAATTCTGCTAATAAAACTCAGTAATGAGCATTCTAGTAGGAAGCTGCTTTTATTTTTTACATTTAATGTTCTTTACAGTTGGAGGAAAGCCAACCGGTCAGCTGAGCATATGCAGAACAGTCAATCGCCAAACGTGGCTGCTCTGCGCATGCTCAGAGCAGTGCATGCTAATATGGCTTTCATGCATGCATACAAGCTGCATGTAGCTTTTTTCCCCCCAAACTTATCAGCGGCACAAGCGCTTTTCATGTGCAGGAAGCTCTACAAAGCAATGATGGCAGCAGCAAGACTGATTTCTGGACAGATGTGCTCTCCCCCTGCCCGGCAGCAGCATGGAACTGCAGTCTGACCACAAGTGTCTCCTGTGCCTGACACCAAGGAGCCCAAACAGGTGCTGTCAGTCCTCCCTATAGTGTTCTTCAGCCCAGCGGCAGCAAGCCGGGGCTGCAGCAGCTGAGAAAACTGAGCTAGTGCCAGTTTCCGCCTAGAAAAACCTGACCTGCTACTACCCAGAGCCTATCATGCTGTACATGGGCTCTTTCCACATGTGAGCAGGGGCCTCTGAACTGTGGTAGTGCTACACTCACCCTCAGATCCTCCTGTTGACTCCACTGCCAAAAAGCAGCTGCCATGTAATGACAGCTCCTGACCACCTGTAATAATTTCATCCTAAAGGTAGGTGGTCCTTTCTGTGCATCATTCGGAATGCAATTTGAATAGTAATTAGCTCATTCAAATAAATTAAAATAACTTTGCATACAATTCTTGTTGGCTGCTACTGTGACAGGAAAAGACGGCAGAACTTCTTTGTGCTTGTCTCGCTGAAATCCGTGCTTGCTAAACTGGCTAGAACCAGTAAACAAAAAAAACAAACAAAAGAAGCACATTGCTGGCTCAGTAAGTTTTGTGCATCTGAGCCTCAGTCAGAAAGAGTACCCTTTCTGTGGAATGCTCTCCTCTTGGCTCTTCAATCCAAACAGTCCTTTTGCAAATACAAAACTCATTTAAAAGACAGATTTCTTTACTCTTGCCTTTGGGGTCTTTCAGGGGGACTAATTCTGGTGATTGGGGGGGGGGGGGGGAAGGTCTGCATTGGACAGTAGTACTGCAGCCCATCTGCTATCTTGCCGTTTGTTTCTCTGGATGAATGATCTCTGTTCTGTACCTTGTGGGGTTCCTTTCTACCTGTTTAAATTTTACTGTGAATTGCCTTGATTTGCCTTGAAACTAAAGTTGGATCTTATTAAATGTCAATAAACCATAAACCAGTAATCTAATTGTGACAGCAAAAGTTATTACTACTAAGTCACACTGAAATTTTATTCAATGCATGGTGTTTGTAAGATTTTGCCTCTTTTAATCATTTCTCTCACCCTAGATGCACACTGTATAAGTGCCACTAGGCAGAATAGGCATCCATCTAAGGCGGCAGCATTTGGGGGTCAGCAGAACTACAGGAGAGCATTATCTCATCTCCTATTCCCTACTCTGATCCACGCCCAGCATCTCTTCCCTTTGCCTTGCCACAGCCACACTTCTTCCCAAGCCCAGGCTCAAAAGGAACTCAATGATGGTGTGGTCTGTGCTCAAACATTGCTGTGACCTGCCCCCCCCCCCCCCCCCCGCTGCATCAAGGACAGGGGGAGGGATGAAGGAATGTTTGAGCTCACCTGTGTTGAAAGGCCCCGCACAGGTGCCAAGTCCCTTTTGAGCTTCAGTACAGGAAAAGGTAGGGTAGCTGTGGTGGTAAGGGCAAGGGAAGAAGGAAGGGAGATGAGATGTTGGACCAGGGGAGAGAAGAGTAGGAAAGGGAAGGAGACACGCTAGATCCTGGGGGAGGGAGGGAGGGAGGGAGGGGGCGACTCTGGATCAGGGGGAAGGAGCTGGCATATAGGCTTAGAGAGGGGAAGGGCAGATGTTTGCCACCAGATTGGGAGGTATGGAAGGAAGTGGATTTGCTGTCCATCTGGAGAGGGTTAAGAACATAAGAATAGCCATACTGGGTCAGACCAATGGTACATCTACCTACCTCAGTATCCTGCTTTCAATAGAGGCCAATCCAAGTACATGGCAGAAACCCACATAGTAGCAACATTACATACTACCAATCCAAGGGCAAGCAGTAGCTTCCCTATGTCTGTCCCAATAACAGACTATGAACTTGTCCCTTTAAACCCAGATACGTTAACCGCTGTTACTACATCCTCTAGCAAAGAGTTCCAGAGCTTAACTATTCACTGAGTGAAAAAATATTTCCTCCTATTTGTTTTGAAAGTATTTCCATGTAACTTCATTGAATGTCCCCTAGTCTTTGCACTTTTTGAAAGAGAAAAAAAAATAGATTCACTTCTATTCGTTCTACACCACTCAGGATTCTGTAGACAAGATAGAAAGAGGAAGAGGCTGCTGGCTGGCTAAATGGGGAGAGGAAGAGGCTGCTGGCTGGCTAAATGGGGAGGGGTGAGGGGAGACGGTAGAGTACAGTGGGTGGTAGGGTCTTGAGCCACTCTGCAGGGGGGAGGGCACAGAGAGGACATTGGTTAAAATCACCTAGGATCAGATGCACTTTGGCTGGCCCTGTCCATTAACAACTCAGGAACTTTTACCAGACTCAAAAGCTGGAGAAAAAAAAAAACTCAGAAAACTGACCCTGAACACTGCTCTTTGCTGGGAGACACCAAAAGAGTGGCCAGAGCCAGCATATTCCCTCTTACATAAGTACATAAGTATTGCCACACTGGGACAGACCAAAGGTTCATCAAGCCCGGGATCCTGTTTCCAACAGTGGCCAATCCAGGTCACAAATACCTGGCAATATCCCAAAAAAGTTCAATACATTTTATGCAAATTATCCCAGAAATAAGCAGTGGATTTTCCCCAAGTCAATTTAATAATGGTCTATGGACTTTTCCTTTAGGAAGCCGTTCAGACCTTTTTTTTAAACCCTGCTAGGCTAACCACCTTTGTCACATTCTCCGGCAACGAATTCCAGAGTTTAATTACATGTTGACTGAAGAAAGATTTTCTCCAATTTGTATTAAATTTACTACTTTGTAGCTTCAGCGCATGCCCCCTAGTCCTAGTATTTTTGGAAAGAGTAAACAATTCACGTCTACCCGTTCTGCTCCACTCATTAATTATAGACCTCCATCATATCTCCCCTTAGCCGTCTTTTCTCCAAGCTGAAGAGCCCTAGCCATTTCAGCCTTTCCTCATAGGCAAGTCATCCCATCCCCTTTATTATTTTTGTCACCCTTCTCTGTACCTTTTCTAATTCCACTATATCTTTTTTGAGATGCGGTGACCAGAATTAAACACAATATTTGAGGTAGGGTCGCACCATGGACTGATACAAAGGCATTATAACTTTTGTTTTCCATTCCTTTCCTAATATCTAACATTCTATTTGCTTTCTTAGCCACCGCAGCACACTGTACATAAGTACATAAGTATTGCCATACTGGGACAGACCAAAGGTCCATCAAGCCCAGCATCCTGTTTCCAGCAGTGGCCAATCCAGGTCTCAAGTACCTGGCAAGATCCCAAAAATGTACAGTACATTGTATGCTGCTTATTCTAGAAATAAGCAGTGGATTTTCTCCAAGTCCAATTTAATAATGGTCTATGGACTTTTCCTTTATGAAGCCATCCAAACCTTTTTAAACCCCACTAAGCTAACCGCTTTTAATACATTCTCTGGCAACGAATTCCTGAGTTTAATTACAATTTGAGTAAAGAAATATTTTATCTGATTCGTTTTCAATTTACTAGTTTGTAGCTTCATTGCATGCCCCCTAGTCCTAGTATTTTTGGAAAGAATAAACAAGCAATTCACGTCTACCCGTTCCACTCCTCATTATTTTATAGACCTCTATCAAATCTTCTCTCAGCCATCTTTTCTCCAAGCTGAGCAGATGGTTTCAACGTATCATCAACAACAACATTGAGATCCCTTTCTTGGTCGGTGACTCCTAACGTGGAACCTTGCATTATGTAGCTATAGTTTGGGTTCCTCTTTCCAACATGCATCACTTTGCACTTGCTCACATTAAATGTCATCTGCCATTTATACGCCCAGTCTCGTAAGGTCCTCTTGTAATTTTTCACAATCCTCCCACGATTTAACAACTTTGAATAACTTTGTGTCATCAGCAAAATTACCTCACTAGTTACTCCCATCTCTAGATCATTTATAAATATGTTAAAAAGCAGCAGACCCAGCACAGACCCCTGGGGAACACCACTATCTACCCTTCTCCGTTGAGAATACTGACCATTTAACCCTACTCTCGGTTTCCTATCCTTTAACCAGTTTTTAATCCACAATAGGACACTATCTCCTATCTCATGACTCTCTAATTTCTTCTGCAGTCTTTTATGAGGTACTTTGTCAAATGCCTTTTGAAAACCCAGATACACAATATCAACCGGCTCGCCTTTATCCACGTTTGTTCACCCCTTCAAAGAAATGTAATAGATCGGTGAGGCAAGATTTCCCTTCACTAAATCCATGTTGGCTTTGTCTCAATAATCCATGCTTTTGAATATGCTCTGTAATTTTGTTCTTTATAATAATCTGTCTCCCCCTGTGCTTTGTACTAAACCCCATCAGACAACAGACTTGATCATGAAATCTCCCACATTGCAGCAGTGTAAGCTATGGGGCTTGCCTCAGGTATGGTTTTCTTTTAACTATCAATTGGCATTATCAAAGATGCAGGTATATGTCCAATGTTCTATGCATGTCTTTGTCATTGTTTATGTGGAGGGGCATTTTTGAAAAAAACGCCCAAATCAGAATTTGGACATTTTACAAAGACGACCAAATTCCAAACAGGAAAGAAGTCATTTTCGAAAAAGATGGATGTCTTTCTTTTGTGTTTGAAAATACTATGGACGTTTTGTGATTTGGACGTCTTTTTTTTTTTTTAATGGCCAAAAAATAAGTGTGTAAAATGTCCAAAATCAAGCTATTGGGACATAGTAGGAGTCAGGATTTTTAGTAGACTGGTCCCCCTGATATCCCAGGACAGCAATAGGGCACCCTAGGGGGCACTGCAGTGGACTTCATAAAATGCTCCCAGATACACACCTGACCATTGCTCCCTTACCTTGTGTGCTGAGCCCCCCAAAACCCACTACCACCAACTGTATACCACTACCTTGCGGGTGAAGGGGGCACCTATACGTAGGTACAGTGGGTTTCTGGTGAGTTTTGGAGGCCTCGGTTTCCTCCACAAGTGAACAGGTAGTGGGGATATGGGCTTGAGTCCACCTGTCTGAAGTACACTGCAGTTACTACTAAACTACTCCAGGGACCTGCATGCTGCTGTAATGGACCTCAGTATGACATCTGAGGCTGGTAGTGTTCTTCAACACACTTTATGGGGGCGGGAGGGGGTTAGTGACCACTGGGGGAGTAAGGGGAGGTCATCCCTGATTCCCTCCAGTGGTCATCTGGTCATTTGGGGCACCTTTTTGTGCCTTATTCGTAATAAAAACAGGTCTAGCTCAAAACGTCTAAGTTTTAGTCCTGGACGTTTTTGCTTTGTTCCATTATGGCTGAAAGACGTCCAAGTCTTAGGAACGCCCAAGTCCCGCCTTGAATACGCCCCTGACATGCCCCTTGAGATTTGGACGTCCTTCTGACGGACTTCAGAGAAAGACGTCCAAAAAGAGGTTTCGATAATACTGATATCTCACCTTGCATCCAAACCAAAGTTTCAGTGTGCTTGTCTGACATTGCTGTCTGGATGTCTCAACGCCACCTGAAATTAAACATGACCAAAACCGAGCTACTCATTTTTTCCCCCCAAACCCACCTCCCCCCTCCCCCCGTTTTCTATTTCTGTTGATGGCTCTCTCATTCTCCCTGTCTCCTCAGCTCGAAACCTTGGGGTCATCTTTGACTCTTCTCTCGCCTTCTCTGCTCATATCCAGCAGACCGCCAAGACCTGTCGTTTCTTTCTTTACAACATCCGTAAAATCCGCCCCTTTCTTTCCGAGCACTCTACCAAAACCCTCATCCACACTCTTGTCACCTCTCGTTTAGACTACTGCAATCTGCTTCTTGCTGGCCTCCCACTTAGTCACCTCTCCCCTCTCCAGTCGGTTCAAAACTCTGCTGCACGTCTCGTCTTCCGCCAGGGTCGCTTTACTCATACTACCCCTCTCCTCAAGTCACTTCACTGGCTCCCTATTCGTTTTTGCATCCTGTTCAAACTTCTTCTACTAACCTATAAATGTACTCACTCTGCTGCTCCCCAGTATCTCTCCACACTCATCCTTCCCTACACCCCTTCCCGTGCACTCCGCTCCATGGATAAATCCTTCTTATCTGTTCCCTTCTCCACTACTGCCAACTCCAGACTTCGCGCCTTCTGTCTTGCTGCACCCTACGCCTGGAATAAACTTCCTGAGCCCATACGTCTTGCCCCATCCTTGGCCACCTTTAAATCTAGACTGAAAGCCCACCTCTTTAACATTGCTTTTGACTCATAACCACTCGCCTCCACCTACCCTCCTCTCCTCCTTCCTGTACACATTAATTGATTTGATTACTTTATTTTTTGCCTATTAGATTGTAAGCTCTTTGAGCAGGGACTGTCTTTCATCTATATTTGTGCAGCGCTGCGTACGCCTTGTAGCGCTATAGAAATGCTAAATAGTAGTAGTAGTGATTTGGACGTTTCTGTGAGATAAACGTCCAAATGCTGACATGTCACTTTTTGGACGTCTATCTTTTTTGAAAATGAGCCCAATAGTATGTTTGCCATTTTATTTGACTTTTTTGTTGGATGTGCAGTTTTTAAACTTAAATGAATACTCCAAACAGCCCAGAACACAGCGGCCAGACTAATATTCGGAAAACCAAAATATGAAAGCACAAAGCTCCTACGAGAGAAACTGCACTGGCTCCCACTCAAAGAACAAATCACGTTCAAAGTATGCACCCTCGTCCATAAAATTATCCATGGAGATGCCCCAGCCTACATGTCAGACCTAATAGACCTGCCACCAAGGAATGCAAAAAAATCTTCTCGAACATTCTTTAATCTTCATTTCCTCAACTGCAAAGGTCTGAAATACAAATTAACACACGTCTCCACCTTCTCTTACACGAGCACGCAACTCTGGAACGCGCTACCAGGCTATTTGAAAGCGACCTATGAACTGACCAACTTCCGTAAACTACTAAAGACTCATCTCTTTGAAAAGATATACCACAAAGAATAAAATATGTAAAATCTCCAAATACACCTAGAAACGTTGTAATGCGTCTATTGTTTTACAATGTCTCTGCTACACCATGATCGTGTATTTCTAATGTCTGATAATGTCTTCTGTAAAATCACTATCTTGTATTCATAATGTCTGTCACTGTCTTCTGTAATGCCACTATCTTGTACTTCATGACCATGTAACCCAAATCCTTCTGTAAAACCATATGTATATCCTTTTCTATTTCCAGTATTCATGATATATTGTAAGCCACATTGAGCCTGCAAAGAGATGGGAAAACGTGGGATACAAATACAATAAATAAATACTACTCCAGGATCTAAACAGTAGGTAAATATTCTGTTTATTCAAATACTGTAATACAAAATACTCATCAAACTGCTGCAATTAATAATTCACATTACATAGAAAATGTGCAAAGTAATTATTACAATTTATACAATTTCACAAAATATATATTCTCTTATCTATTTTGTCCTGATATATTACCTCTTAAAATGTAAGTTGCTCCAATCTAAAATATACAAAGAAAAGAATCCTATTTTATATAAATATATTTACAACTTTTTTTTTTTACAATGCACAGAATACTTTTCTTTACATTCAATGAAACATTAACATGTGATGAACTTAAGCTGTACAGCACTAGGTCTTTGTACTATTAGCCTGTCAATTGCAAGACTAATATCTAAATTTACAGTACTTGTCTTCATAATTTCTCCGCTAAGTCCACTAGAGACAAAACAGTCTTCATATTCCAGAGCGCCATGTTCCAGAAATATTGGTCATTAAGGTAATGAAGTCCTTGTATCAATGCTGGTGATACCAACTCCTGTGGTACCACTTAACCACCTTGCACTCTGTTCCTCAGTCACATAGCTGGAAAGACTATAGTTAAATACAACTGTTCACCACACAAGTAGATACATATAAGGCCTCTTTGGGTACAAGCCGTGTAGTACTATTTCCATCATGATTTCTGCTTCCGCAGCACACTTAGTTTGTAGTTTATTAAAACTTGCTATACTGACAATGCGACAACTTTAAAATTTGAGGTTAAACAGGCATAACTAAGAAATTCTGCTAATAAAACTCAGTAATGAGCATTCTAGTAGGAAGCTGCTTTTATTTTTTACATTTAATGTTCTTTACAGTTGGAGGAAAGCCAACCGGTCAGCTGAGCATATGCAGAACAGTCAATCGCCAAACGTGGCTGCTCTGCGCATGCTCAGAGCAGTGCATGCTAATATGGCTTTCATGCATGCATACAAGCTGCATGTAGCTTTTTTCCCCCCAAACTTATCAGCGGCACAAGCGCTTTTCATGTGCAGGAAGCTCTACAAAGCAATGATGGCAGCAGCAAGACTGATTTCTGGACAGATGTGCTCTCCCCCTGCCCGGCAGCAGCATGGAACTGCAGTCTGACCACAAGTGTCTCCTGTGCCTGACACCAAGGAGCCCAAACAGGTGCTGTCAGTCCTCCCTATAGTGTTCTTCAGCCCAGCGGCAGCAAGCCGGGGCTGCAGCAGCTGAGAAAACTGAGCTAGTGCCAGTTTCCGCCTAGAAAAACCTGACCTGCTACTACCCAGAGCCTATCATGCTGTACATGGGCTCTTTCCACATGTGAGCAGGGGCCTCTGAACTGTGGTAGTGCTACACTCACCCTCAGATCCTCCTGTTGACTCCACTGCCAAAAAGCAGCTGCCATGTAATGACAGCTCCTGACCACCTGTAATATTTCATCCTAAAGGTAGGTGGTCCTTTCTGTGCATCATTCGGAATGCAATTTGAATAGTAATTAGCTCATTCAAATAAATTAAAATAACTTTGCATACAATTCTTGTTGGCTGCTACTGTGACAGGAAAAGACGGCAGAACTTCTTTGTGCTTGTCTCGCTGAAATCCGTGCTTGCTAAACTGGCTAGAACCAGTAAACAAAAAAAACAAACAAAAGAAGCACATTGCTGGCTCAGTAAGTTTTGTGCATCTGAGCCTCAGTCAGAAAGAGTACCCTTTCTGTGGAATGCTCTCCTCTTGGCTCTTCAATCCAAACAGTCCTTTTGCAAATACAAAACTCATTTAAAAGACAGATTTCTTTACTCTTGCCTTTGGGGTCTTTCAGGGGGACTAATTCTGGTGATTGGGGGGGGGGGGGGAAGGTCTGCATTGGACAGTAGTACTGCAGCCCATCTGCTATCTTGCCGTTTGTTTCTCTGGATGAATGATCTCTGTTCTGTACCTTGTGGGGTTCCTTTCTACCTGTTTAAATTTTACTGTGAATTGCCTTGATTTGCCTTGAAACTAAAGTTGGATCTTATTAAATGTCAATAAACCATAAACCAGTAATCTAATTGTGACAGCAAAAGTTATTACTACTAAGTCACACTGAAATTTTATTCAATGCATGGTGTTTGTAAGATTTGCCTCTTTTAATCATTTCTCTCACCCTAGATGCACACTGTATAAGTGCCACTAGGCAGAATAGGCATCCATCTAAGGCGGCAGCATTTGGGGGTCAGCAGAACTACAGGAGAGCATTATCTCATCTCCTATTCCCTACTCTGATCCACGCCCAGCATCTCTTCCCTTTGCCTTGCCACAGCCACACTTCTTCCCAAGCCCAGGCTCAAAAGGAACTCAATGATGGTGTGGTCTGTGCTCAAACATTGCTGTGACCTGCCCCCCCCCCCCCCCCCCCCGCTGCATCAAGGACAGGGGGAGGGATGAAGGAATGTTTGAGCTCACCTGTGTTGAAAGGCCCCGCACAGGCGCCAAGTCCCTTTTGAGCTTCAGTACAGGAAAAGGTAGGGTAGCTGTGGTGGTAAGGGCAAGGGAAGAAGGAAGGGAGATGAGATGTTGGACCAGGGGAGAGAAGAGTAGGAAAGGGAAGGAGACACGCTAGATCCTGGGGGAGGGAGGGAGGGAGGGAGGGGGCGACTCTGGATCAGGGGGAAGGAGCTGGCATATAGGCTTAGAGAGGGGAAGGGCAGATGTTTGCCACCAGATTGGGAGGTATGGAAGGAAGTGGATTTGCTGTCCATCTGGAGAGGGTTAAGAACATAAGAATAGCCATACTGGGTCAGACCAATGGTACATCTACCTACCTCAGTATCCTGCTTTCAATAGAGGCCAATCCAAGTACATGGCAGAAACCCACATAGTAGCAACATTACATACTACCAATCCAAGGGCAAGCAGTAGCTTCCCTATGTCTGTCCCAATAACAGACTATGAACTTGTCCCTTTAAACCCAGATACGTTAACCGCTGTTACTACATCCTCTAGCAAAGAGTTCCAGAGCTTAACTATTCACTGAGTGAAAAAATATTTCCTCCTATTTGTTTTGAAAGTATTTCCATGTAACTTCATTGAATGTCCCCTAGTCTTTGCACTTTTTGAAAGAGAAAAAAAAATAGATTCACTTCTATTCGTTCTACACCACTCAGGATTCTGTAGACAAGATAGAAAGAGGAAGAGGCTGCTGGCTGGCTAAATGGGGAGAGGAAGAGGCTGCTGGCTGGCTAAATGGGGAGGGGTGAGGGAGACGGTAGAGTACAGTGGGTGGTAGGGTCTTGAGCCACTCTGCAGGGGGGAGGGCACAGAGAGGACATTGGTTAAATCACCTAGGATCAGATGCACTTTGGCTGGCCCTGTCCATTAACAACTCAGGAACTTTTACCAGACTCAAAAGCTGGAGAAAAAAAAAACTCAGAAAACTGACCCTGAACACTGCTCTTTGCTGGGAGACACCAAAAGAGTGGCCAGAGCCAGCATATTCCCTCTTACATAAGTACATAAGTATTGCCACACTGGGACAGACCAAAGGTTCATCAAGCCCGGGATCCTGTTTCCAACAGTGGCCAATCCAGGTCACAAATACCTGGCAATATCCCAAAAAAGTTCAATACATTTTATGCAAATTATCCCAGAAATAAGCAGTGGATTTTCCCCAAGTCAATTTAATAATGGTCTATGGACTTTCCTTTAGGAAGCCGTTCAGACCTTTTTTTTAAACCCTGCTAGGCTAACCACCTTTGTCACATTCTCCGGCAACGAATTCCAGAGTTTAATTACATGTTGACTGAAGAAAGATTTTCTCCAATTTGTATTAAATTTACTACTTTGTAGCTTCAGCGCATGCCCCCTAGTCCTAGTATTTTTGGAAAGAGTAAACAATTCACGTCTACCCGTTCTGCTCCACTCATTAATTATAGACCTCCATCATATCTCCCCTTAGCCGTCTTTTCTCCAAGCTGAAGAGCCCTAGCCATTTCAGCCTTTCCTCATAGGCAAGTCATCCCATCCCCTTTATTATTTTTGTCACCCTTCTCTGTACCTTTTCTAATTCCACTATATCTTTTTTGAGATGCGGTGACCAGAATTAAACACAATATTGAGGTAGGGTCGCACCATGGACTGATACAAAGGCATTATAACTTTTGTTTTCCATTCCTTTCCTAATATCTAACATTCTATTTGCTTTCTTAGCCACCGCAGCACACTGTACATAAGTACATAAGTATTGCCATACTGGGACAGACCAAAGGTCCATCAAGCCCAGCATCCTGTTTCCAGCAGTGGCCAATCCAGGTCTCAAGTACCTGGCAAGATCCCAAAAATGTACAGTACATTGTATGCTGCTTATTCTAGAAATAAGCAGTGGATTTTCTCCAAGTCCAATTTAATAATGGTCTATGGACTTTTCCTTTATGAAGCCATCCAAACCTTTTTAAACCCCACTAAGCTAACCGCTTTTAATACATTCTCTGGCAACGAATTCCTGAGTTTAATTACAATTTGAGTAAAGAAATATTTTATCTGATTCGTTTTCAATTTACTAGTTTGTAGCTTCATTGCATGCCCCCTAGTCCTAGTATTTTTGGAAAGAATAAACAAGCAATTCACGTCTACCCGTTCCACTCCTCATTATTTTATAGACCTCTATCAAATCTTCTCTCAGCCATCTTTTCTCCAAGCTGAGCAGATGGTTTCAACGTATCATCAACAACAACATTGAGATCCCTTTCTTGGTCGGTGACTCCTAACGTGGAACCTTGCATTATGTAGCTATAGTTTGGGTTCCTCTTTCCAACATGCATCACTTTGCACTTGCTCACATTAAATGTCATCTGCCATTTATACGCCCAGTCTCGTAAGGTCCTCTTGTAATTTTTCACAATCCTCCCACGATTTAACAACTTTGAATAACTTTGTGTCATCAGCAAAATTACCTCACTAGTTACTCCCATCTCTAGATCATTTATAAATATGTTAAAAAGCAGCAGACCCAGCACAGACCCCTGGGGAACACCACTATCTACCCTTCTCCGTTGAGAATACTGACCATTTAACCCTACTCTCGGTTCCTATCCTTTAACCAGTTTTTAATCCACAATAGGACACTATCTCCTATCTCATGACTCTCTAATTTCTTCTGCAGTCTTTTATGAGGTACTTTGTCAAATGCCTTTTGAAAACCCAGATACACAATATCAACCGGCTCGCCTTTATCCACGTTTGTTCACCCCTTCAAAGAAATGTAATAGATCGGTGAGGCAAGATTTCCCTTCACTAAATCCATGTTGGCTTTGTCTCAATAATCCATGCTTTTGAATATGCTCTGTAATTTTGTTCTTTATAATAATCTGTCTCCCCCTGTGCTTTGTACTAAACCCCATCAGACAACAGACTTGATCATGAAATCTCCCACATTGCAGCAGTGTAAGCTATGGGGCTTGCCTCAGGTATGGTTTTCTTTTAACTATCAATTGGCATTAGCAAAGATGCAGGTATATGTCCAATGTTCTATGCATGTCTTTGTCATTGTTTATGTGGAGGGGCATTTTTGAAAAAAACGCCCAAATCAGAATTTGGACATTTTACAAAGACGACCAAATTCCAAACAGGAAAGAAGTCATTTTCGAAAAAGATGGATGTCTTTCTTTTGTGTTTGAAAATACTATGGACGTTTTGTGATTTGGACGTCTTTTTTTTTTTTTAATGGCCAAAAAATAAGTGTGTAAAAATGTCCAAAAATCAAGCTATTGGGACATAGTAGGAGTCAGGATTTTTAGTAGACTGGTCCCCCTGATATCCCAGGACAGCAATAGGGCACCCTAGGGGGCACTGCAGTGGACTTCATAAAATGCTCCCAGATACACACCTGACCATTGCTCCCTTACCTTGTGTGCTGAGCCCCCCAAAACCCACTACCACCAACTGTATACCACTACCTTGCGGGTGAAGGGGGCACCTATACGTAGGTACAGTGGGTTTCTGGTGAGTTTTGGAGGCCTCGGTTTCCTCCACAAGTGAACAGGTAGTGGGGATATGGCTTGAGTCCACCTGTCTGAAGTACACTGCAGTTACTACTAAACTCCTCCAGGGACCTGCATGCTGCTGTAATGGACCTCAGTATGACATCTGAGGCTGGTAGTGTTCTTCAACACACTTTATGGGGGCGGGAGGGGGTTAGTGACCACTGGGGGAGTAAGGGGAGGTCATCCCTGATTCCCTCCAGTGGTCATCTGGTCATTTGGGGCACCTTTTTGTGCCTTATTCGTAATAAAAACAGGTCTAGCTCAAAAACGTCTAAGTTTTAGTCCTGGACGTTTTTGCTTTGTTCCATTATGGCTGAAAGACGTCCAAGTCTTAGGAACGCCCAAGTCCCGCCTTGAATACGCCCCTGACATGCCCCTTGAGATTTGGACGTCCTTCTGACGGACTTCAGAGAAAGACGTCCAAAAAGAGGTTTCGATAATACTGATATCTCACCTTGCATCCAAACCAAAGTTTCAGTGTGCTTGTCTGACATTGCTGTCTGGATGTCTCAACGCCACCTGAAATTAAACATGACCAAAACCGAGCTACTCATTTTTCCCCCCAACCCACCTCCCCCCCCCCCCCGCTTTCTATTTCTGTTGATGGCTCTCTCATTCTCCCTGTCTCCTCAGCTCGAAACCTTGGGGTCATCTTTGACTCTTCTCTCTCCTTCTCTGCTCATATCCAGCAGACCGCCAAGACCTGTCGTTTCTTTCTTTACAACATCCGTAAAATCCGCCCCTTTCTTTCCGAGCACTCTACCAAAACCCTCATCCACACTCTTGTCACCTCTCGTTTAGACTACTGCAATCTGCTTCTTGCTGGCCTCCCACTTAGTCACCTCTCCCCTCTCCAGTCGGTTCAAAACTCTGCTGCACGTCTCGTCTTCCGCCAGGGTCGCTTTACTCATACTACCCCTCTCCTCAAGTCACTTCACTGGCTCCCTATTCGTTTTGCATCCTGTTCAAACTTCTTCTACTAACCTATAAATGTACTCACTCTGCTGCTCCCCAGTATCTCTCCACACTCATCCTTCCCTACACCCCTTCCCGGCACTCCGCTCCATGGATAAATCCTTCTTATCTGTTCCCTTCCTCCACTACTGCCAACTCCAGACTTCGCGCCTTCTGTCTTGCTGCACCCTACGCCTGGAATAAACTTCCTGAGCCCATACGTCTTGCCCCATCCTTGGCCACCTTTAAATCTAGACTGAAAGCCCACCTCTTTAACATTGCTTTTGACTCATAACCACTCGCCTCCACCTACCCTCCTCTCCTCCTTCCTGTACACATTAATTGATTTGATTACTTTATTTTTGCCTATTAGATTGTAAGCTCTTTGAGCAGGGGACTGTCTTTCATCTATATTTGTGCAGCGCTGCGTACGCCTTGTAGCGCTATAGAAATGCTAAATAGTAGTAGTAGTGATTTGGACGTTTCTGTGAGATAAACGTCCAAATGCTGACATGTCACTTTTTGGACGTCTATCTTTTTTGAAAATGAGCCCAATAGTATGTTTGCCATTTTATTTGACTTTTTTGTTGGATGTGCAGTTTTTAAACTTAAATGAATACTCCAAACAGCCCAGAACACAGCGGCCAGACTAATATTCGGAAAACCAAAATATGAAAGCACAAAGCTCCTACGAGAGAAACTGCACTGGCTCCCACTCAAAGAACAAATCACGTTCAAAGTATGCACCCTCGTCCATAAAATTATCCATGGAGATGCCCCAGCCTACATGTCAGACCTAATAGACCTGCCACCAAGGAATGCAAAAAAAATCTTCTCGAACATTCTTTAATCTTCATTCCTCAACTGCAAAGGTCTGAAATACAAATTAACACACGTCTCCACCTTCTCTTACACGAGCACGCAACTCTGGAACGCGCTACCAGGCTATTTGAAAGCGACCTATGAACTGACCAACTTCCGTAAACTACTAAAGACTCATCTCTTTGAAAAGATATACCACAAAGAATAAATATGTAAAATCTCCAAATACACCTAGAAACGTTGTAATGCGTCTATTGTTTTACAATGTCTCTGCTACACCATGATCGTGTATTTCTAATGTCTGATAATGTCTTCTGTAAAATCACTATCTTGTATTCATAATGTCTGTCACTGTCTTCTGTAATGCCACTATCTTGTACTTCATGACCATGTAACCCAAATCCTTCTGTAAAACCATATGTATATCCTTTTCTATTTCCAGTATTCATGATATATTGTAAGCCACATTGAGCCTGCAAAGAGATGGGAAAACGTGGGATACAAATACAATAAATAAATACTACTCCAGGATCTAAACAGTAGGTAAATATTCTGTTTATTCAAATACTGTAATACAAAATACTCATCAAACTGCTGCAATTAATAATTCACATTACATAGAAAATGTGCAAAGTAATTATTACAATTTATACAATTTCACAAAATATATATTCTCTTATCTATTTTGTCCTGATATATTACCTCTTAAAATGTAAGTTGCTCCAATCTAAAATATACAAAGAAAAGAATCCTATTTTATATAAATATATTTACAACTTTTTTTTTTTTACAATGCACAGAATACTTTTCTTTACATTCAATGAAACATTAACATGTGATGAACTTAAGCTGTACAGCACTAGGTCTTTGTACTATTAGCCTGTCAATTGCAAGACTAATATCTAAATTTACAGTACTTGTCTTCATAATTTCTCCGCTAAGTCCACTAGAGACAAAACAGTCTTCATATTCCAGAGCGCCATGTTCCAGAAATATGGTCATTAAGGTAATGAAGTCCTTGTATCAATGCTGGTGATACCAACTCCTGTGGTACCACTTAACCACCTTGCACTCTGTTCCTCAGTCACATAGCTGGAAGACTATAGTTAAATACAACTGTTCACCACACAAGTAGATACATATAAGGCCTCTTTGGGTACAAGCCGTGTAGTACTATTTCCATCATGATTTCTGCTTCCGCAGCACACTTAGTTTGTAGTTTATTAAAACTTGCTATACTGACAATGCGACAACTTTAAAATTTGAGGTTAAACAGGCATAACTAAGAAAATTCTGCTAATAAAACTCAGTAATGAGCATTCTAGTAGGAAGCTGCTTTTATTTTTACATTAATGTTCTTTACAGTTGGAGGAAAGCCAAACCGGTCAGCTGAGCATATGCAGAACAGTCAATCGCCAAACGTGGCTGCTCTGCGCAATGCTCAGAGCAGTGCATGCGAATATGGCTTTCATGCATGCATACAAGCTGCATGTAGCTTTTTTCCCCCCAAACTTATCAGCGGCACAAGCGCTTTCATGTGCAGGAAGCTCTACAAAGCAATGATGGCAGCAGCAAGACTGATTTCTGGACAGATGTGCTCTCCCCCTGCCCGGCAGCAGCATGGAACTGCAGTCTGACCACAAGTGTCTCCTGTGCCCGACACCAAGGAGCCCAAACAGGTGCTGTCAGTCCTCCCTATAGTGTTCTTCAGCCCAGCGGCAGCAAGCCGGGGCTGCAGCAGCTGAGAAAACTGAGCTAGTGCCAGTTTCCGCCTAGAAAAACCTGACCTGCTACTACCCAGAGCCTATCATGCTGTACATGGGCTCTTTCCACATGTGAGCAGGGGCCTCTGAACTGTGGTAAGTGCTACACTCACCCTCAGATCCTCCTGTTGACTCCACTGCCAAAAAGCAGCTGCCATGTAATGACAGCTCCTGACCACCTGTAATAATTTCATCCTAAAGGTAGGTGGTCCTTTCTGTGCATCATTCGGAATGCAATTTGAATAGTAATTAGCTCATTCAAATAAATTAAAATAACTTTGCATACAATTCTTGTTGGCTGCTACTGGTGACAGGAAAAGACGGCAGAACTTCTTTGTGCTTGTCTCGCTGAAATCCGTGCTTGCTAAACTGGCTAGAACCAGTAAACAAAAAAAACAAACAAAAGAAGCACATTGCTGGCTCAGTAAGTTTTGTGCATCTGAGCCTCAGTCAGAAAGAGTACCCTTTCTGTGGAATGCTCTCCTCTTGGCTCTTCAATCCAAACAGTCCTTTTGCAAATACAAAACTCATTTAAAAGACAGATTTCTTTACTCTTGCCTTTGGGGTCTTTCAGGGGGACTAATTCTGGTGATTGGGGGGGGGGGGGGGAAGGTCTGCATTGGACAGTAGTACTGCAGCCCATCTGCTATCTTTGCCGTTTGTTTCTCTGGATGAATGATCTCTGTTCTGTACCTTGTGGGGTTCCTTTCTACCTGTTTAAATTTTACTGTGAATTGCCTTGATTTGCCTTGAAACTAAAGTTGGATCTTATTAAATGTCAATAACCATAAACCAGTAATCTAATTGTGACAGCAAAAGTTATTACTACTAAGTCACACTGAAATTTTATTCAATGCATGGTGTTTGTAAGATTTTGCCTCTTTTAATCATTTCTCTCACCCTAGATGCACACTGTATAAGTGCCACTAGGCAGAATAGGCATCCATCTAAGGCGGCAGCATTTGGGGGTCAGCAGAACTACAGGAGAGCATTATCTCATCTCCTATTCCCTACTCTGATCCACGCCCAGCATCTCTTCCCTTTGCCTTGCCACAGCCACACTTCTTCCCAAGCCCAGGCTCAAAAGGAACTCAATGATGGTGTGGTCTGTGCTCAAACATTGCTGTGACCTGCCCCCCCCCCCCCCCCCCCCGCTGCATCAAGGACAGGGGGAGGGATGAAGGAATGTTTGAGCTCACCTGTGTTGAAAGGCCCCGCACAGGCGCCAAGTCCCTTTTGAGCTTCAGTACAGGAAAAGGTAGGGTAGCTGTGGTGGTAAGGGCAAGGGAAGAAGGAAGGGAGATGAGATGTTGGACCAGGGGAGAGAAGAGTAGGAAAGGAAGGAGACACGCTAGATCCTGGGGGAGGGAGGGAGGGAGGGAGGGGGCGACTCTGGATCAGGGGGAAGGAGCTGCATATAGGCTTAGAGAGGGGAAGGGGCAGATGTTTGCCACCAGATTGGGAGGTATGGAAGGAAGTGGATTTGCTGTCCATCTGGAGAGGGTTAAGAACATAAGAATAGCCATACTGGGTCAGACCAATGGTACATCTACCTACCTCAGTATCCTGCTTTCAATAGAGGCCAATCCAAGTACATGGCAGAAACCCACATAGTAGCAACATTACATACTACCAATCCAAGGGCAAGCAGTAGCTTCCCTATGTCTGTCCCAATAACAGACTATGAACTTGTCCCTTTAAAACCCAGATACGTTAACCGCTGTTACTACATCCTCTAGCAAAGAGTTCCAGAGCTTAACTATTCACTGAGTGAAAAAATATTTCCTCCTATTTGTTTTGAAAGTATTTCCATGTAACTTCATTGAATGTCCCCTAGTCTTTGCACTTTTTGAAAGAGAAAAAAAAATAGATTCACTTCTATTCGTTCTACACCACTCAGGATTCTGTAGACAAGATAGAAAGAGGAAGAGGCTTGCTGGCTGGCTAAATGGGGAGAGGAAGAGGCTGCTGCTGGCTAAATGGGGAGGGGTGAGGGGAGACGGTAGAGTACAGTGGGTGGTAGGGTCTTGAGCCACTCTGCAGGGGGGAGGGCACAGAGAGGACATTGGTTAAAATCACCTAGGATCAGATGCACTTTGGCTGGCCCTGTCCATTAACAACTCAGGAACTTTTACCAGACTCAAAAGCTGGAGAAAAAAAAAAACTCAGAAAACTGACCCTGAACACTGCTCTTTGCTGGGAGACACCAAAAGAGTGGCCAGAGCCAGCATATTCCCTCTTACATAAGTACATAAGTATTGCCACACTGGGACAGACCAAAGGTTCATCAAGCCCGGGATCCTGTTTCCAACAGTGGCCAATCCAGGTCACAAATACCTGGCAATATCCCAAAAAAGTTCAATACATTTTATGCAAATTATCCCAGAAATAAGCAGTGGATTTTCCCCAAGTCAATTTAATAATGGTCTATGGACTTTTCCTTTAGGAAGCCGTTCAGACCTTTTTTTTAAAACCCTGCTAGGCTAACCACCTTTGTCACATTCTCCGGCAACGAATTCCAGAGTTTAATTACATGTTGACTGAAGAAAGATTTTCTCCAATTTGTATTAAATTTACTACTTTGTAGCTTCAGCGCATGCCCCCTAGTCCTAGTATTTTTGGAAAGAGTAAACAATTCACGTCTACCCGTTCTGCTCCACTCATTAATTATAGACCTCCATCATATCTCCCCTTAGCCGTCTTTTCTCCAAGCTGAAGAGCCCTAGCCATTTCAGCCTTTCCTCATAGGCAAGTCATCCCATCCCCTTTATTATTTTGTCACCCTTCTCTGTACCTTTTCTAATTCCACTATATCTTTTTTGAGATGCGGTGACCAGAATTAAACACAATATTTGAGGTAGGGTCGCACCATGGACTGATACAAAGGCATTATAACTTTTGTTTTCCATTCCTTTCCTAATATCTAACATTCTATTTGCTTTCTTAGCCACCGCAGCACACTGTACATAAGTACATAAGTATTGCCATACTGGGACAGACCAAAGGTCCATCAAGCCCAGCATCCTGTTTCCAGCAGTGGCCAATCCAGGTCTCAAGTACCTGGCAAGATCCCAAAAATGTACAGTACATTGTATGCTGCTTATTCTAGAAATAAGCAGTGGATTTTCTCCAAGTCCAATTTAATAATGGTCTATGGACTTTTCCTTTATGAAGCCATCCAAACCTTTTTTAAACCCCACTAAGCTAACCGCTTTTAATACATTCTCTGGCAACGAATTCCTGAGTTTAATTACAATTTGAGTAAAGAAATATTTTATCTGATTCGTTTTCAATTTACTAGTTTGTAGCTTCATTGCATGCCCCCTAGTCCTAGTATTTTTGGAAAGAATAAACAAGCAATTCACGTCTACCCGTTCCACTCCTCATTATTTTATAGACCTCTATCAAATCTTCTCTCAGCCATCTTTTCTCCAAGCTGAGCAGATGGTTTCAACGTATCATCAACAACAACATTGAGATCCCTTTCTTGGTCGGTGACTCCTAACGTGGAACCTTGCATTATGTAGCTATAGTTTGGGTTCCTCTTTCCAACATGCATCACTTTGCACTTGCTCACATTAAATGTCATCTGCCATTTATACGCCCAGTCTCGTAAGGTCCTCTTGTAATTTTTCACAATCCTCCCACGATTTAACAACTTTGAATAACTTTGTGTCATCAGCAAAATTACCTCACTAGTTACTCCCATCTCTAGATCATTTATAAATATGTTAAAAAGCAGCAGACCCAGCACAGACCCCTGGGGAACACCACTATCTACCCTTCTCCGTTGAGAATACTGACCATTTAACCCTACTCTCGGTTTCCTATCCTTTAACCAGTTTTTAATCCACAATAGGACACTATCTCCTATCTCATGACTCTCTAATTTCTTCTGCAGTCTTTTATGAGGTACTTTGTCAAATGCCTTTTGAAAACCCAGATACACAATATCAACCGGCTCGCCTTTATCCACGTTTGTTCACCCCTTCAAAGAAATGTAATAGATCGGTGAGGCAAGATTTCCCTTCACTAAATCCATGTTGGCTTTGTCTCAATAATCCATGCTTTTGAATATGCTCTGTAATTTTGTTCTTTATAATAATCTGTCTCCCCCTGTGCTTTGTACTAAACCCCATCAGACAACAGACTTGATCATGAAATCTCCCACATTGCAGCAGTGTAAGCTATGGGGCTTGCCTCAGGTATGGTTTTCTTTTAACTATCAATTGGCATTATCAAAGATGCAGGTATATGTCCAATGTTCTATGCATGTCTTTGTCATTGTTTATGTGGAGGGGCATTTTTGAAAAAAACGCCCAAATCAGAATTTGGACATTTTACAAAGACGACCAAATTCCAAACAGGAAAGAAGTCATTTTCGAAAAAGATGGATGTCTTTCTTTTGTGTTTGAAAATACTATGGACGTTTTGTGATTTGGACGTCTTTTTTTTTTTTTTAATGGCCAAAAAATAAGTGTGTAAAATGTCCAAAATCAAGCTATTGGGACATAGTAGGAGTCAGGATTTTTAGTAGACTGGTCCCCCCTGATATCCCAGGACAGCAATAGGGCACCCTAGGGGGCACTGCAGTGGACTTCATAAAATGCTCCCAGATACACACCTGACCATTGCTCCCTTACCTTGTGTGCTGAGCCCCCCAAAACCCACTACCACCAACTGTATACCACTACCTTGCGGGTGAAGGGGGCACCTATACGTAGGTACAGTGGGTTTCTGGTGAGTTTTGGAGGCCTCGGTTTCCTCCACAAGTGAACAGGTAGTGGGGATATGGGCTTGAGTCCACCTGTCTGAAGTACACTGCAGTTACTACTAAACTACTCCAGGGACCTGCATGCTGCTGTAATGGACCTCAGTATGACATCTGAGGCTGGTAGTGTTCTTCAACACACTTTATGGGGGCGGGAGGGGGTTAGTGACCACTGGGGGAGTAAGGGGAGGTCATCCCTGATTCCCTCCAGTGGTCATCTGGTCATTTGGGGCACCTTTTTGTGCCTTATTCGTAATAAAAACAGGTCTAGCTCAAAACGTCTAAGTTTTAGTCCTGGACGTTTTTGCTTTGTTCCATTATGGCTGAAAGACGTCCAAGTCTTAGGAACGCCCAAGTCCCGCCTTGAATACGCCCCTGACATGCCCCTTGAGATTTGGACGTCCTTCTGACGGACTTCAGAGAAAGACGTCCAAAAAGAGGTTTCGATAATACTGATATCTCACCTTGCATCCAAACCAAAGTTTCAGTGTGCTTGTCTGACATTGCTGTCTGGATGTCTCAACGCCACCTGAAATTAAACATGACCAAAACCGAGCTACTCATTTTTTCCCCCCAAACCCACCTCCCCCCTCCCCCCGTTTTCTATTTCTGTTGATGGCTCTCTCATTCTCCCTGTCTCCTCAGCTCGAAACCTTGGGGTCATCTTTGACTCTTCTCTCGCCTTCTCTGCTCATATCCAGCAGACCGCCAAGACCTGTCGTTTCTTTCTTTACAACATCCGTAAAATCCGCCCCTTTCTTTCCGAGCACTCTACCAAAACCCTCATCCACACTCTTGTCACCTCTCGTTTAGACTACTGCAATCTGCTTCTTGCTGGCCTCCCACTTAGTCACCTCTCCCCTCTCCAGTCGGTTCAAAACTCTGCTGCACGTCTCGTCTTCCGCCAGGGTCGCTTTACTCATACTACCCCTCTCCTCAAGTCACTTCACTGGCTCCCTATTCGTTTTTGCATCCTGTTCAAACTTCTTCTACTAACCTATAAATGTACTCACTCTGCTGCTCCCCAGTATCTCTCCACACTCATCCTTCCCTACACCCCTTCCCGTGCACTCCGCTCCATGGATAAATCCTTCTTATCTGTTCCCTTCTCCACTACTGCCAACTCCAGACTTCGCGCCTTCTGTCTTGCTGCACCCTACGCCTGGAATAAACTTCCTGAGCCCATACGTCTTGCCCCATCCTTGGCCACCTTTAAATCTAGACTGAAAGCCCACCTCTTTAACATTGCTTTTGACTCATAACCACTCGCCTCCACCTACCCTCCTCTCCTCCTTCCTGTACACATTAATTGATTTGATTACTTTATTTTTTGCCTATTAGATTGTAAGCTCTTTGAGCAGGGACTGTCTTTCATCTATATTTGTGCAGCGCTGCGTACGCCTTGTAGCGCTATAGAAATGCTAAATAGTAGTAGTAGTGATTTGGACGTTTCTGTGAGATAAACGTCCAAATGCTGACATGTCACTTTTTGGACGTCTATCTTTTTTGAAAATGAGCCCAATAGTATGTTTGCCATTTTATTTGACTTTTTTGTTGGATGTGCAGTTTTTAAACTTAAATGAATACTCCAAACAGCCCAGAACACAGCGGCCAGACTAATATTCGGAAAACCAAAATATGAAAGCACAAAGCTCCTACGAGAGAAACTGCACTGGCTCCCACTCAAAGAACAAATCACGTTCAAAGTATGCACCCTCGTCCATAAAATTATCCATGGAGATGCCCCAGCCTACATGTCAGACCTAATAGACCTGCCACCAAGGAATGCAAAAAAATCTTCTCGAACATTCTTTAATCTTCATTTCCTCAACTGCAAAGGTCTGAAATACAAATTAACACACGTCTCCACCTTCTCTTACACGAGCACGCAACTCTGGAACGCGCTACCAGGCTATTTGAAAGCGACCTATGAACTGACCAACTTCCGTAAACTACTAAAGACTCATCTCTTTGAAAAGATATACCACAAAGAATAAAATATGTAAAATCTCCAAATACACCTAGAACGTTGTAATGCGTCTATTGTTTTACAATGTCTCTGCTACACCATGATCGTGTATTTCTAATGTCTGATAATGTCTTCTGTAAAATCACTATCTTGTATTCATAATGTCTGTCACTGTCTTCTGTAATGCCACTATCTTGTACTTCATGACCATGTAACCCAAATCCTTCTGTAAAACCATATGTATATCCTTTTCTATTTCCAGTATTCATGATATATTGTAAGCCACATTGAGCCTGCAAAGAGATGGGAAAACGTGGGATACAAATACAATAAATAAATACTACTCCAGGATCTAAACAGTAGGTAAATATTCTGTTTATTCAAATACTGTAATACAAAATACTCATCAAACTGCTGCAATTAATAATTCACATTACATAGAAAATGTGCAAAGTAATTATTACAATTTATACAATTTCACAAAATATATATTCTCTTATCTATTTTGTCCTGATATATTACCTCTTAAAATGTAAGTTGCTCCAATCTAAAATATACAAAGAAAAGAATCCTATTTTATATAAATATATTTACAACTTTTTTTTTTTTACAATGCACAGAATACTTTTCTTTACATTCAATGAAACATTAACATGTGATGAACTTAAGCTGTACAGCACTAGGTCTTTGTACTATTAGCCTGTCAATTGCAAGACTAATATCTAAATTTACAGTACTTGTCTTCATAATTTCTCCGCTAAGTCCACTAGAGACAAAACAGTCTTCATATTCCAGAGCGCCATGTTCCAGAAATATTGGTCATTAAGGTAATGAAGTCCTTGTATCAATGCTAGTCTTCATGTTCTGCTATCTGGGCAAGTGTACACAGCAAGTCTTCAAACGCAGGCCGTACCTCAGGCTTCTAGAAATGAAAGGCAATTTTAATCAGAAAGTATGCATGTTCATTTTTGCTAAATGGAGTCACTGTGCAGTAATTGTAGACACATATTTGTTAATGGTACAGAAGAAATGCCAATTTTTTTTTTAAATAAATCTGCCCTAGACAAGCCATATGTTAAAGTGGAGTCAAGCATCTTAATTTTGTCCTGTGCCAAGCCATTTCCCCTGTTTTAGAAACTTACTACGTCATCCGAGGCCAACAACATTTTTCACACAACTTTCAGAATCATATTTAAGCAATATGACTTATGAGTCAGAGTGTGCAGGTAGAAAATGTTTGTTTTGTTCAGTGTGCCTATCTGTACACACATTTCAGAATGTACAAAGGAGAGACACCTGGGGGTAAGACCTTAAAGAGTGATGGAGAGGCCAAGTACCACCATCCAAAGATGCAGCAGCTCACCAGAGGCACAAGCATGTGGAAACCTGGTAGCAGATGAAGTACCAGGAAATGGCACATCAGGCCTCATCACCTGAAGATGTGGTTAACCAGTGAAGAATGAAGCAACTGCAGCAGGAGACCATTCTGGATAGCAAATGAAGCCCCTCTCCTTCCTCACCAGCAAAGACCCAAGGATAAGCAGCAGCTGCCCAGAGAGGCTCCTGGATGCCTATGGATAGTGCGAACTTATACTAAGTGGATGACTGTAGCCATAAATCAGGTGATAAGTGATGCCAGGGAGCCTGGAGTGGAGAACTACTACTACTACTTAACATTTCTAGAGCGCTACTAGGGTTACGCAGCGCTGTACAATTTAACGAATAAGGCCGGTCCCTGCTCAGAAGAGCTTACAATCTAAAAGGAGGAGGAAAGTATATGCCTCCTGTAACCCATCCTACACACACACAGCCACTTCTCATACCTGCTTACAGACACCCATCCCCTTAACAACCCCCATTCTTATCCACATTCCACTATCCCTTATGCATGCACATCCAGATACAATCCCATATCACACAAACACAATGTGCACTTCTCCCACCCACAAAACCCTTACCACCCTGCTGAGACATCTCACCAGAAGTCTCCCCAGCGAGTTACTCACAAACAAACCTGTCCAAGGAAGAAGAAATGTGCCACTGTCTCACACTAAGGATACTGGGACCGGTAATATTTAATATATTTATAAATGATCTGGAAAACGGAATGAGTGAGGTGATTAAATTTGTAGATCACACATTCAAAGTTGTCAAAACACATGCACATTCTGAAAAATTGCAGGAAGACCTTAGGAAACTGGAAGGCTAGGCATCCAAATGGCAGAAGAAACTTAATGTGGACAAACACAAAGTGATGCACATTGGGAAGAATAATCTGAATCATAGTTATCTGATCCTAGGGTCCACCTTAGGAGTCAGCACCCAAGAAAAAGATCTAAGTGTTATTGTAGATAATACATTGAAATTTTCTGCCCAGTGTGTGGCGGTGGCCAAAAAAGCAGGAACGGAATGCAAAATAAGATCAAGATTATTGTAATGCCTCTGTATCATTCCATAGTGCAGCCTCACCTGGAGTATTGCATTCAATTCTGATCACTGTATCTCAAAAAAGATATAGCAGAATTAGAAAAGGTTCAAAGAGCAGCGACCAAAATGATAAAGGAGATGGAACTCCTCCGATATAAAGAAAGGCTAAAGAGGTTAGGGCTCTGCAGCTTGGAAAACACGTGACAGAGGGGGGATATGATTAAGGTCCATACAATCCTGAGTGGGGTAGAATGGGTAGAAGTGAATCAAGTTTTCACTCTTTCAAAGAACGCAAAGACCAGGGAACACACGATGAAATTACATGGAAATACTATTAAAACAAATAAGAGGAAATATTTTTTCACTCAAAGAATAAAAGCTCTGGAAATCACTGCCAGAGGATGTGGTAACAGTGGTTAACATATCTGGGTTTAAAGAAAAAAAAAAAGGTTTTGGACATGTTCCTATAGGAAAAGTCCACAGTCTGCTATTGAGATGGACATGGGGGAAGCCGCTGCTTGCCCTGAGACTGGTAGCATGGAACATTGCTACTAACTGGGCTTTTCCCAGGTACTTATGACCTGGATTGGCCACTGATGGAAGCAGGATACTGGGCTAGATGGACCATCGGTGTGACCCAGTATGACTATTCTTGTGTTCTTATGGCTTGGTGCCTACCCCCCCCCCCCCCCCCCCCCCCCAAATTCAATGTAAGACTCAACCCTGGCATAGAACCTCCCAAGGAATTTATTTGACCTTGAGCCCCTACAAGACTTAACTGCTACAGTCCCTCCTCCTGGCACTTTCTCTAAATCTGGAGCCAACAAAATGGCAGCTGTCTCCACCTCACCTTCATGCACTCCTCTGCCAAGCTCATTGTCATGTGCACCATCCCCAAAGGCTGCTGTTGTGCAAAATATAATCTCCTGAAACAGTAACTTGATCTGCCCAGAGTTTTTCCTCACACCTGCAGAACCACCGAGAAGTGTGGTGGCTGTCATGGGTCGCATAGCACTTGCTATGCTCAGCCTGCCCAAACATGGCCCAATCCAGTTGTAGTGCAAAACTAATATACAGCATTCTAAATAGCAGACGTGCCAAGTTTCCCACATTCTGTAATGGGTCACCTCCCACATTCCCACTCTGAATGAAGATCTCCCACTCAGCAGCCTCCCAACTGGCCAGTTTTAGAATGGCCAGGTCTGGCTGCAGCCAGCATGTTTCTTTCTCCCCCACACTCTGTTCCCATGTTCGGCAATTCTCTTCCCTCCCTAGCCATTGTAGTCTGACCATCTCTCCCTCCTCCAGGTCTTCCCATCTGGCTTGATCACTGGCAGTGGCTGGGAATAAGGCAGACTGTCTTGACTGACACTGGAGCTTTCCCTTTGTGGTGTCCTGCCTTCTATAACAAAACTTTCTGTTTCTGCACAGGCAGGACACCCTACAGAGAAAACCCCAGTATCAGCAGAAACAGTCTGTCTTAATCACAGTTACTGCCAGTGATCAAGCCAGGTGGTAGGACTGGGGAGGGAGGGGGGCTAGAATCGAGGGGTAGGTGAGTGAGAGGGAGAAATGTGCTGCCTATATGGGGCGGGGGGGGGGGGGGGGGGGGAGATGGAGTTGTACTAGACCTCAAAGGGGAGGGTATTAGGGAGATGGAGGTGTGATGGACCAGGTGGTGTATTAGTGTTTTAAGGTCAGGTGTAATATTTATAGTACTTCCTTTTCACGGATAAGGTTTTTGGCTCTGCAAATCTCTCTCATGATATTCATTGTGGATATCCTGAAAACCTGACTGGCTGGGGTGCCTCCAGGACCAGGTTTGGGAACCACTGCACCAGACTTATGCCTGCTAAACCTGGTGTAAATGTTGGTGCCCAAGTTAGGTGTGCCGAGGATGAAACCTCCCGCCTTCTTTCCTCCTCGAAATGCACCACCTGTTCCTCTGATCCCATCCCCACCAACCTACTTAACACCATCGCCCATACTGTCAAACCCTCCATCTGTCGCATCCTTAACCTCTCTCTCTCCACTGCAACTGTCCCTGACACCTTCAAGCACGCCGTAGTCACACCTCTCCTCAAAAAACCATCACTCGACCCTACCTGCCCCTCCAACTATCGCCCCATCTCTCTCCTACCCTTCCTCTCCAAAATACTTGAGCGCGCCGTTCACAGCTGCTGTCTTGATTTTCTCTTCTCTCATGCCATCCTCGACCCACTCCAATCCGGTTTCCGCCCTCTCCACTCGACAGAAACAGCACTCTCTAAAGTCTGCAATGACCTGCTCCTGGCCAAATCTAGAGGCCACTACTCCATCCTCATCCTCCTCAATCTTTCTGCCGCTTTTGACACTGTCAATCACGATTTACTTCTCGCCACACTGGCCTCATTTGGGTTCCAGGGCTCTGTGCTCTCCTGGTTCTCCTCCTATCTCTCCCACCGCACATTCAGAGTGCACTCTCATGGATCTTCCTCCACTCCCATCCCGCTATCTGTTGGAGTTCCCCAGGGATCTGTTCTTGGACCCCTTCTCTTCTCTATCTACACCTCTTCCCTAGGCTCACTGATCTCATCTCATGGCTTCCAGTATCATCTTTACGCTGATGACAGCCAGCTCTATCTCTCCACACCAGACATCACCGCAGAGACCCAGGCCAAGGTATCGGCCTGCCTATCTGACATTGCTGCCTGGATGTCCAACCGCCACCTGAAGCTGAACATGTCCAAGACAGAGCTCCTCGTCTTTCCACCTAAGCCCACTTCTCCTCTTCCCCCACTCTCTATCTCAGTTGATGGCACCCTCATCCTCCCCGTCTCATCTGCCCGCAACCTCGGGGTCATCTTCAACTCCTCCCTCTCCTTCTCTGTGCATATCCAGCAGACTGCCAAAACCTGTCGCTTCTTCCTTTTCAACATCAACAAAATTCGCTCTTTCCTCTCTGAGCACACCACCCGAACTCTCGTCCACGCTCTCATTACCTCTCGTCTCGACTACTGCAACTTGCTCCTCACTGGCCTCCCACTCAGCCATCTATCCCCCTTCAATCCATTCAGAACTCTGCCGCACATCTCATATTCCGCCAGAACCGATATACTCATATCACCCCTCTCCTCAAGTCGCTTCACTGGCTTCCGATCAGATACCGCATCCAATTCAAGCTTCTCCTCCTTACTTACAAATGCACTCACTCTGCTGCTCCACCCTACCTCTCTACCCTCATCTCCCCCTACGTTCCTGCCCGTAACCTCCACTCACATGACAAATCCTTCCTCTCAGTACCCTTCTCCACCATTGCCAATTCCAGGTTCCGCTCATTTTCCCTTGCCTCACCCTATGCCTGGAACAGTCTTCCTGAATCCCTACTCCAAGCCCCCTCCCTACCAATCTTCAAATCCTTGCTTAAAGCTCACCTCTTCAATGCTGCATTCGGAACCTAACCTTTCGAACATATAGGTTGCCCTAATCTGTCTGACCTATCTGATTAACTGTACATTTGTATTTTTAGATTGTAAGCTCTTCGAGCAGGGACTGTCCTTCCATGTTAAATTGTACAGCGCTGCGTAACCCTAGTAGCGCTTTAGAAATGTTAAGTAGTAGTAGTAATTCTATAACTATGTTTGCAACTTTTTGGAATGCTCCCGACATGCCCATTGCCATGTGCTAGTAGAGTTAGGTGCCGTGCCTTACAGAATAGCATGCAGTCATCACATGCACATGCAAATTTTAATGACTGCCAATTATCAATAATTGGTTTCTAGCACCCAATTGAGGGTTAAGAGCTTGTTAACCAATTAATTTGCGGGCACATCTTGGCAACATGCCCAAATTTGGACACCATATGTGGAATCTGAGAGTTAGTGCACCAACACATAGTTCACAGTTACTACTACTACTACTACTACTATTTAGCATTTCTATAGCGCTACAAGGCATACGCAGCGCTGCACAAACATAGAAGAAAGACAGTCCCTGCTCAAAGACAAAAAAAATAAATAAAGTAAGCAAATCAAATCAATTAATGTGAAGGGGAAGGAAGAGAGGAGGGTAGGTGGAGGCGAGTGGTTACGAGTCAAAAGCAATGTTAAAGAGGTGGGCTTTCAGTCTAGATTTAAAGGTGGCCAAGGATGGGGCAAGACGTAGGGGCTCAGGAAGTTTATTCCAGGCGTAGGGTGCAGCAAGACAGAAGGCGCGAAGTCTGGAGTTGGCAGTAGTGGAGAAGGGAACAGATAAGAAGGATTTATCCATGGAGCGGAGTGCACGGGAAGGGGTGTAGGGAAGGACGAGTGTGGAGAGATACTGGGGAGCAGCAGAGTGAATACATTTATAGGTTAGTAGAAGAAGTTTGAACAGGATGCGAAAACGGATAGGGAGCCAGTGAAGGGTCTTGAGGAGAGGGGTAGTATGAGTAAAGCGACCCTGGCGGAAGATGAGACGGGCAGCAGAGTTTTGAACCGACTGGAGAGGGGAGAGGTGACTAAGTGGGAGGCCAGCAAGAAGCAGATTGCAGTAGTCTAAACGAGAGGTGACAAGGGTGTGGATGAGGGTTTTGGTAGAGTGCTCGGAAAGAAAGGGGCGGATTTTACGGATGTTGTAGAGAAAGAAACGACAGGTCTTGGCGGTCTGCTGGATATGAGCAGAGAAGGAGAGAGAAGAGTCAAAGATGACCCCAAGGTTTCGAGCTGAGGAGACAGGGAGAATGAGAGAGCCATCAACAGAAATAGAAAATGGGGAGAGCGGGGAGGTGGGTTTGGGGGGGAAAATGAGAAGCTCGGTTTTGGTCATATTTAATTTCAGGTGGCGTTGAGACATCCAGGCAGCAATGTCAGACAAGCATGCTGAAACTTTGGTTTGGATGCAAGGTGAGATATCAGGGGTAGAAAGGTAGATTTGGGAGTCATCAGCATAGAGATGGTAGGAAAAGCCATGGGATGAGATTAATGAACCAAGGGAAGAAGTGTAGATAGAAAAGAGGAGGGGACTAAGAACAGAACCCTGAGGTACGCCGACAGGCAGAGGGATAGAAGTAGAAGAGGATCCACCAGAGTGAACACTAAAGGTGCGGAGGGAGAGGTAGGAAGAGAACCAGGAAAGGACAGAGCCCTGGAATCCAAGTGAGGACAAGGTATCGAAAAGTATGCTGTGATCGACAGTGTCAAAAGCAGCGGAAAGATCAAGAAGAATGAGGATGGAATATTGACCTCTGGATTTAGCCAGTAATAGGTCATTGGAGACTTTAGTAAGCGCAGTTTCGGTTGAGTGGAGAGGGCGAAAGCCAGATTGTAATGGGTCAAGAATAGCATGTGAGGAGAGAAAATCAAGGCAGCGGCGGTGAACAGCACGCTCAAGTAATTTGGACAGAAAAGGAAGGAGGGAGATGGGTCGGTAATTAGAGGGACAAGTAGGGTAAAGTGAAGGCTTCTTAAGGAGAGGTGTGACCACAGCATGTTTAAAGGCAGCAGGGACACTCGCAGTGGAAAGTGAGAGGTTGAGAATGTGACAGATAAAAGGAATAAGAGTAGGAGAGATGGCATTAAGAAGGTGGGTGGGAATGGGATCAGAGGAACAGGTGGTACATTTTGAGGAAGAAAGGAGAAGTGTAGTTTCCTCAATAGTAACTTCAGGAAAGGAGGAAAGGGAATGAGGGGAAGGAGAGAGAGGGGAACGGACTAGTGGAGGGAGAGCTGGTGAGGTAGAGAAAGCAAGGTTTATCTTTTGAACCTTGTTGTGAAAGAATTCAGCAAGGGTCTGAGGAGATAATGAAGGGGGAGTTGGGGGAGGGGGCACCTTGAGGAGAGAGTTCAATGTGGTGAAGAGAAGTCGAGGATTAGAGCCAAGAGAGTTGGTCAGTTGGATATAATAATCCTGTTTGGCACGTAAAAGAGCAGATTGGAAGGAGGTCAGCATGAATTTAAAGTGTAAGAAATCAGCAAGGGCCCGAGATTTCCGCCAGAGGCATTCGGCGGAGCAGGTACAGGAACGTAGGTAGCGGATATTAGAAGTCAGCCAAGGTTGGGGTTTTGTACGCCTTACAGGGCGGGTCATCAAAGGTGCAAGAGTGTCTAAGGCAGAGGATAGAGTATTGTTGTAAGAAGAAACAGCCTCGTTGACAGACGTGGATGGTGCCACAGTAGAGAGGAGGTTTGAAACATGGGAGGATAGAGATGAAGGGTCAATATCGTGAAGATTCCTAGATAAATTAGATAGGATAGGACGGGACTGGGAGGGAGGAGATTTAAGTGTGAAAGTTATAAGATGGTGATCAGAGGAGGGATGATCTGAGGCAAGGAAACTAGAAGGTGAACAGTTGGAGGAGAAGATGAGATCAAGACAGTGACCATTTTGATGAGTGGGGGAGGTGGAGCATAGTTGGAGATTAAAGGAGGACGTTAAAGCGAGTAACTTGGAAATATAAGAGTTGGAAGGATCATTAGCAGGAATATTAAAGTCACCAAGGATGAGAGAGGGGGAGGAAGGATCATGGAAGAAGGCAAGCCAGGCGTCAAAGTCACTGAGAAAGGATGAAAGGGACTTACCAGGGGGATGATAAATGACCGCTATTCGAAGAGGCAGAGGAGAGAAAAGGCGGATAGAGTGGACTTCAAAGGAGGAAAAACAGTGAGATTGAGGTGGAAGAAGGGGTTGAAATCTGGAGGAGGGAGAGAGAAGTAGTCCAACACTGCCCCCACGGCCAGCAGGGCGAGGAGTATGTGAAAATAGATAACCGCCATGGCACAGGGCTGCGACTGAAGCAGAGTCATCAGGGCAGAGCCAGGTTTCTGTTATGGCGAGCAGATGGAGGTGACGCGAGATAAAGAGGTCCTGGATATAGGGGAGTTTGTTACAGATAGAGCGGGCATTCCATAGGGCGCAAGAGAAGGGCAGAGAAGAGGAGGGGAGTAGAGGAATAGAGATGAGGTTAGAGAGGTCACGGTGAGATCTGTAGAGTTTGGATAATAGTTGGTGAGGAGGGCCAGGATTGGGATTGATGTCGCCAGCTGAGAGTAAGAGAAGGAGTAAAAGAGAGCGGAGAAGAGTAGGAGAGGTGTGGCCACGAAGGCGTTGAAGGCGAGAGGTATTTAGGTGGAATGGGGAAGGCAAAATGGAGGGAAGAAAGAGACGGAGATTAAAAGCCAAGAGGGAGGAAGAGGGTAGGAGAGAGGGTGAGGTGATGAAGTCAATGGATGGGAAGTGAGTTCCTGTAGCGGAGAGAGGTAGGGGGTGAGGGAAAAGATTAGGATCAGGCGACCCTCAGGGGGAGGAATGCTGGCTTCGGCCTAACCCCTGGTAAGCCTTTCCTCAGCTGAGAGGTGCCCACCTCTACCACCGGCTGCCTTTCAGGTGCTGTGGAGGACTTGCAGCTCATCTGCATATCCTTACAGCCTTCTCCGGGGTGACACCTAGGTCCACCCCGATCCACTCAGGGCCTCCGCTCTAGGTGCCCAGCGCTCCCACCAGGTGCTGTGGAGGACTTGCAGCCCTTCTGCATTTCCTCACAGCTGTATCCGGGGTGACTCCAGTTCCACCCCGATCTTCCCAGGGCCTTCTCTCCAAGTGCACAGAGTTTCCAGGTGCTTTTTGGCTAGGATCAGGCGACCCTCAGGGGGAGGAATGCTGGCTTCGGCCTAACCCCTGGTAAGTCTTTCCTCAGCTGAGAGGTGCCCACCTCTACCACCGGCTGCCTTTCAGGTGCTGTGGAGGACTTGCAGCTCATCTGCATATCCTTACAGCCTTCTCCGGGGTGACACCCAGGTCCACCCCGATCCACTCAGGGCCTCCGCTCTAGGTGCCGCGCGCTTAGGCGCGCGGGGCATTTTTCTCTTTGTATCTAATCTTTTTCCAGTTGCTAAAGTACCTTAATCGTTTATGGCCCCTATTCACATTCTCTTCCTAGCTCTGTCCCTTCCTAATCCTTTATTTACTATACTACAAATAATACAGACCTAATAATCCAACCCGAGTTTCAAATGTGGTCTACCATACCTCACATACTAACATTTGTAGAATTTTAGAAAAAGATATTCTGTTTTATTAAATTGCTACCTAAGATTTCAGATTCATTGGGGATGTAATTGCGAGTTGTTTGAATAATATAAGAGTTTGTTCTTTCCTATTTACAAATGGCGTTCTTCTGTTTTCTTGTTTTTATTGCAAATCGCTTTAAATTTGTTTGCAATGAAAGTGGTATAGCAAAATTTAATAAATGAGAGATATAAACACTAAAATCTATGGATGAACAGGATTTTAGATGTGTCTTACTGCCTTTAGGTATACTTTTCTTTTTAGTAGTTTGGTCATATATGTTTTATTCCCACATTTGGTTTGCACAGTTACTGGATTAGGATTATCTTTTCCTGACACACATACCTCATGCCAGCACACCATCATTACTTGATAGACTGCGTTTGATGCCAGTTTTGGCCGATATAGCCTGTGTCCTTGGCTCACCATGGTCACAACTTCAAAATTTGTATTAGTCTCAAAAGGCATCTTCCCCTCGGTAAAAACTTCCCACATTAAGACACCTGTAAATGTTTAAAGAATTATGAAGCAACAGACCATGACATCTCATGTAGCAGTAGAAGGGTTGGTGTTTACTGATTGGAAGTAACTAGCCAGCTCATTTTCGAAAGTGATCGCCGGCCATCTTCCGACACAAATCGGGAGATGGCCGGTGATCTCCTGAACCCGGCGAAATCGGTATAATCGAATGCCAAATTTGGCTGGGTTCAACTGCTTTCCGTTGCGGAGCCGGCAAAACATCAAGGGGGCATGTCGGTAGGGAAGTGAAGGCAGGACGGGGGCGTGCTCATGAGATAGCCGGCTTCGCCCGATAATGGAAAAAAAAAGCCAGGCTTGACGAGTATTTCGACAGCTTTACTTGGTCCCTTTTTTTTCACGACCAAGCTTCAAAAAGGAGCCCCAACTGACCACCGGACGGAATCGGGGATCACCTCCCCTTACTCTCCCCAGTGGTCACCAATCCCCTCCCACCCAAAAAAAAAACTTTTTTGCCAGCCTCTATGCCAGCCTCAAATGTCATACCCAGCTCCATGACAGCAGTATGCAAGTCCCTGGAGCAGTTTGTAGTAGCACTTCAGACAGGTGGACCCAGGCAAATTTCCCCCCCCCCCCCACCTGTTACAATTGTGGTGGTAAATGGGACCCCTCCAAAACCCACCCAAAACCCACTGTACTCACATGTAGTTGCCCCCCTTCACCCCTTAGGGCTATGGTAATGGTGTAGAGTTGTGGGGAGTGGGTTTTGGGGGGATTGGGGGGGCTAAACAACCAAGGGAAGAGAGCTATGCACCTGAGAGCTATTTCTTTTTTTTTTTTTTTTAATTTTTAGAAGTGCCCCCTAGGCATGTGAGGGGGGCCAGTGCACTACAAATGCTGGTTCCTCCCACGACAAATCCCTTGCATTTCGCCGGGTTTGAGATCCTTGGCATTATTTTCCATTATGGCCAAAAACTGATGCTGGCCATCTCAAACCCGGCGAACTCTGACATTTGGCCAGGCCCAACCGTATTAGCGAAGAAAAAGATGGCCGACCATCTTTTTGGAAAATATGGTTGGCTCCACCCACTTACAGTGCCGGAGATGGCTGGCGCCATTCGATTATGTCCCTCTAGGTCACCTTAAGCTGACAGGTGTATTAATAATTCTACCTGGTTCAAATCAAACACTAGAAATCTCATGAAGGACTCCATGCACTACTTTCTGACAAGATAAATACAGATTTTGCTTTCATTTTAATATCAAACACATCAAGAAAACAAACACAGCTTACCAAATGACCATACATCAGATTTGCTACTGAATTTGCTATAATTATAAACTTCTGGTGGGGACCACTTCACAGGGAATTTGGCACCAGATGAGCTTGTATACTGGTCATCAAGAACATACCTAAAAAATAAAGACATCCATAATATTGGTACTTGTGTGCTTGTGATAGTTTTCCTTTTTTTCTGCTAGAGGCTACCGTTCATTCTGCATGTCTGTGTTTACGTATCAAGACGTCAGAATGCCAGTGTTGTATAGTAACTAAGTAAATGTAACTAGTTACTGTACTTAAGTAAAATTTTTGCTACCTTTACTTGTAAAGAAGTACAGGAAAAATGTGTTACTTTAAATTAAGTAATAGCTTTACCAACTTTTATTACTTTTACCTGGTTACTTCTGATGCTTGCAATTAAAAGTAAAAAATAAAAATGGCAGAGACCTCTAAATGATTCCTCAGTAAACCAATTAAACAGCAAAACCCTGGAACAGGATTTTGCTATTGCAAACCTAGTCAAACAGTGGATCATCCAATCATAGGGCCCTGTTTACTAAGGAGTGGAGGAGTGGCCTAGTGGTTAAGGTGGTGGGACTTTGGTCCTGGGGAACTGAGGAACTGAGTTTGATTCCCACCTCAGGCACAGGCAGCTCCTTGTGACTCTGGGCAAGTCACTTAACCCTCCATTGCCCCATGTAAGCCGCATTGAGCCTGCCATGAGTGGGAAAGTGTGGTGTACAAATGTAACAAAACAACAACAACAAAAAAGCTGTGCTAAAGGCGCATTCGTGTTTTTACTGTGCACTAACCCTGTAGAAGCCCAAAATATTCTAATGAGCATCTACACGGTTAGTGTGTGTTAATTTTCAAGACGCACTAAAACGTTAGCATACCTTAGTAAACAGGGCCCTTACATTTTAGTGTTCAGGGAATACAACCTATGAGAACAGTGGAGTTGCCTGTGCTTGTTGAACTGGTTACTACTCCCCAGCCAAACAGAACAGTGATGAGTTTGGTCACTTTAAAGTGGAGATGAAGCTGAAGCTGGTTGCAATTCTTAGTAAACAGACATATGTCTCTATCACAACAGACTGCTGGACATCCCATGGAAAATTTTACATTGGTATGACAGTCAACTGCAATCTTTAACACCTAAAGGTCTCAATATAGGTGTAGCAAGGAAAGTTTTCTTGTAAAATGATTTGTTTCAATCTTAGGATTCATCCAATTGGATTAGAAGGATTCTGATTGGATAATTCAAACTTGGCGTCTGTTAGAACAAGCAGATGCCATTTTGTTTTACTTTGATGGAGAGCCTGAGTAGGCACGGTATTAAGCTGTACAGTAAATGAGTCTTTTTCCCCAGTTTGTGAATAATCTTGGGAGGGAACCGACATATAGCTCAAACTACTAGCTGATAGATTAGCTTTTGAGAAAAAAAATTTTGTTTTTGAAGGTTTGGCAACAGCATGGAGGAAAAAATAAGCTGTGGGGCTCTGTGGAAGCATTCACATAAATTTAAGCATGCAAAATTGACTGTACATGTGAAAATTACAAGCAATTTGGATGCCTAAAAATGTAAGTGGATGCACACAAAAAAAAAAAAAAAAGAAAAAAAATGAATTACTCATAATGTATACCCTTACTATGTAATCAGTATCCAAATGGCCTTTTTTGTGTTGGAATGATTGCTAAAGAGGTTAATAAAGTGACCTAACATAGTATTGACATGCTAACCTTTTCCATACCACCATCCTGCCCCAGTAGCATTACTTTTCCCACAACTACTTGGCTATAGGTTTAGTGCATAAGGAGATAAGCTCATTATCTCTCATTTAAATAATTAGCATTTGCTGAATTTGTTCTCCAATCACAAATTCCTAGTATACCTGAATGTAACATCTTGAGAGACTACTGCAAAACTGTGAGCAATATCCTAGATAGATATATAGATAAATAAAAGCAGCAGCAAATTTTCAGGTGCACCAATTTAACCAGCTGGCCTACACCCTTAGACATAGAAAACAGTAGGAGACTGCGAGTCTGAGAGTCCTTGAAGTGTGATAAAGGGAGAGAGAAATTCTGTACAACCTAGGGCTGCCTGTACCCCTTGTTCCTCTGCTTCAGCCTCCCCAAACAATAGAATCAGCAGATGAAGCATTGGAGCTGCTTGGCAACAGTGATCATATCATGAGCTAATCTGACTTAACTGGGGTGAGGTCTACCAAAGAATCTACTTCAACAGCATTTAACTTCCTAAAGGGAAACAATGATAAAATGAGGACAACGGTAAAAACAGAAACAACTAAAAGGAGAAGTTGCAAAGGTTAAAGAGGTTATATTATTTAAAAATACCATCTTGTAAGCCCAGACTAGATGTATTCCATACACCAGTCTTAATGCATTTGTAATGTTAACATTGTGAATACATCAAAGCTTTCTCTACCAGTAATTAATCTTACCTCTGCCCAAATTGACTAGCGTGTTAGTGGATACCAAGTACATGCATTGTTCCACAATATAATTACTTTTCTAATGACAGATTCTAGAGACATTCTCAGAGGTGATAATGACATGAACAATTTTGAATAGAATCTACATGCATGTTATTATACAAAAGTAGATGCACAAAAAGCAGGCAGAAATTTGCATGGGTACTTTCCCTGTAATTTAATAAAAAAATTAAAAAAAACCACAAATGCATACAATTTTTAAAATTACAGCAGCAAAAACTTACCTGCACAATTTACTGAAATGCAGGTAAGTTGATTATTTACTCCTAAATAAGATAAAATTAATAATGAACTGCACTGTGTCATGTTCCCTGAACGTTCAGGATATGGGCATCGGAGGATGGGGCGGCCATCTTGGATGTGGGTATCTCCAGGATAGGGCGGCCATCTTAGAGGTGGGCGTCTTAAGTTGTGGCAGCAGTGGCGTAGCAAGGGCGGGGCGGTCCGCCCCGGGTGTCAGCGGGTGGGGGGTGCTCCGTCGTCTCCCGCCACCACTTTTCCTGTTTTTAAAAAAATCCATCACAGCGACGCAGGCAGGCAGCGCTTGGCGTCTGCCCTGTGTGTGCTGTAAAAGCTGAAAATCACCTCGCTAGCGTCGGGCCTTCCCTCGCGATGTCCCGCCCTCGAGGAAATAGGAAGTTACCTCAGAAGAGGGCGGGACATCGCGAGGGAAGGCCCGACGCCAGCGAGGCGATTTTCAGCTTTTACAGCACACACAGGGCAGACGCCAAGCGCTGCCTGCCTGCGTCGCTGCAATGGATTTTTTTTTAAAACAGGTAGGGTGGTGGCAGGAGAAGAGGGCCCTGTCAGCCTGGACGGAGGGGAGACGACGGGACCGGGTCAAGGGGGGAGGGGCTCAGAGGGGAGCCCAGAGGGGAGAAGGGGATTGGGGAGCGGTGAGGGAGCCCAGATGGGAGGGGGGAGCTGAGAGGGGAGAAGGGGATTGGGGAGGGGTGGGGGTGCTCAGATGGGAGAGGGGGAGCGGAGGGGTGGGGTGCTCAGAGGGGAGAAGGGAAAATGGGTCCATGCCTGGGGCAGGTGGGAGAATGGGCCTGGGGCTGAAAAGGGGGGATGCAAGGCATGTGGTGGATGAAGGGGGCTGGAACTGGGGGCTGAAAAGGAGGGTAGTTGGGATAAGGGGGCTAGTACTGGAACTGGGGGCTGAAAAGGGGCAGGGGCTGAAACTGTGGGGACTGGGGGCTTTAAAGGGGACAGGGAGAACTGGCTGGGGCTGAAGCTCGGGGCTGATGAGAGAAAAGGACTGGGGTTGAAACTAGGGGCTGAAAAGGGGACAGTGAGAAGTGGCTGGGGGCTGAAGCTTGGGTCTGATGGGAGAAAAGGGCTGGGGACTGGTGGGATAGTGGGGCTGAAAAGGAGGGCAGGTGGGAGATGTGGGCTGGGGCTGGAACTAGGGACAGGTGGAATAAGGGGGCTGAAAAGAGGGGGCAGAGAGAGAGGGGACAGACCCTGGATGGAAGGGGGGAGCGTGAGGGAGGGCAGACCCTGGATGGATGGGAGAGGGAGGGCAGATGGATTGAAGGGGCAGAGAGAAAGGGCAGATGGTGGGTGGAAGGGGGGGAGAGAGAAAGAGGGCAGACTGGGGCAAATGGTGGATGAAAGGGGCAGAGATAGAGGGCAGATGTGGATGGAAGGGAGAGAGAGAGCAGACAGTGGGTGGCAGAGAGAGAGCGAGGACAGATGCTGGATGGAAGGAAGACAGTGAAAAGAAGATGAGGAAAGCAGAAACCAGAGACAACAAACTGTAAATAAAATATATATTTTTATTTTTTTGCTTTAGGATATAGTATTGTAGCTGTGTTAATAAATGTTTATAAATAGAACATGTAAATAAGGTAATCTTTTTATTGGACTAATTTTAATACATTTTGACTAACTTTCGGAAAACAAAACCCCCCTCAGGTCAGGTTAGGACACTAACACACTATACTGTATTGACCCGAGGAAGGAGATTTTGGCCTCTGGAAGCTAAATGTATTAGTCCAATAAAATGGTATTATTTTATTTTCTGTATTTCTTTTATTTCTATTTGTTAATTTGTAAAGTGGTGATTGGTATTTGTTAGTTTTTTTTTTCAAATTTACATCTGCTGTCTTTATATTTTGCACAGTACTAGGGGACATTTTCTGTTTCTGTGGTGTTGCATTTTATGCAGAGTCTGGCATCAGGGGTTCAGTTTAATTTTTGTCTAAATAGAAAGTTTGTGATTACTTATTCTGTGGTGGATTAGGGTGTATCTGTGTTTGTGAAAAAGACGTGGCTTTCGGTTGGCATTGACTGTGCAGGATCGACGATCTGTACTATTCTGTCTGGTTTCGTTTTACAATAGGTGAATTAATGTTCTAGTGCTCACTGTAGTGTTTAAAATGCTTTCCTTTTCCTTATGTGACTCATAGAAATTACTGCTTATGGTATAGTAGAATTGTTCTAGAGATCCTGAGTGTTTTGTATTCTCAGTATGCCTAGTACTGGATTTCGGGGGGGGGGGGGGGGGTGGGTGTTAAAAAATGACCGGCCCCGGGTGTCAACTACCCTAGCTACCCCACTGTGTGGCAGTCATCTTGGAGTTGGGCAGTGTCAGGAAGGAAGGCCATATTTGGGCATAAGGGCGTCTCCGGTTGGGGCAGCCATCTTGTTGACAGCTGCACATGTTTGGGCCTAATTCCTGTTCTATTTAAAGCCCGACTACTAGTCCTCCCACGCTTCAGCTTCTATTCAGTTCTCTGGGTAGCTGCAGTGCTTCTGGATTTGCTTCTTTTTGCTGCCTGGTATTGACCTTTGCCTGATCCTGGATTTCTACTGTCTGCTGCCTGGTATTGACCACTGTTTGCTCCTGGTCCTTCTTGGCCCGCTGCCTGGCTGTGCCCCATGGACTTTGTTCTGGGCTCAGTTCTCCTTGCTGTTGGCTTCCCGCACCTGGGGGCTCAACCCCTGGGGAACGGAAGGAGACACTGGGGGAACTCGGGGTTGGCCAACAGCTTGGGGAGGAACCCTCCTCCATCAAGCACAAGGGCTCATGTTCCTTCTCAGCGAGCCTGACACACTGCATACAAACTCATGATAAGCACATCAATATTTAAAATGGGTTAATGCAAATTAAAATATGATTTGGATTACTCTTCAAGATAGTTATGATTTTATGTAAGCCTCTGGCAGCGGATGCACCCTTGTTGAGGGTTCCAATTCTACAACCACCCCCACCTCAGTAAACAGAGGACCCTTCAGACACCCCGAGGTGAAAAGCCTTGCCAGCCTGACTCCCGTTTACCTCCTTTCAGCAAGTACCTTGATCCAGCCTACATCATGAAATAACTCAAGAGAAGGTACTTCTCCCTCTCTACCCATCAGTGCCAAAGTCCACTAACAATGAAGCACACCCATGCTTGCACAATTTCACCAAAATGCCAGCTGTTCTCTACTTTGGTATATATTTATTTATTTAAACATTTACAGCCACTTATTAACTAGGTGGGTTACAAAAAAAATACATAAATATTCATTAGTAATAGTCACATACATACACACATGTAATCATCAAATATAAATTAAAAGGCACAGTTAAGTCACCTTCATAAATCAAAACATTTCAACCTCTAATTCCCAAAATATGCCTTTGCAAATAATAGTGCCTTCAACTGTTTCTTAAAAACATCAAGACCCCATAATAAGTGAAGTCTCAATGGCAGCTCATACCACCCAATAGGGCCGGCTGAAGGACTTCAGCCAAGGAAGGCAGAAGTCCAAACGTTATTAGCTTTAAGATATTAATTTCTTACTTGTGCTGTTTTATTAAAATGTTCCATATTTGCTGTCCTTGACAATCTAAATTTGATTTCACAGTCTTTTTTATTGAAATGTAAAATATACAGCCAGCAAATGAACAGAAACAAACTCCCCCAACAGCAACAATCACAACATTCCCCCCCCCCCCTAATGTTAAACTACCAGCAGTTATACATTATACCTAGGGGCTTCTGATTATGACCACCAATAGGTTATCTCAATCATAATAAATGAGAAACCCCAAAAACTGTTCTCCCCTTTTAGGATCTGATAACGTCATCTGTTAGCTGCTACTGTGGCTGGATAATATCATCCGAGTGGGCTGCTGATGCTTATGTTCCTTTTCCAGCAGTGGAAGTTTGAGTCTTTGCTCCCTACACTCTGTGCTGCTTCCTCTGACTCTTCTGCTATATATATATATAAAAAAAAGAGAACAGGTGCTTCTTGTATTCTTGTGAAATACAAGTGTGTCTGTTCTCATGTTTTATACCCTCTCGTGGTGCTGGCAGAAGCAGCACAGAGAAGAGGGAGGAGAGACAAGTCCCTGTCACTCTATGGAAGATACCAGGAGGGACTGGAGGTGGGAAAAGTTGAGCCTGTAGTTAGGATGCCGAGGCTGGGGAGGTTTTCTGGGGCTGTGGCTAATACATGCCTTAGAGAAGGACTGATGATGTTGTAGGCTTTAACTTAGAAAAGGGATCTGCCATAAATGTTCTGACCTTAGGAAAGCACTGAATTGCCTCAAAAATAAACAACTAAAATTCAGGGTTGATTAACACTATCGGACCCTAGGCAACCATGTATTTGTGAGCCTCCCGACCATGGATACCCCCTCAATTTACTTGTTTTCTCTCCACAAGCAGGGAATGACTCACCCAGCTTCCCTGGTTCTCAGCCCACTGCTACAGAACTGCCAAGTTACCCTGCTCCAGGAGGGAGACGCTTTTTTTAATATCCCAATACCACCAACTGAAATCATAATATACCAGGATACGGTTGTCAGAAATCCAGGACTAGCACAGAATTTCCCTCCTGGAACGCTGTAACTTAGCAACTCTCTAGCTCTAACCATTGAGCCACTCCATTCAAAGCATGTGCTTGCCTAGCTACTATGCTCACTCACAAACTATTATAGCCTTCAAACCCACAGTTCTTTTTCTGCACTTTCGCTCTCCATTGCCTTTGACACAAAGCAAAAGATGCCTAGGGTGAACCTGCCCCAAAAGTGAGGTTTATGGACTATCAGGCATATTTTCAAAGCACTTAGCCTTCCAAAGTTCCACAGGTTTCTATGGAACTTTGGAAGGCTAAGTGCTTTGAAAATATGCCTCAATGTGTCCGAAGTATAAATTTTAGAAAGTTTTACATGTGAAAAAAGCTTCTCAAATGGAAGAAAAATAAAATATTTAACTCCTTGGTGCTTCTGAAAAGATACAGAGTGGAGACAGTATTAGGGCAATGTCCAAATGAATTTGACCAGGTAATTTAATAGGGTAAATTCCCTGAGCTGAAAACTTCTTCCTTGAGGGGCAGATGCATCAGAGAAATGTTAAAGCACTGAAAATGTAAAGGTCCAAGTTAAAAGATACTTATTTTGAAAAAATGACCGATGCTCAAAAAACATGTGCATGCAAATGAACTGCGAGGTAATACAAAAGTTGATGCATCAAAGTCTCGCTAACCTGTTGAAATCCACGATAGTGGTGTTGCAACCACATGCACACAAATGTCACTCGCTAAGCACACGGCAAGCGCTGTAGCTGTTGTATGCATGTCTAAAAAGATGGCGTCATAGACGTGCATCCTAGGCATGCGAGATAGATGTCACTCGCAAGCAGAGCCCTGATCTGTGTGCGATTTTTTAATCACTATGCAGATGGCTACCGTGTGCTGTTCCACATTGCTTGCATCCCGTTTTTTTGTGTGCTTTCATATTTTCATCGGTGAGTGTAAGATGTTTCAGTCCTTTATGGTGAACGTAGAGTACGGGGAGTGAAAGATGGTAATTATCTAATTGGACTATTAACAAACAATTGTCTGAGTGTGGCTGTCTGTTAGCGGGGCTTGGGTGGGGTGAAAGGACACATGGTGCACACTGGCCCCTTTCACAAAGACTTTAGGGGCTGGGTAGGAGCTCGGGGAGCTTTTCTCAGGGAAAAATGGCAGAAATACTTACAGATCTTAGGTATGAAGACCGCTGCAGAACCTCCCAGCCCTCGTCCATTCTTGTGATATTGCGCTTCTTCCCCTGTCGGGGGAAAAAACGCTTTTCATTCACGATGATGAGCTGTGCAAGCCAGAGCACATCCATGTCAGAGAAGCTGGGCTTTCTCCAAAGGGGACCATGTGCAGCCATAGCTTCTCCAACACAGATGTGCACGTACACACGTGCGCACACACGCATAAATAACATGTCGATGACAGCGCTTATGCATGCACTTTATGGATGTGTTTATGTTGATGGCAGATGACAGCTCCTGAAGTTACCAGCAGCCCCTGAGCACCTGTTAAATATATCAAGTAAAAAGGTGTACGGTCCTTTCTGTGCATCGCCCGTAAATGGCTGTGGATCCTGCATTGCCTTCATTTGAATGAGAATAAATTACAATACATTTGCATAGCATTTTGTTTTGCGTTTGTGAGTGCAGTAAACATGTCGCTGTAGGCTTTTGCGCATTCGTCGTTCGAAACTGTGATCGCTAAATCAGTTTAAACTGGCTCAAAACAATCGCTGCCAGCACGGTAACTTTGATGCATCTGGCCCTTAGTATGTGCATAGGTAAATTTGTACCATTCTTCTCCACTCCAGTCCAGATATTCAACAGGAAGCACTATTTATAGAGACTGTCCCCAAAAATAGTGAATAGTTTCAACACAGAATCTTTTTAATCCTCCCAAATGAACAGAATGTTGGACAGAAATTGTACATAAAGGATTGAAAAAGTCAGAGAGTAAAATAACTCTCCAAAAATTTTAACAGAACAGGACCAAATTTGGCATGGGGGTAAAACACAGAAAAGACAAGTTCCAAGTTGGGAAAGGGGGCATCCACAGAAATGAAGTTACTAAAATGCACCTCCATTGCATTTTTATGGGAGGAGGAGTTCTAGTACCCAAAACATAGGGACACTGATACACAATACTATTCCTTTCAGAACTTCCCATCTCATTTTCTATTCCCACTTCCAGTCACAGACACAGCCAACAAAGATACACCAATAGGCACCAATATACAAATACATATATATACAGGAAAGAATCTACACATGCACTGTAACCTATGCAGTTTCCAGAACTAGCAGAAATAAATATATCATCACAGAGCTTTGGTTTAACAGCAGTCACTTACCTCATGCGATTTATTACATGAACTGTCTCATACTATTTGGTCTGGTATTACAATATTTAGTTATCAATGTAAAATAAATAGGGCAGGATCTATTGTAAATAGTAAAGCACTACAGCAAGGTGGCAGAGGAACTGAGTTTCTGATCCCATGTCCATTAAAGTCAGTAGTGTTTGAGTGGACCACATCATTCAGGATAGGTGAAAGAGGGAAGGCGGCTGCCACTACAGTGGTGGCCATTGACAGCCAACATGGCAATTGAAGAAGGAAAGATACAAGGAAAAACACAAAATTAAGTCAATGTTTCATTCTTGCCCTTCCACCTAGCTTACAGTTTAAACCAACATCATATTCTGTACCCAACAAAACAAATATACATCATTGGTGGGGGAGGGGGATGACCCTCATTTTACTTAAGGTGAAGACATTCTGAAGACTTTTTCATACACAATCTCTTATGATTCATGACCATTAGATCGTGAAGTCTCCCACTTCCCTCTCCATTAAATATATGTGCAAGTGAAAGGAGGACAGATTAACAAACTTCTGCTCTACTGCAAATTACTTTTGAGTGCTACTCCAGTGTGTTCACTGGGAAGGGGCTAGAACAAAACTGTACAAAAAACTTTCATACAATTCTATATAATAATTCTCACCGCCAACGTTCTATCTTGCTGCCTGTGTCCGTGACTTCTTGGTCTGCTAGGCTCCGAAGCCCTGGCTGACGTCACTGGACCCATTATGACGCGAACCCCCCGAGGGGAAACAAACCCTCACAGCTGATCCACTCTGCCCCCCCCCCCACGAGTTTCAGACCCCACCTCCCTCCCTCTGATTTCCAGACCCCCTCCCTCCGAGTTCCTGACCCCTGGACCCCCTTCCCGCCGCATACCTGTGCTGGCGGGGGACCCCAACCCCCACCAGCCAAAGTCCTCTTCTCGGCTGCGCGGCATGGACGAATGATCTGATCCAAGTTTGAATCTGTGTGCAGGACGTCAGACGCACACACACAAACAGATTGCAACTTGGATCAGATCATTCGTCCATGCCGCGCGGCCAAGAAGAGGACTTTGGCTGGCGGGGGTTGGGGTCCCCGCCAACACAGGTACACAACGGTGGCAGGGGAGGGTTGGCAGCGGGAAGGGGAGCTCGAGAGGGTTGCGGCAGGGGGCTCCAGGGGTCAGGAACTCGGAGGGGGGGTCAGGAACTCGGAGGGAGGGATGCAGGGAGGTCTGGAAATCAGAGGGAGGGAAGCAGGGAGGTCTGGAAATCAGAGGGAGGGAGGCAGGGAGGTCTGGAGGGGGGGTCTGGAACTTGGTAGAGGAGAAGGGTTTGGAACTCGGGGGAGGGATCGAGAGGGGAGGAGGGGGGAATGCACCACCTGTACAAAAACTAGAAAAAAAAATTAAAAAGCGGGGGGACGACCCTGGAACTCGGAGGGGGGGGGACAACAACCCTGGAACACGGAGGAAGGGGGGACACTGGAACTGGGAGGAAGAGGGGGCCCCTGGCACACACTCTCACAGACACACTCGTACCCAGTCTCAATCTCTCTCTGTCACACACACACACTCGCACATTCACTCTCTCTCACACAGTCACTCTCACACACACTCTCTCAAACATACACACTCCGAGGAAAACCTTGCTAGCGCCTGTTTCCTTTATGTCAGAAACAGGACTTTTTTACTAGTATACAGCGAAACCTCGGTTTTCATTGACTTCGGTTTTCGTTGATTGTTTTCGGACGGATTATCAAAGAAAACCAAGGTATCACTGTATCAAAAAGTTTACTCTTTATTCCCTGATCTCAGTTATGTGTTACAGTAATTTGCAAGCAGGCAAAGCATGACTCAATACATTCTTTCCAACAAGTGTTTATGTGTGTAATTGTGCATGTGTGTGGTCTGTCTGTTTCTGCCTTTCTTTGACCTGAAGGGCATTGTGGTTTGCAAAATAAAATGAAACCAAGGGGTTGATATTCAAAGCAAGGCTGGTGATTTTGTAGGCAGCCTGGGGACAAAGTATGCACATATGCTGTTAAGTGCCAATATTCAACAGTTAGCCACAAAAGGTAACCACATAACACACAGTCCTATTCTTTAAGTGGCTCATCTTATGTGGTTAAGTGCAATATTCAGCACTTAACTGCATCTGTGTTAGTTGACTACATATGATTGGATATTCAATGCCAGTGCCTGGACAAAGCCTGGCATTGAATATCCAGGTATAAAGCTGGCGGCGGCCAAAATAAATGCTGACCGCCGCCGGCTGAATATCAACCCCCGCCAAACCATTAGATGTCATTTGTCAACAGATTTGAAAAAATGGATTTTTATTTTATAGTTTAATCACAAAGTTTCTCCATCCCATGGCAACAGATTAACTGACAGTACACCTAGCAACCATTTAGAATCAATCAGCATGTTTCACACTAGAATATACAACAAAGAATGAGAAACATCTGAATCACTCAGAGGCAGCCCATCAAGGATAGGTGTGTGTGTGTGTGTTTCTTTTTAAACTCAATGTGTCTTTCACAGGTTTTCCCCATGCCTAATTTGGTCCCATTCTGTTTAATTGAAATCACCAAATATCGACCAGTAGCATCCATCCCGTTGTCAGTCAAACTGATGGAAAGCATGGTAGCTAAACAACTAACAGGCTACATAAACAAATTCTCTATACTACACAAATCACAGTCTGGTTTTTGCCCCCTACACAGTACAGAAACAGTATTACTCACTCTCCTAGCCAAATTCAAGCAGAAAATAGCAATAGGCCACATCCTCCTCCTCCAATTCGACATGTCCAGTGCATTTGACATGGTAAACCATAATATATTAATAAGACTACTCGACAAATTCGAGATTGCTGGCAACATACTTAGCTGGATAAAGGGTTTCCTAACCACAAGAACATATCAAGTAAAATCAAAATCAAACATATCACCGTGGGAAGCGGACTGCAGAGTACTACAAGGGTCACCATTATCACCGATCCTATTCAACCTAATGATGATTCCACTAGCCAAGACCTTAGCCAACCAAGGCCATAACCCTTTCATCTATGCAGACGATGTCACTATATACATCCCTTACAAATCTACACTGACAGAAATCGCCAACAAAATCAAGACCGGCTTGAGCACCATAGACTCCTGGGCAAATGCATTTCAACTAAAACACAACAAAGAAAAAACACACTGTCTCATCCTTTCTTCCCAACACATCACGGACAACCCCACAACTATCAACACCCCAGACCACACCCTCCCTGTCTCAGACAGCCTGAAAATCCTCGGCGTTACATTGGACCACAACTTAACACTAGAGAGCCAAGTAAAATCCACAACAAAGAAAATGTTGTACTCAATGTGGAAACTGAAACGAGTGAAACAATTCTTCCCGAGGGAAACATTTCGCAACTTGATACAATCAATGGTACTAAGCCATGCGGACTACTGCAACAGAATTTATGCGGGATGCAAAGAACAAGCCTTTAAAAAAACTCCAGACCGCTCAAAACACGGCAGCAAGACTCATCTTCGGAAAAACACGATTTGTAAGCGCAAAACCCCTATGCGAAAAACTACACTGGCTCCCTATCAAAGAACGCATTGCCTTCAAAATCTGCACTATGGTTCACAAAATTATGTACGGTGAAACACCGGGATACATGACAGACTTGAATGACCTACCAACCAGAAACACATCTGCATCAACATGAGCGTACCTAAACCTCCACTATCCAAGTTGCAAAGGACTCAAATACAAATCAACCTACGCATCCAGCTTTTCCTACATCAGCACACAACTGTGGAACGCACTACCAAAAGCCTTGAAAACCACGAACGACCACTTACACTTAAGAAAAATACTTAAAACCCATCTGTTTAAAAAGGCATACCCTACCGATCCAACATAAAAGCTTGATCTCTGTGACATGACATAACACTAAAGTTCATCATAGTCTTTACACAATTTCTCCCGTTGTAGGATCACCTTTATGCGATCCTACAACATGAACCTTATCCTACCACAACACCACCTTGTATTTGTTTACTCCGGAGGTTGCACACAGCTCTCTGGCACAATATAAGCCACATTGAGCCTACAAATAGGTGGGAAAATGTGGGATACAAATGTAACAAATAAATAAATAAATAATTTTTAGAGAATTACCGTTCCCCCCCCCCCCCCCAATAGATATTTTCAACTTCATGTATAATTTTTTTCATACATCCATTGGGCTGGGAAATGATAAAGTTCACTGCACATAGGTGTAAGCGCACACGGTGGAAATTAAGCAGAAATACTAATATGGACTGCAGCCCTGTAGAATTCTGAGTGAATAACTTCCATAACACACTACCAATCACAAAATACATAGTTCAAGCAAAAATAAAATTTGTAAAATTAATTTACTGTGGTAACAATGAGACACATCTAAAAAATGAACCAGTATGTAAGTCAATTTGCTCATACCTTGCCATGCCAAAATCAGATATTTTCACCACTCCTGATTCACTCACCAAACAGTTTCTGGCAGCCTGAAAAGGAACATTTAGAATCAGAATTATCCACTTGCAAACATACAAATAAGTGCTCTTTTGGTATCTGAATATTCTTTTTCTTTTTTTCTGTTTGGACAAATGATTAGGGAGTAACTCACTTGCTCCCCCTATCATTTATCAGTATATAAGAATGAAAGGATGACACTGGATCATCCTCCACTGATCCACAATACAAACAATATAAATTACTTTAAGAAACAACCTCCACACTTATGGGAGATACAACTGTTATGCTGTAAACCATTATAGTTCCAACCATAAGAAATATAGAACAAAAATGGTAGCTGTAGTCTTGGAAGATATGTTTATTACGATTAAAATTTATTTACCGCCTTTTTGAAAGAATTCACTCAAGGAGGTGTACAGTAAGAATAAATCAAACATAAGCAACAGACAATTACAGCAATAAAAATATTCAAACAACAATACAAAGTATGGCATTGAGGGGCATAATCAAAAGGGGCGCCCAAGTTTTCCTGAGGACGTCCCGGCGAAGGGGTGGGGAAACTCGTATTATCGAAACAAGATGGCCGTCCATCTTTCGTTTCGATAACACGGTCAGGGATGCCCAAATCTTGACATTTAGGTCGTCCTTAGACTTGGTCGTTTCTGATTTTCAGCGATAATGGAAACTAAGGACGCCCATCTCAAAAACGACCAAATGCAAGCCCTTTGGTCGTAGGAGGAACCAGCATTCGTAGTGCACTGGTCCCCCTGACATGCCAGGACACCAACCGGGCACCCAAGGGGGCACTGCAGTGGACTTCAGAAAAAGCTCCCAGGTATATAGCTCCCTTACCTTGTGTGCTGAGCCCCCCAACCCCCCCCCCCCCCAAACTCACTAGTGTAAGGTGATGCATGTGGGAAAAAAGAACCCGAATTATAGCTACATCATGCAAGGTTCCACGTTAGGAGTTACGGACCAAGAAAGGGATCTGGGTGTCGTCGTCGATAATACACTGAAACCTTCTGCTCAGTGTGCTGCTGCGGCTCAGAAAGCAAATAGAATGTTGGGTATTATTAGGAAAGGTATGGAAAACAGGTATGAGGATGTTATAATGCCGTTATATCGCTCCATGGTGCGACCGCACCTTGAGTATTGCGTTCAATTCTGGTTGCCGCATCTCAAGAAAGATATAGTGGAATTGGAAAAGGTGCAGCGAATGGCGACTAAAATGATAGCGGGGATGGGACAACTTCCCTATGAAGAAAGACAAAGGAGGCTAAGGCTTTTCAGCTTGGAGAAGAGACGGCTGAGGGGAGACATGATAGAGGTATATAAAATAATGAGTGGAGTGGAACAGGTGGATGTGAAGCATCTGTTCACGCTTTCCAAAATACTAGGACTAGGGGGCATACGATGAAACTAGTGTGTAGTAAATTTAAAACAAATCGGAGAAAATGTTTCTTCACCCAACGCATAATTAAACTCTGAAATTTGTTGCCGGAGAACGTGGTGGAGGTAGTTAGCTTGGCAGAGTTTAAAAAGAGATTAGACGGTTTCCTAAAGGACAAGTCCATAAACCGCTACTAAATGGACTTCGGAAAAATCCACAATTCCAGGAATAACATGTATAGAATGTTTGTACGTTTGGGAAGCTTGCCAGGTGCCCTTGGCCTGGATTGACCGCTGTCGTGGACAGGATGCTGGACTCGATGGACCCTTGGTCTTTTCCCAGTGTGGCATTACTTATGTACACTACCCACAACTGTACACCACTACCATAGCCCTTACAGGTGAAGGGGGGAAACTACATGTGGATACAGTGGGTTTGTGGTGGGTTTTGGAGGGCTCATATTTACCACCACAAGTGTAACAGGTGGGGAGGGGATGGGCCTGGGTCCGCCTGCCTGAAGTGCACTGCACCCACTAAAACTGATCCAGGGACCTGCATATTGCTGCGATGGACCTGAGTATGACATTTGAGGCTGGCACAAAAGATTTTTAACTATTTTTTGAGGGTGGGAGGAGGTTAATGACCACTGGGGGAGTAAGGAGAGGTCATCCCCGATGCCCTCCGGTGGTCATCTGGTTAGTTCAGGCACCTATTCGTGGCTTGGTCGTAACAAAAAAAGGACCAAGTAAAGTCGTCCAAGTGCTTGTCAGGGACGCCCTTTTTTTTTTCGATTATGGGTTGAGGATGCCAATGTGTTAGGCACGCCCAAGTTCCGCCTTCGCTACGCCTCCGACACGCCCCCGGGAACTTTGGTCGTCCCTGCAACGGAAAGCAGTTGAGGACGCCCAAAATTGGTTTTCGATTATGCCGATTTGGGCAATCCTGGGAGAAGGACGCCCATCATCCGATTTGTGCCGAAAGATGGGTGTCCTCTTTCGAAAATAAGCCTGATAGTATACTACTTGCAATATCAAAACAATATGTAAACATTTTAATAGACAGCATATGGTATAAATAAAGATAGAACATATAGATAGGTAAGAGAGTAAGAGGAGTTAGAAAATAAGGTGACTAATTTAAAGAAAGTTGCACATGAGGTCAGAGAGATGATAAAATGTTATCTCAGCTAGGGTAGAAGTGGATAAACATCTCCTGCTATACCACACAGATTCATGAAATTTAGAGCAAGAGTTACACTTAAGTTTTCTTCAGTGCAATATACAGGTGCTCATTATCATAGAACACAGATTTACAGTTATAGTAACCTATATAACTTTGTAAGTCTATGTGCTTTGAAAATGAGCCTCTTAATCTTTTGTGTCTGAGATAGATCATGATTATTCAGCCATCAAATATTTATTTGCTGTGACATTATTTTCTCCAACATTTGATTCTATTAAATTACTAGAACCAGGTTTAACTCTGTACCCTCATCAAAAGAAATTGTACGATGTGATACCTGCCAGTGAGCCATCTCAGGAGTAGCTCCCACACTCTGGAATTTACTCCCAGAGAAGCTACATATTACTCGAGACTCCATCTACTTCAGGAAGCAGGTGAAAGCCTGGCTCTTCTCCCAAGCTTTTAATACACAGGGTGACTGACTATACACTCATAAGACTAGCCCAGTATCCCGCTTCCAACAGTTTTTTTTATTTTTTTTGTTACATTTGTACCCTGCGCTTTCCCACTCATGGCAGGCTCAATGCGGCAGGCAATGGAGGGTTAAGTGACTTGCCCAGAGTCACAAGGAGCTGCCTGTGCCGGGAATCAAACTCAGTTCCTCAGGACCAAAGTCCACCACCCTAACCACTAGGCCACTCCTCCACAGTGGCCAATAAAGGTCACAAGTACCTGGCAGAAACCCAAATAGTAGCAACATTCCATGATAACAATCCCAGGGCAAGCAGTGGCTTCCCCATGTCTATCTAAATAGCAGAATATGGACTTTTCCTCCAGAAACTTGTCCAAACCTTTTTTAACCCTAGATACGCTATCCGCTGTTACCACATCCTCCGGCAATGAGTTCCAGAGCTCAACTATTTGCAGAGTGAAAAAATATTTCTTCCTATTTGTTTTATAAGTATTTCCATGTAACTACATTGAAGGTTCCATGGTCTTTGTATTTTTTGAAAGAACAACAAACAAACAAAAAATGATTCACTGCTATTCGTTCTTCACCACTCAGAATTTTGTAAACCTAAATCATATCTCCCTTCAGGCATCTCTTTTCCAAGCTGAAGAACCCTAACCTTTTAAGCCTTTCCTCATACGTCCATCCCCTTTATCATTTTGGTCACTCTTCTTTGAGCCTTTTCTAATTCCTCTATATCTTTTTTGAGATACGGCAATCGGAACTGAATGCAGTACTCATGGTGGAGTCGTACCATGGAGTGATACAGAGGCATTATAATATTCTTGGTCTTATTTACCATCCTTTTCCTAATAAGTCCTAGTATCCTGTTTGCTTTTTTGGCCGCTGCTGCACACTGGGCAGACTTCAGCGTATTGTCTATATCACCACCTAGATCTTTTTCTTGGGTGCTGACCCCCAAGGTGGACCCTAGCATCAGGTAACTATGATTCGGATTATTCTTTCCAATGTGTATCACCTTGCATTTGACCACATTAAGTTTCATCTGCCATTTGGATGTCCAGTCTTCCAATTTCCTAAGGTCTTCCTGCAGTTTTTCACAGTCCGCGTATGTTTTGACAACTTTCAAGAGTTTTGTATCATCTTCAAATTTAATCGCCTCATTTGTTGTTCTGATTTCCAGATCATTAATAAATGTTAAATAGCACCAGTCCCAGTACAGATACCTATGGCACTCCAATATTCACCCCCTTCCATTAAGAAAAATGAAAGATTTAACCCTACCCTCAGTTTTCTGTCCAATAACCAATTCCCAATCCACAACAGAACATTGCCTCCTATCCCATGACTAATTTTCTCAGGAGTCTCTCATTAAGAACTTAGCTTTCTGAAAATCTAGACACACTACATCAACCGGTTCACCCTTATCCACATGTTTATTCACCCCTTCAAAGAAACAAAGCAAATTGGTGAGGCAAGACTTCCCTTGGCTGAAACTATGCTGACTCTGTCCCATTTAACCATGTTTGTCTATGTGTTCCATAATTTTATTCTTTATAACAGTTTCCACTATTTTGCCCAATGCTAAAGTCAGGCTTACTGGTCTGTAATTTCCCAGATCACCCCTGAATCCTTTTTAAAAATTGGAGTTACACTGGCCACCCTCTAATCCTCAGGTAGTACAGCCTATTTTAACGACAGGTTGGTTACAGATAACTTACTGTAGATCAGCAATTTCATGTTTGAGTTCTTTCAGTACATTTCAAAATGGAATAGGTAGTGCAAAGAATTGTTACTTCTGCGACAAGTATTTCAAACCTTTAGAAGCTGAAGTTATGTAATGAAAACAGTGTTCCAAGTTACTAGGGGGCCCTTTTACTAAGCTTTTTTACAGGTGCGCTAAAAATGATTCTGCACGCACCCAAAACACATGTCTACACTACTGTAGGCCATTTTTCAGCACAACTTAGTAAAAGGACCCCTATGATACCTCAGATCAATCTGCAAATATTTTCTGCCATGTATATGCTCCTAGACTGCCTCGTCTCAGCTGCTTAATATCAAATTATAGCATCAGATTTATGAAAAGAGCATATAGTAGGATGATTTACGATAATAGACTGTTAGAAAGAGTTGAGAAGTGAAGAGACCTATCTCTAGTATTTAAGATCACCAACCCCAGTTTACACTACCCATCACCATTCAGTTGATACTGAGCAACCTCTCAACTAACATAAAAGAAGCCTAATTTTGTATAGGTCATCTAGATAACACAGGATGTCCAAGTTGGGATGTTCACAAATGACTCAGTGAACACAGGGGCTTTTCGTAAAAACATATATTTGGTGGCAGCAGTGCAATAAGCCATTTTTTACAAAAGAGCAGCCTCACTTGGGACTTTATGCATTTCAAGGCTCAGATTTACACATGTAGCCAACAGATTTTACAAAACTGCATGTCAGAGAAACCAAGCTCCACAACTCAATTTTTGCTACGGGAAATGGTTTAGAACATCAGAGTTAAGCACAATTCCAACACCCCCTCCCCCGGGCCTCTAAATCATTCTCTCACTCCTCCATGCTCTATTTAAAAAAAAAAAAAAGTTAAGGCAGTGATCCAAGATGGCACCTAGAGCTGAAGCGCGTGAACTAGTCTCTGATACCCCCTAGAACCTGCCGCATTTGAGTTTCCTCGGACCCGGAATGGGAAAGCGGAAAGGAAAGTCTAATTTGCCTACCTCCACAGGCAGGGCAGTTCCACCTCTTCTGCGACAGATGACATTGGAGGAGACGGGGCTACAAGCGCCAGGAGCCCAGCTGTTCGCTTCGGGAGGTCCGGGAGAACTTTCTGACCTTAGTGCGGAGGGAGTCTCGTTAAGTCCGCCTCCCTCAACAGTACCTCCACGACCCGAGGATGAATTGAGGGCAGTGAGTGAGCAGAACGCGGAGGCTGGAAGTCGGACCCCTGCGGCTGCATATGGAGACCCCGCTGCCTCTTCGACGCCGATGGGAATAGCGCCTCAGGCAGGTTCGGTGCCTGAGAGGAATATCGGTGATTCTACCATGGATCGTGGAGTGATGATAAAACCTACGACTGTTACTTTAGATAAACTTTGGGAAGCAATACAAGGACTGAATTCCAGCCTACAACAGATATCAGGTATTTTACGGGGAGAGGTGGCTGAACTAAAGCATGCTCAAGATGTGGTTACCACTAAAATAGCAGAGCAAACAACGAAAATGGAACTTTTTGATAAAGATTTAAAAGCAGTGAATTCCTCAACTTTATTGTTGATAAAAAGTAATAACCTCCATCAGCGTAAGATGGAATATTTGGAGAACCAGATTAGGAGAAACAATTTATGTTTTCTTAATTTCCCCAAATCTCCTTTGATTCCAGCTCTGGAAATGCTGAAAAAATTTGTCAGGGAAATACTGGGTGTCCCTCTCGAGGGTTTTCCACCCATTACTAAAATGCAATATATTTCTGGCGCTGGAACAGGAACTTTACCTAATGCTCCTCCACCTGGCCTAAATCTAACAGATTTCTTGGAGAGTTCAATGGAGGTTATAACCGAAAGAACCACGCTGCTGGTTACTTTTGCTCTTGAACTAGACCGCAACAATATATTCAAGCTTTACTTTCGCCACATGAACTCAACCTTCCTTGGATCAAAAGTTCAGATTTTCCCTGACTTTGCTAGAGAAACGCAAAGAAGAAGAAAAGAATTTTTGTTGTTGAAGGAGAGAGTTCTCCGAATTGGAGGGACTCTCCTGCTTAGGTTTCCTTGCAAATGTTGTGTCTCTTTAAATTTTTTGATCCAGGGACATTATTAGAATTTATTTCTTCTAAAGAATAATTTTGTAGTAGTTCTTGATTGCCAGCGCTTTAATCTCGGCTGCGACATCTAGGCTTCCTCAGCTTTAATTATTAATTATTTGGGTTAATTCATTTGAATTTATAATTTCCTAGATCTTGGATCACTTTATTGAGGACTAAATATATCAAGATAATATGCCTATTTTTCTTTGATTTAGATGTTTGTTTTTCAATATACAAATTTATGAGTAATTTCATAAATGTAATTATTAAATTCATTTAAAAAAGTTAATTAGCTGAGAGATGTGTTTTGGAGCATTTGTAAATACTGAAGGGAAATATTTGGAAGTAAGCATGTACTTCTATTGATAAATAGGAGCCACACATACCAATTCTAACTAACATCTGCACCAAACCCATCCCCTTCAAATCTATATATGTTGGATGCATCACTACTTATACCTGCATGCTAATTTACATATGTAAATTGAATTATTTCTACATGTGTAAATTTTAAATTGCAGAGGAGAGTTCACAAAGCAAGGTGCAATTTTAAGATGCACACACCATAAAGAATACAGCACAGGCCATTTAGCTATTCTAGAATGATAATAAAGGGGGTATGATGGTATTCCAGTCATTGACATACATTAAGTGGCTGCTTACATGCATAGATGACCGACTAGCAGCATACTTGCTGGTGGGTAGGTGTGACGTTTAGTATTACACCAGCTATGGGACTGGTTTAAGTGATGATGCCACAAATGTAAGCACATTTTCTGCTACTTGCACCAGTATTCTTTAAAGAAAAGTAGGTATCTACTTTTCTATATAAGATAGGCTTGAAATAGGTGCTTGCTTACCCTCTTATCCTAGGTACCCTGTTAATTACCCCAAAAATGCTTATTAGGTGAGGACAAAGGTAGAATTACCAGATCTCGATGGATGAAGCTATTTTGCTCCAAGTAGTCCATCCCTTCGCACACATCCTGGCACATAGTCAGCAATATGTCTTTATGACACTGTCCACGTCTCTGTCGAAGATAATTCAGAAGGCAGCCATGCTCCATGAACTCTGTCACTATATAGATTGGTCTCCCTTGCGTGCAGACACCATATAGTTGGACAAGATTAGGGTGTGCTAGTTTCCTGATTAAGATGAAAAGATTTCAAGTTTTATTTTATGAGGTGCAAAAAGGAAAATAATCTCCCTGAACAAACTGTTCAGCATTACTGACCATCTTAACTTATGGTATTCAAAAATTAAGGACAGCATTGTTAAACAAATTCAGATCCCAGTGTTGAAAATGAGAGTAAATCACTTTTATGAACAAAAAATACTAAAGATTATATAAAAATGATATAAAATTAAGGCCCTCCTATTAAGTCTCAGCAGCCAATGATGATTTTTCTGGTTTCCCGTCTGAAAAGCTGTCAGCAGACTCACATCATCACTTTAGCTTCTTCGATGAAGTCTTCTTCAGACATTGCACCTTCACGGATGGCTTTGATGGCCACTTTGTACTGGGCCCGCCATTTGCCCAGACGTACCACACCAAACAGGCCACTGCCTAGTTCTTTCATAAAAGTCAACTCAGATGGATTTATTTCCCACTTATCTATTAGGGAGAAAAATAAACAGAAATTGAAAGCTTATGCAATCATTCAGGGATTTTTTTTGTTAAACAACATGGACCAATCACAATAAAGATTACATAATGATTACCATTCAAGAGTTTTGAGTCATGGATGAGAGTATTGTAGAGTGAAAATGCTATCATTAATTTGGATTCAAATTCAGTTTGTACATAAGAACTGCCATATTGGGTAAGACCAAAAGTCAAACTAGTCCAGGATCCTGCTACCAGCATTGGCCATTCCAAGTCACCAAAAAGTAGAAAGATTCCATACTACTTAACCCCAAAGATAAGCAGTGGCTTTTCCTGTGTCTACCTTAATTTCCTCCAGGAATTTATCCAAACCTTTTTTAAACCCAGCTATGCTATCTGATTGTACCACGTCCTCTGGCACCAAGTTTCAATGGTTAACTCTGCTGACAGAAAAAAACCCATTCTCCTCTGTTTTCCTTTGTCCTTGTACTTTTTGAAAAGAAATCTATTTGCATTTCCCTGTTCCACTCAGGATTTTATATCCCCCCTCAGCCTTCTCTTTTTCAAGCTGAAGAGCCCTAACCTCTCTAGCCTTTTCCTCATATCAGAGTCCTTCCATTCCCATAATTGTACCTTTTTAAATTCTGCAATATCATTTTTGGAGATACGGCAACCAGAACAGCACAAAATAATCAAGATACGGTCAAACCATGGAGCAATGCAGAGGCATTATAATATTATTTGCTTTATTTTCTATTCCTTTCATAAAAATTTCTAACATTCTATTTGCTTTTTTGGCCACCACCATCACCACAAAGATTCAGTATATTGTTCACAATGACACCTAGTTTTTTTTTCTTGGGTGGTGACTCCTAATAGCAGTGTTGAGCCATAAAATGGATGATTCTTCACAATGTTCATCATTTTGCACCTCTCCACATTAAATTTAATTTGCTATTTAGATGTCCAGTCTTCCAGCCTCCAAAGATCCTCCTGCAATTTCTCATATTCTGCATGCAATATAGTAACTTCATATAGTTTGTGTCACCTGCAGATGGGATGGGACGACTTCCCTATGGGAAAAGGCTAAAGCGGCTAGGGCTCTTCAGCTTGGAGAAAAGATGGCTGAGGGGAGATATGATAGAGGTCTATAAAATAATGAGTGGAGTTGAACAAGTAGACGTGAATCGATTGTTTACTCTTTCCAAAAATACTAGAACTAGGGGGTATGCATGAAGCAACAAAGCAGTAAATTTAAAACAAATCAGAGAAAATATTTCTTCACTCAATGTGTAATTAAATTCTGGAATTCATTGCCAGAGAATGTGGCAAAAATGGTTAGCTTAGCGGGGTTTAAAAAAAGGTTTGGATAGCTTCCTAAAAGAAAAGTCCATAAGTCATTATTAAGATGGACTTGGGGAAAATCCACTGCTTATTTCTAGGATAATCAAAAAATATAACGAAAAATAGCAACCCTCCACCACTTTTAACTTGAACTATACACAACCAACTGCCGGTGGAGCAGCTCACACTTATTTATTGTTTGATAAGGGGATGTCTCATACTGTCACACAGGCACTTCTTTTTTGTCCTTCTTTAAAGCCTCAGCTTTAGTGACTGTATTATAATCATCGACTACCCCCAACCACCGATAGTGCTGTCAACTAACTCAAAATAAGTGTCCTACAATAAATTAATATGTGTTTCAACAGTGCTTATATAGCAAAATAATTCTTCTTTAGTTTATGTCAATTTTTGTAAATTTTTATGCACTATCGTTTGTAGCTTATATGCAGAGTTTAAATTAGTGCAGAAACAATGTTTAAACTTTTCACGTGCAGGAACAATGTTTTAACTTATCTTCATCTGGCTGAAAACCCCATGCTGCTTAATTGTCTGTGACTCATGCTGTGGATTCAGCCGTCCTGCACTGTTTGGATCTCACTTGTCAGCATTCCATTAAACAGCCGGTAAATGTCTTGTCCCGACAGGAGCCTGTTTCGCGTTACCTCGCTTTGTCAAGGGAACTAGCATATACTTCACCAGCAACATGCAGACAAAGAGTCTGGATTGGCCACTGTTGAAAACAAGATGCTAGGCTTGATGGACCTTTAGTCTGTCCCAATATGGAAACACTTATGATCACCTCACTCATTGTTCTCATTTCCAGATCATTTATAAATATGTTAAAATGCACCAGTCCCAATACAGATCCTTAGGTCACTCCACTATTCACCTTTCTCCATTTAGAGAACTGGCCATTCAAACTCTACTCTGTTTTTTCTTAACCAGTTCCCAATTCACAACAGAACACTGTCTCCTATCCGAAGGCTTTTCAATTTTCTCAGGAGTCTCATTAGGGACTGTCAAAAGTCTTCTGAAAAACTAGACAAACTACCTCAACCAGCTCACCTTTATTTGGATACTTATTCATGCCTTCAAAAAAAGTGGAGCAAACTGATGAGGCAAAAAATCCCTTGGCCGAGTCCATGTTGATCCTGTCCCATTAAACCATGTTTGTCTAAATGTTCAGTAATTTTGTTCTTTATAACAGCTGCTACCATTTCCTGCCATTAAACAGAGGCTGTAATGACAGTGTGCAAGTTAAACAGCACAGCTATAAAGTACAAGCATCTCACTAGTTTATATATACATATACAGACACAGGAATAGGCAAGAATCAAGTCAGTGTTCTGGTACATAATTCACACCAAGGTCCAGCGAGCACATACCACACACATAGCCAGAGAGAAGAGCACATCTCAAATGCAAAAAAAAAAAAAAATAAGGGAAGCATGCTCAATGACTAAATCGTATTTCCTGTTTAAATTGAAAGCAATATTCTAAGGTGTTTCACTTCAATTACCGATTAACCACCCATGGGTGAATTATTAACTCTAAAATGAATGTTTTCATTCAGACCTGTCCCCCCAGATGGTCCTTAGGATTTCAGTCCTATCAGTTCTAGAGAGAGATTTAGGACATGTGCTTCTCAAATAAACCATGCCTTTGTTTTCATCACACCAGTACTTGTAGTCCTTTACATACCCAATAACCCTTAAATACCCAGGGTGTACTCGTTATTGTTGTTCTTTTTACCCCCTCCCCCAACATAAGATGTGCTATTAGCCTCTGTTTAGCCAGCAGCATCTACCTAACAGGCTTTTGCAACATTACTGGACACCAGTTCATTCAATGTTTGTCGTATTTTCTCCTTGTTACTGTAACCACCATGAGATCTGACAAAAACATTTTTCTACTTTGAAAGTAGGGTAAAGTTTGATTACCATAGCTGAATCCGGCAGTAGTGGGTGCAGACTTGCTCTTTTGAGAGACTGGGTACCGTAGTCTTGTAACAAGACCTAAAAGACAAACGTAACATTTAAGTAAGGACAATGCAATGAGTGTGTTATTGCAAAGCACCTTTCCTGTTTCTTGGTCTATGCCTCAGCCTGTACATTCTTTTAAATTTAAGAGAGAGGAGGACTCAAATGTGTGCCTTTGGTCAAGGTTCCTCCTCCTCCCCTATTGTTTAAGCTCCATGATACAAATAGCAGCACAGGATTGTTTCAAATTGTGATTAGGGTAAGAGAAATGTATGTACATTTGATATAATGCCTTTCTGTAGTACAACTAAAGCAATTTATATAGCCTAGTGGTTAGGGTGGTGGACTTTGGTCCTGGGGAACTGAGGAACTGAGTTCGATTCCCACTTCAGGCACAGGCAGCTCCTTGTGACTCTGGGCAAGTCACTTAACCCTCCATTGCCCCATGTAAGCCGCATTGAGCGGGAAAGCGCGGGGTACAAATGTAACAAAATAAATAAAAATTAAATATATGCAGGTACTTTCTCAGTCCTTAGTGGGCTCACAATTTAAGTTTTTGTACCTGGGGCAATGGAAGGTAAGTGACTTGGCCAGGGTCACAAGGCACGGCAGTGGGAATTTAACCTGGTTCCCCTGATTCTCAGCTCACTACACTAACCACTGGGCTACACCTCCACTTCACCTCAATGCCCCTCCCCAACTTGCTTTTATCCTTCTTAGGTTACGGGCACTACCAAGGAAGAGAAAAACTCCCTTATTTGAAAGGCTGACTCCTCATGGTGCATCTAAGGATGCACTAAACAGGGTCAGGTGATGCCACTTTGCAAGATGGAAGTGTGGAGGCAGTTGCAAGTGGCCATCACTCCTGCTTCTTATTGAAGATATCTGGGAAGGAAAGATTGGTGGGATCTGGGAAAGCTCAGGTTCGGGGTCCACTACATTTAAAAAATCCCAGGTAAAGGGTGTTAGGGGTGGGGGGGGGGGGGGGGGAGGAAGACCCACTAGACTAAAAGGGATTTTTTTGGATAGTGCGTCAGACATTATATGTTGCCCCTTGTCACTTTACCTTCTCGCAATGCAACCTATGGTGCGAGAGACTAACTGTGTTGTTATTTTCCTGCCTGTAAGAAAGTAGTCTATAAGTCGGTTTATTCTGCTACTTTTTCTTACCAAGATACTACGTGGTGGAATTCCTTGCCGAAATACATTAGATCCCAGCATGATTAGGTTTTTGCAAGTTTTTCAAATCTTTTCTTTTAAAAAAATTTGTTGATGCTGTTGCCTAGTTTCTTCTCCCCCCCCCCCCCCCATTGCATATGAGTTTACAATTCCTTACTTTGTTGGTGTGTGGGATTATGGTTTTTATTTAATATTTTGTACTGTCTTCTTATAGCTTGTTAGCCACATTGAACTCGAATTTGTGCAGGAAAATGTGGCATATGTCACAAATAAATAAATCTCTGGGGTTGACAATCAGGGTATAGGGGCTTTTCTAGGGTTCAGTGCTGGTGATGTGCACTACACTACCAGGGATTGGGGGGGGGGGGGGGGGGAGTACAGAGGCAACCCAGGAGCAGTAGGTTTTTTTTTTTTTTATGTCTTCCTTGCTGTCAGTGTGTTGAATTAAACAACGACCCACTACATGTGATTTTCAAGAAAGGCAATATCGCTTTTACTTTAAGCCTTGCATAGAGGGCACTATTATAACAGTAAAAATTTTGGGAATTTGGGTAAAGATTTAAAATTTGATAAAGAAATTTCAAGTTCAAGTTTATTTAATATACTGCTATGCGTATATAAGACATCTAAGTGGTTTACAATTCAAATCAATAATAATGGGGGATGAAGGTATATAAAAATTAAAGAACAAAAAAAGGCAAAAATTAAACCAACACATAATAGAATAAATAAAAGCAGTTGAAAAAGGGAAAGATACATGGGGAGAACCACAATTGGAGAGATTAGTATTACAATTGCCAAAAGGGGTATAGAGAGCAAAAAAACCAGGACAAAAATAGAAAGAACAAGACTACAACCTACAGGGAAGAGGGTTGGGTTTGTGGGAATGCCTAAGACAATAAGTGTGCTTTAAGGCAGCCCTTAAATTTTACTTTGGAAGTTTCAGATTTTAAAGACCTATCTCTTTAACAAAGCCTACCACGAGAACACATAACCAACTATAACACAACACCTATCCACCCTTATTTAGAATGTATCTCTCTACAACTGCTTGATCAAAACTTGTTCTCCTTGAAATCTTTGTAACACCAACTGTATTCTGTACCCTGGCATGGCTATGCCATAACAGGTCTTTGTAAGCCACATTGAGCCTGCAAATAGCTGGGAAAATGTGGGATACAAGTGCAATCAATCAATCAATAAAAAAAATAAAGGACGTGGGTGCAAGCAGGTGTTACACAGACAGTAAAGTCATATGTGACAGAAGGAGAGAACCATTAAGTGCCGTTTGGAAGAGTAAAGAGTGCATTGAGGGGAATAAGGTACAAGAATGCAAGATATGATGGACAGTGGTAGAATATTTAAAAGGAATCCGAAAAGAGACAGGGAGTCAGTGTTCTGAGTCATAATATTTTCCCCATATATTTTTGGGGAATATCTATTCCCATAGTTGAAAACTTTAGATATTTTGGAATTATAGTGGACTCCCAATTGTTATTTGATGATCAAGTCCCTCTGCAGGAGACTATAAGAGTTCAAGCTTCTTCTAGTGGAAGTATGGGGGGAATAAATTGGAAACTTTCTCTCTGAAAGTGGTGGGGGGGGGGGGGGGGGGGGGGGGGGGGGGGGGGGTGGGGGGGGGTTGGGGGGGTTGCATGCTTGCTGTTGACAGCTGTGAACGTGACACTGTGGTTAGTATGCTTCCTTCCTTGTGTGTCTACATAGTTAATAAAAATCTATTCACAAGATGAGCACCAGGAAGGTGGTGAATTGTGAGGTATTTATATGGGGGGGGGGGGGGGGGGGGGAGAAACGTACATGCTTTCGGATGGGAGCTGAAGGGAGGGGGTTATAGAAGCTTATCTGAAATTGTTGAACTGTTCTGCACATGATATTTGTGCTTTCTGCACATTCTTTGTCAATAAAAAATTAAGATAAAAAAAGGGTTTTATACTTTGGGTCTTTTAAGAGCAGTAATACGTCTGTTGATGAAAAGATGATGCATACATTAGCTTAATGCATTATTTATCTCAAAATTAGACTATTGCAATGTGATATATGCAGGGACTTCTAATACTAACATGAGACGTCTCCACATATTGCAAAATACAGCACTTAGGTATTGAGCAATAATAAGAAATTTGATCATATTATACCACTTTTTCTGAAATATCACTGGTTGCCAGTTTCTTATAGAATTAGGTTTAAGATACTGAATGACTCATAAAGCTTATTATTCTTTACAGCCAGGGTATCTTAACTCCTTAACCATTCCCTTTAGTTCTGCGAGGGTTTTGAGGTCATTACAGAACAATAGATTGATAGTTCCTTCATTGTGTAGAGTGTCAAAGAGCAAGATTAAACACAACAAGAACACTAGCTTCTTTTGTTTTTTTAATTGAGCTCCCTTTTGAAATCAGTTTCCTAGTTATGTTCGCTTGGAGGAAAATTTTAAGTTTAAAATTGTATTGAAAACATTGTTTAAGGAGGCTTTTAATATTGACTGTGGGGATGAAGATCGGGTTTACTGATGTTTTTGTGAAATAAGGTTCGTGCAATTTTTCTGTATACTGTGTATGTTCTTGGTGTGAATGGATATAGGTGTTTCCTATCATTTTTATGGCATTCCTGCATATTAAATTTTTGCTTTTTTATTGTATAAAATTGTGAACTGCTTTGGTCTACTGAAGTTAGGCAGTATACTAAATTTTGAATAAACATGTAGTAGCATAATAGCAGTGTTCTGAACTAATTGGAAGTGCTGGATTTGAGAAATCCGTAAGCCCTGGTATAAGGAGTTACAGTAGTCTAATTTGGTGACAAGAGCCAAAAGAAGAATTCTAAGGAATGAAAGATCTAGCATTGAACAAATAGATCAGATCTGCCCAAGTGTGAAAAAAACTGCATTGAACAGTGGAAATCTGTTTTTGAAAAGTGAAGGAACTATCTAGATAGATGCCTAAAACTTTTATAGAGTCCTTAAAGGGGACATCTACACTATGGATATGGAGTGAAGTAGAGGGTATGACGGGGGATCCAAAAGAGAGTACGACTGCTTCTGACTTGGAGAGAGCTTCAAAGTGGTTGTTAAATAGCCAGTTAGATATTGTATCCAGCTTAGAGGAAATCAAAGACATTGATTGAGAGCTGAGATCATCTACAGGAGTAATAATCTGTTATTGTGAGTTATTATTGTAAACTGCTTCGATTGCTATGGTAGAAAAGTGGTATACCGAGTCTGAATAAACTGAAAGACAGATCAAGCGTGATTAGAAGGGCATTTCTCCCACTATTTAGATAAGCTTGACAGTGTTCACAAGACCTAAGAGAGAGTGCTTGGTAGAATGATGACTGGTAGTGGTGAAGAGCATTAGTCTTGTCAAGATACTGTGTAAGGTGTTCTGCGATGAGTTCCTCAGTTATCTTAAGGGCCTTTTACTAAGCTGCATAGGCACCTACGCATGCCAATTCGGAACTACCACCCAGCTACTATGTGGCCCAGGTGGTAATTCATTTTTTACGTGTGCCCAGTAAGTGCGCCGGAAAATATATTTATTTTCTGGCATGCGGGGCTAACCAGCATTGTACGCACGCTATTACCGTCCAGTTAACGCATGAGAACTTACCTGCTAAGTGAATGGGTGACGGTAAGGTCTCAGGCCCAAAATGGACGCGCACCAATTTTATTTTGCTGCACGTCCATTTTCAGCCAAAAAAAAGAGCCTTTTTTGCAGGTGCGCTGAAAAAATGGACCTGCATGCATCCATACACGCATCTACATCATCCCAGGCCATATTTTGGCACACCTTAGTAAAGGACCCCTTAGAGAGAAAGGGAAGGTTGGAGATGGGATGGAAGTTAGAAATTTCCTGTGTAGTCCAGTCAGCTTTTTGCTAGTTTTTGATGGCTGCGTACGGTTTCGCTCTTTTTTGGAAGAAAAAGATTTAGCTACTGTAATGGTAAAATTATGTATCATACCTGATAATTTTCTTTCCATTAATCATAGCCGATCAATCCATAGACTGGTGGGTTGTGTCCATCTACCAGCAGGTGGAGATAGAGAGCAATCCTTTTGCCTCCCTATATGTGGTCATGTGCTGCCGGAAACTCCTCAGTATGTCGATATCAAAGCTCCATCCGCAGGACTCAGCACTTAGAGAATTACACCCACAAAGGACACTCTGCCCAGCTCACCACCGCCGAAACGGGGGAGGGGAATCAACCCAGCTCATCCCCACACAAGTGGGGGAGGGGAATCCGTCCAGCTCATCCCCGCGGAGCGGGGGAGGGACACCACCACCCGCCGATGCGGGGGAATCTGGCTTATCCCGCAACTGCGGGAGGAGCTGACTGACCCTAACACCGCCGAAGCGGGAGGGGTACAAGCTGCCCTACAGCCGCACGAAGCGGGAGGGAGCGCCGGCAGAATTTAGGTCTCAATCCAGCCCCGAAAAAACGGAGGGGAGAGGAATGCAGCAGCTCACTGTAACACAAAATCGTCTCAACTCCTGAAGAAGCCAATTGAAAAAACTTTAACACGAAGTCCTCCTGAACAGGAACTGAAGAGTAAACATGAACCTGAAATGCAACCAGAATATAAACAGTACAGATATCTGGGAGGGCTATGATTGATCGGCTATGATTAACGGAAAGAAAATTATCAGGTATGATACATAATTGTTACCTTCCACTATCATCATGCTGATCAATCCATAGACTGGTGGGATGTACCGAAGCAGTACTCACCATGGCGGGACAGGAAATCCCTGACCGCAACACTGAAGCTCCAAAACCGGGCCTCGCCGAGCAGCCAAAGTCAAGCGGGTAATGTCTGGAGAAGGTATGAGCCGATGCCCAAGTTGCCGCCCTACAAATCTCTTCCAAGGAGACGGACCCGGCCTCTGCCATCGAGGCCGCCTGTGCTCTAGTGGAGTGAGCCTTCAGCTGGATAGGCGGCACCTTCCCCGCGGCCACATAAGCCGCCTGCAATGGTTTCCTTGACCATCGTGCCACTGTAGGCTTGGCAGCCTGCAGACCCTTACGAGGACCTGCGAACAGCACAGACAGATGATCCGACTTCCGGAAATCATTGGTCACTTCCAAGTATCTGATGATGACTTGTCTCACATCTAGATATTTGAGAGCAGAGTACTCCTCTGGGTAGTCCTCCCTACGAAAGGAGGGTAGACAGAGCTGCTGATTCACATGGAAGCGAGAAACAATCTTGGGCAGGAAGGAAGGCACTGTGCGAATAGACACTCCTGCCTCAGTGAACTGCAGAAAGGGCTCTCGACATGATAGCGCCTGGAGTTCGGAAACTCTTCTGGCTGAAGTGATAGCCACTAAAAAGACTGCTTCCAACGTCAGGTCTTTCAGAGATGCCCTCGACAAGGGTTCACAAGGCAGCTTCTGCAAGGCTCTTAGCACCAGATTGAGATTCCATGCAGGTACCACTGAGTGCAGAGGAGGGCGCAGGTGATTAACTCCCTTGAGAAAGCGCACCACATCTGGCTGCGAGGCCAGGGAAGCACCCTTCAGGCGACCCCTGAAGCAAGAGCCGCTACCTGGACCTTAAGGGAACTGAGCGACAGGCCTTTTTCCAGACCTTCTTGCAGGAACGCTAATACTGAAGAAATTGGAGCAGTGAAGGGAGAAAGTGAGCCTGCCTCACACCACGATGCAAAGGTACGCCAAACCCTGGCGTAAGCAGTAGAAGTAGAGCGCTTCCTCGCTCTCAGCATAGTGGCGATGACCTTGTCTGAGAAGCCCTTCTTCCTCAGACGCTGCCGCTCAATAGCCAGGCCGAAAGACCAAAGGGGGAGGGATCCTCCATTACCACGGGACCCTGATGCAACAGGCCCCGCTCCGCTGGCAGCTGCAGAGGGCCGTCCACTGAGAGCCTGATCAAGTCCCCATACCAGGGACGTCTGAGCCAATCCGGACACACCAGGATTATCTGGCCCGGATGCTTTGGCACCTGGCCTTGCACCCTGCCCAACATGGGCCAAGGCGGGAACACATAGAGAAGCTCCTGTGTCAGCCACTGTTGGAGAAGAGCATCTACTCCCAGAGATCGAGGGTCCCGTCCTCTGCTGAAAAAGCGCGGCACTTGGCAATTGGCTGATTACGCCATCAGATCTAGGCTCGGCTGGCCCCAGCGCTTCGTGATGCAGTTTTCATGACTCCCACAATGTGGGCCGCTGACAGTTGTTCCAGGTTTGCTTCCGCCCACAGGCATAGCTTCATGGCCTCCTTGGCTAGAGGGGCGCTCATGGTACCTCCCTGGCGATTTACATAGGCCACAGCCGTGGCATTGTCCGACCGGACCCGTACTGGCTTCAGTGCCAGGACCGGGAGAAACTCCAAAGGCGCCAACCGAATGGCTCTGAGTTCCAGGAGGTTGATAGACCACTTGCCTCTGCAGGGGACCAGAGCCCTGCGCTGTCCTTCCCAAGCAGTGGGCTCCCCAGCCCGTCAAAGAGGCGTCCGCCGTGATGACAACCCACTCCGGGGTCATAAGAGGCATTCCTGCGGACAGTTTGTCTGGCCTCAGCCACCAGCTCAGCGCCTTGCGCACCGCCGGATCCAAGGGAAGGTGCACAGCGTAATCCTCCGAAGCTGGAGTCCATCGCTACAGCAGAGAGAGCTGTATAGGTCTCATATGGGCCCTGGCCCAGGGCACTACTTCCATCGTGGCCGTCATAGAGCCCAACAGCTGCACATAGTCCCAAGCCCGAAGAGGAGAGGCTGCTAGGAACTTGTCCACCTGAGCCTGAAGCTTGACAATCCGATTGTCTGGCAGGAACACTCTGCCCACTTGGGAGTCGAATCGAACTCCCAGATACTCCAGGGACTGAGTCGGGCGCAGCTGGCTATTCTCCCAGTTGATGATCCACCCCAGGGAGCTCAAAAGAGCAATCACCCGGTCTGAAGCTCTGCCGCACTCTACATAAGAGGGGGCTCAGATCAACCAGTCGTCCAGATAAGGATGGACTTATACTCCTATCTTGCGTAGGAAGGCCGCGATGACCACCATTACTTTGGAGAAGGTCCGCGGAGCAGTAGCCAACCCGAACGGGAGGGCTCTGAACTGGAAGTGTCGGCTCAGAAATGCAAAACGCAAAAAGCGTTGATGAGGAGGCCAGAAGGGAATATGCAAGTAAGCTTCCTTGATGTCCAAGGATGTCAGGAACTCCCCCCGCCTGCACTGCCGCTATAACAGAGTGGAGAGTCTCCATCCGGAAGTGCCGAACTTACAAGGCCCGATTGAACCCTTTGAGGTCGAGGATAGGCCGGACAGAACCTCCTTTCTTTGGTACCACAAAGTAAATGGAAGTAACATCCCTTGCCAAGCTGATCTTCTGGCACCGGAACAACCGCACCCAGGCGGATCAGATTGTCCAAAGTCTGCTGCACTGCCACCAACTTTGACCGGAGACTTGCAGGGAGAGTGCACAAACCTGTCTCTTAAGGGTTGGCAGAACTCTAGCTTGTAGCCGTCTCTGATGACTTCCAGCACCCAAGCGTCTGAAATTACCCTGGTCCACTCGCCCAGAACGAGGATAGGCGTCCTCCAATCTGCTCTGGGCCATGGACCAGCGCCCATGTCATTGGGTACGAGACCCTGGGGGAGAACCGGAGGAGGCACCTCCGGGACGGCGGTCTCTGCGAAAGGAATGCTGCTTGGGGGAGAAGTTCCTTATGAAGGAAAAGGGGGCAGAGGAGCCCAACTTGCCCGGGCGATACCGACAGGCTTCCTGAAACCGTCCTTTGAGAGGAACTGGGGCGGGCACCACTGGCACGAGCCCTGACCTCCGTAACCTCTTGCCCTTAGACATGCTGAGATAGGTCACAATCTTGTCCAGCTCGACCCAAAGAACAGCTTGCCTTTAAAAGGCAACTTATCCAGGTGAGACTTAGAGGCGTGGTCAGCAGACCAATGCTTTAGCCAAAGCCACCGCCGTGCAGAGACTGTCTGAGCCACACCTTTAGACGAGGCTCTCAAGAACATCATACAGCAAGTCTGCAAGTAGGCCAAGTCCGATTCCAGGGCTGGCCAATCAGCCTCCAAGGAAGGATCCGAGGGGGGAGCCCGCTGCACCAGCGTCAGGCACGCCCTGGGCACATAGTGACCGCAAATTGAGGGTCTGCAACAAAGCAGCTGCCTTGAAGGACGACCTTAAGCCGCCTCCAATCTCCTGTCTTGGGCGTCCTTTAGGGCCGTGCCACCTTCCCCGGCAACGCCGTTTTCTTAGTCACCGCA